>NW_024542766.1:5585000-8243687 GCF_018151105.1 Drosophila obscura | reverse complement strand
TCAAATATTTACCCAAAAATTGCATAGTTTCTTACCCACATAGCAGTGGCAATTCAATTAATCTCAAATTTTTTTTTTTTTTTTACGGGATTTTATTTATTGAATCTTCCCTATTAGAGACTTACGCCAAGTATATAAATCTTAGCCTAATATATTTATTTAATTAATTACACTAAATTACTTAGAGTACGTCCCTAGCTAAGTATTTTTGCTGGGTGGGGAGGGCTCTTCGCCGGAGTCGTGTATGGCTAGTGTGCCATGTTAAAGACTGCGCAAGTCTATTAGGATGGGCTTGAAACTTGGCCTGATACTTTGCTTGCACTTTGGCAATTTTATCTTTAACTGATCCTACATTTAAGTCTTTATGGATATTTTCATTCCGTATGTACCATGGTGCCCCAGTGATAGTTCTTAGTATCTTCGATTGGGCTCTCTGGATTATTTCTAAATTACTAACGCAAGCATTTCCCCATAGCTCGGAGCCGTATGTCCAGATGGGTTTGAGAACTGCATTGTACAAAAGTACTTTGTACTCCAGTTTTAGTGGTGAACGGGTGTTTATTAGCCAATGTAGATTACTAGCTTTAAATTTAAGTAGATTTCTCTTCGCTTCGATGTGTTTACGCCAAGTAAGCCTTCTATCCAGATGAACAGCAAGGTATGTTACTTCGGTGGTTTGTGGAATGTTGATATTGTTCAGACATAATGGAGGGAAAGTTTGTCTGTTTAACGTTAAGGTGACATGCTTGCACTTTTGCTCATTTGCATGTATCCGCCAGTCTGCTAGCCATTTTTCTAAGGCCACGAGATGAGATGATAAGTGTTCCGTGGCATATGGGAGTATCATCAGCAAATGTCGAAGTTGTTGTTAGGCTGTTTGTCGGTAGATCTGCTGTGAATATGACATACAGTGTCGGTCTAAGCACGCTGCCTTGCGGTACACCAGCTTCAATTGGATGATATTCAGAGAGAAAATCTTTGCATCGTACTGCGAAACTTCTTTGCTGTAGGTATGACTCCAATATTCCATGGATGTTCTGTGGAAGTAATATTTTGATTTTGTGGATTAAGGCGACATCCAGAAAAACAGCGGAGCAATACTCCCGTCTTTCAAAAGCATTTCGTATCTCAGAGGTTATACGGTTTACTTGTTCAATGGTTCCGTGTTTTTCGCGAAATCCAAATTGGTGAGTCGGGATGGCACCGTTGATGTGTAGGTGTTGCTTGATACGATTCAGGAACAGCTTTTCAAATATCTTTGATAGGCAAGGCAGTAGGCTGATAGGTCTATATGATGATGGCTTGGACTTGTCTTTTCCGGCTTTAAGGATCATTGTGATGACTGATTTCCTCCATTCTTGAGGATAATAGCCCCATTTCATCATGCTGTTGAATATCACAGTAAGGAAATACACTGCACAGCTTGGCAATTCTATGATCATTTTAGGGGAGATGAAATCGTGGCCCGGAGCTTTCTTTTGCTTTGAGATTTGGTCTTTAATGACCCTTGTGACTTCTCCTGATTGGAATATGATAGGCGGAGTAGCTTGGAGATTGTTGGTTGGTGGGAGCACAAAGCTATTTGTTGCTGGGTGTGGTTTGAAGACGTTTTCTAGATGGACGGCAAATGTATTTGCCTTCTCTTTGTTGCTGCGAGCCCACTCTCCTGTTTGTGTACGCAAAGGTTATTCACTTTCGATTGGTGGGCATACGCCTGATTTTGCTTTCCACAGTGGGAATCGTTTGCTAGTTGGGGAGAGTTGCTCCATATAGGATATTTGAGCTCGGTTTTTTTCATCTTCTAGGGCTCTGCGTAGTAGGTGGTTGGCTATTTTTAGCCGCTCTTTCGAGGCAGGTGATCTGTGTGCTTGCCACTCTCGGCGAAGCCTTCTTTTATCGCGTAGCATCACTTCAATGTGCCTAGAAATACGACTGCTGTTGGAAAGTTTATTAGATGGTAATATTGATGTTGAGTGTTTTGCCGCCAGCGATATTGAGGATACCAAGGCTTCGACTAACCTATCAATGTCATCTTTACAATTAATGTTTGGGCAGCTATCAATATGAGAGCTTATGTACTTCCTGTTTTTGAGCCAATCTGTTTTGCTAGAAGTTAGAAAGTGTGGGCGTTCCGAAAGCAGTGGATGGTCGTAAAGGTGAAGTAGAATGGGCGAGTGATCCGATGATACATCTGTTAAGTGATCTACATTAATCTGAGCTTGCAGCACCCTTCGTGTAACTGCAAAATCAATCAAGTCGGGTTGCTTGTTTCGATCTGTGGGCCAGTATGTGGGCTTGCCCGGAGAGATAAAGTCTATCTTGTTTCGTGGGGTTATTATAGCGTTATATAGTTGTCTTCCTTTCCGGTTGGTAAGTCTAGCTCCCCAATGGGTGTGCTTGGCATTGTAGTCACCAGCTGTCACCTAGTCGGTCACCTAGTAGGTCGAAGAATGTTACAAATTCTGTTTCGGAAATGCAGAAGCGTGGTGGGCAGTATACTGTGGCTAGGTTTAGGTAGCCGATCTGAATTTCAATATGAATTGCTGTTGCCTGTAGATAAGGTGTAGCAAATGAAGGCAATGGATAATGCCTAATGCGATTCTTGATCAGAACGCCAGTACCTCCATGTGCCTTACCATCGGGATGATTTGTCGCATAGAAGTTATAGCCATCGAGGTGAAAATAGGTTTTATTTGTTAGGTGAGTCTCTGATTTGAGCATGGCGTCAATGTCGTGTTGAGCGAGGAACTGTAAGAGCTCGCATTTGTGCTGCGAAATGCCATTTGCATTCCAGAAACATATATTTAGACAGGCCATTTAAACAGATTTATGCTTGACTAGGAGCTTCAGGAGATTTTTTTTGCGCATAAGCTCCTGCATCGTTTGTTGTATTGCTACCATTGTGTTTGTTATAGTTACCAGCATTGGGCGCTCAAAATGCTCACTAGAATTCGAGTACACAGCGAAAAAGATGTTGGATACGAAAAAGACTTAAAAACTAGTATAAATCATTTGTTTAAAACGTAAACAGTTGTCAAAAAATATTTTTCCACGATTTTTCCATCATTCCAACATATCAATATGCGACTAAGGACCTTCCATACACCTTTTTTTAATCTTAAGGTTCAAAAACTAGCCTAACCCCAATAATACCACCCTGCCGAAAGCTTCGTGTTTGTTGGGCTATTGGGTTTGAGCCATTTTTTTATTGCCGTCTCAAATTTATGTTCGTGGTTCACGTTCAGTAGATGTTAGTCGCAGATCCTTCGCCTTGGTTAGCACCATCCGCAGGGGCCACAGCATCCTCCGCAGGGGCCGCAGCAGGGGCCACAGGACCCACAAGGACCACAGCAGGGACCACAGCCGCCACAGGGTCCGCAGCAGGGTCCGCAAGGCCCGCAGCAAGAGCCGCAGGGTCCGCAGCAGGATCCACAGGGTCCACAGCAAGGTCCGCACATGTTTGAGCAGTTGAGTTTCTAGAAATATTCGAACCAAAATTTGTTTAATTTTTAAATTTATTTTCGAATTTTATACGATTTTTTTTACCTGGAACCGAACAAAAATTCAGAAATTGAGACGAACAAAAATTGTACTACACAAAATATTTAGATGTTTCTAGCCTGAATGGTGCTGTGCGAATGAAATAAATGGGAGCGGAAAAATAGAGAATGGGTTGGACAGAAGCCCAAACACATTTCTCAGATGACTTGATGACTTTATTTCTGGGTAACATTTTCCATATCCAGCCAATCACATTAACCAAGCAATACAATTCTTTCATTCTTTTATTCTCTTACATTTTCAGTTATTCCTCACACTCCGCTCCGAGCAGTACAGAACAATAAATTTTTGTTTAGCTTCGAGTTTTGTTTGGTTTCAGGTAAATACTTTAATATAAAGTATAAATATAATATAAATATAATAACCTAAAGCTATTTTTTTTTGTATTATTTTCCAGTACTTTTACGGATCAAAAATGTGTGGACCCTGTGGATCGTGCTGCAGTCCCTGCTGTGGTCCCTGTGGACCGTGTTGTGGACCCTGCTATGGACCCAATGTCTACGGACCGTGCTGCGCAACGGGACCCTGTTTCGGATGCTGTTGCTGAGCAAACGACAGGGTTTAAGCCTTCCATCACAAGTCCGGTGAAACCTGAACAGAAGGCGTTGCACGCACAGATCGTATGAGGAATGGCGGAGTTATAGCGGTTAAAAGGCAATATCCTTATTGTTCTTGATGCCAAACGATGAGGCAAATCCTGCCGATTACGAGGACAAGGATTACGTTCAGATCGGATGAGAAATGGCGGAGAAGAGTACGAATTTATGACTAGGGAAAATATCCTTGATCCTTCGTCCTTTATAAGGACTCCATAAAATCAAGAATTTTCTTCCGGTCACGAGGACTATTGCGATTTCAATATTGCCAAAAATTAATTACACGAAATCCGCAAATTTGAATTGCGCGCCCTCAGTTTTATACCAACCAGCTTTTGACCTAATGTAAAAAAGAAAAACCAGCTACGTTCTGCTAATAAATGTTGAAAAAATACCATATGAAAATTACAAAAATTTTACTTGAAAAACAGAAAAAAAATACTGAAAAAAAAACGTACACCATAAAAACAAAAAAAAAAAGTTTAGCATTTTTTTTTGGTTATTTTGGGTTAAAAACTTGGCTAATTTTCAAATTTTACATGTATTTTACACAAACTACCGATATATTTTTGTGATGGCGCCCTCTTTTGATAGTTACATGAACTAAGCATGGAACAGGCAACTACCGGCCGTTTGATGGCGCCAACAATTGGGTAAATATATATAGGATATTTGTGTCTGTAATAAAACTATTTTTTGAAGTTTTTGAATAAATAAAAACTGAAAATGAACGTTTTTCAATTAAAATTTTCCGTTAATTAATTAATAATCAATGTATTTAGCGTGAAAATAATTTATAAGGAATCTCTATAAAATTTCCATAGATTAAAATGTACAATTTCATTAGCTACATTTCATTAGCTTGCACAGTGGCGCCCCCATTGATGAAGGGCAATTTCTGGACCTAACATAGTTTAGTTCCAGCATTGGCCATCGTTGCTGCTGGGGGCGCTCAATCTCAAAGTTAAAATCGAAAGAACACATTTTTCGCAAATTTTATTGTTTGCACTAATTTATACGATTCTTAAAAACATTTTTCCATTACTTCTGTATAATATTTTTATATATTTACATTTTTAAGCGGCTACTTAAGCGTCTATCATAATATTAAATGTTGCTGTAACTAGTTGTATAAGAGTATCGAATGTATGTAAAGATTCATTGTTGCGTCATTCCATACGCGTTCCCGTAAGAAACATTTGATTTGTATGGGAAAAATTTCAGCAGCATGGAGAAATGAAGTAGCAGCAATGTTGTGCAACTTTAGCACGGAATGAGCAACAAGTCTGAATACCTTGGTAAAATGGATATTATGGACTTGAGATATTGTTTGAATTTTCAGGCTCCAATTAATGCAAAAACTATTCCATCTCTGTTCTAAAGATATTAAAAAAGTTTTGCAGCTCACGGGTTCCAATAATAGGTATCAGAACTGGGATAAATGTATATATAAAACACAAATATATTCATTAAGAGGTTATAAACATGTCAATCTAGGATAAAATCATTATTAATATTTCAATGGAGCTTGGAACATTAAATTTAACATCAATTAAAGGAAATAAGGTATACAAAAATCCATACGGATAGAAGAATCTTGGTTGACCAGCAACATGTGACGTCACATTTAGTCAACATTTACGTTTTATGCTTTGGCCGTTTTTGTTTGAACCTTAATATGTAAATAATCCAATAAAAGGAATTCTGAAAACTTGCCAATCTCTTAAAAAATGTATGTATCTATCGGATAAAATTATTTGTTTAGTGTTGAGAGGGCCAACTAGCTAGTAATATTAAACGGAATATCAAATTCGAGGAACATCAACGTTGAATCACTAACCATACAGTCTATAGATGTGCCAGTTCATACAACGAAAGGGGCGCAGCTGAGTTTGCAGCGTACGTTCCCAGATCTTTGGCTTTGGGAATGGCCGCGTTGGGCTGCAAACTCAGCTGCGCCCCTTTCGTTGTATGAACTGGCACATCTATAGACTGTATGGTTAGTGTCCAAACATATCAATAGCGCAACGACTGTAGCTCGATACTATCATGATAGTCGCAAAACCGTCGATAGTAGAGACTAGCAGTAAAATATCGATAATATCGATGGTGCCCTCGATGGTTTGACACCTCTACTGGCTGGGCAAAAGAGCGAGCAATTGGCTTCAGCTAGCCGCCGGTATAAATAAACATTATTAAGTTTTAAATCAAAGACCTTTAATTGATTTTGGATAAATATATGTGCCAAAAAAGCTTGGCATCTCAAACACTAGTCTTTCGATTGTTAGTCTAAAAAGCCTATGCCAAGTTTCTTCTGTCGTTTAAGCATATCTTTGACATTTAAAAAAATTGAATTTATTATTCATTGGAAAAGCTTGGATACTAAAATTAAGTTAAAATAATGTCCACAAATATTTGTAATACGTAAAAAAATTATAATTATATTGTTTATAATATCAGAGGTTGTTCAGCTGGTTGTTTCTGATTAGTTCATCACAAAAAATCGTATTTGATTCCCCAAATAAATGAGAATTATTTGTATCGCCAGAATTTGTATTCCACCCACTTATTATTACGGAAAATACACACATGTTTCATTAACATTACAACAAAGAACAGAACTCATGAAGAATATACATATATATGCTAATACATTTAATACGGATCATATACGCTATGGATTTATTGTTATTTAAAAAAAAGGCTTATTTAATTTATTATGTGAGAATTGGTGGGGAAACCTTGGCTCTTTAGTAAGTCAGGGTCACCAGAAAGGAGTTTCTTAAAGTTTTGGATTTTAAAAGTCTTTTTTTGTTTAAGATGCTTTTAGCAGTAATGCCGTATATTAGGAGTGCTTATTTCCTTATGGGACCTAGTATGTACATATTTTATTTGGGGGAAAATAATGCGAGTATGTAGAAATAAAAAGTCTCAATGTAAGTTATTTGTGGTCCTGAAAAGGACCGATTTGTATAAAGTTTATATGCGCTTGTCGAAGAAATGTCAACTTAAGCACGCTCGCCACGAATACGTCTGGCCAGTTGGATGTCCTTGGGCATGATTGTGACACGCTTGGCATGGATGGCACACAAGTTGGTATCTTCGAAGAGACCGACCAGATAGGCTTCGCTAGCTTCCTGCAGGGCCATTACTGCTGAGCTCTGGAAACGCAAGTCGGTTTTGAAATCTTGAGCGATTTCACGAACCAACCGCTGGAAAGGCAGTTTGCGGATCAGCAGCTCGGTACTCTTCTGGTAACGACGGATTTCACGCAGGGCAACAGTGCCAGGGCGATACCGATGAGGTTTCTTCACGCCACCAGTTGCTGGAGCACTTTTACGTGCGGCCTTGGTAGCCAGTTGTTTGCGTGGCGCCTTGCCACCAGTGGATTTACGAGCAGTCTGTTTGGTACGGGCCATTTTCACTCTCAACGTTCGAATTTACAATAAGAGAAACCGAACCCTCTGCTAGCTTATATAGCATTCTCGTTCTTCTGGCGGAGGGTTGAAACGACAGAACGAGAGCAGCCGAAGCATGCTGTTTCATATCCCGAGCGAGATGCACATATAATTCGGACTCACTCGTGTTTCTATGGTGTTTTGGTATAAATATAAGTGAGAGATATGTTTAACTCACATTCGCTGTTAATCGTGAAGCAAGAAACATAGTGAAAAATGACTGGTCGTGGTAAAGGTGGCAAAGTGAATTAACGTGAAGTGCGCAAAACCGAAGTGAAGTGAACAAGTGGAAAAAGTCAGAGTGTCGCATAGATTGCCAAACTACCTGAACTTTAAAAAGACAATTGTGAACAGTGATTGTGCAAGACAAAGGAAAACTGCAAGAGCAGAGTGCAGTGCAGTGATTCCCGCTCCTGATGAGTGTGAGAAAAGAATCTGTACAAAGAGTGTGGAAAGAAGAAAAACAATGGCAGCGCAATCGGAAATAAGTGAAGAAGTGTTGCGCGACATCGAGGCAATGGAGGCCGAAAGTGACAATGTGAAGAGGACCAGAGATGAACTGTACTCCACAACAGACAGTGAGAGCGAGAGCGAGGACCTAAGTGAAGGTGATGACATCAGTGAATGTGAGACGGAAATCGACACTGTGATAATGGCAGAGCTAAAACACCTCCGTGAACAGCAAATAAAGTTCCAAAAATATTTTGACGCCCTGGAAAAAACTCCCAGCACCACATCAACACCAAAACCAACGAAACAGGAGGAAAGAAAGATAAGTGCAAAACCGCCCTCGCCAAAGAAACCAGCCAAAACAATTACTGAGGATGTGAGCAACTATCCAAAACTTCCTACACCCAAAACACCAACTAAACCAATGCCTGTGCCAAAAAGAAATGTGACGCCAAACAAACCACCGGTAGCAGAACCTGCAAAAGAGAAAGGTCTACCGGTCATAGTTACGTATCAACAAAATGCCAAGATTCTAACGACAATCCTTAAGGAAACGGCAATGAAGTTCATGTTAAACATTATCAACAAAAATGTGATACACAGACTTTAACCAGACAAAGGAACGCTTTAACAAGGACAAGGTGCTGTACTACAGCTACACACCCAAACAAGTAAAGCCACACACAGTAATCCTGAGGAAACTGCCACTCGAAGTGTATAATGCCGAAGAAGTAAAAGCAGCACTTATTGAGGCCGTGCCTGAGCTGAACATCCTGTCGGTAAAGCCATACAAGGATAGGCTGTGGATGGTGCAAGTGGAGAAAACGGCAAAAATAAACATGATATTTAAAGTAACAACACTCCTCAACTGCCGCATAAACATCGAGGGTTTTAAGCCGCACCCAAACGCAATAAAGCAGTGTCACAACTGCCAGCGATTCTGCCATGTTGCAAGCAACTGCAAAATGACATTCCGATGTGTCAAATGCACGAAATCGCATGCCCCAGGCCAATGCACCCTAAAGAAAAGGGAAGAAAAGGATGGCCAAGAAGATTCGGCACAAAAAACTCAATGCGTAAATTGCTCAGGTAACCATACGGCCAATGCAAAGATCTGCCCGGTACGAATGGAATATATTAAGAAGGTATCCGAACGGCGCAATACTACAGAGAGTAAAGCCAACAAGACCATCACAACTCCAGCCCCACCACAAAGCCGACTTGAAAAGGGACGAAGCTACGCCTCAGCTGCCAAATGCCGACCAATGCCTCCACAGGTAAAGGTAAATGAAACACCCAGAGTACGCCAAGAGAAACCCAAGAGAGCTGAAGAAAAAGCCAGTTTTTCATTTGAACAACTAAATGAGGACTCTGTGGATGCATTTGGAAAAGATCTGCTTACCTGCTTCGACATCATGCAATCCGTTGTAAAGAAGTATCCAACCTCCAGCACGGATATGAAGGGAAAGAGGCAACTAATTCTAGACTTCCTTATTCAAATCGCTCTCAACTAAAATGCCGGTAAAAGTCATGTTCCAAAACGTCAATGGCATCATTCAACTGCGGAAGAGAAAAGAATTAAACGAGCTGCTTAACAAACACAGGCCAGATTTGATGCTGCTCGCTGAGCACAATCTGCGATGCCTACACTCACCCGGACTAAGCCACTACCAATTCGTGAGACAACAGATGCCAAGCTTAACAACCACGCAGAACAACACAAGAAGCCCTGCAACATCAGTGGCCATCTGCGTGAGAAATGGTCTTTAATACGAACGTGTGAAAATCGACCAAATGCAATACATCGAGGCTGTGGCAGTGCAAATTTTCCACACCAGCAGAAACAACATAAGAACGGGACTGATTGCAATCTCTCTGCACCTGCGTCCTCAAGATCCTCTACTAGGCACAGACTTGGACATTCTAATGCACTCGCTGGCTAAAATAGAGGACCATGAGCAATTCGTAGTGGGATGCGACCTGAACGCGAAACATCCAACTTGGAATAGGCCTGAATACCGTCCAGAACACGCCAACACGTCTGGAAACAGCTTGGAGCGATGGCTGGCAGAACAACCATGCTTGAGTTTACACCCAACCCAAGAACCCACCCGACCAAATCCGATGGGAGACTCTTCAATTGATTTTTTCTTAGCGTCCTCCTCAACCCCAATAGACAGCTTAACATCTACCTATGGCTGCAAAACCATAAAAGACTTTCCTTCAGACCACTTTGGAATAACCCTTACCATAAATCTAGGACAGAACCGACTAACATACAACCAACCCAAGTCTCTACTCAATTTTCAGAAAATAAGTCCGATCCACTGGAATACAATAATCCTACAGAACCTCAGACCCATCCCCAACACTCAAAATATAAACACAGCTGACATAGATAGCCACGTCCATACATTAACAAATGCAGTAACCAGAGCCCTTCGCCAGCGAGCCCTTGATGCCGACGTAGCAATCCCCAAAATCATCATAGATCCGACTAACTCAAACAATCCGTCCGTCCGACTTAGCACCTACTGCCTAAACCTAATCAAAACAAAACGAAAACTTAGACGTATCCTTTTCCGACGCCTATCCACTCTTACACCAGACCAACGAAACCAAATAAAAGACACAATAAAGGACTTGGACATACAAATCAACAGCCACATAGAATTAGCCGAACTAAAATCAATAGACCATCGACTACGCAAAATAGATCCAAGTAGAATTAGCCATAAAACACTTCAAGGACTTAATCCAAACTCTCCTCCGAAAGAACAATTAGCTCATGACCTACATTTGACCAGCGAGGAAGCTGCCTTAATAGACATAGATCTAGACCTTAGCACCTCTCCAAATATATCTTCGACATTTCACAAAATTAATGCCCTTGCTTGGTCCTTTGAAAGAATCCATAGCCAAAACGAAAACATCACCGACTCAGACCCTATCCTCAGGGCACACACAACGACCGTTAACGAAACAATAGCCCAATCAATATCCACAACGTTAAATTCATACAAAACTACATTTAATACTTCCAGAAGAGCAGACGGTAACTGGCCCGAGTCCCATGAGTGTGGATTCACAAACGCAGAAAATCTTCTGGAAATTCTGAAAATGAAAAACACAAAGAAAACTATGGGACCGGACGGCACTAGCAACTTTCTGATGAAGCACTGCAACATGCCTATCCTAAACCACTTGGCAACACTGTTCAACCACTGCCTTAACTTGGGATACTTTCCGTCCGAGTGCAATAAGTCTGCTGCTGGAAAAAATTATAATGGGACAAATACAGAAACACATGGACTCAAACAGCACGTTGATGGATTCTCAATATGGTTTTAGAGCGAAATCATCGACCAACCATGCTTTTATCGCAGCAAATGATTTCATCTTTGAGATGAGCCTGTGCTCTGGACTTTGAGAAAGCATTTGACACAGTCTGGACCAGCGGTCTCATTTACAAGATGACCCAATTCCGATTCAATGCAGACATTATAAAGGTAGTATTAAACTATCTTACAAACAGATCATTTCAGGTATGCAGTCCAGAAGACGCTGATCTGTCCCTAATAAGGTCGATCCCAGCAGGCGTTCCGCAAGGATCACTGCTAGCGCCCATCCTCTACAACATCTACCTGGCAGACATGCCCGAGTACCAAATCCCTACCGGCTCAACCACAAGAATTAAGGCACTAATTTACGCCGATGATATCCTGCTATTGGCTTCCTCAGGCTCAATGCAATCCGCTGAAAGAGAGCTAAACGAGTACTTGAACATACTGTGTAATTACTTTACCAAATGGCACCTCAAGCTCAACGCAAGCAAATGCACCAGCTCAATCCTCAAAGGCCCCCGACGGGGAGACCTGTACAGGAATGCGAGACAATTTGAGACAAGTCTGTACATCTATGACAGACTGCCAATCAATTACGAGAAGCAGTTCAAGTACCTCGGCGTCATCTACGACGAAAAGCTCAACTTCAAGATACACACAGAAGCTGCCAGGAGGAAAGCATGTGCAATGCTGAGCAAGATCCAGCACATCTACAAGCCAATAGCTGCCACTCAAGGGAACATTAGTCAACTCACCAAAATCTGCGCTCTAGCCTACAGAAAACTTATACAACCAGTTATAATGTACGGCTATGTAGCGTGGATGAACATAACGTCTGCCCAAATGGAAGAGCTGCGACGATTCGAAAGGAAAATACTTCGCAAGTCAATTGGAACCCAAAGCCGAGATGCATTGACCGGCAATTACATACCGAACAAGCGGCTCTACACATTAACTGAGACAACAAGGATAGACAGACTTATGTTCAACATACTGGAGAGGCTCATTGAAAGAGACAACATGACGCAAACCGTAATACCGGAAAACTACCCCACCGAGGGCCTGACTGCCCATCACATCAACCATCTAATGGAAATGGGTATCATCTATGACGAACACGAAAACCTTATCTTTCACCACAGAAGACACCAATCCCTAAGTCAAGCCGACGGGCTGGTATATAATATCAGCCAATAAGCTACCAACTAACTCCTCAATCTGTACATAGTCCCCTCCTCATCCTCCTTATAAATACACCCCAAAAGTAGAATAAGCGTAGTATATAAATTAGATCATAAGACTTAAACCCAACAAAAATCAAATTTATTCAGGTTTTTATCATAACCTTTTATCCTGGAATATACACCTAACTACTAGATATAATAACATAATCTAAACTAATCATAAAATAAGATGTCTAATATTAGTAACCAAAAGACTAACACCCTGATAAGCTTAAAGCGCAGAGTAAATTTATAAACATAAGTTAAAGTAAGCTTGAACCTGCCACTCTTGTATAACTATATATTTAAGCAGAAGCTGTGCTACTGTAATATGAAAGATGACAAAAATAAACTTGCAAAAAAAAAAAAAACTTTAACTCACATTCGCTGTTAATCGTGAAGCAAGAAACATAGTGAAAAATGACTGGTCGTGGTAAAGGTGGCAAAGTGAATTAACGTGAAGTGCGCAAAACCGAAGTGAAGTGAACAAGTGGAAAAAGTTTGAGTGTCGCATATATTGCCAAACTACCTGAACTTTAAAAAGACAATTGTGAACAGTGATTGTGCAAGACAAAGGAAAACTGCAAGAGCAGAGTGCAGTGCAGTGATTCCCGCTCCTGATGAGTGTGAGAAAAGAATCTGTACAAAGAGTGTGGAAAGAAGAAAAACAATGGCAGCGCAATCGGAAATAAGTGAAGAAGTGTTGCGCGACATCGAGGCAATGGAGGCCGAAAGTGACAATGTGAAGAGGACCAGAGATGAACTGTACTCCACAACAGACAGTGAGAGCGAGAGCGAGGACCTAAGTGAAGGTGATGACATCAGTGAATGTGAGACGGAAATCGACACTGTGATAATGGCAGAGCTAAAACACCTCCGTGAACAGCAAATAAAGTTCCAAAAATATTTTGACGCCCTGGAAAAAACTCCCAGCACCACATCAACACCAAAACCAACGAAACAGGAGGAAAGAAAGATAAGTGCAAAACCGCCCTCGCCAAAGAAACCAGCCAAAACAATTACTGAGGATGTGAGCAACTATCCAAAACTTCCTACACCCAAAACACCAACTAAACCAATGCCTGTGCCAAAAAGAAATGTGACGCCAAACAAACCACCGGTAGCAGAACCTGCAAAAGAGAAAGGTCTACCGGTCATAGTGACGTATCAACAAAATGCCAAGATTCTAACGACAATCCTTAAGGAAACGGCAATGAAGTTCATGTTAAACATTATCAACAAAAATGTGATACACAGACTTTAACCAGACAAAGGAACGCTTTAACAAGGACAAGGTGCTGTACTACAGCTACACACCCAAACAAGTAAAGCCACACACAGTAATCCTGAGGAAACTGCCACTCGAAGTGTATAATGCCGAAGAAGTAAAAGCAGCACTTATTGAGGCCGTGCCTGAGCTGAACATCCTGTCGGTAAAGCCATACAAGGATAGGATGTGGATGGTGCAAGTGGAGAAAACGGCAAAAATAAACATGATATTTAAAGTAACAACACTCCTCAACTGCCGCATAAACATCGAGGGTTTCAAGCCGCACCCAAACGCAATAAAGCAGTGTCACAACTGCCAGCGATTCTGCCATGTTGCAAGCAACTGCAAAATGACATTCCGATGTGTCAAATTCACGAAATCGCATGCCCCAGGCCAATGCACCCTAAAGAAAAGGGAAGAAGATTCGGCACAAAAAACTCAATGCGTAAATTGCTCAGGTAACCATACGGCCAATGCAAAGATCTGCCCGGTACGAATGGAATATATTAAGAAGGTATCCGAACGGCGCAATACTACAGAGAGTAAAGCCAACAAGACCATCACAACTCCAGCCCCACCACAAAGCCGACTTGAAAAGGGACGAAGCTACGCCTCAGCTGCCAAATGCCGACCAATGCCTCCACAGGTAAAGGTAAATGAAACACCCAGAGTACGCCAAGAGAAACCCAAGAGAGCTGAAGAAAAAGCCAGTTTTTCATTTGAACAACTAAATGAGGACTCTGTGGATGCATTTGGAAAAGATCTGCTTACCTGCTTCGACATCATGCAATCCGTTGTAAAGAAGTATCCAACCTCCAGCACGGATATGAAGGGAAAGAGGCAACTAATTCTAGATTTCCTGATTCGAATTGCGCTCGACTAAAATGCCAGTAAAAATCATGTTCCAAAACGTCAATGGCATCGTTCAACTGCGGAAGCGGAAAGAATTAAACGAGCTGCTTAACAAACACAGGCCAGATTTGATGCTGCTCGCTGTGCACAATCTGCGATGCCTACACTCACCTGGATTAAGCCACTACCAATTCGTGAGACAACAGATGCCAAGCTTAGCAACCGTGCAGAACAACACAAGAAGCCCTGCAACGTCAGTGGCCATTTGCGTGAGAAATGGTCTCAAAAACGAACGTGTGAAAATCGACCAAATGCAATACATCGAGGCTGTGGCAGTGCAAATTTTCCACACCAGCATAAACAACATAAGAACGGGACTGATTGCAATCTCTCTGTACCTGCGTCCTCAAGATCCTCTACTAGGCACAGACTTGGACATTCTAATGCACTCGCTGGCTAAAATAGAGGACCATGAGCAATTCGTAGTGGGATGCGACCTGAACGCGAAACACCCATCTTGGAATAGGCCTGAGTACCGTCCAGAACACACCAACACGTCTGGAAATAGCTTGGAGAGATGGCTGGCAGACCAACCATTCTTGTTTCTACATCCAACCCAAGAACCAACACGACCGAATCCGATAGGAGCCTCCTCAATTGATTTTTTCTTAGCGTCCTCCTCAACCCCAATAGACAGCTTAACATCTACCTATGGCTGCAAAACCATAAAAGACTTTCCTTCAGACCACTTTGGAATAACCCTTACCATAAATCTAGGACAGAACCGACTAACATACAACCAACCCAAGTCTCTACTCAATTTTCAGAAAATAAGTCCGATCCACTGGAATACAATAATCCTACAGAACCTCAGACCCATCCCCAACACTCAAAATATAAACACAGCTGACATAGATAGCCACGTCCATACATTAACAAATGCAGGAGCCAGAGCCCTTGATTCCGACGAAGCAATCCCCAAAATCATCATAAATCCGACTAACTCAAACAATCCGTCCGTCCGACTTAGCACCTACTGCCTAAACCTAATCAAAACAAAACGAAAACTTAGACGTATCCTTTTCCGACGCCTATCCACTCTTACACCAGACCAACGAAACCAAATAAAAGACACAATAAAGGACTTGGACATACAAATCAACAGCCACATAGAATTAGCCGAACTAAAATCAATAGACCATCGACTACGCAAAATAGATCCAAGTAGAATTAGCCATAAAACACTTCAAGGACTTAATCCAAACTCTCCTCCGAAAGAACAATTAGCTCATGACCTACATTTGACCAGCGAGGAAGCTGCCTTAATAGACATAGATCTAGACCTTAGCACCTCTCCAAATATATCTTCGACATTTCACAAAATTAATGCAAGCAAGGCTTGGTCCTTTGAAAGAATCCATAGCCAAAACGAAAACATCACCGACTCAGACCCTATCCTCTGGGCACACACAACGACCGTTAACGAAACAATAGCCCAATCAATATCCACAACGTTAAATTCATAAAAAACTACATTTAATACTTCCAGAACAGCAGACGGTAACTGGCCCGAGTCCCATGAGTGTGGATTCACAAACGCAGAAAATCTTCTGGAAATTCTGAAAATGAAAAACACAAAGAAAACTATGGGACCGGACGGCACTAGCAACTTTCTGATGAAGCACTGCAACATGCCTATCCTAAACCACACTAAACCACAGTCTGGACCAGCGGTCTCATTTACAAGATGACCCAATTCCGATTCAATGCAGACATTATAAAGGTAGTATTAAACTATCTTACAAACAGATCATTTCAGGTATGCAGTCCAGAAGACGCTGATCTGTCCCTAATAAGGTCGATCCCAGCAGGCGTTCCGCAAGGATCACTGCTAGCGCCCATCCTCTACAACATCTACCTGGCAGACATGCCCGAGTACCAAATCCCTACCGGCTCAACCACAAGAATTAAGGCACTAATTTACGCCGATGATATCCTGCTATTGGCTTCCTCAGGCTCAATGCAATCCGCTGAAAGAGAGCTAAACGAGTACTTGAACATACTGTGTAATTACTTTACCAAATGGCACCTCAAGCTCAACGCAAGCAAATGCACCAGCTCAATCCTCAAAGGCCCCCGACGGGCAGACCTGTACAGGAATGCGAGACAATTTGAGACAAGTCTGTACATCTATGACAGACTGCCAATCAATTACGAGAAGTAGTTCAAGTACCTCGGCGTCATCTACGACGAAAAGCTCAACTTCAAGATACACACAGAAGCTGCCAGGAGGAAAGCATGTGCAATGCTGAGCAAGATCCAGCACATCTACAAGCCAATAGCTGCCACTCAAGGGAACATTAGTCAACTCACCAAAATCTGCGCTCTAGCCTACAAAAAACTTATACAACCAGTTATAATGTACGGCTATGTAGCGTGGATGAACATAACGTCTGCCCAAATGGAAGAGCTGCGACGATTCGAAAGGAAAATACTTCGCAAGTCAATTGGAACCCAAAGCCGAGATGCATTGACCGGCAATTACATACCGAACAAGCGGCTCTACACATTAACTGAGACAACAAGGATAGACAGACTTATGTTCAACATACTGGAGAGGCTCATTGAAAGAGACAACATGACGCAAACCGTAATACCGGAAAACTACCCCACCGAGGGCCTGACTGCCCATCACATCAACCATCTAATGGAAATGGGTATCATCTATGACGAACACGAAAACCTTATCTTTCACCACAGAAGACACCAATCCCTAAGTCAAGCCGACGGGCTGGTATATAATATCAGCCAATAAGCTACCAACTAACTCCTCAATCTGTACATAGTCCCCTCCTCATCCTCCTTATAAATACACCCCAAAAGTAGAATAAGCGTAGTATATAAATTAGATCATAAGACTTAAACCCAACAAAAATCAAATTTATTCAGGTTTTTATCATAACCTTTTTTCCTGGAATATACACCTAACTACTAGATATAATAACATAATCTAAACTAATCATAAAATAAGATGTCTAATATTAGTAACCAAAAGACTAACACCCTGATAAGCTTAAAGCGCAGAGTAAATTTATAAACATAAGTTAAAGTAAGCTTGAACCTGCCACTCTTGTATAACTATATATTTAAGCAGAAGCTGTGCTACTGTAATATGAAAGATGACAAAAATAAACTTGCAAAAAAAAAAAAAACTTTAACTCACATTCGCTGTTAATCGTGAAGCAAGAAACATAGTGAAAAATGACTGGTCGTGGTAAAGGTGGCAAAGTGAATTAACATGAAGTGCGCAAAACCGAAGTGAAGTGAACAAGTGGAAAAAGTTTGAGTGTCGCATATATTGCCAAACTACCTGAACTTTAAATAAAAACAATTGTGAACAGTGATTGTGCAAGACAAAGGAAAACTGCAAGAGCAGAGTGCAGTGCAGTGATTCCCGCTCCTGATGAGTGTGAGAAAAGAATCTGTACAAAGAGTGTGGAAAGAAGAAAAACAATGGCAGCGCAATCGGAAATAAGTGAAGAAGTGTTGCGCGACATCGAGGCAATGGAGGCCGAAAGTGACAATGTGAAGAGGACCAGAGATGAACTGTACTCCACAACAGACAGTGAGAGCGAGAGCGAGGACCTAAGTGAAGGTGATGACATCAGTGAATGTGAGACGGAAATCGACACTGTGATAATGGCAGAGCTAAAACACCTCCGTGAACAGCAAATAAAGTTCCAAAAATATTTTGACGCCCTGGAAAAAACTCCCAGCACCACATCAACACCAAAACCAACAAAACAGGAGGAAAGAAAGATAAGTGCAAAACCGCCCTCGCCAAAGAAACCAGCCAAAACAATTACTGAGGATGTGAGCAACTATCCAAAACTTCCTACACCCAAAACACCAACTAAACCAATGCCTGTGCCAAAAAGAAATGTGACGCCAAACAAACCACCGGTAGCAGAACCTGCAAAAGAGAAAGGTCTACCGGTCATAGTGACGTATCAACAAAATGCCAAGATTCTAACGACAATCCTTAAGGAAACGGCAATGAAGTTCATGTTAAACATTATCAACAAAAATGTGATACACAGACTTTAACCAGACAAAGGAACGCTTTAACAAGGACAAGGTGCTGTACTACAGCTACACACCCAAACAAGTAAAGCCACACACAGTAATCCTGAGGAAACTGCCACTCGAAGTGTATAATGCCGAAGAAGTAAAAGCAGCACTTATTGAGGCCGTGCCTGAACTGAAAATCCTGTCGGTAAAGCCATACAAGGATAGGCTGTGGATGGTGCAAGTGGAGAAAACGGCAAAAATAAACATGATATTTAAAGTAACAACACTCCTCAACTGCCGCATAAACATCGAGGGTTTTAAGCCGCACCCAAACGCAATAAAGCAGTGTCACAACTGCCAGCGATTCTGCCATGTTGCAAGCAACTGCAAAATGACATTCCGATGTGTCAAATGCACGAAATCGCATGCCACAGGCCAATGCACCCTAAAGAAAAGGGAAGAAAAGGATGGCCAAGAAGATTCGGCACAAAAAACTCAATGCGTAAATTGCTCAGGTAACCATACGGCCAATGCAAAGATCTGCCCGGTACGAATGGAATATATTAAGAAGGTATCCGAACGGCGCAATACTACAGAGAGTAAAGCCAACAAGACCATCACAACTCCAGTCCCACCACAAAGCCGACTTGAAAAGGGACGAAGCTACGCCTCAGCTGCCAAATGCCGACCAATGCCTCCACAGGTAAAGGTAAATGAAACACCCAGAGTACGCCAAGAGAAACCCAAGAGAGCTGAAGAAAAAGCCAGTTTTTCATTTGAACAACGAAATGAGGACTCTGTGGATGCATTTGGAAAAGATCTGCTTACCTGCTTCGACATCATGCAATCCGTTGTAAAGAAGTATCCAACCTCCAGCACGGATATGAAGGGAAAGAGGCAACTAATTCTAGATTTCCTGATTCAAATTGCGCTCAACTAAAATGCCAGTAAAAATCATGTTCCAAAACGTCAATGGCATCGTTCAACTGCGGAAGCGGAAAGAATTAAACGAGCTGCTTAACAAACACAGGCCAGATTTGATGCTGCTCGCTGAGCACAATCTGCGATGCCTACACTCACCTGGACTAAGCCACTACCAATTCGTGAGACAACAGATGCCAAGCTTAGCAACCGTGCAGAACAACACAAGAAGCCCTGCAACGTCAGTGGCCATTTGCGTGAGAAATGGTCTCAAAAACGAACGTGTGAAAATCGACCAAATGCAATACATCGAGGCTGTGGCAGTGCAAATTTTCCACACCAGCATAAACAACATAAGAACGGGACTGATTGCAATCTCTCTGTACCTGCGTCCTCAAGATCCTCTACTAGGCACAGACTTGGACATTCTAATGCACTCGCTGGCTAAAATAGAGGACCATGAGCAATTCGTAGTGGGATGCGACCTGAACGCGAAACACCCATCTTGGAATAGGCCTGAGTACCGTCCAGAACACACCAACACGTCTGGAAATAGCTTGGAGAGATGGCTGGCAGACCAACCATTCTTGTTTCTACATCCAACCCAAGAACCAACACGACCGAATCCGATAGGAGCCTCCTCAATTGATTTTTTCTTAGCGTCCTCCTCAACCCCAATAGACAGCTTAACATCTACCTATGGCTGCAAAACCATAAAAGACTTTCCTTCAGACCACTTTGGAATAACCCTTACCATAAATCTAGGACAGAACCGACTAACATACAACCAACCCAAGTCTCTACTCAATTTTCAGAAAATAAGTCCGATCCACTGGAATACAATAATCCTACAGAACCTCAGACCCATCCCCAACACTCAAAATATAAACACAGCTGACATAGATAGCCACGTCCATACATTAACAAATGCAGTAACCAGAGCCCTTCGCCAGCGAGCCCTTGATGCCGACGTAGCAATCCCCCAAATCATCAAATCATCATATACACCTAACTACTAGATATAATAACATAATCTAAACTAATCATAAAATAAGATGTCAAATATTAGTAACCAAAAGACTAACACCCTGATAAGCTTAAAGCGCAGAGTAAATTTATAAACATAAGTTAAAGTAAGCTTGAACCTGCCACTCTTGTATAACTATATATTTAAGCAGAAGCTGTGCTACTGTAATATGAAAAATGACAATAAATAAACTTGCAAAAAAAAAAAAAACTTTAACTCACATTCGCTGTTAATCGTGAAGCAAGAAACATAGTGAAAAATGACTCGTCGTGGTAAAGGTGGCAAAGTGAATTAACATGAAGTGCCCAAAACCGAAGTGAAGTGAACAAGTGGAAAAAGTTTGAGTGTCGCATATATTGCCAAACTACCTGAACTTTAAATAAAAACAATTGTGAACAGTGATTGTGCAAGACAAAGGAAAACTGCAAGAGCAGAGTGCAGTGCAGTGATTCCCGCTCCTGATGAGTGTGAGAAAAGAATCTGTACAAAGAGTGTGGAAAGAAGAAAAACAATGGCAGCGCAATCGGAAATAAGTGAAGAAGTGTTGCGCGACATCGAGGCAATGGAGGCCGAAAGTGACAATGTGAAGAGGACCAGAGATGAACTGTACTCCACAACAGACAGTGAGAGCGAGAGCGAGGACCTAAGTGAAGGTGATGACATCAGTGAATGTGAGACGGAAATCGACACTGTGATAATGGACCGTGCTGAGATGGAGCGAATAATGGCAGAGCTAAAACACCTCCGTGAACAGCAAATAAAGTTCCAAAAATATTTTGACGCCCTGGAAAAAACTCCCAGCACCACATCAACACCAAAACCAACAAAACAGGAGGAAAGAAAGATAAGTGAAAAACCGCCCTCGCCAAAGAAACCAGCCAAAACAATTACTGAGGATGTGAGCAACTATCCAAAACTTCCTACACCCAAAACACCAACTAAACCAATGCCTGTGCCAAAAAGAAATGTGACGCCAAACAAACCACCGGTAGCAGAACCTGCAAAAGAGAAAGGTCTACCGGTCATAGTGACGTATCAACAAAATGCCAAGATTCTAACGACAATCCTTAAGGAAACGGCAATGAAGTTCATGTTAAACATTATCAACAAAAATGTGATACACAGACTTTAACCAGACAAAGGAACGCTTTAACAAGGACAAGGTGCTGTACTACAGCTACACACCCAAACAAGTAAAGCCACACACAGTAATCCTGAGGAAACTGCCACTCGAAGTGTATAATGCCGAAGAAGTAAAAGCAGCACTTATTGAGGCCGTGCCTGAGCTGAACATCCTGTCGGTAAAGCCATACAAGGATAGGATGTGGATGGTGCAAGTGGAGAAAACGGCAAAAATAAACATGATATTTAAAGTAACAACACTCCTCAACTGCCGCATAAACATCGAGGGTTTCAAGCCGCACCCAAACGCAATAAAGCAGTGTCACAACTGCCAGCGATTCTGCCATGTTGCAAGCAACTGCAAAATGACATTCCGATGTGTCAAATGCACGAAATCGCATGCCCCAGGCCAATGCACCCTAAAGAAAAGGGAAGAAAAGGATGACCAAGAAGATTCGGCACAAAAAACTCAATGCGTAAATTGCTCAGGTAACCATACGGCCAATGCAAAGATCTGCCCGGTACGAATGGAATATATTAAGAAGGTATCCGAACGGCGCAATACTACAGAGAGTAAAGCCAACAAGACCATCACAACTCCAGCCCCACCACAAAGCCGACTTGAAAAGGGACGAAGCTACGCCTCAGCTGCCAAATGCCGACCAATGCCTCCACAGGTAAAGGTAAATGAAACACCCAGAGTACGCCAAGAGAAACCCAAGAGAGCTGAAGAAAAAGCCAGTTTTTCATTTGAACAACGAAATGAGGACTCTGTGGATGCATTTGGAAAAGATCTGCTTACCTGCTTCGACATCATGCAATCCGTTGTAAAGAAGTATCCAACCTCCAGCACGGATATGAAGGGAAAGAGGCAAATGCCAGTAAAAATCATGTTCCAAAACGTCAATGGCATCGTTCAACTGCGGAAGCGGAAAGAATTAAACGAGCTGCTTAACAAACACAGGCCAGATTTGATGCTGCTCGCTGAGCACAATCTGCGATGCCTACACTCACCCGGATTAAGCCACTACCAATTCGTGAGACAACAGATGCCAAGCTTAGCAACCGTGCAGAACAACACAAGAAGCCCTGCAACGTCAGTGGCCATTTGCGTGAGAAATGGTCTCAAAAACGAACGTGTGAAAATCGACCAAATGCAATACATCGAGGCTGTGGCAGTGCAAATTTTCCACACCAGCAGAAACAACATAAGAACAGGACTCTACTCCTCTACTAGGCACAGACTTGGACATTCTAATGCACTCGCTGGCTAAAATAGAGGACCATGAGCAATTCGTAGTGGGATGCGACCTGAACGCGAAACATCCAACTTTGAATAGGCCTGAATACCGTCCAGAACACGCCAACACGTCTGGAAATAGCTTGGAGCGATGGCTGGCAGAACAACTATTCTTGAGTTTACACCCAACCCAGGTACCCACCCGACCAAATCCGATGGGAGACTCTTCAATTGATTTTTTCTTAGCGTCCTCCTCAACCCCAATAGACAGCTTAACATCTACCTATGGCTGCAAAACCATAAAAGACTTTCCTTCAGACCACTTTGGAATAACCCTTACCATAAATCTAGGACAGAACCGACTAACATACAACCAACCCAAGTCTCTACTCAATTTTCAGAAAATAAGTCCGATCCACTGGAATACAATAATCCTACAGAACCTCAGACCCATCCCCAACACTCAAAATATAAACACAGCTGACATAGATAGCCACGTCCATACATTAACAAATGCAGTAACCAGAGCCCTTCGCCAGCGAGCCCTTGATGCCGACGTAGCAATCCCCCAAATCATCAAATCATCATATACACCTAACTACTAGATATAATAACATAATCTAAACTAATCATAAAATAAGATGTCTAATATTAGTAACCAAAAGACTAACACCCTGATAAGCTTAAAGCGCAGAGTAAATTTATAAACATAAGTTAAAGTAAGCTTGAACCTGCCACTCTTGTATAACTATATATTTAAGCAGAAGCTGTGCTACTGTAATATGAAAAATGACAATAAATAAACTTGCAAAAAAAAAAAAAAACTTTAACTCACATTCGCTGTTAATCGTGAAGCAAGAAACATAGTGAAAAATGACTCGTCGTGGTAAAGGTGGCAAAGTGAATTAACATGAAGTGCCCAAAACCGAAGTGAAGTGAACAAGTGGAAAAAGTTTGAGTGTCGCATATATTGCCAAACTACCTGAACTTTAAATAAAAACAATTGTGAACAGTGATTGTGCAAGACAAAGGAAAACTGCAAGAGCAGAGTGCAGTGCAGTGATTCCCGCTCCTGATGAGTGTGAGAAAAGAATCTGTACAAAGAGTGTGGAAAGAAGAAAAACAATGGCAGCGCAATCGGAAATAAGTGAAGAAGTGTTGCGCGACATCGAGGCAATGGAGGCCGAAAGTGACAATGTGAAGAGGACCAGAGATGAACTGTACTCCACAACAGACAGTGAGAGCGAGAGCGAGGACCTAAGTGAAGGTGATGACATCAGTGAATGTGAGACGGAAATCGACACTGTGATAATGGACCGTGCTGAGATGGAGCGAATAATGGCAGAGCTAAAACACCTCCGTGAACAGCAAATAAAGTTCCAAAAATATTTTGACGCCCTGGAAAAAACTCCCAGCACCACATCAACACCAAAACCAACAAAACAGGAGGAAAGAAAGATAAGTGCAAAACCGCCCTCGCCAAAGAAACCAGCCAAAACAATTACTGAGGATGTGAGCAACTATCCAAAACTTCCTACACCCAAAACACCAACTAAACCAATGCCTGTGCCAAAAAGAAATGTGACGCCAAACAAACCACCGGTAGCAGAACCTGCAAAAGAGAAAGGTCTACCGGTCATAGTGACGTATCAACAAAATGCCAAGATTCTAACGACAATCCTTAAGGAAACGGCAATGAAGTTCATGTTAAACATTATCAACAAAAATGTGATACACAGACTTTAACCAGACAAAGGAACGCTTTAACAAGGACAAGGTGCTGTACTACAGCTACACACCCAAACAAGTAAAGCCACACACAGTAATCCTGAGGAAACTGCCACTCGAAGTGTATAATGCCGAAGAAGTAAAAGCAGCACTTATTGAGGCCGTGCCTGAGCTGAACATCCTGTCGGTAAAGCCATACAAGGATAGGCTGTGGATGGTGCAAGTGGAGAAAACGGCAAAAATAAACATGATATTTAAAGTAACAACACTCCTCAACTGCCGCATAAACATCGAGGGTTTTAAGCCGCACCCAAACGCAATAAAGCAGTGTCACAACTGCCAGCGATTCTGCCATGTTGCAAGCAACTGCAAAATGACATTCCGATGTGTCAAATGCACGAAATCGCATGCCCCAGGCCAATGCACCCTAAAGAAAAGGGAAGAAAAGGATGGCCAAGAAGATTCGGCACAAAAAACTCAATGCGTAAATTGCTCAGGTAACCATACGGCCAATGCAAAGATCTGCCCGGTACGAATGGAATATATTAAGAAGGTATCCGAACGGCGCAATACTACAGAGAGTAAAGCCAACAAGACCATCACAACTCCAGCCCCACCACAAAGCCGACTTGAAAAGGGACGAAGCTACGCCTCAGCTGCCAAATGCCGACCAATGCCTCCACAGGTAAAGGTAAATGAAACACCCAGAGTACGCCAAGAGAAACCCAAGAGAGCTGAAGAAAAAGCCAGTTTTTCATTTGAACAACTAAATGAGGACTCTGTGGATGCATTTGGAAAAGATCTGCTTACCTGCTTCGACATCATGCAATCCGTTGTAAAGAAGTATCCAACCTCCAGCACGGATATGAAGGGAAAGAGGCAACTAATTCTAGACTTCCTTATTCAAATCGCTCTCAACTAAAATGCCGGTAAAAGTCATGTTCCAAAACGTCAATGGCATCATTCAACTGCGGAAGAGAAAAGAATTAAACGAGCTGCTTAACAAACACAGGCCAGATTTGATGCTGCTCGCTGAGCACAATCTGCGGTGCCTACACTCACCCGGACTAAGCCACTACCAATTCGTGAGACAACAGATGCCAACCGTGCAGAACAACACAAGAAGCCCTGCAACGTCAGTGGCCATTTGCGTGAGAAATGGTCTCAAAAACGAACGTGTGAAAATCGACCAAATGCAATACATCGAGGCTGTGGCAGTGCAAATTTTCCACACCAGCATAAACAACATAAGAACGGGACTGATTGCAATCTCTCTGTACCTGCGTCCTCAAGATCCTCTACTAGGCACAGACTTGGACATTCTAATGCACTCGCTGGCTAAAATAGAGGACCATGAGCAATTCGTAGTGGGATGCGACCTGAACGCGAAACACCCATCTTGGAATAGGCCTGAGTACCGTCCAGAACACACCAACACGTCTGGAAATAGCTTGCAGAGATGGCTGGCAGACCAACCATTCTTGTTTCTACTTCCAACCAAAGAACCCACACGACCGAATCCGATAGGAGCCTCCTCAATTGATTTTTTCTATGGCTGCAAAACCATAAAAGACTTTCCTTCAGACCACTTTGGAATAACCCTTACCATAAATCTAGGACAGAACCGACTAACATACAACCAACCCAAGTCTCTACTCAATTTTCAGAAAATAAGTCCGATCCACTGGAATACAATAATCCTACAGAACCTCAGACCCATCCCCAACACTCAAAATATAAACACAGCTGACATAGATAGCCACGTCCATACATTAACAAATGCAGTAACCAGAGCCCTTCGCCAGCGAGCCCTTGATGCCGACGTAGCAATCCCCAAAATCATCATAGATCCGACTAACTCAAACAATCCGTCCGTCCGACTTAGCACGTACTGCCTAAACCTAATCAAAACAAAACGAAAACTTAGACGTATCCTTTTCCGACGCCTATCCACTCTTACACCAGACCAACGAAACCAAATAAAAGACACAATAAAGGACTTGGACATACAAATCAACAGCCACATAGAATTAGCCGAACTAAAATCAATAGACCATCGACTACGCAAAATAGATCCAAGTAGAATTAGCCATAAAACACTTCAAGGACTTAATCCAAACTCCCCTCCGAAAGAACAATTAGCTCATGACCTACATTTGACCAGCGAGGAAGCTGCCTTAATAGACAGAGATCTAGACCTTAGCACCTCTCCAAATATATCTTCGACATTTCACAAAATTAATGCCCTTGCTTGGTCCTTTGAAAGAATCCATAGCCAAAACGAAAACATCACCGACTCAGACCCTATCCTCAGGGCACACACAACGACCGTTAACGAAACAATAGCCCAATCAATATCCACAACGTTAAATTCATACAAAACTACATTTAATACTTCCAGAACAGCAGACGGTAACTGGCCCGAGTCCCATGAGTGTGGATTCACAAACGCAGAAAATCTTCTGGAAATTCTGAAAATGAAGAACACAAAGAAAACTATGGGACCGGACGGCACTAGCAACTTTCTGATGAAGCACTGCAACATGCCTATCCTAAACCACTTGGCAACACTGTTCAACCACTGCCTTAACTTGGGATACTTTCCGTCCGAGTGGAAGAACAGCAGAATCATCGCTATCCACAAACCAGGAACAAGTCCGCACAGCCTCCGGGCCTACAGACCTATTGCCCTTCTATCTGCAATAAGTCTGCTGCTGGAAAAAATTATAATGGGACAAATACAGAAACACATGGACTCAAACAGCACGTTGATGGATTCTCAATATGGTTTTAGAGCGAAATCGTCGACCAACTATGCTTTTATCGCAGCAAATTATTTCATCTTTGAGAATCTATCCCGCAAACGTGCTACAATAGCCTGTGCTCTGGACTTTGAGAAAGCATTTGACACAGTCTGGACCAGCGGTCTCATTTACAAGATGACCCAATTCCGATTCAATGCAGACATTATAAAGGTAGTATTAAACTATCTTACAAACAGGTCATTTCAGGTATGCAGCCCAGATGACGCTGATCTGTCCCTAATAAGGTCGATCCAAGCAGGCGTTCCGCAAGGATCACTGCTAGAGCGCATCCTCTACAACATCTACCTGGCAGACATGCCCGAGTACCAAATCCCTACCGGCTCAACCACGAGAATTAAGGCACTAATTTACGCCGATGATATCCTGCTATTGGCTTCCTCAGGCTCAATGCAATCCGCTGAAAGAGAGCTAAACGAGTACTTGAACATACTGTGTAATTACTTTACCAAATGGCACCTCAAGCTCAACGCAAGCAAATGCACCAGCTCAATCCTCAAAGGCCCCCGACGGGCAGACCTGTACAGGAATGCGAGACAATTTTAGGAACAAATCTGAAATATGAATTTAGAAAAAAAAGGAATTATTTTTTGCGATTATATTTTATTAGATTTGTTTAAGAAACGTAATTTTTGCACTATTTTAAATTTTTAGCGGAATATAAAAAAAGGACATATTTGGCCGAGCATTGGACTGCACGAAAAAATAGTGGTGATATTCATCAAACAAGCAAAAAAAAACCATTACCACAATTGCACCTTTTAGGTGATATTAGTTATTTTCCATTTCAACCCATGCTAACTAAACGGCCCTACCTAGTCGGACATTAGAGAACGCAGCAGAGATGTTGCTCAATATATTTGTTTAGAGAAGGATACCTGATACATTTGTTCATTTATTTAAAATGAAACGTCACGAACAGATTAATGTACATATATGTTTGTTTATTGCTAATATGCCTGGTCGATTAGGCGACGATGTGTCAGGTGCGAGGGCTACGTCAAGACTCTACTAAGGGCAGGCGGACCGAATTGCCCGTGCCCTAATAAAAGCGAGAGAAAGATAGATGAAGAGAGCGATAGCGAAGGCGAAAAAAAGAAGAAAGCTAGATGCATATATAAACAGCGATTCGTGTTTATATATGCGACGAAAGAAGAGTGCGAGAGATTGCAAAGGCATGAGAGTGCTATACCAGATCATGACCATTGCGAAGGCATGTTAGGGCAGACGGACCGAATTGTCCGTGCCATACGCGATGCTACGAAATAAAGAGCGAGAGAGTGTTCGAGAGAACGAGAGAGCTAAAATGATCGATAGAACGAAAGAGCGACAGAGCGAGAAAGGCGCGAGACGAAGAGACGAAAGAACGGTTGAAACGGCTATTACAGTGAGGGGGCGAGTGTAGATGCATGTCGATTACAATAGGTACAGTGGGCAGTGCAAATAACGAACAAATAACAGCAATTACTTTAAGGCTGCACCACTGACTAAAAATACTAAATAATGCTCGGCTGGGAGACCGAACAATATTCTTTGTTTCAAATTCTTACAAGCTTACAATTAAAAAACCACATTCATATGGTATAAATGCGTTAAAAATAATAGATTAGCCTAGCCACGCCTTGCTACATATATACATATATGTACATACATCTGCATTTAATTAAATATTTTCATATTTTCCCTATTTCCAAATGGGGCATCAGAGGAATGTACTAATTTTAAGTCCGGAACGGCTCTCATCCGTGAAGCTAACAGCAAGTTAAACAAATCTTCCTTTTGTCGCTTTTCTTATAAACTATAGGCGTTAGCCATTTGCTGGGAAAGCTTTTCTTTCATGATTTCATGATTCAAAAACCTAAAAAAATCGATTGTTCAATATTTTTACTTGACGGTTTTTGGACGTTAACTTTTCGTGCTATCAGTTCAGAAAACGCAAAAAAAAATTATTTATTTATTATACCCGTACTCAAAAAAGAGTTAAGGGGTATATTAGATTTGTGGTAAAAGTGGATGTGTGTAACGCAGAGAAGGAAAATTTTCCGACCCCATAAAGTATATATATTCTTGATCAGCATCAATAGCCGAGTCGATATAGCCATGTCTGTCTGTCCGTCCTGTCCGTCTGTCCGTCTCGATGAGCGCCTGGATCTCAGAGACTATAAGAGCTAGAGAAACCAAATTTGGTTTCCAGACTCATGTGATATCACACTGCTACAAGTGTATCTCAAAATTTCGCCCCGCCCCCTTCCGCCCACACAAAGGACGAAAATCTGTGGCAGGCACAGTTTTAAAGATACGATAAAACTAAAAACGCAGTATCGTAGAGAATGCCCATATCTACCAGATTGCCGAATCTGAATCAGATCGGATAATAATTATAGCCAGAATGAAGAAATTAATTTTCAGTTGCTTCCCCTCCCCCTCCCGCAACCGACAACGCGTCTCATTTTCCTTCTCGCTCGCACATTCTGCCGCGTTCAGTGCGCGAGCAACCCCTAGCGGAGGAGATGTAGAATATAATTGGAACATGTAAAATCTACATGTTAGATGTAGAATATACATTGTATATGAGATGTAGATATCATATGTAGCAAAAAAATGTAAAATGTAAAATTTTTTTTTTTTTCTAAAATTCATTAAAATCATAAGCTTAAAAATGTATATACTGACTGAGTACGGGTATAAGTAGAGTCGCGTCCCCAGAAGCGACTCACACGTTCCTTCTCGTTTTGGCTATAATAATGATCCAACCTGAACCAGATTCGGCATTCTGGTACATATGGGCATACTCTACAAATCTGCGTTTTTAGTTTTATCGTATTGCGGATGCCAGTGATTTTCGGCCTTTGTGTGTGTGGAAGGGGGCGGGCTGAAATTTTGAAATGCACTTGTAACAGTGTGATATCACATGAGTCTGGAAACAAAATTTGGTTGCTCTAGCTCTTATAGTCTCTGAAATACAGGCGCTTATCGGGACTCATATAGGGAATATTTCGACAGCGCTGTAAAAAAACGTACATACATATGTACATATGTATGAATGCATGCAGTTCTAGAAGTCTCGAAAATACGTGAGCACACATACAGTCGTCGGATGCTACTGTATGAAAACAAGAGAGCGGCTGGCTCTAAAACGATCTCTCTCCCTCTCTGGCCTTTCAACCAAATTTAAGAAGAGCCTGGAGCCAGGAAGCCCGAAATATTCGAATGCAAAAAAAACCAAATGGCGTTCCGCATCTTTTTGTTATTGTCTTTAGCATAACGCTGATCTGTGAGTTGTACTCTTTTTCGTTCTTTATATATATACGGACATATATACGTACATAATATGTGCTACATACATATGCACTGGTTCACGAGTAAGACGTAATAGGTGTAATAGGTGCGTGCGACAGGTCTCGACACGTCGACTACCCTTATTTCAAACATTCTGTTTCGATCCACGATACAGAAATATCGTGGTCGCGCTCGTATTCGTACTCGCATTTTCTCTTTTTCAAATACGAATGTGCAAAGTATCAATTTCATATTGGCACGTCGCACCTCGAATACCCTATGCATTTTATATATATATAAAATATATATTTTTATAATCTTTCCTAAAAGTAATTTATCATATGAAGGATACACGAAATACCTAGACGAAACATATGTACATATACAAAACTTCTAAAACTGTAAGAGGAAAAGCTTTTTCGAAAATTCGACTACTCTAAAAAAGGAAAGGGTATGTGTGCAAAAAAGGCAAAATGAAATAGAAATAGAAAATACTGAGATCCGTTGCCGAACGTCTGAGTAAAAGCAGAGTACAACACGCAGCTGGCGAAATTCCGTGTTAAAGAGCAGACGAGAAGTATGTGGGACAGTGGGACATTCGGACTGTTCAGCTAGCAAAATTAATAAGTTCTGAACGAATAAATTTATTTTAATGAAATAACCTGTATTTGAAAAGAAAATATTACAAAATGTAGTTAAGTATACGAGTACACGGTGCTTAGATATCGGGAAGCTTTACAATGCAATATCAAAGTCGATCTTTGATTCCGGTGCATATTTGCCTATGTATTTCGGCTGAGGCCCCACTGTGCGCTTGTTTGCAAATCCAGCCGAGGCTGAGCCGTCGTCAGGGCCGGCGTTAGAGGTTATGACGCCCGGGGCAAACATGAGAAGAGGCGCCCTTTGATAATATTTTTTTTTTCTGAAATGAACATATTAAGGGAATTTGGCGCCCAGGGCGACCGTTCCGCTCGCATTGCCCTAAAACCGGCCCTGGCCGTCGTGCGTCGTGCTTCGTGCGTCGTGCTTCGTGTTGACGATCTCTCGCAGACAAATTTTGTTTTATTCGTTTAGTGCAGGGGTCGACTCACACATTTTTTTTGGTGCGTTTGTGTGCGAAAACAACAGACACGAAGTCAAATACGTTACTTATTTCTCTGCCGCTGCGAAAGCCGAAGAATTGTGCATAGGGCACATGAATGCTTCTCTGCTGCTGAGGCAAGCGAGCAGAATATGAAGCCGTTTGTGCATAGCCCGAAGCATTTTTCTCTGCCGCGACGTCAGCAGAGCAGAATTTTCTCTGCCGCTACGTCATCAGGCAGAATAACGAAACCACACGAAGTATTTACGCTGTACGTGTGCCGACTTCGCTGCCGGAAATTTTTTCCTATGCACAGTGCATACGACGCTGCCGGCCTCTGGTTTAGAGCTTGTGAAAGAGATCGGATGTTTTTTTGGAAGTGTCTCGTTTTTTCGGTTGTGCAAAAGAAATATACAAAAGGTAAGTAAACTGTTGCCTTAAAATATCAATAGATCTGAGAACTGTTGACTAATAAACAGCTAAACCATAAACTATGGCGATTTCGCGAACAAAAATGTGCTTTTTATTATGATTTAGTGATATGTCACTATATATTTAAGCAGAAGCTGTGCTACTGTAATATGAAAGATGACAATAAATAAACTGTAAAACTGTAAACTGCTCGCGACACGATAAATTGTATCTCTTTTGATATAGTTTTGTAGCCCTGAAAAGGGCTTGTTTAAATCAATTTCAGATGCACAAACATCTAACATTTCGAATGCGACCGTGTACACCAACGTGTACAAATCCGCCATTTTCTTCTTGGCCGCCGTCGTCTTTGCTTTCGGCTTCTTTACGGTGGCGGGAGCAACTGGCTTTTTCGTCACCTTCTTGGGCTTGGCAGACGCCGCTGCAGCTGCAGCTACACCCTTTGCTTTTGGTTTTGGCTTTGCTTTTGGTTTTGGCTTTTCAGGGCTCGACTTGGCCTTTGCCGCTGCTGGCTTCGCCTTCACGGTTCCAGCTTTCTTCACATCCTTGGCCTTTGCCTCAGTTTACTTCTTCTCGGCGGTCTTCTTGGTGGCGGTGACGACTGTCTTCTTTGCCTTTAGCTTCTTGTCACCGACTCCAGCTGCTTTTTTGGGGACTACTGTCTTCTTTGCTGTTGCCGATGACACCACCTTCTTGGCTTTCACTTTCTTCTCCACAGACGACGCAACCTTTGGCTTGGCTGCTTTTTGGCGGAAACCGACAGTTTGAACGAACTAGAAGCACCTTTTCCCTTTGCTTGGATCAGCTTTCCATTGGCAACGGCCGACTTCAAGTACTTCTCGATAAATGGAGCTAGTTTCTGGGCATCGCATTTGTATTCGGCAGTAATATATTTCTTGATGGCCAGGAGCGATGAGCCGATCACGTTCCTTCAAACTCTTAATCGAAGCGTCAACCATTTGCTGAGTTTGGGGATGCGATGGTGGAGCTGTGGGCTTCTTTGCCTTTGCAGTAGCCGCAGCGGATCCAGATGCCTTTTTAGAGGCCACCTTCTTCTCCGCTGCTACTTGTGGAGCAGCCACTGGAGACGCGGATTTACCTTATTTTATATATGAACAATGGTTGACAAATCCAGAGACATTAATATTAGGATGGGTTTATGCTGCCTTGTGCATTATGCTTCTCCAAGCGTAACTTATGGTTGTTTTTATACCCGTACTCAAAAAAGAGTTAAGGGGTATATTAGATTTGTGGTAAAAGTGGATGTGTGTAACGCAGAGAAGGAAACGTTTCCGACCCCATAAAGTATATATATTCTTGATCAGCATCAATAGCCGAGTCGATATAGCCATGTCTGTCTGTCCGTCTGTCTGTCTTGTTGAGCGCCTAGATCTCAGAGACTATAAGAGCTAGAGAAACCAAATTTGGTTTCCAGACTCATGTGATATCACACTGCTACAAGTGTATTTCAAAATTTCGCCCCGCCCCCTTCCGCCACCAAAAAGGACGAAAATCTGTGGCAGGCAAATTTTTAAAGATATGATAAAACTAAAAACGCAGTATCGTAGAGAATGCCCATATCTACCAGATTGCCGAATCTGAACTAGATCGGATCATAATTATAGCCAGAATGAAGAAATTAATTATGAGTCGTTTCCCCCCGCCCCCTCTGGCAAACGACAACGCAACTCATTTTCCTTCTCCCTCGCACACTCTGCCGCGTTCAGTGCGCGAGCAACCCCTAGCGCAGGAGATGTAGAATCTAAATGGAACATGTACAATCTACATGTTAGATGTAGAATAGACATTGTAGATGAGATGTAGATAACAAATGTAGCAAAAAAATGTAAAATTTTTTTTTTTTTCTAAAATTCTAAACAATCACAAGCTCAAAAATGTATATACTGACTGAGTACGGGTATAAGTAGAGTCGTGTACCCAGAAACGACTCACACGTTCCTTCTCGTTTTTTTTATTTTTTTTCGCTTGGAGCCATTCTAGTAGTTGGTTGGCGTTTGTAAAGCCTTCCCTCTCTGCTCCTTCCCACTTCCCATCTGCTGTTTGCGTGTCTCTAAAGTTAGCTTTAGCGTTTAGTATTAGTAAGTCGTTCACCAGAATTCCGTTTACCATGCTAGTATGAACGAGCAGCTCAGGTGAAGATGAGGTCATGTTATCGTTCTGTTTGTGTATATTTTGGAATGACCAAGAAAGTGCATTTATTTTATCTGTTTCTGTTTTAATATTAGGTGTGGATACGATATTGATGTCAATGGAGTTTTGTTCTTGTGTAGTTAATTTTATATCGCTTTGCTGTTTTCTATCGGACGGATATAAGAATTTGGTGCTTATTTTTGATGGATCTATTATTGCTATTTGGTTTTCTATGTTCTGTATGTGAGCGGATTCGATGTATAGGTTTATTTGCATGGACATTATTCTTAGCATGTTTCTGGTCATGTCTCTTTCTTGGCTTGACATGGTCCCATACCTTCTGTGCAGGAGGCGATAGAGAGCGCGTCTTTGTGCAATTAGTTTGACGGCATGTTTGCTTATGCGAATGCTTCTATTTGGTTTTGATGGGTCAATGTGGATGTTGGGGACTACTTCTGTTGAATTGATGGCTTTTTCCACCGCTTTGGTGAGCTTATCTATATGATGGTCGATTTCATTCGTGTTTAGGTTTTTGTTATTGGGAATATGTGTTATATTTCGCATCAGGGTCATGTTTAATTTCTCGATGTTGATTTTCTTGTAGTTTTTAGCTACTTGTAGGTCCTGTTTAACTAACTGAAAGCATCCCAGGCGTAGCTTAAGCTCAACACCAAAATGGTCTGTAATGAAGTCGCTTACTATCTTGAGTCCCTCTCTCGAGTCTACGGGTAGCTCTGTTGAGCATATGAAATAGTCAATGGAAGAGTGCCTACCAGTATTGTTGTTCCTTCTAGAAGGTTCAACAGTGGGGTGTAATATGAGGTTTGGCTGCTCAATTAGCCAATTGTGGAGCGTTCGTCCATCAGCATTTATATGTGCTGGACTCTGCTCGGGGAGATGCCAGCTTGGGTGCTAGGCATTCAAATCTCCTGCAGCAATGATGGGGCTTAGTGTTTGCTCCTCAATAAAGGTGAGCAGCGTGTTGATGTCTTGTACAAGGAGCCTGTCCTGTGGTCGCTTGTATAAGCTGGTAGCTACTATGGATTGTCTTTATAGTGGATTTCTATTGCCATTGCTTCTAGGAAACGTAGTGGCTTAATGTCTATCTGTCTATACTTAGTCCCTTTTTTTATGCAGATTGCAACTGAACTGCCTTTGTTTGTTGTTCTGGTCTCTGTAGCGGTAATTGTTTGTCTAATGAGCTGGTAATTTGTTAGTTGGATATTATGTTTATCGCTGAGGCGATGCTCAGCAATAAGCATGATGTCTGGTTTGTGTAAGGTTAGTATGCTGTCTAATTCGTATCTCTTTTGGAGAGATATGAGTGAATTGACGTTTTGAAAGATGCATTTGAGCTGCATTATGGCATGGATATTTGGAATAAGAAGTCTAAAATGATCTGTTGCTTGACGGTTTCTGAGTTGCCGCTGTTTTTGGTGTTGGCATATTTTTTGGTTACGGATTGCAATATTTGGAGGCATGACATGATATCCATCCCGAAGGCGTCCATGGTATCATTGTTGAAGTCTTCAAAGGAGAGGGTCAAGTCTTTTTTTATATTTTTATTGCTGTCGTTGCTATTTAATTTTTTGGTCATGTAATCGTGTAGTTTGGGGTTACTTGTCACTATTGTGTTTTGCCTAGCTATTGGTGGTGCTGTCTGTTTTTTGGAAAATAGAGACGCGAAGGTTGCCTCTCCCCTTGTGGCCTGGTTCGCTCTATTTAGTGTTTTGTTTGTTCTGTTTTGAGTATGGTCCCTTTTTATACCCGTCTCTAGGGGTATATTGTTGTGGTAAAGTGGGGGGGAAAGGAAAAAAAAAAAATTTCCCCCCCCCAAAAAGTATATATATTCTTGATCAGCATCAATAGCGAGTCGATATAGCTATGTTCTGCTGTCTGTCTGTCGTCGTCTGTTTTTTTTCCGTCCCCCCCAACCCCTAAAAAAAAAAAAAAGCGGGGGCAACCAAATTTGGCTTGACTCATGTGATATCCCACTGTTAGTGTAATATCGCCCCGCCCCCTTCCGCCCCCACAAGACGAAGGGGGTGGATGGAGCCGGGGAAAGCGAAGGAGGGGTCCTCCTCTTCAGCGCGGACGCTACGATTCCGCCGCCCCGCCGCGTCGTGCGGGCGGGGGGGTGGGTGTGGGGTTGGGGGGGATTTTTTTTTTTTTTTCAGTTATGGAGTACGGGTATAGTAGGTCGGTCCCAGAGCGACACACGTCCTTCTCGTTTGCTGTATTTTTTGTAATGCTGCCACACGGATTGGACAGATTTTTGCATTGGCCGTGTGTTGGCCTTTGCAATTGACGCATTTGATGTTGTCATTTTTTGAATTTTCTGGTGATTTTTGGATGGCGCATTGCCCTGGGCTATGCTCCTCCAGGCACTTGATGCATCTGTATGCCAATTTGCAGTTGCTAGCAACGTGCGAGAATCGTTGGCAGTTGTGGCACTGTAATACTGACTTTTTATTGGGCCTAAGTGGCTCAATCGCTATGCGACAATTAAGTAAGGTTCTAAGGGCTACTATTCTCTTGATATTGTCAATGTTCCTCGCAGTCTGGACCAGCCAGAATTTTTCTTTAAAAGGCTTGATTGTGGTGAACTCTATCCCTGGAAGGCTTTCCTTAAGCGACCCCTTGACCTCTTCATCATTGTAAATTGTTAATGGGATTTTTTTTATTAGGAATGTATATGGTTTCAGTTCCTTAGGTGTATATGTAAAGTATTTAATTTGGTTGTTTTCAAGTATATGTTTGGTCTTTGTAAAGTTTTCTAAGCTTGTAGCCTTTATATGAGTTAAATTCTTGTTCTTAATGTCTAGAGTAAAGGTAACATTATGGTGCTTAAGCTTTGCTGCTAATATCTTAGGATTAACATTATAAGTAGATATTGAAGGAACATACGTTTTTTTTGTTGATACTGCTGCTGCTGTTGCTGCCGCTGCTGATGTTGACGCCGCTGCCGCTGCTGCTGATGTTGATGCCGTTGCTGTTGAAGCCGACGCCACTGCCTTTGTTGATGTTGACGATGCCGTCATCGTCCATCTTTGTGGGCGTTGGGCTTGTTGAATCCTTTTGACGTTTTTTCCCCAACGAGGGATAGTCAGAGTCAGAGTCCGTGAGGATTCCGCTCATGTTACAGTTGTTCATGTTGTTATAGTTGTTCACGTTGCTCATGTTGTTCATGTTGTTGATGGCTGTCTGTAGCTCATCATTTATTTTCTCCAGTCTATTTTTCCGTTCTCTCAGGTGTTGCAATTCGGTGAGAATCTCATCCAATTGCATGGGAGTGATGGTTTGCTCCTGGTCCATGTGGCACTCGTCATTGCCTTCGTCGACCATGGCGGCTAACTGAGATATATCCATTTTGGGTTTTGGGCGTTTATGTTTATGTTTTATCAGTATGCGGCCACCACTTTTTAGCACTGCCTCGAGTTGACCGCCATCCGGCAGCCACGACACGGGTTTTATTAGTTTTTCTTTATTTATGCTGCGCCTCTCAATGTTGTATTTTTTATTACGCCGTTCGTTTAAATTGGTTTCACTGACTTTTTTTGTTGTACACATACGACTATATATGATTTTCGTTTTGCCTTCGATGCTTGGCTTTAGTGTCAATTTCACGATTTACTCTGGTTTCTGTCCGTCGATTGTTGTCACAACGTTAACCCCGTGCTCCGGTCTTTAGAAAGACAGGGCCCGTTTTTAGAAATAAATTTCTCGGATGTACGACTATTCTCTTTGATTTGATTTTTCCTTCCAATGCAAGTTTTCTCCATTATTTGTTACTGATTTTGTTTGTTTTGTTTGTCGCTTGTTTGTCAGATTCTCAAATGTTCCAAATTCTATTTTAAATAATTTATTTGTTAAATATCCTCCATTATCGATTTTTAATACCTCTGCAAACTTTGACAAGTAGTTATCGAACTCTTATATTTGGGATGCAATGATATACACAATGATAAATTATCATTAAATTAAACAATTTTAGCTTATTTGGCAAAACCTATTTTTGAAACATTAAATTTGATCAATTCACTTTAAGAAACTTTAGACAGATATTCACATATCGCTTAATATGGTATTTTAATATGCTTTTGAAGATAACCCTATAGAGTACAAAAAGACTACTTTCTGGGTATGTTGAGCATTGAATTTAGGGGTCAAAAAATATAAATGTTTAAAAATATATTATTGTTAGCCATTGTTCTTAAGGAAATCGATACGATTTTCCATATAATATTATTTCTGATACATTTTTTCAAATATTTACCCAAAAATTGCATAGTTTCTTACCCACATAGCAGTGCCAATTCAATTAATCTCCAAGTTAAAATCGAAGGAATAAATTGTTCGCAAATTTTATTGTTTGCACTAATTTATACGAATCTTAAAAATATTTTTCCATTACTTCTGTATAATATTTTTTTATATTTACATTTTTAAACGGCCTTTTATTACATCCTAGTCTTTCGATTTGTAGTCTAAAAAGCCTATCAGTGGCCCATGCGACACCAAGCCGAAGCCTGTTACGCGCGGAACCCAGGCAGAAACGCAGCCTTCTTCCCGCCTAACCGACCGAGGGGCGCTGCCGCATGACTCGCGACGCGTGTTACCGAAACGATCGCGAGCATGCAGGAAAGATAGGTGTTCGACTAAAATTCGAGGAAAATTAGAGATAAACACAACTCAAAGAGCTAAACATGCAAAGATAGCTAAGAAATATATCTAATTACGGGAAAGGTATGTTAGTATTAGTGATTTAAGAAGAGGAAGGGAATTAGTAGTTGATATTATGTGGTAGAGGGAATTGAAGTCCGAGCAAAGGACCCTAAATGGTTCGTGCAAGGAATAATTCGATATACAAAGCGGAAGGAACAAAGAAATAAAGTTTCTAGTAGATCTAACAGGAATCGTAAAGTTTATGCGGCTCAACAAGTCAGGGTTTTCTACGTCACCCTTGATCAGGTTGTGCATAAAATCACCCCAAGCATTTTTCTGCGACTAACTAAGGTTGGAAGGTTTATTAATAGCAATCTACGAGGGTAAGATGGCAGTCTTACACCTGCACCCCGTTAAGGCCACGCAAAGCAAAAAGTTTTTCTGGACTGATTCTATACGGTTCTGGTGTACTTTGTACTGGGGGCACTATGCACAAGAGCCGTACTCTAAAATCGGACGAACAAGCGAGATGTAGAGAGTCTTCTTTAATAAGGGGGCCTCAAATTCCTTTGACCACCTCTTTATAAACCCAAGCACACCCATGGCCTTATTTACCATGGTAGAAATGTGTTCAGAAAACTTTAACTTTGGGTCTAATTTAACACCAAGATCATCAACCAAGGTAATTCTCTCAAGAGAACCACCGCAGAGGCTATAAGGAGCCCAAAAGGGGCTGGAGCGATGAAATGTAATTACTTTGCATTTCGAGGCATTAAGGTGTAACATATTTGCACAACACCATGACTGAAATTTATTGAGATCGGATTGCAAGCGAGAGTGAAATGAATTGTCCTTAAACTGGACACAGAGTTTAACATCATCCGCATACATGAGTACTCGAGAGTTTGTTAATACTGAAGGCAGATCATTAATAAAGAGTGTGAATAGTAGGGGGCCTAGATGGCTGCCCTGTGGTACTCCAGAAGTAACCTTAACAGGTGAAGAGAAGGAAATTTGAAGAGGACTCTTTGAGACCTAGAACGAAGGTAGCTAGAAATCCATCTCAAATGATTAGGCGGAAACCCTAAAAGGTCAAGTTTTTGTGCTAAAAGGGAATGGTTTACAGAATCGAATGCTTTACTAAAATCAGTGTAAATGACATCCGTCTGCAAGTTACCTTGAAAGCCTTTAATGATAAAAGCGGTAAACTCTAATATATTTGTGGATGTTGATCGTCGCCTTATAAATCCGTGCTGGGACGGAGATATAAGTGATTTGCAGAGATGTTGCAAGTGCGGAGTTAAAATTTTTTCAAACATTTTAGGAATAGCGGATAACTTAGATATACCTCTATAATTATTTGCATCAGACTTGCTACCTTTCTTATGGAGCGGAGTAATAAAAGCATGAAGAGTTAATGGATAGGGTGAATAGTTTAAGCAAGGGTCCACACAGAGCGTCGGCACAGTACCTAAGTACACAGCCGGGAACTCCGTCGGGACCTGGTGAAAACATCGGCTTAACTAGTCGTAGATCATGAAGCAGTGAGCTTTCATTTAACAAGGCGCTGAAGATGCCATTCGACCTTGGTAAACTGTATGGATACGGCTGACCAGAGTAGCTTTCATGAGAATAGGTTGTTTAGAAAAATTTGGCAAAAAGATCGGCAATTGCCTGATCATTGTTTGCTGACATATTGAGAAAAGATAACGAGGATGGATGTGCGGACGTTCTACGCTTACTATTTACGAAGCTGTAAAACTGTTTAGGGTCCTGTGAAAATCGTATCCTGCATCGAGATATAGCATTGAGCGTTAAGAACGGAGAAATTTGACCAAGCTATTACATAGTGAGAAAGAGAAGAGGGAGAACCAACTTCTCGAAATTTTTTATAGTCTTGATTTTAAATTTTTTAGACTGGATAACTCTTTGGTAAGTGGGAAAGTGGGACACAATAATCAAACGAGAAGGAACGTGTGATACGCTTCTGGGGACGCGACTCTACTTATACCCGTACTCAGTATATACATTTTTCAGCTAATGATTTTTTTGAATTTAAGAATTAAAAAAATTGTCTTACATTTTACATTTTTTTGCTACATCTGTTATCTACATCTAGATCTACAATGTATATTTTACATCTAACATGTAGATTATAGATGTACCATTCATATTCTACATCTCCTCCGCTAGACGTTGTTGGCGCACTGAACGCGGCAGAGTGTGCGAGCGAGAAAGAGAATGAGTAGAGTCTTTGGCAGGGGGAGGCGGAGGAAGCAACTGAAAATTAATTTCTTCATTCTGGCTATAACTATGATCTGATTCAGATTCGGCAATCTGGTAGATGTGGGCATTCTCTACGATAAAATGTGCCTGCCACAGATTTTCGTTCTTTTGTGGGGGCGGAAGGGGGCGGGGCGAAATTTTGAAATACACTTGTAGCAGTGGGATATCACATGAGTCTGGAAACCAAATTTGGTTGCCCTAGCTCTTATAGTCTCTGAGATCTAGGCGCTCATCGGGACGGACAGACAGACAGACGGACAGACAGACATGGCTATGTCGACTCGGCTATTGATGCTGATCAAGAATATATATACTTTATGGGGTCGGAAACGTTTCCTTCTCTGCGTTATACACATCCACTTTTACCACAAATCTAATATACCCCTTAACTCTTTTTTGAGTACGGGTATAAAAACACTCACTCACATCCAAGAACGCTCAATAAAACACACGGTCAATCACTCAAAAATAAACATAACAACAAAAACACTTAAAACACAAACCCCAGCGGGAACAAACCTCCACCGGCCTGAAAGTCATTGGTTAGTCGGATTCCCCCTCGCCCCTCTTGGCTTAGATCATCAACCAGAAGATGAGTGAGCAGCTTCATCAGATCATGGACAGCATTCGTCAATCTGAGGATCGCATACTGCATGACCTTCAGGGTAGGCTGAAGGGAATGACCAGTGAACTCCAAAAACTGACTCCGCGGGTACAGCATCTGGAGTCAGAGGTTGGCGTGGTCCAACAACTGAATGTTCCGTTTCTGGAGCTAGAGACCATACTTGGAAAGATGCACGCACTGCGAGGTCAGGTGGGTGAGATGTACAAGTACAATATGTACAATATATGTACAAGTCCGTGGCAAGTCCCACATGGAAATATGCATTCTAAATATTACTGCATTACTGCAAAAGTACCTTAAAGAAATTAAGACTTGTAAAATCCAAAACTTTAAGAAACTCCTTTCTGGTGACCCTAACTTACTAAAAGAACAAGGTTTCCCCACCAATTCTCGCATAACAAAATAAATATGCTTGTTTTTTTAAATAAAAAAAAAAATAAATAAAAAAAAATAGAATACGAAAATTAATTGCGGAAAAATCCAATAACTCCATAGCGTATATAATCCGTAGTAAATATACTAGCATATGTATGTATATTCTTCATGAGTTCTGTTCTTTGTTGTAATGTTAATGAAACATGTGTGTAAGTTCCTTAATAATAAGTGGGTGAAATACAATTTGGGGCGATACAAATAATTCTCATTTATTTCGGAAATCAAATAAGTTTTTTTGAGATGAACTAATTAGAAACAACCAGCTGAACAACCACTGAAATTATAACCAATATTATTATAATTTTTTGACGTATTACATTTATTTGTGGACATTATTTTAACGTAATTTTAGAATCCAAGCTTTTCCAATGACCAATAAATTCAATTTTTTGAAATGTCAAAGATATGCTTAAACGACAGAAGCAACTTGGCTTTCGTTCGTTCTCTTTCGTAGTGACCAGACATGTTTTTGTTTTGCGCTCCGCATTTTCCTTTTGTTTAACTTAACTCTCATTACATTTAGCCGCTCTTTGTCGTAGCTCTTGCCGTCTATCACTCTCTCTATCACCTAACTCTCAATAACTGTTCTTTCTCTCTCGCTCTTGTAACTTTCTGTGCAGTAACGCTCTCACTTACAAGCTGTTGCTGCAACCACTCTCCTCTCTCATCTTTTACCGATTTCGCTTTAAGCATTGCTCTAAGCATTTGCTCTGCACAGTGGTCTGATTGCTATTTGTTTTGAACTTTTTTTTCCCGAAGTAAAAAAAAATAAAAGACATAAATATGGAATTTTCTGTCGTCTGTGCCTAAAAAACCTGCCAGAAGCAGATCACCCATGACCAGCCCAATATCCCCTGCTGGCTTTGCGAAAGCGTAGTGCACGCAAAATGTGTAGGGATCTCGGGCCGTGTAGGAGACGCCATTTCCCAAAACAACGGCCTACATTATAGTTGTGAGGAATGCCGTGCTGTGGAAAACGACATGCGTTCGTTCATGAGGCAGACGCGGAGTGGCTTCAAAGAGCTGATCGTAGGCTTTAAACAGCAATATGATCGGCTCTTGGCCATGAACACTCAGTTCAGCAGTTTACAGCTGTTGGCTGAGTCTCCGAGGCTCAAGAAGTCTACTCCGCGGGACTTGCAAGTGCTGACTGCCTCATGTCCGCCGGCATCTGAAAAACTTACTCCGACCACTCCCTTAGTGCAGCAGTTGATTACGTTTGCTTCAGAAGCCGAATGCGTCACTTCGGAGAGTATGCAGTTAGAAATGTCTGTAGAGTCCGTGTCCATCGAGTCCGCACCCAACCCCTTAACTATCCCCTCAGTCTCGCTCCCACCAGCTAATAGATGTCCAGGACCACCGTATACTACCATCACAGGTACTAGGCCTGTGGTGCCAAAACCACTGGTGGGAGTCCCACCAAAGCGACAAGTTTTTGTCTCGCGGCTAGCCCCTGACCTCACATCCAATGATGTGACCGCTTTTATACAAAGCAAAATAAAAGCCGTCGGCTTAAAGGTGGAAAAATTTAACTTTTCTTACGCCAGGGAGATATCTTCCTTCAAGATAAGCGTCTCCCCAACTCAATTGGAAACCATTTGTTCCGCCAAGTTTTGGCCGGAGCATTTGGTGGTTAAAGAGTTTAAGGCTAAGAAAAAGAATTGGACCCCCATAACTCTTCCTAGTAGTCAGACCATTGCTCCATCTTTACCCTCATCTTCCACCTCAACTTCTAACCATCCAAAAAACTAACTTCCTTTTTTTTAGTTAGAATGCTAGAGGCTTGCGTAGTAAGCTCAGCACTCTTTTTCTTGAGAGTTTCGCGTTCTCGTCCCATGTTATTGTGTTTACTGAGACCTGGTTAAAGCCGGACATCCTTAGTTCCGAAGTTTTGGCAGGTCGGTACACAATTTTTAGAAATGACCGTTCGTCTCGACGTGGAGGTCGGGTCCTCATTGCAGTGGACTCAAACTTCACGTCGGAACATTTCATGGTCCAGGTTCAACAAGACCTGGAATTCCTGTGCGTTAAACTGATTCTCCCAGGCTTTTCCATTTTAATTACTTGCTCGTATATTCCACCTTCCTCGGATATCTTAATATACGAGCATCACTTGTCCTCTTTAAAAACAGTTTCTTCCTCGCTATCAGATAAAGACCATATGATAGTTCTTGGTGATTTCAATTTGCCAGGTACTGTTTGGTCTTCGGTAAACGAGTCTAATAACCTTGTGCCCATGTCACGACATGACTTTATCGACGGCTTGCTAGACCTATCCCTGTCTCAAGTCAACCATGTGAAAAATTCCTTGGGTCGTTTGCTTGATCTGTGCTTTGTCTCGGATCCGACCATAGCGTTGCTAACCCGAGCCCTTCCGCTCATTATACCTGAAGACTCCTACCATCCTACATTTGAAGTGTCAGTCGATATTGGCCCTACTGTATTGGATCGAATGGTTAGGCTATCTGAACGTGTCCGCTGCTTTCGTAAAGCCGAGTTTACGAAGCTTAATAACCTCATTAGTGATTTTGATTGGTCCGCTCAACATTTTTTACAATGTACTTGACACATTTTTATACCCGTACTCAAAAAAGAGTTAAGGGGTATATTAGATTTGTGGTAAAAGTGGATGTGTGTAACGCAGAGAAGGAAACGTTTCCGACTCCATAAAGTATATATATTCTTGATCAGCATCAATAGCCGAGTCGATATAGCCATGTCTGTCTGTCCGTCTGTCTGTCTGTCCGTCCCGATGAGCGCCTAGATCTCAGAGACTATAAGAGCTAGGGCAACCAAATTTGGTTTCCAGACTCATGTGATATCCCACTGCTACAAGTGTATTTCAAAATTTCGCCCCGCCACCTTCCGCCCCCACAAAGGACGAAAATCTGTGGCAGGCACATTTTTAAAGATACGATAAAACTAAAAATTATCGTAGAGAATGCCCATATCTACCAGACTGCCGAATCTGAATCTGAATCAGATCGGATCATAATTATAGCCAGAATGAAGAAATTAATTTTCAGTCGCTTCCCCTGCCCCCTCCTGCACACGACAACGCAACTCATTTTCCTTCTCGCTCGCACACTCTGCCGCGTTCAGTGCGCGAGCAACCCCTAGCGGAGGAGATGTAGAATATAAATGGTACATGTATAATATACATGTTAGATGTAGAATATACATAGTATATGTAGATGTAGATAACAGATGTAGCAAAAAAATGTAAAATGTAAAATATTTTTTTTTAATTATAAAATTCTAAAAAATCATAAGCCCAAAAATGTATATGCTGACTGAGTACGGGTATAAGTAGAGTCGCGTCCCCAGAAGTGACTCGCACGTTCCTTCTCGTTTTGTTTATGCTTTGGTTTTGGCTATTGGCCTGGGCGAATTTAATGTAATTAAACGTAGTTTTAATAGTCGTTTGTGCTTTTTTCGAATCATGGATTGTTATTATATTTTGTAACTATGTGTTAGCCCGCAGGTAGATATTTATTTTTAGTTTTTAATCGAATATCGCGTTGTTGAATTAGGAAAAACTTTTTTTACACTTCAATTGGGAATTGATCAAGCTATTCAAAACCTGAATTTTATAATTTACAAACAATTTTTAAGATTTATAATCGTTGTTCAAAGTTGGACCATTTTTCTGATTTTCAAAAAATGAAAAAAAACCGTGCTTAGAAGGCAAAGGTTAATCAATTTTTCTCAAAAAGTACTCAAGCTAGAAGAAATTTTGTTTTTCCCTAATTTTAGGAACAAATCTGAAATATGAATTTAGAAAAAAAAGGAATTATTTTTTGCGATTATATTTTATTAGATTTGTTTAAGAAACGTAATTTTTGCACTATTTTAAATTTTTAGCGGAATATAAAAAAAGGACATATTTGGCCGAGCATTGGACTGCACGAAAAAATAGTGGTGATATTCATCAAACAATAAAAAAAAAAAACCATTACCACAATTGCACCTTTTAGGTGATATTAGTTATTTTCCATTTCAACCCATGCTAACTAAACGGCCCTACCTAGTCGGACATTAGAGAACGCAGCAGAGATGTTGCTCAATATATTTGTTTAGAGGAGGATACCTGATACATTTGTTCATTTATTTAAAATGAAACGTCACGAACAGATTAATGTACATATATGTTTGTTTATTGCTAATATGCCTGGTCGATTAGGCGACGATGTGTCAGGTGCGAGGGCTACGTCAAGACTCTACTAAGGGCAGGCGGACCGAATTGCCCGTGCCCTAATAAAAGCGAGAGAAAGATAGATGAAGAGAGCGATAGCGAAGGCGAAAAAAAGAAGAAAGCTAGATGCATATATAAACAGCGATTCGTGTTTATATATGCGACGAAAGAAGAGTGCGAGAGATTGCAAAGGCATGAGAGTGCTATACCAGATCATGACCATTGCGAAGGCATGTTAGGGCAGACGGACCGAATTGTCCGTGCCATACGCGATGCTACGAAATAAAGAGCGAGAGAGTGTTCGAGAGAACGAGAGAGCTAAAATGATCGATAGAACGAAAGAGCGACAGAGCGAGAAAGGCGCGAGACGAAGAGACGAAAGAACGGTTGAAACGGCTATTACAGTGAGGGGGCGAGTGTAGATGCATGTCGATTACAATAGGTACAGTGGGGAGTGCAAATAACGAACAAATAACAGCAATTACTTTAAGGCTGCACCACTGACTAAAAATACTAAATAATGCTCGGCTGGGAGACCGAACAATATTCTTTGTTTCAAATTCTTACAAGCTTACAATTAAAAAACCACATTCATATGGTATAAATGCGTTAAAAATAATAGATTAGCCTAGCCACGCCTTGCTACATATATACATATATGTACATACATCTGCATTTAATTAAATATTTTCATATTTTCCCTATTTCCAAATGGGGCATCAGAGGAATGTACTAATTTTAAGTCCGGAACGGCTCTCATCCGTGAAGCTAACAGCAAGTTAAACAAATCTTCCTTTTGTCGCTTTTCTTATAAACTATAGGCGTTAGCCATTTGCTGGGAAAGCTTTTCTTTCATGATTTCATGATTCAAAAACCTAAAAAAATCGATTGTTCAATATTTTTACTTGACGGTTTTTGGACGTTAACTTTTCGTGCTATCAGTTCAGAAAACGCAAAAAAAAATTATTTATTTATTATACCCGTACTCAAAAAAGAGTTAAGGGGTATATTAGATTTGTGGTAAAAGTGGATGTGTGTAACGCAGAGAAGGAACATTTTCCGACCCCATAAAGTATATATATTCTTGATCAGCATCAATAGCCGAGTCGTTATAGCCATGTCTGTCTGTCCGTCCTGTCCGTCTGTCCGTCTCGATGAGCGCCTGGATCTCAGAGACTATAAGAGCTAGAGAAACCAAATTTGGTTTCCAGACTCATGTGATATCACACTGCTACAAGTGTATCTCAAAATTTCGCCCCGCCCCCTTCCGCCCACACAAAGGACGAAAATCTGTGGCAGGCACAGTTTTAAAGATACGATAAAACTAAAAACGCAGTATCGTAGAGAATGCCCATATCTACCAGATTGCCGAATCTGAATCTGAATCAGATCGGATCATAATTATAGCCAGAATGAAGAAATTAATTTTCAGTTGCTTCCCCTCCCCCTCCCGCAACCGACAACGCGTCTCATTTTCCTTCTCGCTCGCACATTCTGCCGCGTTCAGTGCGCGAGCAACCCCTAGCGGAGGAGATGTAGAATATAATTGGAACATGTAAAATCTACATGTTAGATGTAGAATATACATTGTATATGAGATGTAGATATCATATGTAGCAAAAAAATGTAAAATGTAAAATTTTTTTTTTTTTCTAAAATTCTTTAAAATCATAAGCTTAGTACGGGTATAAGTAGAGTCGCGTCCCCAGAAGCGACTCACACGTTCCTTCTCGTTTTGGCTATAATAATGATCCAACCTGAACCAGATTCGGCATTCTGGTACATATGGGCATACTCTACAAATCTGCGTTTTTAGTTTTATCGTATTGCGGATGCCAGTGATTTTCGGCCTTTGTGTGTGTGGAAGGGGGCGGGCTGAAATTTTGAAATGCACTTGTAACAGTGTGATATCACATGAGTCTGGAAACAAAATTTGGTTGCTCTAGCTCTTATAGTCTCTGAAATACAGGCGCTTATCGGGACTCATATAGGGAATATTTCGACAGCGCTGTAAAAAAACGTACATACATATGTACATATGTATGAATGCATGCAGTTCTAGAAGTCTCGAAAATACGTGAGCACACATACAGTCGTCGGATGCTACTGTATGAAAACAAGAGAGCGGCTGGCTCTAAAACGATCTCTCTCCCTCTCTGGCCTTTCAACCAAATTTAAGAAGAGCCTGGAGCCAGGAAGCCCGAAATATTCGAATGCAAAAAAAACCAAATGGCGTTCCGCATCTTTTTGTTATTGTCTTTAGCATAACGCTGATCTGTGAGTTGTACTCTTTTTCGTTCTTTATATATATACGGACATATATACGTACATAATATGTGCTACATACATATGCACTGGTTCACGAGTAAGACGTAATAGGTGTAATAGGTGCGTGCGACAGGTCTCGACACGTCGACTACCCTTATTTCAAACATTCTGTTTCGATCCACGATACAGAAATATCGTGGTCGCGCTCGTATTCGTACTCGCATTTTCTCTTTTTCAAATACGAATGTGCAAAGTATCAATTTCATATTGGCACGTCGCACCTCGAATACCCTATGCATTATATATATATATAAAATATATATTTTTATAATCTTTCCTAAAAGTAATTTATCATTTGAAGGATACACGAAATACCTAGACGAAACATATGTACATATACAAAACTTCTAAAACTGTAAGAGGAAAAGCTTTTTCGAAAATTCGACTACTCTAAAAAAGGAAAGGGTATGTGTGCAAAAAAGGCAAAATGAAATAGAAATAGAAAATACTGAGATCCGTTGCCGAACGTCTGAGTAAAAGCAGAGTACAACACGCAGCTGGCGAAATTCCGTGTTAAAGAGCAGACGAGAAGTATGTGGGACAGTGGGACATTCGGACTGTTCAGCTAGCAAAATTAATAAGTTCTGAACGAATAAATTTATTTTAATGAAATAACCTGTATTTGAAAAGAAAATATTACAAAATGTAGTTAAGTATACGAGTACACGGTGCTTAGATATCGGGAAGCTTTACAATGCAATATCAAAGTCGATCTTTGATTCCGGTGCATATTTGCCTATGTATTTCGGCTGAGGCCCCACTGTGCGCTTGTTTGCAAATCCAGCCGAGGCTGAGCCGTCGTCAGGGCCGGCGTTAGAGGTTATGACGCCCGGGGCAAACATGAGAAGAGGCGCCCTTTGATAATATTTTTTTTTTCTGAAATGAACATATTAAGGGAATTTGGCGCCCAGGGCGACCGCCCCGCTCGCATTGCCCTAAAACCGGCCCTGGCCGTCGTGCGTCGTGCTTCGTGCGTCGTGTTTCGTGTTGACGATCTCTCGCAGACAAATTTTGTTTTATTCGTTTAGTGCAGGGGTCGACTCACACATTTTTTTTGGTGCGTTTGTGTGCGAAAACAACAGACACGAAGTCAAATACGTTACTTATTTCTCTGCCGCTGCGAAAGCCGAAGAATTGTGCATAGGGCACATGAATGCTTCTCTGCTGCTGAGGCAAGCGAGCAGAATATGAAGCCGTTTGTGCATAGCCCGAAGCATTTTTCTCTGCCGCGACGTCAGCAGAGCAGAATTTTCTCTGCCGCTACGTCATCAGGCAGAATAACGAAACCACACGAAGTATTTACGCTGTACGTGTGCCGACTTCGCTGCCGGAAATTTTTTCCTATGCACAGTGCATACGACGCTGCCGGCCTCTGGTTTAGAGCTTGTGAAAGAGATCGGATGTTTTTTTGGAAGTGTCTCGTTTTTTCGGTTGTGCAAAAGAAATATACAAAAGGTAAGTAAACTGTTGCCTTAAAATATCAATAGATCTGAGAACTGTTGACTAATAAACAGCTAAACCATAAACTATGGCGATTTCGCGAACAAAAATGTGCTTTTTATTATGATTTAGTGATATGTCACTATATATTTAAGCAGAAGCTGTGCTACTGTAATATGAAAGATGACAATAAATAAACTGTAAAACTGTAAACTGCTCGCGACACGATAAATTGTATCTCTTTTGATATAGTTTTGTAGCCCTGAAAAGGGCTTGTTTAAATCAATTTCAGATGCACAAACATCTAACATTTCGAATGCGACCGTGTACACCAACGTGTACAAATCCGCCATTTTCTTCTTGGCCGCCGTCGTCTTTGCTTTCGGCTTCTTTACGGTGGCGGGAGCAACTGGCTTTTTCGTCACCTTCTTGGGCTTGGCAGACGCCGCTGCAGCTGCAGCTACACCCTTTGCTTTTGGTTTTGGCTTTGCTTTTGGTTTTGGCTTTTCAGGGCTCGACTTGGCCTTTGCCGCTGCTGGCTTCGCCTTCACGGTTCCAGCTTTCTTCACATCCTTGGCCTTTGCCTCAGTTTACTTCTTCTCGGCGGTCTTCTTGGTGGCGGTGACGACTGTCTTCTTTGCCTTTAGCTTCTTGTCACCGACTCCAGCTGCTTTTTTGGGGACTACTGTCTTCTTTGCTGTTGCCGATGACACCACCTTCTTGGCTTTCACTTTCTTCTCCACAGACGACGCAACCTTTGGCTTGGCTGCTTTTTGGCGGAAACCGACAGTTTGAACGAACTAGAAGCACCTTTTCCCTTTGCTTGGATCAGCTTTCCATTGGCAACGGCCGACTTCAAGTACTTCTCGATAAATGGAGCTAGTTTCTGGGCATCGCATTTGTATTCGGCAGTAATATATTTCTTGATGGCCAGGAGCGATGAGCCGCCACGTTCCTTCAAACTCTTAATCGAAGCGTCAACCATTTGCTGAGTTTGGGGATGCGATGGTGGAGCTGTGGGCTTCTTTGCCTTTGCAGTAGCCGCAGCGGATCCAGATGCCTTTTTAGAGGCCACCTTCTTCTCCGCTGCTACTTGTGGAGCAGCCACTGGAGACGCGGATTTACCTTATTTTATATATGAACAATGGTTGACAAATCCAGAGACATTAATATTAGGATGGGTTTATGCTGCCTTGTGCATTATGCTTCTCCAAGCGTAACTTATGGTTGTTTTTATACCCGTACTCAAAAAAGAGTTAAGGGGTATATTAGATTTGTGGTAAAAGTGGATGTGTGTAACGCAGAGAAGGAAACGTTTCCGACCCCATAAAGTATATATATTCTTGATCAGCATCAATAGCCGAGTCGATATAGCCATGTCTGTCTGTCCGTCTGTCTGTCTTGTTGAGCGCCTAGATCTCAGAGACTATAAGAGCTAGGGCAACCAAATTTGGTTTCCACACTCATGTGATATCACACTGCTACAAGTGTATTTCAAAATTTCGCCCCGCCCCCTTCCGCCCCCACAAAAGACGAAAATCTGTAGCAGGCACATTTTTAAAGATACGATAAAACTAAAAACGCAGTATCGTAGAGAATGACCATATCTACCAGATTGCCGAATCTCAATCAGATCGGATCATAATTATAGCCAGAATGAAGAAATTAATTTTCAGTTGCTTCACCACCCCCTCCCGCGCACGACAACGCAACTCATTTTCCTTCTCGCTCGCACACTCTGCCGCGTTCAGTGCGCGAGCAACCCCTAGCGGAGGAGATGTAGAATATGAATGGAACATGTACAATCTACATGTTAGATGTAGAATAGACATTGTAGATGAGATGTAGATAGCAGATGTAGCAAAAAAATGTTCCTTCTCGTTTTGCTGTAGGCTTGTGTAAATAAAATTGTTTGCTACTGCTAGGGAGTGGTTAGTTGAGTTCTCTTCTCTGAAACCAAATTGATAGTTTTTGAGAGTTTTGGTTTTCTCCAAATGTTTTTTTAGATTTTCCAGCAGCTTTTTTTCAAATAGGTTGCTGATTGCGGATAGAATCGAGATGGGTCTGTATCCTCTTAGGGTTTTATGGTCGGAGTTTGGCTTGGGGACTGCAATGACCTTACTTTGTTTCCAAGCTATGGGGAAGTATCCGATGTTATAGCAGTTGTTAAATATTCTGGCTATGTGATCAAGGATGATAAGCTTGAATTTCTTTATTAGGAAGTTGCTGGTCTTGTCTGGTCCTATTGTTATACCCATACTCAAAAAAGAGTTAAGGGGTATATTAGATTTGTGGTAAAAGTGGATGTGTGCAACACAGAGAAGGAAACGTTTCCGACCCCATAAAGTATATATATTCTTGATCAGCATCAATAGCCGAGTCGATATAGCCATGTCCGTCTGTCCGTCTTGATGAGCGCCTAGATCTCAGAGACTATAAGAGCTAGAGAAACCAAATTTGGTTTCCAGACTCATGTGATATCACACTGCTACAAGTGTATTTCAAAATTTCGCCCCGCCCCCTTCCGCCACCAAAAAGGACGAAAATCTGTGGCAGGCAAATTTTTAAAGATATGATAAAACTAAAAACGCAGTATCGTAGAGAATGCCCATATCTACCAGATTGCCGAATCTGAACTAGATCGGATCAAAATTATAGCCAGAATGAAGAAATTAATTATGAGTCGTTTCCCCCCGCCCCCTCTGGCAAACGACAACGCAACTCATTTTCCTTCTCCCTCGCACACTCTGCCGCGTTCAGTGCGCGAGCAACCCCTAGCGGAGGAGATGTAGAATATGAATGGAACATGTACAATCTACATGTTAGATGTAGAATAGACATTGTAGATGAGATGTAGATAACAAATGTAGCAAAAAAATTTAAAATGTAAAATTTTTTTTTTTTTCTAAAATTCTAAAAAATCACAAGCTCAAAAATGTATATACTGACTGAGTACGGGTATAAGTAGAGTCGTGTCCCCAGAAACGACTCACACGTTCCTTCTCGTTTTTTTTTTATTGTTTTTCGCTTGGAGCCATTCTAGTAGTTGGTTGGCGTTTGTAAAGCCTTCCCTCTCTGCTCCTTCCCACTTCCCATCTGCTGTTTGCGTGTCTCTAAAGTTAGCTTTAGCGTTTAGTATTAGTAAGTCGTTCACCACAATTCCGTTTACCATGCTAGTATGAGCGAGCAGCTCAGGTGAAGATGAGGTCATGTTATCGTTCTGTTTGTGTATATTTTGGAATGACCAAGAAAGTGCATTTATTTTATCTGTTTCTGTTTTAATATTAGGTGTGGATACGATATTGATGTCAATGGAGCTTTGTTCTTGTGTAGTTAATTTTATATCGCTTTGCTGTTTTCTATCGGACGGATATAAGAATTTGGTGCTTATTTTTGATGGATCTATTATTGCTATTTGGTTTTCTATGTTCTGTATGTGAGCGGATTCGATGTATAGGTTTATTTGCATGGACATTATTCTTAGCATGTTTCTGGTCATGTCTCTTTCTTGGCTTGACATGGTCCCATACCTTCTGTGCAGGAGGCGATAGAGAGCGCGTCTTTGTGCAATTAGTTTGACGGCATGTTTGCTTATGCGAATGCTTCTATTTGGTTTTGATGGGTCAATGTGGATGTTGGGGACTACTTCTGTTGAATTGATGGCTTTTTCCACCGCTTTGGTGAGCTTATCTATATGATGGTCGATTTCATTCGTGTTTAGGTTTTTGTTATTGGGAATATGTGTTATATTTCGCATCAGGGTCATGTTTAATTTCTCGATGTTGACTTTCTTGTAGTTTTTAGCTACTTGTAGGTCCTGTTTAACTAACTGAAAGCATCCCAGGCGTAGCTTAAGCTCAACACCAAAATGGTCTGTATTGAAGTCGCTTACTATCTTGAGTCCCTCTCTCGAGTCTACGGGTAGCTCTGTTGAGCATATGAAATAGTCAATGGAAGAGTGCCTACCAGTATTGTTGTTCCTTCTAGAAGGTTCAACAGTGGGGTGTAATATGAGGTTTGGCTGCTCAATTAGCCAATTGTGGAGCGTTCGTCCATCAGCATTTATATGTGCTGGACTCTGCTCGGGGAGATGCCAGCTTGGGTGCTTGGCATTCAAATCTCCTGCAGCAATGATGGGGCTTAGTGTTTGCTCCTCAATAAAGGTGAGCAGCGTGTTGATGTCTTGTACAAGGAGCCTGTCCTGTGGTCGCTTGTATAAGCTGGTAGCTACTATGGATTGTCTTTATAGTGGATTTCTATTGCCATTGCTTCTAGGAAACGTAGTGGCTTAATGTCTATCTGTCTATACTTAGTCCCTTTTTTTATGCAGATTGCAACTGAACTGCCTTTGTTTGTTGTTCTGGTCTCTGTAGCGGTAATTGTTTGTCTAATGAGCTGGTAATTTGTTAGTTGGATATTATGTTTATCGCTGAGGCGATGCTCAGCAATAAGCATGATGTCTGGTTTGTGTAAGGTTAGTATGCTGTCTAATTCGTATCTCTTTTGGAGAGATATGAGTGAATTGACGTTTTGAAAGATGCATTTGAGCTGCATTATGGCATGGATATTTGGAATAAGAAGTCTAAAATGATCTGTTGCTTGACGGTTTTTGAGTTGCCGCTGTTTTTGGTGTTGGCATATTTTTTGGTTACGGATTGCAATATTTGGAGGCATGACATGATATCCATCCCGAAGGCGTCCATGGTATCATTGTTGAAGTCTTCAAAGGAGAGGGTCAAGTCTTTTTTTATATTTTTATTGCTGTCGTTGCTATTTAATTTTTTGGTCATGTAATCGTGTAGTTTGGGGTTACTTGTCACTATTGTGTTTTGCCTAGCTATTGGTGGTGCTGTCTGTTTTTTGGAAAATAGAGACGCGAAGGTTGCCTCTCCCCTTGTGGCCTGGTTCGCTCTATTTAGTGTTTTGTTTGTTCTGTTTTGAGTATGGTCCCTTTTTTGCTGTATTTTTTGTAATGCTGCCACACGGATTGGACAGATTTTTGCATTGGCCGTGTGTTGGCCTTTGCAATTGACGCATTTGATGTTGTCATTTTTTGAATTTTCTGGTGATTTTTGGATGGCGCATTGCCCTGGGCTATGCTCCTCCAGGCACTTGATGCATCTGTATGCCAATTTGCAGTTGCTAGCAACGTGCGAGAATCGTTGGCAGTTGTGGCACTGTAATACTGACTTTTTATTGGGCCTAAGTGGCTCAATCGCTATGCGACAATTAAGTAAGGTTCTAAGGGCTACTATTCTCTTGATATTGTCAATGTTCCTCGCAGTCTGGACCAGCCAGAATTTTTCTTTAAAAGGCTTGATTGTGGTGAACTCTATCCCTGGAAGGCTTTCCTTAAGCGACCCCTTGACCTCTTCATCATTGTAAATTGTTAATGGGATTTTTTTTATTAGGAATGTATATGGTTTCAGTTCCTTAGGTGTATATGTAAAGTATTTAATTTGGTTGTTTTCAAGTATATGTTTGGTCTTTGTAAAGTTTTCTAAGCTTGTAGCCTTTATATGAGTTAAATTCTTGTTCTTAATGTCTAGAGTAAAGGTAACATTATGGTGCTTAAGCTTTGCTGCTAATATCTTAGGATTAACATTATAAGTAGATATTGAAGGAACATACGTTTTTTTTGTTGATACTGCTGCTGCTGTTGCTCTGGCTGCTGATGTTGAGGCCGCTGCCGCTGCTGATGTTGACGCCGCTGCCGCTGCTGCTGATGTTGATGCCGTTGCTGTTGAAGCCGACGCCACTGCCTTTGTTGATGTTGACGATGCCGACGTGGTGTTGGTCTTCTTCTTCATCTTTGTGGGCGTTGGGCTTGTTGAATCCTTTTGGCGTTTTTTCCCCAACGAGGGATAGTCAGAGTCAGAGTCCGTGAGGATTCCGCTCATGTTACAGTTGTTCATGTTGTTGATGGCTGTCTGTAGCTCATCATTTTATTTCTCCAGTCTATTGTTCCGTTCTCTCAGGTGTTGTAATTCGGTGAGAATCTCATCCAATTGCATGGGAGTGATGGTTTGCTCCTGGTCCATGTGGCACTCGTCATTGCCTTCGTCGACCATGGCGGCTAACTGAGATATATCCATTTTGGGTTTTGGGCGTTTATGTTTATGTTTTATCAGTATGCGGCCACCACTTTTTAGCACTGCCTCGAGTTGACCGCCATCCGGCAGCCACGACACGGGTTTTATTAGTTTTTCTTTATTTATGCTGCGCCTCTCAATGTTGTATTTTTTATTACGCCGTTCGTTTAAATTGGTTTCACTGACTTTTTTTGTTGTACACATACGACTATATATGATTTTCGTTTTGCCTTCGATGCTTGGCTTTAGTGTCAATTTCACGATTTATTCTGGTTTCTGTCCGTCGATTGTTGTCACAACGTTAACCCCGTGCTCCGGTCTTTAGAAAGACAGGGCCCGTTTTTAGAAATAAATTTCTCGGATGTACGACTATTCTCTTTGATTTGATTTTTCCTTCCAATGCAAGTTTTCTCCATTATTTGTTACTGATTTTGTTTGTTTTGTTTGTCGCTTGTTTGTCAGATTCTCAAATGTTCCAAATTCTATTTTAAATAATTTATTTGTTAAATATCCTCCATTATCGATTTTTAATACCTCTGCAAACTTTGACAAGTAGTTATCGAACTCTTATATTTGGGATGCAATGATATACACAATGATAAATTATCATTAAATTAAACAATTTTAGCTTATTTGGCAAAACCTATTTTTGAAACATTAAATTTGATCAATTTACTTTAAGAAACTTTAGACAGATGTTCACATATCGGTTAGTATGGTATTTTAATATCGTTTTGAAGATATCCCTATGGAGTACAAAAAGACTACTTTCTGGGTATGTTGAGCATTGAATTTAGGGGTCAAAAAATATAAATGTTTAAAAATATATTATTGTTAGCCATTTATCTTAAGGAAATCAATACGATTTTCCATTTAATATTATTTCTGATCCATTTTTTCAAATATTTACCCAAAAATTGCATTGTTTCTTACCCAAGAAATTCAATTAATCTCAAAGTTAAAATCGAAAGAATACATTTTTCGCAAATTTTATTGTTTGCACTAATTTATACGATTCTTAAAAACATTTTTCTCAATTACTTCTGTATAATATTTTTATATATTTACATTTTTAAACGGCCTTTTATTACATCCTAGTCTTTCGATTTGTAGTCTAAAAAGCCTATCAGTGGCCCATGCGACACCAAGCCGAAGCCTGTTACGCGCGGAACCCAGGCAGAAACGCAGCCTTCTTCCCGCCTAACCGACCGAGGGGCGCTGCCGCATGACTCGCGACGCGTGTTACCGAAACGATCGCGAGCATGCAGGAAAGATAGGTGTTCGACTAAAATTCGAGGAAAATTAGAGATAAACACAACTCAAAGAGCTAAACATGCAAAGATAGCTAAGAAATATAACTAATTACGGGAAAGGTATGTTAGTATTAGTGATTTAAGAAGAGGAAGGGAATTAGTAGTTGATATTATGTGGTAGAGGGAATTGAAGTCCGAGCAAAGGACCCTAAATGGTTCGTGCAAGGAATAATTCGATATACAAAGCGGAAGGAACAAAGAAATAAAGTTTCTAGTAGATCTAACAGGAATCGTAAAGTTTATGCGGCTCAACAAGTCAGGGTTTTCTACGTCACCCTTGATCAGGTTGTGCATAAAATCACCCCAAGCATTTTTCTGCGACTAACTAAGGTTGGAAGGTTTATTAAAAGCAATCTACGAGGGTAAGATGGCAGTCTCACACCTGCACCCCGTTAAGGCCACGCAAAGCAAAAAGTTTTTCTGGACTGATTCTATACGGTTCTGGTGTACTTTGTACTGGGGGCACTATGCACAAGAGCCGTACTCTAAAATCGGACGAACAAGCGAGATGTAGAGAGTCTTCTTTAATAAGGGGGCCTCAAATTCCTTTGACCACCTCTTTATAAACCCAAGCACACCCATGGCCTTATTTACCATGGTAGAAATGTGTTCAGAAAACTTTAACTTTGGGTCTAATTTAACACCAAGATCATCAACCAAGGTAATTCTCTCAAGAGAACCACCGCAGAGGCTATAAGGAGCCCAAAAGGGGCTGGAGCGATGAAATGTAATTACTTTGCATTTCGAGGCATTTAGGTGTAACATATTTGCACAACACCATGACTGAAAGTTATTGAGATCGGATTGCAAGCGAGAGTGAAATGAATTGTCCTTAAACTGGACACAGAGTTTAACATCATCCGCATACATGAGTACTCGAGAGTTTGTTAATACTGAAGGCAGATCATTAATAAAGAGTGTGAATAGTAGGGGGCCTAGATGGCTGCCCTGTGGTACTCCAGAAGTAACCTTAACAGGTGAAGAGAAGGAAATTTGAAGAGGACTCTTTGAGACCTAGAACGAAGGTAGCTAGAAATCCATCTCAAATGATTAGGCGGAAACCCTAAAAGGTCAAGTTTTTGTGCTAAAAGGGAATGGTTTACAGAATCGAATGCTTTACTAAAATCAGTGTAAATGACATCCGTCTGCAAGTTACCTTGAAAGCCTTTAATGATAAAAGCGGTAAACTCTAATATATTTGTGGCTGTTGATCGTCGCCTTATAAATCCGTGCTGGGACGGAGATATAAGTGATTTGCACAGATGTTGCAAGTGCGGAGTTAAAATTTTTTCAAACATTTTAAGAATAGCGGATAACTTAGATATACCTCTATAATTATTTGCATCAGACTTGCTACCTTTCTTATGGAGCGGAGTAATAAAAGATTCCTTCCGGATGGGGGGGAAGCATGAAGAGTTAATGGATAGGGTGAATAGTTTAAGCAAGGGTCCACACAGAGCGTCGGCACAGTACCTAAGTACACAGCCGGGAACTCCGTCGGGACCTGGTGAAAACATCGGCTTAACTAGTCGTAGATCATGAAGCAGTGAGCTTTCATTTAACAAGGCGCTGAAGATGCCATTCGACCTTGGTAAACTGTATGGATACGGCTGACCAGAGTAGCTTTCATGAGAATAGGTTGTTTAGAAAAATTTGGCAAAAAGATCGGCAATTGCCTGATCATTGTTTGCTGACATATTGAGAAAAGATAACGAGGATGGATGTGCGGACGTTCTACGCTTACTATTTACGAAGCTGTAAAACTGTTTAGGGTCCTGTGAAAATCGTATCCTGCATCGAGATATAGCATTGAGCGTTAAGAACGGAGAAATTTGACCGAGCTATTACATAGTGAGAAAGAGAAGAGGGAGAACCAACTTCTCGAAATTTTTTATAGTCTTGATTTTAAATTTTTTAGACTGGATAACTCTTTGGTAAGTGGGAAAGTGGGACACAATAATCAAACGAGAAGGAACGTGTGAGACGCTTCTGGGGACGCGACTCTACTTATACCCGTACTCAGTATATACATTTTTCAGCTAATGATTTTTTTGAATTTAAGAATTAAAAAAATTGTCTTACATTTTACATTTTTTTGCTACATCTGTTATCTACATCTAGATCTACAATGTATATTTTACATCTAACATGTAGATTATAGATGTACCATTCATATTCTACATCTCCTCCGCTAGACGTTGTTGGCGCACTGAACGCGGCAGAGTGTGCGAGCGAGAAAGAGAATGAGTAGAGTCTTTGGCAGGGGGAGGCGGAGGAAGCAACTGAAAATTAATTTCTTCATTCTGGCTATAACTATGATCTGATTCAGATTCGGCAATCTGGTAGATGTGGGCATTCTCTACGATAAAATGTGCCTGCCACAGATTTTCGTTCTTTTGTGGGGGCGGAAGGTGGCGGGGCGAAATTTTGAAATACACTTGTAGCAGTGGGATATCACATGAGTCTGGAAACCAAATTTGGTTGCCCTAGCTCTTATAGTCTCTGAGATCTAGGCGCTCATCGGGACGGACAGACAGACATGGCTATGTCGACTCGGCTATTGATGCTGATCAAGAATATATATACTTTATGGGGTCGGAAACGTTTCCTTCTCTGCGTTATACACATCCACTTTTACCACAAATCTAATATACCCCTTAACTCTTTTTTGAGTACGGGTATAAAAACACTCACTCACATCCAAGAACGCTCAATAAAACACACGGTCAATCACTCAAAAATAAACATAACAACAAAAACACTTAAAACACAAACCCCAGCGGGAACAAACCTCCACCGGCCTGAAAGTCATTGGTTAGTCGGATTCCCCCTCGCCCCTCTTGGCTTAGATCATCAACCAGAAGATGAGTGAGCAGCTTCATCAGATCACGGACAGCATTCGTCAACCTGAGGATCGCATACTGCATGACCTTCAGGGTAGGCTGAAGGGAATGACCAGTGAACTCCAAAAACTGACTCCGCGGGTACAGCATCTGGAGTCAGAGGTTGGCGTGGTCCAACAACTGAATGTTCCGTTTCTGGAGCTAGAGACCATACTTGGAAAGATGCACGCACTGCGAGGTCAGGTGGGTGAGATGTACAAGTACAATATGTACAATATATGTACAAGTCCGTGGCAAGTCCCACATGGAAATATGCATTCTAAATATTACTGCATTACTGCAAAAGTACCTTAAAGAAATTAAGACTTGTAAAATCCAAAACTTTAAGAAACTCCTTTCTGGTGACCCTAACTTACTAAAAGAACAAGGTTTCCCCACCAATTCTCGCATAACAAAATAAATATGCTTGTTTTTTTAAATAAAAAAAAAAATAAATAAAAAAAAATAGAATACGAAAATTAATTGCGGAAAAATCCAATAAATCCATAGCGTATATAATCCGTAGTAAATATACTAGCATATGTATGTATATTCTTCATGAGTTCTGTTCTTTGTTGTAATGTTAATGAAACATGTGTGTAAGTTCCTTAATAATAAGTGGGTGAAATACAATTTGGGGCGATACAAATAATTCTCATTTATTTCGGAAATCAAATAAGTTTTTTTGAGATGAACTAATTAGAAACAACCAGCTGTACAACCACTGAAATTATAACCAATATTATTATAATTTTTTGACGTATTACATTTATTTGTGGACATTATTTTAACGTAATTTTAGAATCCAAGCTTTTCCAATGACCAATAAATTCAATTTTTTGAAATGTCAAAGATATGCTTAAACGACAGAAGCAACTTGGCTTTCGTTCGTTCTCTTTCGTAGTGACCAGACATGTTTTTGTTTTGCGCTCCGCATTTTCCTTTTGTTTAACTTAACTCTCATTACATTTAGCCGCTCTTTGTCGTAGCTCTTGCCGTCTATCACTCTCTCTATCACCTAACTCTCAATAACTGTTCTTTCTCTCTCGCTCTTGTAACTTTCTGTGCAGTAACGCTCTCACTTACAAGCTGTTGCTGCAACCACTCTCCTCTCTCATCTTTTACCGATTTCGCTTTAAGCATTGCTCTAAGCATTTGCTCTGCACAGTGGTCTGATTGCTATTTGTTTTGAACTTTTTTTTCCCGAAGTAAAAAAAAATAAAAGACATAAATATGGAATTTTCTGTCGTCTGTGCCTAAAAAACCTGCCAGAAGCAGATCACCCATGACCAGCCCAATATCCCCTGCTGGCTTTGCGAAAGCGTAGTGCACGCAAAATGTGTAGGGATCTCGGGCCGTGTAGGAGACGCCATTTCCCAAAACAACGGCCTACATTATAGTTGTGAGGAATGCCGTGCTGTGGAAAACGACATGCGTTCGTTCATGAGGCAGACGCGGAGTGGCTTCAAAGAGCTGATCGTAGGCTTTAAACAGCAATATGATCGGCTCTTGGCCATGAACACTCAGTTCAGCAGTTTACAGCTGTTGGCTGAGTCTCCGAGGCTCAAGAAGTCTACTCCGCGGGACTTGCAAGTGCTGACTGCCTCATGTCCGCCGGCATCTGAAAAACTTACTCCGACCACTCCCTTAGTGCAGCAGTTGATTACGTTTGCTTCAGAAGCCGAATGCGTCACTTCGGAGAGTATGCAGTTAGAAATGTCTGTAGAGTCCGTGTCCATCGAGTCCGCACCCAACCCCTTAACTATCCCCCTCAGTCTCGCTCCCACCAGCTAATAGATGTCCAGGACCACCGTATACTACCATCACAGGTACTAGGCCTGTGGTGCCAAAACCACTGGTGGGAGTCCCACCAAAGCGACAAGTTTTTGTCTCGCGGCTAGCCCCTGACCTCACATCCAATGATGTGACCGCTTTTATACAAAGCAAAATAAAAGCCGTCGGCTTAAAGGTGGAAAAATTTAACTTTTCTTACGCCAGGGAGATATCTTCCTTCAAGATAAGCGTCTCCCCAACTCAATTTGAAACCATTTGTTCCGCCAAGTTTTGGCCGGAGCATTTGGTGGTTAAAGAGTTTAAGGCTAAGAAAAAGAATTGGACCCCCATAACTCTTCCTAGTAGTCAGACCATTGCTCCATCTTTACCCTCATCTTCCACCTCAACTTCTAACCATCCAAAAAACTAACTTCCTTTTTTTAGTTAGAATGCTAGAGGCTTGCGTAGTAAGCTCAGCACTCTTTTTCTTGAGAGTTTCGCGTTCTCGTCCCATGTTATTGTGTTTACTGAGACCTGGTTAAAGCCGGACATCCTTAGTTCCGAAGTTTTGGCAGGTCGGTACACAATTTTTAGAAATGACCGTTCGTCTCGACGTGGAGGTCGGGTCCCCATTGCAGTGGACTCAAACTTCACGTCGGAACATTTCATGGTCCAGGTTCAACAAGACCTGGAATTCCTGTGCGTTAAACTGATTCTCCCAGGCTTTTCCATTTTCATTACTTGCTCGTATATTCCACCTTCCTCGGATATCTTAATATACGAGCATCACTTGTCCTCTTTAAAAACAGTTTCTTCCTCGCTATCAGATAAAGACCATATGATAGTTCTTGGTGATTTCAATTTGCCAGGTACTGTTTGGTCTTCGGTAAACGAGTCTAATAACCTTGTGCCCATGTCACGACATGACTTTATCGACGGCTTGCTAGACCTATCCCTGTCTCAAGTCAACCATGTGAAAAATTCCTTGGGTCGTTTGCTTGATCTGTGCTTTGTCTCGGATCCGACCATAGCGTTGCTAACCCGAGCCCTTCCGCTCATTATACCTGAAGACTCCTACCATCCTACATTTGAAGTGTCAGTCGATATTGGCCCTACTGTATTGGATCGAATGGTTAGGCTATCTGAACGTGTCCGCTGCTTTCGTAAAGCCGAGTTTACGAAGCTTAATAACCTCATTAGTGATTTTGATTGGTCCGCTCTGTATTTGTGCACTGACGTTATGAAAGGCACAAACATTTTTTACAATGTACTTGACACATTTTTATACCCGTACTCAAAAAAGAGTTAAGGGGTATATTAGATTTGTGGTAAAAGTGGATGTGTGTAACGCAGAGAAGGAAACGTTTCCGACTCCATAAAGTATATATATTCTTGATCAGCATCAATAGCCGAGTCGATATAGCCATGTCTGTCTGTCCGTCTGTCTGTCTGTCCGTCCCGATGAGCGCCTAGATCTCAGAGACTATAAGAGCTAGGGCAACCAAATTTGGTTTCCAGACTCATGTGATATCCCACTGCTACAAGTGTATTTCAAAATTTCGCCCCGCCACCTTCCGCCCCCACAAAGGACGAAAATCTGTGGCAGGCACATTTTTAAAGATACGATAAAACTAAAAATTATCGTAGAGAATGCCCATATCTACCAGACTGCCGAATCTGAATCTGAATCAGATCGGATCATAATTATAGCCAGAATGCTCGTTTTGTTTATGCTTTGGTTTTGGCTATTGGCCTGGGCGAATTTAATGTAATTAAACGTAGTTTTAATAGTCGTTTGTGCTTTTTTCGAATCATGGATTGTTATTATATTTTGTAACTATGTGTTAGCCCGCAGGTAGATATTTATTTGTAGTTTTTAATCGAATATCGCGTTGTTGAATTAGGAAAAACTTTTTTTACACTTCAATTGGGAATTGATCAAGCTATTCAAAACCTGAATTTTATAATTTACAAACAATTTTTAAGATTTATAATCGTTGTTCAAAGTTGGACCATTTTTCTGATTTTCAAAAAATGAAAAAAAACCGTGCTTAGAAGGCAAAGGTTAATCAATTTTTCTCAAAAAGTACTCAAGCTAGAAGAAATTTTGTTTTTCCCTAATTTTAGGAACAAATCTGAAATATGAATTTAGAAAAAAAAGGAATTATTTTTTGCGATTATATTTTATTAGATTTGTTTAAGAAACGTAATTTTTGCACTATTTTAAATTTTTAGCGGAATATAAAAAAAGGACATATTTGGCCGAGCATTGGACTGCCCGAAAAAATAGTGGTGATATTCATCAAACAAGCAAAAAAAAAAAACCCATTACCACAATTGCACCTTTTAGGTGATATTAGTTATTTTCCATTTCAACCCATGCTAACTAAACGGCCCTACCTAGTCGGACATTAGAGAACGCAGCAGAGATGTTGCTCAATATATTTGTTTAGAGGAGGATACCTGATACATTTGTTCATTTATTTAAAATGAAACGTCACGAACAGATTAATGTACATATATGTTTGTTTATTGCTAATATGCCTGGTCGATTAGGCGACGATGTGTCAGGTGCGAGGGCTACGTCAAGACTCTACTAAGGGCAGGCGGACCGAATTGCCCGTGCCCCAATAAAAGCGAGAGAAAGATAGATGAAGAGAGCGATAGCGAAGGCGAAAAAAAGAAGAAAGCTAGATGCATATATAAACAGCGATTCGTGTTTATATATGCGACGAAAGAGGAGTGCGAGAGATTGCAAAGGCATGAGAGTGCTATACCAGATCATGACCATTGCGAAGGCATGTTAGGGCAGACGGACCGAATTGTCCGTGCCCTACGCGATGCTACGAAATAAAGAGCGAGAGAGTGTTCGAGAGAACGAGAGAGCTAAAATGATCGATAGAACGAAAGAGCGACAGAGCGAGAAAGGCGCGAGACGAAGAGACGAAAGAACGGTTGAAACGGCTATTACAGTGAGGGGGCGAGTGTAGATGCATGTCGATTACAATAGGTACAGTGGGCAGTGCAAATAACGAACAAATAACAGCAATTACTTTAAGGCTGCACCACTGACTAAAAATACTAAATAATGCTCGGCTGGGAGACCGAACAATATTCTTTGTTTCAAATTCTTACAAGCTTACAATTAAAAAACCACATTCATATGGTATAAATGCGTTAAAAATAATAGATTAGCCAAGCCACGCCTTGCTACATATATACATATATGTACATACATATGCATTTAATTAAATATTTTCATATTTTCCCTATTTCCAAATGGGGCATCAGAGGAATGTACTAATTTTAAGTCCGGAACGGCTCTCATCCGTGAAGCTAACAGCAAGTTAAACAAATCTTCCTTTTGTCGCTTTTCTTATAAACTATAGGCGTTAGCCATTTGCTGGGAAAGCTTTTCCTTCATGATTTCATGATTCAAAACCCTAAAAAAATCGATTGTTCAATATTTTTACTTGACGGTTTTTGGACGTTAACTTTTCGTGCTATCAGTTCAGAAAACGCAAAAAAAAATTTTTTTTTATTTTTTTTATGATTACGTGATTTTATTTATCGAATCTTCCCTATTAGAGACTTACGACAAGTATATAAATCTTAGCCTAATATATTTATTTAATTAATTACATTTAATTACTTAGAGTACGTCCCTAGCTAAGTATTATTGCTGGGTGGGGAGGTCTCTTCGCCGGAGTCGTGTATGGCTAGTGTGCCAAGTTAAAGACTGCGCAAGTCTATTAGGATGGGCTTGAAACTTGGCCTGGTACTTTGCTTGCACTTTGGCAATTTCATCTTTAACTGATCCTACATTTAAGTCTTTATGGATATTTTCATTCCGTATGTACCATGGTGCCCCAGTGATAGTTCTTAGTATCTTCGATTGAGCTCTCTGGATTATTTCTAAATTACTAACGCAAGCATTTCCCCATAGCTCGGAGCCAAAAGAAAAAAAAAAAAGAAAACAAAAGAAAAGAAACTGAACATCACCACAGGCAACGCAAACTGCCCGTAGAGTGCAATAGGTTTTCGTGTGTCCATATTCCTGGAAATTTGTGCATTGGACGGGTCCATTTCGTTTGTGTGGTTCCTTAACGGTTATCCTACGGTGCAGTAGATATTGAAAGCTTGTATATTGGGTGAACTTCATTTTTACTTATATGCGTACTTTCAGGTGTCAGTTCTACTTTGAACATTGGCTGGGGAATTTTATTTCTATTTATTATGTTCATAGCCATTTTGACTTCGAAGCCCTTATCGTTAAGTCCATCTATTATCTCATTGATTGGGACTGTTGGTTCGATTCCTTTGATAACCACTTGTAATTCTTTGCTACTTTTAAGTTGGTAGGTGTAGTAATTAATTTTTTCATTTTCTAGGTATTTCGCAACTGATCGATAGTTTTGTTCGTCATTGACTTGTATTTTTGTTCATTTATGTTACCCCTTTTTATGGACGTGACATAGAATGTGTTTGCGCCAATTGTATCAGTTATTTTTTTGACCAGTTCAGCACAATTTGCCTGTCGAACATAAATAGGTGGCGGTCTTAATTTTTTGGCCTTGGGTGTTTGGGCGATCTCATCTTCATTTGGGACACTTGGTATCGCAAATCTATTGTTTGCTAGTGCCTAATGTGGCACAGTGTTCGCAGTGGGACACAGTTTTGAGCGAGAGCATTGTACTAGTTGTTGTCGACATTAGCAAATCGCTGGTTAGGCAATACGAGTCGGGGGATGGGCACTAAGCACTCCATGACCCACTTTGCAATGAGAGCGTGCTCTCTCCTCGTTCACTTGCAGTGATGCAGTTTTTGTTGGTACTGCTGCCTTTGACGAGCGTATAGAGAAGTACGCGTTGTTTTTTGCTTGCGAGAGCCGACGCTCGTCTTGTTGTTGTTGCCGGGCTTGGCTCATTTTGGCTTTGGTTACAGTGCTTGTGTTCTTTACCGAGCTGGTGATCTTATACGTTGACATTTGTTCTTTTCTATTATTTCTATTAATCTTTATTACACGATTGGATGGTATTCATGGGCATTTAAATTTTACTAGTAGAAATTTATTAAAAACGAAGATTTGTTGTACAAAAATATATTTGCATGCTGTTCAATTTTATTTATATTTTTTATGATGGTTTTAGGGTAAAAAAACGAAATTTCGAGTTGGACCGTTAATTACGCCCCTTCCAGTGACATGCCTACTTTAATTTTTATTTTTTTCAAACTTATACCTAGCCGGGTTCGAAAGTTATTAATTTTGCAACGTGTTTTGAGAAAACGAGCCACTGTGCGACGGAGGGAGGAATTTTTCGTTTACGTTTTCCTGGCGTGTGTATCCAGCAATATGATCGGAATCTACAGATTTACCGAAGATCGTGTTCCAACTTGTAAACATACGCCAATTTCACAATGCGGCGTTCCGTAACGTGCCGAAGAATGCAGACAAAAAGGGGAAAAAGAACACCCGTCGTAAACGACTCTAGGTACACGAACTCTCGGTAAAAATGTTAATAATTCGTTATTAAATGATTGTGGGGGTACGGTACTAATCTATTAAATAGTAATATTTTAAGTATATTTTTCACAATATTTAATGCACGTTTGCATTAAACAGCGTATTCTAAAATAACACCGCATGAAATTCCATGTTCAACGCATACACACACATGCACTGGAAAAATCTTAAATGCTAATTAAATATGATTTCTGATGTAATTTTTAAAATACAAATAACCTAATTAATAAAGGGTCTCACCTAACACGAATATTTTGTGCACAAATAACGCAAATAACGGTCCAACGCATCAAACCCTTGTCGCGTGGCACCCAGAGACCCAGTGTCCTTGGCGGTTTGGGTGGCTTTGGTGCTCTATTTCTGCAGAAGGATGTGGGTGCGTATCAATTGAATGATTTGAGGTTTGATCTTCACTATATATGACATATTCCTTGCAGGTGGCGAGAAAGCGGAGATGCCATCGCTCTATGCACCCGGACAGCATGACATGGCTGGCTACTGTGTGGGCATCGTGGAGCAGTCCCATGTCCTGCCACGCTTCGATCTGTACGAGGAAGAGGATCTGCTTGTGGGTCTGCCCTCCTCGGGCCTGCACTGTGCTGGCTTCAACGAGATCCTCACCCAATTGGCCCACTCGTCTCTATGTGCAAAAGCTTCTGCCCCATTTGCAGGCTGGCAACCAGATCAAATCTGTGGCCCATGTCACGCATGGCCTGCTGCACGATGTCCAGCGCCTGCTGCCCGAGGGATTCGAGGTCACTTTGGACTTTGGGGCAGTGCCCGTGCCTGAGGTCTTTGGCTGGCTGGCGGGACAGCTGCAGCTGAGTGCCCAGACATTGCTGGAGAGGCACAACTGCGGCATTGGCATGGTGCTGGTCCTACCACAGAGAAGCCTGCTGTGGCGCACATCCCTGCCGGGTGCCAAGGTTCTGGGCGTGTTGAATCGTCAAGTGAAATCCTCGGGAAATGCTCCCCGCGTGAAAGTGCGCAACTTTGTGGAGCAGCTGCAGAAATTGGCCGCACCCTTTGGAGGTTTGGGGGAATCCCAGCTGCCGGAAGAAGTCAAGGATCTGCCGTCGACAGAGGTGAAGGCGACGCCACGCGAGGAATGCTTTGAGAACGCCGTGGGACGTCGCCTGACACGCGTGCCCACTCATTACCACGATCCCATACTCATTTTGGGCACCGATGGCGTGGGCACCAAGCTGAAGATCGCCCAGCAGACCAATCGGAATGCCAGCGTGGGCATCGATCTGGTGGCCATGTGCGTCAACGATATACTCTGCAATGGAGCCGAACACTTTAGCTTTTCCAGCTATTATGCCTGCGGCAAGTGGCAGGCGGACTTGGCTGCGGAAGTCAACGCTGGCGTACAGGAGGGTGCCAGCCAGGCCAAAAGCAGTTTTGTGTGTAAGTTGGGCGTGGTGTGGATCTCTCTCCTGCCTCTCCTTCCACATATTAATTCCATTTCTCTATCCATCGATAGCCTCCCATAGTGGTGCCTTCCACTGCTGTACGAGCCGCAGGTCTATGATTTGGCTGGCTTTTCTCTGGGCATAGCCGAGCGCTCGGGAATCCTGACGCGCCTGCCCCAAGGCAAGGGTCTCCCGACCCAACCATGGGGTCAAGGCACTGGCGCACATCACTGGCGGTGGCCTGAGCGAGAACATACCACGTGTGCTGCGCAAGGAATTGGCCGTGCGATTGGACGCCAACAAGTACCCACTGCCACCAGTGTTTGCCTGGCTGGCAGCAGCTGGGAACATCAGTTCCACAGAGCTGCAGCGGACCTACAACTGCGGCTTGGGTCTGGTTTTGGTGGTGGGAGCAACGGAAGTGGATGGCGTGCTACGGGAACTCCGCTATCCACAGCGCGCGTCTGGCGAGAACCCAGAGGATCCTATCTCAGCCCCGACGACGCGTTGCGGTGCTCATCTCAGGAACAGGCAGCAATCTGCAGACCCTCATCGATGCCACTCGAGACTCAGCTCAGGGCGTGTACGCGGAGATTGTGCTCGTGATCAGCAACAAGGCGGGCGTCTTGGGTCTGGAGAGGGCCGCCAAGGCGGGCATACCCTCGATGGTCATCTCGCACAAGGATTTCCCCAGTCGCGAGGTCTACGATGTGGAACTAACGCGCCATCTCAGGGCCGCTCGCGTGGAGTTGATCTGCCTGGCGGGCTTCATGCGCATACTCAGTGTTCCCTTTGTTCGCGAGTGGCGTGGCCGTCTGATCAACATTCATCCCTCACTGCTGCCCAAATATCCGGGGCTGCATGTCCAGCGGCAGGCCCTGGAGGCGGGCGATACAGAGTCCGGGTGCACGGTTCACTTTGTCGACGAGGGCGTCGACACGGGAGCTATTCTCGTGCAGGCAGCTGTTCCGATACTACCAGGGGATGATGAGGAGATGCTGACCCAACGCATTCATCATGCCGAACATTGGGCTTTTCCACGTGCATTGGCGCTGTTGACCAGCGGTGCCCTGCGCCGGGTGTCCGAGGTGAAGAAGGATGCGCCAAAGGACGGCCAGTGAAGACATTTAACCATTTAGTTTTAGTAAGTTTTGATGCCCTCCAAGGGATTACTTTTATTACTATTTTTGGCCAAGACTGCAGGCATTCCATGTTTTTATAAATCATATAACAAATTATTCAAAATATTTAAACGTATTTCTACAAACTAATATCACCGGGGGATGGAATGGGGATGCTTACGTATCCCAATTCCAATCACAACAGACGGCTTATCAGATCGGATAACAAGCTTTTGAACGCCTTTTCCGACTGTCTATCCTTCGCTTTGCATTGGTCTGCAGGACGCGGCTGATTCCGTTTTAAATCTGTCTCCTTAAACACGATTGGGGCCTCACGGTCCAGGCGATAGCGAAAGAACTGATTCTTGAGTATGGGCACAATCAGATTGTATTTGTCAATCAACTTGTTCAGCTCCTGGACTTCATGCTCGTGGTCCAGGGAGAACCTTTCCCAGGCGGCCTGCTCGTCGGGAAGCTGTAGTGGCCAATCGCCGTAGTAGACGCGCTCCTGGCGAACTTTCTGCAACAGTTGCAGCCGCGCATCGCGTATCTCCTTGCTGAGGGTGATCCATTCGGGCATGAAGCCATTGTCGAGCATTATCCTGTTCAGTTTGTGTGTGGTAAAGTCCAGGTAGGGATTCTGCGACTGGGCGGAGGACAGCGGCTTGCCCGAGCCATTGAGATTGTTGAAATCGCCCTTAGACATGGACTCCTGGATGAGATCCTCCACCACACGATCAATGCCGTATTTGGTTTTGATAGCGTGCTTGCGAAAATGGGTTCCCTCCTTGGACATGAGGGTGCTGTCACCGGCGGCCGCCTTGTCAATGCGATGCTCGAGGACACGCTCTTGGGCCTTCATGGCGCGCACCTGCTGGTACTGCTTCTGGCGCTGAAAGGGTGTGCCCAAGCCAATGCCCTCGTTGGACAGAAACTGTCGATGTTGTGGCGCCGTGTGCTTGATGTCAAACTCCATGGCCTGCTCCTCGTCGTCCGGGATGTTGCGCCGACCCTTAGCGAACTTCTCCTGCAGCATCTTGAAGGCCTCGTCCACCTGCTGGAATCGTTCGGCACTGGCCTCCTCGCATCCAGAGTCCGGATGGACGCGTTTCACCAAATCCAAGTACGCCTGACGCACGGTGTTCTGGTCCGCCCCCTCGCAGACACCCAGGATGCGAAAGCATTGCTAAAATGCAGTATTACATAAGTTAATGCGTTGCAGCGGCGCATTCTTTCTACCTACCAAATAAACCTCACGGCGTTTCAGGTGCACTCCCCGCAGGGAGCTGCGACCGCCCACGGATCCAACGAACAGCTTGCCAGCTTTCAACATTTTGTAGTTTTCAATAGCTGCCCAATTGCAGCTTATTAGTTGTGACTTTTGTAAGCAACTTTCCTGCCAACACACTGACGGTTCATATTATTATTCAGTTTATTTGTTTGTGTTTTTTGTTGCTGCGATGCGATCAGCTGTTTGTAGTGTAGTAACCCTATGGTCACACTTTTTATACTTAGGGATGGCCTAGGCTAGTGGTTCAACTGCGGTGCTGAGTGAAACTACAAATTGCACGAGTCTGGCAACGCCACAACACGACGTCACATTCGTTTTATGTTGTTTTTGTGTGAACCTTAATATATAAACAATCCAACGAAAAAGAGTTCTGAGAACTAGCCAATCCTCAACAAAATTCATTGAGGAGCTGGATAAAATTATTTTTTAGGGCTGAGAGGGCCAACTATCTAGTAAAATTAAACGGAATATGGCAGCTGCGGGCTGCAACTACGAATTGCACGAGTCTGGCAACGCCACAATACGTCGTCACATTCGTTTTATGTTCTTTTTGTTTGAACCTTTTTATGTAAACAATGCAATAAAAAGGACTTCTGAAAACTTTCAATCTTGTAGTAAATTTATGTATCTATCGGATACAATATACAATATCGGATATCAATATACTTGCAGACATATTGAAACAAATACCTTGAACAGTTTACTGTTGAATGTATACATACATATGTATGTACATATTTATGTGTGCGTGGGCATTACTGGATTCAAAACTCTAAATTCCACTGTGTCCAGCACGTGCCAAGGCTTTTTCTTTGATTTTGAGACCAAATGGGGACTGCGGGCGTCTGCAAGCGATAAGAAAAGGGAATCTTCCAGCTTACAAACGCAGTGGTACGTATAAAATGGCATACAAATCAGACAGTAGGTATATAATTAAAGGCGCTTGCTAAATGGATAAATGTTGAACGTTCTGAAGCGCGAAGGAGAATTCATTGAAAGAAATAATTGTAGCAATGTGAATAAACACTTTTACCTGTCGAAGCTGTTGATACTCTGCAAGATCGTTCCCTCGTTCGTATGAAAGATATTTTGATTGTAGATTCATGCAGGCTGCTGCTGCATATAATTTTTTAGAAAAGAAAGATACCTTCTGTAAGAGTACAACCATATTAAAGCGTGTGAGCTTCAGTTTTGTAATGCGTGTCTGCCCCCAATCAATGCATAACCCACATCCATAGCGAAACGGTCTTTCTGCAGATATCTACCGCATAAGAAGATATGAATGCTCAACAATCTACTCCAAGGCATCATATGCTGAAAAAACCCCATTGGCGTTGAACCAAATCTGGAGATGAGCGAAACTCATCTGCAATTCAAAGTAACCTTTCATGCTCTATATCGATTGGAAAATGAAATTAGTGCTCGGCCATAATTACTGTGTATCTTTTAATAAGCCAAATAAATCAGAATTTATTTTACAGTCCTATGAATGCCGAAAGAATTTTACTAAGAATTTAAACCAGAAAATGTAAAATGTTATAAATTCTTTAGAACTAATTGAATAGATTTTTTACTCTAATTTGCTTAGAGCCAAAGTCCGGTCTGGTCTGGTCTGGTCTGCAAGCATCCTGTTTGGCCAGTTTTGTGGATGTGGCACATTAGCATATATTCTCGTACGAACAGGATATGGGGCACACATTGAGGCTGACACTGGGGCGGATTCTGGTCGATTCTGGTCTAGTCATCATCGTCAAATAGATCGGGCGCAAAGAGTTCACTGACTTCCAGATAATATGCCAACCTCTTGGCTATATAAGTGCCCAGCATTATTCCGGGTACGACATTCACCAGTACCAGGACAACCGTGAATGGTTGCTTATCTGGCTTCGGTTTCAGCCCGCCGTTTTTGTAGTACGATTTAGACACGTCTTTGGGCCTACCTCTGAAGGTAGCATTTTCAAACCGGTGCAGAAACTGTGACATTCGCGCTTTCCAGAATTTCAACATTGAAATCCAATGCTACTGAAAATTTCGAATTTTTTGTTTCATAAATTTCTGATGGAAATCTCAAAACTTTCACCAAACCGAAATGGATCGTAGCCTCTCAAGAACCACCACCTCCTCCTACTCATTGGGCATGCGTGGCGGTGTCGTCGTTGGAATATTCGAGTGCGTGTACCCAATATGGCACTTCCGTTCTGTTGGCCGCAACCAACAACCAACCATTGGATTTCGTCAACCTGTCGCTGTCTGATTGTCTAAATTTGGCTTACGTTTTCCTCTTTCTGAGGGATGGTTGTGTTCGCTAATGTGGGTTTCCATTTGACCTCAAGAAGTGTATTTTTCTGTTTGATGTTTGTCAGAGCGTAAAAAGGATGGAATCCTGATGGCGTTTGTTGAGTTTCCCAGAGTTTAAAGTTCTTTAAATGTAACTAGTATCTATAATTGTTGGTTTACATTTTCTCATGATCTACTTCTAAATTTCTTCAATTAAAATCCATGAAACATGTTTAAACACAATCTTACATTATTTTCCTAGGAACTTACATACTTCCGTGCCCTGCTCTACCGGTGGCATGTCCAAGTCAAGGGTACACTTAAGTCGGCTGAAGGTGCCACTGGATCAACGTGAACATGATCCTTGATGCAGAATAAATGGGGGAAGATCATCTTCCAATTCTCTTAATCATCCGGTAAAACATCCTCTATTTAGGCACTCACCCACAAATGAAGTGTTACAATAAAATCGATCTGAAGATGGCCATGGTTATATATCCATATAACATACCTAAATCATTCCTTACAGAACCTCTTTTAGGCACTTAACCATGACAAATTATGATGATCATTTGTGGCAGAAAAACCCTAAATCAAAGGAAGTGGAATCCTAACTTCCCTCATTAAAAGAGATTTATTGATGGAATGTTAAGACTATGACCCTATAATTTTGAGTGGCAGGAATAACCCGAGATTAGGACGGAGTAACCAGCACACAAAGTGCCCCGAAATGAGTGTAAAATATGTTCTTATATTATATCCGTACTTAATTATTGTACTAACGCATCTTGATGATGAGCGTTGATCCTTAATCAAAGGAAGTTTAATCGTAGCATCTATCATTCAACAAGCAATTGATTGATGGAATCTTGCGGCCTGAGCCGTAGGAATGGCCAGGAACTAGAAAGGTTGGAGAAAGTTAGAATGGTGTCTCCTAATGGAAATGAAAATCAAAGGATGTGAAATCGTAACAAACGATTGATTGATAGAATGTTACGACTATGTTTATATAATTTCCACTGGCGTCAGAGCACTCGATCTTCTGAAGTATAAAGAAGGATAACAAACAGGCAAAGTGCTCGGATATGAGTATAAAAGGTATCCGCTATGAGTAAGTGTAACATTCCTACTTTTATTATTCCTACTTTTATTACTGTCTGCCGCAAACCCTTTTAGCAAGGGTTCGTTGGCCAAGTCTTTCGTTTCCCTCTGAGTGTGGGAGTGGCAAACCCTTTTAACAAGTTTGTTGCTTCAGTCTTTCGTTTCTGGGCCCTAAGTAGATTCCGCTTCCGTTTGCCATTTCGCACATTTTGCACACTTTATGGCCGCTGGTTATTCGGTGTAGTAAATATTTGAAAACAGCAACAGGCTGCCGCCTGCAGGAGTGGGAGGGTAAAACCCCGGATCAGAGGCACATGTGCCGTCCGTGCAATTAGCTGAAATTTCTCAAGAAAAAAAGGACATCTAATCCCCGCTCAGCGTTTGAGCCCACGTTCAGACGTACGCTGTTGGGCTAGCATTTTTGCGGCGAATTCGCTGTTGTTGCCCGGCATTTCCAGGCCGGGTTTTGAAGCCAACTGAAACGGCGACGATCGGTATGCCGGTTTGCCGCTATATGGCGAGAAATCGGAAGCTTTTTCAGTATGCTTTCAACTGTGGCGCGTTGTGGACGACGTTGAGACGCTGCGGAACGGCATTATCGATTTAGACAAGTGTATGTATCGCTTTTGTGTGTGTGTTTATGGCTATGAGAGTATCTGTGTGTGGTGTGTGTGTATGTGTGTGTGCGTGAAAGCCGTTAAGAAGTCTGAAAGGCCAAAAAAAGAAAATCTGTAAAGCGGGGGGCACTGTTTTATTTTCATTTCTTGTCTTACATTTCTACCTATCGGCTGCTCTCTGCCTTCTCTACCTTCTCTACCTTCTTTCTCTGCCTTCTCTCCGTCTTCTTATTTATTTTGCTGTCGTGTCTTGTGGTACGCGAGTATCTGTGTGGTCGCTCCAAGAGTAGTAGTTGTATCTGTGTGTGCGTGCGTGGTCTGAAACTTCAGGTGCAGGCGGTGGCCCGTCGTTGATTTTTCTTGAACAAGTTTCAGTCTGAGTCTGGCCTTCGTGTGGCATGGTACAGTAAACGGAATTTCTCCACGGATACATAGATCTCTCTATCTTACTCTCTCTCTGTCTCTTAAGAATCTCAGTGTTTGTGCATTTTGTGAATGTATTTGCCCTCGAAACTGGATTTTATTCAATTGTTTTCTTGCAATTTCCTCGTATGTGTGCATGGGTTCGCTAAAAAAAATAAAATACAAGGATTTTTAATGGAAACGCGTGCTGGGATCGTGTGTGCTCTATGATCTTTAAATTGCCATCGATGTACAAACAACGAGGAATTTTTTAAACGAATTTAAATGGATTTAGTGATTTATTGTCGGATTAATAGTGTTTATTTTTAAGGACCAGAATAAAAAGTGAACCACAATTAATGAAAGATAAATCTACGAGGATTCTTGGGAATAGTATTTAATGAAATTAAACCAATCAAATACAAAAACGAAATAGGGATAGATTATATACTCTAGATCATAAATGAATCCAATAGAAATGAGTTTAATCAACTAAAATTTTGTTTTCTAATGAAAGATTATAAACTTAAAGGAACGCTTATAAAACCTAATGAATGCCATGGAAGAACAACCTATAAAGAGATTTACAAGTATAAATCTATAATAAATAATAACTTTCCATAGCTGACGTCTACAAGATACATTCAATACGATACATTATAGGAAGAGGTTTTTTCAAGAAGAAATTTGTGAATTTTGTATTTGAATATACGTATAAACTAAACAATGCAGAATTTTGTATATGTGGAAACATCATCACATAGGAAGACAATTTCCAAGTGGAACAATATTTCTTTTATAAACCGTTGTGGCTACCGTGTGGTGTTTTCTATGGTGTTTAGCCTTAGCCATCGCAAGTTAGTTGAACTTGTAGTAATTTCCCCCTCTTCCTTTTTGCTCTCTCACCATATGCTTCAGTGTACGATATTGTTGTGTGCTGTTGCTCGGTTTTTACCACTCCATTAACTTGTCTGTGCCTTTTGCACTTTACTTTTTTTTTTTTTTTTACTGGCATTAGAATAGCGGCAGCCAAGAAACAGACAAACATAAAGAGAGACTTGTATGTAACACGCCTCTGCTGGTTGGTACTCGTACTCTTGTGGTACTTCTTCTCATGCCAGCTGCGCATTTACGCTCCCATTAACCAGGGTAGAAATAACCGACATAAGGTTGAACAAAAAAGGCAACACTAAACGCCAGCGCAGGCCAGCAAGTGTTTTGCGCAACGGCCAAAAGAAATGGAGCTGCCAGCAAAACAACCACAAAACAAGAAGTGTCCAAAAGTTGCAGCTTTAGTGGTTGAAAAAAGTGCTACAAATCGTTACCTAAACTTAAACTCGATGCTAGAGTAAAGTTTGTGGCTCAAGTCATTTGTTTAGGAATTCTTTCAGCCCTCCATTTCATTAGCATAAATATTCCCCTTGGAAGATCGCCAAAGCCAAAAACTTAAATGTTCCCAACACATTTCGAAGACGTGCTTGGACTTCTCAAATATAATTCTTTTCGTTTCTTCTTCCATGGCATGCATAATTAAACAGAGACCCAACCCCATTAGAGAAACCTATAGATAGATAGTCGAACCATAGCCGAAGAACCGATCATAAATTATGTTTATGGTGTCGCTCTTCAGATTTTTCATTCCTTCTTCTCTTCTTTTTGGGAATCTTTTTTTAATCAACTTTGAATATGTATCTCTCCTTAGTGCAACGTTGGCCTTGTCCATATATATTTAGTTTTTAAATAAAACGAAAAAGTATAAACCAAAAAAAGTTGCCATAAAAACAAAACAAAAACGCTAAAGAAACGACACCGCAGTTGTCGGGGAAAAAAAGGGAAAGAAACGTTGTGGAACCCCCAAGGATAACCAGCTGACATGCCACATAAATTGGATTATTAAATTGGACATTCGCAAAACGATATATAACGATACATACCTATATAGCGGGAATATACATATATACTCGTAGATATCTACATCTGCATCAACACGAGGTGAGTTGCATATTGAAATGGCTACGGCGAATATGCCACAGAAAGAGTGGAGTGAAAAGAGTAAAAAAACTTCAACGGAGAATGACTAATAAATGAAACTGGGAGACTAAAGTGGGAATAAACGAAATATAACTAGACAAACATAACTATTTTTGAATCATCAGAAACTGATGTAGGTGTGGTAGATCTAAAGAAGCAATTTTATAGAAATTTGGAATCCATCTTAACCTATATTTATCCGCTCTTTGGCTGACATTATAATAACTTCAATATCATGTCAGCTTCAATTTTTCCAGTTGCTTATTAAAGAAAAAGAAACAGATCTTCAATGCGTGTCTGGCAATCATTAAATAATTACAACAAATCCGATTGGAACCATCATTCTAATCAACAACTTTTTCAAGAAACTTTCATTCACGTTTTTGTGTCTTCCGTCTTAGTGGAAGGGAAAGTGGTCTAAGAAGATTAGAGGGTTTCTATCAATAGAAAATGACGAGGAATATCTGATATTAATGAAGCTTATGATACCCTGGACTCCATCCATCAATGACGATATGCAGACGCTCTCTGGCTGACATCATTATCCGCCATCACATCAATCAATAAATAATTAAATAAATACTGAATATGATGCCACGCCCCACTCATTGCGAAAACATTCGATATAAAAACAATGGCATGCTTTCGTTTTAGCCAACCATTTACAATTAAAAGCTTTGTTTTAATTGTGCTTAAATAATTGATTGATTCGATTGATTGAGTAGAAAATTGCTGGTTATGCTACGGTCCATATAAAGCCATACACGATACCCGTTTACTCTCCATAAAGTAGCACACAGAACAATTTCTTTTACTTTCTATTAAACAAAACAAACTCACAAAAAATAACATAGAAAAACGACTGTGTCTGACGCGCCTTTGTTGTCGCATTCATTCAATAAAGGCCAAGTCGAGTGGAGGGGGCGCCCCTGACGATCCCCCATAAAATGCTGGGGTCTCTCTCAAACGAAAAGCGAGAGCTACCAAAACAGTTAACCTCAATTTCAAGACGCACTCTCCCGCGTTCTCCCCCGAGACAGACAGAGAAACAGACGCTCGTTCCATTCCGTATAGAAGTAGAAAGAAATTTCACTGAAACTTCAAGTGAAAAGCAGAACAAATGACGTACCCAAGAGGCACAAAAATCCCACTCATCAGATTTGTAAATAAAAAACCAAAAAATGTCTGTCTGCCCTTTTTTTTTTGGCAAAGCTATTTGCCAAATACAAATAAACTCGTTTCTTCATGGAAATTTGTGCCATGATTAAAGAATTCATCTGTAAAGAGAGAAGAGTTAGTTCTACTAAAATCATTTCCATACGAAGCTTTAAACGAGTAAAACTTGTTTGAAGCGCGTGCTTTATGGTTCAGGATGGGCTATGGCTTATGGCTTAGTCATAATTTGTATATTGATGATCGGTGCTAGTGGCAGCCAAACGGAAGTAGAGGGTCGCTATGGTAGCAAAAGTTATTGCTGCACAAGTCTTTACATCAAGTTTGTTGTCTAAGTCTTTGGATTTGAATGATTTTTGCAATTGTATTCAACAGTGAAATGAAATGAGTCATGAGGTAGGAAATAGCTGGATGATTGATTGGAATGCTTACGAGTATTATTAGTGTTGTTTTGTATAGGAATTTAACAATATATTGTAGGAGACTTACAGAAATGGCTGTGGTTTTGTATAGGACTTCGTCTTTTATTCCCTTAAAAGATTAAATATATAGAAAATAGTTCCCACATTTGCCTGTAATATTCCATCAGCAATTTCACCTTTTGTCTCTTCAAAATTCAAACAAAAACTGAAAGAAATTTCACCTACAATTGCTGAAAGTATTCGGCAACACATGTGATTCTTTGTTCTCCAAAAGATTACACAAAATCCTTCAAAAGGTAGAAAAAAAACACATTTTTAGCTACTTTTATCCTACACACAGATTTCATCTCATTAGGGACGCATACCATACATAAACCCATTTGAATTCCAACTTGATTTCAATACAGAAAACTAGTTTCGGGTTTCTGGAAACTGCTGCTCTTAGATCATCTATAATCCCTCCATTTCACAGGAATCAAACATTAAAACAGAAACAACAAAAAGTCATCTAGGAGTGACCTTTTTTTGTCGAGGGTGGATGGATAATTGGCAGCTGACGCCAAAGAGTCAGCAGGTAGAACCAGACACAAACAAACCCAACAAAGTATCTAGAATCAATTCACAAAAACACAGGTAAAACACTTCGAATCCGAGATATTTAATACCTGTACGGAAAGTGCGAGAAGTCAATGGGAAAAATCAGATACATTTTGGAGAGCCAGTTTTTAAAGCGGAGGGTGGAGTCCTCCTGAACCCGATAAACAGGAATGACAAATCGCAGGCCACATATCCAATGTCAGTTGGGCCATACAACGAGAAAACCCCTTTGAGGGTGTGTCAGAGTTGATCTTAAGAGACATCCATCAAAGTGATGATGCCAGTGGAATGTCCATGGTTTGAGCTAAGATCTTTACCGACGAAAAAGTAGTTTAAGTGGTGATTATTTAAAAGTGAGTTATTCTTATTTACTCGTACTTCTATTACAATTATGATTTTGAGAGTTTGTAGTTATGGAGGAGGTCGTTTTGGCCATTATCCCAGATCCTCACAGTATGCTACAGTACGTGCTCTATGAGAGCTGTTTATAAACTGTATCTAAAGGCTGATACGAGTATACATAGAGAAAAGCACTGGCGTTGCCAGAAATCTTTTGAGATCTTTTCCCATTTATCCATCAATCAAAAAACTCTTTCCCTTCAACGAAAGTGTCTTTGATTTTGATTTCAATCTGTGGTAAATTCTCAACTTCCGTCTCAGTGGCGCAGTGAAAGTGTTGACAATTTTCAAACTCATTCTAAAAGCGAATTAATGGTCATCTTTTCCCTCCCCTCTATGGGAAAAAAGCAGCCTAATCATGTTGAAAAGCAGTTGACAATTTCATAAGTTTTCCAAGGTGGGCGCTTTCACGGCGCCATCTGGCATCTATCCGTTTGTTCGTCCGTCCGTCCGTCGATTAGTTACAATTGCCACAAATTTTCTTTATTTTTCCTATGAGTACTATCTATCTCTACTTTTCACCATCTTTGTGTGCGTTTTTCCGTTTTCTTCTTATAAATATAATTGTGAGAATTGTATGGAAAAGTGGAGCTGAGTTTCTGGCGGGGGGAAAAAACAAAGAAAACAAAAAAAAATAAAAAAAACATTTGACGCTGTCATTGTCGACAATTGTTGCAACGTAAAAGAAAAATGATTAAGCTTTGTGTGACGAGTCGAGACACGAGAGGTAAAGTGTGTTGATATTTTATATACTAGACTGATGGAAGAGAAACCAAAGTGGTATGGAGTGTTAGAGGGATTTGATAAGAAGGTGATTGTTTATAGGCGGATTTTCTATGTTTATTTATATATTATGACATATTTTGAGCAGCTTTTTTCATTAAGAAGATCCAGTTTCTATTTAACGAGTACGAGTCCCACTGGGAGAGAGCGATCGGTAGAGGGAGAGACTACAAAGCCACAAAGTAAGAGGGAGTTCTATTGTTATTGGCTAAAATTAAAACGTTTAAGGGATTAATGTAAAATTGTGTTTTCAATACCGTTGAATAGATTATGGATAGATAGATGTATAGATTTAGATTATTTCCTAAAAAATTCTAGTAAAAATCTATACACTCAAACATTTTTTCCTGCTTCCTTAGTTCATTCTTTAACCGTCTTCTCTCAACCAACAACTTTATCCACAAACTTTGGCATTTTCACATTTTTAGCTGACTTTTTCGCTCAGTCCCGTCCTCGTCAAGCATTCACTTTCAAGATTATCTTTAGTTTTTTTTTGTGTCCAAACAAATACTGTCTCAACAAATATAATTCACATGACTGCTTCACACACGAATACTAATAGGAATATTCGAATACAATGATCTCTCCCTAACTCTTGAGCAGACTGTCTGACTCTTGACTCTGTCTGTCTCTCTGTCTGTCTGGCTGTCGGTGTATCTCTGTGGTGTGCATATTTTTGTGTTAACCTGTTTTTGGGCCTCTTACTTGTTGCTTTTGCCTTTTTGGCTGCATTCTTGACGGCTTGAGCCACGCAGCAGTCATCGTCTTCAATTTCAAAAGTCACTAACCAACCAAAAAACCAACAAAAAAGAATACATTGGTGGTGTGTCTGTGTGATATTGATACTCTCTGGGTGGAAGGCATTTTGGAGTTTGATTCGGGTTCTTTGTAGGTAAGGAATATCTTGAAGGTGGAATATCTTTTTCCTTGCTGTTATGGACTAGAAAATGGAAACACTGGCTTAAACTTTATTAAGATATATTCTATTAGCTAATTAGCTATATTAGCGGTTCATTGGGTCATTTTGAAAGCTGTTTTCTTCACAGAAGTTACTTATAATTTCTTTGGTTTCATACAAATTTGCTTTGTAGGAACTCTTCTTAAAAAAAATGGCATTTATCGTCTTAAAAAATAAAATATCCAAACAGCCTTTAGTTTGATCATTGAAAAGTCAATCTTTCAGATTTTCTCTACTGCTTTCTTAGAGCATTTCCACTCGGTAGCTTTCTGATGTTATAATGTTGGCCCCCCGCTCATTGTTTTCAAATATTACAGGCCTATCTTCAATTCCCTCAGTGTTGTAGATGTGTGTTTTCTGTTTAACAAGAGCCGCTGACTTCATTTTGGCCACTCGGCTGTGTGTATTTGGCTGTGATGTATTTGCCTGTGTGCAGTATTGAGGTGCGGCCCGGCCCATTGCATATTTTAGCATTTCAGCGGCATCTTCTGCTTTGGCAGCAGCAAGTCATTTTTATTTCCAGTTACAAAATCTCCAACTTGAGACAAAAGAAAAACACACAAAACTTTTTCCAAGTCTATTTGGGAATTAAACATTAATTGCAGTCGGCACCCACTGCCCCTACTTTGCTTCGCTTTTCCAGCCCGTGAAAGTGTTGGCCAGTAGAAATCACTTGACCATTTTGTGCCCAGCTTTCGACGGGTTTTGCTGTTCGAGTACACGAAAAAAAAAAATGTTGGATTTTTTATGTTGTATGTTGCTGCCGCTGTTGGCGGCTGCAAAGGCAGTGGCAAGTTACCCAAAAAAAAAAAAACAATAAATACTCGTACAAATATGAGTATGTTGTATAGAGTATGGAGTTTTGCTTTGGATCTTGCTTGCTCGAGGAAAACAGTTTCCAGTGAATGAATTGCCTAAAAGGAAATTCAACCAAATAGCTTTTATGGCTCACACTTGGAGTATATGTTTTAGTGGGTTTTGTGACCATAAAATATGCATGTTTTTTGTGATTGTAAAAATTGAATAAAAGTGTGCCTTCAATTGGAAACTTAAATACGAGTATAACTAAATGTAGGCTTTGAGTTTAGGCCTATATTATTGATTTAATTCTATCCATTGAACTCAATTCTACCATATTCTTCCAATGGATAGATGCTACTAAGTGTTAAGTGTAGCTCGTAAGTGTCTGTACACCGCATGACAACCTTCATAGCTCATTAAACCCTTTTATTTTCCTGCCGTATCGAAACCCCATTCAAGCCACAGCCACAAACTTTGGCCACAAACAATTCATGTAACCCAAATACCGAAAGCATTCAAAAAAAAAAAATACAGAAAAGAAATAAAAACTTACATGCCACAGCCCGAAACTAGTTCAATGGGTCTCTCCGCTGAACGGGCAGCTGCCCCAGCTGGTTTTCTCTCCACACTCCACTCTCCAGTGCTGCCCGTGGCTGCTGCAGCTGGCTACCTGACCATCGAAATTAAAGACAAAAATTTGCTGCTCTAAACCCCAAAGATCAATAGCAACAGCCAAAGGGGGGAAAAGAAATCACGAAGGCCCCAAGAAAGAACATAAATTTACATAAAAATCTGGTTTTGGTCTCTGTCCCTCTGCCTCTCACACCCCACTGCAGGGAGACTCATAACGGAATGGATTCGATTGGATTATGTAGGAGCGGGGTTCCAGTCCAATGAGTGAGAGTGAGTCTGATTGGAGAACAAAGAAAGCCGCCTCAAAAAAGAGTATCTCTCTCTCTCCGTGGGGTTCTTATCAGTAACCCGATATTGGTGGGACCTTTAGAGCACTGAAACATCCATTGAATTGATTAGAGATTAATTAGTGGGTATGTCAACAGATCTTTAATCATGAAAGTGCTCTTTATTTGTATCTGTCGGTTAATTGAACGAATTTCTCCTAGATCATATCTTTTGGTTCACTAAAATATGTTATGATCCTTTAATGTTGAATATAGTTATTTAATTTGAGTTTAAATTTTAACGAACTTTGAGTTGTTCTTTGATTTTATCTCTTTATGGAAGTAAATTTGTTCTTTGGGCACAACTTTTGGCACAAATTTGTAATCGTCGATCATATCTCTTTAGAAACTATTCTTATATTTCTACGTTTATTTGAATATATAGATAAAAGTGGAACCGTGACACTCGTTTGTGCTTATTCCATGACCATATCAGGTTTTAAGAATTCATATTCCCATATCCATTCAAATAGATCTAGACATAAATATTTAATATCTTTCAATTCAGTTTCTTATTCCTTTTCATTTCAAGAACAGTTCATTGATCATTTATTATAATTCCAAGAGAAACCTCATCAAAAGTCAATCAAAGTTGATTCGATTGATCTAGACAACAAAATGATAAAATTACCAATGATTTCTCCATAAGATTCAATTAAACTAAAGGCAAATCTCAGCTGTCTATATCATTGGCTAAGTGGTTAAGATTGCAACGACCTGAATGCATGTCCAGAATTTAAGTACGTCTTTAACTGATCTTTAAATGATCCTGAAAGCAAAGAAACTCAAAGAAATCTCCCAGCATGAATTTCTCTTAACTATTTGATCTTCAATACTCAATCCTCAATGGGTGTCCCAGTTTCTCTTGCAATAAAAACTTCCTCTCCACTCTGCGCTCTCCCGATTCGATCCACCAATCGACTGACACCAAAAAACTAACTCAATTTGTAAGAAATCCCATAAAAACCAATTGACCTTCAGGCCAAGTAAAACAAAAACAGAAAAAATCAAAGTAAAATAATATTTGGTCATTAGTTGGGCAGACACTAAACAAAAAAGTGGAAACGTGTTGGATTGCTGTTTATGTTGTGTGTTGGTTGTTGGTTGTTGGTTGTGTGGCCAATATTGACAGAGAGGCGAAAAGAAAACACTCCAAAAGAAAAACACCAAAGGCTGGAGGGAAAAACAAGCATTGGAAATGCTCCCCAGACAAGTGCACAAGTGAAAGTCTCTGCCTGGCCTGCCCGCCCGCCTGCCGTCTTGGGCTTTTGGTGGAAAACTGCGGGATGGAATGAAAATGGAAAACTAAACGCAGTCCGTAAAAGGCAAGCCGGCAGCAGCTGCAATTCCAATCACCAAAATCGACAAAAAAAAAAAAAAATAAAACCAGCAGCAGAAGTCGAAGCAACAAAAAGTTCAACAGAAATTATGTACCCCGTTTGACTTTTACCATTTTGTGCGGCGGGTTAGTCATCTCTCTATAAGGTTTTGATTTTGCTTTTCTTTGCTGTGCTGCTTTGCTGCTGGCTAAATGTCGAAGGTGTCATCAATAACGAAGTGCTCTTGGGTCCATTGATGGGAGGGGGAGGGGGAAAACCGGTTGGACTCCGCAGACAGATCCACGTTCCGCTTTGCATACAGAGAAATATTTGAATTTTGATTGCAGTTTTTCAATTCCGATTGCGAAACTTTCAGCCTCCGATGCAAATGGAAAAGGTTTTTCGTTTTGTGGCGTTCGTTGTTGCACAAGTCTTTTGTTCTGTTTGAAGGCTCTGATCATTATGCAGATGGTGCTGATGATGCCTCTGCTGGTGCTGTTGCTGCTGTTGCTGCTGCTGCTGCTGCTGATGATGATAATGATGATGAGTGGTTCGTTCTCTTGTCTGCCGGCTGTCAAGTTCGTTGCTCAAGTCTTTCGTTGTTTTGGAGTGCAAAGTGTTGAATGTGCCACAGGTTGTTGGTTTGTGATTGGAAGATTTATTGCCATTAGAATGGGGATAATAAAATAAACTTGAGCAATAATTTAGCAAATGTTCTGGCCATTTATAAATGAAGGCATAATTAACCTTAAAGTGTTTAGTGGTATTTAAATAGTAGAAAATATATTAGATTTCTAATTAGGTTGGCAACGATTCAACTTTCAAGATCTGTTGGAGTCAAGTGATGATTGAACTTGTTTAAGATGCTGTACCGAACACTTGATCCCACTTAACTTGCTTAATCATTTTCCACGTATTATCTCTAGCTTTATATGCATAAATAAAACCTTAATCAACCTTTAAACGGTGTCAGTCATGGGAATTACGAAAATCCACTGCGCCTTTCTGCCGATGGCGACTTCCCATGCCGCCCATTTTTATGCAAATTGGTTTGGTGAATCTTTCGAAATGATTGTTTAACCATTCGATGGGTGTCTGCATAATGAAGATACATAATCAAAGCCGATTCAATGGCCAATAAAGCGAAGCCACTAAATCAACGCACACCCCAGAGACGGTCGGAACGGTCGGACCTTTCACTCTCGTCGGTGGCTTACTTTTTATTTACATGCTAAATAGCTATTAATTTTCCTTCCATTTTGTATTTATTTATTGGCCAACGCGCCAAACATATTTGCATATTGTGCAGTAGCCAATATGCCATATGCATTCATCGGCTGCGGGTTATGCATTTCTCGGCTTTCAGGAGAGAATTCGAAAATGTTTTGTTGGCCAATTTGTGTGTTGGAGTTGGTAGCCTCTTGGCTTAGTTCGTGCTTGAATCGGTTTTGGATTTTTTGTCGTGCTGTCGGCTGTCGGTCTGTCCAAATGCTCATTAGCTGTGATTATATAATGCCCTGTCAGCCAAATATTCGCCAGGGTGTTGACTTCCAGCGGTTTTTGGCTAAATTAACATGGCTCCGCTGGCGGCAATCAATCAAGAAATTAGTCCCCTGAATGAAGGAAAATTCTCGGATATTACCCGTTATGAACATTTAAGGCACTTCAGGGGTAAAACATATAAATTGGAGTATAACTTATAATTTGGATAAATTTATCTACTTTAATAGTTAATATAAATATGTCTTTTTTTCGAAATTAAGATCATTTTATTTTATAATTTTATATTCTATAAATTACAGCTCGCAAGTTCTATGCTTTTTAATTTATTTAAAAAAAATCAATTTAAATTCATCTTTACCAAAAACGTAATTGTGAATACAGATGCCATCTAACCTTCAATGAATTCACAAATTCACAGATTTCACAGTCAACTTATGGGCTAATGACAATGCTGTCTACGGGTCTATGGGTATGGGTAGGTCAAAGCCTCCACACCGCCCACATCCACGCCCTCCTTTTTCCAGTGCGCTATGAGCGGCGGCGGCGCTTCATTAAACAGCAAAGTAAATACATTTTGCTGCAAAATATGTATAATTTTTGGCGCCTTTCCGCCGACTACTGTCAAGAGTTTAGACTTGACTTCGCTTCGGGTTTGACTTGACTTTATTTGAGTTGAGTTTATCCGACTTTACACCAGACTTTACTTTGGCTTTTGGCCAAACAATGCTTTGGGTACACATCCCACACATCTCACACCAATATGTATGCGGTCGGACAGGTAGATAAACACACATAGGTAGGGGGAAAACAGTTAGGTATCGAACAAGTTTGTTGTTTGGCGGCTGCTTCGACTGCGGCTGCTGTTGTTGCTGCAAGTTGCTTTCTGGGCCAAACCGCATAGCCAGCTAATTGCACAAAAAATGCGGCTGGCTCAAAGCCTGCGGCTTGCAACTTGTGGCAGCAGCAGCAGCTGCAACAAGAGTTTCAACTATAATATAAACTGAGAAAATTCCACGCCAAAGAAAATAGGAACAGCAAACGCATTGCATAATTCAATGCCCTTTTTGCTTATATTAAGTTTTTTTTAATTACAAGTAAAAAATTGACTTCAAAGAAGATTAAGATGCTCTTGCAGAGAATGCAATGCAAATGTCCGATGTGATATAAAATATTATTCAATCAGTCTGTTTTGTCGAAGAAACCGTAAAAAATGTAATACAATTTGAATTAATTGTGTAAAATCATTTTTGAATTGTTTTGTTATCTTTATTTATTTAAAAAATTGTAGCCTAAGATTAATCCTATGGTACAATTTGATCGTAGCCAGAGCAGCGAGACCTTCAGGCTGGTTTTGTTATCTATTCTTACCTATTATTTTGTATCCTGCTTTGCAAACATCTCCAGACAATTGTAATACCCTCTTAAAGGGTATAGCTAAAGTAGACAAGAGCTCTGGCATCTCTCTATTTTTCTTAATTAGCGCTGAGTGGCGGTGCTGGTGGTGCGTGCGTGCAGGCGCTGGGCTTACTTGCAAATTATTTTCGCCGTCTCTTTTTTTCCCTCAATAAAAAGCCGCCAAGACCAGATTCCGTCCCCGGGCCAAAGCCGCTTTTGAATGGCTTTTATTCATTTATTTTTATGTACATATTGTATGTTTTTTTTCGGGCTTAAGCCTTTGCTGTTCGCATGCAACAAAGTTATCTAACATTTCTTGAGAGGTATCCCATTGCAAATGAAACATGTGGCAGGGCGTTTGCCTTCGCGTTTGACTAAATTTTAAGCTGGGATTGAGATTTCTTTCCAAGACAATTTGCGGAAGTTTGTAATGGACGAGGGTTTTCGAAACTGGTCGGAGTCTGATTTGTTGTCAGTCTCTCTGTTTGGATTTGCTTGATGGTTTTGCATTACAAATAAAGTGGAAAAGAAAATCACTTTTAAATTGCCAGCTTTGCCTTTGGTCTTGTATGGAAAGCCATGAAATTTAAATATAAAATAAAAAAAAAAAAATTTTATATTATTTTTATTTATTTTTTGTGTGGGAGTGAGAGACCCGGGGGGGGGGGGGTTGGGGGGGGGGGGGGGGGGGGGGGGGGGGGGGGGGGGGGGGGGGAGGGGGGGGGGGGGGGGGGGGGGGGGGGGGGGGGGGGGGGAGGGGGGGGGGGTGGGTTGAGTAGGGGGGGGGTTGGGGGGGGTTGGGGGAGGGGGGGGGGGGGGGGGGGGGGGGGGGGGGGGGGGGTTTGGGGGGGGTTTTTGTTTTGGGGTTGGGGGGGGGGGGTTTTTGGGGGGGGGGGGGGGGGGGGGGGGGGGGGGGGGGGGGGGGGGGGGAGAAAATAGGGGGGGGGGGGGTGTTAGGGGGTTGGGGAAAAGGGGGGGGGGGGGGGGGAAAAAAAAAAAAAGAAAGGGGGGGGGGGGGGGAAAGAGGGGGGGGGGGAGGGGGGAGGGAGGTAAGGTTGAGGGGGGGGGGGGGGTGAGGGGGGGGGGGAAAAAAAGTGGGGGGGGGAAAAAAACCCAAAAAAAGGGTTTAAAAAAAAAAAAAAAAAAAAAAAAAAAAAAAAAAAAGTTGGGGGGGGGGGGGGGGGGGGGGGGGGGGGGGGGGGGGGGGGGGGGGGGGGGGGGGGGGGGGGGGGGGGGGGGGGGGGGGGGGGGGGGGGGGGGGGGGGGGGGGGGGGGGGGGGGGGGATTGGGTTGGTGGGGGGGGGGGGGGGGGGGGGGGGGGGGGGGGGGGGGGGGGGGGGGGTTGTGGGGGGTGGGGGTTTTTTGGGGGGGGGGGTTGTGGGGGGGGGGGGGGGGGGGTTTTGGGGGGGGGGGGGGGGGGGGGGGGAGGGGGGGGGGGGGGGGGGGGGGGGGGGGGGGGGGGGGGGGGGGGGGGGGGGGGGGGGGGGGGAAAGGGGGGGAGGAAAAAAGGGGGGGGGGGGAGGGGAAGGGGGGGGGGGGGGGGGGGGGGGGGGGGGGGAAAAAAAGAGGGGGGGGGGGGATTGGGGGGGGGGGGGGGGAAACCCAGATAAAAAAAAAAAAAAAAAAGAAATTGGGGGAAAAAAAAAAAAAAAAAAAAAAAAAAAAAAAAGGGGGGGGGGGGGGGGGGGGGGGGGGGGGGGGGGGGGGGGGGGGGGGGGGGGGGGGGGGGGGGGGGGGGGGGGGGGGGGGGGGGGGGGGGGGGGGGGGGGGAAAGGGGGGGGGGTGGGGGGGGAGGGGGGTGGGTGGGTGGGGGGGGGGGGGGGGGGGGGGGGGGGGGGGGGGGGGGGGGGGGGGTTTTGGTTTTTTTGTGGGGTGGGTTTTTTTTGTGGGGGGGGGGGGGGGGGGGGGGGGGGGGGGGGGGGGGGGGGGGGGGGGGGGGGGGGGAGAAAAAGGGGGAGGGGAAAGAAGGGGGGGGGGTGGGGGGGGTTTTGAGGGGGAAAAAAAAAAAAAAAAAAAAAAAAAAAAAAAAAAAAAAAAAAAAAAAAAGAAGAAAGGGGGAAAGAAAGAAAGGGGGGGGGGGGGGGGGGGTGGTGGGAAAAAAAAAAATAAGGGGGGTTTTTTTTACACATCCACTTTTACCAAAAAAAAACCCTTATTTTGGTATAAAAATTGTTCTGTAGAAAGGAAAATGTTAATAAGAAATTTAGGGGTGAGGAAAAATTAAGCGCAGAATTCTATTTTAAGAAATTCAGTAATTCAGTTCCACAGGCAACAATAAATTGTTAAACTCTTTAGAGTCTACCGCCCCAAAAAATGCCTTGACTGTAAGTGCCTTCCCCCCAATAAACAAGATCAGCTAGTGAACAAATTCAAATGCAAACTGTAACAACGGCAGTAGGAGGCACTCGTAACAGTGCATCTTGTGTTGGCCAGGCTATAATTACTTGACAATAACGGCAACCTTGCGCCCCGATCTCCGTTTACAAAACGGTAGAAGGTGCCAGGGGCAAGCCGCACGAACAGACCCCGCCCCAGACAGACTTTATTTAGTTTAGCTTTGGATATGAATGAAAAGTCTCACACAAACAGACAGACTGCCAGACAGACACAGTGACTGCAAACATGCTCAGATATACGTATACATAAAGAGACAGAGAAACGCAATCGTGGTATATGCCTGAATGCATGCATAAAGAAGAAAAACCTTAAACTTTGCCGTACTCGTAGAAATATCTAAGCCACATTTCGACTCTTGACTTTTGTTGGTAATATACATATTTGTGTGTTGAGTGTTAAACAAGTTCATGATGAAGTACTTTTCGGTTGAACATTCAAGCTGGCAATTGAATGAATTCATTATGACTCATTATTGTTCAAAGAAATCAATTTTATGCGGTGAATTAAATGTAACCTTAATGTTTTTCGTAAAGAATTAAAAGAAAAGTGGAATATAATTAGCTGATCATAATATCTATGACAGGGTAGAAGCTATAAGCTATACCCAGAAATTCCACCACTCAAAAGTTCCCCAATAAATAATTTTCTCTCGCCTGAAAGTCAACTCTCAGAGATTCCAAAACGGAGATTAGCTAAATTAATGGCTCACCTTCAACCGGTGAGTTTGGTGGGATGGGGGCTGGCTGGCAGGGGACTCCAAATGTAGTATGCAAAATTCTTTTTGCAAACTGCGGTCTAAAAACTTTCTAAAACCGCATTCAGCTAACGCGAGAGGCCGCCGCAGAGAAACACGTGTTCAGCGCAGAGACTCTCCAGTCAGAGTCTGAATCTCAGAAGTGAACTGAGTCAGTGGCGGGAATAAATTTGCTAATCATTTATTTGTATCATAGTATAAGAGAATGCGTGAGTGTGCGGGTGTGTTTGTGTTTGGAGAGGTGTGAATGAAGCAACCAGTTTTGAATTTGGGCGAGGCCATAAACTAATTTCCTCTCGATTATTGTCTGTTCGATTCGAGAGCAGAAAATAAAAAAAAAAACCGAAAAAAATGTGACCCCAACTGACATTACTTTTCACTTTTTTATTGCAGATTGTTGACCGGACTTTGGACGCCCAATTGGTCATTTAATCGGGCCAAAATGAACCATTCGACGGCAGCCAATTCGCATTGGCTGGCCGCTTTGCTGTTGTCGTTGCTGCTGTGCCAATTGCTGCAAACAATCACAGCCGACGAGGCGTTCTCCTGTCCAAATGGTAAGTAAACCCCAATCCCCAAGCCAATCAAGCAAAATCCCAAACCCAAAATTAAACGTGAATTTCGTATTGCATGGGAGATATTGGCTACACTACACGTGTGCGTGGTTAAATCCGGACGCAGGTGTGGCATAGAAACCAAGACAAAAGGAGCTTTGCGCATAAATCAAAAGCGAATATAATTATACCAAATGGCAAGTACCCACTTGCAATTGGTTTTGGGTTGTTCTGCGAATATAATTGGTATTAGTGGATTATAGGGGTATCTGCTGTTGGAGTATAAATATGTAACAAGTGGAGGAAGGAGAAATAAGTTCATGAAACGGGTATAGAAGCTGTGGCATCATAGTTTCATATGTAACTATAAGACTTCAATCCAAACAGATACGACATAGTGCGAGGTATCTTTTAGTCGATATTCCACGAGTATATTCCTATCGTTCTTAATAGTTTTTGCTGTTTAGGTGCGCCTGAACTTGAAGCTGGAAATATTTACTGCCCCGCCAATTATGTCTTTAAGAATTCTCGTATCTTGGCAATTCTAAGAGTTTCTAATTGTGCAATTGATTGTCTCTGATCGGAGATAAATGATTTCCGGTTGTTAACGTGTCGGTACAAAAAGACTCAAGACTCATGACTAAAAAACATAGACTAAACAAATACAAAATACATGCAACAGAATCTCGTTGTTGACCCAAATTTAGAATGAAATTAATGAAAAACTCTCATCTCTGTGAACCATGAAAAATGTGTTCTAATTTGTTACATCCATTTTTCATCCAATTAATGTGGATTTCATGGTGTTTAACAGGCGCTTAAATGAAAGAAATCATCAACGATGATGACTGGGAGTTTTCTTTCGTTAGTTTGTTCTATGAATAAAATAATTTCCTGGATGATAAGCCAAGAAAGGGCCTAAGAGATCAATCAAATTTAGATCATTAGGCAGGAAATCATTTTCAAAACCAACAAATTTCTATTATCTATGCAGATTTACAAGTAATTTTCCCCTCCCCCATTGATTTACATCATCTATCAAGCTTTCAGCCTAAGTAAAATGCATATTTCATGTTCATATTCTCACTCCCTGCTCGTTCAGTCATGAAGACTTGTGTCATAAACGTAGCTAAACCCACACCACACATTTTGTGCCATAAAAATTCTTTAGATAATGACAAAATCCACAAAAGCCAATAAGCAACCTGCTAAACGAGTTAGCACACAACAAAAAAAGAGACACAACACTCAAAAAAGAGACTCAAACTGAAATGAAATACAATTCAGGGAAGCTGAAAACTATGCAGAAACTGGAGAATATGACGGAAGTTATGACAAAAGTTAATCAATCACCATGGAGGAGAGTAATACATATAATATAGTATATATATATATATATGTATAAGCCTTTCACTTGAGTTTTTGCCACCTACAACCATCTATCTATATGGGTGGAAGAGAGCCAGAGACCGATAACGGTTATTACATATGCCAAAACTTGTTTAAGCCTTCCTCCATTACCATTCTCCCGGCTCCCTGCTGTCCCGCTCCATAGAATGCCATGCCATAACAGCATATAGAATATACTCTGGGTATGGGTATGGGTATGGGTATGGGTACTCCATAAAAACAATTTCCAACTCCAGACTTGGGCTTTGGAAACGAGATTTCTTAACGGTTATTTTCGTTGCTGTATTTGTTGTGCGCTGACTGACTGACTGACTGACTGACGAGCTCCTGCCTTTGCCACTGGATCTACCTACAGCTCCAGTACCGAGTGGCTCTACCCGTTGTGCCACTTGCTAGCTGCCGCGGATTCCATGCGTCCATCTCCTAACTAGCTGCAGTGTGTGTGCTGTGCTGATTAACACTTGTGCCTGCCTGGGCGCAGACACACACCACACACCAGAAGACACTCACACTCACACTCAGACCATGGCTACCAAACAAGTTCGTTGCCTAAGTCTTTTTATTTTGATACCCTTAAAGGGGGTACTATGGGGACTTGAAGATGCTTGCATTGCAGAAAATGTGGGATTCATACTGTATCAGCAATTATTAAATTTAATATGAAAGGTGTAATTTCATTGTATTTACAATTACAGCGGAATACAATATTATATAGAAGGATCGATATTCAGGGGTATCTTCCACTTCGTTTCTTTTAGTAAGCCTTCCTTTCGTTTGTTTTTTCATAAATACATATGCTTTTTCTTACTTCTCTGCATTGCATTTAAGTTTTTCCATATGCAGGTGTCTGTCGGTGTGTCGATGACTTGTTTTAGGTGCAGTCATTCGCTTGGGTTTGGTTTCAGACACACACACACACCGGAATAAAAAAATAGGCCAAACTGTTGCCAGTTATTGCAGTTTTCTGCCGCTTTTCCCCTCAGTTTTTCCTCCTTTCGTGGCTATTGATGGATGTTAATAAACCAAAAAACACGACACAGATATGGGCTGAAATTTGAAGATATTTTTTATTTTTATTTCTTGTTTTTGGGATTTTATGACTCAACTAATGGCACTAAGATGCTCAGCCATTAGTTTGGCTGTCAAGCAGCGATGTCAGATATCTTAGAAGCAAGTGAATTTGGTGTCAGCCAAATGATGATGATGGTGATGAGGATGATATGGGGTGGGGGTGCGCCAAGGCTAGATAGGGTTGGGTTGCAAGATGTTTTAATTAAAGTCGAGTCAGAGTTTGAGGATTTTTATTAGATTCCATTGATGTGTAAGAGAAGTGTAAAGAAGAATAATGAATAATAAAAGAATACAATTAATTATCGTATAACATAGAGACTCTAAAAACGTAAAGCTTATTGCATGAGTATACCAAACATTGTTTCATTAATGCCACATTCCCCAATGCTAAATGCATTTTAGCCCAAAAGAATCAATTTCCCCTGCGTGTCATGGAACAATTCCAAAAACCACAGCAACAGCCACAGCCCAAAGCCAGAGGCCAGTGCTAGTGCGAGAGCTACAGAAACACAGACCCAAAAGTCAGTCAAAAGTTGTACCGCCATTGGCGGCCACTTAAGAATCACGCGCCTGCGCCTAACTGTAAATGCCACAAATTGATGAACCAAACAATGAACAAACAATCCGACTTTGACAGACTGACAAACACAGAGATCTGTGAGTTCTGGGAGTCGCGTCGAGTCGCGTCGAGTCGAACGACGATTTGGAGAAGACCTAGAACAGCAACTTCCACATTTTTGGACACGCTTGAGTAAATGCTGGGAGAAGAGGAGGCTACAGCTAATTAAATGAGCATCTCCCTTGGCTGTTCTCTTGGACAGTTCTTTGCGGCTTCTTTGGCATCTACTCAAGCATACACTGCAAGAAAAGCTCAAGTAGTTTAAAGGGTAGACGCAACTTTCTGGGTCGTCAAGCACCACACATGTGTGGAGTGGATATACTCAAGTGATTTATGGATCAAAGAGTAAAACATTGCACCCTCTTTAGGGTTTTTTACGTGTGTGAGTGTGTGTGTGTGTGTTTGGTAGATATTATTTATGTTATTGAGGCATTAAGTAAATCACAAAGCGTGAAATACGCGTGTCTTCATAACAAATTAAACAAATTTTTGTACATTTTCCGGTGGCTCATGTGATGGTTGAGGGAAGTCAACACTTTCGCACTTGACTGATTTCTGTGGGAACAACAAAAGAAAACAAGAACAAAAAATAGCTAGATTCAGTTGAAGATTAAACTCTAATCAATGCTTAATACAAGTACTAAAAAAAAAGAAACCAGTAATTCCTAGAACCTCCCAAGAACTTGTGTACTTTATTCTGGTTTTTCATCAAGCTTTCTACGCACTCGCCAGAGATTGAGTTCTCTGCGAAGGTCTCTTCTTTCAGCTTCTTTTTCGAAAAGATTTTATGTTCAAGATACGAGTAAAGCATCGCTGGAAATGCTCAACGAATGGGGTTAATGAAATGAGCACAAGAGTAAAGAAGATTTATGGCAAACCGCAGCCAAGTTTTCACTTTTTTTTAAAGCCAAAGAACTAAGGGAAAATGTAAAAAAGAAGATTTTGAAACAGGGCTTGACTTTACTTCGTTTTGAAGGGAAGTGGGTAATTTTTTTGAGGTTGAGCAAACCCAAAATATGAGATCAAGATAATTATGTGCCAAGAGTATTACGAAATTGGGCTTCAAAATTGGGGTAGTGGCGGAACCACAATCTAATACGTGACTTGTTATCGTTTGTGGAAAGGGAGCAGAAGGTAGATTTCATTTTAAGCTATTGAAGCAGGGAATAAGTTGAAGAAAATGTCTTGATTTGAAGAAGTGTCTTACTGAGGTATTCCTTTTAAATTTATACTTTATTTTCCATTACTTTTAAATGAAAGTTCATTTTAGAGTTGCATTCAGTTGTCTAGGAACCTTTCATGTGGGGTTTCACATCCCACGATACCCGTAAAGGTAAAACTTTTCAACTATAATTAATACACTCATTACAAAATGTATTCCCATGTCCAATAGTTGGCAAAGAGACTTCCAAACGAGTACAGATTGCTGCAGTCACCAACTAATAAACCAATTAAAAGTTCTCACATGTTAGCTTGACATTTCGAAAATCTAGTTCAAGTCATTCAAGCCAGAAAGTACCCATTTGCTGGCACTCTTTGCAACCATTAACTTTGACAAAGTGTTAAAAACACATAGAAATAAATGCATCCCATATGCAAATACTCGTACACATACATATGTGGGTATATCTTTTATATAGCTAAAGACTCGCCTGCTACATGGTTTGCTTTACATAAGAAATTCTCACATTATTAATTAATTAATGTATTGTATTCACACACAAGATCTTTTCGTTTGTAGTATGCTGCAATCGCCGTGAGTGAGCTTCAGCCTGCAAACATTATAGACAATGATCAGGCAGGCAAAATCTGCAGCTGCCAGCAGTATACCTAGACGAGTATATACTCGTAAGACAAAGATACGGAGCAGTCACGCAGTAAAAACATTTGCATAGAGTTAAGAAAACAAAAACAAAACTTAAACTTCCTGGCAAGAATTTCAAAAATCTGGCACACAATTCAATAAAAGTCGAAGAAAAAGACTCGCTGCGGAATGAATGCAAAGGAATGGAAGACAGAGAGAATAAAAAGAGTAAAGCTTAAGCTAAAGCCAGTACAGAAACCGGCTAACCTTGTGGGATTGTGACTCTGTGGCTGCACCCAAGTCGAAGAGCAAAAGAATTTCCAAAGCCAATTGGCAGTTACGTGGCTTTAATTGCTCTCCTCTCCCAGCGGATCGAGTGAATGCTGAGGCTTGGCTCTCTTTGACTGTCATGGTGACATGGCCATCGGCTGGTGGAGGAGAACGCTTGAAAAAGAAACAGAGGGGAATAAATCACCAGCCATTAAAATCAATTACTTGAGACTTCTTCTAACCGAATGACCAATTCGACTAACTCCAATTTCAACTGTACCTTGTGTTTGTGTGTGTGTTAGGTAATTCCAAGACTTTCTTTCTGTCTTTCTTTTTGGATAAGTATCCCCTCCTGTTAAAGTGGAGCATCTTACAGTTAACTGTGTCTGTGGGGGGGTTATTTTTGGGGCATTGAAGCATAAATTGTGCGGTAAATGGGCAAACAATAAATAAATTCGAACAAATTGTGTGGCAAATAGCGGTTCACTTAGCCACAGTCTACCAGCCTACCAGCCCACCAGTCTACCAGTTAGGTAAGCAAATAAGCCGCGAACAGAACGTTAGCTAACTGTACCTGTAGATTGGGTGGAGTTTTTTTTGCATGGTGGATTCTTCGTTCTGTAAAATGGAATGGGGCTACGTTTGACCACAAGACTGGCCATGGACTGAAAGATGCAATTATAGATTGGGTTCCGGTCTAAGAAGTGGGCCAAAAGAAAATAACAAGATTGGGAAAGACTTTAATGGGGCTATGTTTGAAGAGGAAAAACCAGAGAAAATCGCAGAAAATATTGCATACTGAATTGTCATTTGGGCTGCCAAAAAGTATTCCTTTAAAAAAATGATTACGTTAATCAAGTTTTAACAAGGATGTGCGGAGTTGAAAGAGATTAATGGGTAGCAAAATATTTTAATGAAATGATTACTATTATGTAAAGTTTGTGTAATTAAAAGGTGAAAAAATGTGCAAAAATTCACCTTTAAAAGGCAGCTTTTGATGCACTTAATCTTATTATATAAACTTTATGAGAGTCTTGTGTCATTCGTATACAAGTCTTTCAAAGTGTATGCAGTAACAGGGCGAAAGGCTAAAAAGTGAATGAATTTATTGCAAAGTCTTGGGCTCAAATCTCCGTATTTTGGGGGCTACAGAGATAACCTCAGGTCACAAATATAAGTTGAAAGTCAACCGCTTGAAGGCTGCGTGTACATATAAAAAGTCTTGTCCAGCTCAAACCCCCTATGACACCGTAATTGAATGGTAATCTTGAACTTTTCATCTCTTATTTTCACACTGACTGATACACACAGATAATGAAAGCGACTTCCAGTATATATCCCAAAGCCTTATCGGCAGGATGCAGTGTGTCATCTATTGGAAAATGCAATGCATTTGCGACCATAATTGCAGTTGTCTTTCAATCGAATTTGAGACTCAATTGGACACGGAAATCGTGAAAGTCCATGACCATGCAACACCCATACGTATTGGGAGGCTTGTTTTTGTTGTTTTTTGTTGGGTGTTGTTGTTTTTTGTTTTAAATCTGTATCAACTTTACCGACCCACAAGACAGCGCATTTGTGTCTCTCTGACTTTTAAATGTTTGCGCGTGCTTTGAACAGAAAAATGGTTGAAATACTTTTGCTTTTTGTTTCGGTTTCGGTTTGTAGTGGAACACACACACACACACACTCAAAGAGTGCAGCATGTGGCAGCAGCATATTTCAGTCGATTTGATTTTAAATGAAAGCTGTCAATCAAGCTGCCACGAGGCACAAGGCGGTGCTTATTTTTCGCCCGGCAACTTTCCCATTTTACCAGGAAAACTTTTAGCATGCGGCGGAAAATGAAAGCGCCACAGACCCCAGACCCAAACACGGATCATCTCTAAATACCAGTCACAGTCACAGTCACAGAGTCACATGTCTTCCCATGCCATTATCTACTATCTACTCGTATGTATCGTTAAGACAACTCAATTCGCTGAGATACGCTTGATATTCTTGTTCTGTGACACACACACACACACCGAGTGGTTTTGTTCATGATTTTGTGCCATAAATTATGCAAAACGAGTTAAATTGTCGATTGGGGTCACATCCCAGAGTTCGCTGCGCTGTCTCTCTGTCGCCCGGGGGGGATATTTACAGCTTAAGACCATCCAAAAATTAATTTCCATGAAATTTCCATGTCTTGGGTTTTTTGTTTGTAAGCGGCTTAAGCCATGGAGCAACGCATTTACATATGTAGAAGTAGGAATTAAGATTTTCTGGTGAGCAATCTTCGAAATTTTTATTTCAATTATAGAGAAAAAGCGGTAGAAATTCAAGGCATTAATATAGTAAGTCTCCTTTGATGTTTTTAGAACAATTTTTGTTCGATTAAAGTAAACTTCTTTTTGTTTGTAAGGCATTCAGTTGCTGCAGTATTATATTTATTCAGTTCTGTTTAAATATTCCACAAGTAAACGTGACACTAGTGTAACAAATATTTAATTTTGAATTGTTTATAACGAAAAATTTTGTGATTTCCTGAAATTTCCGTAGTTCTATTCAGACGCTCCCTCAATTTGTTGCTGTAATATTTCGCCTCAAACCGTTTTTCAATATGCCAAAGACTACCTTCACAGGATCCGAACTGTTTGAGACTTTACAATATGTGAATGAACCCATTAAATTGAATGTATTGGTGGGGCTGGTAGTGGCCGATCATCTGACCGTGCAACAACGAAATGCAGCAAAAAGAAATATAAAGAATGTCCTGTCAACGGCTGTAAAGTCGGGATTTGTGAAAAAAATCAATGGCCATTATTATGCTGCCACTCATTATAAAGACATGGAGGGGCCTGTGGCAGCACTAAATCTTGACTGGGACTCGGATGAGTCCTTCTCAGATATCGATTCAGATTCAGAAATGAGTGATTAAAGTATAGTTTTGTCTTTGGAGGAGGAGGAGGACGATCATCAAAAATCAGAGGGATATCTCTGGCCGAAACTGGCAATTCCGGATTAACGCAGATCAGATGAAGCCCTCATTTTGAACTGTATTTTATTATTGTAATGTTTAGAGGTACTTAAACGTAAAAGGTGTGCACTATTTATATTATAAGCAAAGATTTTTTATACACTCCAAACTTTGAATTCTTTGCCCGCTGGACGTTATTGTATCTCTTCTAAACATATTTTTTAACACTCCAAAAAATATAAATTTAATTCAAAGTTTCATATCTGAACAAAAATCTATGACCTTGTCTAATCTGATTTAATTTTTTCCAGGTTGGGAACTGCGCGGCTTAAATTGTTATAAATATTTCAATATCAAACATTCGTGGGAGAAAAGCGCCGAACTGTGTCGAAGGTGAGTGGAATCATATAACCATAACTACAAGCATATATACATACATATGTATATGATAATTTCTAGATTCCATTCCCCTCTCTCTCTCTCTCTGTGAGATGATAAGATTTTTGAGAGACTTAGGGGGGGGAAAGCTCTCTCTCTTTCTCCCTCTCTTGTCAACGATTGAACGGAGAAACTAATCAAGTTTTTGCCAGCTTTACGCTTGACTGAATCTGCTACCTGTTGTTCTTGATGGATAGATCGTAGGAGAGAGAGAGAGGCAGGGAGAGGTACTGATGGATGGATGGTTGGCTGGGTTGGGTTGGGTTGGTTTGCTGCTAGAGATAAATATGTACTGATTCCATCAATTGCCGTTACAGCACCGCATTGCATTTCCGTTCGCCGACAGTTAACTGTCAATGCCAAAGTGGTCTCAAGCCCCAAGCCAAAAATGAATACCGAAGAAAAGAAAACAAGTTACCTGCCGGCTATGGCTATGGCTATGGCTTATGTCTATGGGTGGTGCTGTCCAAGTTGGAAATTACTTTTGCAGTCGCCGACTGGGCAGGGCAGTGCAGGGCAGGGCCTTTATCAAGTCGAATCGATACTTGAATGATTCATACATAATTTCTTGTGCTCCACCTTCTCATTCTCTTCGAGGCGAAAAGAAAGTCGCGCTGAAACGCTTCCGGCAGAGTTATTCCCTACTCGACTTGTTTTTTTTTTGGGTGTTAACCTGTGCTGATGACCCAAATATTTGGGATAGCAATCACCTGACCAAAGCAGGAATATCTTGGAAAAATTGAGAGTGTTTTGATAACAGACTCTCCATTGAGAGAGAGAGAGAGAGAGAGAGAGAGACTGAGGAGTGGCTCTTCTTTGGCTCTCTGTTTTAATGAACGTGAGAATCACGAGTTTGTGTTGAGCCCCGCTGACCCACAGGGCATGGGAGGTGAAAGTTTCTTCTCGGTTGCTGTTGTTGTTGTTGTTGTTTCTTTCGGTTTCGGTTGAGCTAAAAATATTAATAATGTTATTGGCTGAATGATTAACTCCTGAATGAATCGCTGAATGTCAATGCCCTACGCAGCAATTTCTCTTTGCCATCCAGCGGCGTTAAATGCCACTTAAATATGCCCGGCACATGGTCAACTATCAACGACTACGACTCGAGACAGCTGCTGCTCCTAATGTGTGCGTCCAAGTAATTTACATGCCATAGACCTCGCCTCGCCCCAGAGTCAGTCTGTCCCATAGTCCCATTTGAATATGCCTGAAACGTGGCTTTCGATGGGTATAGGAGGAGTTCAGTTCAACAAACGTTGGCTGCTGCTGCTGCTGCCGACAGGCACCAACAATTGTTTCACTATTTTTTCTTGCCAAAAATAAAATAACGTTACACGCATGCGTTGACAGGTGTCGTTGCCCATCAACCGACAAGACAGGGACCGACAATCCACTCCACTCCACTCCACTCCATTCAACTGTGAAATATTTCTCGATTTTATTTGTTTCCCTCTTTCTTTATTTTTTTTGGTGAAATTTCTTTTTGGCGTGTGCAGCATGCGAAATGTGGTAGAATGAAGGAAAGCCCTCGCTGACAACGCGTTAACATTTCAAAGTTAACGAAATTTTTACCAAAATTAAACAAGTTTAACATTTTTGGCTTGAGGAAAAGTACAGCAGAAATTAAAGCAACGTTTTGGAAACTCTTAATTTAATTTTTTGTTGTGTATTTTCTTTACTTTTTTCTTCTTGAGCGAAATATTTGATAATTTTTTGTAAACTTTTTCTCATATAATTTTGCATCACATAAACACACCCAAAAAAGAGAAGAAAACGAGAGGGAACTGCCGTGGCCGCGACTCTACTTTTATACCCGTAGTCAGTCACTATGTAAAGGGGGTGTGGCGAACTTTTTTAATACACTTGGCTCTAGCTCTTATAGTCTCTGAGATCTATTCGCCCATCGAGACGGACAGACAGACAGACATGGCCATATCGACTCTGCTATTGATGCTGATCAGGAATAAATATACTTTATGGGTCGGAAACGTGTCCCTCTCTGCGTTACACACATCCACTTTTAGCCCAAAAATATAATGTACCCCTTTAACTCTTCGAGTACGGGTATTAATAAATATGGTGTCGCCTTTGTAGTTTACACTTTTGTGTGTGGCATGCTGTACGGTGGGGAGGGGGCAATAGTTGTTGCTACAGGGGGTGGGAGGGAAACATCCACTCTCAAGGGAGTGTCTCATGTATAATTTTCTGTATATGGATTTTTTGGCATATATGCCACAGCTGCAAGATATTGCCAAAGACAGCCAGGGCCCACGCGTCGTATGCGTAATGTGTGCAATGGCTTGAGGGAAAAACTTGTTTTTTCTTTCGTTTCTTTTCCACACTGAAATAATGGCAGAACTCCAAATTATGTGGAAATCAAAAGAGAGCTTAGCGATTGGAAATGAAAGTTTTTGATTTTCTTGTGCCTGATTCTCCCTCCACTGATCCCCGGAATACTCGCACTTAGTCGTAAAATTGAGGTAGAAACATAGAAAAAAAGAAAGTAAAGCGCAGCTGCATAATAATTGAAAACGGAAGCCACCGTTGGCCAAGAGCTATTCGTGTGTAAGCGTCTATATCCTTTCTCTTCTCTTCTCTGTGTTCCATTGCAGATATGGCGCCGAGCTGGTGGCCATCGATAGCTATGCGGAGAACAACGATACCCTGTCCATCGCGCGGGCCAGCGATCCCAATCAAAGGGCCTCGGACAAGTACTGGCTGGGCCTGGCCTCCCTCGATGATTTGAGAACAAACACTCTGGAGTCTGCTTCGGGGGCCCTGATCTCCCAGTACTCGGGTTTCTGGTCGCTACATCAGCCCAGTGCCGATTCAGGTGAATGTGTGGCCGCTGGTTTTGCTGGCAAATCGCAGAGCTGGGATTTGGGCACCTGCGAGTCGCTGCTTCCCTTCATGTGCCGCTCGCCTGCGTGTCCCCAGGGAGCCCTGCATTGCGCGAACGGCAAGTGCATCAATCAGGCCTTCAAGTGCGACGGCAGCGATGACTGCGGCGATGGAACGGATGAGTTGGACTGTCCAGCACAGTGCCACTTCCACATGCAGTCCGGTGGAGATGTGATCGAGACGCCCAACTATCCGCACAAGTACGCAGCTCTGAGCAAGTGCAAGTGGACGCTGGAGGGGCCGCTGGGCAGCAACATCATCCTGCAGTTCCAGGACTTTGAGACGGAGAAGACCTTTGACACCGTTCAGATTTTGGTGGGTGGACGCACCGAGGACAAGTCCGTGTCGCTGGCCACGCTCAGTGGCAAACAGGATCTGACCACGCAGCCATTTGTGTCCGCCTCGAACTTTATGATTGTGAAATTCACTACCGATGGCAGTGTGGAGCGTAAGGGTTTCCGCGCCACCTGGAAGACGGAGGCCAAGAACTGTGGCGGCACCCTAAAGGCCACCCTCCAGCGCCAGATCCTGACGAGCCCCAACTACCCGAAGCAATACCCTGGCGGCCTGGAGTGTCTGTATGTGATCAAGGCCCAGCCCGGGCGCATCATCTCCATTGAAGTGGACGACTTGGATGTGGCCGAGGGACGGGACTATCTGCTGATACGCGACGGCGACACACCCATGAGCCGCACCATTGCCAAGCTGACGGGCAAGACGGTCCAGAACGAGCGCGTAATCATCTCCACGGGCAATGCTCTGTATCTCTACTTCAAGTCCAGCTTGGGGGAGGCAGGCAAGGGCTTCAGCTTGCGTTACATTCAGGGCTGCAAGGCCACCATATCGGCAAGGAACGGCACCGTTACCTCGCCCGCCTTCAGCCTGGCCGACTACCCTAAGAATCAGGAGTGCTTCTTCACCATCCGCAACAGTGCTCGGGCACCGCTGTCCCTGAAATTTGACAAGTTCACGGTCCACAAGAGCGACAATGTGCAGGTGTTTGATGGCTCCTCAACCTCTGGTCTGCGTCTGCATTCGGGCAACGGCTTTACGGGCACAGCGGCACCCAAGCTGACTTTGACAGCGTCGTCTGGCGAGATGCTCATCAAATTTACATCGGATGCATTGCACAATGCTGCAGGGTAAGCTCCTTAAATTTAAGCTTAAACATTTACTGAATTTTCAGACTAATCTTTGGTGTTTCCTCTTTGCTAGATGGTCGGCTACCTTCTCGGCAGATTGCCCCGAGCTGCAGCCGGGCATTGGGGCCTTGGCCTCCAGTCGCGATACCGCCTTCGGTACGCTGGTCAGCTTTACATGTCCCATTGGACAGGAGTTTGCCACCGGCAAGACGCGTCTGGTTACTGAATGTTTGCGCGGTGGCAACTGGAGTGTCTCCTACATACCAAAGTGTCAGGGTGAGTCCACCAACAACCCCAGATATGGGACTCTCTAAATGGTTTGCTAATGAATGCTTTATTCGCCGCTATAGAGGTCTACTGCGGTCCTGTGCCACAAATCGACAACGGCTTCTCCATTGGCTCCTCGAATGTGACTTATCGCGGCATTGCCATGTACCAGTGCTATGCGGGCTTTGCCTTTGCGTCCAGTGCACCCATTGAGAAGATATCCTGCCTGCCCGACGGCCGCTGGGAGCGTCAGCCCCATTGCATGGCCTCGCAGTGTGCTCCGCTCACAGAAGTGGCCCATGCCAATGTGACGCTGCTGAACGGAGGCGGACGCAGCTACGGCACCATTGTCCAGTACGAATGCGAGCCAGGCTACGAGAGGAATGGCCATCCGGTGCTGACGTGCATGTCGAATGGCACCTGGAGCGGGGACGTGCCCAAGTGCACGCGCAAGCGTTGCCACGAGTTCCCAGAGATCGAAAACGGCTTTGTGGTGGATGCTTCGCGCGGCTATTTGTACGGCGATGAGGCCAGGGTGCAGTGCTACAAGGGCTACAAGCTGATTGGCAGCAACATAATGCGCTGCAGCGAGGCACAGCGCTTTGAGCAGCCCCCCACCTGCGAGGACATCAACGAGTGCAGCTCCTCGCAGTGCGATCTGACCACCACCGAGTGCCTGAACACGAATGGCTCCTTCCACTGCCAGTGCCGCAGCGGATTCACAGCCACCACGGAGTGCCGTCCAGTGGCCGATTTGGGTCTCGGGAATGGCGGCATACCCGATGACAGCATCAGCACTTCGATCAGCGAGTCGGGCTACAGCAAGACCCAGTTGAGACTGAACACGATGGGCTGGTGCGGTGGCTCCTCGGAGCCGGGCGCCAATTGGATACTGATTGACCTCAAGGCACCCACCATTCTGCGGGGATTCCGCACCATGTCCGTGCAGCGGCCCGATGGCAATGTGGCCTTCAGCTCGGCCGTTCGTCTGCAGTACACCAACGATCTGACGGATGTGTTCAAGGACTATGCCAATCCCGATGGCACTGCCGTGGAGTTCAGGATCCTGGAGCCAACTCTGTCGATACTGAATCTCCCGCTGCCCATCGAGGCGCGCTATATACGCTTCCGGATCCAGGACTATGTGGGTGCACCGTGTCTGCGCATGGAACTGATGGGCTGCACGCGCCTCGACTGCGTGGACATCAACGAGTGCAGCAAGAATAACGGCGGCTGCGACCAGAAGTGCATCAATTCCCCCGGCGGCTATGCCTGCGGCTGCAACACGGGCTACCAGCTGTACACCTCGAATGGCACGGCCGGATATCACATTGAACGCTCGGAATCGGGCGAACGGGACGGCGATTCCTATCAGCGGAACAAGACCTGTGTGCCTCTCATGTGTCCCGCACTGGAGGCCCCCGAAAACGGTCAGCTGCTGAGCGAACGGACGGAGTATCACTTTGGCGATGTGGTGCGTTTCCAGTGTCATTTTGGATACATCATGAGCGGCAGCTCGGCGGCCCTGTGCCTGTCCAGCGGTCAGTGGAATGCCAGTGTGCCCGAGTGCAATTGTAAGTCCCTGAGGATTACAGAAGGAGATCTTTGCCTTTTATTTGTAATTGAATTTCTTTGTTTTCAGACGCCAAATGCGTCTCCCTGCCCGATGACAAGCTGGAGGGTCTGACAGTGGCCCGTCCTGATCCAGAGTCTGTGCTGGTGCCCTTCCGCGACAATGTGACCATTGCGTGTGGCTCGGCGGGACGTCAGTTGCGGGCCACCGCCTCCTCGGGCTTCAGGCAGTGCGTGTACGATCCGAAGCCTGGTCTACCCGACTACTGGCTGTCGGGCATGCAGCCCTCTTGCCCGCGCGTCGACTGCTATACGCCCATGCCCACACCCGGAGCCGAGTACGGACAGTTTGTGGACACACGCTTCCAGAGCAGCTTCTTCTTTGGCTGCCAGAACACCTTCAAGCTGGCCGGACAGACGGGCCGTCACGACAATGTCGTTCGCTGCGGTGCCGAGGGCATCTGGGACTTTGGCGATCTCCGTTGCGAGGGACCCGTGTGCGAGGATCCAGGCAGACCGGCCGATGGTCGCCAGATTTCACGCAGCTACGAGCAGTCCTCCGAGGTTTACTTTGGCTGCAATCGTCCCGGCTACATCCTGATCAATCCGCGACCCATCACCTGCATACGCGAGCCAGAGTGCAAGGTGATCAAACCGCTGGGATTGAGCTCTGGCCGGATACCCGACACGGCCATCAATGCCACGTCGGAGCGCCCGAACTACGAGGCGAAGAACATACGCCTGAACTCTGCCACCGGATGGTGCGGCAAGCAGGAGGCCTTCACGTACGTGAGCGTTGACCTGGGACAGATCTATCGCGTCAAGGCCATCCTAGTGAAGGGTGTCGTGACCAACGACATTGTGGGACGCCCCACGGAGATCCGGTTCTTCTACAAGCAGTCCGAGAGCGAGAACTATGTGGTGTACTTCCCCAACTTTAATCTAACGATGCGCGACCCGGGCAACTACGGAGAGCTGGCCATGATCACGCTGCCCAAGTACGTGCAGGCGCGCTTTGTGATCCTTGGCATTGTCAGCTACATGGACAATGCGTGCCTGAAGTTCGAGCTGATGGGCTGCGAGGAGCCAAAGAATGAGCCTCTGTTGGGCTACGACTACGGATACTCCCCCTGTGTGGACAACGAGCCGCCCATCTTCCAGAACTGCCCCCAACAACCGATTGTCGTGCGTCGCGATGAGAATGGCGGTGTGCTGCCCGTGAACTTCACCGAGCCCACGGCCGTGGATAACTCCGGCTCGATAGCCAGGCTGGAGATCAAGCCGCAGAACTTCCGCTCGCCCAGCTACATCTTCAAGGACACGGTGGTCAAGTATGTGGCCTTCGATTACGATGGCAATGTGGCCATCTGCGAGATCAACATCACGGTGCCCGATGTGACTCCCCCACTGCTGCAGTGCCCCCAGAGCTATGTCATCGAGCTGGTGGACCGTCAGGACAGCTACAATGTGAACTTCAATGACACGCGCAAGCGCATCAAGGTCTCGGATGAGACTGGCGAGGTGCGTCTGCAGTTTGCGCCGGAGCGGGCTGTCATCAAGATAGGAAACTTCGAGAATGTGACGGTGACGGCCACGGATAAGTACAACAATCGGGCCAGCTGCCACTTCCAGGTCTCGGTGCAGGCCTCGCCCTGCGTCGACTGGGAGCTACAGCCGCCGGCCAACGGAGCCATCAATTGCTTGCCCGGGGATCGGGGACTCGAGTGCATAGCCACCTGCAAGCCTGGCTTCCGGTTCACCGACGGCGAGCCACTGAAGACCTTCTCGTGCGAGACCTCACGCCTGTGGCGTCCCACCTCGGTGGTGCCTGACTGCGTGTCGGAGAACACCGAGCAGGCAGCCTACCATGTGACGGCGACCATCACCTACCGCGCCAACGGAGCCGTGGCCCAGTCGTGTCTCGGCCAGTACCAGGATGTGCTCTCGCAGCATTACTCCGGCCTGAATGCCCTGCTCTCGCAGCGCTGTTCGGCGGTGAATGTGAACATGAATGTGACGTTCATCAAGTCGGTGCCCATGCTGCTGGAGGAGAATGTGGTCAAGATGGACTTCATACTCTCCATCCTGCCGGCTGTGCGCCAGCCGCAGCTGTACGACCTGTGCGGCTCCACCCTCAACCTGATCTTTGACCTGAGTGTGCCCTATGCCAGTGCGGTGATCGATTCCCTGCTGAACATCTCGAACATTGGCAATCAGTGTCCGCCCCTGCGTGCCCTCAAGTCGCAGATCTCGCGCGGGTTCAACTGCAACGTGGGAGAGGTCCTGAATATGGACACCAGCGACGTGCCGCGCTGTCTGCACTGCCCGGCGGGCACGTACGTGTCTGAGGGCCAGAACAGCTGCACCTACTGCCCGAGGGGCTACTATCAGAATCGCGATCGCCAGGGCACGTGTCTGCGCTGTCCTGCCGGCACCTACACCAAGGAGGAGGGCTCCAAGTCGCTGAACGATTGCATACCCGTCTGTGGATTTGGCACCTACTCGCCCACTGGCCTGGTGCCGTGTCTGGAGTGCCCGCGCAACTCCTTCACCGCCGAACCCCCAACGGGTGGCTTCAAGGACTGCCAGGCGTGTCCGGCACAGAGCTTCACGTACCAGCCAGCCGCCTCGAACAGGGATCTGTGCCGCGCCAAGTGTGCGGCCGGCACCTACTCGGCCACGGGTCTGGCGCCATGCTCGCCCTGTCCCCTGCATCACTACCAGAGCGCTCCGGGATCGCAGAGCTGCAACGAGTGTCCCAGCAACATGAGAACGGACACCGCCGGCTCCAAGGGCCGGGAGCAGTGCAAGCCCGTCGTCTGTGGAGAGGGAGCCTGCCAGCACGGAGGACTGTGTGTGCCCATGGGCCATGACATTCAGTGCTTCTGTCCGGCGGGCTTCTCGGGACGTCGCTGCGAACAGGACATTGATGAGTGCGCCTCGCAGCCCTGCTTCAATGGCGGCCAGTGCAAGGATCTGCCGCAGGGCTACCGCTGCGAGTGCCCCGCCGGCTATTCGGGCATCAACTGCCAGGAGGAGGCCAGCGATTGCGGCAACGACACTTGTCCCGCCCGTGCCATGTGCAAGAACGAGCCCGGCTTCAAGAACGTCACCTGCCTGTGCCGCAGCGGCTACACGGGCGACCAGTGCGACGTCACCATCGACCCCTGCACGGCCAACGGCAATCCGTGCGGCAACGGAGCCAGCTGCCAGGCGCTGCAGCAGGGACGCTACAAGTGCGAGTGCCTGCCGGGCTGGGAGGGACTCCACTGCGAGCAGAACATCAACGACTGTGCGGAGAATCCCTGCCTGCTGGGCGCCAACTGCACGGATCTGGTCAACGATTTCCAGTGCGCCTGTCCGCCCGGCTTCACGGGCAAACGGTGCGAGCAGAAAATCGATCTGTGCCTCTCGGAGCCCTGCAAACACGGCACCTGCGTGGACCGACTGTTCGACCACGAGTGCGTCTGCCATCCCGGCTGGACGGGTGACGCCTGCGAGGTGAACATCGACGACTGCGAGAACCGACCCTGCGCCAACGACGGCATCTGCGTGGACCTCGTCGATGGCTACAGCTGCAACTGCGAACCGGGATACACGGGCAAGAACTGCCAGCACACGATCGATGACTGCGCCTCGAATCCCTGCCAGCATGGAGCCACCTGTGTGGATCAGATCGATGGGTTTACGTGCAAGTGCCGGCCCGGCTACGTTGGCCTCAGCTGTGAGGCGGAGATCGATGAGTGCCTCAGCGATCCGTGCAATCCCGTGGGCACCGAGCGCTGCCTGGATCTGGACAACAAGTACGAGTGCGTCTGCCGCGATGGCTTCAAGGGCATCCTCTGCGAGACGGACATCGATGACTGCGAGGCGCAGCCCTGCCTCAACAACGGCATCTGTCGCGATCGCGTCGGTGGCTTCGAGTGCGGCTGCGAGCCCGGCTGGAGCGGCAGGCGCTGTGAGCAGCAGGTGACCACCTGCAGCCTGCAGGCTCCGTGCCAGAACGACGCCAGCTGCATTGATCTGTTCCAGGACTACTTCTGTGTGTGCCCCAGCGGCACTGATGGCAAGAACTGCGAGACGGCACCCGAACGCTGCATCGGCGATCCGTGCATGCACGGCGGCAAGTGCCAGGACTTTGGCTCCGGCCTCAACTGCAGCTGCCCGGCGGATTACGCCGGCATCGGCTGCCAGTACGAGTACGATGCGTGCGAGGAGCATGTCTGCCAGAATGGAGCCACCTGTGTGGACAACGGGGCCGGCTACAGCTGCCAGTGCCCCGCTGGCTTCGCGGGCCGCAACTGCGAGCAGGACATTGCCGACTGCAAGGACAACTCGTGTCCGCCCGGTGCCAACTGTGTGGACTTGACCAACGGCTTCTACTGCCAGTGCCCCTTCAACATGACCGGCGACGACTGCCGCAAGGCCATCCAAGTGGACTACGATCTGTACTTCAGCGATCCCTCGCGCTCCACGGCCGCCCAGGTGGTGCCCTTCGCCACGGGCGAGGCCAACAGCTTGACGGTGGCCATGTGGGTGCAATTCGCCCAGAAGGACGATCCCGGCATCTTCTTTTCGCTGTACGGAGTGGAGTCCGCACGCCTGACCCAACGCCGTCGTCTCCTGCTGCAGGCCCACTCCAGTGGAGTGCAGGTGTCGCTGTTTGAGGACCAATCCGATGCCTTCCTGAGCTTCGGCGAATACACCTCCGTCAACGATGGCCAATGGCATCATGTGGCTGTTGTCTGGGATGGCGTCAGCGGACAGCTGCAGCTCATCACCGAAGGATTGATTGCCAGCAAGATGGAGTACGGTGCGGGTGGCAGCCTCCCTGGCTATCTCTGGTCGGTGCTGGGTCGCCCACAACCCTATGGCGGCGTCAGCCATGAGCTCGCTTACTCGGATGCCGGCTTCCAGGGCACCGTGACCAAGACCCAGGTGTGGGCCCGTGCCCTAGACATCACCTCGGAGATCCAGAAGCAAGTGCGCGACTGTCGCTCGGAGCCCGTGCTCTATCCCGGTCTCATTCTCAATTGGGCTGGCTATGAGGTCACCTCCGGCGGTGTCGAGCGCAATGTGCCCTCGCTGTGCGGACAACGCAAGTGTCCTGTGGGCTATACCGGTGCCAATTGCCAGCAGCTGGTTGTGGACAAGGAGCCGCCAGTCGTCGAGCACTGCCCTGGGGATCTGTGGGTCATAGCCAAGAACGGTTCGGCCGTTGTCACCTGGGATGAGCCGCACTTTAGCGACAATATTGGAGTGACGAAGATCTACGAACGCAACGGACACCGCTCGGGCACGACTCTCCTCTGGGGCACTTATGATATCACCTACATAGCCTCAGATGCGGCTGGCAATACGGCCTCCTGCAGCTTCAAGGTTTCGTTGTTGAGTGAGTATCTAAAGAAACAGATTTCGATTCGGAAACTATTTATTTACATATACAAATTTTGCGCTTGCAGCTGACTTCTGTCCGGCCCTGGCTGATCCCGTGGGTGGCTCGCAGGTCTGCAAGGACTGGGGCGCTGGCGGACAGTTCAAGGTGTGTGAGATTGCCTGCAACACGGGCCTACGCTTCTCCGAGCAGGTGCCCGAATTCTACACATGCGGAGCCGAGGGCTTCTGGCGTCCCACGCGCGAACCCTCGATGCCCCTCGTCTACCCATCCTGCTCGCCCTCGAAGCCCGCACAGCGTGTGTTCCGCATCAAGATGCTCTTCCCCTCGGATGTGCTGTGCAACAAGGCGGGACAGGCGGTGCTGCGGCAAAAGGTGACAAACTCTGTGAATGGATTGAACAGGGACTGGAACTTCTGCTCGTATGCCATTGAGGGAACGAGGTTTGTGGTTGGGCTAGCAGCAAGCTTTGATCTGTAATTAATCTTTCTATTTCTACTTTTATTTTTATTTATTTGTGGTGTGGACAGGGAGTGCAAGGACATTCAGATCGATGTCAAGTGCGATCATTATAGAGGGGCGCAGAACAATCGCGTGCGTCGCCAGGCCAAGGATGGTGGGGTCTATGTGATGGAGGCGGAACTGCCAGTGGTCAAGTAAGTAGAGAGCCCCAGAGAAGGGAAGAAGAGCCTGTAGAAACAACTAGCATGTCGTGTCGTGTCGTGTCGTGTCTTGTCTTGTATATTATGTTTTGTGTGTTATATGTTATATGTTTTATGTATTGTATGTTCCGTTAACCCACCAAAAATTTACAGCGAGGATAATGACGATCTGGCACTGACGGGTCGCCAGGGACGCCAACAAACTGGCGGTGATACATACACCCTGGAGATAGCCTTCCCGGCTGTAAAGTATGTCCATGTCCATAGCATTCATTTGTTTTGCCGTTCATGCACCCCGATATATGTATCTGCCCAGCACCAATCCACCAAAACCAAACCAAAACCAAGCCAATCGCCATGCAAAACCACTTTCTAATGCTTTAGCTAACACCATAATCACATGTCTATGCGTGCTAACCCCCCTAATTAAATGCAGTTTTCTCTTTGTCTATTTAAAGGATACACGATAAATATTACTTGCTTAATAATATGTCAGTAGACATCTGAAGGGATCTTATCCCATAGATACCTCAAATCAAGTGATATTTATCGCCTAAAATTGAGCTAGAAACTGCTAAAATCCACCATTAACATTTATTTTATATCAAAATCTGAAGATATGAAACCATAACTAACTTTGGATTTTTTTGCCGATTCTTTAGCGATCCTGTGGTCCATACATCGACGGGCGAACGGTCCAGTGTCAAGCAGCTGTTGGAGAAGCTCATCCTCGAGGACGATCAGTTTGCCGTGCAGGAGATACTGCCCAACACAGTGCCCGATCCGGCTTCCCTGGAGCTGGGCTCGGAGTACGCCTGCCCCGTGGGTCAGGTGGTGATGATACCCGACTGTGTGCCCTGTGCCATTGGCACCTACTACGACAGCGCCAACAAGACGTGTATTGCCTGTGCCCGCGGCACCTACCAGTCCGAGGCGGGCCAGCAGCAGTGCAGCAAGTGTCCGGTGATTGCTGGACGTCCCGGTGTAACGGCCGGACCTGGAGCCCGGTCGGCGGCCGACTGCAAGGAACGCTGTCCGGCTGGAAAGTACTTTGACGCGGAGACGGGTCTGTGCCGCTCCTGCGGCCATGGATTCTATCAGTCGAACGAGGGAGCCTTTGGATGCGATCTGTGCGGCCTGGGACAGACCACACGCTCGACGGAGGCCACCTCGCGCAAGGAGTGCCGCGACGAGTGCAGCTCTGGCCAGCAGCTGGGAGCCGATGGTCGCTGCGAGCCCTGCCCACGCGGAACCTACCGCCTTCAGGGCGTACAGCCCTCGTGCGCCGCCTGTCCATTGGGACGCACCACGCCGAAGGTGGGTGCCAGCTCCGTGGAGGAGTGCACCCTGCCTGTTTGCTCGCCCGGCACCTATCTGAATGCCACCCTCAACATGTGCATTGAGTGCAGGAAGGGCTTCTATCAGTCCGAGTCGCAGCAGACCGCCTGCATACAGTGCCCGCCCAACCACAGCACCAAGATCAGCGGCGCCACCTCCAAGAGTGAGTGCACCAATCCCTGCGAGCACATAGCCGAGGGCAAACCGCACTGCGATGCGAATGCCTACTGCATCATGGTGCCAGAGACCTCGGACTTCAAGTGCGAATGCAAGCCTGGCTTCAATGGCACGGGCATGGCCTGCACGGATGTGTGCGACGGCTTCTGCGAGAACTCTGGCGCCTGTGTCAAGGATCTAAAGGGTACACCCTCTTGCCGTTGCGTCGGCTCCTTCACGGGACCCCATTGCGCCGAGCGCTCAGAGTTTGCGTACATTGCCGGCGGCATTGCCGGTGCGGTGATCTTCATCATCATCATTGTGCTGCTCATTTGGATGATTTGTGTGCGCTCGACCAAGCGCCGCGATCCCAAGAAGATGCTCACACCCGCCATCGATCAGACGGGTTCGCAGGTGAACTTCTACTACGGCGCCCACACTCCCTATGCGGAATCCATAGCGCCCTCGCACCACAGCACCTATGCGCACTACTACGACGACGAGGAGGATGGCTGGGAGATGCCCAATTTCTACAACGAAACGTACATGAAGGATGGTAAGCGATAAAAGTGTTTGATCTTGATTTATTTGCTTAATTAATATTGATTCTGTGTAGGTCTGCATGGTGGCAAGATGAGCACATTGGCCAGGTCGAATGCCTCGCTCTATGGAACTAAAGAAGACTTATACGATCGACTGAAACGTCATGCCTACACGGGCAAGAAGGGTATGTAGGGGCTGTACTTATGTGCGCTTTGGTCCTTTAGATATTTATTGTATTCTCTTGTGTTCTTTATTGCAGAAAAGAGTGATAGTGATAGCGAAGTGCAGTAAACAATAAACAACGAATGCAAGAAGCTGCTTTAATGTAAAATGTGGTCATAAAAAATACAACAAAAACCAACAACAAACACACACACACTTAGATCAAGGGAATGTTCCAACACTGCCCCCCGAAATACTCATTGGAGGAGAGCCTTGCATTGAATCACCGTAATTGCTGTTAAAAATCATCTAATCTATCGTTTCCGAATGTCCAAATGTCAGCCAATGCAGCAATTACGTGGCTTAATGCCAGGCTTTAAGAGAGAAGCTGCTCGAAACGAAACAAAGCAAAGAGAAATCTGAAATCTTGACTAAGTAAACAACTCCAATATGTGCTCTTTAGGTATGCAAACTAAATGCTAAATGAAATTAAGTCGAACTTATATGCATAATATACATAATATAATAATGAAATTATATTGTTTTAATCTTAAGTATTATTTACCTATACCACAACTCGAATCGAAATCATCTTTGCTTGACAGACAAGCTACCAAACTGCAATACATACTATATACTTTAAACTATACATATATTATATACTATATTTAAATATAGATTCTTCCAACCAATATAGATTGTGTGTCCAAACTTGTTGAACCGATTCCGCGAGTACTGTAACAAGCAAATCAAATATAGTCGTTATTTTGTAATTTAATAAAAACAAAAATCAACTTAATTATTATGTATGTATGTATGTATGACAATTAATTTTATGAATTCTCGTGTATAAAATAAAAAACATCAAAACAAATGAAACTAATTTGTTGCCAGTGCATTTGTTTTTATTTTAAAAAGTATCACCGAAAAGTATCGATTTCGGTTCAAGCGGCCAAAAATTGTAGAACCCACACACAAGCACAGTATGTGAGCACACATGGCACACACACATTTACGTAACCTGGAAACGAAACTCAAAACGGTTTCGGAAAATAAAAATTCATAAATATTTTGTCGTGTCTGTGTACACACACGCACTTGCAATTCTCGGCTTGCTTTCGCATCTCGTCATCTCGGCAGACTTTTAATAAAATATGCAACACAGCCAGGTGTCCACTATATATGTACATATATGCAAATATCCATGAAATGTTGTTGACCGGTCTCCGGGAAAATTACATTTATTTTTAATATTTCTTGGTGGCAATGGTATGGAAAAGATGCTCCACAAAGCTCGCCGTCTGCGCTTGTATGAACACATACATCTTGTGGATCATGATATCCTTGATATCCTCATCTGATTTGTGTTTATTGAGCAGCACAATGACATAGCGTGCCAAAGCCGACGAATCCGCATCGGATCTGTAATAAAAGTATGCGTTAATTTGTGAAAATTACATGTAACAGTAGTAGTAACTTACAATGGCTCCAGCTCCATGGTCAGCCATTTCTTGCCGGTGTACGTCAGAATGTAGGCACCCGCAATGCGTAAGTTAATTGTAATCCGCAGCTGAATATTTACGAGGATCCTGTTCTATTTTACAATTACGAAGTTTGTGGCGCCCACTTTCTGCAGTTCCATTTAGCTATCGTATATCTATAATTTACAATTCTACAATATCTTGGCGCCATCTGGAGTAATTCAAAACCTCCAATGCAGCGCTGCGATACATTGCCGCGAATATTTCAAATTAAAAATTTATGTCGAGAAAAATACAGTGAGCGCCTTAACCAGGACAAATTGATCAGCGAAAACTAATTAAATCAAAATTTATAAAAATAAAGAAAATATTTAAAGAGTTTGTATTTTTTGATTTCACATTCTCGAGGGACATGCAAAGATATGTTTTAATAGAAATATATTTTGTATGTGTGTGTGTTTGTTGCGCAACTATTTGCCACCTTATGCCTTTTGCCACCTTCTGTTCGTCTCAAAAACAGGACAAACTTACAAAATAAAAGCGGAAAAAATGATGAAAATATTTTAAAAAGGACAGAAAAAACAGGACATTTTTTTTATATAGATAGGGCATTTTAAGTTATAGAAGCGGGTTTGATCCTTTTCCTCCTTCATATGAGGAATTGGTACCTTTTTTTATTAAGTTATTTTTCGGTCGGTTTTTATAGTTCTGCCAACATTCACCGTTGCAGCGTAATAAAAACAAAGTAAAGGAAAATTTTAACAATTGACACAGATTTCCTGTCTCCTTGAAACTATATTAAACTATATTATATAATCAATTCAATACCATAAAATGGCAGAAAATTACCATAAAATATCAGAATGGGACAGAAAAATAAAATATCACAGTTTAATCCATAGCCAATGATCCGTGAAGGATGTAAATCGTATTTAAAGATCTGCAGGGTCCAAAGAATTAAACATTTACATAAAAATCGCCCGAACATGAAGCTGGAACTGATACTGTTGGTCTTCCTCGGATTACTGTCGCTTAGCCAAGAAATAATGTCAATAGTAATCGTAGGACCCAAAACAGTTCAACGCGATGTGGGCATTTCCGCCAAATAGTCAATCAGGACCGAAAAATAAAATGTTCATAACCATCGTATTTTTTATATATGTATACTTATAGAGAAATGTAAAAATTTGCATATTACAATGGTTCCATAGCATATCTCAGTTGTTTTCATGAGGGAACTTGCCTGAAAACTATCTACTTTTAAAGGCATTTTTAATTATTTCATATGCAAAACATATATTATGTTTGAACTCTCTCCGCCAAAACTCTTTATTGAAATCTATTAAAGGAGAAAAATGCAAAGAGACCGAAAAAAGTTCAATTAACAAAGACTTTATTTTGCTTCTTATCTATGCTCTAATCATACTTTCGCGACCGAAAACATATTTTTATTGTAATTACTTCGCATTGAATGCGATCAGATGGCTGAAACTACATGTGTATTAAGTAAGATTGGCGAAACTAATTTATATAAAAACGAGAAGGAACGTGTGAGTCGCTTCTGGGGACGCGACTCTACTTATACCCGTACTCAGTCAGTATATACATTTTTCAGCTTACATTTTTTAGAATTTTTATACCCGCACTCAAAAAGAGTTAAGGGGTATATTAGATTGTTGGTAAAAGTGGATGTGTGTTACGCAGAGAAGGAAACGTTTTCGACCCCATAAAGTATATATACTCTTGATCAGCATCAATAGCCTAGTCGATATAGCCATGGCTGTCTGTCCGTCTGTCTGTCTGTCTCGATGAGCGCCTAGATCTCAGAGACTAAAAGAGCTATGGTAACCAAATTTGGTTTTCTAGACTCATGTGATATTACACTGCTACAAGTGTATTTCAAAATTTCGCCCCGCCGCCTTCCACCCCAAGTTCGTCTCCAGCAGTGTCATAATGGCATCAGGGGATCACAAAAATGTCGTATGATAATAATACAATCAGTTTCAAGTATTTTATTTCATGATTTTATGTATGTTTTCACCTTTTTGCACAACCATTCATTTTAGCGCCAAAATTTGATTTTTTAAGTACAAGTTTTTGTTGTTCTTAGAGGTGATAGTTGCGCTGATAGGCAGAAAAGTGCAAAAATGTGCAGTTAAGCGCAAAAGCAATCGAATATATCGAATAGACGCACATGAATCAGAGACCGACGCAACTTTTTGCCACCACTAGGGCCCTATGCTTAGCCTATGTAAAAAAAACTGCGTCTCCGGCAAGACGCAAAGAAGCATGACGCAGTCCCAATGTAAACAGCCTATCAAATTACCCGCAAAGTCAGCCATTTATGTGCTCTCATTTTGCGTCCATCCATTTTCCACCGAGTTGGCATCATCTGCTATCTGGTCATACTAATTTTCTGCAAACGGGCGCCGGTTATTGTTTAATTTTAATTTCAGCAATGGCCGATGATGACGATCCTCTACCTCCATGGGACGAGCGCTCATGGAACAAAGACCTACCTGTTATGTTTAGAAGATGGGTAGAAGTTCAGGGCCATGCAAGCTCTTCAAGCTCTTCTTCCAGCGATGTAAGTAATTACTATCAACATATATTTTATATATTCATTTATTTATATTTTTTAGAGCGAACCAGAATTGCCGAAAAACTATGCTGAAAACTTCGTTATCATACTAGCTCCAGAATGCAGTGCACACCGCTGGTCACACACTGGCCGCTCCAAGAATATCAGGGGTGCCACAGAAATTCCATTCCGCTGTGCCACACACCGATTTTTCAGCGGAATCAAAATCGCTCACAATTTATCCAGCGATTTGATTAAATACACCCATAAAACACACCTAAAACGATTCTAATCTTACTTTCCCATAATTGGTGGTTAACCCTCATCCAAATAATTTAATATCATACATGTTAAGTTAATAAAATAAGCATTTTGCAAATCACTATTCAATCTGCTGCAGAGCGGAAAAATCGGTGTGTGGCACGGCGGAATGGAATTGAGGTGATTTTCCAGCGGAAGTGATTTCTGTGCACCCCTGAATATCTGTCTGGAAAAAAGCTAAAATAGCATCACTGGTGCAAATATATATGTACATAAATCTGTACATAAATCTGTACATATACACAATGAATTCATTTTGCTACATGGCAACTACACAGGTATGAAATTGTCACGGAGACACCTACACCTGACGTAAAAGTAATGTAAAATATCCAGCTGTTCTGTACAGTTCGCGCTGCAGCCTTTAAATCTCTGAAAATGGTAATTATGAATATGCGCATCAATCCAAATCAAATCCCTTTTTAACTCGGTTTCAAATGCAGCGTCGCAGCCTGGCTCCCAGCCAACTGGTGGGACAACGACCCGTGCCCCGGAATGATTTTACGCCACCACTGCTCAAGAAAAACAAACGTGCTTGCCAACAGGAGCTGGAACAGGATCGAATCCGCCAATCCGCCTTGCGAGATGCCACCAACACATCGGACATACCACTGCCCATACGTTTTACTGCCAATAGCGAGTATGAACAGGCGATTGCCAAAGTTCTAGCCAGGAAATTCCAAGTCCCCATTGACAACTATGTCCCGGACTACGGCGGGAATCGTTGTCTTGGCGTGCGTCGCATCATCGTGAGACGACCGCTGCACGATCCGCTGGCCTGCAATGCCTTAGTTCTGTACCATGCACCCAACTACACGGACAACGAGCGGATGTCGATGGAGCCTACATCAGTTCTGGTTCATGTTGTGGTGGATCCCATACTGAGCAACGTTCTGCGTCCCCATCAGCGCGAGGGCGTCCGCTTCATGTACGAGTGCGTGGAGGGGAAGCGGGGCAACTTCAATGGCTGCATAATGGCCGATGAAATGGGGCTGGGCAAGACCTTGCAGTGCGTGGCCCTGGTGTGGACCCTGCTAAAGCAAAGCGCCGACTGCAAGCCCACAATCAACAAGTGCATCATTGTCTCGCCCTCGTCGCTGGTGAAAAACTGGGAGAAGGAGTTCGCCAAATGGCTGCACGGCCGAATGCACTGCCTGGCCATGGAGGGAGGCTCCAAGGAGAACACCGTGCGTGTCCTCGAACAGTTCTCCATGAATGCCTCCTCGCGTCTCGGAACGCCCGTCCTGCTCATCAGCTACGAAACCTTCAGGATCTACGCAGAGATCCTCTGCAAGTACGAGGTGGGCATGGTCATCTGCGACGAGGGCCATCGGCTGAAGAACAGCGACAACCTGACCTACCAGGCCTTGATGGGCCTCAAGACAAAGCGACGCGTCCTGCTCTCTGGCACGCCCATACAGAACGATCTCACGGAGTACTTCAGTTTGGTAAACTTTGTAAATCCGGAGATGCTCGGCACGGCAGCGGACTTCAAGCGCAACTTTGAGAACTGCATTTTACGGGGCCAGAACGCCGACTCCACGGACAAGGAACGGGAACGGGCCATAGCGAAAACTCAGGAGCTGATCAAGCTGGTAGATCAGTGCATCATTCGGCGCACCAACCAAATACTCACCAAATACCTGCCCGTCAAGTTTGAGATGGTTATCTGTGCCAAACTGACCTCCATCCAGCTACAGCTCTATACGAATTTTCTCAAATCGGATAAAGTTCGTCGCAGCCTAGCGGGTAGGTGGCTCGCTCTGTAGCTGTTTCACTTTATTTCCCTCACTTTCCTTACAGATTGCAATGAGAAGGCTTCTCTCACGGCCTTGGCAGACATCACAACCCTCAAGAAACTGTGCAGCCACCCAGATCTCATCTGTGAAAAGATTGCAGCAGGGGAAAAGGGCTTTGAGAACTCGCAGAATATACTTCCCAGCAATTACAAGCCCAAGTATGATATTCCTGATGTATATATGGGGGCTAGCTAATGGCATATCCTTTCAATTTGCATTCACAGAGGTGATATCAACCCAGGGCTGAGTGGAAAATTCATGCTGCTAGACTTTATGCTGGCCGCCATACGAGTCCATGGCAACGATAAGGTCGTGCTCATTTCAAACTATACACAGACTCTGGATCTGTTTGAGCAACTGGCACGCAAGCGCAGTTACGGGTTTGTGCGCCTTGACGGCACAATGTCCATAAAGAAGCGATCGAAAGTTGTGGACAGATTCAATGACCCGGAGTCGGACTGTTTCCTCTTCATGTTGAGCAGCAAGGCGGGGGGCTGTGGATTGAATTTGATAGGAGCCAATCGCCTGTTCATGTTCGATCCGGACTGGAATCCGGCCAACGATGAGCAAGCCATGGCCAGAGTGTGGCGTGATGGCCAGAAGAAGCCCTGCTACATCTATCGTCTTGTGGCGGTAAGTTTCTGAAAGACTTACCTAAGAATAATAGCTGGATAATAGCATATGACATTCCAGAGCGGTTCCATTGAGGAGAAGATTCTGCAGAGGCAAACCCACAAGAAATCCCTGTCCAGCACGATCATTGACAACAACGAATCGGCCGAGAAGCATTTCACGCGCGACGATCTTAAGGATTTGTTTAGTTTTGATCCAAGCATTCTGTCCGACACGCACGACAAGTGAGTACAAGGAAACAAGGAATTATTGCTGCTGCTTAATGTCACGATCCATCCTTTTTTGCAGGCTCAAATGTAAGCGCTGTGTTGAGAATGTCCAAACGAAGCCGCCGCCGGATGACACGGACTGCACCTCGCATTTGTCCCAGTGGTACCATTGCTCCAATAATCGTGGCCTGCCAGACGACATACTCGCCCAAGCCTGGACGGACAGTAAATGCGTCTCCTTCGTGTTTCATCATCGATCTCAGACGCAAAAAATTGAAGCAAAGCTTTCGACGGAAACGCCAGTGGAGGGGGAGGTGGAGCCGGAGACCCAACGACGAAAGCGTTCAGCAACGCCCCTAAGCGATGACAGTGCTGATGAGGATTTTATTGGATTCTAGCGATTGTTTCACGTTTATTTGCTTCTGTCAATCAAACCTGCAATCTTCTCCTCGTTCTTAACAATTACCATAGAATAGTTTTAACATTAAAAATGTGGAACTGCCGCAAAATTCAAACGTGCTAGGGATTAACCATCTGCCATAACAATCAGTCGGGAAAGTGTGTGTTCTTTTGTTTAAATACTGATTCCATTACAATGCTACCCATTAAATGTAATTGTACATTTCGCGAGCATAGAATTTGGGAAAACTTAATTTTGTGTATATCTAGATGACAGACTGCTTGTATCGCGAAAACGAAACATTTCTGTAAGCAACCATCGCATCTCTAGCACGTTCTCACGTATTCAGCAAAAATTTAAACATAAATTAAAGCAAAGTTTAGATTAAAATCTTGTTATATAATAATATATATAGTATACTATATATATATAGATGTATGTATAAGTAATAAACCATTCGCAGTGCTAACACAGTCAATAGAACACGTTGTTTGTATTCCGAGTTGCCAAGGAGCCTTAAACATCAATGATTTTATGCTCCTGCCCCAGCTCGACCCAGACATTGCTCTTCTCAGGCGGTTTCTGCAGTGGCAATGGCACCTCTTGTAGCTCGGCCAAAAATTGGCCGATTGCTTGGTAGTACCTGGAATTGAAAGCAATGAAACGACTAAAAAAATGGAATTAAAGGGTAGTCTGCCCGCGCCATACCCATCCACTATCCAGGTGTCGTTGTGGGAACCGCCGGGGAACTCGAGCAGACGCTTCAGCTCACTGCCACATTTGGTATACAAGGCACGCATCATACGCGGTGGCACTAGGTTATCCGCAAGGCCCGATATGAACAGAAATGGATACTAAGGAGGGAATGACAATTGAGAAGGTGATGACCATTCTATAGCTAAAAAAAGGAAACGAACTTACCTTATTCTTATAGAGTAGATTTGGTATATACTTCACCGACGGATGCACCAGCTCCACAGCCATGTCGGGTATGCTGCTGAACGTGTTCTCCACAATGGCGCACATCAGCTTCTGGCCATAGACAGCATCAGCGGCCACATCGACGACGACGGCGCCGCCAAGAGAGCGCCCAAAGAGGATCAGTTGAGAGTGATCCAGATCATGGCGTGTGTGGAGATAGTCAATGGCAGACCGAGCATCGGTGACCAGGCCGCGTTCCGTGGGTACGCCAGTGGACAGGCCATAACCCCGATACTCTACCATCAGAATGTTGCAATGTAGATGGTGATAAATGCCCCAAACCTGAAGTAAGATAAGACTTACTGACATGAAAGGAAATACGATAGGTATGGGAGAATTGACTTGCATTTTGCATGCGATGTCCCATGTTCCCAGCATTGCCATGAAAGTAGAGCACAGTGGGAACGGACTTGCAGCGCTCCTCCGGTTGGCTTATCCAAAAGGCGTGCAACGTAACATCGTCGGGCGTGTTGATGCTGACTGTGATGTGCGGCAAGTTGTGCATGGTGGGAATGGGTATGTAAATGCGAGAGTTGGTGGGCAAATCCGGATGATACAGGAGCAGGTCTTGGGCGTAGTAGAATATCACTGCAACGAGACAATACACTTAGTGGATGACGTTCTCTGAACATTACTTACTTGTATATTTTTGTACGCACACAGGAGAATAGAAGCAATTAGTAAAAAAGTCATGTAACCCCCATAAAAGTAGTAAAAAATGAAGCATAACAATAACGCAGCAACTATCCCGACACCCACGCCTCGAGACTTGGGCAGAGCTATGCCCACTTCTTTCATATTGCGTTTTTGTCCAGCTACGCTACGCTACATAAACATGTCAAATTGTCTTGTCACATAAAACTTTTAACACGAAATTACTTAAACGATAAAGAAATTAGTTAATTTTTGTATGTGGCTAAGTCCAGCATGTCTGTTTAATTAAAGGGGGCTAAGTGGGCTAAGTTTCTTTTTTCCTCGGTATATTTACGGTATGTTTAGAAAATAAGAAGGTATATTTCGGTATATTTCTTTATCGATACGACCCACGGTCACACTGCCTTAAAACAAAATGGCGTATTATTGAAAGAAAGACGAAGACGACGTGATATTTTTATGTGTTGAGAAAAGTGCATTTAAAAACAAGTGGCTTGTTGCAAGGACCACAAAAACATTTGCCCAGCTAACGTATAAAAGTGTATTGCATGTATTTAATGCGCGCTACACGGCAACTCTGTGTGCTACCACAAAAATATAATGAGCCAGGTAAGTAGGCCTTGAAAAAGTAGTGACAGTGAACGTCGGTGTGTGTTTGAAAAGTGGGAAATAAAAATATGGAATTGGTATATTACTCTCAGCAAGGCGGTTTAAATCAGTGTCAATCCAGTCGTCTAGTGAGTATTAACAAAAACAAAAGTGATATTTTTGAAATATATGCTCCGTGCTGTGGGTGTGGCTACACGCCTGGCCTGGGAGCCAGCCCCCCGTAGGAGCCCCTCGTTCCGAGACACCCTCACTTTGCTGGCGATTTGTGTGGCTGCAAGTGGGGCATTTGGCAAAAACTAACTTTTTAACCATTATACCGATAATGTTTCACAGTTTTGACGATGCCAAAGTATCCTCGGGACTTTGACGTGGCAGTGAGAGTAGATTTTATGGGAATCCATTGGGTACCCATTTTCGCAAAATTTGTTTAAATTTGACCATTTCGGTTTGTTTTCATCGAATCCGGCTATGAAAATCCTTCAAAATGTGTGCATTTTATTGTTTTTCGATGCAAATTGCAAATTTTCATCGATTACGTAATCAAAATTTGTTGGGTGCAAAGTTTTTCCAACTGGATTTCCTACAATATTCCTTGGGTTTTCACCCCGCCAAAAGGTAGCCGGTAAACGAATTCCTCAAAATTTCATTGAATTTGATCAAAAGAATAGATTCAAAAAGTTTTTTACTGCAATAAAACACATTTTTCGAAGAATTGGAGGACTTCTTTTGATATAGATCATTCCAGGAGACCCAAAACCCGCTGGTTTTGCAAGGATTTCCGCGTTCTGGCTCCCAGGATTAGTGTGTGCTGGTGACTGTCGCGTTTTCCTGTGAAGAACTCTCCAGATTTCTCCTTGAGCCTCCCAGGAACCCTCACTGTTTGTTGCCTTTTAACTGCATTCCTTTCAATTCGAGCGTCTGAGCAGTCTGAAGATTTCTGGACAGGATTAGCTCCATTAGAGCAAGTAGATGCCCTATACCCGACCTGTGTTCTCTCGTCTTGGGCTAGATATAGGCAATACCTTGCTGGATAATCAACAATTCTATAGAACTGTATACATTCTTGATACTGATTTGCCATTCCAAGCTTGGGGTCAAGATCTGGTGGGGATTTGGGTGTCAGTCGAGCGCAAGTTAGGCACCAAACTGTAGCTGGAAAGTGGGCCGTGGACTAGAAGTGCACTCTGTTGTGCAGCTGTCCAATCTCTAATATATTAATGTGAAATTTGTAAAGAAATAGAGCTTGCCAGAAAAATTCTGGGCAGGATTAGCGGGTGTAGTCTGCGGTTCTTTGCTCAACTTAATGTGTGTGTCGTGTCGGTTGATTTGGTAACTATTTTGTGATTTGTTTCCGCTTTTCTTTAGGCACTCAATGAATCGGCGAATAGTATTGGCTCAGACGAACAAGATGACCCCCGTGATGAGGCAAACGGCACGGACAACAGTGGCAGTGGAAGCGCAAGCGGCAGTGGCAGTGGCTCCTCAGGATCCGACTCAGATTCGGATAGTTCCTCGGGAAATTCCAGTGATGGACGAAGCTCTCCGGAGCCGGATGTCAAAACATCAAGCACGTCGGTGGCGGGTTTTCCACCAACAGCAGCAGCTGCACAGGCGGACAGTAAAACGAATGGCTTCACAGACGATCAGGAGGAGAGCTCCAGTGGCGGATCAAGTGGCAGCGACTCCGATACAGAGCCGGAGGAAACCAGAGCACGAGGAGACCAGACAGCAACTGGCGGCAAGCTCAGCGCGAACACGAGCACGAGCACCAACAGCAGCAGCAGCTCATCAAAGCCACAGCAGGGCGAGGAGGAAGATGACGAAGATGACGACGATGATGACGATGAAGATGAAGAGACTGAAACTGTACAGCAACAGCAGGAGCAAGAGCAAGAGCCGGCGGCGGCTGGCAGTGAGGAGGCCTCTGCCGATGAAGATGCCAGTGATAGTTCTGCAAATGCGTCGCCCACATCCTCAAGCAGCAGCAGCGTAAGTCGGGGCTTGCACACACACACACACCCACACACAGAATGTTCACTCTGTAGTTTCTTGAATATTTCTCTTGGGCTTAATCCGCACAGGAGGATGAGGAGGAGGACTATAGACCCAAACGAACGCGCCAGGCGCGCAAGCCCCCAACCGCCGCAGCCGACAAATCGAAGCGAGCGCCGCCACCCAAGAAGAAAAAGAAAACGTACGATTTTTGCTTCTGGATTCTGGATATATTTCGCGAGCCTCCTATTGTGATATTTTGTTTTGTCCTTTTAGCTGGGACTCGGACGAAAGCGATGAGAGCGACGAAAGCGATGAAGAGTCGTCCGCCCATAAGCGCAAGCCGGCGGCAGCCACTACCTCTAGGAATAAATCAGTGCCACAGCAGCAACAGCCACAGCGACGTCGGGTAAAGTCCTTCAGCTCTGAGGACAGCGACGATGATGATGCCAGCAAGCGGTACAAAAAATTGCAGTTGCATTCTATTCTCTGCAGCATTTATTTAATGTTTCCCTCTTTTATGCAGCTGCGCCACGCGTCGCACAGGAGCCGCTGTTAGCTACAAGGAGGCGTCTGAAGACGAGGCCACCGACTCGGAGGATCTGCTGGAGTGCGAATACGACGAGACACAGGCGGCGGCCGCTGCCGTGGAGGACGAGAAATGTGAGACCATTGAGCGGATCCTGGCACAGCGCATGGGCAGGCGGGGATGCACGGGCAACAAGACCACCATCTATGCCATCGAAGATCCCAATGCGAAAGTAGAAGAGGTGGAAAAGGTGGCTGAGGCTGAGGAAGAGCAGGCAAAATCCCAGTCCCAGGAGGAACAGGAGGAGGAGGAGGAGCAATATCTGATCAAATGGAAGGGCTGGTCGTATATCCACAACACATGGGAGTCGGAGCGTACGCTGCGCGACATGAAGGCCAAGGGCATGAAAAAGTTGGACAACTTCATCAAGAAGGAACAGGATACTGCCTACTGGCGCCGCTATGCTGGCCCCGAGGACATTGACTACTTTGAGTGCCAGCTGGAGCTGCAGCACGAGCTGCTCAAGTCGTACAACAACGTGGACAGGATCATTGCGAAGGGATCCAAGCCGGATGTCGGCACCGACGAGTTCCTATGCAAATGGCAATCGCTGCCCTATGCCGAGGCCACCTGGGAGGATGCCACGCTGGTGCTGCGCAAGTGGCTGCGCTGTGCCGAGCAGTTCCACGACAGAGAGTCCTCTAAGTGCACACCCTCGCGTCACTGCCGCGTCCTCAAGTATCGTCCCAAGTTCTCGCGCATCAAGAGTCAGCCCGACTACCTGGTGGCTGGTCTGGTGCTCAGGGACTATCAGATGGACGGCCTCAACTGGCTGCTGCACTCGTGGTGCAAGGAGAACTCTGTCATTCTGGCCGACGAGATGGGCCTGGGCAAGACAATACAGACCATATGCTTCCTCTACTCCCTGTTCAAGGTGAACCACCTGTACGGGCCCTTCCTCTGTGTGGTTCCCCTCAGCACGATGACTGCGTGGCAGCGGGAGTTCGACCTGTGGGCGCCGGATATGAATGTGGTCACCTATCTGGGGGACATCAAGTCGCGCGAGATGATCCAGCAGTACGAGTGGCAATTCGAGGGCTCCAAAAGACTGAAATTCAACTGCATCCTGACCACATATGAAATTGTCCTCAAGGACAAGCAGTTTCTGGGCACCCTGCAGTGGGCAGCGTTGCTGGTGGACGAGGCGCATCGTCTGAAGAACGACGACTCGCTGCTGTACAAGTCGCTCAAGGAATTCGACACAAACCATCGACTGCTGATCACGGGCACGCCCCTGCAGAATTCGCTGAAGGAGCTGTGGGCCCTGCTGCACTTCATCATGCCCGAGAAGTTCGACACGTGGGACAACTTTGAGCTGCAGCACGGCAATGCCGAGGACAAAGGCTACACGCGACTGCACCAGCAGCTGGAACCGTACATCCTGAGGCGTGTGAAGAAGGATGTGGAGAAGTCGCTGCCCGCCAAAGTCGAACAGATTCTGAGGGTCGAGATGACCTCGTTGCAGAAGCAATACTACAAATGGATTCTCACCAAGAACTTTGATGCGTTGCGCAAGGGCAAGAAGGGTTCCACCTCCACCTTCCTCAACATAGTCATAGAGCTGAAGAAGTGCTGTAATCACGCGGCTCTGATCAGGCCCTCGGAGTTTGAGCTGATGGGCCTGCAGCAGGACGAGGCCCTGCAGACGCTGCTCAAGGGCTCGGGAAAGCTGGTGTTGTTGGACAAGCTGCTGTGTCGACTCAAGGAGACGGGCCATCGGGTGCTCATATTCTCGCAAATGGTCCGCATGCTGGACGTCCTGGCCGATTACCTGCAGAAGCGGCACTGGCCATTTCAGCGCCTCGATGGCAGCATAAAGGGGGAGATGCGTCGCCAGGCTCTCGACCATTTCAATGCCGATGGCAGCCAGGACTTTTGCTTTCTCCTCTCCACCAGGGCCGGGGGGCTGGGCATCAATCTGGCCACCGCCGACACGGTCATCATTTTCGACTCGGACTGGAATCCCCAGAACGATCTGCAGGCCCAGGCCCGGGCCCATCGCATTGGCCAAAAGAACCAAGTGAATATCTATCGCCTGGTCACGGCGAGATCCGTCGAAGAGCAGATAGTGGAGCGGGCCAAGCAGAAGATGGTCTTGGATCACCTCGTCATCCAGCGGATGGACACCACGGGTCGCACGGTGCTGGATAAAAGCGGCAACGGCCACTCCTCGAACTCCAATCCCTTCAACAAGGATGATCTCTCCGCCATACTGAAGTTTGGCGCCGAGGAGCTGTTTAAGGACGAGCCAGAACACGACGAGCACGAGCTGGTCTGCGACATTGATGAGATTCTGCGGCGGGCAGAAACCCGAAACGACGATCCAGAGATGCCGGGCGACGATCTTCTGTCCGCCTTCAAGGTGGCCAGCATAGCGACCTTCGAGGAGGAGCCGAGCGAATCGAACAAACAAGATGTGGACGCCGGCGACGAGGCGGAGGACGACAGCAAGGACTGGGATGACATTATTCCCGAGGGCTTTCGCAAGGTGATCGATGACCAGGAGAAGGCCAAAGAAATGGAGGATCTCTATCTGCCGCCCAGAAGAAAGACGGCGGCCGCAAATCAAAGCGAGTCCAAGCGTGGATCAGGCGGCAAGTGCGGACGGTCCAAGCAGGGGGACGATTCTGGCGACTCAGAGTACGAGCTGGGCTCCGACGCCAGCGGGGATGAGGGTCGTCCCCGTAAGCGCGGACGCCCCACAATGAAGGAGAAGATCACCGGCTTCACCGATGCCGAGCTGCGTCGCTTCATTCGCAGTTACAAGAAGTTCCCCGCCCCGTTGCACCGTTTGGAGGCGATCGCGTGCGATGCCGAGCTGCAGGAAAAGCCCCTGGCCGAGCTGAAGAGACTCGGCGAAATGCTGCACGACCGGTGCGTCCAGTTCCTGGACGAGCATAAGGAGGAAGAGCTAAAGACTGTGCCAGACGACACACCGGGGGCCAAGCAGCGGCGCGCACGGGCCACCTACTCTGTGAAGCTCGGGGGCGTCTCCTTCAATGCCAAAAAGCTGCTGACCTCCGAACAAGAGCTGCAGCCCCTCAACGAGATCATACCCAGTGCAGCGGCGGAGAGGCAGCAGTGGACATTCAACATCAAGACGCGGGCGCCCGTCTTCGATGTGGAATGGGGCAACGAGGAGGACACCAAACTGCTGTGCGGCATTTACCAGTACGGCATCGGATCGTGGGAGCAAATGAAGTTGGATCCCACCCTGAAGCTCACCGACAAGATCCTGCTGAACGACACCCGCAAGCCGCAGGCCAAACAGCTTCAGACCCGTGCCGAGTACCTGCTCAAGATCATCAAGAAGAATGTGGAGCTGACGAAAAAGGGCGGACAGAAGCGCCAGCGACGGCCCAGAGCTGCACGAATCAACGCCGAATCGAAGGCCAGCAGCAACTCCAACAACCATGGCACCGCATCTGGCGCCATGGCCGACGGAAAAGCTCTGGCCGAGGCCGAGGAAACTGCTGACGGGGGTCGGGGGGCACTGGATAATAGTTCCAGCCACTTGGATCCCTCCTCCACAGCTTCGCCGCATCAGACTCCAGCCTCTGAAGTGGCCGGCGGCGGCACAGCACAGAAGACTAAAAAGTCCAAGGCCAGGTCAAAGAAGACCAGCTCCTCGGACAACAATGGCAACAAGCCCATGCACTTTACGGCCAACAACGAGCCGCGGGCCTTGGAGGTGCTCGGCGATTTGGATCCGAGCATTTTCAACGAATGCAAGGAAAAGATGCGTCCAGTCAAGAAGGCCTTGAAGGCGTTAGATCAGCCCGATTTGAGTCTGTCCGATCAGGATCAGCTGCAGCACACGAGGGATTGCCTACTTCAGATCGGAAGGCAGATCGATGTGTGTCTGCAGCCGTACGGCGAGTCGGAGAAGAAGGAGTGGCGCAGCAATCTGTGGTACTTTGTGTCAAAGTTCACGGAGCTGGATGCGAAGCATCTGTTCAAGATCTACAAGCATGCCCTCAAGCAGCAGCTGGGTCGGGAGTCGGGTGGCAAGGGGAAGAGCAGGGCTGGCTCCAAGGAGGATTCAGTGAGTCCCAGCAAGAGCCGACGCAATGGTCTTCCAGCTGAGAAGGACAAAGACAGGGAGCGGGACAAGAGCGGCAAGAAGAAGCGGAAAGACAAGGACAAAGAGCGTGCGGGCCAGTCGCGTTACTCGGATGGTGGAACCCCCTCTTCGGGTCGCTTTGCCAACGACTCGCCTCTCAAAAGAAAGAGGGATGAGAACGACGTGGACGGCGGCGGCATCGTGGGCGTTGTTGGCGCAAGCGGCGGCGGCGGCATCAGCGACCATCTCAAGTCGATGTCCTTCAAGCGGCTGAACATGGAGCGTCACGAGGAGCGTAAGAAGCATCATCGCAGCAGCGAATACTATGGCAGCAGTGGAGCTGCTCCGCCGGGCAGCTACGAAGGCAGTAGCAGTGCTCGCAGAGCGGGCCTCAACTCTCCATCCACGCCGAATAGCCGCAGTGCTCGTGGCGGAGGTGGCTACGAGGCACTGCCTGCGCCATCGGGCTATACGCCGGAGCTGGAGCGTTGGCATGCCAGAGAACGGTAAGATACACCCACAGCGGAAAATGCAGAGAGTTTTCCCAACAGAAATGTTTCCTCTCCATTGCAGGTACAGCTTGGAGTATAAGCGCGATCGCTATGAAGTCGGTTATCCTCGCAGCGGCGGACCTCCAGGGGGCTACCATCGGGATCACCGCGAACGTGATCGCGACCGGCGTCCAGACAAGCGAAGGTATGCCCCGGTGGCCCAGGCCCACAACTAGCCCTGCATTTGGGCATACGGATTTCACTTATATACCTTCATTATTGCAGATACCCTCCTCACCTGCCGCCGCACGCCTACCCGAGTCACTATCTGCCGACGAATTATTACATGCCGAATGGGATCGTGCCCGCCCTACCTCCCCCGCCAGGATACCGCAGCGATCCGCGTGGATATCCCATGATGCCACGCGACTATCCAGCCGACTATCGACGCAGCGACTACGAGCGACGTACGCAGACGTGAGAAGCGCCAAAACGGCGTCCATTGTACATAGAACAAAAACTACGAGTAGAATTAAGCAACTGTGGACAAAACACAAACAAATCATATAAGAAGATGAAGATGAAGCCTGCATACAATACAGGTGGTAGCATAGCGTACGGATATGTAAATGTAATGCCTATCTATCTATCAGTTAATCAGTTTAGTTTATATCTAACATAGCCAACGTATCGTCGTCACATCCGATCGCACAGCGCATCATCACACATTGTCATGCATGGTGGCAATACCTATCCTATAATTCTGTGCGTAATCATAGGCTTTAATTTTATTTCTATTTTATTCGACCGTGTACAGCTGATTATGAAAGTATGCTATGCTTGAAAGCTGTGCTATGCGGTGCGGTGTGGTGTGGCGAGTCCCTCTAAGCAACAAAACAAACCAAGTCTTTTGAAAGCTTTTAAACAACAAATAACAAATTCTCACTATATTTATATATCAATATATGTACCATAAACACAAGCAATTGGACAGGAAGCGTTGAGGAAATCACGATCGTTAAGTTTTAAGTGAAATAAGGAAGCAGCAGCAAATATGGATTTGTTTTATATCTATAATGCATTACAACTTTTATATACATACATACTATACCATATAGAGATACTGATTGGATAATTGAATGAGCCAGAAAGTGTAATTTAGTTAACTTTAAAGCTATTAATATTAATAATGTATTAATACACAAATTACGTTGTAGTTGTCTGAGAAATCGATTATCATGTACATCAATAAATTATGAACTATATAAATTAAAGAAGACTTTTTAATAGCATGGACAAATCATATCATTCATTCATCTGCCTTCTGTGCTGTGCGTGCAAATTAAATTGTTGCGGTGGTAAATTGTGTTTTTAAAAAAGATTTTATTTCACAAAGACTAAGTGCTAAGGTTTTTACAATTGACCGGGCTGTACTGCGATTTATATTTAAAGTGAACTCTCCAGTTCTGCTGCTAGAAACCAACTGACTTAACTCTAATAATTTTGTTCTCATGAAACCCTCTTGATTCTTCTTCGGGAAGCTTCTATAAACATTTTGGTTCGATCGGATTCGATCATCCAGTTGGGGAATTGTGAAATTCCAAAATGCAGCGTTTGCAGAAATCAGCCGCAGCTGCAACGCAAAGGTTTCTATATGAAATCAAAGATTGTTTATATTAGCCGGGTGGCCTGAGTGGCTGGTGTGGCCTGAGGTTTGAGACCAATGGATTTCTATATGAAATCAAAGATTGTTTATATTAGCCGGGTGGCCTGATTCTGAACTGTGGGAATCCGAAGCTTGTTTATATCATACTATGGGAAGCCAAAGATTGTTTAAAAACTAGATAAGATTCATATAATAATGGGTACTTTAACTTGCACTCATCATCAAACTAAGAATAAGTAAAAAGGATTTCAAATCAAATCAAATAGTAAAAAAAAAAAAAGTATAGTGTGACCACCTCGACAGAAAAATTTAGCATTTTTAGCACACTGGGCATGTCGTGCAACTCTGCATCTGTGAACAGCTGACGAAAAGTACATTCAGATAGACTTTATATTATATCTATAACTTTCTACATCCTGCGATGGACACTGAACTAGATGGATCGGAATTGGGAACCAAAGAATATTGGGAATCGAGCTATACGCGTGAAATTGGAAACTACAAAAGCCACGGAGACGTGGGTGAGATCTGGTTTGACGAGGATTCGCAGCAACGTGTTGTCGACTGGCTTCTAAAGCAAGAGCAAGTGGACAAGCAAACTGCACGTGTGCTCGACCTGGGTTGCGGCAATGGGATGTTTTTAGTGGCCCTGGCAAACGAAGGTTACGCCCAGCTAACTGGGGTGGACTACTCCCCAAAGGCAGTTGAGTTGGCCAGAAGCATTGCCAAGGACCATGCTCTAACTATCAGCTATAATGTGGCGGACTTGACTCTACCTCAGACAGATTTGGGAAGCTACAATGTTGTGCACGATAAGGGCACCTATGATGCCGTAAGCCTCTGTCCCGACAACGCCAACGAGAAACGCTCGCTATATCTTGGCACAGTGGAGCACTTGCTGCACGACAGCGACAGTCTATTTATAATAACATCCTGCAATTGGACAGAAGACGAGCTGGTTCACAGCTTTGCTGACAAATTTATCAAATGCCACACTATTCCAACTCCGACATTTAAATTTGGTGGCAAGGTTGGCAGTGTAGTAACGTCTGTAGTATTTAAGAAACGCTGATATTGTAAATCTAACAAATCTCATTACGGTTATCTGCCGAACATTTGTATGACTTCGGGGCTTTGATCAAAGTTTTTATTACAAATAGTACAAATACGCCATATGCAGGTGTTGATATGCCTTAAAATTTACGAGTTCTTAATCTAATCAATGTATAAAATTTTGATTAGATTAAATGATTAAAAGTAGGTGCATGCTAAAAAATATACATAATATTTGAACACAATTAAAATCGAAATCAAATATGTTTTTTCTACAAATATACATGCCATGTCTTATCTTATACAACATTCAATTCTACAGATGCTACAATTTACGTCGAATGGGTGAGCCAAGTGGAGTGATTTGACTGAATGGAATGGCTTGCTCTTCCGCAAAGGCTAGGAAATCCATGCCGTAATGTTGGATAAGCGACGTGAGCATGGCCACATCCGCCTCCGCTCGGTGTGCATTAGTTGCAGCTTGCTCGAATTTTCTTTCAAACAGTGATCCCAATTTGTACTTGTCTTTTGGTGGATAACGTTTTCTTTCAGCACACTTGACGCCGCTAAATAGTTTGCGACGAGATCCCAGTGTTCGCCTAAATGGTGGCGACTCCTCCAGTTTATCATCCTCGCTCTCCGTGATTTTCCTACGCTTTGAAGCAGCTTCTGTGGGGGTCAAAACTGGACGTTTTGGAGTTGTTTCATTCAGCAGCCGCCAGTCAATTTCCTTAATGGATTCAGTCTCCTCCAGTTGTCCACTCACAGACGCCTCCAGGGCATCATAGCCGTTCGCTTCAGGGTCCGGGATCAGGATTACACCTTTTGGGGTGCTTTCGTTTTTCAACCAACAATGAAGTGGTTCAGCTTCCTCCACATTCACGGACCCGCTTTGGGGAATTTTCATAAGACCTTCCTCAATGAAATGCTTGTCATCGATCTCCAAAAAGGCACGGAGCGAGTCGACACAAGTCAAAGCAGGTGAAAATTCTAGATTTAAGTTAGCAAAAGCCTTCCTTACAATAGGAAAATCAAAGTCCCAGCCATTGTGAGCCACTAAACACACCGGAGATGGCAAATGCTTCAAAAAGTTGAGGATCATTTGACCCGAGTTCTCGTCTAACTTAGATTCTCGTTCGAGTATGTAGTTGTTTAGACCTGGAATGTATCCGTGAATCATCATTTTAATGGGTGTGGGAGGGGGGGGGGGGACCACTTGTGAAATTACAAACCTGTAGTTCTTTCCGCATCCGGATGCACCATCATGGACGGCTGAAATAGTACATTCAACTTGTGTAACACACGCGGTGGCAGGGGCAGTGACGGTACATGTACCTTATTTCCCTCATATCCTTTTTCCTTTCCCTTTTCCTTCAGGAGAGCTGCTTCAAACGCATAAATACACATTTCCGTGATACCCACCCGATTGTAGTTGTACGAAGGCAAATTAGTTGTCTCCAAATCCAGTACAGCGAATGTGGAAATTTTAGGCTGATCTTCGCACTGCTCCCCACCTTGGCAATTGTATGGATCCATCGCACGTACGTCTTGACGACTCGACTCCACCGTCAACTTAAAATAAATATATGCTCTGTTTTATTTCAAAACATTTGTACGTGTAGTGTACGTCGTTTACAAACACTGAAAATTGCCCAGAAAAATATTGTGTTACTATCGATACTGTCAATGCTTCCTTCTAACATTTGGATGCAACAATCGATGGCCAGCCGCCTTTTCCTTTAAATTCAGAAGAATTCATTTTTAAGTACTTGAGAAATTCAGCTTGAAATCGGGCATTTGTGGCAGCCTTAACTTCGAATTGGTTCCAGCATAATAACAAATCTCAACGCAGAAGCTGTTTGGACGGTAAGCGTTTGGTAAGCGCTCCAAAAAAAATTGCAGTGCGCCAAAGAACACTAAAACTAAACCAAAACTTGTCTCAGATTACCAGCTAAAAGTGGCATCAAACACCAACAACCCGTAACTGGAACTGCTGACGAAAACGCAGTTTTCCATCCTTTGTGAGAGCGAGGAAGCTGTCGTCCCTTTCATTAAGCACAACGAACTGCACCCATCGACGGTTAAGCTGAATATCATCGAGATAACCTACATTATAGGTAGGTATATGAATATGTACATATATGAAATTTGGCTTACAAATTCCCCAATTTACAGCGAGACTGGCCCATCAACAGATACACGTAAAGATACGTTTTCCACAGAACAGAACACAACGCAAGAAGCGAAATGAGTGAGCACGCTTGCAGTAGCACTGAGGCAGATTCTGCTGCCGAGGAAAAAAGAAAAGCAGATGGGAAGAAAGCCTCTGGCACCGATGACGCATGCATTGCAAAGCAAGATAAAGTACGAACGTCTCGGAAATCAGCTCTCGATGTAAACGAGGATTGTTGGAGAGTCGTGTTTGATTATCTAGACGTGGGAGACCAGTTAAGTCTTGCTTCTTCGAACCTGTGGATTGGAGAGATATTCAAAAGCTACGCAAACCATCGGTACAAAAAGATTGATGAATCGCTCACGAGACGGATTAGCGATAAAGATCGGAAACAACTGTTGCAGATCGTTGGCGAACATATGGTTAGCTTTGAGGGCTATGGAGATCAGGAACTGTGGCTTTTGCGGAGCCACTGCTCGAATCTCCAAAATCTGAAAATAACCATTGAACAGGACGAAGGCGGATGGGACGATTTAAGCAGCTTGAAAAAGGTCAAATCTTTGCATGCTGTTTTGCTGGACTCTAGAGACGACGAAGGAGATTTTTGGTGTACGGATTTTGTATACAATCTCGAGCAATTACCGTGTCTAAAAAAACTGAAGTTGGAGGCTTACTCATATAGCGGAAGAGGATTATATGTACTTGATCAACTGGAATCTCTGGAGCTGCGTATCTTGGGAAAAGATGGTTTCAATACCAGGTTTTTGGAGAAAAGCTGCCAAACGATGAAGCAACTGCGGAATCTTCGCATAGAAAGTAGAGGTGACATCAGCAAGCGCAATTTTGAAATTCTGGCTACGAACTGTCAGCAACTGGAACGGCTGAACCTTGGCATGGAGCTCTACCGCTATACGCTGCCCTATCAGCTGATCTGTCAGTTACCCAGGCTGCAACATTTGCAAGTGTCGTACAACTGTATTTTAAGCGACATGTTATTTGATGCGTTGATCAACAAAAAGGGTGCTCCCCTGGAAAGCCTTATCCTGGACATGATAACATTGTCCGCGGATCAGGTTAGGAGTCTTTGCAATATTTCTACACTCAAGGAACTCGATGTATACTGCGATACCGTCCCCTTGGAAGACTTGATGAAGCTGAAGAACCTTCTATACCTCCACATATCCATGCCAATTACGGATAACCAGCTTCTGGACCTCCTGAAGGGGCTTCCGAACCTAAAAGTTATCCATTTACTAGAGTGCCGTATGATAGACAATTCATTTGTGAATAGTGTTCGTGCCTGGATGAGCGAACAGAGGGAGCAGCGCGGGAAGATTCAAATCTATCTTGGTCAATCGGATAAACCGGATGTTTTGTATGCTGATCCGTTGATTGAAATCAATAAGGGTTCTCTAGAGGGAGCTATATTAATAAACAAAGAACTTGGTGAGCAAATTCAGGACTAGAAACTCAACCGATTTGTATATAACAATTAATGGATAGAAATTCGAAAACGAGCAAAATTAAAGTAGAAATTTGTTATTTTAATTAATAGTTAATTAATAAACTGTATTTAATTTAACCTTTTGACGGAGACTCTTCATTTTTGTGTTACATAATTCATTTGGCTGAAACTTTTATTCAATACTGTTAATAATAATATTATTACACTTTTGCCTCCTCTATCCGTTGATGTAGCAATCGTTTAGAAATGACATTTAGAACAACTAATTCGTGATAAGCATCGAATTCCTGATCGTTTGACATCCCAATCTCAATATTTTCGAAAATTTCTGAAAAAAAGGCATGTCAATAGCGGATTACGGCAGTTATCCGCTTCAATGACCTATTTGATTAAACCTTATTTATGAATAATTAAAATGAAAATGAGTACTTATAATTAGCAAATCCTTTAGGAAATTGATTATATAATCGTAAAAAAATATATGTTCAGCGCTGACAGCTTATTAGTAATATTAAGCCGAATATTAAAATCGAGGAGTATCAATGCATCAGAACTACTCAGTCTCTCTTTTAAAGATATTACCGAAATTTCGCAGCTCACGGGTACCAATAATATGTTGCTTGGAACAACAAATTTAACATCAATTAAAGGAAATACGGTATACAAAAGTTCATACGCATAGAAGAAACTTGGTTGACCAGCAACAATGACGTCATATTTAGTAAAAATTTACGTTTTATGCTTTGGCTGTTTGTTTTTGAACTTTTTTATGTAAACAGAGGGATAACTAGCTAGTAATATTAAACTGAATATCAAAATTATGGAATACAATTTCAATCAATAAAATAGAACGGTTTCCCATTGTCGACCAGGGTGGTATTTAATATTTCCAAGAAATTTATGTAACTTTAACATATTTTACGCCCTACAGGTGAAAGGTCATTTTTGTTTTGTAAGTAAAGAGGAGGATGGAGCTACAAGGAGCCTTTGCAAACAGTATTATTTTCCGCGGTTTAACAAAGGGTGCTCAACTTTTTAAATAGAGGGGTGTTAAATGGGTTAAGTCTCGTTTGATCACCGGATTGCCCTGGTTTTTTTATGGTATGGTATTTGAATGGTATTTCTCGAAACTGAAATGGTATTTAATGGTATTTATTTCTTGGCGGATGGTATTTTTTATCGTTATCGTCACGGTCACGCTGCACTGATCTGAGTCAAATCTCAAATCTGAGCGGCAACGCAACTGTTGTGTATTCTGTGAAAAATGTGCTGTATTATTTTATTATTTCTGTTGGGGTTATTTTCGCAGATCTCGCGGGCCCGAACTTTGGTGAGTATAAGAGGGTAAAGACAATAGCAGACAGGCGAAAATATCCAATTACGCTAATCACAGATGGAACCAAATCCTGGCTGCACAGACTTCTGCGTCAAATCCATAAAATCAGTGCTGGATCAACAGCTTATGATGCAACTGCAGATGAAAAACATTGAAAACAAGTTGAGGACCCAACAGGAATGGGCTGAAAATCTAATGAATCATCAAGAACAACTGGAGAACAGACAAAAACTAGAGGCAATCGAGTCCAGACTAAAAAAACATGAAGATACCTCATCGACGCAATTGGCCAGACTGGAGAGTGTAGAACATAGATTACTTGAACGCCAAAGGATGGATAATTCTGGAGAAAATGGTCTGTTGGAAATGATCGAAAGAGTGAAGCAAAACTTGTCAGATCAGCAGGAAAGAAACGATTCTGACATAGGCAGGCTAAGCGAAAGACTGGATGGACTAGAGAAACAGATAAAAGAGCAGCAGAAGAGGTCTGCTTTCATCGAAAGCTCAACCACGGAGAGACTTGGAAAATTAGAAGACAAACAGCGACAGCTGGTTTTGGGTGCACAACAGATGCTCGAGAGACTAGGACAAATAGAAAAACAGATCGCAGTCGAGCATGCGAAGGCGCAACTCGAGAGGGTGGAGCGAGAGTTGGCACAGCAAGGCAAGAGTGCCTCTCATCTCGAAAAGTACCGGGATAGACTAACTCTAATAGAGAAACAGTTCTCAGGGCGAGAGAATGACACCTTAGTTACGAAGAGAATCGACCACTTGGAGAAAGTGCTGTCGGGGCAACAAGGCAATATAACTTCAAATATTAATCGACTCGCTGATAGTGTTAGCGGGATAAAGGAAACATTTTCTGCCCAACAATTGAAGCATATCTCTGAGCACGCTGCGACAAGGGAGAGAATTGAAAAATTAGAGAAACAATTAGCTGACAAGAAACAAAAGATCGACTCGGAGGTAAGTAAGTCGGTGGATGTGCTGAATAGGGTAAAGAATCAGTTTACAGACCAACAAACGAAGCTTGAAAATGATGAAAAGAGACTGTTGGACTCACAGACCAGACTGTCCAAGCTACAGGATCAATTTACGAATCAACAGAAAAAAGTTTCTAACCATGAGGCAGCCATTAAGGAGTCAGAGTCCAAAATAAAAATACTGTGGAAGAACATATTCGTCACGGTTCAGAAACATGGCTCTGAGGGAAATAAGCTGACAGAGGTGGTTAATGGACTTAAAAATCAGTTTGCAAGTCATCAAACGAAGCTTGAAAATGATGAAAAGACACTTTTGGAATCACAGACCAGATTGGCCAAGCTACAGGATCAATTGACGAACCAGCAGAATAAAATGTCCACCCACGAGGCAGCCATTAAGGAGTCAGAGTCCAAATTAAAAACACTGTGGCAGAATCGGCTCGTAACATTTCAGAAACTCGGCTCAAAATATTATTATTTTGAGAGGAACGAGAAACTAAACTGGACAGATGCTCGGGATAGATGCCAAGAGCTGGGCAGCCACCTGGCTAGCCTGCAGGACCAGCAGGAGTTCGATTTAGTGACCAAAGATCTATACGACGTTTACTACTACTGGTTGGATGTGAATGATATTGAAACAGAAGGGGTATATATGTCGAGTACTACTGGGAAGAAGGCAAATTTCTTGAAATGGAGACAAATCCCAGATGACTGGAAGGGCAATGAAGATTGCGTAGAACTGGCCTATGAGAGTAAAGCAAATGCAATGGGAATGAACGATGTACATTGTTCGGAAAAACACATGTACATTTGCGAAAAGTAGTTTGGTGGGGGGCGAAGTAGGTTGGTAAAATTAAGTTGTTTTTCTTTTGCTTAGCTCTAAGTGTGCCAAATGTTTTCACTGAAGATTTCTTAATAAATCTCAAATAAGAAATCGTCTAAAAGTAATTACTTTCGTTTTTTGTTAATTAACTTTGTAATTTTATTAGCACAAGAACGATTGTTAACGAACTGGTAACATTTAAGTACAGATAAGCTGTATCTACAAAATATCTACTCGTAGTAGGTACATTGTGCTGGTTAATACTTAAAGGATTTGAAATTCTTTCGTGTCCGGAGCTACAAGTACTAAAAACAAAAATTGTTTGTGGTTTCATGGCACGCGTTTGTCACGAGATAGGTGATTTTAATGATCGCCCCCAGACTTTGCATCCTCCGACTTGGAATCTCCTGGGGCACGTTTGAACGAGAATTGCATGTAGTCACTGCGCGTGGCTGCCTCGTACTCCTGAACAAGGCTGTCAACTGTCTCACGGGACTCATCCAGCTCGGTGAGATCGTCTTTGAAGATGTCTTCGCGTCGGAATTGATCTAGAAAAGCGCCACGTTTGCGTAGCTTGTCGTATTGATTCAGTGCCCGCTCAAATAGCGAGCAGATGCTGGTGTGGTTGGCCAACATCAGGCCAGAGACGCGATGGTTGCTTTGCACGTAGGGCGAAGAGCGGGACAGGGCCACCTGGATAGAGGTTGGTCCCCAGGGTATAAACTGGGCCATCTTCCGATCACGAATGCGCTGCAGTGACTTGTGCACCTGGCTAGGATCCACCTCGCCCTGGATAATGTTAAGTATAGATATGTAGCAATGATGATTTGTCTTGTCGGGACCAGTGGACACCATCATGTTTTTGGGCTGCAGTAGACGACGCATTACATCCAAGACGGTCGTTTTGCGAATATTGACCGCTTGCTGATTGTTGACGTCCGAGTCGCTGGTCAAAGGCGTGTAGCCCGTCATAAGGAAGTGCAACTGGGGTGTGGGTATCAAGGGCGCCATAAGCCCGATGAGATTGTTGTTCATATACGAAGGGTAACGCAATGTGGTTGTGCTCACGCTCATAATGGTGGACACTAGATTGTTGATTTGGGAGAAGCTGGGATTCTGGATGTGCAAGCGATCGCAAGCTATGCGATTCAGGGCCGTGTTGTCCAGGACGACCACACTATCCGCCGCACTGGTTAAACGTCTCAGTGTCAGCAATGAGTTGTATGGTTGAACAACAACATCGCTTATCTCATCCTGATTGGGAAACACACTGAAGGTCTGTATGAGTTTCTTCGGATAACGGTCTGCCAGGCGCTCCATGATAAAGGACCCCATGCCAGAGCCAGTACCACCGGCAATGGAATGACAGAGTATGAATCCTTCAAGGGAATCACTTCCATCGGCTTCTCTATCGATTATGTCAAATATTTCCTCCTGCAACTTATCGCCCTGACTATAGCCAGACGCCCAATTATTGCCAGCGCCGCCACCATGCTTTGATAAATACACGTTCTCTGGGTTGTAGAGCTGAGGGAAATAAAAGGAAATAGCTGCTGACTTTGAAATCGCTTTGGTCATCATTTTACCTTTGCATATGAAGAGCCCATTATTGTATTGATCACCCTCGGCTCCAAGTCAAGAAGCACCGCACGCGGTATGTAGTGGTCATCATCGGCCTGGTAGAAGAACACATCTTTGCGGTCCATGCCATCGGTAGCGAAGTCCTCTAGAACGCCGCTTGGCGAAATGCCATGTTCCAGGCACAGACGTTTCCAAAACTCGAACCCAACTGCCCAGCAAGCTTATTTAGCATCCATTTACATATTTATGTGTATTTGTTACTTACTTTGATTGCCGCATTGGCCCAGCTGCAAAGTAATTATTTCGCTTGGCATTTTTGAATGTAAACGCAAACTCAAGCGTCAAAGTCGCAGTATATTCCTTCCGTCTATAAAATGACCAGCTGTGTCCACGCCACGGCTATGCTCTGAACCCGTATAATAAGTTTGTTTCTCTTTTAAACTACAACACACAGAAACACAAAAGGAAGGATATTATATTGAGACAAGACAATCATTTAATTCGAACAGGCTCGAGCAAATATTTTTTAATAACAAGTGCTGGGTAACGAAGCAACATCTTTCGATATCATGTCCCCTAATAGTGTAAGGTGACGAAATGGCGCGGGTCGGCAAATATGGTATTCAGATCAAAGTCCTTGATGAAAATTTTCCGCAGAAATTCGACAGTTGATTTGAACTGAACCAAATTGAGCTAATTTTGGTCAGCAAAATACTATGAATTAACTACTTTTCTCCCTTAGTGACGTCACGCACAGTGGTGCTTAGCAGAAATCGGTCGACCCTGTGTCACCTCACATTTACGGCTTGAGACGTTGAAGTATCTTTCAACACTATTGCCGGCTTCTTGAAGAAATATTGGTCGTCGTTGCCCGCTCAGAGTTGTTTTGCTTGTCCGCACACAATCAAGATATTATTTTTTCGAGCATTTAAGTCGAGCACAAATATTCACAATATAATATAATACAATGCCCCGTGCCAAGGCCACTAAAAAAAAGGTAGAGGAGCCTTTAGAGCTCGCTGCGGCTTCAACCAATGGAGGTGTCGTCAATGAAAACGCCGGTAGTGCAGATGCTGATGCCAAAGTGCTGACGAAGGGGAAGCCACGCGCTAAAAAAGCATCCAAGACAACTGCTGCCGAAAACCCAGATGCAGACCAAGTTGAAAACTCCCAGACCTCACTTGCACGTGGCGGCAGGAAGAAGCAGTACAAGGAGGAAGAGGAGATCGTCGGAAAAGAGCCTAAGGCTCCGAAAGGACGTGCTGGAAAGGCAAGTAGCGAGCCTGATGTAATTGAGGATCCTGCACCAAAATCTAGCAAAGCAGTCAAGTCTCGGGCCAAAAAAGAAAAACAGCCTGCTGTTGAAGAAGAGGAAGAGCCAGCACCACCCAAGGGCCGCGCCAAAAGAGGAAAAGCGACAGCTGTCGAGGAATCGCCTCCAAAGGAAACAAAAGCCCGCGGACGTAAGAGGAAAGACCCTTCAGAAGACGCAAATGCTGTGGTAGAAGAAGTAGAACCGCCGAAACAACGACCAAAGAAAGAACAACCACCCTTGATCGCGGCAGAGCCAGCGCAGAAGGGAAAAGAAAATAAAACCGAAACAACAACCAAAAGGGCTCGAGTTAACAAGCGTCTGGCAGATTCGGAAATTGCCGAGGTTCTTGAGGAAGAAGATGTAGTTCCAGAGCCGCCAAAGGCTACCAATAAGCGAACTAAGAAAGCGAAAGCTGGGGAAAACGGTGTCCAAGCTGAGCCTGTGCCAGTAGGAGATTCGAAGAGTGCTAAGTCTACAGAGGAAGCTAAAGCAGATGCAGTCCCCAATCCCACAAAGGCCACCAACAAGCGAGCTAAAAAAACTAAAGAAACCGAAGCTGTGCCGCCAGCTGAGCCGACTGAGGCAGCAAAGCCAGCTAAGCAGAGAGCCAAAAAGGACGGCAAGGAGGAACCCGAACCAGCACCCAGCAAAAAACGCGTTCAGAAGGCCTCTGCCAAGAAGGAGAACGAGGAGCTGGGAGAGACAGCTGAAAGCAAGCCAGGTTGGCGTGAACTAAATAAAATACACAATTGCACACATTTCTAACCACACTTAACTTTATTTCAGTTCGCGGTCGAAAAAAAGCCGCCACTAATTCGGAAGCTGTTGAAGATGATGCGATTGATGGGTCGAAAAGTATGTTGGTGGAGCCCTCCGGATGCGTGGGCGGTGCAGTATTGAAAAGCTTGCACAACATGCTCAACTTTTGTTTTCCAGCATCCAAGGCCAAGAAGGAGAAGGTGGAGAAGGCTGGAGAAGCCAAAGTAAATTTGGATAAAGCTGATTTTGCCCTGCCAGCTGAAAAGGTATTCAATTTCAAAATCTCCAGCTGGAACGTGGCTGGCCTAAGAGCATGGCTCAAGAAGGACGGTCTTCAGAGTTTGGCTCTCGAGGAGCCAGACATATTTTGTCTTCAAGTAAGTCCGCACCGAAACCCACTAGCAGAACATTATTATTCACCTTTTTTGTTGAAGGAAACTAAATGCTCAAACGATCAACTGCCCGACGAAGTGACCAACGTGCCGGGCTATCATCCCTACTGGTTATGCATGCCAGGCGGCTATGCTGGGGTGGCCATATACAGCAAGATTATGCCCATTCATGTCGAGTACGGCATTGGAAGCGAGGAGTTTGATGATGTGGGACGCATGATAACCGCCGAGTATGAAAAGTTCTATTTGATCAATGTCTATGTTCCGAATTCGGGTCGCAAGCTGGTTAACTTGGAGGCCCGCATGCGTTGGGAGAAACTGTTCCAGTCCTATGTACAGAAGCTCGACGCCTTAAAGGCGGTCGTTATATGTGGCGACATGAATGTGTCCCATAGCGAAATCGATTTGGAAAATCCGAAGACAAACACCAAAAATGCAGGCTTCACTAAAGAGGAGCGGGATAAGATGACAGAGCTGCTTGGCCTCGGATTCGTTGATACCTTCAGGCATTTGTATCCCGACAAAAAGGGTGCCTACACATTCTGGACTTACATGTCCAACGCACGCGCTCGCAATGTAGGCTGGCGTCTCGACTACTGCATTGTCTCGGAGCGATTTGTCTCGCGCATAGTGGACCATGTGATGCGCAAGCAGCTCCTTGGAAGCGACCATTGCCCAATTACTGTATTCCTTAATATTTAAACAGCATTCCACTTTATTTTCTTTGTTTTTATTTGTATGTATTAATTTGTAGGCATTACGACCTTTTCACCCCTCATATAATTGTACCGCCTGTTCTATTTTTGTTGTAGATCGACCAAGTTCGGTATTTAAATAGAATTACACAAAATAAATTCCTCGTACAAACAAAAAGTGTTTGAAAACTGATAGAAAATAGCGCATAGATCGATAAACAGACTATCGATGCATAACTATTTTATTTGAAACCAGTTGTTGTTCCAGAGAGTGTGGAGTAGTGTGACAACAGCATGGAATTTTGTATTAACTTAATTAAATACATTTTTCGCAATAATACATTGTATATGAACTAAACAGTGTTCCATTTGGGCAACTTTCCCTTTCTAGGTCACACACCTTGCAACGTCTCGAAGATGGAAGTTTATATCGGTAACGTAAACAGACACCGAGCAAAATTCATTTAGCAATAATGTAATAATTTCATTTACTGTCATTTACTATCATATCGGTGATATATTCTTTTTTGAAAAAATATCAAAATGATACAAAATAAATCTTCGAAAAAATATCGATATATTGATATTTTCATATATTTTTTACAACCCTAATTTTTGATGACTTCATGTTTTAACTTTATTTTGTAAACAATTCAATAAAAGGGAGTGATTAATGTTAAGTCAATCTAGTAGAGAATTGTTTTCTTTATTTAATAAAATTATATTTTTAGTGCTGAAGATCCTAGCTATCTAGGAACATTAAACCGAATATCAATATGATGGAATCTTTTTCGATTGGCGGGAAAGAAGTGTTGAAGTCAGCTGCTGGGCGCATCCCCACACTGTTTTCCCGCCCAAATTTAGTTTGCTCCAAATTGATTCTATTTTTGTTAAATATTAAAGGCAATGGCGAATACAGTTGAAACCCCCAAATTTTCATCAGACGATGTTTCGCCAGTCAAGCGTAAATTGGAAGATTGCAATGTTGGAGTGCAGCCTGAGAATGGCAACTTGGCGTGCGGCAATGGGTCCCCCGTGAAATGTAAGATGAGCAACGGCGGATCGGACACCAATCAAAATGAGCAGAAGTATTTGGACTTGATTCGCTATGTCATAGAGTACGGTGAACGTCGTATGGATCGCACCCAGGTAGGCACACTATCGACATTCGGCAGTCAGCTGCGTTTCGACATGCGGCAGTCGTTTCCCCTGCTGACCACCAAGCGGGTGTTCTTTCGGGCGGTCGTGGAGGAGCTGCTATGGTTTGTGGCCGGAAAGACAGATGCGAAGCTCTTGCAGGCGAAGAACGTGCACATTTGGGATGGCAACAGCACCAGAGAGTTTCTAGACAAGCTGGGCCACACGGACCGCGCCGTGGGAGATCTGGGTCCTGTCTATGGCTTTCAGTGGCGACACTTTGGTGCCGAGTATGGCACCTGCGACGATGACTACAGCGGCAAGGGCATCGACCAGTTGCGCCAGGTAATTAGGACCATCAGGGATAATCCATCCGATCGTCGCATCATTATGTCCGCCTGGAATCCACTGGACATACCAAAAATGGCATTACCCCCCTGCCACTGCCTTGCACAATTCTACGTCTCTCAAACTCGAGGAGAGCTCTCCTGCCAGCTGTATCAGCGGAGCGCCGACATGGGCCTGGGCGTGCCCTTCAACATCGCCTCCTATGCCCTGCTCACCCACATGATAGCCCATGTAACGGGCTTGAAGACGGGCGATTTTGTCCACACCATGGGCGACACTCATGTGTATCTTAACCATGTTGATCCACTAAAGGAGCAGCTAGAACGCAAGCCACGACCGTTTCCAAAGCTGAAAATCAAGCGAAAGGTCGAGAACATTGAAGAATTTCGATACGAAGACTTTGAGGTCATCGGCTACGATCCTTACCCTAAGATAAAGATGGACATGGCCGTCTAAAAGTACTCCTTACTGTATTATTATCTGAAATACTGGCCAAATTCGTAAAATTTTCCAATCTCAATTTACTTAATAAACTAATTCTCAAAAATGTTAAGCTTAACTAAAATTAATTTTCTTCTACAGTTGTTGATCCGCGCTTCCACAGCTTAAGGTCTTCGCAGTTGTAATGGGAACATTCCATCCAGCTAACAAGAATACTCAGTCATGCAATATGTGTAGATGTATTCGCTCTCCTGTACCAATTGCTCGCTTAGAGACATTGCCCACATTGCCAGAGATTGATTTCTTATCAGGTTTCGCTTGGGCTAGTCAGTTGCCAGTCAAGAGTCGACAGACTGTTTTTTAGAAGGATACGTTTCCAAATGGCAATGATATTACGTACATCTGTGCATTGCATTCTAGATAGAATGGATTGACTTCAGCCTAGTTTCAACCTAGAATGTAAACGAATTGCGGGGAATTGTAGGGCATAGTCTTTAAACACATCATTTCATAGCTTTATTGGAATAAATTGTTGGTTTCATTCATCGTGTGTCGCTTGTGTTTGTTTGTTGTTGTTGTTTGTAAATTCTCAGAGTAATCCATAATGAAGTTAATTGATTCTTAATAAATCTTGCACAGAGTATACCATAAATATGCTATATAAATTTGCTTGATTTTATCGCACACAATATTGTGATTTTTTTGGTTTTTGGTTTTTGGTTTCTTGGTTTCGTCTTTAAGTTTAATTAATAATGAAAATTCGAAGAAAATCGCTTAAGGTCTTGTGTCCATATGAAAGAACTCGACTCGACAATAATTCAATATATAATTCATGCACGTTAATTAAATTGGAATAATTGTTTCATTTCGTTTCGGTTTTGTCAGTGATGATTAAAGATAAATACATATTTGCTACTACAATACGATACGGTCCACCAATATTTTGACTATGTTTATAACGACGAGAAAGAAACTTGCATAGTTGTCGTACATATGTATATAGTAAGTAATATGTGGCATAATACATACATACACATCATATATTGTATAAGCTAACCCATAGACAAATATAAATTAGATGGAATCATTATAATCTCTTATGTGAAATTCAATATGTTATTTAAACTTATGTTGAGCTTGAAAGAGCGAATGCCACTAAGGGTCTGAGTTGAGTTTAGATTTTCCATATTCCATACTTATTTTCTTTCTTCTCCGTTTTCCGTTTTGGCTAAAGTGATTTCTCTTCATCTTCTTAAAGGCAGCTTAGTGCCGCACCGCCTAATGCCTTGCCCTTGCCTTCGACTTGCGTTTAACAATAGTGCTTAAAATTAGTACCTTTGACTAAGTTCTTTTCGACTAAGATTTGGTTTTCAATTAATTTATAATATACTTTTAGTTTTATTTTGTATTTCTTCAACATTTAAACATATAGAGAGAGCTTCTTGCCACCTTTACCTTAGCAATGGTTTGGTTTGGTTTGTGTGTGTGTGGTTTTTCTTCTAATCTGTTCGATAGTCGGATCTTGAGGGAGGATGTTGGAGCAGAAACCAAGAACTGATCTGGACTTTTGAGAGAATTCTGGAGCGAAAGAGGAAATAATACGCAATCGAAAACTAAAAAATAATTGAATTATATTTTAGCAGGATGGAAGGACAGGATATCCATACAAGTTCTGTTGCTCTTCCTATTCCAGTTTTAAACACAGTCTTATAATTTATCTAGCACTCTCCCTGTCCATTCAACCGTTCTTGTAGGGATCGACACTCGAAAAGGCTCGACAAGCCCACAAGCCGTCCAATTATTGTAGCTAATTGCCATCGATTCATAGCACATTTCTCGAATAGATCGTATCTGTAAGTAAGTTCCATATGGGGGGCTTTTTGCTATCCAACATTTATTTAAGTGAGATTACAATAGTAGAGAAAAGAGTATGTGTGTGTTTGTTTGTGTGCTGTGTGAGAGAAACAGACATTTAAAGAGAGATAGAGAGAGCGCTGCAGGCCTCCGCTTCCGCTCCAACTTCCGCTTCCGGCTAGAAGCCTGCAGGCATTTGCACAACCTTATTGGCTCCAAAACGCGAATGTGCCTCTAGAAACGACAAACAGATTAATCAATTAATCAATCAATCAATCAATCAATCAATCAATTAATCAATCGTGTATTATCTTTACATACTCGTACATCTTTGGTTTTTGGTTTCGTTTGGTTTGGTTTTGGTGTAAAAGTATAAAAGTGTACCGTTTATAAGCCTTTCTCACTTGTTTGTTAGTTAAAATTTGTGGTAACTTTTCGTATTTTTGTTTTTTGTTTTTCGATTTCGATTTCGTTCTCTTTGGCGAGACTCTGCTTCTCGTTCTTCGTTTCTCAAGATATGCGCTTTGTTTTCCTATTTTTCTTCTTTAAATGTTAACATTATTGCGTTTTTATGTAAAAATTATAAATTTGCTCGTTCCATTTGTCATTTGTGGTTTTGTTCTTTGTATTTTTTTTTTTGTTTTCGGTTTTTTGTTTTGTTTGGTTTGGTTTAGTATTTTCTCGATTCCTTAGTCTTTTCTGCATTTAGTTAAACGTTCTGTTATCAGTGATCCTCAGCGGACTTTGTTCTTTACGTATGTTTCTCATGACGTTCCCTTTAATATCCCGTTCGTTCATCTCCGTTTTGCTTTGTTTTGTATATTATTGTGCGGTGTTTTTGTTCGTTACCATACCCATTAAGTATATAATATGTATATATAATATAATATATTGTATATATAGTACTCATGTATATATTTAAATTTTTAAAATACTTTCTTGGTTTTGTTCGGGCTTCCTCCTCCTCTTCTATCTTCTGTCTTCTGCTTCTCCCTTACTATAAAACATTTCCTCTTAAAAAATGTATATAATCGATTGCTTTTGTTGTTGTTCGGGTTTACTTTTACAATATTCTTTTATTCTTAATTGCATTACGCACACAGAGATCTCCAGTTACACAGATCCTGTCCGCCAATGTGGAATGGGATCCCTACAGTCCGCACCGCAGTGCGCCATGGAATCCCATTCCAATCAAAATGCACAAAAAACGGTGCCTCGATTTCTACATTTTGTATAAAAACTTTTCATTTGGTGTTTTTCTCTTGTAGTGTTTGATTTCTTTGGTTCAGTTTGAGTTTCCTCGAACTTGCCTAGAAATTTTTGCTGGAAGGTATTCATTCTTTCTTTCTTATTACCGCTTAAAAAGCAAGAATTCTATTTAATTTTTGTCAGTCAAGCATTTGCGCATGATTATGAGTTTTGAGTGTGTGTCCGTGTGTGTTTTTGTGTGTGTATGGGTGTTTATCTTTGTGTAGGAGAATATTCTTATAATTTAGTTTTTAATTGGTTTCTTGATGTGGGAAGGAGAGTAAAGTGGAGAAGTAGTGGATACTATAGCCATTGAGAGCTCTACAAATCTGGAGGCTTGGCATTTTGCTGCTTTGCTGCTACGCACTACACACGCACATACCTAATATATTCGTAGCCGTAATCGTAACTATGTATATATGGATGTATATAATAGTATATACTCGTACTATATGTATATATATATCATTTCTGGTAATAAGTTTTAATAGTATGCAATTAATTTACTGACGTATACATGAAAATGGTTTCCCGCCTCTTTTCTATGCTTTCCTTTTTGTCTCTATGCATGCCATGATTTAGTATTCGTAATAATTTCCTTGGTATGTATGTAGATGTATAAACATTTAAAATTTGCAATACACAACATCAATATATTGTTAATCATACATATATAATAATTGTTTCATAAATAGTTTTAGATTTTTCATATAGTGCTATAGCATAGTTTAATGTCTCTTAACATTGCAAATTTTACGTTTCGGGGGACCTTATTTACCAGGCAATGGAATCGAGGGATTCAAATTATAATCATAATCATACGATTCAAATAATAAATAACAATAGATAGTAAATGATCTCCTACCTTTCCCAAGCCATTTGGTTATTTTCTTCTCAATTGAATTGCCCGTATTTTTGTGATTTTTCTACAACTAAATTGAAATTTTGGTAATCGGTTTTCTAATTCTTTAGGGACACATTTGCATTTGTAGTACATATTGCAGGGAAATCTGTCAAGCACCATGATTTCGTTTTATCGACCTTCCTTCCTTCCATACACACTTTCCCTATCTCTATCTCGACTCTCGGAAACATCCCAGCTATCGCTCTGTCATCCCAGCTTTCCCAGTTTCGTATTTAAAAATTTATTATATTTAGTTTGGCAATTTGTTTAACTTGTTCATTAATTTCTTTTATCTTTTAACGTTCATCGTTTTTCTTTGTCTGTTTTTTATTAGCTTTCGATATTGCTGTTGAGTTGGGTTAAAACAAATTCGTTATGCTGAAACGCGTTTTTTCAATCTACATAAGTTACGTTACGTACTCTCTCGTTCTGGTTTTAATTTATTTATTTCATTTTCATATTGATTTCCATTTCCATTTCATTTCTTCTATGCTTGTTTGTCTAGGGAGGGACTGTTCTGATCTTTCTCTAAAGTTACATTTTTAGCTTCTTTTTGGAATGGCGTCATGCGATTTTGTAGCTGGCTTTGTTTTAGCTTTACAATCGTTGATTAGATTATTACTATTATGATCTCACTTTGCTTGTATCGTATTATGTATGCTATCCGTTATCCGCTTGCCCTTTTGCTGTTTTCGATTTTTCTTAAACATTTATTCGTTGTATTCGAAAAATTCTCATTAGCTCTTGCTGCCATTTTATGTGTGTTCAGATGCGTTCTGTGCTGACACCAGAGAGTCAGGGCAGGGATGGGGCAGTATGACTTTATGACGAGAAGGAGATTAGTTTGAGGGGTTCGAACAAATGTTGTTGTGGGATGGGGGTGGGATAGAATAAAGGGTTCGACTATATATAGGTATATTATGCATACATCGTTTATTTTAGAAAAAGTTATACATTTAATATAAAACATAAACATATGCATGTCTTGTTTGGTTGCTTCTCGTGTTCTCATTGTAAGTATCTTGCATCTTTTATCTAGCATTCCGTCGCATTCTCTGCATTGTCTATTAGCAAAACGGCCTGGCCTGACTATATGCCAAACCAAACGCCTCTACATGTATCTGTTTACGCATTCAGTTCTGTTTTCGTATCTCATTTATACATTTATTTATAGCTTAAATATTTGTCATGTTTGTTTCTCATTCTTTGGTGGATTGTGGGCTTCATTGCCATCAAAATGTTCCTCTTACTATACTCTGCTCTGTTTAAAAATATGTGTAGAGTAGAGTAGAGTAAAGTTGAGTGGAGTACATCCCAAACAAAAACTTAACTACAGCTTTACTACTGTCCTTTTTTTCCTTTCTCAGTTTCTCAGTTTATTCCGATCTGGAAGCCATTCTGTCCGCTGGTGGCGACTAGATAGATGTTTCTTTAAAAGTGCATTAACGAATCAAATATAATGGTAAAGTTGTACTTATTTTGTAGTACTTATTTAATCACGGGCCCGATTGGTCTGCCCCCCGATTAAAGTTAAACAATATATGTGTGAAGGATTGGATACAAAACGAAAAGCGAATTCATAATTCATCGAAAAGTAATCAACTTAAACTAGGATTTGTTTTTTAGCTGATGCTTTGGTTTTAAGCTAACAAAATGAAAAAAAGAATCGCTTTGGCTTGAGCGAAGGAGGGCTTTAAATCAAATAATAGTCCCCAAATGTTGCCTCTTAGCCAGCTTACAAAGTAATTTGAAGTAAATGAATGAAGGTAAATGTTCTTAACCAATTGAGCAATCAATTAGTTCATGAGGGTTGAATCGAGCAACTAAACGATAACGAGTAGTAACGAGGATCTTTAAAAGAACCAATTCGACCAGGAGGGCATGTTCTTGTTCCCAGAACCAGCACCTGACGACGATCCGTTGGCTGCCATTCCCAGTCCCATGCCCATGCCCATGCCTAGGCCCAGGGCTCCTCCTCCTCCGTTCCGACGGCTTTCACCCATGGAGCCTCCTGCTCCTGCTGATGTGCTGGCTGCACTGCTGGATCCGGAACCTACTGCACTGCTGGCCACGTTGGTCAGGAACTGGGCGAATTCCTGCTGCAGCTGCAGTTGTTGCTGCAGCAGCTCGAATTGATTTTGTGGCTTGTTGTAAATGAATTTTGTGGAGGTTTTCAAAATGTTGCTCGATGACGAAGCCGAGGAGGAAGAAGCGGCAGCGCTATTGCCAGCGCTGGTGCCAGCATCGCCATTGGACACTACGTGACTGTGGCTGTTGCTGCTGCTACTGCTGTTACTGTTACTGCTGTTTGTTGCTCTGGCTGCTGCTGCGACCGCTGCAGTGTTGTTTGCTGATGATCTCTTAGGTGGCGGCATTGATTGTTGCTTGTTGCTTTGAGTCGTTGATTGGAGCCTCTGATGCGGCTGCTGCTTGCTCGTGTTGCTGCTGCTACTGTTGTGGCTGCTGTTGTGGCTGCTGTTGTGGCTGCTGTTGTGGGTGTTGTGCTGTCTGTTGCTGCTAGTACTGTTGTTGTTGTGGTTAGCATATTTGCCATGTAGATTGTTCGAATTGCTGATGCTACTACTGATGTTGTTCTGATTGTTCTGACGATGGTTGTGGAGCACCAGACCATTGGCCGCCAAGGCCGCCGCCGCCGCATTGGCATTGACAACAGCAGCCAACTTGGATAGTAATTACGTTTGCTTGTTCTTGTTGGTCTTGAAGCTGACCTGGAGCACCCGGTTGCCCAGCGTGTAGCCATTGAGCGACTGTATGGCCAGCACCGCCTCCTCGTAATTGGTCATCGTGACGAACCCGAAGCCCTTGCACTTGTTGCTCTGCAGATCGCGAATCACCTGGGGGGTACAACAATCAGTTGATGCAAGACCACAAAATTGATTTGTCCCGCGCCTCACCTTGACCGACTGCACAGCGCCGAAGGGTCCAAACAGCTGCCACAGCACATTCTCCTCGGTCTCTGGGGCCAGATTGTAGACGAAAATGCACCAGCCAGAGCTGGCAATGGTGTTGCCCTGAATCATACCATTGGTGATCAGATCGCTGGTCAGCGGCGAGTATCGAGAGATAACCGAGCTGCAGAAGAGGGGCATACAAAATGGAGACATTCTAGTTGCTGTATACCATACATATAGATTGTCTTATATCTACGAATATATATGGCATATACGTATGTTTGTATATGTAGGTGTAGGCATGCGAATAAACTTATTTTCTAACGACCACAGCTGCTCTTCTCTCTATCCGTTTCTTTCTGACCTGTAACGGCCCGCGTTGGGATGTATGGCAGCGGCTGCTGCTGCCGCTGCAGCTCCAGCAGCGGCATTTGCCGGGAATGCCCGACCGCCTCTGGTCTGCTGTGGCGCTATGTACGCGGCCAGTGGCTGCATGCTGTTCTTGTTGCTGCTGGGATTGTTGGCAAACTTGACGGTTATCGGTTCGGTGGAGTTCTTGGGAGTGGTGCCGTTCAGCTCCTTGATGGCCCGATCGGCCTCAAAGCGCTGATCGAATCGTATAAAGCCAACGCCCTTGGAGAGACCTGCAAGTGATCGGGAATGGTCAGTGTGCAGTAAAGGTACAGGAAGCGGTACAGTTACAGATACAGATAAATTCAAGCGAAAGCAAGCGGCGACCTCTAATTTAATGGTTTTGCATGCATTTGATGAAGGATGAAAGCGAAAATGCGACGTGAAAACTGAATGAAAGGTGAAAGCAATGTAACTGATAGATAGATCTATTGTAATATAGTGCGGAAAATGCAGAAATGATCACAAATATAATTGGATTTTTGTATTTTTCATGTGCGAACGAACAGCATGGAAATTAAAGGGAAATGATTAAATGAAAATGATTAAAAGAAAAACATACCCGGCGCATGTTCATCTTATTTGGTTCGATTATTTCATGTAAAAATAAAATTGTAAATAAAATTTGCATTAATTATAATTTTTCAATATATCAATAATAAAGAAAACACAAGGGAGAGATTATAATTAGATTTGTGGAGAGAGCGCCAGCAAGATTCGAAATCAAATTTTGTGCGCGCTATGGCTAGGAGGCTACAAATGAATCGAAGAATATAGTATAGAACGAATATATATATTAAAATATTTAAATATTAAAATACTGGATACTGGGACATGCTTTTAATGATCAAAGATAATGGTAAAAGAGTCTCGTTTATAATTGAAGATTCCTCTAGGATCTAGGATCTGGGTTGTGGGTTCTGTGTTCCGGGTCTGATATTCCTTTAGTATTTATTTTTTCTTTCTCTCTCTCTGTCTATCCAGGAATCCAGGACTCACCGGTGATATTATCACAAAGTATGCGCGAAGTGATGATCTTGCCGTATGGACTGAACAATGATTCGAGATCCGACTGTGTCATATTCTTTGGAAGACCCGATACATAGAGATTGGCGCCCTTGATGCTCTCCGAGCTGGGCCGCGCAATGGATACCTTGATGGTTTTGTTCTGCAGCCGCAGACCGTTGAGTGCATTGATGGCCTTTTCGGCATCCTCCTGCTTCACGTAGTTCACGAAGCCATAGCCCAGGCTTTGGCCTAAATCAGGAAATGAGCAAGGGGATTAATCGATGGATGAACTCTCATTTTGATCCCACTGCGTGTGCATCGCGCATCGTGCTCACCTGTCACCTTGTCGCGTATCAATTTGCAGCTCTCAACCTCTCCGAAGCTAACGAACAGCGAACGTATCTCATCCTGGGACATTGTCTGTGGCAAGTAGTTCACAATCAGATTAGTTTTTGGATCTGGTTCATTGTTGTTGTTGTTGTTATTATTATTGTTGTTGTTGTTGTTAGCAGTGGTGTTGTTGTTGTTGTTGTTATTCGCTGTTGAATTGCTGGCATTGGATGCCTGGCCAGTGGCATTCGATGCAGTTGTCGTCGATCCAGAACCAGAACCAGATCCGGCTGCTGCAGGCGACGTTGAGGCTGTACCTCCGTTTGTCTGCGCCTGGCTGTTGGTCGTCACATTTCCCGTAGATCCTGTAGATCCTCCGCCGGTGCTTCCGCCTGCTCCTGTGGTGGTTGTGGTGGTGGTGCTGCTGCTGCTGGCAGTGTTGGCAGCTCCAGCAGGTGACTGCTGTTGGGGCTGCTGTTGCACGGCTGTCTGACCCTCGACCATGATGTGGCTGCTGCTGCTGAAATAACAATCCCAAATTATAAATAAAATTAATTACTTTACGCATTTTATATGCTTCAATTCAACGCAAAAAACACAGCAAAAATGCTTTGCATTGAATACCCGCACATAAAACTATTATTCGAAATGAACTTTACTGATTTCTCTTTTTCGACAAAACTTGATAAGGAGACAGAAATAGAGGGTGGAAGGAGAGTGTTTACAGTTGATCTTGAGATAATACTGCAGGGGGATCTGCAAGAGAACACAGCAACAAATTAGCAACAATTTGCGTAATGTATCTAAATTATGCGTGTCTTTTATTACTTACCCTTTCCTGAGGCGCACGCGGATTGGATCTACCGAAGTGGAACACAAAAGTCTTTCTATCTGTGGACCGATCTCCGGTGTTTTCTATAGCCTAGTTAGGAGCGCGTATGGGTGGCTTGTGTGCCCGAAAGTTTACTGAAAAACCAAACAAAGTTGCAATAAAAATCAATTATTTTAATTTAATTTAAATGACATGCGGGCAGGGCCCACTCTCCCCGCTTTTCTTGTGGAAACACGCGAAAGTGGACTTTTTTTTAATGAAGCCGTTGAAATGCCCTAACCGAGAGCTCTTCGTTGTTATGGTGTGGCTGGCACACATTTGCTGGCTGACTGCATGACAGAATGGGGGGGGGGAGCCGATAAGATACACCGGTAGGAATGATTGAAAAATCGATGCAATTAAAATGCAGTCTCCCCGGGGACCCAATTTAATGCCCTTACTAAATGGTGTGTCGAACATCGATTGGTGGCTGATATCCCTCTACATCCAACTGTTATCTCGACCTATTGTGGCTTACTCCTAGTCTTGGTCATAGTCTTTCTTTTTCTGTTGCAAAAGCAAATGTAGGAATATGTTTTAAACCGATCAAAGTTTAGAGACCGCTTCATGATATTTCCCTTGATTGGTATCCGGATCTTGAAATGGATTTCCTTATTGAATTCATACACTTTTCCACAAATAAAACTAAAATATTCTCCAGCTACGACGACAACGCATGCGCCTCACTCTGCCTATGCCTCTGCCATTCTCTCTCACACACCTTCTATCTCTCTTTACGGGCCGGACCGAGAGATCTCTTTAGCTTCCATTAAGAGAGATAGGTGGTGTTTTCTTTTCGTTGAAAGACATTGAAATACACAATAAATAAACAAATAAATGCATTCGAAATGGCAAATGGAGCTTTACTTCTGAATATTGTGCCCATATTGGAGCCCATACCTACACACCTGCGTATATCAGTATACATATATATGAACATATGTATGTACAATAAACCGTATACTTGTTATCCGACAAATACATGGGATGAATGGCTGGTGTGGTCGCTGCTCTGTTCTGCTTCTTGTTACGTTACACATTCTCGTATAGTAAATTGGGCAAAAAGCAAAATTGTATTTTTAGCATATGTTCAAATTGGCCTTTATGACGATTGCGGCCTGCAATAAATACATTTAAATGTCTGTGTTCTCGTACTTTTTTCATTATAAGTGGAAAAAGTTCGAAATATTTGTATGAAAGAAATGAAAAAGCAATTTATTATTTGAAATCATATCCTATAAAATATACATATAGTCGTATGTACAATAAGTAGTTATGTTTCTTTTTATTCGCAACTTTTTCGGAACCTGTCTGGTTTGCTAGCTTTTTCTTCTTCACATTTTTGTAACGACACTTTTATTTCTGCAATTGAAAATCTTACAAGGTAAGACTTTCTTTGAGTTTTTTAAAGGAAATTTTCCATTTCTTCTGAATCACAAATTGTTCGATTCCATTGATTTGAAACACCTTTCGTGATGGAATACTGTCGAATGTTTTAAATTGCACACAAGTCTTATTGCGCTGGCAGTTTTTTGCATTTGCCAGCTTAAATCGTGCGAGAAACTAATATTTTAAAAATAAACAAACAAATTCTGGGATGAACGAAATAGAAGAGGCTTGCTGCTGCTGCCGTGATGCGGTGCTGCGTAGCCGGCACAAATTATACTTGTATTTTCGAAAATATTCTTGAAGCAACACAAGCATCGCAGCTGATGCGATGACGTCGGAGCTGCTGCTGCTGCTGCTCGACGCATATTTGAGGTTAAGTGGCAGCAGAGTTTTCCCTTTTAAACGCCTGCCTGAAGGAAACATTCTCGCATTGAATTCATTTTCCGAATTATGTAAATCACCGAGAAATGCCCAGTAGGAAAGAACCTGGTTCTGTTACCTTTTCTTTCTGTTGGATGTTGAATGTTGGACGGATCCGATATCAGATCGGCGGAGCTTGTTGCTGATTTCTTGATTTCAGTGCGATTACGAAACAATTTTCTGGGGGGATGAATGTTTGCTTTTACGAATATATTTATTTTAATAATAACCGAGACACAAACCGAACCGAAACCGAATTTAAAGAAAGCACAACCAAAACAAAGCGACAACCGAAAAGAAGGGAAAGAAATTTAGTTAATTGGAGGGATTATAATTATATTGTTAAAATTTGATTTGTTGCCGTGGCTGTTGCAATAAGGAGAACCGAACTAAACAGAACAGAACCGAACGGAACCGAAACCGAAAAGTGCAACTAATTCGTAATAACAATAATAATAACAATAATAATAATAATAATAATAAGGAAATAAAACCGAACGGAAAGTAGAAAAGAACGCGTTCCTGAAACTCAACAGAACAGAAATAAATGATTTGGCGAGCGGCGTGGAATGTATTTTTATGCCTCCGAGCGAGTCTAAGAACGGAACGGGAGAGCGTCAATACCGAACGTAAGAGAGAGAGAGAGAAGACTGTTGACTGTTGTGCAGTGTTGGCCAACTTGTCGAATGCTCTTTGTCGCCGCAAGGGAAGAGAAATCTGTTTGGAATGGATCATACATACAGGTACATTTAATGCATGTATGCATGTATGTACATATATGTGTGCGTGTGTATCTATGCATGTACCATACTTGTACATATGTATGTAAATTAGATACGGGGGAGAAAGGTAATTTATAATTGGATTTTATGTGAAAACTCTCCATAAATATTTGCAATTCCTTTATAGTAATATGTATATTTGATGTGGCCGTCCCATTCGAAAGCTAATTCGAGTTCTAAGCACTAAAAAGCTGAAACTATTTCCAGATGATAGTCAAATTCTGTGGTAGCAAAACAGTTGTTCCAACTGATATTGGGTTTGTTGTGATTTCACCTTAATTACCTATTGATTGAAACACACATTGCCTGTGTCTTCCGGAAAGTTAAAAATCCGAATGATACTGAAACACCTGAAATACATACATATAATCATCATAATACATAAATATGTATGTATTCACATGTGTACATACATATCATTTGTTTGCAATAATGTACTTCATTTATTGGCTATTTAATTCACTTTAAGTTGAAACAGAAAACTGACTCCAATTTATAATAAAAAGGATTAATTTTTAAAGCCATGATTTTATCAATATAAAGTTTGTACTGTCGCTACTAGCAAATAAACACATGTACATATGTATATACATACATATGTATGTATGAGTACACATTTACTGACATTTTAAATATAAGTCGTACATTTAGAGGACTAAAAACGGTATTAAAGCGCCTCTGCGCCTTTAAAAATGATATTTATAATTTCACTACAGAAACCGTCCGTCCAACAACTGTTTTAGAGCCAATTTTCCCCCCAAAAACACGCCCCCACATAATGAATCACAAACCAACAATTCTCTTTAATAAATTGTTAAAAATTCCAACCGTCTAATTGATGGATGTACGGCTGGATGCGTACGAGTACATGTATGCGGAACTATGTAGGAAACTACATACATACATATGTACATCTGCTTGTGTGCACTTGCCAGCCAGGGCAAAAGAGCCATTCAAAACGCAAGAACAAAACAAAAAAGTGACACACCTTGCCAAATCCTTCGTAAAGGTAGGGAGAGAAACAGTGTGAGAGAGAGACAGAGGGAGTGGAAGGACTAGTAAAGTAGAAGAACGTCTAAAGCTGAATTATAGAGGCCGCTTTGCATTTGGGTGCGGCAAAAATAAACGGGAGAGAGAGCAAAAAAGCGAAAACTGCAGCAGAAGCGCAGGCAGCGCAGTCAGCTGTCAGCTGAGCGCGCCACAAAATATGCAAGTCCCGAGCACCAGAGAGTGCGACACATAAGCTCAGAGAGCAAGCTTAGCTGCAACCTGACGTTGACTTTGACGCTAGCGTCAGCGCCAACACAGGGGTGGGGTGGGCCTGGTGTAACAGTTACCGAAACCCGGGGCTCTATGCATCCTGTCCTCTTCAAAGTTGATAACTGAATTTGATATCATATATAATATATGGGGTAAAAGTAAGTTGGAACAAACATAAATAAAATAAAAAAAATAGCTCTAAGCTCTGTCAAGCTTTTTCTGCAAAAGGCTCCCCAAACCCCTCCCACCATCCGGCAGTGTCCGCTCCTGGATCAACGTCGTTTTTTTAGGTTAAATGGCGACTGCAGGCAGCGGCCGGCGCTGCACGAAATGTGCAGCTTCGTGCATAAGTGTGCAGTTGGTTGTGTATCTGTGTGAGTATGACTGTGTGTAGGCGGCAAATACATATCAAAGTGTAGAGAAAATGCGATTCTGCCGACAGAGAGCCTCCCCATTGAGCCCCGTTTTACTATCGCCCGATACAAGGCTTGAGTGCTCTGGGCGAAGGGCTGAGGGGGAGGGGAGAGGTTGTTCTCTACTCTGCTATATGCAAAGTGAAAAATCGACTTTGGGTGTGGGCACTCTTTTGCATGAAAAAAAATGTAAAATGTAACTGCGGATCCCCCGTCATTTTTCCATTTTCTTACTTGGCTCGTCGGCGCCGCAAAATATCCTCACTGATTTTCACAACTTTCCGTTATGCGTTTTCGTTTTTGAAAAACTTGAGAATTTTGTTCGTTGCAAATGAGTTTTAAAAACTAGTTGAGCACGAACACACACACATTTGAAGATTTTTCGAACTGATTCCGATACATATAGCACTATATATTCATGTTTAGATATACATATGTAAGTTGCATTACGAAGATGTGTGTAAGGCTGGTTGTGTGAGTATGCTAGATGTGTGTATTTTGATACCGATATACAACAATTTATAAACGACGAGAATCAAAAAACACAACTTGCGCCGGAGAGTGCAAGAACTAAATGGTGTTGTGTTCAATTGCCGCCAGGATAAATGCAGCCAGGACTCGCGACAGCGCTGCCCGCTGCACCAGTGTCCCCAGTGCCAGCAGCAGCAACAGCGCTGCCGCTCGTTCTGTCCATGTATCATAACAAGACGGTGTATTCCAGCAAAGCACTCTCCTTTCGTTGCTTATTTTGCTGAGTACAACTGCAAGTACAACAGCAAACATCGTTGTGACTGGATGTAGGCAAGTATGAATAAGACCCGAAAGAGAGGGAAAACACCACCATCTAATTTCGTCATGATTCTGCCATTGGCGGCGTACAGTTGAGTACGCGAGAGAGCAAAGGCATAACAACTGCGTAGTTTTTGCATTGGCATGCACAGTAGGGGCCAAACCGGCATAAGGGCTAGTTGAATGTATGTACGACCACACCACGCTAGAATAATACCGCATATGAGGCCATTTAAAAATTATTTATCTACATCCAAGCTCGATCATGCAAAATGGCACATCAGAAGAAGCAAGTTGTGAAAAGGAATAAATAAGTTAATACTATAAAATCTTGTTTAATTCTCATTGCATGCAATTTACAGTACACCGTACCCTAGACAGTACCATATTTTCATTCATAATTTGTGCAATATTAATCCAATATTGTCACATTGTACCAAATGAAAAGAGAGAGGCAGCTCCAACAATAACAAGAAGCTGCAGCACAAAATTGCGCAGGTACAGGCAGAAGCAGCCACAGCGCATGCATCCCAAGCGCTGCACTAAATACCGATAGAGTTCTCTCTCTCTCCTTCACATCAGTTAGTTATTCTCTGTACAGTTTCAGCTGCACTGTCACGCTTCGTCTTTTAGCCGAATACCCTACATTCGTTCGTAAAACATAAACAAGGAAATGCAGCCAGCAATACCGATGAACACAAACCAAATTGTGGTAGGTTCTTCGTTTCGAGAGAGAGCGAGAGAGAGACCGACCAACCGAGCATCTCAAGCCGGCCGTAACGGGAAAGAGCAGCCAAAAAGGCACCCAAACAAACAGTTAAATAGCAACAAATGCAAGGCAGCTGACCTGAAGGTCTGCAAGAGCGGCGAGGAGGGAATTGAGAGAGCCGAGCGAACGAGCAGCAAGCTCAACTTGACATCATTTGTGTCAAAAGACCATTGAACTCTGCGAGCAAAACGCCACCCCCTACACCCTACACAGCCCACCCACCAATACTCACAACCCACAACCCATCGCTCTCACCTATATGTATGCAACAATCTCTACTCTTGTCTTCTTTGTGTGGTGTGTTTTGTTGTTGTTTGCTTAGAGATGTATGTACATACATAAATATATATGTATGCACGTGTAAAACAACCTGCACACTCACAGATAAGCTCAATGCATTACAAACCTTTTCTATCTGCAGTTATCTTACAACTGTAAGTATTTTAGCCCCTATATGTACATATGTAGGTTTTAATATTATTTTATTAGAGGAAATAAAGCTTACGGTAAATTTAGAATAATTTAGTATTTAAATTTATAGAGTTGGTGAGGATTCCATTTACTTTCTTCTACACGAATTCAAGCCTCTTATTGTGCCGAGTGTAATGGGATCATCTGTACGCATCCAGTGCTTTGGAATTTAACCGAGCGCGTTCAACAACTCGGACGATGGTTTGGATCTCTTTTGAAAAGAGTCTGAGAGCGGTGGACATTCTCCTGTGGCATCAAGGTCTGAGGCGGCTCCTCCTTCACTTTTATGGCGGAAAGTGCCGCTCTGGCAGTTGGAGAGTAGAGACAGCCTGAGGCGGCCCCACCTATACAGCGGGTGCTGATAAAGTTGGAGAATATTGTTTAAGTAAAGAACATTCTCCGTCGTCTGCATCGTTGGTCTTACCATTTGTTTGGTTTTTACGCATGGCATTCACAGCGAGCCCAGGCTGGCCACCCCATGATGACACCCATCCAGGCATCATCAAAAATTCTTCTCCAGCGTATTTTCCATCGACAGCTAGGCGCTTGCGTTGGGGGAGACGTTTCAAAGTCTTTCTATTTACTTTTCCATTATGAAGAAGAGGAAGGCTCATAAGGTCCAGTCCTGTTTCAAAAGATATGTCACCTGATTCAAATAACCCATCACCTGTGATAGTCCAGCGACAGGCGCACTTTGCTCTTGAGCATTCAGAGTATTCAGCGCACGAGACAAAGGATTCGTCACCTGTGCCAACGAGCTCATATACCTGGATACTGGGTGAATCAACAATGATCTTTCATTAATTAATGTTTCAACGACGGCCGCACTTTGCGGCCTTGTGTCTCCTTAATACTTACTGCCTTGCCAATTTCTGCGGCTGCGAATATTGTCATGTTCGGAAATGTTCGTTACTAATCCACGGGGTGAATTTATAGCACGGCGCGTTACAGCCATAATCAAATTTTCGGAATTGGTTGCACGTTGGGTGGAATATATGAAACTTTGCGCGTCGCCTCAATGGCTGCAGTCAGAACGAGAGACATATATGCGTCAAGCTGGCTTTCCAGTTGAGCTGGGAGCAGCGCTGCGGTAGAATGAATTGATTGTTTTTCTTTGTGGATACAATTTTGGTGGCTTTGTGGCTGTGTTTTGCTGGCAAACATCTGAACGTCTGAAAGCCAGTAGACGTGCCTAGAGACGGCTATCTACAATAATTTTGCATAAGTTAGCAAAGTATAATGTCAATTTTAATATTTAATTTAATGTAATTATTTTAATTTAATTATATTGTAAGACTTTAAAGACGACAGCCGAGGAATGGAAAAGGTACCATCAGTAGTGCAGCTAATGCTACAACTCAGGCAGTGTCACTTATGCACATGATTCACCTTACAGACAGATACGACAGTTCGCAAGTCTAAATGTGAAGATGATGATGAATGCATGGGAATATACGGTGGTGTTCGATGTGAACACATATGTACACCCTGGAAAAAAATGGAATATTTCGCTTGTCCTGACTTGGTCAGGCGATTCAAAAGAGGAGAATTCATTTATGGAAATTACTATTAAAACTAATATTCATTTATGTAACTTCGTCACAAGCATTCGGTGCAACAAACGCTACTCCAAGGTTACTATATCAACACCAACAAATTCGAAGACGGCAGCACAGGTCGAAAGGCAGAAAGACGTCGACCGAAGAAGGAAAAGCGCGAACTCAGCACACGAGCGGACAATCGACGCAAAGGCGCTGGCCAAGATTATATAACCAACCCCTACCGCAGCAAAACCAAGTAACCAAAGCTCTCAAATGACGTAATCAACACTTAGCAAAAACGAAAACTCAGACATGCCAAAAGACAGGAGACCGGGCACAAGGGGCACAATCACCTAACATAATCTTAAATAAATAAATATTCCCAAAAATATATTCACGAAGTTCCAACGAAATTCCTTTCCCACGCTACCGGTGCACAACTATCACCTTTGGTCTGGACGTTGATATGCAATGACTACACCATCAAGTGGCCAATGCGACACCAAGCCGAAGCCTGTTACGCGCGGAACCCAGGCAGAAACGCAGCCCCTCATCCCGCCCAACCGACCGAGGGGCGCTGCCGCATGACGCGCGACGCGTGTTACCGAACCAATAGCGAGCATGCAGGAAAGATAGGTGTTAAATTAAAATTCGAGGAAAATTCAAAACTCAAAACACAACTCAAAAGCCTAACCATGCAAAGATAGCTAAGAAATAGTACTAATTACGGGAAAGGTATGTTAGTATTAGTGATTTAAGAAGAGGAAGGGAATTAGTAGTGGATATTATGTGGTAGAGGGAATTGAAGTCCGAGCAAAGGACCCTAAATGGTTCGTGCAAGGAATAATTCGATATACAAAGCGGAAGGAACAAAGAAATAAAGTTTCTAGTAGATCTAACAGGAATCGTAAAGTTTATGTGGCTCAACAAGTCAGGGTTTTCTACGTCACCCTTGATCAGGTTGTGCATAAAATCACCCCAAGCATTTTTCTGCGACTAACTAAGGTTGGAAGGTTTATTAAAAGCAATCTACGAGGGTAAGATGGCAGTCTCACACCTGCACCCCGTTAAGGCCACGCAAAGCAAAAAGTAAAAAGTTTTTCTGGACTGATTCTATACGGTCCTGGTGTACTTTGTACTGGGGGCACCATGCACAAGAGCCGTACTCTAAAATCGGACGAACAAGCGAGATGTTGAGAGTCTTCGTTATATATTGGTCGTCAAATTCCTTTGACCACCTCTTTATAAACCCAAGCACGCCCATGGCCTTATTTACCATGGTAGAAATGTGTTCAGAAAACTTTAACTTTGGGTCTAATTTAACACCAAGATCATCAACCAAGGTAATTCTCTCAAGAGAACCACCGCAGAGGCTATAAGGAGCCCAAAAGGGGCTGGAGCGATGAAATGTAATTACTTTGCATTTCGAGGCATTTAGGTGTAACATATTTGCACGACACCATGACTGAAAGTTATTGAGATCGGATTGCAAGCGAGAGTGAAATGAATTGTCCTTAAACTGGACACAGAGTTTAACATCATCCGCATACATGAGTACTCGAGAGTTTGTTAATACTGAAGGCAGATCATTAATAAAGAATGTGAATAGTAGGGGGGGTAGATGGCTGCCCTGTGGTACTCCAGAAGTAACCTTAACAGGTGAAGAGAATGAGTTTTTGAAGAGGACATATAACGAAGGTAGCTAGAAATCCATCTCAAAAGATTAGGCGGAAACCCTAAAAGGTCAAGTTTTTGTGCTAGAAGGGAATGGTTTACAGAATCAAATGCTTTGCTGAAATCAGTGTAAATGACATCCGTCTGCAAGTTACCTTGAAAGCCTTTAATGATAAAAGAGGTAAACTCTAATAAATTTGTGGCTGTTGATCGTCGCCTTATAAATCCGTGCTGGGACGGAGATATAAGTGATTTGCAGAGATGTTGCAAGTGCGGAGTTAAAATTTTTTCAAACATTTTAGGAATAGCGGATAACTTAGATATACCTCTATAATTATTTGCATCAGACTTGCTACCTTTCTTATGAAGCGCAATAATAAAAGATTCCTACCAGATGGGGGGGAACATGCAGAGTTAATGGATAGGGTGAATAGTTTAAGCAGGGGTCCACACAGAGCGTCGGCACAGTACCTGAGTACACAGCCGGGTACTCCGTTGGGACCTGGTGAAAACACCGGCTTAACTAGTCGAAGATCATGAAGCAGTGAGCTTTAATTTAAGAAGGGGCTGAAAATGCCGTTCGACCTTGGTAAACTGTATGGAGACGGCTGAGTAGATTTCATTAGAATAGGTTGTTTGGAAAATTTTGGCAATTGCCTGATCATTGTTTGCTGACATATTGAGAAATGATAGCGAGGATGGATGCTCGGACGTTCCACGCTTACTATTTACGAAGCTGTAAAACTGTTTGGGGTCCTGTGAAAATCGTATCCTGCATCGAGATAGGTAGTTTTTATAGCATTGAGCGTTAAGAACGGAGAAATTTGACCGAGCTATTACATAGCGAGAAAGAGAAGAGGGAGAACCAACTTCTCGAAATTTTTGTTCATTTTTTCCATATTTTAGGTTTGGTTAACGAATTTTAGCTCCAAAGTCTATCCATAGATTTTAATGAACGATACCTTGAAGGACGCCAAATTAATGCACCTATACACAAAAAAATAGAGGACACAGGATATAATTTTTTTGTCGACTTTTCCTGAGTTTTTAAAGTAAAAATTTCGTAAAAAATACCGCACAAAAATCATAATTTTTGCATTTCAATGCTTTATATTTCCCAGACGGTAAGCTGTAATCACAAAGTGTTTAGGCTTAACTTCTAGCTGTTTTATCTTTTCAAAATAGCAAAGTTCTTTACAACCAGACGTAAGATACTAGAGTTATGTGAAAAAAACAAGCGCTTCCTCTGAAAAAAGCTTTAAAAAAAATACCAGACTTAAAAAATTTTTCAAAAAAAAGTTCTGCTATAAAAAAAAAGCCATAATTCTTTAAAAAATTGTAAATCTCCATATCTATCAGAAAAAGTAGGTTTGGATCCTTGAGGAAAAAAAAAGTTCGATTTTGTCGAGTAGTGTTATCGATGTTGATTTGCATGTAATTTTTGACTACTTGCAAGCCCTGCTTAATTAACTGAAAGCAGCCAAGGCGTAGCTTAAGCTCAACACCAAAATGGTCTGTCGTGTAGTCGCTTATTATCTTAAGTCCCTCTCCCCAGTCAACGGGTAGCTCTGTTGAGCATATGAAGAAGTCAATGGAAGTGTGTCTACCTGTAGTGTGGTTCCTTCTAGAGGGTTCAGCAGTGGGGTATAAGATAAGGTTTGGTTGCTCGATTGGCCAATTGTGGAGCGTTCGTCCATCGGTATTTATATGTGCTGGGCTCTGCTCGGGGAGATGCCAGCTTGGGTGCTTGGCATTCAGATCTCCTGCAGCAATGATGGGGCTAAGGGATTGCTCCTCAATAGAGGTGAGTAGTGCGTTGATGTCCGTTGATGTCAATAGAGGTGAGTAGTGCGTTGATGTCCGTTGAGACGGTGCTCAGCAATGAGCATGATGTCTGGTTTGTGTATGGCTAGTATGTTATCTAATTCGTATCTCTTTTAATGAGATACGAGTGAATTGACATTTTAAAAAATGCATTTGAGCTGCATTACGCCATGGACATTTGAAATAAAAAGTCTAGAATGATCTGCAATTAATGCATTTTATGTCATTTTTTTAATTTTCTGGCGATTTTTGGATGACGCATCTGTAGGCCAATTTGCAGTTGCTCGCAACGTGCGAGAACCGTTGGCAGTTGTGGCACTGCAGTATTGAGTTTTTATTGGGCCTAAGTGGCTCAATCACTATGCGACAACTAAGTAGGGTTTTAAGGGCTACTATTCTCTTGATATTATCAACGTTCCACTCAGTCTGGACCAGCCAGAATTTTTCTTTGAAAGGCTTAACTGTGGTGAATTCTATTCCTGGAAGACTTTCCTCAAGCGACCCCTTGATCTCTTCGGCATTGTAAACTGTAAGCGGGATTTTCATAATTATAAAAGTATATGGTTTTAACTCCTTTGGAGTATAGGTAAAGTATTTGATCTAGTTAAGCTCAAGTATCTGCTTGGTCTTGGTAAAGCTGGCTAGGCTTGTAGCCCATTAGCTCATTATTAATTTTCTCCACACTATTGTTTCTTTCTCTCAAGGGTTGTAATTCTGTCAGAATTCCATCCAGTTGTGTGAAAGTGATGGTTTGCTCCTGTTCCATGTCGCACTCATCATCGCCTTCATCGACCACGACTTCACGGTTGCGACTAGCGGCGGCTAACTGAGTCATATTTATGTCTTCCATCTTTGGTTTTGTGTATTTATGTGTTTTCACTATGCGGTCACAACTACTTTTCAATACTGCCAATTTCTCAGTGCACTTTCAGTATATCTTTTGAAATTTTAAACGAGTTTTTTCTCATCCATGTTTATGTTTCTTTTTTGTGTGTGTTTTCCAAACAAAATATTCTCCCTATTTCAAAGGTACCTCAACCAGACTTCCCACATCCTTAAAGTCTATAACAAACCTCATCTTTTTCGTTAACCTTGTTTTATTATTTTTTTTGACAACCAATAGAAAACACGGAAAATCTTAATACTTCGTCAGTGCCTCGAATTTTGGCCTCTAAGAGGCAAATTATATAAATTGTACAGGATTAAAATGCTAGATATTCTGGCATTTGAAATCACTTGCAAATTGATTGCAACAATTCCAGACAAAAACTTTGTAACGGCCCTTTGGCCGGGGTATGCTCGCCGCGCCGGGGTTCACAGAAATTTGTTTGATCTCTGAATGTGGTAGCTGAAAGAAAAGGCATCTTGATCTAGAATAAGGCGACACGAGTAAGGTGGCAAAAGTAGGTGTTTATCTTTATTGATCTTAAAATTACAGAGTTTGGTGTGCCTTTAGCGGTGGTTACAAGCTCGTCCTCGAGGCCCTCCTTCAGGGTCGTCAGGGCCGCACGTGGCTACTCGATGTGTGCTGGTCGTCTCGGGGTATGGTCTCGGAGGATAATGCGCGGCGTTGGCCGGCGGAAAAGGCGGAGGATAATGCGCTCCGAGTAGGAAGGAAGGCAGCAAAAATTAAAATGTAGAGGAATCGTACGCACTAGCACAGTAACCAATGCATTCCAAATGGACGGTATATAGCAGGGCTTGTTGTGATACAGCTTAAGTATCTATAGTTCTATAGTTGAATAGTTCTGAGTGACAAGGTCAAAAACATGAATATTTACATAGAAACATTGGCCTGGGCTTTGGAGCTTATCCGGGCTTTCGTATTTTTTAATGATAACTCATTCATGTTTTTATGTTGTTTATGTTTATGATGTTTTGATGATTTGTTTATTTTGAATATTTAATGTGTGTTTTTGTAGATTATAGGAAAAAGTATTTTTTTTAGAAAAAACCTATATAAAATGAAGGATATGATGAATTATTAAGGGGTGGCTCCAATTGTGATATTCTCTTAAGTATTAAAGTATTACTACTGTCTCTATTCGTGAGTATGAGTTTGTTTGTATATTCAAAGTCCATTTCAGACTCAGTATCCATACTGCTTTCATGGCTATTAATTTTCTCTTGTATATCAATCAATGCTTGCTCTAGCTGGGCATTTGATTTGATTTGATTTAGATCTTTTATTTTGACCATTTGGGTATCATCTTTGCCATCATCACAGTCGTAATAATAGTTATGATCAATGTTGGCATCAATATTGGTGTCGGCTCCATGAATCTGGGGTTGGGCCTGAGGGTAGGTCCTTGCAGTTATTTGGCCCTTGTCTTTTAATAATGCTGTTATTTGTCCTGTAGCCGGAAACCACGTCACTTGTCGTATTATTATTAATTTTTTCACTATATTGCGCCTCTCGATGCGAGACTGTACATCAATATCATTATTGTTATTTTTATGTAAATTGCAAATTTCGGCTCGGGGCTTACCACTTACCACACTCCCTTTGGGCCATGCTTTTTTCTTGAGAAAGACTGGCCGTTTATACCATTAATGTTGTTCCCTTTTGTTCCACATTTATATTTTGTTTTTGATCTTATTGTCCACATATGTTTTTGTTTTTCCTATTCACTCTTAACTTTTCGGTTTTTTTTTTTTTTGTAGAAATATTTATTGTTTATTTAATTTTGACTTTTTTATTGTTTTTGATTTTTAAGTTGATTTTCATTGATTGTCATTTTTCAATGATTTTGGTTTTCATTTTCGAATGTAAATGGTTGCAATCCCAACGCCCATCTTGCTACTCGGCAGAATGGACTTTCAACGGAATTCAACCATTTCAGGGCTGAGTGATCTGTTATCACAACGAACTGAACCCTTCGAGGTACATCCTCATCTTGTGGATCCCCAAGTAGATGGCAAGACATTCTTTCTCTGTATTTTGTAGTATTTTGTTTCCTCGCTTTTCAGCTTGCGTAGGAAATTACATGCTCTCCATCTGCATCTTCCTCCGCTCCAAGACCGCAATCACTTGAGTCCGTTTGTAGGATAAAGGTTTTTCTGAAGTTTGGAAGGGCCAGAATGGGTCAAAGACAATATAAGATTGTTGGCTCCGCGCTGGGATAGAGTGTTAAATTCGGTTCGTTTTGCAGCCATTTATATAACCGATTACCACTTGTATTGATATGCTGAATACTAAATATCGGTGGATGCCAACTTGGATGTTTGGCATTCAAGTCTCCCCCAATAATTATAGGTGCATTCCCTGAAAATTGTTTGATTGAGTTAGTTAGTTTTTCAAGATCGGTTATCAATTCACTATACCCCGGTCTGTTGTATAGGGCGACTGCTATAATGGTTTTCCAACCTTGGCTATGATTGTTATTTGTCTGATAGCACTAGTCAACTCTAGAATTAGGCTGTGGCCCAAAATTTAGATTCTTATAGATTTCGAGGGCTTAAACATTTTTAACGAATTATTGTTTTTTTTTATGGTGTAGTTTTTTTTTAAAGAATTTTTTAAAATCTGGTTTTTTTTTTTTTGGTTTTTTTTTCAGAGGCAGTGCTTCTATTTTTCACATAACTTAAGCATTTTATATCTGGTTGTATAGAAATTTCAGTTCTGAAAGTTCATCATTTTTTGCGGTCTTTTTTTCAAAATTTTTACTTTAAAAACTCGGAAAAGTAAAAAAAAATAACAAAAAATACTTTCTGGAAGGTTGCGGGACCAACTGCCAATTGGAAACAAAGCCCACGAAAAGGGGTTGAATTTTGGTAAGTTTTTTGTCTATTTTTTCACTTTTGAGGTTTGGTTAACGAATTTTAGCTCCACCGTTTATCCATAGATTCTAATGCAATACTTTAAACGACGCCTAATTAATGCGTCTATCCAAAACCAAAAATGTTGGCCAAGAATAATTTTTTTTTTCGACTTTTCCCCGAGATTTTAAAGTCAAAATTTCGAAAAAAAAAACACCGCAAAAAATGATGAAATTTGAATTTGAAAGATTAATATCTTCCAGGCGTTAAGCTGCAGATACAAAAGGTCTGGGTCGGATTTATAGTTGCGTTTGTCAGCTTTTCAGAACTGCAAAGTTCTATTAACATAATATAGATACTAAAGTTAAGTGAAAAATGTGCTCTTCTTTGAAAAAAACCAAGAAAAATCTATCAGAAAAAGTCATTTTGGTTCACAGCCTAAATCAAAAGTTCAATTTTGTCGAGTAGTGTAGTTAACAAAATATTCGCCATCAAAATCAAGGATGTGTTTATAGACCACCCATTGCGGTCTTGCTGGCCTTTTCCCCAACTTTATTCTAAGTCCACGGATTAAGAACGGAGCCAAATGCATATAGTATGGGAAGGACGGTAGGCACTGTCGGGTGCACTTCACTCCACGAAAGTCAGCATTAGTATTCAATAAACGAATAATGCGTTCATCAAATGTGCTGGTTGTTTGAACTTTCGAATAATCCGGTGAAGTCTCTCCGTTTTCACGGTCCATCTCAACGTCAGTAGAATCAGCTACTATAACCGTTGCAACGGTTGTGCCACAACGCGTTGTGGCAAACCCTCGTGCTGTACTAACTGGACAGGCATCTAAAAATCCATCGTCCAAACCAGGAAAATAGACGGGTCCTTCCACCATAGGCCCTCGCGATTCCTCCGCTATCTCTACAGGATCATCTTGAAACACTATTTTATTGTCTCTTATTATGAAAAGTTTCACGGTACTGATCAAACAAATCAACATTATGTAATCGTTGAACTTCTTCTCTTAAGTTTACTGCTGTGTTTGGGTAAACAACTAAAAGAACAAAAATAGATGATTCCAATGAATAATCGAATTCATCATCCAGTGTAGCGTAACGAGTTTGGCTATTATTGTGATTTTACAATAGCTGCAGTACACCCTATGCTCATCAGTATGGTCCTTTCTTGCTAAAGCTTTAAATTCATCGCTTTTAAGCCAAGCATCGCGGCACTTCTGCTTATATTCTTTAGGGATTTCACAAATTGTTATACGTTAACATTCACTTTCACGCACATAGGGATGGTAGAATGGTATAGAGATGATAATATTTTGATTCAAGCAACAATAAAAAAAAAAGCGGAAAAAAGCCAAATAACATTCTAAAAAATCTAGAAGTCCCGCTTCCCGCAATTGCCAAACTATTCCCGCAGTTGTTCATAAAAAAAGCCAGATTTGAGGGGAAAAAAGCGGAATCGGCAGCACTCGCCGAGACGATGCGTCGCGACGACAGTATGTGTGCACATGCATACGTTTTTTTAAGGCGCTGTCGAAATATACCCTTCACTTTATAAGTGTAAGTTAATTTTGCAAACCGCTTACCAACCCAATATTAAAAAACTCTTATATTGTATATATCCCTCCAATAATAATTTCCTTTTAAGATGGTATATTCGATAATAATGAGCGGATATACACCCAGAAAACCAACGAAGCATGCCTTTTGCGAGAGTCCCGCAAAATGCTCGCAAACGAGCTCGCATGCGAGCTTGTGTACGAGTATTCATTTTTGTATCGCAAAACATTCGTAAACGAGCCAAAAATGAGCTATCCTTTTAGTATTGCAAAACACTCGCAAACGAGCTCGCAAGCGAGCTTGTGTACGAGTGAGACATTTTCGTATCGCAAAACATTCACTAACGAACTCGCATGTGAGAGTTTTACAATACAAGTGCGGACTGTTGAAAATATTGCAGAGTCATTCCGGTAATTTTACGTAAGCGCCCTCTTTGTCTCGTCTCTCGCACTAACGCCGTTCCAGCGTTCCTTCTCCGCCGATAGAGGGCTCACATTACTTGGGTGAGAGAGAGAGAAGAATGAGTAAGCGAGGACGTCACGATACAGAAAAACCAGGCCGCCATTTGGTTCTTATTCTGCCAGATGTTAAAACCAGGTGTTCGGTCGTACCACTCATACTTTACATTTCCCATAAACTCTTCCTTTTTGGGAATTTTCTCATCAATAGAACAAAATTTTGACAAAAATATATCTCAGCCTAATATAGAACAAATTTCAGGAAAAATATTTTATATCGAAGATTGTGGAAATTACATTTATTTTCCTTTAATTGACTAATTCAGATAGGAAAAAATGAATAGTCAATACAATTTTAATTTTGAAGAAATGGGAGAGAAAAATCAAGACAGTCAACTAACAAAGCTTACGCTATTGTAATCTAAGGCTTTGAGACTTTCGAGGACTCTCTTAAGGAAGAGCATTTTTTTAAGAACTTGGTAATGAAATTGTAAATTTTCGGAGTAAAGCACTTATTTGAAAACCTAATACTGTTCTTAAGTTCAAGGATTTAATCAAAAACAATGAAAAAACCATTGAAAACACTAGTCAACACGATTTTTCCTCAAGGAACAAAACGAACTTTTTCTTAAAGATTTGGGGCTTAGAAATGGTTTGATATTTTTTTTTTTTTCTATGGCAGAACTTTTTTTCACATAGCTCTAGAATCTTACGTCTGGTTGTAAAGAACTTTGCTATTTTGAAAAGATAATTAAAACAGCTAGAAGTTAAGCCCAAACACTTTGTGATTACAGCTTACCGTCTGGGAAATATAAAGCATTGAAATGCAAAAATGATGATTTTTGTGCGGTATTTTTAAAGAAATTTTGACTTTAAAAACTCAGGAGAACTCTATTTTTTGTGTATAGGTGCATTAATTAGGCGTCGTTTAAGGTATTGTTCTTAAAAACTAGACCAAACCTAAGAAATTAAAAAAATGAACAAAAAATACCTTTTTTAAGGTTGCGGGCCCAACTGCCAATATACATTGTAGATATAGATAAGAGATGTAGAAAAAAAATGTAAAATGTAAAAATTTTTTTTAATTCTAAAATTCTAAAAAATTATGTTAAAAAATGTATATACTGACTGAAAAGAGGAGGGGGGCGCCCCCAAAAAGAACAAACCCGCCCTTTGGGAAAAAAAAAAAAAAGGGGGGGAAAAAAAAAAAAACCCTCCAGGAAAAAGGAGCCGGGGAATAAAAAATACGGATTACATTGAAGATTGGCAGTTGTGTCCCACAGATAGCGATATATCTCACATGTTCCTATATTTTTATACGTTAATATTAAAAGTGGATGGGGGAGGGCGACGAGTAAAAAACAACTATTCCTCCAACTCATGTGATACCCACTGCTACAAGTGTATTAAAATTTACCGATTACATTTGAAGATTGGCCAGATTGTATCGTCGGTTCATAAGTTGCAGCGATGTAGGTATCCCTCCCCCTCCCCCACACACATATATTTTTTTTCCCCCCCCCCCCAAAAAGAAAAACTAAGAGGCCAAAAAAAAAAGAAGAAAAAATAAGAGAAAAAATAAAATTTTCATTTTATATATTTTTTTATTTTCATTTTATATATTTTTTTTATTATTACAGAGCGAGCCAGAGCCAATTCACAAATGCATGGGATGCGGCATAGAACATTTTTTTCTGAATTTGGTCAAAGAGTGAAGATCCACAAAATGTAACATTTTACAGAAGTCCAACAATGATTTTTGTTCTTCGTGCTCGAATTTAATCCAATCCACAAGAAAGCAATTGAATCTAAACAGAAAAGGACCAAATCGTGAGAATTTCTGTCGATGAAATCAAGGCATTTCGATGCAAGCTTCATGAGGTTCCAGAGGCGTGGTGCCGACTCGACTTCCTGCATGCCATACAGATTGGCCACTTTAAAGAAGGCATCCACGCGGCAAGTATCGGGCGGTCCGCCGGCAGGCGCTGATCCTCCACTATCTGTTCTGTGTTTGGATATCTTTAGCCTACAAATTCCTGCCAACACACTGACAGATTGGCAGCTATTGAAAACTACAAAATGTTGAAAGTTGGCAAACTTTTCATTGGATCCGCTGCAACGCATTAACTCATGTAATACTGCATTTTAGGAATGCTTTCGCATCCTGGGAGTCTGCGAGGGGGCGGACCAGAACACCGTGCGTCAGGCGTACTTGGATTTGGTGAAACGCGTCCATCTGGATGCGAGGAGGCCAGTGCCGAACGATTCCAGCAGGTGGACGAGGCCTTCAAGATGCTGCAGGAGAAGTTCACTAAGGGTCGGCGCAACATCCCGGACGACGAGGAGCAGGCCATGGAGTTTGACATCAAGCACACGGCGCCACAACATCGACAGTTTCTGTCCAACGAGGGCATTGGCTTGGGCACACCCTTTCAGCGCCAGAAGCAGTACCAGCAGGTGCGCGCCATGAAGGCCCAAGAGCGTGTCCTCGAGCATCGCATTGACAAGGCGGCCGCCGGTGACAGCACCCTCATGTCCAAGGAGGGAACCCATTTTCGCAAGCACGCCATCAAAACCAAATACGGCATTGATCGTGTAGTGGAGGATCTCATCCAGGAGTCCATGTCTATGGGCGATTTCAACAATCTCAATGGCTCGGGCAAGCCGCTGTCCTCCGCCCAGTCGCAGAATCCCTACCTGGACTTTACCACACACAAACTGAACAGGATAATGCTCGACAATGGCTTCATTCCCGAATGGATCACCCTCAGCAAGGAGATACGCGATGCGCGGCTGCAACTGTTGCTGAAAGTTCGCCAGGAGCGCGTCTACTACGGCGATTGGCCACTACAGCTTCCCGACGAGCAGGCCGCCTGGCAAAGGTTCTCCCTGGACCACGAGCATGAAGTCCAGGAGCTGAACAAGTTGATAGACAAATACAATCTGATTGTGCCCATACTCAAGAATCAGTTCTTTCGCTATCGCCTGGACCGTGAGGCCCCAATCGTGTTTAAGGAGACAGATTTAAAACGGAATCAGCCGCGTCCTGCAGCCCAATGCAAAGCGAAGGATAGACAGTCGGAAAAGGCGTTCAAAAGCTTGTTATCCGATCTGATAAGCCGTCTGTTGTGATTGGAATTGGGATACGTAAGCATCCCCATTCCATCCCCCGGTGATATTAGTTTGTAGAAATACGTTTAAATATTTTGAATAATTTGTTATATGATTTATAAAAACATGGAATGCCTGCAGTCTTAGCCAAAAATAGTAATAAAAGTAATCCCTTGGAGGGCATCAAAACTTACTAAAACTAAATGGTTAAATGTCTTCACTGGCCGTCCTTTGGCGCATCCTTCTTCACCTCGGACACCCGGCGCAGGGCACCGCTGGTCAACAGCGCCAATGCACGTGGAAAAGCCCAATGTTCGGCATGATGAATGCGTTGGGTCAGCATCTCCTCATCATCCCCTGGTAGTATCGGAACAGCTGCCTGCACGAGAATAGCTCCCGTGTCGACGCCCTCGTCGACAAAGTGAACCGTGCACCCGGACTCTGTATCGCCCGCCTCCAGGGCCTGCCGCTGGACATGCAGCCCCGGATATTTGGGCAGCAGTGAGGGATGAATGTTGATCAGACGGCCACGCCACTCGCGCACAAAGGGAACACTGAGTATGCGCATGAAGCCCGCCAGGCAGATCAACTCCACGCAAGCGGCCCTGAGATGGCGCGTTAGTTCCACATCGTAGACCTCGCGACTGGGGAAATCCTTGTGCGAGATGACCATCGAGGGTATGCCCGCCTTGGCGGCCCTCTCCAGACCCAAGACGCCCGCCTTGTTGCTGATCACGAGCACAATCTCCGCGTACACGCCCTGAGCTGAGTCACGAGTGGCATCGATGAGGGCCTGCAGATTGCTGCCTGTTCCTGAGATGAGCACCGCAACGCGTCGTCGGGGCTGAGATAGGATCCTCTGGGTTCTCGCCAGCGATGCCTCAAAGTTCTGGACCAGCACCTGGGGTTTCTTCGGATCCTTTCGAGCCACTACTTCGCCCACAACAGACGCGCGCTGTGGATAGCGGAGTTCCCGTAGCACGCCATCCACTTCCGTTGCTCCCACCACCAAAACCAGACCCAAGCCGCAGTTGTAGGTCCGCTGCAGCTCTGTGGAACTGATGTTCCCAGCTGCTGCCAGCCAGGCAAACACTGGTGGCAGCGGGTACTTGTTGGCGTCCAATCGCACGGCCAATTCCTTGCGCAGCACACGTGGTATGTTCTCGCTCAGGCCACCGCCAGTGATGTGCGCCAGTGCCTTGACCCCATGGTTGGGTCGGGAGAGCAGCGAGGACAATGCCTTCACATATATCTTGGTGGGCACCAGAAGCTCCTCGCCCAGTGTCTTCTCGCTGAACGGCGCCCGATCGTTGAGGCCCAAGCCAGCACGATTGAGCACCGCATGAACGAGGCTGAAGCCATTGCTGTGGACACCCGACGAGGGCAAGCCAATGAGCACATCGCCGGGTTGAATCTCTTCCAGGCGCGGCAGGATTCCCGAGCGCTCGGCTATGCCCAGAGCAAAGCCAGCCAAATCATAGACCTGCGGTTCGTACAGCAGTGGCAGGGCAGCACTATGGGAGGCTATCGATGGATACAGAAATGGAATTAATATGTGGAAGGAGAGGCAGGAGAGAGATCCACACCACGCCCAACTTACACACAAAACTGCTTTTGGCCTGGCTGGCACCCTCCTGTACGCCAGCGTTGACTTCCGCAGCCAAGTCCGCCTGCCACTTGCCGCAGGCATAATAGCTGGAAAAGCTAAAGGGTTCGGCTCCATTGCAGAGTATATCGTTGACGCACATGGCCACCAGATCGATGCCCACGCTGGCATTCCGATTGGTCTGCTGGGCGATCTTCAGCTTGGTGCCCACGCCATCGGTGCCCAAAATGAGTATGGGATCGTGGTAATGAGTGGGCACGCGTGTCAGGCGACGTCCCACGGCGTTCTCAAAGCATTCCTCGCGTGGCGTCGCCTTCACCTCTGTCGACGGCAGATCCTTGACTTCTTCCGGCAGCTGGGATTCCCCCAAACCTCCAAAGGGTGCGGCCAATTTCTGCAGCTGCTCCACAAAGTTGCGCACTTTCACGCGGGGAGCATTTCCCGAGGATTTCACTTGACGATTCAACACGCCCAGAACCTTGGCACCCGGCAGGGATGTGCGCCACAGCAGGCTTCTCTGCGGTAGGACCAGCACCATGCCAATGCCGCAGTTGTGCCTTTCCAGCAAGGTCTGGGCACTCAGCTGCAGCTGTCCCGCCAGCCAGCCAAAGACCTCTGGCACTGGCACTGCTCCAAAGTCCAAAGTGACCTCGAATCCCTCGGGCAGTAGGCGCTGGACATCGTGCAGCAGGCCATGCGTGACATGGGCCACAGATTTGATCTGGTTGCCAGCCTGCAAATGGGGCAGCAGCTGTTGCACATACAGACGAGTGGGCGTGCCCAGGATCTGGGCCAGGCTGAGGCCATGCTTGCCCCCGCCGACAGGAGAGCACTCCTTGAGATTCACTTTCGAGGCGGCCAATTGGGTGAGGATCTCGTTGAAGCCAGCACAGTGCAGGCCCGAGGAGGGCAGACCCACAAGCAGATCCTCTTCCTCGTACAGATCGAAGCGTGGCAGGACATGGGACTGCTCCACGATGCCCACACAGTAGCCAGCCATGTCATGCTGTCCGGGTGCATAGAGCGAGGGCATCTCCGCTGTCTCGCCACCTGCATGGAATATATGTCATATATAGTGAAGATCAAACCTCAAATCAATCAACTGATACGCACCCACTAAAGCACACTTGGCATCCCGACAGCCATCGGCCATTCCCTTGACCAGTTGAGCGGCCAGTGGCACATGCAGCTTGCCACAGGCGATGTAATCCAGAAACGCCACCGGTTCGGCGCCCAGCTCCAGCAGATCATTGGCAGACAAGGCAAACAGATCGTAGCCAATATTCTCATACAATTCGTTTTGCAGGGCCAACTGGATCTTGGCCCCCACACCCTGCGTGGCCTCTGCAATCACGGGCTCCTTGTAGTCGAGATCCTTTAGCCGAAACAGACCACCAAAGCCACCCAAACCGCCAAGGACACCGGGTCTCTGGGTGCCACGCGACAATGGTTTGATGCGTTGCACGAGAGCATCGCCTGCATCAATGTCCACGCCGCTTTCCTTGTAGCTGAGGCCTGGCGCCGTGGCAATGGCTCTGATGTGGAATAGGAAAAAGAATATATTAGTTAGGTGCATAGAAAGTACTTTATTAGAGGCATTGGAAAACAATAAAAAAAACGTTGTACTAAGGGAATCAATCCCCCCTGAATTGCTTTCCATACCCCTCTCTCAAGTAAAACTCTTTTCAATTACATTTTAAAGGCTTTCTGGGCAATGTCCGTGCGGTATTGAGCGCCAGTGCCAGCAAAAGTGATAGTGCCAGCCAGTTTTGTGGCCGTGGCAGCCGCCTGCTTGAGGCTGGCATCCAAAGCAATGGCAATGAGAACACGTCCGCCATTCGTGAGGGCCTCCTTTTGTTTGTTTACAGACAGACCGCTGTGGAATATCAGTTGAGTGGGTGTATTGAGATCAGGAAGTCCTAGAAAACAGAGAACATTTGTATTTACATCAGGAAGGAGCATTGGCAAACCGTACCCGTGATGAGGCAGCCCTTGGTGGAGGTCTCTGGATAGCCAGCACTCGCAAGGATCACACCCACGGCACTCACACCGCTGCGCCACTGAAGGGGCAGCCTCTCCAGCTGTCCGCTGCAGCAGGCCTGCATCACCTCAAAGAGATCCGTTTCGAGGAGCGGCAGAATCACCTGCGTTTCGGGATCGCCGAAGCGACAGTTGAACTCGAGGACGCGGGGACCATCGCGTGTCAGCATGAGTCCCGCATAGAGCACACCCTGATAGGTGATGCGCTCCTTGATCAGACCCTGAACGGCTCTCTCCAGCACGGCACGCTGGACCAGCTCCAACGCGGGCTGACTGATCAGAGGACACGGGCAGTAGGCTCCCATTCCTCCGGTGTTTGGTCCTGTATCTCCATTGCCCAGACGCTTGTGATCTTGGGCAGGCAGCATTGCCCTGACACTCGTTCCATCGGTGAAAGCTAGAACTGATATTTCCTCGCCCTCGAGGAGCTCCTCTACGACAAGGGTGGCCCCAGCTTGTCCGTATTTCAGGTCTCCCAGTATCTCATCCACCGCCTGGCAGGCTTCCTCCACATTGTTAGCCACCACAACACCCTTGCCTGCAGCCAAACCAGCGGCTTTCACCACCAGAGCCTGATAGGGTGCACTGCAAATAAAGGAATGATTTATTTTACTCTTAGTTCCATTCACAGAGATTCGTTTCTCACCTCCTGATGAACGTCTTGGCCTTGTTCGTATCCGTGAAGCTCTCATATCGAGCTGTTGGTATTCCATGGCGCAGCATGAAGTCCTTGGCCCACTTCTTGTCCGCCTCGATTTGTGCCCCCTGCTTGCCGGGGCCAAAGCACGGTATGCCCTCCTTTTGCAGCACATCACCCAGACCCAAGGCTAAGGGATCTTCCGGTCCAACGACCACTAAAGAGATTTCATTTTCCTTACTCCATTTGGCAATGGCCTGAAGGAACAAAGGGGAATAAATATATTACAATTAGATTGGAATAATGATTTATAATTAAATATTTGCATATACAGTACGAGTATGTGGAATAAAAGATTTATTGATGATCTGGAGAGCTGCTGCAGTTTTTCATAAATCTGTGCCTCCTTTTAAAATATTTTTTGTATTAAAAAACCAAACTTTTCATGTCAATTTCCAATTTCAATCCATTTTTGCAGCATCTTAATGAAGCTCAAGAGATTAATTAAAATATAGTAGGTATATTTACCCTCATATTTCATTAAAACATTCTACATTTCTTATGGGAAAAATTTTTAAATATTACTCTTTTAAAAAATACACATATATTTTAATCATGCAAATTTTCGATCTATATATTTCTTTCATCTCATTTGAAATATTCGGGTTATTCATTATATACAACGATACAGGTATCCATTAGCCAAGCCAAGTAATAATGCAATTTAAAATTAATTGAGATACAATACAAATTTTTGGTGTGATGATTATAATCCGAAGAACCGTTTTCGTTGGAATTTAAATTCAACACAAAATCGAGTTATTTATTAGACATCGGCTTTATTCTTTATAAAACGATACACTGATGAAAAATATTAGCAACAGATTTACACAGTATCAGAGAAAAATTCTCCGCCCTCAAACCAGATTTTTAATACCAATTTTTAAGGGAGAAATTGTATGAAACAAATTTAAAACAGAAATATCTATAAGACACTCTTTCATTAAGAATTTTTCTTTATTAAAATTTTCTTTGAATTTCATTATAATCTTATTAATCTCTTCATCTTGAGACATTTATCCTATTTTTGGGGGAGGTTTTCCTACTCTTCAAACATTCCCTAACTCTTAATGGGATCAAGTCTTCTAATAACCCTTCTTCCACCATCCCTCCATCATTACCTGCCCTCAAAGAATTTCAGAATTTGCATTGAATTCAATTTGCATTTAAAAAACAATCCCCAATCAACAGAGATCATAATTGGATTTCCCCCATCTAACATCTAACCGGGTCATGATCATATTGCATCTTCTTTGGGGGGGATTCTCCCTCTCTATCTCTTTTTTGTAACCACATTCCCCGAATGGAAGATAACACTCCTCTAAGTACTCAACCGGTTCCATTCGCCAATTTGTCGCCAAAATACTAAATGCCTTCCTAATTGTTTTGCCATTAAACTGGGGCTCTCTCTCTCTCTCTCTCTCTCTGGCGGTACGACACAGGGTGCATTGTCTTTCGATCGGGCAAACGTGAGCGAGCGTGTGGATCAACAACGAAATCAACGACTCCGACTGACTAAGGCGCCAGCTATGTCAGAGCAGTGCCATGTCAACCAACCAAAGTAATCCGGGGCTGTTCTGGTCCGGTTTTCTGGGGCTTCGTTACCTCAGTTCTAATTCGAATTGGCGCCAACGCAGAAATTCGGTTTACCCCCACAACACCAGAGTCACCGAACACACAGAGTTGAAATTGCAGTCGTCTACGTTCCAGACCATTTAGCACTTGGCAAAGAATCATCCCGATTTCCTGAGAGTTCAAGAACGTTCACACGGCCTCCGGCTCTCCAAGTGGCTGCTAAATATGACGTCTTTTAAGAGCTATTTGGCTTTCCAAATTAAGAGCGAAGCTGGTCAAGGTTTTAATTTCCCGTAACGAAGGTTAAGCGTTAAAGAAGAATGAAGCGAAAGGCAAGCAAACCGTCTAACCATCTACTCGTAGATGAAGGCTTATGACAGATAAATATATTATGTTTATGCGAGGCTGAATTCGTGAAATTAATAAAGTAGAAGCTGCCAGATCGAGCAGAATTTATTTTATTTAGATGTTTTTCTTCCAAATAGTTCCGCCATTTCTATATCCAAAGGTATCTCTTTTTTCCATTTTCATTCTTTTTGCTGCATATTTTATCTGGTTTTCTTTTCTTGCTTTCAGATGAAATTTGAACAACTGCTTTTTTTGGTTTTGCCACTTGGTTTATGTACGGACTGTTTATCATGAAATTCACTCCGTATAAACAGAGTAAGAGAGGTCTTGGAAGACTTTTTTCTTTATATTTTATTCGGAATCTCTGACCTGAGAGAGCGTCGCGACCACTTGCCAAATTTGGTTAGAACGTTTTCGACTTTATGCTTTACAGAGTGCGCTCATGATTTACTGTATTATATGCAAATTAAGTGGGGGAGCCAGCGAATGGGAATCGGGGGGACTGGGATTCGGACTGGGGGGATGGCGAAAGAATGCTGATACATTTGTTTGCGGATAAAAAGTTTGGGGAGGGAATTAGATACGCTTTGGTGAATTAGTCGAACGGGACGGGTTTTTATTTTTGGAATAAGCAAACAAAAAATTCAAATAAAAAGAAGTATCAAAATATGGAAGAGGTACGCGTAATTTTGATAAAGTTTGTGTCTAATGATCAGAATATATGCTTAAAGATAACACTTCATTCATCATTTATGGTGCTATGCAATTTCTAAGAATAACTAACAAACAAAAAAGTCTGTATATAAAATCCAAGGAGAGTGGTTAAATTAATTGATTGAGATTATGGGTTGTCTGGGGGTGTTCCATAAATGGCCTTTGAGCTGTTGATTTTTGAAGATTTTCTTTAATTGGAATGCCATTTCCCGTGCAACTTTTATTACAACTTTGAGCCGAAAGTAGCAAAATTCTTCCACATATGTATGTCTGAACCTGAAGTTCCTTCCTTAAAGTAACATAAGCAATTATGAAGAAAGAAGGAAGCCATAAGGTGGGACTTGTCCCGAGTAGTCCCTACGTTATTTGATGATCTATAAATTCAATCATAATTTTCTCCACTTAAAGGGCAGCTTTCTTTTATGTCTGGTATTCCACAATGGAACCCGCTTAAGGACACACGCAGTGTCAACGATCGCCATGGTATTTTCGAGTTCCTTGGGAACGTAAGTATTTCAAGATCAGCCACAATATACATACATATGTACATATCAAATTGTAAGTGTAAGTGCCCCAACCTTCGAATAGGGCATAACCATTCACGAATATTGTATGTATGTATACATATGTATGTATGTATGGATATGTATGTATTTTTACCATCCCACACTTTAGGAATTGCAGCGGCGACAAATAACATCGTTGATACCTATATAAAATAATACTTATAAGAAATAAAATCATTTTATTTATGACTGACTAAGGCAGCAGCCCCGCCGCCTCAACGATGATGTTGATGACGAGCTTCGTCGTTGATGTTTCGGAACTGGGTTTCCGAGGCGAAATATTGCCAAAAAAAAAAAAATCAAAGCTGGCGAGGCGGATGGATATATAAACGAAAGCGTACGAGCAGCAGACAAACAGTTCCACTTGATACTCGAAAGACGATAGAACCCAGAGAGATCTGCTCCACTCCCATCATGCATTTGCTTGTAAGTCACCGAAAGGCGAAACGAAATGAACTGAGAATGGATTATAATCGATCAATCTTCTACCCCGCAGATGAGTCTCTTTGGAGTGCTGGCTGTGGTGCAGCAGCAGCTGGAGGTTCGGGCTGCCGCCTACATCCCCGATTCGGATAGGAATACGAAAACACTCCAGAATGATCTGCAGGTGGAGCGGGATGGTAACTATCGCTATGCCTATGAGACATCCAATGGCATTTCCGCCTCCCAGGAGGGCCTCGGTGGCGTCTCCGTTCAGGGCGGCTCCAGTTACACCTCCCCCGAAGGATCTGTGATCAGTGTTAGCTATGTGGCCGATGAGACGGGCTATCATCCTGTGGGCGATCACATTCCCAAGGTGCCGGACTACATCCTGCGCGCCCTAGAGTACATTCGGACGCATCCGTATCAGGTGAAGGATTACTATACGGGCGAGCTCAAGCCAGTGGCCCACGATGCAGCCGCTTTTAATGTCTACAGCAGGAATATCCAGGATCAGACGACGCCCCGTTCCCGTCCGAGTTCCACACCAAAGACCATCTATCTAACCCATCCACCCACCATTTCGGATGCGACTACATTGCGACCTCTTCGACAGCGACAAAGCGGTTCGAGACGTCGATAATCCGATGATCGGTGATTGGTGATTGGTGATGGGGGGCAGGTCTCAATAGAACACCATGCAAATCTGTGAATTTCAATCTTAACAATTAATTAAGCGACAAAAATAAATAAATATAGAAGTGCTAAGCAAAACATAAGCTAGAATGTGAAAACAAAGAACAAAGGCTACAATTTTCTATTTATTTGTGTTGTCTGTCTCAAAAGAAGGCGCTAACGTGAGACAATGTCTGGGCATGATGGAATAATCGTTTGCTGTTTGATTCTGAATTTCGAATTGATATTGATAAACTGATGATTAAACATGACAGATGTTCAATTTACCTTTAGATTGGAGATTCTATAATTGGAGCTGCGATCGCTTTGTGTATAGTTTGCAGCAGAATGATTGGAATAAGGCTTGGAGAATATCCAGCCAGAATATTTTATTATCTTATTGCGATTGCGATGAACTATTTACTAAATAACAATCCCCGGTCCCATGACAACCACATATCTACTAACTTAGAGTATATTTTCGCTATTTTCAAGCAGCAGTGTTAATTACACTTAATCTATCAATCTAACACTCAGAAAGACAGACACAAATATGATTGAAATCAAATTAGAGGCATTACAAATATGTTAAGCTGCTAGACCTCGAATAATACATGCAAAGTCAAGCTGCAATTGATAACGTATTGACAGATTTGCATCACACAGTTCTACATATAGTAATCTCAATTTGCAATATTTGCCACGATTTTCGTCAGCCCCAAATGGCAACCCCAAGGCGCACTCAAGGGTTAAAGTTAAACCGATTAGCGGCGATCGCAATGCAATGGAATGATCCGCTTTAAGATCGTTTCGATTGCGGATTTATTGGTCGGCGGCTTAGCATAAAACGTTCTCGGGCATCATAAAAATATACATTGCGATCTCAAAGATCTCATCTCCAAGAAGCCATAAAAATGTATCACAGAGGCAATAAAAATAATCAAAATATTCCACATTTAAGCTGCACCCCATATGGAGTGCACACACACAACACACTAAAACGCAAATAAACACACTGTAACTGTAAGCCACTGGCGAAGGTTAACTCAATGTCGCTGCGGGAATCATTCAACTTAACTTACCTCAAAATCCTTTGGATCCAAGACTTTGGCCTCCAAATTGCGGCACTTTTCCAACTGCTGGATGCCAAAGCTTCCAGGCAGGGCGTAGATCTGCTTCACCAGCGGCGATTGCGACAATTTCCAGCAGATGGCATGCTCCCGTCCGCCGCTGCCAATGACCAAGACGCTATGCGACATATTTCTGGCCGATAAGAACAAAAACTAATCACGTTTTTAAATAATTTATAATTCTTTCTCCGTTTTCTCGCCCACGTGTTGAGCAGCGTTTCCAGAGAGTGAGAGTGAGAGCACAGTCTGTTTAAGTGAACGGAGAGCTTGAACGAGGGAGAAAGAGAGCCACTTTGCGCTCTATGCTCACTGCTTGTGTTTTATGTTTTTTGTATTGTCAGATCAGATCAGTTAAACCGCACCGCACGACGCCTCGTTTTCAACTGAAGTCTTGAATTTGAATTAAATATTTTTATGTGTGGGCCCTAGGCCTAGGTAAAAGCAACTGTGACGTCAGCAACTGCGATAAGAAAACCTCCGTGGGACGCGTCGTTAGGCGGCATTGCACTTTTTTTACGCTCCGGCAATAATTTTTGTTTTTTTTTCGGCTCGAATAAATAACACAAACACGTTGGCGATAGCCTTTCCAGACCCCTGCTGGGGGTAAATGTAACTGTAACTCAAATTGCACTTCTTATCAGTCTTGAATTTGTTATTCCGTATGCAAATGATTCAAAGTAAACATTAATCAAAGGCAAAACAAAGAGAGAGGATAGAACAGCTGTTTTCTCCTGAATGATAGGCACACACTGATCATCGTCCTAAGAGGATATTGATCTAGAAAATAGTCACGAAGAAGCAATGAATTGGGTCTGGTCTGCAGTTAAATGACACGTTTCTAACAGACTGAATAACTGTTGCTGTTCATGGAATCTTTATACCACAACTGGAATTAAATAACATTATTCTCTAAACGTCTACCGGTCGCTGAAAAAGTGGGTAGACGTTACGTATAATTCATCTGTTTCTTAATTAAAATAAGGTATATGGTAACCTTTTTTGTTAAATATTTAGCTCCATATATATAATTAGGTAAAAGATCATTGCACGATTGGCTCCAAAAAGATTTATAATCGAAATAAAGTACGATTTTTTTGTATAAGGCTCGAATTTCATATATGTATGTACATATGTACATACACTTGTGGAGAAAAAGTGCTGGTGCTGCTTGCATCGTGGATGAGAACATGTGAGGGGACAGACCCAAAGCTGGATAAAACACTGCCAGAAAGCAGCGACGAACAGAAAAAACTTTCTACGTTTTTCATAAACATTTTAATACACAATTAAATTCAAAAGCCAAAAACAAAGGACTTTAAAACAATCGAAAACAATTTTATTTTTTTAACAAGCGTTAGCATTAGTTCCAGTGGTTGAATCGAGTCGCTTCTGCTTATGCTCCATCAAATGCCTCGCGTTCGCCCTGTGGCAGAGTGGAGGTCTCCCAGTTTAAGGATCGATCAATTGCCATTTTCCATTTTTGGTATCGAAGATTGCGTTCAGTAGAACCTATCGTGGGCTTTATAGGTTCACGGGGACCTGATTTAGAAAGGGGAGCCTCCATGGAGTACCGATTCTCGACAGCTTTATAAGCTGCCATTGCAGCGCCCTGAAATTAGAGTGTTTAGAGCAACATTATCGAAAGATCTGTTAGTACTGACCAGCGCTGTTGTCTCTGCTATCTTGGCCCGAAGCACATGAATTCCAACTAGATCCGACTGAAGCTGCAGGAACAGGTTGTTAACCGTCATCCCCCCATCAACCATCAGCCGCGCCAGTGGGATTTTGCAATCCTTGTGCATAGAATCCAGGATATCTCGGACCTGAAAGCAGACCGCCTCCAGCGTGGCCCGGACAATGTGTTCACTGGTCGTCTCCTCACTCAACCCACATATGACGCCCCTGGCATCTTGATTCCAGTAAGGAGCGTACAATCCGTTAAAGGCCGGCACGAAGTAGACATCTAAGGAGTTATCCACTGTGGCTGCCATAGTCTCGATCTGCCCGGAGTTTTGAATGATTCCAATGTTGTCGCGCAGCCAATTGAAAGCAGCTCCAGCTATGGACACACTTCCTTCCAAAGCGTAGTTCGGCGGGGCCTTCCGCCCCAATTGATAGCCCACTGTCGTTAGAAGTCCGTGCTGGGAGTGCACAATGGAGGGACCCGTGTTGTAGAGCAGGAAGCAACCAGTACCGTAGGTTGCCTTGGCTTGACCTTTAGAAAGACACTGTTGTCCGACGAGCGCTGCTTGTTGATCCCCCAAGACCGAAGTCACACTTGTCCCCTTGAGCACGCCCTGCGCTATGCGGCCATAGAACTCTGCGCTCGAACAAATCTCCGGTAAGATGGTCTTGGGTAGTCCAAAGAATTTCAGTAGATTGGGGTCCCACTGAAGGGTTTCAATATTCATCAGCATTGTCCGTGAAGCGTTGGTCACGTCCGTCTTGTGGACACCACCATTCTTGCCACCGGTGAGGTTGTACATTAGCCAAGTGTCGATGGTTCCAAACATTGCCTCTCCGCTGTCCATTGCCGCCTTGACTGTCGCGACATTGTCACGTAGCCAACGCAGTTTTACTCCCGAGAAGTAGGGAGAGAGCGGCAGTCCACATAGCGGGCGTAGGTAGTTGATGTTTCTGGCATTGTTGGGAATGGCCTCCAGGAGCTGCAAGGTTTATATAAGAAAGCCTTTCATTTATAATCTATGTACATACATAAAAATGTTGTGTTCATACCTCCTCTACCGTGCTCGTAGTGCGATTGTCCAGCCATATTATAGCGTTAGCCAGGGGTTGGCCGGTGTTCCGGTCCCAAACTACGGTAGACTCACGCTGGTTCGTTATTCCAATCGTGATGATATCCTAAAATATACATACGTATGCATCCTTTTAGTTTCAAATTGCTCAATTCAATTGTCCTTTCGGCACTACATTTTTACAAGGTTAATATAAGAAAGGATCTGAGTACTGGACCTAGTACTCAGACGCGTGTGAAATATCACCACCGACAACAACAACAACAAAAAACTGACCAGCTAATGTAATAACACCATAACAGCTGTTACCTATTTTTGATGGGTGTGTACACACTGGGCCCCTTTAGCCATTAACAATGGAACGGAAACGCTGCAGTAAACAACAGTAAACAGTTGATAAGAAACCTAATTGAGCGACGTAACAGCAAAAAATACTCCCGGTCAACGGTCTTCAATGTCAAGCCTAGTCAAAATTATCCGCCACAGTATTTCCAGCCCCAATCGACAGCAACAACTACGTAAGATGGCGAGCGTAGCAGAACTAACTAGAAACGGTCAAAGTGCCACAATTGCCGTGGGACAGATGCGCTCAACCAACGACAAGGTCGGGAATCTGAGCCAGGTGAAGGAGCTCATAAAGAAAGCCAAATCTGAGAATGCACAAATGCTCTTTCTTCCCGAGTGCTGCGACTTTGTGGGCGAATCTCGCAAACAGACAATCGAGCTGGCAGAAAGATTGGATGGGAAACTGGTTTCAGAATACAAAGAGCTAGCCAAGTGCCACCAGATGTGGCTCTCGCTCGGGGGCATACACGAATTGAACGATCAGGGGAAAATCTACAATGCCCATGTTCTTGTAAGTGAGACGGGCGAGCTCGCTGCAGTCTACCGCAAGATGCACTTGTTCGATGCCACTACGAAGGAAATACGGCTACGCGAATCAGATACAGTGTCGGCTGGAGAGCGCTTGGAGAGGCCAGTGGCAACCCCTGCTGGCCAAGTTGGTCTACAGATTTGCTACGATCTGCGTTTTGCTGAGCCGGCTGTCTTGTTAAGAAAGTTGGGAGCCCAAATGCTGACGTATCCAGCTGCCTTTACCTACGCAACGGGCAAAGCGCATTGGGAGATTCTTCTGCGTGCCAGGGCGATTGAGACGCAGTGTTTTGTAGTCGCCGCAGCGCAACAAGGATGGCATAATAAGAAGCGACAGAGCTGGGGCCACAGCATGATAATCAGTCCATGGGGAAAGGTCTTGGCCGATGTTGGCGGTGAAAAGGACTTGGATATAGCCACAGCAAAGATAGACCTTTCTGCTCTTGACTCGCTTTATCAAAGCATGCCCTGCTTTGAGCACCGACGCAGTGATATTTACAGCTTGACGGCTTACAACCTTCGTGGCAGTGAACCCGACGCGGATCGTGCCTTTGCGGAGAACATAGTGGACAAGCGCACCATTTTCTACGAATCAGAGCACTGCTTTGCATTTACCAATCTTCGTTGCGTGGTCGAGGGTCACGTCTTGGTGTCTACCAAGCGAGTAACCCCCCGGTTGTGCGGACTCGATTGTGCCGAGTTGACAGACATGTTCGCAACTGTTTGCATGGTCCAGCGGCTGCTGGAGAAGATCTATCAAACCACATCGGCCACAGTTACTGTGCAAGATGGAGAACAAGCCGGGCAAACTGTGCCCCATGTCCACTTCCATGTCATGCCGCGTCGCCAAGGGGACTTTGGTCACAACGATCAGATCTATGTTAAGCTCGAGGATTGCACCGAAAGCAAGCCACCGCGCACACTACAAGAGAGGATCGATGAGGCTCAGATTTATCGCAACTATTTGAGCGAAAGCTAAAAAGTGGTTGAATAGTTATGCCCTGTAATTACCTTGACACATACTAATAAAAACAGATCTTAGCCGGGAAGGCAGACTTTAGCTGAACCTTCATGTCTCACCTGAATTTGTCCACCGAGAGCGATCAGTTTCTTACAAGCTCCAGCGATGCACTCGTTGACGGTGTTCACTATAACCATGGGATCTTGCTCACACCAGCCTTCCTTCTGGAATATAGAGGGCACTTCGATCTGATGGTAGCAGACAATGTCGTCAGTGCCAGCGCGGAAAATTATGAAGCGGGCCGAGGTGGTGCCCTCATCAATGGCTCCCACATATGTATCACTTGGCGTTTCCATTTAAACGTTCGATTAGACGTTCAGAGTCCAGAAGTCGACAGTAATAATGTTCAAATGTCTCTCTCACGAGTTTGCTTTCACAATGAAATATATTATGCTATTGGAAACACATATTTGTCAAGCTGATTGCGGGAGATAAGGCCGTCGAGCCCTCTCTTTTATTATCGACAACGGTCGGAAAGCAGAAAAATCGCTTTACGAAGTAATATTTATTGCGATTGAGCAGAAAATAAATAAAATTATGCCGCAACAAACTCGCGAACTGTTGAATTAGATCGTGATCAACAAATGACCCCAACCAATTGTTTTGGACTCATTCAGAACGGTTATTGTAGGTATTTGTATGCTCCGTGCTATCAAAACCAGTGTATCGCAAATGAAGTTATGTTCATATTAATAAGTGGACATTTCTTGATTTAAACCAAATCGTGTTATAATCGCGCATAATCTACATCCATCTGAGAAGTTCGACAAGCACTTTTTCCTTTTCCACCATTTGACAACACTGCGGGTTTAATGTGACCATATCTTGAAGTCAAACAGCTGATTTGGTTTGATTGTATCAGACAAATAAATAAATTTATGTCAAACTCAGAGCACAAAAACAGACATTTAGAATATAAGTTTTTAATAGCCATGCCCATTTTTGAGGTCTGCAAGAACGGTCTTCGAGACTTCATGACTGGCCAAGAGTACGGTACGACAAAAAATACAATCGAAGATCCTGAGGGTAAGAAACACTGAACTTCATTTATGATATTTATAGATGCATATTACTTTATTACTTACAGAATAGAATCCCTGGACTACCTCGTAGCGCATGTGGAGAACATACACGTTTTGGCAGCAACACAAAAACAATTTGGCTTCACTTAATCCAAACTTAACCCACGTTCAAAAACAAGGGCAGGGCTCATGGATTCCTATGACTCCTATTCTTGGTGCTTTCCTGTGGCACTCTTCACACAACCGAGTCCACTGCCTATCCGTCGTACCCCGCGTATCCGCCCTTCCGGCCACCCTACTCGCCCTACCAACCGCCTACATTTCATCGCCCAGGAGCTTATCCGAGTTTCCATGGCTTTGGACCCGCTCCGGGTCATTGTTGCACTGTTGCGTGATCCCTATTCGGAAAAAAATTGGAAGTGCAAGATATTCAAATGCTCGCTAAAGAGCGAGCTTTAGCCCTGCATCCTTCACAGTCTGAGAGAGTCCGAGACTCTGCATACAGTACTGGCCCTGCCGATGCCTATCGAAGACCTAGACCAGCGGTGGACTATTATAGAAAAATTAAATACGAAATGAACTAACCTTTCGACAACTCAGGTGCCAGTCCCCCATAGTATGTAACGCATGTTGTATGTGCCTCCCTCCACTCTCCCTTTCCGTGAGCTTGTCTATCTCGTGGTAGAGGAAATGGCAGTTCTGATCAAAGTGCTGCTCTCAGAATGGACCCTTTCTTACAATACGATCGGTATCATGCCCTTCACGTCCATGAACAACTTTAGCATCTGATAATTACTCTTTCCGCTGAACAAAATCTTTCCCGTGTATATCTCGTAGATGGTGCAACCAACAGGCCAAGTGTCAATTCCATAGTCATATGGCAACAAAACTAAAATATTATCCGGCCTGATGTCCGCATGCAGAATACCTATCTTTTCAGCACTTTGAGGGCTAAAACAGTTGCTAAATGTAGCTGCGCACTGCTTTGAAACCCGACATTTTGGCCTATTTTTTAACGCCTCGCAAAAATGCATGGCCAGTGACTCGAACACAATGCAGAGATGCTAGACGGAGAAAAATAATAAGAGTAAGAAAAAACCTTTTTATAAGAGTATATGTATATACATACATATATTACCTGTTTGTGAAAGAAATGGCAATTCAAGCGCAGATTGTGGAAACGACGTCGCTCAGTTTCCTATTCAAAGGAAAGACCAATTCATATCCACATATGTATTATATACTGCTGTAAAGCCCCACACTTCTTTTGCACACACTCTAAAATAAGGGTTTGCTTTTATTAGTATGACATTATACAAAAATTGTGGGTTTTGGGTGAGTTGTAAGTTTAATAAATATCTTCCATTCTTCGTCATAAAATTTGTTTTACATAGTTTTTTGTTTTTGTTTGATGCTTGCTTCGCCTGCGGACGAACCACAGGGTCCACACATGCATGACGACATATAAATCTCAGATTGGAAACGCTCGCACTTGAATTTCTGCTTACACAATTTCGGAATCTATACACCACGATGAGTAGAATTTATTGAAATATATTAGAACCACATCCCATCGCTCCTTTTGCTGCTGCTGCAATCTGTTACCGGCGCATCTGAAAGCCAACCGAACCATTCGGGCAGGGTCCCCTCGGAAGGCGCAAGACGTTGTCATTGTAGGTTTGCGGCGGCTGATGCTGTTGCTGGTGCTGCTGTGGCGACTGCTGCATTGACTGCTGGCGCAACAGGGCAGCGGATACACTTCCTCCGACCACGGGCGACCAACTCTGCTGCTGCTGCTGCTGATTGAGCGATGACTGTGGCGGAGATTGGGCTGGCATTCCACCCATGCCCATACCCCCTCCCACCCCATACGGTGGCATGCGTTGATTGAAATGCGGCTGTATGACTGGCGGCTGCTGCTGTGGTGGCTGTGGTCCGGCATGCTGGTAATAATAGTTCAGGCCCGGATTGTGTGGCCCTTGGAAGTAGCTATTGTAGTTATTGTACATTGCCGACACTTGGGACATCTTCGGGGCCGAACTAGAGCGATGCATTCCAGGACCTGGACCAGGATTACTATTATTATTGTTGTTGTTATTGTTGTAGCTGACAGCAGGTAGTGTTGAGTGGGTTCCCGCGGGTGGAGCCGTCTGTGGCGTGGCCAAAAGGCTACCACCGGGTGGTGTTGGGGGCGTTGGTCTGCAAATGAATTTAGAATACATATTAGAGAGGAAAGTTCCATGAAATTAAATCCCCATTATTATGCGTACGGCTTATCATCCTCGGGATTCTTGGCCGCACCCAGAATACGCAATCTGGCCTCCGCATATTCCTGCTCGCGCTGCTTTAGCGTCTTAATGGGCTGCTTGGGTTTCATGCCATTCGTATCCCGTCGCTCTTCAGCCTGGGCGGGGCGCCGCAGGATTTTCACGGTCTGATTGATGGTGGGCGTGGCATAGGTAGCCGGATCGGAAGTGGATCGGAGATGGATCTACTCTACCCTGAGTCTGGCCTTGTTCTCGGTGGCAGATGGGCATTCGAAGGGACACTTGTCGGTGTGGACCAGCTTGTGATCATTGAGAGCGGCGAGAAAATTGAAGCTCTTTGCACAGATGTAGGGCTTCATCTGCTTCCATGTGGCGCTTAAGGGTTCTGAAGGTGGTGTCCGCCTTGTTTTTGGCCGGCAAGTGACTGCGCTGGTGGGAAAGATTCTGAGCTTTTACTACTGCAGTAGACCACAATCCGTAGGGAGCTCTTCATAGTCCACAGTCCCTACATCCGGGCTTAGGTTCTGCAATCTAAGGAAGAGCGTCTGGACGCGTCGCACCCGCTCCGAGAACTACCACTACATCGATGGCGACCACATAATTAATTTTACATAGCATAGCTATTTTTTATTACATTTTAATGCACTTATTAGGGCAGAAAACTCTGTAAAACAAAACCAATACATTTTTTCTTTATATTCATATTCTTATACTACTCCTTTCGTGCTTGCACGAAATGCTATTTACTCTGCATCTAACGTGCCGAAATATTTCTCGTATTTCTCTCGTTCCTCCACGTATACGCGAAAACATTTCATTTTAATATAGTTCTCGAATATCCGTTTCGTCTCCGCTTTCGTAGTCCACGATATTAGCCTGGGCGCGGACCGCCCGTGCGGCGCGTATTGAGAGGCAGGGGAACACTCTCAGTGGACAGACTTTTGCTTGTAGACGCGACTGGCTCCTTATTTTTGAAAGCAGCAGAGCTTGCATTGGCCCGGTGGGGATCATCTAATCGGATAACCTTGGATAGCGGGACAAGGTCATGTGGGTCGTCATCATCTTGAAAAAGGGGGATCAATTTACAAAAACACCTTGCATTGCAAAATGTACTTACCAGTACTGCTGGAGCTGGAGACGGCCTTTCTTTTCGTTTGTTTCTTCTTTAGCTTCGCCAACTCTTCTTCCAAAATGTTTGGATTCTGCCTTAAAAATCGGCGCAACTTCTTTTTGTATCTATGGAAGGAAAGTAAGAATAATTATTACATTGCACTGTAAACTTAACTTAACTTGACTTACATAGCTCGGCCTTTGGCGGCCGCTTCTATGTACGGAACCTTGCACTCTTTCGAAAGCTGATGCCATTTATCATAAATGAATTTTTCGCGGTGAATTTTCGAAAGTTGCAGCCAGGTAGGGTCGCGTTTCAGTTCCTTCCGTCTTTCGTTTGTGAACCGCATATAGGCTTTCAATGGTGGTTTGGGGGCTCCTGGGGCAAAGATGCGGCATTTGAGTTTCTTTATTTTTTGATCTAAAAATAAAATGAAAAATAAAATATTGTTCTAATAATGTTCGGTTCGTACTTACTTAGAACGTCGTCGTCGCTGTCGGAGCTTGAGCTTGAGCTCAATTCCGATTCGGATGATTCAATTCGCTCAGGCGAGTCGTGAACGTCATGGACTCTCTGAAGATGCTTGTCCAGATTCACTTTCATAGCGCTCTTATATTGACAGAGCGGGCATTCGAAATTTGTTGCCTTTGGTCCAAATGCACAGCTATAATGTTTATGTTTTGTTAAGGATCCTTTCATCAGTTTTTTCTTGCATTGTTCGCATCTTACGAATCCTAATTCTAGTTCGCTCTAGAAAATATAAATAAGTGAAAATATAAAATATACTTACATATACTTTAATTTACTTACATCGCTGGAAGAACTGCAACTTGAAAAACTGGACGCATGACCATGCACTTCAACCCATCTTTCGAATGTTACGGGCAGGTCTTTGTTCCATGGCCTTTCGTCCCATGGAGGTAAGGTGGAGGTTGTTGGATGGTCTTCATCGCTTGAAGAAGATGAATTCATGTTTAAAAGTTGTTTGTTTGATTTGTTTGTTTGTTTGGTTGTTAACTCTAAACGAAAACCGGCGCCGGCTTGCAGAAAAATGAGTGTGACCAGATAGGCAGATGAGATGATGCCAACTCGGTGGAAAAAGGATGGACGCGAAGTGCTCAAAATGAGCCATTTATAAATGGCTGACTTTGCGGGTAATTTTAAATTTACCTTAAAGTTTGTTCGCTCTAGAAGATATAAACAAATGAAAATAAAATGATATGATATATGATATGTAGCTTGGCAGGTCAATTTAAAAATAAAAAATATATATTTATTTTGTGCTCAATAATTGAGCCGCGCCGCTCATTTAGCTCAACTGAACGGCGTTGACGGCGGCCGGGGTCTTCTAGGTTTTTTTTGGCGGGCGGGCGTCATTGCGTCATTGAAAGCACGTGACCTCGCTCAACACAAATTTTTCTTAATTTGTTTTTTGATCATTTTGTAAACGTAAGTGTATATATATATAGATATAGACATATATATATATATATATATATATATAGATATGGATTCCTATGACTCCTATTCTTGGTGCTTTCCTGTGGCACTCTTCACACAACCGAGTCCACTGCCTATCCATCGTACCCCGCGTATCCGCCCTTCCGGCCACCCTACTCGCCCTACCAACCGCCTACATTTCATCGCCCAGGAGCTTATCCGAGTTTCCCTGGCTTTGGACCCGCTCCGGGTCATTGTTGCACTGTTGCGTGATCCCTATTCGGAAAAATATTGGAAGTGCAAGATATTCAAATGCTCGCTAAAGAGCGAGCTTTAGCCCTGCATCCTTCACAGTCTGAGAGAGTCCGACACTCTGCATACAGTACTGGCCCTGCCGATGCCTATCGAAGACCTAGACCAGCGGTGGACTATTATAGAAAAATTAAATACGAAATGAACTAACCTTTCGACAACTCAGGTGCCAGTCCCCCATAGTATGTAACGCATGTTGTATGTGCCTCCCTCCACTCTCCCTTTCCGTGAGCTTGTCTATCTCGTGGTAGAGGAAATGGCAGTTCTGATCAAAGTGCTGCTCTCAGAATGGACCCTTTCTTACAATACGATCGGTATCATGCCCTTCACGTCCATGAACAACTTTAGCATCTGATAATTACTCTTTCCGCTGAACAAAATCTTTCCCGTGTATATCTCGTAGATGGTGCAACCAACAGGCCAAGTGTCAATTCCATAGTCATATGGCAACAAAACTAAAATATTATCCGGCCTGATGTCCGCATGCAGAATACCTATCTTTTCAGCACCTTGAGGGCTAAAACAGTTGCTAAATGTAGCTGCGCACTGCTTTGATGTGAAACCCGACATTTTGGCCGTATTTTTTAACGCCTCGCAAAAATACATGGCCAGTGACTCGAACACAATGCAGAGATGCTAGACGGAGAAAAATAACAAAAATAAGAAAAAACCTTTTTATAAGAGGTGTATATACATATATTACCTGTTTGTGAAAGAAATGGCAATTCAAGCGCAGATTGTGGAAACGACGTCGCTCAGTTTCCTATTCAAAGGAAAGACCAATTCATATCCACATATGTATTATATACTGCTGTAAAGCCCCACACTTCTTTTGCACACACTCTAAAATAAGGGTTTGCTTTTATTAGTATGACATTATACAAAAATTGTGGGTTTTGGGTGAGTTGTAAGTTTATAAAATATCTTCCATACTTCGTCATAAAATTTGTTTTACATAGTTTTTTGTTTTTGTTTGATGCTTGCTTCGCCTGCGGGCGAACCACAGGGTCCACACATGCATGACGACATATAAATCTCAGATTGGAAACGCTCGCACTTGAATTTCTGCTTACACAATTTCGGAATCTATACACCACGATGAGTAGAATTTATTGAAATATATTAGAACCACATCCCATCGCTCCTTTTGCTGCTGCTGCAATCTGTTACCGGCGCATCTGAAAGCCAACCGAACCATTCGGGCAGGGTCCCCTCGGAAGGCGCAAGACGTTGTCATTGTAGGTTTGCGGCGGCTGATGCTGTTGCTGGTGCTGCTGTGGCGACTGCTGCATTGACTGCTGGCGCAACAGGGCAGCGGATACACTTCCTCCGACCACGGGCGACCAACTCTGCTGCTGCTGCTGCTGATTGAGCGATGACTGTGGCGGAGATTGGGCTGGCATTCCACCCATGCCCATACCCCCTCCCACCCCATACGGTGGCATGCGTTGATTGAAATGCGGCTGCATGACTGGCGGCTGCTGCTGTGGTGGCAGTGGTCCGGCATGCTGGTAATAATAGTTCAGGCCCGGATTGTGTGGCCCTTGGAAGTAGCTATTGTAGTTATTGTACATTGCCGACACTTGGGACATCTTCGGGGCCGAACTAGAGCGATGCATTCCAGGACCTGGACCAGGATTACTATTGTTATTATTGTTGTTATTGTTGTAGCTGACAGCAGGTAGTGTTGAGTGGGTTCCCGCGGGTGGAGCCGTCTGTGGCGTGGCCAAAAGGCTACCACCGGGTGGTGTTGGGGGCGTTGGTCTGCAAATGAATTTAGAATACATATTAGAGAGGAAAGTTCCATGAAATTAAATCCCCATTATTATGCGTACGGCTTATCATCCTCGGGATTCTTGGCCGCACCCAGAATACGCAATCTGGCCTCCGCATATTCCTGCTCGCGCTGCTTTAGCGTCTTAATGGGCTGCTTGGGTTTCATGCCATTCGTATCCCGTCGCTCTTCAGCCTGGGCGGGGCGCCGCAGGATTTTCACGGTCTGATTGATGGTGGGCGTGGCATAGGTAGCCGGATCATAGTCGTTTGTCGACTTATGCAGCACCATCATGACTGGTTCGCCATCTAACTGGGCCTCGGGTGGCGAGGGCTTCTTGGCAATGGTGATTTGCCTGGGGGCAGGACTGCCGCCACCGACACTGCTCGGATTGCCACTGCTGTCCTGGAGGCTCTGCGGGCGTTGAAGTAGTTTCATTTTGATTACGGGCTTTTCCTCGCTTGTTTGCAGCTTGGTTTGCAGAGTCATAGATAGCTGTGCAGGGCAGAACAAGTGGGGGAAAATTGAATTAGATATAGATTCTAGAGAATGTTTGTTGGGAAATATACAACGTACCCCCGCCTCATCAAGTTCTTCCCAATTGTCTAGCACATCCTCGCCATGGGACATTGTTTAACACAGCTGTTATTTGACTTCTTTTGTTGAATCGCAAACGGAACACGTTGCGCGCGCCTAGGGGCGATGGGAAATAGATTTTTGTTGCTTTCTTTCGGTGACGACTCCTCCCTGCTGCGCGAATTCACTTTCTTCTCTTTCGCCTGCTGCTGCAGCTCGCACTACGACTGATACAGGATTCCTTTGCACTTTTATCAGACATAAGTTATACATATGATTTGTTCACTCAGATTGTACGAAAATGCTACGTCTCTTCTGCTGCCAAAAGAAATGAAAAATACGATACGCAACAATTTTGTCGAAATGCTGTTGTCGTTGTTGTTGCTGCCTCTGCCTTTGCTTCTTCTTATTGTGTCAGCAGCAGCAAATGGCTGATAATTACAGCAGCTGTGAGTCACGAGAAAGGTGTTTTGGCCAACATGCGTTGCAGAGTCTTCGTGTTCACGTCTAAAATTCGTTTTTGCGTCATTTATCAAAATAAATAACAAATTATTTAAACATTTTTTTATTGAAAGGGTATCGGATAGAGGTGTCAAACCATCGAGAGCACTATCGATCGTATCGATATTTTACTGCTAGCCTCTACTATCGACGGTTTTGCGACTATCATGATAGCATCGAGCTACAGTCGTTGCGCTTTTGATATGTTTGGATTGGCTGCTGTAAAATACGAAGACAAATTTGTAAAAAAAAATCGACAGGTCTCATCTTATTTTTACAATGGACAAGTTCCTAAAAGGTTTCAATGGTTTTTTAATAATTATTTGAGCCCGATACTATCACGATAGTATCGATTGTTTTTTTCAAAACATTCTAAACTATCGATGGCTCAACTATCAATCGTTTGACAGCTCTAGTATCGGAAGTGGTGCTCAGTGTGACTGTCCCTCAGAAAAATACCTTCTCATTTTCAAAATATACCGTAAATATACCTTGATCTCAATTTCGACGTCAAAACGGTCACCCTTGTGGTGCTGTAGTGTTGACAGCCGTTTAAAAGAAAATAGCTGTTGTGGTGTTAAAAATAGATGAATATTCAAACTGTGTTTTAGAAAAATATATAAAGACACAGCTAAATATAGCCGAGAGTTGACATCCAACTTTTTATTTTATTTTACATACGAAGCTATAATCAAAAACTATTATTATTATTAATATACTCGACGGAAATAATAAATAAATAGTAATCATTTCTAATAATAAAATATTATTTTATTATCCAGTCGGCATCCGAAGACTGGAATGGGGATGACACGCTGGCGGATACAGACGAAGTCATTGCCTCGGATCTGCTGGCTGAGATCATATCAGGTTCGTAGCAACTATGAATTGACATGCAGTCACTTATGAGCACATTCTGAATGGCTTAGAAAACTGAATTTTAGCACTAATGTAAGGAAATAGGGTTAAAGATGCCCAAGTAACTAATGCTCAAATAACGTAACCTTTCATTCCCACGTTTTGTGCTTACTTAGTTGGTGTCATTTTCTGCTTAGTTTATAAACAATTACATACAAAGTTAGCCAATCTTGTGGAATATTGATTGATCAATCGAATAAAATTATATGTGCAGGGTTGAAAGTTTATAGCCTTTTTACACTGGGCGCGTCTGCTATCGATATCGGAATAGACGCAATGAAGCAGAAAAGGCGTTTACATTGGCAGACGTGCGTCTTGAATTTTGTTTTGGGTGCTTGATGACAAGGAAAGTAAACAAATTTTGAGAAATCAACAGAATTATGCAAGACGACAAGAAAATGGACGAAAGAGAATTTATTCTTATATTTATTTATTATTTTCAGACATTTCTTTGTAGAGCTTGTGGGAGTTCTTCTTAAAATTATGAAAACCATCGAAGTTCGTCTCCAGCAGTGTCATAATGGCATCAGGGGATCACAAAAATGTCGTATGATAATAATACAATCAGTTTCAAGTATTTTATTTCATGATTTTATGTATATTTTCACCTTTTTGCACAACCATTCACTTTAGCGCCAAAATTTGATTTTTTAACTACAAGTTTTTGTTGTTCTTAGAGGTGATAATTGCGCTGATAGGCAGAAAAGTGCAAAAATGTGCAGTTAAGCGCAAAAGCAATCGAATATATTGAATAGACGCACATGAATCAGAGACCGACGCAACTTTTTGCCACCACTAGGGCCCTATGCCTAACCTATGTAAAAAAAACTGCGTCTTTGCCAAGACGCAAAGAAGCATGACGCAGTCCCAATGTAAACAGCCTATTAGTAATGCTAGTTATACCAGCTGACGTTTATTTTATCCGTTGAAATCGAGCTGGATGGCTGAGAGCATTTCACGGGTCACAGCATCACCGCCAGCTTGACCGAAATGAATTGTTAATCAAGCTTAATTAATTAATTAATTAATTAATAATCACCATTAATCATCTTTCGGATGACACGGCTATCCGTTGAGGAAAGACTCTGACATGAGGAGTCTGAACGAAGATCCTGTTGTTCCCTCCTTTTATGTTGAAGGCGGCAACGACCAGCACCTTCCAAAGGTACAGGATGAATCGTCATATACAACGACGAATTCGACGAAAATATGTTATCGATTGCTGCCCTGCACAAAATTTAAAGTGAAAATATTGATTTGCATTAAAAATAAATAAATTGGTAAATAAACGTAGAGGCTAAGGTATTTGTAATGATACGTACGATCTATTTTCTTTATCTTCACTTAAGCATATTATTCCGTTCAACAATTTATTTTTCGAACAAAATGTGCCATATAAGTTATTGAAGCACTAAACTTTGGTTTTTTTCCATGGGTAAAAAAAGTTTAATGGTTATTTTCACTACACATAATAATTTTAATTTTTATTTTTAATCAATCTAATTTTAGGAAATTTACAAAAAAAAATTCATTGTTTTATTATAAAACTTATTTAAAATTGTTTTTTAAATAGTCATCTACATTGAAAAAAATATCTCATAAACTTAAAATTTCTAGGGAAGAACTATTTTCCGATTGATTTTGAGATATTACCTGTCTAATGGATAAAATGTATAAAAATCATTAGTATATTGACCTCATTTTAGATTGTTTTTCAACTTTGAATTGACTTTACAAAATATGTATATCCCTAAATTTTCCCGAGATTTTTTGTGTGTGCATATTATTTTAATATTCCTTAACCTATGTTTAAAAGTCTTTTTTGCTCTTTTAAGTTTTTCGGCTTCTACATCAATAACACCAATAATTTCCTACCATCCATTTACAATACTTTCTCTTATCAATCATATCCTTCAGATAGTAATGTATATTTAGGGATAAACCCACCTAAAAGGATGACGATGCTAAGTCCAAGAATGTGGAACGATAGCTGAGGTGTTCGCAATTCAAACGCATTCAACTAGATAAAAAAGCCTAAGAAGTAGAGAAACTAATCCAAAGACTGAATGAGTTGGAGAATAACATTTCCGAGCTGCAAAGAGATATTATTCCTAACCAGACCAGGCTGAAAAATTTGTTAGATCAGCTGAAAAGTAAACAAATCAAACAATTAGACATAAAATCGAATCTTGGAAATTTATTTACATTGAGGAAGAGAAACAAAGCTGCCATGGTGAGCGGAACAGTTGTAGCCTGTTGACCATTCCGGAAGATTCCATAATGTTAATGGGGTTACAAATGAATACAAATTTCTCATAATGGTGGCACATCATCATAGCGTCATAGGTTTTCAGATACTACCAACCAAAGGAAGATTACGAGAATAACGAGTCGAGAATATGTATTCTTCGAAAACTTCTTAAAAAAAAACAAAAAAAAAACGTTCGTGGAACATACCACAATTTTTTTTGTTAACTTAAAAACAATTCGTTTATTCCTTAAAACTGTTTCAAAATTTTCAATACGAAAATATGGTACAAATTGTTGGCGGGGAAGGGGAGGGAGGTTGTATCCAAGAATTACGACTAAAGAAAAGTAAATTTGCCAAAAGGCACGCTTACTCATCATCATCATCGTCGCTGTCATCGTCGTCGACTTCTTCATCGCTCTCATCGTCCTCATCGCCTTCATCTTCGCCCGAGTCAGCCTCATCGACTTCATCGTCATCCGATTCAGCCTCATTTTTGGCTGCCTCGCTCGTCGATTCTTTGCGTGCTTTTTTTGTGGGCACAACAGTGTCCTCACCGTCGTTCTCCTTAGAAGGAGCAGCTACTCCAGCCGCATCGGCCGCCAAGAGAGCCGCCTTCTCTTCGCGAATCTCTGCCTTGCGCTTCACCTGCTGCCAAGTCAACTTTACGAATTCGGCATCCTTGGTAAGGGCGAACCGGGAGAGCACCTCGTTGGCCTGCTTCTTCAGTTTCAGCATACGCTGCTCGCGTGGTCCGACCACATACGGCGTGTCTGCTGGGGCGGCACACATGCTGATGTACAGTGGCAGGGCCGAGGTGCCGACAATGTCAATTTTGACATACAGCGAACGAATGTTGGCCAGTCCACCAGGATAGACCGTCTCCAGTTGCTTGGTCACCAACAGAATATTCTCCGCCAGCTGTTCGGCACTGTGCTCGTGATTGCCCACTGGGATGGCGGTGAGATCGCCCTTGCTCAGCTGCCTGTAAGCGGTGCGGCACAGAGCACGCGATAGCTCCCTCTGCAGCTGTGCATTGTCCTTGCTCAGACGCACCGGATGCAGGACATTGCGTGGCTTCTGGGTGAACTGTGAAAGATGAAAGAGAGTCAGCAAAATGACAGGATTGACAGCAGTCATACTTTACCTTGCCCAGAAAGGCACTGGCCTGTCCCGACAGCTTGCCGTCGCACATTAAGTAGTCATAGGTGTTGAGGAACTTGCGCTTGGCCTCAAAGCTATTCACATCGTTGCGCAGCTGATTGAATGGCACCACAGTCAGACGCTGCTTGATGCCAATCTCGCTGAACAGATCCTCGTAGTGGGCCTTGGTGGGCTCAAAGTCAAACTTGGCACCGCGCTGCAAGTCCGTCACAATGATGGCCACATCATCGTCGCTACCCACCAGCGAGTGCTTCAGTCCCAGCTTGACCACACGCTTGGGGCAGCTGGGTATCTTGTAGCTGCACACCTGCAGTATGTAGCGGTAGTCGGAGAAGACCGAGGCCGACTTTTTCTTGGCCACCTCTTCGGCCGCTTGGGTCTTGAGGGCCTGGCACATCTTCAGCACATTCGATTCGGAGACAATGTCCCGGAACTTTTGCTCATCAAAGGGCTTCAATTCAAATTGCAACGCGACGGGCTTCTTCTTAGGCTTCTTGGCCTTTTTGTTGGACTTTCCCTTGGCCAATGTGGCGATCTTCTTGCCTGCCTTCTTAGCTTTCGGCGACTTGTCTGGTTTGGAGAGTTTCTTAAGTGGCTTGGTCTTCGCCTGAAGCGATGCTGTGGCTGGTTTGGATATTTTGCTGGCAGTTTCAGCTACTGCTGGCACCGCCTTTGTCGTTTGCTTGGATGCCTTCTCAGACTTTTTAGCTAGCGCTTCAACTATTTTCTTGGCTGGAGCTGCTGTCTTGACTGGTGACGCCACAGTTTTTTTGGCTGCTGCGGCTTTCTTGGCAGGAGCTGCTGTCTTAGTTGGTGCCTCTACGGGTTTCTTGGCTGCTGCGGCTTTCTTGGCAGGAGCTGCTGTCTTAGTTGGTGCCTCTACCGTTTTCTTGGCTGCTGCGGCTTTCTTGGCTGGTTCTGCTTTCTTGGCTGGAACTTCAGGCGTTTTCTTGGCGGGTGCTGCCTCTGTTTTCTTAGCTGGCGCTGCTTTCTTGTTGTCTTTCTTGGGGGCAGTCGGAGCAGGTGTTTCTACTGCCTTCTTAGCTGAAGCTGAATCCGCTTTCTTGCCGGAAACTGTATCCACTTTCTTGCCTGCAGCTGCTTTCTTAGCCGGAGCTTCTATCTTTGCAGGAGCTTCCTCTACAGTCGATTTCTTGTTCGACTTCTTGGGAGCCGCCTCAACTGGTGCAGGTTTGCCTTTCTTTTCCTTTTTGGCAGGCGCTGGTTTAGCGGGCGAAGGAGATGGCGCCAAAATCAACGGCTTCTTGGCGGCAGGAGTCGCAGGAATAGCGGCGGCCTTTCCTTTTGACTTTTTCACAGCAACTGGGGATGCAGCTGGCGACTCTGGAGGAGCTATTACCAAGGGCCTCTTGGCGGCCTTTTGCTGTTTCTCCTTCTCAACAGGTTTTTTCTGTTCTTTTTTGGGTTTTTCAGTGACGTCCACTTTTTTCGGAGCGGCATTTTTGCCCTTTTTGATGGGTGCCGCTACTTCCAGGACGGCTGCTTGCGCCAGCTTGCCTTTTTCCGTGGTTTTCTTCTTCTTGGCCACGCCCTCAATGCTGGCGCTTTTGCTCAGCGACTTTGGCTGTGGTTTCTGTACTTTAACCATCTTTGCGTTGTCAATTAAATGTAATTTTTGCGGAGAAAAACAATTTTTTAAATGCAACACGTGCGATTCGTTAGTGTGACCGCGGATTTATAGATAAAATATACCGCGTTTCCCCTGAGAAATATACTGCTCAACACTCAGAAATATACCAACAAATATACTAATATTTCAAGCCGGTCCGAAACTGTTATAGCATTTAAATTCAAACTTAATTTAAACCTTAAAGCACCAAACTTACGAACGTCTTTAGTTTCCTTTCTATTTAAATAGCACACAGTTTATTTTAAGTAAATAATTCTAAAAATAATCCAATTGTAGACATTACATCCGTCCTGCCGGCCACCAAATGTCCTTGGATCACTCACACACACACAACAAAACACACGAAGCACAGAGGGAGCCGACAAAGTGTTCCAAAGTTATCCCTTTAACAACGCGCATCCCCTGGGAGGGGGGGTGGTGAGCATGTGGGCGTGCGTGGTGTGTGAATTGGGCATTTGCTGGCACGTGACTGGAGGACATGGTTTGCCCGCTGACGTCACAGGCAAATGCCATTGACAATTGGAAAAGAAAAAGTCTTAAAATGTACAAAATTAGAGCTTGAGTTTTTTGGCATTCGCTTTGGCCGGATCCTTTTTGGCACGTTTGCTCCCAGCGCCGCTTGCCGCCGAGGCTGTCGTGTCCTGCAGCTTGTTGAAGAATGCCTTGGAGGATTTGAGAGCGCTCTGATCGCTGGTGCTGGCGGTTATCTGAAAAGAGGAGAAAGCAATTATGAGACTCAACCTCGACTGTTGGCCACACACACTCTTACCTTTTGTACATTGCGACTCTTGGTGATGGTCTTTAGGAGCTTGGCATCCGCCTCGCGTTTCGTGGGCGCCTTTCCCTCCTTGGCGCGCTGCAGGTCGCGCGTTTCGAGCACTGCATTGATGGCCCGCTGCTTTTGCTTCTTCTTGCGGCGCTCGCGATTCTTGTCGGTGCGTGTGCGCTCCGTCTTGCCCAGAGGGGCGTGCTTGGGTCCGCGGAATACCTCTTCGGGGGCCAGCAGCTTGGCATCGCTGACGGCGACGGGCGCAACCTCTTCCATGTGCACCGCCGGCGTGTTGGTGACAATCCTTACCTCGGGCGCCACTGGTTTTGGTGTAAAATGGAAGTTGGAGAGGGCATCGAGCTTGAGGAACAGCGTGCGCATCATTCGCTTGATCTCCTGATGCTCCTTGGGCTCCGGTCCGGCATTTTCGTCGGCATCCTTGTTGGGATCGAGTTTCTCCAGCTCCTGTTGATATTGCTTCTCGTAGATTTGGGCCAGGGATTGCTTGGACTTCTCCTGGTCGAGCACCAGCTGTTTACGGTACTCCTGCGGCGTGTTATCCACACGCACGGTGCGGACCACATCATCCCAGGCCTTGTCGCGAATACGCTGCAGTATGATATCCTCGATGGAGCGATTATCTTCTTCTGTCAGAGGTGCCGTGGGTCGTGTGGTGGATTCAAAGTCTAGAATCTCCTCGAGCAGTGAGTTCTGTGGACGATTGGCCGCTTGGACCTCACCCTTCAACTGCCAGGGCTTCTCGCCGAGCACAATGTCCTCATAGTCGCGTATACGCTGGAACAGACGAGCCTCACGCAGCTCATTTGATGACTGGACGGCTGGTGTGGCCTCTTCTTGGTCATCATCATTATCTGCCTTGTCGGAGCCAGAGTCAGAATCACTGGCGGGTTCTATGCCACTTTTAGCCACGAATTCGGATTCATCGATTTCACTGGGAGCATTCTCTGGGTCTTCATTTGCTTCAGCGGCATCCTCATGCTCTCCTTCATCTTCAATATCATCTACAGTCCCATCCTCTGATTCCTCCTCTGCCTCATCTTCGTTTTCATTGAAGTAATCCCTCTGCTTGCCTTTGTTCTTTTTGTTTAACTTTTGCGCCTCCCGCTCCAGTTCCTCGTCTACTTCGAAAAAGTCCGCATAATTCACATTGACATCATCCTCATCTTCTTCCTCGCCCACACCAAAATCATCTGCATAGTAGTCGATGGCATCCGCGTCCTCTTCGACGCGCTGCTTAGATTTTTGCTTTCGCATCTCCTTGGCGTCTTCCTGTTCCAGAAACTCCTTCATCTCGTCCAGCTTGAAGAATGTGTCATCCACCACAGAGTTTCGGATCCGCTTTCCGCTTTTCTTTGTTTTGACTGATTTGGGTTTGGATTTCGTGGGCAGGTCCTCGGCATCGCTGCCAGAAACATCAAAATCTGAGTCTGGAGCTTCCTGAGCAGGCGCCTCCTCATCAGATGACGCCGCTGGATGCGCTTCGCCCTCATCCTCATCCTCATCGTCGTCGTCTTCGTCCAACTCGATGCCCAAGTGCTTCTCCTTCATGGCCATCAGCTTGGCAGTCTTCTCCAGCAGTTGCGGGAACACCAGTTCGTTGCGCATTTCCAGCTGCTGCCAGATCTGTTCCTCGTCCATCTGCTCCAGCACCAGCTCGGGCAGCAAGTCCTTTTTATTCTCCACATCTCCGCTAATGCTTACGCTGTAGGTTTGCTGTATGAGCTGCTCGATGGCAGCAATCTTCTCCGGCTGTGGCCTAGAAGAAAAATTGTTTAGATTTCCACTGAAGCAAACACGTGCGCGCCGCTTGGACGAAAACAAACTTGAGAAAACGCTCTGGATTCTTGGTCAGCAGCTCGAAGTTGTCCGCTATTTCCTTGAACACATTCGCCTTTTTGGTTTTTTTCTTGGTTCCAATCATATTGGGCGTGTTTTTATATATTTAATTTCGAAAATTGTAAAAAGTGCAACAGTTCCAAAACAAAACTGGCAAGTATCGGCTGGCACGAACGAGTACATATCGATATGTTTCGCCATGGTGTTTTGCCATCGTTAGCTACAGTTAAATAGAAAACTTCCATATAAAAACTAGGTTAAATGGACCCAAGCGATCAGGATTTCAATACAGATCACGAATTGGTATTTTAAAGGGTTTCGTACTTCGAAGAGGCGGCCTCCAGATTTTCTATGTGAATTAAAACATAATTTTTAAAGGTGTGATTAAGCCATCGATAGATATCGCCCATCCTTAGGAACAGCTGTCGCCGACGCTTGTATTCCGGGAATTCAGCATTTTATTTTGGAAAAATGCATTGCAGTCCATAAATTAGGACCACCAACAAAGCACACAAGCAACAATGGATGCAAAATTCTTTAAACTACTTCTGCTGGGCGGAGTGGTGCGCTTCTACTTCGTGCGTACGTCTCTGGCGTCGCTTATCAGCGACCGGGTGGAGTTTGCTACACCTTTAAATTCCCAAAAGCGGAGTGAGTAATCTTCTAAAACCATATTATACGCATATTGTAAATGCTATTTTTCTGTATAGTGAAGGAAGGCATCTATCTGCTGGATCAGGGCATTGACCCATATAGTGGGGACCTGGTCCATGAAAGCCCCCTAGTGCTAAAGGCTTTGTCTGGGCTGTTCCTAAACTTTCCCCAGTGGCTGCCAATCTTCTACATAGTGCTCGATCTGTTGACGGGGGCGCTACTCTATAATTTGAGCGTACGCTTTGTGAAGCAAAAGCTGCAGAAGCAGCGCCTGGAGCGAAAGAACTATGCCAAAGACACCGAACAGCTGCAGTACAACGATGATGACAACTATGATATACCGGAGCTCGTACTGATAGCCTATCTCTTCAATCCGTTAACTGTGCTTAGCTGCATTGGCCTGACCTCGACTGTGCTGAGCAATCTGTTTCTGGCCCTCTTCCTGTACTTCCTGACGAACGGGCTGCTGCTGCCGTGCATAGTCCTGTTGGCATTTGAGACTGTGCGCAGTCTATACCCAATTGTGCTGATGGCTCCGCTGCTATTGGTCTTTGCACGCCGCTCCATAGTTGGGGGCGTCATCCTATCGGTTCTCTTTGCAGTTGCATGCATCATTGTAGCTGCCGCCAGCTATTTGGTGATGCACAGCTGGACCTTCCTGGATGGAACACTGGGATTTATGTGAGTCCATTATAGATGCCTTCATAGTACCCAACCGATTCTTGATGTGCTCTTCCATTGGCAGCTTTTATTTCCGCGATCTCCAGCCAAATATTGGACTGTTTTGGTATTTCTTTACCGAAATGTTTGAGCATTTCCGCACCATGTTCCTAATCACATTCCAGCTGAATGCCACAGTGCTGTACCTGGTGCCGCTCAGTCTTAAGCTGCGGAAGGAGCCATTGCTGCTGGCCACCGTCCTGGTGGCCCTCATGGCAGTGTTTCAGGCATATCCAAGCCTGGGCGATGTGGGCTTCTACCTGGCATTGCTGCCGCTCTGGAAACGTTGCTGGAAATACATGGCCCATGGCTTTGTTGTCTTCACATTCTTCATGGTTACACTGTCTATGATGGGCGCCCTGTGGCATTTGTGGATCTACGCGGGATCGGCCAATGCCAATTTCTATTTTGGAGCCACGCTGGCCTTCTCGACGGGTCAGATATTCCTCATCACGGATCTGCTGTTTGCGCACGTGAAGCGGGAGTTCTGCTTGTACAACGGACAGAAGATAATGATCGATGGGGAGGAGGCGCGCATACTCTTAAAATAAGCCGAAATGCTAACAAATATCAAATTTAACAAAACACTTTATTACGACTTTTATGGGAGCTCCAACCATTCCACGCTACTGTTTGGAGTAGCCGGTCTTGGTCTTGCGATTGAGGAACTTGTACAGATACAATATCCGCTTCTGCATGTCCCTCCACTTGGTGGGCCGTGCAATCGGGTATTTGGTCTTCTCCAGCAGTTGTCGCTTGCGCAACAGCACCTGGTACTCGTTGCCAGAGACACCGCGCAACCAGGACGGCACCGAATACATAACTCGCACCGGGTGCAGTCGATCGTTGCCCAGAATGTCAATGTAGTCATTCTGGCCGAACAGAGCGCGCTTCTCTGACCAGGCGTTCTTCGGCCTATAGACGGGCATGGGCAGCTTCTGTCCGTTGTCCAAATGGGGCAGCAAGCCACTCTTGAAGATCTTGTCCTTGTAGCCGTAGCGCCGCACCGTAGGACCGCGTGCTCGTCGCTCGGCATGGGAAAGTTGGCGCACCGTTGTGGATGTGGCGGAGATCGCGGGCAGAGGATTGCTGCCTGCCGACAGGAGCGTTGCCCTGCACAGCTTTTGAATTGTGCCACTAAGCCAGGACATTGCTTGGTTTTAATTTATGATTAGATAATTGTAAACAGACTTCGCTTCGAAACTTCTCAGGAGAGCAGAGGAACAGCTGCTCGCATCGATAAATAGCCTATCGAGTTAACCGGTAATTGACCGATAGCTCATATCGAACATCAGCTGATTGTGGGAGAAATTTTTAATATTCGCAGTTTTAAAAACAATTGTAATTAATGATCGACGCGGAGGCACTGGAAAGCGAGAGGGTCAAGCTGAAGCGGGATGTTGCGGAGCTGCGGGCCACCCTCAACAGAAAGGAGCAATGTCTACGCGAACTGGAGGCAGCCATAGCCGCCGGTGAGGATAGCGATGAGGCGGAGGAGACGACGTCCAATGACATGGCCACACACATAGAGACCCAACTCTCCAACGACGACATAGCCCGATATAGCCGACAGTTGATCCTCCAGGACTTTGGAGTGCAGGGCCAGTTGAAGCTGAAGAACAGCTCCGTGCTGATTGTGGGTATGGGAGGATTGGGCTGTCCGGCCGCCCAGTACCTGGTGGCAGCCGGATGCGGACATCTGGGACTCATCGACTACGACGAGGTGGAACGCAGCAACCTGCATCGACAGATCCTGCACTCGGAGCACCGCTGCGGCATGTCGAAAGCAGAGTCCGCAAGGATTGCGCTGCTGGAACTGAATTCGCACTGTCAGATCCGCTGCCACTCGCGGCTGATCAACAGCATCAATGCCATGCACATTATACGGTCGTATGATGTGGTTCTGGACTGCAGTGACAATGTGGCCACGCGTTACCTGCTAAACGATGCCTGTGTGATGCTGCGCAAGCCCCTGGTCTCTGGTAGTGCGCTCAAGATGGACGGACAACTGACCGTGTATGGCTATGGGCAGGGTCCTTGCTACCGGTGCATCTATCCGGTACCGCCGCCACCCGAAGCGGTCACCAATTGCGGCGATGGCGGCGTTCTGGGCGCCGTCACAGGAATCATTGGCGCCATGCAGGCCCTGGAGGCCATTAAGGTGATAATCGGCTTGGGCGATGTGATGTCTGGGCGTCTGCTCATCTTCGATGGCAGCAGCTGCATGTTCCGCAATATCCGGATACGCACCAAACGACCCAACTGTCACGTGTGCTCTGCCCAGCCCCTAATCACGGAACTAATCGACTACGAGATGTTCTGCGGAATGCATGCCACTGACAAAGACAATCCCCTGGACCTACTGGAGCCGGATCAGCGTCTGGAGGTCAGGGAATACCATCAGACGCTACAGAAGCAGCCACATCTGCTGCTCGATGTGCGGCCGCCGGCAGAGTTCGAGATTTGCCAGCTGCCCAGGTCCATCAATGTGCCATTGAGTGAAATCCTAGACGACAGCTACCTAAAACGCTTCACCAAACAGCTGGAGGACAAAGAGTTTCCCATTATTCTGCTCTGTAGGCGTGGCAACGATTCACAGATCGCTGTTCAGCATATTAGAAATCGATTTCCCGCACATTCCATTCGGGATCTGGTTGGAGGACTGCATGCGTGGACAGGCAGTGTGGACGCTACTTTTCCTATTTACTAATCCCAAGGACTACATGCATTGCACATATATTTTGTTCCCGATTGAAGTGTACAGTTTTCCCCCTATTTTTCCACTTATTGTTGGTATAAATAAATAAAAGACAAGCTTAAATATGTAAATTGAATCCTTGGATCCAATTATGTGACGTCCGTTTACAGTTAACCGATAGCTTCATTGAAAGCAGAGCACCTGGCGGCAATGCAGCTCAAGCAGTGGATAATGTGCCGGGAACGGGAACAAATGCGCCAACAAAGAGAGCAACAAATAACCACGCCAGATTGGAGGGCAGGTGTAATATTTCGGCTCACGCTCACCTTAAAGGCAGATTGTGTGAATGAATGTGAAACTGTATGCATTTCTCAAAGAATAATAATATCGATATCAAGCATGCACTGCATGCATGCATGCGTGTGTGTGTGCAAGTGCATCGAAATACAGTAATAAAAGCAGTTCCCGGTGGCTTGAAATATTCAAACGCTCCCCGCAGCTGGAGGCAGAAGAAACACACAGCAATCTCTGGACTTGTTGTTCTCTGTGTTAGGTAAGTTTGTGTACAATAAATAATTATTTGTATTATAAATTCAAAGTGCAAAGTAGCAGGCCTCAATTGATAAGACAGAGCCTCTGTTGTGTGCTGGCACTGGCGGCCACAAAGAACAGTTCATTTGCCCAAGCGAAGCAGTGGAGAGTGGACTTGCGCCAAGGGAAGCAGTGGACATTGGATTAAAATGGCAAAAATGCCAATGATTTGGGTTTTTTCCCTTCTATTGGTCTTTGTGGCGTGGGTAAGTTATAGAACTATATAGAGGTCTCCACTACCTACCATTTCATAACATTTGTATGCGTTTCCCAACAGCCTGACGCCCTGGCCGAGGGCAATAGCTGTTCAGCCTCCACCCTGGACGCCCGTCGCTTCTTTGAGCATGAAAATGAGTTGCTGCGCCAGCGCTACCACGAGGAATACCTGGCCGCGTACACCTACAACACCAATGTGACCGATGAGAATCGCCAGGCCATGATTGCTGTCTATGCACGAAACGCTGTACAAAATAAGCAGCTGGCCGAGAAAATCAAGGCCTCCGACTACAAACTGTCCGAGGATGCAGACATACGCAGGCAGGCACTCCACCTATCCAAGATGGGAGCATCTGCCCTCGATCCTGAGGATTATCTAGCCCTGCAGAATGCCATCAGCTCCATGCAGTCGAATTACGCCACCACCAATGTGTGCTCCTATACGAACCGCAGCGACTGCTCGCTGACGCTGGAGCCGCATATTCAGGAGCGTCTCTCGAATAGCCGAGATCCTTCAGAGCTGGCCTGGTACTGGCGCGAGTGGCACGACAAGGCTGGCACCACACAGAAAGAGAACTTTGCCGAATACGTCCGACTCACACGCAAGGCGGCCCATCTAAATGGTGAGTTTGTCCGGCCCGATAACCTGCCGTCTGACCTCTCTAATGGGTGGAATATAATTCTATTTATATAGATCATCGTTCGTATGCCGATTACTGGGTGCAGTTCTATGAGGATGCCGACTTTGAGCGACAACTGGATGCGAGTTTCAAGCAGCTGCTACCCTTCTACAGGCAGATCCATGGCTATGTGAGGTACCGACTGCGTCAGCATTATGGCGAGGATGTGGTACCCGCAGAGGGCAACTTACCTATGCATCTGCTGGGCAACATGTGGGGTCAGTCGTGGAACGAAGTCATTGATCTCTTCACGCCGTATCCGGAGAAACCTTTTGTGGACATCAAGGCCGAAATGGTGCAACAGAACTACACGGTGCTGAAGCTATTCGAGCTGGGCGACCAGTACTTCCAGTCTTTGGGCATGCGTGCCTTGCCGCCGAGTTTCTGGAACCTCAGTTTGCTTACCCGACCCGATGATCGTCAAGTGGTTTGTCACGCCTCCGCCTGGGACTTCTATCAAGACAGCGATGTGAGGATCAAAATGTGCACAGAGGTGGACACGCACTACTTCTTTGTGGTGCACCATGAACTGGGACACATTCAGTACTATCTGCAGTACGAACAGCAGCCGGCTGTCTTCAGGGGTGCACCCAATCCTGGCTTTCACGAGGCTGTGGGCGATGTCATCGCCTTGTCGGTGATGTCTGCGAAGCATTTGAAGAGCATTGGCCTGACCGACAACGGGCGACTGGACGAGAAGAGTCGCATCAACGAGCTGTTCAAGCAGGCCCTCTCGAAGATTGTGTTCCTACCCTTTGGCTATACCATGGACAAATATCGGTATGCTGTTTTCCGCAACGAAATCGAGGAGCCGCAATGGAACTGCGGCTTCTGGCAAATGAGATCCGAATACGGTGGCGTTGAGCCGCCTGTGTCACGCACGGACAAGGACTTTGATCCGCCGGCCAAGTATCACATCGATGCGGATGTCGAGTATCTGCGCTACTTTGCCGCCCACATCTTTCAGTTCCAGTTCCACAAGGCCCTCTGCAGCCTGGCCGGCCAGTATGCGCCCAACGATAGTCGCCGCACCCTGGACAATTGCGACATATTTGGCAGCAAGGAGGCAGGACGAGCATTGAGCAAGTTCCTGTCGCACGGCAGCTCGCTGCACTGGAAGGTGGCTCTGCAGGAGTTTACAGGCGAAACGGAAATGGACACGTCCGCCCTCTTGGAGTACTTTGATCCGCTCTATCAGTGGCTCAAGCAGGAGAACAGTCGACTGGGCGTACCCTTGGGCTGGAGCGAGACGAACAGTAAGTTGTTAGAGTTCTCCCCTCTTGGATTGGTTTATAATGTGTCTATATCCTTGCAGAGATCCCCTCCGACTGCTGTGGCCAGTTTAGCACTTAAGAACATTTAGACTTGACAAAAATCAGCTTTGTAATTAATTATATGACACCAAATCCAATTGATATTTAAATTGATATTTATTGTATCGATTCGTTCGTTCGTATCGTTTTCCATTTCGTTTCCATTACTATTCAATTTTCCATTACATAATACACTTTATAACGATATCATTCATCATCAACATCCTCTACTTCTACCCATACTATCCTTTCCATCGCTTGTTGCATTCAGAAAACAATAAGATTAATTTTATATAAATTAATTGTTTGTGTCGTCTCATTTTGCAATTAAAAAACATTTATCCCACACCACACAATGTTGTATATATGTTTCGCATTTCAGTGTAAATTTTCGATATTATGCTTGCATTTTTTGTACACAGCATTTATAAGCTTACAAAAGTTCATCTCAAAGTTGTATATTGGATGAGCTAAAATCTTTGAATAGCTTGGCTTATAAGCGATCATCGAGTTTTCCATTTAAAGAATGTTCTCTCAGAGGAATTAAATGAATAATTTAGTTTTTATAAGGCTTTGATCTTGAAAATGAAATATAATTACAAATGCATACTCCTGAATATGATTCTTTTCATTTTAATAAATAAAACAATTCATATTCATTGAAGAACTTGAATGCCTTAAAATATAGCATAAATGCTTTGATATATTATGCATATTTTCAAAGCAAATAAATATATCCTATCAACCCTATAAGCAAAGCTATTCAAATGTTAAACTCAATATTGGAATTTCACGTTTTGTGCTGCAGTTGTATATTTGCTGAGTATTACCGATGTGTTTGCCTTCGATTTATGTTTTATGTTTTTTGATTTTTAGTCTCTTTTACATTGTATAATAAATACAAAATAAAGAAAATGTGTATCGAATAAAAGTTACGTGTGTGTGGATCCGATTTCCAAATAGTTTTTCCAATTTTTGGTAGAGTTTTTAGTTTTTAGTTTTTTTTTTTTTAGTTAAAACATAGAAGCTAAGAACTAACAATAAATATTGGAAATTGTTTAAATTTTGTTTCGATTAGGTAATACATATATATGTAAATCTCCCGTGTTTTATGTTGTTGTATGTGTTATAGGAAATACCCCTTAATATTATTTGTAAATTGTATATATGTATATAATAGGTGTATACAGTGCGTTTCTTGACTAAAGGGCAGTTAAAAGGTTCAAGAAAATTGTTTGAGAAATACACTAACAATTCAATATTTCGAAATCAGTCGTTTTTTGGTATAAAACTTCAAGTATTTGGATGTTTTTGATAGGTGTGATATGATAGGAATATGAAACTGCCTTTATAGACGCATAACGCACTGTATAAATGCTCGGGGAACGGGGAATTGGGCTCCAATACTCTTGAGCTTTACATATAAATGCCTTAGATGTTTTTTGTTTTTGGGAGTTTTAATGATAGGATTATTGGACTAACAGTAAGATCAGCTAGGTATTTTCTTTTTTCTTTTGTTTTGAGATACAGATACAATATATACTATATTATGTATATATATGCATAATCGTTAAGACTTAACAGGGGGCTATCAAATCATATCATAGATAAATATCCACGCGTGTGTCTATATTTAGGCCAAGAGTTTAGTTTTGGTTAGTGCTAAGTGGAATTGGAACAACTTGTTTTTTTTTTTTAGTTTTTTGGATAGTATTTTGTATGCATTCTAACAAAAAACACAAATAAATAGCAGTCCTAAGTCCTATGAATTCGATGCGGAAATCTTTGCATGCGTTTCTTTCCAAGCGTTACGTTTAGGTTTATACAAATCGAGTAATGCATAGATGTATATTAAGGATCTTATCCTTTACTACTTAGAGATTATTATTGAATACAATTTCTGTTTAATTTTTGTTTTTGTTATAATTTAATATTAAACGTTTGAAAATTTCTCGCGCTTCATTTGTAAACATTTGTTTTGTTTGTTTGATTCTTCTTCTGGGTTTTTTGTTTGTTTTCTGTTCGCTTCGCTATAATATCAAGAACGAAATGACGTAGGAGGAGGAGGAGCAATGGCAAGCTTTGTTTGAGATGAGTTTTTTTTTTTTTTGGATTTAGAATTGACTCTTGAAGTTATTTCCCCGTCTAATTGACCCTTTTTTGCGAAATGTATTCATCTGCCTTTCGTTTGTGTTCTTGGACTCCTCCAGTTTAGTCCAAGAACGGGTTTTGTCATACAGGCCGCGAGTGATGGGCATGTGGATGAGGATGGGCAGCATGTGGATGTGGATGGGCATGATGTTGGGTGACGCTGCTAATGCTGTGATTACTGCTACTGCTGCTCGCCCCACCGCCGCCGCCACTGCCTTTAGCCCTTGTCGGTGGTGGTGGTGGCGGTGCCTGCCTCATGCGTTGCTGCAGTATGCGCGGCAGCTGAGGATGTGCCTTGTGCTGTGCAGGTGGTGCGGGTGGTGGTGCTGGCCTTTGATGATAGTGGGGCGCCTGCTGCTGCTGCTGTTGCAACTGCTGATGCTTGCCCATCGACGAGGCAGCTGACGACGAGCCCGATGTCCCCGATGTCGAGCTGGTTGATGCATGGGACGTGGTCGATCCCGTGGCCAGTTTGGTGGGCAGCCCACCACTGGCCGCAGGCGAGGCCATGGTCCTGGGCACCGGCGGATCCGTCAGCTTCGGGCCCACCACAGGCGCATAGGAGCCGTCATCCTCGTCCGAGGACAATGAATTCGCATCGGAGGGTGTCCGTGATCGCGACGGCGGCGACATGGCATCCTGCTCCTGCAGAAACACCCGAAATCCCTGTATCGATTCGTTCAAGGCCCACAACTGCGACAGCAGCGACAGATCCAACTGCCTCAGGCCGTACATTTCGCGGCGGAGTATTGCCAATTGGTTGTCGATCGTCGACGAGGATGCTCCAGTGCTGCTCGAGCTGTTGGTGGGCGTGTGCTGTTGACTTCCAGTTGCCACACCAGGACCCGCACTGTGTGTGGAGGAGGCGCGACTGTGTACAGACTCCCGATCGCTGAGCGACTCCTGGGTGGAGGAGAGGCTCCCATGGCGCTGACTATGATGACCGTTGTAGCTGCGATTCCTGGCCGCTGCCGCCGATGTGGAGGGGCCCAAATAGAGGTCCCCAGCGGCGGCGCTCAAAGCGGCCACACTCGCCGCCGGCGAGGCAATGTGGGATGTGTGCTGTTGATGTGGGGCGGTGGCAACGGCAGCGGCGGCAGAGCTCAGACTTTTTGGCAGTGGAGGCAGACCACTCAGCGAATGCTGTGGATGCTGTTGAGGATCGCTATTGTCCATTATTTGGTTGGGCTTCGAGTAACACTCTTCTTCGTCTTCGGCTTGGTATTATGCTATAGCTTTGCGCTTATTTCTCTCGTTTATGCTACACCTCTTGTTTCCGTTTCCGTTTCCGTTTGCTCCTCCCGATTGCGATACCTCCTCTCTTAGTGTATATTGAATTTCCAACTTTGGCGGCACATGGGACACTGTTTGTTCAATGGTTGCAAGTTGAGCCACTTGACAATGCAATGCATGTGGAAACAATGGGAGCAGACACCCCACACCAGGGGGCAATCGTCACCGGGCAGCGCACACTCTGGGCAAGTGCTCTCGAAGGACATCCGACAAATACCGCAATTCTCATCATTCGCTATCCAACGCCAAGTTGCTACACCCGTCCATGACTTGATTGTCACTTTCATTTTGCGCACATTGGTTTGCACTGGAAAATGTATCTGTATCTGCTGCAATGTCCGCGAATTTAAACAACTTTGTCCGTGACTTCTAAAAACGAATGCTGTCGCAATCTTCGTGTTTCTTTTTCGCAAAATATTGTTTTTTTTTTCCTAATTTTTGCTGAAATAGGTCAAACTAGAGGTGTCAAAATCGATGTCATCGCTGTTTGAGTGTTCGCTGCAGACATCGATGATTTTTCTCAAACATCGATATTTTTAGTTAAATAGAATAATTTAAAAATGTTCATATTTTTTAATGATTAAAAAGATGATTTTTAGTTGTATATACTAAATAATATACATATATGGAACTGTATATACACTTTTTATGTACATACATTCACAAATTAACATATTTAATTTAATTTAATATTCAATTTAATTTTGATATGCCACCTCTACTATAATAGTTTTTGTACCAATAATACCCGCTCTAAAATCCCATCTCTATCTCGCCGTGCCCGCCAAAACAACTAAAAGCAATAAAGCAAATAAATATGATAATAAACCATTATTCAGGGGTGCCACAGAAATCACTTCCGCTGGAAAATCACCTCAATTCCATTCCGCCGTGCCACACACCGACTTTTCAGCGGAATCAAAATCGCTCACAATTTATCCAGCGATTTGATTAAATACACCCATAAAACACACCTAAAACGATTTGAATCTTACTTTCCCATAAAGGTTGTTCAATTGGTGGTTAACCCTCATCCAAATAATTTAACACTATACATGTTAAGTTAATAAAATTGTTACGAACTTCTTGATGGTGGGGCAAAGCCGTGGTTGAAGGGGTAGTGGTGAGCGGATAGTGGCGCCCCCTAGTCGGGCGATCTTAAAACTATGAGATCCGCGCGCTCTTGAATTCCCTTGTGGAGAGAGGAGAGCCGGTGTCCCGGAGCCAATTCACCCACACACGCTTAAGGGGAGAGAGAGCGGTTACAGGAAGAGTAGGCCATGCCCTTGAACCTGGTTCAAGGGCAATAGAAGAGATCGATGGGGCTTGGCGACCAACGATATCGGTATGGGAAGCTTAGGCTTAGGCTTAGGACAGATCAAAAAAATCGTTGGCGGAAGACAGTACAAAAAAAAATCGTTTTACGGATCGGGTCTCAGAGAAAAAAAATAAAAATAGAAATAAATAAAAATAATTATAAAGTGAGTGAAATGAGGATGGGTAGTGGTCATCACTCAAAGTGAATTTTTTGTTTGTTTATGTTTCCTCGAATAGCAAGGAGGAAGTAGAGCTGCCTAGCGGGACCGATGCAGATAGACTAGCAAAGCTGGAAAAAAAAGGAACAAAAACTGTGCCCAGTTCCGCCGTCCTGTCCACAGCGGCATGGTCCTTCGCCCGGCCTGGAAGTGGACCCCAGAATATCGTCCCCGTCCTCCAGCAAAGATTTTATTAAACCCTATTTAAATACGTACATATAATTTAGAACCCACTAGGCCGTCACATATCTGTTTATACATTTATTTATTTATTTACCTTTAATTATATTTATTTATTTGTTATTATATATGTAATTGTCACTATTTATAATTATTTATTTATTTAATCATATTTAAAATAATACGCCCATGCCCATAATTTAGGTCGCAGAAAGGAAGAGATTAGGATGGGGATTAGGAGGTCGACCTAAACCAGATAGGAGCTAGTAGAATATAAAAAGAATGTGTGTAAAATTTGATTTAAGGTGAAAATATACGAAAAGATGAAGTGCTAAACATTTAAAATGGGGGGAAAGCGAACTGAGACTACGGGAGGATGAAGAAGATGCTGCACATGGCAGGGAGACCCGAGATAGTCGGATCCGGATCTCTGGTAGGGTGGGTACGTCGGAGGTACAAGACCAACACCTCAACCTGGTCCACGTAGCGGTAGGAGATTGTTTGTCGAGTAGCGTCTGTATGGTTTATTTTTTTTTTTTGTGTCGTTACGTTAGTTTCCGTTTTTGTTGTAGCCGTTTCAAATATTGTCTGAGATGCTCGATTTGTTTGGTTTGTTGTGCGAACTGAGGGCTTGGGAAGTATCCAGCTCTGGGATGACTGGCTAGCCGGCCTTGCCCCACCACCAAGAAGTTCGTAACAAAATAAGCATTTTAGTAAATCACTATTCAATCCGCTGACTGAATTTTCACTTTACGATTCTGCTCTCAATCCGCTGCAGACCGAGGTTGCCACCTAGGGCGATTCGGACTTTCGACGTTAATACAGTAATGCCACCTTGTTTAAGTCGAATTCGGAGAAATATATTTAATATTAATTATATTGAAAGCATTCTGTTTTTCTTTAATTAAGCATTAAAAAAAAAATAGCTCATTGTAGTAAAACTTCCTTTAAGTCAAACGTGTGCATACTTTTTTGTGCAAATTGTGAAAACAATTTGTTGTAGTCATTGTAGGTGGTGGTGCCTGGTAATGCCAATGCCAAAATGCCAAAACAAAACTAACAAACCATTTCTACACATTATTGCCATTGCATTTATGTCAAAAACCCCTGTTCGCCTAAGCGCAGACAAAAAAGGCAGCACAAATACAAGCATAGCGATCATTATAAAAACTGGTAATTGTAATTAACTAAATTAGCAGTAGTTTGAGAAGACAATCACAAAAACCAATCACCGATGCGCATCTGAGAATCCTGCGATACATGGTTTGTATTCTAATATGTTGCCTCCGTAGTTCTTCGATGGCCAAGTCTCGGTAAAAGCATTTTAATTAAGTTTACCGTAAAAATTCATGCATGGAGAGAAAAATGAAATCGCTCGGAATTCTGTGAAAATATACAAATATATGTGAAAACCATACAGTACATCTATATGTGCCAGTTCATACAACGAAAGGGGCGCTGCTGAGTTTTCTGTCCCAGCTCCCAGGCGCTTCGGCTCTGTAAGGCTGAGACATTCGGGTCGGGAGCATGATACAATTATATATATATATATAATATTATATATTATATATAATTGCATCATGGGCTAGCCTTTGCCTCTGCTTTCAGAATGATAATGAATACAAAATATAATAGCCACTGATAAACATACAAATCAATCAAACAAATATAACATTTTTCAGTTTTTATTTCAAATGAAAAAAGAAGGGAGCTGGCGTGAAAAAATGGAGGGCCCCAGATTGATGGTTGCCCAGGGCCCGGTTGAGGGTTGATCCGGCCTTGAATAGGTCGATTTTGGTTTTAAACTTTAAAATTGTTATTTGTTTGTACTGTGTGTATTTACAGTGGGGACTCAGCCGATAAGAGGTGGAAAAATTAAAAAATATTTTATGAACGCTTTGAATAAAATAAATGTACACATCTAGTAGAACATTTTCCAGAGCTTTAGCGAATCTAATTTTCAAGATAATTTTAGTTTAGGAGATATGAGAAGAGATATGTATCATCTTTATTTTTATATATTGTATTTATTTCCCACTCCCACCCACTCTGCCCAATCCTCATTTATGTTACGGCAGGTCAGCATGCTCTCTTGAGCTGCAATTAATTATTGAGCGAGTGTAAGAGTGCGCCCGTGCGTGCGGGTGTGTGTGCATTGGAAAAAGTAATAATAAAAAAAATTCGAATTAATTAAGTCACATCCATGTTCCCCACCTAAAATGATATCTATTAGTAATGCATATTTAAATTCAATAGTTTTAAAATATATGTACATATGTATGTACATATAACAACTAATACAAAAAAATTATAATTAACTTATGCATGCATTTATATCTACAAATGTACATACGTACATAAGTACAAATACGTATATATGTAAAACGATTTGGCTGACAAGCAGCTTAATTGTTTTATGAACCGAGAACCTAAACAAAACGAGAAGGAACGTGCGAGTCGCTTCTGGGGACGCGACTCTACTACCGTACTCAGTCAGTACATACATTTTTGAGCTTATAATTTTTTAAAATTATAAAATTAAAAAAAAAAGTGTACATTTTACATTTTTTTGCTACATCTGTTATCTACATCTACAATGTATATTTTATATCTAACATGTAGATTATAAATGTACCATTCATATTCTACATCTCCTTCGCGGGGCGAAATTTTGAAATACACTTGTAGCAGTGTGATATCACATGAGTCTGGAAACAAAATTTGGTTGCTCTAGCTTTTATAGTCTCAGAGATCAAGGCGCTCATCAAGACGGACGGACGGACAGACGGATAGACGGACGGACATGGATATATCGACTCGGCTATTGATGCTGATCAAGAATATATATACTTTATGGGGTCGGAAACGTTTCCTTCTCTGCGTTGCACACATCCACTTTTACCATAAATCTAATATTCCCCTTAACTCTTTTTTGAGTTCGGGTATAAAAACCAAAAATCTCTTAAAACCTGAAAACCACCCATCACCACCCATCCAGCCTTATGAAAGTGGGCGATATAGCCGAGGTCAAGGCTATATCCGAGAAGGTTCTGATTGAGGTCAGACACAAATCGGAGTGGCCAACGCCCGAAGAAGTCCTCGAAGACATCCTCGCACAGATTGACGGAGATCTACCGACCGAATCAGTCCCAGAACTGCGCAAAGCATACCTGGAAACACTGACGGCAAACACAATCTCCTCCCCAGATAAACAGCGAACAAGCTGCTTCAGGAGGCCAGGCTCCTATCCAATCCTCTCCTATTCGAATCTCCTATGCAGTCCTCTCCAATTCGAATCTCCTATAGAATCCTCTCCTATCCGAATCTCCTAGGGAATTGAGATCGTGATCAGGTACCAATTGTACAACCCTTTTTCGTTTGCTTTGTTCCCAATCGGCAGTTGGGCCAGCAACCTTCCAAAAGGTATTTTTGTTGAATTTTTTCATTTTTTAGGTTTGGTTAACGAATTTTAGCTCCAAAGTCTGTCCATAGATTTAAATGAGCGATACCTTAAACGACGCCAAATTAATGCACCTATACACAAAAAATAGGGGACACAGGATATCATTTTTTTTTCGACTTTTCCTGATTTTTTAAAGTCAAAATTTCGTAAAAAATACCGCACAAAAATCATAATTTTTGCATTTCAATGCTTTATATTTCCCAGACGGTAGGCTGAAATCACAAAGTGTTTGGGCTTAACTTCTAGCTGTTGTAATTATCTTTACAACCAGACGTAAGATACTAGAGTTATGTGAAAAAAACAAGCGCTACCTCTGAAAAAGAATTAAAAAAAAATAACAGTTTTCAAAAATTCTTTAAAAAAAATGTCTGCCATAGAAAAAAAATATATATTATCAAACCATTTCTAAGCCCCAAATCTTTAAGAAAAAGTTCGTTTTGTTCCTTGAGAAAAAATCGCCCAGTATCTGGGAACTGTTCTCCCGACAATGATACTATGTTGCTTAACATTGTCAACGATATTGAGAAAAGTTAATCTTGACTACACTAAAGCTTTTGACTCAGTTGACCATCGCATCCTCATCGCAAAGCTTCGCGAATCCTACAACTTCTCTGCAGTACGGTTGCTATCATCCTATCTGCTAAATAGGAGCCAGGCTGTTGTTGCTGAAGGGAAATGTCGTCCTTTGCCTATGTTAAGTGTGGTGTCCCACAGGGATCAGTACTTGGCCCGATATTGTTCTCCATTTATATAAATGATTTGCCAATAGTATTGTCCGACTGTAAAGTGCACATGTACGCCGATGACGTCCAATTATATGTTAGTCGACCGTTAAATCGAATAGATGAGTGCATAAATGTTACCAATAGAGAGCTTGAGAAAATTAGTGCGTGGGCAACCAAAAATCGTCTATGCCTCAATCCAACAAAGTCAAAATGCTTGATTATATACAAAAACAAGAAAAAAATAAATGAAACTATATTGAGACGTGTAGAAATATCAAACACTCCCATTAGCTACATAGAGAAGACAACTAATTTAGGCTTTATAATAAATAGTACTCTGTCGTGGGATGATCATGTGAGCAAAGCAGTTGGAAAAACATATGGGATCTTAAGGGCACTTAATATTACCAAGCAATTTATACCAGTTAGCATCCGGATGCAGATAGCAAAAGCATACCTAGTACCTGTACTCACTTATGGGATTGAGGCATTTGGAAACTGTGGCTACGTAAACAGGCAAAAGTTGAGCGTTTGCTTTAATAATATAGCTAGATACATATTTAGATTAAGGCGCAGCGACAGAATCTCTGCATTCTCATATAAAATTTTCGACATGACTCTTTTCAAATGGATTGACTATAAGATGCTTACGTTCCTACATAAAATAATCCTCACCAGACAACCCCAATATCTGTATGAAAAATTAAGATTTACCAATTCCGCAAGAACGAACAATATTATCACCATACGATATAGAACACTAAACTCTGAGAGACATTTCTTTGTGAATGTTATTCGCATATGGAATCATCTTCCACATCACATGAAAACAATACGAAACCTTTCACAATTCAAAACACAGTTAGGTGCCCACCTTACACTAGACTAAGATTTAAAAATCAAATTCAATTTAAAATAAAATAACACGAACATAAGCATAAGAAAACAAATCAATATATGTAACCACTTATTAGTATGTCATATTAAAAGATTAATTTAGATCTAAGTTTAATCCCAAACTAATGTGACACCTAGTGACTAGTGCTCTAATTATAAGCCCCTTGCTTGTAGCACTAGGAAATACAATAAAAAAACAATACAATACAATACAATACGTCAGATTTCAAAACTCTTGATGACGATGACTTCATGTCAACTGACGAGAACTCAGAGTTAGAATTAGCAATAGAAGCAACAGATTTAGGTATCAAAGCCGCATTTAATGAAAATGCATTCCGTTATTATGCAGGGTATTTATTGCATAAGGTACTGAAAAAGTACGATTGCAAAAAATGCTCTGAGCTTTTAAAACCGTCCGATGAGGTCCGATCTTCTTCTGAGTGTTTAATACTCAACAAAAATTTTGGCTATGTCAGTAATAGTTTAAAACTTCAAGCTCCTTCAGACGATTTTTTTATATTAGTTAAAATTCATTTTGATATTTTTAATCGGCATTTCGAGACTAAGTCTCACGAATTCCATAGTCCAAAAATGTATATTTTTGACGTCCAAAATAGATAAATATGCAGAGTGGTTTAAATTGTCCGATCCGTGCTTTGCACACCGAAACCATCTGCTCAATTAGTTTGTTTTGATTTTGATTAGGAAAAATTGTAAATGGCTTACAGATAGAATGAAATGCAAAGTCATATGAGAGAAAACTCAAAATAATGCGGCAGTAGGATTTTTTATATATTCTAATAGGACAGGATTGTATAGGATAGGACAGGATAGGATAGGACACACTGTGCCAGCGTGTTGCGAGTGGTAGGCGCCTAAGCCTGGTGTCGGGGTTCCACAGCTCCAGATTGGACTAGACAGGATTATATAGGACAGGATAGGATAGGACAGGACAGGATAGGACAGGATTATATAGGACAGGATAGGTAACCCTCTGCTACCGGGCAATCCACTCACACGCACAAGCCAGTCAGCAGTCTCCGACTTCCCTTACCGGGAATATTGGAGAATGAGTGCAGAGTGCATATAATTCGGCAATATATATTTATGTAAGAACCCTTCCAACATTCCGAAATAGAAATAAGATCTGTAAGACATTGGTGGGAAAATCGATGGCCGGCCGATCCATAAAAGGAGCTGCCTGGCGTGGAGACGAGGCAGTCCATCAGCCATAGCAGTCAGGCAAATAACAAACACGCAATTCAGGCAGGCGGCTAACCAAGAACCACTATACAACAAATAAAAATAACCTAATACATAACATAGCCCGGTAGCATAATAATACGGAAAAATAAACATATCCATTAAAAATCAAGGAACCAAAAGTTTTGTGATTTCGCTAACCATTTTATTTCAGTTGCTGGAAAAGTCCCCGTTTTCCCAATAAAGTCCTTGTGAATTATAAATTATCTTGTAATTCAGGATACTGGACAGACTGTAGATGCACATCCCAGCCTGAGATATGTTCTAACAAAACATATGTACATATATATATGTATATTCCTGATCAACAGTGGTGGAAATACTTTTTTGTCAGCCAATGTGAATATGCACATAGATCGTAGTCTTACATATGTATGTACATATGTATGTATGGGATGTATAGTAATCATGAACTTCGTAGAGTCCAAGTCCTACTGTATTTCCCCCTTATCATGACGTCATAATATTTAAATCAATTAAATTTTGTATGTTTTGTTTTATTCACAGTCATTTCTTAACAATTATTTGAAAATATCTTATGGAATGGTTTAACCGCGTCCGCCAGCTGAGGAAGAGGCGGAGGATGATGCAGATGAAGCGCCGCCGCCACCACGACCGCCGCCTCCGGCAGACGAAGCCGACGATGATGCGGATGCAGAACTAACTCCACTGCCACCACCTCCGAAACCACCGCCGGGACGTCCACCGAAGCCGCCACCCCACCACCGAAACCGCCGCCGGGACGTCCACCGAAGCCGCCGCCTCCAAATCCGGGACTGACTCCAAAACCGGGTCCGCCTCCGAAACCTCCGCCAGGACGACCGCCGAAACCGCTGCCTCCAAATCCAGGACCACCTCCAAAACCTCCTCCAGGACGACTGCCGAAACCGCCGCCTCCAAATCCTTGGGCCTGGGCGTTAGCGTTGGCGTTGGCATTAGCATTTCCGCCGAACTGTGGCAGGGCCGAGGCCACAGCCACCAAAACGGAGAGCGCGACGAACAGTTTCATGACTATGCTTGTGTTCCCTAGAGAGAGCTTCGCAAACTTAGCTACTACCCCGCCTGGGATCGCCTTTTATACAGTCTCGAGGCAATAGATACACCGGGAAAGCCATCTGCTGAACCAGAGATGCGGCCCGGGCGACAGCAACAGCGTCAACAGCAACAACAATCGTAGAATCGATGCCCCAGCAAAATTAACAATATTTATGGCTTGGCTCATTAGCAAGTTCGGAGCGTACGATGGTTGTACCCTACACAGTCTCGGGTGGCTCGATCTCGAGCCCACACTGTAACCGGTTAATCTGTATCGGTTTTTTTGATTTTTTTGCGATGCCCAATTCTCGATGCTGACGTGCACTTCCGAGTGTACGGGATCTGTGGTTGGAGTACATTACAGCTGGCGCCAGTGATATCTAGATGAAGAAAACAAGTCTAACTAGAATCTGTTGTTGGATGGATCCATTGTAGAAATTAATTTGGGAACTACATTTAGATTATGGAGGTTTGATGAGATAATCTTGCTTGTTTGAGCAATATCGATATGGATGTAGTCTTGTTTTTCTTACACGCATATGATTATACATACTCGTACATTACATTACATCTAATGGCAAATTGTTAAATTGTTCAATCGATGATTTTACATTTCATTTTGGACCTGATACGATTTAATGCGTTCGAAAATGTCAAAACAATATTTTTTAACATCACAATTTGATAATATATGTAATTTGAAAGTCATATTTTTGTAGATTACAATTTGCTAACTGACTAACTGCAAAAACAGAGACAGCGTTCTGGGAAAATCAGGCAGTGATAGTCCAGTTAAGCTTAGACACGGCTAGGAACACTAATTTGGCGTTTTGTTTCTCATTCTGTCTCTCTCTTCGCAGAAAGTTTGCAAAGTTTAATGTCATAACACATTAATTAGATGAAATAAATATAAGAAAATTAAATAAAACGAATAAGTAAGTGAAAACCGGAGCCTACCAGCTAAAACCAGCATCTCGATTTGATATTCTTTACATATAAGAACGATATTATAAATGTATGTACATACTTGATCTGCGAATTTCGATTTAAAATCGAACAATTTTTTTCTGTGTAGTTCACTCTAGTCATCTCTACCGAAGGAAAACTTAATTTAACCATTTTGCCCGAAAAAGATAAGTAAATGAGCGGGTCGCAATAATCTATGCTGAATTATTTCTTTTCTCGAACACATCTGCAACATTTATTTTGTTTGGCAAGGCGCAACCTTCTGTACAATACACTTTGACAATGGTATACAAGTTTTTTTCGGCCAAATTCCAAATTTAAATTATTCTAATTAATGCAAAAATAAAATTAAAAACTCACCAAATCGTAAATCGAATTAATTTTCTTATTTTTGTTTATTCAATTTGGGATACAAATTGTTAAAATGTTAAACATTAGATTTGCATTTGCATGTATGTACATATATATGTTTGTATGTATAGGCCAATAGATGAATACAGGGGAGTCCCAGTGCTCCGCTCCCTAAGAAGTAGGGCATTGGACGTTTTATACTACTTCCCCACCCGCATCAGCAAAGCCCACCAACGTATGTGCAACTATTTTTATTATTTCCCCGACTTATATGCATGAATTAACGGCGTTTTTATGCATCGTAGTTCCCATTCAACATGATTGGAGTCGAGTGTCGTGGGACAATGACAGAATAGAGGCATCTCTTAAGATTCGGGTTTTTGATCTTATATTTTTCAGACTTTCTTCAATCATTAAAACTAACTTAGGCATAAACAACAGACAACCGGTCTAGCCATAGAAGCCACCTCCGCCCGATGCTGAGGCGGATGAGGATGCTGAGGATGCAGCGGCCCCGCCGCCACCAGCCGCCGAAGCGCTAGAAGAAGCCGAGGCAGAGGCAGCACCACCCCCACCGCCACCGCCGCCATGATGACGTCGACGACCACCACCCCCTCCAAGGCCGCCATACGGGCTTCCACCGAATCCGCCATAGCCGGGACCACCTCCAAAACCGCCGTAGCCAGGGCCGCCTCCAAATCCAGGGCCTCCTCCAAAGTTTCCATGGCCGCCGCCTCCGAAGCCAGGTCCGCCAAAGCCAGGGCCTCCAAAGCCGAATTGAGGAAGAGACGAGGCAACGGTGACCAGAACTCCCAGCACAATGAGGATCTTCATAATTGGTTTTCTGCCTGTATGAACGAGCGCTGAGCCGTCAAGAAATAAACTGACGGTCTCACACCAGAGCCCCAAAATAATTATTCAAAACGCTGGTCGGGTTCGGCAAGACGCTTGGGACAAATGGCCGCCCCAGCTCGGCAGCCGAACAGATCATTTACCGGTTTTCTTTTCATTTGATTTTATATCTATGTAATTATCAGCGCCGGGTGAATCCCAAACCCGTTACGATACGAACATGCATAATTATGAACCACAGCCCAACATACTCGTACTCATTTACCCCAGGCCAGGCATGAGTCGTCATCGAGTGTACTAACTCAAATGATGCTTGAGGGCTTCCTGATCTGCGTAGTTCCCCAGTGGACACAAGTGCCTGGGGAGCTGTCTGATTTTTTCTAAGGTCGATCATCTGACAAGTTCATCTTGAAAAGTTTATTCCCCTGTTTAGTTTTAAGTCGAAAGCGGTTTTGATGGCGTTGTTTCCAAAAGATGTTCACGTGGCTCGGAGACAGATCAAGGTGTTGAGGGACCCGATAATATACTGTTGTTCTCCTAATTTGACTTCGATCGCAATTTCTCCAAAATTTATTTATTCGATATATCTTGATATTCGATATCCGCCTCTGTTCCGATCGAGTTAACTGTCTTTAGTTTCCAATTTTTAATTTAAGACTAAAAATATTACACTACCTTTGTCACTCTCACAATCTACAAAAACAGTTTGCTAAGGTTTCAAGTGAATGTTTCGTCAATGTAAGTGATTTAATCGATTAGCAATTATAAGTGAAGTTTTTGATCAATATCGAAAATCGAACTTCGTTTTTTCACATAATTTAACTTAACTGAAAATCTTTCAGAAAAAGTTGTTTTAGTTCCTTGAGGAAAAATTGTGTCGGGTAGTGCAATTGAGAAAATCCCAGTATACATATGTAAATCTAGAAACCATGATTAGCTAAAATGATACAGAATATCGAAAATGTTATTTATTATATATAACCTAAATATTAGGTTAAGACAAAAAAATGTTTTTTTTTTCGAAATTTAAACGGGACACCCCTTGATTTTATTATCTATTAAAGTTTTTATTTTTATTTAAAAAATTTTTTTAGATGATGCTACCGAATTTCACAAAATTGTTTAAGCAAGAAAAAAAAAATTCTATTTGCTGAATGAATTGTATAATGCGGTGAAATATATTGCATATATATTCATACTATAATTATCGAAATTAATCAGTTATTGGCAGTAAAAAACATGCACAAGTTTTTGCAAACAAGTTAACTAAATATATCAACCTCAACTGAACTTAATTTTTTACCAGTACGTAAAAAAAAATACCTTATTATCAATATGAACTAGTTTCTTAGTTTCAATATTACTTGAAAAAATCGATTAAATTTAATTTCTTTTTTGCATATTGAACCAAAAAAGTGTATTTTTTTTCGTGGTAGCAACACCCAAACCTTAAACTAAAAATTAAAACAAAAATTGTATAATTTTATTCACTAACAAAGAACAGAATAAGTAAGTGTCCGCTTTAAAAAAACAAAAAAAACATGTTTTTGCCCGGCCCAATACATATATGTATACATATTTTTATATATGTACATAAATAGTTGCATTTATGTATATATAATTCTCTTATTTCGAAGTGTTCATGACCAATAAGGTAACCTCGTACTTTCTGTGCTATTTTAAGTTGACGAACTTCAAGCAGAATCAAATGTTTGCTCGTATCATTATCAAGCAAAAAATCACACAACCCAGTTGAGAATCCCCAATTTTTTTGGTTCTTAGAGATTCATATGTATGTATGTATAAGCTATTCAAGTATACAATAATAATGACTCCCATGAGAAGCGAACAAACAATAATTACTTGTAGCTATATGCTTAATGCGAGGCTGTTAATAAAGTCAACATCAAAGAAGACATTCATTATACATATGTACATTCATATATACACAGAATAATAATATATCTGGCAAAACCAGTTCCAGTTTCGTCATTGCGAACCTAACTTTTTATTCGTACTTCTCCCCTCGGTCACATCGAAAGCATGTGAGGGACTGGCTATTAGCGACTTACAGCGCAGGGGTTTTCCAGCCAAAAGTTGTGAAAAGTCAATTAGGAAAGCGTAAGAATTCGAGGATTTTTCGATTTGAGAGTAAATCACTCATCGAGGGAAAGTGATTTTCGGAACATACTCGAATCAATACTAATTTATTGCAAACTGGGAAACTAGGCCCCCGATAATGATTAAATTTTGCTTTGTTTATTTGTTTATGCAAAAAATCCAACTCATAATCAGTTAATGAAACCGGTCGGGCCTCAGATAGTTTTTCTAATCGTTTTATTGCCAAATTATTGTTGAGGCTTGTCGAGTATGTATTTATATAAGTCTGGGATCTGAAAATTATGTAAATATTTCAATGGTTGATTTATTTGCATTGAATTATTAATGGTTATTAAATGGCGTAGTATTAGAATGCAGTCAAATAAAATGATTGCAATTACATATAATTATCTGTCTAATCTGACAGTTAAAAAAAGTGTTCTGAATTGAAAAGCACTTCGATGCTTAAATAATGAACTCGTACTATAAATATTTGTTTATTAAAATCACCAAAATTTAAATAATTTGCAGTTGATAAAATATGAATATTAGCCGGTGGGCTCGGCGAAACCGTTGCCAATGACAACATATTAAAATGCCAACTAATGAACGTCGTGTTAATTATGTAAACGCTAATTCGCGGGCGCAATCACGGCGGGGACCGGACGAACTTTGTAATATTTTTGCGCGTTAGCCGGTCTGCTCTCGTATTGTTATTGGCCATTTCCATGCTTTTACCAGCCTCTCGCAGATCCGTAAATTGAATTACAGGACCCTCATTTGCAGTGCAAACTTTTTAATTACGAGGCCCCGGGCTAATGAACAAAGCGAACCCATTTTGCGACCGGCAACGATATCGATGCGAACAATACTCGTAGTCGTATGCGATATGCAATATGAATTATTGAATTATACCCGTACTCAAAAAAGAGTTAAGGGGTATATTAGATTTGTGGTAAAATTTCTATAATCTACATGTTAGATGTATAATATATATTGTAGATGTAGATAGAAGATGTAGCAAAAAAATGTAAAATTTTATTTTTTTTAATTCTGAAATTCTAGAGTCTTGTCCCCAGAAGCGACTCGCACGTTCCTTCTCGTTTTAATTAATGTTTCAGCGCATAATGTATTGCCTACTTTCAGCTCTAATGGAATGGTATGGCGGGAACGGCATACTTTCAGGCGCCACCTGAGATGAGCTCAAAGCCCTGGAATATTCAAAAATACCAGTACGAATACGAGTACATATATGTATACACATTGACAAATATTTTACATTTATTATATTGCTAAACATAAATTGCAGTGAACAAAAGAATCCCACAATATGGCTTGACAAAGTTCGACAAAGGCGAATGGAGCTCCCAACTCCTCCGAACTCCACAACTGTTACAATCGCACGGACCGAATGTGACTCTGTGGCAAGCCGCCAGCAGGCGGAGGCCCGTCTCAGACTAGCTTCCTCTTTAATGTTGCAGAACTGCACCACAGTGGTCTCGGGGTTTATTGCATAGTCCAGACCCCCGACTATCACAGAGGGCGCGGGCGCGGACGAGTGCCAAAGGACCAAAGAACCAAGCCAGATACTGCTCCTGCAATTGTTTCCGCTGGCAATAAAACTGCACTTTGAGGCGGAGGCCAAGGAGTTTGCTTAAGATTTCAATATGCTATCTCCTTCCCCCTATGGAGAATCGTGTGCAACAATTTGCAATAGTAAAACTATACTTAATGATAAATTTTTGCGAGGGACACATGAAGTTCAAGCAGAGAGCAGTCTGTCCAACCCATTTAAAAGATTTATATGACCATGAGTGGCATCAATGTCTTCGGTTCTCGTATACATCTGCCGCCTCCCAATAGGCCATTAATTCTGATGAAAACTTACAAAGCCAGAATTCACAACCGACCGAGTGGGGAAAGTTCTCGGTGTCTGATTCTTGCATATGATGAATTCCATGACATACATATGTAGTTAACAGCTGTTCAAAGGGGAAATGTTTTCAATCGGGACACAGCGAGACTTTTGGGACGTGTTTTCCCCTATTAACAGTTTTCACCCGAATTTCCATCCAACTTTGAATGTGTACTGATCAGAAGTCACACAAACTTATGAAAGATTAACCCTCCCTAGTTTTTGATTGGCAAAGATAACTATGTGGATGATAAAGTGGAGCTTCCTCCCCATGAAAGGGAAGGGGTTTCCAACAGAAATCAAGCAAATATGAACCTTGAATACAGCTACAAAGCTTGTTTTTGGAAGCTAGTAACGGGTTTTTATATTCTGTAAACAATATCTAGTCGAGAGAAAGAAGGGATCCAGAAGTGTGCACAGCCGAGCGGGCACGTTGTGAGCCGCGGCCCTTGCACTACTTTTATATCCGGTGCTTAGTCGGTATAGGTATGTGTATGTAATCTTGTTATTTACATGTGTACTTGTGTAACCCATACAATATATTTTGAAGCGCCAGTATTGAAATTCGCTTACACCTAAAGACAGACCTACATATTTGATTCGAACTTAAAAATATTTTATCTTTTTCCCTTTTTTTTCGGCACTGTTTTTATACCCGTACTCAAAAGGAGTTTAGGGGTATATTGTATACCTACATGTTAGATGTATAATATACATTGTATATGTATATGTAGATAACAGATGTAGCATGTAATATGTAAAATTTTTTTTTAATTCTAAAACTAAATAATCATATGCTCAAAAATGTATACATATACTGACTGAGTACGGGTAGAGTCGCGTCCCCAGAAGCGACCCCAGAAGTTCCTTCTTGTTTTAATTGTAATAATAAATTAATAATGTTATAAATATTTTATATATTTTATAATGTATATTCATATTTATATATATACTAGTTGAATTTCTCCTATTGAAAATGGGATTGGATTTTGTCCCAATTGTGCACAAACGGTATTGGAATTATACAATCCAATTGGAGCTCACTTTTTGACGAACAAGCTCCATTGAAACATTAATAATGATTTTATCGTAGATTAACATGTTTTTTTACCTATTAATGCATATGTTTTGTGTTTTATAAATACATTTATGCCGGTTCTGATACCTATTATACTACTCGACACGAGTTTTCCTCAAGGAACAAAACCAACTTTTTCTTAAGCCTAGTACTCAGATCGAAAAAAACACCTAGCGAACAGAATCAGGGTTGATATTCGTATGAAACCGATAAGAAATGTTTTACAGCAAAAACTGTTTTGTAGGCTCTGTACGGAAGGCAGTACTCAGATCAAAAAACAAAAAGGTCGGTATATACTGGAAAAGTATCAGAAGTATGTGCTTGTTTTTTTGGTATGTTTCGACCCACCTCGAAAAAGATATCAATTTGATATCTTTTGCCAGCAAACACGAAGCAAACATTGCAATAAAAGAACAAAGAACCAAATGAAATATTTTAATAATGAAGACAGATAGAATCTTATTAATGCAGCATTATATAAAGGACAATTATATGGATATTATAATATAATATTATTATTAATTTTCATAAATATAAAACAAATATTGCTTTCAAAACAGTTTGTCTTCACAGTGGTCGGTACGGGTGGCGTCGCCATCTGCTGCTGCTGATAGCACTAGTCAACACGATTTTTCCTCCAAGGAACAAAACGAACTTTTTCTTAAAGATTTGGGGCTTAGAAATGGTTTGATGATATTTTTTTTTTTCTATGGCAGAACTTTTTTTTAAAGAATTTTTGAAAACTGGTATTTTTTTTTAGCTTTTTTCAGAGGTAACGCTTGTTTTTTTCACATAACTCTAGTATCTTACGTCTGGTTGTAAAGAACTTTGCTATTTTGAAAAGATAATTGACGCAGCTAGAAGTTGATGCCAAACACACCAAAGCATTGAAATGCAAAAATGATGATTTTTTGCGGTATTTTTAACAATATTTTAACTTTAAAAACTCGGGAACAGTCGAAAAAAATTATATCCTGTGACCTCTATTTTTTTGTGTATAGGTTCATTAATTAGGCGTCGTTTAAGGTACTGTTCATTAAAATCTATTTAGAAACTTTGGAGCTAAAATTCTTCGCAACAATGTATATACAGTAGCGGACACTACTTATGGCCTTTATTTGCCTCTAATAAATGAAAATCCATTAATTATATGCATAAAAAGAAGTACACGGTGGTAGTCAATCGTCGAAAATTTTTTTCTTTTTTTCTGTGATTTTCGTAAGTACAACAATCTCCTAGCGAAAATCACAGAAATAAAATAATAATTGACAACCCACCTACACCTGCGTTTGAAGTGCGCGCTTAAATAATTTTGTAGACTGTGATTTCTCCCAAACGATATATCGCTGGAAAGAAAAACCATCGATCTATCGCACAATATAAAACCATCGATATTATGGATGATGGTGTCAGAAATACATTTTTCAACACTGACATTAAAGCGGCAAAGATTTTAAGTTTTGCGAAAAAAGAAAACGAAAAAGCGCGAATAAATTTGTTTAAACGTAAAACGCGACGAAGCGGAAGTGTATAAATACAAAATGAGTTCGGTGCGGTGCGTTGTACAGCAGCGAAGACCTTCCCGCTTGCAGAATATTCACGTTTTGGCTGTGGTAAGTGTTTGATTTCAATATAATATCATGGTCGCAGCAGCGCATAAATCCAAAATTTTGACAAGCGCCAGCGGATAGGTGAGACCCCGGGTCAGATCTCTAATCAAACAGCGCCATGCCGTGTCTCGGCCAACTTCCTAAAGCTTTGTATGCTCCCCATGCTATGCTCCCCATTGCTCCTCTCCTCTCTTCTCTTTTGTGGAGGTAGTGGCTGAAGTTATTGTCGCTTCGGTCGCTGATTCCAACGACGATTGCTGAACCGGACAGACGTGTCGTGTGCTCGGGTGCTGGCTTCAATCGGAAATCTTTTTATTTTGTTTTTATTTCGCGACGTGCGGCGCGATCGATCGTGTTTATGTTTTGTTCTGTGCCCTGGGAAAAAATTATCAATTAACACATAAAGTATAAAGAGTTATCCAAGTCCTGAGTATAAGAAATACCTCAAAATAGAAAGTACCTGTGAAGGGACGTGATTGAAAGTTGTATAATCGACGAACAACAAGCGTGCGAAAGGAGTCTCGAAGGAGAAACGTGCAAAAAAGTAAAGTGAATGCCTTGTGAGAGTGAAACATACAAATACGAGTGCAACAAAAGTTTAATTTAAAACAGAAATCCCACTACAACAACGGCTTTTAAGAACCTGTAATTGAAAACGCACTTGAATTACCCCAACACAAACGCACACACACACACATACATATATTTATATACGGAGCTACAAAATCAAACCCCAAAACGGAGTGCGAATACACTGTGCAACACGTTGTTGACCCTGAGGTGGCAAGAGCCCGCGTGATATTCCAAGAATATAAAAAAACAACAACAGCAGCCAAACGAGTGCTTTGTATCTCCCCCCGCCTTCTCTCAGTGATCTGTTCCCCCCACTCCGTGGCTCTTTCTGTGTGAGCAATTATTTAGCATAAGAATTTATGTTGCAGTTTATTGCACTGCTCTCTCTTTTTTGTCTCAGGCAGTTAATGTATCATATACCCCATCCCCCTCTCCATTGACCTTCTGCGTTTTGTTTTCATTCCCTCTCTCTTTCTTGCTATCCCTGTCTGTCCTGTAACAAGTGTGTGAAGAGCGGCTCTCTTGGAAAGGAAAAAACCGTTTTTTGCCTTCCAAGGAGATTCTGCTCTTCTACGGTGTTGCGGTTTTGGTTTTCCCCTGCATTTTCTCGAATTCTGAGAAACAATTACGTATAGTACACTGAAATAAAAAAAAGCATATAAAATATCGTGAAATTTGGAAATTGTTAAACTTTTATTAGAAATCAATCCAATATTTTTGTATGGGAAATAGTGATATTTTAATGAATTTATGGATTTATTGCCCCCCATTTTGTTTAAAGTGTGTCGTGTGTTTTGATTACAAATGAAATGCGAAATTTCATTTCATTTGAAAATCGGATTGCGGATTTTAGCTTTGATTTGTCTTGCCTTGTCATGTGTCTCTCGGTCATAAAATTGTGCTAATAAATAAACAATTATGAAAGATGCAAATTTTCAAATAAATATACGTATAATTTAACACTTCAACTGTTTTTGAGATGAAGAAAAATAAACCATTTATTGGGATAGAGCTTTGTTTGGCAGCCCCCACAATCGTTGACTCATCGAATTACAGTTCTTGGAAATTGCTTAGAATTCCTCTGATTCAATGATTCAATAAATTGTTAATGCATTCTGCCAAGAAACCCGTATAGATTTTTTCTTGATTAACAAAAACTTGATCTAGAAAGCAGAAAATATTACTCTCAGGAAGCAGAAATACATAAAGAAGAAATTAAAAGTAATGTTCTTCCAATAATCTCTCTAAACTTCTTGATCGCAAATATGATTGTATTTTATCAGCTAGCTGATTCACTGACTTATTGTCATTTTCTGTTGAGAATAAGAGAGAATATGCTACGATAGACTTTAAAAAAAGCAACACCACGTGTAACCTTTACCAAATCAAGTTCACTGACATCTGAGTATCGCTAATAGTTTTTCCCCTTCTCTTTTAACAAAAATTGATTGATTACATGGTGTTTTTTGTTGATCCCAGCGATTAAATGGTCCCAAATAACTCTTCCTTTCACCCCATATCTTATCTGTTATCGTATAGACCGAATAATACTCGTACACATACATATCTAATACGTAGTAAGCTCCAAAAATGAAGTTCGTCAGACGACTTTCATGCGGTGGATGGAGGGAGCTGTGACATGTGTCCGACGACTTGCATTATATTATCGACAAGTTCCCGGGGTCTGGCGGCAATCGCTCACCTGTTGCCGTATCTTTAGAGCTTTAGCCATGGAACAATCAAGTGATTACTGATAAAAAATTGAAGCAAAAAATGATTTCAATAAGGAGGGAGAGAATATGCATACAAAGTATATTTTAAGGAAGTATCTCCACAAATGAGACGTGAACTGAATGAATGATTCAAATAAATGTATGTATAATTACCAATAAAACACCCATGAGTCACTCACCTGAGAATACTCTCGCCCCAGAGATGAACACAAAACGCGGAACTGGAAAAAAAAACGCACTCACGATGAGAAAAATGAAAACCGATTAAAGCGCATCCGAGAGGATTGTCTACAATTCATTCATAAAGCATAAACAAAATAATATACACAAAGGGAATATCATTTCATGGGAATGGATTCTATAGATCAATGTAGTAATCTTTTCCGTTTCACACTGGAAACACTTTTAGTATTCAAGGTAACCAATTTAGAGAGACCTTTATCGGGTGTAATCGTTGGGCATTATCTCTGAAGAACATTGGAGAATGCAATGACTCGAGGGTTGGGTTGGCGAGGGTTGAGAGTTCCCCCCATCAAGTACTCAAGTTAATTGATTACGGTATGGGTTGTAGAAACAACAAGGTGAGAGAGAGAAATCGGATTTCAATGGAAATTTATGGCTCGTTTTTATACTACGATAATTTTTAAAGGTTCTTATAATTGCTAAACAATAGTTTATGAACTTTGAAGGGAAGTATTCCTAGACATTGTTCAATCTCTGGAAGTTATTATATTATTATTATTACAATACGTTTGCAGAATATATAGAACTATTTTTTTGTTCTATTCCTTCTCAAATATCATACTTCATTGGATCCCAAATCAAGATATGTGCCAGTTTAACACCTACTCGATTTAAGTTTAGTTTTCCAAATTATGATTGAAATATCTGTAAAGAATTTCTTGATTCCGTTTCAAATTTAATTTCCATCACCCTTTTTCCAAAACCTCTTAATTAAGGTGCCATTTATGAAAGTGGAAAATTTTCCTTTCAATTAATTCGAAACCCCATTTCCCAGATTCATTAATAGATGTCTGGATAGATAGATATATTTTCTGTTTGCTTTTCTGGCGATCATACGCTTTGGATATGAAATGTTAACAAATTGTCGTGGGGGGCCACGAATCGAAAACATTTGCAAGCTCCATTACGCTTGAGATACTAATTCAAAAGATCAACAACGGAGCGCAGCGCGTGTGTGCTCTCAAAATATGATATATCGTATGTATGTATCTACACTCGAAAAATATACGAGAACAAGAATCTGCAGTTGCACAAAGTCTACTGCTGCCACCGGGGGAGGCATGCGGGCATTGCGTGGCAAAATGAAACTTGATTGCAAATGCAACTCAAACTCGATCGAAATACAAGTCACTCGAAACGATGTGTCTCTTGATGCCTGATGCCTGTCACAGGCCTAAAGTAAAAAAAAAAGAAACGAGGCCATTGCACGCTACTTTGTCGTCGTCTGTTGGCTTCAGTATTACCATGAACCGGGGGAGCCAAAACTGGCCAGCGGTTAATGACACCTTCTCTCCTACCACCACTCTGCCACTCTCCGTCTGCACTGACCTGAAAATTCTGAAGCCAGTTACAGAGGCAAATATTGAATTGCCAGAGGCGTGTGAACGATTTCATTTGCCGGGTTATTGTAATTTACACTTACAGACGTTTAAATCAATAAGTAAATAAGCAATCAAGCGGGGGCATCGTCGTCACTCTTGGGAATTGAATGCAAATATTAGGAGGGCAATACAGATGAGAAGATCTCTAGCATCTGTACTTCTTTAGGAGTGTGCAGACTCCAGGCAGTAGCGACCGAGGGGCACTGCTGCAGGACGCTCTAAGTGCAGTAAAGGATTACAAAAAGGACTTATATTTACAGCTGATAGTTGTCCCCAACATATCATTTCAAGAGCCACATCTTCGTTTCTCAGCTCGAACAAAAATGTTGATTTATCTTTAAATGAAATTCTGACACTCCATTCAAGCCCCGCAGCAAAAGTTTTTCTAGTGGGAACTCAATTTGAATATCTACTTAACGAAAACCTACTATAAAATGGAATAATAAATAGTTATAGAGAAGATCAAGTAGATATACTCGCACAATAGATGCTTCTCTCTCCCTCTTGCCACTCACGAGAGTGAGTTAATTTAATGTTTTTTTTTTTGGTGATTTTCCAGTGAGAGATTCTAGATAATGTTCATTTGTGCCGTTTATTCTGTATACTCTATACAGCCACAAAACTTGTTTTTTTGCCATAAAATTATACTATATAGAGGGAGTACATACATGACGGAGAGAGGGGAGGTGTTTGATGACGGCTGACGGGCATATAAACAATTATTAAAGCAAAAGCCATAATAGATTAAAATATTAACTGGAAATTCTATCAAAACTGCATCAGAGATGAGCTCACAGAATGATCATGATCATGAATCTAAAGCAATTGCTTGATTTATGGTTAAGGAAATGGAATTTTTCCAGTGATTTTCCAAAAGCAAAAGATGGCTTTTTGATAGCTCTATCAATTATGATCATTATTAACAATAGGAGGGGGTCTCGAAAAAAGGGCTTTATATCCCTCATAAAATACGAGTCTCAAAATCTTAGGCGCTTTTGTACCCATACAAATTTCTGAATCTATTTTAAGTCCCAACCTTTGGGAATTTCATGCCCGAAAAAACCCAAATATCGTATCAGTTATCCCACATAAATTTGATTTGATTTCGGAATAGCTTTTGCTTTCGTTCCCTGTTTATTATTACTTTTTGTATTTTGATTATTTTGTTGATGAAAGAATTCACCGCATTGCATGCCGCGCTTGAGTGACTCGAAATTATACACTGTAATCCGATTGCCATTGTTCACCGATTTCAATATTGCTTTTGTACTTTCGTGCGGAAGTTATACGTTAGCAAAAACTGTTACCTGTGTGTGGCATGCGATTAATATTGTCAGAGCAGAGCACAGCTGAGCCGTTTATGGGCCAGGCCAGTTCAAAGGCCAAAGAGAGCGTAGTAAATGGCCAAATAATATGACAGGTTTTTGTACTTGGCAAACTTTTTCGCTGACACATTTCTGCCGAGTATCGTTCAAGTTTCGGGGTTTTCTAAATAAAGGTGGATCTGACAAAGCAGAGTGCTATATAGGGTAGTAATTACAAGTATTTGCTCTGTTCCAGCTGACTGCAGCTAAAAGTTGATTGACTTGATTCATGGCAATCACAATTTATGTCAAGTGGGAATTTTTAACTCCCAATTGGGTTGTGTTTTTAGAACAGATCCACTTCATGAGGCGTTGGTTGAAACACACACATTTTCGAAGAATATGTACATAGTTCTCCAAGTGAATACAAACAGGTCTAAGTGATAGCCTTAGCTGAAGAAATAACTATGCACTATCCATAGTAATTGTAAACAGGTTTCAGGTATTGCCTTGACAGTCGGCGTGGCTGGAATTCTTTGGCCCTTTGGTTTGTTTGAAGCCATACTTAAGCTTTTTCAGGCACTCTTTAACTGTTAGAAGTAATTGTAATTGTAATTGTAAGATCATCTTCCAAGAAGTTTTTTATAATTTCTAGTAAATATTTCATTTATTTATGGCTCTTGAATCAAGAGATATGAAGAATCTTAACAAAGAGCGGAAGGAATTAAAATTTGATATTGTTTTTTAGCTACTATACATTTAAATAAAATCAAGGCATGACAAAAACGTTGAATATGCCCTCGCTGTGGCTTATATAACACCTCGGAATCAGTTTAAAATAAGCTTCACGCACAAAGCGTGTAAACATTAACCAATTGCATTATCTTGTAACAACAGAAAACAGTCACAAAAAGTCACAAAAAATGAATGCTATTGATTTCAGTGAAACTCAATTGTCATTCACAATTACTTGACGGGTATGAATGCCCTATCCGCTCGTAGATTTCTTTACTTCGAATACTCTGCCGCTATGCCCCTTCGATCCAGTCACATGAACTTTATTGAGTGTTTTGTTGCGTCGCTTTTCAATTCAAAAAACTGTCGCCGAAAGCTCGCTGCAAAGTCATGCAGACAATCAATTGATCGATTTGTCCGCACCGCACTCACATGATTCGCTGTGATCTTTGAACTTTTCAGCAGAGCTTTATGGTGTTGTTGTTGTCGAGTTTAGGTGCTGAAAGATCTCTTCGTCTTACAGTGGGTAAATATTTGCGTTGGTTGGTTATTTCGCACCTCCGAAAATTAAATGAAAAATAACACCAAGCATTAACTTTATCTGCACTCGAGAGATTACGTTCCAAGTATGAACTTGATAGATAAACCCAAACCAAAGAGATGTCTTCTAACGAAAGAATAACGAATTTCAGAGATCTGGCTATATATTTCTATTTATTTATGTATGAAACTCAGTTCCCTGAACCTTTTTTTGTGCTTAAATCTTTTATCAATTTGCAATCATTAAAAATCAATTAGCAATCTTTCGATAAGAGTTTCGCAAAGCCTGTAAAGCCGATAAGAAACGTGTTGCTTGATAATTTGCCATAAAATACAGCTGAAAAGCCATCAGTGTACAGAAACCTAAGATCTTTCAACGACTGCCTAAAAGTATGCTCAAGCGGAAAGCCCTTCTTTTGGGGTTTCCACTTCTCTTCCCTCGTTCCAACCGCTGGCAGGGGAGGTAATGTTGTGTGGCCTCAATTTGCAGACAGGCCCGCTTATCGTTCAAAAAGCGTTAAGTAAACCCCAGGTAGGCAAGCACCACTGTTACGGTTATCTCAATGGGAGCACGAGTGTGTTGTATTCGTGCCAGAGTGTGCATGGTGCATGGTTTAAAAAATAAGTTTCAATTACAGGAACAACAGCAACAACCAGTCCAGTCCCATCGCACAGGCACAGACACAGACACACATAGAGAAAAACGGTTGGACGACAGGTGTCACAATCCAGCAACAGGTTACAGTGGGACACATGGCATGAAAATCGACCAAAGAAAATGCACCAGGAATATTACAGCTGGAATGGGGCTTTTTCTTAAATTAAATATTTAAAAATCAAAGTAGAAAAACAATGTAGAAAAGGAAACAGGAAATATAAATGGGAAAGTACAGAAAGATACAAAATTTGAACAAAACCCAATTGCGCTGTTTTTGTCGAGGCATATAATTATCTTAACAAAATGTTGTATGGCATTGGCAAAACGATGCGCATTTTAATTTTTTAATAATTATCTTCAATCACTTAATTTATTTTCTTTTAAAGATAACAACTACAAATCAATCAAATTTATATAGAGAAACTCCTATAATCTTTGAAAGAATGCCATGAAATCTAAAAAAAAATAAACTTTTTGCATTTGTTAATCAAAAAGATAATGGTGAAAAAACAGAAGTTAATTTAAGATAGCAGTAATGTCATAAATTATTGAAACAAATCTTGCAATGTTAATCAGGCAAAAACAATTTCAAGGCACCTGGCCCACAGTGCACACAGAAAGAGGGAGACAGAGAGAGAGAGCCACCGTGCTGAGAGGGAGTTGCAGAGCGATCGCCAGAGAGCGGTCGTAAGCGTGAGAGTAAATCTGTGCTCACGGCACTAGCCTATTGACAGTAATCTATCATGCGCGATCGATTGGCTGCTTTCCCTCTCTCCCTCTCTCTATCTCTCTCTCTAAGCATTGTTTGCTTCTCTACGTTTTGGCCTACTCTCGTCGATCGCACCTTCACGCACACGAGCCGATCTGCAGATCCACTCTCTTCTCTCAATCAAACTCCCTGTTTTCCATCCACTTCGTGTCTTCCTCTCTGCTGTCTCTTCTGTCTGTGATGCTTGTATGTCGATGAGTTAATGCAGTCCGTTCAGTCGGTGAGCGCGCGCAAGGTATGTTTAGAAGATAAGATAAAGTGTGAGGCATTGTCGGGATGTTCTCTTTTGAAGATTTCTGCTCCCTTGGATACTCATTAGCATATTCGATAGCTGTTTGGAACAATTCATATTTAGGGAAACTGGGGAGAGCGGCAGGGCCTCACTCACCTATCAAGCAACTCGCTTTTATTTATCGCACACGCGCTCTCGCTCCCACTCTCGCACACGGTACTCACCTGCTCAGAGGGAAAGAGAGGACGCAAGAGAGAGCGTCACCTTTTAGATAGAGAGAGGGCGAGAGAGAGAGCCGAGCCGCAATTGCGAGATATTGCGCTAACAACACTTCATTTGCCGATAAAACCCCAAAAGCTCCACACACACGACACGGCTCCACGCTCTGCGGCGTCACAGAGTTTTTCTGAAACGGGCGCACATTCCGCTCAGTCCAGCCGAAATCTGGATGTAATTTATTTCCCCCCTTTTAACAGAAACAACAAATTAATCAAAACATTTGACAAATCAAACAATTCCCCATTCTTTTTGATACCAAAAAGAAAGACAGAAGAGACAATCGGAGATACAATAAAATAAAATAACAAAAGCAAATAAAAAGACGAAAAAATGTGCCGCTGCTGTCAAAAGTAAGTAAACTTTTTTTGTTGTTGTTTTCGCTGTTTTCCCTCGACAGCAAATTATTTTTTTACTAACATTTGAAATTGCGTTTTTCCCCCCTTCCGCCGGATCATAGCTGTTGGGAAGATTTCTACTGGAACTGCTTCGAGGAGCGTTTTTGCTACGATGAATCGATTGGTAAGTCACACGAAAACTATGGCTATAATTTTGATCAGTTGATCAGATTGACGGTTTAGGAGCAGGGAGGGGAGCATACAGGTGAGCAGGGAGCACACAGGGGGCTGGTAGGCACACAAGTGAGTGAGTGAGTGAGTACACTCAAAGCACACACTCACATTCACATTCAAAAGTAGATCTTGAAACGCACCATGCGCCATGCGCCGATATTTTGCGCGATTTAACGTGTTTGGCATTTCAGATTCAGATTCGGTTCGGACAACATAAAAGACGACAAAAAAACAACAACAAAGATTTTATGGAATTTTTTCAAATATTCAGTTTGGTTTTTATAGATGCAAGTGGAACTTGACTTTCCATTAATATTATGTAATGCAAGGAAGAGAGCAAGAAAAATAGATGCAAGATTTTGCTAGGCTTAAAAAAGATTTAGGCCTAAAGGAGTGACGGTAGAGGAATATAATCCCCATAGAATCAAATTTTATATAAATTCTGAATCCGTGTCTGCAGATTTACAGATAGATAGATAGATTTAAATCTACGTATAGATTGTAGGTTAAATCTTGATGTATTTTGTGGACCGTGTAAATCTAATCTTTATACCATTATGGGAGTCAAAGAAAATGGGTCTGAAAACAGGGTTATTTCCGAAGATAGTTCAACAAAATACAGTTTAAAAAATTGCTCAAAAATAAACCAATTAACATATACCAATCACTAAAAAAAAAAAATGTAAAGGAACTAGTTTTTTTTATTATAATGAAAATTTTAAAAGTTGTACTGGAAAAGTCCTAAAATAGTATTAATAATCACAGAGAAACCTAAACCATAATTTTGGCTAGATTTTGGGTGGATCTTTGAGGATATTTAATGCAGCCAACCGTCAAAGCTAGGCTAGCTTTTAAATCTTAAATGCACAGTAATAATTATTTTTGACTTATTTTTTTCTCTTTTTTCCACTCTCTTTTGCAGCCAATTACAATCCGGAAGACGACGAGGACTATTTGGCAGCTCAAAAGAATGGCCAGATCATTGGACGCATACAGCCAGCAACGGCAGACAATAATAATTCACTGACTGTGCCACAACAACCGATTTGCGATCAGCCGCAAATGCGGCAAAACAGCTCCGGTCTGGGCCTGAGTCTAATGAGGTACTAATTGATAGATCAAATTTCGATCTGATCTCCCCACACAAAACGAGCCAAAGATCAGATTTAGCACATTATTTGCAGAGAGGGCATCCGATTAGCGATTTGCCTATAATTTGAATTATTAATTTACACACCAATCTTTCTCTTTCTCTCTCTCTATCGACCGTTTAGTAGCAAGATGCATGAGGAGGACTATCGTCGCGAGACGCAAATAAATGTACCCACACTGGGTCCCGAGATATTGGCGGTGTTTGCCAATTCGCAGATCTTCCAAGATCATCAGCCCACAAAATTGAATCGCATCAGCACAAAGACATATTTGGCTGGGATCCATTCGCCCAATCGGGAGATGCCCACAACGCCGCGTGTCAGCGATCAGGAGCGCTTGTTGCGCCGCCTGGAAGGTAATGATGGACATGGTGGTGCCCATACACCGCTCCTAGGTGGTGGCAATGGTAGCAAGAGTGGCAAGAGCACACGAAGCAGCAGCATTGTGTCCAGCGGTGTGCCGAAGGTTAAGTTCTATCTAAATTGATTGGAGAGGGGAGGGCACCGGGAACACACCGCCAGGGGTCTCGGGGTGTTTATTCGCAGTATTTGTGCCAAAGATTGATAAACTTTCGGAACACACACAAAATGTGACTTAATATTATTAACTAATTAGTTATAAGTGTTGGCCGATAGCAACAGCACACAGACACACAACGATATATTGCTGGCATTTTAGTATTATCTAGAGTTCTAAGTATCCATACTTTATTTTTACTATAACTATATCCTATATAAGTCTTAATTGATGGACCTTGTAAATGTGTAGTCCTACAATACAATAAGACCCCGAGTAAAACAATTTTTACTTATCACAAACAAACAACACGAAAAGAAATAACCATTTTCTGGGTTCATATAAATAATAACTGAAGAAAGAACAGTCAATAATGATCATACTAGAGCTAAAAAGATAGTTCAAGATAGTTAACTTGGGGACATTGAACTCTTAAGATATTCATTGAAGAATCATCAAGGGATTGGGCGTAACAGGAACTGAATTTTTATCATAATCAATCATCTCTCTGGCGATGAATCCTGTCTAAGGTATAATTCGAATTCCACAAAATCCACTCCATTTTTTGGATGGAAAGAAACAGCTATATTAATGGGAATTTCCATTCCTAAGAACCATTTAATCTTCAAGATTATTGGCATAGGTGATCCGGGCACTCAATTGTGCCTCGACAAAACATTTCAATTGGTTGAAAAATACTACAAAAATGTATATAATGTCCGCTTCAGTAGGTTGCCCCCTTTAAGACAATTTCTATTATAAATGAAAGGATAGGTCATTTTTTAAAGCTTGTATCCCATTTTAATGCATCCAATTCCAGCTTTATGCATTAATTTTGCCAGTTTTGTCATTTTTTGTGATTTAGACACACACTCACAATAAACCATTTTGCTGATTCGACTTTGAGTCATTTTTCTCAGCAATCTCTTAGCAAAAGTGCGAAATAATTTGTGCACTTTGAACAATGAAATTGTTTGTTAAGCATTGGCATTACCCAACAGCTGCAGCTAATTGCCTGAGATCGGATTAAACACACACACTGTAGTAGCATGAAGAGGGTCTTCCTAATAATATTCCATGTGGGATATAAAATAAATATTTCTAAATATGAAAATTGAGAGGAGTAGGGAAATTAATAGGAGATGAATTAATAAAGAATATGTGGGAATAGAAGCTAGAGGGAAAACGTTCAAACTGCTTAAACTTTTAGGAAGTTTAAAGAAGTTTCATGAAAAATATAGATCAGTTTTGGGAGTCAATAAAATAAGATCTTTTCGGACCAGTATAATAACAGACTTGTGTGAAATTCTTTTCTGCCTTTGACGTCATATCAAAGGTACTCTTCCCGTACTACCGTTTCTCTTCAATTAACCTTATTCTCGTCACACAAAATTTTCCACACCTTTTAAAGCCTCAAATGAGGAAGAACAGAAATGCAATCTGAAAACTGGGACCAAAAATTTAATTAACAAGATTTTTTCGCACTGACAACGATACCGGTTTCCCATCTGGAGTTGGATTAACATTCGTTGTGTGTGGGGTATTCGTTCTGGTATCCATTCACACATGGTGTACGTCAGGCATTAGTTATCGCATCTGGAAAATGATAAAACCCGCAAGCCGCAATTGGAGATCATTTTTATGGGTGGGGTGGTTGGATCTGTTTGTCAGCGATTTATCATATTTTATGCAAATTGAGCAATCATTATGGCAGGAGAGTACACTCCACCACACCACCAGCACTCTTCTCTCTCTCTCTCTCCCCATGCCCAAAGCGAATCGAACCAATCAGCTAATTAGTCAAATTCCTGATTTTGATTCCCTTATCGGAATCGCATATATAAAAATGTTAACAGCAAATAAACAGAGTGTACGGGTGGGAAGGGATTTTTCGTGGCTTCTTTTTGGACAGATAAAGAGAGTTTTGGGCGACATAAATTATGAGATAAGAGAGTCGAGACAGGAGACCTTCTAATCAGTTTTTCAATTTCGATTCATTCGCAATCACAGCTTAAAAAAGCCCTTAAGGCATAGAAATCGAATTTCAAAGCGTTATTGGTCTGTCTTTTCTTATGAGTAGGCAAACCCTTTAAAAAATCAACGAACAATGGAAGTTTTTAGCTTAGTACATTGTTTTGCTTAAAGCTAAAAAGCACGAGAAGGAACGTGTGAGTCGCTTCTTGGGACGCGACTCTACTTTTATACCCGTACTCAGTCAGAATATAAATTTGCGAGCTTTATGTAGAATTTGTGATATCATGAGTCTGGAAACAAAATTTGATTGCTCCAGCTTTTATGGTCTCCGAGATCGAAGCGACAAACAAGACGGACGGACAAATGGATGCGTTGCACACATCGACTTTAAATCTAATATACCCCTTAATTCTTTTTGAGTACGGGTATAATTAAACAATTCCCCTTTAATTTCAGAGGAATTGTCTGCCAAGACAATGGAAAAGTTGCCCTAGAATATTGTTTTACCCCAAGGGTTTTTGTTGTATTTATAGATTATACGTACGTACGTACATATGTACTCATGACATGCGCCAATCTTAACGACATTTAACTAATCATCACGTTTTTTGTTGCTGAATGGTGAATGGACTTTTGATACACTGAGCCAAAAACATTTATAAGCGAGATTTTATTACCTTTCGCTCACTGTGTGTATTGCCGCAAAGGCGTCACAAGTTATAGCACGTATATAGTATGTGTATATTTTTATGGCTCTGACGTTTGTCTTTCTTGGGACGTGCCCTCAAACGGGGGTTCTGGTGTGAGCCTCTGAGCAAGAAACTAAACAGTGCGTTTCAGTGCTTTAGAGGCAGAGAGGAAAGAGTGCTTAAACTTGTTTTGTAGGAATTTAAAAAATGCCTAAAGTTTGGGTACAAAAATGACAAGGGAATAAATTAAAAAATTAATCTTCTACAATTTTTCCCTATTATTTTTCCCTTTATATATTTGTTTTGCACTGTGTTATATACAAGTTATAGAACAGTCTTTGTATCGTAAATGTTTACTGAATCAGCATGATTACAATTCTATTCTTGATAGATAAAGATTACGTGCGGTCAACAACCAACCATTTGATGGTTTGGTTTGGGCTTGTCATACGAATATTTCCTGACTCAGATAATGGTCGACTAATATAAATATAAAGTACATATCTGATATTGATATAGGTTATGATTCTTTGAGGCGTAGAAACAGAGGAATTTCCCAAGTGCCTGCTCTTTCCTGGTTTCCGCCAGAGGGCTGTTTGTTATCTCTTCATATCTGTGATATCTGTCATGAACTCTCGGGGTCTTATCTTGTTTGTCAACCTTTTATAAGTACTATCTGCTTGCTGCCAGCTAACTGATGATCTTTAGTTACGATTTATAGTAATTGTCCCTTATATTCCAGGCGATGCTACAGATTCAAAGATATCACCGGAGAAACGAATCACATTCACCTTGGCCCCATCCTCGGCTGACTGCTCGCCCGAGGGCAGTCAGACATTGTCGCCCAAGAAGTTCGAGGCCATTGCCGAGGAGGAGAAGGAAGACGAAAAGGAAGAGGAGGAGGATTCCATAGAGGAGGTGGTACTGCGTCCGCGCCTCATTGACAGGCATCCCCATTTGTTGCCCACCACACCGAAGCGTACCCTGCGCTCGGCGAAGAGTGTGCCGCACATGCATGTGAGATCGGCGGCCAGTGAAACGGATATATTCTCGATCAGCGGCACTGTGAACAGCAGCCAGATCAGCATGACACCGGAGGTGCCCTTCATATCATTCAGCAACCTGCCCAAGAACTACGAGGACACGCCGACCATCGAGAAGTATCGCGTCTCGCAGAGCTTGTACTCTATTCAGACGGCAAATGCGGCGCGGGCCACACAGGATGATTACTCGATGCCGCGCTACTTCCGTCGCTCCGCAATGCTCATGACCCAGAGCTCGGAAGTATTGCCGGGCAGTTCGTTGGCTTCCATGACACCATCGGCCACATCTTCCACGTCGCCTGGGTCCTCCAACAACGAGCTGCGTCGTCCGGAGAAGGAGAAGAGCAAGCGTCTTCAAATGCTGCGCGGAAATTTGCCGCCACTTCTCATCCACTCCGTTTCGTTCAAGCGAAATCGTGATGAGGGCAAGCAAGTGGATTAATATCCTCCAACTATTCGTACTCACAAAAATAAATATATTGTTAATCAGTGTTTCTGTATTTGTTGCATCTGACTTAGAGTGTAGGTCCTGCGTAAGGGATTAATGTATGTATTGTTTTATAAGCTAATAACCTTTGTCCACTCTCACTCAGTATTCGGTTATGTACTTCATTATGCATGTATAAATGATATTACAAAAATAAACTTTTATTTACTGCAAGTAAATGTTTTAAAATTTATATGAGTTAATGGAAAATATTGGTTTTTTATGTAGCCCTAAACTATCTTTGATATGATCAAAATGTCTTAAGATTTTTAATTCAAATTCAAATTGACAGTGTGACCATATCCGCTATTTTCGCGACCCTGGTCTGCCAGCTAGCAAGTGCCAGGCGGTAATTTTAAATAAAATAAAAGAAATGGAAATAAATTTCAGTAGCGACTATCTTATGATCTAATTACTTACAACATTATGAAAGTAGAAAATTTATTAAATAAATAATACATTTATTATGCACTTGTGACCAAAAATTGTGAGTACAAAGTGTATTTTGTTCCGCTCAAAGTGCAAGGACAGGCATTATCGTGATTAAACTCTTAATTAAATATGCAGAAAATTTGTAGATACAGCAACCATTATAAATGATATCATTATATAGTTGTATTTCCCTATTTAAGTAATTCCTCTTAATTAATTTGTGATGTGTAACGTGGGTAAACCTAGGAGTATCTTAAACATTTGCAATACATTTGATATCAAAAATACATATTCGAGCACATTTTGGATAGCTACATCTAATCAGTTACTTGAGTTGCAACATATCCAACAGTTGATCTATAAATCCCTGATCATTCTCATCTTCATTAGGCACAACAAAGTCAAAGCTATCGTAGTCATCCAGATCACATTCGGAGGGCACATCATCAATGCCCTGGGTGAAGGTCCAGCCCCTGGCCTGACGCGTCTCTGAGCGGGAGGTAAGGCGCACAGTTCGCACCATGTCCTGGCCATAGGTCTCGCGAAACCATTTGATGTCATTCTTGCGGCGAACATCGCTGACTATGACGTAAGGGATCTGATCCAGAGGCGCCTCCTCCATGGCTGCACGGCAAAAGTAGCCATAATCCTTGCTGCGCATCTCATCGCTCCATACAATCATGTCCCGACGATACTGCTCCTTGTAGGGGCCATCGCTGAGCAAGGCGCTGAGATCCAATTGCAGCTTGCGTGCCCATTCCGATTTGATGGGCTCCGAGATACGTACGATTCGTACGCGATTCGCTAGGCTATTGAAAAAACACAAAACTACATTGATTGAATGATTGATTTGTACACCACTTACCGCTTCTGTAGCCTCTCGGATATATAATCCTTGCCGCACTTGCGTTTGCCACTGATTAAGACTATTTTCAGCATTTTTCTCTCTGCCCAACTTTCACTTTTGGCTGCCTCTCGCTTGCTTTTTCCAATGGATCTGGCCCTGCCCTCAATACTGCTGCTGCTGTGTGTTTTATTGCATCAGAGATTCTCTCAGGCCTGAACTCTGGGTTAAACGTCGGGCATTGTTGCATTTTATTTATGGTAATTTTAGTCAAAAATTTATGGATTTGTTTACATTTTTAATTTCAAGCAGCTGACTGTGTATCGATAGTATCGATTGGTGTGAAGTAGACATCGTCAGTTCTTTTTTGAGCGGGGAATTCTTATTGCAAGATGAAAATACATAAAAATGTACCATCCATCAATTATTTAAATTAATTTGTTATTGTGGTTTTTCTTTTTAGAAATGGTTTTTTGGCGATATCCAAACTTGCAGCATATTTCCATGTATCGATTGCGTTCACTTCAACCAAGTATCGATTCCTGTTCGCGCGCTATTCAAATGGAAAATGGTAAGGAGGAACTCCATCTTCTAATTTCCATGTTTTAGCAACTATTTCAATAAATATTATGAGAAAAATCAGTACTACATCAAATAGCTATAATCTTTCGTTCTTGTAAAGCAAACTTTACAAAAAAGGTAAAAAGCTCTCTTTAAAATACATTCTTTTAATTTCATTTCAATCTTAATTTACATTCACTTTCGTCTTAATTTAAAACCGAACTTGCCTAAAAAGCCGCCGTATGGTGGTGGTGGTTTCCTATCATATCCTATATTGCGTTTGCTGCCAATTGCCGCTTGTGCTGCCCGCTGCACTGGCCGTCTCGTAGGTGGCTTGAGTCGAGCTGTGCCCAGGAGCTGGAGCACCAGCTCCAACGCCGCCACTGACAGGCGGAGCGCCCGGTGGTCCAGCACTACCAAAGGAGGCCAATATGCTGCTGTAGTAGGATGCATCGGCCACGGACTCGGACTGATGGTGCGACTTTTTCAACGACTGATGCAGCGACGCCTTGCCCTGGTGACAGTCCAGGGCATTGGCATTGTTAATTCTGGCCAGGTTCGCCAGCGTGAGCGTTGAGTGCGCGTGGACGGAGTTTTGAGCGGCCGCAACGGCAGCGGCAGAGCCAGGCGGTGGAATGGTGCCAATGCCGCCGACAGACATGGTTGGGAGGCGCGACAAGGAGCGAGCAACAGCGGAGGAGGAGGAGGACGAGGCAGGTGACTCGGAGAGCTGCAAGGGGCAAGCGTTTTTAGACAAGACAGCTTAGTTTAGGAGCCATAGCTACCACTCGCCTTGCGCTGCTTGTGCAGGCCGCTCAGGTCCGCCAGCTTTGGGTCAACAACAACAACGCCGCCGCCGCCCCCCGCCGCACCGAGAGCCGTTGGCGGTGGCGGCAACTGGGGTGCCACATGTCTGTGATTGATGTGCGCCTGCAGGTCGCGCTGGGACAGATAGGTGCGTCGACAGCCCGTGCTGCCGTACCGACTGCCGCCATGGGTGCACATGAAGACGGTGCCCAGGCCGCTTTGCTCTACTCTGAGCACCTTGTCGCTACACCGCGGACAGCTCTTGATGGGCTCGGCGCGGGCGCACTTCAGACAGAAGACGTGTTTGCATGGTATCATCCGGCCGTAGACGAGTATCGGCTTGTCGCATTGATCGCAGCAATGAATCATGGGATTCAGTACCTTCTCGCCGATTAGGCTGACTTTGTGGTTCCATTTCAGGCGCAGCATCGGCTCCGGTGGGCCGCGTGACAATGTGGTAAAGGTGGGTGCCTCCAGCTGTGATATGTCTGCTTCCATGTCAACTGTTGGGACAAAGGAATGTTATTAAGAGGTTCGGATAATCCTTTGGGTTGGCTTCTTACTCGTTTTGGCCATTACAGGCAGCGCCACCTGCTGCTGAGGCGCCGGCGGCGTCATATCCGCATTTGTTGTGGCCTGTTGCACCTCCAGCACTGTGGTCACCTCCATTTCGTTTTCTTTGTCCAAATCCTGCATAATGGCATCTTCCACATGGTCCGTGCTGGCGGGACTGCTCTCCAGAACGGCGGTGAGTGATGCCACGGCTGAAGCACCCGCTTCATAGACGGCTTCTATTACGCTCGCATCATCAATCTTTTTCCCACGACCACGTCCACGCCCGCGTCCCCTGCCACGCGCTCGAGTACCGCGGCCACGTCCACGACCGCGTTTACCTTCCTCGTTGTCCATTTGTTGCTTAAAATGCAGTTTATTTGGCAAATTTGTGAATTTTTTTCGTTTTGTTTAACTCCGCCATAGAGGGCACTATCGATAGTATCGATATTTTACTGCTAGCCTCTACTATCGACGGTTTTGCGACTATCATGATAGTATCGAGCTACAGTCGTTGCGCTTTTGATATGTTTGGATTGGCTGCTATAAAATACGAAGACACATTTGTAAACAAATCGACAGGTGGCATCTAATTTTTACAATGGACAAGTTCCTATAAGGTTCCAATGGTTTTTTAATAATTATATCAGCCCGATACTATCACGATAGTATCGATTGTTTTTTCAAAACATTCAACGTTGATATTCCTCGCATTTGATATTCCGTTTAATATTACTAGCTGGCTGGGACTCTCAGCCCTAAACAAATAATTTTATTCGATAGATACATAAATTTTCTAAAAGATTAGCAATTTTTCAGAAGTCCTTTTTATTTGATTATTTACATATTAAGGTTCAGACAAAAACAACATAAGACGAATGTGACGTAGTTTTGTGGCGCTGCCAGACTCGGGCAATTCGTAGTTTCGGGCTGCCACCATGATATATTACCCGTTTCATTACCGATTCGCTTTGAACCGATCTGGCAGCCCTAACAAAAAAGTAGGCAAAAAAGAAGAAGATACATTTTCCACAAATAGGAAGAAGAAGAATTAAAATTTTCCACAAATAGGCAGAAGAAGAAAACGCAGTGCGGAAAATTTTTCGCAGTATTTTTTGTGCGCTAAATACCCCCCTGGTCGACAATGGGTTAACGTTTCATTTTATTGATTGAAATCGTATTAAATGATATTGATATTCAGTTTAATATTATTAGCTAGTTGACACTCTCAGCCCTAAAAAAATTATTTGATCCAAATCCTCAATGAATTTTGTTGAGGATTGGCTAGTTTTCAGAACTATTTTTCATTGAACTTTTTACATAATAAGTTTCAAACAAAAACGGCCAAAGCATAAAACGTACATTTTGGCTAAATGTGACGTCAGTATTGCTGGTCAACCAAGTTTCTGATCTGATCTGGTAGATATGGTCATTCTGTGCCTGCCACAGATTTTCGTCTTTTGTGGTGGCGGAAGGCGGCGGGGCGAAATTTTGAAATGCACTTGTAGCAGTATGAGATCACATGAGTCTGGAAACCAAATTTGGTTTCTCTAGCTCTTATAGTCTCTGAGATCTAGGCGCTCATCGAGACGGACAGACGGACGGACGGACGGACAGACGGACGGACGGATAGACGGACATGGCTATATCGACTCGGCTATTGATGCTGATCAAGAATATATATACTTTATGGGGTCGGAAACGTTTCCTTCTCTGCGTTACACACATCCACTTTTACCACAAATATAATATACCCCTTAACTCTTTTTTGAGTACGGGTATAAAAACAACAGGTACAAATTGTTGACCGCAATTTTGTGCCTTTTTTTTCGAGCTGCGTATACTTTGAATGTCGAAAGAATTGTGAATAATATATTTTTGTTTTCCAAACCAATGGCAGCCAATTGGGAAATATTAGATGATGTGGTTCTTCCCTTTTTCAATACGATTTATTGTCACTAGAAACCTGAAAAAAATTGCTTAACGTTCGACCGTTGAGTGAACTTTTGAGTTCCGCTGGCACCATCTGTGGGATTAGGGGAGAAGCATCTAAGCGCATCTAATAAAATGCACTTCTACGGCTGGGGCCGCTCTTCCCCAGGCATGGCAGCGTGACTCCTCCGAAAAACTGCCGCATTGTGTAGTCAAAAGGCGAAACCGCAACCTGGAACGCGGAGAGGCCAGCGTTCGTGAATCAGAAACAGAGAACCGCCTAAGCTGGGAGCTACAATGGAGCCCCTGAGCCTATTGGCAACGGATGCGAATCGAGAGCGGAAAGTGTGGCAGGTAGCAGCTGTGGCTGGGTAAATCGGAGTGTTGCAGAGTGCGGACCAAGCGCAAGGTACCATGGAAATGATTAAAATGTATTAGCCAGAATTAAGTTGGTTACGCAGGGCAGGCGAGACACAGACACAGCAAACGAGTAACGGAATGTGTAGAAAGAGGGCCAGACACAGAGATACGATACACATGTAGCGCTGCAGAGAGGGAGATGCGGGGGGACATGGACCGAGTTGGTGCATTGGTTTTGGCCCACTTCAACAGCACAAACCGCTCGACACATGTGAATGGAAGGGAATGGCAAACGTAAAGCATACGTAACATTTTGCTTATCCTTATGCACGGATAAGCCTTGTGGTTAGTTCAGAACGAGTGTCTGACTGAGTGACTAGTTTTGGGACTAATGAGAGTAGAATCCAAAGCTGCGTTTTTACCCATTATTGAATGGAGAAAATCCCCACATCTAGTATTCTACGACAGCTTGCTGTCGGCTGGCAGGCAACTCTCATAAATTCCCAAAAGGATTTCGACTGCCGTAGAACACACAACGTTTTGATACCCAAATATCCTAAATTAAATAGTCCAACATTACAAATTTCGAATACACAAAATTCTTCTGTTTTCTGCATTCAATAAGTGAACGCCATGGGCAGCATCCGTCCGTTGTCTGGAGAGGAGCGTATTCTCATTAGCAGATGGCTCGAGAGCGAAGGGATAACCCTGAACTTGCGTTCGCGGCGCGACACCTACTCCGATGTGCGTCCCGTGGCGGAGATCCTCAAGCGGATCTATCCCGACATAGAGCTCGAGTGCTATCAACCTGTCAGCAGCTTTTCGCGGCGACTCCTGAACTGGGAAATCTTCTCGTATCGCGTGCTCAGGAAACTGGGCCTGCGACTCCACAACGAGGATCTCAAGCAGCTAGCCGAGGGTAAGCCCGGGGCCGTCGACTGGTTGCTATTCAATGCGTTTTCCATGGGGGAAGTGCTGCCCAGAATGCGAAGCTGTTCCAAGGCTCGCTCCTTGAGCCCAGCTGAGTCCAGGGGCCACTACACGAACCAAAGGCGACATATCTAGATGAGCGTATGTGGATGGGCTATGGGAATGGATCCTAGCCAAAAGCATCGACAGTGGAGTATGTGTATGCTTGTTCATATTCAGGGAAATCCCAACTGAAAGTTTTCCGTTTCTGTTCTCCCTTTTAGAGTTTTGTTCAAAGTATTTAATGGACCGCAGTGTGCCGAAGAATTGGCCATCCGGATCGCCCCAGAGACGGACCAGCGAAATGGTAGGTGGATGGAACACTTGGGGAGAGACGCACAGCGACAGGCCTCTAACCGTAACCCTTCCTGCCACAGATCAAGGATGGATGCTACACTGCCTGTGCAGTTTCTTTTAATTAAGTAACTAAATACTTGCCAAACGATCTATAACTTCCAATCCATGCTACATTTTTTTTGCTACATATGTATGTTGTCTACATCTATATATACTATGTATATTCTACATCTAACATGTAGATTCTACATCTCCTCCGCTAGGGGTTGCTCGCGCACTGAACGCGGCAGAGTGCGCGAGCGAGAAAGAGAATGAGTAGCGCTGTCGCTACAGTCAGGAAGGGGCGGGGGAAACAACTAAAAATCAATTTCTTCATTCTGGCTATAATTATAATCTGATCTGATTCAGATTCGGCAATCTGGTAGATATGGTCATTCTCTACGATACTGCGTTTTTAATTTTATCGTATCTTTAAAATTGTGCCTGCCACAGATTTTCGTTCTTTGTGGTGGCGGAAGGGGGCGGCGCGAAATTTTGAAATGCACTTGTAGCAGTGTGATATCACATGAGTCTGGAAACCAAATTTGGTTTCTCTAGCTCGTATAGTCTCTGAGATCTAGGCGCTCATCGAGACGGACAGACGGACGGACGGACAGACGGACGGACGGACAGACGGACATGGCTATATCGACTCGGCTATTGATACTGATGAAGAATATATATACTTTATGGGGTCGGAAACGTTTCCTTCTCTGCGTTGCACACATCCACTTTTACCACAAATCTAATATACCCCTTAACTCTTTTTTGAGTACGGGTATAAAAATATACATACACACGTACACTGTACATGATAAGCGGTTCGTATAAGCAAAGTGATAATTAATATATTTTCATGGGACTTCATTTTGAAATCAGTTCAGTATTGCATCGACAGTGCAGGAGTCCAGTAAAACATGAAGTTCTCGTCGTTTGTGGTCATCATGCTTTGGATGTTTCTGCAAGGGAAGTCCTCACTGGCCAGGAGCTACGAAACGGCTCAGGAAGTTACCTTCCCGGAGCAGTGCAATGAATATTGTTTCTCAGTTCTCCAGCCATTCCTCGAATATTTACTCAAGTTTAAAGAGGCGGCAGATGCCAATAATGAAATGAACGACAGAATACACTCATTGGAGCTCACCATCAATAATTTGCAGAGTCAGATACTAAAAAGTGAGACGGAACTTACAAAAAACTATGTCCATCAAATCAAGGTGAAAGAGGAACAAATCAACGGAAAAGATAAACAAATCAAGGACAAAGACGAGCAAATGAACGTTAAGGACAAACAAATCAAGGATCTCAGAGAGCAAATCAATGGGCGGGGATATCAGGTGAGAGGATCAAATCGGTGAGACGAGTACAACGTACAAATCGGCAGACGAGCAAATGAACGTTAAGGACAAACAAATCGGATCTCCGAGGCAATCAATGGGCGGGCAAGGTGAGACGTCAAATCAAGGTGAAAGACGAGCATATCGACGTAACAATCGGACAAGACGAGCAAATGAACGTTAAGGACAACAAATCAAGGATCTCCGAGAGCAAATCAATGGGAAAGACGAGGAAATCAAGGTTCTCAGAGAGGAGGTGAAGATGATTTCTTGTCTCAATAGTGGCCCAAATGGCATTTTCAATATAAAGGTCAAGGGAATGGAGCCGTCCCAAAGTCCCTGCAATTCCTTTGGATGGACGGTCATTCAACGGCGTATCGACGGAAGTGTTGACTTTAATCGCAAGTGGACGGCTTACAAAGATGGATTTGGAGACATCCGGGGAGAGTTCTTCCTCGGACTGGAAAAAATTCATACAATGACCTTGGCCCAGCCTCACGAGTTGTACATCCAACTTCGAGATGTGAATGGTACCACCAAATATGCTCGCTACGATGATTTCAAAATAGGAAGCGAAAGTGAAGGCTACAAACTGAAATCGCTGGGAGAGTATTCAGGAACAGCTGGAGATTCACTAACTTACCATCTGAACATGAAATTTACCACATTGGACCGGGATAATGACATTTATGAGAAAGCTAATTGCGCGAAAGATCATGGAGGTGGTTGGTGGTTTAATAAATGCGCTAAAAGGTAATCATATTTTATTAAAAATAAAAGCTGTTAATTCATACGAATTTATCATATTAATTTCCCTATTTTTACAGTTCCCTCAATGGAAATTATTATTACGATGGTAAAAGAACTGAATACAAATTGTTCGGCATTGAATGGGGCACTTGGAAGAACTACGAGTATGACTACACCATCTCGCTTACATTTTCTCAAATGATGATAAGATTAAAATGATATTAATGATTTTAATGATATATTAATAGTTAAGTTGATCCTGAAAGACGATTATAACAATCCAAATTCATGCTGAAATATGTTTACAGTTAATTTAGGCTATTCTCATTGTGCACGAAATGGATATGCTCCTAAAATCGCCAAAAAATAATAAACCTTCGTCCCTTCTTTTGAAGACGATGGAACGGCTTTTAGGGCTGCATCTCAGGGCGATAATTCCGCCCAATCTAATCTCTGATTCTCAGCATGCCTATCGGAAAGAAAGATCCACCGAAACGGCCTTATAAGCGATCACATGGATCATTGAAACGTCCCTTAACTCTGAGGAATACACCTTGGTAGCCTTCCTTGACAAAGAAGGCGCTTTCAACTACATCATCTCGGCCGCCATCACGGGTGCACTGACGGACCTGGGTACTGATTCCCGGACGGTGAGTCTCATCAAACAGATGCTTCAATGCAGGACCGTTGAGGCCTCACTGCTGTGGGAGACGCTATGCGAGTGCATGACAAGTACTCTTATAAAACTGTCGCAATGGGCAGACAAATACGGGCTAGGTGTTTACCCGTCTAAAACGTAACTAGTACTCTTCACCAGGAAGTACAAGACACTGACACTACAAGTGTATTTCAAAATTTCGCCCCACCCCCTTCCGCCTACACAAAGAACGAAAATCTGTGGCAGGCACATTTTTAAAGATACGATAAAACTAAAAACGCAGTATCGTAGAGAATGACCATATCTATCAGATTGCCGAATCTGAATCAGATCAGATCATAATTATAGCCAGAATGAAGAAATTTTCTGTTGGTTCTTCCGCCCCCTCCTGACAGAGACCCGCTACCAATCTCTTTCTCGCTCGCACACTCTGCCGCGTTCAGTGCGCGAGCAACCCCTAGCGGAGGAGATGTAGAATCTAAATCGAACATGTACAATCTACATGTTAGATGTAGAATATACATTGTAGACGTAGATAGCAGATGTAGCAAACAAATTTAAAATGCAATTTTTTTTTTAATTCTAAAATTCTAAAAAATCATATGCTTAAAAATGTATATACTGACTAAGTACGATGGGTATAAGTAGAGTCGCGTCTCCAAAAGCGACTCACACGTTCCTTCTCGTTTTTATTACAAATTATAAGAGTACCCCTACTATTACTACCATAGTTTCCCTTCTAAAATTTGGATGCAACAATCAATAGAGCCGGCCGCCTTGCCTTTTAATTCAATAAAAAATTTATTGTTTATAAGAAATAGCCAAATCTGCCGCCTTGACTAAGCCCAGGATCTACGGCAACTATTTGGAAAAGAATGGGTTCCAAAATAATTCCACACAAGCCTACCATGGCATTGGTAGGGTGCTCCCAAAAAATTGCGTTGCAAAAAGCGAAACATAAATTCAAACCAATTTTAGATTACGAGCAATTCCTTCTCCTATAGACCTATAGATATCTGAACAATGTACTGATAGGGCCAGGCTCAGAAAATATTGAGTGATCAAACCAAAGCATTTAATTTCATTTCTGTGTGCATAAATTGAGGTACGCCTTTGAGTTCCCATCCATACAATATAAAACACATACATATATAAAGGTTGATATTTTCCGCAGGAACAAGCTTCTTGTAGTGATGTTAGAAGAGCACGCAATGCAAAAGAAATCAAAGTGAGAACGTCTCGTGCAACTGTCTTCAATATAAACGAGGATTGCTGGTGAGACGTAATGGCTTATATGAACGTAGAAGACCAGCTAGGCCTCGCTTCCTGGCACGTGTGTATTCGAGATATGTTCAAGGGATATGCAAGTCATCAGTACAAGCATATGGATAAATCTCTTACGAGTTTTATTGAGGACGAAGAACTGGAACAACTGTTGCAGATTGTTGGCGATTGTTCGTAAGCTACGAGTCAAAGTTTCATCATTTGTGTCTCTTGGGCAGACAATGTCCGAATCTCCAACATTTGAAAATGAAGTTATGGCGGAATCTTTGCACGCTCACCTGATGGCCATTGGGTACAAAGAATTGGACAAGCTCAGACAGGCTGGGTTCCGGAAACTCTACACTCAAGGAACTCAATGGAACATCATGGAACATCATGGGCGCCTGGAAGAATTGAAGAACCTTGAGTACCTCCACACATATTCGTCAAATACGAGCGACGAACATCTGGGTCCTCTTGAACTAGCTCTCTCGCCTAAAAGTTCTTATTATGAAACGTGGCGAAATGATAGCTTGGTGAGTACTGTTCGGACCTGGTCAAGCGAACAGAGGAAGCACCGCGGGAAGATCAAAATCTATCTCAGGCGAGATTACCAAAACAAAATGCAACTAAATGCGTTATTTTATATGCAAATCCATTGGTGGAAATCAATGAACACAGAACTTGCCGAAGTAGATAAGAACTAGCTAATTTACAGATTTGTCTTGAATTGTGCCCAATACATATGTACATACATGGACATACATATGTACATATGTACTATAAGTGATTGAATCTTTGTCAGCTCCGCCTGTCTGTACTAATTTACTCAAACCCGCTGACTTTGCAGTGTTTTGACCCCTTAAAAAAGAAATTAAAAAAAATATACTTCACAATACGAATATTTAAATTGATGTAATTGTACATTTCTTAGGAGAGAAAATGAGAGAAAAAGTATTCGCTGTGAAAAAACAGTGCAACAAATGATTCTCAGCATGATTCATCACAGAAGATTAATTTGCAGCCAAACAGTATAAAAAAATTGATTTGCACAAGGCACAAGAGCCCAAGCGTTGGCCTCGAAAGATAACATTCCATTGTTGTTTTTATGCGGTGGAAATTATTGCCAATGTATAACGAATAATAATGAAACAAATTAATTCTATATAAAAATGTCGAGGAAAAATAAATATAAATATACATACACACGTACACTGTACATGATAAGCAGTTCGCATAAGCAAAGTGATAATTAATATATTTTCATGGGACTTCATTTTGAAATCAGTTCAGTATTGCATCGACAGTGCAGGAGTACAGTAAAACATGAAGTTCTCGTCGTTTGTGGTCATCATGCTTTGGATGTTTCTGCAAGGGAAGTCCTCACTGGCCAGGAGCTACGAAACGGCTCAGGAAGTTACCTTCCCGGAGCAGTGCAATGAATATTGTTTCTCAGTTCTCCAGCCATTCCTCGATCATTTACTCAAGTTTAAAGAGGTGGCAGATGCCAATAATGAAATGAACGACAGAATACACTCATTGGAGCTCACCATCAATAATTTGCAGAGTCAGATACTAAAAAGTGAGACGGAACTTACAAAAAACTATGTCCATCAAATCAAGGTGAAAGACGAGCATATCAAAGACAAAGATAAACAAATCAAGGACAAAGACGAGAAAATGAACGTTAAGGACAAACAAATCAAGGATCTCAGAGAGCTAATCAATGGGAAAGACGGGGATATCAAGGTGAGAGACGATCAAATCAAGGTGAAAGACGAGCATATCAAAGACAAAGATAAACAAATCAAGGACAAAGACGAGAAAATGAACGTTAAGGACAAACAAATCAAGGATCTCAGAGAGCAAATAATGGGGGGATATCAAGGTGAGAGACGATCAATCAAGGTGAAGCGGATATCAAAGTTCAATGGCGGGTGGACATGTAGGCAAAGGGGGGAGGGGGGGTGGCGGGGAAGGGGGGATATAAGGTGAGGACGATCAAATCAAGGTGAAAGACGAGCATATCAAGACAAAGATAAACAAATCAAGGACAAAGACGAGAAAATGAACGTTAAGGACAAACAAATCAAGGATCTCAGAGAGCAAATCAATGGGAAAAACGGGGATATCAAGGTGAGAGACGATCAAATCAAGGTGAAAGACGAGCATATCAAAGACAAAGATAAACAAATCAAGGACAAAGACGAGAAAATGAACGTTAAGGACAAACAAATCAAGGATCTCAGAGAGCAAATCAATGGGAAAAACGGGGATATCAAGGTGAGAGACGATCAAATCAAGGTGAAAGACGAGCATATCAAAGACAAAGATAAACAAATCAAGGACAAAGACGAGAAAATGAACGTTAAGGACAAACAAATCAAGGATCTCAGAGAGCAAATCAATGGGAAAAACGGGGATATCAAGGTGAAAGACGAGCATATCAAAGACAAAGATAAACAAATCAAGGACAAAGACGAGAAAATGAACGTTAAGGACAAACAAATCAAGGATCTCAGAGAGCAAATCAATGGGAAAGACGAGGAAATCAAGGTTCTCAGAGAGGAGGTGAAGATGATTTCTTGTCTCAATAGTGGCCCAAATGGCATTTTCAATATAAAGGTCAAGGGAATGGAGCCGTCCCAAAGTCCCTGCAATTCCTTTGGATGGACGGTCATTCAACGGCGTATCGACGGAAGTGTTGACTTTAATCGCAAGTGGACGGCTTACAAAGATGGATTTGGAGACGTTTGGGGAGAGTTCTTCCTGGGACTGGAAAAAATTCATATAATGACCTTGGCCCAGCCTCACGAATTGTACATCCAACTTCGAGATGTGAATGGTACCACCAAATATGCTCGCTACGATGATTTCAAAATAGGAAGCGAAAGTGAAGGCTACAAACTGAAATCGCTGGGAGAGTATTCAGGAACAGCTGGAGATTCACTAACTTACCATCTGAACATGAAATTTACCACATTGGACCGGGATAATGACAATGATAAGAACGCTAATTGCGGGAATTATTATGGAGGTGGTTGGTGGTTTAATAAATGCGCTCGAAGGTACTCATATTGTATTTAAATTAGACGTTAACATATATTTTATTAATTTCTTATTGTTACAGTTCCCTCAACGGAAAAAATTATGACGATGGTAAAAGAACTTTTAATCAAAATTACGGAATTATTTGGGTTACTTGGAAGAACTATGACTACTCGATCTCGCTTACATTTTCTCAGATGATGATAAGACCAAAACCGTCATAAAACGATTACTCTTTAATGATATTTTAATAGTTACGATAAAATAAATATGTTTATAATGGAAAATTAAAACAAACAAAAAGTACTGTCGTTGGGACAATATCTTAACAGAAGGGTCTCTGTCGAGGAAAATAATCAAAATTGCCGATTAGTACATACATATGTCTGAGTACAGGCTTTAATTAATAAATAGTATGTGCTATAAATACAATTATTTATTGTATACATAGAAAATTCTTACAACTAAAAAGAGTAAGCCTAATATTTGGAAAGGTTGAAAATATTGCACATGATGTTTTCTATAATAATTTAGGCGTCCGCTTCATCCACCTTTGGGGCCAGATAGTAGCGTATGAACCCATAATCCTCAATGGGATATTCCACCAGCAGAGGAACCTCGGGCGCTAGGCAAATCTTGACCCGATCCGACAGCGGTGTGGCTCGTGTGAAAGTGTTCAGGTATCGTCCAGCAAAGGATTGGGTTATGGGCTCATCCACGTCTATGGTGATGTCCCCCTTGGAGGTGTCGGACAGCTTAATGTTGGCGGAGCCCATGTCGCCGTTGGCCGAGAACTTGATGCCCTGCTTGGTGCACGAAATCACCACCGATTCGCTGAACAAGCTCATGTCCCGGCAGATGCGTGCAAACTCGCTCGATGGCATCTGCACGGTGCAGGCGTAGTCGGTGTCGGGTATGCCCAGATGATCCTGGTCCAGATTCAGCAGCTTTAGCTCGTAGTCCGCTGTGCGACTCTTGTTGTCCGACTCGAAGCTAAGCAGCAGCTTGTCGGCCTTGTCTGCTGCACTAAGCGTCACAGAGTCATCGCCGCTGGCGCTCTTGACCACTTTGGCCAGAGATTTCAGATCCAAGCCAAGGGAGACATTGCGATCGCATCGGTATTTCTCAAAGCACTCTGTCTGCAGGCTCAGAGCCACCAGAGAAACATGCGAATTGTCCATGGACTGCAGCTAATTGGGAGTAAATCGAAAATGTATAAGAAAATTCTAGGATGGATTTTTGCTTTACCTGCATGCCCGTTTCGCTGCAGTCTAGCGTGCTCTGCGAGATGATCTCTTTGAGGGCATCCACAATCTTCTTCAGCAGCAGAGTTTGTCCGAAGCGTGCCTCCAGCATCGTTCTAAATTCTAAATTCTAAATTGAATTTAAGTAATTTCACAATAATAAACAAAAGTGACACTGAACAGCTGTTCTGCCGTTGGGGGTGGCAGAACTCCAATAACTAGTTCATTTCGGAACCAGCCAATGCAGTTCTAGTTCCAAATCCGGACTGCAACACATTTGCACACTGCAGTCTTTATTTTATTTACAAATAATTGCTAATTCTAGCAATGGCCGCCGCCACGCTGAGTGGCCACGAGGCCAGTGCCACCGACTGGCATCTGTGGTGTCGCCTGTGTGCCAAGAACGACCTGCAGGGCAATATAAATGTGTTTCTGAAGCATGAGCACACGGGCGGTCCTGGAGATGGCTCTGGCAGCGATCTGGCGCTTGCCACAGCTATTGGCAAGTACTTTTGGGTGGATGTAAGTGGCACTGGGCATCCTTAAAGCAGTATTGATCATTCCACACACTCCACACACACAGATAACGCGTGGAGAGGAGCTGCCAAAGATGATCTGCACCGACTGCCTCACGCTGGTCACAACTTTGGTCAACTTCTCGGAGCGAATTAGCCGCGTGCAGAAGCTCTACTGCATTCTACAGGCCAGCGCCAAGCAGGAGCATGTGAATCTGCAGGAGCTGCGTTCCAAGTTTGGCCTGCTGGAGGAGGAACCAGAGACCCAAACTGAAGTCCACTATGTGGAGGAGAAACCCAAGTTGGGGGCACAAGGCGATCTGCTGATAGAAGAGTCTGCATTCGATATGAAGAACCCCCTAAATGAGACGGCAGAGGACCAGGAAGAGGAGCATGGAGAAGCAACAAGTAGAAGCGAGGAGAATGAGGACGAGTCGGAGCAGGAAGAGCAAGAGCAAGAGCAGCAGGAACTGGAGATGCAGCAGGAGCAGGAGCAGGGCTACGATGAAGATGCAGTGCTGCTGAAGCTCTGCGATGCCTATGGGATTACCGAAGATAGTTCCTCGCGCGACAGTCACAAATGCCCTCCAAGACAGAAGGAGAACCCCGACAAGGCACATCAGTGCAGCATGTGCACGCGGGCGTATGCCAGAGCCAGCACCCTGAACCGACACATGCGGCAGGACCATGACAGGATATTCGAGCCCAATCTGCTGGCCTGCGAGGAGTGTCCCAAGAAGTTTCGCACGCGCTACCAGCTGGAGCGGCACAGCCAGGGCCATCTGCCGATGCCGAAACGCAAGGTCTATCCGTGTGCCAGCTGCGACAAGATGTTTGCCAGCAGCGCCTCCGCCGTGCAGCATGCCCAGTACATGCATTTGGATGAGCGGCCACGGCCCGTCATCTGCGAGCAGTGCGGCGTGCGCGTCACGTCCATCAGCAACCTCAAGGTGCACGTACTCACGCACACGGACGATGCCCCCTTCGAGTGTGATGTGTGCAAGAAGTGCTTCAAGAGCGCCAGCCGGCTGAAGCATCACAAGGAGACGCACGATCCGCACAAGTACATCTGTCCCGAGTGTGGCATGCAGCTGAATTCGCGCACCACCCTCAATCGCCATCGGCTCGTGCACACGGATCAGATGCAGCACAAATGCGACTACTGTGGCAGGGAGTTTAAGCGCGCCAAGGCCCTCAAGAATCATCTCATACTGCACACGGGCCTCAAGCCGTACTCCTGTGACTTCTGCGATCGCACATTTGCCAATGGCTCGAATTGTCGCACGCACAAGAAGAAGGCCCATCCCGAGGAGTTGGCCGCCCAGGAGGCGGCTGGCGGTGGCAAGACATGCAATCGGAACATACCCAAATTGGAGGCGCTGAAAGCTTTGTGAGTGCTCCCTTGAACACTCCATTAAACGGGGATTTTCTTTAAACATTTTCTATCCATTTTGTAGCACAAAAAACAAGGATAATTTATCGCCAGTAGCCACCAAGCAGAGCGGTTGCTTTGCCTTTGGCAAGAAGCCCAAGCAGCAGATCAAAGAGGACGTTAGTCCGCCTGCAGCAGAGCCAGTGGCCGAAGTCAATCCCCCCACAACAGCAGCAACAACAACGGCCATACCTATACCCATACCCACGATAGATACTATTTACAATCATATTATGATTGATTACCATTAAGCTTTCTAAGCAAAAACGTAGTTTAATTTACTTTAAGCAGACTGATTTGTAGCCTGTTTTGATTACGTATTAATTTAGTTGTAAAATTTAGTTTTTAAATATATATTTATGGATTCTACACTACAGGATTCGGCGGGAAAAAAGGTTTCAAAAGGATTTGCGGCATGTGGCGTGGCCTGGTGCGCATGTCCTTGCCGGAGTCGGAGACAACCCCCCCCCCAAATTTTGTGTGTGGAGTATAAAGGAATTTAGTTCAGTTGACAGCGTGCGCTCTCCTCGTGTCCTGCTCTCTCTCTAAGGATATTTGTTTAAATCTCTTTCGTATTAAAGTGGAAATAAAAGTGGAAGTAAAAATGGTTGGAAAACAATTTAATATTTAGTTAAAAACATGGCCATTGCGGTCCATAAACATTCAGCTTTATAAAACAAATAAACTTACAATTCGTATATTATTTGAATGGAAGTTGAAAAATCACAAAAAAAAATCGATTTATCCCCAATAAAAACAAAGTGCATTCAAATAGCCATTAAAATAGACTCCATGCATATCTAATAAATCAAAAGTGTATTAAAAGTTGATGAATTTATAGTCTTACTGTGACACAGTGCAAACGTAAAAGCTTTAAAGCAGAAGTTTTTAAAACGAAAAACCACAATTTGAATTTGAATCTACCAAAGAGCAGCGCAGAAAACTGCATATAAATAGAGATAATCGCAAATAATCTCCAAATCAAATATATTTATAAATATTGTAAGTAATCCAGTGAAAGAGTTTCAGATTAAGCATATTTCTCATTTAAAACGTATTTAAATTTCAATATTTAAACAAATGTGCCCCTGGTTTCCTCAGCTGTTCCTAAAACTGGAGTAGTGCGTTCGTTGGTGCTGGTTCGGAACCAGCTGGAGTTGGACATTTCGGTATATTTCTGCGGGTACATTTATCCATACATTTTATACTTAATGGGATATTTTGGCGACGAAATCGAGTTCAAAGAATATTTACGGTATATCGGTAAATAAATATTTTTAATCAATTTTTGAAGGTATTTTACAGTAATTTTCAAAATGACCGCCAAACTCCATTTAGCGCAATAAAAATACCGAAATTGTTGGTGGAGCAACACTCTCTCCAATCTTGGTGGAATTCAAAATTCTCTAAAAATGCTCTCTTATTCGAGGTGACATTCTCTCTTTTTCGTGGGTTGAGCCGCATGTTGCTGAATAGCATGATTTGTATGGAAACATTTCACCGACATGGGAAGCGAATGTTCTGCTACTTTGGGACGGAAAGCAACAATCTGCATGCCTTGGGAACCAGATATGGTATATTTTGGTATATTTTATCGGCTAGTCCGCGGTCACACTGGTTCTGGAGGTATTTTGGCTCCAATTGGATTTGTGTAAATCCAATACCGTTTGTCCGCAATTGGGAAAAATCCCATACCGTTTGTCCGCAATTGGGAAAAGTGCACATTCTCAACCAGAAAAAAGTGACCATATTTTTTCGTTTGCCCAAAGGTTTCATTTTCAAATTTCGGTCTTCGGTCACACTGCCGCCACCCCCACCACCGCTATTGGTTTGTGTTTTTGTTCCGCGAATTTTGTTGTCAAATATGTCAAAATAGTTGTTTTTAAACTGTTCCGTTCGTGTTTAATCTATCGCCTACTATCGCGCGCGTTGTTCTGTCAAAAAAGTTGAATGAAATACGTTTGCTGAGCGCCAAATGTTTGCTGTTGTTGCACATGCTACTATTTAGTCGGCGTTTTCCACTTGTTTTTACGCACACTACGCGCCGTTCATGTCCGCGTTCATGTCCGCAGCGTGTGTGTGTGAGTGTTGTGTGCTAAAAAAATCGATTCAATTGTAAGTTTTTTGTCTTTAATTGAAGATTAAAGTAATTCTAGGCAAGAAATGTGCGACATGTGTGGGGCCCACAGCATAAATATCTTGTTATGCTGCCACTCGTTGTGCTTGCAGCGGGGCTACTGCCCCCAAAACGGGTCCACAGTGTGTTGCGTAGGCGGACCTGAAGTTCGTTTACTATAAGAAAATTGGGTTTACTATCAGAAAAAAAACGAGGTTTACACTGGCCAAAATAGAGTCAGAAATGGGTTTACACTAAAGAAATGCAGCTGCAAGTTGTGGTATGCTATGAAAATGGATTAAAACGCGGCATACTATGAGAAAAGTGGACCAAAAATGGTTGAAATTTAATGCAAATTGTTTTGAAATCGGCTGACCATAGAAAATACGCGCGTAAATTGATTTTGGAGTGAAAAAAGTGAACTGGAAAGTGGTGCGAAAAAATGGGAAAAGCTGTTTAAAATATACAAAAATTCCTTAAAAGTTGTTTAAAATGTGCCAAAGTGAACTGGAATGGATTTATTTATGAAAAGAAATGTACACAAAATTTGTTTACAATAAACAAAATCCACCATAAATCGTTAAAAAAAAGAGTAGTGGAACTGAAAGCAACGAAAATTAATCTTCACTTAAACACCTTAAATTGTGCTCTCCTCAAACAAAAATCGGTCTGAAATCGGTTTTAAATTGCCAAAAACGTATCATAAATCAGTTTTCATTAAGAAAATATCTACCGAAAATCTGTTTGCTCGAAGAAAAAGCAACAGCAAGTGCATTCATTCGCCAAGAAATGTGAAGAAAAGTGAAGAAAATTGAAGGGAAGGGAATTGTGGGCGCCCAACAAAATAAAAGTTGATACAAAACAAAAGTTTCGCCCTGTGACAAGAAGGAAGCCGCGAACCGCATTATCTTTTTGGCTTGACCCAAATTGCAACGCCACCGCCACCGCCTCCGCACCCTCACTCACATCTGTTCTGTAGCTGCTGCCCGCCCCCGTCACTGCCACCCTTAGTGGCTTTTCCTCTCGTCTTTGTTTTGTGTGTGGAAACTTCAACGTCCCTTTGTGTCGTGAGTTTTCCCTGCACCCTCCCTAGTCCTGCTGCACATACTTCTTCCCTCGGTTTTCCTTCATGATTTTCTTCTCTTCTTTATTTTTTATTTTTATCATTTAATGTGCGGCAAGTTAATTGCCGAAAGAACTTTGCCGAGCTGTTGCTGCTTTTATCAGCAGCGTGGCAAGTTTTTTAAAGTGTCCCCTGCAACACCTCCTGCCTGCCTGCCACCCACCCATCCATTGGAAATGAAAAACTTGGAGGCGGCCCCGAGCCTCATTAGTTGGCAATTATGAGTGAGAGAGAGAGAGAGGGAGGCAGAGAGGCAGGCAGAGAGGCAGCGACCATTCGGATGACCAAATGGCTGCTGCTTGTCAAAGTAAGAATTTCCTTATTGAAATTGTTTTTCTCGCCCTCCAGGGAAGAGCGTATCCTGGTATTCCTGTCAAGGATCTGGGGGCATAATCAATGGAGCGGAGCGGAGTGGAGTGGAGTGGAGTGGAGTGGGGTGGAGTGAAGTGTAGTGGTGGGTCGTTTCCCCCCTCTGCTAATGCGGATTTTTCCCTCCAACTTAAATGACTTTTCATTTCTGTTTGACTGGCAAGGCTGCCTATCTGTCTTGCCGCCTTTCTAATTAGATGGTTTATGTGCACACCCCACCCCTGCCCCGATATCGGGTGTCCCATAATCCCTAGTGTCCTGTGAATGTCCTGTGAATGCACTTGGTTAAGGATCGTTTTGCTGTCTATTTAGAGGGTTGCTTCTCCTGCACTGTTGCACAGCCCCTTGGAATACTTTTGATTGCGAGGGTGGCAGGGATTTCAGTTCTAGTTTTAAACTACTTTAAGGGAATGTTTATTCAGTTTTGCGGCACAAAGAATGCGCCAAAGGAAAGTCTTTTGGGGATGCAACATTTCCGATTGGAAAAACACAACAAAAATTCGGCAGCAGGATATAATTGGGGGTGCTATTTATTTGTATTTACTAAGAGATCTGGTGTGCATGGCATCTATTCTATAGTGCTGCTGTTGCTGCCCCAATGTGCGCTGCCCTTGTGGCATGTCTCCCCGTTGCTAGCCCTCGATCTTGGGTATCTTAGAGCTGCTGCTGGTGTCACGCCGTTCTACTATGTCTGCCGCATTCGTTGTGTTGCTGCTGACCAGCTGGCCATTGAGAGTGGGCAACTCGATGACCGGCAGGATCAGGCGCTGGCACTGCTGAGTGCTAGCCTCCTCGTCCATTAGCTGCTGGATGAGATTGGCAATGTCCTCACGCTTTTTGTTGACGGTGAGCAAGTCGAACCAGTTCGTTAAATCCTCGATGGGCAGTCTGTAGTCTTCGATGGGCACCGCAAAGAACTGCTCCACATACTGCAGCAGAAAGAGGCCGTCGTTGGTGTCTTTGGGTGGCATAAGCGGCACTCTGACAAAGTATCCGGGCATATTATCCTCGTCGAAGATGCGCGCCTGTGCATACGGCTTCTTTTTCTTGTACTCGCAAGTGAGGTAATTCCGCAGCGTGGACATGATGTTGCGGTGTAAGTCTCCACCCAACGAGTCAAAGAGGAGGATCAGGGGCTGCTTCATCGCAGGCAACTGTTTGGGGCCGTCGCCGCTTCCAATCTGAGGCTGATCCGTGTCACAGGTGACCGGGCCCCTGAGGTTCGGGAAACAGATGATGGCGACCAGCCAGTGCATCTGCTCATGGATGGGGACAATGATAAAGTCCTTGTCGAAGATGTCCACCGCTTTGGTCCACTTTTGGACACCGGCATGCCGCTTCTGCGCAGCTGTCAGCCGCGAGTTGACGGGACCCATCAGCGTCGTCAGTCGCTTGTAGAAGAACGAATTAAAAATGTGCGTACGCTCGCGTACGTCCACCGGAATCTGTGTCTTGTTCAGCCACAACAGATAAAAGTCAATGATGATGTCGTTGATATAGTGACCATTGGTCAGGCACACAAAGTCCGACATGTGTATGAGAATGCGGCTCGTTCCGCTGGGCGGATAGATGAGTAGATCCTCCTGCTCACTGGCATGCAGCTGCCGTGGCATTGGCTGTATGGCCTTGTCCCAAGCCTTGCTATCGTAGTTGACAATGCGACGGAATATTTCGGCCGCAGCTTCGGCTGAGATCTCGTCCAGGCGGCTGAACAACGTCTTGATGTGCTCGCGGGCAGTGAGGGTGATGCTGCCAGCGAACTGCAGCACGAGGCGTCGGGTTTGTGGGTGGACGCCAGTCTGTTGATCTTTGGGCAGACCGAGCTGCGTCATCACATACTCCTCGCATGTCTGGCGCAAATTGAGCGCAAGCAGGGCCTGGGGCTGGTCAGTGCCTCCGAAATTTGCCATCACATTGATCACCTCGTGCTTGTAGATGTTCAGGGTGAACTTCGGCACTAGGCCATCAATGCGAATGCCCTTCGAGGTGAAGGTGATCTGGAAAACAAAGAAATATGTGAAAGCACACGAGGTAGGGTAGCTAAGCGTTGCATGCCACATACTGGTTCAATTTGATCGAAACGATAGGGTATCAGGCGCACACAGCGGCAGTCGAGCCGTGTGCAGAATTTTGCATCGTCCATTACATCCTTCAAGTCCATGACGTCGCCACGCACAAAATCTGCCGCAATAAAATTATAATTTTCGCATTAATTGATTGCCTTTTTTCACGTCACATCTTTTTCTCTTTTTCTTTTTTTTTCCAATACCCCGTATACGATTTCCCACCCAATTTTTGTATTTACCTTCGTCCTTCATTGTTCTTGCTATAGCGCAAAGTGCAGTTCAATAAATTTATTATATTTAGCTAAAATCTATCTATAAATGAGAACACTTTTCCAGCACACAAATGTTTCACACAACTTGCAAAAGTGAATTTTCCGGCAATGTAATAATTTGACAAGATTTGACAATCCAAAAGCAAAGCTGGAAAAAGTATTCCTCGTTTGAGAGAGTGCCCGTATATTATGAAGTACCAGTAATAGTATGGCCGTGTTTTTGGAATTATTGGACGAATGAAAAGGGGTACCATATTATTGTTGTTGGTTTGATGTATTTCGGATGCAGTAAGGGAGGGAGGGATTAGAAATACATTTCCAATAAATTTTATTGTTTTAAGTTTATGGTTGTTATTCAGAATTTCCACTCCAATATTGTAGGTTTATTTGTTGTTTTTCCTAAAAAAATGTTTTTAAAATTCCTCTGATTTATTCGAATCAGAAAATACACCTTTTAGGTGGTAAAAAGCCATACATTCCTCGTCTAAAATTATTTGCTGTGGCCAGTAGTATCAGTAATAATTTCACGGTTCTAGAACGTGTATTACATAAAATTGATAACGAAACATTGTTCCCAACAGTTCGTGTTTTCTTAGCAGCACTCTTTATCTCTCTAGCTATTTCTGCCACAAAACTTTATTTTATCTAAACTTGTATTTTATTTGATTGTACGACACCTTCTTATCGCACACAATGAAACTTATTCAAGTAGTTTTTTTCTATCAACACTAAGTTGTCTTTAATCTGGGGAGGTGGGGAGGAGTGCTGCTGCTGCTGTTGCTGCTTCAATGCCCGCTGCCTTGTGGTAGTCTCTGCTGTGACCCATAAAAATCAAAGAAGAAAACCCTTGCCGCCCATACCATTCCCTTCCCTTCCATAACTTTGGACGTTAGTCAATTCCATTTGCTATCTATTCGGCTCAATCACTGGCTTTCTTGGCCTTTGAACAGCGCCAGTGGCTACGCATCGCATCGCTAGCGCCCAAAATGTAATCCACTTGACATATGGGATACTTAAGAGCCTTCGCCTTCGCCCTTGCATTGGGATGGGGCTTTGGGCTTTAGCTTTGGTCAACTTTCTGTCACAACTGTCGTCGGGTATTTCGATGTGTGCGAGAGTAGTGCTTTTTGCAGTTTGTTTATTTCATTTTAGTGGGCTTCGATGCCATTAAATATTGTCAATGGACCCGTGTAGAAATAATATTTTTGGCACTCTTTAGCATTTGTTAGGCTATGTATTTGCTCTTTCCAATGTCTGTTTATATAAATATTCTATACATTATCTAATTATGCCTTAATTGGTATCGGAATAGCGCGCGAAAAGTGTATAAATACGGATTCTATATTAACATTGTCTTATATTATTTTTTCTTATTGAAAATAATTTTCTTATTACTTATCTGTTACTTCATTTGTGCTACATAATTTTGGGTTTTTAAAACTAGTTTTTTGTTATATTCTGGACTTCCAATCAATCAATATATTTCTTGAAAATATTCTATTACTATTATTTTATAATTAAAAATGCACTTCACGATACAGACATTTTTCAGATACGCGACTTGCTATTTTTTTTACATACATTTTACATTGGTTCATTTCTGAACTTTGGTTTTCTTATAAATTATTCTCTTGGCTTGCTATAAAACTAAAATTTTGTTGGAGAATAATTTGAATAATTTCTGTTTGTGGAGAGTTTCATCTTAACATTTTTACCAACATTTTAGAATGAAAATATGACAAACAGTTTGGTATAAAGTGTTATACTATCGTGTGATGGAAACTTAGAAAATGTAACGCGTCTATTACTCTACTCTGTCTGCTAGAGTTCATCTTATTCCCAATATATTCTTTGTTTTTCTTATTTTCTATCCAATTTATTTGAATAGGAGTTTCTTACACACCAAATACACAATTCAGTCATGCATTTTTTGTTATAAAGCTACAATATATGTTTGTATTACAGTTTATATTCTCCTGAAAGTCAACTTTGTTAGAGCTTTCCTCATCGAAAAAGCCCATAACTGGCGCCATCAATTGGTCCAAGAAAAACTTCAAATAAGGAACAAAAATCTAGGATCAAAATTTATGGAACGAAAATCTTGGAACCATAATAATAAAAACAATATCTGTAATATGTATATACACTCTGTGTAATTTATGGACGAGTTGTTGTTTATAAGTCTTTGGAACTTATACATCCGCATTCTGTTCTATTATTATGGCTACGATGGTAAAGCAGAGCAACATGTATGGTGGGAAAAAAATATTTTAAAAAGTATGGTATATCGAAATAATTATCGAAACATTCTTAAATCTAGGGATGGATGTTGAAGAAAAGATAAGTTTATTATAGAATCAAACCTAATAGCAGAACAATTGTATTTCCGATCAAAAACTTAAAGTGCATTTTTCTGAACAAATATAAGAATGAATACAAAAGTGACACCAGATCATCCTGCGACTTGGGCTCCAGCTTCTCCTTCTGCTTGTGTTCCAGCTTGGGCTTTTGGTTATCCTTCGGCTTATCTTAACCATTTTCCGGAAGGCCGTTTGATGAACTAGGTGAACCTCTTTTTGTTTTTTTTTTTAGTTATTTTGGAACATGTTTCGGGATAAATGGCCAGACCAGCATAACCAAAATGGCCTTGTTTCTCAAGCTCTGGTCGAATGTTCGATAATTTCATTTGCCATAAAACTTCCCCTCAGCGCCGTTCTGTTCATTTTTCTTTGACATACAACACTTTGGGAGCTATTCATTTTGCTTTGCCATAAAGCACCCCTCAGTTTTCTACCCCTAAAAATTCACTAGAGTGAGCCTTTTCCTTGATATAAAGCAACCCCTAACATTTGAAAAATGAATTGAGTTTGAGTTTCAGCTGTTCGCTCTACAAAACTGAGTGGTTTCCTCTGTAAAATGAGTTGTTTTCCACTTCTACGAATAGTTTTCCACTCCTCCGAGTAGCTTGCTACTCGTGCGAATAGTTTTACAGTGCTTAGAAATGTCTCACTCTTTTGTTAACCTAATGAATGAGTGAATCGCACATTTGACACATCTCCCACGAGGTACTCCTGTTCGTTTGCTTTGGATTCCGAGTGGCACGCATATAAATTGCACGATATTATGCCCGTTGCAAGTGCAACAACAGTGCCATGCCATGCCATGCCCACACTCAGCCACATTGGACTGACAATTCGCCGTATCCCTTGACGGTCACAGTTTTGCTGCAAAAAGTTATTTTTGTTTTTTGCATTTTCCCACTAAACACAAAAAAATGTGAGAGATGCGAAATAAGCTGCAGGAGGAGCAAACAAAAAAAAAAATAGGGAAAAAGCAAAGCTTTTACTTTAATTAAATGCGTGCGTGTTGGGCCAAGTCCCAATTTAGATTTTCCTCTGACTTTGTTCTTCAATCCCCCAGATATACGTACCTCCGCCCACCCCCCTTAGGAGGTTGTTGTATCTCTCTTGCAGTTCTTTGATTAACGGCAGGCGCTTTGGAGGAGCCACCTCCTACGCCTCCATCCAACCATCCACCATCCCACCATCCAACGGATTCTTTAGCTACTTTTATGCTGATTGAGTGGGGGCTTATCTGCATTCTGCCACGAGTCATGGGAGTCGAGTCCCATCCATGCACAGGAGGCGAGGTAAGCCCTCACGAGTTGTAACATAACTCATCCGTTGGTCGTTTATGTCAATTGTAAGCAAATCAGCGCCAAGGCATTATATCCATAAAAAAATGGGCCATCCACCAAATGAAACGAAACAGAAGGGAAAAACCGCAACGAAAATATTCCGAGACAAATGTTGTTATTAAAATGGGGCATAAAAAACGCATATAGCTATATGGAATATGATATGAAGAGTATGTATGGCACGCGAGGGTGGGTATAAAAGTCTACAAAATCATAAGAAAAATAACATTCGAATACAGATGAATAAAGATCTAGCAACCGAGGGGCACTACTGGATGGCGCGTGACACCTGTAAAATACGTGAAAAAACTGAAATGCAATTCACCATTTAAACTATATCCAAAAGAGATAAAATAGAAGGTGAAGAGATGCACAAAAGATCATGTGAAATGATGGCTGTTCTCTCTCAGCCGGGGAGCGCTGCTGCAGGGCTCGTGTAGTCTACTCTTTTATTTAGTATTTTCTCTCTTGCTCAACAATGATTTGGACCCACAATGAAGACCCAAAAAATATGGTATGCCCCCAAATAAAATGCAATATTTGATAGCAAACCCTCGCATGCTGATGACCGGACGAGGCATCCTTTAAGCAATAAAATATCCAAGCTAAAAGCCCTTCAAAATGACACAGAGAGTTGTTTGTTGGTTGTTGCTGCTGTGGCTGTTACTCGTTCCGGAGAGAGAGAGAGAGAGCGAGAGAGAGAGGGAGCTGCAAGTGCTATAAATTTGAAGTATTAAAACATATATCGAATGGGATTATTTTTAATATATGACCGAAAAACTGCAGCGCCTGTATGCCAGTGGCAGAGACAACAAGCAGAGTGTCAGTGGCAGTGGCAGTGGCAGTTGGAAGGCTTTCCGCATTGATGCTGGCGGGGGGTTTCAGGAGCGCCCCAGAAGTTGTGGCAAGCAAAAGGCTGCCATGCTGCAATTAGCCAGCTGCAAGGCAGAGGGAGGAGTACACCCTCATATCCTTATCCCTAGTCAAGTGTTGCTACAAATTGCCATCAGCAGCAGCAGCAGCAGCAGCATCCAGCTCTAGGATGACTCCCCTGCCTTTCCGCATTAGCATTGCCAAGTCTCTTTCCCGCTTTCTCTCTCTCTGGTAGCATCGCATCACACAGCTGGCATTTTCCGCTGCGTAATCCTTTTATTAATCCTCGTGGCTTGGTCTAAAATCCTTTACACTGCTGTTGGCACTTTTGCAAATCATGAGAAGAAAAAAAAGTAAAGCGAAGAGAAACCGCAAGCTTAAGAAAAATATGTAATACAAGGGCTGAAAGCCTAAGGGTTTCTCGACTTTATTAATGCGCAGGAAAGGGTTTTAAATTATGGAGTTATAGGTAGGCAGGAGGTCCAATTAGAGGTTCTACTGCCTCTCTATAACTCTCAAAATCCTTACCTGTAAATAAAATAAAATACATTAAATGGAGATTATTGTGCCTAGATATGTAACTTTATTTGCTGATAGGAACGGTATGTTGCGGGTTTTCTGGGAATTAAATTAATTAATTAACTATATTTCTCTAGTTTTCCGATTTGCAGCAATGCACTGTCTAGTCTACCCCGTGTGGATACCCTGTGATTTTCCAGACAAGATAATAAGTAGCAAACATACGCAAAAAACATCTCTGTTCGCTGGTTGTACATATCTTTGGCACCCAGTGGCATCCAGGGAGAAATTTGTTGCAATGTTTAGCGTAGATTAAAAATTAATTGGCCAAAAGGATGGCTGGATACATCTCTGGTAGCAGGGGGATGCCATTTCTTAGCCCTTTCTCTTACGCTCTCTCTGTCTGTTTGTCTGTGATCTCTGGAATATTTATGGAGCAACGTGTAATTTGTGTTGATTATTTCACTTTTTGTTTATTCGTTGAGTTTTGTGTTGAGGAGCTCCTCTGTGTGGAGCAGCTGTGGGAGTGCTAAAAAGTATTACGCATTTCCTGGCGTATGGTTTTTTAATAAAGCGAATTAATCAAGACCTTTCGCTGGTTCGGGATCCTGCAGTTGGGGCGTGGAGTCACTTTTTCCAAGCATCCACCATCCTTCATCCTACATCCTACATCCTGGTGTTCCTGGAACGAAGCTCTGCTGTTAGTGGCGCAGCGGGCGAGAAAGCCCGCGCTCAACATTAAAAATTCAAAATGCACTTAACGAAGCATAGCGCGTAAACCGATAGCCAAGAAAGGCTAGGAAGAGCGAGAGAGATGGGGGAAAGAGAGCTACGAAGAGAGGGTTCAGGGGTTGGGGCTAAAAGGAGGGATGGAAATTGAGGAAATGTAGGAGCAGCAGCCACCAGAAGGGTGTTGTCCAGAAGCAGCCGGAAAGGGTGTTGTCCGTGGAAAACCTTTTTGTGTTTTTTTTTTTCGTTGCCTTTGATGCTATTGGCAGAAGATGCTACGTGAGCAGCTTTTGCTTTCAGGGGCATCTCGATTTATGCAGCGCTTGCGATTAGCTATGAGGAAAGTATAAACCCGAAGTTTATTTAAAAAGTAAGCTGAAACGAGGGGGTTGGTTGCGGGGCCCGCGGAAAAAAAACAACCACAACAAAAACGGGAGGGTGTATGGGGGGGGGGGGGGCACCGGGGTGGATCTAAGGGAAGATTCGATCTGAAACGTCAGAATATTTTGAGGATTCTAGGGTTAGCTTTGATTTAAATTAGGGAAATTTATGATAGAAACATGAAGTTTTCTTCCCGAATAATCGCCATAAAGGTCAGATTTTTAGAAAAAATAAATGTTACAGTAAAAAAAAAAAAAAGAAAACAATTTAGATTCAAATTCAATAAGAAAACGTTTTTTTTTGTCTTAACTCTGAGTAATATTACTTTTGAATAAATTTGGGTAAATATTATAATAAATATAACTTGAAATCATATACATATATAATATAAAAAAATACATATATTCATACATACTCTGAAGTCAATAGCCCTGGCAGCTACAACTCCGATATATTATATTAGATTTAGTTCAAGCAAAAATCTTTTAAATGATAGATTATTATATTTCCATCAAAGTTCCCCTAAAAAACTCAGGGCATTCAATAAGTCCATCACTGGTCCATCAGCACCGTCTCTCTTCTTTTTTTGTCGTTGCTGTTTTGTCAAAAATATTGTAAAATCTTTTTTGAGTTGGTGGCACTTTATCAACATTAGCGTTACTTCTTTTTTGCCCCTCTTTTTTCCACCCAATTTTGGTACGGCTTCTTCTCCAATGTTGCGGCTCCTGGTGACTGCTCTGCTCCTGATGCTGCTCAGCTGCTGCTGCTGCTGCTGCTCCTGCTTTGCTGATGTTATTTTTTCGTGCTGCTGCCTTTTTCACGCACCACGCACCATGGGAAACGGGCATCAGGCAAGCGGCAACAGGGTTTCGGTGTTTGGTATACGGTCTTCGGTCTTCGGGTTGGGAAAAAGTTAATTCAATTAGCTTGACTTTGCCACTTAAGCTTTGCCTTTTAATAATAAGCAGACGGTTAAGTACTTTGCCAGGCAACAGGACAGGCCAGGCCAGAGAGAGCCAGAAAGCCATACAGTTAGAGAGAGTAGCAGTCGGGGGTTGTGTTTAAATTAAAATTACGGAAAATATAAACAAGCATGTTGCGCAATATATCGTATATGAATATATTCGATAGCTAGATTAATGAATAATTGATATTTGGGACTAAGGTTAGAGGTGGAAAAACATCGATGTTTGTGGACATCGATGTTTTTTGATGTTTTCAAAATAAACATCGATGAAACATCGATGTTTTAAAAATAGAAACAAATTTTTTTTTCTACTATAAATTAAATTAATTTAATTGAAAAGATTTGGTTCATTTTGTAACAAAATAAAAAGCTTATTCTATAAGTTTAACAGAAAATGGTGTGGTTCTTATTAATTCATGAGTTTAATGTATTTTTATGACATCAACTTTAAGTCTGGTGCGACGGTCCGATATGATCTGTCCAGTTTTGTTGCCACACATCCACCGACGTTGCCTACAGCACAAGTTGAATACCTGAAAACATCTAAATACCTCTAACTGAGGTGCTTCGTGAGTGAAAATATATAATAAATTGTATAGTTCACCCAAAAATAATTGAAAAAAATTATCTACAAACTACAAACATTAACATTAACAATTGATTGATTGCCTCATTGTTTTATATTTATTTACTTATATTTACTGCCCAAGGAAACGATACTTGAGCAAATAATCGTAACTAAAGCAAAAAGAATATAACTTTTCACCGATTAGTCGGTTAGCAATTAAGTGTTAAGTCATTAATCATTTGGCAAAAAGAACATGCGGCTGCTCCACTCCACGGACTGAAGTGTATGTTAAATGTCAATAAAAGGAAGCGTCCCTCCCCCCTCGCAAACCGAACGGCCGACGGACCTCCTGCTGTGGATAAATGTCAGAGTCAACATTGCGTATGCGTAATAAATGTCATTAGGAGTATGAGAGTGTGTGCTTGTGTGAGTGAATGCTAAGTGGGCGTGGCATACGGCACGACATACATTTGCTTGTGCAATTGCACAGAAACATAAATCAAATAAACAACTCAATTGAAATGTTAGAAGGCCCCGCTGCCACTAATTTCATAATTATATTGTCAGAGACATTAGTGGGATGTCCATTCACACAGGAAGATATACAGGATATATGCATTGTCCTGTGATACTCCATTATGTGCCTGAAATTTCAGCTGGAAGTGAAGGAAATGCCAGAAGAACTCTCGGCTTCTGCTTGATTTTGGTCACGTTTCAACCTTTTGCTAAATGAGTAAATCGTAAACTAATTGCAAGATAATTAATTTTAATTATTTGTGTATTTTACTTATAATTCCTGGCCCCTCTTGCCACCCCCCACAAAACGGCATAATCAGGCAAAGGACCCCCCGCCCCAACCAAAATACAAAAACGGAACAGAGGAACCATTAAAAGCACATTAGCTTGTTAAGCGATCCCCTTATCCTTTCTCCGCGTAGTTCGCCCCCCTTTGTAGGCAGTGGACTGTGCCACACGTGCAACATGTTACTCGCTGTTTGTTGTCTTTGTTGTTCCCTGTTCATACATCATTATCATTAAAGCGTTAAATTGTTTTGTTGTCTTAGTGCGATGATGTATAATGTATGAATTGTTCTAAGAGAAGCAGGGAGAGAAAGCGTTAAAGAAACATATGATAGAGAGAGAGAGAATACAGATGGGAATATAGGGGAAAATAGGGAACGTAATAGAGGAGAGAATAAAGGAGGATAGATAGAGAGTTCCTACCTATATTTGGGACTGGAAACTACCTCCAAAAAGCCGTCTGGCTGTGGCACGTTTTAGGCACGAAATTCTCCCATTTACAAAGTTTTGATTGCTGATGGGCCACCAATAATAATTGCTGGGATTAGTTAGTTGGTCGATTGTATCGCTCTGAACGTAATAGAGTGTCTGGGGACTTGACGGACAGCCAGATGAAGGCTGTCCGATAAGTATACGTGTATTTGTAGCAGAGTGAGTGTGAATACTCCACGAGTGGGGGATAATTATGATGACCAGTAAAGGAAACACAAAGGAATTGCCTAAAATTCGATTAGGAAATTATGAAAAAAAAATAAATTCATTTAAGGAAAAAGATTCATATGAAGAAAATCAATCAACTAAAGCAAATACCAAATACTTCATCAATTAAGAAAATTTCAAGATATTTTGATTAAATTTAGGCACAGAAAATACTCGTGGATAAATCATTTATTACTCTGGTTTTTTTTTTTTTTAGTTTTCTTAGTTTTTTTCCCAAATACTAACTACAGTGAAATTTTATTTTGGTGAACAGCTTGGACTTGTACATTGGCATGGTCGTGTGATTTTGGGGCAGACATTTCGGTTTTGGGAAGGGAGTTTGCCTGTTTTGAATGGACAGCATTTTAGTTGCAATCTTTTGTTATTTTTAAAGTACAAAAGGCTTATGCTCTAGAATTGGTTGCTTCTTTTCGGGGCAAGTAGTAATTCTCAGCCATAAACACATTGACAGTTCTACCTCAAACCTTCTGCTGTGCTCTCCCCGCCATTTTCCCCTATCATTCACTTAATTTCACTCATATAGAACAGCACTAAACAGGGAACCCCAAGGTTAAGGTAAAAATTAAGCTCCCCCCAAAATACAAAAAAAAAAAAACCAAGAACAACTTTCTTCATGTTACATTTGTAATTTTTCTTGTCATTTCGTTTTGGATGGTGGGACTGAAACTTTTGCTCGTAGCATTCCTCGTACGACTGTTGTATATATATCTGCCATACTTTGTACATGTCACGATTAAATATTCATGATTTCAGTCACAAGACGGCAAAAGGAAAACGGCAGTTGTCGAAGTTAGGGAAGGACGAAAAAGTGAGAGTGGTGGGTACATCTTCATGCACGCAGAAAAGTATGCTACATTTTTATGTCTACCCACAAAGAAAAAAAGAAAAAAATGTTTTTGGCATTAGTTTATTTACCGTTACACGCTCAGTTTCTCACGAGCGCCCGAAAGAGCCAGCGAAATTGTGAGTTGGAAGAAGAGATAGAGTCTCATTTGGCACTGCCATTAATGTAGCCGCTAAGTGGCAATGTCATGCTAGGCTGGCAGTACAAGCAGGACAGGCGGGCTGGCAGGCAGGCACGCAGGCTCTCTTCTGCACCCATCAACAGGAGGCACGCAGGCAGGCAGGCAGCCCTTCCATCATCCCATCATCATTATCAGAAGGAAGGAGGCATATCTACACCCTTGAAAAAATAACACAGCCCCAAAGATATCCGGGGCTAAAAAGGGTGCGTACTGTCAGAGAGAGTGCGAGAGAGAGAGAGAGAGCGTGGGTGGGTGGGGGCAGCGGTCTATGCATATTTCATAAGCAATTACTAAGCACAAGACCCCCAGCCAAAGCATCGCGTTTTGGCGGCTTTTAGTCATGTTGCCATTGAAAAGAAAAAAAAACATTGAAAAACAGAAAATAGGATGGCATTTGAGGTTCCAAAAAATATAGATAACCTGAAAAAAAAGCTTTCTTGGAGAAAATATAGGCTATGGCTATATAATTTAAATTTTTGTTTACTGCTAAAGATAAAAATAAGTAAAAAAACGTAAGTCTTAGAGGACCAACGCTGCAGATCAATAGTTTCTTTTGTAGTTTTATGGTTTAGTGATGCGATTATATTTCATATCGTTTTTAAGAGTAAAAAAAATTCGAAATGCTAGTTTTCGTGTTCCTCCAAAGTTCCATAGACCGAAGCTCAATCATTTCCATTGGCCGATCTGTGAAAAAGAGTTTTCTATGTTGGCACACATCTGCTGTAAATAGCAATACCCTCTTTGGAAATAAGGGTATCCTTGAATTAAATCGCCACTCGACTGACGACTCAATTGCGGGACCGATGACAAAAAACAAAAGCCAAGAAGTGCTCAAAAGTAGGCAACATAATTTATGATTACATTTTATGACATCAGAAACCACACACCCCACAACGCACTCAAACACCCCTCTACACACTCGCCCACACTCCGACACACACACCCATACATTCTTCTCTACACACGCTTAGTGGCCACCCTCCTCCTTTGGCATTGTTTCTTCCCATTTCCGCAAAGAGCCACCAACCTCCCGCCCTTGTTTTGGTTGCTTTTTTTAGTCATTGCTTCCTATTATTTTGTTATTAAATTACACGCAATTGCCTTTGACTTTGCGGATGTTTCTCAGTGTGTGTGTGTGTGTGGAGTTCAAAGTTCAAAGAGAGTGAACAAATCCCCATTAAAAGTTGATTTCTGTTTGATTAAATTTGCAATGTCATCAACCATGATGATGATTTTTTGATTAAACCAAACAACAAAAAAATTGGATATTTTCGGTGGCTTTTGATTAGAAATATGAGAAATGGGATTAATTTAAGGATTTAAATTGAAGATTTCTAACTGAAAAACTGAAAAAATGCAGAAACTTGATGGAATCTCAAAATATTAGCTGTACAGTTGACGGTTCCTAATTGTTTTCCTATAATTTAATCCGCTTAGTCGTGAGACTTCCCTGTCATATATTCACACAAATGCAAGCCCTTAGCAAGGCCCTACACGCATTACACTAGTCGAAGGATGTTATCAAACAGGAGGCTCTCCCGAAACACATTGCCAAATTGCGAGTTGATTATCTACCCATAGCCAGGGCCGTGTCGTCGCCGTGTCGTCGCCGTGTCGTAGTCGTCTTTGCCAAACAAAAGGCAACAATTATCTTAATGCCAGGTGCAAGAAATTAATGTGCTGTAAGCACATTTCAACACAATATAACTAACGAACATTGGGACTGTGACTATGACTATGACTATGACTACCGGGTATAACGATGTCATCGCACTTAATCTTCGATAAAGGAAGCAGCCGCCAGAACCCCTGCAAAAGGAAAGGTACAACAGCAGGACAAATCGTTGTCCCAAGGATACGGTTCTGTATGAATGCCTCAAACCCTCAAAAGATAAGGTTCTACTTCTTCCCCTCCATTTGTAAGAACTTCTTTCGGGTTGCCTTTCGTTTCTCCGTTGTTCTGTCTCTGGGTGTCTCTTCTGTTGTCTCCGGGTGTCATCTATTTGTATTTTTATGTGCCTTACTGTCAACGAAATAATTGAGTAACTTTTTGGGTTGTGCCTATGTGGTCCCTGGTCCTTTTCAAAGGTGGCAGGACAGGTGGCTAGTTGTTGACATCTCAAGTGAACGGAAGAGCAAGTGTAGAGAGACATTTAACATATAAGAAGGCAATAGGCGCGCCAATTAGTCATTTGAAAGGAAAGACAAAAAATGAATTACTTATAATTTACATAACTTAAAAATAACCGAAAAATATCACTGATCATACCCTCATCACCCTCAGCTATTTTCAGGTCCAGCTTACATACAAAAAACTTTTACCCACAAGTTTTACAACATTTTAGCCCAGGGATTCCAATATTTGCTAGCATTTTTTATGGCCAAAACGCTTGCATACTTGGTAGGCTTTATGCCTTTCCAATGCATTGAGCCGCAACAGGATTTTGGGGGTAAACTTTTACGAGCTTACCAGCGAAGTCCACCTGTTCAGCATACACAAAAAAGAAGGAAACAGTTTTGACTACAAATATCAGATATATATTTTTTCGGGTGCGTGGGAAAACCAATTTCCCCAGGTATAGCAGCACTTACTGCCTTGCTATTTTTGGTAATATGAACATTTTATGGCTCACGCATGTGGCAAGCTGTGGTGGCAGGAGAGAGTACGAGTATCTTGCGGAGATGGGGGGCGCTAAAGCTAAACACGTACTACGGACTACGAACTAGAACTAGGAGGCAGAGCAGAGCAGATGAAATATGTTTCACACAACACCCGACACCTGGTTTTCTTTTCTTTTTTTTTTTTAATGAAACAATCTCAGCAAATATGATATTTTGTATGCAAACATGCAAAATATGTTGAAGGAAACCCAACGAGAAAAGAAATGGATGGCAGGCGCAGGCAGTCAGGCAGTAGAAAGCGCACTCGTCATAAAAAGAAATACGGTAGAGCCCCCATGCTGAGAGCGTCCATGTGGGGGAGTGATGATGGTGCGTGGGGGGCGATGGGTGGATGGTGGGTTACCTTACGCCTTACGTCAACAGATAAATAAACAAATATTTGCGTTGACAATAAGGCGGGAGAACCAAGGCGCCAGAATTATCGTGTGTCCCGTAAGAAATGTGTTCCAAAAAACATAATCTTTGTGGAAATTCAGAATTTATAGAGAACATTAAGGCTAAAAAAAACCAAAAGCTCATTGCTCTGGCATTAATTTGGCACCTTTAACAAAACCCAAATTCAATTGAAATCTCACCAAAAAGGCTTCCCAGAACACCCCTTCAACAACCCCACCAGAAAGGGAATTGAAGTGAACATTTGGCAAAAACATTCCGGCATTCCAAACGCATTCCAAAGTCAAAAGATTTCCGCATTTAATACATCAACGTCTCTTGTCAGCTGCATTTGAAATGAGGAGACACAGAACCCTTTGATATATACTTACTTACATATTTTTATGTTACATATTTATGGAATAACGCACCCTCTAAAAGGAATGTCAGGGGCTCTTTATCAATTTTTTAAGGATATTGTATATCAATAATTCAATATTTATTTTCACTTTTTGTCACAAATTTTTCCTGTCGTAACGAGGAAATTTAATCTTTTTCTCCACCTGCTCTGGAATTCCATTTTCCACTTCCTTGTGTCACGACCCCTCCTCAAATATACGCCGAATTTTTTATACATATATATATTATATATATATATTCTCTGTTGACGAAAGATCCCGAAAACGAAAACCCAATTAGTTGAGGGATGACGACATTGATGGTTGAAATTTGACATCACACACGGAGAGAGAGAGAGAGAGAGAGAGAAGGAAGGAAGGAAGTAAGGAGAAAAAGGGACAATCGTTGGAGGAGGACACCAATTGATGATTGCACTCGAAAATGTATTTATAAGAATTGGAAAAATAATATCATACCCACTCCTAGGGTTTCCACATAATCAAATCAGAAATATATTGAAAACTTCTTTTATTTTTTGTTACATGGATTTTTTTTAGTATTTTTTTTTTAGTTATTCTAGTAAAATGTGGTTTTCCTTTTTTTTGATTGTCAGCCGCTGCAGGGGGTGCCCTACACATTTACGTTGAGAGCAGTTCACAGGACAACAAAAGGACTTTAGCAAAAGATAAAAGACTAGGATTGTGTGTGTGTGTGTGGGTGTTTTCTAGGTAGGTTGTTGTTGGTCTGCTTATAATGAGGTGCTTGTTAGGTGGTCCCGGAGATCATATTAGGTTTCATTTTGATTATGGGTTTTTTTTTAAGAATATATTTCCTGTTTATTTTTTTTGTTGTTGTTCTTTTGTGAGTAACAATAGGCAGGGGAAAGTTTTGATGGGTATTTACCTTGGGGCTAGCATTATTTGATACCAGATATTTTAAGATTACCATCGTTTTGGCTCTTTAAGCACCGAGAACACTTCTCCATTTAATCTACTTTATAAAGCAATAAAAATATCATAGATTATCCAACTTCCAATCAAAGGACTTAAGGACACTGTTTCCCCATTTAACCATACATTTCTGCATATATTTCGCTTGTCTGACTGCCTGTCGAATATCCTTTGGCATCGCCTTCTGCTCCCTTCCCACTAATTACAATTTTGTGTCCTGGAATATTTCTCAGGGTTTTCTCTTTGGTCATTTGCACACTTTACACGACTGCCCGTCTTGTAGTCCCCACGGACCTACAGCTGGACATTTGTCCTGCAGCCATATCATGGGCCCCCGAAACTCCTGCACACCAGCTCCTTCCCCCCTCTCTCTTTCTCTCCCTCTGCAGAAACAGAGCTGTCAACAAATTAACTGTGACGCTCGGAAGGGGGCATAGAGCGATGGCCATAGTGTGAGCGGCCTAGAGTGAGCGAGATATCTATAGTGTTGGGTCCGTGGGTTGAGCCTCTCTGCTCAGTCGATTGGGGGGCGCACGACATGCTTGGCATGTTTTGTTGCCTGGTTTTAGGCGATCCAAGCCATTGTGTCGTAAATTCCCACCCACACACATGCACCCAAGGGCCATGGCAGCTGCCTTTGGCCCCACAAATATTGAACAATTAGCTCCGCTCATGCCACACATTTTCGGGTGATTTAAATTTTTGTCCATCCTCCATTACGCTCTGTAATCTCTCGAGCAATTTTATACACTGTGAAGAATTTTTGGGACATTTTGAAGTCTATTAAAGTGGGAACAGATTTTTGTATAAATATCGAGAGGTGCAAGCTTTTTATCAGTGTTAGAATGTGGGAGAGAAACGTTGGAGAACCTGAATGCCCCATAACAAAAATAATTGCAATTCCTTAAACATGATTTAAGAGTAACCAAAATTCAAGTGTGCTTCCCCAACAGTTTCTTCTTATTTTTCTGTTCTGCTCTTCTTGGCACTACAATTGGCCTGGCCTGGCCTGGCCTTATAAACGATATATACTTTCTTGTATAAATAATTCCGGTACGTGCGGTAATGATGCCGACACGTGACATGGCGACAAGACAGAGGAACAGACGACAGCGGCGCGAGATATATTTTCGGGCGGGGAGATATTTATGATGGCAGTCGGTGAAGGTGTATAAATTTGCATGAGCAACTGCCGCAAAAAGCAAAAGAAAAAAGAATGTCCTGTGTGGTGGGTGCCCCCCCCGCATGTGTGTGTGGGGAAAGGTGGAAGAAATTTAGAAGGAAAGCAGGAGCCAAAGCACTGCATAAGCAAATAAACAAACAATACATAAATTGTTGGAGATCCGCACATGGAAGAAACGAAAGAGAAGCTCCTTATGCGGGACACGTTTCCCCAAGCTTTTCCTTTGGTCTTCTTTGACTTTTTGGCACTCCCGAGCGCCCGCCTTGACATTGGGGTTTGATAACAATAATAATCATAATAATAAGAGGCATATAATAACAATCATTTTCTGCACCATAAATGGTATACACCTTCGTCGAGGTCCTGGCCCACAATTCACATTAAAAAACACACACAACTTCGATGTATTTTTTATAGACTGTATATTTTATTTTCTTTGTTTTTTCTTTATATAGTATAAAATTGGTTTATTTATGGCAGTATTTTATATTTATCATCACAATTTTTTGATAGGCCACACATCATCGGTCGTATCATCGTTTTGCAAGGGGGAAGGAAACTGTAAAGATAAAGCATAAGGAATATTTATAAAATTAGTACAAAATGTTTATATACTCTTAAATAACACATATATCTTTTATTTATTCTTTATAGCCGATGTCATTAAATCATAAACTGTTTTACAAGCAAGAGAGAAGCGCATAAGAAGCCACATTATGGAGATGTTTCAAAACGTGAGTAAATGTGCAAATTTAAGTTTATACTTGATTGAATATTCAAAGAACTCTTGAGGATGTAACTAATATTTATGAATTAAAAAATCAGAGATATGCAGTAATTTAATAAAAATCAAACAAAATCTGTTGAAAAGTATGGAGATGCCGTACACTATATAATATCCATTATTTAGGTTATATTTCTTCTTAACGATTCTACATTTAAAAGTGTTTTTTTTACTGATTTTTAAATATTCTATAAAAGATGCAATATTTCTACACTTTTTTCCTGATGAAATAATGGAGTATACTCGCAACTACAGTTTCCATGCAACATAAATGATTCAATGACATAACTTAAAATATGTGCGGAAATTGTAACAAATGATACGCGGTAATGGATTTATATATCTATAAATTATTATAGAAACTTAATTCTGGATGAATTCATTGATTGGAGAGGAATTCTTTTCGTTACTGTAGTAAAAATCTTATTTATTTACTCCCTAAATTTTACATTTTTCGCTTAGTTATTCCTTGGATTGGAGGCTTTCTTTTCACATTTAGTAAAGTATTTTAATCATTATTTAATTGAGTATAATATCGAAAAATTAGTGCTTTGCACTGTCCCCAAATTAGAAGTGGAAATCTGTTTGTCAAATTGAAAATCTCTAGAATGGAATGGACAGCGACCCATTTCAGTAATTTTAACAGCTACAATTTGTGGCTCAAAAGCGTCGGGGGTCTCTCTCTCTCTCTCTCTCTATATCGACGGTAAACATTACAATTTTCTCAGCAAAGCATGCCCATCTTTCCATCTTGCCTGCTCATTTGTCAGTTTGTGCCTGCCTGTCAAATCCGGTCAACAACGTCTTCTATACGGAACACTTCACATGGAGTCCCTTTTGTGTGTGTGTGTTTTTTCTTTCTTCTTTTCTGTGTGTTTGTGTGTGTGTGTGTGTGTGTGTTGTCGCTCTTTACTCGATTATCAATCTACGTGCCAATGCAAGATTGAGAAAGCTTTTCAAGTGTCTAGACATTCGTTTGGGGCAAAACTATGGGAAATTGCCATGGAATGCGATGTAAACAGTGCTCTACAGATATTTGTCTTTCACTCAGAGGGAAAGATCCTGCCATATCTCCCTAAAAAGGGGCATCTATGTGCATTGCCTAAAATTGGGAATGAGATTGAAGCTTAATTACTGCCCTTTTGGTTCGGAAAGGTGGGCACGGTAATGGCCACGGGCACCCCCCTAAAATTGAACTGCCCAAGCCCTGGCCTCTCGTTTAATGCAATATTCGCCATAAAGAAGAAGTCTCTTTTCCCAATTCATTTCGCAGCGTATGAGTGTCTGCCTTTGTGTGTGTGTGTGTGTGTGTCTCTCTGTTGAATCGAATGCGGGTCCCTTTCAGATGACTGTGAACCGGACAGCAGGCATATCCTTGTCATTCAATCCCCAGCAGCACACACAAAGGCAACAAATTAAACTGTTCCTCTATTTGCAAATGAATTGTGCGTGGCGTAATTTCGCAGGAAAACTTTCTTAAGGCCAAAGGATATGTGATATGGGGATACCCATAGATGGAGCACACACACACACACACGGTTCACGTCCTTTACGCTTGAAATAAAATAAGTAGCATAATACTCGTACAAGAAAAACTGCTAACGAAATTGAAATGAAAGAAAAGGATTCTCTTTCTCCAGGAAGAAAACTTTGCTGCCTGCCGCTGCCGCCTGCTTTTGTATCTCTCTTGATCTCTCTCTCTCTGTGTGTGTGTGAAAAGTTTTTTTGTAAGGGGCCCAGGATGCAGGATGCTTTGGTCCTTTCTGCCATTTCATACGCTCAATTGCTGGTGGTTAGCCAGGCCCGGCTGCGTGCTCTGGTCGACAGTCAATTGAAAATGAAATTGGTAAAAGTTAGCACACAGAAAACTGAACAGAAAACTCTCCTGTCTCTGTCTATGTGGGAGGGAGGGGGGTGGGGATTTTGTGCGTGGGGCATCTCAAAAGAGTTGCCCCCAGGATGAAGCAGCAACAACAGCAACAGCAACAGCAACAGCAGGACGTAGCACTACGTACGGGTGTACGTGCGGACAAGCATGCATAATGAGTAGCACTGTGGGGAGTGGAAGTCCTTTCTCTCGCTGGTGTCTGGTGTCTCTGCTGTCTCTGCTGTCTCTACTGTCTCTACTGTCTCTACTGTCTCTTTCTCTGCTGAATGCGGGTTACCTTTGCAAATTAATACTAAAGAGACGCGTAAAAGTATGCAACACCAAATAGCAAACAGGCTACGTGCCTGCTCCTCCAGCATGTCCCTGCATGTTTGTGCAAGGACTCTCTCCTCCCTCTCGCCCTTCTACTGATGCTCCTGCTGCCACTGCTGCTGCTGCAGTCCCACTGTGTCCATAGAGTCCTCTTGTTATACCCTGACCCTGAAAGGGGTTCCCATGACTTTGCAGTCAAATTGTCTAGTATATTTTATGGGATTTTTTTTTATTATGTTTTCTATTATTTTGTATGTTAATTTTCTATTATTTTTCTGGCGATTATTCTTGTAATTTTGATAAGTTTTTTTGGTAATTCGCTTAGTAATCTAAGATTCAGATAAGGATCAGAATTACACACAGCCATTCCCTGGGAATGTCGTAGGACACGTTCATGCAAAAAACAAAAAATCTGTATACCATATCTGGCTACTGGAATAATAATGAATGATCCTAAGATACGTATTTATAGGAAAACTCTTTCCCATTTTATACGACGTTTTCAGCATAAAAATACACTTTTAAGAGCATTCACGCATCGCTCTCTACCACTATCATTTATTCACGGATTTTATGAATACCTTTTTCGCCCCTGTATTTTTACTCTTTGACCATAAAAAAAATGTGAAAGGAAAGTTGCAATGTTTGGCAAATGTTTTATCAGTGGGACACGTTTTGTTGTTGGAACTTTTTATAGATTCCATTTTGAGTGCATTTGCTTGTTGCGTTGACTACGCACAAAATTTCAGTTCTGTTCTCTTTCTCATTTTTTATCCCTTTGGTATTTTTTACGATTTATCCAGCGAACAGCAGACACACACACACACACACACACGCGTGTGAGATAGGGCGATGGGAGGGCGATAGAGTGGGGATGAGGGGGACCCCTTTGTGACAGATTGTTGAAGCTTAAGTTTGGTAGAGTAGAGATTTAAGTGTTTTGTTGTCAGGCGAAGGATTAACAGGGATCTGCTGCTCATACTCGTAGGTGTGGGATAATGGGTGGCGAGGGGGGAGAACAAAGTTTGTTTTTATGCTCGCACTATTGCAACAGATTATTGAAAGAAGTTAAGAGTTAAGATGGTTTTTGCCAGCGGGTTTTAATGGGAAATCATTTGTTGTAGAAAAAGAACTGAGCAATTGTGGAGAACAATATGGTCAAAAAGTGGCTTATTTTGGACTTAGTTTTGTGGCTGTTAAACATACAAATATTTTAAAGAAATCGACTTGTGAAAGCTTTTCGATTTTGTCTTCCTGAGAGTCCTACTGGTAGTAAAATTGTATGGCTTATTTTCCTGTATTTCTCTGGTTCTTCTAGTACTTTTTTTTTTGTTAATATTTTCTTGTTTATCTTTAAGTAGTTTGCTGGTGATTTCTGGTATTTGTTCTGTTATTTTATAATATGTTTGTCTGGTATTTAGTGGTACTGGTACTGGCCAGTTCTTTATTTAAGATGTGCCCTGATCAGATACTTCATTTCGTTGGTCAGTCGGAGTATGAAATACAGACAAATAAGCCATACAATCATAGCCAGTTACTCCGTGAGAGATGCCAAATATACCCTTTTATATATAAAATATTTATCATAGATAAAAAAAGAATCTACTCACTTATTCATGCAAAATTTCACACGGCATCATACAAAAGGTCACAAGAAAAGATCCTCCTTCAAACTGTCTTCAAAATTTCGTTTTTGCAAGGAATATTTCATTCAGAGTTTCACATTTTAAAGGCACAAATCTAAAAAAAAAGCAAAGGCAAAGCACCAAATAATATATTTATATAAACATTTCAACACGAAATCAACCCGCAATTAATTCCCCTTTATTTTCCCCGTGAATATTGTAATTAAATTAAACATGAAAATTCATTTTAAATTCGATTCGAAACATGAGTATTGCATTACAATTCTCAATTGGTTTTTTTCTGTACCATTTCTGTGGTGAAATTGATGTCAAAGCTAATGCTGTTTGCGCTTCCATTTGCCTAATTTTATCATTTTGTTTGCAATTGATATTGGAATATCCGTCCTTTTTCGTTGCATTTCCATTTGCATTTGGCAAAATCTTTTTTTTTTTTAGCTAAAATACAAATGGAATTTTACTTTTTTCAGTCTCTGTTTCTGGCTTTTTTTTCCTGCGAAATTCCAGGGAAAATGGTTTTTGATAATATGTAGATTTTATTTGCCTGAATTTTAGTTTCGAGTTTTTTCTGTATTTCTGTTTACGTTTGGCTTTTTCCTGCATAAAAATGTATAACTGCGGTCTGAATGGGATATGATTATAAATATTTATAATTTGCATTTGTAGCTGAGTTTTTTTTTCTTTTATTTAAACATGAAAACTATTTGTGTAAGAAAAAACCTGCTTTCCGTTAATTAAATCTATAAATGGAATGCCTTTAACAAACAGGTTCTGGTTTCGATGGATTGAAAACTAAATAAATATTAATTTGGTTTCAAAGGAAATAATTAAAATGAATGCCTAAAAATATGTCTGAAATGGATCTTCTCCTTAGGGTAATTTCTATTTGCCGATGTTCCTATTTGTAAGTTCATCTTCTACCAAATTAATATATTTTTTTAACTTAATATTTGTCCACATTTTCATAGCTTTTGCTTGAAGTTATCGCGCTCAATTAGTCATAAAGCTGATTATGAGCCACATTTGAGTGTTTTTCCCTATACGAATTTTATTTGTATACAAATATGAAGTTTTGTTAATTCAATAAATTACCAATGGTCTAACAAATTCTTTATAACATTTGTCTTTTAAATCACTCGACTGTTCTAACCAAAAAAAAAAAAAAAATAATCAAATTAAATTAATGTGTGATTTTTATCACTTTTTGGGGCTTTTCTTTTGGGCTCTTCAGCTCCTCTTTCTAATTGCATTTATGGTGTTGTAAGGGAGTTTTATGAACTCTGATGAGTTACATTATTAACAGACACTGTACACACTCTCACACACTCACAAAAGAAATCGCACATAAAAATGTATTATGCCACGCCTACAGCCACTCGCGGGCGAACACCTCCCACGCAATTTTCACATTAAAGCCGCATAAAAATAAATAAAAATGTGGCGCGAAAAGCAAAAGGAATATCCATGGAATATTCGGAAGGGAATATACTCACATGAGCGACAAATGCAGTGGGGTTGTCCTTTCTCCTTGTTTTTCATTTGTGGTTCTTGTTTTTGGTTGAGTTTTTCCCACGGCGACTGTGTCGTTTACATATCGTTTCCGCTGCCATTTTCCTTTTTTCCCTTTTTTTTTTGTTTTTGTTTTTTGTTTTTGGATGGTTCCACGTTTCGCTGTCTAAACGATTTACGACACTTTTCCCAACTGCTTCACGCACACATTTGAACACATATTGTTTGTTTGGCTCTGTGTGTGTGTCTGTGTGTTATTAGCACACAGATGCAGATACACTGTTGGCGAGATACTGTTAAAGCAGCACAAAAATGCCGCACACGTTCGTTTTTATTATGTTAAATGTCTCCTGGGGGCACCCACACAGCACAGCACAGGACTCGATTCGAAGCAGGAAGCAGGACCAGGACCAGCATCAACAGCAACTTGTTTCCATCTGTTTTTTTTTTTCAAACTGTGTGGGTTTTCCTCCTTTTGGTTCCTCGCTTTCATCGTTTGGTTTTCCTCCTTTTTGTCGCTTGGCTTTTGTCAACTGTCACTGCGGCCTGTCACATTTCACATTCACTTAGACGACATTCAGATTATAAGCTGCGCGCCAAAAAGTATGCTTCACACAGAAATTAGCACAATCTGCTGCTGGCCACAATTCTCGTGCTCCTGCCTCGTCCTGCTTGGGGGTTTTCTGTGCTCAGTGGCCTTCCTTCAGCCGCTTTCAGATAACGGTATGCCGCTCCACTCGCGACTGACGACGGGCTCAGGCATCGCTCGGTGGAAAGTCCATGGCCGTGGCGCTGGGCTTTCGTGTAACCAATTCTCACCTTCATACGATACACGAAAGTCGTGGCGAAGCCGAATGGCAGGCGAAAGAGAACGAACGTGAGCGGCCGAACGGCAAGCCGAGGACTTCGCGTCGGTAAAAGCTCAGATTCGTTTCGGCGTGGGCGATTTCTACTCTGGTGGCTCTCTTTTGAGTCGCTTTACCTTTCAGGTTTCTTCTTGAGTGAGTCGATTTAGTAGTCGATTTTTGACTCTGTTAACTCTCTTTGGACTGAAGTTCAAATCAGCTCTCTTTGCATGACCACGCGTAGAAGTGCTCTTCAGAGTGAGTTTCCTGTTAGTCGCCTTTTTGCTATCTCTTTGAGTCAGCCTTCCCTTAGGCAGTTTCAACAGTCGAGTTTCTACTCTAGTAACTTTTTTTGAGTGATGCTGCGTTCGAGCTACTTTAGCTGATTGCATTTTCATCCTGTTAACTCCTTGTTGAGTACTTCTACTCTGATATTTCTCTTTGAGTTGGAGCTGCCAGGCTTTGGAGCTAAATCCTTTACTCTAAGAGTATGGAGCACTTTATTTGAGTATTTTCTCTTGCTTTAAAATAGTTTTTGGGTGTTTTGCTGGTGCAGGAGTTGAGTTTTATTGCTTGAGTAACTTTAAGTGAAGAGAAAGTGCGTCACTTTAGTTTCCTCTGTTTTGCTCTGTTAAAATTGAGTCTTGAAACTCAACTGACTTAAAATTTACAAAAATATGCAAAAGCATTTACGCATAGCTAAAAGTTGGACATCTCTTTAGATCTTAACTAAAAGGAAAAGTCGAGTCATTTGGCTCTGACATTCTTAAAGAATATCTAAAAAAACTACTGGCTGAGGTAGCTGCTGGGTTTAGTTCTTAATTATCCATACAAAATTCTTACCTAAATTCCAATATTATGAAATTAATTATTCTTTATTCTTTTGGAGGAAAAATTTAAATTGTGAGCTGCATTTCTCTTGAGCTGCAGCCTCAATACGACTCCATGTGCTCCATGCTCTGCCGTTGCCGTGAGTTCTTCTCTCTCAGCTTCTGAGTGACTCGGCCGTGCCGGCCCGCGCCGGCTGTCCGTTAGCTTTCCCGATGATTTCCGCTCTTACGGTGCTCGGATGAAAATCCACCTCACACACGAACGTGTCGAGTCTCCTACGTTCGGGTGTTCGGGAAAAGCACGACACACAGACGCACACACTGGACTCGCGGAAAAGACGAGCACGAGCACGGGGCCCATGCTTGGAGCCTTGGCCAATCGTAAAAGTTTTCTACGGTATTTAGTACAATTTCGGGATTTGGCAGGATGTAACGAGCGGTGTAAGGAAACAGAGAGCACGCGTATCCTAAACATCCTATCCGTGTGCGATAATTCAACAACAACAAATACACAGCCGTTACAACAACAACAACAAAAAATATATATATAAAATCGAAGAAAAAAATCTGTAAAAAAATATATATGTAACAAAAGTGAAGCAATGAAAATTATATAAAAAAATTAAGAAAGAAAAAAAGGAAATGCCCGAACCGGCAAAAAGTGTTTTCTGACCAGAAATTCAACCCCCCGCCCAAAAGTAAACCTGCCCCGCAGAAATCGTCAAAGTCTTCGGCTTGCCTCGGTTCTACGGCTGCCGCCTTCCCCCCCTACTACCATGCCACTTAACCCCATAATGCTGCTTGTACATGTGCGTGTGTGTTGTGCCGCAAGCCGGTTAATGGTTCGACGGTGAAACCTAGGCTAATATTTTCCCCCTTCAGTTCCTTCAGCAAAGGAAATCATTTGTAACTGTAACTGTAACCGATATATACGTATAGTTGGATTCCTAATATAATGGTAAATCTTTTGGGAAAAAAATTAAAAAGATTCAGCAGCAGCAGCAGTACCTTTGTGTGTGTGTGTGTGTGTAGGTTTGACCTGGAAAATCGGAAAAGCGTTGACATACTTAGGTTTTCTTATGATTTTTAATAGATTTTGTGAGCGTTTATCAATGAAAGGGAATGCCCTCAAAGCATTCCTTTAGGATGGGGATTTCTCAGAAAAAGTCATACTCTTATTCCTTTTGAACCCTGCCTGTGTCTCGAAAAAAGTCTCTGCTATAAGCACGTTATAAATTCGGTGGAATTTTGTTTCCCAATTGTTCTATGAATTTGTCAAATTTATGAAACATTAACTTCTATAGAGAGTATTCCTACAGTTTATTCCCTGGGGAGGCTGTGGAGGCAGGTTTAATTTTTGATTGATTTAAATTTTTGTTATTTTATTTTTCTATAAAGAATAATGCTTCAGGTAATTTCTCTTGCGATAAGTAAAGGAAAAGGAAATATTTCGAAGGTTTTCCTGCCTATGGACTCAATCCCTCTCGGGCAAAACCCTTTCTATCAGTTTGTTACATTTTAGAGCAAACAAAATGACTGGGACTTCGACTTATGTATTTCTATTTAATATTTATATTTCCTTTAAGAATGTACACTTTTTGGGCTATTTTAGGCCTTCAACTCCCTCTTTTGCCATTTAATTCTTTCCCTTACTCTTTGACACAGATTTTGTCCATAATTTTGATCAATTTTCATTTGATTTTCGACAGCTAATCAAAGGCCAGCAGCCCCTTGTAACCATTTCAAGGGAAATATCCAATAAGCAGGACTGTATCCCCTTTCTTGGGTATAGAACTCCCCACTGTGATAGTGTCGTTTCCTTTATTTCCACTTTTATGGTTACCTTTTTCCCTTTTTTTTTGTCTTCTCTTGTTTTGGGTTCCCTTGGATTTGGTTTGGTTTTTGGCTTTGGCCGCACACACAATTGAAAATTCAATTGATTTACAAAATGAAGTTGCTGTTAAGCAGACCCCGGCGAAAGATACTTTTTATCTATTTTCATTTGCAGTTTTACGATTTGGAAAGGCCTTGGGGGTCTGTGACTTGGTTTTTCTCCTTAAAGCGCAACCGTTAGGGCAATTTTTCACAGAATTTTTCGCTGAATGAGGAGGCTGAAGGAAGGGAGGAAGGGATATATCTGCAATTTGGTGCGAAACTAACGCCACGTTCTAGTCCACTGATTGTTGTTGGTTTTCCCCTACCCACTTCGAGTGTGTATCGTTGTGTGTGTGTGTGTTTTGTATCTGTGTTTGTGATTGGAAGCGGCCTAAAATCGCTTTAGGAGCAGCTGTGAAGTGATTTCAGGGGGAAAAAGGGCACTGCAGAGAGAGAGAGGGAGAAGGAGCCCCCACACAGATTGACATAGTTATGTTCTCAGACCAGTAATGGGAAATCGGAAATCCTTTTGGAAAGGCGCTCAAGGAAATGCCAGTTGTGTGTGTTTTTTCTTGGGTTTTTTCTTCTGTGAATGTTGTTAAATATGGCAGAAGTTAGAGGCAAACTAATGCAGTTTTAAGTGTGGATTAAATATTAAATTATTTTAATTTTAATCGATTGCAGCTGCAATTCCACAAATTTTTTTGTGTCTAAAGAAAGGAAGTTAAATGAAAAAAAAACCAATATAATAAATAAAAAAAAAGATATAATAAAATTAAAAAAGGAATAGAGAAACAAAAAAAAATACTATGCCAAATTTAAAAAAAGAAATAAAATAATAAAAAATAATAAAATAAAATGAAATAGTAAAAACAAAAGTAAATACGAATAATAAAGAAGAATAGGAGAGAAAAAAGGGAAAGGAAAGTAGTAAAGAGAAATAGTATAAAAAAATCGAGGAAAACCATTGCTAATGGATTATTATGTTGTGCAAAGTTAGAAAAAGTTGAACAGTTCTCCCCTGAGAGTTGCCTTTTGCATTATAAAGCGGGCTTAAAAGTGCATCATATTTTCAAGAGAGAAATCCCCCTCTAAGCTCATTAATTTTAGTTGTCTCACAAAGTGGGCTTTCTGCTCGGGAAAGTATGCAAGGAAAAGTATCTTACGAGGGGGAAACCCCATTGACAACAAGTTATATGAGCTTTACTCCCATCCATCGATGAATGGAAATGCAGTTGCTCTGTTGCAGTTGCCGTTGCCGTTGCCGTAGCCGTTGTCAGGCAGCCGGGGAAGGAAAGTACAGGGAAATGGGAAATCATTTAAGTGGCACATCCATCAAAGCTCTGTGTTTTCCTCTCTCTCTCTCTCTCTCTACATCTCTTTCTGCTCTTTGATAGCACACTCTGCTGCGCTTATAATGAAGCATTTTCCAATTGCTTTTTTGATTCGCATTTTGTTGGCTGTTTGTCAGCCACTTTGTTGTTCATTTGTGGAGACTTTTTAAAGGTGAAATTATGGTTGAAGAATGGCAAACAATTTTTGGCGAAAATGGAGGAAAATGTGTGTTGCGGCTTGGACATAAATATCTCAGACTTTTTTCGATTAATGCTTTTTTTCAATGTCTGATTTTGTTGAAGAAACTTTGAATACTTTCGGTGATTTTTTGACAATTTTTGTATGCTTGTTTTTCGGTTTGACGATTGCTTTAATCTTAACACTTTATGGATATATTTTCGTTTTTTTTTATGTACCTCTTAAAGAGTTTTCCCAACAAAGGCCCTAATTTTCCAGAGTAACCACAAAACTTGAGAATAAATTTCTAAAAAACATGAAATCTTTACCAGAAAGTTTTCCGCCCTTTGTCCCTCCTACTCTGTATCTTATCCTCTTTCTCTCTATTCATTCTTCTTCTCTCCATTTCTATATATCTCATGCTCTTCTTCCCTTTTGTCATATTCATAGCCCCAGGACATACATACACATGTACACTAGTCCTTTAAAAAGGAACTTAAAGCTTGACAAGGACGCTCGTCCCCTCAGTGCCAGTGCCAGTTCCAGTGCTTGCTGCTCGCTTAACCAAAAGAGATGCCTGGGCACCACTTTTCTTAAGGAACTTTCCTCCGTTTTTGGTGTCAAGTGTTTTTATTAGAACCAAAGCGACAAGCAGAAGCAAAAAAAATAAATAACTAAAAAAAATTGCAGCTGTGTGCAGAACGAAAGGATGTAAAAATTTTGCTTTTATTTTGGGAAAGGAATCGAAATGGGAATTGTGCTTCCCACCGCTAGAGAGAGAGGGACACAGTTTTATTTTTAGAATGGACAAAAAATAAAAAACTTGTATGTGTGCTAAATAATATTATCTAAAAATAGATAAAAGTTTGAGATAAATAGAAGTAGAAAATTAAATATATAGATAATATACAGGTAGATGTCAAAATATACATATAAGAATTGAGGTCGAGAAATCGGTAGCAAAGTTAGGTAAATCTAGAGGGCTTATCAGAATTAGTGAAGTGTTGTTTCCTTTGTAATTATCCTAATGAACGGATGACAATATTATAGTTGAAACCATTTCGATAGATAAACAATATATTTTGTATGACTTGTGGTGTAGGGAAAATAGGACAAACGATTTAATTACGAAAGGAAATGGATGACAGATCTGGGCATAGGATATAGGGCAAAACATTGTAGTAGATATTCGTTGTAATGTGTCTATGAATAATGCTTTCTGCTCTTTGTTCCACTTTATAATATTTTGTGAAGAATTTATTTAGTACGAGGATGTGCTGTATCATTATTTTAAAACCAAGTAATCCCCGCTCTCGGCTCCACAGGTTTTTCCTCTATTTTCTTCATTTTGTTTTCCTTATTATATGTGAGCATGATTTCGCCCCCTAAATTCCTACAACTTTCCTTCAAGCCTATCCCAACAATTGCATTCCTTTTCTTTACTGTTGCTATAGAAAATGCTGTGCAAAAAGAGAGAGGAGAACCCACCATTGACGGAAAGGCACTTCAAATGGTCGATTTGGCTGCACGCCTCCTTTTTGTCTGTTTAAATAACGTTTTAGCCATGACGTTCGTCATGGTCTGAAGTCATGTCTGGTTGGGGTTTTAGCACCACAGCCACGGCAGGGCAGGACTGGGGGTGGTGCTGGGGCTGGGGCTGGGCCCTGCCATATGCACTCCTGTTGTTGCCTGTTGACGTTTACAATTTGGCGTTGAAAACTTTTCTCCAGCTGGGAAATTGGGTAATACTCAAACGATGATGATGATGATGACGATGGCAAATGGCGATGACTGCGGCAATCCTGCATTAAGTACGCGACGACCCTCCCCCTCTTTTTGCAACAAAGAAAATTTTAATTTATATAGAATGAGTGCCTGAGAGGGAGGGGCACGACTGTCGGGAGAGAGTGGTGCTTCCTAGAGTGGTGCTCCTAGAGTGGTGCTTCCAGTCAGTACCACAGTACCTTTGGATCCCGCCACTCCTCTCTGGCATTGCAATGTTCGTGCTGCACTGTGCTTACAGCACACACATACACATACAGCAGCATATACTCATACTCGTACATATAAAAAATCCAATTATTTTAAAACTTTTGACAACTGCAACAACAATGCGAGGAGAGGGCTATGAAAACAATAAGAAAGCTGACTGCCAGCCGAAAGGCAACAAAAACAGTGAAAGAAAGTACAGATTTAAAGGTGGAAGCTATGGGATACCCTGAAAGATACAACTGCTCTAGGGAAGTTATAAATAAAGCGTAAACATTGATTCGCTGAGCACACTTTTGCAATAAGTGAAAGCAATTTCTTTGAATTTCGAGCGAAAGCGCTTGATTTTCTTAAGAGAAACGTTCTTGGTCTTTTTTGATACTTTTTTGTTCGATGAAATAATAAAAATGTATCGAAATAATGATGATAAGGGGGATGCACCTTCACTATGAGCCTCCACAGCTGTCGTTGGTTCCCTGAATAAATTTCACATTCAATTCAATAGGAACGACATGAACGCCATAAGTTAGTCTGGTATATAAAGAACCGAAGTTCCTACCCTTTTGTCACTTCAAACATGTAGTAAATCCCATAATACCCTCCACGAAACAGAGAGTATGATAACAGCGAGTGCTGGAGTGCAGCCATAAGAGTAAGAGAGAGGGTCCAAAAAAAGCACCAGAAAAAGGAGGGAAGTGGAAAGGGTTCGGCAGCCATTATAACTTCACTTGAAAAGTTTAATTGATTTTTACAAGAGCATATACTCGTATAGCCTGTGGGGATATATACATAACCTACACATACATATACACATATATAGAGAGGTAGAGATTGAAGGAGTAGGGCCTGAATGCAGTCATGGTTTCGTTTTTTCCTCTATTTTTGTTTTTTCTTTTTTGGTGCTAAGTGGGTCTATAAGTTGATGTAAACAAAGTGGATGCAAAAAAAAGGGTAGAAAAAGAGAGAATGGCAAAGAAATCAAAAGTAGCATTCTACAGTCAGGTGCAAATTGTTGGCCTATACCGAGTAAGGGTTTTTTTTCCTTTCGCCCTTCTCTATTTTGTTTGATTTTTCGTAGAGCTAAGCCGACTTTTTAATTGCTGTCGAGAGTGTAGTAGGGCTGTTACTGTAATTATTGGCTTGTGGCCTTTGTTCATTGTGTCGGGAGGGGGGAACTTGCTTTTAGGTGATTGGCTTAATGAGGGCGCCTACGGTGAGGGCTCTAAAGACAGCAAGAAATGTGTAAAAATCCCTGACATTGCCTGAGCTTTGAATTTTTAGTTTTGTTTCTTGAACAAGTCACAGATTTTCCACCACACACACAAAGGTCGCTGTGAACCTATGCTTGAGGTCCACAGACTTTAAAACTTAACGTTCGTTCTCTTTGCTTCACAGGAACTGGAACTTGAATCGCAACAAAAATATAAATCAATAAGAAACTGCATATCTCTGAATTTATTTGATAAATCAAATGGAAATTATACATCTATACATATATTGTAGTTCTTTAAGAGTTCTTTAAGTATTTAAGTTCAAGTATAAGCCAGGTAAAAGTCTATGGTCATATAAGTAACAACAGCTTCCCTCCACATGTGAATATCATCCACAACGATGATAACTACGATGATAACTGCGATGCAACTATAAACCCCAAACAACAACAAATCAATCAATCAATCAATATGTGTGATCTGCAACAACAAATGGAACTGCAACTGCAACTGAAACCGAAACAACAATCGCAACATTTGGCGTGACAACATTTACAATAATTCCAATAAATGTTGCTATCATGCCAATAATGATGATGACATCGCATTTACTAACACATCTTGTTATATCCGATGATTTTCGGCTTGCGAAAATGTATTTAACAAACGATTGAAACGATTGTATTGAAATATTTGAAACGAAACAATAAACCTCAACAACAACAACTGAAACACACACAAAAACACTCCACTCCCTTACACCACCCACACACACACTCTTTCTTCTGCTTTCCACACACCCACTCAAAACATATCCCCATTAACTCCGCTGTGCATACTGCTGCCATCTCTCTCTAGCGAAAGAAAGCCAGCGAGTGAGTGAGTGAGAGTGAGAGAGTCGAGAGGGTGTCGATCGTCAGCAATAGAGTAAGTCTGACAGAGACAGCGACAGCGACAGACAGAGAAGCTGCTGTGTAAATAATCGAAATTATAAAACTATCGTTGTTGTTATCGACTGTCGCTTCAACCTATTAAGCCCTCCCCACAAATACTACCCCGATATACACGAACCGAGATCATAGATATAATGGGTCTGCAGATGGCAGCATCCAATTTTGTTGCAGCATCCAGCCTCCTAGCGTTGTTGTTGCTCCACTGGACGCCCGCAATCGTCGATGCAGTCCGTAAGTACCAACCACTACATATAAGAATATTATCCACTTGTTAATTTTATCGTACACCCACTTTTAAACGCAAGTTTTACGGCTAAGTTTACGTTAAGTTTTCAACGCTCTTCATTTTCGGGGAACTTTCGAGGCAGCAGGAATGCCCTGCTTCAACTTTTTGAAGATGAGTTGAGTTTTACTTGGGATTTCAGCTTGAAAGTTGCCCTTCTCAAGTGTCTGAAATTAACCGAGTGGATATAATATTTATTTAGCTCAAGCATTTTCAATAAGAAGCGAATTTTTTAATCAGTTGAGAGTCAAATTAGCTGGAAAGGAAACTACTTGAAGGAGAAGAACTTTACTGACAGTACGGTGGAGCTGAAATTAATTATTTTCAGAAATTAAAATGTAAGAAAATATAGAAAATTGTTTTTTGGTCAAAAGAATTCCCTTAAAAAGGTATTCGAAAAGTTATAAAACGAAAAAATGTTGGGTCCAGTGTTGCCGCCAATGTGTCAATGGTAAGTCGATATTGTGCAACACTAAGGCGATTACAATGGCTGGGCGTTTCATAACACTCTAAAACATTGCCAGATTTTCCATAGATTCAATCATTTTTTAGCATTGCCTTCTACTTCCATTTCCCTAGCAAATGGAAATGTTTTCTAAATATCTAGCTAGATATTCCATCAGGTACATAATTGCCCTTTTGCATTCAATTACCACCCAACCATCCAATGCCATCTCTAAATCAAGTCCATTACACACTCTGGGGCGGAACACTTTTCTCACTTAAAAGAAAGAAAAGAAAGGAAAAAAAAAAAACAAAACTGGAAGAACAAATAACAATCAAAGTGTTGACATTTCAGAATTGCAGTCAAATGTGCCTCATATTTTTGCGCCAAGGCCTTTTGTGAAAGTGTCGGGCTCTCCCCTCCTACCTGCCTTCTGCCTCTTTTTGCCTGCTGGGCTTCTGTTCCTCTTGCTCTCCTGCCACCACTCTCTACGGATGGCACTTACCTTTCATAGACGCTTCATTTCATTTGGTTTGACGATGGAAGGGGGGCCATTGGGGCTGTAGCGATAAACAAGCTGCAGGGAGAGCGTCAGAAAAACAAGGCAACACAAACATTGCACATCCTGCCTGATGTATTTTCTACGTTTTTGTTTTGTTTTTTTGTATACCCTGCAAGAAGGAGTACTCTTTCTTACTTTATACGGGATATATACTCTGGATCAGCGGCAACAGGCTGTAGGCCAGGGAAGATTTGTTAGTCTTTCAAGCCAGTTTCCAAACAAAAAGCGCAGAACAACCGAGGGGCACTGCTGCATAGCGCAGGGAAAAAGTGAAGGATCAGTCATGTACTTGTACTATTTGGTTCATTGAAAGCTGGTGCTGCATAACACCTGGATACCTCAAGTTATTGCAGAAAAAACCTCCATTCTTGGCTTAGCCAAAATGTAATTCAAGTTAGATCTTGCATTTTCATGCATTTTTCTATCATTTAACAAACATATCCTTGCATGAATTGATCTGCAAGGGTATCTAATGCTCCGAACCCCTATAGTTGGCCCTTCATTCTGATGTTTTTTGTTGCTGCTGCTGCTGTTGCCTCTGCAGTTTGCAGTTTGTCGCACCTCTTTTTGTGTATGTGGCATTAAATTGAAATTTATGCGGCACTTTGCCGCGTGAAATGTTTGTACAACTCGTTGCGGGTTGCGGCTCTTTCATTCTGCTGTTTTTTTGTTGTTGTTTCTTTTACTCGTTACCCCCACGTCCTGTTCTGTTCAGTTTTGGGGACCAAAGCTCTTCGGGCGTTGACAGACCGACAAACTGTTGGACAACATTGCTGCTGCAGGCGCAGGCAGGGGAAAGTAGTGTCTAAAAACATATGCAAAACTGTTTGCTGTTTGCCATGTAAATGGTTTTTGGGGCTCATCCCAACCAAACGGCCTCTGGTACTTGTTGGCATATATTTTTTTTTTTTGCTGCCAGCCCAGCAACCCATTTAAGCCGGCTAATTTGTCCTGTGTTGGAAATTATGACACAAAAGTTTCCCGCTCCACGACAATTGTCGACAGTCCACTAGAATCGACGCGACACTCGTCTCTCGCGACTGACTCTCTTTCTCTGCTGTTGAGCCTCAAAATATTATTTTGGTAAAGCAAAAATGGGAACGAACTTATTTTTGCAACAAGTTTTAATTAATTTGCCACAACTCCAGGCTCCAATCCACACCGAATCTCTCTCCATTCCCATTCCCGTTCCACTTCACTCGTCAGAAAAAAAGGCCAAAAAAAAAAAAAAAAAAAGGAAAACTTGATGCTACGATAATTTGAAAAGTTTTCGTTTAGACAGGGAATGCGCGGACGGAAAAAAACAGAACAGAACAGAAATGTGAATGTGGAACAGCAAAACGTCGGAGCGAGCAAGCGACCGGCTGGCCAGGAGGAAAATCGCTAACCAAAACAAAAAAAACCAGTGGGAGGAATATTGTTCCCCCAAAGACCAAGAAAAACTAAGAGCAAAACAACAGGAAACTACGATATATGTACATGGGGCATACTAGTATATGCTGTATTAAGCCTCAAATAAATGCCGTAGCCATAATTAACATATAGCAAAAGTTTTGCCATCATCCAAGCCGCAAGTTTTGGGTGGCGTGGGCATGGTTGCCGCCTGGCTGAAGTGTCTGGGATGAAATATGATTAAAGTCGATTCCACGATTGCTCTACCTCCTGTTTGCTTTTACCGTTTGGTTGTGGGTGGGAAAAGTGGCAGTAATCCGAAATTGATAACTTTCGGCTTGATTGAGTTCGCTTTAGCGCAAAGTAATTAAACAGTAGACGAGAATACGTGTGTGATCAATCCATAGAAGGCGGCGGGGGAAACCAGGGAAAAGCAATCATAAATCAATGATTTCTTTGTAGGATAAAGTTTTGCGGGGGCTGTAGGTGGAATTCGGTGTCAGTTTTCAGCTAGATTTACGGGTCTTATGAAGCTTATTTCAGGGATTATCCTTGGTTAAATATATATTTTGAAATTTGTATTTAGATGCTGAAGAATCCTTACTTAAATATATTTTCCATTTTCAATTTAATTTCTTTCCCACTTTTCCAATTTCATACCCCCTTTATTTATGACTTCCATCAACATTTCTCTCGTTTTATCCAACATTTTTCAGCCTATATTTCTCGTATTAGCATTAACAATTGGTTGATTTGTATTCGTAACATTGATAAATCCGAGCGAGCGAGCCCAAGGACAAAAATACATTTCACAACTTTAATGGAGCGCAATTAGCCGAAAGATATAGACGTCCGACGGGTCCTCGGGTCATTTTCAATTGTCAGGCGGAATGGCCGCAGATAAATGTTGATTTATCTCTAGGCGTCCGTCTCCGGTCTCTACATTAATGTGTTGACATTTTTTGGGGACAACCTTCCTGTCCCCGCAAAGAAATATATAACCAAAAGCACCAACAGAAAAAAAAACTAACAACCATTTTGTTGCAGCCATTAGACAGCGAGTAAGAGAGGTTCGTGGGTCGGTAGGCCCTTGTGTTGTAATGAAAAGTAATAATATTAAATTAACAGAACTCTCATGAATTGTTGCAACCTCTGGGAAATGTGTGTGTGTGTGTGTGTGTGGGGGGGGGGAAAAGAAGGAAAGAATGTGGAGTGGTGTTGGTTTTTTCCACACTATTTTTGCGCTAGGCCTCGAACCGCTGCCACGGCCGCAACAGACCAACAAACATCTTATTTATGGTCTCGTTTCTCGTAAAAATTTGTTATTTAGATTTATGGCATTTGGCTCTTTGTTGTTGCTCTGCCTCCTTCTTGCACATTTATTTATCTCTCTTTCATTCTTTCCTTTCTTCAGTTGTACTTTTTGGCAGGAGAAAAACCCTGAAACCCCCCTCCTCTTGAGAGTGGGAGTTTGGAGCGGTTGGAGTTTCTCCACTCATTTGGGCACTGAAATTTTAGAGCCACTTTAGTCGGTCACTTGTCCAGAAAAAGTGTAGACAAAAAAAACTGTGATAAATGTCGGGACATTATTATTGTTGAGCAGTGTATATATGCTGCTTGAGCACTTCTATCTGAAATGTTTGCTAATATAATGATTTCGGCTGCGCCATAAAGTGGATGTAGGGGTACAAATCATGTTACGATCAATCCGGGGGGGGGGAGGCTTCCCATTTGCCACGACAGAACAATTGATGGGCGTTCCACGAGGAGGAGGAGTCCTTGACTTGTTTTATTGCTCTGCTTCAAGAGTGATCCTTGAGGGGTAGCAGAGTTTGTGGATAGCAGGAGAAAGATAATTATTAAATATAGAAGGTTTTGGGCACACTAAGAATAGAATTATATTTTTAATATATTTTTTCTTATCAGTTTGTCGACTCTTATTAACTTTCCAAATTTCTCATTAAACTTCCATGAGTCCAGGACTTCCTAAAAACTACAACAAACCTTGAAGTTTCCTCGCAATTGAAACTTTAATTTGCCTCTCCAAAGGTGAAAGGCAGCCACCTTTATTCTTGACTTTTCCGCTCTAATTGCCAAAGCTCTAATTTTCTCCAAGTTAAATGTCAAACTTTAACTTTTTTTTTTATCGAAACAATCAGTTTATGCAAATCTTTGCATTTCCCTCTTAACTGGCAGACCACTTTTGCTCTGGCTAGAGAGTTTAATTAGAAAAAATGTTAATTTAATGCTTGGTTGGCTTCGGTCTTGACTCTGGCTCTGGCAGAGTCAGTATTTGTGTGTGTGTGTCTGTGTTTTTTTGGGTGAAATTTGTCACTTGTCTATTTGTTTTTACTGCCCGAACGGCTGCTGACGTTTCAAAGTATGCCACACACACACACGCACACAGAATCAGACAGTGGTATGGCAGGCACAGGACATTTCCACTCAAAACACAATGACAATGTCCTGCCCATATGTCCAAGTCATATTTTCGAAAAAAGCTTCTCAAAACAAGGAAAACTTCACCAAAAAGCTTGTAAAAAAACTGAAAATTTCGCGGCATGTAAATGTTACAAAAAAAATTATGTAGAGGTTTTGTATGACAATGGAAATACCCTAGAATTGTAGGAGATATAAGAGAATGCTGGATTTTAAGAGGAGTTGCTAGAAAAAAATATTTGCTTGCCTTCTGAATCGCTCAAACTAAGACTACAGCTGCTTCAGGCTTTTCTGGCTTTTCAGGTTCCAGATGTCCAGAGGATCTCGCTTAGATTCCAGAGGGGTTTCTCTTGTTGTGTTTAAAAATCCACCCTTAAATGCAGTCTCTCTCGCTTAAAGAGTATAAGATTCCATTCCATTCCTTTATATTGTATTATAGACCCCAAAAAGAGTTCTTATTCCATGGAAATAATGATAATACTTCTGCTACTTTTTTTCCACTGCAAACCTATGCCCGAAATCATTATACCCTACCTCTTTTGGCACAAAAACAGTTTTTGCCGCCTGAGTGTGTGCTAAATGATTCATGAGTCATGTGTGTGGACCGGAACGCGCGGAGATTGAAGAGGGTGTGTGAGTGAAGGGTGCAGGAGGAGTGTGTGAATGAGAGTATGAGTTGAGTGTGTGTATGTCCCGAGTCCTGTGGCATGAGTGTTTGCTATGGACAGAAAAGTGCTTAACTTGTAATTTTTGGTCAGCGGCGGCCTACGTGCAAATAAGGCCACTGAGGCACATGTGGCACCGCTTTCACTGCTTTGCTTCTCCCTGCGTTTTGCTCCGTTTTGCTCCTTTTTGCTCCTTTTCTCTGTTATTCTGTTATACTTCTTTTCGCCTATTCTCTCCTGATTCTTCCACAGTACAGCAACAATTTGAGTGCATTTTATTGTAGTTGTGCGCTGTGTGGCTGTATGTGTGTGTGTTGCATGAATATTGCAGCTGATGAGCCCCCGAAGCACCAAAAAAGGGTCAAAACTTTTAATTAATGTTTATGGCTGCACTGCGACGAGTACCCCCAGTGACTATTCCGCAGGCTTTTAACTTAAATTTTCCATCTTTCCGCCAAGAATTTGGCTTCTGTCCACAAAAGTACGATTGTCCGACTGTTTTTTCTTTTGTAATTTTAATAATTATTTCATGAGTTTTTTTTAACTACAAAAAAAAAAAAAAGGGGGGGGGGGGGGGGGAAGGGGGGGGGGGCCCCCCCGAAGGGGCCCCCCTGTCCCTTTCCGTTTTTTTTTGAATTTTAAAAATTATTTCATGAGTTTTTTTACCTGGGGAAGTTATTTAATTAATTAAAGAGTTCGGGCAAGCTGGAAATAAAATATTTATTGCTTAGTTTTCAGGGGTGTCACGCTTAAGCTAGAGTTTTTCTATGTTTTGTTTTTTATATTGATTATTTGTTGGATTTTGTTTTAAAAGTTGCACCTGCATTTATAGAATAATAAATAGTTTGCTAAGGGTTTGGGGAATATTGAGGAAACTCTTCGAATGGTTGAATATTTTCTGGTAATATTTAAAGCTAAAACTAACTTCGTCTGAAATTATTTACTTACATATTTTCATGCTAGAAATTCTTGCATTTATGAATACATTTTTCATGCCAAATTTAGTTTTAGTTTTCAATTAAATAACGTTACAATTTTTCACATAAATTTAATATACTCTTAAGCTCTCATCATATTTATTGCACTACCCTTTAATATTATTAGCCATAAATTCGTTCCAGTTCCGATCTTAACTCATCTCCACACGACTTTTCCTTCGAGACATGCGTGTGTGTTTTGGCTCAATTTTTGTTGTGCTGTGGTTATTGTTGTTGTTGGACTTTTTCCTGCCCTGCCGCACGCAGGGGAATAATTACAAAATTTATGAGCACGACAAGGGGCGTGGTCTAATAATTGTCAATGGTGGGGGGTGGGTTGGTGTGGTGCGGTGCGGTAAGGGCTTGGGGCCAGCAGCGGTTGGGAGCTCTTGGAGCTCATAAAATTGAAGTAGTTGTAGTTATGGTCTGGCTGCTGATTTGCATGTTGTTGTGGGTTTCATTTTGGGGTTTGGTTTGGTCTGGCTATTCCCTTTTTTATTTTGTTTTGTTTTTTTTTTTATGGGGCACACGCCAAGGGGTTAAAACGGCACGCGCTGGCAAATCTAGGATTTTGATATACACTAGATGCTAGAAGAGGGTATAATGATGTTTGCTAAAAAAGGGGCACTTCATGTGATTCGTTTAGAATCAACAGTTTAAGGGATAAGGCGGTGATGGTTTCTAGTTTGGTTTCCTCAGTTTGCTGATTGATTTTATATTTGATTTTATTAATAAATCAAGAAAATTTAATCTGCAAAGAGTATCTCAAGCTTCGGTCATGTGTGCCTCGGTACAAACGTTTCTTCTTTTTTTTGTTGTTGTTGTAAGTTTGTATGGTAATGTACATTTTAATGTCATTATTTCAACTGCTTTAAGGTGGAAAAGTGGAAAAATGAGTAACAGGGCAAAGAAAAGCGAGCCATGCAAATTGTAAGCATGAAAAACCAAAACAAATTATAATAAAAGAGCCAACGAACGAATGAAAGAAATAAGTGAAGCAAAGGCAGAAAAGGAGTGGAATAAATGAGTAAAAAGGGCGAAAAAAAAATGAAATAAATGAGTAAAAAGGAGAAAAATAGTATAATAAATGAGGAAACGGGAGAAAATGGACTAAGAAAAAAGGAGCAACAATTGGTTAAAAACGGAGTAAAATGGGAGCGACAACTGGGTGAAAACGGAGTAAAAAGAGTGCAGAAAACGTAACTCTGAGAACTCTGGGGCGACAATGTTGAAGGCAAAGTGAGCGACTATTTTTATTTTTGTTGTTGTTGTTGTATGGCGTCACATAAAAGCAGCAACAAGCCAAAGGAAGGCAAGCAACAATCCGCAATACTTTCTCTTTCTAATGCTCCCCTCTCCCCTTCCCCAACACTCTTCTCTACCCCTGTCACTCTCTCGGCACCTCCTCCTCCTTTTTCAGTCAGACAAAGCAACAGCATTGTTGCTTTTGTGTGTTGCATAGTTGACATTGTTGGATTTCTACAAAAGGTGTATGTTGCCCAAGTCAGAGGCATGCCACACGGCGTATGGCATCGTCACACAGAGGGTGAGATAGAGAGAGAGACGACCACAAAGTGAACACACATACACAAACACACACACACCCATACATACAGATGGTTTTACATTTGATTTGGTTTCGCCTTAGTGCGATATTTGTTTTACACACACACAGACAGACACAGACACAGAAAGACAGGCAGGCACAGCGGCATGCTATGCTGAAGAGGGGCAACTGTACAAAAATACACCTCTGTCAAGGCAAAAAGATGTCCACATGTCCTTCTGTGCTTTCAGCCAACCTGTTGGCAGATGCGTAGAGGGGGATTGTTTTTTGCTGGCAGAGAAAGAGATATTAAAATATAAAAAATTGGCTAAGAGCTTACCGTATTTTTGTAGTTAATATTGAATTGAAAGAATTTTGTTAAGGAAAAGATAGAAAATAAAAAAAAATAATCGAATGAGTAAAATACATTAAATAAATAATAATATTTATCGAATTATATTTAGAAAGAATCCTTCAGAAATCCCCCCTAGTTAGATGCAGAACCCTTTTGGACGACGCCCCTGTTTCGCCATGGGTGTGTGTATAAGAAATGCAACAACTACAAAGACAAACCCGTCAGACAATTGCCGACTGTTCATCTTCACACCTCATTGCGCTGGCAAGGTGGCTCCACAGGACCTCTGAATGAAACGCAGGCACTGAAAAAATCACACAGAAAATACTGAAAGAATGAAAGAAAGACTTTCCTCCTTCGTTGGCCACTTGCATAGAGAGGCAGGAGGCAGAGATGCAGAGAGAGAGAGAGAGAGAGAGAAAGGCAATGAGGAAAAAGCTTGCATAGTTTGTTTTTAGTGGCATTTTCCTTCATTTCGCTTTTCCTTTTTTATTTTTTCTTCCTTTTTTGTATGCTGTCTAAACCATTGAATTTGATATGGTTTTTGGTCAGAAAATTTAAAGAATAAACAGAGCTAAAGTGTTGCCGCTTTTGTTTAAGCTTTCAAGAAGGCAAATAGTTTAAGATTTAAACAGATTTATAATGATGAATGTTTCTTTGATGAACAGAGACTAAAAGGGAAACAAAAACTAGCTGAAGCGCACCTGTCGTTTGGCTCGTTGAACACCGGGTTGTTGGTTTCTATATATTTGTATTTTTTTTAGGCAAATCTCTAACCATTTATCCGCACAAATTGGAGCCAAAAGTTTTTGAAGTCCTCGCACATCTACACCTTTATATCCTTGACACTCTCCTTCCTACTCTCTCTGTCTCTCTCTCTCTCTCTCTCTCTCTTTCTCTCTCTCAACCCCTTTGACAGTCCGCACACTTTGTGTGTGTGTTAACTACTTTGTGGAGAAAGCAGCAGAGAAAGCCGTTCTCCTTCTATGCTCGCGCCCAATTTTTTTGCAGCTCCATATATATTTTTGTTCATGCGAACTTTTCAATTGTTAAAACTTTGCACTTGAGCGATTTTTGTGTAGCATATTTTTTGGCATATTTGCGCGCGCGTTTGTATGTACCAAGCACTTTGCAAAGAAAACTTTTCAATGTGGTAAACACGAAAAGAGAGTGAAGCGAGTGGCAGTGTGGCAGAGTGGGAGTGTGGTACCACATGCACACACATGCAGAACTATTAAAAGCCAACAGCAGCAGCAGTAGCAGCTCCAGCCGAGAGTAAAATGCATAAATAATATAGAAAAAAAATATAAGAGAGAGGGAGAGCGTGGCACAAAAGAAGCCGAAGATGATGATACCCTGGAGGCTCGTTTCGAGAGAGAATTTAACATTGGGAGACTTTTCAAATGGATAATCTTTTTATTTTGTGTACATTTTCGGAAAGCTCCAAATCAAAGATTTCATATATAAACAAACATATGTGTTTCTAGTATTATCTATTAGTGGTCGGTGAATGAAGGAACTTTGCTAAGATTCGCGCTGCTAATAGCTACACTACAGGCAGTTTCATTTCTAGTGGCTAAGAATTTAACCTGAAATCGATGGCTAGTTGTTTCCTTTATCATCAAGTAAATACTGAGAAAACCGTGGAAAAAATGTCATAATTTTCAGCGACACCCTTTCCTAAGTCAAAAGAAAAGTTGATAGTTTTTTTCCTTCTATTTTTTTGCAGACTTTCTTGTGCCTTATTTTTTATGCACGTTTTTTTTCCACACATTATAAAAAACTTTCTTCTAACGCGCACTGATAAAGGCTCCCTCACCCTTACCCATTCTTCTTCCTCTATGTAGTATGGTATATATATATGTATATATATACTATATCGTCAACACACAAACAACGTCGCAGAGGAGAGTACATTAGGCAAAAATGTTGGGTCCTTGGGTGTGGTGGTGGTGGTGGTAGGGTGGTGGTAGGGTGTGTAGGGTGCGTGTTTGTAGCGCGTTTTGAGTTACCTTTTGGCCAAGTTGTTCGCTGTCATGTTACGGCAATTTTACGCCCTTGCCATTTCAGGGGCAGGCCGCACTTTACGCGACAAAGAGAGAGAGAGAAAGAGAGACAGACAGACAGGCTAAGACAGGGACAGCGACAGTGACACAGACACAGCGACGGGGAGAGAGAGAGAGAGAGAGAGAGAGAGAGGGAGAGACCTAGGGAAATGTCAAAGCATTAGGGGCATTTTTCATATTCCCAGCGCCCACGCCTTAACTTATGCAGCAGCAGAAAAAACTTTAAATTCTCAACCAAAATGCGCTTTTCGTTGCATTTTGCTGTAGCAGAGTAGAGGACTGCCGTGCAACTCCTTTAGGCCCTGCTATCTCTGGCACTAGAATGGAACCCTTGCCCACCACTCTCTCTCTCTCTCTCTCTCTCTCTCTGTCTATATTTCTGTTGGATTTTGTCCGGAAGCTGCATTTGCAGAAATTGATGCTCGCCAACACACACACACACACACCCACGCACCCACACACAGAAAATCCTGCTGCAACGACTGCCCAACGAAAAATTGGTGGCCAGCGTAAGCATTTTTGCATTTTTAGCTGAAGCAGCTGGTGCTGCTGGTAGCACCTCCCCTGCACCCCTTCGTTCCTTCGTTCTCGTTCCTACTATGTAAATATGCAGGCCGGTAAATGTCGGAAAAGTGGAGAAACCCATAGCCATTGAGTGCACTAATTTCAAATTATGCCGATGTAGGCAAATATGCCTCTCCATCTCCTTCTCCCTCTCCCACTCTCTCTCGGTCTCCATTTCTGACTGAGTGAATGAATTTTCACTGGTGGGCCCGTCCCGGCCCGGTAAGGATTTAAAAGATACGAAACAGAACTCATGTTTTGGGAATTTTTTAAATGGTTTTCTGAACACCAAAACGTCGGGGCTTATGGCCAACAAAAGTGCAGGTCCAGAATTTTGGAGTAAATACTGAAGTTGTTGCGTTTCTTAGTTCGATTTTGACTTTTGTTTGCTGAAACACTAATTGGAAAGCTGTTGGGCAGGTCTGTTAATGGTTCACTTTTGGGAGTACATTTGGATTGAGTCAGGGTTCAGGTGATTAGTTAGGGGAAGTGCCGGAGGTAAGTGTACAGCTATATAAGTTCTTTTTATGGGCGGCACAGTCTATTGTGCTGCATTTCCACCTGTGATATGCACGCAAACAGCTTCTTTTTTTTTGGCATCCAACGTCAAAGATCCAATCTATTTTAAAAACTACCACCAAACCCTTCCAGATTCTCGCCTCAAACATTCATCTCAAGTACCCAACCTCAAGACCACAATCATCCCATCATTAACACCAAATTTCCACTCATTATAATCAACCGACTGGAACTTGTCTTAACACCACACTGCCTGATGGCTGACTGCCAGCCTGCCTGCCAGCCTGACTGCCTGCCTGGCTCTGGATGCCTGGCCTATTAATATACCTAATCAGGGAATTCCCACAAAAGACGACTTTCAATTAAAAAAAAATAAAAGCAGAAGAAGGAGTAGGAGTAGGAAATCTAAAGCGGAAGATGTAGATGTAAGAGAGGAGGAACTTAAAAGCCATCTTTGCTTTTGGCCAAGTGTCAATAGCAAAAAGTGGCGCAAACCGAGTTGACTAATTACAGGGCTTGCTGGGTAGTGGGCAGGGGGGGCTGGGGGGAGTGGCAAAGACGCGGGTTGGTGGACCAAACGAACGAATGCAAGGGAGAAGGCAACAATGCAAGTCAATTAAAGGCGCTGTCAAATGGCAAATCACATGACAGAGAAAGCGAAGAAAACTAAGAAAAAGAGAAACAGAACTAAAAAGAGAAAGAGAGGTAGAGAGGGAGAGAGAGAGAGAATAAATAAAAAGAAAAGTAGTGAGGAAGAAGTAGAGGATAGGAACAAAAGAACTAAAGTCGGATGTGCTAAATAGTTAAAGGATTTAATCCTGGCAGCCTTTAAAAATTAACAACTTAAAGGTTGCCAAGGCAAACAAATGCCAGAGACAAAGAGAGGAGAGAGAGAGACAGGCAGAGTATTAGAGTAACCAAATGAAAGAGACAGATACAGGGCAGGGAAAAAGGAGCAAAAAAAGATAGACACAACAGAAAGACAGCGAAAGAGGGAAGAAATCAAAGCCAAAACAGCAACAGAAACAGTTACAACTGTCAGCTAAAATGTAGCCACGTTAAGTAAAACGGACTTAAAGTTTTAACAAGCTCTCATCCAAGTGCCGGGCCAAGACGAGAACGAGGTAGAGGAGAGGACTCGCTTACTCCTCTGGTTAAGGGCTGCCGAAGGGGGAGAGATGGTTCAGTCTCCGGCTAAGATGGGATGGGAGACCACCTCCTAAGCCCCCTTTTTGCAATGGCAACAGGAGCAGGAAAGAAGGGAAAGATAAGCTTAAAGATACCCTTTAGAATGCAATGATACTCTTACAAAAATACTGCCAGTGTTGGTAAACACTGCACAGACTTTGGTAGTGCTTAAAAATAATTTTTGAAATGTATTTTCATTCCATTCCATAATTAGAAAAATACCATACCAGACTGAGGTTAAAAATGATTTGAATTTGTTTTAAACAAACTCTTGGTGCATGCCCTCCCGCACTTAGGGTATACAAAATGGAGTGGGAACACTGGCACTACATAGCAAAGAGAAGAAAGCGAAGAAGTGTTGCTTCTTGCTATTTACTTATTTTGTTTGCATTTACTTAAATCGGATGAAAGGATTTGCTGCTTAGAGCGCGAAACCCCCTCCACTACCCGCCCCCACTCCCCCCATCGTTGGCTTCGTTTTAAATGAACTTCTTGGATTTTCTCCCGTTAAGGGGAGAAAACGTGCAAAATTGTGAAATCAAAGTATTTTCCTGCCATTCCTGCCAACAAATGAAATTTTTACGATTTCTGATCAATGGTTATTGTCTGCACCACATACAGCATATAAATCCAATAAACTGCCTTTACATAAAGTATACCCTACCCCACCCCAACCCCAACCCGAACCCCAACCTCAACCCCAACCCATCATCATCATCATTATCATCGTCAACGCGTTGCCGGGGCAACCTTTGGGATTGAGCAAGAGGAAAAAGGATCAGTCACCCGCTTATAATAACAAAGGAGAAGAGAATAACCAAACAACAAATCACCCAAGACCATAGTCAACCTCTTGGAGTGGAGTATATATTGTCGTTACCCACAGTCGCCTTATTTGTTAAATCCTTTTTATGTAAATAAATTCTCAAGTCCATCTCCAACATATTTATGCGCCATTCCACACACACACACACACACCAGCATCCCAGAAAAAATAAGAGGGGCTGCAGACAGATACAAAGCATCTGTGTAGACATTTGGTTTTTTTTTCTTTATTTTTTTTTCTGTAAATCCCATTAAGAAGAAAAAGAAATGCCCCCCAAGAATTGTACCCCAAAAAGAAAAATGAACTTTGGACTCATTCGAAAAGCCCAAAATCAAAGGCCAAGCAGACGACAAAAAAAGGGAAAAAGTTGAAGGTAAATTTACTGTTGACATTCCATTTTGTTCATGGAATTTGTATTATCGTCACCCTCTTAACGTTGATAGGATTTGGGCGAATCAAGGAAACTGTTTCACTTCTGCTGTTTTTTAATGCCCCAAATGAAGTGCTGGTCAGGTCATAAGTTTGTGCCACAGTTTGCTTGTTCTTTATATTAAAATAAATAGAAAAGATAAATAGAGAAAGGTAATGTAATATTTCGTGGAATTCAATGTCAGTGTGGAAATTAATTTTCCACCAATGCGGTGTTATATTTAAGAATGCTAACAGAATAAGCCAATAGGGGAAAACTTCTTTAGTGTTTGAAAATTCTGCTTGGAAATATAGCTAGGCTACATATTCCATTCCCCATTAGAATGTCTTGTCGTAAATAATATTCCACAACTATCCACAACAACGCGTTGATTTATATGCGTATTTGTCAGCCCCTGCACTCAGGCATTAACCTCACACAAAGGGTTCGGCTATCTTTTTGTGGGCCATTTATGGAGGGGATGTGCTAGACCGCGGCTAATTGAAAGCGGCTCTCCATCAGACCCCTGACCTTTTGGCTTTCACAAAAACCAACTTTGGCTCTTATCAGTTACGAAATGGAAATTAATATTTAATGTGCACACACTTTCCCCCTGTTTTCCCTGTTTTTTGCTGCTAGCGGGTTTCCGGTTTCCTTGTTTTTTTTTTTTGAGCTGCCGGCGGCGTTGACGAAGGCTTTGAAATGTTAGACGCTGCTTAAGCCACATTAATAAATAATGCAAAAAAAATATTTTGGAAATGGATCACTGCGTCGAGAAGGGGATGGGAATGGGCATTCCCTCCTGTCTATTTGTATTTTTTTCAATAAAATTCTGTTCCTGTTCAATAACGAAACGAAAGCATTGATAAGCCCCCAAAAGGAAAGTTTCTATGCTTTGGAATCAAACAAAAAAAAAAACAGAAAAACTTTCATTTGCAGACAGGCCAAAAACTTTTGTGTGGAAAAAAGTTTCAACTGGTTCGAAGGGGTTTTGCCCTGGTACTTGTTGCCCACCAAAGGATGTGGGCTGGGGTTTTGTGGGTGGCGCAGCATCTGCTAAGACAAACATAAATTAGATGCCATTGTCCGACCGACCGCAAAACTTTGGGGCCACCCTCTAATGATGCCACATTCAGACGACGACGATGGCCACGGCGGCGGCACTGGCGGCTGCGGTGGCGTTGTCGTTGGTCGAGGCATAAATTAGCCAAAAAGCCATTCGCGCTAGGTGGCGCTTCAACTCAAATTAAATGTTAATTTCATGCCATCATAATCACCAACATCGTCGGGGGTTTCTAGTCGTTCTAGTCGTCCGAGTCGTCCTCGCCGTGGTCGCCACACATGACCTCATTAAGGCCAAACCGTTGAGCAGCATTGTTGCTCCTCGCTCTCCGACTCCTCTCCTCGTAGTATAATAAAAGAGCAGGCTGCCCCCAACACAAAAGTCCAAAACCGCAGCGAACACATCCCCACACATACCCCACAAATAAACAACCGATTGGGTGGGGCCACGGGTCGCGTCGCGTAGCGTAGCGTTTCCACGCTCTCTGCTCTCCGCTCTGCAAATAAACTGTAAAAATGTTTACCGACAATTTTCTACACAATTTTATATCCCGCAAGACTGACTCGTGTGTCTCGGACTTTTTGTGTGCCCCTTTAATTTTGATGGAGGGTATAATGATTTAAAGCAGATGTTGGGCTTAATGTATGCTTAATAATATTCAGTGGCCATCGAAAAGATGGTTCTTCCAGAAGATCCTTTGTGGTTCCCCAGGTATTACAGGTATTACACGTCTCACGCGTCACACAGCAGCGCACATCGGTTTAATCCTAATGCCGAATTCTCAAGGGTATCTTCCACTTCGTTATCCCAAAAATCGTGCCTTACTTTCTGTTGTTTTTCTGTGTTTGTCTGGAGGAGAGTACCCACGGAAAAGGCGCGCTTGGATTTCAGGCAAATTAGGGTGCGCATGAGGTCATATTAATGTGGTTAATTACAATAATTAGAAATTTAATTAAGGTGTGTGTGTGTGTGTGTGTGTGTGTGTGGCGCGAGTATGTGTCCGTGTCCACTCAAATCGAATTTACATGTTAAAGAGCTGTAAAAAAAATTGTTGGAAATAAGCTACTGAAATTATACGCCATATATATATACGCCATATAAATACAATATAATTATGTATTGTTGGTTGCCCCGTTCCCTTTTCATTTCTGTGCGCGGTTACGGCGTGGGGTTGGGGTCACGGCAGGGGCAGGGGCAGGGGCAGGGCTAACTGCTTTGTTTGTTAGTTGAAGCTTAGTTAGTCATGTCGCACTAACAGAGTGGTTTGTGCTAACCAGAAAGGGTACTTATTACAGCATGGCACTATGCAAATGAGGATGTGATGGAGGATGGTGGTGGGGATTTCTGAGGTGTCTTTCGGTTGGATGAAGTAATAAGAAAAGGAGATTATATGGTTTTGGAAATATTAAGACATTTGACGCGTGTATACCAGGCTGATGGGTGTTGCTGCATGACACGTGACACTTGTAGAATGATGCTTAAATATCAGGAATTTTATAGAGAAGTGGGTTAAGCAAATTGTGTTGCTTTTTGTAGCTTAATCTGAATAGAAATATTCCATAATTTCAATCAATACCAATTAGGTATTCAAATCCCCTCAGTTCGCCCCAAAATGTAATCTTATACACCTCCTCCAACAATGAAGACCCATAACCCGATCCTGAACCCATTTTCGCCCCCGCAAAACAACGAACCAAAAACCGAACTTTCCACATCAATTTTGGCCATAATCCCCTTGCCTTTAATGGACTTGCCATGTGGACTAATCTAAACACAGTCATACATAGATCATATGGCCAGAGGTTCACTACCCTTCAATTATTTCTGGCCCCAAAAAACCACATGTTGTTTGGCTCACAACCGAATAAACCGGAAGGAAGGAAGTGGGCTAGTGTTTATGAGGGGCGGAGGGCGGAACAAACTCCCAGTTTATGGCCCGGTCATAGGCCTACACACACACACAAACACACACGGCACGAAAGGACCAAGGACCAAGGACCGCGCCGAAAAATGAACAGAGCGCGTCAGAAATGTGCGTTTAATTAGAGTTTTTACATGTCATTGATTTCCCCACACATACTACACACATACTCGTACTCCTGGCAGTCCATTTTCCAGTGTGCATGTCCGTCATGAAGGTATTCCTTCTATTTGGATATGCCAGGAATTGCTATTCGGTATTTTATGTACGATGCATTTGATTTGCTTGTGTTTAAGGGTAGCAGAAACAAGCGCACTTTTTATTACGATTTATACGTATACCTAGCATGGATTTGGTTTTTGGTTTTGGCTTTTGGATATGGGAAAGGAAATGGCATGTATTCGGCTTGGGAGAACCCTCTCTTACCCAAGTAACAACAGTGGAGAAAATTGAGTGATTGAGAAGAGGTGGGTTTTTTTTTCTTAGAGGAATGGGGGAGATAATTTAGTCATTTGTATCATGGGAGTCGTGGAAAAGGAATGGAATTGACAGATGGAAGCATTTCCGAAACCCCATAAAGTGGCACGTGTGCCTTTCAAAGTAATTGAACGATAATGAACCAGAAAATTAATTCTAATGTTCTGATTCAGATATTTTATGATATTTTTTTAAATATTTATCCCTTGAAAATGTTCCATACATCAATCAATCAATAAAACAGTTCATACATTCTTATTGTTTTAGTTTATTTAATTTATTATTGTTGGAGCCTTTAGTTCGGTCCGGTGGGAGTGCATCAGCATTATCTACATTTTTAATAAGAGAGTTCAAGGGTAAGCGGTTAAGCGGTGCCTATCTAACTCATAATCCCAGCAGCTCTGTTGCATACCTTTCTGTTACTCTATTCTTCAGTTAATTTCATTATAAGCCTTCTCTTAGAGTCGCCATGCAGCACTGGCAGCACAGGCAGGGCATCTCTGGAGTCGTAAACTGCTTCTTTTTCTCAGTGTCGGATTCCCACATTTTATTTAGTTTATTATGTAATGAATATTTGCAAATCTCGCTGACTTTCCTCGACTCTTTCTTCGCCCCTGCCTGGTAGTGCTGCCCATGGACTGTGGCGCCACATAGCTGAAGACTTGAAGTAGATTTAATTTGCGTATGAAAAATTCCTTTTGCAGCAGGAGCAATTCCCCAAACGAGTTGGCTCCACGAGTTGGTTGCTGGTTCGTTCCTGGCTGGTTCCTTGCTTCTGGCTTCCTACTCTGGCTTCTGGATATTCCTGGGATCCCGCGATGCGGACTCTCTGGCTGCCTCTCTCTGTTATCCCCTCTCCGCTCGTCTCCTCTGCAGTGGTAGTTGTTTAGAGGATATGCATAAGAATGCCTTGCATTTCCGTTTCAGCTTAATGCGAATGTGTTGTGTTGGTGAACTTTATATTCTGCGCTGTGTTTTTCGCAAGCAGTGATTTCCTATTTGCTCCTTTCCCCCGTTTTTGCAGTCCCATCCTCCACCCATTTTGCATTCCCAGTACCCAGAACCCAGGGCCGGTTTCCCATCCTCCCGTTCTGCATTGCCATTGCCATTCCCAGTGCCCATTTCCCAGTTCTCATCCTCCGATGCAAAAGTGGAATTGCTCCGAGTTTATTTTATGCTTTGAGCAAAGTTTCGTTGCATATTTTAAGGCAGTTTTGCCGGCTGCAGTTATGTATGTACTCCACAGCACAGAGAGAACGCAGAACACAAAAAACAATCAACTGCGATTTGTTGTGGAGAAATTGCGAAATTATGCAAAAGTCAGGTGGGTGGCGGCAAGGCCCTCCCCTCCCCCCTACCGCTCGAAACATATTTTCCGTGCTTTCCAGGCGTTTGTCAGACAGACAGACAGACAGGCAGACGAGTGGATAGTTCAGGCATTTGAAATAATTTGATGTTTTCATATTTATTAAAATTCCACCATACCCCCCGGCAGCCCAGGGGATCAGCCACGACCAGAACCTTTGGCAAACAAAACAAAGTGCCAGCAAATCAATTACAAAGCACACACCAACAACCACTCGACAATCGGGAAAAGTAGAAAACTTTACATGTGCATATGGCCTGCATATATATATATATATATATATATATATATGTGTATATATATATAGTGTAGGAGGAGTCCTTTCAGCCCTTTCGAAGTTCGTTGTCCGTCGTTTGCATGGGAGTACGGGTACGGGCACGGGTATGGCCACTCGTTCCGTTCCGTTTGGGTTTCCCGTTTGCATGTTTGATGCCTATCTTTAATTAGAGCGGCGCTAGAATTGATGACGGGCCCAAGTCAGCGGCTCGTTTTGTCGAGTGGATAGCCAAAGAGAGATAGAGAGAGAGGTGTGAGTGAGGGAGCAATGATGGAGCCTCTATCACCAGGTAATTACCTGACAGGAAATGCAAATCTAGCCAAAGGATACGATTATTTTTCTTTCACTCCACTTTTCATTCGATCGAACACTGCTCTCTCTCTCTCTCTCTCTCTGTCTCTTCTGCCTTTAAAAGCATTCACCTTCTCTTTTGCCTGTCCTGAGCTGTTACAAGGATACACCTTCTCTCCTGTCTTGCTGCTGTTTTGAAGGCGTGTGCCGTAAACCCATTTTAAATAAAAGTTTCGACAGCTCGGCAACAAATTTGTTTGTTGGCAAGAAAAAGGGGAGAATTTCCCACCCATGAAAAGGCCCGCTGCTGTCTCAGTCTCATCATAATCAGCGGATGGCCTGTCGAGCAGCTGCTGCTGCCTGCCTGCCTGCCTCTGTTGCTCACTTTTCTTTGGGTCACATAAACGGCAACATGTCAACCACAAAAACCGCAAAACTTGGCAAATAAGTTTTTCTCCTTCGCTTTCGCCTTCTTATTTTTTTTTTGGTCCGGAAAAGCGGCCCGTCGACTGCTTCGATTGAAAATCAACTCACACACATCCAGCAAGATGGAGAGGAGAGACACAGAAAAGGGCACACATGCATGGGGTTCTGATTCACACACGCGTGTGTGTGTTGATTTTTCTGCTGTCAATTGGAGGGGAAAAAGGTGGCACAGTGGTGTAGGATTAAAGCAAAAACTAAGATGTCTTGGAATATAATGTGGAAAAGGGCAAAACAAAATCATATATAAGTGTAAGTTTTCATTTGGAAATGATTGGAAACTAACGAACTAGAAGCATGATAAAGAGAATCCATAGAAAAATTATATTTCGGGTATTAATTCTTTCAAATTGGGTCAGAATGGGTCAGAGTATTTCTTTCTTTAAAATTCGTTCAGAGCCGTTCTACTTCGAATCGTGGGAATGTAATACAGAAACGCTAACCGACCGATGAGCGCTGCTGCATAACAGCTGACACATGAATCCAAACCCAAGAATATGTCTTGCTTTGGTCTTTCTGTCACGTATTCCCTGTTAGAATTAGTTGCAAAAACTTTCCATTCCATGAGAATCCTTAAGAATATTTTAAATCTCCACTTTAAGTCCCTGAACATTGCCCAACCATCTACTACCCACAGTACAGTGTCTGCTCGGATGTTTAATCCCAAACACAAAACACACACATTCGATTTCCTTTCGCTGTTAGGAGTAAGCTGCTCCGGAGTTGGGTGTTATTTTCAATTTAGCTGTTGATAAGCATAAAAATCACTGAGTTTCTGGGCTTTAAATTTTTATGTAAACAGGCAAGCGAGAGGCAGGCACACAGCTCGACAATATCCTGGGGCCTCATGCCATTCTACTTTGGCACTATTGAAGCAGTCACTTCAATGTCAAGCATCAGCGGGTCCTTCAGTTGCCGGAATCCTGGGGACTTGGGCGTGGGCACGGGCACGGGCACAGCCACGGGCACGGGCTCGGGCTCTCACTCTCTCTCATCAGCATATCAATGGCGGGCGCGCCAAAAAGTGTGCTATGATTTTTTCCCTACCATTTTAATTACGTCTAACGTCTGTTCTGTCGCGGGGTCCTTACAGCATTTCTAATTTTACGCTAGAGAAATTTTATATGACTGAATTATGTTGTGTTGCATGGGCCATGGCCATGGGAGCGAAGTGAACTGTCCGTTAATAATTTCCAGGAAAAGTGCCCGAGTGGCGATGGGGGAGAACTTTAAACGCTTTTGTTTGGTGGGTTTTTCGGTTTTTTTAATTAAGCCACGACGAGGCGCTTTAAACGGGCTTTCCCTTCACTCCTCGTCCCATCGCCTGCCCCTCCACCTCCACCACCGTCTCAAAATCAAAGTTGTCTACGGCAGTTCCTTCAAGTATCATCAGCGCCCCGGCATCACTTGCATACGAAAGCAGACATCCTTCGGAATTATGCTAAGCATATGCTTACAGGGACGAGTGGACGAGCAGACTGGGGCCTGTGCTGGTAATGACAGGGAGAAGACCAGCAGACCCTCCCCGCACTGTAAAGGGACGCACGAATACGCAACCATCCAAAAAGGACAACAAGCTTTATTAATGTTTTATGTGTATTGTGTGCCGCATACTAAATAGCAAATCCTGTAAAAATACCAAAAGAGAAATAGCGAGAGGAAGTCCCATACCCATACCCATCCCCATCCCCCGTCCCCATATCCATTGACAATGTCAATTGAAAAATCTCTTATTCGGTGACCCTCCCCTACCCAGAATGGCAGCAGAATGAGGGACAGTCAATAAGCAGGCGAAAGCAAACTAATTAGTTCCAATGAGCAAACAAAATGGGGCAACATTCAGGCACTAATAGCTGGTAATTCTGGGGCGTGATTGGGGAGGGGTATGCTATGCCTCACCAAGCAGGTGTTGGGAATCAGGAATCAGTGGGGGAAAATTTTGGTAGGTTTTCGGATACTGGAGCAGCAAAGATGTGTTTAGAGTTTGGAGCTATATTATAAATCGTAACTGCTTTACCGAAACGTATTGTACTTTAAAAAATGTATCGTAAAGTGTATTTAATATTATCGATTTTTATATATCCATTTTTACCTTTAAATATTTTTTGCAATGCCACAACATTGCAGTACTGGCACCTTCGCCATTCAAAAGAAAAAACCAAAGCTTCTTATGGTCCAAAAAAAAAAGCGTAAACAATTTGAATGAGTATCTATTGGAGCACATTCCCCTGCAAAGCAGCAGCAGCAGTACCCGCTCCAGTAAATACGGTATATGTAAGTCCCTGCCTTCTTTTTTTTTTGTATTTTTTGATGGAGGAAACACCTGGTGATGGGTAGCACAATGAGAATGCAGCCATGTAGCGCCAGCCATAGCCGTAGCGAAAGAGATAGCTGGGTGTGGGTGTGGGTCTGGAGATGGGTGGTAAAGAGAGAGACCGCCAAGCATTTTTAATTAAAAAGCCGCGTAAGGCGATGCAGAAGAAGGAAGACCGAACCGAACCGAAACGAAGCGAACCCTGGGCCAAATGGTAAGGAAAGGAAGCGACCGAGCACAGCACAGACCATAAAATAAATCCACGCCAGAAAGTATGCAACAAAAGTTTGCAATTAAAATTCAAATAACATGCTGCAGGAAAGGCAAAAAGGGCGAGGGAGAAGAAGAAGGCAAAGGCATGTGCATGGGCATGGCATCAACAGCGTTAGAAGGAAGCGCACAAAGAACTCAATGTGTTGAAAAGTGGCAGACAATTCTTAGAAAACCGCCAAAGCTCACTCTCACTCACACACTGAGACACAGTACTGATCACACATGTGTGTGTGCGTGTGTGTGTGCGCCCATGAATCACACACGAAATGTAATAAAGCTTTGCGTTCCCCCCTTTTCGCTCGCATTTTCCCATTTTGCTCGTATACGCAATTCCCATTTCATGTAGCATACTTTTGTGCGTTGTGCATTTCGTCTGGCGGTTGTGGCGGTTGTGGATTGTCCCCCCCACCCCCTCCCAGTCCCTTTCCCACATGGCAAACATCATCATATTCATTATTATGACAGTTGTTGTCACAATTAAAACAATACCAACAACAAAAGTCGTAAGTTTACATGGTAATTAAATATTTTAATATGCCTGCGTGCCTCGAAGAGAGCGAGCGAGAGTCTGTCTCTGTGTGTCTCTGTACGTTCTCCACCATTTGGCACTCCGCTTGGGTCTACCCATTTGGAAGCTTCTCCTCTCAGTTTGGTTTTCGAGGTTTTGGTGACTGCGGTGTCGGCACGGCAAGGCAGGGCAGGGCAGGGCAGGGCAGGGAAGGGCAGGGAAGTGGCGTGGAGCCCTTCCAGGAAATGAAGAGATAGCATAGGGTGGTGGTACGCGCAGTGGTGGCAGCGGTTAAAATGGCCAACAGCTTGCCAACGTCTGCAAAACGCAACAAATTGCCAGCCATTGTGTGTGTGTTCTGAGCGTTATATATTTTTGAAAAATTTTGTCAATGCACTTGAAGAAATTTCAGAGAATAAAATAAATTATTTATTTGGAACATTTTTGTTTACAAATTTGTAGCGTAATGTAAATGTATTAAAATGCCATTTACCCATATAAAAGTTAAAAAATTGAGTACATTTATAAAATGGATTAACTCTTCAATAAAATCAAAGAACAGAAATCTACTTTTGGCAACAAACTTCAGTTAGAACTGAAGGCTATAATTAATTCAATTACCTTTTATTATTACTTTTATTAACAAAGATTTCTCATATTTGTTAAATGCCTTTTTGTTCAAGATTTCCTAGATTTCCATTTATTTCGAACTTTATAAAAGATTTCCACCACAAATTCTCTACAAAGTCCCTCCACAAATTCCCTACAAAGTTGTGTCATCTTTTGCCATTTTCTCGCCATGTAATTTTAATTTTCTAATTGTCAAAGTTGTGCGTGGAGTATGTCCACACATACACACTCGTACGTTTCTGTATCCTGCTGCTGTCTCCTGCTCGCCCATACCCATTCCCGCGACACACATCATCCTTTAGCTTCAGATGTTGTCGTCGTTTGAGTGATTCTCATTCTCATATGCGTGCTGTTTCTGGTTCCTATTCCAACTGTTGCTCAACTTTTCCTCATATGTGTGTGTGTGCGCGTATACATGTGTATATATGTATATGTAGAATGCGGCATTTTGCTATGCATTTAATTACAACTTTATTTAAATATTTTCTGCACCATGTCGCGCTGTCAACATTTCGTCAGAGCCCCAACTTCATTTCCTTCTCCTTCTCCTTTGCTTGCCATTGGGAGACTGGCATTAATTAATTCAATTGAATGCTGCGTCTGTCATTTCCGTTGTGGATTCTCGCTCTGGATTCTCGGCATTCGCCTTCTCTCATCCACGTCCTCGTTTTAATCTGATTTGAGCACGCACTTAGGCATTATTGAATTTAAAGAAGAAAAAAAAGAGAGAAGAACGAAAAAGGAAGCAAGAAGGCGAAGAAGGAACGAAACTTATACACAATATTGCTTATTTCGGTTAAATAAGACAATTCATTCAATTTGTGGCCACTAAATCAACCATAATAATAACCACAACAAATGGACCTCCCCCATAACCGAGCAGCAGCAGCAGCAGCAGCAAAAGGAAAAGCTCAGGCAAAAGCTATATAGAAAAAAAAAGGAGGTGGACCAGAGAACCAAGCCGCAAATTCAACGCCCAATTTGTGCCGCGCTGCTGCTTCCGTTGTCAATAACAATTTACGGGATAAGAAACACAGGGACGAGATGCCAAGGACAATAATCGAAAACAGCAGCGGCAGTAGCAGCCGGTCAGTAGAAAATATATATTTCCTTTTATATATACATATATCCTATCTGGAGGGTATTATGCGTTTTGGGAAGATTTATGGACCGAGCAGGAGAAAAAGTCTCCCTATAGGGATACTCCCCAAGGGAGTATTCTTGGATCGAAATAAATGGAAAATTGGGCTAATAGTCTGAAACTTTCCCATAGATTCCTCTCAAGTCGGAGCCGCAGTTTTAAGCTCTGGTTAAAAAGATATGTGAGTTCTTTTTATCTTAGTATTATGGATTCCACCTTCAATATCTCACTTGCAAATTGAAGCCTTAATTTTTTAAGGGTATCAATAGCTTCGTTTTCAGTGGTTAATCTTTCTTTCCGTTGGTGATTTTTTTCTTCGTTGTTCCTCTGATATTAATAATCCCGAATACGCAACGGAGCAACGGAGACCTTTGAGAGAGCTTGCAGGACCCATGGCCAAAAGCGATCAGCCAGGCCCCCAACAAATGAGCTCGGACAGGAGACAGGAGGCGGAGGAGAGAGTCTCTCTCTAATATGTCACTGTTGGTGCCAATAACAATAATAAGCAGCAAAACAAAGCCTAAAAGCTGCCAACCATAAATTCAGTTCAGCAAGGAGGCAGGCGGCAGGCGGCGTAGGAGTTGGCCATCCAAGACGTTGACAATGTCAGGCACCCGGACTGGCCTGGACTGGCATGAGGAGTGTGGTGGGTGACTCCAGTCTTGAAGTGGAGCCCGGCTCCCCATTCCTCTGTGCCAATTTGTGCTGCAAAATTTATGAAAAGTTCAATTTATTGTGCGACATTATTTCAGCACATAGTTTGCTCAGAAAAAGCCGGCTCAGGCTCAGGCTCAAGCCCAGGCACAGGAGGCAGGCAGGCAGGCAGTGCGACGATGAGGCATTGTATACCCTGTTTACTTTGCTGTGGATGGGGAAGTTATTAATTTAAAATGCGTAAGGCATTACGGGAATGGAGCGGAAAGGCAGAGAGAATTCCATTCAATAAATATTGGTGTGTGGGATTTGGTATATCAATCTTTTATTAAATTTCAAAGTACATTTATTATTGGGATTCCTTTCGGATGCTTGAGCATAAAAATCTTTTAGACTTAACAGAACTTTTTTTATGTGGGAATATCTCATTCGGCGGGAATGAGTTCGTTTTATATCAAATTTATTATCAAAATGTAGTTAAACATTAAGAAAATATTCATCCTTCCTGCAGCAATATCTTTCATTCCACCATAACTTATTTTTAACTATAAAATATTTTTACTCATCGGAGTACACCCCGCATAATTTTCCAGGGTAAACAATAAGTCATTTAGCCAAGTTCTTGTGCCTTTTGTTTTGTGCTTTGAACTTTAGAAATTTATTTTATATTTTATTTAGAAACTTTTCAAAATTTTACTTGTGAATTACTCACACATGAAAGAAATGTTGGCATATCAATTTTTATGCCATACGCATATGTATTATTTCTGCATTTACATACTCATACTCGTATGCGGGTGTACACATATTTATGTGGGTGACTGTGGCTGTGTGTGTGTGTGTGTGTGTGTGTGACGGCGGTAACATATGCCATAAATTGCCTGAAGTGCTCTCTACACCGACTTTCTCTGCTGCTGCTGCTGCTTCTGCTTTATGTTCTTTATGCCATCATCCATGCCATCTTTCCAGTTGGGAAACAAATGCTTTGGCATTATTGAAATTTCTTGTTTTTTTTTGTCTGTTTGGGTTTTTCTTTCTTTTGCTTAAACTTTTCTTTTTGCTTTTGCTCTTGCTGTTTATGCGGGCCAGACAATAACCCTCTCTCGACTTCACATCAATTTTACATCAATCCATATCGAAGCAACACACACATCACAACCCCCCCCCACACACACACACACAGACATATTATATTATTGTGGATGTTGTTGGCGTAAGTTGATTTGCATATTTTTTTTTTGGTTGGCATCCTTTTACTCTGTTTGCTCTCTGGATTCTTTCACAACATTAGCAAACGCATCTTGACTTTGCAGCAGAGTCGTCTCCCTCTTCCGCTCCCCCTTTTTCATCTGTATCTCAGTCTCCTGTTTCTATGTATGTTTTTTCTAGGAAGTGCAGATGAAAAAGTAAAATTTTCTCAAATTTATGGGGCAGTTTGTCTTTTGTTTCGTATGTGTTGCTTTTGTTTGATGTTCTTGCATTTTTGAGCAATTTTTGGGTCGTTTATACCACAACTTGACATTGAATGCGAAATAATACATCATGTGGCTTCTGTGGAAGAGAATTTTTGCAATAGAAATGTATTAGGGTACTGAAATTTGGGTATTTTTCTAACCATTTAAAGTTTTAAAAATTGAGTTCAGAGTTTATTAGGATTTTTTAACTCGAATATCAATTTTCTTTTACTATTATTCTTTATTTAATGCCAAAATCTGTTTGCTAATTATTTTTCCAGAGCTTCTTGGTATTTTTTGCGTATTTTTGACATTTTTCTGCTAATTAGAATTATTATTATTGAGTTTTTATGAAACAAAAGCGTGGATTTACCTGTTTTTGTAAATTCCAAGTCGACTTAACGCGTGTATCTAGGTATTTTGTACCGTATACATTTTTTTTTGTTGGCTCCCAACCGTCTGTGGCAACAAATTAATTAGTTAGGCTTTGTTGTCATATTGCAGCTTCATTAATTAAAACCGAAAGCAACCCAAACCCAAGCCAAAACCAAAGCCTTGATCCCCAGATTTGCTCTAGGCAGATAGATAATGAAAAATGAAGCATGAAAGTCATTCCAAGGGATGGGGAAACCAGCTACACCAGATACAAAAACCAGAAAATATTCTCAGCACCAGGACCAGGCGCAGGACCTGGACGACCAAGGCAGAGGAGTTCTAGGCATTTTGTCAAAAAGTTAAGTTGTAGGCATTTTTCTGGCCAATAAGGGAAATTATTTTACATGAGTCAGCATATCAAAAATGTGAAAGTAATTACCACAGCAAAAGCAGCCTTATCATCCCCTGAGCTACGTACATATAGAGTAGAGATGGTACTCGTATGATACAGGAAAAAGAAGAGATACTATTACCTGTCCATGAAAGGCATTCTGAAGGCATTTTGTAATCATATAAATTGATGGCTTACATCAAAATGTGATTGTTAAGGGGCAGTGGTTAAGGGAATTGCCTAAATGAGTTGTGCATTTTAGGATGATAATCGTGGGGCTGCATGGGGGTAATAGAATATCCAAAAAGAAAACTTTATTTATGATTGCAGTTTTCCATAAATTTCTATACACCTCTGCCCCAGTACTATCTATCGATATTTGGCTTACTTTTTTGGTTTATATATGATTTAAATTTGTACAGAAAATCTACCATAAAAACAGTTTCTTTGGGAATCATTTACTAAGGATTCAACTGGAATTAGGAAGAGTTAAAGACTAGTTATGGCTATGGATATATATTCAGTATTATATTTTTATACGTGCATAAAATAAATACTTGTATGTTTTGCTGTTCTTTAGATTGTGTTGATGAAAACGCGATTGATGGTTTTCTGTTTTCGAGACAACTAAGTGCCATTTTTGTCCCTAGCTAAAATGTTGACTAACCTTCCAGTTTATTGATTTGTTTACTTTAGTTTTTGTTATCTTGCTTAAAGTTTTTCCCCGTACCTGGGGGTTGCGCTTTCACTTGCTTTCTTTTAGCTTTTTGTCATACCAACATAGTGTGTTGCCAGGTTTACCTCTGGAGTTTCTCCCTGGTGGCCAGATAAGCAGAGTGGGGGTGTAGGTCGGAGGCATGTGCAACTCTCTGCGACAATGCGCGCACATGACCCCTTTTGCTTGACCTCACTTATCTTACTTAGTGGTTTACGGGGGCGAATCCACCACTGCCTCTGGTGCTGGTGTTTGGTGCTGGTGTGGTCTGGTCTGGTATGGTCTGGTCTCTGGCTTGGACTTGGCGCAAAGACAAAGGCTGTAACTCCCAGGCACCCCGCACTTTTGTGATATTTATGTCGCCAGCTGTTGGCATTAGTGGACGACGACGACGACGACTGGGCTTTTAAGGCCCGAGCATGTCTTCTGTCCCACATGGCAATAATGTAGCTGGGTGGGTGAGGGAGATATGTTGTTGCCGCATTAGGTTTCAGGCCACAGAAAGCTTAGGCTTGCGTTGCCCCGTCCATGTCAGAAAGAGTTTTTGTGGCTGCCCCAATATGCCCATCCCTCCATCCTGATGTATCCCTGATGTGTGTGTTTGTGTGTGCGGGCAATAAACTTGTCGCTTGTTATTATCGTCTTAATCGTCTCCGACTCGGAGCATTACATACATTAATGTTTATTTCCCTTATATGTTTTTTTCTTTTTTGTTGTTGGTTCTTTTATGTACTCCCGCCCTCCTCATAATTGCCTGTCATTGCAACAGTTGGGCTTTCGTTTTGGGCCTCTCTCGGAATTGATGAAACTTTCACTTAAGCACTGCATGGAATCCTGCCTGTTTTCAGGTTTCTGGTTCTCTCCAGAGTTCTCACCAGTCTCTAACTTTTCTGGGCTTCTGGACAACCTGCGGTGCAGGTTTTTCGCTACCACAAATTTACATAAACCCTCGTACTAAAGAACATTTATCAAAACCTGTAAATGTACATATTTTCATAGTCAGTTTTTTCCATTCTTTTGCACTTTTTGGTGAAGATACTCTTTTAAAAATTGAGTTTTTAGATTTGGTGGTGAATTTTGAGGGGTGGAGAATAAAAGAAAATTGGTTTCTTTTATATATTTTATTTTATTCAGTAGATAATGAATTATAAAATTTTTAAAACTAAGCAAGTCACACTTTGAGTCTTTTCTTAGTTTTTGCCCACATTTTGAAGGGAGTCTTAGGTCTAATGTAATATTTTTAGGTTTAAATGTTTATTCTAAAGAATATTTTTGTGATATGTATAGCAACTGTTTCCGTTCAAACTACTTTCCAAAAGAAATATAACATAGAAATCACATAGATCTCTTCGCGCATTTATTTTCCTAGAGCATTCAAACTTCTTTAGTTTTCTTTCTCTTGGCAGCACTCTTGTTTTTAAATAATGCGTTTAGGGCCACGTGACAAAGTTCTGTAAGAGAAATGCCTATAATGCCACGGACTCCCCAGTCTGTCCTGAAAGAAAACTCACTACATAATCTCGACGCGTCGCGACATTTGCTGCATAATAATAAACAAAAGGCAACAGAAAGGAGCTCCAGACGAAGGGAGCAAGAAAAGAAGTCAGCGACAGGCAGCGATTTGAGAAACAATAAAACAAAGACTAGTCGGAGGAGGCACACGGATACGGGGGATTGGCTGGGGGACGGCTGGGTGGGTGCGTTCGGGGTTGCGTTTGCTAGAGACAAAAGGCCAAAGAAGGCATTGCATACTTTACGGCTATATGACTGTAGGCTTAGCGACAAAACATTTATGCTTTGTTGGATTTTGTACGTAAAGGAAGCCAGTTCCACGAAGTAGCAAAGAGCCGGGTAGGGGCAGGGGCAGGGCACCCGACGTGATTGTCTCTCAGTCTGTCTGCTAGTTTTCGACAAGCATTGAGTGAGGGGGAAGCTGAAGGATGAAAAGGTTACATATTAATTCTCAACGCAAAAGGTAAAGGTTAAGGTGAGATGAAGATAGAAAAGTTTTCTATGGTATGGTATTAGGTATATAAATGGAGGATTGAAAGAGGGCTCAGACTTAAGTTGAAGAATGATTGTTGGAACGTTGAATATATTTGTTAGACATTTGAACTTTTTGTTGCATAAAAAAAGAAGATACTTTCGGTGTGGAAAAGAGAAAACTCTATTGGTATAGAAAAATGTGCACTAGACAAATGAAAAGTGAAGATTTTACTCATCTTTAAGTAGGAACTTGTCAAAGAAACTCATTAAGTATTTGGTGTACACTTTCAAGAGTTTCCCACCCCCCAGAGTTGATGTTGGTGTAAGTTTTCAGGAATTTCACAAGCCTCATCTTAGCCTCAGGTTCCCTTGCAGGCAGCATCAACAGCAGAACAGAACGTGAGAGTATTATATTGAGATACATGAAATTCATTTTAGTTCTTCAACTTGACACGGTCTTAGTCCTTCGTGTCTTTGCGCACAACTTTCCCGCCCAGTGTCTTGGGCGAGAGTAATTTCAGCTATTTATCAAGGTATGACAATGCGGATTTTGCACGGCATTTAAAATGCCCGAGCAAATCTCGGAAACTTCAGACTTCAGATTGGCGCTCGCCTCCCCAGGACCACCGACCACCACGTGTAGAAGAGCACTTAAAGGCATCGCCTTTTCTCTCGCCCTGGCTCCGCACCCTCCTGTCCTGAAGGCAAGAAGTCCTGGCACGGATACCAACTTGGGCTTACTTTGCATTGTTTTGCTTGGGAGACGACTTAAGTGTTGCTGTTTACTTTTGTGCACATTTAGCTGCCAGCCATTGTTGGGTGTTGGTGGTGGCGGTATTGTACCCTTGAAGCGGGTATTATTGTCCTGACCAAGTATTTGCAAATGCACAAGAATGTACGACTTTTAGCAGCAAACGGCAAAAGATTCAGCCATCTGTCAGTCTGAAAAATGTAGTTCTTCCAAGAACAATCAATTGACAAGGGTATCAACCTCTTCGGCTTTACCCGTCAGCATACATTTGTTGTTGCGATTCTGTTGGTGAGGATTTTATGTTGCCTACTTTTCGGCGGCGCCGACTTAATGCGTGTGTTGAACCAGCACCAGTAGCAGCATCAAGTGCTAGACAAGTTTTTCCTCTCGTTTGACCATCTGCCAGAGGCCTTTTTTGGCAGCTTATAAATAACACAGATTAAACAAAACACCAAAAATGAAAAAGAAACTTTTGTGGCGGCCAGTAAAACTTTTTCGTCCATCATGATCATCATCAATATATACGAAATACATGTGTGAGCGTCTCAGTCTCTCCTCTCTCTCTCTGTCTCTCTCTCTCTCTGGCGGCTGTCTGTATGTATACATATGTATATACTCAATATAATTTCTGTCAAAAGTTGAAACTAATGAAAGCCAAAAGCCATGCTAATAATAATAAAACTTTGTCCAGCCCTGCCTCTCGGCAAACTTTTTGCATTGTCCAGAGGTCTGAATCTCACCTACAGAGACAGACAGAGAGTGAGGGGACATTTGGTTGACACTTGAGCTTTAGTTCAGTTTTTGGTGATTGCTTTCATGGTGGTGGTAGCTATATGTATGTATGTATGTATCTATATGCATCTAATACATTTCATAAATATTATGACAAGCTCAATAAAATATCAAAGCATGCTTACTGGGGCGTCTACGTGCGTGAAATGAAAGCCAAGCGACGGAGAGACGACAATTTTGTATTTGCTGAAAGGTAGATGCTTGGAATACACTACGGAAAAAGGTGTAGGCAGAACATTAAAAATGTTTCAAAGTTTTGAGATCTTATTGGTAAACAGAGGTTAAGGATTGCTTGAGATTTTTCTGTTGAAGAAAATATTTTATTTTATTTTACTATATTCAATTTTAAGCAGATCTTTAAATTCATAAATTATGCACCCATTAAATTGTAAAACATTCCCTATACAAAAATGAATATACCTGAAATTTTTTTTTGCAAACTCAAGAAAGCATCGTTCAATTCAGGGGATCTATTTAGGCTTTGGGTTCCTTTGGTTTTTCTCTCCTGGCAATTTGGCAAGTGCCTGGAACAGTTTATGAAATTGCCAGGTTGTGTGCAAAGGCATTCCCTTACCATTCCATTTTCTTGTCATCATCTTTGCTGCTGTTGTTTGTGTTGGTGTTGCTGGTGCGATGTTCTTGGCCTTGTTCTTGATGTTGCTTTTGTCCAATCATAAATTGCTAAGGCCTACTCACAGAGGATACCGCAGAAAACCTCCCTGGTGGTAGGAGGGCCAGACACCATCCATTCGACCAGACCCGACCACACGTGTGTCTTGCGTCTCATAAAGTTTGCGGCATTTTAAGCTGGGGCCCGGCTTACGAGGTAATCCCGCCTAGAAATAATGAGTGTTGCCATGTGGCCGAATGTCTTCGTCTTCGTTTTGGTATCTATCTCTTTTTAAAAAAAAACAGAGATTGTTCAAGAATATAGATAGATTTTTGTTTAGGCAGAGGCGGGGGGATGGCAACACAACAAATCCCCATTTAATGGAGTGGGCGTGGGCGTGCGCTTATGCGTATGCGGCTCTTCCAAAATTCAGAATAGTTTTCCACATCCAAAAACAAGTTAACTTTCCAGGCACAGGCCTTAAGGCAAACACTGTCTCTGTCCTGCCTCCCTTTCGACCCTCTCTTTGCACGTGTTGACAATTTTTTGGCCACAACTTTACATTAGGGCTAGAAGCAAAAACTAATTATATTAACATGTCATGGAAAATTTGTACGTATTTGGTCAAAAATGGGTTTTCCACTTGGTTTTTGCCTGCTTTTAATGCAGAGTTTGCCAAGTCATTTTTTGGCACAGCAAACAGGGGGCAACAGGACACCACCAGTAGTAGTAGATGTGGTCAGGAGTTATGGTTTGGGAAAAAGTTGCAGGCGAAAGTTTGTTAAGCCTCTTAATGGATATTGAAATGTGGAATTAAGTGGGTCAAAATGTGGGCGAATTTAAGCAGAAAATATACAGAAATTCTGTCCAGACAATCACACATCAATTGTGAAGCAATTAAGGTTTCTCACAGTGGTTTCTTTCCCTTAAAGAGCTCTCTTTTCCAAGCACTGGTCGAAATCAAATTAAATTTGCTAGAATATCAACCATTTCGGGTGGAAATAATATTTTTTCTTGATTTTTGTTTAGATTTTGTTGAGTGAAAATATTGTTAAAGACTTGCTGTTGGCGGCACAGACTTACTGACTGAAAAATTGAACCGAAAAAACATCAAATTGAGCAGCAATTAGAGACCATGACAGGGTTTCTTCTTTTTCAACTCAAACTATCATTCCATAGTTCTATTTTCTACTTCAAATCTCTGTTCGATTCCTAATTGAATTGCTAAATTTCTTTCGGTTTTGTGGACATTGACATTTGGTTTTCCTGCCGTACTGACAGTTGACAGCTGATTGAGAGTTGTTAGCTGTCTTTGGGCCCCCAAAAAAGGGATACCATTCCCATTCAAATATTTACTGTACTGTTTCCATACCTATATACGGCTTTCTGCTGCTGCAGCACGCTTTTAATTTTGATTAATGACATCCAAGTCGACATTTTTGGGCCCGCATCATTTATATGCCTCACTGACCTCAACATCCGTGCGGCATTTAGGCCTGCTTTTGCTCGAAAACTTGAAACCCAAAAGTTTAGCTGGGATCGATTTCGTGATGAATTGTTTTCAGGGAGGCCCTGACATTTTATTCTTTCAATTTAATTAAAAATTGTTTGCCGGTGCATAGTTCTTGCCCAAAGAAGTTCTTGGCCCATAATCGCAGGCGCTCAATTTCTCTTGGTTCTTGGTGTTTTTTTTTCTGGCATAAAGTTTATTTTTTATTACTCTTTGAAGTAACATTAAAATTTAGTTGCATACGCAACAGGGAAAAGCGGGTCCGAACGAACGAAAGAGCGAACGAACGAACGGAACGTTTGGCTATTAAAATCCTCCAGTGTAAAACTATGCTGCGCTTTTATAAGTATTTTATTTGCAGCTGCCCAAAGGAGCTGCCAGCAGGAGTAGGTGCCTGGAGGATGTAGCAGAAAGGATACTGCTGTTTCTTAGACTCAGCAGATTTAGCAATGCTTTTGGAAAAGTTGCCGCATTAAAAATACAACACGAGGCAGGGGCCAAGCATGAGCATGGGAATGGGCATGGGGCATGGGCATGGGGCATGGGCAGCGGCATGGAATGGAGGGTAATGCCATACACACAGAGTTGCAATTTCCACAGGAGAGTAGAAACGGAAGTCCTGGGTAGTAGGAAATGCAATGAATCGTTAAATTTAGCATCGTATTTCAATGCAATTCAGTGGGAACGTTGGTTGCTCTACTCCTGATGCTGGTGCTGGTGCTGGTGCTGCTGCTGCTGCTGCTGCTGCTGCAGGTTCTGTTGCTGACAGGTGAATTGCAGCTGTCAGTCGGTGGGCATAGCCCCCAAGGAGACGACTGACTCCTCCACTCCACATCAGGACTCATCTTCCTGGAGGACGAGTGATTTGTCGCCAACACGACAGGCAAAGCAGCTTAGCAGAAGCTCATCCTCTTCATTTTCCTCTTCCTGCCCTCCGTTCAGCTCTTATGACTATTTGCAGCTTAAGCATTTCCATTACAAGAGCTTCCCCTTCATAAAGGAAAAAACCGTTTCTAAAACCCTTTCATTGCCCATTAAATTTCTACCCTCGCACTTTGCACTTATTAAAAAGTCGTACACATGAGGGCCGAAGGAAAATTTAGGGGCGAAAATTGTACAAGTAGCTTTGGGGCATAAATTTCACGGATAACGTAGGAGGCCTAACTTTCAAGTTTCTCGTTCTCGTTCGCCCCCATAACTAGGTCTTGGGTCATAAAAAGCAGCTGCATACTTTACGATTCCCTATACCCCACAGCTAGCAGCATATGCTGATTTTATACATACGAAAAGGAATGCGAATACGAATACGAATAACGAATATATAGAGATCCCTTTTCTCACTCGCTCGTTTGTTGAATGCCACACGGGGTCAATTTTTATGAGCATTTTGGCATATTGGAAACAGGGCCAAAAGTTATGGTTATAATTCAGCAATGTACGGAACAGAAAAGAAGAGCAAAAAAAAAAAACAGTCAGGGCTACTGGCACAGAGTAGGGGGAGTGAAAATATATCATCCATGCATACATATAAGTATTTTCTCCCCTTAATTGAGATGTTTGCTCTATGGCTCTGTGGGGAGCGTGTGGAATGTTTTTAGAAATATTCATTTTTTGGAATTGCGGATTAGCTTTTGGGGTGCACTTACAAATTTGCTTTCGAAAACTAAAATGCTTGAGCTACATAAATTGATGATGCAAATAAGAGTAAATTTAAGTATGTTTAATAGGTATTAATATTGTATTATTATGAGTTATTTAATTTAATATTAATAATTTTAATTAATATTAATATTGTATTATTATGAGTAATCTAATTTAATCTTAAGATAAGTCCTTGTATTGCTGATGTACAGATTATATTTAAATAAGATAAACTTCATATAGTCACATTTCCCTTCACGTTGCACTCCACATAGCATCCAAAGCTATTTTCAATACAAATATTCGATAGATACAATCATTTTTGTATATTTTTCTTAATTCTACACAAACATTACTTTTTATATCTTAATTTTCACATCACAAATTGTCTCTTTTACTCCTTTTTGCTTGTCTATTCCCCAACGCCACTGATTACACAAAAAAAAGAAATGATAAAATCGAATTTTTTACACAAAATCGATTCGAATTTTCTATTTTATTTCTGTGGCTTTTTTCTGCATTTTTTGTTGGGGTTATAGTAAAAATGTTAGTATTAATTTCCATATAAATTGCTTGAATGCGCCTGTATCTGTATCTATTTCTGTAGCTGTATCTGTATCTGTGCGATAGCTTAGTTTGAGTGTGTGTGCGTGCGTGCGTGTGTGTGTCTATGTATCTATAACTGTGGAAAATTTTAAACGTTGAAATCAATTTGCACATATCAACAACGAAATTGTTTGCTCGTCTGTCGACTGCATTGCGTTTTCCCTGGCTTTTCCACACAAGTGTGAAATGAAAAATCAGCAAGAAAAACTTGGCTGCAATGCAAAGCCCCTTGGGATATATATCTATGGCATCTACAAATTTCATTTGCTATTCCTTTAATCTTGCTAACAAGCAAAGAAAAAAAAAACAAGCTAAAACCTACACCTAAAACCGCGAGAGATAGCACAAACATAATTAAATTTATTTAAATTTTATATGTATGTACATACAAATATCTCTCTGTCTCTATCGCCTGTGTTTTTTCCAGCAACAAGCAAGCAATCCAGCAAATAAACAGAAATCCCGGTTTTATGGCCTTAATGATACGCTTTTTATGGGTCGTCATGGAAAGTGTCTGAATGTCTGAATGTCCTGTCTGCCTGTTCTTCCCATTGCCATGCCATGCCATTAAATTGTTTAAGCAAACATAAAACTTTACAAATGCGAGCAAAAGAATATTTACTGAGAGAAATTTCATTTGCAGTGAAGGCATAGCAGGAGGAGTAGGTGAAGACGGTTCTCAGAGCTCATTACAGCCACAAAAACCAATATGCTTATTGCTCTTTGCCACACTCCTGCCTCCTGTCTGCCTGTGTCTGCGTCTGTGTCTGTGTCTGGGGCTATAAAAACTGTTAACGTAAGCGTAAAATGCTTTCAAGTGCTTCGCAAATCTAGCAAACCTCTCCCAAACCAAACCAAACCAAATGCCTGGCAAATCATCTTCTTGGGGGAGAATCTTTCCGGGGAATTTTTTTCCATCTTCATTTCTAATGAGCAAAAGCAACAATTCGAGTAGGTGGCAAAAATATACATTCCTTGGGCACCTTTTTTCTTAACTTGGTTTAAATTAATGCCTGTCGTGGGTGGAAATTAACAAATGGATTATTTTTAGGTGTTGGAATTTTTGATGATTTTTTCAAACAGATTTTTAGTTTAGAATGCAATAAAAGTCCGATAAAATTTCAATATTTTCAATAAATTAGCCACGTAGGGAATTCCTTAATTGTTTCTTCCCACTTAACGAATCTTCGAAGGACTCCAAAATTTTCTTTCATTCAATAAACTCCTTCATTCCCCTTTGGAAACATTCATTAATCCCAATCAACAAACCGCCTCAATGCTTCACCATCCATTTTTAATATCCTAAAATATAGATTAAAATTGACTTTCTCCAATATATTTTATTTTAAACAAAATTTGAACAATTTTCTCTGGACTTTTCTTTACTGAAAAGAAAACTTCTACTGGCCGAAAAGTTGAAAAACCCCCAACAAAACTTTTGCAAATGATACAGAGAAAGAGAGTGACTATCGCCGCAACAAAAACCAAAAAGCAACAACAAATTTGCTACCAAAATGCAATGCCCACAAAAGCGGATCATTCTCTGGATCGAATGGATGGATGCCTCTTCCCTTTCAGAAAACTTTAAATTATTTACAAAATGCACTCACAATACACAATATATAGGAGTACATACTGTGGCAGTGGGGCACATTGTACCCAAGTTTTGTATTCCCTTTAGGCCACAATGCAGCTGAAAATATTATTTATTATTTGTGCTGCCGCTGATGCTCTAGGGATCACTTTTCGGGTGTGTGATTAGCCTTTGAATGGAGTAGGGATACAGAATTCGAAGCGAATTATAAATAAGCTGAAAAGTTTTGCACTGATTCGCTGACAGAACGAGTGAAAAATATTTGTATAAGATTAGTATACTTTTTTGCACACATTTATATATTGAAGGCATAAAAGGATTAGTTGGAACATTTTAAGCTGAATCTGAATGGTTTGAAAAGTTTCATTTATTCAACTGATTTTTTAATCTTTTTGATCAGGTTTAAAACTCAATGGTTTTATTGGTTTTGTTGAGTTTAAAAATTTGTGATCTTTTAGCAGATAAAATTTGATAAATGATATCTAAAGTATTTCTTAATTGTCAATAAATAAATATTATAACTTTTATATAAATCTAAGAAATACTGTATTAAAATTGTAGAAATAAGTTATGTATTATATTTATTGGCTCCAAACTAAGTTAAATATTAAATTCAACATCAAATAAACAATCAATAAATCCAACAAAATAAAAATTAAAATACCAAACGCGTTAAACGGGAATACAAAAATATAATAATTATCGTCGCGCGTTCCGTGTTCGTTTCGTACTAACCGAAGGTTCTGCTGCCCGTTACAGATGCAAATTTTTCGGATTTTCCATATATACAATATCTCACACGTAAGTCCCTGTTGTGGCCTTAGGTACAGTCCCCACCAGCAGCCACCAACCGCGCCATGCAATTTAAATGGCGCGTAATATTTAATTTCAATCAAAACTTGCTGCAGAAAAACATATCTACATATACGAAAAAAAAAATGATACATAAATCGAATTGATATGTTGGGTAAACTACTTTACGTTCTCGGGGTTGTGGACTCTGATGATGCTGCTGCTGATGCTGCTGCTGCCTCGTGCTGCATGCACATGACAATATTTTTGCTGCTTGTTTAACGTTTCGTGATTTTTGCCAGATTTTTAATGCCATGCATCTGTTTTTCCACTTGCCCCTCTGTCGATCTCCGCCAACATTTTCCCATTTGCCCCATTTTGTAGCTGTATCTCTTTCTCTTTTCTTTTTCCGTGCCACTCGTACGAGTACGTGTGTGTGGACAAACAACATGCGACATTGTATTGACAGCATATTGTGACAAATATGTAGAATATACACAAAAAGAGAGAAAAAGTAAGAAAATGTCCACCCAAAAAAACAAAAACAAAAAAAAAAAAAAGCAGAAAAGAAAAACCAAAAGCATACAGAAAATGATGGAAATGCTTTTCATGTGCCGAACGAAGCTTTAAAATCGACTGTCTGTCTATCTGTCCGTCGCCTACTTAAAACAGCTGCTGCTGCACCAAAACGATACGATACGAGTATCCCCAACACACAGCCCCACAATAGTATCTCATCTCTCTCTGAACAAAACAGGAAAGCTCTCTTCGAGTGGGAGCTTCAAGCATTTTTGTCCAGGAGTATTTTTAGAGTATTTTCTGTTGAATTTAATTCGGTTTTGAATAAAAAATGTGCTCCAGTTTGTAGTGTAGATTTTAAAACAATAAATGTGTGATTTTCAATCAGTCTAAATAATACCAGAGAGATAGTTTCTAAGTTAAATATCCAAGAAATATAACCCATTATTTAAAGTGGTAAATCAGAGATTCCTAAATACCAAAATACCAAATGTTTATACATCTATAAAAGTTCCCAGTTCCCATTCTCTTATTCCATGGAAACCTCCACACAAATATGGCATCTGAAAATCTACTTGGCAAACAAAAACCTAGACCCACGAAAAGCAGCAGCAAAAATATATGCATAATAACCCACTCCTGCCTGTAAAGACTTAACCCATATGAGAAGAAACCCTTGATATTAAACCGCTTTGCCATGTTCTTTTATGACCCTCCACAGATCCGCCGGAGATCATCAGGAAGCCACAGAATCAGGGCGTACGGGTGGGCGGCGTTGCGAGCTTCTATTGTGCGGCACGCGGTGATCCGCCGCCATCGATAGTCTGGCGCAAGAATGGCAAAAAAGTTTCGGGTAAGTTTTCCCATTGGCTTCCTATGCATAAAAACCCCCCCACTTAACGGAATGTGCCCTACGCAGGAACCCAATCTCGTTATACGGTGCTGGAGCAGCCCGGCGGGATATCCATATTACGTATTGAGCCGGTGCGAGCGGGCCGTGATGATGCCCCCTACGAGTGTGTGGCGGAGAACGGTGTGGGCGATGCCGTTGCCGCAGATGCAACTTTAACCATCTATGAAGGTAAGTGCCATGCCGATACCGATATTACTCCTTGGGACAAGCTAAGCCCATCATCAACATCATCAAAAGGTGGTTATTATATGTGCGATATACCCCTTAAGCATACGGATTAGCAATGGGTATATGGTGTGGCATAGATACAACAGGACTTTATGAGCTAGGGGCAGGCATGCCTCAGAGAAAATGAAAGGATTCTGGAAAAGGGGTTTATAATTTTAAGAATCATATAAAAAATTAATGAAAAATAAAGAAAAAAGTGATGCCAGTTATTCCGCAGTTATTTGTAACCTATTTAATTCTACATAGATTAATCGTTTATTTTAATAAGTGCTCTAATCAATCATTTTAATGGGCATGCCCTAGTCTTCATATCAACTATATCCTTCCAACTTGTTTATAGCTGGAAACTGCAGCTTCCTAATTGAACTCCACTCGACGGGTGGCTGGGTGTGGTGCGGAGCGGTGCGGTGCGGTGAAGCCACAGCAGTCAAGGGATTTTGTGGACGGGGGAGGAGTGGAGTGGAGTGGAGTGTGATAGAGCGACATCAAAAGTTTCGGTTTTAGTATGCGACGCAATGTAAACGAAGTTCATACATTGATTTTGAATTAAAACTGGGTAAAGAACTTGGCGTAAATGCTAAACTTTCAGCCACTCCCCACAACCCCAGCATCATCTACCCCCTTGGTGGGTGGAGGAGGATACTCCTAGGGATGGGGGTGACTGCTCCAAAGTTATTTGCCAGCTTGTTTGTGTGGCTTAAATTACTTGCCAAAATTTACTTTTGCTTATTTACAACTGTGCAAAGGATAAAGTTTTTTGGTCTCTCTAAGCCTAATCAAGTCTGTGCCAGAGAGGAAATGGAAGGAATATCGGCAGGGAGGTGGGTGGTGGGTGGTGGTTGGCGAAAGGAGTGAGGATGGCCCTGGCAATTGAACTAATTTGCTTAAACTGAGAGCATGGCCAAGTATTTATAAATTTCCTACTCGTTTTTCTTTCACAAATTATAAACAGCACAGCAAAAAGTTCAATAACAAAAATGTCTGGTAAAATCGAGAGAAAGGAAATTGGGAGGAAAATTAACAACTTTTAATGAGATTAAAGCAGCAAATTATTTGGTAAATCAACGCCAATACAAAATGCATATTGATCGATCCGCTCTTTGGCTATTTGAGCTCATTTAAAAGGGATTCCAAAAAAGCGATTCAATTGAGAAACTAATTGGAAGACTTTGATTGGGGTATTGGCCTTCAATTAGAGGTCTTTTGGTGAATTGAATATGTCTTCATATAAATCCAATAAATACTTGCAATTGAGAGTCCATTCTTTGCTCTTTAAAAGTGAACTCTTTTCGGTTACCTTGGCCTGCCTTTTGGACTCCATCCATGTCTGTGGCGGCACAACTTTTACCTTCATTCGCATGGCTGTTAGTCCTTTGGCTAAACTACACTAATTACTTCCCCTCGTATAGGGTCTGTGCACCTGCCTGCCTCCTACCATACTTTTGAGCCTATCAACGACGCTTTGCTCGTTGCAAGCTGCCACAAATCAAATGCACACCAATTACGTGGCGCCAGAGTGCACATAGAGCATAATCAACTCGCATAATTAACAACTAAAAATGCAAACGTTGCCACCAGGCACCGCATAAAAAGACTAAGTGAGCGAGATAGCAAGGGGTTGTACTCGTAGTTCAGAGTGCATATCAAACAGGAATATGCTAGTTTTATACTCTACTTTTTTGTGGGCCTTGAAAGTGGGGTTGTGTGGCACAGGAATTTGGAAAATATTTAGATACTACTCGTAAATAAAGCAGACAAACACTAGGAAGTTATATTTTGTTTAATATGTTTAATATTTTATTTATCTACATTTTTTGATTTATTTATTTATTTATCTTATAGAGAGAAGAATGTGTTGTTTCACAGTTGGATGATTTAATCATTGCATTTTAGTTTGTATATCAGTTTTTTATTTACAATTTTGGGAAGCACAGAATTAATTTTTTATTTTATTATTATTTTCTTTTTTTTATATATATATATTTTTTTTATGATTTTATTATTAACTTGCGGAGGAAAAATGTGTCTGAAGAGCTCCTGTTGTATAATAAAGCAGAGATCTCTCTCCTAGAGTATCTCCATCTTCGACTATTAAAAACCCTTTCGCACCTTCTTGTTTTTGGTTCCTGGTTTCCACCTGATGATGGCCCTCCGCTGTTGCTGCAATTTTCACACATTTTGTGGTTCCCTTTGGCGGCCTCATAAACAACCAACAAACAACTGGCTAAAGCAGCAACAGCAACAAGAACAACTAGTGGAACTAGTAGAACAACTATAATAAACCCCACTAAAATAGCTCGCAGACAGTACTAAATTATAAGTTAGAGCTGTAGCTCCTAGGAGTCCCACTCTGCCTCTCTCTCTCTCTCTCACTCTCTCTGTCTCTCTTGATGGCAAAAGTAAGGCACATTACTCATACGCCGCGAACATAAATTTAAGCGAAGGCCCCACAGCCTTTTGGATACGTAATTATTTTCCGTTTACAAAATGTCTGCCCGAAAACACCTAGAAGGCGAAACACCCACTAGAGGATCTGTTCTAGGGATAAATGTGGAAATAATAAACAGATACGAAAGCCGAAAATTGCCTTAAAAATGTATAACTTTGGGTACAACTGTAACCGGGGGCAGATTTATTATATCACAGTCGTCCTATGCTGTGTGGTGGCTGCTTTCCAAAAATCTCATTTTCTTTTGTCACTTAATTACAATTTTGTAATCCATCATAGAGAATGAGATAGCTATAGAGTCCTTGTAGTCCTCTGAAGAGTGGGTGTCATGAGCAAAACATTCATTCAGATAGTCTGAGGAAAAAACATGACCGCCAGCCACAGATAACAGAGTCACACAGCCATGAGCAGAGAGCTCTCTGAATGGGGTACCACGAGAGCAGGACTTCTCTGAGGGCAGGACTCCCTCTGAGGTTGTATCTACGAGCAGGACTCCTCTGAGGTTGTATCCACGCAGAGGACCTCCTCTAAATGGGGGCACTACTACGACTGCGTAATAGCAAAATAATAATGCAGCTAGCAAATGGAAGACACAGCATTATAATAAATACACCAAATATCAAAAACCCAGAGAGCGAGAGAGGGAGACTGAGAGCAGATGAGGAACGGATGAACATCGGAGTAGAACGCAAAAAAAAGAGCAACAAAAATTATCGCTAGCAATAAATTTAGTCAAAGCGTGCAGAGAACAGAAGCAATCAGCCAACAAATTGTAAACAGTAAATTTTACTAGCCAAGGGGTGAGTCCCACAGATACACTGAACGAATAAGGACATATGTAGATAAAATCTGGTATCAAAATATTATGGAAAGAACTTTGCTTGATGGTCACTGAAAGATGATTGAAACTAGTTTCTATGAGAATTGACTGCATTTTAGAAGATTGAAGCAATCGGAAGTGGAAGAGTAACACGAATCGAATTTTGGTAAATCTGATCCCTTCTTAAATGATAATTCTTCTGGTTTTCCTTTGTAGATTCCTCATTCTAGTTGGTGTTTCTCTCAGTGTAAAAGACTGCTAGCAAGCCACATTAGCACTAAATCGCAGGGACTAACGCAGTCAGTTAGTTAAACGCTTAGACCATAAATACACACACACACACACACCCACACAAAAACAGAAGCAAACGAAAAGAAGGATTCGGAGGCGGAGAACCAGAGGGCGATGCTGCTGCCGCTGCTGCTGCTGCGGCGGTGTCACGCCTCCGGTAGGGAAATTTATACGCACTATGAAGAAGCGCCACAGAACTAATCTTTATTTCGATATTTGCATAAAAAACAAGCATGTCAAAAAAAGAGAAAACAATATATAAGAATCCTCTGCATGCGGTTTTTGTTTCCATTTTTTGTTTGTTTTTTGTGCGTCGGAGAAGGAGTGGAGTAGTCGTGGAGTGGAGTGGAGTGCATAAAAGTGCAAAGGCAGAAAGGATTTACTGCATTTACCACACGCCTCCTTCAAGATATCCTAACGGGTAGACAGAGTCACGTTACTTGCAGGTGTTGCAAGTGCAATCTATCCTGGGTTTGGGTATGGGGAGTGGGGAGTTGGCAGTGTGGATGTGTGGATGTGGCAGACACAGTGGTGTCGGCTTTTGTGGCAAGCTGTAATAAGAGCACACACCTACGGACACACACACACGCACACATTCATCTCTGTGGCAAGTGTTTTTGATCCTCGCTCTCGCTGCTTTAGCCTGTTGAGAATTTTGATTAAAAATGCTTTCACGTAAACTCAAACGTGCCTCAGCGCTGCCACCGATGGGCGGTGGGGCATTAGGATGCTCCTCTGCATATGTGGGCTGGACGCGACCGGCGGGTCGTCTCTTTATTGGCATTCAGGGTGGCGCTTTTCCACGCTTTCCCGCGTGCGTGCGTGTGTGTGTGTGTAACATTTTTACATTGAGATTTATCACACCCAAAAACAACAAACATTCAGGGAAAACAAAATGGGAGAAAAAAGGGTGGAAACTTTAACCGGATCGCGTGAAAGGGCGAACAACAAAAAGGCAGGAATGGATAAAAGTTATGCCAAAAGGAATAACAAAAAATAAACCAAAAATACATATAAACTTGCCACATGCTGTGGAAATTAATTGCCAAGGTCCTGCTGGCTGCTGCCATAGATAGGTAAAAATATACATACATGCATGTAAATATACTATATTTATAGATATATCTGTGAATTTATTAAAGGTATATTGTTTTAATTTTTAGTTTGTGGAATGTGGTCTAACCGGGAACACTTAAATATTTCCAAAAGTTTGTTTAGCGAAAAATCATAACATTGAGGCAGTTTGTTGTATTTTAAGGTAATAATAAAATCATCGATATTATTTTTAAGGAGAAATAGAAAATTCCACGTTTATTAGAATTCCTAAAATATTATATTGAAATCTGGATGTATTCATATCCAGTATTTTTAAACGGAATTAAAATTCTTCATTCCGTTTCTGAGATTATTCATTAGAACTAATTTTATGGTCCGATGAATTGATAGTATTTTTAATGACAAATTTACCTGATTTGTTGAAATCCACTTTCTAATTAATTCTGTAATTCCAGAACTTCTTTAAACTTTTAAACCCCTTTTTCCGTGCAATTTTCGCACATACATTTCGCTTCCCTTCCTTTTGGGTTAAAACATATTTAATCAGAACATTAAATCTTGGAATATTTTGGTCTAGACAACAACAATAACAACACGAAAACCAACACCATCCAGCAACAACACTCTGCTAATGAAAAGCTCTTCCTTAACCGAAAAACCGAATTTACTTTTCGGTGCAAATTGCAATAAAATCATCTGGAAGCCAATCTACGTTGCCACAGCGTGGCATGGGCGCGGCGCGCTAAAACACAAAACCCAAAACAATTTGCTTTTAAATTTGCCTGCCAAAAACCATTTTACCACCTCTAAAAGCAGGCAATCTTCTATCCTTTCTCCGCAACAAAACAATATGCCCCGTCGACGGTGGAGGCGCAAATAAATTTCATTAATTGCCAGCCAAAAAAGGAGCCGCCAGGCGGATGGCATCGCTCGGCGGCACAGAGCAGCAACCAGGGCCAGAGCTCCGGCTAGAGAAGGAGGAGGAGACAGAGTCAGAGTCAGAGAGAAAAGCATTCATTAATCTCACTTTATAGTAATAAGCGGCTTTGCTGGTTACGGTTAGGTTTTGGCTCTCTCTCTCTCTCTATCTCTCTCCCTCTCTCTGTTTTTTCTGGTGGTGCCCCAAACGGAGTCTGGTGTCCGCGCTGGTGGACCATTAGTTGAGCTTGATTAAAACGGCGTTGGACTATGCCGCTGGACGCTGGATGCTGCTGGATCATCCTGCTCTTTCTGTTGCTGCTGCTTCTCCTCCGCTCCTGCACTTGTTGCAAAGTCAAATGGCATGGGAAAACTTTATCCTTGGGTTTTTCGGTTCGCCCGCCCGCTGTGTGCCTGCCCGCCCCTTCCCCTCGCCACATAGTAGTCAAACATTGACAATACACTGGGCCGCATTTAACTGGCCAACGGCATCGACCACACAGAGCCATCCGCACAGGACAGGACAGTACAGGACTGGGTCTCTACGTTCACGCTCACGTCCTCATCCCTTCGACCCTTGGCACCGTTTGCGGTTCGCCTAAAAAGTCATATTAATAATGAAAATTCTACAGTAGCGAAAAGTTTAAATGGGCGAAATTTTGCAGAGTAGCTGCAGCCGCCCTGCAGCAATGCAGCTGTGGCGGCGTCAAGCTGTGCCACGGCATAAGGGATCCAAGAGTCCGGGACCCCCTGCCTCTTCCCCCTTTACACAATGAAGTGTGGTATGTGTTTGAAAGTTATTGGTCTCTGGGAGAGAAAGAGAGCTGTTTGTGTTTAATATATGACAAAAGTCTGGAACTTAAAGCAGGGGGAACTAAGGGGAGCTAAATTGGGATTATATTGCTGATCAAAAATAGGGTTTATGTTTGCGAACTATTCAATATAATAAATATAGACATTCCTTGAGCTATAATAATGATACAATTACATTATTCGGAGCTTTGTATTGTTTACTTGCCTTTTGTCTTATTCTTTGTTTAAAAAATTCTAATCAATTTTAAGTATTTTTAAAAAATTAAAAATGTATCTGCATTAATATTTAAAAAAAATCCGATTCTAAGTCTCCTGTGCCTCGGCCTAAAACGTTTCCACTAATTTGCATAAATAACCCTTGGAAAATCCATCTGGCACTCACTTAATCTTCATAAATTATATTCTAATGGCCCAGTCAGATAATAAATATCATAATATAACATTGAATTCAATAACTTTTCTGCAATAAATTATTGCGCGGACTCTAATAGACGGAATGCTCTTCAAAATTGAAACCAATTAAATGCTCAATCCACTCGCTACGCTGGCTGCCTGCCACACATTTCACTTAATATGATTTGTGCTGCCAAAAAGCCATAAAGTGCCGCAGCTAAATTGCAAAAATATATCAAAAACTAGCTGACATATATATATATATATATATTTCACATGTGTGCGTGTGTGTATATACTTATGGCTATGACTGTGGGGATGGCTGCGTGCCGTGTGACGTAAATATAAAACGTCGTCTCGTCGTCTTAAATCGTTGGCTGCCATAGAAGTACTCTACAATATACTCGTATGTAATGCAACCAATGAAACCAGAAAATTCTCATCAGAAAATGATTGGAAAATTGAGGGAAAATGGAGGCTAAGCAAAGAATGGGCTTAGGGCAATGATACGAACGAGCAAAGGGAAACCAATATTTGGAGATTAGCCAAGTTTATTTCTGAATAATACATGAAAATGTAGGTGACGGCAAAAGGAAATTTATTTTGCTCTTTCATTCGTTTCTTTTTTTTCTCTAATATATACGCAAAATGCATTTGAAATTCATCAGAAGAAGAAATACTAACGTCTAAAGGTAGATAGAAGCATCTACTCACATGACAAGTCAATATCTTGCTTGCCCCACTTTGGGGCATACTACTGGCTGGCAGGCAGGCAGGCAGCAGCCTTTTCCAATCATCCTTGCAAGTGCAAGTCAGTCTCTTGCTCTCTCTCTCTCTGCCTTCTCCCTTCCTGTCTCTCTTCCGGTCTCTATATATTTTTGGGTTCGGTATTAAAGTTTCAAATGTAATGACGTTAAATAAAATTGGAAGCGACTTAAAAAATTGAACCTCTATTGGAGCAGCGAAAAATGAAAAATAAATATATTGAAAAGTGAAATTGCAATCTTTACTATAGGTTTTACATGCAATATATATTATTTTACGCTAGATTTCCCCTTTTTATTTCATGGCAAGTTCATCATAATAAAAGCCAAAACGATGTGCAACACACTGTCGTAGAAGAAGGAGCCGTGCAGTCCTGCAACAAAAATGATGATGAGAGACTATTTTTGACGCATTGCAGTGTGTGCAATATATGAATATAAAAAAAAGAAAAAATAACCAGGAGTAACTTTCATATTTGAAAGAAAAAACTAACTCAAGAAGTAGGAAAATATGTTACAAGTGTGTCATCTAGCTGCAGTTTTTTTTTGGTTTGACTTTAGTATAAGGTGTAAAATTGCATAGATAAATCATCACAGACGCCTCCGTTTGACTGTAGTCATATAGTCAAATTTGTTGGGTTATTAAGTTGAATTTGATTTATCTGTGAGTTATTAGACATTTGGGTTAAAGTTTGATACTAGAACCAGGGTTATGAAGGACATTAGGCAAGAAAAATTATGCTGATAGATTTTTCTTTCAGCGGATAAATGTAGCTATAGGTAATCCCTTTGCTCTCTCCATTTCTGCAGTTTTTTCAGTGACTAAACTGCACAAAATGGAGCACATTTCAAGCCAGTCAGTCAGTCATCAGAGCTGTCGCTAATCCGCATTCCTTTCCTTCCATTCCGACTCATTAAGGTGATTAGCAAAACTTTCAGATATTCCAGTTTGTCCCAGTTCTCAACATTTTTCCACTGTCAACTTATTTCAACATTCATTTTGCGGTCTACTTGAAACTTTTATGCCTTCCACCGCTCACTGAATTCCTCTATTTCTGCCGGAGTCATACATATATAATTTCTAGGCCCACCCCCCTACCCCACATAAGCAGGCAATGTTTGTTTATTATTCGTACACCCGCGCATCTGGGGGATACGACAACGATAGAACGAAAATAAAGAAAAAACACAGAACCCTGGGAGCAGAGAATATTTCTTAAAGCAAACTTTTGTGGCCGCGGCTTTTGTTTGTGTGTTTGGCTTTGGCTTTTCCTTTGGCTGTTTTTCCTCTCTCTTTGTTTGGGAAACTGCATTTCCCAGTTCTTTGTTATTCAGCAGCAGAGGCAGGCACCAGCACCAGCAGCAGCAGCTGCAGCTAGAGAGCGGGAATAGAGACCCCCAACAATGCCGCAGATGAAGTCTCGTGGTGTGTACTTTTGCTATATTTTGCGGTTATATTTTGGATTTCTAAATAATAAATGCATTTCCACAGCACAGGCACAGGCATGCATAACCTACACTGAGAAAAAAAAGAGCGAAGCTATTTAGAATAATTTAATAATGGAGCTAAAAATTCCTTATATATAAAATCCTTCTCTACCAAAATGCCAAAAGTCCCACCAATCGAATAATTATTTACCTGAAAAATACCAGTATAAATACTCATATTCTTTCCCTCCTTTTATCTCGCAGTGTAAACTTTTCATTGGGTGGAATTTCCATTTGCTCATCTCGTGTTCGTGAAATATTTTGCACTTCAACAGTCAAATGCCTACAACTTAATCAAACATATTTCATGATGCCACCGCGATGGCTGGCAGTTGGGAGTGTGGCGTGGGGCGTGGGACGCGGGGCTTGCAGGAAAATTAGATGAGGTGGTGTTATTTTACGGGCGGCGAGGGGAGGGAAGGACATGCATACACACCTTGACGTGCTCTTGACATGACTTGACATACGATGCCACTTACGATATGTCTTTGTTTTCCTTTTGTTTCATTCGAGTTTCCTTTCAGTTTCGGTTTCCTTTCCTTTCCTCGCTCTTTGTACATTTGTTTGTTCTTCTGGGGTCTGCCTGCCTGCTGCCTGCCGTTTGCTGTTTGCCGTTTGATATCTCAACTTTCGGGTGGCGCGTGGCTTTGGCTTTGGCGACACTTGCCGCATTGTAAATCGTGTGGCAGACTCTTATCAGCGACAGAGACAGACAAGGGAGACCTTCGACTTGTCACAGGGTATCACTTTGCCGCACCCCCACCCACTCCTCCAATCTCTCTTTCTCTGTTTATTTATTTATTTTTTTCATTACATGTGTTTCAAAGTTTTGCATTTGCTTTGAGCTTGTCACACATTAAAAACAAACCCAACAAACAAAACAAAAAACAAAAATATATATTTGGGGAATATGGAAATTTGTGTGTGCTGCTCCTGTGGTGGGGTATACCCTTGAAAGAAGGGTATTCTGATACGAATTTCGAACTCTGTAAAATATATTAAAAAAATACTCTATATTGCTTCATTATATGATAAAAAAAATCGTTCGAAATCGCAGATTTTGTGAGAGAAAAAAACCAAATCGAAACCTAAAAATCAAAGTTTTTAAAGACCATAAAAAATTATTTAAATATTTCATAAAAAGCCTAAAAATTGAAGGGTATATAAACCTTTGGCTCCTTTTTACATTTTTATTTGTATTTTTTTTTTCATTTGTTTTTATTTATGTGAGGCATACGCTCTCCTGCAGAAAAAAGTTTTCACTTATCTGTCATGTGGAGTTGGGTTTTGTGTGTCAGAGGACAGAGGACTCAGTTTATGTGTGTGTGTGTGTGTGTGGAGGAAGCAGGAGGTCATCCTTTGTCAGGCATTTGACATGTGGCATAAATCGCGTAAAAAACAATTGCAGAACGAGTGCAGATGCTTTGAAAAATTATTTTGGGGCTTGTCATGATGTTAAAAAGCCAGCAATAAGTCAAGGGAGATGGGCTCCAAAACAGAGCGGAAGGAAATACCCGAAATTTATCAAACTGAAATATTATACCTTGGATTTTCCCGGCTTGCAGATCGATGGGATCTTTGGGCTTAATTAATAATATGCAGGGAATTTTCCAAAGGAAATTGAAGATATTGCTTAGCTTTCTCTAGGAAATCTTTAAGGGGGAAAAAAAGGGGAGTATTTCCTAACCATTTTGGTTTATCGACTGAAGACCTTTTTATCAACGAAAAAAGAAAACCCTCCCCCTAAAAGGGATGACGGACCATAAACATTGTGTTTAACCGGCATTTCCTCTCATAGTTTATCACTTATTCTTGCCGCTCAAATAATTTTAGCTTAGCTCATCGATTCTTCTCGCTTCGACCTTTTCTCTACTTGTTAGCCAAAGTGTCGGGCGCTCAATGAGGCATGCAAAAGGCCACCGCCGAGTGACCAACAGAACTGTAGAAAAAGTGAGAAAAAAAAGGGGAAGTAGGGCGGTTGGCAAAGGGCAGCAAGACCTATCCAAATGTCAGTCTACTCTGCTTATCACATATGAAATATCACATAAACTAAATGTCAAAGCCAACAGAAGGGTTGCAGCCAGGCTTCGATACCCCAAAGGGACTTTCACTCGTATGATTTACGATGCTCGGCGAGTATTTCTGTTAATGCAGAAAAAAAAAACATTGTTAAAAAGTTAATCATTTACTGCTGCTGCTGTTGCTTTTTGTTTTGTGCCTCTGCTTTTGTTTTTTCTGTCTACTTTTTCTGCTATGAAAAATGGTCTAAACAAGTGACTGACATTTCATTAAAAAACCTCCAGCGAAAAGGAATTCCGAGAATGCTCAACACTTACACAGTCAATTGCACAAATCCTGGCCAAGGATTCTCGGGACTCTCTATCCTCCTCTCTCTCTCGATTATAATTTAATCTAGTGTGGTATGTGTGACAAAAACGCGTCTCTCGTAGAGCGTTCTGAGACTGAGACGTGACGCACAAAACATTACCATTTTTCACATGATGTTCGCAGCAGAGGCAGCTGGGTAAGTCGGTAGCATCTGCCATTCAACAGACACAGAGAATAATGCAGTGGAAATAGGGTAAAAGGTAACGAATATGAGATTCCTAAGAGTGCTTTAAGATAAGGTTTTTATAGATATGAAATGAAGGTTAATATTCGGAAGATATTATTACAGGAATAGACATAGACTAGAAAATCGTAACAGAATAATGCCCCTTCTTACTTCTTTCAAATTGTAGCTGTTATTCACCTATTAAAATTAGTTTTGGTATTTAAATAGATAATCACATTTTGATATAATATAATACATTAAATTCAAGTGCAATACCTCTAAAGATGTGGCCACAATATAATTTCAATGATTGCCTCTGCTAAAATAAATTCGAGTAAAAATCCCGTCAGATATATTTTATCAGTGGACACAATCCGCAATTCCCCATAGAAAATCTGATAGCTGTTGCTTTTGCAGCTCCCAAGATCCAATAGATGTTCAAATGAATGACAGATCGAAGCTGAACAAGGAACCGTCAGCGTAGATCTTGAGCAAGAGCAAACCCATATTTGGCACCCACAGTTGCATACACCCTAAGCAAAACAATACACCCTTGTGGCCCTTCAAGTACCCTATACAAAAATACTCGCATAAGGGACTAGAACGAAATAGAAGTGTCTGTCATTTTTATAAATAACATTTTTCCTCTCGCTCTCTCTCTCGGCAGTACCGAGTACGAGTATGCAGAGCAGAGGCCAGCCATACAGATAAAGTGAGGAGTGAGGAGTGGGTAGTGTGTTGGGGGGGGGTGCGGGTGGGGATAGCATCTGTGTCATTGTCACAGTAGATCTTAAAATAAATGTCGAAAATTCTCTAGTATCATAACCCAAGGGCTGTCGCATATTTGCAGGCGCCGCCCTAGCAAATATTTCGTCGTGCCGATAAATCCGGCTGCCTGGCTGTAATTAAAGTAATTGCAAATGGAATTTGCCTCCTTGAAGGTGGCGATTAAGCCATTTATGCCAACGGCAGCGGAAAAATGTTAAGCACTTCTTTTACTGGTGGCCTGAACTTGAATTTGTGTGTGTGCGAGCGAGCGCGAGAGCGGGGGGTTTCCTTCTCGCTCTGACTCCGGCTAATTAAAGCATTTTGGTTAAGGGTAAACATCAGCAAACGGAAATTCGTAGTGGAATGTGGACGCCAAATGATGATGTTTGTGGGGGGATATTTTCGGTATTTTCGGGTCAGCAAAATGTCTGGGAGAAACCTTCAGCCAACATGTGAATTGTGGCCTAAAGAGGCTTTTCTTTGGAGCTTTTCTTGAAGTAGGTTTTGGTTTTGGTGTCTAATGAAGCTTAAACATGAAAATGCAATCAAACAAAAAATATGCACACTTGAAGATTTTCTGTGCCATTTTCTAATGCCCAACTTCGATGGCCCTAATGGTGTCTTTAATGGCACCCAAAAGTGCTGGAAAATTACTGATTTTGTTTTGATGCCTATGTGGGCTGAAACTGGCGCACTTTTTCTTTCATTTTTCCCCGACATCAGCTAGCCAAAAAACATATTTTTCTAGGACAGGTTCACTGCTTAATTGCTGGAACAACAAGCCCTGAAATGGTTTATGAAAAGTACCAATCGACTATGAGATATCCTCCATATGTATATGCAAAAGAAAAGTGTATTTTGCTCACGGGAACAATTGAAAAAATTATATTTCGTTCAGTTTTACAGTTCAAACCGTTTTTTTTTTTTTTTTGTGTATTTTTTCTGCATGTATTTTCACATACATTTCCCCTTGCCTTGAAAAACTTTGCCCGTCTAAATGTTGCAGGGTATTTTGCTCTCTGAGGAACGTCGGAACTGGCGTTTAAAATCCTTCCGCTCATTATAAAATGCAGCGCAGAACATTAAACACATCTGCTGGCGGTGGTCGGTCGCTGGTGCTGTGTTCCAAGCTCCTCCTCCTTTAGCTCACATGCCAGCCAGGACACCGCCACACACACACACATTGTGCTTTCCATAATTTTGCCCGCACACAATGCTGCAACGTTACTAGCCTTGAGCTGCTGCTGCTGCTACTCCCCCTCCCCTTACCCCGAATGTGTGTGCATGTGTGTGTTCCTTCTGTTGGGGCAACTCTTCCTCCTGCTGCTGTAGCTCCTCCTTCTGCTAGTGCTCCCCCGTCTACTGCTGCCACTGCCTCACATGTGCTGCCTCTTTTCCATCGCCATCTTTTGCTTACAATTAACCTCAAAAATGAGTTTCCATTAAAAATGCCCCACAGTCATCGATGTCTGTGTGTGCGTGTGCGTGTGTGTGTGTGTGCCACTCTCTTCTGCTGTTGCATTGTTGTGCTCTGTAGTTGTAGCTGTCTGTGCCGTGCCCCATTCCCCTTGTTGCAACTTGCCACAGCAACGGCGACAGCAACTTTACGACAACGCCACGTGACGTATGTTGGAGCTGTCAGTTGTGTTTAATGTTCTGCATAGTTATTTCTTCCGTTCGTCCTTTCTCTGCTCATTCCCTGATTCCATTCTTCTGCTGCCTTTTTGTACACTATTTTGCTTACTTCTACTTTTACCCACATAGCGGTGGATATTATGTGTTTAGCAGGAGAGACAGTACCCACCAGTTGTCCTAATTGGTAACTAAAATAGTTGCAGAATGCTTTGGGAATATCCTCCATCATTGGAATAAATATTAGAGTTCTGCTTTGGATACTTTTCCCCACTTTTACTCTTCTCCTTTTGTTCAGTTATTTTCGCTGTTTCTTTTAGCTATAAAAAAATGAAATAAAAACCAAAGTAAAACCGTTTTCATTTCCAGTGCATCTGTCACTTTGCCACACAATCTCTCTCTCTCTCTCTCTCTCTCTCTCTTTGTCTCTCTTTTGGTTGATTTTTGCAACATTTATCTATTATCTATTGGAATTTTGCAATTTTCTTGTGCAAATGTCCATCGCATTAATAATTTCAACGCCATTCGTCTCGAGGAATGGTCATTTGAGGGGTCCACGGGTCATGGCACAGAAAAACAATTAGACACTTGATCGCACTAATTGCTTGGACATTAATACTATTGATTCCCCTTCCCGCACCATCCGCACAACCAACCGCATCCACTGTGAGAAGAAGGATGTGTTATATGCTGTGTGCTGTGTGCTGTGCTGCTACGACCACGTTCTGTGGCAAAGGCAAAGTCTTGACCACTTTGAAATTGAATTTTAAATTAATAAACGTTGCGGTTGCATCAAGAATTACAAATTTATATGCATCGTCGTCCCTCGTCCTTTCTCATTCGCTTGTTTCGTTGTTTTGTTGCGTTCTGGAGAGCGGTTCCTGCCACCGCTGCCACGTTCCCAGGTTTCCATTGTGGCGACCAAATCTATGCACATTTTTTTGTGTTAGCCAGACCGCGCTCCTGTTCCTGCTCCTGTTCTCCCTACATTCTTCATTCTTTTCCATCTTGATTTTGTTGCCTTTTGTGCGCATACCCTGTAACCACAGGTATTTATATATGTAAATTAGGAAATGATAGAATGTGGAGGCAGAAGGTAGTCGTTGTAGAAAATTAGTATGAATTGCTGTGAAATTATTTGGCAGAAATAGTAGATACACGGAATGAACTGTAAATAAATACAAACAAATATCGGATGAAAATTGGGTAAAAATATAATCTAAGGCTAAGGCTTACCTCCAACTTTCTGTCACCTGGCAGTTTTATAGGGTACCCTTTGACTCTATTTAAATTCCCAGTGATTTGGTTTTTTTCTGGCCTGCATATAAATCTTGGTTTTTGGCCGACTGCTCTTTCTTGGCCAGTCCCCACAGGCCCCCCTTCTATGCATTTTGGTGCTGCCTTTTGGCCAGCGGCTTCTTGTATTTCTTTTCTATCGTTGACTTCTCTTTCTCTCTCTCTCTCTCTCTTTATTCTATTCTTTTTCCAAGACTTCTTTTCTGTCGCTTTTTTTGTGTGTTGCCATGTTTTGCTTTTGTGGTTTTAATTCTATTTTCGCTATAAATTGTTTCGGTACGCTAACATTTTACAAGGCGTCGTCCAGAGGGTGCTTCACAGTTCCGTGGTTGTTGCTGGCTGCTGCTGCTGCTGGCTGCACAGTCAGTCCTGCATCCTGTACGGTCCGTGGCTGCATCCGTGTCCGTGTCCGTGTCCTGACGGCTCTGGCATGCAACTAATTACATTTGCATATCTATGGCAAAAGTGGGAAATGCGGCTTACCGATATATTTTGCTGGCCTAAAAGAAGGATCTTTATGGCAAGAACTTTATGCCAAGAACGGCTGCAAAGGCAAACAAACATCAAGCGAAACGTCAGAGAGTGAGACTCGACTCGATTCTACTCCGACTGTCGCCGCAATCAGCATAATTATAAACTTCTTTTGCATAGTTTCACGCATTTGCTTTATGGGTAAATAATAAGAGAAAGCTAAAAAAAAAACACAAGAAAGAAAGACACTAAGCTTTAGATACCCTGGAGGAAGTTATGAATCTCTGCTGCTGTGGTAATGAATATATATATATGGATCTGCACTGGTTAACGTTTTCTTCAGATATCAATAAACTATAGCTAATGTTTTCTTTGAGTTTCATTAGAACTAAAGGCTACAAGTTTTTCCCATAAAACCTACAGGATATAGTCGTGTATTCCTGGTAGTTTCAGCTCATGTACTCTTTGCAGCAAAAAGACAGTCGTAAAGTCGTAAATACTCTCCTTTCTCTGCCTTTTTTGAGGGGTATCCAAAAAAACTTTGTCCATTGCCCAGCAAGCTGGCAATTAGTAATGCACTTGTCCAACCGAACTCTGGGATAATGATTGCCAGATAATGATGATGATGATGGAAACTCCTCCAAGGAACTCCTCAGCACATCTTCAACTGGTTTCTGGCTCTGACTCTGTCATTCGGACACGCCCCCCGTCCCCGCCCCGACCCACCCATGCACGAGTGCCCCCTCTGTTGATGCTGTCTGCTGCTGTCTGCTGCTGCTGGTTCTGCTTCTGCTTTTTCTGTGTTAATTAGTTCATAATTAATAAAAGAACTCGACTTTCTTTCTGTCTCTTTGATTGCCTCCAAGCTTTCTTTTGTGTGTTTGTTTGTGTGTGTTTGTGCACTTTTTTAATTAAATGTTTGCCATTTGCCAGGCTCCAGCTCTGCCGCCGCCTCTCTCTGGCAATCATTCAATAAATCGAAAGCAGCTCCGAAGTGCTGGCTGATTTGTAGATGCGAAAGGGTTGAGGGATTGTGGCGCGTAATTTCGTAATTAATTTAATAAATAAATAATTAATATAAGGGAATTTTTTTAGGATTTTAGGGGCGCAACTTTTTCGTTTCCACTCATAAATAATCTCCCTTTTTCATATGAATTTCCATAAATTACAGATCTATTAGTCCGTCAGCATGTCCTATCAAGATCTATTACGCGTATTTGTTATTAATTTTGCTTCCAAATTGATTAAATGAGAGTCTCCCAGACAGACAGACAGACAGACACACACCCACAAACAAACAGACTCGAATATATAATTAACAAACACAGAACCCATGACATATGTGCGCCACAGGAAACAGGAAAAGCTAACCCTCCCCCGCCTCAAGCGTCCCTAACGCATTTGGGGTTTCGAGGAGTCGTCTCCGTCTCCTCGTGTCTGTTTCCCCTGACACCACATATGTACGAGTATGCAGCCCAAAAACGTGGGGCAGGAAAAATTAATAAAGCTAAAAGCATGCTACCAATAATGTTTATAAATTTAATTATGTAAATGTCTGGGCCATAAAAAAATAACAGAATCAGGGAAAACAAGAAAAAAATGTTAATAGATGTCAAACACAAATTGAAATGCAAACGTAACGTAAAAACATACGAATATATCGTGCAAAAATACAGAATATATATATATATATATATGAAGAGTTCGAGTTAAAACTTATAGAGAAAGAGGTACGGCCAGGGATGTCCTGAAAAACCCTCATCCATCGATACAAGCTGAAGAGAGAGAGAGATAAAGAGAGGGGCTCGACTGCCTGTCTGCCTGACTGGCCGCCTGGCAGCATAGCATGAAAATATTTGACTCGCATATGAAATTAATTAAATTTCCCATTTTCCACACTTTTTTCCACGGCCCTGTCAGTTGAACATTTAATGTCCTTTGCTTTATGGTCGTTACGTTACCTTCACTCTATAGTGGCAGCATCCAGGATCCAGGATCGCTTCCTGTCTTTGCCTGAACTCCCACACACTCGCTCCCCCCTCTTTTTATGCTCCTGTATTTTATGTATATATTTTTCATTGTTCGGTTTTATTTTTTAATATGAATTTTTGTTGCATTTTTGCATTTCCGTTTGGTTATTAGTTTTTTGTACAACATTTCCGGCACTTTTTTATGTGTGCCATATGGATAGAGTTTCGCTTTCCTTTCACTCCCTCTTTTTAAATGGAAATCAAGTCCTGCAGTTTGGTTTTTTACACTATTGGGTATTGTTATGATGTTACTGTCTCTATTTAATTGTTAATTAAAGCACACAAATTAAGTTAAAAATTAAGTGTTTGACGGGTGTTTTTGTGGGTGAATTATGACTAGAAAATTTAAAAGAGTTCAAAGTTGGGGAAATTATGGACAGTACTAGATCGTATTGCCTTTTGGCGAATTATATTCCATTAGATCTGATTTTTTATAATATTTTCTTGGAAAAGAAAGTTAAATATGACGAAAAAGTAAAATTAAAGGTGGGAATATCGGTGATATTGCTATGAAAACCATCTCTAGAAAGTTTTCTTTATGTAGAGCTGATTTTCACACTATTTTGGATACAGCCCTTGCATTGGCATTGACTGCCATCGGATTAAAAAGTGCAAGAATTCTGTGGAATACTTTCGTTGTGTTTGCAATAATTTTTTATGCAGAGAGAGAGAGGGAGAGAGAGAGTGGAGCTGCCGTAACTGTTGTCATATGTCAAAGTGCAAAAGGTAGTTGCCATTATTTTTACCCCTGCCCCGGGCATGTGCCCACAACCCACTGCTCACAGCCCACAGCCATTCCCGACTACATTGTGTGTGCTTTTTATGAGCATATTTGCAATAAATAATATATATAGTACGTACTATACCGCCGGATGCAGAGGAAGAGGCCGAACCAGAGGCCACAGAGAATGGCAATGGGAATGGGAATGAGTGAGATGTTTGGTTGAAGGGGGAAGGGGAAAGGGGAAAGGGGGATGGAAAGACAGCCACTCAATTATATGGCGAGGCGGCAGTGTTCTGTCCAACGTTTATTACGAAATGTAATTATGCAACTTAATGCAAGTTCATTTCAATGTTTAACATTCCATTTAAATATGAAAGATTTAATGCCCGTCCGAATGGGAACGAAAAATGCCAATGAATTGAAAATTACATTGCAAACACACAATTTTCCCCAGCTGAGGGGAGAGACGAGTAAAGGCGGGGGGGAGTGATGTGGAAAAGCGCAGGACAACAACTGTAACAAAGGGCCAATTAAAGGGCTAACAATGTGCGTACCGGCACACACACACACACAGGAAGAAAAGTTTTTTAATTATAAGTTTAAATTCAAAAACATTTAAGCTTTTTCCCCCACCAAAAGCAATGTGTGTGTCTGTGTGTGTCCATATACGTGTGTCGGTGAGCGGCGAATAAAAGTCTGTTTGTTGGCCCATAAAAGTATGCTATAAAATGCTGTACACACACACTGAAACACACACAGATGTACATATGAATATACATATATGAATCCTGCGGATATGCAATTGTAGTCGTAGAGATTGTAGCTGTAGTTGTAGTTGCGCTTAATGGCCGGCATTGTTAATTGCGTAGCATAAATCTGTGCAGCAGCAGCAGCCAGCCACCCAGCCAGCCAGCCAGCAGTCGTCGTTGTGGCACATCTTGTTTGTGTATGGCAGTGCCCAGTGGCATCGCCGCTCTACTATATACACGTTATATATATTTTATAACTCCCGCTGCTGTCGCTTCTGTCGCTCCTGTCGCTGCTGTGACTGCTATCGCTCTGCCTCTGCCTCATATACCCTCCTGCCAATTGACCGATCCGTTCCGACCACCTTTGACATGAAGCGTACAAAAAGGCTTTCTCTTTTGTTGGTACCCTGGCCAAGAAGAGGTATGCTGATTAACATTAAGTGTTTGCCACGCTGCAGACAAATATAAGAGTAGAAACAGCAACGAAAATAGCACCCACAGCTCCCATAGTAAACGTAGACCAAACATCAATAAAATATCTGAGCAAAATGCTACCAAATGTTGCACAAATCCATTAAAAATACAAAAAAAAAAAAAAGAGAGACTGTTCTGCAAGGGTATCTATATCCTCTACACCTTTTTTGTATGCTCTTTATCTATTTGTTTTTTTTTTTTTTTTGTTTATTTTTCTTTAACAACAAACACAAATAAATAAAGCAGACAAATGTATGAGGAAAACCCCGTAACATGTTACATGTAATTAATTTCGAATTATTTATACATGAACGCCCAGAAAGAGGATGCTCCAGAGCATCCAGAAGCTAACAAAAGCAATAAAAAAAGAGGCAGGAAAAGAAAACAAATTTTTGTGTGTGTGATGTGGTGTGGCACAGCCTGCGGTGTTTATGCCACATATCCTGTGTCGTCCCACTGCGATAGTGTGTGTGTGTGTGTGTGTGTGTCTTTGGCTCAATTAAATGGCCCGCTTGTCCAAAGGCAAAATCAGCAAAACAGTTAATAAAACAACTGCAACTGCAACTGCGTACCAGCGTTAATATTAGCCGTGCAAAAGGTACAGTACACATTTTTCGATGAGTATTTCCATATATTTTTGCTCTGTCATTAAATGCTGGAAAGGAAAAAGTAGGTGGCTATTAATTAAAGCGCTCTTTGGCACATTGGAAAGCTAATGGAGAGGGTTATAGAGCAGTTAAAATTGTATCATTCGATTCTGTATAGTTTATGGAATTTTGGATGGCTTCAACAAGCCTAAGAAACAATTTTGAAGGAGAAAATATGCTACAGCTTTGCTTTGCGTCAGACTTTTCATCACAAATAATATGTACCTAGTTTTCTTTACTTTCATGTTGGAGAATATCCAGTAAAAGTTCTCAGCTTTTGACTCCGTAAAGTTCCACAAAGGCATAAATTGCTATACATACATATGTCAGACTTCACATCAAAGCAAAGCAAAGCCTGACTTTTGTTATTTCAATGTTGCAGAAAAATCAATAGAAATGCACGCCCAAAAGTCAGCTGTGAAAATAAATGCTTAGAAAACTTTCAATTATTCCACAACAAAATTTTCTTACTTATAATAATTAATTTCTCAATGCAATTATTTTGTAATCTCTTGTAAAAGAAAATTCACTTATTCCCTATGGAATTTGGAAAGAGCTTTAAATTATTTATGACTGTGGAAAGAAAAAAAAATTTTAAGTGAATAAAAATATCGATTTTTAGATTACTTTATTCTATAAATAAAATAAAAACCAACGAAATCCTAGTTCTGTCAATCACATAAACATCCTAGGCACACTCTTACCACCTGCCATTTTCTGTCAGGCCTCCTCCTCCTCCTGCCCCTCCGCAGAAACAGAAGCAGAACCTCAGTGGACATTAGATGGTACCACAACATGGCTTGGCCAATAAACTGGCAGCCCACACTCCTTTTTTTTGGTGGGTGGGAGTGGGCCGCAAAGTATTTATTTGTTAACTGGTTTAATGACGCCTCTGTGCACACAACAGAGCGAGCCGAGCCGAGCACAGCGTATGGCCAATGGCCATTGCTCATAAAGTGCCTGCCACGCACTTTAAGCCTCAATTGTAATGCTCTGTCTGTGTGTGTGTGTGAGTAAATCATGGCCTTTTGGCTTTAACCGTTAAACTGGGCAGCATTAACTGCTGGCCGGATGCGTGAATGGCCAGACGGCAGGGCTGCCGCTCCCTTCCACCCACCCCCCACCAACCCATTACTCGTACTCCCTTCAGGTATAACCGTCCCTCAGGTATCGGCCATGGGGCCAGCAGTGGCAGCCCCAACTGTATTTTGGCAGCAGCTGCGTTTCAATAAGCACATAATTGAATTCTGATCATAAATTTGCATTATGGCCAGAGCTTCTCTGGGTTTTCTGGCGGCTTTCGGCTTTGGTTTTTGGGTTGGGTTGGGTTTTTCCGCTTGATTTTTATGTGGCAGAATACCCCCACCCCCCGCCAGCAGCCAAACAGCCAGCAGCCAGCAGCTAGCAAGAGCAGAAGGAGCACGAGCATGTGGCTTATGTTATAATTTTACCCAAAACGCACATTTGGCAATCGGCGCAGAGAGGCTCGGCGCTCCCCTGCAGCTATAGGTAGATAGTCGTAAAAACGTGCTGTATGTAAATATTTGAGGAATGGCAACTAAATGAGATGAAAATGCACAAAACTGAAATGATAAAGGGAAATGGTTTGCGGAAATGAGGTGAGTCTCTGGGGTAGGGGTGCCCGCCCGTATATTGATGGAACAGCTGGATAAAGCTCTCCATTAAATATATCAGAAATAAAATATAAATATAAAAAAAAGTGCACTTAAATGTTCCATTTCGTTTCCAAGAGAAATTCCAAATGTTTGTATAAATTTCAATTAAAAGAAAAACATCATTTATATTTGTTCGAGTTGCCTGAATAGCCCACCCATAATTGTGTCAATATTTAAATGCTCGAAAACAAATGAATACTAAATTCTAGTAATAATTTTCAGCCCCACTCGTCGTATGCCTGTCCGAAGGAGGTCTGACCTCGATATGTGCAGTCAATTACCATTTGATATGCAAAATATTTATTTATTTGCCCGTCCGGCTGCCCGGCTGCCTGGCTGCCAGCAAACTTGTGCAATCTTAAGCCAATACACTTGAGATTTCTTTGGGGGTATTTTTGTTCGAATGTCTGAGAGCTCTCTAATTGCTGGAGTATTCGCTCCATAGGGGCAGCGTGTCAGTAGATTGAAGCATTGATTGTTTTCAATACCGCACAACAAATGCGGCCTGTCAAAAATTAATCACTTACACTTACTACACACAAAACACACACGCTCTCTAATGGCTGGATGATATATAGTCATATATAATATATACGTATGTGAACTTATTTATGCTTGTATATGGACTTATAGACAATGGCCCTGCGGGTGCTACACGCATTTATAATTGAATTTGGCTTCTGTTATACTCTCTCAGATGGGGGTACATTTAGGATTTGGAGTAGAATGTTCAGCAATGGAAAGAGAATATATATTATGAATTAGCAAAGCAATTGAGAGATGCTTAAGGTGAGACTCAGTATAATAATTCTACGAGTATATCCCTAAGAGAGTATCAACACCTCGGTCACCACAAGCCACGACGGCTTTCTTGTTTTTGCTGTTGATTCCACGGTGTCTGTCTCTGGCTCTGTTTCTGTGCTTGTTTCTGTGCCTGGGTCTGTGTCTGTGTCTGGGGCCTCTGCTCCTGTCCAAGTTGGCATGTTGGCAATCGATGGCCGCCTGGCAACTGGCAGGCGCCTGAAAGCACGCAATTTATTTTCATTTCTCTAATAGACTTATTTAGACAGAGCCGCCGCCACGCCACGCCACATGGCTGCTGCTGAGGTGGGGGGGGAGCCGTAAATGGCGAACCAACTGCCAATACATCTCCCGCTACTCCGCTGTGTGTGTGTATCGTGATAAATTATTTGTAATTTATTAATTTATTTATTAATTTCGCCGTTTGTTTTATGTGTATTTGTTTGTTTGTCTCCCACTCCCTCTCTCTCTCTCTCTCTCTTCTCTTTGTTTTTATGTTTAGACAGCAAGTGAGAGAACTAGCGCGTGATCTATGAGGGTAAAAATTGGGTCAAAAGGTTAATAGGTGTTTTGACATTGGTATTGGTTAAAGGGGAATGCAGGCAGAAATTAGGAGCTTAATTTTGATTTAAATTGAAAGTAAATTTCGTGGATGCTTAAACCTTGTTAATATTGGTTAATATATGTTAATATTTCTTTAGAGATCTTCTGGATATAGTTTTTCGAATCATGCAGCAGCGCCTCTCGGTTTTTCTGCAGTAATAGCTTCTGCACCCTTTAAGATCTGCCTGCAAACATCCCTTTAGGGGTTGGCTACTCCTAATTTGGCTGCCCCACCCATATACCACCGAGTTAAGCTGGCGAAATCATTAATAAGACTGTCTGAGAATGTGCTTGGCGTGGGTGGACTTTGGGAGTTGTTTATGTGTCTAAATATAACGACTTTGCCTCGCTTTTTTATTGCATACCAGTTGGCGTTTAATGGTCAACACGCATGCAAGGCCAAAAGCGTTTCGGATTGTCTGCCGTATTCGTTTTGGTTGTCAACTTGTGTGTTGACAACACAAATGGATTTCCAATGATTTATTATCGCATTAAAACGCACTAGAATCGCACATAGATATAGCGACAGACGACAGACAAATGCAGCAAGGGATAAGGCAAAGCGAGACTTGTACCCCGCTGCCGCATACCTTCCAGGCATTTTCCTCTCTCGCATCTCACTGCCATTTTCCTCTCTATCCATGGGTGTCTGTGGGCTGTTCCTCTCCATCTCTATATCGCTGGCATTTTCCCCTCCAGCTCTGCATCTCTGGCATTTGGCTTTCGCAGTTGCATGGCAGGCGGCAGGCAGACAGTCAGTCGTCCACTGCGCATTCAGTGGAAATGCATAAAAATGAGCCATAAGTTTAAAAATTTATAAAATGCGCCAGCCCATAACTGACGGAAGACAGAGAGAGAGAGGGCAGCATTAGGACGGGGACCGGGACCAGCACCAGTCATCGTCCTCGCTCCTCGTAGTAATAGTAACTTTTCTATGCGCTATTTCGTTGAGCCGGAATGGAAGTGGAGTGGAGTGGAGTGACGCGGTAGAATGGTCAGGGGAACGGCTGGCAGTATTATCAAATGTCTACGACAGGAAAAATTAAATTAAATTGTAGAGAAAGGCATGAGAAAAGAAAGAGAGAGTCCCTGTCGTGCTCGTGCTCGTCCTAGTCCTGCTTCCATTCCAAAACGTACGTATGTTAAAATAGACTTCGACAGTGGACAGAGAAATTGAAACTCTGTCTCCAGCTCCTCGCAATCCACTCTCCACAACCGTCATCATTCCTGGTGCGGCATGGGGCATGAGGCATCTTAGAAGCAGAGTCCACCATCTGCAAGAAAGGACAGACCCAAGCACCGCCACTACGACTACGACTACGAGTAATGCAAACTTAATAAGATGTACGCTGTGCATGTCGTCTGTCAGTGGATACACATGCAACTATCAGAGACATCAGACGGCTGCTGCTGCTGCTGCTGCACCACTGACAGTTAGACAAACAGACAAGCCATCCAAGTCCGTCAGTCAGGACATCCTTCCTCCCTTACACATCACTGAAGGACCAGGGGGACATGGGGCAGGCAGGAACAGCAAACAGCAAATGGTTGGGTGCAGCACGGGCTTCTTCCCTGTGCCCTTCCTTCCTTCTTATTTGTCGTAATATATTTTGTGTGCCCCGCCATATACATATGTACGAGTGTACTCCCCCCCCATATACCGTAATCAGTAAACATTTGATGCTTACAAACTAAAGTGCATTTCATATATAAGATCAAACGTCATGCAGCAGCGCCCCACGGTCGATCAGCGCTCTGGGCTGTCTGGGATCTGTCAAAGTTTATTCGGGGTTTGAAGTCCTTCGGAGTTTCTTTTATTATTAACCGAGGTGCGCTGCTGCATGACACTTGTTTTCTTTGAATTATCGCGCAAGTAAAATGCCTCCTACCTTACATTTCCGCTATTGAAATGCTCAGTGTATCCCGTGTATTCCGTGTATCACTTCCACTCAAATGAAGTTCTCATCTAACTGAAACTCATCTTTGTATTGTTGTCTGTCTCTCTGTCTGTCTGTCTATCTGTCAGGCATCTGCTCTCATCGTCAACTCCCTTGAAGAGTCCTTCAACCTATGCTATTATCTATTAACTGCCATCATTGCTGCTGTAGCACCAAGTGTACTCCAAGTCATACCCCAACCCCGTCATCATCATCAATATCATCATCAGCGGAAGTGGAAGAGGCGTTGGCGGTGGCGGTGGCGATGGCAGTGGTTGAGGACATTCCTTGTGGTGGTCGATGCTCTATGTCTGAGATGGAGACGACACCCTTTATGAGTGGAGAGCCCCCAACCCCTCCCCCAAGAAGCGACAGCAATTAGGAAAACGTTGGCCCCTTCATTACACTGATCAATGGGGCTGCTTGAATGTCACTTATAGATGTGGCGTCCACTCCTCTACAATCCACACACACCCACACACACATACGAGAATGGGAATGGGAATGGCAAGTGGCAGAGGAGATTCTTCCACCAGGAAGTGTTGACTGGCCACAAATTTGCCGACATCTTGCGGGATGGAAACTTTGTTATATCTTTATTCCACTCTGTCTCCCTCTCTCTCTCTCTCTCTGTGTGGATGTTCTGGTGCTTTTTTTTGTGCCGCCGGCACTTGCGGCTTTATTGTTGGCATTGTCTAACATCTTCAGCCGAGTTGGTTGTCTTTTTTTTCCGGCCTGCCACTAAAAAACGGTTATTTACTCGGCCTGGGGCTGGCTGGATGAAGCTGGGGCAAGCTGGAACTAAGGCTGTGGCTGGTTTCTGGTGCCTGGTGTACAGGCACTGGGATGTGCCTCCTGGCCCTGCCTGTCTTTTCACTTCCATTCTCTGCTTCGGGCTTGACTGGATTTCAGAGTCTACTCCTCCAGCCATGTCCTCACTGCTCTCTCTCTCTCTCTCTGTGCTGTGCTCTGCTGCTGCTCTGCTGTGCTGTGTGTGTGTGTGGATGTCTACTTAACACAATAAACACTCAATTTTCGAGCATGTTTTGTTTGGGATTTTCTACGGGTTTTTGAAACTTTCCCAAGAAGGAGCCAGCACCAGCAGCAGCAGCACCAGCGCCAGCACCACTGTTTGTTTAGGCCATGGAACCTTCTACCGTTCTGAGGCCTATAAATATATTTGAAGATTGTCGAATTGTTGACTGTGGCTGGCTGGCTGGCTTGGCTCCTACTCCATGTATTTTGATTTGTTTTCAATTGCTTCTTGGCTACTCAAAAACAAAGCATCAAAAAAATGTGAAGGCAAAAGTTTTCTTTGCTGGAACATAATCCGCAGGAGAACTTGACACCAAAGTTTGATTTGCTCTAAATTGCTTGACACGAGATTTGGGCTCTTGTCTTGAATTTCTCTTCTGGTTTTCTTCTGATTTTTTTTCCTGTTTTGCTGGCGAAATGATTGCTGGGTTAGATTTTTTCTAAAACTAAAAATAAAGTTTTTTGGAGTGTCACATTGAAGGGAGGAGAAGGCAGTGGGACAGTCGGATTAGGAGGGAAGTACCGCCTGGATTGAATGATCTGTCTGTTGATCATTTTTCCAGTGGGAAACGTGCCAGAAAATTCAATCAAATCAGCCATCTACCAGCTCTAAATTATCCTTACTTTCAACCTTCAGCACGAGAATTCTCGTAGTGTAACTAAACTAAACTAAAACCAAACTTTAAACCTATTCAATTTCATGATATTCAACTCTTTAGTTCACCACTTTCGTCCCCTGCGAGTTGCGGTCAAAAATTTGAAGAGATTTTCCTTCACTGACCAATGGAAAAACGTTCGCTTCGCTTTGGTTCGCTTTGGTTCGCTTCGGTTCGGTCTTTTCACTTGCCTCAGGGCACGCCCTGTGCTCTGCGCTGTCCTGCCTGGTGGCCACAACATTTCTTATCAATCTTAAAAATGCATGAATAATTAAAATATGCAAATTTATGTTCTCTGCGAAGGAAAGGCGGGCAGGCAGGGACACATGGCTGCTCTCTGACGTCTCTTCTTTAAAGTCAAAAAGTTGAGAGTTTTGCTTTAAGCATTTTGGGGTGGTGGCTGCTGCTGCTTTTGGGGGGGTGGGGCAAATGTTTGCCAAGCCAACACCTCCGCTGAATGACATTCATCCGCAAGCAGTGTCCAAGCAGGCGGACCCATCCACAAAGCAAACAACATATTTCCATCTCTTTGACTGGCGATTTTCCCCCGAGATGTTTTCGCCCTGTATGCCTGTATGCCTGTATGCCCCCCGTGAATGTGTGAAAATGCGTCTTTTCAAAAGGGAGCCACTCACTCGATAAGGCAACACACCTGACAGATGTCTTCTTTTCACTGTACGGGGCTGGGGGTCAGTGGCACCTACAAAAAAGCAGACAACATGCAAATAAAGTCCTTTTGTGCCGATCCCTTTGTACCGTCTAATGATGTTTATCGTTCCAAGACATACCACACGCTCTTGTATGAAAGCAACTTTTTCAGTTGCCTTTGAGGTGTGTGTGTGTGTGTGTGTGTGTTGGTAGTTCTCTGTGCTGTCGTCGTTGCCGGGGGTCTGGGGTCTCTCTTTTTATTAGCTAATTCATTAAGAGCTGTCAGAGAACTCAGCCACAACAACAACAACAACAACAAGGTTGTAGGTATGGTGGGATGGGTGTGCCGTCTGGGTGTCCCGGGGTCGTCTCCCTCCTACCACTTCTGCCTTCTGCATTGTTCACACATTTCGCACCCAGACGGCAGCTTAATTGAAATGCATGAAATTGTCACATGAAATCGACAGTCAACGACAGCCAGGACTCCTGCCGCTTTTGGCTTTATAATAAACGCACTACACCCAACCACCCAACCACCCACCACCCACACCCAACCAGAACAGCCAGCTGGCCAGCTAGCCAGCCCCCATATCCTGTACCATGTCCTACCAGCGCGCACTGGATACGCACTGTCGCCTCTTCACATATTGGTCGCCATCCATGCGTTGCATTTTTTGGTTCTCTCCCGCTCCCGCTCTCGCTCTCGCTCCCGCTCTCTAATGCTGTAAATGAAGTGTTGTTGGGCCCAGTGCCAGTGCCACTGCCAGTGCCAGCCTCCTTTTCCATTGCATTTTCCGAACAGCACTTTGGTGTTTAGTGTGAAATGTTGCCGGGAACAGGGCCTATGAAATTGTTGGTCACATAATGAAGGGCTTTCAAAGTGTTTGTTTTTTTTGTTTTGTTCTGCTGAGGCCTGCAACTGCCACGCAGCAGCCAGCAGGCAGTCAGCCAGCGCCTATTAACCTATGAAATGCATTATCGCCTGTCATAAAGTGTGGGTCTATGGCTTTTGTATCTATCCATAGAGTGTGTCTGTGCTATTGCGTGATGGAAAGTGCATTTTGGATAGGTTCAGGGAAAGATTTAAGCATTCAGCGGAACCAGAAAAAGTTTATTAAATAGCTCAACGCCGAGCCAGCATTTCCATTGCTCTGACTCTGTCGATTCTCTCTCCTATTTCCCATTGTTTGGAGCACTGGGTAATTTCCTACATACAAAGAAGACTGCCAACAATTCCCAAAACTTGTGCTCGTATTATCCTTTGGAAAATCCTCTTTTTTTTTAACAGCGCTCAGATATGCCTCGCTGACTCTCTTTTTGTCATCTGTGTGTGTGGTGTGTGCGTGTGCCGCACATTTGTTAGCCAAATAGAATGCACTTTTCTACATTGTTTAATAAAAATGTAGCCCCGTTTTATTTATTTTTTTTTTTTTTGTTAATTTTGGCACAGTTTTTCATTATTTTTCTTTTGGTTGTTTTACGCACATGTTTTTTTTTCTGCTCGAAATCCCTTGGTTTCGTTATGCATTTTGTGTGTGGAGATGCGCAGGATGGGTTGATGTCACACTGCAATAATAAATAAACCAGCGAAACAGCGAAAAGGAGTGGCATTTCCTAGGGGGCGGAGGGGGGCTGGTGGAGTGATAAAGGGTTAAGGGTAAAAATGACTGAAAATGGCAACAGACAATACGTTGCAGCAGAGCGAGAGACAGCGAGACGGAGAGAGAGCCAGGCCAAATGAATGCTGCTGCCGGAAAGCGGGCCATGACGTGTAGATGATGATGATGATGATGATTTCAACGTCAAATGTCAACATCAATGGTGTTGCTGTTTATTCTTTTCGGCATACTCTTTGAGAGAGTATTGCGATTATTAAAACATGTGGCAAATAAAGAGAGATATCAGCACTTATAGGCCCTAGCCATAGATTATTTTTATTTATTGTTATCTATTATTTATTACCACAAAAATGTATCAAAATCTGATTATTATTAGATCATGGCAACAATCCATTTTTTTGATGTAGGAAAAAAGACTAGCTAGTCTTTTTTTACAGATTTAATACGAAACCTTCCGGATTATAGTTCTATTCTCTTTTTCCACAAATTTCCTGGAAATATGCACCCAAAATGCGCGTTGCGTCTAGCATTAATAATTTAATTCGAAAGCCAGGTGTTCAAACAGCCAAACTACAGTTGCGTTGCAACTTGTTTGGCTAGCTGAGCCAACATATTTATTTCTACAACAAAACCCCTTCAAGAGCATCTACAACTTCGGTCTCCAAATGGTAGCCGTTTTATGCTGCTCTTCTTTATTTTTGTTTTTTTTTGTATACTATGCATTTGTATATGTAATGCACACACAGATGCACTCATATACATATGTGCTTTTATATGTATAGGGAAGCAACCGCATTTTTTGTCTCTGTGTTAAAATTTTAATTTCACGCTGAAAAACACACAAACACAGAGGCAGGAATCAGCAGCAGCACAAACAACTAAGTGAGAGAGTGGAGGAGGAGGAGCAGGCATTGCCCAGCAGGGGGCACCGTGGGGGGGCGGTACACACCGTGGAATAGTTAACAGAGAGACAGAGAGCAGCGAAAGGATAAAGGCCCCTGCAACAGCAACAGCAGCTAACTTCTGCCCGTTTATTGTGGATTTTGTTGCTGTTAAATGTTTTAGTAAATGCCCAAAAAAAGAAAACAAAAAAAAAACAAGGGCAGTTGAAAAAGTCAAATAAAGTGGCCATGACTTGCAAATACTCTTACGCTGCAAAAGATGAAAACTTTAGGGAGAGGAAAACGCAGACATAAAATGGTTTTAATATGGCAACTGAAGATTGAAATAATTTAAACGCGATTAAACTGCTAGCTTTACCATACATAGTACCCCTAGCCAATACCCTTCCTGATCGATGCTGTGATTTTAACATAAACTAAATCGACGCGACACAATTCAGATAGTCTTTCTCTCGCTCTCTGCGCTTTGCCAAAACCTTTCCAAATACGCATAATACCCTCGTTGCCAAGAAAAGAGTGCCGAGGCACCACATAACGGGCAACAACAGCTGGGCAGATGGTTTTGCAATGGCGGCAGCTGCTGCTGCTGCCACTGCCGGAGACACTTGCAGTGGAACAGGGGAACCCATTCGCATCCGCCAGAGCTTCTCATCCGCAATCCAGATCCACATTCACATTCACATCCTCCACGTGGCCCCCCTTGTCCCCTTGGGGCTGTTTGTGGGGCGGATGCTCGCTCTGCCTTTTGCGCCAATTGCCATGGCCGCTGCTCCGCCGGATTTAATTGGAAAATGTAAATGAGCTTTGTTCATTTGAAAGATGCAGTTGAGAGCGAGCGAGCGGATGACACTGGCAGCTGGAGTTCTCGGAGTCCTAGGGTCCAGGATCCGCAGCCACTTTTGGCAGTCCACCGCGAGAATTTTCTTAAAGCTTTTTGCAAACAAAACAAGCAGGAAAAAAAAAGAAATGAGAGAATGAGAGACCCAACAAAAATGAAATTCCTTTTAAGCTGCAACAAAAGAAAATGTCACACAGTGGAGAAGGAGTGTAGCGGCGGGGTAAATGCTGACCTCACACACATGGATATGCATAAGCGTGTGTGCGTGTATGAGTGTATGAGTATGTGTGTTTGTGTGTGTGGAAGTCATTGTTTGACTTACAAAATGGCGTAGAAAGCGCCAACAAAGGGAACGACGCAACCGAAGCTTTTCCACACACAAACATACACGCACGAAAACGGCAACTTCCGTATATAAAAGAGTCATGTAAAACAATACTTTGTGTGGCACAGACAGACAGACAGAGAGAGGGGGGAGAAAGGAAGAGGGGGCCACATATTGTTTGTCCAAAAACTCCTAGATCCAGGCACCACCCCCATCCACCGTTTTACTATCCTTAACTGTACACCACTTGCATGTGTATGTGTGTGAATATATTTTTTGTTTGCAACATGATAATTTTTAACCTCTTCTGTGACTCTATCTTGTTTTTTTTTTTTTGTTTTCGTTGCAGGCGATAAAACACCCGCAGGCTTTCCGGTTATAACCCAAGGACCGGGCACACGCGTCATTGAAGTGGGTCACACGGTGCTCATGACATGCAAAGCCATCGGCAATCCGACGCCAAACATTTACTGGATTAAGAATCAGACAAAGGTTGATATGAGCAATCCACGGTATTCCCTTAAAGATGGTAAGTACTCTGGCTCAGCTCTACTCTACACACACACACACACACAAAGAGAGAGAGTTTTACTATATATTTTATAGAGTTACGGGGGCAACAATGGAACAATTGAAACCATTGTTGTGCTGTGTATAAAAAGGATATTGAATCAAATGAAGCCACAGCCACAGCTACAGCTACAGGCTCTGATTATAGCTGCAGAAAGAGCTGCTCTTTGGAGCGCATGTCGCTTGTGGCATGTGGAAAGAAACCAAACATAGAAATTAAATGTCTCTTTCAGTGATTAAATGTAGGAGAGTTTTCACTTGAAGCTCAGTCACACAAATCGTAGGAATTTAAGACCCTGAGAACCTCTCTCTAAGCCCCAAATACCAACACCCTTAAGAGATTATCTTTCGGCTTTTCTCACCCCCCCCCATCCACCCCTTAAAGAACCACTTAACCTTTCCTAGCCTTTAATTTAAGGTACAGTAGAGTAATGTTGCCAAGGATAATGCTGCTGCCCTTTAAGAACTCTTCGCTTTGCTTCTATCTTTCATCTATTCAACATGTGCCACTGTCCCTGTGTCCAGCCAGGCAGCCCGGCAGCCAGGACAGCCCGGCAGCCAGGCAGAGCCATCCATCCATTTGACTGGTGCCTTGTGCTAACCCGAGAAGTTCTTGAAAGGTGAAGCGACTTCATTTATTAAAATTCTAGTCTACCTTTTTGAGCGGCTTCCTCCATCTGCTTTTCATTCTTTTCCTGCTGCTCCCCTGCTCCTGCTGCTGTTTTGCTCTCTGCTCCCCTGTTTACGCTCATTTGAATTTCTTAGGAGTTTACTTACGCTTCGACGCATTTTGTGTCACAAGTTTTTTGGGCGCTTAGTTAACGTTTGACTTTTGAGCAGAGGGAGAGCAGTGTAGAGGAGTGCAGTGGAGAAGAGAGGAGAGGAGAAACGGGGTCCGGCTTCAGGTTCACCTTGCCACGAAAGTTTCTAGCGGAGGAGCAAAACTTTCCAAATGTCAACAAAATGTCCTACGAGTGTCCTTTAATCAAGCATCCCTGCAATATTATAATTATATGCTCAATGTCAGGTCACAGGTCGCGCCGCATCGTTAGAGTACGCTGATCCCTCTCTCTCACACTCTCTCTCTCTCTCTGCTGACACATCAAACAAAACTAACAAACAACAAAAAAGCTGCCAAAAGCAGCAGCAGGAAACAGACCATCAGCACCAGCACCAGCACCAGCACCAGGGCTTTCTGGTCATTAGAAGCTCAAATATTGACATTAATATTGACATTAATATGCATTAAAGTGTGCCTTTTAAAAGGGCATCAATAATGCTGGCCTGGCCACCACGTTGACAGCCCCAAAAGAGGGGCAGGCGGGCAGAGAGCTGCTCCATGCGATGGCAGAGATACAAAAGGTGTTCCAACAGGCCACACAGGGCGATAGTACAAGAGGTGTGCACCACCAGCACCTGCACCTGCACCATGGGGGCGGCGAGAGGACATCATTTCAATTGGCAGGACGCGCCATCCATCCATTGATGGGACGCGATGATCGGACAAATGTTTTGACGACATGCCCATCAGAGCTGTCATGGCAAGGGCATGCCACCCCCCCTCCCACCACCACCTAGTATCCCAGAGGGTGGAGGAGGAGAGGAGGGCTTTAACAATTGGAACGTGTTGAGCATGACAAGAAAACACAAACCAACAACAGCAACAGCAGCAACAGCAACAGCATCATAGCTCGTATACTCTCGCATAACAAAAAAACAAAAAAAAAACATTGGCTGTTGGATTTTGAATGCTGTGTGGGTGGGGGGATCCAGGCCTCCCTCTCTCGCTCTCTCGCCATGGGTTATGGAGCCGCAATGCTAATGAAATGGTCGCTTACGCTTAATGACAGGCCCCCGCCAAACAATTGACTACTGAAGCTGCCTGCCAGCCTACCCAGCCACGACAGGCCCCATGAAAGCACTCGACTGACTTTCAAATGCCCTAAGATTAGCGGGATGAAGTCATTTTTTATGGCAGATGTTTAACTTGAGCAGGCAGCTTAGGCTGCCTCAACAAAACAAGAAAAGGTTGGATCTGAGTTGAGAGATAAGAGGAAAGGTCAAGCGAAAAAGAGAGCTCACGGAAAACTAGGTTCAGGGTTCTTGCTTTAAAGTTGAAGGACATTTCTTAGAAGTATTAAGATATATAGAGAACTGATGCATAGTTGCAGGGAAACTTGTATGATTTATGGTTCAGTTTTATCCATTTTATGTATATGAATGGTACAAATCAATTTATATTCATGCGATTCCCTGTACTATTCCCATTACTTCTTCTCAAGATTCTCAAGATTTTTCCGATACCCAAGCTTCAATTTTAGCTTCTGACAACTCCAGTACTCTTGACGCTCATTGGTGGCCATCCATCCTGTGCTTATATTCGTCCGTTTTCCCGCAATTCTACTGCTAATTTAATTAGAATTTCCCCATCATATCTCTTCCACATCATATCCTGGCTCACAAAAACTCTCCTCGCCCTCTATGAGTATTTTCCACATGCCCCCCTGAACAAATTAAACAAAAGGCAAGCCCCACAAACTTCTAAAAACGAAACCCGAAAACCCTGAAGTCAAAGCCAAACCGAAAGCCAACTATCCATCGCCTTTTGTGGATGGCCTCAGGCAATGCAAATTAAAAACTGTAACATGCATTTCCCCAAGGTAAAATCATTTGTACTACAGTTGCTATATACATATGTACATATATATGTATATATACGTATACGTATATATGTTTATAGCATACTCCCTGCATATTTGTTGAATTCTTTCTCGTTTTTTTCTATGTTCTCTCTCTCGTTCGCTCTCTCTCTCTCTGAGAGTCGGATGTGGAGGCAGACTAATTTGGCGCAACACGAACCAAAGTGGCCAAAAAAGTGCGGGGTGGAAGGGGCATGAAGGAGGAGGAATTGCGGGTTAAATTAGTTTTACGTGGGCCGGTGGGTAACTTTTGTCCGGGGCTCCCCCGCCCCCGCCAAAACAAAAAGAGAAAGAGAAGGGATGGCCCCTCTGCAGACTGGCGCCATCTTTGGCGCGTTAAACGAAACGTAAAATATATTTCCGCCAGCGAAATATCCTTTTTGGGTGCCCGTCTCTAAACGTCTTTCCCTCGTTTTATTTTTTTCACTCTTTTTCTTCTTCGGGTAGGAGCATTTTTCGCCATGCTTTAAATTTATGAAAATAAATATTATGCCCAAGGCGAGGATGGGTTCTGGGTTCTGGGTTCTGGGTGAATCCTGCTCTATTCCTGGAGATCCTTTTGGCCCTTCCTTTGCTGCATTACCGAGTGGCTAGAATATATATTTCTCTCTTCTCTCACAATAAGTTATGCAAGTCATGTGCCGTTTTATTCAATTAGCACTTTATGGTCCTTTATTGTGCCCCTGCCCTGGGGTACCGCCCCTTCTTGCCTTTTTCGCGTTGATTTTTCGGTTATACGGCCGCCGCCTGCTAATTAGAGCCTGCAGGGATATTGCGAGGTGGTGGTCCGCACAGGAACAGGACCAGATGTGGGGTGAGGTGCGCGGGGTACGTGAGAGTTATCAAATGAAAAGTAACTCTCTCCAGGACGACTCGTACTTCATTTTGTTCGCGTCATAATTAAATTAGAACTTTATTATTTTAATAAAAACCGTCTCCAGAGCTTCAGCCCTGGAGCACCAATCCTTATGGTCCTGCTCCTGGTCCTCGCCGCGTCCCTTTTGTGTGTGGGTTGGGGTGCTGGTGCTGGTGCTGGTGCGGCTGTGTCCTTTGTCGTAGTTCCAATCGCAGGATATATAATAATGTGATTATTATACACTCGTCTTTTGTGCGGGTGCTCGGAATTAGGACTTGAAATATTATAGAAAAATTTGGGTAAAAGTTTTGGTATCAAAGGATAATTTGCGTTAGCAGCTTAAGGATCTAGTTTTGTTGGTAATTAAAAACTGTTGCATTTGGAGAACTTTTTTTTTTTGGAAATAAATAAATGTGATAAATACTTATTATTTAAATATTTAAGGGTTCATTATTGAATGCTTTTTTGTTCATTTTAAAGACTCGAAAGAATCATCATCTGCTTCAAAAGAATCCTCCTGTTTCAAATATTCAAAATTATTGTTGCCCTTTTCTTTGACAATTTTAAACTCAAAATCCTCTGCCATTTTCCGCAACTCCCACATGGAAGAGTATTTTTCCATATTTCGTAATAATATTTTGCCAGCTTAGAGCTTCCAATTTTCCGCCACGCTGCAGAGTCTCTGCAGAGCCGTTGGCAGAAGGCAAAAATGACAACAAGCGCACTTGAATGCACAAATACATTTCTGAATAATTTATTTTAAATTACTCGGTGTATGGCCATAGCCATTGCCATTGCTAGTGCCATTTTCCGCTTGCCGCATGCCCCATGCCGCATGCCAGTTGGTTGTTAATTTAGTCTCAAAGTCAAAGGGTAGGCCTTGGACCTTGGACCCGCAGCGACAATAATATTGAGTATATTATACCTTTATTTTTATTTCGCCAAATAGTCCCTCAGGGGCTTTGTTCAATAAAAAGCCATAAAGGAGGCGAATAAAAAGAAAAAAAAAAACCTTTGCCGGGTATTTTTATTTTTTTTTTTTTTTGCTCTGCAGAAAGGTTTCGCGTCTGGGGAAATTACATTCTCCGGGGTTGGGTCTCGGCTCCTTATTGGCAAAAAGCAAAGAAAACAAAAAAGGAGTAGAAAATATCATAATTTGGCTTTTAAGCAAAAGAGGCTTATCAGAAATTGGTTTTGCCAGAGCCAATTGTCTTAATGGGCAACCGAAATTGGTATTCAGCCGAAAGAAAAGTGTCAGCCTGGTCCAGGTCCTGTCGTCGCGACAGCAAGTGAAGGCGTTAATGGTGTGTGTGTGTGTGTTTGTGTGTGTGTGTGTTAGGATCAAGGGAACCATGTTGCATGTACATGAGCACTTTCTGAGAGAATCGTATGGGCAGTTAGGTTTTCAATTTGTAATATTCATTGGAAAATGCAAATGAAGGAGATGTTTGCAGATATTTTTAGAGTACATTTTGAATAACCTTTTACTCGCAACCATTTGCAGTGTATTATTCATTGCCCTGCGCTGTCTGGCCCCCACTGGGCACTGGGGAGATAGTGTATCACCCCACTAATTGTTGTCTAAAATCTCGGACAATTAATGTCCGCTTAAACGCTCTACCAACACAAACCATTAAGTGAGCCTGAACTCCCAAAAGCCAAGAGCAAAGAGCCAACAGCCAAGTGCCCCGCGTGCCCACAGTACAGGAGTCCAGGAGTCCAGGAGGCAGCCACTCTTTAAATTAAACACAACTTTCCTTCCCTCAAGTGGATACTAAAGTTTTAACTAGCTGAATATTGAGTTGGATTGGCTCATAGGACATAAACCCGCCAAGAAATAGAGGCCATATAACTCAGCTCGGCTCAGCCCACCGATGGAGAGCGAGCAGCTTGAAGGATGGAAAATCAGGAGACGAGGCAGGCAGTGCGGCAGTAGAAGCCGAGCTTGCAACATGGTCTTATTTCTTTTATATGACATTTTTATGCCTTCCTTTGTTCGAAAACTTACACGTGGCAACACTTTTCTCTTAGCTCTTAGCTCTTAGCTCTTAGCTCTCTCTCTCTCTCACTCTCTCTCTGTCTCGGGGCAACCTCCTTCTGGACTCCTACCACTGCCACTGGCCTCAAAGAGGCAGCAGCTGTGACGACCTGCGCGCGCTGGCTCAAACTCTTTAATTGCTGGGGCTCCATCATTACAATCGCCTTGCCACTTGACGTGACCAGGCGGCAGGCAGGGCCCCAAACGAAAACCTGAAGCGTGAGAGTAGGGGCAGTGGGGGGGTCGCTGGTCGCTCTGCACGCAATTATTTACTTGAGCCGTAAAACAGTAGTTAAGGCACACAGTCTCAACTTGAAAGCATTTTACTGAGCAAAAGTTTAATGCTTAAATTATGAGCTCCTCCACTCCACTCCACTCCACTCCATTCCATTTCTTCTTCGTCTGTGCCGCTGTCCCGTTGTCCCGTTGTCCTTCTGTCCTTCTGTTGTCCCACTGTAACCCCGAAAGAGTTGACAGTCACTTTTGTTGAAAATGAGACAGTAATTGCCAAAATGTGCATGACTAGAACGAGACTTTTACCCAATTGGGAAAAAGGGTAATGGAAAGAAAGGAGGCGGAAGGAGATTGTAGATTGGAGAGTGGGGTACCCCTGGCGTCCGCCCATTTTGGGGGTCAGTTGAAGTTTCTTTTCGGTTGACGATAAGTCGTCGTCACTTGCATTACCAAAATTGAAACTTTGCCCACTTTTATGTGTGGCAGGGAGGGGTGAGGAGCAGCGGCAGTGAATCGCCCCATAAATGTCACTTTGTAGCAACGACATAGACGACGACTACTTAAATTAAAGCATAATTAAATTAATAATCCCATTTGGGCGTGCAGCCAAGCAGTTGAAACTCTGAACCTCTGAACCTCTGAAGCTGGAAGTTGAGGAGGCCCCGACGCAGGAGCAAGCCTCTCTCTCTCTCTCTCTCTCTCTGTCCCTCTCTTATTTCTTGGCCTTTGTGCTGCAAGCGGAAGTTGCAAAATATGAAAATGACTGCGCTAGCGGAAGTGCAGTTGTGTGGCATGCCACACACACACACATGCAAAGCCCTGCCATTGTCTTGCCACCAGTTAACGCCACCACAAAAGCTGTTGGGGGCTCCAAAACAAAACAAAAAAAAGTGGCAGTGGAAGTGGGACTTGTGTGGGCTTGACTTCGCGGTTTCTTTCACTTTTGTTTCGGCGGGATTGAAGGGGCTGTACGTATGTATATTTTTAAGAGATTGCAATTGAAAGAAGTTACAAGAAAAGCCTCTAATTAGATTATTAATCACTCTTACTAGGGGATAAACATGATGGGAATTCGCTTTAAAATATAATCTATAGAAAGCACACTTTTCATGGCCAGTAGTTTTGCTTTTTCTGGCGGTACAAACTACCGCGATTTGGATGATTTTTATGCAACAAAAGAATTATTTTGTAAGATTAAAAAGGGTCAGTAGTATAGCTTCATTATTGTGGATAGCACAACTTCCACAGGCAAACAAATTTTGAATAAATATAACTTAAACAGGTTGGCAATAATTTCAATATATTTATAAATACTTGCACATCTTTCGGTTCGTAAAATGTCTCTTTAATGACTCCTAAGTGATATTTAAACCTATTAAAACTTGTCTTTGCCCGAGTTTCCGTTTCAAATGCCATATTTAAATATAAAATTATGATGATGTGCCCTCCAGAGAGACGGATACCCATTTCAATGCCACATTTCTCTACAGTATTCAACCGTTTCCCAAAAAAAAACAAAAACAAATGTGCACCTGTCAGTCCCCTGTTGTCCATTTGTTTATGCTGCTGCTGCTGCTTCTATGCTTTTTTATGATGCTTGAAAGAATTTTTAATTTTCATAAGAGTAGGAACACGCACACAGAGCCAGAGACAAACACACCCACACACTCACACGTAGAATCACTTACAGGATGGCGGAGGAGGAGGAGGACAGACGACGACGTGCCCTCAGATGTATGCTATGCTTAATTTTTTATTGCTACAGTGAGGCCACACGCAAGTGCTTCACAGGGATTCCTTCGACTCCTCCCCCACTCACTCTCTCTCTCTGTTCAGTGTCTGTGTGTGTGCGTGTGTGTGTGTGTGTGTGTGTGTGTGCTTATGTTAATGTTCCTGCCAGAAGGCAGCACAAGAGTTTTAATGAAACTTACCTTCATAAATTTTAATCAACATTTTGACTCCCTCTACTCTTTGGCTATTTTTTTGTGACTGCCTTTCCCAGTCATTTCATTCATATTTTTTAATGACAAAAGGTTTCAGCTAAAGTTCAAAAATATCTGCAACATTTAATAGTTTTTTGAATGGTTCAGCGATTTCTAAACAACAAAAAAAAACAAAAAACAAAAAAATAGGATGGTGGAACATGGCGGAACAGGAAGTGCAACAAGCGTAATAAATGTTCAGTCATATAGCCACGAATAGCATGCAATAAATTTCACAACAATCAACTTTGATGCATGTCGGAGGTGGGCTACTGCAACGGCAGCACAGCAACAGAAAAAAATGCTGAAATAAAAGTGTAAACCCCCCGTCCACCAACCGCTTCCTTTTACACCACACAACAAAACACGACATCCAGCCAGACTCCCAGCCAGCCAGCCAGCCAGCCAGCCAAACGGCCATGCACTAAAAAACCGCGCAGCAATCTACATACAGCATACATCATTTTTCGTAGTCATTTTGTTGCTGTGTACCCTGCCAGGGGGTACTATGATTATGCGAAGAGATGTTTGCCGAGCAGAAAAGGAAGCTTTTTTGATCCCATATTACAGAGAGAGAGAGAGAGAGAGAGAGAGCGCAAGTGGTGTAGGGAGAGTATATTGGGTTCATTCTCTTACTTAGAACCCAAGTCGTACTGGGAGAGGAGAAAAACTGAGCCACTGGTAACTTTTCTTCCACATTCCTGCATTCATGTGCCCATAGATCCCATAAAAGCGATCGATCTGCAAAGGGTATCATTGTCAGCGGGCCCTTTTCTCGTTTTATTTTCTCCTTTTTACCCTACTCAAAATAGGGTGTGGTAGTGTGGGGGGTTTCCACCCAAGAAAACTACAGCACAACGAGCGAAGCCAGCGCGCGCCGTCCGTCGTCGTCGTCCGTCTGTCCGTCTGTGAGCGCCTGGACGCTATAGGCTAGGCCTTGGTTTCCCTAGGACACCGCAGGTGGCCCCGCCCCCCCGCCCCACAAGGACGAAGGGGGCCTTGACGTCTGCAGGGCCCATCACCAGTTGCACGACGCGGACATATTTAGCCAGATGGTGCCCCCCCCCCGGGGACAACACAACCTCCCCGCCGCACGTTCGTGCGCGGCAACCCAGCGGGGAGGGGGAGGCGGGTGGTGGGGGTGTTTGTTATTTGTGTTGGTACGGGTATAGTGACACGCCCCGTTTTTTAATAAAAAGGGAAAGGTAAATAAAAATAAACATACTCGTAATAAAACATGGCTCTCGGTGTGTGACAAAGCGATTTTGCAACATTTAGCACACAGGTTGGCTTTTTTTGCGATTGATTTGTCCATAGGCATGGACGTAGGTCCGTGATTTTCTATAGGAGACCAGGGAAAATTAGCTTCAATGTTTTGACACAGAAACTAAAAGTATGAGCAAGCTGTTAAAAAGTTGGAATTAAGAAATTCTTTAATTAAAGAACAGATTTTTCTGACATTAATCCCATTCTCAAGATACTGATACTTCCTATTATATGGTTTTAATTTAGTTACAGAAGCTTTAAAAATTGTATAACTGTTTTTATATTATTTTTTTCATCTATGAAAGTTTTGCCAAAATGAGTTTATTAAATGTGGAAATTCATATTCAATCAAAAAATACAAGATACAAAAGTTCTGAAGTGAAATTTATTTAAGAAAGATTTTCTTTGCATTGGAAATCTCTTTCTAAATGAAAACTCGTACTCCTTTAGGGCCTCACCCACATTCTGTGTGCTCTGCAAACCCTCTTGTGGCAGAAGCCACTGGTTATTGGCTCCGCAAGAACACGAGTCATTAAAATGATGCACTCAACTGTAGCCAGGGTCTATTGTTGTATCTGGTTATTGTCATGGCTTATTTATACATCTGCATACACATACATGCATACATATGTATGCAACATTTTATAGAGATATATTTACTTGACACTTTTATACATATGTATTATTAGCTATTTCCCATTCCAATAATACAATATTATTGGGGAGAAAGGTTACAAATTTCATGAATATTTTATTAGGCATTTACTCGTTTATGATGATTTGAATTGTCTGAATTTGAACAGGCAGGGTTTCAAAATTAGAGACAATTTACGCATGAATGCAGATTAATAATATTACGAATATATTTGAATTATTATAATAATTTGTAGGCTAAAGAACGGGAAACTTTGGGAAGGGTATTAGGCGGCTTTTGAGATAAATTTATTTTAATTTGTTTACCAGCGCCCATTCTAAGCGCATTCCCATTCAACCTCCTTTCTTCAAACATGGGAAACTATCCACAATTAAGGTGAAACCCAAACAAAGTTCTACAATTTAAGCTCTGCACTTAAGCCAGATCAATTTTCCTGGCCTGCAGGCATACAAAATGTGTCCAATAAATAATTAAACGATAATAATGTGTACATATACATATGTATATGTTTTACATTTTTTTCCACAAATTAATTGTCATATTTCATGCAGATTTTAAATTTGCACATACCCTCCACATATCCGTATACATATACTCTCCAATATTCATAAATATTTGCATGTGAATATGAAATTGAGGTTCCTGATTAATTGTATGAGAGAGAAAATTGAATATCCAACTCAACAAGATTAATTTTCAACACACACACACATGGAGAGAGAGAGCGTTGAAAATGTGGAAAATTCACTTTTTTTGCATTCAAAATTCTGGCCTCATATGGTGGGCTGGAAGAAATTTTGCTAAATAAATTATGGTATTAAATGAAAGTCAAGTAAATCAAATACTTTGGATACTCTATGAAGTGGGTTATTATGAGAAGAAGTTTTGCAGAGAAAATATGTGAAATGCGCTCTCCTCTGCTAAGACGCACTGTAAGAGAAAGAAAAGAGAATCTAATTTTGTATTTTATAAAAATGTATATGCCAAGGGTACCTAAACCTGAACCCGCCGAAAGACCCCTTCTTGTATGGTTTCCCTTAATTTCGTAATTTCCAATGCATTACACATTTGAAGTAATAGTCAAAGACTAATTAGAAAGCGCAATCAAATGACATAGCTTTATGGCTTTTGACCCATACACACGCAGAAAAAATCAGCCCCAAAATGCCAGCGGGGCTATTAAACAAATTGTGTGCTACGAAAAATTGTATGCATAAATGTTGATTTAAAAGCTTCTGAATAGATTAACTGCTGGAGAGTGGATTGTTGATTGTTGATTGTGTTTACGTAAATTTGATGTGAATGCCTCCTGCTGCCGTATATCATTGTTTATTAGTCATGTAAATATAATGCAAAAGCGAAGGCAGTTTATGGCTCTCTCTCTCTGTATCTCTCCCCCGACAGTCGAGGGGCTACTCTTCTCTCCTGGCCCTGCTTCTAACATGTGTGTGTGTGTGTGTGTGTGTGTCATTCGCATTAGCGTAATACGCCGGAAAGCGGAAAAGCGAATATCCCCAATATTTAATAGATGCGTATGCCTGCCAGCCTTGTATCCTGCCTGCCTGCCTGTCTGGTGTCTTACTTATCCGCGAGAGATTGCAATGGTTTTTTTTTTTTTTGTTTGTGTGTGTGGGAGAGTGTCGTAAAATTTATACGGTCTTTAAAATCATATAAAAAGTGTTAATTTTCCATGTGTTGCTTCGCTCCCCACCACTCAAGGGCGTAGCTGCCGGGGAGTGCATTGTGGATGCCAAATGGAAAAGCAAGGTGAATCGGGTAGAATTTTTACGAGGCAATGAGGATAATGTGCGGGGGGCTTTGACCATTAAAGTGATGTGTGGAGATAAACAAACATCATTTGACTTTCAAATTTATTGATAAATCTAAGATCTTATGACTCTACCCCCACCCCACACACAAAACCCTTAAACCTATGCGTCGTACGACCCCAAAGGTCGTAACCTGCAAGGGGATGCACACAAAAGGTACACAGCAAAAATGTAAATGCGGAACTTTGGCTAATGAAAACGTTGCATAAAATGTAACAGGGTGTAAGGGGGACTGTAGCAGAAATTCACTCCGATTCTATGGCAAATTCCAATTAATTCTTTAACCAATTTCGAGATTTATTTACATTGAAAACATACAACTTAAACTTATCTTAACTGAAAGTAAAATAACTCGAATTAAATCCTAGTGACAGCCACACTCTTTGGCCACCGATTTCTGGTATTTGGTCAGATCGATTATATCCTCACTCAAATATCTCAGTATGGTAATGGAGCCCAAAACAGTGGGCACACAGCAGGGCTTCGGCAGATGCGGCTGCTTCAGGTGCATCAGGGTCTGGACGATGGCATGATTTGTGGCATTCATTTTGGTGCCCAGCGGAAAGTTGCAGCCACCGCCGCAGAAGTATGCCTCGAATTTCTTGGGGGCAATAACCCAGTTGTGCATCTGCAGCTCCTTGAAGTCCACCGTAAAGTTCAGACGCTCACAGGACTGTGGGGGCTTGTACAGGTCCATGGGTGGTGGCGGCGGCCGTTTTGGCGGCGGACTGTTGGCCCTGCGCTTCTGTAGATCCCGCTTGAAGCGAAGCTTCTGTACTTTCACCAGGAGTTCGGGTCCATTGAAGTAGCCCACGATGAAGGGCTCCTGGCTGGAGCGACTGGCCGCGGGGGGCACCAAGCCGGCAGCAAAGGTGCTCAGGTGAGAGTCGCCAATGGAGAAGCGAAGCTCGTGACGCTGCTGGGGACTCCTTCCCTGCTGCAGCCAGGCGCGCAGGGTGGGCGTCAGATTGAACTCCAACCATCCTCTATGGCTGGTTGTGGTGTTGACGGAGCCCAGGATCTGGTAGGAGAAATCCTGACGATTGTCGAGTCTCCTGTAAACAGACACCGTCAAGTTGTCCCTCCTGTCCACCAGACTCTCCTGTTTGTAGACCCGCAACATGGCCTGAACGAGTGCCAAATCCACGGGCACATCATTCGTATTGAAGGTTATTTGCAGATCCAAGTCATTCGCATGATCCCCTGGCTTGACACGACTCGAAAATGTTAGAATGCTGTTGCAGCTGGCAATCTCCTGGCGATCCCCATTGGATATCAGTATGTCATCATCCAGGGATCGCTTGTGCCGCTGATGGAGCACCTCTTCGGGCTCTTGGCCCTCGTTGATTTCATTGTAGACTTCCAGCAGGAATTTCGAGGCAGAATTGTGCAGATTCGGTTGTGCCTGACGCCGCGGACGATCGCCCAAGTCCAGTAGATCGATCATCTCCATTTGTTCGCTCAGAGGACGAGTGTCATAGATGGGCGTCTCTATGTGAGGATTGATGTCTATGTAGGTGGTGCTCTTCACGCAGCTTGCGACGCTTATTACAAGAAATAAAATGAACATGATGTCTACTCGCAGAGTGTACGGCGGAGAGTGAGTTCTGTGACGGAAGAGCCGAGCACTTTTAAAGGGGGTTAGGTAGGAATATTCTCTGCATCAGGTAGGAAAATAGCGCAAAGGATTTCCCTTTGGGAAACCAATTGGTGGAGGCTTATCCCACCCGAATGTCAGCAGGTAACTTTTCTTATGCCCGGGCTTATACCAATATATCAATTTACAACCAGATAATCTCTCTATGGCTCCATAAACTCTCAACTAACTACTTATCTTCTTATTTATTTGCTTGCAGGTTTCTTGCAAATCGAAAACAGTCGCGAAGAGGACCAGGGCAAATACGAATGTGTCGCCGAGAATTCTGTGGGCACCGAGCACTCGAAGGCCACCAATTTGTATGTGAAAGTACGTCGTGTGCCGCCCACATTCTCGCGCCCGCCAGAGGCCATCAGTGAGGTGATGCTGGGAGCAAATCTGAATCTATCCTGCATTGCTGTTGGTTCCCCAATGCCGCATGTCAAGTGGATGAAGGGTAAGTGCCAAACCATTTTCTTACTGGAAATTGCAATCTCTAATCGTATATCCTTCAGGTGCACTGGATCTAACGCCCGAGAATGAGATGCCCATTGGTCGGAATGTGCTGCAGCTGATCAACATTCAAGAGAGCGCCAATTACACATGCATTGCGGCCTCCACTCTGGGGAATATCGACTCTGTTTCGGTGGTTAAAGTGCAATGTAAGTAGAAGTATATTTTGGTAAGATATATTGCTTATATTTCGTGCATCTAACAGCTCTTCCCACTGCGCCCTCCGATGTGCAAATCTCTGAGGTGACCGCCACTTCGGTGCGTCTGGAGTGGTCATACAAGGGTCCCGAGGATCTGCACTACTACGTGATCCAGTACAAGCCGAAAAATGCGAATCAGGCCTTCAGTGAGATCAGTGGCATCATCACCATGTACTATGTGGTGCGTGCCCTCAGTCCCTATACGGAGTACGAGTTCTATGTGATAGCCGTCAATAATATTGGACGGGGTCCGCCCTCGGCCCCAGCGACCTGTACCACCGGTGAGACAAGTGAGTATCAAGACAAACACACACACACACATACACATACAGATTATACCCATTCCCCCTAAAAATAATCATTTAACTAACTGCCGACTGTCTTTGTCTTTGTCTTTCTCTCTATGCTGCTGCTGCCACAAAAAAGGATTTTCAAGCAATTTCATTTTGAATTTCTAGACAATTTTTTCTTTTTGCTCTGGATGCAATTTTTATTTTCTTTGTGCGGAATGGTACTAAACCCTTTTCGAATATGTTCTCTCTCTCTCTTTCTTTTTCCTCTCTCTCTCTGCGATTTTGTGTGCTTTCCAACTGCTTTAGGCGACTTCTCATTTGGTGGCACAAGTAAGTATCCATCCTCATGGCAAACAAAATTTTATGGCTGGCCAAAAAATGGCCAAAACAATTTCAATAACAATTGTTGAGCAGCGGAAAATGCTCAATACCCGGAGACCTGAAATGGTTGGCGAGGGGGAAAGTAAAGGAAGTAACGGGCATAAAAAGAAACTAAAAAGCAGGGAGAAAGAAAGCGGAATAACAAGTAGCTAGATAGAATCAAAGGTAAATGCAATGCTCTGGAAATCGTTGCATACGCAGCTGCGGGTAAAGTCTGATGCTCTCTGATGTATGTGATGCGATGTGGTGTGTGCGGTGTGCAGTGTGCGGGAGGGGATAGTGGCCGTGTAGACAGGCAGCTGCCAGTCGGTGCCTTTTCTGCACGTTTTTTTTGCATACCCTTTAAGAAGGCAGCTGCCAGTCGCAATTTTCTATGCCCTAGAAATGGGTTAAATAATTTTTTATTTCAGATCAGCATTGGTCATGTTTTCTGGCTCTCACTCTACTTCTTTCCATGCCAATTATTTCCCCTGAAGTTAATTCAATGAAACACTGAACAGATCTCTTATTTTTCTATATATGTAAAGCATATAGATCGTAAAGATCTAAAATACGATGTTATGTATATAAGTAGTTTAGAATGAATGGCTTTTGGCTGAAAGAATTCAGTCTCTAATCGAATCACTCTATGCTATAAATCTTGGAAATATAAACCCAGCCACAAGCGACTGAAATCGTATCCATATATTAATTATATAGCTCCCAAAGATAGGATTTTTGTATGAAACAATTCAATGATACTGAAAATACTGAAAAACCCAACTCCAAGAGCTATAGTTTGATATGTTTTAACACTCTAGCATATATCTTTCATAGAAAATATTGCTCTGCCAGGGCTCATAGAAAACAGGCACATTCCAGGGTATGCACCCACCCGTTGCCACGAAACTATTCGTTCTTTCTTGTGTGTGCTCCCTTTTCGTCTGGCCCCGCAAACAACGCATAAAGTTTGCATTGTTATGCGTTCGTATGAATGCGCTTTGGAGTCTTTGTGTGTGGGTGGGGGGCTACGATGGTTGGGTGGTGCTCCTGTATGCGTGTACGACCCCCTCTTCGTGCCGTTCAGGCAACGTTCTGCTCCTCTAGTGCTGCCAATTGCGCGTAAGCGTACGCTTGTCTGACATGCCTTTCCTTCCGCCTGATACTCCCTGCACGGACGAGGTTTATTTTTTTTTTGCTGCTGCAACAGCAGCAGCGGCAGCAGCATGTCGTATAAAAGTTGAAAACTTTTATTGCCGCAATTATGCTTATCGCTTGCCCAATATCGTTTCGAAATAATATTTCGATAGCAACGTTTATGGGCAAATGCACAGGGCTACAGGATAGAGGCTACAGGATAGAGGCTACAGGCTACAGGCAGACAGTCGTCGGACTCGGATTCGGATTCGAAGGAGTGTGGCATCATCCGCAGGTCAGAAGCAATGCTTAACACGTGTCATTTGGTTTAGGTAGCAGCTGAGCGAAGAGACAAGAGACAAGAGCCAAGAGCCACGTTGGGTGGTGGATAATCCTGCAGCTTTGTTTATGGCCTTGTAACCGTACACTACCAAAGTGGAAAAGCACATTAGCGGAATGGAGAAGTATTGCTAGGGCCAGCAGCTGATGATACGAACGAAGCACCTGAGACTCACAGGGAAGGACTCTGCAATAGCAGAAGGATGAAGATTGGTTTTTAAGTGTTGTTTGTTCTTTTACATTTTGCTACTTTTTAGTAAGAGAATATTCATAAAATTAATCATGCAATAGAATATTAGGACACGCGTGGAGGATTTTAATGATTGCTGCAAACCGAAGTGTTTGATTTAGTATTTTATCCGCATGCCTATAAACTACTACAGATACGCATAAATATATAACAGCCCAGAAACTACACTACTACTTTGCTACAGTCTCAGAGTGAACTAAAATATATTATCTAGCTCTAAAATCACTCCCAAAAAAATACGCGAATGTTTCCTATAAATGGCAACTAGGAAAACCATTACAGAGAATTATTTCCACATGGAAAACTCTCTCTGAAAGTCTGATCTATTGTTAAATATATAAAATATTCGCTTAAATGTCTCACGCGTCATGCGGCAATGCCCCTCAGTTGCTTGGAGGCGAGGCACTCTGTGTATCTGCCTGTAGAACCTTTTTCTAATATATTTCAATTAAAATGTTCTCTTGCAACCAGCAACTAATTGAAAGGCAATCCAATTGTAGAGTTCTTTATTCGATTTACATACAAAAATAGATACCAAAATGTAGCAAATATTTATAGACATTTAAGCAATTTCTTTGCAAAAGATTTCCTCCACTCACACCCTTTTGCTCAGTTCGAGGACTAAATTGTAGCTTCGTTATCCATACGAAATAATCAAATGTAAAAGACAAAAGTCTTGCCCTGAATCACAATATTTGTTCAGCCCCGGAATACATATATGGAGATATGAGACTGAGAGGAGGAGGAGTAGGAGCAGGCCTGCACTCTGGAAACCTAACAATTATCCAGGGCAACACCTTACACTGCTCCACTCATCGTAAGGACATCGCCTTCCCACTCCCTGAACGGACGGATGGATGGATGGATGGATGGATGGATGGAGGGAAGGACAAATATTCGTATTTCAAGACAGCTGCAGAGCAGCACTTGAGCGCCGTAATCAAAATTTACCTTTAAAGTGTCGAAGGAGGGAGGGTAGGAGCAGGAGCAGGAGCAGCAGCAGGAGGTAGCGGTAGGTCGACCTAGGGCAAGCCTTTAACAGATCCTTTCGTCATGTAATCGGTTATATGGGCTGCACATGCTCCTCCAGACTCGCATCGCATCTATGATTCTCTATAGGGGGGAGGTGAATGCTAGGGGGAGGGGGCAAGAATTTAGTGCCATGTACTTCTACTTGTATAAGGAGTAGGCGTGTGCGCAGGCATGCAAGGGATACATATTAATGGAGCGTATCCGTATGTAATGTATATGCCCTTAAATGCAGCTTACGTGATGCTCTCTCCACTCTCCACTCTCTGGCCCACTCTCCTTCCACTTCCCCGCTCGCCTTCAACTTGTATACAAACGTAGGCTAAGAGGGAAGCCCAAGCAAGCAAAAATTGTTAGCCTCAATGTGTGTGTGTGTGTGTGCTGGTATCCTACGGATACGTACTGCCGTACGTACATTTGTGTATCTGAGCTGCATGCAAATCTTGGATATAACCAGGCAATGGACACATACACACACACACACACACACACACACACACGAACACTCCACATGAGGCAAGGAGGCAAGGAGGCAAGAGGCACTGGCACAGGCACTGGCACATCCTGGCGTAGTAGCACTTGTGTAACAGATGAGATGACTGCGATATAAATTGTGGATAAAACTGCTGCAGCGCTTGTAGATATTGCAGCAGAAATTGTGAGAAATTGGAATTTATTGATTGCCCATTAACCAATTGAGGGAAACGCATATACGAATATATGCACTATAAAAATATATACCTATATATGTATGTACATATAGACACACTGATGATGCACATGCACTGCACACTGCAGCCAAATCATATTCCAGAATGCAGTTTTAATCATAAATAGGTATGGCTATAAATGTGATTGAAAATGGAAGCTAAAAAGAAGATTTACATGCACCAGAAGGAAGGGATTGGCTAGCTGGGAAGCTATATTTATTACTTACTTTACACTATCGCGTAACTGGAATAACTTTTACTGATGTTCTGGACAGCATTTGCACTCCTTTAAAAGCACTGCCAAGGAATATCCAATGCCCATTGCCACACTCCAAATAGAAGTAGCTCATATCATTCCTATCTATTTTTATTTATTTCCAGTGTACATTGCTGATCGGCCAGTTGATTGTAGAATTGGGTGATAGATACGTTCCACTAATTAGCATTCATGTGTGGCGGTGGGTAGGGGGAAAACAGAAGCAAAAGCAGCAGGCAGCAGGCAGCTTCTGGCCATTTGGTCGAGGTTTCTGATTGCGGACTCTGGCTGGGAATGCAGTTGTCCGGCAAATTTGATGCCCGTGCAAATGCATTGCACAAAATTATAGAGAGAGAGAGCGCTGCAAGGGGTTGCTAGAGGCGGGAAGGCGGGGGAGCGGCTGGATAAATCATTGTTGTGTGGCAGGCAACAAAAATCAGTTTATAAATGCAAAATTCGCACTATAATGGCCGCCAGGCTTCGACGCGCCATAACAATTCCCGCAATATTTGTAGGGGGCCAAAAATGTATGTTTCGCACCCGCAGAATTCAAACGTTGTTTCTTCTTCCAATTTCAAATTGCAATACGAAACGGAACAACAAATTGTGATGGATGGGGGATTGTTGTTTGCACTGCACGAAACATTTCTGAACCCCCCCCCAGCGCTCAGTCTCCTGTCCAAATGCCAACCCACAGCCGCTTCTGTTCCACTTATTTCCTCCTAGTTTCAGCATTGTGTTTGATAATGGTCTACGTGCGGCGATGTATATGTGTGTGTGTGTTCGATTTGCCCCAGAAAACGCTTAAAATCATTTAACAAAATTGCATATTTATGAATTAGCAGCAAAGCGAAATTATGGTCAGCATAAAACCATATTTAAAACATATTTAACATCGGATATTGAGATGAAATTATGGCTAAACAAACGCTTTGATTGCGGAAGAAGGTTAAAGACTGAGCGGAAAGCCATTTTCAATGGATTAAATACGTATTGCGGTGGAAATCTTTAGAGGTCGACCAGGGAAATGGTTTTGAAATCAAACATTTGATAGCCTAATGCACATTTAAGATATAGTGCCAAAGAAATATATATTTAATATCTGTGCAAGAAGTCATTTGTGTTGATTCAAAGAACCCAAACCCCATAAATAACACTACCCGACACGATTTTTCCTAAAGGAACAAAACCAACTTTTTCTTAAAGATTTGGGGCTTAGAAATGGTTTGATGATATTTTTTTTTTGTTCTAGGCAGAACTTTTTTTTGAAGATTTTTTTAAATCTGGTATTTTTTTGTAAAGCTTTTTTCAGAGGTAGCGCTTGTTTTTTTCATATAACTGTAGTATCGTACGTCTGGTTGTAAAGAACTTTGCTATTTTGAAAAGATAATTAAAACAGCTAGAAGTTAAGCCTAAACACTTTGTGATTACAGCTTACCGTCTGGGAAATATAAAGCATTGAAATGCAAAAATCATCATTTTTCTTCAAAAAAAATTTCTACCATAGAAAAAAACCATAATTGTTTAAAAAATTTTAAAGCCCCATATCTATCAGAAAAAGTCGGTTTGGATCCTTGAGGAAAAAAAAAGTTCGATTTTGTCGAGTAGTGTAATCAATTAAAATAGTCATAGAAATCACTTGAAAGCCCTAAGGTGCTTAACCTTTTTTAATATCCTGCCTTAAGGGTACTCTCCGGGAGAGTTAGCCCCTACCAGGCTTGCCAGACAGTGCTCTCTCCACTGTTTTAAATAAATTTTCATTAGACTCGAAATAAATGGCGCCACAAATTTCGCCGTTTGAATTTTCGCTTACCAAAGTCAAATGGCTAAAGTGGTTTGGCCGGGCCCATTCTTTTGTCATTGCCATGCTAATATTCTGCCATATTCTCTCTATGCATTTTCAGAAATGGAAAGTGCACCACGTAATGTTCAAGTGCGGACGCTGAGCTCGTCCACGATGGTTATTACCTGGGAACCCCCGGAGACGCCCAATGGACAAGTGACCGTAAGTACCAGGCATCAAGTGCGCATATTAAACGATAAGATCCAGCAGACTGCGACTGCGAGTGCGGGGCCTGAATCCTGCTGGAACCTGTGTCCTGTGTGTCCTCTGTGTCCTGTAGCTGTAGCTGTAGCTGTGGGGTCCTGGGGCCAAGCGACGCACTTTGTCACGTCAGAGTCGTCTGATGGGCGGGATGCAGATGGAGAGGGGAGGGCTAGCCAAAGGGAAATTGGCAAAATGCCGTTGGCCATGTTCTGGCGTGGGGAGAGAAGAGCGCCGTCCCAAGCCCCCCCCCCCACCTTTCCACCCGAAAATCCGAAGCACCTTTCCACCGCATAAACCGAAGCAATTCTCTCCAACCGTATCACCTCTCCACAGGCTGCCCTCGCTCCCTCCATCGACAATTCTTGAATGCGAATCCGAATCACCTTTCCACGCAGCACGGCCCGAGACGACGGCAATTGTTGTGGTCTGTGGCTGGCTGCTGAATGCAGGCAGTAGCTATTATAAAGTTCACAAATCTATGACCAACTCGGCCATATATCATTTTCTGGTTTATCAGTTAATGAAAGGTGAATTTCGGATTTGAATTTGAATTTGAATTTTGTGCAAATGAATTTACATTTTACACAGCAAGCAGCTCTCTAAACCCAAACTCTCTTTTGGTCTCTTATTTAACAGGGCTATAAGGTATACTACACAACGAATTCGAACCAGCCGGAAGCCTCATGGAACTCACAAATGGTCGACAATAGCGAGCTGACAACAGTATCGGAGCTGACACCCCATGCCATCTATACGGTTCGTGTGCAGGCCTATACCTCAATGGGTGCCGGTCCCATGTCCACACCCGTACAGGTGAAGGCCCAGCAAGGTAAGCGAAGGGCATAGAAGGGTAGCGTAGAGCCCCCCCCCCCAAGTTAAGCCAAATTGATTGGGCAATCAGCTTCAATTAGGCACATGACATAGCACGAGGAGAGCATAGAGCATGGAGCATGGAGCATTGATGATGGGTGGCAAATGCATTTTGAATGCAACGACACACATTTCGCAATTTAATTGCTGCAACTCAATCGGAGCCCCCTCCCCCCCAACCCCCCATAGATCACACCAATTATTTAATTATAATGCAAAATGTCAAGCACAAACGTGTGTCCATTCAATGAAATATTTAACTCTCTCTCTCTGTACGCACACACACACACACACACCACATTTGATTACGATCTACGGGAATATTCATTAACTTGAAGGCAATTGCATTTTGTCTGCTCTCTGGGCATAAATCTGCATGTAAGCAAGCACAGGCTTAATCTGGGGCGTGGTCTGCAGTGGCAGCGACTGACTTACTGTCTCTGGATGACGTCCTGCTCCTGTCTGGGTGTCTGTGGCCTTGTTAACTTTCGGCCAGTGGCCAAACAGCTTGAGAGGCTTTTCCCCCAACTTTGAACTGTTTTCTTGGCAGGGCAAATGTCTGATGCCATTTGGGTCAGACATCTCTCAGGGGAATCTAAGCAAATAACAAATACATTTAAATGTACAATGTTTTTATGGCTTTAAATTGATTCCATCAAGTATAGGTGCCCGCCCTGCCCCTCGCCACTGTGGGTGGATAAATAATTTTGGAAATTGATAATCATTAAAGAGGAATGGTGTGTGCCAGGGGGGGGGGCCACATCTCTCAATAAATTTCCAATGCAAAACCCAAACAAAATGCTGCAGCAGCCAGACAGCCATCGAGTACCGAGTACCGTATACCGAGCTGTCATTCCATCAATCTGTGTGGCCTGAAATCAGCGTGTCGCATCATCAGCATACAAATATCACATTGCCGCATATTGATTTGCTTGTGTTTGTGTTTGTATTTTATTTAATTTCCGTAATTTCCGTTTCATTATTACCAAAAATCTGCAAAAACCAAAATGCCCCATTGATGTTGTGTTGTGTGTCTGCCGGCAAAAGGTGTGCCATCGCAACCGAGCAATTTCCGGGCCACCGATATCGGCGAGACCGCAGTCACACTGCAATGGTCAAAGCCTACGCATTCCAGCGAGAATATTGTACACTACGAGCTCTACTGGAATGACACATACGCCAATCAGGCACATCACAAGTGAGTATCTCGTTTGAATATATATTTGTTCTGGGGAATCTGAGGAACATTCGATTGAATCGTTCCCCTGCTTTTAGGCGCATCTCAAACTCTGAATCGTATACGCTGGATGGTCTGTATCCTGATACCCTGTACTATATCTGGCTGGCGGCACGATCGCAACGGGGCGAAGGGGCCACCACACCGCCCATACCAGTACGCACCAAGCAATATGGTAAGTGTACCTTCACCGATCGTCCGATTTACCCATATTGTATTTCCATAAGTTAGGTGTCGACAGACAAAAACAGAAAACAGAAAACAATAAACTGTCGTAGTCGTACAATTTTTTCTATAGGTTTAAGTACCACATGAAAACTGATGTTTGATTTGCGCAAAACATATTTCCATAATTACCACATATACTACCTATATGATATATACCTACTATATACATAAACATATGCCTTATACCTTATACTAAATGTAGTTCAGCTACCCAAATTCCCCACAAAAATACCCAACCCAACTCAGCCTCCCCTCTGTGTCTGTTTGAGTGTGTGAATCCGAATATATATTCTTGAGTATTCTTCTGCTTACGTGGAAAAAGGTAAACTCCGTATGAATGATTGCGTATATGAATGATTCGGGTTGAGTGTGAAGTGAGCTATGCACTTGCCCACTTACAAATATTTACTATATAATCGTATATGCAAATATCTATAAATATAACCATATATATTGTAGGATTTGTGATTGTTCTGATTGTTCCATTGCAAGTTAGTATTAAGTTTTAGTTGTGTATTAGTGTTTTCTAGCGTTCAACTTATACACAATCCACAAGACATGGACTGTTAAAACCCCTACACAGACTATATATACTATACATAATTAGCACATAAATATACGCAGAAATACATACATATTTAAGATATTACATACATTAGCATTACACACCACCAAAGAAAAAGTAAGTGAGGAAAAATACTAAGTACATCTTAAATGAAACCCCAGATGGAATCATCGACAGATCGCCGGTAGTTTTGGTAGATTTTATATAGAGAACAAGGACTCATGGGAAGTATAGAATGTACATCGGATTCTTAAAGAAAAAAGAAGAAGGAACTTCACTTAATCATCTTTTTTTTATTGAGTATAAATAATTTGTACATTAAACGTACCTACTTTAACAGGCTGAAGCGTTTTTTTAAATTAATAAAGTACTCTTAAAACTAGTTTATAAAGTCCATTTAACTCTTTGAACTCTATTTAACTCTTCATTAAATTGCTAGAAATCAAAGAGAGATTTTTATTAAAACTGTTGAATGCCAATGAGAACCTTCAAAAGTACAAGTTAATATTTCCTTGAATTATTCCAGTTAAAACCAAAGATTAATTAATTGATTCTGTTGGTCTATAAAATGTCTTACTTATTACACTGCGATCTGTTCGACTAATCCAATTAGAAAACCAAAAACTCATTTAACAAAAGCCAACATCACACCAGTTCACACCACACCACAGCACAGGATAGAAAAGCCACAACAGATTTTCCCCATAAACAACAGCCACAACGATATACCTATACCAAACACCTTTTCATTTACAAATCCAAAGCAAATTGCATGAAAATGTAATGCCAAATACGAAACAAAACAAAAATTTGAACTGAACTGAACTGAATGGAATGGAAAACCAAACAATTATGGAATGCATATTTGGATTTGTGTGTGTTATTTAGCATGGCTCGATTATGATCCCCATTTATCATAGCTCTGCCTTTGAGTGTTAAATCATGTAAATTATGCCAAAACAATTTTCCAACTTTAGACCACTATTTAAGTGGCAAAATTCCTAATGCACACTGCACTCCGCACACTGCACTCTGCACCCTCTACAGAAGCCTTTGGATAGTAGACCACAGAAACCAAAACCAGGAATTCCTCTACTGAAACTCTCTGTATCACTGTCTGTCTCTGTATCTGTGTCTAGAAAATTGATTTTGAATGATATTTTAATAGAGCGATGAAGCGAAGACAACTGTCTGTCTGTCTTGTATGTCTGCCGCAGGACGAATATTTCCTTGTGGCAGTGTGGCATAAATAACACTTTTGGTTTTCATATTTGCACGTCTTGCATTTTCCGCATAATTGAAACATAAATTGGTTCTAATCCCAAGCGAATGCACAAACAAGTCTTCAAGTTAATTTCGGTTTTAGTTTGAGTTAGAGTTTAAGTTTTGGAATGTGCTAGAATTTTGATAGTTTCCTAATGACTTTTTATTGTTAGCACACTCAAGATAGTTGTTGTTGTTGTTATTGTGGTTTCAATTAGTTATACTATTTTATGCTTGAAAACTTTCGAATGTACTCCGTACTCTTAGATGTTGAAACTTTTGATTTGATGTCCCTGTCCCCCCACCCCACCAGCCCACATGGTTTATGCAAATTAATGTTTCTGCCCTACCCTCTATATAGTGTATGTGAATGTTGTGTGTAGTGTAGACCTTTTTTAAACCAATTTATATTCCCTTTTTTTTATAAGCTAAGCATGACTATGGGTTCCCGCTTTTCTATCTCTCGTAGTTTCAAACAAAAAATTTTCAGCTCAAAAAAAGTCGTTACCAAAAAATATGCACAAAAGGAACAAAACAACATAAAAAAAAAAGAAAGGAGTCAACATTTATTTGCATAAACCATTGGATATACGTACTATATGTCTTGATATTTGATTTTGATTTTATGATATATTTATAATATATTCAATGCCTATCTCTAAACCATATTATTGATTTTGATTATATTATTGATTTGCTTTTATGGCCTTTTCGTTTCATGTTACAACCCCGATTCGATTTTTGGTTTTGACATTTTGTCCATTTTGTTTTTCTTACTGCTAATTGCTGAACTAAATGCTCATAACCAAAAATGTGTGTGTTCTTTGGCTATGCAACAAAAATCAACAATGAACAATGAACAAACATGCAACATCCAACATGCCACATGCAACATCCACATCAATCCAAATGAAATCCAAATCAAAATGCACACACAAAATACGTTCCGTTCCTCCCATCTATGTAATTAGTACCAGGTGCACCGCCCCGTAATATCACCGCCCTAGCCAGCAGCTCGACGACGATCGCCCTTAGCTGGCTGCCGCCGCCCGTTGAGCGTTCGAACGGTCGGATCATTTACTATAAGGTGTTCTTCGTGGAGGTGGGCCGCGAAGACGACGAGGCCACCACACTGACCCTCAATATGACCAGCATCGTACTCGACGAACTGAAACGCTGGACCGAGTACAAAATCTGGGTGCTGGCCGGCACCTCCGTCGGCGACGGTCCGCGCTCCCATCCGATCATATTGCGAACCCAAGAGGATGGTATGTATGCCCATGACAATCTTACCTATGGCGTAAGTCTTACCTAAATCGATTTATGTTTTTAACGATTTTACGTTTTCCATTTATTCGTTCGTTGTTGGTTTTTCTTAAGATTATTTTACAATTTATATTTTTGTCCACTCTTAAGTTTAGTTTTTAATTTCAATTCTGGTTTCTATCGTTCCCCGGATCATACCATACATACCATAATCAATATTCAACCTCAAAACTAATCGAATTTTGTACAATTTTTGAATTTTGATATCGAGAGCATTCCACCACAGGAGCAGCTAAGCACTATGGAGATCGTTAACCGATATATATAGCGATATATCTATATATATATATACTATATATTTTTTGTCTACCAAAATTAACAGTTTTTTGTTGTTCTTGTGTTTTTCAAACCATATAATCCATTTAGCTGTTGATCAATTTTTGAAAGCAGCTAAAAGTTTTTTAGTTTTATTTTGTTTTAAGATTTTTAATTTGTAGTTTATTAATTTTAATGATTTAGAACCTTCTAATGAAGGATTCTTCAGTGAATTTAATTTGAATTATATTCAGACTCAAAGATTCATCTCTTTACTTTCTGTTAATACTAGCAGCATTTTGTTTCAAAGAGAATCCTAGAAAATGTTCATAGCATACTTCATAAATCTCCACTTTCTACTTTTCGGATCGCTAGGGATCCGATCCATTGATGATGAATTTTTGAATGTCTAGAGAACCAATTGTTTTTTTTAACTTACCACCAAACATTTATTTTTTTAGTTTTTTTAACTTGTCTTACGTTTTTATTTCTCGTTACTTGATTTTGTTGAACAAACCCAAAAAAAAAAGGAAATGAAAAACGTATACAAAATTTAATAATCATTGGCACAAATGAAATTGCATATTTTTTGGCGCAATTTTTGACTACTTTTTTGCACTTACTCTCTCTCACTATATATCTCTCTATAAAGCAAACCAAACTTTTTAGAAGAACTCCTATATATATATATTGTGTACTATATATGCAAGCAAAGATCGAACTATTTTTGTTATATTTAATTCTTGACTGGCAATCGTCTCGAGAAATGCAAGCAAAAATTGCAAGCAAAAATCTTTGAATAACACACAAAAACAAAATACAAAACCTTTATAAATAATTATTTTTGAATATAATGGAATGCATCAAACTGTTTGTGGTAATTTGTATAGCACCAAAAAAAAAACAAAACAAAACAAAAAAAACAACGCCATGAACTCGTATGTAATTTACATTATTTTGTTGTATTTTTGGCATTTTAATTTGAGTTTTTGTAAGCACCTCACATCACAGCACTCAAAACAAATACCACACAAATTTGATTTTAGTCTATTTGCATTCAATATTTCATTAATTTATGCAATTATAAAAGTAAACTCGGGCCTAAACAGGAGCTGTGTATAATCATATAATTATAACCCTCGAGGGTGCTAAAAATTCGCTTAAAATTTTCATCATTTCATTATACGAGTATTTGCCTTCAACAAATAGAGCAAAATGTTTTCGCTCTATTTATTTATGATTTTTTTTTTTCGAACACGTACGTACCATTCACATCCGCATCTACATCCACATCCACATCCACATGTGTAATATTTATGCATATGTACATATTTAATAACGTTTACAAAAGCACGATGGGGGTGTGTGTGTGTCTGTGTGCTATATCATTTTTGAAGCCCCCTATCTACTATTTGGTTTTTGGCATACAATTTTTGCACTTTTGTCGCCAGGTGATGCAACTGCTGCTGCTGCGGCTGCTGTTGCTTCTCCCTCAAAAGCAAAGGCCTCCCCAAAGTCCATGAAGCACGTTTTTTAATGGATTTTTGTGTGTTTTTTTTTTTGGTTTTTTTATTGCTATGCAAATACACCGATGCACAGCAGCAAGCGGTGGCAACGACAACAAATCCTTAAATTGATTTCTGCACAAAATTAACCGATTTTTACCTTCGCATATATAATTTTTATATATGTATGTATATTTTATGTTGTTGACCGATTTTATTAAGTTTTATTTGCCATCACCTGCATGTTTGCACAGTTAACACATTTCCATACTATTTGCATTTGGCTTTATTTTTCCCATTTCCTGCACTACCGATCCGATACTACTGCCCCTCCAATTTGGAGTGTTTGCCTGCTTGAAAGTGGTAGCACAGCTTCGGAGGTCCCGAGACCATACAGTGTCCTGCTGTGCTATCGAAGCATATTTCCATTGTCCATAGTCTTCCTGGCAGTTCTTTGCTGTATTACAAATGGTGAAAAAATTTAACTTTTTTGAGAAAGTTTTTCACAAATTAATATTTTAGATAAAAGGTGCTTGGTATTTGATACCAGTTGACCAGTGCATTTTTCTGGGAATTTTATGGAGCAGCATTGATTTCCAGTTCCTTATTTTATAACAGCCTTAATGTTATGTGGTCTTCTAGAAAACCTTAAGAAAAAATTCTAGATAAAAAATTTTTTTAAATTTCTTGAAATTTCGTGTGTTACTTATCTTGGATGGGGTATTTGTTCATTAAATCGAACTATCTTTAAAGATATATTAGATATCCCATAGAAATATATACAAATTATGGACTGATGGATTTCATACGTTTTCCAGTTCAATTTCAATAAAAAACTTTTCAAATTCTCCCACACCCAACCAAAGCCCTAACCTAAAAATAATGAAATAATTAAATTAAATGCATTCTTTATTTTACACTCAACACTCCACCATCAATTACGATTAACTTTTTATTAAATCTTCATTAGCCCTTGAGCAGCATACCACCACACTCGCACACACGCACAGACAACGTTTAAACCTTCCATTAAACTGCTTGTTTAGCTGTTAAACTGCTTGTTCAACGAACGAAACAAAACAAAACAATTTTCTTTATAAAGTACCAATTCTATTTTTGTGTTTTAAGAACTACTTGAACACCAACTGGAAGTGGGTTTCACTTCATTTTGTTTTGGCTAAGCACCGTAAATTAAATGTACTTATTGTTAAGCACCTTAGTGTACGTCTCACTCGCTCTCGCAAACTAACTTTTATCCTATCGCTCTCTCGCTCACCGAGGCTCTCTGCCTCGGGCTCTTTAGTTACTATAGTTATAATAAGCTAAGCATTAAGCTCACGTTGATGCACTGATAAGCACTCTGTACACACATTCTCATGCTCATGCACCGGCACATACTGTACAATGCGAATGGGAATGAAACGTAAATGAGAGTAAATTTATTCTGAATAAGCTGCATATTCTAGGGGATATTCTGAACTCTTAGAACTAAGCACCGAAACGTAAGAATAGCACTAAAAAAGGAAGCAAAGCACAACCAAAATAGCAAGTAAAAATCACAAACAAAGCAAGAAAAAATAACTAAAAATCACTGAGCAATGTACTAATAATAATAAGCAAGAAAATCACTAAAAAACAAACGACTAAAGCACCAAAGCACTAGCAGTAAGCATTTCAAAAGAAAGCACCAACGCACACCTCACGTCTCGTACCATTGAGTGATTCTGTGACTGACTGGATTTTCATTTTAATTGTACTCAATTTAGCACAACCAAAGGCTAGATGCCACATAACTCACTCGCCCCGAAAGCCCCACCCCAAACCCCCAACAAAAACCAAAAGCATAACCAACCAATTCCCCATGCAAGAACCTCCATCATACGTATAGCCAGCGGCTCACAAGCAGCAGCAGCATGGCATAGCATCAGCTATAGTAGCATTAGAGGGTCAGTGCGGACATAAGTATGCAGGACTATTTTATACTCGTATTTTCTGTTTTTATGACCAGTACTTTTAGAGAGTACGAAGGTACATTGGGTTTGTATAGAGGTATGTTACAGGGTGAAGAAAGAGCTATAATATATTCTTGATTAGGATCCATAGAAGACTTTGTAAGCACCAGGATCTCTAATTTGTACAAATTTCTATTAAGTTAGAGCAGAACAACACCTGAAAATCCTGTGACATCCACATTTTTACTTTGTATCCCTCAGAATTTTCGCGAAAATTCTTACATTCGGATCACGCTGTCTGCCCTAAATACTTATCTCTTTGGCTGGGTATCCTTTGGTCTATACACCGAATCTATCCTTTGCTGCTTGTCCTTTTTCTACTAATTTTTTTCGTGTGTCTGTTTCGTATGTTTGGAGCGTATATCGTTATGATGTGATGCGCTTGTTAGCTGCCACAGCACAAATGCAAATTCAAATGCAAATGCATTCCACCTGTCTAAAGCTGGGCACTTGCCTTTCATTCGCCCATCTCCAGGTATTTTAACCCCTCCTCTAGTATATCTCTAGCTCTGGCTCTGTCTCTGGCTCTGATTCTGACTCTCTATGCGAAATTCGTAAAGCAAAGCAGATTCAGCTTTGTGCTCCCAGACACAGTCTCTCATAGACACACACACACACACACACACACACATGTCCTGCTCCCGTAAAGTACACCAAAAAAGTTGAAAAAGAAAAATACAAAACAAGAAAAGAGGGAAAAGCATTTGGGAGAAACCGAAGATTTGAATGCCCTTACAGAAATCTCCGCCTTAGTTTGTGTATCAAACTTAAACTTCTAAGGATCTTTCCCCTGGCAGCTACAGGGTACAGTGATCCGATCTTAGCAGCTGCCATATCGTTCTATCTGTTGATTATCCATCCACCCAGCCGAAAAACATCACAGCATAGTGCTCCTCCTTGGAAAGTGTACACAAATGAGCACCACCTCCAGCATTGGGAGCTTAGCACGCGCGCTCCCGTTGCTTCGTTTGTTCCATTCAGCACTAAAATAAAATATAAAATACATGCAAAAAAGAGAGATATACAAAATAGAGAGAACACTTCTAACTGTAACGGTAGCATTTTAATTATTTTACATTTTTAGTGTGTGTGTGTGTGTGTGTGTGTGTTTCTGTATGTGCAGGAATGCGCTGGGTCTGTATCTCTATCTATATGGGGGCGGCAGTGTCATGGTGTGAATGGCGACAAAAGTACAGTGAAGCACTGTGTGCAGTGTGACCCGTCCTCTGTCCTCCTCTTCCTTCCAAAAACCCATCTGTCTAGGAGCAGATGAGCAGCCAGAACACTAATGAAGCATAATTTAACATTCGCGTGGCCGTCAGTTGCAGTTTGAATAACTTTGTATTATGTATTATGCATTTATTTAACATTTTTAATGAACCCAAACCCAAAAGCCATGATTCAGGGCAAGGAACTGACGACTGACACGAGATCTCCTTGTACATAGAAATAAAAATAGGGTTTAATTGAATTTAAATTTGACTAAAAAATGAAAATAAATATCTTATATTATTAAGAGAAAAATTTCGAAACTCTATATAGCTAAATATGGTTTTTAGGAGCAGAACTCCTTAAAAATAACACCATATTATATTTAAAACCACCTTTTTAAATACCTCTACCTTCAGGGTAAAAATAAATACTAAGTATATAAACGAAATAGTAGGTATTTTTCAAGTTCGATTTAAGAGCATTATACAAATAAACGAAAAATATTGAAATATGGTAAGTTATCTGCTATAGCATAAGCCCTAAGTTATTCCCTAAGCAATGCCCTTTAGGCGTTCCAGTTCCATAAAACATAATTTTCCACAAAAGAACAATATTCAATGTTAAATATAATATAATATAACTAAATGCTGTACAGTATCAAAGCCGGGTGTGCCAACAAATATGTAGATTTTGTATCATGTTTTTGCCATGTGTTCTGTCCCCCCCCTTCCCCGTCTTCAGTTGTTCACCTTTCCGTTTCCGTATCTGTGGATTCTTCTGTAATTTTTGCACCAAGTAAAAACCTTTTTGAAACTGTATACTGTAAACTAAAAAGCAAATATTTTATATCTTTTTTCATAAAAAAACAAAACCAAAAAAATAACAATAACTTTGCTTGGCCACTCGCACCTTGCACTACTCCACTTGCCTCTGTTTCGTGCACCTTTTTTTGAATGCAAATCAAAATGGAAACAAAAAACACACATCTATAAATCTTTTTGAAACTTTTTTGATGTGAATACGAAATTATTGCGATAATTTGATTTTTGAACGCAACCCTTAAATGGATGGTGGTTTATAATAATTAAATACAAATACAAAAACAATTTTTAAAACTATTTAGAGAAAAAGAGTGAGTATTTTTAATGGTTGACTATGTATAATGTTTAAGAATGCCCAAACCCATAGCAACTGATATACCATATCTATATCTATATCTATATACTATCTCTATTTATCGTACATACATACATATATCAAAATATATATATATATATATTTTTGAAATTTGGTCCAGAAATGTTGACCTACAAACTAAAGGAATCCCAAAAATCTCTTTTTGTTTTTTGATATGTTTCTCTATTTCCGAACACGAATTTTTTGAACACATGAAAACATGAAATCGAAGCCGAAGCCGAAGCCGAAAAAAGATACCCGGCAATGGATATTAATGCATACATATAGCGAACATATATCATACCTCCATATATACCATATATCGAGTGTTTTTTTCCCGTTTGATTTTCCTAATATATATGTTTGTTTTTTGCACACACAGTACGAAGTATAAAGAAACCTTTTTGAATGCTTACATGTTTGTTTTTGCCAAGTGAATATCGGAGCGGGGAAACCGACAAACCGACTAACCGACAAACCGAATTCCACTTGCCCAATTTTTGTGTACATTTTTTTGTGGCATACCGATAAGTAATGGTCTATATCTATACTATAAAATATGCTATAGCAAGGTATAAACTGCACTTCTAATTCACTTTTTTTGGAGCACCCCCCTCCCCCTCCCCCCCCCCGTACCATATAACCCACCCAAAATATATAGCACTTAAGCAGCACATTTGGTTCCATTATGATTTCCTCCTTTCACCATCCCACCTGTCTGTTATTCTCTCTTTGTCTGTGATGTGGTGATGAGAGAGAGACGTTGATGTTCGAGCGCCAAGTTCGTTCTGGGAGATACTACACATTAATTACTATATTTATAGTATTTCCTAGGATCTAAATACTTAGTGTTAGCTCTGCATAGTTCTCTCTTTAAATAAATCATTACACATACGAACCTATATGATATATGGTAGTAGGCTGTAAGTAGGCTAATCTTAAGTCACTTTGCCCTTGACTTGGGCATAAGTTAAGCTAACTTTACCTTGATTTGCCGCGAACACTTTCTTAACCCGAACTTATGACTCCCCTGAGCTAATCTCTTGATTGTTCGTCGTCGTATCTAGTGCCTGGAGATCCGCAGGACGTGAAGGCCACGCCCTTGAACTCCACGTCGGTGCATGTGAGCTGGAAGCCGCCACTCGAGAAGGATCGCAATGGCATCATCCGCGGCTATCACATCCATGCCCAGGAACTGAGAGATGAGGTAAGTCGGAGTCGTAGTCGGAGTCGGATGTCGGATGGCATTGCCCAGCGCCCAGGCAGCACTTAACCTCTCTTCATCGTCGTCGCTCCGCAGGGCAAAGGCTTCCTCAATGAGCCCTTCAAATTCGATGTCGCCGACATGCTGGAGTTCAATGTGACTGGCCTGCAGCCGGACACCAAGTACTCCATCCAAGTGGCCGCCCTCACGCGCAAGGGCGACGGCGATCGCAGTGCGGCGATTGTGGTGAAGACACCCGGCGGCGTGCCCGTCCGTCCCACGGTGAGTCTGAAGATCATGGAGCGGGATCCCATTGTGTCCATTGAGCTGGAGTGGGAGCGTCCGGCGCAGACGTACGGCGAGCTGCGTGGCTATCGATTGCGCTGGGGCGTCAAGGATCAGGCGCTGAAGGAGGAGATGCTGTCCGGACCGCAGATGACGAAGAAGCGCTTCAACGATCTGGAACGGGGTGTGGAGTACGAGTTCCGGGTGGCGGGCAGCAATCACATCGGCATTGGCCAGGAGACGGTGAAGATATTCCAGACGCCCGAGGGCACACCCGCCGGGCCGCCCGCGAACATCACGATCCGCTTCCAGACGCCCGATGTGGTGTGCGTCACGTGGGATCCGCCCACGCGGGAGCATCGCAATGGCCTGATCACCCGCTACGACGTGCAGTTCCACAAGAAGATCGACCACGGCCTCGGCTCCGAGCGGAACATGACGCTGCGCAAGGCTGTGTACACGAACCTCGAGGAGAACACGGAGTACATCTTCCGTGTGCGGGCGTACACCAAGCAGGGAGCGGGCCCCTTCAGCGACAAACTGATTGTGGAGACGGAGCGGGACATGGGCAGGGCGCCCATGTCCGTGCAGGCGGAGGCCACCTCCGAACAGACGGCGGAGATCTGGTGGGAGCCAGTGCCGAGTCGCGGCAAGCTGCTGGGCTACAAGATCTTCTACACGATGACCGCTGTCGAGGACCTGGACGATTGGCAAACGAAAACGGTGGGCCTGACGGAGTCCGCAGATCTGGTGAATCTCGAAAAGTTCGCCCAGTACGCGGTGGCCATTGCGGCGCGGTTCAAGAACGGCCTGGGACGCCTCAGCGAGAAGGTGACGGTGCGCATCAAGCCCGAGGATGTGCCCTTGAATCTGCGCGCCCACGATGTCAGCACCCACTCGATGACCCTCAGCTGGTCGCCGCCCATTCGCCTCACGCCCGTCAACTACAAGATCAGCTTCGATGCCATGAAGGTGTTCGTGGACTCGCAGGGCTTCTCCCAGACGCAGATCGTCCAGAAGCGCGAGATCATACTCAAGCACTACGTGAAGACGCACACCATCAACGAGCTGAGTCCGTTCACCACCTACAACGTGAACGTGAGCGCCATTCCCTCGGACTACTCGTATCGGCCGCCCACCAAGATCACCGTCACCACACAGATGGCCGCTCCCCAGCCGATGGTCAAGCCGGACTTCTACGGCGTCGTGAATGGCGAGGAGATACTGGTGATACTGCCGCAGGCCTCGGAAGAGTACGGGCCCATCTCGCACTACTATCTGGTGGTGGTGCCGGAGGACAAGTCCAATCTGCACAAGATACCCGATCAGTTCCTCACCGACGACCTGCTGCCGGGACGCAACAAGCCGGAGCGCCCCAATGCCCCGTATATTGCGGCCAAGTTCCCGCAGCGATCGATACCCTTCACGTTCCATCTGGGATCGGGCGATGACTACCACAACTTCACGAACCGCAAGCTGGAGCGCGAGAAGCGCTATCGGATCTTTGTGCGGGCCGTGGTGGACACGCCGCAGAAGCATCTGTATACGTCCAGTCCCTTCTCCGAGTTCCTGTCGCTGGACATGCGAGAGGCGCCGCCTGGCGAGCGGCCGCACCGACCCGATCCCAATTGGCCCTCGGAGCCGGAGGTGTCGGTGAATCGCAACAAGGACGAGCCGGAAATCCTGTGGGTGGTTCTGCCGCTGATGGTGTCCACCTTCCTGGTGTCCACCGCCCTGATTGTGCTCTGCGTGGTGAAGCGTCGCCGCCAGCCGTGCAAGACCCCGGACCAGGCGGCCGTGACGCGACCCCTGATGGCCGCCGACCTGGGCGCCGGACCCACGCCCAGCGATCCGGTGGACATGCGCCGACTGAACTTCCAGACGCCCGGCATGATCTCGCATCCGCCCATTCCGATCTCGGAGTTTGCCAACCACATTGAGCGCCTCAAGTCCAACGACAATCAGAAGTTCTCGCAGGAGTACGAGAGCATCGAGCCCGGCCAGCAGTTCACGTGGGACAACTCGAATTTGGAGCACAACAAGTCGAAGAATCGGTACGCCAATGTGACCGCCTACGACCACTCGCGGGTGCAGCTGCCGCCGACGGAGGGCACACCCGGCTCGGACTACATCAATGCCAACTACTGCGACGGGTATCGGAAGCACAACGCCTACGTGGCCACCCAGGGACCGCTGCAGGAGACCTTCGTTGACTTCTGGCGCATGTGCTGGGAGCTGAAGACGGCGACCATTGTGATGATGACGCGACTGGAGGAGCGCACGCGCATCAAGTGCGACCAGTACTGGCCGACGCGCGGCACCGAGACCTACGGACAGATCTTTGTGACCATCACGGAGACCCAGGAGCTGGCCACCTACAGCATCCGGACGTTCCAGCTGTGCCGCCAGGGCTTCAACGATCGACGGGAGATCAAGCAGCTGCAGTTCACGGCCTGGCCCGATCACGGCGTACCCGATCATCCGGCCCCCTTCCTGCAGTTCCTGCGACGCTGTCGCGCCCTGACGCCACCGGAATCGGGGCCCGTGGTCGTTCACTGCTCGGCGGGAGTGGGACGCACTGGCTGCTACATTGTGATCGATTCGATGCTGGAGCGGATGAAGCACGAGAAGATCATCGACATCTATGGACATGTGACGTGTCTGCGGGCCCAGCGCAACTACATGGTGCAGACGGAGGACCAGTACATCTTCATCCACGACGCGATCATTGAGGCCATCATCTGCGGTCTGACGGAGGTGCCGGCCCGCAATCTGCACACCCATCTGCAGAAGCTGCTGATCACGGAGCCCGGCGAGAGCATCTCCGGCATGGAGGTGGAGTTCAAGAAGCTGTCCAACGTGAAGATGGACTCATCCAAATTCGTTACCGCCAACTTGCCCAGCAACAAGCACAAGAACCGTCTGGTGCACATCCTGCCGTACGAATCGAGTCGCGTTTACTTGACACCCATCCACGGCATCGAGGGCAGTGACTATGTGAATGCCAGCTTCATCGACGGCTATCGCTATCGTTCCGCGTACATTGCGGCCCAGGGACCAGTCCAGGACACAGCGGAAGACTTTTGGCGCATGCTCTGGGAGCACAACTCCACGATTGTGGTCATGCTGACGAAGCTCAAGGAAATGGGAAGGGTAAGCGACTCTACAGATCCAGCGACCTGCCACCCCAGTTAGCCTCGTTCTAATGCTATATGTGTGTTATATATTTGTGCAGGAGAAATGCTTCCAGTATTGGCCGCACGAGCGATCAGTGAGATATCAGTATTATGTTGTGGATCCCATTGCCGAGTACAATATGCCGCAGTACAAGCTGCGCGAATTCAAGGTGAGTGACAGGGATCCAAAGCCATCCGGTAGATTATACCTAAATGTGTGTATGTGTATCCTTTTCAGGTCACGGATGCTCGGGATGGTTCATCGCGCACTGTCCGCCAGTTCCAGTTTATCGACTGGCCAGAGCAGGGTGTGCCCAAGTCCGGTGATGGCTTCATCGATTTCATTGGCCAGGTGCACAAGACCAAGGAGCAGTTCGGCCAGGATGGACCCATAACCGTGCACTGTTCGGCGGGTGTGGGTCGCACCGGTGTCTTCATTACCCTCAGCATTGTGCTGGAGCGTATGCAGTACGAGGGAGTGCTGGATGTCTTCCAGACGGTGCGCATCCTGCGCTCCCAGCGACCGGCGATGGTGCAGACCGAGGTGAGTAAAGAGATATAGCTAAAACCCTTTACCCTTGACGTCATGCTAATATTATTTCATATTCTGTTTCGTCCAGGATCAATATCATTTCTGCTATCGCGCTGCTTTGGAGTATTTGGGCTCATTCGACAACTATGCAAATGGATAGGATTGGCGGGGGCATATCGAGTTGGGATAGGAGGTATAAGAGGAGCAGCAGGCGTAGCAGGCGCAGCAGGAGCAAAAACCTTGTCAACTTTGTGTTTGTTGTTCGTTCATCATTGTTCGTTGTTCGTTGCATATATTTATTTCGAACTCTACGCATAATACGCATTTACGATATACACCGGATATCATAACTCTCAAGTATTATAGCCAGCTACTGCCCCCCCACACACACACACACATACTTACACTATACTTATACTTATAGTTACATCTTAAATCTGTACGTGGATATGTTTTAGTTGATAAGCGCACCATCCGATCCCAGCTGCCCCCCCCCCCCCCTCCATCCCAGGATATGTTTGCAATTACGATTTGTATCGGTGTCGGTCTTTAGATGAGTTTTGATTTCAACGTGGAAGATGTGAACTAAAAAAGACTGTTACACGTTTAATTATCAGTAATTTATATATCAACACGTACATACCACATATGTCTATACTTAGTTATGTATATGTATATGCATATGTATACATCTACCCAACAACACTCACATATTGTGCATCAGGTTCTTGCTCGAACTAATCAAGGCAGTCAATCATCAACTTGTTGTTTTGTGGCACCGTCGTTTTGTAGCGTCGTGGAGTAGAGTGGAGCGGACGGACCACTGGAAATCGATACATATTTGAACAAAGGACTTGGTAGCTATTAATCTTACCGCCTAAATCGAATCGAATTGAATCTCGAGCCCAAAAATAAGAGTCGACAAATGTAGTTGCCATTTTGAACGTAGCCGCGCGTACTCCAAGTGGAATCCAAAATCCTACAACCAATACAACAATCAATCAAATACGAGTACGAGTACGAGACGAGACGAGTCGCTCGCGTACTTTTACATATGTGTATGTTAATCTGTTTTTATACCTAGGTTCTGTAGATTCTGTAGCTATGCGCATTGCAGATGAGACGACTCTAAACCAATACAAACCCGTGCAATTAGTCAAAAGTCTTGCATAGTGCATATTTTATAAGGCAGCTAGTTTTTTATACTTAAGTTGAGATCTCCCCCGCTGGCAGCAGGCAGAAGGCAGAAGATCGAGAGCAGAGCAGATCGCTATTTTATAGTTTTATAAACGGATGCTAGTACAGAAATATAACTTCCAGCTGAGCAGCTAATCGGAACTTCAACCTCATTCCAACAGACTTCTACTTAGTTGCCGCCCACGCCCCCGCCCCGGACCCTCAGAGTACATTCCTGTATATACCACACAGTCGATACGCCCCCAAGCTAGCCATCTACATATGTATAATCTAGATCCTAAAGCTAAACAATTATGGTACCTAAAGTGCATGATGAAGCGGCATAGATGATAATAATTATAATACGATACGAGTAACATATAATACCACAGCCCAGGCAAATGGAGCATTAATGTAGATATGTATTGTAGCATATATACTTTTTACGATAACATAACGTAGAAGGAATGATAGGGGATGATATTGTATTGGCACTAGCACATAAGAAGGTACTACATGATAATGTATATAACTGATGAGAAGCTGTTTTGAAGATCGTTTGAATTCGGCCTCGTATTTATACACAAGCATACATATAGTACATACATACACATACATTATATGAAAAGACGTTAGCAAGCAAATGCATAAAAGCAACACTAAATTATTAGCTGAAAGAAAACACACATGTTAAACAACAATAGTCATACACATATATGTACACTAAAATATTTATATGAGATACAGATATACATATACATATGTTAGAAAACCAACACAAAACGTTGGCACATTGCCCCCACGCGCCGGAAAAAGCATCGTAGTAAATTTCGTCGGGGCATTGGCATACGATGGATGATATGATATGTAATGAGAGATAAATTAAAAATATATAGCGATAGCAGCAGCAGCAATAGATGTCTAGAGAAAGGTAACCATGCAGAAAGTTGCAATCGTATTAATACAAACATACTTACACTATATAAATCAATTCAAAAACATTATTGTATATTACACGAATTTGTCGGCTTGTCAAATTTTGTTGAAATATAAATTGTTTGATATGTTTTACCAAAATAGACGGATATAAACAATTTTAAAGGTAACATAATACATAGACATGCATACGTCATAATGATTATATTGTACTAATCGAGGGAAGAGTAAGGAAACCATATTACGTTTAAAACTACCATATAAAAGATATATAATTTTCAAATGAAAAATTGCTAAGCCCAATGGCAAGGAATAATACAAGATGAAATAAAAAATGAAAAAAGAACACCGCTCTGACTTTCTTTTCTTGGGAAATGGGGAAAAATATCCTTGATCGGGACATGTTGCCATGGCGAACAATGGGGAATATTAAATATTTTGATTATGGATATCCTTGATCTTTTGACCAAGGACTCCATTAAGCCAAAGATGTTCTCCCGATTACGATAAGGTATGGCACGTCCAGATCGGATGACGAATAGCAGAGCTATGTGTATTTAAGTGCAATGTCCTTAATACGGTCGGGGACATTCTTCCCATCCCAAAATGGTATAGCACGGTCAGATCGGACTCAATTAAATCAAGGACATTGTTTCCATCACAGGAAGCCGTCGCACGTCCGGATCGACCCACAAAAAGCGTAGATATTAAAATATGAATGACTATTGGCTTTGGAGTCCCTATCCAAGGATCAAGGATATTTTCCGATCCAAGGAAGACTTGGTTCGCTCTGATCGGCCCACGAATAACGAAGAAATCAAGATATATCGCCGACGGCCACTGCTGGAACTAAACGAGATTGGGTGCGCCACTGTGCAAATGAGATTTTTTTGGTTCCTCAGTAGCGCGCCATGATCACTGACGGCTAAATTTGGAACTAACCATTTTGCACAACAATTTACAACAACAACTAAATTGTTTTACAACAACTAAATTGTTGTACAACAACAACTTTTGCAATTGTTAGGCCCAAATGACCGAAAACTACACAATTTTCAGACCGATACCAGGCGAACAGAAATCACCAGCAGGTAGCTGGTTTTCCTTTTTTACATCAGGTCAAAGCTGGTCGATACGAAACTGAGCGGCAGCAGTTGGCGCGAAATTCAAATGTGCCGTTTATATAAAATTTGTGGTAGGGCTATTTAAATCACTATAACTCCGTCATTTCTGGTCCGATCAGGACGTTTAACGTGTCCTCGTGATTGGAAGAAAATACTCGATATTATGGAGTCCTCATAAAGGACCAAGGATCAAAGACATTTTCACCAGTCATATATATTTTATTTTATCCGTTATTTGTCGGCCGATCAGGGCGGACCATGGCTTCCTTGGATTGGAAAAATATCCTTAACAGAGTCCTTATTTTGGCCTAGCCTTTTTAGGCTTTTATAAATTAAATACATGAATGCCAAATCAAGTTTTTTGTATTATACTAGCTGTACCCCGCCACGCTTCACTGCGGCATATTGTGGTCGCACGGATGAGAAGTGACTCGGATTGTAGCCGGGCTGATCAACAATTTGATCGACTTTGAAGGGGAAATTGTGCAGCGCGAACCTTTGCATTGTGGACACGTCTCCATTCATTTACGTTCCTCTTGCGGTCGATTATAATAATTATTAGGGACATTCCGATTACCATTTTCTAATGGCAGGCATAAAATAACTTAATTGATGAGTAATATCTCGAGTTTATAACTAATATTCGACTACGACAATAGCCTCTTCGCCTACTATGGTACGGCTGAGATTCCATAAAAGAAACAAATACAAAATCACTTTTTCGCGATCGCAGGTGGAATTTCCCAAAATTTTCTTTCGTAAATACATTCTCCTGGCAAATATGAACAACTTAATAATATATATGTTCATTATAGATTTTTATTTTTATTTGGTGTCATTATCTCATAAATACACACATTTAAATTAGACAGAGACACATGAATTGATGTATTGTATGGATAGTACTTTGTGTGGTGTTTCTCATATGCTTGGGGACTTGTGGTTCAGTTTTTTCATTTGTTTCGCGAAAACCAGTATTCCAGTATCATTCATAGCTACGAAAACTTAAGGATATTTCTAAACAACAAAAAACTAATACATTTCATATAAGTTTTTTTTTCCTTAAAATGGCTTAAAATAATATTTGGATGTCAGGAGTCCATTTGTGTCAGTCGAAATTGAATTCCATTAATTGCTACGTTGATTGTGCATCATTTGGTCGAGCCAAAAATACGCCCAGAGCTGGCTTTACGATGAGGGACGCTGTTGAATTATTGAATTAGAGCTTTCTTCTAATCGTCGGGTTTTTACATAAACCATGAGGGATTTTTCATTGGATGACGCTTCAAATATAAAGACATATTTAACCTAAACCTACTCTTTTGTCTATACACACTTTTGTTGTAGATGTATGGGAATTAAAGACTTTAAATAATGAGATTAAACCACAAATTCCACAAGACTTGCTAGAGATAATCGCTGAGCATGCCCAAAATATTTTCAGTCGATTCGAAACTTTTGGCGAAGATGCGTTACCCTCTCATTGTGACTGTGGCTCTGGCTGTGGTGGTGAGTTTTTCTATAGAAATAAATAAAAAAGGAAACATTAGAACATTTGAATTCACAGAGTCTTGGTAGTGCTGCTCCTCCTCAATCAGAGGAGGGATCATCGCCGAATTCTTCAAATATGCGAAGGCCATTTACAATGTTCAAGGTGACAACAACCTGGATTGTTATCTACGGTTTGTGGCTGAACTTATAAATAAAATTCCGGCCAACATTCGTGGTTCTGAAACTGCAAATCTCCAGAGGTATCTGCAGAATGGCCGGGTCATCCGTCAAAAGAGCTTTCCAGGGTCGAAAATGGACCACGTCTATCACCTTAGTGAAATCATCGAAAATAACCCGGATTTTATTCCACAGTCGCCCGAGTCCCAAGTAATTTACAGTAACATTTCGGGCCTGGCTGTTCCCAAAAATTTTGACATTGGGGAAAGAAATTTCTACAATAAATTTGTCGAAGCTGCCACCGTAATGAAGGCCAAGCTTAGCCCATCCACTGTGGCCCGTGAACAGGATCTGTTTAGTGCCATCGCAGAGTACACAGATGCCGCCGACAGCATTGATCGGCTCGCTTCGATTAAAAGCATCCCAGAACTTAAGAAAAGGTACTAGACTTTGAGGAATTGGAACCTCCACGATAAATAAAAAACATGTTAATAATATTTTAATAAAAAACGAGAAGGAACGTGTGAGTCGCTTCTGTAGACGCGACTCTACTTTTATACCCGTACTCAGTCAGTATATAAATATTTTTTTTTGCTTTTCGTCCTTTGTGGATGCCGCGGGGCGAAATTTTGAAATACAATCGTGTGATATCACATGAGTCTGGAAACTAAATTTGGTTGCCCAAGCTCTTATAGCCTCTGAGATCCAGGCGCTCATCAAGACGGACAGACAGACATGGCTATATCGAATCTAATATACCTCTTAACTTTTCGAGTACGGGTACAAAAAGTAGAATATAATACCGTGGGTGAGAAAATTGATTATTTAGTTGGGCTGAAAATCCCGGCGGTACTGCAATACCGGGCCAACCCGCGACAGAGGTGGAGCAAGCCCCTAGCACTCCGTCTGATTCCAAAAATCAGTTTAACATTTGTTGTTCTCCAATGGAGAAACTATCAGATGTTAAGCTGATAAGAACAGATACTACACTTTGATCTTAGCCATAAGGCCGAGAAGCGATAACCTGAACGTGGAAATCATCAACCACCTGATGACTGTACGGCCAGAACCAGTTGGGAATTATTAGTGCACTATTTGGAGTAGCCCACCTCCAGGGGCAGGATATAAAAGCGAATAAGTTAAGGTAAAGAATATCAAACGTGTTTTGGGTGTATTTATAAATTACAAAATTAAAAGTCACTTCAAGTAGCTGAGCGCCTCCTCAACGTCCGCCTTGGAGCCGAGGAAGATGGGGCTGCGTTCGTATATCTTCTTGGGGACAATGTCTAGGATGCTAATCTTTCCGTCGCTGGCCAAGCCGCCGGCCTGCGGACTTTGGGGCCGGGTAGATGAAGATGCCGCCGTATTTGATGGTGCGATGGTCATCGGCCACCATGGAGCCCACGCACGGAGCACCGTAGGGTTTGCCCTGGCTCGGATCCTTTTTGGCCGCCACATAGTTGAACACTCCCGCCTCCCAGTCGCTGGCATAGCCCTCGTTGATCGAGTAGATCTTATCGGGCACACGCATATTGGGCTCGGTGAGGATGAACTCGCCGATGGCCAATAGATCATAGGTGAATTTCTTTTAGAACTCATTTCTTGGAATAAAATGCTTTTCGTTTGAAACATTTGTTTTAATCTACTTATAGATTATGGAATCAATGAATCATTAACATATTTCGTCTGATTTTATTTCTTAATTGAGTATTTTCGCATTTCATTTTATTATCAGTTCCCAACGGAAGGAACGGAAGTATAAATACCTCTACGAAACTCTGCGAATGCCAGTTCTTTTTTAGATTCTATTCAGAGAAGTAGTACCAATGCGGTGTTCAATTGTTTTCATTTTATTGGCGATAACCTTTGGGCGATCTCTGTCCCAGCATTGTGAGGTGAGTGAAATATTCCGTTTACTGACTGCAAAAATCCCAACAACATTTCGGTGCTCACCAATAGGTGGATGAATCCCAACACGAGTGCGGAGGATACTGTTACGGAGCTGTGAAACCGGTCCTGGAGTACCTCGCCATCCTGCAAAAGCGAGTGGAGTCCTGTGAGGCCAAGCAGCCGGCTGACACACTCTCCAAAATCGCCCTAATGAACGAAAAGTTGGAGACTTTGGCAGGACACATGGCAACCCAGCAGTATTTGGAAAAAAGATCAACGGCAAAAACTCATGAACTAGAGCAACAAGTGGCTGCCGTGCGGCAAGAACTGGACACAAAATTACGGGAGCGCAGGAGTTGGACAGCCACAGATATTAGAGCAAAAGTGGCTGCCGCGGCAGAATGGACGAAAGATAGAGACTCTTGGTAAACAGATAGCGATCCATCAAGAGTTGGAAAAGAAATCAGGGGAAAAAATTCTCAAATTGGAGCAACAACTGGCTTCCGAGCGGAAAGAAAGGGACGAGACTTTGCAGGCGATGGAAACGAGTTTAAAAGAAAAAGTTAAGACATTGGAGCAAAAACTGACAGCCGTGCGGAATGAAATACTGAAACCTAAACCTAAAAATGTAGAACTTTTCAAAAAAATTGGTTCGAAATACTATTATAAAGAAAATACAAAGGATAGGAGCTGGGAGGGGGCCTGGAATAAATGCCAAGAGATGGGAGCCCATTTGCTGAGTCCGCAAAACGAGGATGAGTTGAAGGCACTCGATAGTATGCTGGATCCGTACAATAGCTACTGGATAGATCTGAAAAAACTGGAAGCTGAAGGAGAGTTTATTTCGGCCACTACTGGTGTCAAGGGAACATTCTTTCATTGGAGGAAACGCGAACCCTATGGTGAAAACTGTGATTGCGTCTATTTATACCAAGGTGAGATGGGCACCGATCCATGCGGTCTCACATTACTTTACTTTATTTGTGAGGCATATTGGGTGGATTAACCACATGACAATTTGAATCAGATTATAAGTAGTGTGAAACTTAAAACTCAATAAAAAGAATAGAATATTTAACTGTGGGTGAAAATTGATTGTTTAGTTGGGCTGAAAATCCCGGCGGTACTGCAATACAGGGCCAACCCGCGACAGAGGTGGAGCAAGCCCCTAGCACTCCGTCTGATTCCAAAAATCAGTTTAACATTTGTTGTTCTCCAATGGAGAAACTATCAGATGTTAAGCTGATAAGAACAGATACTACACTTTGATCTTAGCCATAAGGCCGAGAAGCAATAACCTGAATGTGGAAATCATTCACCAGTTGGAAATTCTCACGACACAAACTGGGTTCGGTTCAATTATTGTTGCATGATTCAAGGGGTTGGGATTTTACAGGTATCTGCAATGGATGGGAGTGTGAAATATCAGAAACTAAATTATTGAGGGATATATTAAGCATGAAACTAATCTTCGCAAAGCATCGATTTATATAAGCCGTAAGCATCATTGGGTTCCCTTATCAGACAATCCTCAGTCGTCTATTGAGAACTGCAACAGCGCAAGTTGGGGAAAATTGACTAGAACTTCCTTTATTGAATGAAAGCCCTTTTTTGATACCGCAATCAACCATTAGATATCACGCGACTCTATACCTCTATACTCTATACCCGTACTCAGTCAGTATCTAAATTTGTGAGCTTATGATTTATGTTGAATTTTAAAATATTTTACATTTTTTTGCTACATCTGTATCTACACCTACAATGTCGATTACACATCTAAAGTGTAGACTCTACACAATGTAGATTCTATATCTTCTCCGCAAAGGTCGCACAGTGCGAGCGAGAAAGAGAATGAGTAGCGTCAGAAGGTGGGGGAAACAACTGAAAATGAATATCTACATTCTGGCTATAATAATGATCCGACCTGATCGGCATTTGGCATTCGCCATTCTGGTAGATATGGTCATTCTTTATGATGCTGCGTTTTTAGTTTTCTTGTATCTTTAAAATTGTGGATGCCATAGGTTTTTGTCCTTTGTAGGATTCAGTGTGATATCACATAAGTCTGTCCTGTCTCTGAGAACTCGGCCTCAAACAAGACGCACAGACGGACATGGCTATATTGACTCGGCTATTGATGCTGATCAAGAATATATCTATATACTTTATGCAGTCGGAATCGTTTCCTTATATGCGTATGTGCGTATCCACTTTTACCACAAATCTAACTCTTTTTGAGTACGGGTATAAAAAACATGTTCATAATATTTTAATAAAAAATTAAAATAGTATTTGATAAAATGCATTTAAAACCAAACAAACTTTTGTGGCAATGTGCAGTGGGCTTCGATAAAAATATACAATACGATAAGTTCTAAGATCGAAGTAGGAGGGACGATCAATGGAACTATCAAGCATGAAGACGTTCCAGCGTAATTACAAGCAATTTGTGTACCTGTGGGTACAACAGTGGAACAAACCTCAGTTAATGATCTACTTCATCAGTACGAATTGCTTCTTTATTGGTCTTGTTTGAGTGTATACAATTTATGAGTGTTTAATAATAACGATGTGTTTTTAATCCAAAGGCAAACTGCAAAAATAAATTTACAAACGAAATATTAACAAAACAAAACTATTCTACACCCAAGGCTTCGGCTACGGCTTCGACCGCGGCCGCAGCCGCAGCCTCGACCTCAGCTTGCGGCTTCTTGACTTGGGTCGCAGGGATTGAGTCGATTTGGCCCCGCTCTTTCAATATCTCGAGCGGATCTTCACTGCGCAAGTAGCCATTGTAGCTTGGCTGGGGCTCGAAGACGACTTCCCCTTTTATGACACGCACGCGCGGCCCATGGGCTCGGGCCGTGAACTTAACCTTGCCACACGTATCCGGCCGCAGGCGACGATGGGCCCGAAGGCCGCTGACCACAACAAAGTACTTGTCACAGCCGTAGCACTTGTAGCGCTTCATTCCAATATGGCGCGATAGGTGCGAGATGAGAGTCTCTCGATGAGTAAAATCCAGGCTGCAGATCTGTTATTGGTTTGGCCACAGTCGAAATACGTTTCAAGGAGAAATTAATAGAATGTGTATAATATCTTACCTTGCATTGGAAGGGTTTCTCCCCAGTGTGACGGCGCTCGTGGACACGCACTTGACCAGGAGTGCGGAAGAGCTTGTCGCAATAATGGCACTTGTACGGCATTTCACCCGTGTGGATTGACATATGAATTCGCATGCCTCCCTGGGTGGTGAATATTTTGAGGCACGTGGGGCACTGGAACTGCGATGGCTTTGTTTCATCTATTTTCGCTGTCTCGGCAACATCTGGGGACCTGCATGTATATGATATCTTTGTTTCGGACTCTGATGATCCTGCTTCGATTAGTGAAGTCGCCAAAACGGCTGGCGGTCTTGCGGCTAACTGGGCTGTGGCCGACAACTGGGCAGATGTAAACACCGGTATCTCCTTTGTTGGAGTTGCAGGCTCTGCTATTTTTTCCGCGACTGAATCACCCACTTCTGAAGCTGGAGCAGGCTCTGGCACGCTTGAGCCCGATTCTAGATTATCTTTCGGTGGCGCCTGCGTTTCTGTCCATAACGTTTCTACGTAAATAAATTATATATAGTACACACATGTAGTTTGGTAGGATGCGCAGCAGGGGCAGGGGTTTACTCACTTATTTGGGGCTTCAATTTCACTTTCAGCTTTGGCAAGTTGGCGCTCTTCTGCTTATGCTCCTGAATCAGATGCGTGCGGAATGCGTAGCCCTGCTCATAGTTGCGTGCACAGATGGGACAAGCCCAGAAGAAATGATAGTCCGGGTGTTTCTTTCGCAGTTCCTGCATCACCCTATGCGCCACAGGATCTAGTTGTACTTCCACCTCCAAGGGCTCCCCCGGTAATGGTGTAGTCACTGGGGTAGTCACTACTGGTTCGGCGACTACTGTCGTTGTTAAATCATCTCTTGTAAATAAGACGGTCCCCGGCATTGGCAGCGTCTTTTCTATGGAGCGTATTTGATTTTGAATTTCCGTAATCAATTCATAACATTCTGGCCGATTCTTGAGACTGTAGCTGCGATCCCGACAGGGAATAAGCGGTTTATAATCCACTGGACTAGCCGTAACGGGGGAGGTGGTTTCTTCTCGCGTTATCTTTCTAATTGTAAGCGAATTTGGCAACTGAGCAGCTACGTTCTGCGGGGACGAGAGCGGCACACCATTTGCCTTTGCAGGGACAAGTGCACTCGGCTGATTCGATAGCTTTACAATTTTTGTATTTGGCGGCAACTTGATGACCATGCAGTTGCTGGGCAACACTTTCAGTACATTCGAAGACATTGGGGGCTTTCCATGCACATTCGTCTTCAAATTTGCGATTTTCTTTAAGCTCACCAAATCCGTAATGTTTACTTTTTGGCCGTCAGGCAAAACTTTGAATAAAATCTGCTGCGCACCAACAGGAGTGGCATTCGATGCTGGCGGGCCATTCAATTTTACAACTGCAAGCAAACAGAGTTCTTAATGTACATCCAAATGAATATGAATAAGGGGAGTTCTTACATTTGAGGGGTGGCCGAGGGTTATTTTGTATCTTTTGCTTGGGCTTCAAGGCAGGCAATCGCAGCTTGCTCCTTAGCTCAACGGGTAGACTTGCCCAGATCGATACTCTCGAAGATTCCGGCAGCTCCTTTGGGGGAGCAACCTCGCTCGGGTCGGCCGTCTCCAAGGGCTCGTCCAAGGGCTCGGCTTTGATGTACACATCAAGCCCAACCTCTTTCTGTGGCTGTGCATCCATCCCATCTACGTCCAGTGGTTCGTCTTTGATCTTCACAATGCTCAGCGGATCAAGTGGTTCATTCTTGATCTTCACAATGCGCAGCGGATCAACTGGTGATGGTGCAGCACATTCAGCCGACTTGGCTGCCACGTGCTCTGGAGTCGCAGAGATTACCGGAATATAGTCCACCTGTCCACAGACATAGGTGGTGTTCTTTCGGTGTAGTAGCAGGCCCTTCTGAGAGTAGAAATGACGACGGCATATGGCACACACGTAGCGACTCACATAAGAGTGGCTTTTCATATGGCCGGCCAGGCGGTCGGCGCCATCAACCCTTAAATCACAGATCTGAAAGAACGCGAATTTTGTTTTTGTTTACTGCGCAATACGGCTGTAGTTGACTCTTACCCTGCAGCAGAACGTCATTATGCCGTGGGAATGGTGTCGATATTCGTGTTCAAGCACCAATTCCAGAGTGGCGCACCAGGCACCGCATCCATGGCGACAGAAGTGACGGTTCATCTGATGGTTAACCAAGTGCGCCTTAATCTCCAGTTGCGTGGGTAACTGTATATTGCAAATGTGACACTCGCATGCACAGCCATTTTGGTTCTTCGAAGATTCTGCGAATAACTGTAATTCGAGACACGTTATTTGTTACATATTTATGTACATACATATATGTGTATATGCAGTGGGTATGCCGCTGCTGCTTACCTGTTGGGCATCCATCGTACCTAGGCTGGCTATAAACTGGCGCTCGTCCTCCGATCTGTGATCACTGAGTGGTACCGTTATCATATTGGCATGCTCCTCAAGTATTTTCACGGCTCCACTCGCTGAAACGTCACATTATTACATATATATATATATACTTATTCCTCCAAAGTTAACGGTACGATGCGTAATAACAAACCCACACTCGCACAGAGCTCACACACATACGCGCAGATCTCTGATCAACAGGCACAAATACCAGCGCACGCGCCCTCACAAAGCAATTAAATGCAAACCTTCTGCTTACCACAGGAAACGTCCATTGCCTCCTCCGGCGCATTCTCTTCCACCTCCAGCTTGATCGTGGTGTCATCAATGTCGATTTCCTCCTTAATTATGCTCAAATCCACGTGCATTTTCCGTTTTTTTTCAGGATCGAATCGTCTGCAGCAACCGCAAGAAAATATACCGCTGCGATCATTCCGTACTATCGAGCACGCGTCTATCGGAATGTTGCCATTCACACAGATATCGTACACACGCGATGAACCAATCGATAGTTCTTGCACATCGCTAGCGCGTATAGACGAAAAACAATTTAATTCTTAATACAACAACAAAACAACGAAAATGAGCAATAGCGAGGACTCCCAGCAATATATTACGGATATAATGGTCAAGGAAGAGGACGATGCGTCCGGTGGTAAGCGGAAGTCTATTTTTGCGGGCTTTTGTCTTGTATCTTTACACAAATTTGGGTATTGTGTTTCTTACCGCAGACGAATCGGACAAAATGGATGGAATTATGCTGCGGGAACAGGACCGCTTCCTGCCCATCTGCAATATCATCAAAATCATGAAGGTGCCCGTGCCGCAGAACGGCAAAATCGCAAAAGACGCACGGGAATGCATTCAAGAGTGCGTTTCCGAATTTATTTCCTTCATCAGCAGCGAGGCCATCGAACGGAGCGTCGCCGAGAATCGCAAGACGGTCAATGGGGATGATTTAATAGCGGCCTTTGGCAGTCTTGGCTTTGACAACTATGTGGAACCGCTGCAAATATACTTGAACAAGTATCGCGAGGTTAGCGATCTGCCCATCCACCCCTTATATATTTTTCCGCACTTATTTATTGATGTCTTGTCTTCTGTTCTGTTGCAGTCGAACAAAGCGGATCGAAATCTGTTTATGGACAGCAACTTTGCCCAGAGCGAGGACGGTGCCACCACAAATGACGGCGCCAAGCCGTAGCCTAAGTAGTTTGATATATGTATGTATATATATGGGATTGATTCAATTATTCGCTCGTCCATTACGCTTTTTGATGGCAATCAGGGCAACCAATACCCCCCACTCCCAAGGAGTGCTGAGTCAAGTTTTACGTCACTTCTCCCTTTGTGTCCACGATATATATATTTATTTATATATATATCTTTATGTATTTAGAAAAACACCAAATAATTGTGTTTGTGGGGGGGAAGATCGCCTACAGGTTTACACACACATACGTTACATATACTATACGCTCAAGGGTGTTACATAGTACATACATAGTTTATATTTATGTATATATGTTTATGTGTATATGGAAATGAGAACGAATTAAATTTTGTCACAGAATAAAATGTATAATGTATATGTATTAAAAGTAATAACGAAAAACTTAAGGAACATGTTTTGTGTTGTGTTTTTAGTTTGAGTTTTTGTTTTGTGTTTTGTTTGTTTTTATGGCATTTCACTTTCCATACTGCCATTTCCGATAACGCATTTAAAATACTAAATGATAAATAATTCACTTTACGCTTTAAAAACTAGACAAATGTGTGATGTGATGTGATGTGTACGAGTTAATTATGCCCATAAAATGTTACATCTAAACACTAATTGAAACTGCTTCGTTTCGCTTTGTTTCTACAACAACGATAGGACCTGATTGTCCATGGGCTCATCCTTTACCCGCAGCACTCCTGCGCCTACACCTACACCTGTGTAGGCGGGATTTATGGCACAATCGTTAAGGAATATGTTTGTATCATTGTGATTCAAATGCAGTGTGGGCGCAGCCTCTGGCTTGAGTAGACCCGCCGCCGCAAAGCAATATGGCTCAAAGTGTTTGCAGCAAATGTGCTTGGATATGTCCCACTTGGGTATCGTTTCGATCTTCAGGTTGTAGCACCATTTGGCCCGCTGATTCCGGTTGGCGGGAAAGTTAAGCATCGGCAGCAGTGGGACGCTGTCCGTGCCACACACAATGCAGTGCACGGCCTTGTGTACGGGCAGATGGGCGGAGCAAATGTGCTTGCCGCGATACCTCTGCATGTCGGTGACTCTCAATGCCTGGCACCACTCCCTCAGTAGCTTGGGATCTGCAAGAATCAGAATTCAATCAACTGTGCGGCAAGGGGCAAGGCATTCCATCCTCGGATGCTACACAACTTACTGCTGGGAAACTTGTGCAGCTTCACATCGGCCACATCGTAGGCGCAATCGGCCATGCAGCATTTGGGACCAGCTGTGCTCGGTGGCACCAGCACTGGCTTCACATCGCCCGTGACGGCCGTGGGTCCCAAATGCCTGGTGGGAATGGCATTGCGCATGAGACGACGCACTCCAATCAGCTCCGGCTCAAAGTGGCGGCTGCAGATGAGCCGCGTGTTGCGCTGCGACTCCTTGAACTTCATGCCCGTGGCCAGCTCCCAGTTGCGAATGGAGTTGACTTTGTTGGGCAGTCGGAACAGCTTGATGCCATCGCCGCGCGGACTGCGGCAGTAGGGCAGACAGCACTGCTTCACCTTCCACGGTGGCACCTGGCCGGGCGGCCATCCAGCCGCATCCAGTCGCGAACGACGACGCTTCTTAGCGGTGCTGGGCTCCTGGTCATCTGTCTCCTCATCCTCGTCCTCTTGCAGGCCATCCTCCTCATTCCCATCGCTCTCTGCCTCCGCCTCCACCTCTGCCTCTGCCTCCGCATCGCTGTCAATGCCATGGACCTCGCCTCCTGCCTGGCCACTGGCAAACATCTGGCACTGCTCGTTCGTGTAGATATCCTCGGGCACATTGTCGCCCAGCTCCAGTGTGGGCACTGCCCAGGGTCGCAGCTTCCGCAGCCGTATGCAATGCGGCTCAAAGTGCACGCTGCACACCATGAACTTCCAGGGACGCTTCTCGTCGTAGCGGATGCGCAGATTGTGCATCCATCGCTGCTGGTGCTCCTGCGAGCGGGGGAACTTGTAGATGTGGACGCCGTGCTTCGATCTCTGGCGCTGGCAGTGCATCAGCGAGCACTTGTCGTAGCCCGAACGCACCGGATTGAAGGCCACCCTGCCCTTTGATGGCAAACGGAGTTCCGTTTTCCAGCCACCATTTACCTGTGGCCTCTGTTGCTGCTCCTCCTGATCCTCGTACAGCTGCATCTCTGGCTCCAGGTAGAGCATGGCATCCTCCTCCCCCTCCTCCTCCTCCTGCTCCTGCTCCTGCATTGGTCCACTGCCATCGTCCAGCTGCTCAGTCTTGACCTTCAGTCTGACCTCCCCCATGTCCGGCATGGTGGAATGGTGACTGTGACTGCGACTGGTGGTGACTCTCTGAGCCTCCGCCCTCCGCTCCATCTTCTCCAGCTTCTCAATCTTGATGTTTATGGCCTCAAAGTCGCTGTCGAAGAGCTCGGCGGGTGCCCGCGGGCCCAGCTTGAGGGTGGGCACACTGCCATGCAGCAGCCGCATATTGACCATGCACACGGGGTGGAAGTGGGCGCTGCAGATGCGATAGCGCCAGCGGTACTCCGGATCGAATGGCACCTGGGTGTTGTGCTGCCACTTGGTGCAGATCCACGCGGAGTGCGGGAACTTGTGCAGTGTCATATGCTCGCTGGTCAAGTGGTTCGCACATCCCTCGATCTGGCAGAATTTGCTGGACTTTCGCGGCGGCGAGGGCCGCGGCACGCACGGGTGCAACACCTTGCCAATGGATGGCTCCACGTGGATCGGTGCTGCTCCATTCGCTGCTGCTGGCGCCGCATCGTCCAACGGCAGCGGCGCAAACTCATTCTGGTGGATAGTCGCCGGGACTCGTGGCCCCAGCAGCAGCGTGGGCATCGATCCCCGCCTGAGCCGCGAGCCATTCAGGCACTGCCTGTCAAAGTGATGACTGCAGACGCGTATCCGCCATTTGTCCTCTATGTCCACCTGTATGTTGTACAGCCACTTGCGGGTCGCCTCCGTGGCGCTGGGTAGCTTGTGCAGCTTCAGATTGCCGCCCACATCCTCGAGCGAGACGCCACAGCCCGCGACACTGCACTTGTGGGCACTGTACGGATGGCGGAAACGTTTCGGCGGCGGCGCCGGCGGCACCGCATAGCTGACGGCGGGGTAATCCTTCTTCTCGTAGCTCTCCAGCCGCTCCACATGGCCCACCTCCAGCAGCACCTCCAGTGGCTCATTCGCTTGAAAGTCCGTCTCCTGCGAGTCGTCCATGGTGCTCTCATTTACCAGCAATTCCGACTCCGTTTGCGATCTATCGTCATCGTCGTGCGGTTCCATCTTAACGTAGGGCTCCATTTGTAGTCCTCCATCGGGCTGCGGTTCCGCCCTCAGCGTCTGCTCCTCCATTTTCATGCGCTGCTTCATTTGCTGCCACTCCTCCGTGGTGGGATTCTGGTGCAGCACCTGACCCGGCAGCAGCGCGGGCAGATGGAGCGTGGGCACACTCCACGGATAGCACTTCTTGCCCTCGAACAGGCAGTGCGGCTCAAAGTGTTTGCTGCATAGCTTCGTCATGTAAATCTCGTGCTCGTTCAGCCGAAGCTGCGCATTCTCCACCCACATGCGAAGTATCTGCCGCCGCCTGGGTATGCCATGCATCGATCCCCCGTCCCGCGGCTGCAAATGGCGACAGCCCTGTACGGCACACATGAAGCGTCGCAGATAGGCCAACTGGCGGGCGTGCGCGTAGTTCTTGGCCAGCAGCAGGAGATCTGCTGCGTGCTCGGGCAAGTTCTGCTCGCTGTGCTCGTACAGCATGATGTAGTGGAGGGCACAGAGCCTGAGGAGCACCGAGGAGCCGCTGTCGGGGATGCCCAAATGCTGCTGCCAGGCCTCACGTAGCGGCCCCGCGCCTGGCAGTTCGTAGACCATGCGATTGGTGTTGGCCTTGTGGCAGTCCTCGTAGCAATCCGGATAGCAGCAGTCGCTGAATCTCTTGTGCACCTTCTTCCACAGCGATCCCTTGTCCGTGCGATAAATGTCCGGATGCGAGTGTCCCAGCTGCAGTGTGGGCATGGCTCCCCGTCGCACGCCACCCTGCTCCGGCTCAAAGCAGCTCTCCTCAAAGTGCGTGTGGCAGACGCGCAGCGTACCAATGCGCTGCTCCTTGGGCACTTCCAGGCGGAAGTTGTGCAGCCACTTGTCGTAGAGCACCCGCCACTTGGGGAATTTGCTGAACTGCAGCTCCTCCTGGCTATTCTTTCGATTGCTGCGCCCACAGCCGGGCACACAGCACACGCACTCCTCCTGGCACTCGTTAAAGGTCTGTGGGTTGGGCAGCAGTTCCAGCGGTTCAGTGTGTCCGAGGTGGAGCGTTGGCACTGAGCCCGCGTGCAGCATTTTCTGTTCATTGACGCAGTGCGCCTCGAAGTGCCGCTCGCAGATGTGTTGCTCGCCCATCAGCTCGATCGGATGCATCCACAGATTGTGGGCCCATGCATCCCGCACGCGATTCTTCTTTGGCACCTTGAACAGCAGCCGCCCCTCCTTGCCGAGGTTATCGGCGGAGCAACCTCTCACCAGGCAATGCAGCGGCAGGCTCTCCGTTTTCACACTACTAGCGACGGGTACGGCATCCGCGCGTAGCTCTCCCGTGCCCGGATCGAAGCATTCGGCTGGAAAGTGCGACTGGCAGACGAGAAAGCCATGGCTGCTGGCCTGCATGGAGCGATGCTTGAGATTTGTGGCCCACTTGCGCACCATGGCAATGTCGCTGGGATACTTGTGGAAGCGCACACCCTCGCCCTTCGGCTGGAAGCAGCTCAGCACCGAACAGTAGTTGGCCCGAATGAACTCCATGGCCTGCTCCGTCTCCTGGCTGTTGGCAATGTTCCCATTGTGCCGGGCATTCGGTATGACATGGCCATCGTGGCCCAGCCGCAGTGTGGGCACGGCCCAGCTTCTCAGCTGCGTCTGGTTAATGGCATCCGCCTCAAAGTGCAGCTGGCACACAAACAGACTCTGAATGTCCACCAGTCCCGGTTTTTGCTGTGTGTTCACCAGCCACTTGAGCAGCGTCGGTTCGGCGGTGGGAAAGCGATGCAGCCGCTGGGATCTGGGTGGCATCTCCCCGCAGTTGGGTATGCAGCAGACTCGGTTCTTCGCGCGGGGACTGGAGCTGGCACTGAGGCAGGGACTGCTCAGCGAGGATGTGCCCCGCAGCACAGGAGTGACCTGCTCCGTCTTGATGTGCAGCGGAATCGAGAGACTGAGGCTGCAGTGAGGCTTCTCCTGCTTCTCCTGCTTCACGGGAGTCTCGTGATTCTCGGACTCCTGCTTCGGAGGGTTCTCCAGCAACTCCTGCTTCGGAGGATTCTCAAGCAGCTCCTGCTTGACGCTATTCTGGTAGATCTCCCCGTCGTGATTCAGCTGCAGTGTGGGTATGGCCCACGTCTGTGGCCTGTGGCCATTCAAGCAGAGCGCCTCAAAGTGCAGCAGGCAAATGCGATAGCTAAAGTGCAGGGAGCGATCGTATGAGATTCTGGTGTTGTGCAGCCACTTGGCCAGCAGCTGGGCGTCGCGTGGCAGCTTCGCCAGATGCGTGTCCTGCTTGTATTTGGAGCCACAGCCCAGCACGGAGCACTGAAACTTCAGCGAGATGGAGGCCTGATCGTAGGTATCCTGCAGTCGTTCGAGCACCTTTTCGGGCACGTCTCCCGGCAGATCCACCTCCTCGTACAGCTGCAAGAAGTGCAGGCCACAGAGGCGTCCCTGGCTGTCCACTGGCAGCCGCACATACGACAGCCAGGCCACGCGGACAGCCTCATGCTCCGGCAGGTCGTAGCACAGCTTGCGATTGGGCGGACACGAGGGCCACAGGCAGCCGGGCAGCCGGGAGCCCTCGCTGTTCCTGAAGATATTCGGACTGGTGTGGCCCAGCTTGACAGTCGGCACTGCCATCCGCACGGGGCAGCCATTCTCGATTTGTTGCGGCTCAAAGTGCTCCAGGCACAGACGAAGTTCCGTGTCGGAATTGATGGTGGGTAGCCTTAGGTTGTGCTGCCACTTTTTGAGCAGTCTTTGGTCCACGGGCAGCGGCTGGAAGTGCCCGCCGAGGCCATAACCCTCCACATTGCCACAGCTGGGCAGGCAGCAAATCTTTGGTTTAGTCTCCAGCTCCAGCTCCATCTGCATCTCCATCTCCATCGGTGTCTGCTGCTGATGCTGCTGCTGCTGATGCTGCTGCTGATGCTGCTCCTTCTTGATCGCTGCTGGAGCTGGAGCTGAACTCTCCGACAGCTTCCTCTTGCGGCAGTGTTTCAGGCTCCAAAGCCGAAAAACCGAATGCTGTGGCATTTCATCCGGAAAACTGTTGCTGTTGGCGGAGATCTCCTGGCCGTTGCAGCTGTAACGCAGTGGCGCATCGTGGCCCACATTGAGCGTGGGCACCGCATTCTGTTTGAGTTTGCGCGTGCCCAGCACCTCCGACTGAAAGTGCTCGATGCAGACGCGACCAATGCAGCCGGAGGGGTCCATTTGGAGATTGGCGCACCACTTGAGCAGCAGCTGCTGGTCCTTGGGGAAGCCAAAGGTGCTCAGCAAATACATGGCGGAGCGTTCCTTGCGGCAGTGCTTGAGGCAGCAGATGGGATCCACGTTATTCGGACGCTTCTCGCGGCGCGGCACAACTACAGCGGAGGCGACAGCGGCAGCGGCAGCAGGTCTGTCCCATGGTTTGGGCATGCGAAGGACTGCTGACGATTTGGGTGGTGTATCAGGCAGTAGAGTTTCTGCCTCCTCCTCCTCCTCATCCTCATCCTCTCTGGCATCCTTCTCTCCTGCCTCGTCGTCGTCGTCGTCGCTGGGATGCTCTGCATACGTCTCCACCAGCTCCAAAGGATCAAAATAGTTGCCAGGATCCTCATCGTCGTCTTCATCGTCATCCTCATCCCTCAGCTGCTCTGCTCCTTCGGGCGTGTCATCCTCCTCCTCCTCATCTTCCTCGCGCTCCTCCTCGTCCAGCACTTCCGTTTTGGGTATCACCAGAGGCGAGGCACTGCCCGCTGCCGCCGCCGCCGCCTCCTCTTCGGCCACGCCCGCCTTTATAGCCTCATTGTCGTAGATCAGAGCCTCCTCATGGCCCAGCTTTAGTGTGGGCACAGCGCCCGTCTTTAGCTTCAGTTTGCCACGCACCTGCGGCTCAAAGTGATCCGCACAGATCCTGCCACGGCACTGATCCAGCGACAGGCCGAGATTCGCCCGCCACTTCTCGAGCAGATCCTCGCTGCGCGGATACCGATACGTGCGCAAATCGTTGTCAATGCTACGCCGCTTGCGGCAGTGTCCCAGCGCACAGGTGGGCGTAAAGAAGCCCGGAATATTCTTGGGATTCTCGTAGATGGGCTGCTCCTGGTGGCCCAGCTGCTGTGTGGGCATGGCCCAGCCACGCAGCTGCTTGCCATCGATGCAGCGCCGGTTGAAGTGGGCGCTGCACACGCGCGTCAATTTGTCCACTTCGTCCGGCTCGAGGCGCAGATTGTGGCGCCACTTGAGGTGCTGCTGCTTGCCGTTGGGAAAGGGAAAGAGACGCGCCCCATGCTCCAGGCGACTGCGGCCGCAGGTGCGCACACAACACTTGATGTCTCCAAGAGATTTCTTGATTTTAACCTGCAAAAAGAAGGCAGAATTTACTTACAGGACTACTGGTATCTTTGGTGTCTCCAAAGACAATATAATAGTTATTTAATAGTAAGATGCGTAACGCCCATACATTTGCATTGCCAGTGCCAGTGCCAGTGCCATTGCCATACTTGTCGTACAAATCTTAAAGTAATATGTGCTTGCATGTGTGAGTGCGAGTACACACAGCACCTTAAAGTGCATTTGGGCAGTTCCATTCTAGCGTTACGTTACATTTCTCCCACAAAATGTTGGAAAAAATTAATAAAAAAAAGGTAAAAAAAAGTGAAAAGATTGTCCTTGTTAAATAGTAATTTAATAGCCCTAAATTCACAAAAAAACGAGAAGGAACGTGTGCGTCGCTTCTGGGGACGCGACTCTACTTTTATACCCGTACTCAGTCAGTATATAAATTTCTGAGCTAATAATTTATGTAATCGAGCGTACGGTTTTGAAGATATAGCTAAAATATATAAAATATAAATATATGTAAAGCAGAAGCGATTTTCGAGGTTGGAGTACGAAATTGCAAAACTCTGCGAATTGGATAGGTCTATCTGTGTACAAATATTGTGTGCGTTTATTGAAAATATGTAGTGTTCATTTTCAAAGTTATTTAATGTAAAAACCTTTCCTGTTTTTTTGCTATAAGTCCGCGGAGGCATCTGATGAACGTTACTGGCGTGACGTTACCAAATTCCGCGATAATAACAGCTTGAAAATATACCGTTAGCCGAGATTGGACAAATGTTCTGGTAATTTTTTTAGGTATTTCAATATGTAAGAGAGACTTTGAGTTGAAACTTATATCCGGAATCATCATAATATTAAAGAAAACACGACTATACAAATGCCAAAAACATTAACTTTTGGGACATATCGGGACAAAAGTATATGGAAATCGGTTTTTAATGACTTTTCATGATTTTTGGCCTGGTGGACCTTTCGGCGGAACTGTCCATATGTGCGCGTACTTGTGTAAAGCAAACGACAACTTAGACAAAGACCTAGACAAAAATGTATTCAGCAGTCCCTGCAAGCAATCAAACTGCAATAATACAACAAATAATATTGAACACATTTTAAAATACTGTCCTCTTTTCTCCCACAACAGAGCTTCCATCTTCCACAATTCTAACCCAGTGCCTCTCCTTACAAAAACCTCAACCTATTTTTTTGTTTTTTGTTTTTTATTAAGTTACTTTTAATCGTGTTGATTAGTTGAAAGATTTATTTGGCCTCCACGTCCGACACGGGTTAGCGCCCCACCTGTTTGTGTACCTGATTAATTGTTTGAACTTTTAAAATTGATGATTGGAAGTGTATGTTAATGCTCATATGTAAAACTACCGAGCTGAAGGCCTAAGTAGTATTGCTCCATGGCACACACCTAGTTAGTTCATAGTTTGCGCACTATTAATTAGCTTTGTATAAATAATTAGTATAAATTTTATATCACTAGTGGTAATCAAAGGGTAATCGATCGGGAACCGGGGATGGTTACGCCCTAGGACCTGCATGTGTTAAATTCTCCACTGAAACACATTGTCGGGGAAGCGGAACTAGTTTCCTGGTACCAGAGGGCAGCTCTAGAGCCAACCCGAAAAATTCGAGTGCAAAAAGATCCTATGGCGTTACGCATCTTATTATTATATTGCCTTATATTACCTGTGTAAAATCCGTGCCCATATCGGGCTTCACGTCCTGCTGCTGCTCCTCCTGCGACTCTGGCGGCTCCTGTTTGATGCTCACATTGTTGTATCCTCGCAGCAGTCGACGCGGACGTCCAAATAGGTTGCTCTGCAGCTCAGCCGGATTCACCTTGAACAGATCCTCAGTTTCCGCGTGGCCCAGCTCCAGGGTGGGTATCGAGCCAATGTTCAGACGCGTCTTGCCAATGCACATGTCCTCGAAGTGGGCATTGCATATCTTGTACTTCTCGCGCTCCTTAAAGCACAAATGCTCCAACCTCAGATTGTGACGCCAGCGCTGAAAGAGATCCGCATCCTTGGGGAAGCTGTTCATTTGCACCTCATCGAAGCGACGCGTCTTGCCGCACGTGGGCACAATGCACTTGAACACGGGATCCACATAGCGCTCCTCCGGCTTCGGATTGAGTATCAGCTCGATCTGGGAGTCATCGTGGCCCAGCAGCATCGTGGGTATGGCCCACTTGTACAGATGCTTCGGCCCGATGCAATCCGCATCGAAGTGCTTGTTGCATATCCGCACACCGATGCAGTCGACGGGATTCATCTTCAGATTGTTGCACCACTTCCACAGCATGTCGTCGTCGTCCGTGGGGAAGCGGAAGAGACGCACCTCGGCCTGCTCCTTGGACGATTCACAGCCCTCCACGGCGCAGTGCTCATCCGCAAAGGCCTGCGCTTCGTTCGGGAAGATGTCATCGTCGTCGTGGCCCAACTCCAGCGTGGGAATGGCCCCCGCGCTCAGTCGGCGCCCATTGAAGGAGTGCGTCTCAAAGTGACGCGAACACACACGATACTGGCTCCTCATGGCCGCCCTTGGGCGTGTCCTGATGTTGTGCATCCACTTCCTCAGCTGCGTGGGGCTGTGCGGCAGACGGAAGAGCTGAACGCCCTGGGCCCTGGTCTTCCGGCAGCTCTCCACAATGCATACCCGCTGCAGGCACAGCTTGTTGGCCTTCAGCTTGGCCGGATTCTGGTAGATCTTGTGGCCAGCGGGCGAGTTGAGGTCCAGTGTGGGCACCGCCAGCGGCACCGGGCACTTCTTGCTGAGGACATGCGGCTCAAAGTGTGCGGAACAGACTCGCCGCTGGGCACTGCCCACCTGCGGCACTTGCAGATTGTGCGCCCACTTGGCCAGCGTGGAGCGGTTGAGTTTGGGGAAGCGATACAGCTGGACATTGTGCTGGGCACGCACCTTGCGGCAGTGCGGCAGGCAGCAACGTGGCACCCACGTGGGCTTCGCCACGGGCACCTTCTGTTTGAGGTGCGTCCGTCGCTTGTACAGCATCGAGTGCTCCGGGTTCTCGTAGAGGTTCTCAATGTTGCCGGCCAGATTGAGGGTGGGTATGGCCCACGGACGCATCCGCTTGCCTATGCAGTGGGCCTCAAAGTGCAGATTGCATATCCGCAGTCCGTTGGTGAGAGCTGCGGCCTCCGTTTGCAGATTGTGCGCCCATTTGGCCAGCACCGAGCTGTCCTCCGGCGGCCGATACAGTTTGATGTCATCCACACTGGGATTTCGTTTGCACGTCTCCACACAGCACTCGCCCTGCTCCTCGCCATTGTTCGGGGCGGTCGGCCTGGCATAGAACTCGGCCACCTGCTCCGGAGTGGGCAGCTGATAGGCCATGTCCTCGTGGCCGAGCATCAGCGTGGGCACCGCCCACTTCTCCAGCCGCTTGTTGCGCAGACAACGGTCCTCGAAGTGCACCTCGCAGATGGCATCGTTGAACAGTTTGCTGCCATCGGGCACTGTCCGCTGCAGATTCGCACACCACTTGGTCAGCAGCGCCACATTGCTGGGGAAACGATGCAGATTGGCATGGTCTCGGTCGCGATTCCGCTTGCACACCGCCACGCAGCAGGTCTCGCGTATGTTCAGCTTCTTGATCACATCCGGATTGCGGTGTATGTCCTCCAGATCCTCGTGCCCCAACTGCAGCGTGGGCACGGCAAACGGACGCATGCAGCCGCCAATGCAGTAGGGCTCAAAGTGCAGGCTGCATATCCGCATCCCTTTGTGCATCTTGTCCTCGGGTATCTTCAGATTGTGGCACCACTTGCGCATCTGCTCCGGCCGGCGCGGTATCGTGTGGAATGTGATGTTCTCGCTGTTGTGCCGCTTGCTCTCACAGCTGGGCACACAGCACACGTCCATGCAGTCGCTGGCATTCATGCCGCCCGAGGAGCCAGCCGCAGAGAGGCTCAAATACGAGGCACTCATCTCGGCATCCACATAATGCGACGCCGAACTGGCAGAGGATGAAGTGGAGGCTGCCGAATGTCGCTGATACGAGGATTTGCTGTGCATTGACTGATGATGCTGCTGCTGCTGCTGCTGCTGCTGCTGCTGCTGGAGAGTGTTGATGCTGCGACGGCTGCTGCTGCTGCTGCTGCGGTAGAAGCTGGCCATGCTGTCCAGTGGGTGATGGCGGTGGCCACAGCTCGTTCTCATAGATATTAAACGTGTCATTGTGTCCCAAATGCAATGTGGGCACGGCTCCTGCAAAAAGAAGAGTCTCAGTACGGCCTGTAGCAAAAGCAGTCATTAAATAGAATAGCTACATAGTCATAAGAACTACCCAATAGATCAGCATAACATTTGTACAGCGGCGGCCAAAATAATAGTGGTGCCAATACGACTTTTCATATATCCTCAGAAAAAGGACTTATGAGATCTTCCCCATAATAATTTTATTTTTTTTTGGAGACTACCTTAATTGCATATTGTAATAATAGAAAACAACTCAGAATAAACCATCAACATTTTCAAAACAAAAAATTAAAAGACTGAAGTACCTCGAAAACGGGTCGGTCAACATAATAGTAGTGCAACTTTTCATAGGAGACTACGGTCTAACAAAACGCTCTAAAAGTGTTCTTTATATCCAATACAACAACTGTATATTCGAAGCTAGTTTTAAGATTTATTTGGGTAGCCTTTGTTAGCTGTACCGTCTGCACAACGCTTTGGCATGAAGCTAGTTAAATTTTGGTACCTATCTACAGAAATCGTCCTCCAGGACCTTTGTAAAACGTCCCAAAGTCGATTGCGTTAGTCTCGATTGAGACTACTCCTCTCACACACAACATCATATTTTTTCTATTACATTGATATCAGGTGATCGATCTGACCATTTCAATGAATTTACTCATTTGGCAGTGAAACATTTTTTGGCCACTTTGCGGCTGTCCTTCGAATCGTTGTCCTCCTGGGACATATCCTCAGATGCTTAAGGTAGAATCATTTCGGTCGATATTTTAACACATACAATGGTCAAATACCGTAGCTGGAATATCTCGCCCAAACAATTGTTTCCGGTGCCGCAGTTTAAACGGTTTTTGAAGTATATTTTCTGGAAAATTCAGATAACCGTGATCGTCTTAGATACTAACGAGGCTACAAAAAAAAAAAACAGTTTTGGACTCGTTCGAAAATAAAATATTCCTCCACTTTTACAACGGTCAATTTGGGTATTCCCTAGCAAACTTCCAGTTTGGGACTGAATGTTTTATTGCCAGTAAAAATTGTTTCCTTAGGCTTCGTGTCATTAAATTACAATATTAAGGGCTTCTTCTAATGGTTTCAGAATTAAACATCAAAGGCTGCAGCAGGAGCAAAATGGTGGCACCTCGCCTGTCGTAGTAATTGATGTACTGATATTTTTGCCAAATTACTTCGTTGACCGCGGGTTTTGCTTTATGGTTCTTATTTAATATCATTTTTTTATAACAATAGCTAAACAACCAATTATATTTTGCACCTCGACATATTACTTTCCTTCTGAAACAAGCCCTTTAAGCACGACCGCTTTTCCGGCCTCAAATCAATAAAAACGAAACTTAACGAGAAGGAACGTGTGAGTCGTTTCTGGGGACACGACTCTACTTATACCCGTACTCAGTCAGTATATACATTTTTGAGCATGATTTTTTAGAATTTTAGAATTTAAAAAAAAATTTTACATTTTACATTTTTTTGCTACATTTGTTATGTACATCTCATCTACAATGTCTATTCTACATCTAACATGTAGTTTGTACAAGTACCATTTAGATTCTACATCTCCTCCGCTAGGGGTTGCTCGCGCACTGAACGCGGCAGAGTGTGCGAGCGAGAAGGAAAATGAGTTGCGTTGTCGTCGGCGGGAGGGGGAGGGGAAGCAACTGAAAATTAATTTCTTCATTCTGGCTATAATTATGATCCGATCTGATTCAGATTCGGCAATCTGGTAGACATGGGCATTCTCTACGATACTGCGTTTTTAGTTTTATCGTATCTTTAAAAATATGCCTGCTACAGATTTTCGTCTTTTGTGGGGGCGGAAGGGGGCGGGGCGAAATTTTGAAATACACTTGTAGCAGTGTGATATCACATGAGTCTGGAAACCAAATTTGGTTTCTCTAGCTCTTATAGTCTCTGAGATCCAGGCGCTCATCAAGACGGACGGACGGACAGACGGACGGACAGACGGACATGGCTATATAGGCTCGGCTATTGATGCTGATCAAGAATATATATACTTTATGGGGTCGGAAACGTTTCCTTCTCTGCGTTGCACACATCCACTTTTACCACAAATCTAATATACCCCTTAACTCTTTTTTGAGTACGGGTATAAAAAGCTTGAAACTGTTAAATAAACCATTCTAGTAGTATTGTTTAGCAACAAAAGTCTTGAAAAAAATGCAGTGGACTTCATAATTTTCGTCAGATCTACTATTATTTTGACCGCATTAATGTGGTGATATTTAGCGAAATATTTAGAAATATAACGAAATGAAAAGGTACACGCTAGTATAACTTTTTAATGAAGGACAGCAATGCTTGATAGTTGTACGAGTAAATAAGCGAATTCGATTGTTGAAGGAATAGCGGAAAAAATGTAGAAATATGTAAATCCATTAGTAGTAGCACTACTATTATTTTGACCGCAACTGTATATACATGAACGGCAAGCATAGACCGATCGTGCCAAAGTTAGCGTCGTCGCTTCATCAGAGCAACGACGCTGCTATCAGATCGGCTCTTAGCCCTAGACTTAGGCTCAGCATTAGGTACTAAGCTAAATAAACCTAAACGTAATAAAGAAAATTTGGCAGTTGCCTGGGCAGCTCCGACTAACAATAAAAACACATACATATATCACAAGTATCTGTGGGTGTATGGTTCCCCCCCACTCACCTGGCGATAGCTTCCTCAGGCCCAGCGCTTCCTTGATGAAATGTGCACTGCATATTTTATGATTCTTGCCACGATAGACGCCCGGATCGAGCCTTAAATTATAGCACCAGCGTCGCAGGAGCACCTCATCGCGTGGAAAGCGATACAGCGACATGTTAAAGTCCGAGGAGCGGCTGCGACGGCAAAAGTTCAGGCAGCAGCGCTTCTCCTCCACATACAGATTCTTGGGATTGTCATGGATCTTGCCGTACTGCGCACCCAGATGGAGCGTGGGCACGGCCCAGGGCTTCAGACGGAACTTGCCAATGCAGCGATCCTCAAAGTGGCGGCTGCAAAAGTGACGCGGCTCCTTGGCCTGCACTGGCAGGCGCGCATTCTGGCACCACTTGATCAGGCTCTTGATGTCCTTGGGGAAATTGTAGAACTTCAGATTGCTCTCGCCCCGCTGGCTGGTGCAGTGCGGCATGCTGCAACGGGCCACCTCGCCGGTGGTGAAGGTGTTGGTTAGCTCGCGATTCTGGTACAGATTGGCGACATCGTCGTGGCCCAAATTGAAGGTGGGCACCGCCCAATAGCACAGCGAATACCGATTGATGCAACGCTTCGGGAAGTGCATGCTGCAGATGCGAAATGTCGCATAGCTGGCCGCCGGTATGTGGAACATCTTGAGGTTGTGCAGCCACTGATTCAGATACTTGTCGTCCTTGGGGAATGTAAAGAACTGCAGCGTGGGACTGGTGCTCTTACGCACGCCGCACAGCGGCACACAGCACAAAGCATCCTCCGAGTCGTCTAGCGTTGAGGAGTGCGCCTGTGGTCCGGCCAGTGCACCGCCATGAATGGAGCTGTCGCTGCCATAGGCATTGTTGTAGCTGCTGTTGTCCTGATGGCTGTACGAGGACTCGCTGGTGGAGTTGCTGTAGCTGCGCTCGAGCTTCACGCTCACCTCGCTCTTTAGCGAGACAGAGGTGGCGGCCGCGGCGGCGGAGGAGGAGGAGGAGGAGGCCGCAGCAAACATGGCAGCTGCTCCATCGGCATTCGCCTGCCGCTGCTGCAGCAGAGAGCTCAAAGCCGCGGTGGCTGGCAGCACCGAAGCATTGCAGTTCGTTGGTGCCTTAAGAATAGGTGCTGTGGGCAATGTGGGCACTGTGGGGGAGTAACAGATATTATTATTAAATTAAGGCTTTAATCATGCTGTTGAACTTGCTCTCCATGGTGGCCATATGGCAGTCCTGCAGCTTGTAGTTCCCCTGCAGCTGCTGCTGCTGCTGTTGCTGCTGCTGTTGATTGGTGTAGTATTTGCCGCAAAAGTATGGAGCCGCCAGTCGATGTTCATGCAATTCGACGGCCGTTTGATACCACAAGCGACAGATGGGACAGTCGTAACGCTGCTGGAACTTGTGCTGCGGCAAGTGGACGTACAGCTGCTCACGTGTGGCAAAGGTACCCGAGCACATCTGCAGGGCAATGGCCATTAAATATCACACCTCTAGAGGGGCGGGGGGGGGGCTTTGTCTACTCACATTACAAACGAAACTGTCATACTCGTGCTGCATGTACTCATGCGTTTCGCACTCGGCTATCGTATCGAAATGCTTGCCGCAGTATTTGTGGCAAAAGTACTTGTCCGCACGATGCAGATGCTTGTGCCGCTGCAGCTCCTCGCTGGTCATGAAGGACATGGGGCAAATGTTGCACTTGAAATCGTACTCCTGTATGCCACAACTGCTCTCGGCCACATGCCTTAGGTAGGATTGCTTCTTGAAGAACACCTCCTTGCAGCGCTGACAAATGGGCAGACTCTCCGCTGAACGATCTGTCGTTGGCAGCTGTGGCTGTTGCTGCGGCTGCTGTTGGACTTTGCGGCGTGCAAAGCTGCTGCCGCTGGATGTCTGAAAAATGTGGAAGTTTGTTCGTATAAATTCGTATTTTATCTAGAACATAAACTTACCTTTCCATAGGTCTCATCCTTGATGGTTAGCTCCACTTTGGGGCTCAGCATATCGCCGCTGAATTCATTGAATTTATTAAAATCAGCAAAGGGCGTATTGTCATCAATGTAGTTGGACTTGTAGGCATGTTCATCCATGGGTTCCGCTAACAAGAGATAAAATATGCATTTAATTATTATATTTATTTATTTATTATCCATAGAAATTTGAATTAGATTAGAAATTTGAAGTACAAATAATCTTTATTTATTTTTGCGCACAAGAAAAATAAATTTTTCTGTACCTTTTGTTTTCGGTTTCTATGGTAGCCACACAAAAAAAAAAAAAAAGAACTGAAACTACTCGCAGAAATTTAACGAATGGAATCCATTAGTTTAAATGGAAATCTCTCTGCGCTTACAATGATTTTCCATGCTAAAATTCGAGCAATTTTTCTGCTAAATAAATCGCAGATGATATCGAATTATCTTTCATGCTATTCGCATTTGAATTTACATACGACTTTGGATGCAACCCTAATGACAAACATTTTCTCTGTTTGTCCATCAATTATGGCCTGGTGATGGCCCCGCCCAAATGGTTATTGATAGATAGAAGGCATCGGATGTCGGTTTGGGTTCGGTAGAGAGGCGATGGAGAGGCGTTAACAATATTATAGGTTAGTCTTACATAAGAAACCGACTTGAAAGAGCTGCTGATGTTGCTGCTGCTGCTGCTGCTTCTGCTGGCTGCACCAAGCGACGAAACAACATCAACCTCAACCCCAACGCATTCCCAATTCCCAATTCCAATTCCATTACAGAGAGCGCAAATAATAGCTACGTGTATTCTCTGTACGGTGGATACTGCAGTGCCGGTAATATAAAGCATCTCTCTACATTTGCTAAATAGAGATACATACAGACAGGCAGACAGACACTGAGACAGAGAGACAACGTAGAACAGAACGAAGCAAAACAGAGATACAGCGGTACAGAGTAGACCCCGTCCGTAAGTAGACGAACGACTGAACCGAAACCGAACCGAAACCAAACCGAACGCAAAAACCTCAGCGAAACTCAAGCAAACGCAAAAAACGTTTTATTGATTCGGAGACGCCAAAATGGAGCTGAAATTACGGCTACTTATAGGAAAAATGGCCCCCTAAATGTACAGAATAATCTGCCTGTCCGTATGTGTGTGTGTGTGTGTATCCACATTAAAATGGATTTTGCGCTCAAGTATTCTTTGGGAATATCTTGTATTTTCACTCCCCTATAATACCATTTGGAAATGTCTTAAGTTTCATACTCACATTTTATTATCATATCTGGCGCTGGGGGTGGGGCCATCGGATTGGGGGGTGGCTGCTGATACGCGGCCTCCATGGGTTCGCTTTTGATGTACGGATATGTGCCGGACATTATATCATGCCCCATATAGGAACGCTGACTGAGATGCTGCTGCTGCTGCTGCTGCTGATGGTGCTGTTGGTACTGCAGCAGCTGGTTGTGTGCATATGCCACTGTGTTTGCCTCAAGGTTATAGGCTGCTGCGGCAGCCACGGACCCGACCCCACCCCCACCCACAGCGTTGACATTGAGCCCACCGCCAGCGGCGGCGGCGGCGGCTGCAGCAGCAGCATAATATCCATGCGTGCTGCCTACCCCATACGCATTCATGTTGTTGCTGCTGACACTGCCACTGCCACTGTTACTGCCCTTGCAAGGTGTAGAGGTGGCGGCAAATGCGGAGGTAGCCGTCGCATGGTGGTGGGGTGGCACTGGCGGGTAGGAAGCAACATGTGAGTACCAATTGCTGTGTGGCATTTGTGCCTGTTGTTGTTGCTGCTGCTGCTGTTGCTGTTGTTGCTGTTGTTGCTGCTGGTGCTGCTTCTGGTCGAGGCATCCATAGTGGGCACTGGGCGGCGCCGAGTACATCCCAATCCCAGATTGATAGTCGTTGTTGTTGTTGTTGTTGTTGTTCGACTGGTGCAGTGGGTGGTGATGGTAGTGCGGATGGGCGTGCGGATTATGCTGTGACATTACGGACGGGTAATTAAATTCTTCTTTTTGTGGCAATGCAAATCTGTTCTCCAGCAGAGGGACAGGATAGGAATCGGGCCCCCCGTGCTTTAGGGGCGCGCGCTTATCCTCTCTTTATTGCACGCTCTGTCTTTTCTCATTGGCGTTTTTTATACACCAGTTTTTTTTTCCTTTTTTTTCTTCTTTTTCTTCCTCAATCTTCGTCTGTGTGTATGTATCGAAATGTCATTATTGTTATTGGCCGCTTGCCGTTCTTCATGTGCACTCAATTGTGTGGCACATTGCACATCTGCATCTTAGTGGCGCTATGGCACTTGCAATTTTCATTTATTTTAAGCGGGCATCGAATTTTAAGCATATTTTCCGTTTTCCGTTTTAACGCGCGACGAACGAGACGGCACCGAGACACAACAACAAACTTTGTGGTGCGCCCCCACCGTCAGTGTTGTCCGCGAACTGTTATCGATAGCAGTAGAGCTTATGTGTATATCGATTTACTGGCTGGAATATGGCTATCGGCCAGCTTTTAATAAGAAGAATCGCGGTGCATTTTGAATTTGATTTATATATATTTTTAAGTGATCTTTGGCCCCACCAGGCCCACGCGTTGCTGCAGCTGCTCTTTGATCTGCTCGCCATCGGTCACAAACTGTTTCTCCGCCAGACGCACCAGCGTACGGCGCAGCTGCGACTTGACCTGCGTTACCCTTGTCGAATTAATGGCCGATATGGGGACAATACTCTCGAATTTCAGCACCCGCTTGGGACGCACCTCCTCCGGACAGTCGGCCAAGCCGCTGGACAAATCATCAATGACGGGTCTCACTTTGGTCAGAATCTCGTGGGCGCCCTCCTTGTCCATTTTGTTGAGCAGCAGGACACAGGGCTTCTCCAGCAAGGAGGGATCGTATAGCTCCAGCTCTTTGTTGAGCGAATATATGTTGGCCAGGCAGTCACGATGCGGATGCCGGGGGCTGAGCTGAAAGCCGAATATGTCGACCATGAAGAGGAGCAGGCGAGTGCGTTCGATGTGCTTGAGGAACTTGTGGCCCATGCCAAAGTTGGCATGAGCGCCCTCGATGAGACCGGGCAGGTCGGCCAAGCTGATGGAGCGCAGGTCGCCGTACTCTATGGTGCCAATCTGCGGCCGAATGGTGGTAACTGAAAAGACATTGTCAAAAATGATTCAATGCACAAAGAACCATTCAACACTCACAGGGATAGGCGGCAATCTTTGGCTTGGCATTGGACACTGCCTTGAGCAGGGTACTCTTGCCGGCATTGGGAAATCCAACCAGACCCACGTCTGCGATGAGCTTCAGATCCAGATTCACAATACGATTCTCTCCCGGACGGCCCAGGAAATTGTTTCCCGTGCAGCCACCGATTCCACCGCCCGCCACTATGCAGGTGGCATCGTTCTCGTTCAAGTCCGCCAGCAGCTTCTGCTGCTCATCGTACACCTGCACTCCAACCGGCACCTCGATGCGCGTGTCCACGCCGCGTTTCCCAAAAATGCTCACTTTGCTGCTGTCCTCGCCGCTGGTGGCCGCCACGCGCCTCTCTTTCAGTCCCTGTGCCAATTTGCGTAATGTCAATCCCTCCTTGGCCACAAAGTAAACACAGCCGCCCTGACCGCCCACGCCGCCGTATTTCGGCAAACCATTGCCGCCGTGTCCGCCGCGAACTGCGAGTCGCAGTGTGTCCAGAAAGCTGGGACGGAAATGGGCACGAGTGGGCTGCGCATAGGGAATCAGTGAGTTATTTGGAAATCACAGCAGCGGCTTTATAATTACCGATTTGGTTGATTTTAATAGGAATTTAAACAGCTGAACCATCGTGCGGCATTATACAAGAGAGATGAGCGATAGTATCGATAGCTATTGCACGTTCAGCTGTTTGGCTGCGCGTTGGCTGGATGGCAAACAAGAAGAAGAAGCAGCCAAAACGTGAGACAAAAAGAAACAAATAGTTTTGTTGTGAAAATGGAGCCGGGCATCTGCTATATAAAATCAGAGTGAGATATGGTTTAGTATCTTAAATGCACTGAATTCTTATGATTTTGAGAAAATTTTAGATATCTGTTGACCGAGGCCAATGGCAACAGTGAGGCAGCACCGGCGAAAAGCTCCGAAAGCAACAAAAGAAAGCGCGCAGAAGGTGAAACGGAGGACTCTGGCGGGAAAAGAGATGGCAAAAAAGATCGAAAACGTGGTCAGAACAAGGCGAGTCAGCGCTCTAATCCTTAATGGAGTATCAATTCTAAGTCTTTTGCTCCCAAACAGAATCGTCCTGTGTTCAAGGAGGATCGTTATTCACATCTTTGCCACTCTCTGATTGATGGACCAGGCGGTGATGCGTGTTCTCTGGCCAATTGTCGCTATGTCCACGATCTGGACGCCTTTCTGGCAGCCAAGGGCGAGGATTTGGGCTCGGAATGTTATGTGTATGCCACCAAAGGGTATTGTGGCCGCGGTGTCACATGTCGCTATGCCAAGGCGCACACAGACGACCGGGGAAGGAATATAAAGAAGGAGGACTACGATGCAAAGGCCACTCAGACCACATTCAATGGGATAACACCAGGTGAGTGTCCATTTGAGGCTTACACAAAGAAGGATTTTACATGTACATACCGTGCATTTGCACAGACCTGCAGGTGCGTCTTCGGAAGCATGAATACAATTTGGATCGCAGCAAATTACTGATTGCTGTGGCCGAGAAGATTCGAGATGCCCGTAAGCAAAGGGAGCTGCAAGAGAAGAAGCTGGAGGTGCAGGAGAAGAATCTGGAATTGCAGAAGAAGATCAATCAGCAGGGTGACATCACAATCGACCACGAGGCAGAGGCTAAAGCTGCTGAAGCACCTGCCAAAGAGAGTGAAACGCCCATTGGAAGTGCAGTCGATGACTCCACTGTAGGCAGGGATGCGGATGCTGACCGCAAGCCAACCGTTGATTTTCGCGAGAAGCTGGTCCTCTCGCCACTAACGACCGTGGGCAACTTGCCGTTCCGCCGCATATGCAAGGAGCTCGGTGCGGATATAACCTGCGGTGAGATGGCCTGCGCTGTGCCGCTGCTCAAGGGGCTGGGACAGGAATGGGCCCTGACGAAGCGGCACGAGAGCGAGGATATCTTTGGAGTTCAGCTGTGCGGCAACAATCCCAATGTCATCACCCAGGCAGCCCAAGTCCTGCAGGAGACGGCAAAGGTCGATTACATAGATCTCAATATCGGCTGTCCCATTGATCTGATCTACCAGCAAGGAGGCGGCAGTGCCCTAATGAGGCGCACCAACATATTGGAGTTGGTCGTGCGCAGCTGTGCCTCATTGTCCGAGCAGCTGCCATTTACCGTGAAGATGCGCACGGGCATATATGCGGACAAGAGCGTGGCCCACGAGCTGGTGCCCCTTGTCGAGGAATGGGGCGCCTCGGCTGTCACCCTGCATGGCCGTTCGCGCGAGCAGCGCTACACCAAGCACGCCAACTGGGATTACATCGAGCAGTGCGCCGCCACAGCCAAGCAAATGCCAATCATCGGCAACGGGGACATTCTCAGCTACGAGGACTATGTGGAGAGGCGAGCGCTGGCCCCTCATGTCAGCTCTGTGATGATTGGACGCGGAGCCCTCATCAAGCCATGGATATTTCAGGAGATCAAGGAGCAAAAGGCCTGGTCTCCCACATCAACGCAGCGCTTTGAGATGCTGCGTCGCTACTGCAACTATGGACTCGAGCACTGGGGATCGGACACCAAGGGTGTGGAGAGCACCCGACGATTCCTACTCGAATGGCAATCATTCCTGTACCGCTACATACCGGAGGAGCTGCAGCAGGCCCCCCCACAGAAGATCAATGCCAGGCCACAGAAATATCGGGGTCGCGACGAAATGGAGACCCTCATGAGTTCCGGCAATGCCGCCGATTGGGTGAAGCTCAGTGAAATGCTGCTGGGTCGGGTGCCTGAAGGTTTCAGCTTTGTGCCCAAGCACAAGGCGAATGCCTTTTAGTTTCCGTTTCTTTGAAAAATTTGCGTGACGTTTGAAACTTTCGTTTTAATCTACTTCTAGATTATTGAATCCATAAATCATTAAAATAATTCGTCTGGTTTTATTTCTTAATTGCGTGTACTTTCGCATTTCATTTTATTATCAGTTCACAACGGAAGGAACGGAAGTATAAATACCTCTACGAAACTCTGCGAATGCCAGTTCTTTTTTAGATTCTATTCAGAGAAGTAGTACCAATGCGGTGTTCAATTGTTTTCATTTTATTGGCGATAACCTTTGGGCGATCTCTGTCCCAGCATTGTGAGGTGAGTGAAATATTCCGTTTACTGACTGCAAAAATCCCAAAAACATTGCGGTGCTCACCAATAGGTGGATGAATCCCAACACGAGTGCGGAGGCTACTGTTACGGAGCTGTGAAACCGGTCCTGGATTACCTCGCCATCCTGCAAAAGCGAGTGGAGTCCTGTGAGGCCAAGCAGCCGGCTGACACACTCTCAAAAATCGCCCTAATGAACGAAAAGTTAGACACTTTGGCAGGACACATGGCAACCCAGCAGTATTTGGAAAAAAGATCAACGGCAAAAACTCATGAATTAGAGCAACAAGCTGTGGCTGCCGTGCAGTGGCGAAAATAATGGACACAAAATTCTACGGGACTGCAGGAATTGGGAAACAGCTCAAAAATATTAGAGCAAAAAGTGGCTGGCCGTGCGGCAAGGAATGGGCAAAAAAGGAAACAGATGGCGAAAAGATTGGAGAGACTCTTGGAAAACACTTTGCTGGCGGTTGGGACATGCGATCCATCAAGAGTTGGAAAGTAAATCAGGGGAACATGTTCATAAATTGGAGCTACAACTGGCTTCCGAACGGAAAGAAAGGGAAAAGAAAATTCATATATTAGAGCAAAAAGTGGCTGCCGTGCGGCAAGAAATGGGCGAAAAGATAGAGACTCTTGGTAAACAGATCCAACAAGAGTTGGAAAGTGAATCAGGGGAACATGTTCACAAATTGGAGCTACAACTGGCTTCCGAACGGAAAGAAAGGGACGAAAAGTTAGACACTTTGCAGGCGATGGAAAAGAGCTTACAAGAAAAAGTTAAGAAATTGGAGCTAAAGCTTAAACCTAAAAATTTAGAACTTTTCAAAAAAATTGGTTCGAAATACTATTATATAGAAAATACAAAAAAAACGAACTGGCAGGGTGCCCTCGATATCTGCCAAGAGATGGGAGCCCATTTGGTGAGTCTGCAAAACGAGGATGAGTTGAAGGCAATCGATAGTATAGTTTACAGTCTCTATTGGATAGATCTGAAAAAACTGGAAGCTGAAGGAGAGTTTATTTCGGCCACTACTGGTGTCAAAGGAACATTCTTTCATTGGGCGGGAAAGGAACCCTATGGTGAAAACTGTGATTGCGTCTATTTACTCAGAGGTGAGATGCGCACCAATCTATGCGGTCTCACATTACTTTACTTTATTTGTGAGGCATATTGGGTGGATTAACCACATGACAATTTGAATCAGATTATAAGTAGTGTGAACTAAAACTCAATAAAAAGAATAGAATATTTAACTGTGGGTCAAAATTGATTGTTTAGTTGGGCTGAAAATCCCGGCGGTACTGCAATACCGGGCCAACCCGCGACAGAGGTGGAGCAAGCCCCTAGCACTCCGTCTGATTCCAAAAATCAGTTTAACATTTGTTGTTCTCCAATGGAGAAACTATCAGATGTTAAGCTGATAAGAACAGATACTACACTTTGATCTTAGCCATAAGGCCGAGAAGCGATAACCTGAACGTGGAAATCATCAACCACCTGATGACTGTACGGCCAGAACCAGTTGGGAATTATTAGTGCACTATTTGGAGTAGCCCACCTCCAGGGGCAGGATATAAAAGCGAAGAAGTTAAGGTAAAAAATATCAAACGTGTTTTGGGTATATTTATAAATTACAAAATTAAAAGTCACTTCAAGTAGCTGAGCGCCTCCTCAACGTCCGCCTTGGAGCCGAGGAAGATGGGGCTGCGTTCGTGTATCTTCTTGGGGACAATGTCTAGGATGCTAATCTTTCCGTCGCTGGCCAAGCCGCCGGCCTGAATCATCAGATAGGCCATCGGATTGCATTCGTAGAGCAGGCGCAGCTTTCCATTTGGTGCGGACTTTGTGGCCGGGTAGATGAAGATGCCGCCGTATTTGATGGTGCGATGGACATCGGCCACCATGGAGCCCACGTACCGAGCACCGTAGGGTTTGCCCTTGCTGGGATCCTTCTTGGCCGCCACATAGTTGAACACTCCCGCCTCCCAGTCGCTGGCATAGCCCTCGTTGATCGAGTAGATCTTTCCCTTCTCGGGCACACGCATATTGGGCTCGGTGAGGATGAACTCGCCGATGGCCGGATCGTAGGTGAAGCAGTTCACTCCCGACGAGCCCAGTCCGAGCACAATGGCCGTGGCCGAGCCGTATAGAGCGTAGCCGGCGCCCACCAATTGGTTACCGGGCTGTAGGGCATCCTCGACGGTGGGCACGCCCTCGCTCTTCTTTCGGTAGATGGCAAAGATGGAGCCGATCGACACCAGGCAGTCTATGTTGGAGGATCCGTCCAGCGGATCGAAGCACACAATGTATTTGCCCTGCCAAAGTGGGAAAAGAGTTCATACTGGCTGCCTCTCAACTGCGATAATATCTCCTACTGATTTGCTAACCTGTTTGTCTGTCTCCACCTCGATCACATGCTCGTTCTCCTCGGACACCATCAGGCAGGTGGTGTAGGATGACTTGAGCATGTTGATGAACAGCTCATTGGAGAGCACGTCCAGCTTCTTGACCTCCTCACCCTGAACATTCACATCCCCGGCAATGCCATGAAGCTTGGCTATTCCAGCCTTCCGCACCGCCGATGCCGTCGCCTTGATCGCCGTCTGGATGCAGTTGAGCAGCTGGGACAGATCCCCAGTGGCGTTTTTGAACTTCCTCTGCTCCTGGAGCACAAAACGCGTCAGCGTCATGGCATTGGAATCGAAAACGGGCCCCTGTTGGCTCATTTTTGCTGTTTATAAAACGAAAAATTTGATTATAGTTCGGACTCTTGGATTCTTGGTTTCATTGGTAAGAGGAGGGGATTGGGAGAGGATGCTACGATTTTTCATATGCAATTTTATGATATTTTTTAAGTTCATTATTAGATATTATTGTGGTATTAATTATTATTATATTATTATTATTATTCGTTTTTAAGATAATGTTTAGATATTTTTTTTGTATTAGTTATTAATTGAAATTCATTAAAACTCGTATAAAAATCAATTTTAATATTTTTTGGTTGAATTTTTAATTCATTTTAGAACAAATGTGTTCTCATTTTTTATTTGATTGCATAAATATTTTCTTGTAATTCTGCGAGTAACGTATTTAAATTATATTTCTTCTGTGTTTTTTATTGAATATTTAATCAGTAAAGTCATCAGAAAAGATCAATGTTAAAGTTCAGCAAAATCTAGTCCGGATTATTTCATATGAATTTAGTTAGAGATTAAGAATAAGTAGCCGATTAACAGGCTATACAGCTGTATAATTAAATAAGTGGAACTAGTACATATAACACATATATTTCATAAATAAATTCTGGTTTGTACTTTAAATAAGGTAGATTTTCGTTATATTTGGTTATATTTGGTTATATTTGGGTTATTTATTTGGAGAATAACTGCAAGATTATTTAGGGTTTTGGTACAGGCAGGAAAGAGCAGGTTTAGGGTTCGGCTGGCTAAGCAACGCGGTTAAGTATTTAGTGGTGCAACAGGCTGAGTAAGAACTGGCTGGTACAACATATTGGTGAGGATTGGAGGATGGTGCGGGACTGCGGATTGGAGGATGCTGCAGGTTGGGTAAGGAACGGCAACAGCAGGGCTGCGGCAGGGAAATGGAAGCAGGAAGCGCCTTCACTTACAATCACCGTTACTGGCCGCCATTATCGGTTGGTTGGACACACTCTAAATTACGGATACGATACGAGTATGCTGTGTGGTTCCTGTGGGGATCCATCAAAATACAAACAAATTATAATTTGCCACAAAGTGTGCCCTTTCCCATAGCTGTGAAGGTCACAGCGTGTACCCCTCTTGGGTCCACCCTCTCTGTACGGGCCACTATCTTCAAGATTGCTTTTTTTTTTTGTCGGGTGTCTTGTTGCATAAAATCGAATCACTATCAGAAAAATTGTCACTTTTTATGTACATGCTTCTTACGTGTTAATTTGAAGTACCCGTAGAGAGAGTATTCGGAATTTGTAGCAGAGAATTGTACACAGAATGAAAGTTTCTTTGGAAATTAGATACTTTTCTTGGGTTTCTTAATTATTTTAAGAAGAATTATGCCACTTAAATTAAATTTTATTTCATTCGAGACTATACCAATAAATTAATAATCACTCTGAGTCAGTGTATCAAAAGATTCGGTTTTCGACTGCAGGCTTTTCTTCTTGTTTATTTATTTTTGACTTTGCTGATAACCTGTTTGTCCCATCGCATATGGGGGGGTCAAATTCGTATCAAGGAAAGTTTTATAAAACCGGAACCACAAAATATATACATATGTACATATGTATGCAATATTTTTTAGCAAAGCCAATTTTTGAATAAACCGACACGTGCCTCCCATATATTTTTAGAACGTTGCCGAAGAACACATGATTAGCCAGCATATCGTCTATAAGTAAAAGCTGTATTTTTATCGTATTTACGTATACATATAGCTATGTATATCTCTCATATATTCAAGTGATACGAATGATTTGACTGCTGGGGCTTGTCCTTTACATTGCTTTGACCGGTTGGACACAAGGCCTTGTTGTGTGGGAGCTTCTTTAGAACCGAAATGCACTTTCACTTACAACACAAAACAGATCTATAGATGGGGGGAAAAACGACAACGAAACAAACACCGCAGTCGACGGCTGTGCTAAAGAGACTGCCGGAACCGAACTGTGCGTTTGCTCGATTTTAGTCCACGTCCCCACCGACAGCAGCGGCCACAACGTCACAGCTTGCACGCTTCCCCTGCAAGGTATAACTGTTTTGAAGAGATGTTTGTCAAGCTGAATTAAATAAGGTTAACAACATTTAATCGACATTGTCAGCGCATATTTATTCATTTGATAGACCTGAAAGAGTATTAAATGGTTCGTCGGGCCACAGCTAACATTACTCTCTTGTTTTGCTTTTTTCCACTGACAGATAGCATGTAATACACAAAAGAGAGGGAGTTAGGTAAAGAGAGAGAGAGAGAGAGAGAGAGAAATGAGTGGTGGTATGGAAGTGAAGATAAGAAAAATGTGCATGCTTGCTTTGCTAGTGAGCGCGAGAGATAGTTAGTGCAGATGGAGAGCATAACAGCGGCAGACAGACAGCGCGGAGAGAGTGTGGATTGAAAGCTGAAGCAACAGACAGCAAAGCAAGAGCAACAGAGCAAGAGAGAGTTCAGTTCCTGGGAAGCATTGAATATGAGAGCGGCTCATACTTACACACATACACATACACATACACATATATCATATGCTATGATATAGAAGATCCAAAGCCGTAGAAACTCTTATCGTAATGCCATTTCGCGTTATCGTTGCTCGTGGTAAAAACCTTGTTGAGAGTAGTAGTAGTAGGAAGCGCCCTACTACAAACAAACCTGTTTTTTTTTTGGGTTTTTTTCTCTCTTAGACCAAAACATTTTTGTTAATTTTTGTTTTTTCAAAGCAAATAATAAAGGGTGTTCGTGTTCAGTGATCTTTTATAACGAAATATGATGCGAATTTTTATGGACTAATAAAAAATGTGTAATATTATCAACAAAACCTTAAAGGTTTGGCAACAAAAAACCACTTAAATGTCATTTTTCATTCTGAAAAATTAGAAAAACAAGACCTTAAAGTATGCTATAGCTTTTTCATACGGTAGCAACATTAAACATACATACATGCATATAATGTACACATATGTATGTATGTACATTCTTATGAACATCGACATTCCCTTTACTTCTTCTAATGTAGCACCCTATATAATCTGATTTAACTATCAAAAACTTGGCGGTTAGTCTTACATACATATGTTTGTATGTATGTGCATATGTGAGTGGTTTTTTATTACTAATGCGACTGATTGCACGGACATAGGGGAGGCTTGTCCCCTGCCCCAGTTTTTTTGTCACACAAGCCCCCTATCAATCCTAAACTGATAAGAATATTGAGAATACTACGAGTATTCCATTCTACAAAGTATTAAAGGTGCGATCTGTTCTCTATGTCGTGGGACTGTGGTGTCATTGCTTCGACCTTAGATTATATTTCACGTTATGTTTAATTTGTCTACGATTAGAGCGTGTCTACTAATTAGAAAATGAGCCACAACAAAAAAAACAAAAAACAAATTTAAAAATAAATATAAATAAATTATGTGGGAATATATAGAAATATACTAGTGGATTTGTTAAGACAGCTTTAACCGATTTGCACTTTGATTCCATGACGTAAAGAAATTATTTATATATTTCTCTTCTGTTGGGAATCATTATTAAATGTACGATTAAACTCTAGAAATTTGGGACAGATTCCTGATGGTTGTAAAGATCAAACAAGTTGTGATAATAATAGTTTGTAATTGGTTCACATTTATCGGAAAGTTGTACTTACCATTCAATCAACATGATTAAATCCATATGTTTATCTGTAAAGAAGATGTATTATAATTTCCCTTTTGAACCCAGTTATTGCTGGCATTCCTGTTAACCCATAATTAGTAATCAATTTGGAAACATTTAACATTCACTTCCCGCACACACGGAACTCAAACGGGGAACAATAAGTGTCTCTCCACTAAAATGGCTGGCTGGAAAACCCGCAATTATTTTGCCATTGTTAAGAGCACTCTTCCCATCCATCCATCCACCCGTCTATCCATCTATCCACCCCCAATGTCGTAGGAGTTTTTCCTGCAGAACAACGCCCACCCACAAGGCACTTGGCCATGCGCAGAAGGGGGCGTGGCTGTCACTCAACCCTATACACAAATGCGCGATGTTTAACCTTATTAGTTGCTACTTTTTGTTGCCACTCAATTGGATTTGATTGCCCATTGCCCATAGATTGGGCATAGAAAGGGGGGCATAGAGCTCCCGACTCCGAGTAATACCCATCCAATATTCTCATGATTCTGTTATATTTTGTTTCCTTCTTTATTTTAAGCACTAGCACATCGACAAGGAGCTGCCACATAGGTTGGTGTTTTTTTTTTGTTGTTTGGGATTAGAGAAGAAGTTCTTAAAATGGAAGTACTCGAATACAATCACTAAATTTGATTAGGTTTATGGTTAATACATAAATATATCTCTTAGACATAGCTCGTGACTAGACAGCAACTCGTTCAAGAATATTTATCGCTATTTACAGGGTGTCCAATAGGCTTTGATCAGCGGCTTTAAATGGGTAAAATATTGGCAAATAATACTGATAAATAATAAATTAATAATAATCCTTAGTTTACGGTATTTCTTGTAACAACGAAAAGAACACAAGAAAGGATTAACTTTACTGGGGAAAATCATTGTTAAAATTATAACATAATTGAGGCTCTATTTAATAGGAAAGAAATATTTTAAAAATTAATGTTTCGAATAAGAAATTCTTTCAGCTCTTTAAATTTCATTTGTGCTTTAAATATTTCAGAATATTTATCTTCTGACACAGAAATACTCTTTTGATTTTTCTGTTTAAAGCATTAGAGAATTATTATAGCTTGTTAACTATTTAAAACCATATTTTTTACAGCAAACAAGATTTTAACTCTAAATATAAAATTTCTTTTTAAAAAATAATCAAACAAAATTAACCGTAAATATAAAACAAACAAAAAAAAATATAATAGTAAAATTTCGCTTAAAAAAATAAACAATAAAAAATAACATAAAATATACAAATCTTCAACAACAAATACCTTTAGAAAGGGCTTCCTTTTTCCCCATTTAAAACCACGACAAGGCGCTCATCGATAGAACAGACTTGATGAGATCCTGGCAATCAGATCTATGTGAGTTGATATAACTTAGTGTCCCCCACAATGTCCACATCGCTGGAGTTATCCTCATCCTCGCTGTCCGCCTCCAGGTCGGAGTAATCGTCCGTTGAGTAGCCCTGCTGCAGGAAGCACATCTGCAGCTGTTGCTGGGGATTGGGGGTTTGACTGCCAGCTGGCGTGCCAGCGCCAGCGCCAGCGCCTGCACCACCACTGCTGCCACTAGAGGCCATCTTGGAGCCATGCTTGGGGCCGTCCGTGGAGGCAGAGGAGGCTTCGCCTGGCTGCTGTTTGCCAGTGCTGCAGCCGCCCAGTTCGGTGCGTGAGAAGTCAACGGGTTCTGAGAGTGAAGAAAGTCGAAGAAATTTGCACAAATTTTAGAACTAATTTGATTTGCGTAGCAAAACTTGAGCAAAACTTTTGGCAACTCCAAAAAGCCAGCCAACAGCTAAAAGCCAAAGACCAAAGGCTAATTGAAGGTCCAAAAAGTTCCTCCAAAGAAAGTTGCAAGTTCTATTAGTCGTGGGGGGGTCGGGTTTTCCAGCTTCCCTTACCAGTGGCATTGTCGCGTCGTCGCAGCTGCTTCTTGTGCTTCATTCGTCGGTTCTGGAACCAGGTCTTCACCTGCGTCTCACTCAGCCCCAGCGCTGTGGCCAGCTCCACTCGCTCTGGTGTGGACAGATACCGCTGCGCCTCGAAGCGCTTCTCCAGGCCGGACAACTGGGGATCGCTGAACACGGTGCGTGCCTTGCGCCGCCGGCAATGCCGCAGCGCGTTCACGCCCATCCCGAGGCCCAGGGCCAGCTCGGGCACACAGCCGGGCGGCCCAAAGAAGGGCGCTCCCCCAAACAGGCTGGCTGCAAAATATTTCATTAATTGCATTAAAGTTGATAGTAGAAATTAGAAAACTTTTCGGGGGGTGTTAATGGCTATCGACACGGCTGTGCGGCCGGCCAGATAGTTGAAAGTTTTCGTTTGGCACTCACCTTGTGAGAGAAAATAGGGATCCACGGACTTGTATGTGCCCGACGATGGCGACAGATAGCCGAGGGTCATTTGCAGGAAGCCATGGTCCGTGTACGCCGCACTGGGATAGAGCACTCCTCCGCCATTGGGGCCCCCACCACCATTCGGGGGCGGTGGAGGTGGCGGCTGTGGTGCTGGCGGTAGCTGTGATCCCAACTGCTGGGCTGTTGTTTCCGCGGAAGAGCTGCCATAATGAGAGGCTCCAGCACGTGGATGATGGCTGCCACTGGAAGTTGCATAGAGTTTCATCGATTAAGGCAGAACAAATGTGGTAGTACTTGGGGAACACACAACATCAGAGTTGAGTATATGTATTTATTATGAGATATTTCCTGAGGTTTCTTTTTTGGTTAGAACTCAGCTTAAATTTTGTTTCACTTCGAAAACTTAAGAAACAAATCTTTAAATAACTTTAAAAATTAATTGAACTAACATTCCCGACTCTTTACTATTATAAAATTATAAAATTATTATAAAATAAACTTGCAATAAATTGGAATATATTCGTGGCTTAAAATTAAGGAGGATCCCTACACTATTTTCGAATAGAATAGAATATATTTGACAAATTTCCACATTACGAATTCAATGAATAAGATTCATATGTTGCAATCAACTTATATAGATCTTAAACGGTCTATGAGTAGCATTCTGTGCCTTCCAAAAACTTCTACTAATTGCTGGTTAATCATTAATTATATTGTAAACTAACAGACCCGCGCGCTTCGCAGCTTACTAACTGAATTTAATGTTTGGGAATTCATCGAAATTAAGCGCTAATAATCAAAAGCAACAAATATACTTACACAAATTGCAATTGTGCTTTTCTATAAATAGGTTCCTCAAAAATTAAAATCTAGTCAAAAAATCTCGAATCTAAAGGTATTAAAACAAAATCTATCATAAAATGTTCCGTTCTACAGAATGACACAAAATGAAACAGAATGGGCATTCAAACACACATTTTTGCCCAAATTTGAGAATTTTTCGACTAATTTTTAATTTGTTGAGGAACCTGTTTATAGAAAAGTACAAAGAAATTTTTGTCTATATAAACAATGCCACATAATCTGGCTATCATTTAATTTGGTACACGCGTTGCGGAGTTTGCGCCGTACACACACATTTTGTATCTGCAAATTTATGGTTTAGATATATTTCAGGAGCTAAATTAAATTATCAAACTGTTTATGCTCAATAAAGTTTTGTTTTTGTTTTTACTTTACTTTCAAATTAAATTAAAAAAGAGAATTTCTGGCTTTCAAATTTTTACAAAAAAAAGATTCCTTCATTCCCTAAGTTTTGCTTTTCGCTTGTTAAATTTTGTGCTTTGATTTATGAACTAATTTGAATTTCTTTTTGATGCTTCAAAACTCTTGAATGCTCCATTAAAAAGCTATCAATTATCTGGGTTATATGTGTTCACTGACCGTTGACTATTGTGCAGGGACTTGGCATAGTCCTCGTTGCCATATCCCGACGCTGCTGCTCCCTGGCTGCCGCCGCGTGTCAATGCCGACGCGGCTGAAGCTGCCGTGGATGCCGTCGGATGATGATGCTGCTGCGGATGCTGCTTCTGTGTATTATTGTCGTATGATGGGGCAAAGCCGCTCCTGCTGGCACCTTTCACCGCATTCTTGCCGCACTTGTGACTGCTATTATTATTATTATTGTTACTAGTATTATTATTCACATTATTATTGGAATTGGTGTTGCTATTGCTATTGGCACTGGCATTGGCATTGGCACTGGCACTATTTAAATTTTGAAACAATATATGCTCAATGGAGAATGGCGTTTTTGTGGTCAACATTGTGGTTGTTGCACTGCCCTTATTGTTGCCATGTGCATCCACGGGACTGCTCCTCAAACCGTTCTCATTAAGCATTGACATGTGTGTGGACATCAAATCGATTTGGATATGGTGTGTGGACTGCGAATACGGATACGGATCCCGAATGGAGCGGAGCGGACTCTACTCTCTCTCTCTGTGTGTGTGTGTGTGTGTGCGTGTGTGCGTGTGTGTGTAGGGGTATGTCCTTGTGACGGAGAGACGCGCTTATGTTGTTTACTCGTTGACGGTCGCGTTGAGTTTGTGGCAATCACCGCACATCAACCAGCAAATTGCTCTAAACGAGTCTCCACGAGTGCGAAGGAGAGAGAGCGCGATGATGCTGCTTCCACAAATCAGAGACTGAGTGAGAGAGAGAGAGAGAGAGAGATGCGCTTGCAGATCCTGGCAGGGGGGGTGCTGTGCTGAGGTTGCAATCCACCCTCACCGCCGCCAACCTCCTGGCCGGGGGCCAATGCAGTTCCAGCCGCTACGCTACGCTACGTTCCGGTCCGCTTAGATCCAAAATACGAGCACCACCGCCCCGTAATCCATGGACACTCTGCCTCTGTCACACCCCCAATTTGCATGTGCTGTGCGCCTTCCCTTGGGTGGGAGAGGACATGGCATGCTCTATGGTCGTCTCTGTCGCTCTGTACATTTTTCAATGAGATTTCTGCATGCCCTCTGCTGGCATCCGATCCGCGTCGGTGGAGCCTCGATTAACAGAGGACCTTAACTAGGTTACGAGACCCAGGGGAATGGGCATCGGCATCAGAATGGGCATGGACACGGACATGGACATGGACATGGACATGGACATGGATATGGAGATGGGTGTGTAATTTACGTGATGCTTTTGTTTAATTGACCCATGTTAACCGCAAATAATTTGCACAACTATGTGCCACGACAAACAATCTGTGCTGGCCGGCTGCTGCCTGATGGCGCCATTTTGTGGCGCTCACCTCTGCGCTGCTCGCGGCTCGCTGCGCGCTGCTTCCTGTTTCCGGTTTCCGGTTTACGCATAATTAACGTGTCATGGCCGCCATTGTTGTCTGAATGATGTGCATGCATTAAATTCATTAAATGCCACAATTATTATAATTGAATTAAAGATTCACGGCAGCAGGAGGCGATGCCATGCCTCCTGTGGCTCCTGGCTGCCTTCGCCTACCCTGCTCCCTGCTCCCTGCCACTGACTGTCTCTGTCTCTGCCATGGCGCTGCCATGGCGCCTGCCTGCACAACTGTACTACTAATGAGCTGCTTCTGGTCCCTAATGAAGGGGCCCCGTGGAAGCAACTTAACAGAGAAGAGCGCCCCAAGATGTTCGCTTCGCTTCGCTTCGCTTTGGCTTCGCCTTCAAATTGGTGAATTTTTTGCCTCGTTGTTGTACCAAAATATGTACTTGGCTGTAATTCAATCAACATAGCCATAGTACACCCACTTTGGGCTTTGGCATGGGCTTTGGCATGGGCTTTGGCATGGGCTGGGGTGGGGTGGCAGCTCTGTGGTGCTTGGGGCAGTGGGCGTGTTCTTTCGCTCGTCCTAAATGTTCAACCAATCGGCGTGCAGCACTTGTCAGGGTTGCAGGCGACAGCTACTCGTCCTTGTTTAGCCCACAGACGCAGATACAGATACAGCCAGCCCAACCAAAAAAGGTGTGTGAGTGGGGGGTGGTGCCCATCCCCTTTCTGTGGGCAAAGGGAAAGACAATAACGACACGGCAACGGGCGAGTGAATGCCGTGGATGGATGCGACCAAAAAGCAAGACAAATTTGCTCGTTTTATTAATAAAATAAGTCACGCAAAGTAAGTCGAACATCATTATTAGGTTAAAGCCCTAAAGCGGGCGTATTACGGGTGGGCATGGCATTGCCAGTGGGGTGCGACAATATGGCAGTAGGCTGGGGGTGTGGGTGTGGGTGTGGGTGGGTGCAGATAGAGCATTCTGGGCCCTATATATTACGCATTGGGAGGTAGCTCGAAGCCTTGCACTTTTGCTTGAAAGATTTTAAAAAAATAATATTTCAGATGGGAAAACACAGCGCAGCAGATCGCTGCTAATGCTCAGATATATGTATAAGCCTTAGATAACCCTTAGCTACCTACAGAAATCTACAGAAATATTATTTAAATGTCCCTTAGACTTTCCCGAAAGCATTCAAAAGAATGCCTGTCAACTGATGCTCTCTGCAACCCATAAGAACCGCCACTCCACCCCACCACCTGCCCGAAAGCACTTAACTTGCTCATCCTAAAAGGGGCAAAACCCACGCCCCACACACAGGTGGATGCTACTCTTCAGCCAGGCAAAGGACTCCACATCCACACACCCACCGCTTTGTTGTCAGCCCCATTGTGTTAGCCCGTTGACACACGAACGTGCGGAAGAGCGAAGTTTGTGCTGAAAATTTACTTAAAATAAAAGAGTGCCGGGCAGTGCAGTGCCTTTCTTTGAGTTCTTTATTGATTTTTAGATTTTTGTTTTATTTTGTGTTGTTTCAAAGATTCCCATGGAATTTTCCCTGTGCGTGTGTGTGTGTGTGTGTGTGTTGGGAATCGTTTAGTCTGCTTAATTTGTGTCTGGCCCTGTCTCTGATTCCATTCCATGTTGCACGTGCCACCGCCACCGTCAAACCAGCTAAGCCTAATTTTTATAATAATAATAAAAATGTAGCTGCATTGCCGTGGCATCAAATTGCACCACTGCCACTTAGTGGTTACCATCAGAGCACTGGGCACAGCGCACAGGGCACAGGGCACAGCGCACAGAAAAACAGGAGCTCAGGGGCACAGGCCTCATTTCTCGGGGGCAATTACAACATTTTGTGTCAGTTTGCCCTGGCAAATCCTTTTGTCTTGTCGACAAGGATGATGTCTTTTGCTTTTGCTTCTCTTATGTGTTTTTTTTTGTTAGCATAATTCCCTGAAATCAAAGCTGAAGTGTGTCAATGATCAGGTTACACGTAAAGGCCATGGGTCGGGGTCGTGCTCTTCCTTTGGGGTGAATGCGGCGGCGGCGTCTCTTTTTAGATCCGTTTTCCGCATTTAAGTTTTGATTCTCGGTAAATTAACTTCTGATACAAGACAACAGCGCACATCCTTAGGGCTGCTTTGTGTGCACAAGTGGCTACATCCTTAGTTGGGGTCCTGGCTCCATGGATCACCAGCAGCAAGTGGCATTTCCTTTTTGAGTATTAACACAAAATAGGGAAGGCTACCATAAACAAAGTATAATATATTTAGTTTTACATGAAGAAACCTTCTGGGAATATCTTAAACGATTTTTCGAAATGATGGCAATAATGGGAATTAGCTTTGGGAAGGAGAATCGGAAGGTAATCGAGGTATAGATTATTCCCGGGGCACCTATTGGTTGCTTGTATAAAAGGCAATCAGAGGAAGCTATACCTTGATTTTGTAACCCTTGGAAAATCCAAATTCTTCCTTAAGCTGCCGATTATTATATCAGAACACCAATCGTAGTTCCCTTTAATCTTTTAATAATTATATACTTTTCCCTCTTCTATGACTGTTTTTCCCCCTCCATCAAATTCTCTTTTTGGCTGCATTTAAATATAAAAAATATGTTGGGTGGAAAATTGCCTTGTAACGCCCACTGAAAGTGCCATTTCCGGGCAAGTCCACGTTTTGAAGTTGTCCCCCATTTCGTATGGACATTCTATCCGATTTTTGCGACAATTACGCGAGGTAAATTCAATTAAAGAGCTGCACACACTACACTATATGACTGTGGAATCAAACAAATGTATCAAAATATCAGCAATGCCTTTCCTGCACGACCCTTCCTGCCACCATCCCGCTGGTGCTGGTGCTGGTGCTGCTGCTGCCTGATAAAATCGACAAAATGCCAGCAAATTACAAACTGCCCCTTCGACAAATCATCGCGTGTGCACATATTTCGATGTAATTTAATATGTGGCACGCGTTTTGGAAAACTTTTCTCTATGCTCCGCACTGCTCGCTCACTGCTGCTGTGCTGCTGAATTTTCGTTTTACAGGGTGTGCCAGGGTATGCGAGGAGACGTATTTGTCGGTAGGTAACCGCATTCAGTTCCTTATATTCAGTTCCATACCTTGTCGAGTCCCTGGAGCAAGGCTTACCACATGCTAAACCTATTTAAACTGTCACCATCTAGCGATCGTTGAAGACTCTTCTTAATTAAATATATATCACAGGCAGCATAAGATGAACCAATGAGAATAAAGTTATTTTATTTTGCTCTAAAAAATAGAGTTATGGCTAGAAGAAAACAACAATTAATTCTCTTTGCTGTACAAATTTTCCTAATGGATACATCTTGGTTGTAACACTCCGCTCGAATATCCTGGGTATTTTTTCTGTGTTTGTCGGTTCAACAAGGATGTTGTCGCTCTGGCATGGTTCGGGTTCAGCTACAATTGTTGCCAATGAGAGCAATTGTGTGCCCGCAAGGGGTGAAGGAATGGTCCTGCCCGTCGCCTCTTGTATGTATGTATTTATGTATGTAGGAGGGAGGTGCATGGATAATTGCATTTGTTAGTGCTCTAATTGTTTGGGCGGGAGAGCGAGAGGCCAACGGAGGGATTGGGAGTGGGAGTGGCAGTGGCAGGGTGCACAAAGGTTACTGTGCCTAGGATCACAACAAGAGAGTTTTAATAAGCAGCGGAATCCCTCCCCCGACCAGCGACCCCCGACCACCGACCTTCGACCCGACACCCACACAATGCCATAATAAAAGCAGAAAAAGTGGCTTTGAATAGGAATGCGAATACCCCAGAGAGGGAGTGTGAGTTTAAGTCTGAGTGTGAGTGCAAAAGTGGGTGTTTTTAATGGTCCCTAATGCCTACAAAAGACTCCACAATTAGTAAGAAAAATATTAAATCTATTATTACCTAAACTATCAAATATTTAAGGACCTGTGCCGCTTTCATTTAAGGCATGATTGTTGCTGATTGATGATTGATTTAGTTATCTATTTATTTCGTACATAAAAGAGTATAAAATGGCATGAAATACATTTTAGAGAGTTATATTAATGCTTAAATATGTCAAAGATGGTATAGCCTGAACTCAATCATAGCTAATAAGATATATATAAAATTCACTGAAATTGTAAAATCCTTAGACTCTTGTTCTACAATTGGGATTATCTTTGGCAAGGTCCACCGAGACCAAAAAATTAAATGTCTATAAAAACACATCTCCATCTAATTCTATCGCGATAATTTGGTCTAAGTTTAATGAACGACAATTAATTTACCCCAATTGACATATAATTTCATTAACTTTGATGTGAAAACCGATTCAAATAAGCAAAAGTTCACTTTTTCAGTCTTTGTTGGATTTTTTTTTGGTTTTGTTTTAGCCTTGTGTTCTATTATAATTATCTATACTAACAAAGATGATTCTTGAGAAAAGTTATTCCACGAAATATCTCTAACATATTCAACTGACTAAAAAAAATACGCGAAGAATGGATCCATCTCGGATAACAGTATATTTATAACTGTTATTAACATAGGAATTTCTGTCCCGTGCGACATGTGCAAATATGGTTATAATTAAATTAAAAAACAGAAAAAAACTAAGAATCATATTTGCGTAATATTATAACAACTTGAAAGAGAAATTAATGTACAAAATGAACAGATATTTGCCTCAATATACTGCCCCAACTTTCGCTGAAATCTCAGTTTGAATTGATTGCCGCGAAAACCACTTCCATATTTGTCCCCTGCGAATGGCTTGGTTCTTTTTGCAAAAATCTCGAAAACGAATAGTTGCATAAAATCGACCGTAGCACCAGCTATAGGGCTAGTCAAAAGGTGTATCACAAAGGTAAAACATTATTGAAAATTAATAATAATTTTATGCTTTCTAGCACTTGCAATGAGTACGACTTTCCTGCCCCGTTCGCCTTCAGAGAAACGCCCAAATGTATGTTATAGAATTATATAAAAATCAAACTAAATGATGATGATCATTGCATCGATAGATCAAATTTGAAATCTCTATAGCTTAAATTTCTCAATAAATCAATGTATTGCCTTCTACCTTACATAAGTATAAGTTTAAATTTAAATTTAAAATCGAACAAAGTAGCTTTGGTTCAATGGCATCTAAAGAATAATGTGGTTTAGTAGAGTATAGTAGGGATAGTATATAGGGATATATTAGTTTTTCCTTGGGAGATTATTTTGGAGACAATTTTAATAAATGAGAGTTCGAGTGTTATTTAAAGACTTTTGTGGGTACAATTGTGATTTAATCAGTAACTCGTACAAATTCTCACTTTGCATATTCTCTATCCTACAATCTGTTTTACCTTCAGTTCTTAGCTGCTCTTTAGAAATTATATTTCGACCTCCTGCTCTTTACAAATTATATCTCGACCGTGCCCAAGAAGTAAAAGAGCAGAGAAAGGACACAGCAAAGAAGTCATCTACTGATTGTTGCCCCATCGTGAAGCATTTTTTTATTATTATATATTTATTCTAAAATAATTGCCAACACGTGCCCTATCAGCGTCAATCAAAAACCAAACAGAGAACTTAAGAGAGAGAGAGAGAGAGGGATAGAGAATAAAGCATCAGTGGAGTGGATGTGAGGGTGTATGGGAGGAGAGCGAGATGTATGGAAGAGCTGCTGAAAGAGTCTTTGGGCAGAGGGAAAACGTTTTCGCACTTATGCACATCATTTAGTGCATTCACCGACAACCCGCATACAGGGACACAAACACCCCCACACCCCACACCCCACACACACATTCACACAAGTACACTGAAAATTATATACAAAAAAATATATATATATGTATATAATACTTGCAACTTGAAAACTAAATGTATGCAAAGAGTTTCTTGCATTTTATTTTTCTATTCAATATTCAACGTCTGCCTCTTATATTTACCCCAAAAAATTATCTCTGTGACTCGCTAATTGTTTTATTTTCTCGCAGTGTATGTGTGTTTACTCGGGTGGTTGTTGAGTGTCCGCGTTAAGTAGCTGGCTAGCAACAACAGAACAGCATCTGATTTGGCGATAACGCCTCTCCTCCCACCCCCTTGGGCCACCCACCCCCTGCCCTGCTGTCCTGCCCCGCTGTGCGTTTCTGTGGCAATTTAATCAAATTAATTTTCTCACGTGTCACCAGTTCCTCTCTCTGCTCTTTTGACACTCTCACAGCAGGTACACTGCAAAATCCCTGTATAAAAAAAATATGGAAAAAAAAAACTCCACGGCTAATAGAAACGATGTACATATGGCCTAACCTCGGGGGGCACGGCACTGTGACCGCCTTCTTTGAAGTGATTTTTATTAGCCAACTGGAATTGGTGAATTAAATATGTAAGTATACCTTTATATACATACATATGAATAGTATGTAAAAGGATTTATTTTAATCAGTTGATCTCATTTACAATTCATCGATGAAGAGCTTGTGAGCATAAAGGAATCAACAGATTCTACACAATATATAATTCAGTTCCCTCTAAGATTGCATTCTAAGAAAGAGTCTCGATGCGGTGTTCCATTGTTTTCATATTATTTGCGATAGCCTTTGGCCGATCTCTGTCGATGGCATTGTGAGTTGTGTGTTTTGATTGAAAAATATCATTAGAACATTGCGTGGCCCACCAATAGGTGAATGAAACCGGTCCTGGAGTACCTCGCCATCCTGCAAAAGCGAGCGGAGTACTGTGAGGCCAAGCAGCCGGCAGACGCCGGAGATAAAAAGTGGGAGACTCTGGGAAGATATATAGCGATCCAGCCGGAGTTGGTAAGGAGATCACATGAACAATTTTTAGAAATTCAAGCTAAAATTAGCATTTGAGCGGAAAGAAATAGACGAAAAATGCAGAGCCTCTGAAGTTTCCGTCTATTTCTTTCCGCAACACCTTTCACCCGATCGAAAAGAAACAGAAACAAAACCTAAGCCTACAAATTTGGAACTCTTCAAAATAAATAGGTTCCGCATACTATTGCATGGAATATGAAAATAAAATGAGCTGGCACGGTGTCCTGAAGAAATGTCGTGAGATGGGAGCCCATTTGGCGAGTCTGCAAAGCGAGGATGGGATGAAGGCACTCTCCGGGGGGCTGAAGTCGTACCACAACTTTTGGATAGATATGAACGATCTGGAAACGGAATGTGGGTATATTTCGGCCACTACTGGTGTCAAGGGAGCATTGTTTCACTGGCAGAAAAACGAACCCAATAACTATGCGAAAGCTGAACATTGCTGGGATCCTTCTTTGCCGCCACAAAGTTGCCACACTCCCGCTACCTAGTCGCTGGCATAGCCCTCGTTGATCGAATAGATCTTTCCCTTATCGGGCACACGCATATTGGGCTCGGTGAGGATGAAATCGCCGATGGCCAATAGATCATAGGTGAATTTCTTTAAGAACTCATTTCTTGGAATAAAATGCTTTTCGTTTGAAACATACGTTTTAATCTACTTAGAGATTATGGAATCCATAAATCATTAATATATTTCGTCTGATTTTATTTCTTAATTGCGTATTTTCGCATTTCATTTTATTATCAGTTCACAACGGAAGGAACGGAAGTATAAATACCTCTACGAAACTCTGCGAATGCCAGTTCTTTTTTAGATTCTATTCAGAGAAGTTGTACCAATGCGGTGTTCAATTGTTTTCATTTTATTGGCGATAACCTTTGGGCGATCTCTGTCCCAGCATTGTGAGGTGAGTGAAATATTCCGTTTACTGACTGCAAAAATCCCAAAAACATTGCGGTGCTCACCAATAGGTGGATGAATCCCAACACGAGTGCGGAGGATACTGTTACGGAGCTGTGAAACCGGTCCTGGATTACCTCGCCATCCTGCAAAAGCGAGTGGAGTCCTGTGAGGCCAAGCAGCCGGCTGACACACTCTCAAAAATCGCCCTAATGAACGAAAAGTTAGACACTTTGGCAGGACACATGGCAACCCAGCAGTATTTGGAAAAAAGATCAACGGCAAAAACTCATGAATTAGAGCAACAAGTGGCTGCCGTGCGGCAAGAACTGGACACAAAATCTACGGGACTGCAGGAATTGGGAAACAGCTCAAAAATATTAGAGCAAAAAGTGGCTGCCGTGCGGCAAGAAATGGGCGAAAAGATAGAGACTCTTGGAAAACAGATGGCGATCCAACAAGAGTTGGAAAGTAAATCAGGGGAACATGTTCATAAATTGGAGCTACAACTGGATGCCGTGCGGAAAGAAAGGGACGAAAAGTTAGACACTTTGCAGGCGATGGAAAAGAGCTTACAAGAAAAAGTTAAGAAATTGGAGCAAAAACTGCGGCAAGAAAGAGACGAAAGATCTACGGGACTGCAGGACTTGGGAAACAGCTCCCAGGCTAAAATTCATATATTAGAGCAACAAGTGGCTGCCGTGCGGAAAGAAATGGGCGAAAAGATAGAGACTCTTGGAAAACAGATGGCGATCCAACAAGAGTTGGAAAGTAAATCAGGCGAAAATGTTCATAAATTGGAGCTACAACTGGATGCCGTGCGGAAAGAGAGGGACGAAAAGTTAGACACTTTGCAGGCGATGGAAAAGAGCTTACAAGAAAAAGTTAAGAAATTGGAGCTAAAGCTTAAACCTAAAAATTTTGAACTTTTCAAAAAAATTGGTTCGAAATACTATTATATAGAAAATACAAAGGGTTGGAGCTGGCAGGGTGCCCTCGATATCTGCCAAGAGATGGGAGCCCATTTGGTGAGTCTGCAAAACGAGGATGAGTTGAAGGCACTCGATAGTATGCTGGATCAGAACAAATGGTATTGGATAGATCTGAAAAAACTGGAAGCTAAAGGAGAGTTTATTTCGGCCACTACTGGTGTCAAAGGAACATTCTTTCATTGGGGGGAAATCATTGGTAAAAACTATGATTGCGTCTTTTTATACCGCGGTGAGATGCGCACCTATCTATGCGGTGTCTCAGATTACTTTATTTGTGAGGCATATTGGGTGGACCACATGACAATTTGAATCAGATTATAAGTAGTGTGAAACGTAAAACTCAATAAAAAGAATAGAATATTTAACTGTGGGTGAAAATTGATTGTTTAGTTGGGCTGAAAATCCCGGCGGTACTGCAATACCGGGCCAACCCGCGACAGAGGTGGAGCAAGCCCCTAGCACTCCGTCTGATTCCAAAAATCAGTTTAACATTTGTTGTTCTCCAATGGAGAAACTATCAGATGTTAAGCTGATAAGAACAGATACTACACTTTGATCTTAGCCATAAGGCCGAGAAGCGATAACCTGAACGTGGAAATCATCCACCAGCTGATGACTGTACGGCCAGAACCAGTTGGGAATTATTACGACACAAACTGGGTTCGGTTCAATTATTGTTGCATGCTTCAAGGGGTTGGGATTTTTACGTGTTTTTAAACCCGTCACAGGTATCTGCAATGGTTGGGCGTGTGAAATATCAGAACCTAAATTATTAAGGGATATATTAAACTAATCTTCGCAAAGAATCGAATTATATAAGCTGTAAGCAACATTGGGTTGCCTTATCAGACAATCCTCAGTCATCTATTGAGAGTTGCAACAGCGCAAGTTGGGAAACATTTACTAGAACTTCGTTTATTGGATGAAAGACCTTTTTTTTTATATGTAACCGCAATCACCCATTAGATATCAGGAGATCCTTCCATACTTCACGTAATTTAAACATATAACAATTATCAATTAGTTTTAATATTTTCCTTTTATTTATATGCGTTAAAGTAGTGTGTTGTTTGTAATGTTTCATTATAAAATACGTTAATGCAAAATGTGTACTCATTCGAAGCCATCATCCGTCATTTCTAATCGTTAAAATTCATCTCCTATGTACTCCAATTTATTGATTGATTGATCTTTGCTCCATTCATATATAGTTTTTGTTGCCTTGAAGCGTTCTTTTACTGTTTTCCGCTTTCCTTTTCTTTTCGCAGTCAATATTTTTTATTCGTTCGTTTATGTTCTCAATTATTTTTTAGTTTTTTTTTTATCAAAATATATCAAATGCTAACTTATGTTTTAAAGCTTTCTATTTAGTTATTATTGTATTACAATTCTGTTAATTTCCATTATGTTTCCATTTTGTGGTCTGGTCTTCTCGTTTGAATTATGCTTTCGATATTTAAAAAAAAATTTGGCAGCTGCTTCTGGAGTCAATTGAAAATGCATTTATATATTTGATTTGATTTTTGTCCGCTTTTCCGCCTTTAAATATACGAGTATGTATGTGTATATGAAATTTATCTAGTAGTCAAATCTAAGCACTAGCCGCACGTTAAAATTCCTTTAGTTAGTTTTTCTCATTTCTCATTAACTGTTAGCTCTCGTATTAGTTTATGTTTGATTTGAAAACATTTTTGATTGGTCAAAGATGGGATTTAGGATCCTAATCCAGTGCTGTGTACGCGCTCAACAACAAAATAGATTCCCAGTGGGTCTCACACAATTTAGGGCTCACACTTAAAATCAGCAAAATAAGACTTTAAATGAATGATTCTTATTATATTTAATATTCTTATATTCATTCTAAAATATATTCAGCAAGTTTCGAACACTAGAAAACATACATATATGTATAAGTGTACTTTCCCAAACTGTTTTGGTAGTACAGCTAGGAATCTCGGAACATATCGGATAACGATTTCAAGTCTATAAATAAATTATAACTTGAAACAAAGCATAAACTATATATTTTTTTTTCACACATTTATAATTCCCCAAAGCTATTCAGCAATTTATGAACGCTAGAAAACTATAAGTGCCACTTCTCAACACTGTTTTTATAGTACTTTTAGGATAATCAGAAAAAAATCAAGTGTACAAATAAATTATAATTTAAAAAAATTAAAAGCATATATTTTTGTACAGCACTTCTAAGGGAAAAATTCTATTTTATTTTCAGATAGCGAACTGTTACCAGTAAATGTTTTTCTTTCATGAAGACAACCAGTAAGTATGTATGTATGTTAATTAGTGTTACTACATCGTTAGGACTTATATTAGTAGAGTATTCTTTCTGTTTAATTATCTTGGAAAAACACACCTAACCCCGACCTCAATCAAGTCGCGTACACAGACTTTTCAACTTGTACTGCAGATACGTACATATATCTATAGTTGTGTCAGATAGTTTTTGTATTTGTGTTCAAGTTAAAAGCAAAGCCAAAGAAAGAGTATTTACAAAGTGTAGGCATACATATGTATGTATATGTATATGGATCGAAGTGGAGACGTCATCAACTGACAATGCAATCGAGTTTATTATCTTTTAAAAATATATATAGTATGCATAAATTAATCGATTAATCGTATAATAATTAACTTAAAGACAACTCGCTCAAAGTTGCTTGCAAAATGCTTAAAGAAAAACTCTTACGCGTCACAAGAAAATATATTAAAGGGAAAACAAACAAAAGAAATACAAATAAAAAACCGAAATTTAATTAACTTTTTAATGAAACGTAACACCTACGAAAAAGATGGGACGGGCCGGGGCAGGGACAGGGGCCGAGAATAAAATGCATTAACAATTTGCATTCATTTTTTTTTTTTGGGGGGAGGGATCTATGGGATGGTCTTTTAGTTCACATTTCTCTCTCTCTCTTTCTTCCGTTCTTCGTGCTCTTTTTTTATCCAAAACAAAATTGAATTTTGCATACGTATTGAGGGCGCAAGGCGTTGTCATTATTATTCTTTATATATATTATTATTTTCAAACAGATCTCCAGATCGATCCCCAGGCGGCATTTATATCTATATATATAGTATGTATCTGAAAGTGTCTTTGGGTTTGCCGCTTGCGCCAGTTATTACAGAGAGAGAGAGAGAGAATTTCCAAAAGCTTAAAAGTTAAAGTTTTAAAAAACTAAATAAAATATATATAGCATGTATATAAATCGCTGCCGGATCCATTATTATATGTGATTATACCGTATATATATATATATATATAGATATAGTAGAAGGGGGTTATAGCTGTCTGGCTGTCTCCTTATTTCGATGTTATTTAGTTGGTAATTTTGTTGTTGTTGTTGTTGTTATTGTTGCCTTAAGTTCTATTGGTTTTGTGAACGAGATTCGAACATCGCTGTCACATCGCGTATTGAGAATTGTGGTGAGATCTTTTCTCTGCTGCTGCAAGAGGTAGAAATTTGTACAAATTAATATTAATATATATAAAAATAAATATGGCATATTCGCAGTTAATACTCACTTGGCGCTTGCATTGCTCTCGGCGGCCAACGAATTCCTTTGTGGCATGCGCTCACGTGGCAGCGGCTGCGGCGGTGGGCCACGCACCACACCAGACGACAACGACAACGACGACGACGTTGATGATGATATCGATGCTGCTGATGATGGCGTTGCCTTTTGGTTGCCATATTTCTGGGCAGCTGTCTTTACGCTCAGCAGCGTTGCCGCTCCAGCTCCAGCTCCAGCTCCAGCTCCATTATTGGTATCACAATTTTGATTCTTCTCATCGGAAATGCTACGCACACGCTGCTGTCCATGCTGCTGTTCATTTGGCTGCGATCCCACATAATCGCCGGGCACTGTGTGTAGTGTGCTCTCCGAGCCACCGCCTGGTACACGGGCCAGCTGCTTCAGATTCATGTCCATATCCTTTTGCAGTGTGTGCATATCGCCGCGAGACTTGGACTTGATGCGCAACGATTCTGTGGCGTGGAAATTGCTGTCATCCGTGCAGTTGAGTTCCGTTTTGGAGCGCGACTTTAATGTGTCGCCATGGTATTTCTGTGTCAGCTGCTGGCGTCGCTCCTCCTTGATCTTCTCGATGCGTTCGCGATCGAGTATCACGCCCGTGACCACACTCTTGCGTCCGACAGGTGGCAGAACAAACGGTGTAGCCTGCTCTTTGGGTACATTATTTTGGATAAGTGAAATGCGATTCTCTGTGGTGGGAGTGATGGCAATTGCTTCAGGTTCAACGCCACCGCCACCTCCACCTCCACCTCCACCGCCACGCTTCTGACAGATCTCCTCGGTGATGCTCATACCCGGCAGCCGTTTGGGTGGATTCAATGTCTTGGGACGCGTAAAATCAAAGCTCTTGCGGCGATTGTTCATCTCTGGCAGCTCGGGCAACTTGTTCAGCGACAAATCCTGCAACTGTTTGCCCCCAAACTCACGCACAAACGCATTCTCGTCCAGCGAACGTGTTATCTTCTGTGCATTGTTCAGTTTCTTCAGGGGCACAGGCGCGGGCATTGCCTTGGGCATGGACAGCGGCACACTCAATTCGTTTGGCTTCTTCATGGAGCCACCGCGCACTGAAAAATCAAAGCTGGGCAGCTGTTCGACGGGCGAACTCTCAAATTTATTGGCCAACTCCTTGACACTGAACGATGGCGATTTGCTGACTGGCATGGCTGCTGGTGCCAGCTGGAGTGCCGTGTGCTCCTGCTCCTGCTCCATGGTGTCGGTGTCGGTGTCGGGCAAACTGTCCAGGCTATCCAATTCGATTCGATCACTGTTCATGTTGGGATGTTTTGGCTCTGGCTCTGGCTCTGGCTCCAGATTGAGTTTCATCTCCTCGCCACGTAGATTCTCGTAGACTGTTTTCGGTTTTCGTAGCTCAATGTTTTCGTAGAGCAACTGGGATTCGTGCTCATCCTCCAAGAGCTGCTCATGCTCCCGCTGCTGCTGCTGCTGCTGTTCCTGTTCCAATTGCAGCAGCTGCTCCGTCATCTCTGCCGCCTTGCTGGCGCACACATCCGGCTCCTCCTCCTCGATCTGCTTCAGGCAGGGAGCTGGTGCTGGTGCTGGTGGTGTTGGCCGCGTCTCTTGGTCTCCTCGCAGCAGCATCATCTGATTGACTTCAGTTACCGAATTGCGAAAGAGCTTCACCTGTTCGTACACAATATTCTCATCAAAGTTCGTTTCCAGCAGCAGCTTCTGTTGGGGCTGGGGCTGTGGCTGTGGCTTCTCCTTCTCCTTCTCGGGCGACTTGTATGTGATGCTTATGGTTGACTTAATGGGACTGGTGGCTGCTGCCGCCAACAGTTTGTGCAGCCCATTGCTGGGCGTCTGCTCAAAGTCCTCGTACACCGGGGAGCTCTCCTCGGTGGCCAGCAGCGAGTGCATGCTCAGATGCCGCTGCAAATGCTGATAGCCGTATTCGCTGGGCGTTACCGACTGACTAGTGTTGTCCGTGAAATTTGAATTGTTGGGCGACGCAGCGGCGGCGGCGGCGGCGGCTGCTGCTGCCTGCAGTTGTTCCTTCACGGGCAATGTGGCCGCACGATTTGTGGGCTGCGACAGACGTGGCTGCAGCGGCTGCAAATCCAAAGATAGCTCTCGCTTCAGGGCATTCATATCACGCTGTTCCAGCTCCTGGAGTTGGTTAAACTAAATGAGAGTTCGTCAGGCATCGCAGAGACAGAGAGAGAGAGAGAGCTCATCACTTTCATTCACTTACCTGCTGTCCCAGGCTCTCGTGAGAGCTGCCGCCGCCCATCAGCAGCTGCTGTTGCATATTGGAGGATACCCCCGAGATGCACGACATGGCCGAGGTCCGCATCAGTGGCTCCATATCGTATTGGGGTGTGGTCACAGCCGAACTGTTCTCGGAGCTCTCCTCTGTGTCGCACAACAGCAGGCTGTAGCGCGGACTCCGCTGTGGCGTTGTGGGCGTGGCCACCGACAGCTTGCCCTGCGAATCGCTGACATCTGGCGGCGGCAGTTCCACACGCGGCTTGCTGCGCATGGGCACCGTGTTATTGCTGAAAGAGATTACACAGGGATTGCTGTAGCTGGTATAAGAGACCTGCCCCTTGCTCTACTCACTGCACTGCAACACGTGGCGGCTGCTGCTGGTGCTGCTGCTGCTGCTCTGGTTGCTTGCTTGCCCCTCCTTGTTGCATGAACGTGCCCTGGTAGCTGAATCTCTCCTTGGCCGCCTGCTGCTCCTTGCGCTTGGCGCCCAACTGCACCGACGGATAGCTATACCGCGCCGAGGCAGGCGATGTGGCTGCTGGCACATGCGCTCTGGCTGGCTTTGGTGGCGGGTGCACTTCCACGCTGGCAAACTGCTGCTGCACCGTCGGCGCATGCTCGGGCGTGCCGCAGTCAATGAACTGTATGTCGCACAGCTGATCCTCCAGCTTGTAGCGCTTGCAGCAGTTCTCCGCGCCCGCTGGCTCGTGGCCACAATGGTGCTGCGGTCCGGGCTGTGCCGCTGCCACAGCGCTGGCTGGCAATGGCAGCGGCAGCGGCAGAGTCCTGGCCGACGAGGGTGACAATAGATTGAGACGCGGCTGCTTCTTGGGACTGGGATTAACGCTGTTCGTCTGACTGGAGAACTCCTCGGGGCGGGCACGCATGATCCGGCGCGTGGCACAGCCCGAGGCGGGCGGCACATTCTCCTTGCCGACACGCGGCGAACTAACCAGCGATTCGCTCTCCGAGAAGATGCGCATCTCGGGCTCCTCGCGATCGAAATTCAGTCCCAGCTCGGAGAGCTCCCGCGATGGGCAGGTGGTCGTGTGGCCGCGCTGCGGCGACTGCAGCAGATCAAAGTACGAGTCATGGGAGACGCTGCGCGAATGGCCCACCGTCCGCAGGCTGTCAATGGAATTGGAGCGTATGCACAGCTCCATGGGCTTGGGCTCTCGCTCGTGTGTCGTCTCCAGCAGCTCTATGGACTTGGGTTTGTCGTGCTTCGACAGCTCCTTGCTGGCATGCGCATGGGAGGCCTGCACAAAGCTGACGCGTGCGGACACTGGATCCAATTTACCGCCGCCCGTTTCGTGGATGATCTTGTGGCTGGGATCGACATTGCCGCCCTGACGCTGACTGCGCGTGAATATCGACTTCCAGGAGGGCGTCTTGTCCGGTTTGCGCTTCTGCCAGCTGCGTGGCGCCGACAGCACTGTGTGGTATTTGTCCGGCAGGCTGGAGGGCCCGCCGCCCACCTCTATATACGATCCAATGTTGGTGGCCGCATTTCCCGCGTTGGCGGCTGTGTTGCTGTTGGTGCAGCTGCTGCTGCTGACGCTGCCACTTGCCAGCATGCTAATCGGCAGCGAATGCTTCAGGTCACCCCCCTCGATGCGCGAATGGCGCTCTTGGGCCTCCTCCAGGCTGATGAGCTTTGCTCCGCCCGTGCTCAGGCTCTTGGGCCGCTCAACCATGCCCAACGATTGATCCTGCTCGCGTTGCTCCACCAGCAGACTCTCGCAGTCGGTGAGCGACTCCAGACGCAGCTCACCACCGCCAGCATTGACGGCCATGGCTGCTGCCACGGGCAGCACACTCTGCCGCTGTGCATCGTCCAGGGCATCGAATATGTTATGGCAGTTCCGTATCAGGTACTCGGTGACCACCGCCTGCACACCAACGCCACGCAGCGCGGCCACACCGCCAGACTCGAGGGCGGGCGAACGCAACAGATTGGGCGCCCAGACAATGGCCAAATTCTTGTCCGTCATGCCAGTGCGTTCGTGATGCTGCGACACCTTGTACAGATGCTCAGCCAAATATTTGAGGGTTCTACGCGCGGGCGAGAGGAAGAGGGAGAGGGAGAGGTGTAATTATTATTTATAAAAGATTTGCTGCTGCTGGGACTCGTACCTGTAGTGTGGCGGCGGCAGCTTCAGTACCGTCTCCTTCATCAGCCTTAGCCGCTCATCCGCCTCGTCGGCCTTCACCTGAATGGCCTCCACAAAGTTATCGTACAGCTGGTAGGTGCACAACGGATTGGGCAGCTCACGGAAGTACATTTTCAGCAGCGAGCTGACAGCGTGAATGTCCTGCTTCATCTCTGGGTTGCCCAGATCCGGCACGCGTTCCTCGTCGAAGGCGCGTCGCAAGCGCTGAATGTTCGAGGTGATGCCCGACAGTCGATAGATGCCATCGATGACGCCATAATTCTCGATAAATTCGGCACACGAGCGCAGCACCATGGGTATGTCCTGGCCGCTGTTCAGCAAATGTTCGGACAGATCGCAATTGAAGACGCGCTCGCGATAAATGCCGCTCTGTTTGAGGCGACGCCGCGATGGACGCGACAGTATAAAGGATCGAAAGAAGGCTATCAGTTTGCCGTGCTTGCGCAGCACGGGCTTTGTGGGCGAGGCATCCAGATGGCCCACCAGTGGCGCTGGCATGGGGAAATTCCGTGGCACCTTGTCGCCAATGGTGGCCACACACGACTGCGGAAAGAAGCCCACCTCGTAGAGGGACTTCTGCAGATGGGACTTCTTGCCACGCCACCAAATGGATTCGGCGGGACTGGGCATATCGATCACCGATATCATATCGCCCACCTCGATATTGATTTCGTCGGGTGCCTGGGCCTGATAGCGCCGCACGCCATACGCCGCACCCACCGCCGGTGTGTTGATTGTGCGCTGCGTCTCGCCATCGGCCAGGGGCAGGCGTCGCCCCTTGTTGTCCAGCTGCAGCCAGGTGAGTATGGTGCCGCAGGTCAGCGAATCGGAGGCAATCTTCGAGAAGCGCTCCAGGTACTTGCCCACCGCATACTCCACGTCCGTTTCGCTGGGCAGCTCCTCGGCCAGCTCGGCCATGTTGCGCAGGCCACTGATCTTGCGATCGTAGACACAGCGGTGCAGCATCTCGTCCAGCAGCTGCATATTCTCGAAGGATCGCTTGATCAGGAAGGGCTCACAGCGCTGCGGACAGACGCGTATGATGAACCAACAGCTCTCCGGCGAGAAGCTGCGCAGCGAGCTGTGCGGCAGATCGCCGCCAATCGATTGGGAGGCTATGCTGCTGCCCATGTGCTCCGATTTGTCATCCAACAGCTGCACCGACAGCGGTCCCAGCTGCACGCGCTCGTAGTGGAAATGTGCGCACTCCTCCAGCTTGGGAAAGCGACAGGATTTCTAGGATACAGACAAAGAAAATTAAAATAAAAATTCCAAATTCCAAATTCCAAATCGTAAAAACTCAATCATGGCTTACGACTCACCGATGTGGTCAATGGCTGCACTGCCATATGCTGACGACTGGGCTTTGGTGGCGGTGGCCCCATTGGCACGCCCAACCCCAAGCCCAAGCCCAAGCCCAGTCCCATTCCCAGCGGTGGACTGCAGCTGGAGGATGCCTCTGTTGAGGCATTGGAGATTTGTGATGTGTTCATGGAAATGGAAGCAAACATCTCCTGGTAGCTCAAACCGGGCAGACTATCCGCTGGCATTATCTTGAAATTTAATTGTGCGCTAATTGCCGCCGCTGGGGCATCCATTTCGAACTGCAGCGCTGGATGGTGGACATCCTTTGCAGTGTTGGCCGTATGACAGCCAGCGACAGTGCCACTGCCATCGGCTGTGGCCAATGCATGCGAATGCAATTGTGAGGCCAGCGAAGTGCTCACCTTCTCCGACATTTTACAGTCACTTTGGGTACGTCTCTACGCCGGCAGCAGCAGTTGCAGCATCTGTAAAAAGACAAACCCACAGAAATAATAGGAGATATTAGTGATATACGCCAGTAATTTTCACAGTTCTTCACAGACCTTCAAATGTCTCAACAACGTCTCAGACAATGGTAGGCCCCGTTTCAATTATTATTCTGCTTCTCAGCTTTGCCTTTCGTTTTCATTTGCATATTGCAGTGTGCAGTGTACAGTGTGCAGTTTACAGTGGGCCTTAAAAATATATGCACATGTGTATGGGGCATTGCCACGTAACGACAGGGGACCTAAGGCACATAACGCTCACGGAAACGGCTAAAAGTCACAGAAAATGTTAGGAAAAAGCAGCACAGAGTTTGCGTTACTTAAAGCTGATTCTCGCATTAAGCCCACACAGTAAAGCCCCCGCCAAATTGAAGGCAATGGAAAGTACAGACATGTAGCCTCCCCCCAGAGGCATCGTTTGAGCATTCATTCAATGCTCGTTTAAGCCACCGAAAATTGCGTTTACTTTCTAATGGCACGCACGATCTGTTTCTTTTATCAATTAACCCAAAACCCCAAAGCCAGCCCAAACGTATGGAACGGAACCAAAGCCAGGTGCTCCGACTCTCTTCTATACGTTCTACTTTTCGTTGGTTGCCAGAGAGAGAGAGAGAGGCTGCCTGGCACACTCTCTCTTCCTGTAAGCCAGACTCCACACTCTCTCCTCCTCTCTCTCTCTCTGTGTGTGTGTTGCTGCTGTGCTAAATGCAACAAGAATAAGGTCAGTGGCTCAGACATCCTTTGTGGCATGGCATGGATATATGGATGTGGCACATGCAACTAAGCACTCGTATGTTTCGCATTGTATCTCTTGTATCTGTTGCCATAAGTATATACAATAAATATATATTTATTAAGTTCAAACCAGTTGGGGGAGCACTGGGGAAACGGTTATGCGAATGCGAAATGCGAATTCAGGCAGGGCGGACTCTGTGACGGTACTCTGGCCAAAGAGAAGCAGAATAGTACGAGTATTTCGATTATATTAAATATAAATTGTTGCAGATTGGAGTGCCACATTGCAGTATAGCCACATTTAGACTTTGTTTTATGGAAATTTAAAACTCAACTTTCGAAGTGATCAAAAGAAACTTTGAAAGTAATATTATTTCTGCTTTAGGGAATATAGAAATAATTTCTGCCTAATATTCCACTATTTCCCAAATAAATAAATAATTTTTATTTTGTATTAAAAAAATAAATTAAATTAAATAAAATTTAAATTTTTAATAATGCCTAATATTCCACTATTTCCTAAATAAATAAATAAAGACATAAATTTACTTTGTATTAAAAAAATAAATTAAATTAAATAATATTTAAATTTGTAATAATGCCTTATACTCCACTATTTCCTAAATAAATAAATAAAGACAGTAATTTATTTGTATAGAAAAAAAAATAAAATAAAATAAAATAATATTGATCTATGGGAGCTAGAGATGCTGCCTGTCCAGGGTATCAGCATGTTTGGCACTCAAAGAACTATTTCTTTACTTTTTCCTTTCTTGTTTTGGCTGATCATGGTGCTTGTGGGGGGGGATGGGGGATGCCTAGCGGTAGTTCTGATTTACAGGCGACACGAAATGCAATCGCCGCCAGGCTTTGGAGCATTTAAACTTTCATAAATTAAACAGACAGACAGACGGGCTGCAATAGAGAGTGGGATAAACAGAGGAGTTGGAGCAACAGAAACAGCAACAGAAACAGAGAGCCAGAGACAGAGACAGAGGAGGCCCCACTGGTCCACCGGTCTACCGGTCCACGGGATGTGGCAGACGCGACAGACGAGACACCAACTAGTGCCAGGCAACGAAATCATAGAGCGGGACGGGTAAACGGGTTTTTCAACTCTCATAGGAGAGGAGAGTTGCAGTACCACCACCGCCTCCCCTCTGGCAAATGGGTAGAGAAAGAGAAAGAGAAAGAGAGGGAGAGGGAGAGAGACCATGCTCTGGGGGCCGTTCATCAAATGCAGCCGGCAGCAGGCAGCTCCCCAAAGCGCAACAAAACTATTAAAGAAAATGTTAACGCTAACGGTTTCAAAATGCAGCCACATAAACAAAACGACAGACACAAAACAAAAACCAACAAAAAAAAAAATATAGGAGAAGCGCAGAGAAAATAAATGACAACAACAACAAAATAATCATTAAGTGTGCATATAAAATTGGATTTAAACAAACGGCAACGACCTGCCAGGGAAAAAAATAAATAGACAACAAAAATAATACAACTAGAGATGGATCCGATACGACTGGGCGATACCCATTAAAGGCGAGTTTACCTGCATGGTAAATAAATCAAGTATGATTTAGTTTCCATGATCCATTAAGAGAGGAAAGTAATGCTGTGGGACGAGTTATTAAGAAAATATCAACTTCTTAAAAATAGTTTACGCTGTAATCATAATTCAATGTGCATAATATTGGTACAAATAAGAGCCCTATATTTATTTATCTGTATTTTCTAGTTTGAAATTTGACAGCAAAAATAAGTGTTAGTAGGCAAACTATAATTAATAATTCATCAGAGTCTGCAAAACAGCAAAACCCATCCAACTATAGCCTAACACATTCTCCAAGATCCAAAAACTAAACCAAACGAATAGCTGAACCAAGTCTAGGTGGCGTAGACTGTGAATTAATTGCATATAATTGTAAAATTGTAAATTTATAGATCCACAAATACCTGTCCGCTATGTACATCTCCTGAAACACACCCAACATACCCTCCCCATGCCCTACAAATACGAAATGTCAACGACCTGAGCGGGGTGGGGGGAGGAAATCAAAAGATCTATCCATAGAAATGTCTGTTATTACAACAACCGTTAAGGTAACCGTTAGGTTACCCAACAAATAAATGAATGAATATCAAATGATGAATGAGTGTGTGATAATATATCAGATTTGCTGTACTTTCCCCCCATTCCCATGTGCTTCCAATGAATTTGCAAGATTTTCAATTATTCTTTGGCGGGTGGGAAATCTCTAAAAATAAAGTTTATGTTTTTATTTCTTTGTTAATTTTACTGGGCTTTATGCCCATAGCTTCATGGCTAAGTAAGAACATCTTTAGAAACTATAAAGATTGAGTTATTTATTTCGATTAAAAATGTTGCACAAATTTGCATTTAAATAAAAAATAAAATAGCTAGAGCTTTTAAGTTTTCAGAGCACATTAGAACCCGATAGATCATAGATTTTTGTCCTTTCTAATGGACTCAATAACGATCTACGACCAGTACATATAGCTAACGACAATGAAAAGTAGCGCAAAAATAGACATCTGAATATTGATCTCCCCGATTCTGCCTGCGGCTGATTTTTTAATGCGGCGAATATCTATTTGGTGTCCTCGTTCTCCCTTACTTATCGATTACTCCTTGTCGATCTCCTCTAGCTCTTCGAAATGCCCTTGATCATCTTGATCATCATTTATTTGTACAATCATGCGATTTAGTTCATACAATTGAGGCAGAATCTCGCAATCTAGTTGATGAAACCAATCAACAATATTCACCGCTGGATCGCCGACAGCCAAATCAGGACACGAAATGCACACAAGCAGGACCACAGCCACAAGGCAGCTGAGACGTTGAATTAAAATGAATTCTTCGAAGGAATAATAAGATTCCATTTGGAGGATTACCTTAAGCGAATTGTAGAGCCAGCCATGGTTTGATTTGGTGTTTGAAAAATGCATTCGACTTCGGTTTCCTAGAGCTAAAAGGCTAGAGCTCAAGCTTTCGTTTCCGAAGAAAACATTAAGAATTTTTGGATGGATTTTTGGATTTTTTTAATATGTCATTACTATTATTATTATTTTTTTTAATGATTTTAATTTATTTATTCAAATAAATTCAATAAAAATTAAAAGAAAAGTTAAAAGTTATTCTGTTCTTGGTTCCCTGAATTCAAGTGTTGATATCAAAGAAAACATTCAGAATAATTTTTGGGTAATTTCTGGTTTATTGTTGTTTATTTAAGTGAAAATTTAATTTGAATTTTGACTGAAAATTAAAAATAACTTTTTTGCTTTACAGATCGAAAGACTGGAAAATGATCAGCGGTTTATGGTATGCAAAAAAAAACTCGAGATAAGTTTCTGTAAGCAGTGGTTAAAGATGGCTCACTGGCGAATGCTCGCTATTGTTTAGCATCGAAATAACGCCATTTGCAAATGAACCCTAAAGGTACAGCTGTCTAAGGGTACGGGCTGTCTCACAAATTTTCCGAATCTGTAGATCTGCTGCAGTTATTTTTGCTGTAGAAATAAATAATCAAATAACAAACTAACAAACAAAATCAAATGTTTAAGTGGCTCAAAAAAAAAAACAATGCAACAATTGATTGCATCAAAAGTTGTTTGGCAGCTCTTAATAAGAGTTATGCCTCAAAAATTACACAATACATAATGCCTGAAGATTATCTCTGCCTTAAAAAACAAAAAAGCAAAAATATATCCAAAAAAAAAAACAAGAGTTGTTTGTGGTAGCTGCTGTGCATATTAAATTTTGTCGATTGCTCGATTGCCCGATTGCACTTTGGGGCCGAAAAGCCACCTTCAATGAAGACATTTTCCCAGCCTCGAAGCAAGGTTTTTTTTTTTTTTGGTTCATATTGCTACAGAGAGCCCAGAGAGCCGAGAGCCTCACTTTCTCCAATCAATTAAACAACATTCAACAGTGTCCATGTCCAACTGTTAGATCCCATGTCCGAAGTCTGTTTGGGGCTAAGACATTTCAATCGAGAGACTCATTTAATGCTACGAAATAACTTAATATTGGACAATAGTTAATGATTTTTTAATGAGTGCGTTTTTGGCTCTACTTTTGCCCACTTTGCTGCCTCAGCCGTCTAACCATCGTTGGTTGTCTTCTGACCCAATTCATGGAGAAACTGAAAGCTAAAGCCACATTTGACAATGATCTATAAAGAAAAGCAAGACTGCATTGGGAATTGTTGGTGCGTGAGAGGAGGAGAGTGAAGTCTCCAACTAGATTCTGAAAAGAGGAGGACGACGAGGAGGGGGAACAACATGCCACATCAAGTGGCGTAAAAGCTGGTTGTTGTTTGTGCTAATTTACGGCTTAAAGTGGGTCACTCGTTCACTCGCAGAAGAGGCGGTGAGCATTTTTCTAGAGCAAACAATTGCAGTTGAATGATGTCGACCATAAAAGACTTACGGCTGAGGCAAAATGCATGCATAATATGTGTGCTTAAAACTAGCATTCGCATTCGTCTCTGAATGTCTGTCAGTTCAGTCAGTTCAGTCAGTTCACTCGACATTCATTCAGTTATTCAATCACTCACTCACTCAAACGACAAGTGCCACATAAAGAGGCTGCTGCCTGCTGCTGCTGCCTGCTTGAATGATGTACATCTAAATGAGACGGATACAACAACGTGGGGCAATTAAATAGATCTTTCTTGGTCTTGCTGCAGCTCAAACATTTTCAGTTTAATTACGGCAGTATCTTAATATTTATGACAGCAGTCCAACATCCTGAATGTACAGCCAGAGTCTTTGTGTTTAATTTAGTATTAATTAGATCACAAGATCTTTAGGAATTCCAAGCAATCAGCAACTAGTTTGTGGGAATCCAACATCCTGAATGTAGAGTCTGGTTTAATGTGGTGCTAATTAGATCATAAAATCTCAAGGAATTTCAGACTTTTCCAAGCAAATAGCAAGAAGTTTGTTGCATTGAACAATTCAATGTCTGGTTTAAAACCATTTAAAAGAGCAAAAATCTGCCCCTATCTGGTGTAAATACATTATTAAGAGCAGATAGTTTATAGCAGATAGTTTAAAATCATGAAAAAAAAGATATAATATAATAAATTTGTACGAAATATATTCAAAAAAGATATGAAAATATTTATTTTATATATAAAATAAATAAATAAAATAAATAGATACTATGTATAAAATAAATATTTTTATTGAATATATTTCGTACAAATTTGTTATGTTATTTTATGTATAAAATATATTTATTTTATACATAAATATTAAAATATATTTAATTTAGATATGAAATATATTTATATTTGTATATGAAGAAAGAGAGCCGGGCCTTTCCTTTCCCATTTACATCAAATGTCATGTTAAAATTAGCTAATTGCTGGTCATTAGATGACTCTCTTAGACACTCATTTGTATCCACAAATGATTCATTTTAAAATGTAGATGACTGTAATATGATATGGGATACACTTAATCTAATGAGAGAATGGAGCCTCAAATGAAAGTAAACAGAATACAAAAAATGACTAATGGGGCTGAGCATCACAAAAGTGATTAAACGACGGGACCAATTTATGGCCGATCCTATAAACTATGCGATCTGTCGCTCCATCCACTCTCCCACTCTCCCCTAACGAAACGAAAATCATGGAACAAATTGCAGACCAAGGCTAATCCGGTTGCTGTGTTCTGTTCCCTCCATCAGTTTCGTTTCCCTCGGCTCCACACTGTTTGCCACTATGACTGTTTGCTGTTGTCGTTAATCTGTTGAACAGCATCGTCGTATCAATCTACGCCCCACAGATCGACTGACGACAGACAGGCAGACAGATCGCAGTGGCACTTGTACTTTTGGGTGCCACTGCCCCACTGCCAGGGCTACTGTGTGCGGAGTGCAGAGTGCCAATGTTCAATGGAAATCTGATCGCTTTGGTTGACTCATCATAAGGGGGAGATTTGTTTACATTTGATATGATTACAATATTATATTGTTTACAGGGTATTTGTGGGCGTACAACGGGTATATTGTATGGTATGGAAGGTCATTTATGTGACAGAGAGAGCGAGCATCAATGGTTATATATGTATATCTGTACTGGATACTGGATATCTTTGTGTGTGAATTCACAAGCAGATAAAGTTGCTGCACATATTTTTTGTATACCAATAAAAATCTATAAACAATTATGGTAACTACAATTTTCAAGCAATAAATCTATATTTTGCTATGATTATACACATAGATATTAGCTACCAAAAATCTTCACTTTTGGATGAGTATTTCTTTAAAAAAAAAAAGTTCCTATTTGTACCAGGAATAACTTTCTAAGAATTTATCATTGGGATCATAGATTACCATTTACCAAACAATTATCAGTAATTTTCTTTAGATATTCCCCCCTATTGAATACCTATTCAATCTTTTTTTTTTAGTTTATTTAAATCTGAATATCGCTTAAATATGAGCTCAAAAATGTTCTCTCTTGTGTTTTTCCTCGTGCAGACCAATCGATACCCCACCCTGAAACGTAAAACCCCTTCTGAATGACTCACAATGAAAAGCATTGGGAGCCCCCGTACCCCGTGCTGGGGGGCAACTAAAAAGAGAGCAGCAAATGCAATTAGTCGTAACTGGCATATTAGTCAACGCCTTGCTCTTGGCCGCCTCTTGGACTTGGAGTCCACTGTTGGCCCAGCCAGCTCTTGGGGAGTACGATTTCATTATTTCTAACCAACGGACACAGCCTTTAGTTTACACACACGACTCCCATGGAGTGGACGGGGCAGACCCCTCGGCGGACAGCTCTTAATTGTTGGAGCTTTTCGAACTTCCGTTCACACAATTATGCACACACGTAGCACACAGGCCGGCCACAGAGCCACACAGCCACCAGACCGGACTTGAACAAAAGTACCTATAAAACAGGTGCCTGCCCCATAGAAAAAACTTATGAAAGAGGGAAAAAGAAAACTTGAAGCGGATGCATGACATTTGTATACCCTTAACGATTGCAGTGTGAAAATACTTAATTAAGGAATAGTTCAAGCATGATCAAGAGATGTTTTAAGATAATATTTAAGTGTATGCTATAGATGGAACATTCTTTAATGTTAAGCAACTTCCTTTTATTCTTTAACTTGCAGTTAAACCCTTGAACTGAATGCCTATGTTAGTCAGCGCTAAATCTAATACTGGTGGAGTTTACTCAAGGAAATTCTAGCAAAAACATTTTATCTGTTAGATGTATTGTTGAAAATCATTTATCTTTGACTTTGATGATTTTAAGGTCAGAAAGCTTATCTTAACAGACCTGTGGCTTGTACAAAAGCTGTTTCAGGTCTAATCTGAATATATATCTACACCTTATTGGACAACGATTACGTTTTAGATTATAACTTAATTAAATAACATTATGTGTAGTGCATATTGCTTTCATTGTCAGTAGTTCTTTGATATTGGTGAGCCAATGTTCCGGATCAGGGTCGGATAAAAACCAATTGCCTTTGAAACGTTGCTAGAACGTCAAGAAACGCTCAATCGGAAAAGAAATCTACCCAAATGCAATTATATACTCTAGACAACATTTAAAATTGAAAATATTATATCTGCCCATGGCAAAACATAATTATAAGCCCAAAACCAGTAATACCTCGTCATAAAATATTTATGAAACTATGTTCAAGATGCTTCAAACTTTCAACATAACGAGTATCTTCATAAAAAATAACTCATTAAGATACATTTGTAAGGGAATTACGCAGAAAAAACAGAAATAGTTCATCAGATAAAAGGGGGGAAAAAAACGTAGAAAAAATAGAGAAAATATATAACAAAAAAAAAAAAGTTAGAAAGGAAAAGCGAAATCGTTTGGATGTAAATTTTCTACTTTGACATTTTGCTCGCAGAATTTCGCTGCCACTGGGGGTATCGGGTATGGGCTTTTGCCTCGATCCCCCTGCTCTGTAGAGAGGCCCCCCCCGGCCCCTGGCCCACAATGAGAGACCAACCATAAAACCTAGCCTCCTAATGTCATTTTAACGTTGACAACAAAACAGGTACACCATAAACCCACACACACACACACACACAAATATCCATATGCATAGATACAAATACGCACACACAGATACTTAGAGCCAACAAAAGTTCGTATATTTTTTGTATTTAATGGAAGTGAAAGTTTGATTTTTTGCGAGTAAAAATATAGAAAAGAAAACACGGGTGGACACAGGCGGCATATCTAAATATTTAGATATTTCGTAGCGCCAGCTAGCAGCAGCAGCACATGCCAAATATTTATAAAACTAAACAACAACAACAACAACAAAAAGATAGACAACGAGAAGGAACGTGCGAGTCGCTTCTGGGGACGCGACTCTACTTATACCCGTACTCAGTCAGTATATACATTTTTGATCTTATGATTTTTTAGAATTTTTGAAAAAAAAAAAATTTTACATTTTACATTTTTTTGCTACATCTGATATCTACATCTACATCTACAATGTATATTCTACATCTAACATGTAGATTGTACAATGTACATGCTCCATTTAGATTCTACATCTCCTCCGCTAGGGGTTGCTCGCGCACTGAACGCGGCAGAGTGTGCGAGCGAGAAGGAAAATGAGTTTCGTTGTCGTCGTCGGGAGGGGGGACAGGGGAAGCAACTGAAAATTAATTTCTTCATTCTGGCTATAATTATGATCCGATCTGATTCAGATTCGGCAGTCTGGTAGGTATGGGCATTCTCTACGATACTGCGTTTTTAGTTTTATCGTATCTTTAAAAATGTGCCTGCCACAGATTTTCGTCCTTTGTGGGGGCGGAAGGGGGCGGGGCAAAATTTTGAAATACACTTGTAGCAGTGTGATATCACATGAGTGTGGAAACCAAATTTGGTTGCCCTAGCTCTTATAGTCTCTGAGATCTAGGCGCTCAACAAGACGGACAGACAGACAGACGGACAGACGGACAGACGGACAGACAGACATGGCTCTATCGACTCGGCTATTGATGCTGATCAAGAATATATATACTTTATGGGGTCGGAAACGTTTCCTTCTCTGCGTTACACACATCCACTTTTACCACAAATCTAATATACCCCTTAACTCTTTTTTGAGTACGGGTATAAAAATCGAAAGTAGAGAAGAAAGATGGGAGGGGTGGAGAAAAAAGTGTAGAAAAGTGGTACAATAAAAATTCACATTCAACAAATATGCGAAGCAGCTGCTGTCCCGGCTGGAGGACAGCAACGACACAGCGCCAAAAAATATTTAGAAACAAACGTCAGATATGCAGATACGCAGATACACATACCATAGAGACAGACAGACAGACAGAAGCCGGCCGTTTAAACAATTTAATTTAATTATTATTCATTTCTCTACGAGCAGCAGGCAGGCAGCAGACGGCGACCGGAATATGAGTGCCTCGTGCATACAATAAATTGTTGAAATAAAGTGTTGAATTTCAATAAGAAACAATAACAGCAATAATAATGAAACGAATAACGAACAACGATCGAGGGCAATTGGCACAAGCATCGAATGAGAGTTCCATAAACAAATAAAATACACTAAACAATGCGCTAAATAAATATTTTTCTTTTTATATGAAAGCCATATCTTGTTTTTATAGGGTATTTGTTTGATCTACTGTATTTGTGGGAGGTCTTTAAGCACTCCAAATCGATGGGAAGTACGATGTAATCTATAGAAATTTTATTTAAATATTATTTATGTTATTTTAATATTATTTATTTTATTTAAATATTATTTATTTTATTGTTATTATTTCATTTTAGGAAATAGGAATCAATAATTTATAGTAATTAAATTAATACATCTATTCTCTTTTCCTTCCAATTCATTGAAATATTTTCCTCTTCAAAGTGTGTGACGGCATGATCTATCTATCGATCTGCAATGTAGATTATCCTGTGCAAAGGAATTTGGTATTTGAAAGACTCTATCTTTAGAATATCTATTAATACAACCAAAGAAGAAGCAGCAGCACCAGAGGAGGCAGCAGCAAAATAGTTGAGAGCGTGACAGGAATTCCTATGGTTTATTTTCTCTATAAATAGGGCATTGATCAAGTCTGATCACACGATTCAAAAGTAAGCAGATAAAAGAAAGAGATTTCACTTTTCACTGATTCAAGAGATAAACTAATTAGGTGGGATTATCTATCGACTTTTTAATCAGAGAAAAGACCCAGAAAATATTTCAAAAAGAGGGGCATATTTTTATACAATGTTTGTGGCTTATAAATTATGACAAATTTCGTTTATTATACCCGTACTCAAAAAAGAGTTAAGGGGTATATTAGATTTGTGGTAAAAGTGGATGTGTGCAACGCAGAGAAGGAAACGTTTCCGACCCCATAAAGTATATATATTCTTGATCAGCATCAATAGCCGAGTCTATATAGCCATGTCCGTCTGTCCGTCCGTCTGTCCGTCTGTCCGTCTGTCCGTCCGTCCGTCTTGATGAGCGCCTGGATCTCAGAGACTATAAGAGCTAGATAAACCAAATTTGGTTTCCAGACTCATGTGATATCACACTGCTACAAGTGTATTTCAAAATTTCGCCCCGCCCCCTTCCGCCCACACAAAGGACGAAAATCTGTGGCAGGCACAGTTTTAAAGATACGATAAAACTAAAAACGCAGTATCGTAGAAAATGCCCATATCTACCAGATTGCCGAATCTGAATCAGATCGGATCATAATTATAGCCAGAATGAAGAAATTAATTTTCAGTTGCTTCCCCTCCCCCCCCCCCTCCCGCCGACGACAACGCATCTCATTTTCCTTCTCGCTCGCACACTCTGCCGCGTTCAGTGCGCGAGCAACCCCTAGCGGAGGAGATGTAGAATCTAATTGGAACATGTAAAATCTACATGTTAGATGTAGAATATACATTGTATATGTAGATGTAGATATCATATGTAGCAAAAAAATGTAAAATGTAAAATTTTTTTTTTTTTTCTAAAATTCTTAAAAATCATAAGCTCAAAAATGTATATACTGACTGAGTACGGGTATAAGTAGAGTCGCGTCCCCAGAAGCGACTCACACGTTCCTTCTCGTTTTTGTTGTAATTATTGCTGATAAAATGAGTCATTAGTTTACTGTATAAAACATTAATCCATTAGTTTACTGTAGAAACTATTTGCGACCTTAGTATGCGATTTATATTTAAATAATGTATCTTGGATGAATGAACCACATGAAAGCTGATAAGAGACTTTTGTGCTTGCAGAGGTACATCGTTATCAATTCTATAAATAGGAAAAATGCTATGGCAAGCCTCTAGGAATTTTCCTATAAATGACAAGGAAACTGCATAGAATGAGGGAGTTCCTTGTGACACTAAAAGAATGTAAAATAAAGGTTGCTACTGGAAGCCATAGAACAAAGGGAAAATTCCAAAAAAAAAAATAAAGAGCTAACTTCGTGAAACCCTAAGAAAATGGAAGTACCTTCTGACATCCAAAAAGAAGGAAGAGTATTTTGTGTAGTTCATAGAAAGAAAATTACATTCCAGAGTACTCATAAAATGTAAAGTACCTTCTGGCAACCCAACTAATTATGAAGAATCCTTGGGTACTTTTTTTTTTTTGCATATCTCGATGCTATCTATTTACATAGATAAGAATGAAAGGGAAAATGTTCTTGTTTTCCATATTTTTCCATGACTCATCAACGTGTGACTGTGACACACAATCTGGAATGTCTTTTTTTTCTGTTTTACTGATTTTATCATCGAAACACGTGTATAAATTTACCGCATGAATCATCCAACGATTTGAATGGAATGTAGAATAATAAGAACTTTCATTTCATGCAATTATTATTCAAGAGGTATACACCGAGTCGTTCTTTGATGTCTCTGTCTCTGTATGATATCTCGTATGTAGATCTCGTAAATTATAAGAAGGTGTTTCCTTATATGGAATGGTAGGCGACTCTCCCCGTAAACGGCCCCCGCAAATCAATAACAATAAAAATTATCTAGATATATGGGTTTCAACACACTATAAACAGTCATGTCTATGTCTATGCTGTTTGTATCTGACGATCTAACAGTTTCAAGAACAATCGGATTAAAAATAAGGCAAACATTGCCAAAAATTTAATTCCTGTTTGGGAAACCAAAGAGAGCTAGAAATTCTTTGGATTTTCTAAGATTTCTTAAAATATATTCCTCAAAAGTAATCCTTTAGCTTAGGAATGAAGCTCTTTAAAAGAGATTTCCTTATTTTTGATTGTGTATTTATACTCGATTTCCAATGGATGTTTTGACCTCTTTCCTCTTTTCTTTCTCTATAATTTCCAATGAGGAATAAACTACAATCCCATCAGTGCATTCCCCATTCGATGCAGTCCATCAAGCACGAAACACGAAGATCAGCGCCCCATTCCAGACAGACAGTAGTACACACATCAGATCCAACATTTGAGGGGCATTTTGATGGTTTTTGTTTCATCTGAGTTGGCACTAACGACCATAGGAACAGCAACAACAATAGCAACAAGAACAACAAGAAACCACAACGAAATCATCAGCCCAGTTGTCAGTTTTAATTGAAATCAATTGAGCTCAAGTATTTGATATGCGTATATGAAACGAAAACCCCCAACAGAAAACAGGGAAGAGAGGGAAGGGGTAGAGGGCCAGCCAGCATTGATAACCGAAGTTGGGAATACCCTTAGAGATACTCCATTGATTATTGTGCGTGCTATACTTATTTGCCATTGATCCAAATTTATTTAAAAATGGCAGAACGGCTGAAAATCATAAGAAACTGTGGCGTAATTTTAACGGCAATATTTTACCAGGTTGGTAAATTTTCTTCTCTTCACTGCTAACATCTCCGCATAAACGCAATACCCTTTCTGTAAAGTAGGGTACAGCTAAAGCCAAAGAGGCAAAGCCAACAAAAATTCTTAAAGTGTTGTGTGGGTTTGGCATGCGGTGCCTCCTCCCCCAGCTCCCACAAAAAAACCCAAGCCCACTGGTACTGGGGGGCGCGTCAGTAGCCAAATATGGCGCGAATTTATAAAGAATTTTTTTGTAACATTTTAATGTAAGCAAAAAAAAAAAAAATAGCAAAAACAAAAAGCGAACATGAGACGGTGGCGGTGGCGGCGTCGGCGTTTACTTGGGATACCGATTTGCCTACGGAATAAACAGGTGTAAACAGATACAACAAGCGAAACGACAGAGAAGCGAAAAGGGGGCCACCAGGCAGCAAGAAAGAGTGACAAAAGGGAGGGGGAAACAACAGCAGGAGAGAAAGAGAAAGAAACGCAAGGGGGGAAAGCAGCCGTTTTTTTTTTTTTGCATTGTTGCTGTTTATATATTTGCAATTTCTTTGTTGCTTTTGTGTTGGGTGGTGTTTTTGTTAAGTCATGTGAAGGGGGGAGGAGAAGGAGGAGGAGACACTAGACAACACAATTTGGGGGAAATAATTACAATTATTTGAACTCTATAATCTATTAAGAATTCTGAAGATATTTGGTTTATTCTACCTGGGATTTTTAAAACTAGAAATGATAAAGCAAATAATATCCGTTTGATGTGGTAGCTCTGTTTTGGTATAAAAATAAATAAAAGTATTGACTATCATGGAACTATTATAAATCATAGCAATTGGCTGCCTTTTAAAGGCATAAAGGCAACAATAAACTGGCATAAATGCATGTTTCATTGTTTGGCATTGTTTAAGCGTTTGCTGGAATATTTCCCGCCTTTTTTTACATTCCAATAAGATCATTTGCCACTTGGTAGAGAAACCCTGCATATGATTAGGGGTTCCGGTTATCGTATAACTGGAATTTGGACGCACATTTCAACCCTCTTGGCTGCAGTCTAGTGTGTAGCAGTGCAACCCCTGCTGTCTAGTGTAGTGCAATGCCGTTTCCAAAAACAAAACCAGATGCTTCCCTGCCAGGCGGGCCATGCAAATGGAACCCTAGAGAAGGGGTTTTTGTTGGAATATTGCGAGATATTGGGAGATGAGATGTGTTATACGATGCCTGACGATGGGGCAGGGCAGTGTGGCAGGCAGATATGGGCAGTGGGTAAATTTAGTATAATGTGTAATAAGGTTAGGTCCCCGCTGCGACGAGGTAAACGCTCTGGTACCCTGCAGCGGCGGCAGCGGCAGCGGCAGCGTCAGCGGCAACGGCTGCAGAGCAGAGCGGATGTTTGAGTTGAGTGCACAGCTACCGAGGCGCAACGAAATTAATCGAAGCTCAGAAGCTCCCAGACAAGCGGCTCTCTGTTCTCTCTCTCTCTCTCTCTCTCTCTCGCTTTCTGGTTTATGCTCTTGCACAGCGACTACCTTATATGAATGATTTGTGTAGTTTATGTGTATGGATGGTAGTAGATATATCTGGCCAACTTGACACGTTTTTTTTCTGCAACAGGCGGCAGCAGTCAACTTTGCTCTCGTCATCGTTGGAGCAAAGCCACCAGAGCGGGGCAGGGGGCAGGGGGCAGGGGGTGGGGGGCTATACACGGCTATGAAATGTGCCATAATCGTGCGCAGTCGCAGCGCGAATCTTTTTTTTCCCAAAGACGTGAGCCACATAATAATAACAGTATGGGTTATACATATGTACTCTTCGTATGATGCACATGTACATATGTACATATGTATGAACGTATGTGTGTATATTTATGTAGCATGTACGAATATCAGACATCGTAATAATAAACGAGAAAGCTTGGCCCGCACATTCCCGCTCCGCCATAGAAAACAAGCGAACAAATGAGTCAACGCGAAGTGAAAATGCTCTCATAGGATAAATATCAAAGAAGATAAATACATATGTCTATAATAGATTTAGGCGGTAATGGATATGTGCTATTTAAATAAGATATATTTAAATCAATCTACCATGCACGATGAAAAGCAAAAGATCTCCCCCTAAGTGCCAATTTCACTTGAGGGAAATTTAGGGAAATTAATCATGATCTTTGAATTATTTCACCCCATCCATTAGCCAATTGCCTCCTTTCACCAAAGCACTCTGCGGTGCCAAAAAGGGTATAAGGGAAAAGTAAATGTGGCCAAAAAGCGAGCGAAAAAAAAATGAAAGGCCAGGCCAGGAGCGACTTATTTTTTTTTTGGAAAGTAACGGCAAAATCAGTCAACACAGAGAGGGGCAGAAAGAGGGGTGGGGGCATTAGCGAAAGGAGTGGGAAACGAAACAGAGAGAGGAATTGCAGGAGGTACACTACAGCACGAGGCTAGGGAGGAAGAAGGCCCATCTGCAAGGAAAATAGGGAAGGAGAAGGATATTCACTGCAAAGAAGACAGAGAGAGAGAGAGAGGGGAGAGGTAAGAAATCCCCTAAAAGAAGGACATTTACCAAGAGAGACAGAGAGAGAGTGCAAGCGAGAGAGATACAGCCGGAGAGTTCAATGTCAACCACAAAACTTTTTTTTATGCCTGCTTCCGCTTGAATCCGTGGGGATCCATGTAATACACACATACGTTACATGTACATATGTATGTACATGTGTGTAAAGCACGACCACACCTAAACATTAAAAACAAGAAAATAAATTTCCTTTTTTTTCTGTTGACCAAAAACAACAACACGTAAGGCGGCGGCAGAAGCAAACATACAAACACACACACACACACACACACACAGCGAGTAAGAGAGAGATACACTGAAAATGGGGGGTGGAATGACAGACAGATAGACATACAGACAGAGAAGACAGATAGAAGGGACGGACAGTTAGGCGCAAGGCATGGAGTTCTCTCAGGTGTGTGTGTGCGTATGTAAGAGGAGAGCAACGGCAGGCAGCAGCAGGGTGACAAAAATCTAGTGTGAAAAACGCTCATACATAATTACAAACACACACCAAACGACAAACAAGGAGAAAAGCGTAAGCATAAGTATGTATGAGTGCCTGATAATGCTTTAAATTCGACAAAATGACGCCGTGAGAGGGGCCATATTGCAGCTTTAAATTATATTAATATGCAATTACCCTCTATAATACAGTTAAATACAGTAATTCGCCTAAAAATTTTCATACATACCAACTATTCCAATAGCAAAGCGCGAGCATAATGCGTGGGAAACGAAACAACACACTTGAACAATGGGTGAGAAAGGGAGATACAGGATGGATGATGACAGCAGCACACCACACACACACACACACACTCACACACACTTCAACTTCAACTTCCCCTTTCCCCGTACGACAATCCAAACCAAACCAAACCAACCCAAACCCAACTCTTTCACACACACTTCACTATCCCGAATAAAAGGGGGGAATAATTTGCTGTTATTTGGCACAAAACACGTCTTGGAAATTGGATGATGGGAAAAATATACTAAAACAATGCCACAATTAAAAGACCACTTCAGGGTCTCTTTGGGAAGTTGTCGTCGCCAAAACGGTGCTAGAGCTATTATTTATTATACTTTTGTTGTTGTTGCTTATGCTGCTTATGGTGCACAATACACTGACACACATTTTTAAATAGAGAAGAGATACTTTTCTTTCCTCTGCTTCCTCTTCAGCTTTTCAGCATATCTTTTTTCTGCATTTACTTGTCACCCATATGCAGGGGCGGGGGGCAAAGTGAACAATTTAACACACCTTTCGCTATGTCGAAGGAAACACTGGTCGTGTAATAAGAGCAATATTACAACATTTTATCAGGCGAACTTTACTTCAAAAGCAAAAAAACGCGACGAGCAACGCGACAACAAATGTCCGGCACCAACGAGCAGTGTGACCACAGACGTCATTCACCGCAATTCCAGCTCTTACGTTTCCATAATACCAAAAACGTAGTGCAGAATGTCAAAACAAGTATTTTCTATCCCCGCTCTGGTTCCACTCTGCATTAAGCATCCAAAATTTAAAACAAAAAATGTACACTTTCGCAAGCCAAGTCTCGATGAATTCTTCGTGGCAGTGGCATTCGAGATTTCTGCAATCAGTAGAACTTTGTTTAATTTTTTTGCGATAAATAATTCATTGTGTACCCTGTTTTGGCTACACACCTTGCACATTTTCAGTATTTTGAGTATTTTCTAGCATATTCAAAATTTCCAGTATTTTGTAAGACGATGTATAAATATGTAGCTGACATGTAGCAAATGTGTAGTTACCATGTGAAAAGTTAATTTTGTCTAGCATTTCATTCAAACTATATTTGTTTAAGCCTTATTTTATAAATAATCAAAAGAAAACGAGTACTTTAAACGAGCAAGTTCCGTAGAAAATTGATTCGTCAATTGGATAAAATTATATTTCGAGGGCAGGGAGTCAAAGCTAGCGCCTAATATCAAACGGAATATCAAAATCGAGGAATATGATCGGCAAATAAGGACAGAAAGCGCTGATTTGTTGTCATTGTCATTGAACGTAAACAGAGTGTCGAAATTTGATTTGATTTGAATTTAATTAATTAAAAGCAAAATGAATCCGCTAACAAATATGAAAAATGTGCTGAAACTCAGCGAACACGACCTGCAACAGGGTGTGGGTAAGAAGAGCTGGCACGACATGTACCGCGACTCGGCGTGGATCTTTGTGGCCGGCTTTCCGTACACACTCTCCGAGGGCGACATCATTTGCGTCTTCTCGCAGTACGGCGAAGTGGTCAACATCAATCTGGTGCGCGACTCCAAGACTGGCAAGTCCAAGGGCTTCTGTTTCCTGTGCTACGAGGATCAGCGCTCCACTGTGCTGGCCGTGGACAATCTAAATGGCATCAAGATCATGGAGCGAACACTGCGCGTCGACCATGTGCTGGACTACAAGCCGCCCAAGGAGAACGAAAAGATGGACGAGGAGACGCTGCGCCTCTACATGGAGGGTTGTGCACCCAGGCCACAAATGGGGGATGTTAAGACTGAAAGAAAGGAACACAGAAACAAATTTAAAGGCAAATAAATGTGAATTTAATATTAATTTTTATTAATTTTCAAATGTAAGACAAACTTAAACATTTTATTTATCATCGGCACTGGCAAAGGAATCCTCCTCATCGGAGTCCAAGTCCTCGGGCTTAAGCTGAATGGGAGGATTCAAGCCCTCCTCGGCCATTTCACGCATAATGCGACGCCTGTAACGCTCATAGGCACTGCCACGCTCACGATCCGTGTTACAGAAGTCCACATCATCCGTAAAGCTGTCGTGTGAGGTGTTAATCGAATGGACATAGGGATCATGATATGTGTTATACCCCTCCGAATCGCTGGATGTGACATTTCCATCCTCATCTTCGTCGTCGTCTGTGAAATAGAGCGATTAACAAGGTTATTGACCCTTAAGGATCTTTCAATATCTTTCACTTACCAAAAACAAACTTGTTCATTTCGCGTGCCAGCTCATCATCCGATCCCATGGCTGCTTCCTCATCATCGGGATAATCATTGGCATAGTAGTTCTCCTGATTGGAGTCCTCCGAATCGCACTCTTCATCGGCATCATTGTAGCAGTCCTCTAGGACTATATCACCCATGGGTATAAAACTGTAGACATTTTCAAAAAAATTATTTTACTTGTGAATTTTGCATAGACTTTGAGAGTAGAGAACTTTTATGTGCTTATTGGGGGGGTATGTGATTCTGTAACTGAATTATAAGCGAAGTATTTCTGTTTAGTTCTAAGCAATGTGGAGACTGATTTGTAATGATGGCTAGGGAAAACCCTCTCAAGATCCTGCTTCACTACTTAATATAACATACCAAATATTGCTCAAAAAATGAGTAGTTCTCTTTAAGTAAGAACACTATGGACCCAAGAAAACATTTATCTAAAAATGCAATTTAAATGGAAAATATTTTGTTCTGAATTTTTAAATTTCAATCTGTAGTTTCATGGTTTTTATTATGATGTCTACAAAATTCGAACAAGAGCAGCTTCCAAAGTCACACCTCATTTATAGAAATCGTTGCAACTTTAATATATCAAGACATTTAAACCAAAGCAATAGCAGACATTTATTTTATCCATCTACCAAAGACACATGAGACCTTCCTTTAATCACCTGCAAATCTCCAACCGCTGAAGCTAGTCTTTTCTTTGTTTTCTTCATTGAAACGTCAGAGTTTGTTTTTTTTTTATTTGGTTTATTTATTCAGTTTATTTTTTTTGTAATCACGGGGGCAGCTCTAGACCCCAACAAACACTAAAAACTATGCACTTAATTAGACTTTAGCACAAGAGTTTCTCGGTTTACGGGCTTTCTGATTTCTTGTATTTTTGTTGTTTTTGTTTTGTGTGGAATGAAAGGAACAAGAATGAAACGAAACGAATAAATGAACACCGGCGGGGCGGGGCGCAACTGGCCAAAAAAATAATGGAAACACACACAACACAGACAAAATGGTACATGGTATGCGTATGGAGGGTGTGTGTGTGTGGTGTGGTGTGTGATATGTGGAACATATAGTAACTAAAAGCTATACAAAGCGAAAGAACTTATGCTAGAAATGTCACAGGCTTTAAGGCTCTACCGATTGATTGGTTCATACGATGTGTGGCAGAGGGCACGAGGAGTCCAGTGAAGAGAATATTTTCCTTTTTCATCTTTATCAGGCACTAAAATGGCTTACAAAACAGATTCTTCTAAAGGGGTTACTATAATAATTGTGATATAATGATATAAGAGTGATGTCTGCCCCGCTCTCTTGGTTGAACTTTGGCACTAAATTTATGGGACCTTTATGGGATTTTCTATCGATTTCTTAGCTTAATTTTATGCTGCTCCTTTATAGCGATACTTTGGGCAGGCAATTTGTCTTCTAGCAATTATAATTCACATCAATACAGATGCATAATTCTCTAACGAATTGCACTTTCGTCTAATTTGATTATTTTCTTTATATTTGTTAGCTTGATGCTTGCTTTGGGTAACTAATTTTTGCGATCTAGCAATTTTCTTTACCTCTGGAATAAGGTATTCACAATTGGTCAAGATGTTTGTGGCATCTCTTTCTTATAGCTACGAACTTTATGTGAATTTTCTCTACATATCTTAGCCATATTTTTGCTTTTATTTATAGCGATATATTTGGGGAGTGCTTTATCCCCATTGGCATATAATTATACCCGACACTCAGAGAGTATAGGGATTTACAAAGCCATTAGGTTTTTTTTTGTTAAATATTGTAGATGCATTTTCGACTTAAATTTTATTGTAAACTTAAGGATTATTATTGGATTTTTTTGTTATGATTTTGTATCTTGCTTTGGTCTTGCTCCATCCAGTTCTTGTTCTAAGATTAAGGAGTAGATTTAAGATGCCTCTTACAAAAACGTTTTTATAATGATTTTTCTTGTTCAATTTCAAAATAGAATCCTCTCTTTTGTTGCTGGATTTTAAGTAAGGATCAAGTCGGTCTCCTTCGGCATAAAATCGAAGCGTTTCCTTGTCTGTCTCAAGGTGTTCTCTCCCTGCTAGACTTTATCTATAAAATGTTTTAATGATGTTTTTCAGCAAGCAGATTATTTTGTTTATAAATGCATTTCCTTGTTAAAGATTTCTCAATTTTCTAAGATCAAGCAGTTCGCTTTCGACCAAGTCGCATCTTCTTTTTTTTAAATTTTGCAGGTTGAAGCCGTAGTCTCGCTCTTAAACTTCGACTGGTAAGTATTTGAAGATCAAGTAGATTGTGTTTTCATATAGATCCATCTGCCTGCTCCTTTAGATCATGCATAATCCATATAAATCCGCTAAATATTTGGCATGCCTCTGCCATTTTTGCTGCTCTTTCATTGAAGCGCAATAGCTGCACCACACATACATACATATCATATATCTAATGAATTATAAACTAATCAATCGATAGAGTCTTAAACAGTTTTTGTCATATTAGTGGGCGGGCGCCTTGGGGCTGTGGCTGTGTGCCTGTGTGCCTGTGTGTGGCAGGGCAATCCTTTCATTCTTTGGATGAGGGGCTGGGGCTTTGTCTCTGCTGCTGCTTTGTCTCTCTCTCTCTCTCTCTCTTTCTCTCTCTGTGGCAAGTTGTGTCCTACTACCAGTAGCAGGTGTAGTAGTAATTAAACGGATAATACAACCTTTTATAGAGAACGGAATCGGATACGGAGTATGGGTTGGATTATTGAGCAGTAGACATGATTGTTAGTTTTGTTGTTGTTTGTTTAATTAACATTAAAATTAATAGGATAAATGCGATAAATGAGACGACTGGCCACGAGGATTACGCAAAAAAACAGCCCAACAAACAGTAAGGCAGGGGGAAGGGAGGAGGCACACACACACCACCCACATATATATACGTATATACATACACACACACACAAGCACCTACAAAATACAATACACAGGCCAATGGGAGAATGGCTTAATTTGGCTGCTCATCATCCACTCTACATAAAGGTATTCGTGATGCTAAACGTTTGCTCATGTGGTTCAATGTGTATGACGAACCTTAGATAATTGTCATCCATCATATCGACATAGGCCGCCTGCATCTCATTCTCGGGCACATATAAATCGTAGACATAGCCAATATCCGAATCGGCTGGCTGCTGTTGATCCAGCTGCTGGTGGCCTCCTCCTCCCGGCTGCCGTTGTTCCTCCTCTGTCAGCAGTCCTCCTGCTGCTGTTGCTGCGGTTTCTATGTCTCCCGCCGCCCCTGTTCGCTGCTGCTGCTGCTGATGTGATTCGATATCCAGAATTGTAATCTTAGCGGCTGCATCATCTTTGTTGTTGTTGCTGCTGCTGCTGCTGCCGCCTGCCGCACCCTCGTTCTCATTGATGTCATCGAGTGTAGTCCTTAAGCAGTTGACCACACGGAAACGCTGCTCGCGTGTGGTTTGTTGTGCCTCCAAACGCTGCCTGTCCCTGCGCAGGGCACTGGCAATGGCCGCAGCATTCGATTTTTGTTGCACTAGCTCCTTGGCCGTAGCTTTGTTCATTCGCGCCGCTGCAAATTGTTTTGTGGCGCTGTCATCCTAACGTAAAAGAAAACGAACCTTAATATCTACCGAATATCTATATATACCCCATTTATGGCCCCACTCACCTGCTTGGTCAGGGTGCCGGCAAATTTCAGCACGGTCGTCAGCTCGTCTTTGTCCGCGGCGTCGGCGGATGCGGACGGATCCGCCCCCGGCAGCAGTTGTGCTGTGCCCAACGCGTTCTCATCGCTGTGCAGCCGCCGCCGTTTGCCGTTTAGCACGAAGGCCGTGTGTGGTTCTTCATCAATCCGCCGCTTAATACGCACCACAGCAGGCATTTTTCTTGGCTTTTTTTTCGTTAAAAATTTGCAACAAATTCGGTTTCGATTCAATAAAAAAATGTGTTGGACGCGCAGTGTGACTGTATATGCCAAAAAATACCATAAGATCCAACGATAGTTGGAACGATATTTGTAGCAGGAAGTTATCGCAAATAAATTATATATGGAAAGGGATATATATATATAGATATATATTTTGGTTTGGGCTTAGAAAGCAAAGCGCTTTTATAGAGCTTTTAAATATTCCTTGGCATTATTTTCACGGAAGTTATTCAAAATTTTCAATTTTAATTGATACTTTATGGCGATATATTGGTATTTTTTATGTTGAAAACGGAAAACTCACCTCTCACCAAAAACCGTTTGAGGAGATAACCATTTGAAAATGCTTTTTCATTTTTAGAGTTTTCTTTTGCTAAATTAGAATACAAGAAATAACACCGCTTAACAGTATTTTCCCATTAAAATATTATATATTCTAGATGATAGAAAGAGGCGGCCAAAAAACGGCAACTCGGCCGGGCGACCCTTGACTTGCCACCCATCATTGTTCCAACCCCACTCCCACCCAACACCCACACACCGGCTCAAAACAGCTGACACACACTCACCAAACAATAGTCTCGCTCTCTTTCGTCCTCTTTGGTGGGTGTTGCTCTCTTTTCGTCTTTCGGCTGTGCTTCGTATGCCACTTCGGCCTTGAAAGCCTCCCCCACAATAACGTATCCTGATCAGCATGGAATCGGCATTCGTTTCTCTTTGCTGGCGTCGCGCGGTTCTATTCTGCGAGTGGACACGGAACGCATAGCAAATATTTTTGCCTACAATTTACGTGCTTTGTGGCAACACCAAAAATTCAAGAGCCTCCTACCAAAATGGGGCTGTGTGCAGGTGTTTGGCTGTGGCTGGGTTTTTAATCAACGCCAAAAGTGCAATAAAATTAAAGTGTGCGTCGCAGATTGAAGCCATTTTACCGGTTGACAACAATCTTGCCGCCGCAGCATCATACCGCGTCTGTGTGTGTGTGTGCGTGCGTGTGAGTGTGGTGCTCCCTCGTCTCGTCTAGTTTTCGCGCGCGGAAAAATTTTGTTGCGGCAAATGTGTAAATGTGTCGCGATTTTTGGGCTCCAGCAACACCCACGCGCGAATAATTTACAGACAGGCCCGAACATGATTTAAGGGCACGCCGATTGCTATCAGTGAATGCCGCAATTATGTTTTAATTGGCGCTAAATGGTTTACACACAAACAAAAGCCGTGAAAGAAAGGATTAGCAGCAGCAGCAGCAGCAACGACGGGAGGGGAAGGCGTGTTTGTTAAGGTGAGTGGTTTGTGCATGTGTGTGTTTGCGTGTGTGGGTGTATTTTTTGGTTGTGTGAATCTGCCGCCAATTCCAATAGGAAATTTACCGTTTAATAGAGTTAAAATTGAGAGGATTTTGGGAAGTGTTGGAATAACAAAAGAGATTATTGGGCCTAGGAATACCCTATAATTGAATTTGTTTTCTGTTTAATCAACTTTGGGAACCAAACCAATTAAAATTTAATGCTTTTAAATTTACGTAAGAATTTTATTAAAAAATAAAGACAAAATTTCAGAACAAGAGAAAATGGGATAAAATAAACGCTACGTTTGAATAATAAATGTTAACTTTATTTTTAAGTGTTAGCTCTAAAAACCAAACGAATTTTATGGTTTTTGGTGGATGGATAGAAAATAGTTATCTCATTGGATACCCAGAGATTTTAATTCAAATGTCAATAAATCGACTGATGTTGATGATGATCGATGATGTTAAAGAAATCAGGCACTTTGCCGCATCCCGCTCACATTTACTTACATCTGCTCGACTATAAAATACCCTATTATGAGGCAAATTAATTTCCCCTATATTTTATAGGCTTAAACTCCTCTAAAATGCCGCCCATAAACAAAATCTAAATTTAGTGCATGAAAATAGTGAAAAAGAAAGGTGTTTCGAGGCACCTGCTTTTGTGTGAGGGTTGTCTGCCTCCTTCCACCTCCACGCTGTCGTTCATCTCCCGCCTCCCACCTCCCAGGAAACCTTCGGTGGGCCTATAAAAATATTTACGAGTAAATATAACAGCCTCCACGGCTCTACCTCCTCGCCCGCCTGCTCTGGCCACCTCTTTTGACCCGGGGACTATCCAAACATATGCTACGGGGAGCAGACTTCCTGTTTTATTTATGTGGCGGGCGTCAAAAAATTTGCCATCGCATGAATCATCTGACGCGAGCTCCCCAGGACCAGGACCACGACCACGACCACGGCTTTTCCCCATTGTACTATGTAATATGAGCCTGCTGCTCACGTGGATGTGGATGTGGAGTGGGAGAGAGGACAGATCCTGGATGCGTTTGGCATAATAATGAAATAATAATGTCGCCTTTTGTTCGCTTTTGGAGGTGTCTCAATGTCTCTGGCAATAAATTAATGGGATCTGCACATAAAACACGCATATAAAAAGCACCCTGCAGGTTGTACGAGTATTTTCCTTCGCTCTTGATTATGTGACACGCAGCAGCTTCCTCATGTGACAGGCAGAACCAGAACCAGAACCAGCACCAGGACCAGGACCTTCTTTCTCCTTTGCCACCAGTCAAATCTAGGGGAGTGATTTTCCGTACTCGTGGGGTGTGGTGGCTCGGTTGGGGGGTGGGTTGAAAACCTGGCGGCAACATTGTCAGCTGTTGCCGCTTCTTAGCCGAAAAACTAAATTAGCATAAAGATGGGTTTAAGTTGCCGCCGTTCCGAAATGCGTGTCCTAAGACAAGGGAATGACGATGCCCAAGGATCTCCCTGATAAAATGCTAATCATGGAACTTACAACAACATTCTTGTTTGGGTTTTCCGCAGCCATTGCTGCCGTACCCCCCCGCATTTTGGTGGTTGATTGCCGGCTGGAAAAAAAAGTAAAGTTAAGCAAAGAAAACTCCTTGAAAAACTTTTGCACTTTCGCTTTACACAAGTTTGTTGTGTCGTTTATTTTCGATGGTAAATCTCAGAGGGTATGATGTTACTTTGGGTGAGTTTGTGACGTTTTCGTATAGATTTTGGGGAGGAAGTATTGGAGTTGGGAAGTTTCTTTGTGGAGTATACAAATTTGCAATAAACTATGATTTTATGTGAACTATAAGAGTCGGGAGCACTCGAAGCAAATTTACTATTGTTTTCCAAGTTTTCTTCAACTGGAAAACCCAGAAGAAAGCGTATCTCTCAGTTCGACTTTGCCCAAACAACTCAAAAACATTATTTACTTTTTCTGCCCTACGCTCTTTTTGTGCAACACATTTTTGATTAGCTTCAAGTTCAGGCAAAGATGAGAGGATGCTAGGAATGGGGTCGGGGAGGGTCGCCTGCTGTGCGGGGGGGCTGGGGTAGGTGTTTTAATTTTTGTTTAAACTTTGGTCGAGGCAAAAACACCTTGGGGGCAAGCATCTGCTTCAGCTTGGGTCGAGTCGAGTCGAGTCGAGTGTCTCTTTGTGGCTTTGACAGCTTGTGGTTGTGGGTGTCTCTCTCTCTCTCTCTCCTCCCTCTTTTGTCTGTGGCAGGATGAATGCCACATCATCATCATATATCCTTGTTAATTTGTCTAGGGGTTGGATTTTTGGGGGAGCAGAGAGTGTGGGAGGAGGTACGGGAGGTACGGTACCTCTTCATAAATCATTATAATGCATTTTGTTTGGGACAAGTTGTTACGGTCAAGTGTTGCGGTCATTCCAATAACATATTCATCATCATCATTGAGAGATTCGGAAATGGGCAGGAAAATGCGGATTGGGGGGGAAGAGCAATTTATAATCCTAAGAGTGGGACAACAGATGGGGGGATGAATATTCGAGGATTTTTGGATTGTTAATATGGTTTTGGGGATGAAAATAATGGGAGAAATTTTAGATGAAATCGAATAGAAATTAATTTACACCTAGAAAAAAGAGGAAAACCCCTATTAAAAAATACACAAAATTGTACCCCACTTTCATCCTATCCTTTAAATGTTACTGTCCATTGTTCATTTGGCGTGGGAGGTGAGGAGAAGCACAAGAACACACCGTTAAAATTGAATCAAATTCCAATAAGACCACGCTCTGCAGTATGAGCAGAGGAGAAGAGGAGCAGCAATAAAAGAGCCGCATGGAATGAGCCTACGCCATGATGAAATCATACATATGTACATAAATGCATACATACATAATTTCATAATGGTCTCTCCGCGAAGTGCACCGAACTTTAACCATCTCGCTCGCTCTCACGCCCACTATACTAACAAGTGGCCACACACCTACACAAACGTTCACTCTCCTTATGCTTAGTAGTGAGAGATTGGAAGTGGAGCAAAAAGAGTGCATGCAATGAGCCGGTTGCGCAGTTACATCATCGGTCTTCCAGTTCCAGAAGCTTCCAATTCCCGGTTCGGTTTGCACGCGTTCCAAGTCAGCTCCGCGTTCTTTTGCCGGTTTCGGGTCGGAAAAAGCGGGAAAATGGTGAAAATCAATCGGAAAATAGTGTAGCTTGTGTGTGTTAGTGCAGTGCAGTGAAAAATATCAACAATCCTGGCAAGAAAGTGTTAAATCTACGAAAAGGCGAAGCAGCGGCATAAAATGGCAAATATGTGAAAGTGTAATGAAAAAAGTGAAAGTCCAATGCAACAAGTGTGTTAAACATTATTTCATTCTTTTATTCTTGTGCAAAAAGCAGCAAAAATGACAGAGAAGCACCCTACTTTGGTTCCGTTATGTCCGTGGTGTCGCCCACAATTTTTTCGTGCGCTCACGAGGTCTTGCGCTGCATGTGTGTGTGAATTGCAGAAAGTCTACACATCTATTGCGCACCCTTTCTAACTCTTGCCTACGTGACTTCGTCGGCGCTTTCGTTCCAAGATGTCTCCATATTTGGTGAGGGGAGATGATGTCGCTCTCTCTCTCTCTCTCTCTCTCTCTCATTTCTCACGTGTGCGCCAAAACGGGATAAAGCGGAAATTGAAAAGGGCGAAATGGCGCTGAAAAAAGAGATCGCAGGTGGAAATGTGAAAAGTGTGTGAAAGTGAAGTGTGTGTGTGAAGTGCAGTGCAGTGTTTGTGTCGTTTCGTACCGTTCGAAATCGTCGTACGTTCCCGAAATCTCACGTTCTTGTTTTTTCGTTCGTCGTAACCTCGAAATCGTTTGTGCAAAATGCAACGCGTTATTCCCGCTCCCTTTCTAACTTTACCAGTAATAGGCGGGTGAGAGGATCAACATGGCCAAGGTGACTTCGACAGCGCTCTCATTCCAAGATGTCTCTCTAAAAGGTGAGGCCTTGAAGTTGTGACTATCTCTCTCCCTCTCTTGTTCGGCATGTGTGCTGCTGGAGTTTAGCAAAATATGTGTGTGCTATGGGAGTCTTAGCTATACTGGCGCACCTTCTTTTAAGCTTTTTCGGTGATGGGCATTTTGTTTTTTTTTCTTCTTCTTAAACCCGTGCACGTATGATTTTCTTCCCTACCTACTCTTCATTTTATTTAAATACAAATAAGAAAACATTTTGGAAAATATTATTACAATAAAAAAACAGCATACCCTCATATATTTATACACAAAATACACAAATAAATTCACAAAATATCACGTTTTTAATTTATGCTTTTTTTGGAGCTTGCAATTTAAAGATTTTTGAATCTCTTTTGATATAAATGGCTTAAAATGTGTGAATGGATGATAAATATTTTAAAAATGTATGACATGCCACAAAATTGATTGAAGCCGATCAAATATTCAAACCCCACCATACGCTTTTTCCATCCCAAATGCCAAATATAGACATAAATTTGGGAGTTTTTCACGTTTCCAGTTCTGTTCCATTTTTCTGTGTTTTTTTTTGTTGGCGGGTTGTATGCTCAATTATTCATCAAAGTCGATGACTGTGCGAATCGTGTGAGAGGGGAGAGAGTGTTATGGCTTATGGATTGGGATTGGGATTGGTGTTGGGTCCTGGTCGCCAATTACAAAAGTAAATAGAAATCCGCTGCCACTCCTGGTATATGGCACCAGTCGCAGATATAGTACTCCCTTCGATAATACAGCCGTCGTTGCACCCTTCCGACACAAATCACATTAAATTCTGCTCGTGCTCATTACGGACGAGCTGCCTTGGCAGGTCCTGGGGTCCTGCGGACTGGACGCACTTTCCACTTTCACTCTGCAGCAGAAGCAACCCTCATTCATGGGATGCAGCGGCGGGCAGGACAGGACAGGACAGGACAGGAGAATCCACCCCCATATCCGACCCTCGACGCTCCACTCTAATATCATTTTGCAATTTGCACTTGGCAAATAAAGGAGTGAATGCTGTGGCAGATAAAACACTGTTCCTGCTCCTTTGTTCTTGTGGCAGCCAGCCCTCGGATACCCCACAAAAGGCAACAAATGTTTCCCTCAGCCATCGATAGCACTAGGACTGGGACCAGTGCCAGTGCCAGGACCTGGCTAACATACGAAATGCTATCCCCAAAACGCATTTTGTAGCCGTTTACATTTCAATGGACAAATGCTTCGGCTTTGGATCTCCTCTCGGTCCCTGCCAAAACGCATGCCACACATTGTTAAATAAATTATCGCCTGCGCTACGCTTTGTGGCAGCAGCCATCGATGAAATCGTTTCCATTGAGTCTTTGGTTTTTTTTTTTTTTGCGTTTGTATGGTTCCCTGTAAAGCGGGAACTGGGAATAGATATCGAATTTGGAAATAATTAAAACGAAGCGTAAAGTAAATATGTCAGGATATAATACGTAGCACAAGTCCCACTCTTAAAAATATTATAGAAAAATAAATCCAGTCTAAGAGAACACTAAAAAATACTTTAAAATTCTGAAAAATTATAAATACATACTAAAAGATTCTTAAATTTAATTCTTTTAATTAATAAACTTGAATAATTTTCTAGATAATTATTCTAAACACACTAGAAAAATAATCGCCCAGGAAAAATTGCAAAAAATATTAGAGATAAACAATAGAAATATTCGAAAATTCTGAATATACATACCATGAAACGTTTTAGGGTACGTTCATAGTCGTTGCCTTATCAGGAGCATCATATTACGGTTCTGTCTGGACCGCTATTGGGGGGTTCCCAGCTTCCCCACAAAACTCCCCCTTGGACTCTGTCTGCCCCTTGGGTACGTGGATGGATGGATGGATGGATGGGTGCCCGTACAGCCCGGGGGGTTGTGCACCCAAAGCATGTGGGCGCGCGTTTGTTGCTTGTGGCATGATTGACATGCCCCTCACATCCATACACATGCCCCACACGCACACACTCGAGCACACACACACATACCGATCTGCGCTTTGTGACAAACAGCTGATTGCGTGTCTGCAATGTCCTTGTGCCTCCTGGATGCCTCCTTTCTTTCTCTGTGGCATGATTTATGTTTCCAATTGAATTTCTTGACTTTTTCTTCTGTCATCCTGATAATGGGTAGAGGGGGTCGACACGTGGCCGGGAGGGGGGGGCCAAAAGGAACTCTCTGCTCCCTCCGTACAAATTAGCTCATTTTCCGCTACACTTGGCTCACGTGCTCGCTCGTTAGCATCCTGGGAGCAGGAGGAGCAGCAGGAGCACCAGCAGGTCACTGACACTTGTCCGACGTTTCCCCACCCACCAAACACAAACACACACACTCACACACAGTTTACCAATGGAGTCTCTCAATGAAAATGCGGGCCATTGGGCAGCAGATGTTTGCATTTTCTCAACTTGCCAAACTTACGAAACGTTTTCTTATCGAAATGCACTCAAAGAAATTTGAGGGAAGTTCTTAGAAAGAATCACAAGAAAATATACAACTATGGAAATATTTTTTAGGCAGCCTTTAAAACGATATTTGGATGTCCTTCTTTCGATCATTTCATAGATACATACATATTTATAGATTATTCCGCCAAGTAATTTCTCGCAGTGTATTAAGTTAGCCACGGCACAGAAATCGGAAGGGAGTGAGATTCCAGAGACTGTCGATGCGATGCCACCTCACATGTCACGTACTTTTTTTGCCCAGCTTCAAATTGCCTCAAATTGTTTTTCGGCCATTCTTTTGCTCACACATTTGACAGCCCAATGGTATAGTGCTCCTCCTTTTCGCCATCTAATAGCCAACCAATATGAGTCACAAGTCTTCAACTTCTTTAAGGATATATGTATGTACAATATGTGTAGAGCCCCCTATCCTTTTCTCACTTCCTCTTTGGATTTTAGTTACATTTTGTGTTTGGATTTGTGTGTGTGTGGGTTTTTCTTCTTTATTTTTTTTTGGGTTGCCTAGCAGTTTATCTGCTTGTTGACAGCCGCCCAAAGGGAATTAGTTATCAAAAGGCGCATAAATCCATTTTCATTTTCTAGCATTTTCCAGCTTCGTCTGGGTTTTTATTTTCTCTGCTGAATAAAATATGAGTGGGATTGAAAATTGAGTGGGGATGTGTGGAAGAAAACCTCTTTAAAGTTTAGCTCAACTTTTAATTTAAGGGAATAATAGATGGCACTTAGGGATGTTAATAAAAACAGGCTTTAAAAGGAATTTGGGGGGACATTGAAAAGGGACTTCAAAAAGGGAAAAAGGTCTGTAATAGGAAGGAAAAGTACAAGTTAGTTTTAAACTTAAAAAGCACTGAAAAGATGTGTGTAAAAATAGAGAAAAATAAAAGGAACATATAAAAAAATTAGTAGAATATATTTTGGTAATAATTTAAAAATCCTATAAAATAAAATAAAAGCACTATACAATTTTTAGAAAATACTACAATTTCTGTAATTTCCTATCCATTGAAAACTGAAAATTTCCTATTTTATTTTTACAGGTATTTCCTTCAGACTTTTCTTCTTACCTCCTTCTTTTGCCTTCTTCCTGACCTTCTTTTCTCATTAGCACGTTGAAAGACATTTAATGGGAATTAAGGCCGAACAGAAAGTGCGTTCATCCGTTGCTCAGACGACTTTTATGGGTTTGTTCCTTGTTAATGCAAATACTCGTATAATAAAATTATTTACGCCATTGTTTAGCTTTGGTTATTAGATTCCTTGATTCGTTGGCACGCGATTGGGGGAAAATGGGAAAACCTACTTGATTTAACTGCCTCGAGATAAGTTCTTGGCCTTTTGTTTGGGGCCGTGTTGTCTTGGGCCCTGTTTTGATTTTGCAAGCAGGCCAAAAAACTGATAAACATAAATTTGAAGTGAAATAAGAAACATTGGCTGGCAGCAATAGAGGACAGGGGGACAGGGGACTCGAGACCCGGGACCCGGGACAGCGGACACGTGCTGCCAGAGTCCTGTGGCATGTAAAGCTATGCCACACCATTGACAGGACCCCATAGGACCTGTGACTACGACCTCTGGCTGTCCGTGTAGCGTCCTCCCTCCCTCTCCCTCTCTATTTCTCTGTATGGAGAGTGTGTTTGCATTTTAAAATCCACCCTCGGAAAAATCGTTTGCCAACTTCAATTTCAACCGCTGTCATTCGAGTCGAATGCCTGACTCCTCCTCTCGCGACTCCCATTCTCACTGTGTCATTCCCCAGGGCGGACAGTGGTTGCACAGTGGTTCGGTAGATTAATGGAAAGTGGCAAGGTATTTTTCATATTCCAATTCTGTGCATTTGTCCCACTGTAAAGTGGGCGCCACAGGCCATTTCATGGCTCTCTAGGGAGCTGGCAACGTTTCAGTGTGTTGCTTTTTGTAACCCCATTTGGCCTGCATTTTGCGCGCATTTTGATTTCGGATTTTCCGCCTGCCAATGGAAATACCAACGGAAAGGAAAGGTAGGACACATTTTTAGCAGAGTGGGGGAATGTCCACTCTTACACCTGTCCACCTGTACTACAGAGGACAACAGGGCAAGTGGCCAGTTCTCTCTCTCTCTCTCTCTCTCTCTCTCTGTTTGTTCGCTTTGGATACCGGTTCATTGGGGTTTTGGTGTATTTTTTCCTGTACTGTTGCTGCTGATGCATCCATCCATCGTCATCGTCATCGCAGTGGGTCCGTCTGGAGAGCGTGTCTGTAATTTGTTGCTGTGGCAAATTGTTGCTTTTAAAACCCTCCCCCCCCATCTGGATATACAATATTTTCCCCCTTTCTCTGGAATATTGCTCCCCCAATACTATAACGGAGGCTATCTGGCAGCATTTTCTCCCTGTCTATGTACTTTCCAAAAATTCAATCAAAAAACTACAAGCGTAAACAAGTGGGGTAACATTGGGGTTTTGTAGCATCCACTGAAAAATCCTTGTGTCTCCGAGTGTTTCGCCTTGTACGAACAGCACTTCAATTTCAAGTGTTTTCTTTTCCCTCCACTCGATTTTCCATCTTTTTCGATCTGTGGTCTTTTCCAAAATTCATGCCAAGAAAAAATGGTATGCAATATGGGGTTTTCGGTGTCCTTGTGCTTTTGCTGTTATGGCTATGGCTGTTGGCTGTTGGCTTATTGATGCTGTTTGTGCACCTGTTTTGGATACACTCTTGGCGGGGCAGGGGCAGGGGTCTCTAATATTTGTTTTGGGTGTTTTGAAGAAAAAGAATATATAGAAAAACAGTGTGTATACGCGAAATAAATATTAAAAATAATAAAAAATACTACCAAAAAATACTACAAATAACTAGAAAAAAAACGAATGAAAAAATCCTAAAATTCTATAAAATATTAGAAAATACTATACAAAAATACAATAAAAATTCCGATAAATACCTTAAAAATATTCAAATTGATTTGGTGAACAAATTGAAAATTTTGATATAGCTTATTATATTTTTTATATTTAAAAGCGTATTTTTTTCGCGTCTCGAAATATTTTAAAGTACCTTTTCCTACTTTTCGGTGTTAAAAATCGCAGATGGCTCTGCTTTTTGTGGCTTGGGGCCAAACTTAAAAACTGCCTGTGCTGCAATATTGCTTCAGAGACTTCATCTCCCACTGCCATTGCCAATCCCATTCCCATGCCTATCCTCCGTCTGTGGATCTCTCTTTCGAGCCGCCTGGATACACCTAACAGCCGTGCTAAGTCCTTGCCGGATTAGGCCTAAACGTCAGCCCCCAACCTCCCCCCAGTTTACGTTTATTCCCGAGTATTTGCACGCATTTTTGTGGCCAAGAAGGGGCCCTGAAAGTATGCTGCGCGAAAATTACGCAGGGAAAAAAGGAGGAAAAGCAGGAGGCTGGAAATAATAAGTAAAATACAAGAGAAAGGGAGGGAGCAGGGAGAACGTGTGCTGTCGCTGTTATCATTTGATTTTCCTTGGATGCTGTTTAACTTTCTTCCATCTTTTCATCTTTGATGCTCTTTTTGGGCGTAGAGTTGATTAGTCTGTGGGAAACACTTTGTGACCTCTAAAAGAAGAAAAAAAAATGGATCGGAAAACGATGGAAACTGTGGATATACTTTGTACTCTTGTCTCTGACTATTTTTTTAAAAATTATTTTGTGGAACTTTTGTTCCATAAAATATAAAACAAAAACGGATTATATAACTTTAAGGGTATTTCCTATGCTCTCCATTTCCATTTGATTTTGTGTTGCTTTTAGGGTATCGATTACTTCGTTATTCCTTGCGCCGTATACTTTTTTTTATTTTATTGCTGATTGTTTCACTTCTTTTCTGGGGATAACAATAAATTTTTATTGTTTGTTTGTTACGGCCGCATTTTGTTGCTACTTTTTGTTTGTTTGTTTTGTCTGTATTTTTTATTCTTTTTTCTTTTGGGTTTTAGTATTTATTTGGGGTTCGCCTTTGCTTCTATTGATTTTTGGTTGAATTTTGTTTGAATTTAGAAGTATTTCTGCTCTTTGCGTATACTTCTTTTCCGCTGTATTTCCTTTATTTTTCCCTGCAAAATGCCCTGCAGCATGATGATTGCCACTGACAAATGATCTTTGAACTCTTGTGTCTGTGGAGTTTTTCTTGAGGTTTTTCCTTGTGGCCTGAAAACGAAAGAAACTTTTATTTAATCTAATTAATTTGCTGCAGCGAGAAAACTGCTGTAAAGTTTATTAGGGTTTTCGTTTTGTTGTTTTTGTGTCTTAAGTCGCCCGTTTGTCAAATTTTCTCTCTCCCCCGGAAAACGGGAAAACTCGAAACAAGGAACAGACAACTCGAGACAAGAGGAACAGGAACAGAGGGAAGCAGAAGAAGTTAATGTCCCTGAACAACACCCAAAGGATAATGGAGATGGTAGGATGTGAAGTGTGGGCATGGGGATTCCCCTGAGAATTATCTCTGTAAATTGTCATAACTGTGGGACTTTTTTTATAATTAACTTCAGCATCGTCTGGGCTTATTCCCTTAACCTGTTGGACTTTGCCTTCCTATGGTTGGTTGATGGGGACAACTGTTGTCTTATTTTGCACAACTGTTGAAGAGTTTGCCCACATTCTCACTCTTTTTGGGATAGTTTTCCACATCTTTTTACAGAGTTTTCCCCATTTGTTTGGATAGTTTTTCACATCTTTTGGTAGTGTTTCTCCTTCTTTTGGAAGAGTTTTCCATGCGAACAAAGTTTTCTCTTCCCTGAATGATGTTATGAAGTTTCTGTGACTTGTTGAGGCACTCAAAAATTTGGCTTTGAGGATAATGAAATTGTTTTGCTGCTGGCAGAAGTATTTTAAGTGAATTTATGAATTTAAGTGAATTTGTGGTGGAAATTTCTTAGTTAAAAATGATTAAGTTTGATCTAATAATGTGTACACATGAATATATTTGTTGTCTAGGAAATAATGGCTTACAATGTGTATTTTTATTAAATATACACATAATTATATGAATTATGAACTCTTTCGCATCCCTTATGAGCTTATTTTCTCTCATAGTCCATGTAAATATTATTTATATCAAGCAAATATCAACAATCACAATTCTCTCGACAACATTTTCATTGCTTTTTTTTTTTCATGCCAGCAGCAATTCGATTTGTTTAAATCGTTTAATCGGATTATAATTTAAGTGTTTGTGGATGTAATGGAGTTTCAAATTAAACCCCTAAGAGGATTAGGGATTATTGCAATGTAGAGTGTTGTGTAATTGCTTAAATTTAGTGACATTTAAAGAGCCTGAACCCTTGGATTTGTTTTTGTATATTTTAAGTATATTTTTGCTCTATTCCGTGATGTTCCGTTCATGCATTTCAGAATTTCCTGTGGCAGCAACGCACTTTATTTTCTTAGTTTCTTAATTGAAAAATGTATAATTTATATGTCTGGTGTATATTTATTTTAATAGTGCTTCTCTCACACTGCTCCCCTGCCCCAAAGAGAGGGGCACATTCAACCCGTTATGTGCAAGGATACCCTCTATATCCCTTTTGCTTTTTGCACTACTTTGTCATAATTTGCAACTGCTGCAACACTGCATTTGCCTGCCACCCCAGCAACTACTACTCCTCCTTCCAGGTCCTTCGAGGTCCTTTGCACAACTGCTGTTCTTATTAACTGCTCAGCCATTTGGAGTTTTCCAAGAGGAGTTTTTCCGAGGAGTTAAAAGACAGCGCGGGGAGGGGGCAGGGCAAGGACTGCTGCAACGACAACACTTGACTGCATATCCTTTCTCCTCGTTGTTGTTTTTGCCTGGGCCTCTTCTGTGTATCCTATGTCCGTGTGTCCTGTGTGTCCCTTTGACTATGTCGCTGCATAATTTATGACTGCTTTGGCATTCAAGCTGTTTTTTGTGTTAGCCAACAAACAGGACCTCCCAAGGAACTCCTCCATGGCACCAGGACGAGCAAAACAGAACAGAACAGCACAGAACAGCACAGAACAGCACAGAACAGCACAGGAAGTGGCCTTAAATCAGCCTGCGAATCGATTGATATCCTTACGGAGGGAAAGAGTCAAGTGGAAGCTTTTGAAGGAAGCTTTAAGGAGGGCGCCCCAAGGACTCTAGGAGGAAACTCAATTATTGAACAATTTAATTTACTCGACTTTGCCGAACTTCCTGTTGCTTCTGGCCATCTCCTGATTAACATGTCCTTTATGCCACATTTATGCACCACACGGCACACACACACACACACACACACACAAGCAATCATCCTCCCACCTACCACACCCATCCGCCCATCCCCATAAGCAGCTAATAAATTTTGGGCCAGAATATGCCGCATATGGAAGGGACCCTCCCCGCCGCTGGAGGGCATACGAAGGACACGCTGCTGCTTTCATCCTATTTCCTGTTTGCTGTTGTTCCTGTTGTTCCTGTTCTGTTTGTAATTAGTGAAATTACTGGCACCGAAACCCCCAAAAACGAAGCTTCCCAACTCTTTCCCATAGCGGAACGCAGCTCCAACGAACCTCAAACTGAAGGGAGCCGCCTAACTCTTCCCTTAATATTTATGATTAAGCGCAGCTACTAACTCTACGCCAAATTATGATTAAAGTTGCGCCACGTTTTCGGGGGGCTGCCTGCTGTCAATAAAATGCATCATTAATTTTGAGCGGGGAAAAGGCAAAGGAAAGTGGGTTTAAAATATGACGAGAAGGCGAACTTTTAGTGGATGGAAACTGGGGAAATACTTCGCATAAATTTTAAAAATACTTTACTTTTAAGAAATGTGTAATTTCAAGACAATAATTATATGCATTCTATACGCATTGCTCAACCGCAGAATATATGTATATATACATTCGGGTAGAGCTTCAGGAGGAGTTTAATTGAAAGAAAATTGAAATGTCTGCTTTTCATGTTCGAGCTTCGATCTTTGTATGAAATTTATACTCTACTTGGAATTCTTCATCTCCTCAATTCCATGGCCCCCTAGATTCCTTTTCTTTATTGTTGGATTTATTTAATTTAATTTAATTTTTTTTCCATTTTTTTATTTTTAATTTATTCTACAATGCTTAAAAACAATCGCAACTCTTTGCCATAATTCCTATACCCTTCACTCTCGCTCTCACTCTTTCTCTCTCTCTCTCTCTACATTTTGAGTGCTGCCAAAAACCGCACGCGTCAGTCAACAAGTTTTCCCTCTACCTTTCCGCTTTTCCTTCATCGACTTTTATGGGAAACTTTTGCATTCACTGAAGGATGTAATTTCCTCATAGTATCGTTAAATATTGAACATTAAATGTGGTTGCGGGGAAGCGGTGCGGGTGGCCATAAAACCAAATGGGCCTTTGGAAAATTACAGCTGTTGCACGCCGACCTCTACGGCTATGGCTATGGAAAATATTTATATTGTTGATTATAGATGTCAACATTTATGACAGGCCACAAAAGTTAATTAGGCATAGAGAAATGGTGAAATTTTGGGTATAGCCCTGAAACTTTGTGAGAATATAGAGAGAGATATGGAGCTCTCTCCCTCTGTATCTGTTGGCTTAAACTGCATTCTAATTAGTTATCTGAAGCGTCTAAGCCATGATGATGAATGCCTAAGCAGTTTAGTTGCACAAACGAACAGAAACAGAGGAAACGGTGAAAGGAGGCCGCTCCCCAAGTTGGGAAGCTTAGTGAAGGAAAGTTTGTCTTTGGCAAACTTTTAGATATGGGTATAGCTAGAGGGGATACATTTTCGGGGAGATTTAAATATATTGAGGGACAGGAGAGGAGGGAAATTTCCATTTAAATAAGGAAAAATAAAAAAAGGAAAATAAGTTCTATGGGATGCTAAATACAAGATTTTGAAACCCCTTATTAACACTTTTTGTTTATGAAAAACATTTAATTTATATAAAAAATTCAATCAACAAATTTCTAAAAATAAAGTGTAGTTTTTGAAGACTTACGGAATCATTTTAAAATTAATTTTAGGTGCCAAAAACTGTATTTTCTCCATTCGATACTGATCTGAGCATCGCTTAGTACCCCTCCGCCCCGTAGCTGCTTCTAATTGCTTGGCATTGACTGTAAAAGTATTCCCAATGGCTTATTCTGGGTATCTCAGAGATCTCTATGTGCTCTGTGCGTGCGTGTGTGTGTGTGTGTGTGTGTGTGCGTGCGTGTTGCCTTTGGGCCATTTGTTGCGATTCTTTGTGCGTTTTTTGGCTTATAAATTTAGTCAAAGCACGTACCGTAAACTTGGCAATAAATCCGTAAGCCCAACCGTCCATGAACGCAACCCCCCCTGCCCCGCCCGTTTGAGCTTGTACCACTGCTCTGAATGTCCTTTGGCCTACACACATCTCCAACCCTGCTGTTCCTCCTGCTGTGGCGGAACACGTGGCGTATTAACAATATCGACATGAGTAAACAAATGCCCAAGGGGGCATGTAGCAGAGTGTGGCAGAAGGCAGGAGGCAGGAGGCAGCAGGCAGCAGGATGATGATTGCTAGAAGTAATTTACACTTTTACCAACTTTCAACTTTACGAAAAAACTTTTGCTCTTTCCCCAGCAAACAACAACAAAAAACTCGAAACGACAACAGAAATTAACACAAATGTTTCATAAACTGGCGTATCTTGATGAACAGGAAACGGGGAAAGGAAAAGGAAACAGGAGCAGGAAAAGCCATACCATACCATACCCACCCCCAGGACACGTGTTAAGTAGCCCTTATCCTTCGTGTGATATTGTGATTATCATCGGCTGGTAACATGCCGAACCTCCATCACGTCGACTACAATCGGAAGTATTCCGCCACGGAAACCATTCAGGTAAAAGTTTCTCTCTCTCTTTCTTATTTCTTTAATGATTTTTTCGGGTATTCTCCGAGTATATTTTAAGCATTCCCTTAGCATTTCCCCAGCCATTTCTTTAGCCTTTAAGTGAAGGCATTTACTAGCCTTCAAGTTGAAATGTGTTCCCGCATTTAAAAAGTACAACTTTGAGAGCGCGATAATTAAAAATAAAACGAAACAAATTTACGACGACGAGCACACTGGCACGCGACCAAAGTTGTGGGCATTCCCTCACTCCTCCAATAAGATATCTATTTTTCACACCCCCCCACAAGTCCAGGCGCCAAGAGCAGGAGCCAAAAGCAGCAGCCAAGAGCAAGAGCCAAGGCCAGGAGCCAGGAGCCAAGAGCCAATACCCCAGGACCTATGTCCGATTGGAAGACCGACCTTTCGTTTGACTCCTTTGCCCCTTGGACTTGATTGATGTGCACAACGTATTCTTCCTGCCCGTTTGTTTGAGCAGAGCTCAACGCGAATTAATTGAAGAGTTTTTTTTTTTTGTTGTACTCTTGCGGGGCAGGAACCGGAGGCAGTCTTCGAGTCCAACCCCCCAAAAGACACGCCTACTGTCCCGCTAATTGCTGTCATAAATTTTGGAACTCAAGTTGGTAGCCAACGAACAAAAAAAAAAAACACATTCTTTCGGCAAATTGTTGTACTCTTTAGATGGGGAGTAGAGGGTTAAAGGAGGTACATATGTTGGCTATGATGAAAGGGTAAACAAGGAATGCTCAATAGTTATTTGAGACGATTTTACTTCCTTACTCTAAACTGTACTCTAAACTCTAAATAAATATAAATAAAAATAGTATTAATAATATAATACAAATAATAATAATATTAATACTAATATATATATACTAATATATATATATAATACTAATATATATATATAATACTAATAATATAATACAAATAATAATAATATTAATACTATTTTTATTATTAATATTATTTTGTTTATATTATTGTAATTATTTTACAAATTATTCTCTTTAAATTATTATATTCCATATTATTATCGATCAAAAAAGGAGGGGCATCTCTTATTCGATGTACATATCTGTGGAGAAGGGACGTCCTTCTCTCATTTGTTTTTTTGGTTAGCATGTTGTCTCAGCTTTGGCTGTTCCCACTGCCACTTCTCTCCCCGTTTTCCCTCGCCCATTTCTCTGGCTTTTCTCTTTACCGAAAAAAAGTTAAGCATAAAAACCATCGTCGGAGAAAAGTCTGTCTGTCTGTCTGTCCCACCGCCGGCTGGCTGGCTGCTGCTGCTGCTGCTGCCACTGTTGCTTTTTATTTCATTGTGTTTTTTGTTTCAACCAAAACGTTGCTTCCGCATTCATTTTCCTCTACAGCGCAAGAGAGATGGCTACAAAGGAGAGAAAGAGCGAGGTGCATATATCCCGTGTCCGGGTCTCTCTCTCTCTGTGAAACTTGATTAAGTAGTTTCCGCGTGTTTTTATTTGCACAATAAAAGCATAAAAGGAGTCCTGCATCGCTCCTCCCGTACTAAAGTTTGCCGAGGGCGGGAAGCAGCGGAAAAAGTGCTCTCGAGTGCTAAATATGTGAGGGAATTCCCTGTACTATGCCCCCGCCGTTCCCATATGACTGCTGCTCTGACTGCTCCTCTGATTCCATTCTGCCAGACATGCTGGCGTCTTTTTTTTTTTTTGCTATTTAAGCTAGTATTTTTATGGCTTTGCTGTGCGGAATGATAACGTTATGACTCCATTGGTGACAAGTCGTGGACGTGTTAGAGTTAACAGATCTCTCACTCTCGTTAAGAGGAGAAATTCCAAGGGATAACTTCAATCCGGGGAATCTATAGCATCTATTTTTCTATAAAGATTCTCTTTTAAGAATTTATTCCCCTTCAAAACGCTCTCAAACGTCTTCTGTTTCTCCAAATTCTCAAATTTTCTAGAAAGTTTATTAGAAAAAATCACTGCCTACATTTGCGTAAGCTTAATCCTTTTGCTTTGTGATTCCCAACTAGTTCTGTTTGCAATCGAGAAGAATGCCTTATGTTTCGGAGCTATAGTTATCACTCAGGTTTCTCTTCAATTGTGTCGAATAAATCTTTCGCCTTTTACTAAAGATTTCCGTGGAGAGGGGCATTTTAATGAGTTTTCATTAATTTTTAGACTAGCGCCTGGGGGTTTAACACCGCCGGGCCAATAACAAATAAATACCACACCAAAATGGGAAAGATCCTCTTGAGGGAGAAGAAAAACTTAAGGAAATGTTAAGAAGCGACTTTTTTATTGTCTTGTTCAAGGTTTAAATTAGGCTAGAAATTATGCAATTTTCCAACCTTCAAGCAGACAGGAAAATGATTTTGGCACATTAAAAATTGGAATTCTCCTCTAAATCTTCAATTATTAATTCCAATGAAGTCTACTCGAATTATAGAAGATACCCAAACTATCGAAAAAGTAGCCCAAATAATTGCTTCCGTATCTACTGTTCAAAATGATTTCTATAGAAATCTGTGGCACATACCGTGCCATATGCTGCCGCAGTCGCTGCCGCACTACTTATAGACCCGCAGACGCTTTGCCCCATTAAAAATGATTACAGCAAAATGCCTTTCCGTTGGCACAAGGACTCCCGGCCGCACGGAGCGCGGGGGGCAACAGTCTCTCCGGCCACAAAAGTAATTTCACTTTTCGCCGCATATGCTGCCCTCTTTCTTTTTTTGCTCTTTTTTTTTTGGCAAAACAAACAAACATAAATATGGATTTCTCATTAAAATGCCAGAGTTATGCTATGCGAAATGATGCTGCTGCCGGCACGTAGAAAGGTCCCGCAAGGACTCTCCAGTAAGAGGAGTCTCGCGCAGGCGCTGCGGCTTTGTTGTCGGCCTCGCGCCAATGTCAATGTCGTACTCTTTGTGAATGAAACTCTCTTGCTCTCGCTCTCTCTCTCTCTCTGTCTCTCCGGGAGTTGGTCTCTCTTCTTTAGCCTAAAAGTCACGTGCTGGCATTGAAGGAATTTCATAGCCGGCTTTTTGAGTGGAAGAAGCAGAGGAGTCGAAGAAGAAAAAGTGTTGGAATGAGAGGTGGAATGAGAAGAGGAATGAGAGCCCCTAGGAGCTGCCGTTTTCTCTTCTTAACACTCAACACCCCGAAAGCCAGGAGCCGAGTGCCGTGGCGGTAGGGAGGACAATGTGACGCATTTGTCATGAAACGGATTTCCGGTATTGTCGTCGCTGTCTCCACACCCAGCCACCCCTCTTCCCCACCCACTTAGAGGACACTCTTGACTTTCTCCTCAGCCTGCGAACGTGAAAACTTGTTCAATTTTTTATGACAAAGCAGGAACGGAAAGCCAGGGGCAAAGCAAAGAAATGGGAGAGTGGTAAAAAAGCTGCAAGAAAGCAGACAAATTAAAGCCAGAACCGAACGAGGTTTTACATACACTGAAAGTTGTGTATTTTATATGGTAGCCAAGGCTATAGCCCATCAATTTTACCTATTTCAATGGTACTTATGTATATAATTTGCAAATACATATAAGAATATATTTTTTGTTTACTATTCTTTCGAAACCGAAAATATACCCGATTTTTTGCCTACTAATTATGCTTCCATCCAATATATAAAACACTCTGCTATAAAATATGCCCTTAAAACATGTTTTGCTTTGATAGATGCAAAATAAATATTGTATTAGGGAGTATAAAAAGTATTCTATACTACTATTTTTGCATTGCCAAACCTCTGCTACCAATCATAATACCCTCGAAAAGAGTAAAAGTCTACATAAAAAAAAGAACTCAAGGAAAAAGAAGAAAGTTTGTCGTGCCCTGCCGCAAAAGTGGCTATTTAGCATTTTAGAGTAGGCGAAGAAACATGACCCCAAGACAGCCAACGAAGGGACCTACAGCTGAACCCTGAACCCCACTCTCCACTCCACTGCCCTCTCCACCCCACGGGGGGTCTGTCCTCTTGTTGCTTGTAGACCCCTGAATTTTTCATTAATTTCATTGCGAATAGCGACGAGGCAAAGCGACAACAAATGGCGATATAAAGCGGCTGCAAGAAAATTGACAATTATTAAGGATAATGAGGCTGCTTGAAAATGGGCGCAAACTGCGGGTTAAGTGTGGCTAACGTGTGGGCTAAGGATTGTAACTATGGAGGAATTATGATAATGGGTTAGTGGGTGCCATGAAGTTGGCGTCTTTAAAGTTTGATTGAAAATCAATTTCCAAAAGCAAATCGAAGACATTTTACAGGGGCTATACAATGATCTTTTACCTAGACCTGTAGAAAACAATAACCTTATAAACCACCCTGCCGCAGAAACAGCAAACAAAAAACCCTACCCTTAGGTAGGATCCCTTTGCCATTGGCTGTCACAAAAGACTGCAATCATTTTTCATCGTTTTTTCTGCCGCTGACCCTAGAATTCCCAACTGGTTCTATCCGTCGCCGCCTTGAATACCAACCCAGTGGCAGTGTAGAGTTATCTTTGCGCAGAGGCATTATCGTAACCAATGAAGTACTACTGAGGTGCGATTATTGCTAGTTGAAAACTTTAACCAATACCCCGCCATGAGGACGTGAAATACCGTCCGCTACGGCAATTTTTGCAAGCCCGTGAGGGCCATTTAATAATACATTTTAAACGTAGAGACTTAAGAAAACTATTAAGATTATATCTCTGTAATGAGCAATTAAGGGTTTATGATGAGTCTTTAAGGACTTTAGGGGTCAAAATTATGTGCCTAATGGGACTTTTGGGAGAGCAAATGTCTGAGAATTAGATGATGATAGTGGCAGAAATGTATGTTTGCTTGAAGCATTAATTTCTATGTCACTTAGGCCCCCCAAAACACACACAGCCCAGTCCATCAATGAGGAAAAGGGTTAGGGATCAGGTTCTGGGCATTAGACAAATTAAACTTAATGTTAAACTTCCATTTAACGACAGGAATAGCAGAAGGAGGGAGAGAGAGAGAGAGCAGGGTTCCACCCTGAACAGCATACCAAATGTTTGTTTGTGGAGGCAATGTGTGTGTGCTCCCCCAAACGACTGAAAATTACAGCCGCAATTTATGTTTATGTGACTGGAAAGTTTTCCCGTTTAGCCAGGATTCCCTGCGCTCTCTTGTTCTTTTTTTTTGTATAGTTCGGAAAGGCAGAAAGAAAAACCAAACCTTTAACTTGTATGCAAAAATTTACTGCCTTGTTAGTAGTTTTCTTTGCCTTTTCGGGATGCCATTTATTTCGATGGGAAATGCGCCTAGAAAAAAAAGGTAAGATCGAGATTTTCTCATGCGTAGCGTTTCGGTCAACCGATGTTTGGTGCCTTTTTTTTATGAACTCTAGGGGAAGCAAACCCCAAAACATATTTCATTTTTTATGCTTCACGTTCAGCTCAGCCTCCCTTTTTTTTTGTCACTGATTTCTGGGATTGCAAAGAGGCTTTTTCCGGGGCCTAATTTATGCTTTATTTATGCAAAACAATCCTCTGTATTGATGAAGATGCTGCTGTTGGTGGGATGTCAGGAAAAAAAAAATGATACAAATAATTCAATTAAATTTTGGTTGCCCCTCACTTGCCAATTTATTCAGGGATTGGCTTGGGGAATTCCGAAGGCGAAATATTATATAATATTATATTATTTATTTATTTTGGATTATTGTGGAAAATTGTTTATGGTTTTCTTGGGTTTCTACCGTTCACTTTTGAGTCGCTAGGGTCTGAGACCTGAACAAATGTACATTAAAATCAAAATGTAAAATTTGGTACTACTTGAATTTTCTAGAATAATTTCTTATCCAATCTCTTTACGTATTGCCATCGCAATACTTCCTTCGATAGCAGCATCTTATTCAGGTAACAATAACCATGTCTTGCAGCTGCTAAGCCTCAAATATTCCTTTTGCCTATCGCATAAAAACACGTTAGAAGTCCTGCTTCTGCCTCTGTGCCACTGTGCCTAGTAATTCCCAAGCAGTTATAGCTACAATTTAATAGACATCCCCTGGTTTATGTGGTAATCTTCACTCTGGTTTTTCTTCAATTGTCGAATAAATCTTTCGCCTTTTACTAAAGATTTCCGTGGAGAAGAACACTCTAATGAGTCTAAAATAATTTTTACCTCGTGCCTGGTGTCGTTTTACGGACCGGGCCAATAAATAATACATTTGAACTGTCAGACAGGGTAGTGCATTGTCGAGGTACATCTTTATACTTGGGAGAGATCAGTGGATGAATTACTTCTTTAGAAGCCAAATGACGAACTCTATTAAACTCTATTAATTATATGAAGATACAATCTATCCGAAACTTAAAAGAAGAGCTGTAGAAGCACTGATGTTTTTTACCCCTAACCTTTGTCTTATATAGTTATATTAGAAGCCCAGTAGAGCTCTGATATAATTATAAATTTAATGAATAATATTCGCATACATTTTCTCTAAGTTAAACTAAATTTTTGGCTACAAATGTTTGATTTTTCTTGAAAAAGATACCCATAGAAAAAAGGTGAAAAAGTATACAAAATTTCCCATAAAGATAAATATCTAAAAGCCCATTTTTCATTAATCGAGTGCCCACTGTTTCTTGTACCTTACACACTTTCACAACTTCAATGGTCTTGCAATTCCCAACTGGTTCTGGCCGTACAGTCATCAGGTGGTGGATGATTTCCACGTTCAGGTTATCGCTTCTCGGCCTTATGGCTAAGATCAAAGTGTAGTATCTGTTCTTATCAGCTTAACATCTGATAGTTTCTCCATTGGAGAACAACAAATGTTAAACTGATTTTTGGAATCAGACGGAGTGCTAGGGGCTTGCTCCACCTCTGTCGCGGGTTGGCCCGGTATTGCAGTACCGCCGGGATTTTCAGCCCAACTAAACAATCAATTTTCACCCACAGTTAAATATTCTATTCTTTTTATTGAGTTTTACGTTTCACACTACTTATAATCTAATTCAAATTGTCATGTGGTTAATCCACCCAATATGCCTCACAAATAAAGTATTTTGAGAGTCTGCATGGATAGGTGCCCATCTTACCGCGGTATAAAGAGACGCAATCACAGTTTTCACCATTGGGTTCCCTTTCCCACCAATGAAAGAATGTTCCCTTGACACCAGTAGTGGCCGAAATAAACTCTCCTTTAGCTTCCAGTTTTTTCAGATCTATCCAATAGCCTTTGATCGGATCCAGCATACTATCGAGTGCCTTCAACTCAACCTCGTTTTGCAGACTCACCAAATGGGCTCCCATCTCTTGGCAGATATCGAGGGCACCCTGCCAGTCCCTAACATTTGTATTTTCTATATAATAGTATTTCGAACCAATTTTTTTGAAAAAATTTTTAGGTAACTTAAGTTTTTGCTCCAATTTCTTAACTTTTTCTTGTAATCTCGTTTCCATCGCCTGCAAAGTGTCTAACTTTTCGTCCCTCTCTTTCCGCACGGCATCCAGTTGTAGCTCCAATTTATGAACATGTTCCCCTGATTTACTTTCCAACTCTTGTTGGATCGCCATCTGTTTTCCAAGAGTCTCTATCTTTTCGCCCATTCCTTGCCGCACGGCAGCCACTTGTTGCTCTAATTCATGAGTTTTTGCCGTTGATCTTTTTTCCAAATACTGCTGGGTTGCCATGTGTCCTGCCAAAGTGTCTAACTTTTCGTCCATTAGGGCGATTTTGGAGAGTGTGTCAGCCGGCTGCTTGGCCTCACAGGACTCCACTCGCTTTTGCAGGATGGCGAGGTACTCCAGGACCGGTTTCACAGCTCCGTAACAGTAGCCTCCGCACTCGTGTTGGGATTCATCCACCTATTGGTGAGCACCGCAATGTTTTTGGGATTTTTGCAGTCAGTAAACGGAATATTTCACTCACCTCACAATGCTGGGACAGAGATCGCCCAAAGGTTATCGCCAATAAAATGAAAACAATTGAACACCGCATTGGTACTACTTCTCTGAATAGAATCTAAAAAAGAACTGGCATTCGCAGAGTTTCGTAGAGGTATTTATACTTCCGTTCCTTCCGTTGGGAACTGATAATAAAATGAAATGCGAAAATACGCAATTAAGAAATAAAACCAGACGAATTATTTTAATGATTTATGGATTCAATAATCTAGAAGTAGATTAAAACGTACATATGTCTCAAGCGTAGGGCATATTATTCCACGAAATTAGGCCAAAAAGTTATCGGGCGAGTTCGTACTCAGCCCAACTAAATAATTAATTTTCACACACATTATCGTATACTAGTTCTTCCTTCTCTTTTTATTAAGTTGCAAGTCAATTGCTGTTTGGATTTGGCCCATTTCCTTCAATTGGCTGATGTTCATCGGAAAAAGAGATGAATTCCTTGTTGTTCAGCAAATTCCCTGTGTAACATGCAAATTCAATGACAGAAAGATGGATGGAAGGAGCAGAATTATTGCTGAAGTCAGCAAGTGGCAAAGTGTCTCCTTGGCGCCCCATGACTCCTGTTTTTGCCCACTCCTGCCACTTTGACTCTTGGCTCCAGGACTCCTTTACTGCCTCTAGCTCTATGAACGGCCCTGCAACTCCATTTTTTTGTGTGGGCGTGGACAAGCTCCTTTTTGTAGTTTCTGGAAGCTATCCCACAAATTGTTTTGTCGTCTCAACGTCGTCATCGTCGTCGTCGTCTCCGTGTTCATTGTCAAGTCGTTTGGAAAATTGAAATGATTAATTGTTTGTTCCAAATGTTGGCACTTGTCCTTGTCCTTGGATCCATGTCCGTGTCCACTGTCCATGTCTTGGATGTAGTCCCTGGCTTATTGTAGGAATTGATTGCACGCTCAAAAGTTACAAAATCAAACAAAATACGGTGCACAATTTTTATTGACAGACCGTACAAAAGGCAATTTCTATGGTTGTTCTCAGGGGTGTGTGTGTGTGTGTGTGTGTGTGTGTGGTGCGAATACGAGTATTGGCAGTTTGACAGACTGTTGCCGACTGTCGACAGTTATTTGTCAGGATTTGGATATGGAAATCATTGCAGAGTGGGTGTGGAGATTGAATGGCGGCTTATCCACATTGTAAGAGCTCTTGTGTTGATGGAAATTGATGGGATGAAGCTTTAAATAGCTGCTTTTTTCTACCAAATGGCATTATTTTATTTCTCTAGAAAATGCAAAAATAATTTAATTAAATAATTCAATAAAACTTATATTGAACCCAACTAAAGGGTAATACTCTATTTGCATTATCTTTATGGTTATTTATTTATAGAACAACTTTAAACTTAATATTTGTGCTTAATTGGGTAATATTATATTTTTAAATTTTGAAATTAAATTTCTAATTTAACTGAAACCAAATAATTTAAGAATATCCTTATATTTAATACTCTGAAACTCCGCTAAATTGGTATAAATAAGGAAAAATATCCCAGAACACCCGCGAAACTTATTTTTCCTTTTCAAATTTGTAGGATTTCATTTTTAGCAAAGACATGCTACCAAAGTGTGTGACTAGGCTAAGGGATTTTGGCTCCCAGCATAAAGTTTCCCATTAACGTTTTACTCCGAAAATATATTTCCCTTTTTTTATAATATCCCAGAAACCAGAGGGAAGAAGAAAAAATACCGGAAAACTCAAACGAAATTAAATACGGGGTTGAAAACTCGACTAAAATCTGCGGGAAAATGTATTTCTTTTTATTGCATGAAATTATATTTCCCTTAGAAGTACAAGTTCATTTGATATTACTACGAATATTTGAACTAAACTGTTTTGAAATAAGTTGGGTTTGGGAATCTATAAAATCGTACTCTTTTCAAAAATTATGCAAAAACTTTAAATATAAGAAAATATGTACTATTTCCTTAATATTGGTCATTGAATTTACTATACCTGGCGGACAGTTCTTAAAGCACACAATTAAATTAGAGTCTTTATTAAAGGCCACAGAAAGACTTTCATCAACTGCTTTTGTTTCGCCATAGACGTCTCCTGATTTCATTTCCCTTTCTAGGTCTATGTCTATCTCTCTCTATACACATATCACTCTCTCATGTGTCTATAAAACAATAGAGCCCTCGATTTCCATGGCAAAGAGAAAATAAAGCAAAAACCTACATAAATGCGATAGAAAATGAAGAACCATCTAGGGAATTTTCCGATGGGGAGGCAATAACTATAAAATGTCCAACGTTGCGTTGCGTTGCGTTGCGTCGCGTCGGTAGTGCTGTAACCATCGCGTGTATGCAGTCAACCAGGACATAGGAAAGGACACACACAGCGACTGAAAAAAAGGGTCCTTTCGTTGTCGCAGTCATTGGGCAAAAGGATTAAAAAACAAGGCGAAAACAAAGTATTATCTCAATAGAAAAATCTCAGGCGCAAGAGGAACAAAACAAAAGACCTAAAGAAAAGAGCGCGGAGGGAGGGTAGAGCCAGAGAGGGGAAAAAGAACACTCCAGGAATTAAGGCAGGACCCAAAGACATTGATAAAAACAAAGTGAAAATTTATGCAAAATAAAGATAGGAAAACCTCCCGCGCAAAAGGCAAAACAAAAAAAAATAAATGCACCCCGAAAGTGGAAAGCCGGAAAACCCGAAACATAAAGAAAGAAAAATTGAAAACTGTTTCATAGATAAAACAAGGTAAAGGCCAAACCTGCGACACGTTGTTTTTTTGTGTGTTTTCCAAGCGTTAGTACCCCTTATTTAAGCCTTCCTTTCAGTTCTGTTTTACACAAAAGAGAGCTGGCAGAAAGAGCATGGAAGAGAGTTGTGGGATAAAGTAAAAATAATCAAATTTTAAAGTGAAGCTTACAGCGTTTTTTCGTTATTTTTCCAAAGAAAAATTTCGAAAAATAGTCCCATTTTGATTGAATATAAAATCCTTTGATGGCACTGATTGCTAGGAATAATTCTCCAGCTAATTCTCCACATAATTCTGCAGATAATTCTCATCTCCTTCGCTAAAAAAACTGCCCTTGTCCATCACAGTGAAACTTCCCCTTTTCATCAGAATGAAATTCCATTTCTCCTACTTTGAGAAACTTCCCAGATTCCCCAGCCAAGTTTCTTCCCCTAACTGGCAATGACGTCACTAATCAACCTGTTAAACCTGTGGCGGCATTCTATCACACAATACAGAGCAGAGCAAGGACCTAGCACAAGGCTAAAAACACACCCCTTCGAATGGAAAATAGAATTTCCCCAAAGGGGAAAGAGCCCCTTCCGCAACCCCTGAACGGACAGCCGGCAAAAAGCCGACAAACGACTAACGAAACGTAACGAAACGTAACGAAACGAAACACGGACGTATCCTCGAAGGCTAAGGTCAATTGCAGTTGTCGTTGTCGTTGGCGGGGGAGGAAAAGGATACCAATAGCCGGCTTTTCCAGTGAGGAAATTTCCCTACTCTGCTGCTGCGGCTGCTTTTTCTGGCTTTCAGGCTTTTCTCTGCTCGAAGGTCCTGTGTCAGTGCTTGTTGGTCTTTGGTGGCGCGCGGATGGACTTGCGGCAGGACTCTGCGTTTTCCTACGTTCGCTTTTCTATGGAATATTTTTCGCGTAATATTTGTGCGGCCACAAACAAAATTAAAAGGTAGCATTACATTCTTTATCAACTGTGGATTATCCTTAAAGAAATGCTTTGCACTTTTTATGCCGCCAGAATATCTAAAAAAATTGTGTAAAACAAATACATAAAAGAGTGAAAAATAAAGAAAAGAAAAATAAGAAAAAAAGAGTGAAAAATATAAAGAAAACCAAAAAGAAAAGGAAACAAAAATGTAATGTGAAATCCGCTATGCAGAAACGTGGAAAATGTGGCAAGAAATTCGCGACACATGCAACACTTTATGCATAGGAAATTAGCCCTCACACTCAGTGCCAAAAGTATGCAAACACGTAACGAGAAATGCAAATCAGAAAACCAGAAAACCAGAAAAACCAAAGAAAATACCACGAGAAAAACCCTCCATTGAAATAATCATAACCCCCTCCTGTTTATGGAATGTCGGCTATGTGGCTGTTTTTGGCCACTGCCATGACTTCCGTTTCCTGTTTTAATGTTTACTTTATGCCAACGAATGGGGCATGCCCCCCTCCCTGCTTGTATCATGTGTGTATTATGGATTTTTGAGGCTAATGTAGTGCCATTTTCAGGCGCCTCCATATAATAGATAATAAAACGTAATGTCGTTGTCGTCTTTTTGGCTTACGACAAAATGTAACGCTTTAAGGAAGTCCTACTCGTGCTCCCCCTTTTTGGATGGAGCCGGCTCCTCCTGGTTGGTGTGTGCGTGCGTGCCTTGGCCTGATTATTGCGCTTTTAGTCGGCTTTCGTTTCCTTTTTTGTTGTGCCATAAAAATCAGTTGGATAAAATCCCACATACGCCCCTCCCCCCCCACCGAAAATGTTATTGAGGGAATGGGAATGGAATGGGCCTAAAATTAGATTGGATGATGTGCCATAATGAGGATATGTGTATACTTAGAGTAGATATAGGGAGTATGTTAATTTGTACGACATTGAGGAGGGTCGACTGTGGCAGGGGTGGATATTTTTAATGTTTCTAATAAGTACACCCCAAAAAACATAGCATAGATCCCTAAATGAATCCTCTTCGTAGCCATCAATGGCTAATTTCCAGGATTACCATACGCTTTGGGCGGATTCCGTTTCCAAGGATTACATTGCTTCCGCTACGAATAATCAAATTTACACGATTTCAAGTTTAAATTACATAAATTGCCATTTTCTACTCTGACAGTATTGAAAGTTTAAATTACATAAATTGCTATTTTCTACTCTGAAATATGACTAATAAAACAGTTGCCTCGAATAAAAATTGCATCGATTTCTGCTTTTTATTCCAATCAATCGAATCCACAAATGCGACGAGTATTTCCTTTGCACACACGCACACATCCTTTGGGCCAGGACATATCCAACTGCAAGTGCCCCGCTTTCACTCCAATTCACACGAAATTTTATTCCATTTTTGCTATGAGAATTTTATTTCCTTATGCGGCAAATGCTGTGTGTGTGTGTGTGTGTGTGTGTGTGTGTGTGTGTGTGTGTGTGTGTGTGGCAAATACGAGGCACAAATACGAGTAGAAGTGCCAGTAGATGTACGGAAGTGCACACAGAAATAAAACGTGTGTTTGTCTCATTTTTGGTAAGGCAAAACTTTCATGGACGTGTGTTGAAGCATCAAAATCTGCTAACAGTTTGGATAAACATACTGTTTGTGCCACCATGCATCCTGGCGCACATTGAAGACCATTTTTTGGGTATAGATTTGATACCATTTATAGATCTACAAAGTCAGGGAGTTCACAGTGTGTGTGGCCGAAGGAATTATAATTGAATAAATGTAGTTGTTAGGGAAATTATTGCGCTACATTGAAGCAGGCTTTAAAGCCTACTTGAATGCCCTTCGAAGCCTTAGTTTTGGGCAATAAATAATTAAATGTGAATATCGTATAATTTGCATTAGTCGGTGATTTGATTTTTCCTTTATTTAACTTTCGATAATAATTGTACCTAAAGAAATCAAAAACTGATCGATAAACAAATTGATCTACAAAGTTTTGTATCGTTTATTCCATTGAAGATATTTATAATTTAATAATTTATTGGTTAAATAAATTTGCATGGCACAGATACCCATATAATTTAATTAATTTGTTTGCTAGTGTTCATTAGATATAGAATCGAACCATAGATCAATCGATATTCCATCAGCCTTAAATCAATGAAACGTACTGCCTTACTGCCGGGGTCCCTTCATTGCAAGGGGATTTCCGAAGTACAACTCAATTTTCCACTCGTAACAATTAAAGTCTCCTCATTCGCATTCGCACTCGCACTCGCATTGCTCCTCTCCCCGTTCCCGTTGCAGCCACCCACACACACGTGTGTGCATTGGAGTACCAGTGGGGGGCTCGCTCTCGTTCATACTTCCGGCATTCAAACCGGAAGTACTCAAGCAAGCATGTAAAGGACAGAGAGCAAAAAAAAAAAAAACGAGGGCAAACAAATCCCAAATAAACAAAAATGTTACCAACACACAAAAAGAAAGAAAGAAAAAGGAACAGGGAAGAGAAAACGAAAGACACAGAAGGAAGGAAGAAGCTGCTGCGCTGTATATGTATGCGTGTGCTTGTGTGAAAAAGAAATGCTTGCGAAGCGGAAATTAAGACCCACTCCAGAGACGGGGGCAGGGCACTGGCAGAACAGAGCTGCTGCTGCTGCTGCTGCTGCCAAAAAGTTCCGTAAACAAACACATGTCTCGACATGTCTCACTTTCTGTCTCTTTTGGTCGCACCCACACACACACACACACACAGTCCTCTCTGTTGCTCCCCTGCCACCCCTCTCTAAAGCCCTCTTTGTTCACTACCAATCACCCTACCTCTCTACCACTCTGCTCTCATACCTCCCCCACTCGCTTTTCTGCTCCGTTTTCTGCTGTTAAACAATCCCAAAACATATCACATTTTAATCCGATGTAGTGGAAAATTGCGACCATGCAAGGAAAATTGTTTTCCAACCTCCGCCCACTCGCGCTTTTTCTGCTACTTGAGAATTGATTGTATGCCATTTTTTTTGTACGCCTTAGCGGATTAGCGTTTGGAAAATTTCCTGTCCTGTGCTGTCGTTGTTGTGTCGTTGTGTGTCGTTGTGTGTCGTGTCTTTTGCTCCGTTTTTCCGTAATTAAAAACCTGAGCAAAAGTTCAATGTTTCTTCTCTAAAGCCATTTATGTAAATAGCTTTTCACGTGCACCTGCTAAATCCTTACAAATGTCGTCCACCAGGACTAGCAGCTGCACAATTGAAAAGGAAGAGGCGTCCATTTGGTGCTAATTTATGAGCAAGAAGCGTGACCATATGGATAGATCCTTACATCCTTACAGGCGAAGGACACCCAGAATGAGAAAAATAACTGCCAGGCGAGGTTCCTAGCTCTATATTTTCCTCTGTTTATTTGTGCGTAAAATTTATGAAGTTGGAAAATAAGCTTTTGGTCTGCAGGCTAGAAAATTGTCGCGCTTTGGTGGAAAGTAAATTTAAATTAGTGTACATTTTATGCAAGGGGCCAGGGCTTATAAATATGCAGATGTTTTGTCGTAACCATTTTATTAATGTAGAAACAAGTCATTGTTTTGGAAAGGTATTTTCATTTGGAAATTACTCCTGTGGGCTGGGAAAATAGTGTAAATCAAGGAAGGCATAAGATAGGAACGATATTGAGGCTTTACTTGATTAAAAGTCCCACCAAAATAACTAAAAATGTTCCAACAAATATTAACCTCAATTTAGTTCCTCACAAAATTCTTCAAAGTCACCCACAAAAATTCACCATTCCTGGCACTCATAAATATTAATATTAATACATTTCCCCCCTGCTAATTTTCCCGAACATCCAAAAGCTGCGTATTAATATGCTGCTTGATAAATATTTACATTTTCATGGTTGACTTTACACCAAAAAATCATTAAAATTCAGAGGACTATGCCTCCATAGAGCGAGCATCTTGCAGAGTGGGATGAAGACTGCAGGATAGAAAAAATTGTTTCATTTTCATTTTCTTAGTTTTTCTTTTGGGTGTTTTCTTTTTTTCTTGCCCCTCTCCAGACCCCTTCTCCTACCATAAATTGTCTATAGCTGTCATACTTTTAGGCATTTAATAAATTTTATGACTTTTTAGTAGCAGCAGCAGCAGCAGCAGCAGCAGCAGAGGAAGTGGAAGATGGGTGGGAAAAAAGGACCCGATGCTGTTTATACCCTGTAATTAACAGAGTGGAGGTTGGGGCGTGTTGGATTTGTGGAAATGTAGGTAATATATAAGGGAACGAAAATCAGAAGGGTCAATTTAAATATTTTGTATCTTTTGAAACACTTTTCGTACTATGTATTAAAATCTAAAGCTTAAGGATATTTCTCATTTAAGAGGATAAATTGCTGCATATAAGAATTTTATTCCACTTAATTGTACAGTTCCCAGTTCTACAGGGTACTTTCCCGTTGAGTTTTTCTTTTGATAGCATTCTCTCTTGTTTTACACTGTTTTCCCCCTGTTTTCGCTTGGTTTTTCATTTGCTTTCTTTTTTAATAACATTCGTCGTTGAGTTTTTTTTTTTTATTTTGTCCAACGCCTGGGGACATAGCGTTCTGTCCTGTCTTGTGCTCTCTCTCTCTCTGTCTCCCTCTGTTGCTGTCGCCATTCTATCCTGGGCTGCTCTTCTTTCTTCTGCGGCTGCTGATGCTTGCTTCCTGCACATTGCAAATATGGGTATTTATGCCGCTGCCCCAAGCACTTGCCGCTCCCTCTCCGCCTGCCATCCACAGCATTAATTTACCCCCTCATTTTCCCACTGGCAGTTCCCCAAAGCATGCAACAATCTTTTATACGAGTTTATTATGTATGCTTTTGCTTAAAACACACAATTTCCTCAAGCGATTTCCATTTCCACCCACTGCTGATGGGTCTTATTAAGTTTCCCATCCCCCCCCATCCCTAGCATTTTCGCTCACTTTTTTCCTTAGATTTCCCCCATAAGTACCCCCGTCGCTGCCCCCTTGGGGGATCGTTAACTAACAAAAATATGATGACTGCCTGGAAATTGTTCTTTAATTGAATTGCACATAGATTTTGATTCGGATTTGAGGCTTTCGGCTGGAGTTTCTCTTCATTAGGTTTATTTTTTGCTTTGTTCTGTGGCTGCTGTTGTGCCACGCCTACTCAACTAACGCCCTTTCAACTACAAACTGTGCGGGGGGCATTATTCAGAAGTCTCTGCAGCAGTATCTTCAAACTGTCATACGCATTTGTACGAGACTCTTTTTTCGCTATGCTTTTTTTTTTTTTGGTTACAGACTTTTCCACTTTATTTCCACACTCTTTTTTTTTGGCGGGTTTTGGAGGCAGCACTAAGGACCTCCTCCCCACTACAGTACCTCCTTCCACCCCTACAGTACCTCCTTCCCCCCCTACAGCACCTCCTCCCCCCCCCTACAGCACCTCCTCACCATTTACCACTTCTTTACTTCATTTTTGTTTGTTTGTTTGAATAACATTTTGTGGTCTGGCTTGGGCATGGGCTTTCGGTCTGAAGAATGAAAGAAAAGCGTGCACTTTTCTAAGTGGGTTTGTAGAGAGAAAGAAAGTGGAAAGAGAGAGAGAGAGAGAGAGAGCGGGAGAATCAGAGGCGTATAGAGGGAGTACAGGGAGGGAGCTCTTCTCTGATGGTCAACCTACCAGCAAATCAAAAGCATTTTTTTGAAACTCAACTTTTGCGAAAGAGAGCAGAGAGAGAGAGAGAAGTTTGCACAGCGCTTTCTACGCGTCACACTGAAGGGGGAAACGCCGAGAGGGGAAGAGAACTGGAGATTGAGTGCAAATAAAATGATGTCATGAAGTGCCTGAATGCCATAGAGAGCGACAAAGAGCGGGGGGAGGTATGAAGCTAAAAGCAAACGGCCGCCGCCGCCGCCGTCGCCGCAATGCATGCTCCACTTTACGAGCATTTCCAGAGCCATCAGCTCTCCCACTCCCACTCCCACTCTCCCTTTCCCACTCACCCACTCACTCGTAAAGTTTGCAGCTTGATGGACCAGCCCCAGCCGAAAGCAGCAGAAGCACAAAACGTTTGCCACTGATTTCTTTTGCCCCCCTTTGAGACCCATTTTCCTAACGTTTCAAGAGCGTTTTTACCCATCCGTTTTTGTGAGAAGAAGGTATGACGATTTTTTAGAGACGTTTGCAATGCACAAGAAGGCCCTTCAAAGGATAACTAAAAGATATATTGATGCTGGCGCAGAATCAAAACATGAATATAAATAGCTATTGGCTGTCATATGTTTTTTTTTCTATGAATTTTAGCCTAGTTTTAGGGGTATCTGTGGCTCTTTCTACTGCAGAAAGTAGCTCAAAGAACCGACTAACATTGAAGACATTTTCTTGAGGGAAAAATGCTTTTGTTTGTCACGAAATCTTAACGAAATTTCACTTCAATGTAAGAGGAATGTAATTTTTCATTATTTTTACTAATTCGAGTTCGAGTTCCATGAATATTTCCATTAAATATTGTTCCATTACCCAGCTATCAATTCACATAAAACGGAAATTTACGCAGCTTCGTTCACTGTAAAAATACCCTTTATTTCCACGAGCACAGTGGCGGGGGGTGTGTGACAGAACACAGCAACAGTAGAAGCGAAGGCTGCAATTACAACTGTGGATCCCAATGGGGGCAAGTGGAAGCGGGGCTTGTGGTGAGCGAGAGAACTCAATGCACAAATCTTGACAAGTATTTTGTCAACTTTGACTGCTGGTTAGAAAGGCAGCAGCAGAACGGGTGGCAGTGGACGCAGAAGGAGTAGGAGGTGCAGTGCAAGTGGCTGGAGAAATAGGAGCAGCAGTGGAAGTAGCTGAAAGAGTAGGTGGAGCAGCAACAGAAAGAGTGGCAGCAGCAGCAGCAGCAGCATAAAAAGAGGAAGTAGCGCCAGAATCTGCCATAGAAGTGGCAGAAGAGGCAGCACAAAACTACAGATGAAATGAAGTGACGCTCGGCGAAGAGTGGGAAAACTTCACCTTTCAAAAGTAGAAGGAAAAGTGTTGAACTTTAAGTGTTGCTTTGGCTTTCCTTTCTCTTTGGGTTTCATTCTTTTCTTTCTCTCTTTTTTTCACCCTCATTTTTCTCTCCTGTTCATACCTTTTCCCTCTCGCTTACCCACTCCTCTCCTGTTCTTTGTGTCTTGTGTGTTGTCATAGAAACTGAAAGTGTCGGAGGATTACTACGAGAAGGTGCTGCTCCTGCTGCTGACGGAGCAGTGCATTGGCCTTGCATCAGGTGCCACAGAGATGAGCTCTAGAGATGGGAGTAGCAAAAAGAAGGACAGTCACGATTGAGCACAAGAATATAAATGGTGGATGCTTGATTAGGTATAAATGAAGTGCTTTTAAGGGGTATTATTGTGTTCGAGCTTTAGATTATTAAAATAATTACCCATTCTTTTGGCTTGGGAGACTTTCGGATTCAGAATATCCCATAGATTCTTTAATTCTTAATTTCTACTAAGAAAAATGTTTTAAAAATTATTTAAAGCTAAGGGGCACTTTTTTTTATTTCTTTAAAATTACTTCAGAAATGATTGGATTTCCTTCTACGAGTAGTTATTGGATCTGTAAATCTTTAGAATTCTTCTTCTCGAATCTTTGTGTTTTAGAATGTATTTTTCATGTTGAATAGCACAAAAATAGCATTTGCATTAATGGATAATGATCCTGAATGTTCTTTAAAGACTCGTTTTAGAGCAATAATTCGATGTATTCCAATCCATTAATATTTGGAAATTATTCGTTGTAGTTTCCACTCATTAGATGCCTCCATTTGCCATAAATAAATATACAAATATCCTAAAAAACTGCAGTCATAAATGAGGCACATTTTTCAGGAGCCTGCAACTGCAACTTCATTTGCATTCAGTCTGTTGCCTCACGAAACCATCTCTAATACTGGATTAAGAAGCCAGTCTGGCCTTAGAGCCCCTTGAGGCACTATATAGTGGCGCTGCCACTTCTTTTGGATCTCCTTTGACTCTAATTAACTTGATTCAGTATTCCAGAAGAGCCATGGCATTGCCTACTGCCTACTGCCACTGCCTACTGCCATCTGCCATCTGCAATTCAATTAAAAATTAACATTTTAATTGCAAATTACTTGATATACTTTACGACGAAACGATGCCTGCCGCACACCGACATCGAGAGGAGCCGAGAGGTGCAAAAACTCCACTTAAATAAAGTAACTTTCCTTCTTTTTTGGGCTACCTGGAAAAAGAGGGAAAGCGCAGAGCGCGGGGAAGAGGCCCAGATGAGGGTAAACGAAGGGACAACGACAGGGAGGAGTCGAGTCAAATGGGGAAAGGAATTCAGAGAAAAAACTCCAACGAGGAGTGGGATTCAAGGAGTGTAGGAGCTGTAGGAGTGGACTCCAAAGGAGCAGCGGTAACAGCTGCAGGGAGCAGCAGTTGGAGCTCATTTCATGCCGTTTAATTTTATCATGCGCCAACAATTATGCAACTTGTTGGTTCGCTTCATTGCCAGGACCTCCACCACCAGAGCAGGACGTTGGCCAGAAGGACTTTCCGAATGAGGCAGGTCCGAGGCGGCCTCTTTTTTTTTTTTTTTTTTCAATTTGTTGCCAATAAAACTTTTTCCATTTCGGGTTTCTCTCGATTGTTGTTGCTGTTGTTCCTTCGCTGAAAATTTGTTGTTTCTGTAATTTCCTCGATGAACATTGTTGCGAAAACTGTTGTTTTCCATGTGCCTCGTCATAGTTTTGTGAGTTGGCAGAAAAACAACAGGAAAATCTATGGGAAACAGTAGGGAATGCTCTACGAAATAAGTAGAAAAAGCTGTATAAAAAACGGCGGGAAAAACCATAGGAAAAAGCTATAGAAAAGCATTAGGTCGAGTAGGAATTTTGATTGTTAGGAAAAATGTATTGCTAATCACAATATCAAAAGTTTTTTTTTATTTTTGTTATTGTTCAGTGGAAAGCCAATAATTTAGATGCAGGAAATGCTGTCTCCTGGATTTATAATTAAATATAGCTTATAATTATATCACTAATCACACCTGCACTAAAAAGTACGATTATTGGTGGAAATATTGAAAGTCGTCTATACATCTTTTTTAACCATAAAATATATATTTTAAGGTATTTTAAAATATTATTTAAAAGTTAAGAAATTTTATGAAAATAGGATTTTAAGAATAAAGAATCTGTGAAAATTGATTTAAAGATTGAGAGGTGAGATCCTACTCACATTTTTCATTCGTTCGAGTATTCATGCGATCATTGAGTTTGACTGGAACTCTCATTCTTCTTTCATTCTGGCACTCATTTATTTATTCTCTGCAGCTATTTTCCTGCTAAATTGTGTCTTCCACATATACTATAAATATACTCCTTAAACAAGTGCCGCCCTTCGTTGGAATGCCTTTGTTCTTTTTTTCTGCTTTCCACTCGATAAATTCCTTGATCAATTTGCTGTCAATTTGTTATAGATATCTCCGCATCGTGTGTCTCTGTATCGCAGTCGTGCTCTGTTCCCCCTGCCGCTGCTTGTTGCACAACAAATGTTGCACAATTTTATTCCTGACAAAACAAGACTTACTCAATTGTGAAAGAGAAAGCTTTTTTCAGAAAGAATTTCCTCTATTCACAAACATATTTTTTTATTTCATTTTTCTTTTCTAGGATATAAATTTCGTACTCTAAATAAAATAAAAGAAAATTTCTCTTTGAATATAAATTTGCTAACTTCATTTGAACAAATAATTTCTCTTAAATATTTGAGACTTTATATTGTTTTTTTTTATTATTTATAATTGTATTATTAATTTATTATTATTATTATTTTTTTTTAATTATAAAGATTTTTGATTTAATTGTAAATTAAATATTTGAATTTTCTTAGAAATGCAAAAATTATATTAGGCGTTTATTTACAAATGTATTCCTTAACTTTTTTGTTAAAGTAATAAATAAAATGTATTAAATTTGCAAAGTTTTTCTGTAGTTTCGATGCCTTTACAGAAATTTTTGAAGCTTTTTCTAACTCATGGCTTTTCCATGAGGATTTCGCACCCCTTTTCAAGGTTAAGCACTGGAAAAGTACTTACAAAATACAATTTCTGTATGAGGGGTTGATGACTCCGCTTGCTGTAACCCTTGAAGCATCATTCCATGGCCCTTCTGTTAATTGCTTTTGTAGACAAATTATAAAAAACCTCCGACTGGTTGGGGCATTGTTTTGCGTTTGAGCATTCCATTCCTGAAACACACACTTCAAAAACAGACAAAACCACCGACGTAACCATGACCATGAAAAATAGAAGCGCACACCAAAAAAGGATAAGAGACAGAGAGCGACGAGTCCTTGCTGTGTGTCCCCGTGAAACGGTGGGTCAGTTTTAATTTAACTTTGACATGCATCAAGCTCTCACAAAAATCCAATTACAAAACAGAAATACATACAACCAACTGGTGAGGGGAAACCCCTTTTTCCCTTTTCCCTTTTCTTTTTTTTTCTGACTAGAAAAACCATTAAATGTGTCCCTTTTTTTGTGTGTGTTTGTTTTTGCGCCATAAAGATGAAGATTTATGAAACCATTAAAAAGGAAAATTGTATTTGAAAATGTATATTAAAATTTGAGTGTGAAAAGTGCTAGAAAAATCAGTGAGGAAAATCAACAATGAAATAGCGAAAGGAAATGTCCAGTCAAACGTTTAAGCAACGAGGCGGAGGTGTTCCTCCAAAATCCGATCGAAATGCGAATGAGGAGAATCATCATCAACAGCAACATCAACAGAAGCAGCAGCAGCAGCAGCAACAGCATCAGGAGGAAGAGTCGGAGAAGCTGCGACAGGAGCTGCAACCGCTGCCACAATTGGGGGCCAAACCCAAGAACCAGAGGGAGAATAAAAGCCAAAGGATTCTCCAAACAAAGACTGAAAATCAAAATCAAAATCAGCGACAAAAAGGCCTCACCTTGCAGGGTTATGGCAACTATATGGAATTGGAGTTTATACAAACAGAAGTCGCGCCATCGTCGATATTAAATGACCTGCCCGTGAGCTATGCCACCACCAGTGTGGTGGCACCACCGCCCTATCGCGAACCACCACCGCCCACACCGCCACCACTGTCACAGATACCCTCCAGAGAGTCGCGACTGTTGCATTCGGCACCAAATACACCCATACGTGGCAAGGTTGTGCTGAGCAAAAAGGAGCGGAAGGAGCTGAGCAAACAATTGGGCTTAGAGGATCTCCAGGGATTGCCATTGGGCAGCAGTAGCTCGGCACAGTCGAGTCCCTACAAGGGTAGGGTCAGCGAACTAAAGAACTGCATAGCAAGGGGCCTTTTTGCCACGCTACATCGGGGCACGCCCAAGGAAAGGGAGCTACAAAACAATCAGGAAATATCCCCACCCCCACCAGCACCAGAGTCGGGCAACAATAATGAGGATGCGCCCGACTATGCCGAGAAACTTAAGAATCTGCCCGTGCGCCAGCGAAAGGTGGCCACATCCCACATGGATAACTATTGTCTGTTCGATCCAGTGGATTTTATCAATGAAAAGGCCATGCGCTATCCCAGTGCCACCACCTCGCATGGCCTTAGGGATCCGCTGTTCAGTTCGCGACAGCATTTGGTCTGCGAAGATGAGGATGAAATGGTGCCCGAGGTCATCTATGACAACGAGGAGCTAGAAGTCGAAGAGGAGACCATCATTATAGAGACGTCTGCACTGCCCGAAGCGGAAACCGAAGGCTGTGCCGAGCCCAAGGATGTGAGGATACACTTTGATCATCATAATTATTTTGTGATTGAGCCAGGAATCTGCACACTGGACATTGGCATACCCAATCCGTATACGAATGAGCAGCTGGTGAATGCAAATCTCGAGCAACAGAATCTGGAGAAGCTTTTCCATGAGCTGGAACATCCCGCCAGCAGCATGTCCAACAGTCAGGAATCAAAGGACACAGAGACCACTTCCACAGCTCTGGTGGAGTCCTCCACCTCAACAAATTCAGGCAGTTCCATGGGCAGTACTTGCGTTCAGAATCAGGCGCAGCATTCCATGAAAAAGAAATTGACGTTCTTGAATCTTTCACCCTTTCGTGGGGGCAAGAAATCGGGCGATAAAACAACCTTTGAACAGCAACAGAGAGCCATTTCAGAGCTGGTGAGCACGGATCACATGTTGCACTTGCAACAATTGCTGCAGGAACAGCGCAGGGATCAGCGTTCGCACACGGTGCCAGTGCCCACGGAATCGAATTATGTTTTATTCAATCCCGGACCCGTGCCCAGTCGTCATGTGCAGTACAAGATACGTAAATCGCGACCTTTGTCGACACACAGCGATGCGGACAGTGGATTTCTATCGCCTTGTTCGCCCGATGAAATGAGGGGCAATCCAGCCGTATTGGTGCTGCAGCAATGCGACAGTGTTCAGGGCTATATTGAGGTGAGTTTTGCTGACGCTTTTTGAGAGAAATAAAGCTTCTATTTACTACAAATTTAGAATAAAAAAATAAAATAAATACATAAAATAAAAAATTTAAAATGTGATTTTGTAGGATTTTATTTGATTTAATTTCTACATAAATTAAATAGCCAAAATAATTATAATTGAACCACTTAAACAGAGGTACTAAGTAAGTTGTAGTACTCCCAGTTTAAGAGCTATTCCTAAATATTATTCCTAAATTATATTCTTAATTCCCCAAAAACATTATGGATTAAACACATTTTGTGTTACCTTTTAATTAGGAAGGTATATTTATTACAATAAAATTAATTAAAGATGATGTCTTCTCATGCTATCTGTGAAAAGTATACATCAAATTAAAAAATTTTTAATTTCTTTTTATATTTTTGGGACATTTTAATTCTAATTTAAGAATAATTATTTACAATAATTTTAAAACAATAATTGTTTTCGGATGTTTTCGAGTCGTTTTTAAAGTTGAACCAGCTGTTGGCAGAACAACCAAATTCTTTTCCTAATCTTCTTCTGTTAGCAAGCCAAGGCAGAGTAGCAGAGTTGAGTGTTTGGAGTTACAGTTCCCAGCATCGGCTTCAGTCAAAGGTCAACAAAAAGTGAAGCCTCCCCAGCATTGAGGACCGCTAGGGCCACAACGCGTATTAAATGGACCATTGTAGGAGCCAAAGCAGGGATCGTAGAAGCCACTGGGACCACAACCGCCGCAGGGGCACAGGGCGGCAGAGGGATAGCAAGGATAATTGCACATCTTGTTGCTTCAACTGGAACTCTGTCCTGAAAATATTCTTTTATTTGTCCGAAAAGTATTGTTCATTTTTGTTTGCTTACTTTTCTAGCTAGACACGAAAATAGGAAAGAATTTTCGGAATTATTTTTCGACTCGTAAAACACTCCGAACTGTACAAATATCTGTGTGAAACTGAATGAGAATGTGTTATGTGCCCCCCCCCCAAGGCCTGCATGAATGTAGGGGCATAGGCCTACTTTTTTTTTGGGAAACAAATAGAATTTTGCATTTGCCCCATGGAATAAAATTAGTAACCTTTTATTATTTATATTTCCTATAATTTTAAAGCTATGAAGCTGGTGTTTAGTTTGCTAATATGTTATGGAATAATCCACCTATGGTTAAGTTTTCATCCACATTGTAGCATGACAACACCCTAAGAAGAGTTTACCAATCCATAAAGCTTATATGCCGACCATTTAGAGTATCCTTTTGTAGCCTTTCCCTTTTATTCTTGGCTGACTCTTTCCATACTTTAATGTGCTTTTTGATTCCACCGTTAAAATCCTCTTTAACCAAAATTACCACCAAATGCACACCCCTCAGCAGTGGGGTGGGGTGCTTATCTATAGGTTTGGTTTTCTATATGTATAATTTCATGTATCTTAAGCTGGTAATCATTTGCGGGTGCGCTGTGTTTCCTCTTTCCCTGTCGATGTCGATGTCGCACACTTGTCGCACCATTTGCCGGCTCACTTATCTTAACGAGCGAAAGCAACTTAACAAGTCTTATAATATGCATCTTGAAAGTACACCCCAGGGGAGGTGCTGTATTATTCAACGTACCAGCCAACCCAACCCCAACCCCCTTTTTATTGGGGGTGTTAGAAATCCAACCCCCAAGAACCTTGCCTGAATTTTTGGGAACTGCAGTTTTCCTGGATTTCTGGTTGCAACGTTTGAGATTTTTGTGTGTACTTGGGGGAGGTTTTTGGGCTGTTCTTTTGATTGCATCAGGTTTTCCCATTTTCCCCACTATTCTTCCATGACTTTTGCACCCACTCTCTCTCCCACTCCCACTCCCACTCTCGCTTTGTTTCTCTTCCTCGTACGCTGCCTCCAGGGAGCAATCAATCGTCGCGTATTCTCGCTGCTGCCGCTGCTCGCTTCATTAGTTTTTCCCATAGCCTGAAACATTAGTTGGATTGTGTGGCAGACGCCAGAGCCAAGTGGCACACAGACAGACAGACAGACAGGCAGGCAGGTGGGTGGTGGAAAACCCCCTCCTAGAAACACCATCTGTGTGCCTTCCATCTTACGCGACTTTTAATGGAATTGAATTAAAATTGTTGCCATGGTGTTGAGTGTTGAATGAGAGTTCTGTCAGAGAGAGAGAGAGAGAGAGAGAGCGAGAGAGGGAATGAGAACAAATAAACAGGAAACAACAGGGTGTACCATGCATCGATGTGAAAGTGTGGAAATGGCGGCTGAAACATACTACCCCTTGGCAAAAGCAGAGGCATTCCGTTCCCCCATTCCCCGCCTTCCCATCCATCACGTACGCTTGCCGCAGGCATTTTCTATCATTTGCAAATTGAAAATGTGCGCACTGTAAATTTTGGCTAGCAAACAAAAAAAAAAACAGAAAGAAACAGTGGAAAATCGAATAGAAAATCGCCCCGCCCGCCCTTAAGAGTCTCTCTCTCTCTGTCTTTGCCTTTAGGGCAATTTGTTAGCCCTAATGAAACGCAGTACGAAATGGAGCATACTTTTTGACGCAAAAGTGTCAAGTGCATTGCTTTGGCAGGCGATTTGCCACTTCGGAGAATGGAGAGGAATGAAATGGGTGCTTCAGCGAATGGCATGGGTTTTATGGGGTAGATGTTTTGGGTCAACTGCAAGTGAAGGTTCTTCAAACGGAAAGCCACTGCAAACAGGAAGCAAAAGGAGCGGCTAAACAGCCAGCCAGATGGGGGAATTTTCACAGCAAATGGAAAGCCAAAGGAAAGGCCATGGCACTGGCGAAAGGCCACTGCAAAAGGGGATGTCAGAGAGAGAGAAAGGAGCTGGAAAATGTCCACAGGAGGCAAATGGAATGCAAATTGATATACACGCGGGGGGCAAACAACAGGATCATCAAGGTCCTGGCCAGAATGATGAGTGCCAAGAGGTAAATGTGCTGGCTGTAGTTTTTGAAGAGAAAATTAGTTTTGGGATGAAAAAAAAAAAAACTACAATTGACAGCGGTAAAGGCTAGTTGTATAGGGGAAGAAAAGTTCCATAATGATTCGACATAGAAATGTTGTGGCAAAATGGAAGAAAAGGGAGATTGGGGAAAATAATCACATATTTCCCATTGATCACCCAGTAGAGTTATGTAAGAGGAAGAGTAAAGGAAATACAATCTACAGAAAATACAAAGAAGTTCACACTTTTAAGTCAATTAAGCAACAACAACAAAATCATTGTACGAAATTATAAGAATTATGAGAAAACGAGAAGAAACGTGTGAGTCGCTTCTGGGGAGGCGACTCTACTTACACCCGGACTCAGGGGAGAAATTTTGAAATACACTTGAAGCAGTGTGATATCACATGAGTCTGGAAATCAAATTTGGTTACTCTAGCTCTTATAGTCTCTGAGATCTAGGCGCTCAACAAGACGGACAGACAGACGGACAGACAGACGGACAGACAGACGGACAGACGGACGGACAGACAGACATGGCTATATCGACTAGGCTATTGATGCTGATCAAGAATATATATACTTTATGGGGTCGGAAACGTTTCCTTCTCTGCGTTACACACATCCACTTTTACCACAAATCTAATATAACCCTTAACTCTTTTTTGAGTACGAAAATTGTATGAAAAATGAATTGTTAAATAAAATAATTACTGAGTGATTTTTCGAGCTTACAAAAATATTCTTAGTTCAACTTATTTGCTTATTCTGTTTTACTGCATATAATTTTTGCACTTTATTTCTCCTATATTCCAGTCCAATTAACCTAAGAGTATGCCATGGTTCCATAGCCAAATCGAAGCCAATTTGCTGGCACATTTTCCGCAACAAAAAAAAAAAAAGGGAGAATATAAATTGCAATTCATAATTATCGTGTGTACAATTTTGCACATATGGTGTATCCTGTAGCCCAATATTCGCCGGCAGCAGCTTCCAATCCCTATATACCATACCAAATCCCGGCAGCCCCGGACATAATTATAAAATGCATTAAACAGTCGAACATTTATTGCCTCAGTCATAAATCAAAAATTTATCACAGAACGAAAAGACGCAAAAAAAAAACAAAATTAAACCCCTGATCCATGAACCGCGACTCCCTTCTCTCCACCCTTGAGAGACCACCACCCACTGCTGACTCGCTCTCTCTCTCTCCCTTTACTGCATTCACAGCGCTCTCTCTCTCTCTCTCTCTCACTCACTTCAGCGACTTTCTGATAATCACCAAGGGAATGCAGCGGCACTTTTTACAACTTATTGGACTAATCATCAGCGGTGGCAGGGGGTTCCAAGGGGTTTCCATGGCTTTTAGGGGTTCCAGGGAGTGTGTCCGTGTTGTGGGTATGGGTGTGGGTGTTGTCCATAAAGTAGCCGCACGACACGCGACTTGCCCAAACGCGACTGCCTGCGACTATAACCAGAAAAGGAAACAACAAATTTGGTGGGTGCAACACCCACCCTTCTTCCTCCTTTTACGGAAGCACCCAGTGGCAGCATCCGCCAAATGTGACTATGGCTGTGCCTGTGCCTCTAGCTGCCGCGTCCTTCTGCCTCTTTCTGTTGCAAGCACAACTATGCCTGACAGTTGACAGCTTAGCGCCTCGCGACAAATATTCGGCCAGTGCGCCGAGGGTCCGTCAGGCAACGCAGAGCACTGTCTGAGCGATGGAAGGGTGTAGCTGTGTGGTTGCAAGCAAAATTGCATGCCTCAGTGCCGTTTTGCAATTTGCAATTGAGACTTTTTCGCTCAAGGAGAGGGAGGAATTGCAGAGAGACAGAGAGAGAGGGAGAGATAGAGCTCGAGCTCTATCATGAAGCACAGCCTGCTGTTTAGGCCAAAAATCGTTGACCAACGCGCGACATAGAGTAGAAGGACGGAAGGCAGGAAGGCAGGAAGGAAGGGACCTCTACTAATTTATGGTTATATTCCCAGTCCCGCCAGCCCCACGCTCCACCCTGGCAATCTCCAGTCCCCAGTCGCCCTCCGCCGTTAGCATAAATTCCAAAATGTTTTTGTTTGCTTTGACTTTGATGGAAAGTGGACGCAGGACGAAGGAACCACTAGATATCCTTCTCTTAGGAATAGAAAATGGGAATGGGAATGGCAATGGGAATGCCCTGCCATGAAGGGTGGTGGGTGGATGGAACATGTGAAGTGGAAAACTTCCACAAAGATTGAAGAGTCTGTATAGACAATTAAAGGATTTTGACTTTTTGAAATTGCATCTGATTTTTGGGCAGCTGAGTTTTCATTTCTGTGTGTTTCCATCTGTAAATGGAATTTCCTTTTCTGGTAAAAGGCAAACATTTATGGTGGAAAATGAATGGGGTGGGGTGTAAGCAAATCGACATTTCTAAAAAAGAATCCAGTTTTAAGTGTTTCCATAATAAAATCCTATGGAATAGATTTCTTTTGAATTTAATTCTATAGTCTCATTTAAAGTGGTTTTCCTTAAATTTTTCTATTTTTTTCCTATATAATTTTGATTTTTTGTATATATTTTTTATCACATTTTATGCGGGATTTCTTCTTTAAATTTATTTATTTATATTTATTGTATTTATATTTATTATTATTATACTATGTGTGTATGTATGTATATTTATTGTATTTATATTTAGTAAATTAATATTTAAATTTTAAAAAAATCTCCAGAAATAATTTTTTATATTATAATTTTAAATTTATTTCCCTTGAAAAACCTCATAATCATCTGTTCATTCAATTGAGTTTGTGGTTTCCGTATATGAAATCCATTTGGAAATTGCATTTCCCAGAAGCACATTAATCACGTGCAACAGTTTTCTCCCCCCTCCACCTACGTTTTCCTTCCCTGTGGAAACTAAATGATTAAAAAACATTTTCCTGTATTTCCAAAAGCAATCGATAATTATGCTGCAGGCAATGCCAGATGTGGATGTGGATACAAATGTCGTCGATAAGGAACTGCCACATGCAACTGTCAATATTGTACAAATGCTGCCACTCCCGTGGCGCCTCTTACCCAGGGGCATGCCCCATTTATAGGCGGCAGATTAAGCCTCCAATTTATATTGTTGTGGGGGGGAAGTGCATATTTTCTTTCTTCCTTTCCTTTAATTTCATATTTTAATAATAATATTTTTAATATTTCTGCGTTAATTTTATGGCCAGCGGAGTGGCAGAGTCGGCGTCGTCCTTTGGAGGCTTTATCGTTAATCCTTGTAGGATTTTTTTTGGGTGGGAAGCGGAAGGAATCGGAATGGAAATCATTGGTCCACAGAGAGAGAAAGAGAGAGGGCCACACATTTTAATGTACGGTTGCAGGCATTATTAATGCCCGACTTTTGTGCCCCCGATGCATGCCCCACACACACACACGTCCGGCATGTGACGTACAGGACAACGACTTCTCTACGGACTTCCTTATTTTCCATTTCCATTCCATTTTCCTTTTCCTTTTCCCCTTCTTCCGCCAACGAATTGCAGTTGCAGTTTTCGTTCATATTTTCCGGGCATACACTTAAAGTTTTCAATTTTCCGGTAGCCATAAGAAGGGGGAAGGAATTTTCCCTAAAGGCCTTTGGGCGGTTTTTACATGGAATGGACATTGTAGGAGGCGCCTCTTCGTCCGCTGTTGATATTCAGGCGAAGGCTCTTGCACGTTGACAGGGAGGCGCCTCTACGTTGACGTCACTTAGTGGCCGCCGCATGCGGGATATTAAAGGCCGAAGACTGTTGCAGCTATTGGAGGAGCACGGAAAATGCAGTTCCCTTCGCAGGAAAATGCAGCTCTCACTGACAGCTAAATGCGTTGCACTTATGCTTAAAACATATCAGACAGTCGACAGTACAGACCCCCCAGACACAGCACTCAAGTGTAGAGGCAGAGACAGAGAAATAAGGGAGAGAGAGAGAGAGAGATAGATGGTGGGAAAGCCCAGTGGATACATGTTGCATGCTTCGTTTGCCTTTAAATAAGAGAGTAATGGGAGGAAATGTGGAAAATTAAATAGAAGACGAAGAATTAGGTGCTCGAGGGAGTAAAGCTCTTTCGTGTGTGTTTTAAATGGAATTAATATTAAATATTAAAGAAATCATTGAAAAAATCTAAAGGCAGATGAATAATAATAACAATAAATAAAATTTCTCCAAAGCCTTCAACGACATCGCTTCTCCTTAAATTTAAAATATTTATAGAGTTACAAATAATTTAGAAAATTAATTTATAATTTATAATTTATAATTTAATTTATAATTAAATTAATTAAAAAAAAAAAACAAATACTATTCTTAATTGCTTCCAAAGTCGTTAAGCATACATAGATTTTCTTAATAATTTATTTTCTAATGCTGTTAAATTCCAAAATGTTTTTCGTTTAAACTTTAAATATTATCACTAAAAAAAAACAAATTAGAATATGCATTTCCTTATGCCTCTGGTTCCTTATTTTATTTGTTTTTCAAACCCACAAACTGTAAAGTATTTTCTTTTGGCATTATTTAACAATAAGCTTGACAGATTTATAATGTCCCCTAGTGCCAGTCTTTTCCACCACTTTTTTTTCCAATTTTTATATTCTGTAGCTTTTGCCCTTCTCTATTCCTATTCCCTTTTTCTGGACTTCTTTTAGTTCTCTTTTCAGTTACATTTTCTCTTATATTTTGTGTTCACTTTTCGGTTCCCTTTTCTGTATAAAGAGGCCATGCATCAAGGCCACAAAACGTGTTGGAAAATGGGGAGAAAAGTTTCCATTTTTGTTGCTTATGTGGGGGATAATCGGTGGAAAGGATAGTTTTCTGTGCGATGGGAGCTGCTCTGGAAAATTCCTCTGTAGGAACTCCTTTTCTCTAGCTTCCTCTTTGGCGCCTCTGTCGGCCCGCTGTGTGAAAAATTACAGCCATAATTTTTGGCCACTAACCAGCCTGGGCAGCAGGCAGCAGGCAGCAAGCAGCCGTCTGGGCAGCAGCTTCCTTCACGGAGAGGCCTGCACTTTGTTCGCACTCCTTCCTTGGCATCCTTACTTCCTTAACGAGTCCAGGACTCTGCTCTACGAGGGCTGCGAATATATATATAGTCGCCTTTCATCGCTTAATGCATATTTTAAACGGCTTTGCAACAGCAGGAGCCGCACCCGAGTGTTTTTGGATGCCGCATATTTCGGCTTATTGGGAAATTTATTTATTAAAATTTTACTCGATGCCAAAGTTAAACCAAAGCCAAAGGCTCTTTCCTGCTGCCTGTTTCCTGTTGTTTGTTCAACTAATTAAAAAGTTTTTGGCCTTTTCCAAAAAATATGCAATTAATTTGTGCAACTTTTGCTCGGCGAAAATGCACTGCACTCCTCATAAAATAATTGCATTGTTTCTGTGCATTTCTTGAGATTTTCTCTAAAAGAAAATACATAGAGATTTTCCTTCATGCAATTATTTACATTTTCTTTTTTGTGCATAATGATTTTTACCCCAAAGTTGCATTCCATAGCCGCTTTGGCTGGCTCTCATTTTTTTATATCTTTTTTTCTTCTTGTGGATGCTTCTGTTTGTATCTTTTTGTGACTGCTATTTATATTTGTTTCTTCTTTTGTGCATTTGAAAGGTAAGAAAACATGGCAGCAAATAAATCTGGTGAAGACTTTTTCTCTCTGCCAGAAGCCAGTTGGAAAAATGAAGAGATAAAGTTTCCCAGTCACAAGAAAATAAGCTTAAAAACGGTTTATATTCATAAATGGGGAAAAGTCGTAATGTCTCTGTGGAATACTCTTCAAGGATTGTGGGGCATGATACCTTGGAGGTAATCATCATTTGTGTTTCAAGGGAAATATTAATGATTTTTGCATTGATTTCAACTTAAACTTTCAACTTTCAACTTAAATGATTATGATATTATTACTGTTTCTGTTGAATATGGCATTAAATAATAGAAATTATTTCTCATACAATTTAAAATATTTAAAATGTTTTCTGACTTTTTTCTATCTTAAGTGAATTAATCTTTTTTCATTAAATTCCTATATTCAAGCTATTTGCATATACCCACTGAATACCCTATATGTAGTTCCACGTTCACATTCGCATTCATACAATTGTTGTTTGCATAACTTTTTGCGTGTTGCATGAATCGGGGGCATGGAAAATCGTTGCTCAAAGCAACAGAAAGATGTGTTAAACTTCCTTCGTTTTTATCATGCTCTTCTTCTCTGGTTGAGAGTCCCTTTTGGATCTTTCTGTGCTGTGCTTTTCACTGATTAAGTTCTCAAGTTGGCTTGTACCTTGAAGTAGAGCCTCTCCTCCTGCTCTCTGCTACTTTCCTGTATTTCCTGCTCCTGCTAAATAATAGTTGTGATAAATGGCATTAAATATTTAGCCTTAAAGAGCTGTCAAAAGGGCAGAGAGGGAGAGATTTGTTGCTAATTAGAAGAGACAACAACACAACTCTCCAGGAATCGACGGAAGATGAATGGCCCCCAGGCATTCGCAAGACGCAACATAACCGTAACCCTAGTGATAAGACTTTTATATAACAAGCAAACGACAAACAGCAACAAAAACAAAAGCAGACAGCCGCTGAGAAGGGAGCGAGTGGATCAGGTGGAAGTAAACTTGGAGTTGGAGCAAGTGTGGACATGGAAATTTATGACTAGGCCTACTCATCCTCGTCTGCCCCCAAAAACATTCGTAATGCTCATCCCACGCTATGCTTTCCACTTCGTATTACTCCCCCGCCAAACTCCTCAGTGTTGTTTTCCCCCCACTTCGTATAGGGATTGGGAGCTATCAATAACGATTCTTGTGCCGCTTTTTTGGGTAGGCCTGCGACACAAATGCCATAAAACTAATGCCCCCAGAATGCAATGTCCCACATGTCCCACAGTGCAAAATCATCATTATTTAGAGGGGTAAGAGTAACAACAACAACAACAAAAAATACAGCCTGTGAACCTCCTTTTGGAGGGGTTAAAGAATCAAGGAATACCCTTTTGGGGATCTTTAAGAATGAAATATACTGTCATATACTAGGTACACTATACATCAGTCACGCTTGAATTTTGATTGATTCGGGAAGGATTTTTGTGATAATATATCTGCCAGAAGTTACCTAAAGGATGTTACATATGTTTGAAAAATGATTGAAATCTTTGAACATTTGTATGGGAATATTTTAAAAGAAGAGCAAGATTCGAACTACTTCTTTGATTCCTTATAATTTCTAATAAATTGGGAATATACATATTTATGTTTTAATACGAGATCTGTAGCAGGTAGAGTCCAGTCGAATGAAATCTATTTAATTTTCTTTATAAATACTTTAAAACTTTAAAACTTGCACTATTACTGCCATAGTTTCTGCAAAATGTTCAGTTAAATTTTCTTTTAAAGCTTTTTTTGAATTACCTTCCAAACTGCTTATGAAAATCCATATACCCTTTTTCTTTTCTTTAGGGTTTGGCGATGATTCCGGAATCATTTTTGGCATCATTGGGGTGACCCTTTTGTGAGAAATTAATAACCTGGTTTACTGCTATATATTTTTATTTTGTTTTTTTTGTTTTTGTTTTGTTTTTGTTTTGGGTGGCGTTGTTTTGCTGTTTGTGGAACCCCTGTCCTGGCCTGTCCTTTGGCCCGTCCTCTCCTATCCCTTTGTTCCTGTATGGCAAAGGAGCAGGGGATCTTGCAGGGGGTTGTGTGTGTGGAGAGGATTTATTTGCCGGAAATAAATATTAGCCGCAGTCAAACACACTTAAGCCTACTGCCAGGCGACACACACACACAACCCAGAGGGAGACAGAGACAGAGAGAGAGAGAGAGAGTGTCCCCGAGTGTCCTGTGTGCCATTTATAGTTTTACACAGGCTTAGAACTTGCTTTACACGCACGTACAACGATGCGAAAGGACCTCCCATATATCACACACCCAGAGAGAGAGAGAGAGAGAGTGCAAGGAGGAGGAGTGTGCGGGAGAGGAATGTGTACGCAAGGCGCGCTGATTCCCATAATTGATTTTGTATTGGCCTTCGATACGGTGGAAAACGGTATACGTTGGGAAATGCTGGATGGTAATGGAACCCAGGATGGAAGGGGGGGCTGCAAACTGCATATTGAATTTCAAAGAGTTTTCCCAAGGAAAAAGGGCAGGAATTTTCTGCCATCAATCAGGGACTAAAAGCAAAATCGAATGTGAGAAGAAGAAAGGGTGTTGCAATAAATTTTAGAGCTAAGATTACACCCCAACGACAGACGCTGACAAAGGCTCACTGCTGCTGCTGCTGCTGCTGCTGCTGCTGCTGCTCCTGATGATTTTATAATTAAATTTGAACTACAAATCAAATTATAAATTTCCGTTTTCTATCAATTTTCGCTGTAAATGATGGAAAATGTAACCTTCCTCTCAGCTCCCTACTGGATGTGTGTGTGTTTTCGAGTAGTTTCTGTTGTGTTTCTACCTGTAAATGGACCTGTCAGAGATACGGAGAGACAAAACCCTCTTTGGCATGGAACTTTTAATGGTAACGAAGGCTTAAAAGAGGGTTTATTTTGGAAGGAAGGTGGATCGCCGCCTGAGGGTTGATTGATACAATGATTATAGCAGAACCGAAAAATCTACGAAAATTATGAAAATTTCTCTTAAATATTATATTTGATGCATTACTCCATGGCGAATCTTTATCTTTATTTATGACACGTCAATCTTGAACAGACGAATATCTTTGGCTAATCTTTACCCTATATTTATTTCTTATAACCCTTATTATATGTATGACGATTCATCAAAATCAAATATAAATCTTGCAATCAACCTGGGACGACACGCGTCCACACGCTGCCAGACGCAGTCAAATATCCATCAAAGATCTATCGGAAGATCTGTCAAAAGATATCCAAATTTTATGCACAGAGATCTGTCTAAGGCTTATAGATTTAACGGAATATCATTAAGCGATAAGCCATCCATCTAAATGATTGATCAACCCTCGCATAGAGACATCGATAGCAACCACCGAAAAACATGTATTTTAATGCTGGGGTGGGGGAGTGGATGGTGCATAACAACAAAGAGCAATCTGCAGAGCATAGAGACCACCAGAGGGTGATGGTGTGGGGGCGGAAAAACACACACACACACAAGCCAAAGCCTCACCCAAGGCAACAAAATGTTGCACAGGTTGCCGTTGCCCCGTTGCCCTGTTGCCCCGTGGAAATACATAACCAAAAGGAGAAGGATATGTCTGTTGCAGTGGCAGTTCCAGTTCCAGTGGCTGGGCTCTGGCTCTGGCTCCCTTTTCAGAGGCTTATGGAGTGTTGAATCATTTTGTATCTCTAAACTCCATCCCTTCTAGTTCTAGGTGGCTGGAAGGGGCACTGCGATTGTAAAATATAAGTACAAGTATTTCAGGGGTTGTGTCCCCCTGTTTTGTACAAAGAACTTTATATTGTGTGTGTGTGTGTGTGTGTGTGTGGAAAAGGCATAGACAAATATTTATGCTCCGTTGAGAGACAGTGAGCTGTGTTATTAGATTTTAATTTCTTGCACCCATGAAAATGATTGCTGCCGGTCCGCTACACCCTCGAAGCACACACACTTTAAAAATTTCAAGGGGTGGGTTGGGGGGTGTGGCGGAGTTGATTCCCTTTGCTAAAAGCGTGCAAATGTTTCTGGCTTGTAGTCGCACTCGTATTTTGCATTTGATGTGGGTTCTTTTCGTGCTCTACTATAAATTGTATCCCTGCCCCACTCAAATCCATCCACACCCAAGGGCACAGCCACCGCCACCGCCAGCAGCATTGTTGTGAGGTGTCATGGCCAGTAATTGAGTTGGAGTTTTTTTTTTTTTGTTCCCAGGGCGAGTGGGGGTGGGTACCCTGTTCTGCTGCTGCTGCTGCTGCTGCGAATGCACTTTGCAAATATTTGACTAACTGCCTTCGTTAAACAAGCATTTTCCGAGCATTTTTAAGCAGACTTTGCTGTGCAATGCAAATTTTCCTGGGATGTACGTGATGAAAAGCGAGGATAGAAAAGGGAGACAAAGTCTCCAGTGTACCAACCCCCTTGGTGGGTGCTGGGTGCTGGGTGATGGGTGATGGGTGTGGGGGTTGCTCTAGAAAATGACGTTTACCAAATTACATTATTAGAAATTGATGGTTTCGTTTGCAAAAAAAAAGAAAAGAAAATAAAAAAGAAAACGAGGGAGTACGAAGAGTGTCAGCAGTTTTGGGTGCACAGTGGAGAATGTTTCAAATTGTTTAACAAGTTTATGGACAGGGGAGATTTGGGGGGATTTTCAGTTTTGAGCGAGGGAGAATGGCTTACGATGGGCAGGGTAAGGGCAAGGGCAAGGGCTATGGCTGTCTGTCAGCAGCAGTGGGGGCTGGGAGTGGTGGGATTACTGAGAGCCACAGGATGACTAATGAGAAGTGCTCCTACCACTACAAACAACTACTTCTAGCAGGTGCCCCCACTATAACAGTTAACCCTGCTCCCTCTACATTGCTCCTCCTTGTGTGAGTGAGAATTTTTAATAATATGGCGCAAGACATTTCCACAGAACCACATTTCAACAGAGTTTTTAGCACCTTCATTGGTAGCGAAGGGGAGCCACATTTCAACTGCCAGGAAAACCACCTCAAAACCTCATTTGAAATGTTTCGGTGGTTGTGGATCCCATGTGGCGGTAGGTAGGTAGCGAGGGATTGGGGGCAAGCAAATGCAAATTTTCCAACTCGCAGAAATCCACATTGACAAATGCATTCGGCTCTTGTTAGCTTTTCTAATCCGAGCATCCCATTTCTGGCTCTCTCTCTCTCTCACACTTTCTGTCTATTTTACACCCATTTTTCTACTCACTTTGCTCTCCATTTATGTGCCCGTTTTTACCTATTTGCCCCCTCCACCTTTTTACCCATTTTCCCCTTCACCCTTCTACCCTTTTTCGCCCCCTACATTTTTCTGATGCATTTACTTACTTTTTTAAATATTGAATGAAAAAAGCGTCGACGCTTGACGGTGGTGTAAATGATGCTTTCGGAGGGGTAAAAGAAAATAAAAGCTTTTAAGCTAGAAAAACTTGGATTTCTGCATTTTTATGTCACCTCCTCCCCCGTGTATAAAAAAGAGAAGTAAGAGAGAAGGCAATACCCTTTTTTTTTGGTGCCTTTCATTAGCATAAATGTGGCCTGCTTTTGGCATAGATTTGCATGGCAATGAGAAGGAGAGGAGAGACACACACACACACACACACAAGGGGGAGAAGAGGAGCTGGCAGCACTCGTACGTGTATTCCTATCGACTGGCGACATATTGCATAAAGCGGACGGACGGACAGCCGGAATTTGGCATCCGGTTGGGCTGGGTAGCAATATCTTTTCTTTTTCTTTTTATGTGTCCTTTTTTTTTGTTTCTGATTTTTTTTTTTTCGGGCAGTGGCAATAAAAATGAATGCCAGGAAGAACTATTCCCTGTGTCGCGCGATGATAAAAGAAAGAGGAATAGCAGGAGTAGGATGAAAGGGGTAGAGGGGAACCGGCATGATGTCTGCCGAATAGCAAAATAGTCACAGCTGACGCGAGGCGACGCGACGCTCGCTCTTCTCTATTATCTCCCCTGCATTGTTTTTGTTTTTTATTTTTTTTTGTTTTGTTTTTTAATTGTTTGCTTTTTTTTGTGTGTACCTCCATTTATCTATCAGCGACAGGATTTTTCGAAATGCCTGCCACTTGCACACTATTAATCAACTTGATGGGGCAACCGGATGGAATTCCCCAAGCGGCGGCTGCCTGCCAGTGCTTTTGTTTATAATTAATGTGAAATGTGTGTGGGTGTGTGTGTGGGTGTGTGTGTGCATGCAAATTCCCCTTGAGACTTGGAGTGTCCTTAACCAACCCCCCTCCCGCCCCTGATACCATCAGTGTACTTGTTAATGAAACGTCATCAAGTTTTTGATGGTTTGGCTGGCTCGAACCCCCCTCTCCACTCTCTCTCTCTCTCTCTTTTATGCCCTTCTCCTGCCTGAACGGCAACCAATCTAACTTGCAGCTAAACTTAATAGACACTTTTCGCCAGACAATTTTCGCCGAAAGTGCAACGATAAAGTTTTTCATTAATCTCTTTCTTGTTGGCCTCAACTTTAATCTTTAGCCCAAAATTGTGCGGCAGCGTCATTTACAACGTTTGCCACTGCCACTGGGCGCTTCAGCCACAATTAAATTGAATTAAGTTGCGAGCTCTGCCACAAGAAAAGGGCGAGGAATGCCACCTGAGGTTTCTGCTACCATGGAAGTGAAGGTCCCTGCTGGAGAGAGAGAGAGAGAGCGGGCTTTGCCGCTTGTCAAATTGATATTTGATTCATGACCAAAGCATTTGTCAAGTCATTCATCTTTCAGCCAGAACCAAAAAACCAAAAAAACCCTCATGCCCTTTCTCTGTGGATCCTGCTTCTCCTGCCACTGTGTCTCCCCTTCATTTGTCTTTACTTTTTACGGGCTCCTTCTGTTGGACTTGCTGTTTTTACTGGCTCCACTTTTGCGGCGAGTGATGAATGGAGGAGTGTTAACGTTTGAGGCAGCCATTGAGTGAGCTTCTCACTGTGATTTCTCGTACCTTTTTTAGTGGTGGTGAGGCGTGATGGGGTGCTTTAGGTTGAGAGTACATTAGCTAAGCTGCAAAGTACATACATATATACAATATATAGCTATGTAATTCCAGTTATTATTGAGGTATTTTTTGTATGCTCTTTTGGTATTTTTTGTTACTTTTTCGGTGTTGAAAGTACATAAGAAAAATGGAAAAATAAATACGTATTTGAAGTTATTTTTCAGGATTTTTCACCGTACAGTTTTCGATATATTTATCAGTTTTTTCTTAAAGCCTAGTACTCAGATTTTATTAGAAAACGATAAGAAATTTTTTACGGCAAAAACTGTTTTCTAGGCTCTGTACGGAAGGCAGTACTCAGATCAAAAAACAAAAAGGTCGGTATATACTAGAAAAGTATCCGAAGTATTGGCTTGCATTGCTGGTATGTTTCGGCCCACCTCGAAAATTATATCAATTTGATATATTTTGCCAGCAAACACGAAGCAAACATTGCAATATGAGAACAAAAAACCAAATGAAATATTTAAATAATTAAGACAAATTGAATCTAATTAATGCAGTATTATATGAATGACAATTATATGGATATTATAATTTAATATTTTTACTAATTTTCATAAATATAAAACAAATATTGTTTTCAAAACATTTTGTCTTCACGGTGGTCGGCAGCGGCCCCAACCGAAGAAGTGCATTTTATTAACTTTAAACAAAACGAAGCACCTGTCTGAGCAGTGTAACCGTACGGAATGCAGTGCACACCTCTGGTCACACAACTGGCCGCTGGAAGAATATATGACATTTGTTTGCTAGCAAACAGTTTTTGGATCTGAGTACTAGGCTTAAATTGAAAATACATTGAATAATAAGAAAAATTCCTAATTAAATCTTTTAGTGGTTCGATAAATATAATTTAGAATGCTAATTTTATTTCTTTGGTAATCTTTTATTTATATTCCGATGATTATGCATACATTTTGCTGACTTTAAATCACATTAATTCGAACTAAAATCAAATGCATTTTCTGTTTTATTGCTCCTTTTGTTTCCCTCTCAATTCTAGTGTATCTTTGAGGTCTCCTTTTGGCTTTGATTGCCCTCTGATTTCTTACTTTAGATAAATGGATATATTACTCGTTGATTTCACTTAAGTGTCGCGTCGCGTCGCACCAGACCGCAAGGCCCCAGAACATATTAGGAGCCATAACCAAGGAGCAAGACCTGTGTGCGTCCCGTTGGGGCGTTCTTTTTGGTTATGCCTCCTCATCTGCAAATCATCATCATCATCGTCCAGGAGGGAGGCCTCCTCTCGTCTCCTGTGGCGTGCGGGTTTCGTGTTTGGTAACACGCGCACGTAATAATCAAAGAAAAAAGGAAAAGAGAGAAGGAATATAAAGGAATAAAACCAAATAAAAGTGAAGAACAAGAAAAAGAAAAGGTTTACATTTCATTCCTGCACGATTTGTCAAGTCAGCGGAAATCGTGAGCGGCCTATCAGCCGACTGCCGAGCAGCCGTGTCGTGTGGCATAAAATTGAAAAATTACTTTGCGTGCCACAAACGGAACGAACTTATAAGAAAGTCATATCTGAAAATATTCCCTCTTGTGCCAGCCAGTGATTTGTGGTCAAATTAAACGCAAACTTACCTTTCGAAATAGCACGCTGATAACTTGGCCAACAAGCCGCAGGTGCCAGGAACAGGAAAATCCCTCTAAAAGATGGTGGGGGAAAATACCTTCGGAAAGAATGGGGAAAACTACCACTGAAAGAGTGGCAAAAGGAGAGGAAAGTGGAGGAGCCTAGTGGGAAATGGTAGGAAACGAGAGCCTAGGGAGAAATGGGGGGCACAGGAGCCTACTGGACTCCTGTTCTGTTTCTTTGTAGTGCAAATATTTTTGTTATTTTCCGTTTTGGCACTTGAAATTGTTCTTGGGGGTTAATTAAGAACGCTTTTCGTTTATTTGTGGGGTGGGTGGTGTGCAAATAGTTGTATTTTCCATGGAAAATGGGAAAGTTAATGGAAATGCAAATAAACTTGTTTTCCGAATGATTGTTGTGGGAGTGTTTTAGTTATTTAGCTGTTTGAAAATGGGCTGAAAAATGGTGGTGTGCTTTCAGTAATGAAAGGATATGCTTTGGGCAGTTCGTGGAAGAGGTACTTAATGGATTGGTACTCATTGAATGGATGAAAAGTCATTTTAAAGTAACGATTGTAATCATTAAGATATCTTTGATGAAACATTTGCTTCTTGAAACAGTTCTATTAAAATGTGAACAAAAAGCATTCAAAGTTGAAAGGTGAAAGGTTGAAAGGGAAAAGGATTAAGTATTAGGGAATGGGAAAATTTATATATTTATTTATTGATTTATTTATTCGCCAACGGAAACCGGCCTAAGGGGAATAAATAATAATCGGGTCCAAAATGGGTGCCTTTAAATCAAGGAACACCAAAAAAGCAAAATTTTTGTTTTCTATTTTAGTAGGAAATACCCTTAAAGGATTCCCTGAAAATGTGCAAATATTTATATGTGGAGATGTAGTGAATTCCTATGTTTTATTAGAACACTTGCATATATTTTTCTCATATTTCTTTAGGTTCTATCTTGCCATATTTCTTCTCTATTTACTCGCAATGAAAACTACTATTAATTTAAATATTAATCCCATGAAAATGTACATGTACAATGTAATTATATAAAGATTGCCAATTTGCAAACATTTTAACAGGATATCTCTTAAACCCATATTTTCATAGCTTCCATCTTTCACTCTCTCTATTAACACATCTAAATCCCATAACCACTTTCCTTACGTCTACAAAATATCCTATTTCTGCGCTGTAAATGTTAGTATTCCCAAAGTGTTTTCCCCACCCCCCAGAAAATCGTTGTCGCTGCCATTTGTTGGTGTTATTTTTGGATGCGTGTTAAAAAATAATTTCCCTAGATAATTTGACAGCACGTGTGGGGGTCCAAAAAGTCTGCCCAAATCTCCCTTTTGTGTGTGTGTTTTTTTTTTCGGCTAATAGCAAAACAAAGTTTGAGTTTTGCCAAAGTTTTGACATCAAACTTTTTTCCTGGAAGTTTTGCTGGAATTGTTTTGTTCTCTCTAGGAAAACTTTTTTTTTTGTTAGCTTGTTTTTCGGGTTCATTGTTTATTTATTTGGATGTGAATGTTCCGCTGTTGTGCGTCGTGTGTTGATTTAATTGAGGCAAATGTGTTATTAGGCCATCAACTTAATTGGCGGGCAATAAGGGAGAGGCAGGGAGGTGGACATCTCTATTGTTTAGTTCTCATTAGGGGCTGGGGGGGCTTATAAATCCAAGCTTATAAAGTGTATGGGGAGGAAGTATTTCAGCTACAATGCCAATTGACTACGTGAACAAATAAAATTTCATTCCTGAGGGTAGAAATTCCTTTCTTCCGTTGGCAAGGGGATTGCGTATTCATTTTGCATTTTGTGGGTGGATAGAAATTATAATGAAAAAAATACAGGGGAGTATCCAGAAGGTTGTAGTGCAGTGTGTCGACCGGGGAATACCCTTTTGGGAAAATATAGAAGATCCTGAAATAGGTTAAATATTAAAATGTACATGGACTTGAAGAGTTTTATGGATTTAAATTTGTAAAATAATCACATAACGAAGAGATCCTTTTTTTCTTTATATATTTCTATAATCTGTAAAATAAAAATAGCCTCTACTGGCACCTTGTTTTTCTTCATTCTTGCATCATCCGAATTCAATTATTTCTCTTCTGAGTCTCCTTCTGTGTCTGTCGCATACGATACTCTCGTCATAGCAGGGGTATAAATATGCATTGTATCGTTTAAATTGTTTATTCAACTCGGGGCATAATATTCCTGCCTGCATTCCATGCCAACACTCCCTGGGACCCTGGTTCTGGTCCTGCACTCTCTTCCCTTTGGTTTCTGGTGTTTCTGGCTAGGCTTAAGCCCTGGAACGTGACCTGGGCGGCAGGCGGATGGCAGGCACATTGTTTGCTTAACTGTTGTTATTATTCCCTTTCAATATTTGCCAATGTGTGTGTGGGTGGAAGTGGGTGGAACTCTCCGCTTGGGCTCCACCTCGTGGGTGTGGACTGTATTTGGGAGGCTGGACATCCTACGTCCGGCCCTGCTGCCCATGGGTCTGTGTCCTTTCTCTCTCTCTCCCTCTCTGAATGGGAGCCTGCTGCTGCTTTCTGCTGTGGCGGCAAAATGAAACAACAACTTGGGGTGAAAAAAATTGAAAATTTCGTTAAGCTCTGTCGGAAGCAGTCTGAGGGGAAAAGCAACAACATTTTTATTTGTGGCATCAGAGTTCTATATAGCACTCGACTCTGCGCCTATATTTGTGTAAACAAGTGAAAGTGATTTATGCATAACAGAGTTCCTGTTCCTTTCACCCAGATCCACCCACCCACCCACCACATACTCTCACATCCACTCTGAAATCTGTCACAGATCCTGCAACAGAGAGAGAGAGAGAGAGCACCGCCCTCGGAAAAGCTCTTCCCAAAAACCCCAACGTTCATGTCGTTGTTGACTCAGCCGTATGATTGTTTTGGAGTGTCTGGATTTGTGTCCTTTTAGGGCCATAAGCATTATACAAATATCTGGCAAAATGTTTCGTTTGCTTGTGCCGCCTCTCGCTCGATGTTTTGGGGATTTCAATGGGTTTTTGATGGGGAAATTGGAAAATTAAATTCTTTACACAGGAAATATCCAAAAATTTGTTTGCCTAGAACAGGAGAGACTTTTCATGGAAGCGATGTAAGCGAAAAGAAAATGAATGAAAATTTTAGTACACATTTTTTTATACACTTTTAGTTCGCGATTTTTATATATTTTTTTACATTATTAGTTGTTTTATTTTTACAATATTAATACGCATTTTAGACACATTTAGTTCTTTTTCTTTTGTGTTTTTGTTTAGTGCTCTTCTAATGCACATATTTTATAACCTTTTTAATAGTTTTACTGAATTTTAGAATTTTTTTTTGATTTTTGAACATTCAATTCAATTCAATTTTAAATCAAATTAAAAAAAGTTTTATGTTGGTAATTTTAGTTAAGTTTTTATTAAAAATAAAAACGTTTCAAAAAATTTATTGGGTATTTTTTGAATTTTTGTCTGATCAAAATGTTCTATTTTGGAAAACAGTCCCCCTCCCCGACTGGTAGCTTTTTTTTTTCTAATACTTATCCACAGGAAAATGCTAACCAAATCGCCTCTCTTTTCACCATTGAAGCCATCAAACCCAATGGCATTCATTGGGTGCTTGGAAAATACTGTACATATTTTATAGCCAATATCCAGTCTTAATCTGCCCATTAAACTCCTAAGCTGCTGTCAAATGCCCCAAGTCCTCGACAAAGCCACTCACATAAGGAGCACATCAAAAGGGATCCAAAAGCAGCACAGCACTCATTTAAATCCAAAAACCACATGCCCGCACTCAAACGCACACTCAAACGACGAGTACACCCATAATATTCACGGATGTAATCAAGTACTCGTATCCACAACCACTCTGTGGGAGTATCCATGGAGCTGCTCGCTGGTCAAACAACAACACAGCAACCAAAATATAAAAAAAGCACAATCCACGTACATAGTAGCCCCACAAATTAATTTAATGCCAGACCCAAAAAAAACCAGAAGAAAGGGGGAAACGAAAGAGTCGCCAGAGTCGGGAAACATTATAATAAAATTAATCTCCATTTGTTTGAAGGGGAGATTGCGGGGGGTGAGTGGCCAGACTGCCCTTTCGCCCGTTGGTTCGGTCTCCCGCTTTATTAGCATCCAACGAGCGAAAGCGACTGGTAGCTACTGGAGCCAAAAAGTGGCAATTATTCATTTTATGAGCTCTCCGTCGAAAGGGGAGCAGGGCATGTGAACCATAAAAATTAAAAATTAGCCCCGTGGCAGCTCTAAGGGGATTATATAACACGCATTTGATGCAGCAGTCAACAAGGGAGCGCAAGCGAGAGGTAGGAGGTAGAAGGTAGGAGCTGTGGAGCCAGTCACCCTTTCGACAACGTTAAAGTCAAGAAAATGAATATTTATGCGACACTCCAGGGGACAGGACGGTCCTGCCTCCCACTCGCCCCGTTTCGCCCACGTACCTCATTGTTATGTGGCAAGCACATGTCAAAATTTTCACAGTTTCAAAAAGGCACAACAAAGAAAGGCTGTAACGGCGGGTAACGACAGGTGTATACTGTGCGATTCTTGGAGGATGTGCTCTAAAAGTTATAGATTTTACAGGGCTTGACGCGACTTAAAAGATTTGAGGGCACAAAAAACCAATTAACATTATATTAATAATTAAAATTTCCTTCTAGCTCTGGCATACATATCCCTGAACCCAAAATACCTCTTCTATCCCACAAGCACCCTGTAAAAAAAGGAAACTCCTGCCTAAAACGGGAACATAAGCCGAAAACCCAGGCCCATGCCTTCATATCTCGAATGGAGCGTTGGAACTATGGAGCTACGGCTATGTCTATGGCTTATGGGTTAGCTGACTGCAAATTTTAATGGGTTTTGTCTTGTGCCGAGGTCCAGTCTATGGGCTCTTTCTACTGGCGCTGCCTTTCTCGTGTGTCTATTCAAAAATTAAATCCAATTATCAGTTTAAAGACACTCGTTTGCTCCAGGGATTTGAAAGGTCTCCTCATATGCCACAATGTTGGGAAGTGTATGGCAGGATGTAAGGAAGTTTTTCTGGTAATGCAACAAAGTTTCATTTTAATGAGAAACTTTTGTGCTCTGAGGCTCTGAGGGTCTGTGGGATGCTGCAGATTCGGGTTTCCATAGAATCCGCTCCTCTCCTCCCTCCTCTATGGCTGCAGTTTATTAAATGTGGAACTGTTTTTTGGGCAACTGTTTTTCAAGAGTGGAAATGGAAATGGTGCATAGATTATGAAAACCCTGAACTTCAAAAATTGTTTCGCCTCTTTGCGGGGGTTCCCATTTGAGATACTTTTGAAAAGGTTATACCGTTTAAGGGTTCCTTTTTGGGGCAACTATAGAAAGGATAGAGCGTTTCGGTTTCCTAAATTGAAGTTTAAAGGTTATTTGAACTTTCGAGAGGTTATTTAATATGGGTTCTTAGGTTTAAACTGTGAAAGGTTATTCATTTCGTGTAAATTTCCTAGTTTTGAGTTCGAATAGGTTAATTTGTTTTGGGGTTTCCATATTTAATACGAAAAACCTTAAGGGAAATGGGCTTTTCATGAGGGAAATCGACTTTCCATAAGGGTTTAAAATTAACTTTGAAATCGCAAGTCATTTGGGAATGATGTGTTTAGGGAAGGGATTCTTACGGAAGGGAATTTAAAAGTTCTGTTGATGTACAAAAGTGTAAAAAATAAAATAAAAATCAATTATAAAAATGTAAAACCATAAAAAATATAAAAATATTAAAAAAAAAGAACAAAAAAATTAAAAAAAAAAAAACTTAAATTGTGGAAAAATATTAATAATAATAATACTAAAATAAAAACTAAAATAAAAAAATAATACTAACATATGCACTCATAAAATACATTTAAACAAAATAATTAAAATAAAATACTCACAAATTCAAGCATGTAATAGATGTTCCTCTCCAAAATACCCCCAAAATTTCCATAAGATTTTAAATTACTTCTCGCTCGAAAGTTTCCCATGAAACTTTCCCTAATTTCGTATTGGTTTCGCAGCCATAGCAACCCCCGAAGGTAAAGGGCTCTGCTTGAGGGCAACGTTTAAGTAATTTGTTGCTTCTGTCATATCAAGGGTCGAATACCCTAATCAGGGGATCTCTGCTTAAGAGATTTCCTCGCCAACTAAGAGATTTCCACTACAACCAGAAATTTTCCTGTTAAGCCTAAAAGTTGGCAATATTTCTGTGTGCCTGCAGAAAAGGCTTTGCTGCTTTGTTGTAAGGAGGGGAAAAAGGGATTCGGATTCAACAATTTGTAGGAAAGGATTTGTAGGAGTGCAAACAGAATGAGTGGACGTGGACCCTCTCTTGGCCTCTAAAAATATTAGCATAAGTGTCACCCAAAAAATGCTAAAAGTAGTACTGGAAGGGGGGTTTTTGGGTTCTGCAAAAAAATCCTAGAAATGTAAATAAAATCAACAGCGGAAGGACCTGCAGGACAACAACAAAAAAAGGGACTACAATGAACAGAAGGTGCCATGCCATCCCATCCAAGAACTGAGTGGCAGGAAAAATATCATTCTGTAACGCTTGACAGCCACTTACACATGTCAAAGTGCAACAACAGCAAAAGCAACAGCAACAGCAATAGCAAAGTGGATAAAACGATGAAAGAAATACCCAAAAAACCACCCAAAAAGGAGGCGGCGGAGTAACAACAAAAAGAATGAAGAAGGAGTAAGAAAAGGATAACGAGTAAAACGGATATTAGAGAGCATAAGACAGGAAGCTGCCCGCCTGACGGGCATGGTTTGCTCTTCGCTGAATGCCAGATGATGGCCATTGTGAAGAGTTTTTCCTCAGCGCACTCGTCCCCTACTTTCTTCTCCTACTTTTCTCTCCGCACCTTTCTTCTCCTACTTTTCTCTATGCCCTTTTCTGCTAGCAATTTTCGGTAGACCAAAGGAATTTTACTGGCATTAAATACACTTGAAAATGGAAAATGAAGCCTCAGGATTCTCCATTTAGGGGCTAGTTTTTCCTCACGAAATTCAAAAAAATTTCCTAATATTTAATCAGCGTTAAGGGAATTTTAAATGTTTCTTAATATTTTTGGCCTACTAATTGCTGTTGATATTTCCTGGCCTTAAGCTCTGTTTTCTTCTGTCTCTTCTTTACGCTGGTAACTTAATCCGCTTCTTTTGTTGCTAATTAGGTTGTGTGGCAGCGAAATTTTCCTTATATTTAAATATACTTTAATTGGATTTTCCGGCCGCCCCGCCTCATTATAATCGTATTTCCAAATTCTAATTTGTTTTGTATTTTGTTTTCGTTGCAGGTAAGCGGATTTTTCAACGTTTTGGGGTGTTCATTCGATGAACATCTTTGTTCTAAGGTAATTATGATTGTAAGTGGCTTAGAGGATCTAAGAGATTGTGAAAGTGGCAAGTTGTGCAGTGGAAAATATGGTAAATTTATGAATAAAATATATTTCATGATGGAAAATTTGGAATGCCATTTTTACGTTAGATTTAGATAAAGGTCAATTCAAACCCTGATTATATATGGGTTTCCCCACTTTGTAATACCTTTAAAAGTTGTACCTGATATTCCCTATTTGACTGCTTTTCTCATTAATAATCTCGATTTCATTTGATTTATCTACTTTGGATGGTGATGATGCACCTGAGCATCAAGCAGCCTTCATCGGGCGCTCATTAAGCCCTCGACTCTTGGACTGGCATTCTCATTAAATTTATATACATTTAATTGACTTTATGACCAGACATGAACCACGAGACACACAGAAGCCAAAGGCAAACACACACACACACACTTACAGGACAGAGTGCCAGGGAGAGAGTGGCGCCTGTGAATGTCCTGTGTGTTAACAGTTAGCGCATCATAAAAGAAAAAAAAAAACTGCTGGCAAACATATTTCTTTCACCATATTCTGCATATATACATACATATACGTAAATATTCCCGGAAGAGCATAATGCATGCATATAGTAGAGTTTCCAACGTAATTCCCTTGCTCCCACGCATAAAAAGGCTTAAATAATGAACGCCCGACTGCAGTCTGCCGTCTGCAGCCTCCTCAGACGTGAGACGTGTGAGGCATGAGCATCGTGTGTGCCTCATAATTATGTGACATGCGACGGAGTAGACGAGCATAAAAGTTTAAAAATACTCAGGGTAGAGTGCGAAAAGACAGAAAAGAGAGAAAATCAGGAATGTGAGGGATAGTTTTGAGGAGAACGAAGGTAGAAATACCCTATTAAACTGTAAATTGGTGTTTGAAAATTGAGAACAGTTTTTAAACCTAACGGGAACCCATGATTTGTATGTAACTTGTCAGGAGTATGATAAGAAAATGTTGTAGCGAAGTTTGGTTAACATTTTTGAGCACATTCAATAGTTATTTGATAAAGAATCGGCCTTAAAATCGATTAAAGTACTGCGATTATAAAGCAACTTTACAGGCTTATGGAGAGTTGTATTGTAGTTCATTTTGTGCAATTTGGTCAAAATATTTGTACAGTTTTAAGAGTTAACCCGTTTTTAATGAAAATTGAAGGGACTAGAGTGATTTGTATTGTCGTAAAATCTGTAATGTGTGATTGAAATGTTTGAAGAAATCTAAAATTTATATTCAAAAGAAAAATTTAATTTCTTCCTTCTACAAAATACCTGCCAAACTTCTTTACCAAATCATGATACCCTTCTTTTCTGTGTGTCGGCAAATGCGCAACCTGGTTGCCACAACCTTCTGGTTGTCAACACTTTTTCTTGCTGCCGCCTGGACGGTGGGGTCTGGATCTGTAGATCTGCCAACAACAATGTTGCCCCAAACAGCATGCAAATGTTGCCTCATTGGCCATAAAAGATGAGAGAATGATACCTCGTAATATATGGTGGGACTCTTTTCTTTATGTTTTATTGATGTTCTTGGAATGGTTTCATATGGTTTTAATGCTGTAATAATCAGTGTGTGATTTGTGTGGTTTACACTGGAATTAATGGACTGAGTAAAGGGGTACTCAAAGGGCGGGATTTTAGGGTGATATTTGGCAATATTTCATGCAGGAATTTTAAATGTTCTTTGAAGGTTTCATGTTGTAATCAGCGAGAAAGAGAGAGAGAGAGAGAGTTTGTGACATAATATTTAGACAATAAACTATTTTTGAGGAGAAATTTAAGTGTTTTTGCGGGATTTCCAACAATTATTAATGATTTCTACATGTCACAAAATTAATCCGTTCCATTTTTCCGCTTTTTTGTGGAGAACTTTAACCCATTCTCTCTATTTTCAGGGAACTATAACCCTTTCCTCGCTCTCTTCTGAGTGAAACTCTAACCACTTCCTCACTGCTTCTCTTTTGGTGGAGTTTTAGTTTGAAAAATGATGAAATTATAGCAGCTTCTAATGAGAGACCATAAATTATGGAGGCGTAAACTCATCTGCCATCAAAATCTGCCTGATTTCCGTGTCATAACTTCCTCCTTTGCTGCCTCATGTGGGGAGGGTTACTGCCTCATGTGTGTGTGTGGCATCCTTTCTTGTGGAAAATGTGGGGAATTCCTCCTTCCTTTTATGGGAGGATTTTCCTGCCTTTCGTGATCACTCAAAAGTTTTCCCCTGATATTTTTTGTTGTAGTTAATGCTCACGCACGTGCTGCATATCCTAACGAAGAGGCAAGAAGTTGCCCCTGTGGCAGTGTTGCAGTATTGCAATTAATTATGAGGCACGTTGACAGTTTTTTCCCCCATTTTTCTAAGTTATTTTTCCCCCTGCTTCAAAACTCCTCCTCAACGTGTCCGCTATTTTATTTTTATTTTTTAAAATTTATTTTATAATTTATTTTTAGTTGCACGCTTCCTTCCCGCCTTTCTATTTTGTTGTTGTTGTTGTCTTCTTCGACATTTGGCGGCACGTTGAACTTGACGCAATTTATTTTGTCAGTGCCACAGACACGCCTAGTTTGAGAGTGTGGCACATGTTTTGTTGTGGCACCATCCGTGGTGCGCCTCTGATGTTATTTATATAAATTAAAGTAGGAGAAAAACATATCTCCTGCACCTTATACGCATGCCACTTGGGGAATACCCAGTCATTGACTCATGACGGGGCAGACACAGGGTTGTAAAGTGAGGGAATTATTTGCAATACGCGTTTACTTATAAAAAGCAAAAAACTATTATTATTATTTTCAACTACTTTTCTGTTGAAGCAAAGATTAAAAATTAAAAACAAAAAAAACTATATAAAAGAATTAAATATTAAAAAAGGAAAATATAAAGAACGAGAAGGAGCGTGTGAGTCGCTTCTGGGGACGCGACTCTACTTATACCCGTTCTCAGTCAGTATATTCATTTTTGAGCTTATAATTTTTTAGAATTTTAAAATTAAAAAAAAAAATTTTACATATTATATTTTTTTGCTACATTTGGTATCTACTAATACATCTGCAATGTAAATTATACATCTAACATGTAGATTAGACATGTACCATTTAAATTCTACATCTCCTCCGCTAGGGGTTGCTCGCGCACTGAACGCGGCAGAGTGTGCGAGCGAGAAAGAGAATGAGTCTCTGGCAGGGTGAGGCGGGGGAAGAAACTGAAAATTAAATTTCTTTATTCTGGCTATATTTATGATCCGATTTGATTCAGGTTCAGCAATCTAGTAGATATGGGCACTCTCTACGGGCACTCTCTTTCTACTGCTTTTTTAGTTTTATCGTATCTTTAAAATCTGTATCTTGCCACAGATTTTCGTCCTTTGTGTGAGCGGAAGGGGGCGGGGAGCTCTTATAGATCTAGATCTGAGATCTAGGCGCTCATCAAGACGGACAGACGGACAGACGGACGGACAGACATAACTATATCGACTCGGCTATTGATGCTGATCAAGAATATATGTATATACTTTATGGGGTCGAAAACGTTTCCTTCTCTGCCTTGCACACATCCACTTTTACCACAAATCTAATATATGTACCCCTTAACTCTTTTCTGAGTACGGGCATAAAAATAGAAAAGCCCAAGGAAAGAGTAATCTGTCAGTCATATTTTCTACTGATTCCACAAATATTCTGAACAATTAAAACAGATCTGAGGAGAGCTGCAGATTCTTGTACGATATTTACTCTTAAGAAATACAATAAAATTCCTAAAAGTATCTTAAGAGTAGTAAATACTAATCCATATCCATATATATTTATCGATCTATATTTCTATATATTTCTCAAATGACACAAGCGCATCAAACAAGTTCCAAATAAATTCCTTCCCAAGCCAATTCTTGAGACCTTGAACTTCGTATAAGAAACATAATTTGTGTGTTCGAAATGATTTTCCCACTCGCGAAGTTTGTTGATTCTTTGCCTCCTCTCTTATTCCTCCCCACTCTGTTTCTCCTCCTCCTCTTTGAAAGTCTCCGAAAGTCTCTCTGGAGCGGCCGACAACTGTTTTGTTTATTGAAATAATTTTGGTTTGTTGGTGAAGAAAGTGTCTGCCGTCGTGCCGTGCCTTTGACGCCTCTTGTTGTGTCTCCTGCTATAAATAGCATTGAAATTTTTGATAAACCAAATGCTGCCGCCTTTTGTTTGTGTGTGTTCTTGGTGTTTTGTTGTTAATTAATGCAAGTAGTTTACTTAATTAGGCCCTAAACTGTGTGATTCTTTGGTCGTTGTGTGCCCATAGAGCAGATAGGCTCGCCATAATGTTACCACACTCTTGGGAGCCAATAGATGATGCTGTTTTCATGCCACATTAACTGCAATTAGTCTTCATCAAGTGCCAAAACGTCAGAGGAAACCAAAGTCCATGCCCCATGGCTGTTGGCTGTTGGTTGTATTGACTTTGGCCACAAACAAAAAAGAAAAAAAAGGGAGGAGAAGTATGCAAAAAACAACTAACAAGCCAGGAAGAGGAACTCCTACCCCCTTTTCCTGTGGAGGAGCCGGCCACTTAGTTGCCATGTTATCGTAGGGGGAACCCGCTGCACCCCTCTACCCGTTCCGTGTCCCCGTGGTACTGTCGTTCAATGTCGTGTGTGTGCCCTTCCACGATTCTTGGCGCTTGTCAACTGGCAAAATTGTTTGTAAAAATAGCGTGTGGCACTAGCATAAAAGTTCCGAGAGGGATATGGTTTGTTTCTAGGCGGAGAACGAGCAAAGGGGCAGGTATACGGAGCGGTATAAGGCATGGCATGATTCTAGCGGAGGAAAGGGCCATGAATTCAGAATGGTTTGGTGTACGGATTCATATCGTTTCCAGTGGCAAGTATGGGTTTCCTGCGGCGCTATGGTTTGGGCCATGAGGATGATAAAAGAGTGGACGATTTGCTGCACATTCATACTATATATTTAGAAATATTTCTGGATGCATTGTCTGGGGTTCACTGGCGTTGAATGGAGTACGTGGTGCCCCACTCAAGGGGCATAGGAAGTGCTCTCAAGGTGGATTTCCCCTATTAAAACGTTCTCATCGATAGACTTTGGACGGGGAATAAGTGGAAGTGGCTTTAATAAGGTATAGCCAATGTTTTTGACACCACTGTAGCAGGTAGGAATTTTTTTTTCGGACTGCCACTGTCTAAGGAGCAGTTTTAGAAGCCTTCCCTAGTCGGAAGAATATTTATTCTGTCTCACTATTCCTGCCACCACTGTCTTTCTAGTTCCACGACTGTTGTTCGAACCCCTTCCCTTCCACCAGCCACACCTCTCTCTCCATCCCATTTGATTAGCCACCACTAGCATGACTAATATACGCGCCCTCTAGTGTGTGTATGTGGGGCCATGACTTTGCATGTTCTGTGGCTGCAAAAATTGTTGCATGACGAGGAGAAACAACAGCAACAGCAGCAGGAGCAGCAACTTGTAGAAGTAGTTTTTTTTTTCCATCCAGGGCGCTAATTTTCCACTCTAATTTTCCACTGACTTGACAGTTGACTAAACAGAAAATTGAAAGGAAAACACCGGGAAATGTAGCAGTGGGGGGTGCTTAAGCCAAACAACCCGCTCTCTTGAACTGGGGAAAACTTTAAGAACTGTTTTGGAAAAAGTGCTTGAAAGAATTGAGAAATTGAGCTGCTGTTTGGGACATTCTCAAAAGGAATTTTGAAGGTTGTTTTGTAGAGTAATTTTTGGATTTTCCTTTGGCAGTTTCTTCTAGCTAAAGTTTATTATAACTGAAGAGCTCTTGAGAACGCCATGGTAGGGTAAAGAAGCTGCTGTTCTGGACTTATTTTTAAAGAATTTTTGGGGTGTCTTTCTGACAAATATTTTCTAGTTATTGGATGACTTTGCTTCCCCCCTTTCTCTCCTCTGACTCTTTTTCGCCAATCTTCGTACATCTTTTGCTCTTTGTTTGACTGCCATCCCCATCAATTTCTCAGTTCCCACCCAGAAAGTATGCAAGGGGTTTGTTTGGGGTATTTTTTTCTCCTTGTGTGTTTCCTAAGTCAATATTTTGTTGTGTTTTCTTGCTGCTGCTGCTGATGGATGTCGTTGCTGTTGCTGTAAAATGTAAATTAATTTTGACTTGACTTATTTGCATTGGCAGTGCCCCCCACTCCAGCTCCCAGTTCCATTCTTTCCGCAGCTACTACTGCAGATACTGGCTCTTCCTTCTACAGCTACTCCTGCCCTCCGTTTAGCTGTAAGTGAAACTGAAAACTTGCTCATCTTGAGTGATATTGTATTACCTATATAGAGAGAGGCAGTCCTGCCATCTATAGAGAGTGAGAGCGAGTCCATTTCCCTCTCCCTTCTATAAAGGTTGGGTGGCGGAATCATTTTCCTCATGAATATTTTCTTTTCATTGTTTTTCCTCCTGCATCTCTGCATTTGGCATTTGTGTGTGTGTGTTTGTGTGTGTTTGGGGGCCAAAAGCTGTGCCTTTCATTCACTTACTTTTAACTGAAAATCTAATTGTTTATTTTGTAATTTAAATACAAGATGTCCTATGCCCTTCCATTAGAGGGTTCCTTGAGTTTGATAAGAGGTTTGTATCGGAGATAAAGGATAGCATTTAAGGCTGAATTTTTCTCCTCAAGGATTTTTGCAATTTGTCTCCTGCCTTTTTTTAATTCCAAAAGTGGCAGCAGATTTTTAAAGAGTATTAAAAGCTTCGGCCTCCCTTAGAGGTAGCCTTCATTTCTTGTTACCAAATGGTTTGAGTAATTGAATTTTTCCTCAGTTTTCTCCCCAAGTTTCTCCTCTGTGGATCGCTTAATCCAGGCGGCCCATAGCCACATTTAAAACATTTCCGTTTTACATGAATTTATTTTTGGGTATAAATCGCATTCGTTTTCCTCAACCGAAAGTAAAGACAGCCACGAAAATGTTGCTACGAAAATGTTGCTGGCTTTTTACAACCAAAAATAGATCTTCCCCCAACGAGGAGGAGGTGCAACGGGGTGCTGCTCCCTCTCTAGAGATCTCTCTTTTACTCTGTCTCTCTTCTGGGATTTTCCCGCAGTCTCATTTTGTTGTTGATCGGAGAAGCGTCGTCGCGTTTCGCTGGGGATCGGGAAAAAGTTTTTGTTCTGAACACTGAAAATAGAATTGAAAAGCGTGCCCCGTTTTGCGCCTTTCGCTTTCCATTTGATTTGGCTTCTGTGTTGTTGTTTTCTCATTTTTAATGAATTAATTGCCGCATCGTTCATTGGCTTTTCATTTCGGAAAAAGTAGTGCCGCCAAATGGTTTAATCAAGTGAAATTTATGGTGCCACGCGGAAAATGCAGTTAATTAAGTGTAAATAAAGGAAAAACATAGTGTGTGCCGGGGTGGAAAGTGCATGTGAGTGCCGGGAGGAGGAGGTAAATGCTGACAAGCATCATTGGAAAATAATGATTGAATCAAATTTATGTTCTTTTAAATGTTATTGCAACCCAATAATTAATCATTTTAAGGAGTACCAGATGCCAGTGTGGGTGTTTTTTTCTATTAAATTATGTTGAAAATTTAATTGAATTTATACATTTTTTAATATAATAAAGTTTTAATAATAAATTGGTTTGCTAGTGAGGTGCTTAAAAAGTCCATTAAAAAATGGTAAATGTGTTGTGTGAAAGTGGAAAAATATTAAAGAAATTGCATTAAATGCATTAAGAAATTATAAAAAAATAAATTATGGAAATAAATAATAAAAGCGAAAATGAATCAAATAATCCACAGTTTATAAAAATACAAAAAAATTTGTCCAAGGCAAATTACCAACAAAGAAAAGAAACGACAAAAAAAAAATATAAATATACATAAAAAGTTTTAGATACAATTTTAAACAAAAAATAAATTAATTTAAAAATTAAAATTCAGCATAATTAACCAATTTAGTGGAATAACAATTATAAATTTAATTAAAGTCAATTAAATTGAAAGTTCCAAAAATTGGAATGTATTATTCAATATTTCTTAATAGCTTAGTCTTTCTAGAGAAAATATTACTTTACAAATTTCATTTTTCTGTATTTCTTACTACATTTGGGTACCCTTTTAGGACTTTTTGCTTAGGACCCGTACCATTTATGCCCCTTTTAACACATTACCCAGCATCATTCAGCATCATTATCATTATTGAACCACAAAATCTCGCCCAAAAGGCTATGCCCACTGCCTAATTATTTATGATTTTTCTTATGGTGATCCGCCACATCACATAAAATATGAAAATTACGAGGGAAACTGCGCCTCAGCTCCACAGCAGAACTGTGCCCCAAACCGAAATCAGAAACCGACCCCTTTTTTTTCTCTCAGACATCAGCAATGAAGCCATTAGGCAACAATTTCTCTCCTTTCGACTTCCTTTCTTTTTGCATGGGGCGCTTTTATCACATTACGACGGCTGGGGCTTTGATTTTCATGCCCCGCCATGTGGCAAGGCTGCTTTAAATTCGTACCAACGTAAAAACAAGCTGTTAAAATGGAGGGTGCGGTGCCCCGTGGCGTCTCCTGGCAAACTTTGATTGTTTCAGTGCCCCCACCACGCCCCCGAAAACCCGGTGGGGGGAAACTTTTCACCTTGTTTTGTGCTTTCATTTAGGGAAAAGGTTTTTCGTGTGGCAGCGGCGGTAACGGCGCCGCCTCGTTGCGTATGCGTAATGTGCCTTAAAGGGGTGTTCCACACCATTCAACGTCAATTGCAGGTGACTCATGCCACATCTCATGCCATTGGAGGCATGCCTCCTCGTGCCGCTCATGCCTCATGGCTGTTAAGCTTAAGGCCCGAAACACGCCATGCCGTTAACAGCTGTTAACCTCAGTGTCGCCCCCACCCACCATTCGCTCCACCATTCTGCCCCATTTCGTGTGGCATAATAATTAGGAGTTAAAGCCTACCCCTGCCCCTAGGACCTTCTCTTTTATTTTTAGAGGTAATTAAATTAACGCGAAAATGTTTTACATTTTCTCATAATTTCTGGACGTTTTTTTTTTAACTGTTTTAAATTTATATTTTTCTTTATCCCTTTTTTCCTTAGCTTCTTTATTGTTTTTCTTTTATTTTATTTTCTTGTTTTTTTCCTCTAAAATGTGTTGCCGCATTATTAATTGAAAACATAATTAAAAAATGTTTTCTGCCTGCAAGTTTTCCCCTTATTTTTGGGTCGAAAAGCTGTTTGCCATTTTGGCCATTTTCCAAATTGAATTTTTAGGGTTTTTACTTCTTTTTTTTTAAGGGTTTTTATGTGCAATTTTACGTGAAATTTGAGAGGTCTTTAGGGGTTTTGGTTGTGTGCTATTTTTGGATGTTTTTCATATCGATTTGGGGTCTTGGGTTCCCTCGAGGGTTGCTTCAATTGTTTTGCACACTCCATGAGCCGTGCTCTCGCACTCTGTCTCTCTCTCCCCCTCTCTCTCTCACCCTCTCCCTCTTTCGGGGTCACATCTGTGTTCAATGGCCCATATATCCCATTGACTTTGCCGCAGATGCCATGCCTAGTCCACGTCGTCCGGCTGGTCATCGTGTGTGTGTGTGTGTGTGTATATCCTGCGGTTGCCTGTGGTGTGGTCACTCCCTGCCTCTGTTGGTTCCTCCCTCTATTGCTGCTGCTGCTCCCTGCTGGTGCCCCTGCTCCTCCTGCTTATACTGCTTTTCCCTGCTATCTCCTGCTCCTGCTCCCTGTTGGTTCCTCCCCCTTTCTGTGGTCAACCATTCAGTGCGCCTTTTCACTGGCTCTCTCTCTCTCTACTATGGTCATGTTTTTCTTTTACACATTTTATGCAAAATTAGACAAGCAATTGATGCATTCAGCAATTAGTTGAATGTTTATATAAGCCAATGGCTTCCATAGAGCAGCCACTAGGCAGGTAAATGGCCAGGAAAATGACCAGGAAAATGTGTCATTAGGGGAAAGTCCTACTCTTTTGTAAATGTGTGAATGGTTAAGATATAAACGCTGTGATATAGGGGGTTAAAACATTCATTAGATTTGAGGGCTATAAGAAATTAATTGAAGGCCGATTTAGTGCCTTACTTTTCTATTTTACGATTCGTTTTTGTTTGAGTTTCTTTTAACTAAAAAAAGGGAAGTTTTTCACTGATTAAACTCACTTTACATGTTTCTTAAGCACATTGCTAACGAAACTGAAAGAATAATCCTAAGAAAAACTGTTAAAAATAATCTAAAAATTGAAAGTCTAAATCAAAATAATTTTCGTAAATAAAGTCTCCTCAACCAGACAAACTATCTATATGAGAGTACGCTGTCTTACTTATTGTTTCTTTATATTCATATTTCATAAAGAACTCACTTAAAGCCCAATAAAAAGCTCTCTAAAGACATCCACCAACGACCCATTTCCCACCACACTTTATCGCATCTAAAGGCCAATAAACTAGACCCTTGTCTGCGCCAAACAAAATCACCCCTTCTACCCCCAGCTGCTACTCAGACAACCCCCTCGCTGGGAGGCGTGTGTGTAGGTGCGTAGGTGTGTCGTAAGTGAATGAAATGGAGGGAAAATGATTAGAAGAAAAGCCCACGCAGAAACAAAAGAGGGTCGGGTTTGGCGGTCTACAATCGAATAGCAGAAACGATTGTTATTATTTTATTTTGTCGTTTCATTCCCTAATTGCTAACAATTTTCTGTGACATAATTGATGGTAGGAGAAACTAGACCAAAATTCAAGAAAAAACTAGACCAAAACTCACGGCAAAATAAAGGAAACAGAACAGAAGACAATGCGGAATAAATAATACAAGTTTTTGTCGTAAATTATTTCTGCTGATAAGCAGAAAAGAAAAAGAAAAGAAAATCCTAGGCTAGGAGGAGAAAAGTAAAAGTTTGCGACTGTATTCTGTCGTGTCATCTGTCACATAAATAAAATTGAATATATAAATAAATATTTCTAGGCGGAAAAACGAAGGAAATTTCACTCCCCTTCGTTTAGCTTTTCCGCAGGGATAGGGAGGGGCATTTAATAATGACAGCTCATCAAAAATGTATATGCGACCCAGTTGTCAGAGTCCCCCGTACCCCCCAACGACTCATCAACTAAAAGATGCCACAAATAAAAGGAAAAACTTTTCAGGAAAAACAAAAAAAAAAAACTGAACCAAAAAATACACAAAAATATATATCATCCCACAACAAGTTTCGACAAAACTTTTGGCATTTTTTTTTCGCTGTGTTCTGTGCGGAAGTGCCAGCGGCACTTTTATGGCAATTGGATATGCTGGGGTCCTTGGTGGGGTACACAGAATATTGGCCCCACAGCTGAGGCGAGGCTAAGTGCCCGAATTGGCGATGCACGGGGGTCCGTTTTGGGATGTCTTATTGGGGGTCAAATGTTATAGGGCTAAGAGCGAAAGTGGCAGAAGGAGGTCCCACGATATTTAGGAGCATGTGGGAGAAATTTAAATTGAAATATGGGATAGGACGAGTGTAAAAAAGATACGATAAAATGATTCCATTGATGGATACCAATAAATAGGACATTTTTATAGGTTTATTATTTATCAGATTATTTTAAAAACATTCTTTTACTCAAGTAAAATGATTATTCCATTTTTTTTTTTAGTTTATTTTCTTTTTGTTTACTCGTACACAAAACGAATCCGTGTATGTTCTATAAAACTACAAAAACAACTCAATAAAAATGTTTTTATAGTCTATTCAAACAAATAAACACGCACAAACGGTTTATAGACTGTTTTCCCAGTGATTGCAGCACTCTTTAAAGAGCATTAGACACCAGCTAAAATGTATTTATGGATTTATAGTTTTCGTTTTAAAGGCAAGTTTTATGGCTCGATTGAAGCGATTGACCTTTCGCCTTAAATGATGTCATATTTTGTGCACTCCGCCCCCATTTTCTCTCTTGACATCTCAATGATGCTGTCAAGAAAGAGAGAGAGAGAGAGATAGAGATGGGGACTGAATTTTCTTTGATATGAAAACTCAGTTGATTGGGCACATCAACACATCATTTGGCTCAATCAGTGGAGTTCTCTTTCCATCTGTCCATTTTCCTTTTCTGTGCTCGCTCTGTGGAAAAGGTGTCCAAGATTGTTTTGACATTACTTTCAAATGTCAATCGCCTTGTGATTTGATTTCTTCTTTGAGGCTCTTTTCTGTCCCCAAATTGAATTTCAGGTGATGGTGATGGTAGAGGGGGGGGAGTAGAATTTTCGGGGGCAACTGTTGGGTCAAATATGCGATAAAAGTCGATAATACAATCAAATATAATGAGGTTAGAGTGAGGATGATGTGCCACAAAAGTCGCTCAATATCTTAGGGTGGGTATGCCACCCTCTAAGACACCCTCAGCTTTTGAGAGTGGGGCTGAGATATTTTGGAAGCTGCTCCATTATCAAAGAAGAAGCTGACTGACAACAGGTTGCCATTGGTGCTGCCTATCGATTAGGTTCGGCAGGGCAACATATTTTCTGAGCTATTCCCATACATACTAGTAAATACAGTGCATCTCAAAATAGGAAGGCAATAGAGAGTAATATTTCCATTCAAGAAATGGCATTCAATTTTTCAACGAATTATCGTTTAAAGTCGATAAGAATAGAATGGAAAATCTAAAAATTATCGAATTGATTACCGAAAATAATTATCGACTCAACTATCGAATCTTTGCATTTAATTAAAAATTCCTGTATACCAAATAAGTCATAAATTTCACACCACTCCATCCTAATGTCTATGAAACGCACTGTCCAAAGAGTACGCTTCGAAATTCGATCCGTACAGATTATTATTATTATTGTTTATTCTGAGCAGCTTACACACCTGACTACGCTCTCGAGAGAGAAGAGGCTTTTGCCTTAAAGCAGCTTAAAGCCGACAGTTAACTGTTAACTGGCAGATAAACTTAACGAGCGAGCACGTACGCTGCCACAAAGACAGACAGACAGACACACACACATCCCTCACGCACACACACACACACACATCGATAGAGTTATTTAACAGCCAGCAGCAGACAATATTTACAGGCATTCGATTTAACATAAATTTTGAGAAGTAATACAACACATCCTTCCCTTCCTCCCTTACCCGTTGCTAGCTCTCTCTGCCACTGCCACTGCCATGAATGTGGCATGTGGCATGCAAATTCCAATAAACTAAAGTACCCAAAAGTCGCGACATCTTTTTTGATAAAGAACAGAACAGAACATTGGCGCTCTCCCCCCCAGAGGGCCTTTATTTTTCCTGTTTTTTGTGTTTTTTGTTTTTGCACATTTTCTCTGACAAGCTATAAAATTTTTATCAGCATTACTTTTATTTTTGTGACATTTCCACTGACATTTTGCACGAAGCGAAACGAAACGAACGAAACGAACGAAGAACGAAAAATGTAAGGTAAAAGTACTACTCGAGGCAAAAATGCTACCCGCCCCTCGGAAAAGTGGCTACCCCCCCCGTTCCGACTGACATTTCCCCCCATGTAAGATAAGGGCGTGGCTGAGACATAGACTGAGGCTTTTCCTGGGGGTTTTTTCCCCCTTTTTCATTCATTTGGTAAATGGTGCTACTGTTTTGACCTTTTTCATACTTGCCTCGCACACAAAAATTGATTTCCTGAACGATTTGTCAACCCCCACCGAAAACTAGAAAATTTATCAGGCTAACAAAATTGTTTGGCCAACAACAAAGTTCTGCTCTAAACGGATTCTGAAATGTCGCTGACAAGGGTGTCGGACGTTGGCTCCAATTATGCATAAGCTCCACCGAAAAACCCATTTCCGTAGAGGTGTTTGTGGCACTTTCCATTTTCAATTAGTTTGCCCAAGTGGGCGTGTGATTTTCAACACGAAAACCTTTGGAAAAAAGGGGAAAATGTAGAAGGAAGGCAGGGCAGCAGGAGACAGCAAAAAGGGTTGTATAGGGTACAGAAAGCAGAATTTTGGTAGAGCAGGGTACGCTTTTTGAAAAGGGTGAAAGTGAAAGTGTAAAAGCATTGCCTAATGTTTTTTAGTGGGTATTATTATTACCCTCAAGGACCTCTCTCGTTGGGTCTCCTCTGCTGGCCTTCTTCTGAAGTTCATTCTTGTTTCCTGCTGATAAGCTTTAATGTCCTTTCAGCGCCGTGTGGCGTTTCAATAAAACTTTATCATAATTGACGTTTTAATGGGTCTTTGCGCGCGCGCAAAAAAAAAAAATTACTAACAATAATGAAGCAAAGAATACAAAATGTCGGCCATCCGTTGGGGCTGTAATTTTATATTTATGAAAAAAGCATAAGCAGGAGAGAAAAACCACGTGAAAAGGGGAAAGGCAGGGGAAGGAGAGGGTTCTGTGGCGGGCCCATAAACAGGCGCTGCGGTTGAAAGGTGCATAATGTGTGATAAGTGTACGGGGTAGTGTGCTTATTCATAGCGAATGAGTTGGGTTTTTAGATTGTGATGGGAGCCTGTGCCTGTGGGTTGGGGAGTACTTTTTAGAGACAATTTTTAGGGTTCCCGTCTTTAAAGCCTTCAGGTATGGATTTTTTGAACAACTAGGCTTTATATTTTTTATGTTTTATATAACTAGAATATTTACATTCAGAAATTACGTTTAATGTCCACTACATAATGTGAAGGGCTTGAAATGATATTGATTAGTAAACTCTAAAGAGAGTGTCCCTTGTTTATTTATCTATTTAAAAAGGGAAAAACTATGAAGAAAATGCGTTAAAAAGTGTATAAAACAAATAAAAAAATAAACTAAAATGTGTAAAGTATAAGAAAAAGAGAGAGAGAGAGAGAGAGAAGTATAAAAAAATGTATAACAAATAGAAAAATAAATCAACAACAAAATGTATGAAAAAGTGTATGAAAAATAAAGGAAAAAAGGTATCAAGAAAATGTGCGTAAAAGTGTAAACAACAAAATAAAAAAAAAACGAAAGAAGAGAAAATTATCAACTCCATCAATCAAAAAAGGGTTTCCCTTCCTTTTTTTTTCCCACTCGGAAAAATGTTAGCTCGCTGTGTGAGCTATCAGGGATCCTGCGACAACATCAATGGCATCCTGACGCAGGACTATGCCAAGGTTTGTATGTGATGGCAAAAGGAGGAGTGAACTATAAATTAATTAGTAAACGAAAGAAAGACTAACATTTTGTCCCATAACTAAGTTTTACTCGTAGTTTTCAATGGGGGAAAAAAAGAGGGAAAATGCAAGGAAAAGTAGCTATAGAGAAATATGGAGTTCATATATGGCAGACACAGAGGGGAGTCTCTCTCTCTCTGTCAGGGTTGGGTGTGTGTTGCGAGTGGCATATATACTCGTACTGTAAGCCATGGCAAGAGACAGAATTGCCACTGTGACACTGACATTTGCACTTTTGCCCGCCCGCACGGCTGTTTTCCAGTAACAAGTTTTTAAGTTTATTGTCCGAAAGCCCAAAGCCAAAGCCAAAGCCAAAGCCAATGCTAAAGCCAAAGCCAAATCCTGAGCCTAAAGCAGAAAAAGAATAACAGGGAAAACCGAATGGAAATCAAAGGCAAGGGCAATAATAGTAAAGCATAAAACAGGTTGGAGTAGACTTAAATATACTTCTTATGAAGATTTTTGCATGGAGAAAAAATATGTGGAAATATATTGCCAGAAATAAATATATGTGAAGAAAATATTGTTGACCCCCTAAAGAATAGGCTTGGATTTCCCAACGAGTTTCCTTGGATTCTTAGGGAATTCCCTTGGAACTTATGTCCAATTTTTTTTTGTACTTTTACTGTGGGTTATACTCCCCTCAGATCGTAATTAATTTCGGTATTTGGGTTTAACAATTACATTTTCTATGAAATAAGCTTCTTATTTTTGTACATTGTGGAGGCCACATAATTCTTTTGGCACAGAAATATGGGATACAAATTTGGGTTCTTTTGTAAAATCTCAAGAACCTAGAATTCCCACAGATATAGAGTTTCCCCTAGTGATTCTATTTGGAGAAAAAACACCTATCCAGAAATATTTTCTGCCTAAAATATAATCAACGACGAATACAACATACTCGCACACCCCCCTACAACTATAAGGTACTCGGAAAAAAAAACTTGCATACGAAAACTTTTCAGGACTTTTTAGTCCAGGGCCAAGTCCATTGTTGTGTGTTGTGTTGTGTCTGTCCTGTGTGTCCTGTGTGTGTGTGTGTGGCGGCCCCCCTTTGAGATGTAAAGCCAGCTCGTAACTTGGTTGTGGCAACAACAAATGGGGAATATGGCTAAACAGTAGAGGGCCAAAACAGAAGGGACTATGGGCTGTAAACAGTAGAGGCAGTGGCGGAGGGCCAACACAGTGGAGCGGAGGGACAATAGCTAGACAAAACAGTTGAAAGAGAGGCTGGGAAAGGGCAGGAAGAGAGTGGCTGGGCTGGAAGAGTCAGAGATAGAGAGAGAGAAGCGACTCTGAAGGCTGGCAAAAGATAGAAAAGATAACAAAAGTACAATGCAAGAAAGATATTTTTATTGCCAAAGCAAAGGCCAAACAAAATGTGTCGCATGCATATGCAGCAGCAGGAGGCAGATACCGGGGCAGGAAGATGAGTGCCACATTAGGATTACCATTGCAAGGGGGCGCGCAGGGGGCATAGGGCTGAGGACATGTGGCATGTGGCATAATAAAAACTATGTAAGGATGTGCCTAACGATGTGAGGGGCCAGCAAATGTCTGGGAAAGCTAATAATGCCCCGAGACCAGAGACCCGAGACCAAGAAACAAAAAGGAAAGTTTCAAATACCCTAAAGGATCAGGGAAAAGGCGGAAGAGTACGAGTGCGAGTGCCAGGGGAAAAACAATAGAAAGTGCAAAGGAAATGTTTTCGCTTTACAGTTTGTTTCCAGCATTTCTTATTTATTTTCTGTTCTAGAACTTTGCTGGAAATGTGTGTATTATAGTTTAGAACAAGGAAAGGCCAGAAAAAACTTCTTAATACTTTGTTTTAGGCTTTGAAATATTGTTTGGCATTTACTTAATACTTTTAATAGTATTTATTCATAAGAAACTTTACCTCAAAACTTATATTTCTGGTTTAAAAATAACTAAAATATATTTTCATATTTAAAATAAAATTGCGTAAAGAAAAATTCAGTTTCTGGATCGTTAATCAGACAATCTTTCGATATTCTTTGATGATTTTCTAATTCTTATTTTACGAGTATTACAAATTCTGTAGCATAATGAGCCACAAAGTTAACACATTCTTTCAAACTTATGTAGAATTCATCTGCCATTAAATCACAAAAGTCCTATGCCATAATAATTACATATATACAGTATGTCTAATAAAAATGTTGCAAGGCAAACAAATTAAGTTAGGGCCAAAGAAAAACAAGCACAATTCTATCCGAAGTTATTAATGCCCTGGGCTTGGGAAGATTTATTATGAAAATCCATTTAAATAGCAGAAATTTTTATTTGGCGAATATTTTCTCGTTTTTTGTGTTGCTCCATCGAACATTTTTCTATTATCTATTATATTTGGATAAATTAGCAAGCCGTAATCATGATTATTCCTTAAAGGGTATTGGAATATAAAGAACCTTACAGCAAAGCGAACTGAGAACTGAATCAAATAAATGTAAGTAATAGAGAGAGATGGATAAAGATATGGCCAATCTCACTCTCTACACACACGCACACTAAACACATATATAAAGGATTCGTGGTGCCACAGATTTTCTTAACGACCTCTTGGAAAGACTCCTCTCCCCTGTCTTGCTTCTCCTCTTGTGTGCAGGGAGGGGGTGTGGATAAATGTCTTCAATTTTAATTTGTTTGCTGACTCCTTGGCATTCCTTGTGCATATGTCCTTGCCTCCGTAGCAGAGGGAAGCAAGTTCTCTAGGAGGAGCCAGGGCGCTCCTCTCTTTCCCTGAACGAAGAAGGATAATGGCTAATGATTTCCTGATAACCCAAAAATCTGTGTGTAAAAGAGATTGCAACCAACGTTGTGGTGTGTGTGGTGCATCCACATCCCATGGGGGCACAGCTGTGCGGAAGTACAGTACTCTCGTATCTGCTGGCTCTTAATTACAGCCTGAATATGCCATTAGGCTGCCATTTAGCTAGCATTTATATTCATTTATATATTCATGTATATTTATACTCTTTTCATTTGCCTTTTTTGCAGATCTACACAGATTGGGCCAACTATTATTTGGAGCGTGCCAAATCGAAAAGAAAAGTCACAGATCTCTCAGCAGATTGTCGCGATGGCCTGCTGCTGGCTGAGGTTATTGAGGCTGTTACCAGCTTCAAGGTGCCCGATTTGGTCAAGAAGCCAAAGAGTCAACAGCAAATGGTAAGTGGCGAACATTTTTTATCGAATTTTATAGAATTGATAAAATGAAATTTTGGAAAAGTTAAAGATTTTCCGGCTTTTAAAAGCTGAAACACAAAAGCCTTTGAATGTAGCGGAAATTTCAAAGTTCTTGGATGGAAATTACATAAATGAATTGCCTTGAAAATAACATCCAGGCTGGGTTTAGAATTTCTATATTAAAGGGGCACTTATGAACTTTTTTTTAATGTAAAGAAAATATCTTTTAATTTAAACCTACCAAGTAATGCCTTTTTTTAGTGCTAGAAAATATTTTCCCCAATCTTCACCAATCAATAGTCCCTCCAATAATGTGGCTTCCCATTCGATTAACTCGTTTTCTGATTAATTCAAATTCAGAAAAAGCTTTAGAAAAGGCTGCCACGTCCTACAGGAACACTCCTGCCACACCTACCACACTACCCGTGCTGCCATTACGACGATGACTGGCACTGGCACTGGGAATCATTTTCTCTTTTGGCTTTTGCCTCATAAAAATACGTGAAAAAATCTAAATGCCAGTGAATTTTCTCTGCACCCAAAAGCCGAGTCCCATGAGTCACTATACCATTTTTTTTTTACGTTAATTGTTTTTTGAATGACAAAAAAAAAATGAGGAGGAAAAATACACACAGAAAACCCGCAGCCGTACCATTATCCGGGGCATATGCAAATGCCGTGTGGCATCAACGTGAAAATATTTCCCCCGCACACAAACAAACGAACACACAAACCCACACACACACACACGTTTCGAGTGTGTGGCAGGGCGTGTGGCATGCATTTGAAAGGTGGATACGTCATCTATCCATGGATGACAAAACTTTTTTTTTTTTGCTGGCGAACTGCTGGGGGGAAATTCAGTTACGGGAGTTGGAAAATGATGATTTCCGCCGCACTAAGCAATTTCGGTGGACAGGTGGCAGGCTGGCAGGCAGGCAGACAGTCCTGCAACTGCCACACGGACTGTGCCACTGTGCCTCTCCTTGCTGGCTGCCACAGCATCTGCCTCTTGCATCTCTGATTGAATTTAGATGAGGATTCGGATGCGGCAGTGGCAGTGGCTACGGATGATGATGATTCTCGAAAACTGCAGCCAGTTGTTGCACTTCATTGCATTTATGAAATTAAAATTAAAAAGTTTTCACTCGTATTTGGTGGGAAATTTTACCCCTGTAAAGGGCGAGCGGGAAAGCTTGAAACCGGGAAAGGTTTTCTGCTGCTATTTCTTCGTGTGCAGTTTTGTCTTTTAGCTCGCGCCGTCTGCTACGTGATGGGATTTCCCAAAAAGCTTTTTGCCCTTTTAGGAGGCGCTCCTAAAGAAGGTTCTACGCCAAGGCTAAGGGTACGGCTAGGGAATGTTTATAGATGCCCATACATTACCAGAGGGTATACTGATTTTTGGATAAGGTTTGCTGAAGAAAGAGGGAAATATTTTTGGATTTTATAAGAATCTATGAGTATTTTATTGTTTGCCATTAAAAGACATTTTCCCCTGTCTATTTTTTATGGAAGAAAGTTTCGAAATTCTTCAGATTTCACTTCAAAGAAAGAGAAGTCAAAGATTGGCTTTTACTTTTTCATATGTATGTTGATAAATAGCTCAGAAAAAGTATCAATATCCGATCAGCAATCGATATTAAGGATCGGTGCTTTTTTGAAGCAAAGTTATCCAAAAAACTGAATGATTTTTCTACGATTTTTCTATGGCTTCCTTCTCCTTATTCATCATATTTCATTTGAAAGAAATGACGTGAAGAGTATTTATAGGTTCTGCAAAAAATGCTTGATTTTTCTCTCTCGTTTTCGTTTGCTCTAAACTGAACTGAATCTGCGGCAAGTTCATTGCCGAAATATAGAAAAACGGAACGTAAGAGAGTGGCGGGTCCATGAAATAAAAATTTATTTCAACTTTGTCAGTTTTTGGTTTAGTTGACGTTTTGCATATTAAATAGAAACAGAGAGAAGGAGCAGCGCTCTCTCTCTTAGAAAGAGAAATACCTACAAACAGAGACATCATAGGGAAGGATACAGAAAAAGAGAGAGAGAGAGAGACCCATCGAAAGACAACAAATGAAATGGCAATAGACAAACAAAAACAAAAAAAAAAGAAGTCTTTTGAGAAAATGATAAGCTCAGCTAAACGTGCACCCGTTGTGTGGCACGTGATGCAGCAGCAGCAGCAGCAATGAACAAAAATCTAAAAAAAAAAAAAAACAAAAACAGAACTGAAAATAGCGGCGGAAAAGAGCTGACAAATTGCCAAACGAACAGTGGGCGTGGCAGTGTCGCGTTGACGTATGTGACATGGGCGCCAAATTGGGTTTATCCATAGGAGGAAGTACAAGTCCTCGTGCCACTGCTGCAGCAATGAAGGGACAGTGCAACATTTCTATATGTCATTGAGGGTGGCAGCAACAGCAGTAGGAGGAAATTCAGGAGCGGAAGGAGGAGCTCCCCGAGACTAACAAACTCAATTTGCCAATTTGCTCAGAAATAAATATAAAGAAAAAAAAAACATAGCAAAGGAAAGGCAAGGAGGTGGCTCCTCTAAATTAGTTGGTAGCATGCGAAAAATTGTTTGTATTTCTGTCTGGCGTATGGATGGATACGCCATATCCCGTAGATATATTCCCCATGGTTGCATTTCACGTTGCACGTTGAAGCGGTTTTTATGGAATGAACGTTTCAAAATATGCAAATATCTGCGGGCAGGGAATGGTGTATTTATTCAGAAATAATATTTTACCAAAAAAAATAAATAAATTTTTGTGGTTGAAATTTTTGGGTAAATTTTATTGAAAATTCGATGACTATTTTTGCTGCTTTATTTTGTATGCATGATTTTTTCCATCATATTTAACAAAACTCCTTCCGGTAACAGCTACTCCAGTATCAGAGTACTCCATCTAAATATCCCACTAGAACCCCTCCTAGAAGCACCATCTAATACCCCATTTCAATAGTTACCGTTCATTCCCATTCGAAGCCCCTCTCTGCACCTGAATGAATCTCCGCTCCTGCATTCAGTCATATCCTGTGAGCCTCACATAACAATGTCCAATGTTCCTGCCGTGCCGCTCTTTCCCCCTCTAGCCCTCGCTGCAGTGGGGTTTCCCCCATTTCAAAGCAAACAAACAAAAGCATTTGAACAATTTTTCCATTTTCTTTCCGCCTGCCGCACATTTTTCCGCATTTGTTTTTCATATTTGCATGACGAAATGAAAAATCAACGCTTTAGCCGAGACATGAACCAGCCGAACCAAAAAAGAGAAGAAAGGAAGGAAGCCCTAGGGATGGAATGCCATAGAAATGCGTGGCAGAGTGCCAGCCCTGGCTAGACCCTAAGAAACATTTGCACAAATTCAATAAAAAAAAACAAATAACACGACGGACAGTGTAGCGGGGCTGGGGTTGGGGCTTGGGCTGCCATTAAGTGGAGTGTTGGAATAAAGTAAATTTTATCAACTTTTAAATCAAATATTAAACTTTAGACCAAGGTTTTTTCCCTTTTCTCAGGCTTTTCCCCTTTTCTTCACTCACGAAAAGTTTGTAATAAACTTTTTCTTAGTCTCCTTTTTTTTTTTGCGCCAATGCAAACTCTTTACATGAGGGTTTTTCTTGGTTTTTCTCCACTGGGTTCTCGGTTTTTTCTCTGGCTCTCTTTTTCGACTGCAACACGTAGTGCAAATTTTTTTTTTTTTTGGTGTGCGACTTTCTGCAACGTTTTTCTAATGAGTGACGACGACACGAGAGGCAGGCAGCATGCAGCAGGCAGCAGTAGTACTTTCTGTGGGGGGCGTTGGAGGTTCTAGTCAAATGTGGGCGCGCACACAAAAAAGAACCGAGAAAAAAAGTAAAATGAAACTCTTGAAAAATCAGCGAAACGTAAAAGTGTTCAAAGTCAACTTTGGCGTCGACACAAGTGCCACCAGAACCAGGAAAAACCTCCGACCAGAAGCAGGCACAGGACAAAACTCCTACCAGAAGCCTGAAGTAAAAACTCCACAGAAACCAAAGTCAAAGTCGTTGAAAAAAACCAAATTAAAGACCAAAACATACACCAAAATGATCTTTAAGAAAGAGTTCTGTGAGAGGTTTGCAGGAAAGGGTGTGCAATTTCTGCTAAAAGTTTAACCAAAAAATGGAAGTTCTTTACACTTTTCTCAACTCTGAAGAAGAGAAGTAAAGTTTTAGGGTTCTTAAGGCATTAAATTTGAGTAAAAGTCTTACTGGGAAAGAGCTGAAAACTCAAAGAAAACTAGGGGTAAAAAAGTACGAAAATTACCTGTACAAATTTGATCTACAAATGAAAGTTCAATCCGAAAGACCCCTAAAGATCTTTTTTATCAGTACGAGTGTCACTAGTATAGAGCTAGCGGCTGAGGGGGAAAAAAAGACAGAGAGGTAATCCGCTCTCTGTGAGTATATGGAAATATTTTTTTAAAAAAGAGAAAAATACCCCAAATTCTTCTCTAAAATATGTCAATTGTTTTAATGGTCCTTCCCATACCACAAGGCACTTCTTTAAAGACTCTCTCTCTCTGTGGCTCGCTCTCTGGCATCCAGATACCAGTCATTGCCATAACAAAGGGAGAAATTTGTGCAAATTTACTCGAAAATGAATTTTACTACGGCACTAATTTGATTTCCACTTCGAAGGAAATCGTAAACAAAGGAAAGGAAACATGTGGAAAGAAGAAGATGAAGCCGAAGCCAAAGCTAAAGCCAAGTTGAAAAGGTAAAATGTTAAAATGGTGAAAATGGGGGAAAAGCTTACCACTCTCTCTGTTCTGTTCCTTCTGCTCTGCAGCTGTAGAGATTTTCCCAATCAAATATGTAAATAATGTTGGACACCAGTGTGCGTCCTGTGTGTGCGCGTGTGTGTGTGTGTGGGTGTGTGTGGGTGAGTCTTAAAAGGGAAATTAAATCAAAATAAGCACATGCCTCGTGTGTCTTATATAATTGCCTGTCTTTTTGGCTTTATCCTATTCAGTCCTGCTGCTGTGTCTCGTGTTTGCTGTCTTATGCAGGACACTGCCTTTTGTAGCCAATTTTCAATGGATTTTCACTGGATTTTACCCCCTGCTTTTGCTTCAGCTATTGCCAAAAGACAAACACATCCAATCCGTAAACATCCATACAGGGCAATTATTATGTAATTAAACTAAAACAATAGCACAATTTAATGCGCTTGAATGATTTGTACGCATATATTTGTATGTATATCCTCTTTTCCAATTACCAAAGTCCTTTCCCAGTTGTTCTGCATAAATGCCCCGATTGAAGTGCAGTGAAAAGAGCGAAGGAAATGGATGTTAGGGAGGGAGGGGCATTTATCTTTTGGAGTCTTAAGCTGATTTAAGTGCTTAAAAGGTTGAGTAAATAATACTATGGAAATTTTCTTTGCTGAGAAGAATGATGGATGAATAGATGCAAGAAAAACTGTAGAGAAATTCAACAGAAATATTAAAGAGAGAAATCTTTACGAAAATGTATAGAAATTCTTAATGGCGAGCAAAAAAACTAATGTAAAAATTATTTTCATATTGAAAATGGTTGAAAATGAGTATTATTTTATGAGGAACAAATTGTATAAGTAAATGAGTAACTTTTTCTATCGAAATACAAAATTTGTTAGATATATTTAACAACTATTGAAAAGATCTATAATATTGAAAATTCATAACATTTATATATTCTTTTCTTGTAGAATATTCTAAAAAAAATGATTATGTGATTCAATTGTTTTTTCTGACATTAAATGATTAATAGTTCGATATTCAAATAGTTACCTTGGAATTAATTCAACATCTCCAATTTTCCATAATTATCCAACTCTTTTCCATAGTTTTGTTATCGAACAATAATCCATTTTGCGCGAACATTTCCTCATTAATTGCATCTATCATTGCCCCCATAATTGAATCATCATTTGTTTACAATATTGCGATTCAAAAACTGAATTAATTGATTTAAAAAATCCATATCAACCCTTTCTCTCTCTCTTAAGAATTTTCATCCATTTGTAGAGTTTTCCCTTCTGAATTTTCTACAAATTTTAGCATTCGTTCGTGCCTCAAGTGGTTGCACATTGAAACCCACTTAAGCAACGAGTAAATGCAAATGCATATAAAAATATCGTACAGCAGTGCTTACGCCCGCAATCGTTGGCTTGCCAGCTTTCATTTCACTTCTCTCCGTTCTTACCTTTGAACCTGTGCTCTCTGCTTCTTTTCCCCTTATTCTTCTCTTCTGTTCTGTTCACCTGTCAGGCAGTTTCCAATGTTCAATGGGGAAAAGCTTACGTTTGCTTTATCTAAAATGAAATCTGCTTAGGTGGCAGGGAAAATGGGTGGAAAATCCACCCAACTCATGTGCCTCATTCTCTGCCTCGTCTTCCTTTTGGGTATGTGCATTTCTGGCAGAGGGTGGGGCGGTGGGCATGCAGCATCTGGCATCTCAAATTGAAGTTCATTAATGCATCAGAATTTGATTTATTTTTAGGGAAAATTTCCAAACCGATTTCCACCTTTCATTCGTCTGTTTTTCTGTGTTCTTCTGACAGCAGATTTTCCATGTTTTCATATGCTTCAATTTTCCTGCCGTAGCTCTCATTTCCTAGCTATATTTTTCTTTCTTCATTCATTCCCGTGTATTTTTCATTTTCATTTTCATTTTCTTGCTTCATGTTTTTTCTCCTGTAAACAATGCATTGTTTTTATCGCATCATTAAAGTTTTACAATACCAATAATACCAAAAGCAAAAGCTTTTTCTTCGCTGAACAATCTTCCAATTCTGTAAATTTAGTCGATATTTTTCTGTTGCACAATGTTTGTGGCAACAAAAGGCATTAAAGTTTAAACAAATGAAATACAAATTAAACAAAAAAAACTGTTGCCACACTTTTCTTGTTTTTGGCGGCAAGAAGAAACTTTTGTAACCACAAATCAGGCGGTGAAAAACTTCCTGGGCGGCCGCCGATACCCGATGGCAAGAGAGGCCCGAGGCCCATGGCTTCGTTTTGCACGTGCAGCAGCCATAAATTCCCGGACACAAATTAAGTTGCGCCGCAAGCAAAGCGGCAGAAGGAGGAGGGGCCACAGAAAGCGGTATGGGTGTAGTAGGAGTGGGAGTGGGAAGGAGGAGTGGGAGTAGGTGCTGCACCAGCAATTGCGCCTTGTCCAGGCAGCCAATCAATGGATGCTGCCTGGCTGCGCCTTCTGTTGCATAAATTAGTCGCTGCCGACGCGTGGCACGTGATACCCCACACAGCGAAACTTTCAAGTACAGCAGTGCCCGTGGCCCCCCCGCGCATTAAAGTTGCAGTTCCATTCTTTTCAATTAGAAATATTACCCACTCATCCAACTACAAACTCTCGTGTAAGCCTCTGGCCCTAAGCGGCTCTTGTATTGGCCCTTAAGTTTGCTGTTTGGTCAAATGGCGGAGTGCAAAAGTGGCGGACTGAGCGGAGTACTTGATGAAAGTTTTGTTTATCATACGCCATGTATGCCGCCAACCACACAGTACTCCCTTCCGACTCCGTAAAGGACTCTCGAAACTGCAATGCCAATGAGGATGAGGATGGCAACTGCGGGGATTACTACGAGCCATTTTGCTCTTTATTTTGTTTTGTTTGTTTTTGTTTTACTTTGAAGTGCACTACACGGAAATGTTTGGAGCATATTAACTTTAATGAGTGGGCCAAGGGGGTAGTAGTACTTAAGGGGAGTTTAACGGGGTTTTAATGTCAATTATTGTTTGTATTGTTGGAGCAAGTGAACAATTTTAGGGTGGGAGGGCTTTAATGTCAAGTTTTTAAAAGGAGTCATATTTGATGGAAACTAATGAGAGAATTCTGTAAAATATTTGAAAATTTACTTAAATTTGGAATTGGAATAAAATAAAAAACAAATATAAAAAAATAAAAATAAATAAATGAAAATAAAAATGAAATAAAATTTCATACTATAAATCATTCAATCCTCTATTTATTCTTTCTAAGCCTCTAGCTCTGCTTTTTATGCCTCTCTAGTATATTCGTTTATATTTTGTAGAAAGAGAGCTGTTTTCTGCTCAATATTATTTGAATCCAAAATATCCTTGAAACGAAAAAAAAGTTCCATTTAAACTCACCACAAATTTTAAACCTAGAATGCTAAAAGACACTTCTGTCTGGCATCAAAAACCTTTGCCCAGTGCAGCGTTCCTTCTCTCTTTTTCCAGAAATGAATCTTTCGCTTATAAGTATTACAAATTGATCTATATCTTTAATATACCTTTTCTAATAATTTATCTTAATTTTTAAGAGTATTTATCCATCGTTCAGTATTAACATTTTTCAAAAGGGATTTTCTGTTTGTGTTTTTTTGCCTGCTCATTCGTCAAAGTTTTCGTGCTGTGCCAAAGCTTTCTAATTACAAATGTAAATCCCCCCTTCGTTCGTTTCGTTGCGAGGGAACTTTGTTTAGCTTTTCCCCCCCGCCCCAACGGAAAAGGCAGGGAATGGAAAAGTTTTGGGGGTTTGTCTGTCGTTTGGTACTTAACTGTGGTCGGTACTATGATAATTGTCATTGGCCATGGACCATGGACCATGGACTAGGGAGATAACTAGCCAGAGATACACAGATGTATCTGTGGGATGTCTCTGTGGCCTCCCGTTGCCCTGGCTGGCCGCCTGCTGGGAGGCCAATGGACATGGACACGGGACATGGGACATGGGTCTTTTGGGTCTCCTGGTCTGGTCTCTTGGTTTCTCTGGTTTTTCTGTCGGGATTTTCGGGCTTTGGCTTTGGACAAAAGCGGAAGTGTTTCAATTGCTGCTTAAGCCGCTTGAACTTTGGACTGTATCCAAAATATGTATGTTGTGTCTACTGGCTGTTTGTGTTGAAATACATTTCTATTTTCAGTTGAAAACTCTTTTTGTTTTTTTTTTGTTTTTTTTTTCTTCTGGCAAACGATTCACGCACTTAATTAGACACGGGATGGTGGATGGTTCTGCTGCTGCTGTTGCTGTTGCTCCTCTAATTGCAACAGGCCCCCAAAACTACTCGAGTCGACTTCAAACGCTTCTAGCGGCATGCTGCGACCTCATTTCGTATGTGGCATCTAAATTTAGACGGCAGATCTCCGCAGTCTAGAGACTTGTAGGTCTTACACTTGCCACCAGTCTGTGGCTCTTTTTTGGCCACAGGTTTTCGAACCGAACGAACCATCTCGACACTGTCTACTCAATCTTTTTATCTCTTTCCTGGCTTTATTTTCGAAATTTATGTGAATCGAACTGCTCGTTGACATCGTTTTGTTTCTTATTTTTTGGAGGCCATTCAGCCCCAGAGAAGTTCATTGCAATTTATCATGGGGCCAAAGCCACCCACATGATTTAAGTGTGGCATTGTCCATGGGGTCGATTGGGCGGTGGGGGTGTTACAAGGCAATTCACGATCCACGGAACGAATGATCTGGAGGAACGATCACAGCTCACAGCACGCTGCAATTGTTTTGGGATGATCGGATGAGATTGGCGCGGGTACAACGCATTTCAGATAAGCTTTGACAGATCTTTTATGAAAAAGAGTGGGGAATAAATAAGGGATAACAGTGAGCAACAGCCAGAATAAGGCCGAATCAGAGTGCATAAAGAGGGGGCATCAGCTTGTGGCATATGATTCAGTGGAGTTTTTGTTGGGAATGTGGGATTAAAGATCGTCTAAGATTGTTTTATATACATGCAGAATATATGTATGTACAATTAATGTGAGAGCATCGAATGGAATAAACAGCAACTGCCTTTTTGGAGGATCAGTTTTATGAAAGCTCTTCGAAAGAGTTTAAAGATCAATTGGGTTCTGTTTGCAACATGCACACACTGTTGCATCCTCTGTTGTTTAATTCATCAATTAGCCAATATATAAATGGAAAATATATTCCTTATTCTATGGAACTTTGTGTCGTAAATATTGTCAGAATTATTGAAAATAAACAAAAAAAATATAAGTAGATTTATAAAATTTATTTTATTTTTTTTATTCAATAATTAAATAATAATAACTTTTAAATATTACAGTAAAATGAAATAAATTAAAATAATTAAAACTATTTAAAGTTAAACCATTCAGTTATTTAACCCCTCCAATTTATAATAAATATTTAACAAAATTCATTGAATACGTTCCAAAAAAACTTACTATTGATACCAAAAAAAGTCGAACAGTAAAGTTTCATAATCCACTTTCATTATCCAAGAGATAGATAATAACGAATGTTCTATTTGGATAGTCTAGTAAAGAGAGGGATTAGCGATTTGAAGTGCCATTTCTAGGTTTATTTATGACCACTTTCGTTGGAAAAGGATGAAAGATTACCGTAAATCTATTGGATAATTAATTGGAAGATAAAAAATTATACAATTTTCCATAACCAAACCCGTTAATAAAAAATCACTGCCGAACCCATCTGATAGGCTAAAAGTGCTTTGGTATTTTCCCTATAGAGTGTTTTCCGAACCACCACAATCCCCTCTGAAGCACTTCTCGTTTGCTTGATATTTTTTGGCAATACAACACGATCGTGATCATCATATAGATTTATTGACAGCCACAAATTTTGCCATTCATTTGGTTGGCTGCGGTTTCTTGTTTACGAGTATCTTTAATTGTCTGTGTAGCTTGTGGAGTGGATTCCGCGCCTTGTAAATCATAACTGAAACGAACAGAACACAGCAGAGAATCGAGCCCAAACGCCACAGCGTGGCCTACTTTCCGAGAGAGGTTCCCCCCATCGACGAGTCTGCTCTTTCTTGACTGTTTTTTAACTGCCTTTTGTTCAGTGCACGTTTTTGCAATTAAAATTTATGAAACTATTGAACTCTCTGGTGTTGCGGACTTTTAATGAATGAAGCGTACGCCACAGATCCGCTGATGGGTTGTTCGACAGAGAGAGAGAGAGAGAGAGTCCGCCAGAACAGAAACAAAACAATAACAAGAATAAATCTGAAAAAAAGATCCATCAAAAGGGGAAGACAATGAGAGGAGGCTGTGATTGTGATGCTGGGATACCTCTTTGATGACTTATTGAAAATTCCATTTAAAAATTGTTTACTCATTGAAGACGAAACGATACAGCAGACAAGCTATGTAGCTCTCTCTCTCTCTCTCTCACCCCCACAACTGTCAAGAAAACAAAAATCAGAATTATTTGAAGAGTTTGGAAATGTGTTTATGTCTGGGGAATTGGAAGAAAGAGAACAGATGAGAGAGGTAGAAAGAGATGGAAACTGTTCCCCCAAAAACAGTCCATAAATTGTTATGACTGCAACATGTTGCCAAGATATTGGGCACAGCATATGCCCAGTGCAGGAGTAGATATTTACATATATCGTTCTGTTGATTTTGTTGGAGATCCTAATGTAATCCGCAGAAAGAATTAACTTATTTAGTTCATTTTCCTTGAAGATACACTTTGAATATAATCAAGACATGCGAAACATAATTCGATATCATCTTATTATCTCTCTCCTCTTTTAATCCAATCATAATGATTTTGGTTATTTAATTTTTAAATTCTTAAAAATCATAAGCTCAAAAATGTATATACTGACTGAGTACGGGTATAAGTAGAGTCGCGTCAGCCAAAAGCGACTCCCACGTTCCTTCTCGTTTTTTTTTTGCAATCCGTTAAAAAAAAAGTCTACATTTTATGCCTTTTCCATTCAAATTATCTGTAACTTGACACATTTATCGAATTTCCCACTTTTCCATTGACAGTCTGTGAAGCTTTATCTCCAATATAAAAAAAAACAAGCTTAAAACCGCTAAATGCTCATCACTTTGGCCCCTTAAGCATTTGCACATTTGCATGTGCAGCAACAATGCCTACAACATTGTTAGCATCAATCGATCGTTCGTCTGGCAACACAATAAACCTGTCTGCAGCCAAATGATCAATGAGCAACATGTTGCTAAGAGCACAGCTGTGGCGATCATTAGCACAAACAAAACACACACAGCAGATGATTCTAGCAACAAAAACAACAGCAAAGCAAATGATTCTAGCAATAAACACAAAACAAAAAGTAAATGTTGCTAGCAGCAAAACGCACACAAAAAAGCAGCAATAAAAAAAAAAGTAAAAGAAAAGATCAGCAACATGCAGCAACAAGAACAAAAGAAACGGCAACAATGTTGAGCTGCAAACGAAGTTGAAAACCCGAAGTTGAAATGAAAGCCGAAGAATCGATGACACGATCAATATGCCTGTCTCTATCTCTGTCTGTCGTGTGGTTTGCATTGCTCGTCCCCTGTCTCCTTCTCTGTCGTTCGTTTTGTTTGCGTCGGCGCGCCGGTTGCGATTCCAACCGCCTGTTGCTGCAGTCTCGGCAGTCGGTCTTAACAGCCTCCAGCAAACGCAAGTGAAACGTGCGCTCGATTTTTATACGATTTTTAAGCGCGATTTTTATTGGCAAATGAATGAAATTTGAGCCAAAAATAAAGTTTTGGGCTAGAAAAAAATCCACAAATGAGGGCTTCGAAGAGTGACAAGTGTCCTGAGATATAAAAAATTATTAAATAAAGTAATTATAACAATTTTAGACGTGATTTTTTGTGTGAGGTCATAAAATAAAAAACAATTTAAAGTGCGATATTTAGCAGAAAATATAATAAATGTTGCCAAAAATTCAAATTCTGGCTTAGAAAAAGGCTTCTGATAGAGTGTCAAGTGTCTTTGCATTCAGCAAACCCCTTTACATAGATAGTAATCTACAAAAATTTCTGCCAGTGTTTTTGCTGATTTCATGCAAATTTCTTTGATCATAAAAGAGAAGCCACAAATTTCGTTCATTTTGTTTAATTGCTCGGTCGCTCGGTCGGTCGTCTCGTCTCGTTGATTGCCTTAAATAAATGTGTACTGCAAATTCCGCAATAGATTATATCAATTAAGAAAATACAACAATAAATTGTGTATCTTCAAGTGTCTTGCTCCCAATTTTATTTCGAAGAGAAAAACGAAAACCAAAAATCATATTAAAAAAAAAAACAGCAGAGAAGAAGAAGAAACCCCTCGACATATGCAGGTCAAGAGGTAAACCTCAAGTAGCCCACAGAAAACAAAAAAATATATTTTGAAGAGGTAAATGAAAATGTTATGACCCCTTGGGTTTTCCCTTTTTTTTATTTTGGGACTTTTTTTGGCCTTTTTTGTTGTTGAGATATTTATCAAATTTTACGTAAAATTAACATCAAATCAACATAAACAATGGAAGTCATAAAAAAGAAGTCAACACACACGCATGCCACTGTCATTCGAGAATACCCTCTAGCCCTCTAGCCCTCTACCCATCTACCCATCCCATTCGCTGCCTTAGGCCATGGCCAGAACTAATTATCATGACACAACTGTCAAAGGAATGAAGCAGCAGGCAGGCGAGCCGGCAACTCGCCGCCTTTGACACGCCCCTTGTTAGGGCTATCGTTCTCCTATCGGATATTGCCTTTTGTTTTTTTTTGTTTGTTGGCTGCGTGTCCTGTTAGCCACATCATTTTTATGACTTTCACTCTTGGCCCAAGCATCGGACCTTTTGCCTCACTCTATTCCTTTTTTGGCCTACACCTTTTTCACCTACATTCACATCATCATCGATTGCCTGTGTGTGCGTGTGTGTGTGTGGCCTTTTGTGGCCCAAGGCGGAGGTTACGTGCCCATATTTTCTAGGGAAAAACACGGGACCAGCTGTGCAGCGGGCGGACAGCAGCGCGTACAGTGGCGTAGTGTCGCCACAGGGGGGGGGCCGATGAATGAGGTTACGAGAGGTGGGTGAAAGATCATTCGTTGGAACAGATTTTGTTGTAAACGGAAAGAGGAGAACAGGGAGGGGAACTGAATAGATCAATTAGGATGGTAAATATATTGCTATAGCAAACAATGGATGATAAATGACGAGTAGATTAGATAGGATCTTTAATTTTACAGAGATAATTGGTAGAAAATTGAGAAGAAATTGTAATAATTATAGGAAAGAAAGCAAAAAGAATAAGTAGAGGTAGCAGATTGTTTTTCTTCCATTTCTTAATCTCTATTATGCAATTTCCATTGATTTAAGTTGATTTAATTCACATAGAAATACTTTTTCATTGTGCATAAATCATTTCCATAGACAAATGTCTATAAATTATTCAACATTTTTATTTATTCCAGTCATAAATCATAGGTAAAGTCATAATTATTCGAGTGTGATACAAAGTAGACTGTGATTGAAAGTGATTTATTTGGGCAGAAAGTGGTAAATAAATAATAATAAATAACTAAACAAATAATAAAAAATAACTAAATAAATAATAATAAATAACTAAATAAATAAAAAGAAGATTTATAGGAAATACAAATTTAGTTTTTGGGCTACTGAAACCGAAATATTTCTCAAAGAGTTTCTACTCTTTCTTCATTCTCATAACTACTGCCATATCCTTGGAACCCCCTCGTGGGTTCCCCTTTTTATTCACCTACAGCCCTGCCGTATCCCACACCCCCCTTACATGGTACTCTTCTCCACATTTCATTTCATTTTCATTCCCATCTATTGTTGCTCCCCAAAGTTTATTGTCATTCTATTGCCTCTAACGTGTACGCGCGCATTGTTAAACATCCAATGGGTCGCACACACCTCACCTATTCGGCCCATTTTTGACAATAAAATGCTCTCCATTCTTGCCAACAAATTACATAATTATAGCCACTTTGACCTTTGTTATCGCTGGCTTATTCAATTTCCATGAACTATAAGCCAAAACACTTTGGGTGGCACTAACAGATTTCGTGTTTAGTTTATGGTCGCTCCCCCCCGTCGTGGAAACCCAAAAGTCAATGCCTGGGCTATCTGTCAAGATTTTCTGATATTTTCAAGCGGTTCAGGAGGAGCTTCTGGCCAACAGAAACCTCTTTTTTTTGTTGGGCTAGAGACCGAACGGCTAATGAGCTTTGATTTATCAATGACAGAGCGTTGCGATGGTCGGCGATTCATCATTTAAGCCAAAGCTGAAGCTGAAGCCAAAGCCAAAGCCAAAGTCTCGAAAGCCACTAAATTAAGCGTTAAATCGAGCTTGACTTGGCTGTCAGAAAGAGAGCTTTAACCGTTGGTTAATTTAACAAGATTTAACAGCCAAAAAGCAGCAGGCAGGGGGTATCATCTTTTTGGCTAAGTCGCGGCTAGCAGGCGGACTCTGCAACTTGGGGGCAGGCGGCGGTGGCGGCGGCGGCACAGCTGTCAGCTGTTTTCTGGCTAGACAACAGAAATTGGGGGCCTTTTTTGGTTTTGGTGTCGCCAGATAAACGCCAGCAGACAACCGCAGTGGCAGTGGCAGTGGCAGCCGCCCGACGACTGTTGCAACGTTTTGGACTTACTTTGTGGACTTTGTGCCCGCGAGGTTGCAAGTTTTGTGTGTCGCAGTTGAAGCTGCTGCTGCTGCTGCCTTCATCATGATGTTGATGATGATGAGTCATTCGGTGTGTGCCATTTGGGGTGTGTGCGTCATGTGGCATGACTTGGTGTTCGAGCTTGAGAAAATTGGATTAATTGAGAAGTTCAGCCAAAAATATATGCTACAGCGAAACAATAAACAAAGTGTGAGACAGCATAAATATATTTAATTATAAAGAAAATTGAGTTAGACTTAGACTAGCTATTTAGATTAATGGGAAGGTGGAATTTAGTTCAAACGTTAAAGTTTAATTTTAAAAGTAATTTTAAAAGTATTTGTTATTATTTTGTATACCTGTTTAAACTCAGGGAAGTACTCATAGCACTCTACGCTGTTTAGGCAATGTTTCTAGTAATAAATTCCATAATTTCATTGATTAATTTTCCTATTTTCGACTCACAGACACATTGAATCCCCATTTGTACAACCCACTGACCCACTCCCAAGTGGGCGACCATTTGCCAGTCTCTAATTATAGAAGTCTTAGGGGGGGCTCAAACTCTCTCACTGTCTCTATCTCTCTCCTACTCCTAATTGGCAGAGACAATTTATGGCTACGAAAAACACTTTCCACACCTTTTTGCCACACATGCCACAGAGAGAAATAATTGGGAACAATTGAGCTTCGGGGGCAAAATGTTTGCTGTTCTGTTGCCAGTGTGTGTGCAAATTGGACAAATGTGTTGCGGAAGTTGTTACGAGAGAAGCAACAACAGGAGACACAGAAAGAGAGAGAGAGAGAGAGAGAGAGAGAGAAAGAAACAAGCGAATCAGTTCCGCAACAAGAGAAAGAGAGTGAGAAAGAGAGTGTGGGGTAAAAGTGAGGGAATTTCCATTCCATTCAAATGCAAGAAGACAACTTCTCGTGACATGACATGACCGTGTTTTCGGACAAGTTTTTTGCCTCTGGCATGGCATTTAATGGGTAACTACTACTACTACTAAAAAAAGACTTGACAATGTTCAATGCTCAATGCTCGTCGGGTGATTAGCCAGTAATTTTTTTTCGTTTGTTTCTGATTTCTCTTTGAACCAAAACAGAGAGAGAAGGCAGTGAAATTCATGGGGAAATGCAAATGCAAAAAAAGGGGTTGCCAAAAATGTTCGAAATTAAATTAGAGAATGGATGCAGTGGAGGAATTTTATTTATTTGTGAATGATTGTCAAGCTTTTGTATGCGGGCAGTGGGAAAGTAGCTTAGTAGAATATAATATACTATAATAATACATATAATATAATATAAGCTAATATGGCGAATCGTATTATATGTATATAATAATATGTTTCCTATAAGGTAATATAATATAATATAATTTTAGAGATTTGTATTCATAAGTGTTACCAAAAGTTTGAATTATTAAAATATTCAAAGTTTTGGTTTTTATATAACGAGTTCATGATATTTCCTATACGTTTTGTAAAAGATCTCACTTGGATACGGTTTTTATTAGGTGCATTTTTTAGAATAAAACTTTAAAAAAAAATACATTAATAGTAAAATTCACAGACTATTACATTTTTAATGAACAATTTTAATTTCCAAAGTTCGATTATAATATGTCATTATTAAACCAGTCAATAATGCGCCTCTTTCAAAGGCCATTCTCCTCTTAAATTTCAGCTAAAATTCATTTCAAATTCCTGACCCCCATTCCTCTTCCAGGGAAATCCAACTTAATATCTCTTTTTTTTTTTGTTAGCCTTCAGAGATCGACTCATACATATGTCATGCAGATACTGGGTACTCTTTGGCTCTTCTTCTGCCGTTGTTTTATGTTTTGTTCTGTTGCCTGGAACCCCATCCCCATACGCGTTAATATCTCATCATTAAGCAGCAGCAGCAGCAGCAGCAGCAGCAGTCCGTTCGTCTGTCCGTCCATTAGTTTTGTCAACCTCCCTTTGTTGGCTGGCGGCGGCTTCCCTTGGAAATACATTTTAAAGAGGGGGGAAAAAACGGCACGCGTTACCACCGACCCGACAATCGGACGACATTAAACACCAAATAAATTCATCAAAAAAGCCAAAGGTTCAAAGAACTGTTTGCCGGTTCAACAAAAACAACAAGAAACAACAAAGACAACAAAAGGTTAAATGTTAAACCGGTTTTCAACACCTTCTACTCATATGAAACTCTGCGGCCTGCCTGAATGTTGAGGAGGAGGCTCAGTTGACTCAGTTCCTGTGGGTCGTCGTGTCTTTGTTGCAGTTCCGATTCTGTCTCTGTTGCTGCTGCAGTCAAGGTCGCCGCCGCTTGGCGTTTATTTGCGGTTTTGTGGCACTCTGTTTGTCCAAGAATATTCTCGGGCTTAAAGGGTTTTAAGCTTTGTTTACGACGGCCACAGCCAGCGGTTGGAGGAGGCTTTGCGGCAATGCTAATTATGGGGCATCAATAAAGAAAAGCTCAGACCTCACACCACGAAATGGCAGCCAATGAGCAGCAGGCAACAAGGATCCACAGAGGGAGACCAGACCGACCCTCCCGGTGCCACATAAAGAACGGAAATGGGCGCTACAAATTAGCACCACGATTGCAAATCTCTCGCCTTGCCCTCTGTGGGGCACTGTGTGAACCAAAAAGTGTTTACCCTGTAGTTTAGTTGTGGGTTTGCAAGGGTGTATTAGGCCAGAGGGAATACCATGAAAAATTAAATAAAATTAAAATTTAGCTTGCAAAAAATATTATTCAGAAAATATACTCTAAATAATTACACAGCTCCTTTTCATATGAGTATCTTTCAAGTTCTTTTCCGTAAGGCTCTAAAATTATTTGAGTTTATTTACTCAGATATTTTAGGTCCTCATATAGTCCATTACTTGCCTGCCACTCCCTTGCCCTGCGGTTTTCGCTGTGTGGCCTGGCCAGGGCCCACCAACAAATTTCTTGACAAAAGTAAACAAATTATTTGATTTCATTTATTGCTGTTTGTGGTTGGAGTTCTTTTTCGCTTCTTTTTATTTTCGTGTATTTTCAGGGCTTGTTAGGAGTAGAGGGCCCCCATTGCCGATGCCGCCATTTGTCGGCAAAACTTCAGTCAACAAACAAACGGTTTTTGTTTTATATTTCGTGTATTTTTTTTTTGTTATTTGTGGTGGACCGGAGGGCAAATTATTTGCCAAAAGTTTTGGTGGGCGAAATTTATATTAATTATAGAGGAAGTTCCTTTGCCCACGAGGAAGTTACTTCGTTGTTTAGGTAGCAATCAAAATACGTTTAATAATAGCTAGGGAATGGAATACTCAAGAAGACTACTCATAAATGGGATCCACGGGGCAGTGGGGCATTTGCCAGTGGCATTGGGCGGTGGCATGCAGATAGCAGATAAAGCAAAAATATTGGAAAAAGAAGCGGGGCTGGGAGTTGGAGAAGATTATTTGTGGAAAGGTTTTTGTGGGGGTAGGTTTCTTTTTTTATTTAATTGTTAAAACTTTAAAGTTTTTTGTGGGTTTAATGTGGGATATTTATTTTGGGTATACGTGGTTTGCCTTGTTTATTCCCGAAAAAAAGTTGTAAAATACAAATACATAAATATTCATTTCCGTTTTCTAGTATTTAATTGTTTTTATTAAAATTTGTAATCAATACATTTTTGATTGAAAAGTTTCCCAGACACAGTAATTCCAAAAATCAATAATTATACCCCATTATTTTTGTTTACTTTTTGGATAATTTTTCACTCATTATTTGGGCACTTGGCCAACAGGCATACCAAGAAATGCCCAGCCACAATTTCTAATTAGTCAGCCAGCACAGCCCCACGGCCCCTCCCCAGTCTTGTGCAGCTTTTCCACGAAAATTGTGAAAATGTGTCACACAATTCCCGAATAGAATTTTGCCGCGCGCGTAGGTGGTCGCAAATCTCTGATGAATATTTTTTTATGCTAAAGAGGCGGAAAACTGAAACCCCTGTTGCTGCTGCTGCTGCTGCTGCAGCTGCACTGCAGCTGCAATCGAGAAATCAGAGAATCAGAGATGCAGATTTGCAGATGCCACAATTTGGAGGCGTCTCCAAATGTAAGTGGGTGGCTTTATACTGCTGTGTGTGTGTGTGTGTGTGTGTAATCGTAATCTGTGGCACGATCATCATCATCATCATTGAAATTTATGTTTGTGTTTATGCTGCTGCTTGACATTTCCGCTTCTTGGCTGCGTTCTTCAATCAAAAGACAACGCGCGAAAAAGACAATCTGCACGTACCAAAAAAGAGAGAGAAACCCCACAATAAACGACACTGAAACTTGCAACCGGACAAGAGTGACGACAATACGAGGCAAAGTGCCCAGACAGACAGACAGACCGACAGACAGACTGACAAGACAATAATAAAAAGCAAACCAAGGCGATAAAAGATAAGGCACGTCGCATCAGTTGTGGTGGTGGTGGTGGTGGTGCTGCTGCTGCTGCTGCTGATTGCAGCCTCGACTTTGAAGTTGCAATGGAAAAAGTCCATGAATGAGAGACTCCACGTTGAAGTGCGTCTTTGAGTGACCATTGAGGGAGCGGGCAGACTGTGAGCTGCCACAGCAAAATGACGAGCAATTGTTCAATCCAGAAATGATTGAGTGGAAGCAAGGTACTTGAGCGAAGAACTGGAATCTGCTGCCTGGAAAAGGAGTAGATGATAGATAGCTGGAGAAGAAAATCGTTCACGTGCCATTAATTAAGGCATTAGAAGAGCTATCAATGAAGAGATTGAAATGGCCATTGAAGGGAAATTAACGCTAAACGATTGAAAGTAAGTGAAGGAAGCATCTAGAAATCATCCAGAAGAGTTGTTGGAACTGCAATTAAGAGTAGTTTGAAGTAGTTTTGGCTGCCATGTGCTACACAATACATTTGCCATATACAAAAACATTTATTATGTTCCCCATGTGAAACCGAAAACCCACCCGCAGACACGCAACAAAGATGCAAAAACAATAGCCAAAGCGCCTACCAATTAGCCTAAAACGTTCATTCCCAGAGTCAATCAAGGCCTCAAATTATAGTTTTATGATTTCCTGTCAATCTTAATGAATGTGTCTCTAAGTGCTACAACATACGAGAAACAACAACAGAGTAGCAGCTACAAGCAGCAGCTACAAGCAGCAACAGAGTGAGAAATAGCCATAAGAACTCAACTGATTTGTCGGGCAGTGAAGCATGGCTAATTGCCAAACACTTGAGGGATTTTTTAGTTGTTGGTTGTTCAAAGTGAAAAACTTGTTGACTGCTAATGAAGTCACAAAACGAAATCTCAGACACGTACTTTATGCAGAAAGAAAAGCAAACCTACAGTCAAATGTTGGCTATAACAAAGAGGCGCCTTGCGGCCCAACCCAACCCAAGCCAAGCCAAGCCAAAGAAAATTGTTTGCCACAAGGCGCGGGCGCAGCTTTCAAGCCAATTCCCCCAGCTCGTTTTTTGTTGTTGTTTTTTTTTTTACTTTAATTTTTCAACGCCTTGTGCCCCCCAAAAGATTTATGGTTGCACAATGCGTGACCAACTTGCCGCAGAAGGAGTCGCACAGTCGCACAGCCGCAGTCAGAGCTGGTGGAGTCACAGCTCTGCAGGAGGAGTGGAGTTTTTTTCAATGGGGCACGCATGCGCGCACCTTTCTTTTCTTTCATTCTTGTTAATTTCATGGCGCAAAAAAGAGGATAGCTTCTCTTCTCTTGTTAAATAATGTGTTCAATCAATATTTTGATTGCCTGCTATTCATTTTGCAATGCAAAAAGGCAGACGGACAGACAGACAGACGGACAGACACAAGAGAAAGACACGACACACGCAGAAGTTTCTTATGGATTGCCATGGGAATTTTTAATAAATTAATCTGGGAATGGGAGAGGATTTACGGGTAATACACAATTCTCGGTAAAGATTTTTTACTGTCTTGTGTGCCTAAATTGACCTGGAAATTGTACAATTATTAATCTCTAGACATCACAAATCCATCCACTTGTCAGTTGCCCATTAAAGAAAATTAATTTCTTTACATTCAGCACTTACTAAATCTCTTTACATCTCTCTCGGCTTAAACCACAAGTTTTCTGCTTATTTCTGCCTATTTCCACTTACATATTTCTATCACTACTTCCACTCTTACAGCCGACACACTCTCTCTGCAATTATTGCCATTTATTTTAATGAATATTAGTTGACTGCATTAGTCAACACACACACACACACACGCACTGCTTTTCTCGCCCACCCAACCCAACCCCTTTCTCTTTCCCAATAAATTCTAATTAATTTTACAATTGCCAGTGTAGTAGTGGGCCTGGGCCTTAGATATTCGGGCAAATATTTGACAATTTGGCAGCACAGTTGACAGCAGCAACCGCAAAAACATCCACAGGAAGGAGGCGGCGGCGGAGGCAGAGGCAGAGGCAGGGCAGAAAATGCAACCGAAAACCGAACTAAATTATGTTTCGGGCTTCAAGTTTGCAACTGTCTATAGGAGTGTACGCGCGTACAGAGCGTACATCTATGGCTCTACTCTCTGTACGACGTTAATATTGACATGACAAATAAATTGGCCTCGTCGAGAAACAGGCAGGGAACTGTGAGAGAGAGAGAGAACGCTAGGGAGAGAGAGATGAAGCTACTGCATGCTGCGGTTTGCCTTCCAGGCAAACAAACCTCAAAATAGTTTGGCAAAATTATGCATTAATGTCGGCCAGAACCGAACCCGAACCTGAACCCGAACTCGACTCCACTGGGAGTGGGCTGCTTTACGTGCAAATAATGCAGGTAAATTTGTTGTTTTGCCTCCCCCCAAAACAGGGCCATCAGATCACAGCAGAAGACCGGAGCACAGAGCTCCTGCTGTAGCCCAATGGCTAATTTCTGTCGAATGGTTGAATGCTGCTGCTGCTGCTGCTGCTGTTGCTGTTGCAAAACTATGCAAAATACTCTGACAACCAGGTTGATGATGACGACAGGTGCCAAAGGGCATTCATTTGTGTATTTCTGCTGTTGCTGCTATTGCTGCTGCCGTTCTAACGGTGCAATTGTCTCTCTGTCGGTCTTGCACCGCCTCTCTGCGGCTCTGTTTGTTCATGACAACTACTGAGCCACCCCTCAGGGCAGAGGCTCAGCACAGAAGAGGGGCTTAGAAGTAGAATAGCAGCAGAAGAGCAGAGCAGCAGAGGGGGCTTTAAATTTAACTCTGAAAATATTCTCAGACTTTAAGTAGAAAATCTTTGCATTTTTTTTTAGATACTTTTGAATGTCACAGGCATCCCCCCTTTAATAATTTTTTGCCACTTTACCACTGGGCCGTACTGTGCCTCTGGCATGTATTTCTAAGCATGTGTGTGTGTGTGTGCATCTATGTGCATGAACCGTCGGACAACTGCCGGGGACAATTGTTAATTGCATTTCGGCAGGTTGTCAAACATGACCAGAAAACCAGCAAAACGTGTGTAGAGTAGAGCAATTTTTCTTTTTTTTTAGGTTGGAGTCGTCCCCCCAGAGACATTTGAGAGAGGAGATTTGGTTGTTAAATGGCATATTAGGCCACACAACTGAAAGATACAAAAAGTACCACAGACAGAAGATACTGCCAGTAGCATATTCGAGAGATACTCAGCAAGATAGAATCCAAATTAAAGCTTAAAGATACTTCCTTTGCAACATCGAAGAGCCACTTTAGTTATTATATACAAGAATGTATGTACCCCTGTATCCCTGTACTACAGCTGTGAGATACTCTACGTGGCGCATTCTAGAGATACACGTACTACAGCCGACAGATTTCGTTAGCTGCTGAACAATTTTTCCGACTTTATTTAAATTGAATTGTGAACTTTATGCAATTGTCGGCAACAAAAAGTAAAAAAAAAATATATCATTCATTCAGTCTGTAGAACCATCACTCAATTTGTAGAGTTTGTATCTGTAACTGTACGACTGACACCAGAAAAAAGTTGTCAAAATGTGCGATAAAGAAAAATCCCTGACGAATAAGGAATACTCTAAAATAAATCCATGAAATAATCTGCTTAAAAATGAAAAATCAGAAAAAGGGAGTTCCAAAACCAATTCAACATTTTTGTAGCTTTAAAATGTATCTGGTTCTTTTTTATCACTTTTGAATTTTTCACATAGCAAAGATACTCTCATCGCAGAGATGCAAAAAACGCCTACGCGAATGGCAACAGCCAGTAGGAGCCTCTCCACATTCGAATGAAACATGCAACCTACCTATCTTTCACACATATACGTAAATGTATCTCACAGATACATATATTATTGTATATATGGATATATTTTTGCACAGTTGCCACAAGGCTTGACACTGACAATTGCACGCGTTGCGTGTTCAAGAGGAATGCCCCGGCTCATTGTCGCTGCTGGGATGGCCAGAAAAACGACGGAAAGACAGAAAGACAGAGCCTCGCCTGATGGCCAGAAAGAGCGACAAACAGACAGACAGACGAACAGACAGACAGACCTGATAGCCCAGAAACGACTGAAAGACAGACGAAACAGAGTTGGACATGTTAACAGGAGCCAGAGCAATGCAACAACCCAACCAGCCAACAACCCAACCAGCCAACACCACAATAGCAACACAACTGCAAAAGTGTCAAAGTCAAATATGCAAAAACCCAAAGAGGTTCTCCAAGAGGAGTGGAGTCGCAGTCGCAGTCGGAGTTGCAGTCGAGAAGTCGAGGAGTTAAACAGTTGACAGCTGAGAAATGTAAGCTTCAAGGATATGTCCAACGTATTGCTGCCCATGAGATATGTGGCTATGGGAATATGGCTACAGGCATGCAGCTTTCGTCTAGCTTTTGGACAGCATTTATTTCAGGGTATTACCTGAGAGGCAGGAGAGTCATTGCGTGTGGGACTGCCTGGGAGAATTTTAGAGAGGGGAGAAATTCTTATTGGAAGAGTTTTTTAGGGGCAACAACTTTCTGTTCTTGTATTCTTGAGCCAGCTTACGATGGTTTCTTATTATAAGAAGTAACTCTAAAAGTATCTCTCAAATATATACAGAAGAGAAAATTAAATGCAACTCTTTAAATCTACATCTGTAGCTCCTACAATTTATAGGGGAATTTTTTTAAATTCAAGCATTATAAATCTATGAAAAATATCAACAAGCAAGCAAAGATCTATATGTAGCTATGCTTTTCAGTAAGGTAATATCAGCAATTTATGGAAAACCAGGTCAGCCATCAAAGGTTGCCATAACCACAGCGACAAACAAACAAAAAAGAAACACTCGAAAGACAATCATTAGACGCGAAGGCGTTTATAATTTTTGCATTTGCCAGAGCCGGAGCCAGAGGTGGAGCCATAGATACAGATACGACAGCAGCTACAGCTACAGATACAAAAGGTGTGCCTGCGCAGCAGCAGCTAGAAATATGACATATGAACACTCGACTCTGAAGCTGCAAAGGAGAGATGTCAGCGTCGGCGTTTAAATAATTGCCCTGTCAAAATGCGTTAGGCGTCGTCGCGTACTCTTCCACCTCACCCCCCCTCTCTCATTCTCTGCACATCCAGTAGATACAATATTTAATTATAGGCTACATTTAACACGAACGCCCTATTGTTGTTGTTGTTTGTTTTTGTTTGTTGTATGTATATTCGTTATGCATAATGAACTTTTACGCGCTGCAAAATTAATATAATTTTACCACGCAACGCACAACAAATTTCATTTGGCTTGATAGAATTTTTAAAAAAGGGAACAAAAAAAAAACGGAATGCATGAAATAAAAACCATAAATGAAATTTGCATAATTTGAAATAAATGTGGAAAATATATACATATACAGAGTGTAATATATCTGTAGTCGTCTGTGTTTGCGTTGACAACTTAATTATGTATTGAAGTGAAATGATATTTGGTTTTTGGGGTTTGGGTCGGGGCTATGGGCGTATTGCATGTTTTCTGCTTGATATTTTTGTGAGTTGCCAACAAAAAAGGGTGGGCTGAAATGAAATATAATCGTAATATGATATCTGATAGGGAAATTGGCAAAAACTAAATTAACTTTGATTCATTGGACTAAAATATGGGCGAAAAACTGAATGAACTTTGACTTGTTTTGAGTAGAAAATATTCAACAAATTATTGAACTTTGAGTCTTTTGGTGGAAAATTAGCATTAAATTGTGTAGTGGACATGGAAAATAAATAGCTACAGCTCTAAATATGACTAAATTATATAGATTATATTATTTATATTATTATTATTATTATTATTATTATTATTATTATTATTATTATTTTTTATATTATTATATAGATAAATACACACTTCATCTTTTTAAGCAATTTTTAATTTTGTCTGACTGGGAGATTGTTTTGTAATTTAAGTTTTCATTTTCCTGTATAACTTATCATATACGAGTATGTAGTATGTAGATTGCTTTTATTTGAGAATATTTATTAATGTATTTAACTATTTATTTAACTTGAAAATTTCACTCTTCGAATAATTTAAACTCTGAAAATTTTGTTTCTGAATTTCTACATTTTCCCGCATAAGAAGCAAATAAATTAACTCAAATTAAAGCTTTGTAAACCCTTCACACCTTTTCCCCAGTACAATTTGCTATATATTTAAGTCCCAGCACGTACTAGAATTTCGAACGTAAACCAAAACTTTCCTTCTACTAATTAACTCAAATCATCGGCGGCTACCTGATTGTGGGTCCTATAGTTTGTTGACTGATTTGTCAAGCCAATTTACCTAATTAGCCATAATTATCTAAGCCGAATCTACCTACCACTCCCCCGCTCTGGCTCTCCTGCCTCTCTATAATTTGAGCTTTCCCAAATCACGGCTTCCGTTTGCGTTCCATTCGACTCAGTCATTAGCATGGAACAGGGGCAACAGCAACAGCTCATCAAAGAACCATTGGCCAGGTATTACCAGCGACTTATTTGGACAGCAGCGGCAGAGGGTTGGTGAGCAGGGGGGAGAGGAACTAACGGCCCAATTGGTTGACCAAGTGGCAAGTGTCAAGTTCAAGCCGCAAACAAAAATACGAAACAAAAGAGGCAAACCGCCGCGGCGGGCACAAACAATGGAAACACTCGCACATTGAGCATTTCCAAATGTTGATTGATTTCTGGGGTTCGAACACCTGCGGTCGTTCCATAAAAAAAAAGAAACAAAGAGAAGGTTTTGAAACAAGCGGAAACGACTGCGAGGTACCCTGGTAACTAAGGAAAGGAAATTACTGATATTAGATCCTTTGATCAAGTGTAATTTAAAAATTCCCAGACTTTCCCTTTCGACTCTTCATTTCGCAGTAAAATCATAAGATACAAAAAATGTTTGGTATATACATACATAGATAGATATATGTACATACATACACTGTATTTATGAGACTGCAATGTCAAATTTATATAGCCAGAGATTTATTAATATCAAAATTGGGTTCTCCCCACTCTAATAATCTTCTAGATGCAGCTTTATCTAGATATGCTTTCTGATGAAGAATATATATACATTCTGAGATCAGATACACTTCCCTGCCTCTCTTCCTGTTACCTACAGCACCAAAAATCCAACATAGCCTTCCCCACTCGCCCCGTACCTCTTATAAAAATTCTGGAAAGGCCAAAATCAAATAAAGAGCGAAGCGTAAATGAAATGCAAATAAAACAGCTCGACAAAAAAATGATGGAAATGAAGTGGGTAATGGAGAATGCAGAAGGGGTGGGGGGAATGGTAAGAGAAATGGCTGGGTAGGGCAGGGGAATTGTCAAGTGGTGGGACAGGCACAGGGGGAACCTTCGAAACGAATGATGATGACGTTGACACCTGTTTCCACGTTGTTTAGTTTCAATATTTCATTTGCTTGCCACACAGTCCATTTGTTGTTTATTTGCATTTTTCATCGCCGTTTGTTTTGTTTGTTTCAATGGCAAAACCAAAAAAAAAATATCCGAGAGTGAGAGAAGAGAATTCCACGCTTCGCTGCAGTTGTAGGACACACACACAAATCGAATGCTGGGAACGGATGTGCGCTGCAAAATAATTTAATGAAAATATCAAATGTTGTTTGAATAAAATGCTATCTGCCGGGTGTATTTTTTTTTTTTTTTTTGGGTTCCACTACGTGAGCCTCGGTAGAAAAAATTTGAATTTTTGTGGATAAATTTTATGCCCAACACGTTTTCACATTTCTCATTGGCCTCACAGAGGAGAGAGTCATTTCTTCTACGTCGTTTGCCATTTTATTTATGACTCTCAGAAATATATCTTTTTGTGTACGCAAAAGATACAATTTGAAGTGACTTGAAGTTGATTATCTTGTAGAAGTACTTTTGCTTGGGTCTGTCACGAGGCTCATCAAATGGGTTTTCAGCCAGCCAGCCTGACTGACAAATGGCACGTGTTGTGGCCATGACTTTTGAGATGTCTTTTTGGTAGAGATTGCTGACTTATTTAAATGACTGACAAGACAGTATCAGTTTTTTTAGGGGTAATTTTAAATTAAATGTGTGAATTTCTGAGGTTTTTTGTGTATCTAGTAAAGGCTTGGAGTAATATTTTCAAGTATAATGCGGCAACAAGATATTTTCTATGGATAGAAATTGTTGTGTAAAATAAGATTTTAGTGCTTCAAAATCATTTATTGCTCAATTTAATCGAACTTCTATCAAAATGCATCTACAAACAAAACCAACTATGCATTCTTCTATTTCCAAAGATATTCTCCAAACTTCTGGCATCAATCAGATGCGTATATTTCCTCGCTAGAATCCACATTTATGCCACAATTCATGCTACAACAAATGGCATGTAATACATATTCCTTTCGTTTATGGAAATTGAAGAAAAATACATGGATATAAATTACACATTGTCTGATATTTTGCTATATTTTTACTGCAATGCATTTTTCAATTATTTCGCTTTTCTCTTGCACCCATTTTATACCGATATTTTATACCGAGTTTTCTATGCTGTTTCTCGTTTTTTTCTGGCCAAAAAAGAAAGAGAGAGAGAGAGACTCATAAGTTTACGTTCGATTTTGGCATTTTGTTTCTTTTTGTAAAACGAAATTGATATTTTATGGCCATGCTCATCTGCAATGGTTGATGGGATACGGGGAAAAAAACACCAGAGTATAGAGGAGAGGCTTGGGTGGCATGTAGCATACGATTTTGCGAAAGTTTATGGCGCGTGTATCTGTTTGATACGTTCTCCAGCAGCACTTTTTTTTTTGTGATTTTTTTGTGTGCTATTTACATGTACACTTTGTTTGCATATTTGCTAGTTTCTTTATGCACTGTCACAGTGCTTTTTTTCTAGTTATTTATGCATTGGGCATTGTTTAAGCTAGACATAGATGCAGATACACTGGCACACATACACAGACGCATTCGACACACATACCCAGATACATTCGAACCCATGCATAGATTGTTCTTTCCGCGTTTTCAGATGCTGCAACATTGATTTAAACCCTCTGCCGCTTCAAAATGGAACTGCAACTGCAGTTTGCAGCTTCCATTTTTTTGCTGCCTTTTGATGTTGCATGTAAAAAATCATTCGGTGGAACGAAGTCATTTTTAAAGTAAAACTAATGGAAATTCTAAAAATTGTTTGCCAACATGCAATTGGCTTTTGTTTTGGTGGCTGGAGCTCAGTTTGATTTGAATGTGAGATTTGTTTTGAGCTTAAATTTAATTAGAGGGTTTTTTTTTCAAATGAAATTGGGAATTTCAACAAAGAAAAGGAAATGCAAAGAAAATAATACAACTACTAAATAAAATCCTGAATAATATATTAAATATATGTAAAAATAAGTTGAAAAATACTGATACAAAAATAAAAATACAAAATTTCTAAGTAAATTACACAATAAAGGACTTAAAATATAAAATAAAAATATTCATTAAAATACTCCATTCACCAAAAAAAAAAAAATCGAATTAATATCTCAAATATAAATTTAAGACTAGAACTCTCCACAAATGCACACACCATTGAAATCTATAAGCAAATCCGCAAAAATCGTTAGCATCCATCAAAATGTTCGAATATTTCTGAATAATAAAACTCTCGCACTCAGCAAAAATCATAAAACAAGAAACATTTATGAACCAAATACATTTTTCATTTGTCATAAAAATACGCGTTTGTACATTGTACATTCCCTGTGCATTCTCGATGGCATTTCAATGATTGTGACAATCATTTATCATCAATAAGACAGAGCGGGGTCATGCTCTCCATGTAGTAATTCATTTTTTGTATTGCTTTAAAGCTTTAAAATATTTTACAATTTATGGAATTTCTGACTAACGATTTCTCTGCACTCTCTCTCTCTTTTTGCAGGTGAGTTTACGGATGAAAAAACAACAACGATACGGTATTAGTATTGGTATTTATTATGCATAACTTTTGTTTGTGTATTTTTGTTGCTAAATTTTTAGAACAAACAATTGTTTGACAATTTATGCAAACAATGCAAATTACACGGACCCAAAACTAATTGAAAATTTAAACTTTGTGTGGACTCTTTTATTTTTTTGTGGCAGTCATGAAAAGTCACGTGACGTGGACTGTTATTAATTATACGAGTATGCATGATTTTTCATTGCATTTATGGAAATTTATTTTGTGCCTAGTGATTACCGATGTTCGATGCCGATGCTCCTGGCAGCCAATTAGCGCATGAAAAGCGAGCAGGGGGGAAAAGGCTATTTTGCATAGACGCAATCGGGCATGAAACACACTCCTCCTCATGGTCGCGCGGGGAATATTGATATTTGCAATTAATTTTATAAATTTTTGGTACACGTTGCAGGCTAAATTGCTACGTTGCTGCTACGTTGCAGCGTCATAATATTAGCAGGCAATCCTGGCAGCCACTTTCACCCACTCACCCTTTCCACCCATGCACCCACCCCCCCGTGTCTCCTTTTTCAGGCAGCACAAATATTTTGATGCAACATGCAATTTCTCCTAATCTAAACACTCGCATCGCGCATAGCGCAGCATAGCATCGCGTAGCGGCAAGAGGATAAAAATGAAAACAGCTTATAGCTGGAGCCCTCTTTTTGGGGCAAGAGAGAGGAACGTTTCATAGAGGAGTGGTTAAAGAGGTGGGTGGGGGGCTAGGGTAAAGAGGGGTGTTATATATAGGGTGTACGCCGCGTAGCTGCAACACAATACTCGCGCGCGCTGCATAACTTAAGGCGTAACTAAGGCGACGGCGACGACGACGACGACGCTGCTGCTGCTGCAAAGATGAAGAGAGAAAAAAATGCACCCAATTGTGTGCCAATGGCATAGCGAATAACAGCACAAGGCACTTAATACACTGAGAGAAATGTGTGACAGGTCAGGGGGAGGTTAGAAACAGGGCGCATAAAATATGAAAGAGAAATTTATGGAAACAGTTACCTTCTCTTGAGAATTATTCTAAAAATAAAGCAACCAAAATATTACTTAAATTCTGAGAAGGAAGAAAATTTGCTGTTAGTTTCGCTTTAATTTGTTCTCTGAGTGCCATTTGCCAAACACGTTCTACGCTGCGAATGCTCTTAGCCTTGGCTTTGCACTTTCTTCAGACGCCTGCCTATTGAGAGCAGCAGCCAGAGTGGAGCCAGCGTGGAGCAAGCGTGGAGCCAGCGTGGAGCCAGCGAGCGGTGGCTGGGGGAAGGCTGCGGCGGGGTGCAGCCTCAAGGCACCTCAGCAGAGCATATCTCCAAGGCTAATCTTGCCGAAGCTTCAGGAAGGAAGGAGAGGCTTTTGGACACGCGGACGTTCGGTCGGAGGGGCAGGGACGTTGCGTGTGCAATTTGCTTGTGCTTTGTGCTTTCCCCCACTTACCAGGCTCCACTGTGTTTGTGTCCATGGCATCAGAGCAGCCTCCACTCTGCGTCTACCTCTAGCGTTAGAGCCACTCTTCTCATAGCTTCAGCCTCTAAACTCACTCTACCTCTAGGCTGCGCCAAACGCCCATTTACACTGGGGAAAACAAAAAGAATAATAATAATAAAGATTTTTTAATTCCTTTATATTCTTGATTGAAAGGGATACAAAGAGGGTCTGCTCTGAGTTTCTGATTCATCTTTCTTTTCTAATGCTTTCTTTTATATCAAAATACAACTAGGAGTTTTTTTTTTAAATTTTAAATTTACATCTAAAATATGGAAATTAAATGAGAAAATACTTCACTATGCGTAATTTCTTGTGTATTCCTCGAAGATCCATGATAATTGTGATCAACATCAGATGTTTAATCGTATTTTCCTGTTAATTTCGGGAGAGTATAATTTATAAAATAATTCCTAATGCTATATAGCATTCTTGGTCAAGAAATTGGATGTAGTTTACAATCCGTCGCTATCCTTTCTTGGGTTTCTTTGGTTTCAGTTGCTCTTCAGTGTCTCATTATTTTCCGTGTCTTTTCTTATGCCCATAATATTTCCATAATTTGTTTTCAGTGCAGCCTTTTGGCTTATCATCATCTCGAGCTTCACCTTTTTCTTTGTGCGCCTTTTTTTATTTTTTATTTTTTTTTAATTTTTTACCTATTTTTTTCCCTTGCTGCATTTATATTTTCCTGGCGCTCTGACTGTAAATAATCATAATACATATTTAAATTGTGACCTGCGTGCAGGAGAGTGGCTTTTACTTACCTTTTGGCATTGGACACAGCCTCCCAAGATCCACCCCCCAATCTCCTACTTATGTTTCCTTTCCTTTTCTTTGCCTTTCCTTCTGCTTGGTAGTTTTTCCTTCAATATTTCCTATGCCTTGCATTGGCTGTGCCATCGATAGCCATCTTTTCACTCTTTTGTTGGCTGCACCTTCCACCTTCCTTTCCCTCCCCCCTGTCTTTCATTCTCTCCTCGCTCTCAATTTTTTTCTATGGCTTTATCAATAATTTTATTGCTACAATTTCCCTAGAAAAGTCTGGGCCCCCCGAAACAAGAAAATTCTTGCACAGGGGCGAGAGCGCGTGGAGAGAACTTTAAATTGGCCCCCGCGTGCCTCATCATGGAAATAATTGAATAGCAATCAATTTAATGCGCTGAAGCACACACACTTTGGCTAAAGGTCGCTGGGGCAACAACATCCTCTTTTTGGGGTGGAGGCAGGGAAATCGGTAGGGAAGAGCAGCAGATTCTTCGCCCTCTAGTGGCATGGAGTCAAGTGGAGTGCCGAAGCCCTAAAAACGTTGCTGTCGACTGCTGAAAAGTTGCTACAACACGCAGGAAATCTTACTAAATATTTCAGCACAACTGAAAAGTAGAGGGAAAAGTTGGAGGGGCCTGGACAGTGAGGGGCTGTGCAAGTGCCCTCAGAGTTTGATTGGTGTTGTGCAATTTAATAGAGGGGGCTCGCCCCAGAGTATAGAAAACCATACAAGTTTTATATTGATTATGCGCATGAAATGGTAGAACGAATATAGTTGTATGGTTTCCTCCACGTTTTTCTTTTGATTTTTGGAAGGTAATAAAATATCTAAAACCAAATAGTTTAAAGGCATAAATGGTGGAAAAAAAAAACGTGATTCGAGGATTGGTAATTTCTTTAAAGGTACTTTCTTTTATTTAAATATGTTCACTTATTATATTTGCCCAGTTTTTTTGGTTTATTTAATATTTAATATATTATATAATATACATACATATAATATACATACATATAATATAACATAATATATACATTATTATTAATATATATTAAAATTATTATAATATATATATATCATATTAATTAATTTAGATTTTGAGGTTGGCTCTGCGGTTTATTTATGATGTGGATTTCCTGGGTATTCCTCCTTAGATTTCTTAATGTGGTTTGAGTTATATTTTAGAAATTATCTCTCTCACTTTCTGCCCAGAATCGCCTGCCCAGAATCAAACAATCTAATTTTAAATAAATATTAATTTCAGCTAACATTTCGTAATCCTCTCGATTTGGGAAGTTTTTTAATCAGCAGCCAAGAAGTACTCGAAAAACAGCCCGCATCATCGATTGGCGCTTTTTAACTTTCACTCGAATGCACTTTTCAAATTAAACTTTACCGCCAGCTCTCTACCCCTCCACCCCCCTCTCTTGCTCTCTGGCTATACATCTCTCTCTCTCTATCTCTCTTTCCCTTTCTCTGCCCTCGCATATGTCCGATGTCCGGCAAATTTCAATTACATTTCTTCACTTCAATCAAATTGCATTTCGCCCCCCAAAAAAAAAAGGAAGAAAATTGTTTGTGCAACACACGCGTGTTGCACTTTCAGTCATTCGTAAATTGAATTTACAGTTCAGTCTTAGCCAGGACTAAGGAGAGTAGTCGTTGAGGGAGCCACCAGCCTTCCACCCCCCCCTCCATCTAATGATTGCCCTGGGGTAGTTCTTTCTCAATTTCTTTTGATTTCTGCGGCGATATCTTATCGCATTTTCGAATGTCTCGTGACTGGGCGACAATTGTCCTTGTCCTTGTTCGCCCCGTACCAAAAAAAAACAAAAAAGAGTCCTTCAATCGCATGTGGCTGAGTGACTTCTGTCAGCCACGGAAGGACACTTGGAAATTATTGAAATTGTTTTGCCATTTTGCCACGAGCAGTTTGTCCTTTGGAGAGTGCCACAAACTCCACATTTTGGAGCTGCTGCTCCTCTTCTGCTCCTCCCCACATTCTATGGGTGAGGAGGACTTGTCTCCATCGACTGCGTTGCTGACGATTGCATTCGTCCTGCCGCCTGGCATCCTGCCTGCCTGCCTGCCTGCTGCTTATCATTGCCATGGAATTTTCTCATTTTGAGCGATTCGAAGAATTTGTGTGGATTTTGGTTATTGATTTCCAAATGCCAAGAAGTCTGTTTGCAGTGCTGCCTTTCAGGACGGGGCATGGACTGACAGCAGATGTGTGTGTGTGTGTGGGTGTGTGTGTGCTTGGGTCTGTGTGTGGATGGATGTGTGACTTTGAGCTTTTAATTAGTTGCTAATTTGCTTGAGGGGACCGTTGAAAAGTTGCTCAAATGTGAAATAAATTAAAGTCAATCGCGGAGGAGAACAAATCGATTCAAAAATCTTATCATATAATGGGAAAAGGGATTTAAGGTGCATTTTTAACTGGGAATATACTTTAGAAATCAGAGTGTTATCAGAGTGTGTGGATTGATAGAATTTAGCAAGAACTGAATTATATACGGCTCAATATCTTAGGATATATCTTTGAAGTAGCATAAAAATATTGGGTATTTAGGAAATTTACATAATAAATACGATGCAGAGCGTGCTGTAGAGTTTTAAATATAATTTATGGCATACCTCTCATAAGCATTGTGGAATATCTTAGGATCTATCGAAGGTAGCTTCAAAGTAATTGGTATTAAGGTAACAAACCAAATCATAACCAACTCAAAACATATTAGCTACAGGATTAAAGAGCAACTTAAACATAAAAACACGTATAAATATCTCTATTATAACTCTAACTCGAACAAATACGAGCAGAGCATAGCATAAATTCGTTTAAAGAGCGGAAATACCATAGCTTAACATATTTCTTATAATTTTTTGCCATTAAAGTTAGTTAAAAGAATAGATTTAGTGATAGCTCAGGATCTATTGCACTTAGTACCGAAATATTTGATATTTAGGTGACAAAAAACATGACAAACCCAAGTGGTAAGCTCTCAATATTAAGTGAGCAACTTGAACTCCGAAATTCCTCCAATTATGGTGAAGCTATAAGCTGTAAATAACTCAATTCATGTGTGTGGCTTTCACCTGTGCCAAAAGGAAATATTCCTTTTACACACAGACATACAGATATTCCTCATTTTTTGTGGGTATTTTTTTTTTGTATAATTCCTTTTGCCTGGCGGTTAATTAAAAATAGGGGCTTGGCTTGGCCCCACAGAGGCTCAGAGAAAGGGAGACAGAGAGAGAACAGAGAGAGAGAGCAATATGCAGACAGATGCCTACGTTGATTTATTGCATTTTGGGGGCTTTAAAATGTGCAAATAAATCAAATGAAATGAAATTTATATATAAAAATAAATAAAAATAAAAATAAAAATGTCATATAAAGCGAGAGATGCGTTGAAGTAAACGTTGACTTTAGCCACACGCAATCCGCTCGGTGGGGCATGCCACCGATCCGTTCAACTCTTTAGCGCCATTAACAAAAGCTTTTTCCTTGTCCACCCTTTTCCTACCCCTCTCCATTCCCTTTGGTATCGGTTTTGGTTCCGTTTGCCTTTTCATTTACGTCGTCTTTCGTCTGACCACACTTAATCCTTTGGAGCTGGAGGAGCGCCATGCCGGCAGCAGCAGGGCAGCAGCAGGGGGGGGATTGAATTGCCCAACACAAAAGAAAGGAAACGCATTGCATTTTGCGATAAATTCGCATTAAATGAGTGGGTGGATGGGCAGGCGGCAGGCAGCAGGCAGCACTCGAGTGACCACCAACAATGCGTCGAGCATCGAGCATCGACTGCAATTCAGAAATTCTCCTGCACTTGGCACACAAACACAAAGATGGAGCAGAGAAAAATCGAATTGAAACGAAACGAAACGAAGAATGTCAATAAAGGATAGGGATCCTGGCCTGTTCTGCTGCTGCTGCTGCTGCGCTGCAGGAGCTCGCTCCCTATCTGCTGCTGCCTCTTCCCAGCTCTCCCTTCCATTGCCTCGTTTTAATGACGCTCTATGTATGTATGCGTGTGTGTGTGTGTGTGTGTGTGTGTGTGTGACAATGAGCGTCACTTTTGCCTGTTTGTTGTCTTCATTTTGCCGAAGGAACAAAAGGACAGTGAAAGGACACTGCAAGGGAGGAGAACATCCTCATAATGCTCTCATGATATTTACCGTGCTTAAAACTGTTTGGAATTATGCTGCAATTTCTGTGCTGAACTGCAATTGAAATTCTTTCTCTAGAGCAGTTTTTATGTGAAAACAAACCCCGTGAAATCTTCTTATTTATGCAGAAAGCATACAAATATTCTAGCATTTAAGACCCACTGTTTCAACCCTTCACTGGCGAGGGAAAGGTCATTGATAAGACAAGAAGACTCCTTCCTGTCTTTCGCTCTCTCGCCCCACTGCAATTGACAGCTTCAATGTGAACAATATTATTTTGCATTTATTTTTTAAGGTTTTCTTCCTTTTTTTTGGGGTTAAAATTGAAGGAAAAGAGGGGGCAAAAGTGCAGAAGAAGTCGTCCAAAGAGGACAAGCGGGCAAAAGTGAAGGAGCAGCAGAAGTAAAAGGCATGCGGGCATTGTAGCGGCATCACATTTCCCAATACGATATATTTTTTGGGGTATCTCCCTCTGTGTCTGCTGTCTGCTGTCTCCCTGCCTCTCCTGTGGGTGCCGCCTCACTCTGGCAGAGGGGGGAGTGTGGAGTGTGGAGGAGCATATCGATATCTCGGTGTTGCGATTGCATTTTGCACATTGAAGTTTGCGGCTTCTGGCTTGGCGTCTTCTCTTTTGGCCAGCACACAGCAGCAGCAGCTGCTGCCGCATCTTGTTGCACGAGTGCCGACTACGAGTACGGTTATATCTTTGGCAAATACAGAGACTGGCTGAGACTACTGCTCCCCGCCTACCCTTACCCCTACCCCTACTCACCACAATTGTGGTTTATTTGACTTTTGTTGCATATTACGTAAATCGAGTGTTCAATGCACTTGGCAGCGCAGTTGCACCCACCAACGCTGACAGCGATATTCAATGGGGTTTTTACTTGGTAACTGTGCCACACACACACACACACACACATAGACATAGCCAGCCAGTGCCCCCTTCCACTTTGGATATCTACTGTGACTGTGGTGGCTACTGTGGGCGGTAGCGGTGGCGGTGGCGGCGTTTCCATTGTGGCGCGTATAAATAAGTGCAACGCTCTGTTTGACACTTGCTGCAGCTGTCAGCGCGGCGGCGGCACCTCATGATTGATCGTCCGATAGTGCCTCGAGGTAGAGGCAGAGCTTTGTGCCTTGCCTCCCCTCTTGGGGGCAGTTATTGGAGAACGGCAAAGAAATGATGTTGTCAAGTGTTGCTAATGGAGAAGGGGCAACACTATTAACCATGGTCATAACAAATGCCGCAATCCGATGGGACAGTAGTTGCCTTTTGGGTATAGTTATGGCAATCAAAGAAATATCATAATTTGCAGAGGGAGACAAATATCTGGTAAGAGGTTTAAAAGTACGGAAACTGATTGGTGAAGGTTTTAGCTGCGAATCTATGGGATTTTATAATGAATGAGATATGAAATATTATTTGAAAGCTATAAAATCTATGAAGAAACGAATGTTTCCTGGAATAACTTTTGACTACGCTGATTAAATGAATAAACGAATAAAGCCAGGTTTCTGCTTATAAGAGAGCACTAAAAAATGATCAAAGTGGTTTAAGTAGAGTAGTCAATTAAATTTAATGAAAAAGAGTTGCTTTATAAGTGCCAATATAATTTTTAAGAACTAAAATATGAGTTTAAATGTCATCGAATAAAGGAGAATTGTTTACAGAATGCTTTTTGTGACTTAACGTAAAGAAAAATATTTAAATTGCTGAGAAAAAAATGTGGAAATGGTTACAGAAGAAGGGAAATAACTGAGAAAGCCTTCGGTAGCTAGCTCTAGGACTTTTTCTATTAATATTCTCTCTAACTTCTGTCCAACATTTAGGAAAAGAGTTTAAAAACTATTTGGATAATCTGTTGAAGCTATGATTTCAAATTTATATATTTACCTGTATTTATTTTTCTATTATTGCAAATAAAATAAGAAAATAAGAAAAAATCTATTTTAGTCTAAATCTATGTCTCTACCAAGAACCCACTGATTCGTCACCAATTAGTGCATTAACCAGCCAAAATTTCGACCAGAAACACACTTCTCCTCTCAAAATTGACTTTTTACAAACCCCAAAAGTCATCCAGAGCAAAACTTTCAGCGCAAGGAAACTTTCCAATTTGCAGACCACAAAAAGTTAATGTGGCAAATGACAGAACGTATCTGTATCTATCAATGGGAACAGATAGAAAGATAAATGCAAAGCGATAACAAGCAGCAGCTTTGCGTTGCTTTTGCTTTTTCCTTTTCCTTTTGGCTGCTGTAGAGAAAATTAATTCAAATTTATTATCTCAATTTGTAATGGAAAATGAGCGAAAATTGAGACCCCAAAGCAGAGGATTACTTTCGCCAAAAAATGAATGTTGACAGCAGACAGCAGAGTCAACGAAGAAGAAGTATCTTACAGATACTTTTAACGCCGCATTGAACTTGAACTTTTATCTCGGCAAAATACTTGAAGTTTTTCAATTGTTTGCCCAAAAAAGTTGCATTCGATTTTCTATCTATTTTCTATTCGTGGAAAAGTTATTACAAAGTTTTGCACATATATGTATACAGAGAAGTTTTTTCCGAGCTTTTAAACTTTAACCTCTTTTTTGTCAACTCGTTAGATACTCCATGCATTGGATTGGAGAAGTATCTGTGAAGTTTGCTGGGCAAATTGAGTGCACACAGCCGTTGGCTGGGCGGAGGGAGGTCCAGCAGCAGCAGCAGCAGCAGACATTTGTCATTTGTCTGCCTGTCATGTCAGTTGTCAAGTTTGATTTTTCCAACAATTTTTGGCTCTTCAGCTGCTTCTTCTATTTTACAAATATATATATATATATGTATATATATATGTGTGTATATTTTTTAAATTGTTACATGACAACCTACAAAAAAAAAAAAAAAAAGAGACAAATTTCTGCAGCTTTTTCGGAAGCCAAACGCTTGTTGACAATATTTCATACAATTCTTTGCCACTAGAAGAAGAGTCTTTTCCCTCTTGCTGTTGATTTGATTGTGTGTGGGTTGAGTGGTTAGTCGTGTTGCATGTCAACGGATGGCACTGTCCTCCAAGGGGACAGATTTTTGGGTCATGAATGTACTGGTTGTACTTTTTGGGTTTATTCGGAGATCATTTTGAGGTTTTTATTTTGTTGGTTGTTTTTAGAGGGAACTAAGGAACATTTTATAGTTGAGTGGAAATGTACTTTCCCTCCATAGCTCACAATTAATGCAATAAAATATCGAATAAATACTCAAGACCCTTCTTTGATTTCTTCTTCGATATCCAAAAATTCTGGGATATTTCTTAACCTTTTCCTTTGCCGCCAGCTGCCCAATTAGATTGGTGCTTAAGATTAACCAATCATTTCCTAAGCGTACCATTTCCATTCCTAAGCGTTTACCATTTCCCATCGAAAGCTTAGAGAGAACCCAAAGAGCATCTTCCGCTGGCAGGTCGTGTGTTGTGTGACCCGTGTCATTCATCATTTCCATTTTCCATTTGGGTGTGAACAAATGGCAGACAGGGTGCTGGGGCAGCAGTTGATGTCTGAGCGCTCACTTTATCTGAATGTCAATGGTTTTTTGTTAGGAGGTCTATCCTCAAGACGTGTGCGTGAAGCAGTTAAAAAACGAAACATTTCCATGGCAAATTAGTCATAAAAAACGCATTTGTGTGCGCCAGAAATTTGGAATCTCCTTGGGGAAAAAACGAATGACAGAATCACGACTTTGATGGCGCCTTAAAAGAACCAACTGCAGGCCCCAAAAATAACGTTAACTTACGAATAAATAAGCGCCTTCAAATAACGTTTTAATGATGGATTAAGTACCGGCAAAAGAAGGTTAGAAGCAGCTTGAGGATTTCCATTTAGATTCGACCGACTTATCTAGCTCTACCACCACAAACGATGAATCATCCGCTTAAATTGTACCTTTAAATATTCGTTTCATTTACGATTCGTTTCTTTCTTCCGTGGCAGTACGACAACGTTAATTCGTGCCTACATGTGCTGCGCGGACAATCCGTTGGTGGATTGGACAACATCACAACGAATGACATTTGTGCCGGCCGTCTGAAGGCAGTCCTTGCGCTGTTCTTTGCTCTGAGCCGCTTCAAGCAGCAGGCCAAGCAAACCAAATCGATTGGCGTCGGTTGTGGCAGCAGCAGCGGCGGCGGCGGCGGAGGTAGCAGTGGCACCTCCAATACGGCTCTCTCTGGTGGCTCGGTACTGGGTATTGGCTTGGGCGGAAGTCTGAGAGCTCCTGGCCAAGCGGGAACACTGCTGCACGATAAGAATCAACAGGAGCAACAAAAACAACAGCAGCAGCAGCAACAATTGCAGCAAACACCTCAACAGTTGGCACAGTCTTTGGAAAACGGCAATGAAATGGTGAATCGGTGAGTGCAAAACATTTTTTAGTATTTATTTTAATAGATTTGATGTTGGTGTTTTAATCATAAATAAACAAATATTATTTAATTTAATTTTCTGTAAAATACAGCGCCATTGGCGCTTTTATTGGAACTATTCCATGCACATTGACGCCACCTGGCGCGTTTTTGTTGCAAAATGTTCAAAAATATGTCGCGCACAATGGCAATAAATGGAACCAGCCGAGTTTCATATTTGCGAGCTTTTGTCAGACAACGACATATGATGTTGATCAACAGAATGTTAACTAACAGCCGAACATAATGTTAGCTTGGCAATCAAACCACTGTAAATAATAACAGCTGTTAGGCGTTTATTTGTGTCCAATTCTGAAAATATTTCTAAAACTTCAAATAAAATAAAATTTTTGAAGAATTTGTAATAATTTGAATTCTTTTGTAGACTTTATCCTGTTGCAGTTTTTACGAATTATTTTTCAGGAATTTTAATAGCATTTGCGTCTTTTGTGGGGGTCTAAAGAAAACCCCCATAATTCTAAAATTAAATAATTCGGTAAAAAATTGAATATTATGCATATTTTAACTTTTTCACGAATTTCCTGAATTTGTAAACAATTTTCTAGAATTATTTTTCTTTGTTATCCAAGTTAATTTATTATAATATCTCCTGCTCCTCAAAAGTGCACCTTTTTCTGTGACAGCAAGCACATGTTGAACAAATCCCTGATTAACTCCACACAATTCCAGTTGACTCACGAGTAAAATTCCACTAAAAATGGAGCCAACCCCCAAAAAAAAGAGCTTGTACCTCCCACCCATTGTTTTTTTCATCATTATTTAAAACTCGGAGCGCTTGTCAAATCCATCCAAAGGAACTTCCGCTCCTGCTTACGCCCGTCCACTGCCCAGGCTATGGCATATCCAATGTCAGAGATTTCCTATGAATTTTTCTTAGACGCGCCATAAGATTTCCGGCTACGATTCGTTCGTTTTCCTTTTGCGCTTTTCCCCCTCAAAAAAAAAAGGGAATTCCTAGCAAGTTTAATATGATTTATTGGTTTGTTTGCCGGAAATTACAGTCAGTTCGGGGGGGGTATTTTCCTCACACCTACGGCAACAGATGTCATCATCATCATCATCTGCAAAAGAAATGCAAAAGAAAATTCAGGCGGGGGGGAAGCAAACAAAAATTGGCATACTACAAAGTTAAAGTGAGGAAAAATCTCCGCTTCTTTTGGGAGGGGGGGAGCTAAAAAGTGCTTGAGTTTCTTTTGAGAAATTCAAAAACCTTGAAGACGTCCAAAATTAGAAAACTTTATTTGCCAGGCAGAGCAAATGTCTGGAGGGGTTTTCTGGTGTGTGTGTGTGTGTGTGTGTGTATGTTTGCAAACCAACCCCTGGGGGAAATCCTTGGAGTTGCAGACAGGAAGCGGAAGCTTTTGTGTGGCTCATGGCTTCTGCCCTCCCCCTTTACGTTGGGGTTTTCTTTTCAGGGTAGGGAAGCCCCGTCATCGTCGTTTAACTCGGGCTACGTAGCGGCAGCCCTTCCCCCCTCTCTCTCTCCACTATGCCATCTTTTGGATATTTTTCGTTGGATACATCCCCACTCCTGTGTATCTGTATCTGTTTCCATGGCAATGTGTTGATGACTTTCACTGACTATGAAATTTAAATGCGTAACGGAAATGTTATTCGCATTGGCAAAGGAGAAAAAAAAACACTGAGAGAAAATAGTGTAGCATAGAAAGAAGCTGTTGAAGGGTTAACTTTCAGGAAATTAATGAAATCGTGGAATTTTGGAGTATTTTCTTAGCATATTTTGAATATTTATTTCTGTGAGAATATAAAAGATTGCCTGCGAAATAATATTTTAATCTACCTGCTGAGAACTGCTAATTTTGTATGCCACTAAGCGGCGGAAAATATAATGTTATGGTCGGAATAAGACCTTATAAATAAGACCTTTAATCGTGTGGAATGGAATACCGTGATTAAGTTCTTCGTGAAATAGGACGATTTTACCTAACATTGCAGGAGTACGAAACACAAATAAACCTCCAAAAGAGGTCTCCAATAAGCCAGATAATATTGATGTATAAAATATATTCACTTTTAGAAAGGTATTTCCTTTTCTCTCAGTGTTCATTCCCCCATTTAAGAACCCTATTTTGTGCCCCACACTGCGCCTGGCGCTATGGAAATGTTTTTGGTCGAGCAGACGCATAAATAACACGGGATTTTTACAACCGTCCTTGGGCCTACTTCATGGTAGGGCAACGGTGCACAGGACATGCAGACCACGGGCCATGCAATCCCAAGTTCATTTAAAGTTGCGCCATAAAACTTTCACTAGGGGAAAGCAGCAGCAGCAGCAGGACTACAGCAGGAGGAGGACACCATTACCCGAACCTCTCCTCTCCAGAGGATTGTTTATATTGTCTGCGGTCTGGCGACCTAGACCTAGCCATCGTCAGGGGGTTACCGTTCGCGAGAGTGGGCCCCCAACCCCCAAATGGGGCAGGGCAAAGATTTTCCCCAATGCAATATTCAAAAGCATTTTAAACGACAAAAGCAGCTGCTACTCGGATTCACCAGTTTAATGGCAATGGCAATTCGCAAGTTTTATTCTTTTAAAGCGGAGATTCGTTGTCGTTGAAGGAGGCAGCCGACAACAACCTGCTACATGTTGCACTGACGCACATAATTAAAGGAGAAGAAAGATTTTACAGAGCAACAGCTGATGACGATGCCACATGCCATTTATAACTCTGCAAATTGCTTTAGCAGACACATTGCCATTGCCGCTGCAATATGTTGCCTGCCCCCCGAAAATGTATTTATAACAGTGGAAAGCTTACCCCTTCCATACACCCAGGGCCAGGGGACATTCCCATGCAACAGACTGTGTGTGTGGGAGCCACCCACACGCCCTTTTTGTTTGGGGGTTGGCTAAGTCCTGCGTCTACGTGCGTGTGTTCCTTGGGATTTCCTTTCTCTAATTTGACTGCATTTATGCGTGACCATGAAGCAGCAGTAAACAGCAGGAACAGCAGGAACAAATCCCAACCCTGAACTGTGGCTAAAACTCTTACTGGATTTTACACTGCCAGAAAATAAAGGCGAAGCTTAGTTGTAGAAAGGAAAGTGAGCTGCGAAAGTCTGTCAGAATCAGAGCAACGTACAAGCTTTGATTGGAGCAATCTTGTATGGAAAATGATGGACCAGAAGATCTTCTGAGTTAGTTCTTTGAGTAGGGGCGCCAAATTCCTTTTTAAATTCGATTAAACATGTCACGAGACATGCGGCAGCGCCCCTCAGTCTATTGAGCTGGAGGTGGACTGCCCGGAATCCACGCTACAAAAGCTGCACCTTAGTCTCTTGGAGCAGAGGGATTGCAGAAGGACTTAGTAAATAGATGAGATCTAAGGATAAAACTCCTACACGATAGATAACCCACCCAATAGAGGTATCCGACCAAGAGGCAGTACCACCAAAGAGTTCTCAATAGAATTCCACTTTTTATTCAGACATTTTCTGCATTAAATTTAAAGTAAATCTCCCGAAATACTAGATTAAATCCCATATCAACCGCTCCAGTGTATCTGCAATCTCCATTAAAATGCAATCCCCCCCCGTTAAATCTATGGCTACTCTACGACACACACACTTCCACTCCACACTCCACTCCACATTCTACTCCCACAATTGACAAGTTGTCAAGTCCTTTCTGGCCAATACGCTCATGCATGCATCGTTTATCCTTTACTCGCCGGCTCTCTGGGTTCGCTTCGGTTCAGCCTTTATTAAGGCTTAACTTTTGTTGTCCTGCGGGCTGCTTGGTTTTTTCCACATGGTTTGTCTTTTGTGTATGTCCTGTGTATCCATCCATCCGTCCTCTGTGTCCCTCTGGTGTGTTGTGTGTTGAATTTATAATTCCATTTGTGGTTTTAATTTGCTAAATGTGAAATTAATTTTATTCAATTTCGTTTGTGCCCTGCAGATATTCCGTTTAAATATAGATTCAAATTGAAAGGGAGCAATCAAGGGGGAAGCGCTTCAGGCAAAGCATTTGGCAGAGTTGCCATGCAAGGCTAATGTCAGCTGTAGGGTTGCCAACTGTTTTATGGCCGGTGCTTGAGTGATGGTAGCTCTTTTTACGAGTGTTATTTTCTACTACTTTTGCTATTTCTGCCTTAAAATTGGACTAGGAAATCATTTGGTACAGCACCAAAGCTTTGGGAATAAAAGATGCAGAAAACAGAGTTGCCAAATGGGCTATAGAATCCTCTGGTAGGCAGGCAACTCTTTTCGCAGGGCTGCTTTTAATGCTATCAACTCTTTTACCTCTCTCCCATTTTAATGGATTTTTCATTGAAATTTCTGAAACATAGCAATCCAATCTGTCATCGGGACTTACTTTGAATTTCGTGTGGGGCTCAGTTCTCAGTTCTCCGTTGGGTCGTCTCTGAAATAGGTTCGTTCTAGCAGCAGGAAACAAAAAATACAATTTTTTTTTTTTCAAACAAACAAAATAAATAAACGCGTAAACGGGATAAAATCGAGTATCGAGTATTTTGTATATTTTCAAAATTTCGTTTTGAGACAAAGCCAAGAAACAACAAACGGTAAAGCAAATGCAATGCAAAAATTACTTTAAAATTAAAATTAAAGCCGTGCTAATTAATTATAGATCGTAGAGTTCAAGAAGAATGGTGGACGAAGAGGTTGTGGCCCTGGTGATCGACAATGGGTCGGGCATGTGCAAGGCCGGATTCGCTGGTGACGATGCCCCACGCGCCGTGTTCCCATCGATTGTCGGTCGTCCGCGCCATCAGGGCGTGATGGTGGGCATGGGACAGAAGGACTCGTACGTGGGCGATGAGGCACAGAGCAAGCGCGGCATACTCACACTCAAGTACCCCATCGAGCATGGCATTGTGACCAATTGGGATGACATGGAGAAGATCTGGCATCACACGTTCTACAACGAGCTGCGTGTGGCGCCCGAGGAGCATCCCGTGCTGCTCACTGAAGCACCACTCAATCCCAAGGCCAATCGCGAGAAGATGACCCAAATAATGTTTGAAACCTTCAACACGCCGGCCATGTATGTGGCCATACAGGCGGTGCTCTCGCTGTACGCCTCTGGACGCACCACTGGCATTGTGCTGGACTCGGGTGACGGTGTCTCCCACACCGTGCCCATTTACGAGGGGTATGCACTGCCCCATGCCATCTTGCGCTTGGATCTGGCCGGTCGCGATCTCACCGAATACCTCATGAAGATCCTGACCGAACGTGGCTACTCGTTCACGACCACCGCGGAGCGTGAAATAGTGCGCGACATTAAGGAGAAACTGTGCTACATTGCGCTGGACTTTGAGCAGGAACTGGCCACGGCTGCGTCCAGTTCGTCGCTGGAGAAATCGTACGAGCTGCCCGATGGACAGGTGATTACCATTGGAAACGAACGTTTCCGCTGTGCCGAGACCCTCTATCAGCCGTCGTTCCTCGGCATGGAGGCGTGCGGTGTCCACGAGACGACCTACAACTCCATCATGAAGTGTGACGTGGACATACGCAAGGATCTCTATGGGAACATTGTGCTGTCCGGTGGCACCACCATGTATCCCGGCATTGCTGATCGCATGCAGAAGGAGATCACGGCACTGGCTCCATCGACAATGAAAATTAAGATCATTGCACCGCCAGAGCGCAAGTATTCCGTGTGGATTGGTGGCTCCATTTTGGCCTCACTGTCCACCTTCCAGCAGATGTGGATCTCCAAGCTGGAGTACGATGAGTCCGGACCCTCCATTGTCCATCGCAAATGCTTCTAAAAATACACCAAAAAAAAAAAAATATACACTTTACATTTACAATTACATTTCACATTACATTTACAACTACAACTGGGCACACATCAAATCATGATAAATTTCGGCATAACGTTACACACACACACGCACACTCACACACACATGGCCTTGCATGTATGATGCAAAAATGCACAAATGAAATAAATAGATTGTGGTTGGGGTGTTAGAAATATATTTTACTTTGCTCTGGATTCATATCCTCTTCGGAGAGCCACAAGTTAATGTCCCTGGTGGCACGAAAGTTGCCACAATTATACAAATGCTCGTTCTCCAAGCGCAGCAGATTCCATAGAAATCGCACCATTATCTCACAGAGGGCACCACAAGTCTTGCAATTGTAGGGTGCCACGAGGTTGTGGGCCACCAAAAAGAGTTCGAGCATCCAAAAGGAGCGCAAAAGTAGCTCGGCCACGATGATGAAGTAATAAAAGCTCTGAAAGGGAAACAAAAAGGTACAGGAAGATCAGTCACAGCAGAATTGGCTTTGGCAGAACTCGCAAATTAGCAACAAACAATTTACAGGGTGTCCAAAATTCGACCTACTTTGTCACATTCAAGCGAGCAAACCTTTTTTTTTTTGTTTTGTCTCGATCACAGGAGGCGACTTTTTTTTTTTTATGTGTTTGCTTGTTCTGGAGATAAGCTTTGTCTCTCTCCCTCTCTCTCTCTCTCCGTTTGCAAACACCTTTTGGTGCGCTTCTCATTGTAATTGTTGTTATTGTAAGACTGTAGAAAACTGTGCTTGGGTTTTTTTTTATTTCTTGCTGCATTGTAAATTATTTTGTGTCGATTATTTGCGAGCTCTCTGTGCTGTGCTGTGCTTTGTATATTTTCTAGTATACCTTTCGATAAACAAGTTTCTCACGCAGCGGCTTGTGTTCCGAATCAAATAAACCAAAATCATTGCGCAAATCCCAATACGATTGATAAATGGTACAGCAAAAGGCACTAATAATATAGCCATAGGTCCAGGGATTATCGAAAAAACTTTGGTACTTTGCTAGGGAAATTAGAGGTATTTAAATATGATTTTAAAAGTCTTATGGAATATTTGAATATTCTTTACCATTTGTTTGCATTTGTATGGTGGAAAATGCAACCATAACTATAGTTAGACTGTACTTGAGGGCATTGAGACCATACCAAAAGGATTTGGAAGTGCCCTCACGATACCTTCGCAAACATTGACAGACCCGCAGCCAGGCAGGCAGCATCCGCAGCAGTGCCACACCAAAATCGGGCTCAAAGTCAAAGTGATTGCCCAGATTGGCATAGTAGCGAACGCAGAAACGACACAGCATATAGTGATCCACGAGGCAAAGGGTCAGCGAAGTCATTTGTTCGCACAGCCAAAAGTCAGCAAAGGTCACATAGAGAAAAGGAGCAGCCAGAATTCGGATCAAACACGCGAGGAGCCACTTTCGCGCCGAATATTCCAAAATGGGAAACGGATTCAGGACCAACAGAAGCACCATGCCCAGCCAGATCAGTGGAAAATAATAGGGTTTTGCCACCTCAATGATTTCATGATGCAGAAATGCCAATGCGCAGAGCATCCAACCAGAGGCCAAAGTGCTGGCAATCTGTAGCACAGCTGTGGGTGTCAAATGTTTCCGGGGATTTAGCTCGAAAATCAAGACATAATTGATGCCAACATGTTGCCAGATAAAAAGGTTCATAGCCACCAGAAAGTAATAGCAAATAAAGATAAATGGGCCACGATAGAGATGGGCAAAGAGCACACGAAATGTGGCATCTACATCCAAGAAAAAGTCTGCAAAATAAATAAAGATAAATTCTTAAATTTGATCCAAGCATCAAGGATCTGTGTTAGAGCACCCACATGATATGCCTGCCATGATGGCAGCCACAAAGAACAGACCCAAAAAGAGACCAGCAAAGAACACCCTGCAAGGATTTGGGGGTTGCCCCAGGGGCGGAACTCGCAGCTTTGTCATGGCCTTGGAACGATCTCCTTGGGTCAGGTACTGGGTGTACAGCTCCTCCACTTCGTTCATGAGATTTCTGAGATCATTTTGGTCCGTGAATGGCGATCTCTCCACCACGGTTTTGTACCACAATTGTCCCTCCGAGGAGCGAAAATTCTTGTCATACTTTTTGCATATCTTACGGAACGCCGTTTGATTGAGCGTCTGATAGTTTTGCAGTAGAATCAAACTCAAGTAGAACTCACTGTAGGCATTGCGCAGCTGTGGTATGCTTTGCGGCTGTGTTGGCAACAGGGTGGGATAACGCATATGGAACTGCCTGCCTGCGCCACCTGCGCCACCTGCCTCACGGACATCCGCCAGAGTGGCCCTGAATGACTCCTGCTTGCGGTGGGACGCTGCCAGTTTTTCCTCAAAGAATAGCTGCACCTTGACTATCTCAGTGGCGCAGGCGGCGAAAAATTCGTAGTTGACCCTCTCATAATATTCGTGGAGCAAAACCAAGGGATAATCGTGGAAATCGGGTGCTTCATCTACGCCCATTTTGATCATTTCTTTGAGCAGCTAAAAGAAGAGAAGTTTGAGCATGGGAGGAGGAGGATGGAAGTTCTCATTATTTCACCTCATAATTCACATATTGCTCGCGCCATTCATTGACCAAATGCCGCTCTAAAGTCTGACCAAATTTCATTTTTATTCACAGATTTTATTTAGTTGCAAGAAAACACAAAGAATGACACACTTTCAAAAGTACTTTTTGTTAAGTTTCGAACGTTGTTGATCCTTGCTCTGTGGCTGACTTGACAGTCTGCTTGACAGACGATGCTCCGGATCGTCCATCATTCGTTCGAGTAGCATCTCCTCCGTGGGATTCAGGGCTGTTAGAGAAATGTCACGTGTGGCTCGGAACTTGCCACAATTATTTAAATGTTCATTTTCCAAGCGCAATAAATTCCACACAAAGCGCCGTGTAATTTCACAAAAGATGATCAGAGACTTGCAATTGTAAATTGTGAGCACATCAAAATAAATTAAAATCATTTCCAAAATCCAAACGAAACGAAGTAGTGAATTTTCCAGTATGGCAAAATAATAAAACCACTGGGGGTTGGGGGGGGAAAATGTAGGAAAATTAAATTTAATTATTAATCAATTAAATAATAATTTCAAACTTAAAAATAATATTAAAATGCATACCTAAATAATTAATATTAGATTTAATATTAAATATAATATTAATTCATTGTTATTAATTATTATTATTATCAATTAATAATACAGTATTAATGTTATATTTAATATTAATCAGTTAAATATTAATTTTAAAATTAAAAGTAATATTGAAATTTATACTTAATTAATTAATATTAAATATTATAATATTATGAATAATATTAATATTAAATAATAATTAATTAATAATAATGAATTATTATTATATTTAATATTAATAAATTAAGTATGAATATTAATTAATTTATAATAATAATAAATAATAATTATGAATTAATATTATATTTAATATTAATCAGTTAAATATTAATTTTAAAATTATACGTAATATTAAAATTCATACTTAGTTAATTAATATTTAATATAATATTAATTCATTGTTATTAATTAATTATTATAAATTAATTAAATTGAAGAATGGATAAGAAATCGCAATTCCTACCTTTGGGTAGACTAAATTCGCACGCAAAAATAGATTTTCCCATTCCCAAATCTTAAACAAACCAAAGTCCTTGTATAGATCCCAAAACAAACAGTAAAAACTCGCTAAAAGCGCTGTGACAAGGTACAGCCAGGCCCAGGGATTCTCAAACATGTAATGATATTTAGCTAAAAGGGAAAAAGGAAAAAGAAATCTTTAGAGTGCGAAAATTAAGTGCAAAAAACAATGACAACCCCTCACCATTTGTCTCCATTTGTATGGTGGAAAAGATGACCACTAAAATCGATAGACTGTACTTGCCGGCATTCATGAGATACTGCTTGGACTTGGAGCCGCTGTCCCTATAGCGTCTGAGGCATTGGGCCAGACGGAACCAAGCGGGCAGGCAGCGTATCAGAGCCACGCCATAGTCGGGCTCAAAGCCAAAGGCATTCTCCTGTTTGTTGTAGTAACGAATATAGAAACGAAACAAATAATAATGATCCACAAAGCACAGGACCATCGAGGTCATTTGATCACCCATCCAAAAGTCTGCAAAGCCCACATAGAAAAATGGGGCAGCCATAACTCTGCCAAAGAGTTTCACCAACCAACTGCGAAAGGGATAATTCAACACTCTGATGGGATTAAGCAGCAGTACAGCCAGCACCGTCATGTGTATCAGGGGCAGAATGTAATACTCCTTGAGGCCAAACTCATCGTTGTACAGATAGCCCAGGATGATAATGGTGCAGAGATAGCCACAGAAACTGGCTATTTCCAGGGCACCCAGGAAGCCCATGTGAGTGCGATGTTCCACCTCGAAGATGAGCACATGATTGATGCCAACTTTCTGCCAAATGCCCACATTCAGTGCCAAATAAATGCCATAAGCAATGAGCATTAAAGGACCACGCCACAGATTAACAAACATAAATTTAAATTCGGGCTTTAAGTCCAAAGAGAACCCTAGAAATCGAGATGGCAATTTAAATAATAGAAATCCACACACTTAGGTCGCTTTTGCACTCACATGATATCGCACTCAGGACAGAGCCCACAATAAATAGACCCAGAAATAAACCAGCAAAGAAAACCCGCGTCGGGGAAGTCTTCTCGCCCAACGGCGGTACCCTTAGCCTGGCCATGGCCCTGGATCTATCGCCATCTGTCAGATATGCCGTGTAGAGATCCTCCACGGCTGTCAGCATTGCTACCAGCTCCGTGGGCTGGGCAAACTCAGCATGGAGTACGTATTCATAAAACCAGGCCATGCCCCCATTGGACCTAATGTACTTGTCATACTTTTTGCATATCTTACGGAATGCCGTGTGATTGAGTGTCTGATAGTTCTGCAGCATGATCAAACTCAAGTAGAATTCGGTGCTGGCCAAGCGAAGTTTCCGCTGCGACAGCGGCTTGCGATGCTCTCCATCCTCCATGTGCATTTTACTCGTGGCATGTCCAAGGGGATCACGATGACGATCCGAGACCAAAAACTGATACTTGAGTGCGGCCAGCTTGCGTCGTGCCTCGGATAACTTTTCCTGGAAGAACACATTCACGCGATTCAGCTCCTCCAGGCAGGCGGAAAAGAATTGAGTCTCAAAGTCCCTGTAATAATATTCAAGCTCCAAATTGGAGACAGCCCTGGGATCGGGTGCATTCTCCTTGGCATGGAGGATCTTTGCCTTGAGATCCTGCAGGGGAAATGTGTGGAAATTACTTCTATGTTGAGGCAAAATGTGTGGCAATATATGAAGATTCTTCTTACCGCATAATTCATGTACTGCTGACGCCATTCGGTGGTCAAGAGGCTCTCAAGTTCTTTCCCAAACTTCATTGTGTGGAGCTCTAAAAAATATTAGAAATTGTTCCTGTGGATATTTTGCTACTTTGAGTTTTTAGTTTGAGTTTCAAGTTTGAATTTCCACAAAGTTTTGATGGCAAATTAAAGGCCTTATATATGATTAAATGATCTATGTAGTTGTTACGCTCAGAAAGGACTTCTAAGGCCTGCTCTGAAAGCCCCTTTAAATAACTGAAGAAAAAATAGTTTTCTTTCTGTAAAATATTCCTGTTTAAGTCTGCTTTATTTTCTTGATTTATAGCTGCATTCACAGACAGTGAATGCATTGAATGACGTAAATTTCCCTTTTTTAGGGCTACTTTTAGACATCAAATTTCTAATAGACAGCCTGCATCAATTATTATCATTAGTCAGGGGCAATTTTCACGCCCATATTTTCTATAAATCAAGCAAAAATTGGCTGTAGCAAGCACTCGCCACTGAAAAATCCCCCACAAATGTTGGTTCATCCCTTTTGCAAAAATCTCTCTCTATCGAAATCTCTTCCTGCTCTCAAGCCTCATCCTGCAAATTTTACTCTCTAAAGGATGAGTATTTCAAATCGCTCTCTAAAGGCTGCTTAACTCTGTAGGATGAGATCTCGCTCTCTTTCTCTCTCACTCTACTTTTTTTCCTCTGAAGGATGAGCCACTGTTTGCCATTGTCCCCGCGGACGGACAGCATCCACGCGCAAATTTTGACATGCGTTTCCCATTCTCAATTTTTTGCCACCATTTGACATTTTTCGCTCTTTGTTGTTGGAACGGACGCTGTCCGCAAAAAACTCGACGAGTCTGCCCACCACCTCCGGCTCTAGCTGTGGCTCTGGCTTTGCCCCATTGCAGGCAGCAGGCTTTAATGTATTCCTGTTCCTGTTACTCGTTTTCCCCTTCGAGTTTTCCGCTTGGTTTTCAAGTGGACATCATTTTGAAGTCGACTGCTTTTCGGTGTATTATTAAAACATTCACTCGGAGGGTTGTTTGGCTGTGGCGGGGCTGTGGCATACAACTCTTTAAGCTTTCGGTGGCGCCTCAAATCAACGCCCACAATTCGATTCGTTGTTGCAGCCACACAGACCAGACCCACAAGACCCCCCCCCAAACCCCAGCAGCCATTAGTCATAAGAAAAGAAAATTGGGGAGCAGAAAAATGTCGTCTACAGGCATTCGATGGATGGGAAGGAAACCCCCAGTATGCTTCTCCCTCACCTCAATCGTCGTCATCATCAAAGCAGGCATTCAAACGGCCTCCCTCCACTGCTGCCCCCTCTGTGTCTCTGCCCCACAATGTGAAAAATGTGAAACAATTGCAACGATGATTACTTTTTCCAACAGTTTTCCTACACCCACCAACGAGTGTTTTTCTCCCCACTCTAGCAACAGTTTTCCCTCCTCTTGCTGTTGTTGTTTGGTCGTAAAGGAAAATTGAATTGCCAGCAGTGGGCGGGCGGGCGGTCCATGAAGTTTGTCTTGCCCTCAGGGGACTCTTTTTGCCATTCCCCACTGGAAAAAGGAGAGAGTTCCGAACGCCCCTTGGAACCGCAAATGAGAGACAGATGAAAAACAGGTGAAGCCCATAATTATATGCTAAATACTCGGCGTAATTAACTCCCCTGGGGAAAACATTAACTATTTGAAGTACTTGATTAGCGTCGAATGAGGATGATGATGACGAAGCCCTCTATAAATTCTGGAAGCCAGCTAATAAAAGATGAAAACGGAACTAAAGCGGAAAGTCGAAAGTGGCAACATGTGCAAAATATTCCCCTAAAATCCACCCACACAATCCATCCATCCATCAGTCAGTCAGTCAGTCAGTCGGAGTCTGCTTTAAGCAGGGGAAAATGAAAACGATGCTGCCATGTCAGCAATGTTAGCTTTATTTTCGAGGGATACTCAGTAGTTTTAGGGAGAGTGGAAGGGTAGCTTGGGCCATAGAACAAAGAAATATGATTAAAATTTGTTTTCATTTTTTGTTTTCATGGAGATATGTACATAAAAATGTGAAAGGAAATTGGGAGCCAGGAATTGTTGTTCCCCACAATAACGTTCAAATATTTATAGTAATATTAATAATTTATATTTAAAATTTTTTAAATCAATTCTTAACTACTTTTAAAGAGGATATCCTACAGTTATATTAGTAAAACAGTAAAAAGGAAGAATACGTTATGGAAAAAATAAAGCCAAAGAAAAATTTTAATAAATTTAATTCCTTGTAGAATTTCTGCATATCTAGCAAGATGTTGGGATCTAGATATTTATTCTCTTTAATGATGCTATCGGTGGATATGTATTTTGGTAAATTCTCTACCATTCCCCTTATAAAGTGCTGGGTATTTTCATGCTCCGTACACTTGATGCTCCTTTGCCCTAATGTCCTTTTTTATGTGGTTTTTCCACGCTGGACAACAATAACCAGCAGGCAAATAAAAATATTTGCATAGACAAACCGTTGAACAATTGAATAGACGACCGGGAAAAGTGAACATTGCTGATGCGGATAGGACACTCGTCCTGTGGGTGGAAGTCTAGGGGTCTAGGGGGCGCCAAGGGGATATATAAAATGAAAAGTAAACATTGCAATGTCCGCTGTTTTTTTTTCCACTGAAATGATAAAGTGCCAGGGCGACTCCGCTGCACTGAAAGAGGAGAAGGACTTCCCCAATGAAAGGACTGGACCAGGTCCAGAAATAGGAGTAGGACTGGACTTTGCTACTGAAAGAGGAGCAGGACAGGGTATTGGTATTTCCCTCTGAACAAGAACCCCTCCCATCTACTAAAGGACTGTCGTACGAACACGAAAGGCAATAAAATGCATGCTTAGTGCAGTTTGTGGGGGGGCTTAATAGCATTAGTATGGGGCGCCACATCGGTGGGTGGAACTTACAGTCTGGAGCTACCATCTGGCATCCCGCATATTCGTATGTTTTGTGTGGCAACTCGAGCGAAAGCCTTTTCATGGTTTTTGGATTTGTCTAAACAAAGACTTATTGGTTCTAGTTTTACTTTTTATTCTGTTGGAGAAGGGAAGACTGTTTCAGGTTGTTTATTCTTTTCGCTTTTAACTGATTGTAGTTTTAGCCAGTTTTTTTGGGAGGAGAGAAAGTGGCAGTGAGAAAGTGTTTGGGGAAGGTACCAGGAAGCGCGGTTCTTTGTTAAACAAAAGCTACTAAATAGGGGGAAATATCTGTGCTTTAAATATCGTTTAACGTAGGATAACCTGTATAAAAAAATCAAAACAAATTTAATTTGTACATTTAAAATGTCCCATAAATTCGCATAAATCTCTGGTAATAATCCATCACATTTTTTCTGATATTATTTAATTTAATCTCCCAAGAATCACATTAATTAACATTAATATGCTAAAACGCCTCTCAATCACATTCAATATCATGCAAAACTTCCAGCTTTATAGTCGTGACATTAACATGAACACTAATTAAACTCCTATAAAAACAGCAACAACATCTTGTCCAGCATTTCATTTGTAAAAGTTGTTTTCGGTAACACAGTTCCCCACATAGACTTTGCACCTTTTTACCGTTTAATCGCCTGACTAGCAACTTTCATTGCCGCCCACTAGCGAAGAAAAATCCACAGTCCTAGACACACCCAAACTTCAATTATTGGTCCCGCTCCCGACCCCTACCGCCCCTGCGCTCTAGTGCCAACACATTCAATCCGCAACTCGTTTCGGCCATTCAATCATTTTGGCAATTTGGCAATGAATTCGGGGCGATACATCGCACATGCTGGTAATTGCAATCATCTTTCGACACGCTGCACAACATGGCCCGTGCATTGGCAATAAAATTCAGGCTCAACTTTGGACAAAAAAAATAACGAAGAAGAAAAACGAAGGCCTTTTGGCAGGCAGTCGGATGTATGCCCTTGCTGCAGAACATTTTAGAAGAAAAATGTGTTTGTTGGTTTTATTTTCAGCTGAAGGATTCGATTCATAGAAATAATTAAAAGACAGCAGCTTAATATTTCGTTTATTACGGCATAGATGCGCAAAACTAACATGTGGATCCGAGTAGAAATGCAACATAACCGAGGTGCACTGCCGCATGAAGCGTGAAACTAGTATTTATTTATTCTTATTTTCATGAAAACGACTAGAAATGTTTTTCAATTCTGTTCTGTTATATTGACTGGACTCCTAGCCCTATATAGATATTTATTGGTGAATCATAAATCATAAATACTTTCTTCTGTGCTCCACTAGTCTCCAACCATAATATTAATACCCTCTTTAGAGGAAAGGGTATAAAAACCCACATGAAACTACGTCTTAAACTACATTGGAGTCAGTCTCGGAGTGTGCCTGATCGGCTTAGTGTCAGAAACGAGTTTCCCCCCCAATTGAAATTAAGCTCAATGATTAAACAATTTTACTCAACTACTTTGAACCCCTACACTCGTATCTTTTCTTTTCCCTCTACTTTGCGACATTTTATGTGACACGAAACTATTTGTGATAATTGCTTGCTTTACTTTGTTAAATTGCTCAGCGATTTGTTTGCCAGGCCAATAACTTTGGCCCCTCCGACTTTAATTGGTTTTGCTCTTGGTTTTGCTGTTGAGTTGACCCCTCCGAGTGGGAGCTGGGCGTTTACTTTCCGCCTGTCTGTTGTCTATTAAAAAGATTAAAATATATATATTTCATTCACTAAACTAACTGTATGTAAGCCCTAACTACTAAATGCCATATACATGGCTTTAATCATTCATTCGACAGGAGTTAAACATATTCCAATTGAGTTAACTTTAAGTTATTATACCAGAGGGAAAAAATTAAGTAAAGTGTTTGACTGGATTTTTGAGTGAGAGATTAATAAGTGATATATAGCTTCCAGGTGATACCGCTATCTAGAATCAAGAAAGTGTTGAAATTTAAGTATAAAGAAAGGAACACAGGATATGGCAGCCTCCGAACGCTGTTGCTTTTTGTCAGCATCATCAATTTTCCAGCAACATGAGGCAGCAGCACGCAAAAATGAGTAGTCATGGTACATTATGTATTGGGGTGAATCTTACTTTGCAAACATTAAATATTTCTGCGCCGTTTTGCCTGCAGTCCATACCTTTTTTACCTTGCCAGCAACACGTTTTCCAGCAGCATGAGTCTAGCAACATTTAAGCCGGCATTTTTTGCCGCCCCATTCATTTTTGTAAATCACACAAATTCGAAAAATACGAAGCAGCGTCAACAGCGTCGCGCGCGCGTTTCGTTGGCGGTTTTTGCTATAGTTTTGTTTGTTTTCATCGGGAAATACGTAAAAGACGCGTAAATAAATGGCGGCAAAATCCCAAAAAGTGTGTGCAAAATATTGATTGACGAGGAAATCATCATCAAAAAATATGGATTAATGGGAAATTATCAAATAAAAGTTGGATTAATGAGAAATCTTGATTGAAAAGTTTGATTAACGAGAAATAATCATACAAAGAAAGTGCCAAAAAAATAATAAGTGAATGTGCCAAGTGATAGCAGATATTTTTGAAGGGATATAAAAAGTTTGTTCTCTTATAATGTGCCCCAATCTGTTGCATACTTAATGGCGCTAAAGTCTGATTATAATCATCACTCGGTACCGTACCGTACCCATCATTTTGTGGGTATAATTAACGCCTTATCGCATTGTCCACAAATTAAAAAGGCTTAAAGGCAGACGGACCCAGGGCTCAAACTGTGTGGCCAAAAACCAGACAACGTACTCTCCATGGACCACCATCCTAGAGATAAAAGTCGTGTGTTATTTATAGTATCCCCCGCACCACCATACAAAAAAAACTGCATTCATGCCGGCGTTTGGGGACCCAAAGTTTTTTTTTCGAATGAAAAAAGTTGACTGAAAGTTTGTTGGGTTCTCTGCATTGTTTGAAATGAGAATTTCCTTAATTTTTGTGGTTAGTGAAAGTGTGGGAGAAAGTGGATGTGCATGATGAATTTTTGAAGATTAAATTATAATTTTTGCATTAAAGTTGAGTTGACTTTTAGGGTATTTATTTGATTATTGGATCATGGGAGATTTTCAGAGAGAATTTATGAATGAATTTTGATTAATTGAGACTTACTTTTTATGAGGTTTGTGAGATCTCTGGATTTATGATGCATTTTTCATAATAATTATGGGATTTGAATCATAAAAGGACTTATGTCGAAGATGTATTAACATTTATGGGTTCGATGATATTTATTTATCTACCCATAAATTTCCTTTAAATATGTATACATTTTCTTCTTTATTTAGCCCTCTGGACATTTCGTAGACATCTCTTTCCAATCTCTAATCGAAATCATTCATCCCAAAAACCTAAAATCCCGTCCTCATTTCGTGGTCAAAGTTGAACGAACCGATAAAAATCTATAGAAATTTCACAGACTATCCTATCATATCTGAAGCGTCTTCCTATCTATATCAGCCCCTTTCCTCTGCCCTATTCCAACCCCCATTTACCACCTTTCCGAGTGACTGCCTCGAAAGTTCTAACAATTTAAAGAAAATGAGAGTTTGCTATAGAGTTTGCCTCCCCCCACCTCCCCTGTCACACGGTAGGTAATTAGTGGCAGACAATGGGAGGGATAGACATCCAATCCAGAGCCAACGCGACGTACGGGGTGCTAATCTTCATTGTCATCGGTGGCTCCGGGTATCCACAGATGCTGCTGAAGGCAGTTGGTGCTTAACCGGTTTTTATGTACATTTTTTGTTGCTGTTCGAGGCGCGTGTCTTCAATTAATCACCGCTACGAATCGGTTTGCGGGCCGCCTCTTCAGAGCGCATTCGCTTGATTCGCTTCCCTTGCCTAATTTAATTTTATTCAAGTGGCAGCTGAGACCAAAAGGATTATGCTTCCTTGAATGGACAGCGAGGAGGAGGAGGAGCAGCAGCAGCAGCAGGCACTGAAGCTAATTATGTTTGAGCCACAAGTTGAGCAAACACATTCCATTCCCCCAAAGAACATTCTCAGAAGGGACTCAGTCTCTGACTTGGGGACTCTTTTTCAATTTTACGCTCCTCTCTGGTCTGCCATTGACATCTGACAAACTGACAAGCGGGTAACAGGCGCTGTCAAAATCCTGTGCTACTCTGTGCTCTATAAGGGGGAGCATTGAACCCACCACTGGAATCGAACTCTAAATCAAAATCAAATCCAAAAGCCCCCGCACTCGCAATCGCACACTGGAAATCTGAGATATCAGAAAGCAAGCTGTCAAATTATCAAACAGAAGCCGAGACGAGCCCTGGGGAAGGGTGAGGGGTAGGGGTAGGGGTATGGTAAACATAATGTAAAATCAATTGCAGAGGGAGGTGCGAGTAGGGATACTCCCTCGTCGAAGAGCATAGCTCTGGCACTCACAACATTGACTAATGATAGGGGCCCACTGTGCCGCAAGCGTGTGAATGATCTCTGAGGGAGGGAATGAATAATCCGAGGTAGCAGACACACCAGACAGAGCGAGCAATATTTATTATTAGTTGATGGAGTTTGATGGCCGCGTTGCCCTAATGATTTAATTATGATAATGCTAATGGCCAAAGGGTGGGTTGGATGCGTAGGGGAATATACTCAGAAAGGGGCATGCAATTTCCTAAGGGTTATGCATGACAATTATAGAATATGACAATTAAATGGCATTGGAATTTGACAAACGAATTATGAAATACTTTCGAGAGTAAAGAAAAGTAAAATTTGTTTTTATTAAAAAGAATATTACAATAAGTCTTAAATCATTTTGGGCATTAAAAGATAATTCCCAGTCAGCTTTTAGTTGTATCCCTAACAACTTTCAAATTGTTTTTGCTCATAAAAGCAACAACTTTCAATGCAATTATTTTTTATTTATGGCTTACAGAAAACCCATAAAAAGCTGACTACCAAAGAGTCGCATACCCCGAACACAATTTACATTAACATTACGTGTATTTTTGTATTTGTAAGCAATCCATCATTTGCAATGTCTCTCTTTTTTTTAGTCCCATTCTAATTTTATGCAAATTGCTTGACAACAACTTTGTGCAAAACTCTGTATATAGACATGAAGTTGGGCAACGTTCGTTGCATGCCCCAACAGAGCCCATATTATTGTACGAGAGAGAGACCACCCATGCAAAAGATTATTTTTTTTTTTTGTATTTATATTATTGAAAATATTGATTATCTTGATGCGTTTCTTGTCGCCTTGTCAATTGGTTGGCGATCAAGATTCCCCCCAGAGCTCACGGAAATGTCAATTGAAAAAACATCAAAAGACACGAAGCAATTATGAAATATGTAGGGGGTATACATAAATATATATATTGTATGTATGTACATATCTCTGATTTATATGCAAGATGTAGGACGCCGCCGCACCTCTCCCATTGATCTTTCGGTGTTGGCGGCCCTTTTGCCTTTCCAGCAATTAATTGGTTGACTTGACTGGCAGCGGACTCGGAAAAAGGGGTAAAATGCTCGTGGAAAACAAATGTCACTTTGAGTTACCCAAAAAAAAAGAAACAAAAACAGCGAGAAAAACATCTATAAATCGTGGCAACCTAGCTAAGCATTTGCCCTGCTTGGCTTACACCTCCCCCTTCTCCTTTCACCTACTGCTGCCTCTGCTGCTGCTGCTGCTCCACCTTCCTCTCTGCATTCAATGCAAAACGGCGTGACAAATTGTTGATTTGCTCTGACATACATATAAAAGAGAAGAAAAATACTTTTGTCTTTGGGTCTGTCCCTTGGCAGAGATACCCTTTAATCGTGGGCGTATTTGTTCTGCAAGAAGTGAAAGAAATGTTTGGTTACTGGAAAGAGCAGATCAAAGAAGAGACAGCATGCATTGAGTGTGCACAGGCCGAGCTTGCTTTTGCACTCTCTGCCTACTGCTGCTGCTCTCCCTACTGCGGCTGCTCTCCCTATTGCTGCTGCTCTCCCTATTGCTGCTGCTCTCCCTACCTACACAGAGCGCGTAAATTGCGTGTCTCTCGTTTTTGCGCTCACTACCTGCCGCTCTCTTGTCTTAGTGGATCTAAAAAAAGAACCTTATCGCGATTGCAGATCAGTGGTTATCTGCATTTGTCAAAATTTTCGCCCAAACTGCAGCCTCAATGGATTGAGCGCAGATTAGCAGATTTGTCTGCTATTTGTTCCTAATAAGTGAGAATTTTAAGTGTGCCATAAGGAAGTAACGTAAGCATGACAAGTTAGCTGATCATATAACATTTTAGCCAAGAGAAAAGTATGAATAATACTGAAATAATACAGCTATACATATAAGCTTTTAACCAAGAAAAAAGTATGAATAATAATCAAATTAAAAATTAATCGAATTAACATACAAATTTGTGTCCCAGAAACTTTGCAACTTTAAAGGGTATTTTCTAGTCTCTACTCCCCCTTTATCTTACACTTATTTTTGTCCCTTTGCTTTCTGTTGCTTTCATTCGTTTTTCCACTTTGTATATTTAAGCGGAAGCTAAAAGTCTCTTTTCAACTTGATTTCTGCTCCATAAACTTGTCTATTTTCGTTTGGGTCCCCACTGCTCGCTGGAGCGCGAAAGAAGGCAATCCCCCTCCTCATCTGTATCCTAGCTATACAACCAGCTCTCCTCTCCCCTCTCTCTCTCTCTGCTCATGGTTCCCCTTTTTATATGTGGGGGCTTTTGAATAACACAAAATTTGGAGCAGCACGTGCATTTGCACGTTTTGAATTTGTTTCTCTCTTCTCTTTCTCTCTCTCCGGGCTGCTTTGTCTTTATGCCTCGGCTCAGCCTTTTGTTTATATTTAGATGGAAGTACTTTTTTTATATGCCGGCTTCAAGTTGGGGCGATTGAGGCGATGACTTGGGAGGGCCTTTTTTTTTCGCCATAAATCTCAACAGAATTTATTTGTTAAAGCCAAAGACGAAGTTGTGGGTGGGGTTGGGGTGGGGGGTTTTTGATATGCATTGCATGTGCGCTTGAAGCGCCACACTTTGGAGCTGGCGTTTCGTTATGGATAGGTGGATAGGAGGGGGAGTTGCCCAGTTCCATAGAGTGATTGAACGTTTGCATTTGTTAGATTTATGGACCGAGACGACGGGCAGGCCAGCAGACCAGCCCAAGACAATGCCAGGCAAAAACCAAATGAGTTACAAGGTTCTGCTCAGGGATCAGGAACAAAGAAGAAAGAATTCTTTTGTGGGAGTGTACCTCCTCTGTGCCCCCTCTTGTACCCCAATATCACATTAATTTTCTGTGTGAATTTCCCTTCAAAAATTGCATTCCGACAACCTTTAGAATATCGCTACACCAAAAACCAAACCCACCCCCCAGACATGCCCTTTTGTTAGTTATCCCCCCCACTTGGACGATTAGAAACTTCTGTTTCGTGATGGAGAACACTTCCTATGGCTATTATTATATGGTTAGCAGATTGAAGCACTCAGAGAAGAACTTTGCTAAAAATAAAAGCTCTTGGAATAGATCCAACACCCACTCTTTTCTCAGTGTACTAACAGAAACACGAGTATGTGTGTGCAAGTAACTTTTTGCCACTTCTTTGCTGCATATTAAAATAATTTTCCCTTGGCCAACATGAGGGCAAAATTGTACGTGACTAAACGTCAATTTCCACTTCTATCGCCTTCAGCCCCTTTGGCTGCTATGGAAAATGCATTTTCAAAAACCGATTTTAATAATTCTTTCGCCTCCTTGGGCCTCCTCCAGCCCGCTCTCCTCCTGTTGAGTATGTGTCGGCATAGATAAGACCCCTGACTGTATAAAATTCTCCTTCTCTCTCTCTCTCCTGTTGGCCACTTTTTATGCTGTGTGCAAAAAGTGCAATGCTCTGATAAGAATATCTGCCGCCTGTCCTTCCTGCCCACTCGAAAGTTTCCTCAACTGCTGCAGGGCCGTCGGCATTTTAAGTGTGTCAAAAAAAAGTTGCCGCTTGCAACGTTGTGTACGTGATATTCCTCGAATCGAACGATTAGTTATAGATTGGTGTGGAGCACGGGCAGGGGCAGGAGCAGGAGCAGGGGGATGATTGGTTACAGTAGTGGAAATTATTTAATGGGCAATGTAATAAAGAGTTTTGTGTCAACGATGCTGCCAAGGGGTTGTTGAGGCTACGAAACGAGTGGTTGAAGAGCAGCTCAAGTAACTGGGGAATCTGAGAAGATTATTGTGCGCCTTCGAGTTTGTTTGAGTGCTTATAATCTTTATAGATATCTGTTGAAAATAAACCTAACTCCATGGAGATCATTCATCCTCTTCTGTGCCTAGCTTTTATCGATCAAAGTCCCTTTTTTCCCCCCCCCAATAAGTGATTGACTGATTGATATAATAATGACAGTAGTTCCACCTCTTATATTGCCCACGTCATGCTTGGGTTAAAAGCCTAACTGTTTCTCAAGTGTTCACTCCACAAATTTATGCCATTTATCCCGAGTGCCCTGCACAATGTGCATTGATTTCTATTGATACCCGGTTTTCGCTTCCTGTTCCACATTTCTCTCTCCTTTGGTTCCACACAAGTCGAAACTTGAGTGACACAAACAACAAACAAGCAACAACAATTTGCAACAATTTATGAAAATTATGCAGTCCAGAGACGAGACCCAAAGAGAGAGAGGCGACAACGACAGTTGAGTGGTTTTTTTTTTTTTATTTTTTGTATTTTTTGTATTTTGCCTAAGGCAGTGTCTGGATCTGTCTCAGAGTCTGTGGTTTCTGAAGAGTCTTGGTTTCTATCGTCGTCTGTTGATTGTCGTAATTGTTGCTGTGACAGTTTGATTATGCAACTGTGGCAAACTTTCAATAAATCACATAAATTTACCCATAAGTCAAAAGGCGGGCAAAGAAACGAACTGACAATCCCCTGTGCACGTGTCGAATCCCTCGTTACATTTATCGAATCGAATGCCTGAGTCTCAGTCTCAGCCCAGCCCCCTGATCTGTGTTGTGTTCCCATTACATTTTACGACAAATTGATTAAGCTTGAATTTCGCACCCTTAACGTGGCTTTACGATAAAAATATGACCACTTTTAGCAGCATTTAGCAGGCACTTGAAAATTGTTCCCAAAAAACCAGAAATATCCCCCTTCTCAGTGGGTGGTGCAGGGTGGCGGCAGCCCAATCACGTGTCACGCACACGTGCGTATTATTTACACGCAATATTTCTTTTGTATTTTCGGTAGGCTTTTTTTCATTCTTGTAATTGAAGTTATTGACTTTCATGTCAAGCTTTCTTTGAAACAAAAAAAAAATGAGCAAAAATTCTGGTAGGAATCTTCAAGCTGCTGGTTTACACCCCTTAGATGACGCTTGTTTTTTTTGTTTGGGTTGGTTTCTATCCCTCGATTAGCCGCATCGGCAACAGCAGTCATACATCAAAAACAAATGCCGGAACGTCTGGTATTTCGTTTCTGGCTTCCCGTTTTTCCCTGGTTTGCACGGAAGTTGCAAATATGTTCACTTAATTGCATTAAGTTCTCGTTTCAACCCCAGTTGTGCTTTTGGGTTAAGATCAAAGTGCTCTGCAAACATTTCTCGGCCGCTTTCGGACATCACATCCCAAAATGAATTACTACACTTTTTTTTTTTCTGCTCGTGGGCGTTGCGACCAGACATTTGTTTGATTTGGGTCCATTTCTCGGCCCTTGGTTTGGTCATTTTTCGACCCTCCCCCAAAAATTAATTGCAAACTAATTACACAAAGTAAATAGTACGCTCGGGGATCGACTTAGTCATAATTAGTGTGAAAATGGAATGTTTATCTGATTAAATTGGAATAATGGAGAGTGAATGTAAAGAAAAATGGTCCCGAAATGTGTACTAACTGAATCAAGGCTATTATTAGCTTGGAGTTAGGAATAATACACTTTTATGCCATATTTGAATATGAAATATTAATGGAAAAAGCGTTGATAGAGCCGTAAAATATTATTTAAAAAAAAAAATGCAATGATGGAAATTAACAAGCAAAACTTATTTATTTTTCATTTTTATCCCTGCAAAAATATTTAAGCAATAAATGATACAGTCATTAAATGCCATTACGTATGCAACATTAGAAGAAAAAAAACCCAATTCCAATACCTAAAAACAATTTTGTTCATAAATTTACTTTCCAAAAAATGAATTCAAATAATCTAAAATACTCGTATAAAATAAGTTCTAAAAAATGTCGCCTATCAAAAAAGTGTTTAAGATTTTAAGTAAAAATTAATATATATTTCACATTAATATAAAATATATTTTCTTCCGTAAAAAGTTTAAAAACTGCCAAAAAAATATTTTTGTATATGTCTTACAAGCAAAAAATAACTTAAAAACTTCCAATAAAAATTGCCAAACAAAAAAAAACTCATAAAAAACCACATAATGTAAGAAGAAAGAGAGTGAAAAAGCCACAGCTAAATCAGTGCCAAAGCTGCATCTAAATGCCAAAATCAACTTAGTTTTTTAAATCCAATAAATTAACCAATAAATAAAGATGGGCAATACCTCGTCCTCATCATCCGCAACGCATGGCGGGGGCAAGAGTTCACGCAAATGTCGAAGTCTACCCAACTCTCCGGATGTCAGAAGGTAAAACGTTTTTTTGGTATTTTTAAATTATCCATAGATTTTCCAAGGAAAATGTCAGAGACACATCTCCTTTTTGGGGCCACAACACACTAATGAGTATCATTATGCGTACGAAAAGCATTTGAATTAAGCCAAATGTCAGCACAATAAATCAGGGGAAAACTCCAACCAAACCAAAAACAGAGAACAAACTTCCACAAAATTTACGATAATTTCCCAGATATTTATAGAACAGATTCAGAGCTTTCCCACTCCACTCCAGAAATATAGTGTATATAGTTTTCCGGGGTGTGTCTGTGAGAGGCTAATGGAAATGACATTTTGTGGTTTCTTCTCAAAAGATCTATGCCGGCAAGTGCAAATTTTCCCAGCTTTTCGTCTACTTCTCAGAGTGAAGGAACGATTCATAATTAATGTTTGGTCTATATCTTTGTTTGTGGTTTGTCTTTAGATATATTTAATGTTATTCCATGTCTGGAGGTGCCGAAAGAAACACCAGAAAACGATGCAACACGCAATTGTCTCGCGGAAACAGAACTTCAATGAAAATCTTGGCTGTCAGCCAGACAGACGAATGGCATCTATTTTTTTTTTTCACTGGAGCCCTCAGAGTTTGTTGCCCTTTCCCCCGCTCACATTGCATAATCATCAGCGATCGTTGGAAATATTATTTATAAATATATCAAAGTGCATTTTTGATAGCAATACCCACCCCCACCACCTGGAAAATGCCACTAGAAAACCAACCACCATATCGAAAAACCTTTTAAATATGATGGAACTGGTGTGACTGTCGCTCGCTCTACTACGAGTATATTTCTGGCTCTCCCTTCGTTCAGAGTCAATAAATAAAACATTTGCCGAAAAGTTGCATAATTGAAAAGGAGAGGAATTCAAAACCAAATGTTTGGGCATCCCGTCTGGTGCTACTTATCGGAAGGAACACAGGCATATGACACAGGACCACCCTTGGAAAACTCTGTAGAAACAACCACCCTGGCAACACACGCATCCAAAAACCCAAATAAACAAAACACAAAATGTTGTCAGCTGCATTTGGAGTTTGGTTTTTGGGTGTGAAAAATGATTACAGAGGCAGATACTACAGCTGGGAAATAAGGAAACGATTTTCCACTGAATTTAGACTCTGAATTAAAGGATAAACTACAGATAAATTAAAGACTACATTGAAACTAAGTTAGAAATTATTAATAAACAAAAGAAAACATTTTTAAATGCAAAGATTTAATGGCAACAGAAATGGTAATGATCTCTGACTAAATATAGAACTGAAAAGAAATCCATTTATGTGGCAGAATATTCTAAAAATAACCCACACGAGTTGAGATCGTAAACGACAGAAGAAACTGCAAATTATGTTCCATACTTAATGACTCTATAAAGAAGACTTAAAGTGGGCTGGGATAAGTCCCCCCTTTTAATGTGTTGAGTAATTTATGAACTTTGACTAAATATAAAACACGGAAATGAAATGGTGAATAAACAAAATACTACATTTGGTATGAAATGAAAATTCTAGAGTAAAAATAAATGATTTATGTTTCTGAAATAAATTATATACATATTCAAATATATTTCTAAAAGGTTTCTTGACATTTATCTTTAATCCCAATAGATTTCTTCACAAAAATAATCCTTCCAAAGTGTTTTTGGGAATATCTGCTAAAGATTATTTCTGTTTTCCTCTTTTGTTTTGTATAAATAATATATTGCAATTTATTTTAAATTCCCATTTGAAATCCCTATTGATTTTTCACTGGAAATAATCCTTTAAAAGATATTCTTAAGTAAAAGTAGCTTTACTAAAACCAAATTCTACCCCTAGAAGCAGCTGCTACCCTGCCAAAAACATTTTCCGCTCTAGAAATTTGTTGCCCCTCACTAGAAGTTATTTAATTTTTAAAGATAAACCAACATGCGAGTACACTTCATGAGCCTGAGATTCCATTGATTCAGATTCAGTGAGTGAAAGAAGTCTTCTGCTCTCACATAAAGTGAGTGTGTCACAAACCGCCCCTTAAAAAAGTGTAATTTCTACCCCAACCGCTTATAATCTCAGGCCATGTACCTACGAGTACTATATGTGGGCTATATGCGAAAAGCAACACAGAAAGAGTGGAAGTGGAGGAGTGGAAGTTGCTACTTGAGTTTTGTGGCAAGTGTGAAAGAGAGTCGAGCTGCGCCGGCTTCCAGGGGCCTGCTCTTTAGTCCCTTTAGCTTTTGCCCAGCACTTGATGATGTAGCTTCTTGTTTGTTTGTTTGTTTGTTTGTTTGTTTGGGGCCACTCTCCATTTGTGGCTGCTTCTGCTGCTGCCACTGCTACTGCTGTTTGCGGCTTGTTTGCAACATGGAACCTGCTGCATATTTAAAGATGTCAACCGCTTCGTACGCGCCGCAGCAGTCAACACAAAAGGTGGCAGTCCAATGACGACAGCAGCAGGCCATTAGCAAGCAACAACATCTTTGCGTTGCCTCCTCCGACGCACGTGTGTTTATTACCAGGTGGAATGGGGCAGATCCACTCCCTCCCTGCCTCCAGAGCTTGGAGCGGAAGGTTTGGAGGGCTCTAGCAGACGCTATTAATTGTTTCTTGTGGCAGAAAAACACACAGAAGCAGCAGCAGAACAGCAGAGATGCAGAGATGCTGCAGCTGCAGCTGCAACTCCAACTGAAAGCTGAGAAAATGCGTCTGTCGCTTCATAGAACTTTTCGCTTCGTCTAATAACTGAAAATCGTGACTTTATGTCTGCACTTGAAAATGAAGACAATAAAAACACAATACCCTAGCCATGGATATGGCTAACCATAGTGCTGGTAAAGCAACTCCCCGATGAGAGCAGAGGTTTCATTCCACTGAGGGGGTGGGGGGGTGCTACACGACTCCTAAGAATGAACACGTTCACATTCCCCACGTTGCTGCATATCGCATTACACACACACACATTTCTAATGTCAAAAGACATTCTGACATGGCTTTTCGTAATAAACAAAGCTCTGGTGTTTACGATGATGTCTAAGACCAACTCCAACTCCCCAGAGATACTTTCCCCATGGCTCTAGATATTTCTTCAAGCGGGCAACTAATCGTAGAGCAGAGCGCAGGTTTATGTTTAATTTGAATTTAAAGTTCAACATGGAAAGGCTTTTAGGAGGCTTTTAGATGGGAAGAAAAAAGTGCAGAAAAAAGTGCAGAAAACCAAAGGGAACTGCCTCAAGTTTCTACACTTTTCTCTCTGCTAAATATAGACAGATTCTCCATAAGAAATTGCATCGTTTTATAGCTGATTTCATTAGAAGTTGATTCAAATAAAAAAGCAAATTTGTATACGTGCAGCAGTGCCACTCGGTCGTGACAGCGCTTAACAAGCTTCAGCTTGATGTCGCTTCTGCTGCTAATATCTAATGGATTTGCCATTTAGTCATGGACATCAAATACAAAACATGGACTCTGCCTTAGCCGTGGTACGGCGGCGGTCTCTTGAATAGCTCTTTAATTCGATGCTCCACTCCACTCCTTTGGGCCATCCCATATCAATGGCATATAATTATGCTTATTACCAGGCAACCAACCATTCAACACCTACACACAAAAAGCGCTCAAAGGAACCACAACTTCATATATAAAACACTCCCATAAGATGTGGCAGCGAGTGGCAGCTCGAGTGGTGCCTCTTGGACACAAAACTTCCATAAATTCTCAACAGCAGACCCCAAGACAGCGAATTGTAGTTTCTCTCTGCTGTTGTTGATTTAACGTGACAGACGGCCAGCGGGGGCAAAGCTGCATGTAGCTGGCTAGATGCGGTTAGCGGTACTGCGGTAGCCAACCACCAAATTGCTGTGGAAAATTTATGAAAATTTTGCTGCCAGCCAAATGACTTCTGGGTTAAGATGCAAGTGAAAATGATTGTTTAATGGGCATTCAAAGTGCAGATATCTATGGATTGTAGGGAATGAGATATGTCTTTAGATAACTGGGGGAAAGTTTCTCCCTCGCTCAGACATAAATGTGCAACTCTGTGGCCGAAGGGCCTGTCGGAAGATTGCAAACTTCTAACCATAAAAGGTGTGCAGAGTGCAGACCTCGTAATAAAAGCGAAAGATGCCGCTACATAAAAGGCAGCAACCTCTGGCAAATGACCAAAAATGGTCAGAGACTCGTCGAATGAAGGGGAGCCATAGCCAGTTCCAGGTCCAGGCTGCCCCCCTTGGAATGCTTTGACTCTGAAGAGGAGCAGGGAAGTCTCGCGCTCTCTCTCTCTGTGGGCTTTTAGACGCTGTTGCCATGACAAATGCAACTCAAGTGACACATTGTATGGCTCGTAAATGCACTGAGCGAAAAGGCCATCAAGTAGATCCTTTTGACTTGCTTCCAGTTGTTTGCTTCCTTTGCCCCTCAGTGCAGTGCATAACTAATGGGCAGTCGCCCAACAGGCAAGAGGGAAGGTAAAGAGGTAGAATAGGACTTTTTTGTTGCCCACTGTTTTTTCATATATTTATACAAATGCCATCATTGCCACACACTGTTGCCCCTGCCCTGGAAGAGCCCCTCGAACGTCACACGGAAATGTTTAGCGACAAAACTGCGTGGGCCGTGGGGCAAGACCAGGCACAGGGACCAGGGACCAGAGACCCAGACCCAGACCCCAACACACAGGTGAATGCCATCAAGAGGCAATGGCAGAGAATCCACAAATGCAGCAGCAGCTACACCGAGTACGACTGCGAGTGCGACTGCGAGTATTATGAGCCCCCATACACGCGTACGAGTATGTCCCTCTCTGAATGGAGGAGTCGTCGTCGTCGTCGTCGTCGTCTGCAGCCAGCAAAAAGGTCAAAGACATTTGGCAGCTGTTGCGGCTGCTGATGCTGCGTGCCTCTTCTGCTTCTGCTTCTGCTTCTAGTTTTGGTTTTCTGTGCAACATCTGATTCTGTGATTCTGTGAATCTGTGCGGTGTGCGGTGTGTGCTGTGTGGAGCTGCTCTTCTACAGAGCTACACAAATCAAAAATGCGTACTAAAGACGTAAATTCAATTTGCGTGGAAACTAAATAAAGAGATTGTGGAGGCGCCCCGGCGCACATCTCTTTTGACATGTGACACCTGAAAGATGCAAAAAGGGAGATAGACACAACAACAGGAGATGCATAAAAGAGGAGTGATGCAAGGGGAACAGATGCAAGGGGGGAGATACACAATATAATGATACAAAATGCATTTCTGAACAGTAGTTGCCAAGAGGATGCCCTGCCAAATAGCGTGGGTGGCCACAGAAGTAGGGAATAAAAGGGAATGAAGTGCTAGCAAAAGATACAAACAAAGGCCTACTGATGATCTGTGGCCAGAAAAAGGTTCAAGGTCTTTGATAAAGTAAAAGATACAACTCGTAACGGAATTTTATGTATTTTTGGACAATTAGAAGTTAAAGTTAAATTATCTGTTTTGGTCAGATTTCTGCGGGCTACTTTATTTATTTTTTCTGATTCATGTTTTTTTTTTAACTCATCTTTATTTTTAATGGCATTAATATATTTATTTTCTGATATGCTTTGTTATTAATTTTAATATTTTTAAGAATCTATTTTTGTTTATTTTAAATAACTTTTCAGTCCTTTGTCTGGTATTTTTCTATTATTTAGCTGATATATTTTAAGTATTTTTTGTTATTATTTATGCTACTTTTTCTAGTTTTCAAAATTTCTTAAAAAACATTCCTTAGATCATTAAAAAATCTCTTAGGAAATATTAAGCTATTTAAAAGAGACTTGTAATCATCTCAAGTTACAAACATATCTCGTATCTCCTATATGTTGCTTGTAAATCCTCAATCTATACTCTTCACATGCCCCTCGCTCACATGTGGCACTGGCAGGCACCTCTTCAAATCACAGATACACGTCTGAGCTACCTCTCAATATCTGTGTATCTTTTGACTTTTGCAGACAGACATCCTTTCATGTTTCCTTCCATTTACTACCAAGGAAATAAACTCGGCAGACGTCTTGGGCGCGGAACAATAAAATGCAAATAAAATAATATGAAAGTAATTTTGAAATTTTTACCAAGTTTCGTGATGCTGTTTGTCTGTGCAGTGGGAAAAGTCTACCAAAAGGAATGTGGGGGGAAAAAGTCTTCCAAAAGGTAAAGGATGGGCCATCCTCTGGCAGGAGTCTGGCATGCGTATTTAATTTCCAGCAAGCAGCAAAGGAGTACACAGGACGCGTCTTTGCAACTTTATTTTGTCTGTCAGCTTTGTTTCCTTTTTTTTCTCTCTCTCTCTGTTTTTTATTCATTTAATACAATTGTTACCCGTTCTACAGCCTCTGCTGCTCTTGACGGACTTATTAATGGCCAACAGCAGTGGAAGTGGCAGTGGCAGTGTCGGCGGCAACCCATAAGATACATTTGTATCTCAGGGCTTTGTCTGGCATTTGGCCCGGCTCCCCCGTCTAGAAGTTTATGTGCGACTTATTAAAAGTTATTTCTCTTTTTTATTTCGCTCTTAATTTGCCTTTTTAATCAGCCTTATGACTAATTGCGCGAGACAACTGAAAAGGAAAAGCTAAAGAAAATTATTTAGTTAAAGGAAAAACGAATGAGAAACAAGTCCTTGAGATAATTATAATTATCCGTGGAATAAGTGAGAAATTTAGTAATCTAAAAAGAAAATTGCAGAAAGTTTTGCCAGTTTTCCATTTGGTAATTGTTTAATGAGTTTTGTTTTTATTTTCTTCAGGCTGTAAATAAAAAGTCGCGTATAATTTCCATTTAAATCCGCACTTAAAGCCCAATCCACAGTCAGGTTGGAATTACCATTTGATTGTGGGACAATTACGAGCATTGAGCCGCAGCCAATCAACGAATCAACAATTGTTCCATGGAACCAACTACCGCGACTATGCGGCTTATGGCAGACAGACAAAAGTATCTTTATCTTGATATGCAAATTTATGGGGGGCGCACACACGCACACACTTCACGACATTCGCATCATAAAAATATTTATTGCAGTTAAGTTTTTTTTTTATGGCTCTCACAAAGGGGCTTGCCGGCCGCCGCTTGCTTCATTAATTTATAAGCGTAAAATTATTGTAAAAAAAAAAAAGTATCTTGCAGATACTTGTACGTTTACGGGCCATGCAAATGAGGCCCTCAGACAAGCTGTTAATGTTGACAGGACACAGCCCACAGCCCACACGCCCTCCGCTCTGTCATAAAAACTCATAAAGAAATATATTTATAAAATCTGTAAAAATCTGTAAAATCTGTAAAATTAAATGCTACATTGGTGTTTGTTGTTGTTCGTTGTGCAGTTTGCTAATAATATATTGTATCTTTCTTCTTTTTGCAGACAAATAGCACCCGCCTATAAAGTCAATGGCGGTACTGCCATACCACTGCCGGCCACCGTTATGGTGCAGCGTCGCTGTCCACCGGATAAAGTGCGTCCACTGCCACCGACACCAAATCATACGCCATGTAAGTATCATCCATACCACCCAGCCCCCCCTCTCAGAGGGATTCCTGGCTGTATGGGAGTTTGGGAAATTTATTAAAAAATCTTTTAAACCCTTAACCAACCCTTCCAAGCAGGGGAGTCCTGTTCTGCAGGGGAGTCTGCTCATTGTTTACTGGGAATAAACAAATTTCAGGTCCGCAGAGTCAGAGCAAACAACCCCCAGGACGTGGAACTGCACTTAGCTCTCTGTCTCTCTCTCTCCACTCCTCCCTCAGCTCTCTAATTTTTGGCTTAGCCCTTTCCATGTGGAGTTCTGACCGAGATTTGTTGTGTCATTTGGGGGGCGTTTTTCTCTCTTGCTCCCCCTGTAATCAAAGCTCTCTGGGGGATACTTTTGGGTTTGGAATTCTGTATAGAAAGTCTCCTGTGATTTGTGGTTAAGGTAACTGCATTTTCCAATTAATTATGTAGATTGGGAGAGAGAAAACGAGAGAGAGCGAGATGCCATGAAAATTATTCAACTTGATGACAATTGTTGTTTAATTCCACTTCATATATTTCCCACATTCTTGGTGATTTTCTTATTTCCATAATTATTCATTGAATTCTTTGGTTAATGCTTCAAAAATTGATTCCAGAGAAGCGCAGCTAAAACTCAAACCCTAAACCAGTTTCCAGCTTAAGATACTTTACCTTTTGCTGACCCATTTCTCAAGGGGAGTTTCTTCTGTCATTGTTAGTCATATTTTTAGAGCATTTCGAATGATTTATATACCGATATTTGGCTGCTTCTTGGCGCAGATATAAATCACGGGGGCGCAAAGAGAGAGTGAGTGAGGGAGTCGCCTCCCAATCTGTTATCAGCCTCACGCACGGCAATTAATTAAGTTTAATGTCCGCATTGGCCTTTAGCATTGATTTATATGGTTGACTTTCAAGAGGAGTCGTCGCCTCCATCTCTACATTTCCCCCCCACTCAATGGGGTCTCCGTCTCCCTCTCCATCTCTCGCTCTCTGCCTGTCCCTGACATTGACTATAAGTGGGCGCCATCCATCGTGTGGGTTATGGTGAGGTGTGTGAGCGTGTGGGTTAACAGTTCTTTAAAACATGTTTCTGTATCCTACTTTTGTTGTCCTTCTTTTCAGCCATACCGGGACTGGGCAAGAGCGGAAGTGATTTCAATACGAGCCGTCCAAATAGTCCGCCCACCAGCAATCATACAATCCAAAGCCTCAAGAGTGGCAATAACAACAGGTAAGGCAGCGAGTCATGAATGGGAGAAACAGAAGTTCCTCTTTTTGGGAATATATGTACATATATCTACGGAGATGGCAAAATGTGAACAATCGGTGGATAAAGTGAAGATTTTATCGAGATTTAATGTTTCGTATGGAATAGCTGCTACGATTTACATTTTCATTGCATTTTTCTGATTCAATTATTTGGTATTGTCCGATTAATTCGATTTTTACCAGATTTCGATTATATTTCGATTACATTTCGATTACATTTTAAATTATATTTTTAACCATGTTTAGCCCACTTCCTATGATATTTTCCATCATAAATGATCAATGATCAATGCTTATCGATAACTTTCGATAACAAATCGAGTTATCGATAATTTTCGATAACAAATCGATTTATTCCGTCAGATTTGTATCTCTAAAACGCCTCTAATTAATCGTAATTCTTCCCTTTTTTCACAGCCTACGTCCACCGAGTGTCAAGAGCAATCACCAAAGCGGAATACCCTCACCAAGCACCCCCCAGACGACGAGCAACACAACGACGACGCAGCCAGCAGCTGCTCCTCCGCAGAAGCACTCGATGCTGGACAAGCTGAAGCTCTTCAACAAGGAGAAGCAACAGAATGCAGTGAATGCGGCCAGTGTGGCGGCGGCCAACAAATCGCAGATCCAACAGCAACAATCGAAGCGCACCTCCTCCTCGTCGGGGTTTAGTTCGGCGCGTTCCGAGCGCTCCGACTCCAGCTTGAGCCTCAACGATGGCCACAACTCGTCGCAGCTGAAGCCGCCGAGCATCAGTGTGTCGTCCCAGAAGCCCCAGCAGAAGCACAACACAAAGCAATCGAAGCTGCTGGCGGCCCAGCAGAAGAAGGAGCAAGCCAAGTCGAAGCTGGACAAAAAGGAGAAGAGTCCGGCCCGTTCGCTGCACAAGGAAGAGTCCGGGAATGAGTCGCGCAGCTCCACGATGGGCAGAGCGGGCAAAAGTTCACTGGCCAGAGGAGGCCTCGGTCTGGGACTCACCGGGGATAAGAATACACTGAAGACATCGTCCAAGTCCTCGCTGCACTCCAAATCGGAGTCGAAGAGCTCGTTGAAGGGTGCCGGGGCACAGCAGCAGATGCTGCACAGTCCGAGTGGCACGGGTCTGCCCAAACCCATTGCGGCGATCAAGGGCACCAGCAAGCTGCCAGCACTATTGGGCGGGGAGCTCCTCAAGCGGGAAACCAGCGACATATCAGCCGCCAATCAGGCAACACAGACAACACAGCAGAACATATCCATAGCCGTGGGGCAGGAAGCCACACAGCCGGCACAGAGCAGCACGGCTACGCCACATATCCTTAAGGGTGCTGCACCGCCGCCGTACTATGCGAACAGCAGTCCACCCACACACATATCACAGGGACATCCCGGCATGGGGGGATACCTCAGTGAGCCCAGCACACCACAGCAGCAACAGCAGCAACAGCAGCAGCATCAGCAGGGGATCTACGGCAGCAGCAGTGGCAGTGGAAGTCGCCTGCTGCAGCCCAAGACAGCGCTGAGTGCCCCACGCAAATTGGAGTACAATGCTGGACCCCATATCCTCTCATCGCCACCCCATCGAGGGGCAGGTCTGCAGCGGCCAATGCCCAACTCGGCACCGAATACGCCCACGGCATCGCCGAATAAATTCCACACGATACCCTCGAAGATTGTGGGCACCATTTACGAGTCGAAGGAGGAGCAACTGCAGCAACAGCAGCAGCCCCAACAGACAGGCGGCTGTTCCGCAGGCGCCTCAGTGCTGCCCATGAGACCCCTGCTGCGCGGCTACAACTCGCATGTGACGCTGCCGACGCGCGGAGCACGCGGTGGCCACCACCATCCGCATCAATCGTATCTGGATTTCTGTGAATCGGATCTGGGGCAGGGCTACTGCAGCGACGGGGATGCGCTGAGAATTGGCAGCTCACCGGCCACCAGTCGCTATCATGACATCGACAATGGCTATCTGTCGGAGGGAAGCAGTGGCCTGAACGGATCATCGCTGGGCGGCTCCACTGGCGGTGCCGTGTCACATGGCAAGCACTTTCTCAGCATGATGAGAGCCCGGACGCAGCTGCCAACGACCATTGAGGAAAGGTGAGTGCTAGATTAAAGGTCTGAGGGATCAGCAGAGACTTTGGTTGTACATTTGGATAGTTTTTTGGTTGCATTAGGGAGAGGTTTAGCCAAAGAGTACAGCTAAGAGCTGTCTGAATGATGTCTTAAGTGATGGTTCTTTACTTTTCAATGAGTTACGACTGATTCCAGAGGTTACCTCCATCCAAACACTGCGCCATGTGACTCATCTGAGAGCCATTTCTTTTGCCTCTGCCCGCAGTGGTAAGTGGAGAGCGAAAGAGCAGCAGAGTCGCGACACCAATGAGTAATCGCAAGGCAGTAATTGCCGTTGTATCGCTTCGCATTGCTTCCAAGAAGCACCAACAGAGAAGCGCCTCCATGTGGCGCATTCTCTTGCGGCGGGCCATAAAAACTCTCGCATTGCGGTGCCGGCTTTTGGCTTTGACTTTAGGCCTCAGTGCATTTTGGAATGGTTTTTTGTGTCATTTGTTTTAACATTTTGTTGTTGCTGCTTTCTCTTGTGGTTCGAGTGGTTGGTTGGTTGAGTGTGTGGCACGCACCATTTAGGCACACTTTTGGTGTCAGGGGCAGGGGCAGGGGCACATCTGTCTGTCAGAGAGAGAGAGAGAGGCCTGGCCCCTAGCCTCCTATCATCAAGTGATTGTGAAGCAGAGTTAATTGCAGGCTGCCACTTGTGGCACCATAACAACTTCCTGCGGCATGCAGGACTCTCTCTCTCTCTCCCTCTTGGCGGTGTGAAGTGTGTGTGGAAGTATCTTCTAGTATCCTCCACTTGAGGGGATAACAAAACTCAAATCCAGCGATCAAATTGCCAATTTGCATAAAGTCCACTCGATGTTCGACTGTCATGTTTCCCGGTTACCGGGATTTCGTATCCCGTGTCCCCCACTTGCCCCTTCCCACCTGCCTCTTACTGTGTGTGTGTGGCATCTCCATGCCTCTTGCTGTGGCATGTCAAATGTCATTTACAATTTTGTCAACAGCAGACGACTCTTGACTCTTGATTCTCGACTCTTGACAATTGACAATGCTTGCTCCTTCCTCTCTCTCTCTCTCTCTCTCTCTCCCCTCGTCACCTGTCGAATACCCGGAACGGGTGGGGGGGCAGGGCAATGCTATTGATTCACACATTCAGTCACCAGTTACGAGTGCCTCGTGGATGGATATTCCCATAGATACGAACACCAACTACAGGCACTTGAGAGCCAAACTCAAAAGGTTGGAATTTCCTCTGTTAACAAGAGAACTTTGTAGGTTTTTGATAAGAAGAAAAAAGGAAGAAAGATGGAATGGAAATGGAGGTGACATAAGTGGGAAGAAGGACTACAAAAACTTGGGAAAAAATATTTCGAAAAGTAGCTAAAACTCGACCTTTCGTTTGGGGATATTATCATTTTTTTTTAAGTATGCAAAATATATCTTTTATTTCATTTTTAAATATCCACAATATTTTATTTACCTTTCGCTTCTTCTAAATACTAAAATTTTAACAATTAAATTTTAAATAAACATTTAGTCAGGAAACGATTTTTATAAATAAGGAAAATATTCCTGCTTGTGGTGGAAAACCATCCAACAATTATATAGAGAATATATATTATGTATTATATTATATATATGTATTATATGTAAATATATATTATATTATATTACACAAATATTATGTACGATATTAGGCCTAGATAATGGCTCTTCCTATTTAATTAATATCCACTCACTTGTTTCTATTTTCTAATACACTTCCTGATCAGTTTATTTAGTGATTAAACATAACAAAATGCCCACAAATTATGTGGCATCTGCCCTCAGCCTCAGACATGAGCATTTGAGCATTCAGCATACAGCTGTCGCTGCATAAAAAACACATCATGCCATGCCATTCCATTTCATAAGGCACTTGTCAGAAATGGAGCTTTGCCCCATTGCCCGTCCACAACTCAACGCATTTCATTAAAAAGCGCTTATGGATGGACAAGAGACGGCGAGGGGTGGGGTAAAATGAAAAAGGAGGGCAGGGACTGTGGGAGTTTTCACATTTTCATTAGGCTGCGGTTCTTGCGTTTGATCTATGAAATTAATGCAATGCCATGGGCCATGGGCTATGGGCTATGGGCACAGAACGCAGACCGCTCGCTGCTGCTGCTGCTGATGATCCCTCTATAAATAGGAACAGCTGTCGCGGCTGTCATCGAAGCCGTGCTCTAGAGAGCGGCATAGAGAGAGAGGAAGAGAGTGGACCCCACTCTAGAAAGAACTACCTACTCCTACTCCTCCTTCTGACCCTTCCAGAGAAAGATTCTGACCCTGTGATGACTTTTGAGCCCTTGGTCACGTACTGCAAGTTGATGGAAAAAATGTTTTGTAATTGAATTTTAATGCACGCCGCAACCTGTCGCATTAGTGTCACCCCCAAGGGTCGTGACTCTCAGGGGCAGGGGCCAGCGGTAGCTAATCAGTTGCGGTGCAGACACCTGCAGGACATAATTTGTGAAGCCCAACAAGTGCAAAAAAAGGTATATGGGGCGTACCCCTCAGCAGGTCCAGGAAGCTCCTGGAGCTTATGACGCCTCGACATGTACGACCCGCCGCCGAAGGCAGTCGCCAGTTTGCAGTTGTCTAGCCATGAAAGTAAATCAAAATGCAGCAGCAGGATACTTGCACAAGTGGAAAGTACACCCAAAGGAAGCAGACAGACAGGCAGGCAGGCAGAACAGAACAGACTGCTGGGAGGTGCATGCCACACAGACACAGGATGTAGGGGGGAGGTGGGGCTCGTTGTGGACGGACTCCCGACTGGACGCACACATATGGCGGGCGGCTGGCTGCACGACTGCCTGACTGCCTTTCTTCCTGGCCACTCTGCTCTCCTGCATTTCCCCCCGTTTTTATTTAATAACGCATTTTTCAATTCATTTGATTTATGGCTGAGCGTGCGTTGCAGCCATTTTCCACACACAGTTTTCCACACACACACACACCCACTTAAATTCCCTTAGACCCGCTTAAAGGTGCCGCCTTCCCGCCACTCAATTCTCACTCTCTTTCGCGCACAAATACAAATTGTTTTTATTAATTCAATCCGATATTCAGTGAACCAATGGCCCGAAGCGAGCTCTAAAAATGTCCAGCCTTTCCTTTCCACCTGTTTTTCCCCCTCCCCACTCCACTCCCCCGATGACCCTCTGACCCTGGCCTGTTGTCCAGTCGAGTGTTCAACGGCAACCGGACGGCAGTGAAGGGACCTTGTCGCCTGCCTCAGTTCGATATGCCGCTCATTTTTATCATACTCATATTTTTTGGGGGCGCCAAGTGGAGTGCCTTTCTGGCGTTAAATGAACTGGAAATTTCGGGGTTTATTCAATTTGTTGGGCTCTCCTTTTCGTAATATGATGAAACATATTTTTTATTATTGAGATGGGGACGGGGCAGTACGGTTTCAATTTGGCAGTGTTTTTATTAAGTACATACCATTTTGGTTAGGGCTAAATGGGGGGGATTTCCTTTAGTCTGCATAGTTTTCGTGACCCTTGAAAGATTATTAAGATACTGAAGAGTATCCTCCTAAAGAGGATGCTTTCAAAAACTATCCCTAAATTAAATAATATTCGGTCCCGTAAGTCAAGTCGTTCTATCCAGGGTCCCTCGGTTCAAACGCTGGGCTGGATTACCTTTTTTTTCTAAATAAATTCTTTTTATTTGCGCCATTTTGGAATAAATGGGATACGTCGATCTATCGCCCGGCAAAATCAAGCAAGGACTTTCTTTTTTTTTTCTTAAACAAATCTTTTTTTCCAGTTTTACAGTAAAAATTACATTTTAAAATTGTTTTGATTTTTTTTTTAAATTTAGCTGGCATTAATTAAATATTTAACTAGTAAAAATTTAAGAAGAGTTTTAATTTTTGGTGTTTTTTTCCCTATTAAATGTTGAAAAAATACCATATGAAAATTACAAAAATTTTACTTGAAAAACAGAAAAAAAATAATGCAAAAAAAAACGTACACCATAAAAACAAAAAAAAAACGTTTGGCATTTTTTTTGGTTATTTTGGGTTAAAAACTTGGCTAATTTTCAAATTTTACATGTATCAAGAATGGACATTTAACATTAACATTACCATTACATTACCATTAACATTGCATTACCATTAACATTACTTTAACATTAGAAGTGACGACAGGATTTGTAGTTTGAGAAACTCCCGCTGACAATTTGGGGGGCGCCACTGCGCCATGTAGATGTCATGGCAGAGCTTATGAACTGTAGTGGCGCTAGTAGTTCAAGCTTGTTGGCAAGATTTTGCTTATCAACATTTTTGTGCTGCCAGACACATTTGTGGCCAGCCTTCAGGCGAAAACAGAACAAATATGAATATTAATGAATAATATGAATAAAATATGAATAAAATATGAATTTGCCCAATCCAAACGTGCCCATAAATTGAGGCTTATATACATGGATAGATAGATACATATATTATGTACAACAGCTTCTTTGAGGATTAACACATCAGAAACATGCCGTTGCAGTTTTCCGTATCAAATGCATCAAATCATCAAAAGAGATTATACTGCACTTTTCCCTACCTCCCCCTTGTGGTCTTTCTGTCACTATATTTCTATTTTTCCAATCAAATCCCCTCACAGCATTGCATTGGCCCGAGCTAAACCATTAAAAGCAACTCAAAGCGAAGCGTGTGGCAAAGCATTCGTAAGCCTTTAAGCCATAACTGACCTTTCCACATGCCACAAAAACAAAACAAAACAAAACAGACACACACACAGATACACGCATACAGATACAGATACTCGTATAGCTGAAAACAGATAGAAAGACATTCGTATATAGTGGGGGGGATTGAATATGCCCGAAAGCGTCTGTGGCTGGCTCTGCGTCTGTTGCTTGGATTCGTTTTCTTGGCTTAATCGTTTTCCAATAACTTTGGCATAGCTGCTGCTGCCACATTCTCGTACTTTTCGCAATAATTATTAACGTGTGAGGCGTTAAGTGTGGTTTTGGGGAATTCTCATTGGCTACACTAGGAGAAAAATAAGTGTACAAATGAGCAGACAGAAAGAACTGCATTCAAAATCCTTTTAGTTATAAGATTTCCGCTTGGGCTATGCTTTTATAAATCATTTAGGCGGAATAAACACTTCAAATATATCAAAAATAATAATTTAAAAAAATACTTTGAGAATAAAACTTCTATGAATGAAAGTCTCTATTATTTATAACTTATAGAAAAAAAAATTAAACTTGTACTCCTTTGAATGTAAATTCATCTTAAATTGGTGCACCTTCCTCTTCTCTAGAATCATCTAAGTTCCCCTCATTCCCCTCTGTAAAAATGGTATAATTGCATTATAAAGGGAATCCCCATTTTACACCCAATTTTTCGAGAAGTTCTTCCTCTTTCTTTATGTTCTGTAAAAGTTTAATCAACTTTTGGGTTGAGAAATCGGTTTGTAAATTATCCAATTTTGCTATAAATCTTTTTTTGAAATATTTCTTTGACCAACATCTGCTGGGATGTGCCTGCTAATAATTTCAATATTTGCTAGTGCCAGACGATGATTAAGTGATTGATTAGGAGGGGTCGTTCTTACAGCCCCCCACTCGATGATTAATGATTATGCAATGTATATTCTGGATAAATAAAGTTCTTTTGTGCTTGGGGAACCGCACTGCCAATTAGTTGGACTTTTTCCTCAACAAGTTTTACCAGCAGCCTCAGCCAATCAGCAACAAATCAAGTTTTCGCTTTTCATTCACCAAAACACCACAACAACAACAACAACACCTGTACAACAATTTTTACGCTTTTAGTTGTATTTGTTTGGAAAATTCGCTTGGACAAGAACCAGCCCGCCCTTGGCTCAATTATTTTTGATGGCGTTGTACCCAAAAACCTGGTCTATCGAACGCGCCCCAACCAATGCAAAATGCAACGAAACAAGTTTCAGATTTTTTGAATGATGGCTAAAGTTGCGAAAAATACGAGTAAAAAGAGACTCGAGTTTTCGAACTGCAATTTTTCTCTTAAGTTGAGCGCTCGAGCGCTCTCTCTTTCGAACCATTTGTTGCTTTTGCCAGACAGTCTGGCATTTATGGAAGAAAGAGATGGCTATAAAGGGTAAGCAAGAGAGAGGGCGACAGAGGGGCAGAACAACCCTCCCACATGCAAGTGTGATGTGGGGGGGGTGTGGGGGGCGCGTGGACTTTTGACATATTGAGCAGTGAAATTCCCCTGCTACTGAGACGCTTCTGAGTAGCATGATTCACATATCATATGAAAGAATAAAAGTGCACGAAAAATGGGAGAGGGTGAGAGGGAGAGAGAGAGAGACAGAACACCCAGAAAACTAAGCAGGAAAACCCTCAAACAGGAACTAAAAGAAAGAGAAGAGCTGGAATAAATTTCTGAAATATTTATAAGATTCTTTTTGGTTCTTTTGTGGTGGAGGGAATGCGAAAGAAAAGTTTTCAGTGTGGCTTGGGAGTGAAGTACAAAAGTACACCAAAATTCTGTAGCTTAGCAAAGTGAAGAACTTAAATTAAAAGTAATTAAGAAGTTGAGAAAGTTTTTGCTTATCATGGAATCCCCCTGTAGTATAGAATTTAGTAGAAATTTCATAAATATATCTGAGAAATGAATCTTAAGTCACAAAAATCAACATTTCTTTTAGATGTGATAATTAAAAATTTCATTTGGCATTATTTGTCGTCAATTGAAGTTGATTGAAGTTTCTACAGCTAATGGTTTATTTTTGAAAATTTCTTGAAAATTTTAACTAAAAAATAGATTTTTTGAAATCTGCATTTTTTATACCGAATATCTTTATCAGGCAGATTGATTGAAAGTTTTTTATAATTATATTTATTTCATTGATTTATTTATTAAATTAATAATAATATTAATTAATTAATATAATTAATATAATATATAATTAATAATAATAGAAAGGTTTCTTTTCTTGAATGCAGAATTCGAAAATCTTAAATTTAGAATTATTACTAAAAATTCTTTTTTTTTTTACTTCTAATCCTTAACAATATTTCCACAGCACAATAATCGCTTTATAAACATTTAAAAGAAACTTTATCTGAAATCCACTCATGCATTTCCTTGGCACAAAAACCTTTGCAAACATTTCCCAGCCACCAGCCACCTACATTTACCTTAGCCCAACGTTTGTGTTCCAACCTTCAGAAATAATCATGTCCGGGGGCTGCTGCTTAACTATTAAGCAAGTGCGTGGCATGGCCTGGTCCAAAATGAAGGCCCAAAGGCTGAAAATGCGAAACAACTCGCTTCAGTCGACAGTCGACACACACACAGGTGGGCGGGCAGGTGTCTGCTGGTGCTGCTGCCACCTTTGCCTATGCCTCATGTTGCATGTGGCAGCAACAGCAACAGCCAACACACACCTTTTACTTTCAACACACAAAAACGCCGACAGTCAGTGGACTTGGCCACTCTCTTGGCCTGAGTTTTCCCTCTCTTTTGCGTGTCTCTCTCTTGCCTGCTTTGCCTGCTGTTCGAAATGCTGTGCTCTTTTTCGAACTCGTGAGTTTTTCACTGGCCGTGGCGCAACCCCAAGAAACGTAAACGTATTTGGGCACTCGGGCATTGCGGTTGCCACAAGAAAATGTTGACGGCAAAACGACAAAAATTTCGTTAAAAAAGATTACTTCAAAAATATTCCAAGAATATTTAGAAAGAATATTTCAAGTAATTTTAAAAATATTTCAAAAATATTAGACAATATTTAAATGAAAGTTTAACTTGCATAGAAATAAATATAGCGGAAATATGTATTAATATCTGCAAGATATTTTATTTGTGTCTTTGTGTGGTGCAAAAGTGAAATCAAAATTTTGTGAGTGTGCCATAAAATTGTCGTAATATTTTCTACTGCCTATTTTGCGGCGTGTTTGTTTTTTGTGTGGATATGAGTGGTGCCTGAAACTGGTTCAATATTTGTGCAGAAGCAAAAGGTAAATGTTGTTTAATTAATACGAGATGAGCCTGGATTTTGGGGCCTCAGCAGGGGGCAGGCAAATGGAGGAGCAGCAGCGGCGGCGGCAGTCAGATGTGATGTGAGATGTCAATGACTGTGGGATGTCCCCAGTCGTCCCCCGGGGGGCATTCAACTTCTAGCTTTTGTTTACTGTGTAGTGTGGAACTCTATCTCTTTCCCCTCTCTGCCTGTTTGTGTGGATGTCCTGCAACTCTCTATATCTCCGCTGGATGTTTGTGTGTTTTGTTTGTCCTTCTGTTTTGTCGAAGTTGTATTTAAAGAGGGACAGAGAGAGAGAGAGATAGTCATAAAAAGCAAAGGGTCTGAGAGGGCAAAAGGTAAAACAAACAAACAAAACACACTACGAGGAGGAGTCCAAGGGTTCACACATGTCCGTCAGTCAGTCGTCAGCGCTGCTCTCCATCTCCTCTCCGTTTCGGTCTATGGAATCGAATATCTCTGTAAAGAGTAAGCCCATCCCTCTGTCTATCAGCTGTCTATCAATTTCAGCAATTACTTTAAATGTCAGACAGACAGACATTTCATTCAACATTTTCTGGCCAATGTCCATAAATCTTTGCGCCTAGGACATCCTCAAAAAGGGGACATAAAACAGCAACAGGCAGGACCCGGCTCCCACTCCCACTCCCACTCCCCACTGGATTGGTGTTTCTATATGTTGCTCTCGCCAGCTCTTTGTATAGAATTTACAATGAGCTAAGCGGCTTTGGGCACACGCCTCGTACGAGTCGAGTAAGCACCGCAGAGGGTTAAGCGGGGGCTAAGCCTCATGTCAGCCAGCGGGCGCCACATGGAGACGACTCGTACTCCATGGGGGAGCAGATGCAAAGATGAACCGAAGTCAGATTAAATGGGTAATTTAGTAGTGGATTCATTAGAAGATACAAAAGTATCTAAGCAGAAAGTGTAATGAATTTTTGGCTTGCAGAAATTAAGGATGTGGGATTAGGGCAGATGCATAAACTTTGCAGAGGGTAAGCATACATATTGCTTACTGGGAAGTAGTTATTGGAATGTATTTTGCCGTAATCCCACGAGATTTTATCTTTAAAATATGTTTAAGAGCAGAAAATGGCAAGAAAAACGAGAAGTTTTATAGAGAACTGTCTTGGCAGTTCCTTCGGAATATGACAGTACAGTGAAGTGATCTTCGAACAGAGCTGCTGCTCTTGTGCAGTTATCTCTTTTTTCGGTTATATTTTCTAATTTTAATCCATGGAGTAAACTCTCAGATCGCAGCACCTCTACCTCTCTCTTTTATGCAGACAACAGCCTTGGGTGTATAAAAAATATAAGTATTGCGCTTAAAGAGTACTTAATAAGAGCTTCCAAAACCCAAAATATATGATAGATTTGCTATTAGTGCTTCTCTGATTAGATTCGCTTATAAAATTATTATTTTGAGAGCATTTTCGAGGTTTTGTGCGAATATTGATGAATATTGATATGAGAATCTTGATGTTGAGCCATGCTTGCCTCACTAGGAAATATTTTAACTGGTAAAAAATATGTTTAAATGTGTAATTTGTAAACCAAAAATTAGATGGAAAATTAAATTAAATTAAAATTAATGAATCACTTTCAGTGATTTATTTATCGTTTATTTAAGGACGCTCCTTTTCCTGCCCAAAATCTTCTACTACCTGGCAACCCCGGGTACGCGCCTCCGCCCAAAATCTTCTACTACCTGGCAAAAGAAAAATCTTCCCTTGAAGGAAATCATGCAATGCCTTTCCCTTAATCTCTAAAAGAACAACAACAATCACAGCCACACCCACACCTCTCCCACGCCTTAGCCTTAGCCTTTGCCTTCGCCTTGGAGCTTCATTAAAGTGCAATGAACTTGGAGGGTTACGTGTCCCCCCGCTTCTCTCTCTCTGTGTTTCTTCTCTCCTTTAATTTGGGTTTGGGTTTGGGCAACGTGCAACCCTCCTCGTGCCTTGTGTGCCTTGGCCAAAATGGCACTTAATTTAATGTTAAATTTATGTAAGACAGTCGGAGGCTAATAAAAACGCCTCTCTGGCATAAATACAAGTTTTATAGAGCGAAAGAGAGAGATAGAGACAGAGACAGAGAGATTCACACTATTGTTAGGGGGGAAGGAAAAAGCACAGGAAGAACACACGGACTGAGGTATACGGGAATACAGGACATGGCCAGGATACGTGGCATGGGCAGGGGCAGGGGCAGGGGCAGGGGATAGTACTATGCAAATGGCCGCATAAAATGGGTTAAACGATGTGGCCTAAAAACGCAGTTGGAGAACGAGTTTGCCGCAGTGTGGCAACTGTCAAGTGGCGAAAAACCACAGCAGAAGCAGCAGAAGAGACGAAGCAACACCAAATGCCGCAACACACACAAACACACACACACACACACAGTCTGTTGCATGATTTAGGGCCATACGGTAAATGGCAATATATTTAGTTCCTTGAGGATACTCCTCACTATACTCCTGATGATCCTTAACATATTTTGCCCCTAAATTATGGTGCTTGGAGGTGTGTCTCTCATATGGAAAATCGATGAGGGAAAATGTGATTAGCACAGCAACTAGAAGAAGCAACAGCAAGGGGGAGCAACAGCAAAGGAAGGGGAGCACCAAGGTAGGCGGTTCGACATCCATTTGCGTGTCTTCCATCTTCAATGAAGTGGCAGTCAAATGACAGGCGGGGGAGTAAATCGAATGACAGGCGGAGGAAGAGTAGATCCAATGACAGGCCAAGGAGGTGGAGGCTGGCGGCTGGCGGCTAGCAGCAGGCAGTGGAAAACTAAACTACAGAGTAACTTAACAAATGAGTTTATTAATGAGCAAACTAAACAGGTTCCGAGAGAAGGAACAGAACGAACAGTGCCCTGACATGCCCTGACATTAGTGGCGGGAGCAGTTGGGAAAAGTTTACTCTTGCTTAAAGTGCAAAGGTTAACACTGAATGGAGAATTGAAAAGAGCACTGCTACATACTCTGTTCAATGTATTTCTAATAGAAAAACTTCCCATACTTTCGTTCAAAGGTCATTTATTTATCTTTCAACTGAGTAGGGAAAACTTTTGAAATTTTGCACTAAAAGTTCTTTGAAGGTCAAAGCATTGAACTTGTGCGAGTTTTAGTTCTGGAGGGGTTTTTCGTAGCTTTTTAATGGCTCAAGAGAGTTTTTCTAGATGGCAACCAATGCCCGAATTAAATACTACCTTTGGGGTAATTTTTTTTTTAGCACTCTTTGGGCTCATAAAACATTTAGTTGAAGATTTTTTTTGCTAGTTTCCCAACAAATCATCCTTTGGCAGTCAGTTCTCCTTTGCACTTCCGCATAGTTAAACATATTTAAAGAAATTGCCCCCCCATTCATTTAGATCTCAAGGATTCCCTTTGCTGTGTCTGTCATTTCATGCATGTTTGATATTTTTCGCCAATTTTCCTCCAATTAAATGGTTTGCAAATGCCTCGAGCAAACAGCCGGAAACTCAACAATCCTTTTGTGTGTGCCCCCCAAAGAGCCGGGACCGGGACCGGGCCCGAGACCGGCAACGGTTACGACGGGCCTTTTCATTTATTAAAACTGTCAGCGAGCGAGCGAGCGAGCGAGCGGCACGGCAGAAGCAACAAGCAGTCAGTAGGCAGTAGGCAGCAAAGGCGACAAAAAGTAGGAGGACGACGACGACTGAACTGACTTATCGGCGGTGCACAGGAAGAGGAAGAGCTGGAGGAATCCTCTCCCACACGATAACATTCTATGAATGGAATTCTGACAGCTTTATGGGCGTTACAAGCGCATTAATAAAAGTGTCGAACATGGAGCAGGCGGAGGCGGAGGCGCAGTAAGCTGGGGGGGGCATGCCCCAAAGTCCCCAGAGATGAGTTGGCACGCAACCTTCAACTGTATGTGTATGCGTATGTGTGTGTGTGTGTGTGTGTATTTATTTTTCGCCGAGTTTTTCGCTGTTTTCGCTGTTGCTACTGTTACGCTTTTGGCCTTGTGAATGGCAGCAGGGCATTCGACACTCGACACTCGACACTCTCGAGTAGAAGGAGGCCTTCTTGCTGGTGCCGCTGCTGCTTCGGACTGTGTCAAGGATTACAAGGGATAGCACCCATCCATAAAGGCAGCCTACCCTCTCGTAATTACAAAAAAAAAAAAAAAAAAAGAGAAACAAAAAAAAAAGAGAAAGCATTGCACACACACACACACACACACATCAATTATGCAACCGACAGTTGTCCCCCCAAGGAAATGTTTTCCTTTTTCTGTGTTTTCTGTGTATGTGTTGGTTTTTTACGAGTCATAGCAGAGCCCGTCCTGTCGTTCATGAATTATGGCCGTGAATGAAAGTGAGTTCTTTGCGCAGAATAAACCAACAAAAAAAAGTTAAAGCTTTAACTAGCCCGAACGACAGACTTTACTTCACTTTACTCCTTTACACTGAAGGGGGAGGGGGGAATGGTAGAACTTTGCCAGCAAATGAAAATTCCTAGACAGCAAAACTTTTGCAGAGTTTTAACCGACGAGCGGTAAGCGGCAAGCGGCGCGTGGAGAAAAAAGAAATGAAAGAAAAGCACAAATAAATGCAAATTAAATTAAGCACAAAACTTTGTTAATATGCTAAACAAAAGTTGTATGCCTCATCGGCAGAACATGGGGCAAAGGGGGAAGAGGTTCTGTTGCTAGTTACAGATTTTTAATTAAAGAAGTTACAAATTACAGGGGGGGAAGCACAACACACAACAGAGGCGACAATAAACCAGCGGGGGGTCAATGGGAGTAGTTCAAGGAAGGGCAAGTGGAGATAATGTAGCCAAAGAGGAGAGAGACAGAAACTAGAGAGACCTAAACTAGAGATACAGAGAGAGAGAAACAGCTGCTTTCGACTGCATTCTCTAGAATATCAAAAACCCTCCATTCTCTGCCATAAGAAACTCTTCTAAATTTTACCTCAAAGCTGTAATTTATTTGACCTTTTTTCACCGGTTTGAAAAATACTCGTATTTGCACTGCATTTTGGTAATTTCTCACAGAGTAGTTTTCCGTTTCCTTTTTCCTTTTGGCAGGTATTTTTTCTTTTATTTCCCTACAATTCCATTCCGCTCATCATCATTAGTTACTCTCGCGTCCACTAAGGGTGTGGGGGCTAATGCTAATGGTTGGTAATGCCTTGTTTGAATTCGGGTCACAGGTCACCATTTTGTCAAGGACCTGAAAATTCCATGCCTAATTATCTCGTACATACTCGTAAAAAGCCAGGCCCGAAAAAATAAAATACAGCCAACAAAAATTAGGGAAGAGAAGGCCAAAAAAAAAAACTGTCAATTAGAAGCGTCGGCAATTACGCGAATATGTTGCCACCTCTGAAGCACTGAAGCACCTCCTGGGGCACTCACCCTCTCTGGCCAGACCACAGTCTGTGCTGCGCCGCCCTCCCTTAGCCTATTTACGTGGCGTACACTTTTCATTTAAATTGAACGAACACGTGCTTTTCGGCCACGGCATAAATTAGAGCGACTAAATTAAAAGTAAAACACGAACATCACGGCAGCAGGAGGAGCAGGAGAAATGTTTACCAAAAACAAAAAAAATTAAATAGCTTCAACACTAAAGCGCAGACCTGGACCAACCGCTTGTTTATGGCTTTTCGCTTTTGTATTGCAGTGAATAATACCCTGGAAATAGAGAGGGTATGATGGCTTTTGGAAAGGAGTTTTAATATAAGAAAAGAGAATTTATAGAAGAAATAAATTGAGACTCCAGAAAGGGTATTATTAAGGGAAATATAATCTATAACTGGCATAGAAACATTTGACCGAAAATCAAGACTTTATGGGAACTATTTAGAAGCTGTTCCAGATATTTTTTACATCATTTTAGCAAAAGAGTTAATAAACAATTCAAATCGAAGCATTACCACAGAAATAATATATATAAGAGCAAGTTTCTAAAAGAAAATCTGTGAAGTTTGTTAAGATATACGAATCAAAGGCTCAAAATTGTATTTTTAAATGATTTGCGCCCAAACCAGCTTCTAAATTGTATGACACCGGCCAAAAATTAGTCTTTTATGCGTTAAATGTTTCCACAGAAAATCCAATCAAATCTCTTAAGCTAAAGTTCTTTATTTTTCGTTTTGTTATATCAACAAAATTGAATGCAAATCGAATGACAATAATCGTACGAGTATACATATCTAACACGGAAACAAATACTCGTAGATTTCCCAGGGTATCTACTCATTCAGGCCCTAGGGGCAATATTTTCCTCTATGTTTTTCCCCTATTTTTTTGCTCTCCTTTTGCACTCCTTCCCCATGCAAATTACATTTTATGCACGAAATTAGTTACCCAAAAGGCAGCAGCTCTGCTCTGCTGGCAACGAAATAAAATGGTCGAAAAATGTTAAAAGCCATGAAACGAGTTTTGTGCAGACATGCATGGAATTTCGTTTTTGCACTTCTAGGACTCAAAGAGCACTGCATAGGGAGGGCGGGGTTGACGGGGCGGTGCGGCAGATGGCAAAGCACTAAATATATATTTTCGCAAATATATTCCCCATGTTTTTGTGGGGTGCCCCCAAAAACTAAAGCATACGCTTGAGGGTCTGGGTCCGCCGCCAGTATACTGCACTGACATCGATACAGAATGGAAAATAACACCGAAAATGGGAGCTCTGCAATAGAGGGAGGGAGCAGTAGGCAGGAGGTTACAGCGAGGACATGAACGATGGCATAAACTACATACATGTGTTGGACATTAGAAGCTGGAAGGACAACAGCAAAGAGCAATATGCGTGGGGCTGCCTTATGGCGGGAATACCAATTAAAATGACACCAAACGCTTGGGGAAAACACCTAAACATCCATATGGAAATATGATGGAAATAGAGTAGAAAGGAAATGTTTATAAATTGAGGATTTAAATTTTAGAAATGTGGAAAAATTTTAGGGCGTTGCTGAATGGACATTTTCCTCAATATTCAAGCTATTTATATATTTTATTTTATCCTTGGTCCCACTCTGTTCAACCAAATTTCAAAGCCTTCTTTGAGCAAAGAATTTCCTGTGCATTTCCTCAAATCAAATAAGTATTTTCCCTAACATTAGTTGGTTTTATTTGGCCACTTAAATGCTCAATTGGCCCTATATCTGCTCCCATTTCCTCAAACCTCTTGGCTCAAAAACATCTTGCGTAAAGCTGTCTGCCCTTTGAGGCTTATGGTTCCTTCGTTGACTGCAATTGACAAATATTACGCATTTTATCTCTCTACTAATAACTCTGTTCCACTCGAAAAAAAATAGCTTTTCAAACGTCATTCCGTTCTTCGAATTTCAATTGATTTTCCTCTAGGTTTTTTCCTTCGATTTCTTTCGGGTTTCCTTGACTTTTTTTCGATTTCTTATTCTGGCTATAAATCCTTGGTTCCTTTCTTTACTTATTTCCACTGCTTATGACGTCTGTTGCGGAATTGTTCGGTGTGTGTGCCTGAAAAGCATTTCCTTTCCTTTCTTTTTTCGACAGTTTTGCCAGGAAATTTATGCGCAATTTTTTGCAGGAACGAAAAAATGGGTAGGAAAAACGGAGAGTGGGGAAAACTTTTTTTTTTGGGGGGCGGGTATTTTAAGCGAATTTTAAAGCGGGGCAAAATGGGAGCCCTCGTGGATATATTTAAGCCATGGAATTCATTTGTTTAATTGATGTGAAGCAGCCGTTGGGCAAATCTCAGTTGTATTTAATATTGAATGAATGCAAAATGCGAAAAACGAAGAGGAAATACTTTGAAGAGAGTTGTTGAATGATTTTAATCATTTATTTTTTTTTTTATTCTATGGGGTATTACGAGTGACTACACTCATTTGCAAATATCGAATGCAATCTGAAATGGCTTTTTCACTTACTTTATCAAGTAACTCTTTGGTGCTGAAAGTTTAATTGAAATATTAATTAAACCTTTTAGTGTGGCTCAATGGCATGTAAACAATTGATTAAATAACAATCAGTACTCCATTTTCCCATTTGTGCCTTGCATTGAGTGCGATATGAACTGCATAAATGGAATATAATAATGGTGTCTGGTGTCTGTTGTCTGTTGCCTGACGCTTTGGCTATTCATCGATTTCACCTAGTACAGTGGCATGCCCTCGAGGGCATCCATTTCAGCCACATGCCCCATGCCCCATGCCCCATGCCTATGCCCATGCCCATTTCTATCCATGATATGGGCAATCGTTATTGATTTTACCACCTTACAGGGGGGTGCCAGTCATTCCCATTCCCATTCCCAGTCCCCCTCGCCAGCCCACCTGCCCCAACCATCGATGCATATTGAGTGCGCGACAATTTATGAGCTTTATGTGTCACTTCTGATGCCACTTTCACTGGCTTTTTTCACCCACACAAACACACACAGATGCACGTATACTTATTTTTATATGTATGTGTGGAAGAGAGGTCTAGGGAAAAGACAGTCACGTCACGCATACTTTGAGGAGGAGGGACCCTGACGGCGACGGCGACGGCGACGACGACGACGACAAGCCAACCCCCAACCCCCCACCCTCCTCCAGTAAAACGACCCTCGAATGGAACGGAACGTCGAAATGGACGTCTCAGTTACAGAAAAAAAAAAACATTTCTTCCCTTCCCCTCTCGCCTCTCCACACCCCGCTCTCCCACTCTGGTGGTGCTCTCTCTGCTCTGTCACTGTCCCTTTCGGACTCTCATATCTGGGCATATCTAAACGGTAATTGCTTGCCAGGGTGTAGTTGCGTTTTATGACCCAGACAGCTGTTTTTTTCTTACCATACCCAGTAGTCGTTGCATGCAGGGATATACGACTGCAGAAATTATGCTATTGAAAGCGCTTTAAAGTTTAAAAAGGGACATAGGGTTTTTTTTTAAATATTTATTTAAATAAAAAAAAAAAAAAAAATATGTTGCACAGCTCATTTACATCAGAATATTTTAACAGCAGGAGCGAATTAGCTCCTACATTACTTATACAAAACTATCAGGGTTTGAGTTCGAACTGTTCAGTTCTCTGGCGTTACGTTTCAAAAAAGACCTAATTTGGTAAAAAGTTATCCGATTTAAATAAATGGGATTAGACCTAATTATCAAAAAAATAGTCGAGCGTACGGTAAGATATAAGCCATACTAAAAGTGCGTTACATAAATATAAATTTAAAAAAAATACCAAATATGTATATGTAATTTTCAAATTTAAATCTGCCCATTTACATCAGAATAGGATCATTAAAACAAACAGGACCATAATTAAAGCAATCCTTTTATCTTTATTTGAGCCAATTTTAGTATAACAAGAACCCTACTGAAGAGAGAGTTTTGAAGCTCTGTGTTGCCTATATCATTTATCAATAAAGCCTGTATAATTTTCGTATTTTTTCAAAATTTATTAATTCCCATAAATGTTTGGTTAGTAGAGGGTATCTTCTAGCTCAAATTCTGTACTAAAATGTTCCTTCATGTTCTCTTTTATTCCTCTGATGCCATTTATGCCTCCGCTTTTAAATCATGGCCGCTTTAAATCATAGTAACATACATTTCACAGTGCTTTATAGCTTTAATCGCATTTGAAAATCGCGCTGAAAAGCAGCAGCAAAAATTAGTTAATTTATTAGGCTTTTCTCTCGTTTCTCCTTTCGACCCTCCTCCTTGTTGTGCAATCAAATCAAGTGCCGAAGCCCCAGAGTCTCGTATTCGTTGTAGTAGATTGTGGATCGCCCATCAGGAAATTCTGCCTGCAAATTGATATTATTAAATTTGATGCCAAAGCAGAAAAGCAGAATGCAAAAGTCTGATGGAAAAATATTTGCGCTGTGCGCTTTTTTTTTCTATTTTGCACAATTTTTCGCTTTTGCTTTTTTCCAGATAATGAAATTTAACTACCTCTTTTTTTGTTGCTTGTATAAGGAGATGAAAAGTTTGCCAAACACAAACATGAATGGTAGAAATGGCAGCAAAAAAAGGAGCGATGGAATGGACAGGGAGTAATGTGTGAATGAAATGAGTTTTGGGAATGGTTATGTTATGGAAGGTTTTTTTTTTTAAATGTACAAACATTTATTTTGATAACAAAAATTGGAAATCTGAGAGGCAGATTATGTATTTAATGTAGAGAACTACTTAGCAAAGATTTCTTTATTTCTATAAAGATTTCTGTATCAAAACTTTGGCTAGAAATAATTCCCATTACCTCCATAGCCTCCATAAACCCCTTTTCTTTAGCAAACATCTTTTGCTGCTGTCTTTCGCTTCACTACAAAATAAATAACATTATTTATTGCCGCACTCGGACACGCCCAATTAGTTTTGATATATGCGCACATATAGAAGCCAAACAGACATGACACTGCTCTTCGTGCTGGCCCAATGAGAGAGAGAGAGAGAGAGAGAGAGAGAGCGAGAGCAGCTTAGACATGCAATTTCATGGCCAGGACTGCTCTTGAGTTGTTTGAAGGAGTGAAATGCACGTACCCGAGCACATCTTTTGTCATTTTAATTGAAAATTGTAGCCGTTTGTTGAAAGCAGAAGTGGCCGGTCGGTTGGGTCGTTCTTTGACGCCTTCTTTTGCTGTTCTGGCCAGTGGCCACTTGGCTGGCAATCATTGCATTTGTGGATATTGTCTGTCTGTCCGTCTGACGGGGATTGTAGCCATTGTTCGCCTTTGTCTGGGATTTTACTTCCTTTTGGATTCACAACACAATTGTTTGCCAGTTGATTTGGCATTTGTTTGGACAGCTCATTTCATTGCTTCAATCAGCATTAACTTTTACACTTTATGCTTCATTCCATCAATCAATATTTCACAGGGAATCTTCCTCACTTACTGTATATTTTGTGAAAGAATTTTCCTTTCTTTTCTTTACTTTACATTTTGGGAAAGAATTTCCTTTCTACAATTCCCCTGCTCATTTCCCTGCCCCCCTGCTGCTCTCTGGTAATTCCTGCAATCATTTTCGCACTTGACTGAGCTTTTGGCATAATACTATAAATAATATAAGATGTATCTGGGGCAATTTTAAGCGTTGACTTGCATAAATAATTCCCACCATTAAGGGTCGTAATGTAAATTAAGTATACGCCGTGTTGTTTCCGTTAACAGCTTCTCTTCTGTTTGGCTGTGGCCGTGCCCCTGCTGCGCTGTCTCGTTGCATATTGCTGTGGCAATTAGCGTTTTGCAGCCAGCAATGAATCATCTTTCGTATTTATTTATGTGCAAAAAGGAAGGGACAGAACTGTAAACAATTTGTCTGAAAAGTTGTTGAACTTTCAAAATGGGTTTTGTTTTTTGTATGAGTATTTTTTATAGTGAAATGCTGTAGAAGTTTGTGGGATGTTTCTGTGCAAGAAATGGCAGATCTTTAGCTGTGGAATCGTATCTGAATCGCAGCTTTTATCAGTCTAGGAATATCAAATATTCCTCCCAAACTAAATTCACAATTTTCCCATTCTGATTACTTTCCAGAATACGCAATAGTCGAGGCTCTCTGGATAGCATTGGAACCGCCGCAAACGGCAGCTCTGCGGCCAGTCAGGCCAGCTCCAGCGGCGGCTCCACCACCCACAGCAGCAGCAGCAACAGCAACAGCAACAGCACCACCGCCGCTGCCGCTGCCAATCACAACAACAACCACATTAACAACAACAACGGTGGGAAAATGGATGGCAGTCCACACCACCGTCCGGGATCACGCAATGGCAGGGATAACTGGAGCAAAATGCCCGAGCCCCTCAATGGCCAGAAGGGTGGGGGGGACAAATCGTCGGAGAAGTCATCGCCATCGCGTCGAAGCATGGGCGGTGGCAGTGGGGGATCCTCCAAGCAGGGATCGCCCTCGTCTTCGTCGCGCACTAAGGGAGTGCCCCCCAGCTTTGGGTATGTGAAGAGGGCCAATGGCAGCATGTCCTCCACGGCAGAGCAGCAGAATATTGTCATGATGATGGCAGCCGGAGGAGCCGGAGGAGGAGCGCAGCAGGTCAATGGATTGCCCTGCGGCAGAACCGCCCATGTGTCGGCGGTGCCAAGGACAGCAAACGGCCGAAAGATTGCGCCCGGCACTCAGACATTGCCCAATGACATGAGCAGTGAGTGGATGCCAAAGAATGCTTGGACAATGGGAATGCTAATTCTGTTTTCTTCCACAGAGCTACCACCGAACACACAGTGTCGCAGCTTCTCGTTGACAGGACCCACAGCGGCACAGCTGAGTCAATCGATACGCGAACGATTGGCCACAGGATCGCATAGTTTGCCCAAACCAGGCAGCGATATGCATGTCTTTCAGCATAGGTAAGTATATATAATTATTATTACAATAAGCATTAATAAAAACCCTTTCCTTGGCCCCCCCCCCAAAGAATGTCCAATCGCCCTGGCACGCGTCACGATGGCTCCCTCTCGGACACCCAGACCTATGCAGAGGTCAAGCCCGAATACAGTTCGTATGCCATGTGGCTGAAGCACAGCAATACGGCTGGATCACGGCTCTCGGATGGCGATGCCATTGAGCAGCTGCAGATTGGTTCGCCAGCGATGACACGTCATGGCCACAAAATGATCCACAATCGATCGGGCGGAGTACCGCCAGGTGGGCAAATGCAGCCCATGCAGGGCAACGAGTCGCCCTATGTGCAGAGTCCACGCATGAACCGCAGCAATAGCATCAGGTGGGTTCTTCTTTCTAACCCTAATCCTTTCTTTTCCTGCATGTTTTACCTTCTATCTGTCTTTTTACTCTCTATATGTCTCTCCTCTTGTTCTCCCTATTTTTCTTTCCTTTTTCTCTGTATTTTTCTCGTGTTTGTCTGTTGGTTTTCCCTTCGAAAAGCTACTTGCAAGAGAGGACATATCCAAGGTGACCAGAAAAGTTGTTTTCCTTCGCACTTTTTTCGCCCATTTCATTCTCACAGGAATTTAAGTTTCATTTTTCGGTTTCGGTTTCGGTTTTGGTTTTGCTTTGCCACGCCCAAAAACAATCAGCAAGCCTCCCTCCAGCTTTTGCCACTTTTTATACCGCCAGCAATTTGCATTTTACATGTTGCATACTTGATGACAAAGTGCTGTCACACACGGGGCCAGGCAGAGGCGGTGCAGGCGGCAGACGCGTGTTTCGTGTATGTCTGGGACTCTGTTGCACTTGTCGCAGAAGTCTGCCTGTCTGTCTGTCTGTCTGTCTGTCTGTATTCCAGGCATTAGACGACGACGACGACGACGAGTGTTCATTATGTACTTGGGGAAAGAGGATGTACATGCAGAGCAGCAAAATAAATTCGCAGGGAAAGCTAAAGGATGCAAATATTTGGAAAGGAATGACTGAAGTATGATCGATAAATGTTGAATATAAATTTATAGCATGGATAGATATAGATATAAAGGATGTGGGATAACTAAAACCCTTCCCTTCCCTTTACTTTACTTTATTTTCTTTTGTCTTTGGTAGAAATTTATCTGATATTTAAAACGCATTTTTAATAGCGCCTAGAGTAAATTTTTCAAGGAGAATGCAATGTATTGTTGTTGTTTATAGATAAATTGTAAATTAGTGTTAAGTAAACTTCAACTTTTACCACAGTAAAAGCCATCTCGCATAAATCAGGCTAAATCTAATGTAAAACATTTTAATTTTATTAGAAGACCCTACATTTTCCATTAGGCAGCCCAAAAAAGTATTAAAAACTTTCAATATTAATCTGCATAAGCTTCTTAACTCCACTTTGCATACAGGAAAAACCTTTCGTAAATTGTTTTTCCAGGGTACAGGCTACAGCCGGGTCCTGTGTCTTTGCTCTCTGCATATTTGATAGATTTACGTACACATTTTTCGCTATATTTTTCACGTTCGCTCGTTTGCTTGCTGTGCCCGTGCCTGTGCCTGTGCTTGCCTTCAAGTATGCAAACAGTTTTCTTTTTACATTTTTCCACGCGTGGGGCTAAATGCCAACCAACCCAAAAGCCAAGTCACCTTTGGGGTCTCGTGGGCCGCCGACCGCCATATGCTTGTTTACCCATGTGTCGCGCTGCTCTTCTGCATATTTTAAAGTTTTCACTTAAAATCGTTCATCGCACACAAGGGAGTGAGGGGAGGTAGGGAGGAGGCAGCCCGACACGCCCATATAGTTAAGGAGAAAAGTTCTCAGGTTCCGCAGACAATGTAAAAGTTCTTTGGGCGAAAAAAAAAAACACAAGTGTGGGGCGGTAGAAAAAACACAGAGTACACCGAAAAAAAAGAAAAAAACAGAGAAAATGGCAAATGGAAAACGTGAAACGTGAAAACATGAAAACGTGAAGAACAGCAAACCGAAGGGACTGCAGCTGGAGTTTTTGGAGTTGCTGGAGGTGTTGTGGCTGGTGGCCAGATTATTATTTGACAAGTCAATAGGTTTGCTGAACCTTTGACTTGAGCGGAGTTCCACTTCTCTGCAACTCCTTTTTTATTTTGGCTGCGACTCCACTGCTGTGCTGCTGTTGTTTGCCACGTCAGCGGTGGATGCGGGGTCCTTCGACCTGCCACTGCCACTCCAACTGCAGTTGGGTGTCGACCAAAAGTCAAGTGCTTCATTAAAAATTGTTTCACAGCAGCGCAAAAAAAAAGGCAACTCTCTGGAAATGGCAGTAGAAAAATTGTAAAACACAAGAGGGAGTTCTGGGAAAAACAGAGATGAGGATTAAATTGGAAAAATATTCGGTGAAAAAAGAAGGTGGATATTAATTTGGGTTTTATGTAGAAAGAAGGTTTTTATGTGAGGGAATTTACGGTGGTGAGTGGAAATAATATTATGGTAAATTCTATGCAAATATGTGGGAAATAGTTTTTGTACTTTATTTTTACGGCCGGTTTTTTTTCCAATCAAATATCAAAAGGATTTCCATGTTTAATAGAGCTTTATTCAATCAAATGTTTTGCACATTTTTTTATATATTTCTTATTTCAATGAAATATCAAAATGTTGCAAAAATCTCTATAAAAACGCAAATAAAAGCCTTTAGACGTTCGTTCTTTTTTTGTATCCATACAAATAAGAGCAATACAACTCAATATAATTGTTAATTAATTGAATAACAAAAAGATGACTCTATCCCTTTTGAAAAAATGCTTTTGCCGCAGCACTGCAGCTTTCATAAATTCTTTTGCAAGTTCCACAGCTTCCATGACAACATAAATCATTTATTAGTTGACAAAAATTTCACTTTCAAAAGTGGACTCCAATGCCCAGCCCCAAAATGAAACTTAAACCGCTGCTGTGTGCTGTGTGTCCTGTATCTCCTATGGCGGCTCCTCTTTCAGTTCCGTTTTCCTTCCGAAACTAATCTGCTTTTGCTGTTACTCATTCTCCCATAGAGACAGAGGGGCTCCCTCTCCCTGAGAGAGAGAGAGAGAGAGAGGACTCTTGCTTTCAATGGTCCTCATCCACACACATCAATTATGCAAACGGAAGTGTGAGAAAAGTTGAAGAGTAAAACAGAGAGAGAGAGACAGAGAGTCCCTCCGCAAAAACCAGTTTGGTGGCTTGTTATCAAATTTTACAGCCAAAACCCCCACACACATACAAAAGTGTGGTGTGTGGCGGCTCCAGAGAAAAACCGACACAAGTCTCACCAGTGAAATGCAAACATGGCAGCCGAGAGATACAGTTACAAACGGAGGCGGCACACATGACAGCAAATAGGGAGATAGAGGCGGAGGGGCGCACACACGAAACGACACACATGACGTATACGTAATATTAGATTTGCATGCAAAATGCCATTAAAGTCATAGAGTTATCAGAGCGGGAAAATAGAGAAATGTGGACACAGGACAGCAGGAATAGAGTGGACAATTCAGCAACTGAGGGACAGAGCAAGCAGGCAGGCAGGCAGGCAGGCAGGAAGTGGAGCGAACAGTAGGACTTCTTGGCTTTCTTCTCCACATACCGTATCCCTTATCGCTTATCCTTTGTCCCCAGTTCATCAACAGACTGGAAAATCTCTGCATTTTATGACAATTTGTCTGGGGAGCCAGCACGCAATGGTTCTTCAGCCACAAATACCCCCAAACCCTTATCATGCCCATGGCACACACACACTTCACTTTTCAGTGAATTTGTAACAGAATTAAACGGAAATGGGAGTGGTTATGCAGCTGTATACGTGTTTGTGTGTGGCTGAAAAGCCCAAAAGTATTCAACATTCAGGCTGTGTTCACTGGAATGAGAGTGTGCCCAGAGATTGGCCTAATAAACTGTAGAACCGCAAACGGAAATTTGCAAGTGTCTGGCCCCCGAATTCCCATTTGGTAAATTTGAACAAATAGAGATGTAAATCAGTAAATGTGATGCTTTATGGCAGGCACTGTTTGTATTTTGTATGCACGAAAGAGGAGTTGGAGGGCAGATGTGATGGTTCTCTTTACTTTTGACTAGAGAATTGTTTGCGAAATTTTGTAGCTAAATAAGAGCTTATGTCTACAGAAATATCTGCTGCTTTTTACTGTGTAGAAAATTAATTTTTCCTTTCGAATGAGCGTGAAAAATAGGATTCTTGTGCCTCTTTTTGTCCAAGAGTTTTACTTCTTGATAGTTGATCTCCTCAACGATGGGATATCTTTCTGAATGAACATTTTTGGCCTTTATGCTGTACATTCTGCAGTTTCTCGAGTCTCCAGAGTTCGCTGTTGCATCTTTGATTTTTACCCATTTTCATGCCTTATTTGCCATTTTAATCACTTTGAAATTTCATCCGAAAAACACTCTCATAACTGAAAATGCATTTCCCGTTTGTCAATCACCGAAAACACCACCACCACCACCCAAACCATCCATCGCATGCCCCGAAAATTGCTGTCAAATTACGAGCTGCCCACACGAGACTAATGAGATTCCATTGCAGATCCACAAAATCGGAGAAAATGTATCCCTCGATGCTGAGCCGCGGCGGGGATGTGGAAATCGAGCCATACTATTGCCTGCCCGTGGGCACCAACGGCGTGTTGAGCGCCCAAATGGCAGCTGCTGTGGCGGCCCAAGCACAGGCCCAGGCACAGGCCGCGCAGGCAAATTCCGGCAACAATATGGTAGGTGGTTCCGTGGCCTGGAGCCAACCCACCTCGCCCACGCCCCTCAATCGTGGTCCCTTTGCGGCATCAGTGGCAGCAGCTGCTGCAGGGGTTCTATCACCCACTCATGGAGCGACCGCAGGAGCCACTGGAATGGTTGGTGGTGGCATGGGTATGGGACCCGGTCCTGGATCCGGTCTAACTGGCGGACATCGCCTCACCTATCCCAAGAAGAATGATGAAGGTAAGCGAGAGAGAGAGAGAGAGAGAGAGAGAGAGAGAGAGAGATATGCTGCCGTCGGGGCGGGCATTAAATGCAGATTAATGTAACATTTCTATATCCTCGCAGTGCACGGCAGTGCCGCATCCCTGCTGTCGGGCGGCAGTTCCCTTTACGGTTCCGCGGAGGAGCGGCAGGCCCACGAGATACGAAGATTGAAGCGCGAACTGCAGGATGCACGGGACCAGGTGCACAGCCTAAGCAGCCAGCTGTCAACCAATGTGAGTACTCCAACGAAATGGAAATGGATATGTGGATGTGGATGGGACATATGGTATATATGGGAATGGAAATGAGGCTCTTAGGCTTAAGCTCTCTCTCTTCGTGAATTATGAGTGCATTCCGTTTGTGTGTGTGTGAATCCTTCTGCTTGGCCGCCCTTGAATTCCATGAATACGCGTCGCAAAGTTTTCGCTTTCACGTCACGTGGAATGATTTAGCCAGAGATTCGTTTCATATATCATGAGTGTTTAGACGTAGACAAGGTTGGGAGCTTTATGCGAAAAATAACTTCCAAGAAAACACAAGAAGGCTTTCAATTGATAAATTTTGTAGTTGCAAGCGCTCTTTTATTCAGAGTATTTCAGTGTGAATGCATGAGGATTGTCATTGTCTAGTTAAACTAATGCTTTTGTTGAGAGACTTTGCTATATTTTCTATTATTTCATGGTTATTTGTATTCAATCTTTCGTTTATTTGTAGTCTTAAATATCTCTCGATTCGGTATACTTCTAAAACAATTAGTAGATTCTTCATAATTGGGTACATAAAAATATTTAATAGGCATACCTTCGCCTATCTGGAAATTCTTATATATGAAAATAATTGGACGTTTAGCTATTTCATAAATAATGCAAAACAATTAAAAATTTATAACATGAAATATCCAAATGCTCTTCCTTTAACACCAAAATTCTTGGCTCCATTTGATTTGGGAAATTAAGAAAATCTTTTGATAGAAAATAAGTCGAATATTGACTTCATTTTATGCTTAATTCTGAGCTTAACAAAGATTTATGGATATGGATTCTGTTTTTGCAACTTCAAATTAATTTCAGCATAATAATATACTCCTAGTTTTCATAGACATTATATTTGTTTTTTAATGTTCTTGGAACTATATTATTATTTAATTATTCCTTGTTTGGAATTATGTGTTAACTCTATCGATACCCTATTCCTTCCAGAAATTATCCACGAGAAATTAATATATTTCCCTGGATTTCTTTAGTGATATTTTCGCCTTTTTATATTTCTCTATAAAGATTGTGAATTGGATGAGCAATTTCCATCCTTTTTCATAGATCTGATTTCTTTATTCCACCCAAAAGTATGCTATGATAAATCCAAATTAAAATGCACTTTTCGAATGCAATTGTCATGCAAATAGGAAACATATATTGTTGGGTATAATTTAAAAGAGGCCGTGCCTAATCTCTGCCACCACATCTTGCCATAGTTCCCCCATCATCATTGTCATCAGCCCAGGAGTCCATTAATTCAAGTGGTTACGCCGTGTACTTTGTGGCACAATTTACGAGGTGGCAAGCAACCAAAAGCTGCTGCGCTGCGGCAGTAAAGTACCTTAAAATGTGCTGCTTTTTGTTTGTTTGTGTGCAACATCTCCGTGCCTCTGATCTGATGGCGTGCCAAAAAGTCTTGGGTGGAAACTGCTTTGAGGGATTCATTCATTCGCTTCGCTTATCATGGAAGTCAGCTTTTGCATTCAACTTTTCAGCTTTTTCCGCCAAGTTGCCTCCTGTCATATCCCATTTTAGAGGCTTCCTTGCGAATGTACGTATGTAGTAGCATCTTTGTGTGTGTGTGTGTGTGTGTGTGTGTGTGTCAACAAAAGTCACGAGGGGGGGCAAGTGTCTGATAAACTTCCGCGGCAGACAAAAGTACACGCTGTGTGTTGAGGGGAGGAGGGCATGGCACACACAACTTTTGCCTACTTTTGGGTGACATTTTTCTCTCATGTGATGACAGGGCACCACCGGGGCCCCTCCGAAGTAGATTTCATTTACGAAAAATTTACTTGTGTAACAATTTTCATCTCAAAATAAAATAAAGTTTGAATTGCATTCCATGCGGAGGAATGGGGTGGGGTGGGGTGTTGTGATGGTGATGGTGTAGCGCTCTATTATGGTATTTTATGGTCTGTCTACAATGTTGAATGGCTATAAAGTATTTTATGGCCAGAGAGTTCCCCGGAGTTCTCCACTCCACTCCACCCACACACACACACCTTTCACCATCAAATTTATCGAGGCCAGACAGGCAGACGGTATAAATCTTTTATGTCTTGCTCACTCCCACACCACCCCCTACTCACCCCCCTATTGCTACGCCCACCTGATGGTTAGGTGTGGGAAAGTCTGGTCTCAAGGTCAAGCCCCATAGAGGTACGTGCCAATTGCCAGCAAATCAACCTGATGGCCAGATAGATGGATGGATGGGAATTTCGATGGAAACTTTAAGCCGATTGAAAGTTTTGTTTCTTCTTTCCCGTCGAACTTTTACCAATTTCCTAGTGCACTCAAGTGTGTTGGAGGCAGGTCATTCATTCATTCAATTGCTGCTGCTGCTGCTGTTGCTGTTGCTGGTGTTGCTGCTGTACTTGTGAAGAGTTTCATGTCAATTTTTGCCAGCATTTTTCCAACCGAACAGAACAGGAACCAACTTTCCGAAGCCATAAAAGTGCACAACAACAAAAGTCGTCGTCGTCGTCGTCGTCGTCGTCGTGCAAACCGGGGAAATAATTGCAATAAAGTTATGTCTGCTCAGAATTTTTCATTCTTTTTGCTTTGGGCTTTGAGTATTTCTATGATTCTTTCGCTGAGTCTTTCCCTGACTCTTTCTGTGCGACTCCAACGCCTCATGAGCAGAGCCATGATCTGGTGTGGTCTGGCTCCGGTTCGAGGTTCGATGCTGTGGATTACTATACCATAAGGTGGTGTGTTGGGCCGCTGGAAAATGGGTCGCCATGAACATGATTTATCTCTTCGAGTGTGTGTGTGTGTGTGTGTGTGTGTGTGGGCTGCTGCCAGTGCCAGTCCGAGTGAAATACATTAGCTGCATCGTATAATGCGGAAACTTGAAGTGGAAAATTAAGTAGTGCCTGGCTGCTCTTTCTCTTATGAAATGCAACACTTTTTTTTTTTGTCTACTCTGCTGCTTTCCTTTTTCAATTCAATTAACTGTGCAAATATGTGCATAATCCTACCCCACCTCCTGCAACTATAACAAATAAAAACTTTTAAATGTTTTCAGAAGTTTTCCTTCTGTGTTTTTTTAACAACACTTTTTGGCTACTTTTGTTAGCAATTCGGACGGGGAATCCTCTTCTCCTTCTTCTCTTTGGTTTATAAAACTTTTTAATTGCCCATTGACTTTGATGTCGATTTTCGTTTTTATGTCGTTGGGAGCTTTCCTTTTTCCCTGCCTTCCTCCCTTCCTTTCTTTTGTCTTGGGCAAAGTTTTGTCTTTGCGTTAATTAAATTTTCTGCCATGGATAATAATGGCATAAATGTCGATATGACTGCCTGCCTGTCTGTCTGTCTGTCTGCCTGCCTCCCTATCGATCTCTATTGGCAGTCTGTCAGCAGTTTTGCCGCATATTATTTGCTATTGGATCTCTGTCTTTTCCCCTCCCCACCCCTTTTTTTTTCTTTTATTATTTCTTTATTGACAGACGCCACACAGTTTGTGGAGGCTTCAACGTCATGAAATTTCACTTTGCGGTGTACGAACTGAGGCTTCCATTGGTTTTTCATTGGCTGAAATGGTCGGTGGGGGGTGGGGGTGGTGCGATGAGGAATGATGTGGGTGCTGTGCAGGAGGTGGCAGGAATCTGACAATGCAGTTTCGTGCACTTTTTGAAATGCTCTCGAGGATATGTACTGCAATATGTGTACCTCCCCCGCCCATCATATGTGGGTGTGTGTGTGTGGGAGGAGGTGGTGGGGGGAATGTGTATGCGGGTGAGCAATTGTTGGAGGATGCTTGGCATTTTGGCATTTCGTTGTTTTTCTGCTCTCTCTTGAGTGTTGAGAACTTTTGTTTCTGATGCCTGAAAATGCTGGGGTTGTGTGAGAGCTTTTTAAGTGTGTTTTTATTAGAGTTTTTTGTATGTTGAATTTTTTTAATTAAGAAATGCCTGCTAAATTAGAGATTGCTTATTGATTTAACTGCAAAGTTTCTTTCCCTTTATATAAAAAAAGACAAATAAATAAATTAAAAAAAAAGACAAAATTTATTTAAAAAATAAATGACAAAATTATTATTAAAAAAAAAATTATAAAAAAATAAATTATTTATATAATTTTAAAGTAAAAAAAAATTAAAGCAATGAAAAATAAATTGATAAAACACTTTAAATTAAACTAAAAAAAACTCACTTCGATCCCCGTTACTTGCAAACTTCGTATAGCGAACAAACAGATGCCGCTCTTCTGCAGCTGCAAACCGCATATGCTGAAGATAGATTTCGTAATATATCTCCCCATTCCCATGTGCCAATATTGCTTTTATTCCCTTCTAAGTATTTCCACCTCTTTCAAGTGTTTGTTTCCATTCAAAACTCGAAACCAATTAATGAAAAATAGAAGCAAACATCTACCCACTGTATTCTATACAATTCCATTGACAGCCATGAGTACGAGTATTGTAGGGCGTGTTCTATGTTCCCCAAACACAGTCCTCACTCATTCCAACAGATAGATAGAGAGTCATCTGGCATTGCTCTCTCTCTCTCTTTCTCTCTCTGGCTCTATCTCTGTGCGAGATTTGGCGCGTGTATTTTGGCGCTTGAGGCGATCTGCACTTTAATATTTTTATAGTTATGCTTCTTTGTCTTATCGCTAGTGGGTTTCGAACGGTGGGGTATGGTGTGGTGGGGTGGGGTGCGGTGCGGTGCGGCGGTGTGGCACCATCACGCTTTTAATGTTATTACATTGGCATGCATGAAGTCTGGTTCTTTGTATTTGTATCTGTCTCCCGTCTCTTGCCTCTCTTTTTCGGTCACTTGGGTCAATTCCGAGTGCGTGATAAATGGCCGCATTGCGTGGCTCCCGGACTCGAAACATGGGATTGTCTATCTCCATCTCGTTCTTCCTACTTGTATCTGCATCTCTTTCTGCTGTAGTTTTTTCTGTGTTGTGGTTTCATATTTATGGTCAATGATAAGATTGCTCAATTGGGGTTTCTTTAACATGAGAGGCGTGAGGCATGAGGCATGAACACAAACGCAGCTCTCAATCTCTCTCTGAGCTAAAAGCTGTTTAAAGTTGATGTAGGTTCGGAAGTTTTATAAGCTGCTTGTGGTTTTATATACACACACACACACACACTACATATATAAAAATATATATATGTATATTTGTATTTGTATCTGTTTCAAGCGCATTATGAACTACCATAAAGCTTAGCCAGATAACAAGGGCCACGGCACGGGGCACGGGACTCGGGGCACGGAGCGAAAGTTGGCATCCGAGGGAGTGGAGTGCAAAGTCGGGATACAGATAGCCCAAAGGGCTGGGCTAGGTTGATGTTTATTTGGGATTTAGTTTGAGTTAAGAGTTGAGCAAAAGTAATGCAAGTCTCAGAGCCATGCAATGGCAGAAGATTGAAGCTAAATGAAGATGAGAAAACGTTGGGGGAAAAGCTAAAGCTTAAAGAATTCGGAATTACACACAAAAGTGTGATTTTTCTGCCGCTTTGCGACTTAATCAGTGAATCAGCAAACTGAACAATCACCTAAATAGTTTAATGGCTTTGCTCAATCCAAGTTGATTGTCTTAAGTAGCGCAAATTCAACTAAATTCAAGGTTTAAGTGCACAACTATGTAAGTTCCTTATGTCACAACATACTTCCTGGATTTATTATTATTATACCAAAAACTAATGTCCACTTATTTTCTTGTTCTTTTCTTTCTAGGTAAGTGATTTGACTTTCTTTTCTCTTTATATAAATAATGATTTGGTATGTACAACAAGATTTGATAAAAACTTTAAGATCTCTAATCACAAAAAAAAACTACCCAATAATCTCAAAAAATCTAGTCCCTACAGTTTTCTATTGATCGTTTTATTTGCAATATTTCCATATATCGAAAAATCGAACAAAAACTTCAGCTGTTTCATCAAAAACCACATTCGCATGCCTTAATACAAATCTGCCTTATTTATTCCACTCGCCTTGCCCCAATCATCCATCATTGGTCTCCCTTCCAGCACTTAAGCTCCCCACCAAAAGCAAAACTCCAACTCAGAAATCAATTGCTTGGCTCTGCCATTTACTAATAACCCATATCGTTTATATACGCCAACAGTTTAAGCCCGAAAAGCATTCAATCCAAACCCTAATCCCAACAATCCGCACAATTTCTGCTGATACCAATGACTTTTGCCAGGCAGTTCCAAAGACCAATAACCCCCTGACTTTATCTCAATTTTTAGGGGATAATCAATCATTTTTTTAGCCATCGCAAAAGTTTTTACATCTTTATTATTGTCTGCTCTGCCAGTCCTTGTCGCGAATTTGGCGGCCATTGTCGCTGGTACAATTTTTTTGTGGCGCCACATAGTCTCGCGCCAAAAATAAATAACGCCACGGGGGGGCATAAAGAGGCTGTCTCACGACTTTGTCCTTCACTTTGGTCTTGCGACTAACTGCAAACACACAAATTTGCAATTTTTTCCACTTTGTTGTCGATGTTGTTCAAGTCGTCGTCGTCGTCATCGTAGACGAAGTCCTCGCCACACAGGAAGCTGCGTCTGTAATTTTTTTTTTTTTTTTTGCCGTTGCTTTTTGCATAGTTTTGAAGTCATCGATGGGGCAGATACGGAGACTGCGGCTGCGACTATGGCTATGGCTACAGATACAGATACATATGCGTACGGTACGCAGTGTCGCCACAGTGGCGCCTCACTTTGGTCCTGCAGGATATATATTTTATTGTATCGGCTATGGGGGCTTGCCAGTTGCCCTACGTGATAGAGAAGTGGTTACAGGGGACGAAGCTTCTATCGATTAAATGCGATTATATGAGATTTGCAGAACACTTTTCTAGAGTGCAATTTAAATAGATTTAACTAAGTATAATTTCAGAATGATTTAAATATGGAATCTGAATATCTGAAATTGATCAGGAAAACCTAAAACAGAAAGAAAATTTCACTATTTCTGATCTGTAACTGTAAATCAATTTTCTTTAGGATTCGAGTCGAATCTTTTCTAAAAAATATTTACTTTAAACTTAATTCCTGTAGATCTGTATTTTCCTATAAATTTAAATCTATTTTTATATAAACTCTCATAAGAAAATATTTAGTTTCACATCGCCTAGACTCCGGGGCATTTAAATTCTCCCTCTTCTGTGGCTCCTTGAAAATGGGATCCCCACTATAATTATGGTAATTGATTTTTTTCACACGCCTTCCGATCCACATACAGGGATCTATCTTCATTGTTCCTTGCGCTCCACCGGAACTTGGCTTCGTTTCGTCCTCCAAAATCGTATTCGTTACACCCTTATGTGCCGTAGCGCCCCTCCGGCTACCATTAGTCCCGGCTCTTAACAATTTTCGAGCATCCACCCACCCCTCTTTGCAGCCTTTTCCCCGTTTTGTTTTTCCGCTTTTCCCTGTGTGGATTCTGTTATTTGTTTTGTCGCCATCGCTGGCGCTGCCGACAAGTTGGCGTCATGGCAGCTGCTGCTGCTGCTGCCGCAGTTAGCGTCGCAGCAGGCAGTCGCTGCCAAAAGGATTTTTGGAGTCGCCTTGGATTCGAGTGGCGCAGGCATAACGGAACAGTTCCGCAATTGGAGTCGAGCCACACGCACGCATAAGCCTGGCAACATGCTGGCAACAGGAGAGCGAGCAACATCAACATGTTGCTGATCGTTGAAGCGCGCTCTTTCTAGCTCTCTCTCTCTCTCTGTGTCTAACTTTTCCCCTCTCTTGCTTGTGGCTGCGCTCTCTCTCGCGGGCGCTACTGATCTTGCTCAACATTTTCATGTTGAATCAACATTTCAAATTCAACTGTCTGACGCGTCGCACGTATCTGCAGCTGAGCTCCGCGCTCGTTTGCCGTTTGCTGTATCTCTGGTCGAAAAGAGTATCCGTAACTCAATGCCGATCGCGTGTATCTGTAACTGAGCTACCAGCGGTACGTACCTGATCTGATAGTACGCCGCGCTACGCGATCGCCGCCGCCGTCTGTTTATCCAACTGATTGCTAAAGTGTTGCGTGAAGTGAAGATTTGTAAGCGAAATAAATCAAGCAAAAATAAATACATAAATTTCAAGAAATCAAAGGTTCATTCATGAGCCTGAGCCCCACAGATCTATAAATAAATAAAGTGCTAAAGCGCCTTTGGGGCCACCACCAAGTCAAGCCACAAATGAGAAACGTGTTTTTATGTGACGTGCAAAAAACCCAAAGAAACAAAAAAATTTATCAAAACAAGGGATTTCAAAAATTAATGAATAAATATGTGTACGGGAACCGGTCAGCGCAAAAGATTCTCCCCAAAAAGAATATCTGTACAAAAAAAAAAGAGTGTGCTGCTGACACAGAAAGATAACAAAAAAAATAAAAAGTTTAAAACGAGATAAAAGGCAGATAATTGATAAGCAAAAGTGAACAAACAATACAACATGTTGCAACAATTAAACATGAAGCGTGGAAGGTGGAAGCTGGGGGGCACAGCCAGGCCGCCAAGTCGTGTTCATTGCTAGGGAGCGTATCGTATACCATTTCCCAGACCAGACCAGACCAGATACCCAGATACCCCCAAAGACAACGACAACGACAACACAATCTCCACTCCCAGACACTGTCTGTAAAGCAGACCAATTCCCAGACTCTTTTACCCATTCTCTTGCGGCGACTCCTCCACGTAAAGTTACACCGAGAAGTCAGTCTTGGGGGTCCACAATAATTGCACAATCAGCAGATTACTTTATTGCCATAGGAAAATCTGCGATGTCAGCTGTACGAATGGAGTAGCCCCCCGCCCTCTCTCACACTCTTCCTCGCTCTCTGATTATTTGCTTCCACCAAAATAGCAACAAATTAAACAGACACCAAGCAGATTTCCATAGGTGGCAGAGTGCAGGCAGTGACGGAAGTATTTTCACGACGAGGGAAAAGAGGGAAATTCGAAGTGCAACAATGGCGAAATGGTTTAATGGAGCATGTCGAAATGAGTTTTTGGGCAAATTGTTGTTGAGTTCTACCGAGTACTCGGTATTTCGTGCATATGTGATGAAAAGCCTGCACATCCCATTTAAATGCAGAGGAGTTCAAGTGCCAGTGACGGTGGTGACGGTGGCTGAAAGGGGGGTAAGATGGGAATTGTTGAAAGAAAACTAAGCACAAAAAAAGAATGTTGAGAGTTGAAAATTGCGAAAATGGAAAGAAAACAACGGTTCAGCAAAGCAAATTGTCTGGGAAAATCAGAAAAAAATGTTGAGATAACTTTTTCTTATATTATCTTTAGACATTTTTTAGACGAGTTTCCGCAGCAACTTTCTAACCAGAAGTTAAGGCCAGACCCAAAAAACGTAACAGATAAGAAATTAATATCTGGTTTATCTTTATTCCGCCCAAAAAAAATTCATTTTATTTCATGATCTCACGTAGTTTCCATAGAAATGATACATCTTTGGGTGTTTCTTAAGCTTCCTCTACAAAATCTAAACTTTTTTCCCATTTAAAAATATTTTTAACACATATTCTGAATGATTTTGATCGCTCTCCTTGGGACTCTGCTCTTCACTGTGGATCATAAACAACATGTAATAGTTTCGAAACCATTTGAAACCGAAAATATATTATTTTATAGCTGGAAACTACTTTCAGAAGACCTTTTATGGGTACCTTTTTCTCTACGTGCATTATGCATGTCTGCCTATCATAAACTCTCCATAGCCCACACACTTTTTATAGCTTCCCTATATTGATCATATCGCTCTCTATCTCTGTCATTGTCACAGGCACCCTCGTATTTTACGATCCCCCTAAATGTCACCCCTAATCAACCCTCTTACCCAGGGCTCTACTCTGCCACTGTCAGATGCATTTGGATGCACGAGACAACAAACAGTAGCCTGACGACTGTGTGTGTAGCCTACACACAAATTGCACAAAAACATGTCAAGAGAGAGAAGAAACACAGCAGCAGCAGCAGCAGCAGCAGAAACAGAAACAGCTACCAAATGGATAATAAAAGACATTGTCTGATCCATTGTTGAAGTTTTTAGTTTGTTTTTTGGTTGCAGTTTTTGTTGCTTGCTCGATTGAGTGAATGGCGGGCTGATGGCTGATGGCTGTTCCACGAACAAATAGTTTAATGGAAATGCAGTCAGTCAGTCAGTCGGTCGGTCGTATCTGCTGCCAAATTTCACACATATTGACTTTTGGCTAATGACTTTTTGGGCTCGCAGCCGAAACAAATAAACAAATCAATCGGATAAGATCTGGGACTGTACTCCGGGGGCATCATTCCATTCCATTTCATCTAAAATTTCAGAGTAGTCTCTCCCTCGCATGTGGCAGCTGTCGCTGTCGCTGGCTCTGGCTCAAGGTGTCACCCTCAAGCAGGGGAGGAGGAGGAGGAGGCTGCCCCTGCCCTACCCTATGCGTGCGTGCGTGTGTGTGTGGCATGCGATCAATTATTTTATCGGGAAGTGAGAAAATTAAGGAAATTCCCAGCATTTTTCCACCCCTCCTTCGGTGTATCCTGTATACCTATTTTTTGGTTTTTTGTTTTCCGCTTTGAAAAGTCTTTTGTAATAAATTCTTATTAGAGGCGCCTCTCCTGCCCCTCGGGGCACGAAGCGAGATTTATGGGAGCGAAGAATCTTCCTTGGACAAACACTTTTTCTTTCTTTTGAGTTATTTTAATTGAAAGAATATTACGAATGAGATTTATGCGCTGCCCCCTGCTCTGCCTCGAAGATGAAGATTGATTTTTTGAGATGGCAAAAATTTTGCTGTGCAGAAAATTTTCATGCGCCGCTAATCAAAATTAGTCATGCCTGAAAAAAATGGTAGGGAGAGCCACACAGAGGGGCGTGGCAAAAAGAAAATTAGTTTTTAATTTGTAATTTTTCGCACACTGCTGGCACAGCAGCACAACGGCAGGCGTCACAACTTTGAAGTTGTTTGTGATTTCTAATAATCGTTTCTCTTTGAACTGCCTTCGAGAAAGTGTGAAAATGGCAAAGGAAAAGCCTCGACTCAACTCGACTCGACTCCACTTCGTTCAAGTTTTCCAGTTCAATTAGCCGCCATGGATCGCTGGTCCCACAGATCGCGCAAATCGCTCTCAGATCTCAAGAGTCCATAACAATTTCCGGCTGACAGTTTGATGGGCAATTTCTGATACACATGTTTCTGTTTTATTTTTTTTGTTCACTTCGTTTGTAGATCACTTTTTCCAGGCATGCCTTTGCTTTCCCTGTGGAGTGGAGAAGTCGTCCTCAAGTCGACTTCCTACTCTAGTCGATATTTAAAAGGCAGACAGCAATTTTCCACACTTTTCCACATTTCGAAATGGCATTGCCAACTGTTTGGCACCTTTTTCCACTGAGTGTTTGTCAAAAGGAAGGAAGGGAAGGGAGCGAAGAAAAAAACGATGTCAAAAACGTTTTTCAGATGCCGCCAAACAGTCTCCTCTCTGTGGGGCAGCTGTTGAGTGTTTTGCATTTTTCAGTGTGTGTTTGATGTAAATGCCATGTAAATATTTGATCAGCCCTACAGGCCCTAGGAGCAGTCCCGCGCCCGATAAACACATACGAGTATTTGTGTGTGCCCGTAGTAAACCTCAGAGAAACACTTAAAGGGAGAAGGACAGAGCCCATTCAGGGCAGGGGCAGTGGCAGAGGGAGGGTAAGGCGTCACTTAATTAACAGGCAAATTTTATGAAGAGCCAAGCCAACCCGCACATTCGATTCGTTTGCTACTGTCCCTGTTCCCTGTTCCCTGTCCCCGGACAGACCGGCAGGCTAATGACCCAATGGATCGGATCAATGTAGAGCCGAAATATAATCCCAGGCGCATGTCTGGCATGCTTAATGGAGGCGCTACCTGTTCTACACTATAGGGATATTTTATTAGATAAGAAAAAGGGTTCAAGGGTTCAGTCTGAAGTCTTCAGTCTGCTTTAATTGGCGGAAAAGCGGGAACAAATATTTGTGCGTGTTAAAGAAAGGAAATGATAATTATCAAAATGAGACAAGAAATTATTGTAGAGAGGAAATCATTAACGAAGAGAAAATTAGCATGGGAAAATGTAGGAAAACGTAAGAAATTTATGGCATAGAATTAAGTTGAATGAATGGTAGAAAATGTTATGTTAAAGAAGTGCTAAAAGATGTAGAAAGATGAACATGGAAGCAATAGATAAAGAACAATGGCGGAGTTTAGATGAACAAATTAAAGCACAGATTACAATGATATATTCAAAGTTATTTAAGCGCTAAATATATAACATTTATTTTTACTTTTTTGCAAGAAGAGCAAGAAGAGAATTAATTTCGAATTAAAATTTTAATAATTTAAAAATTCTTAAGTTGAGTAAAAACTAAATATATCAACCAAGAGGTTCTTTTTTATGAACGTTTGAGGTACAAGTAAAAATAAATCTATTACGGAAACTCTCCCTGCTTCGAAGGCTTAGTAGCAAAGGGTATTCCATTTAATATTCTTCCTTTTATTCCTTTTATTAAAGCACTTGGAAAGCATGATTACATCATGCCACAAAACCCATTTCCATTCCTTCAGATCTTCACATTAAGTATAACTTTTCACAATTCAAATTCCCATTCAATTAAATGCAACTCCATCTGAAGTTTCCTTTTCTCGCTGAACAGAGAACCCTTCAAGCAACTCCAACTAATATAATAATTAGGTAAATGGCTACCCAACCTTTTTAATTCAGGAAATTACGGAGGCAAGGCTGCTGCTGCTGCCCCTTCTGTAGGTTCTTTTACCCTATCGTTGCACCTTTATGTTGTCTAATTGGTGCTGCACCTTTGGCAACATGTTGCCTGTTGCAGCTGCCGCTGCTGTTGCTGTTGTTGCCATCAAATTGCAGCCGTCCTTGTGGCCTGACACTCAATAAACAGGCATTAATGTCGGCTTTTTGTCTACTTCTTTTTAGTAGAAAGAAACGCGACAAAGAGAAAGAGAGAGAGGAGTGGCGCAAGCAGAACACGAGGGAAGCAGAATGGAGCAGAATGGAATGCAACTCAATCATTAATCAGCTGCAACTAATATTGTGGCAGCTGCTAGATCGTAGCTCAGGCTCTGTTGATGCCCCCTTCTGTTGCTGCTGCTGCTGCTGCTGCCCCATTCCATTTTCTAATTGTAGTTTGACAAACATTGAACCCATTGAGCATCAGAGACCGACCTGCTCCACTTGATGATTGCAGTTCTTGGAAGGCTGCGCCATCTCGAACTCCATCTGGAACTCCATCGCTCGTTTTCCATCTTATCGCTGCCTTCCATTTAGTGCTTGAGTTTCCACAGAAGGCGCTCCCCTTCTTTGGGGCACTCTGTGTCCCCCCCCCCCTCTATTTGTCTCTTCAGTTTCTGGAATATTTAATTATTATTATGCCCTGAATTATAAGCAAAAGTCAGCAGAAGGAGGCAGGAGGAGGTAGGAGGAGGCATTAGGAGGCAGGAGGATCCATTTACCAAATTGTTCAAAGGGGAACTATCTTCCACTCTTCTTATATTTATCAATCATGGGGCAGTGGCTGTTGCAACACTTTCCTCCACTTGATTTACTCCATCAACGATCGATCGATCGTACGTGTGTAGTGGATGGTGGATATCCAGCAGACAATCCATCAATAACCAGACAATGTCCAGACAATGCCAATCGCATAGAAAGCATCTACCACTTCCACTCTGAATTCAACTTCCACTTGGCTGGAAAATTTGCATAAAAACCCAAAACCGAAAAGCAACGAAACGAAAAACAGTCGAGAAATCTAATCAAAATGATTTCCAGTAGAAAATTGGACTGGGGGGCTCTCTCTCCCGCTCTCTCTCTCTTCTCTCTTCTCTCTGTACACAAATCACGTCAGCAGACAATTTATCAGACGATGAGAGAAGCGAAACCTTGGGGGTCAGTGCTTCGGCTTTGAATGCTCGAAGGCTAATGAAATGCAATTGGAAATTTATTGGTTTGCATACGGATAGAATCCCCTAATATACCCCCACCCCACCCCCATACTCTTCGTGGGAAGGCCCTACCGATCTCAAACTGGAGTTCCACTTGAGTTTCATTCGTAATTACAATTGCCACAGAAGTTCTCTGGCTGCACTGCACATCTGTGCAACGGCGACGAGACGTCGTCCACTTGATGGACAACACAACACAACACAGTACCAGAAATTATTATATATGTATACACAAAACAATGACGACAACTCCACATCACTCTGTCTGTCTGTCTGTCTGTCTGCTTGTCAGAGAGGGACCTTCTCTCTGGTTATTCGTGTGCATGTTGCATGCAACATTTGTGCCTGTGCCTGTGCCCTGCCTCCCTTTAACTCTCTTGTTTTGTTGATTATGCTGATGAGTTTTCCCCCCTCCATCACTCTTCCCCCTTTCACTGTCTCTCTCTCTACTTATTATTATATCTACAGACCCCCATCTTCATCGCTAATAATAATAATGAAAAACTTTTCCCCTCTCTTTCTCTGTCTCTCTCTCTCACACTCTTCTTTATCGTGTATTATTTGTTTTTTGGCTCTGCATTTTTTTTCGGGGCAATGGGCTTTGGGGTTAAGGGGGTTCGGCGGTCTCTCGACTTTGTTTATGCCCCCGTAACATGCATCCCCAATGGACAATAATACGACGAGTGTACGAGCACTCGTAATAGTTAGACAAAAAAAAGCTGTGTCTGTGTCTGTGTCGAGGCATCTGAATCTGTAGCTGTAGCTGTAGCTGTTGTGTAGGTGCCAGCAATCCCATTGTAACATTTGGCAGAGGCCTCGCCGTCTCGTGTCTGCTTAGAGAGATGAAAGATATGAGAGTGGGTTTTTTTTTCGAGAGGTTTAAAGCGGAGTAGACAAATGTTCTTAAAGTGGTAAGAAAACGTCTTGGAAAGGTGGTTTGTTTTTGGTGGAATTTCTTAAGAAATACATCAAAATTTAACCCATAAAATTGCACATCAGTTTCGTTGCTATAAATTGTATCTAAAGGCTAATAAAACTGCTGTTTGATTAAGATCTTGAAGAGTAGAGAAGGAAGCAATAAAGAGTGTTATCAGATAATTATTTTGGAGGCATATAAATTCGTCAAAGCTTTATATTTATTATTGAAAAATTCTCTGAAGTTTTCTCTCTTAGAAAAAATAGTTTGGCACGGTTTTATGTCCGTTAAAATTGGTTTATATACCAATATATATCCACAAAAGTAGCAAATAAAATAAAATATTCTATAGAAAAATGCAATATTTTCCATACAAAATGCTTCAAAAAGAAAGGCATGGGTATCCATTGCATCCAGTAACCAGATTAAAATTAGCCCATAAATTAGCATCACTCTTTTCGTTGTTGCTATCCAAAATCGTATTAAGTATCTTTAAGCTTGCAAAGCTTGAAATCTCTCCTCACTGCCGCCTCTCACTCTTTATCTCCAACGTCTATCACTTATTTGCTGCTCTTGCATACAACCAAAAAAATCCGCTTAAATTCACAAATTCTCCTTCTATCTCTTGAGATAATAAACACTTGAAAGGGGGGGGATTATAGACTGCAGACTTATCTTCATCATTAAGCAGACATTATCTGTGATTTTGCCGCATTAGAGATGCTTGTTTTGAGCCATCTACTGCGACTGGGAGGGAGGTGGGGAAGCAGCTCTTGCTTCGACCTTCGTTATGCAATTGGTTTTCCAGTCCAGCAATCAAATGCAATTGCCAGCGTCGCATCTCTGCTGGGCGGGCACTCAAGTAACTTTTAATGAAATGCATTAAGGCTCGCCTCGTTTATATAAAAGATCTCTCATATGCTCGAGCAGATTGACGCAAAAAACTCATTTCCCCCCATTGAAAATGAACGAAAAAAAAAACCCTCTCGAGTTACATGCCTAATGTTGTTATATATATGAACACGATATACGATATATGAAGCCTTTGCTGGCATAAGAAAAAAAAGAAAACTTAAATTAGCCTCAATTGTTTATAATTTCCACAAAAGCGCTTATGTGCTTCAGCTGGCTGTCAAGTGCTGCTGCTGCTGCTGCGTTGAGTGAGGAAGTGAGTGGAGTGGAGTGGAGTGGTTTTGGAGGAGGGTCTGTCTCGGTTCAGTCGAGATCTCTCATCTTAAGACCGGTTCCACCCGCTAAATAAAGTTCCGCCGAAAACTTGGACAGAGGCTTCAATGCCTTCCCCCTCTCACACAGCAGGTTTCGTGTCTAATTAATGCACTTCGATAAACGTCAGAGTAGAGATACAAGATACAAGAAAAATATATATGAGCAGCATAAATGAGCAGCAGCAGAATGTGCGCTGAAATTCTAAATACCCTGCTGCCTAGGTTAATCCCAGTGCAGGTATACGTTAATAATGCTTAATCTGGGCTAAATATGATTGGATTACCCCTTGAAACCCTTCAAACCCTAAGCCATACCTTGGGCTGCAATCTGTGAACATTTTGTTGGGTTTTTCTGCAAGGGATTTATTGTAGGAACAGCTACATTTATTTATGATTTAGTGTTACAATTTCAAAGGTTCGACTTTCGACTTGAGGACTGACTGAACCACAATAAAGATTTTGTGCAACGTTTTAAACGGATATATTCTTTAATAAAAAATAAATAAATACAGAAACAGAGACTTTATCGCGTCTTATACTTTTCCACATTTGTGCCAGTTTTTTTTTTTTAATTTTTAGCACACAAATTTAGTCCAATTAACGCAAATTTTCATCCCAATGCACTCATTCTTTTCTGAACGTTTCATATGAGGTTCGAAATGGATTCATGGAGTTCTCTAGTACCTATAATGATTCCGCCTCAGATTCTGAATCTATATATTTGTTGCATATATTACGAGCTTCATTTTTCTTTTATTTGGCTAACTTTTGCTTAAAATTCTCCTCATTTTTCCACGCCTTGCCAAACCTCTTCTCAAAGTCCTAATACCCTCTTCAAGAGCAACAAGATAACTCTTAGTTTTTTGTAGATCGCCTGGCGCTCCCTTTTCAAGACTTTGTTTTGTTTTTTCTTTTACTTTTTGCATAAATACATAAATTTATTAATTTTACGATCCGAGTTCACTCTGGGCGATAACCGTTCGATGATAAGCCCCAAAGGCAACCCAAAAAATTCAATGGAAATAACTTTGGCAATGCTTTCAGGCGCCGCCGCCGCCGCCGCCGTTTTTGCTGCTGTCAACGGAAATATATGTTTCCAACGTTAATTTCTATATAAAAATGAAATACGATCTATAAAATACTTTAATGCCGGGGCATTAAATTGTTGTTGTTACGCGTCTATATTATTATTAATTATTATGTTTTTATAGTTTTTCTACACACACACACACACCTTAAATTATGATTGGGGGAGCAGCCTTCTTGAGCAGCAAAAAATTAAATTATACACAAAAGCCCATTGAGTGCCTGTCAAATCTAACACCCAAACGAAAACCAAAACCCAAAACCCGAGAGGCTACTTAGCTATGCAGTTGACAGCTCTCCAAGTCATGAATTTTTGTTTGTGTGCGCATTTTGTTTTTTGTGTGCTTTCAACCAGTTTTTGGCATTGAAGTGGCGTAGTAGAATTTTTCGGATATTTTGCCTGTGACACAATTAGCCAACGAGTTTTTTTGTATTTTTTGCGTAGCTTTGAAATAATCGATCAATGAAGTGTCTCGAGAGCAACCCAATGTCAACAACATCAGCAGCAGCAGCATCATCATCATCAGTAAAAATAAAACGTATCGTATAGTAGTTTTGTTGTTGTTGTTGTTGCCAGACAGAAGACGACCCCCAAGACAGCATAACAGAACATGTGTTGAGTTGATCTCTTGATCGCTTTAATCATTGCACGTAAATGCATTAATCAGCCCACAGTTTTCAGACACTGAAATGTCACTCATTATTATTACTTTTATATAATTATTTTCTTCTACACACAAATTTAAAGCAATTTCCTTTTGAGATTCGAGCTCAATGATAAGACAGCGCCCCAACAGCCAGCAGCAGCCGCGTTGTCTAGACAGTGCCTCTGTGCTCTAGTCTGTGGTCTGCCTCTGCCCACAGGAAAGAGCACCCAAAAATCTGTGGCAGAGACAGAGAGACACAGAGAAAAGGTGGAGAGTCAGCGGACTGACAGACAGACAGACACTCGCGATAAGGCGATGGTTTTTTTTTTTGGTTGGTGGCTTTGCATTTTGGCGAAAGTTGTCAATGCTGCTGCTGCTGCTGCTGCTGCTGTCAAAGGTGCGTTACAGATAAACCAACAACAACAACAACAACAGCAGAAAAGAGGGTAAAAAATCGTTAAGAAAAAGAGTTAATAAAAGAAAAACGCCTCCGCACAGGAAATCAGTCTGAACTTTTGGCATTTCCAGGCGGCCACAAAAGTTCATCGTACATAAATGCATACTCGTATATTTCTCTTGAAAGATATACACGAGCAGATACTATAGACTATTAAATGCCAATGCAAACTGCAATTGCATAATAGAGAGAGAGAGAGAGAGCTTTGATTTTTTTTGATTTTCTGATGCCCTGTGGGTGCTTGAAAATTTTGACAAAATTTTGATTTATATGCGCCTTTTATTTTCGAATCAATTTGCACGATTTGAGTCGTGGTTTGATTGAAATTATTGACTGGTCCAGTGGCTGCGCAACTAAGGATTTTTGTGGCTGTCAAACTGCGGACTCCGTGCTGGCTGCTCTGAAACTTTGGGACGCAGCTGAGAAGCTCTCAAAATGTTACTCGAGAACTGTAGCCTGAGTTACGCTCAAAACTCCTAGCCGTAGCTGCTCTCAAACTGTAGCCTAAGGCTGTGTGACTCACTTCTCTGCCACTTTTGCTGTGATTTTGTCTTTTGAAATGATTTTGCTTTGCTTTTTTTTTTGTGTGTTTTTGCATAGGTCATAAATATTGAGAGATTTCCGCATTGCCACTGCAACACTTTTTGTCGTCGTCGGTCGTCGAGTGAGTGTCAGCTGCAGCAGTGCTTATCAAACCGTAGATGGTGATTCACATTGTCATCTGAGATGCCTGCATTGAAAGGTTGATTGATTGCCACGATACAAACGCGGGCAGGCAGGCATCTACAATTTATGATACATATATCTATGCACATGCATACATATGTACCCAGTTCATGCATCTGTGTGAATGGCCTTGTGGATTGTTGGGGAATGGGTGTGGTGTGGCAATGTGGCATGGCCTATGCGACACAATCTTTATAAGCAGGACTAGAGTTCTTTGTTACCCCTCGACCCATGTAAATCTGATTGGTGATACTTTAATTCATCTAAAATCGTATTTCTGTTGCAATTGCAGCACTGTCTGGGTCTTTCTATTAAACTGCAATTTTTGTTTACCAAATTTAAAACAGTTGAAAATGTACTTGAAGCGCATTTTCGTGACTTTCCGACTTAAGTTTGACTTAAAACAAACTTTTTGGCTGCTTTTTGGGTTGACTTTGAAACTACGTTTAGTTTAGTTTCTTGCATTTAAAAAAGTTTTTGTTTGACTTTAAGGTTGGTAGCAGCACAGTTGCTCCCAAATGTGCATGCACACAGTGCATTTGTTGAAGGTTGAACGTGAAGATGTGGCCTTAAATTTAAAGTTCAAGCTGCAAATTTCACCAAAAAAAAAATGTAAGAAAAATCAATGTAAAAATGGTAGAAACTGCGCATAGTTTTATGGGGAATTCTCGAAGATTTCGAATTAGTTATTTTCCAGGTTTTTTTTTTATTTATTTTATTTTTTTATTTATTTTTTATTTACTAGACTTCGAAGTTCATTTCACTCCCAGCCCATTTTAAGTGTAGCAGTGTAATTCCTGTCTCAGATTCTGGTGCACTTACAACAACTGCACTTAACTTTGATTTTTCTGACATTTCTCCATTCCTGACACTCTCTCTGCAATTATTGCAGAACTTTAATTTTGTGTTTAATTACTTCATTCGCATTGAGTTGTTGTATTAAAATTATATACATTCCCTCACATCCTGTACTGCAGACCAGAGCCCACAATTAAAGTGGTTTAGCACTCTAACAGAGAGTTAGCAGCAGAGGGAACTTACTGTGGCATATACATAGTAGTAGATACCCCATGAAGTGCAATCAAAACAATTACAGCCAATTCACGCAGTGCTAAAAAGAGGGCAAGAGAGACAGAAAGAGCGTGAAAGACAGAGAGAGAGAGAGAGAGATTCAGAGAGCAGCTGCAACAGGCAAAATCAACAACAATAAAGCAGAAACATCGAAACGTTCGTCGTCTGTATATGTTGATGACATTAGAAAATTGTTGTTTATTGCATTTCCTTGTTATTGTCGGCAGGCCAGATCCGAAGTCAAGCCCAAGTCGCTCCCCAACCCAGACTCTTGGCCAGCAGCAGCAGGCGGCAGGGCAGTGCAGCTTTTTTTGTTTTTTTTTTTTGCGCCAGCAAGGCGCTGGCAACCAGAACTGTTCCTCCTTCTGTGTCTGTCTGTCTCACTGTCTGTCTCGCTCAAGTGTCAACGACTGCTGCAGGCCAAAGAACTAACAAACCAATTGACAGGCAGCAACAACAACAACAAAAAAAGGCTATAGAAATGGCAGCACACCAACATGGCACAAGCTTACACATAGCTAGAGATAGATACATGGCAAAGATACAGATACAAATACTCGTTTGTATGTTTTGAGTGCCCCGTTGGGTGTCAGTCGAATGTGTCAAGTAGTTGATAAAACTCATAAAATGTTTGGGCAAACGAAATATCAGAAAGATGAAACATGAAAATGCAGTTCCGGGTGGGAACTAATATCATGGATATATTCCTAAGGGTTGTGGGTTCAATTAACTATACTGTAAATTATGATTCTGTAATTTCTGTACAATCGATAGCTCTCGTAACAGCCGCCCCCCATTAAATTCCACTCACGTGCTACGCAATTTGACATTGAAAAGCAGTCAAATCCATTAGGTCTCTCCATCTCCATCTACTCGTAACCATTGTGCTGCTGCTGCTCCATTAAGTTGCTCTGAGGTGCGATAGTTTTTTTTTCTCTTTTTGGCTGTCAATCAGAAAACCCGTCATGTGAAATGGATGCTAATTAGGCGTTAATTAGGCGACTGAGCCATAGAAAATGAAACAAGTTGCCGGGATAGACATAGAAATTGAATAGGTTGAGGGACACAGCCACGATTCTCGCTCTTGCTCTGGGGAGTATTATCTGCGACTCTTGAGGAATCAACTCTAACTTTGAGATGGCAAGGCAGGGCAGGGCAGGGCCAGTTCATTGGACGTTCAATTTATGGAATCCATGCTTCAATTAAAAATGATTGATGCAAGCCAGGAATGGAGGGGGTAGGGACGTGGCTGCCCTAGCAATGAACAATAAACGAGTGGGGCAACAACATTAAACAAAATATATCTGGGTTACCCCCAGAGTCGAATCCAAATGATAAATTTGAATCCTCAATTTCGTTTCGTATCTGCCGCAGCAGCGATTAATCAATGTTTAAACTTTAAAGTGAACAACGAACAGCCGACGAAAACCAAAATGAAAAACTTGTGAAAAACTCAAATCGAAATACCGAAAACGTAAGAAAAAGAAAAAATCCAACGCGAAACGCGAAATGTCTGCTGCTAGCACCAGCAGTCGCCCGCCTCCATCGCCCATTGCGGCGCCCATTTATGATGGCTATGCCACGATTCGAGCGCGAGGTTTGACCCGCTCCTGCTCCATACGCGCCGCAGAGGTCACCGAGGCGGCTGCCGCCACACAGCCCACACCCCCCGCACATCATCCGCACATCATTCTGCAGCCACAACGCAAGAGAACTGTGTCGCTGCGGAGCAGCTATAGCCAGGGCAATGCCGAGGAGATCTATGCCCGTGCGAAGCCAGTGAGGACACCCACCATAGGCGGCGATCTGGAGCCCATTTATGCGAGCACCACAGCGAATTCTGTGGGCTTTCGACCGCTCTCCGATGCCAGCAGCTCCTCGGGCGGTGGCAGCATGCCCTGCGACTATCAGAATGTCAAGAAGAACTCGCGCTTCTCCCTGGACTCGCTGCAGAGCAGTGCCACGCCCAAGACGCCCGACTACAATACGGCGGGGGAGGAGGAGCACATCTTTCTGTACACGGCACCGGATAGCCCCAAGCGGCGGCTGGACAGCGGCCTGCGCAGCTCCTACGACAGCTCCGAGCGGGGCTGCTACTCGCCTCTGCCCAAGATCAGTTTCGATATGCAGGAACGGGACAGAGAGCGAGAGCGCGATCCGAGGATACGTCCGCCCACGCTGCGACACAATTCCGTGGGTTCCACGGGCTGTCGCCGACCCATGACGCTGTCGCTCACGGACGCGCCACGTTCGCCAACGGGCCTGCCACCGCCCGCACCCGTGCGCCGCGAGAGTCTCTATGCCAAGCCAAAGATCTATGCCACGCCGACGAGGCCACCGACCAGCACACGCCTCAATCTGTACGAGCTGCCGATAGTCACGCAGCGAAGCAGCAGTGTGGAGCTGCTGGAGCGATCCTACACGAGTCAGAGCCTCGCCACCATCGACCAGGACGAGCTCCTGGTGGTGCCCAGTGCCATGCCCATGCTCCCAAATGCCGTGGATCGGCGCTACCACACGCTGGGGCACATGCGGGTCAAGAGCATGGGGGCGGGTCTGCACCGCAGCCTCGATGTGCCCGTGGGCTCCATGCTGGACATGGCCACCGGCGGACACTGGCGAACGCATCGCGGCGGCAACAAGTCGGTGGGGAATATCTATGCCTCTGCGGATGCGGCCGTCAGTGATCTGAATCGCATGGCTCCGGAGTACATGGATCCCTTGGACTTTAAGATTGGCTGCCAGACGACGCTAAGGAGTAAGCCGCTGATACCCTGGTACGAGCTGGCCATCCGCAGGGACTTTAAGCGGCAGTCGTGTCCCCCAATCAGTGGGGGAATGGGAGTGGGAGGTCAACCTTCGCTGACATTGGCCGCTTCGCCGCAAGAGGAACTCGAACAGGTGATGTAAATGTTTTGATAACAAGCGATTGGTAATCGATTAAAAATCGATAATAAAAAAATCGATAAAAAGTATCGATAAAGTGTCTTTAAAATAGAATTATAATAGAATATAACTAGAATTTGCAATCAATATTTTCGATCTATACCGATTGATAACTTATCGATTATTATTCTTTTTATAGATAAATTAGTGCTATTATCGAAATGGCTGTAGATTTATTAATCGATTAATCGCTGAATGCATTTTACCTACTACAATGAATTATATGATTTGATAACTTTTGTCAATGATCTATCGAATATTTTAATACCAATCACCCCTATAAAATGGCATATAAACTGACCAAAGAGAACAGAGAATGAACATTACAAATTCGAATAAATTTCCTACAAATTCCGCCATGTTTTGTTGGTACTGTTATAAATTTCATGGTGTCCATGTTCTGTGTTCTGTGCGGTTCCTCCTGGTGATGATGTCTTCACCTGGCATGGCATGGCATGGCATGGCATTCGCTTCATCCGGCAATGGCATTACGAATGCAAGTCATCGAATATGGCCAAGCAATGTAGATACCAGCAGCAGAAGCATCAGCAGCAACCTCAACACACTTGACCAACAATGCCACTGCAACTGCAGCCAGCAAATACAGCAAATAGAAAATGCAACTGCAACTGCAACAGTCTGAGGCAGATGAAGCCAGAGGCAAGTACGACTGTCAGTCGCCGTTAGATGCTTTACCCACTGATTGATTTAATCAAACTTGCATGAGGAGCCTCTGGAGCTGCATGCCTGACTGCCTGCCTGCCTGCATTTGTCGCTTGTCTTAAGGCCTTTGGGGTGCTCCTTTGCTCTGGCTTTGGCTTTGGCTCTGGCTCTCTGCTCTCTGGCATATTAAATAAACGAACCACGCTGGCCCAAACGTCTTTCCCATTAGGTTCACGTACCATGGATTACACTGCTGCTCCTCGTACTGTTCCTGATTTTAATCCTACGACTATGTCCGTTGTGGTGGAAGCTGCTGCACCACAAACAACATCTGTTGTTGCTGCTACGAGTGCTGCTGTTGCTACGAGTGCTGCTGATGCTGCTGATGCTGCTGATGACCAAAACTGATGACCTGATTTCGCAGAACATGCAATTGATATGTCCACGAAAGAAATCGCCAGCTTTCAGTGCGGTTTGCTCAGCCATGGGAATGCCCTGCAAAAGGCAACACGATTGTTGATTTATAGACTGTGTTTTCTTTTTATAGATAACTCGGGAGTACTTGATACTTGTGGAATCAGTTTGGGCGAGAGAGATCATATTTCGTACATAACAGGCTTTAAAGATAAGAATTAGAGTGGAATTCAACACACAAAATATTAATGAATTATAGTAAATATCGAAGTGAAAGAAATTCTTTCTATATAAGCTATTACTCGATTGATGAATTAATCAATTGAATTTAATCCCCTTATTTCTGCCCAAAACCTGACCCCAATTAAAACCCACCAATACTCGATACGTGTTTAAGTGTGATCTGAATATTATACCAAAATACACACTCGATAGCCATTCATAAACCCCTCGATGCCACGATGCCACGATGCCTCGTCGATACCTTGATACCTGGCTCCTGCACATAAAGGCTGAGCAGCAGACTACACCAACAACAACAACAATTTCGTCGCCAATTGCGGGTCCAATCAATGTCAGCTTTCAAAACAAATAAAGTTGCCATTAATGCCGTTCGTTCGTTCGTTCGGTTCGGACGAGTACACTTTGGAGTACGTTTGTTTTTTATTTCTTAAGGTTTTTTTTTGTGTTTTTTTTTGGCGCGTTTTTTTAAAGCGGTTTTTAGACTTAGCCTCTGCGACGCCACTAGCTCTGCTCTTTTTTTTTTTAAGGCGTTTTTCATGTTTATTTCATGTTTATTTATGAGCACTAGCAGCACCAGCAGCACCAGCAGCAGCTGCCGCCAGCAGTCAGTCCCCAATGTTTTGGTCTGGGACTGGACTCTCTGTGTCTTGGGACTGCGACAGCGACAGAGCAACAGCGACTTGGGTTAGTAGGTAACTTGAGCTGTCGGCCTCCATCGAGGGAGTATGAAAATGAAAAGTGAAATTGTCAGTTGGCGTGTGAACAGAGTGGGGATTTGGGGGTGATGGAAATCGTCGATAAAATTAAAAATGATTGATAAATTTCGATGTGGTTTGTAATAGTTTGGAAGTTTGAAATTTTATTTGGAATAATTTTTAATAGTTTAAATTGAATATTAAACTTTTATTATTGTTTTCATAGGATTTCTGATCGATATTTTTCACGTTTTCGAAAATAAAAGTATTATTATTAAGCAATAATATATGTAAAACACAACATAATATTCCACACTATTTTTATTCCATAAGTAAGAAAATATTTATGTACGAATATTCCGTTCGATCAAAAGTCATCCCAGGTAGCTCTTACAGTTTAATAGTATTAGTCACAGGGCAGATAGATTCAGTAGTACAGTTTGAGCATCACTGACCATGTCATAGGTGAGATCAGAATATATCAGAATATAATTTGATTAAAGAGTTCAACGATGGGGAGCAATTGTTTGAATGCCAAAAGTTGATTGCTTTTAATTGATTTAATTTGTTTTCTTTTTTTTTTTACTTTTGATGTTTTATTTCTTCAATTTACATATTTGGCAATTACCAATAAAATACAATGGGTCATCGTTATGACAATGGTTCGAGGTTCGAGAGCAAACTAGAGTGGAAAGCAATTAGGGATGTGCTGTGCGAGGAATTTAACGATATTTATATCTATATAGAGGTAGAAAATGATTATAATTAAGCATAATTTTTAAACGTATATACTTCTATTATTTTTTTTTTTGTTAAACTAAACATAAGAGATATAAATTCATTGATATATATCGCCATATCCGTCACTTCTATCAATTCCTACATTTGTGATTAATGTGAATTTGATTATTATTATTATTCCATACAAGAGAAGGGGCAGCATAATTAATGAATGTAAAGTGCCTTTGTGCTCACAATTTCAATTCATTCAAGTGCTTCAATTGAGTGTTAAATGGCTGAAATCACATGACTGACGGCTTATGATTGTTAATTTTCTAATGGTTTCCGTACGGCAGACAGACAGGCAGACAGACAAATGGATGGATGGACGGATAGAAAGGGTAATGGAATGCTTCAGAAAATCCATTCTAAAGAGCAGTTCATAGAGTGTTAGGTTGCCCGCTTGATTTTCTGATGGATTGCTCCCACCTTTTAATGTAACACCTTTGGATGGAGAACAGAATTTATTAACCAGCAGTTTGAGGCCTCATTATGGCGCACAAGGACAGTTCATCAACCGTTTGTGTTCTACTTTCAAGTTCTCCTCTGTGCTCTGCATAATTAATAAATCTTTTGGGGCTGACAAAATGCCAACAAATTGCCAGCTTCAGCTCCCAGCTCCCAGCTTCAACTTCAGTGCGGCGGCGAACGGGCCTTAAATAACTTGTTGTATTTTTTATCTATCTGAAAATCGCTTATTAAAACCGTTTGCTCTATGATAAACGAGATGGCAAACTGGCGATTGGCCGGCGATTGTGTGGAGAGCGGCTGCCTGGCTGTCTGTCTGTCTGTCTGTCTGCCTGTCAGCGCGCGCTGAATCCACATGCAATATATTTGTATCTCATAGATACTCGTAGTAATTGCCACTGCCACGGCGCGTCGCGTTGCGCGTTGAGCGCGGCATTGCAGTGCTTCCAACAAAGAAACTGGTTGACTAACTGAATATCTGCAAATGCAACTACAACTCTTGAATCTCTATCTGCACAGTTAATATCTCAACTCCATCTGTTTCTCAACTGCAGTTCGTTTTGCTGTCAGTGGCAACATGACAGCTACATTGGATTTACGAGTACTCTGAGGCTTATTTTCAAACATGATTACCAAATATTTCTATAGATTTGTGTGTCCCATTGGGTAGAAGGGTATATTGTATGCCAGGGGAATGTATTTAATATATGGGGTAGAAAGAATTTTTAAACTAAAAATTAATATATTTTATTGATGAGCATCATTAAGGAAGTAGCTATATCCATTTCCTTGCTTGTTTGTGTCTTAAAAAATATATTTTGGGAGTGAAAAAGAAGGGTTAGACATCAGGATAGATAGGATGACATCTTTTCCATGCTATCTACAGCTATCAAATATGAAGAAAAACCCTGGCGTTGTGGATACTTGCTAAGTGTGCTATTAATTAAATATCTATTCAAATTCATAGCAATGGGATAAGTATTGTTAACTATTCTTGTTGTCAGAAGTACAAACGACATTTCCACTCATACTTGAAGGTAGCCCGTTCCTTGGTTCCCCGTACCCGATTAGCAGGCACATTAAAGTCGCAAGATCCATTGCTAATAGCATTCTTACTTGTTTGTTTTTTCTTTCTCCTACCAATTCTACCAATTGCATTCAATTTGTAATTAAATTATAAATATTTATAACTACATTCATGTACATATAATCGTATCGTAATAATCGTTTTAATATGCAAGTCAGCAAAAGCAAAAGTCCACCTCTGATCTTTCGGGGCACGTGTTTGGCTTGTATCGTACGAATAGTTTTTTTTTAATTTTTGTTGTTTTGTTGTTTCGGTGGGCTTGGACTGGGGGGTTTTTCTGTGTGTGTGTGTTTTTGGGCCCGTCACAGGTGGTGCTGCTGGTGGCTGAACAAACCAGTTTGTAGTTCTTTAACAGGGCTCCCAAAAGACCTACAGACCGAAAACGACAGCAGCAGCAAAAAAAACAGAACAGAAACACAAAAACAAAACAAAAACTTGTTTCCGACCGCAGAAACAACAAGAGGCAAGCTGAAGGAAACAACAAAAAAAAAAAGTGGCAGTGGCTGTGGCAGGAGATGCCATGCCACGGCCACCAGATGGATAGACAGAGAAATAAAGACGTGACCATGATGAAGCTTGTTTGTTGTGCGAGGAGGCAAAAGGACGAGTCTGTAACTGTCTGTCTGTCTGGCTGGCTGGCTGTGTGTCTCCCCAAGGAAATCAGCGGCAGTAGCAGCAGCAGCAGCAGCAGCAAAAGTAAACTCAAGTCCAAACCCAGAATCAAAACAAACAAATGAACACAAAACGCAGAACGCAGAACGCACAACTGAATCAGAATCGGAATGGGAAACCAAAGACAAGACCGCAAAGAGAAGGCGGCACGACCAGAGCCCATCAATTTCCCATTCCCATTGCACTTTTGTTTAATAAGCAACAAAGAGGGCCACAAATACGCGTACCTTACACAACTTTTCTCGCTCTGTCGATTTGAATTTTCAAACTCAACGGCAGGCCAACACAATTATATTATATTATCATCGAACAAACTGGTTGCATGCATCTTCATTGTCTGTTGTCTGTTGTCTCTTGTCTGTGTCTCTTGTCGAATGTCTGTCTGAACGTGCCTCTCTTGCGGCTTCCGGTCTTGCAAAGAAATCAATAAACCAAACAAAAAACGAAGAAGAAATGAAACCAAAGCAAAGGGGAAGCGTAGAGCACTTGAATAGCCATTGATCGTGTCACAGGGACACCCCAGTCATTGTTTTGATTGTTTTCGGCTTTAATAAAGGGATAAATTGGACACTGGACTGGCAGCACACAGAATGTGGAGGCCAGGGTTAATAATCGTATATTCTGATTGAGTTTGTGAAGCGATTTCGAAATGAATTTGTAGAGGATCGATTGGGTTTTGGGGGACTTAAAAGAAGTTTACAAATAATTGTGTAACAAAATTTGGACTAAATCGGATATATGGAAAGGGAATTTGGGTATAATAATTCAAAAGCAAAAATGGAGATACATAATATGATAGGTCTTATAGCTTTTTCCTGTGTTTAAAATTATGGAATAACTATTTAGACACTCCCATATTCAATACTGAGCCACACAAATGGGTTAATCTTTCGCTAAGCATATAAATGAATAAATGAATTGGAAACTCCAACGAAATCTCTTCCCATAATACCCAAAAATCCCACAAATTTCACTTTTCTTTATTAAAAGTTTATCTATGGAGATGCCCGTACGCTTAATCACTAAAAATACGCTTGTTAAAATAGCTTTGAATCTTTGTATGAGAAACATTTAAGCTCAAGTTTAATTAAACATTTCTCTGTAATCTGTCATTAAACTGCAAATCTTTTCAAATCTTGTATTGTACAGAAAGCAATCTTGAAATTAAATGCATTTTATAGACTCGCCAACTAATTTTCCTTTACCTTTCTCTGTCTCTCTTTCTTTGCAGGTAAGTTTTCCACATGGAAAAACCATAAAATGGCAAAAATCTGCAATGGGGGTAGCGTAAGTTTGTGTGTCGGGTGTTTTGTTGGCGGGGGGTGTGTGGGGGGTAGACCATTAGCCAAATGGCAAATTTATCTAAGTAGCAATAATTTTCTTTTGGCGGAGAGAATTTTCCGTACCGAGAGAGAAGCACAGCTAAAAAGAATCCACAATTGTACAAATAATGGGAGACTGCAATGCAATCTTCTTGATCTTTCACCAGCGAAGAGAGAGAAGAGCGGGAGAACTTCCAGCACCACAAAAAATACGAACTGAAACTGCAGTCAGTGGCCCGGACTTCAGTCGGAGGCTTTTGGCTGAGTCTGCGGCGGCGGTGGCGATGGCGGCGGATCAAAGACAATTCCACTCGGACTTGGATGCTGAATCGGTGGATTGGTGGATCTGTGGATTGGCTCCCCCGTTGTCCAAGATTTTTTAATGATGATTTGCTATTTTTTTTTTTGTATCTTGTGTTTCTTTCTGCGCACGCCCCGAGGATCCATCCCCTCTCTGTCTCTCTCTCTCCTCTTCAGTGACTTCTCTCCGCTTCGATATATATTGTATCTTTGTTTGTGTGAAACAATCAGAACGGATTAGTTTGTTAATCATTTTATTATGTGGCTGGGCAGGTCAGGGCAGTCAGTCGAAGCGAATGAGAAATCGAATTGAGATACAAATGTGATGTGGAAGGAATCTCGAAGACAGGAAATCTGCAAATGATTAAAGGAACACCGAATGGCACTCTATATATTTAAATGAAACACTGCTGCTAATTCTATGGCTAAAGAAGAGTTCTAGTGCTAGTTCTATGGCTATCAGAAGTACTAACTATAGAAAAGCTAATCTTATCTATGTGAAGTCTCCCCCCATAATAATCACCAAAGCCAAACACGAGGCTTCCACACTTCCTTCCATCAGTCACTTGAAAGGTCACTGGGGTTAACATCTTCATTAATTTCTGTGGAAAAATCCATCAACTTTGTAGATAGTTTATCTCTATTTTGTTTGCCCGCAAGGTTAAACTCGTCAGACCTCTGCACACATATTTTCCGCTTAAAATTTGCCTTTGGAAATTAATATGTGATGCCTCCAACGGCGGCCTAACCTGACCCAACCTCAAGCTCAGGCCGAGGCCTTCATCAATTAGCCATGAGGTAACCAGCAGCACCCCCCGTGCCAGGCCATGCCCTCACTCCCACACATCCTTGGCCTGAACTTTCACTCTCTCTCGAAGGCCGCGCGGATGAGCTGGAAAATATATATATGTGTGTGTGTGTGTGTGTGTGGGGGCTCATCAATCAACAAAAGATTTTCCTATGCAAATCAGGCAAAAGGCAGAGGCGGAGGCGGAGGCAGAGGCATGGCCCTGCATCCGCATAATAAATCAGGAATGGAATGAAAGCCATGTGACAATTGTTACAGTTCTTCCTGCTGCTCTGTCCCCTGCGCCCCCTCCTATTGCTGCTTTCATTCTATATAAATCCACAACAAAATATCAAGTGTTGCAGTGGCAGTGACAGTGGCAGCTTGCAGTTTGCAGTGGGCTGCTGTGGCAGATGCAGCGAGCTGTGGCACTGTGACACTGTGGCATATTATTCTGCTGTTTGTTGAGGGCACATAAATCATTGGAAAGGTCAAAGTGCACACGCCCACGGGCATGTAGCAGCACCAGCACCAGCAGCAGCACCCACAGAGATACAGATACAAGACACAGATCTCTGTACAAGATACTCTCGTGCAAAGAGAACCATTTTTGGCAACACATGGTCGCCTGATGTGTCTCAGAATGATTCAAGTGGGGGCAGCATACGCCTGCAGCATGATTTATGCAACATTATGTACGAGTACGAGTACGAGTACGAGTGTGTGTAGAAATGTCAACCGTTGGCTATAAATTCAACTCCAACTCCAAGACTGGCCACTGGCCACTGGCCTGGCGACCCACTTAAGTCAGTCGGTAATCAAAACGCCTCCCCCCCCCCCCCACCTACAACAGCTAATCGAAGGTCTAACCTTATCGAGGGGGAGACACAGACACAAGCGGAACTCTTATCATGCTGCGATAGCTGCCAACTATAGCTATCAGCAACTGGCGATTTTATTGTTGCACAACTTAAAGTTCGCTTTTGCGTTTAATTTTTGGAATGGGCTAAAAACTGTGAAACTTTTTTTTGTGTGTGGCTGGCTCTGCCATTGAACTTGAACTTTGTTTTGTGTCTGCAAATTGCCAGCAATAAATTCAGCAATGCATCAGTGGCAACAGCAGCAGAGGCTGCAACAGCAGCAGAGGCAACAGAAGCAGAGGCAACAGCAGCAGCAGCCGAAGCGCAACAGCCACATTGACAGTCAAATTAAAGTTTCCATTGCTGGCTGGGTGTACCCTGGACGAGAGAGACAGAGAGAGGGCATTATGAAATGATAGAGATGTTTGGCAAGCAACAAAAGCATAAGGCTTCCTTGAGCTTATTATTAGAGTGAATTTATTGGGGATTAAGCTTAATATATGAAGGGAATACTGCATATTTGTTGCTGCCTTTGACTACTAAATAATGTTGTTTTTTAATATTATTCTTTCCGCTGCACGAAGTGCACTTCGATCAAAGCAACATGATCGAGCAGGAGCACTTTATCGCAACTCAGAGAAATAAATGGAGAAATATTTGCCAATAAATTTGCCAATCGCACTTTAACCCTCGGAAACCCTCAGATCTTTGTCAGAAAAACTGCCTCGTTTTTATGGATCATCCAATCAAAGCGTAGAAATTTTAGCTATACAGAAATGAGAACAGAAATCATAGCCGAAAAAATATCAAAAGGAAGCTCGTAAAATATCACTGCAACCATTCAAATTAAGATCTAGCTACTCTGTTAACAGCTTCCACTCAAATAATTTGTATTAAAGGGTATCTCAAGCTTCGAGCAGCTTTCATCTCTTGAGTTTTCATGTTTTTTTGTAAGCGTTGCTATTGCTGGTGTTTTTTTTTTTGCGTTGGCCATTTAGCATATGGCCCCAGCGACTTGCTGCATTTTTTTTTATCTCTCCCTATCGCACTTTTTCTGCCTCTCTCTCTCTGTGTTTCTCCCTTGTACCCTCTCCCTATTGCACTTCCTTCTGTCTCCCTCTCTCTCTCTCTTTCTCTGACTGCGTGTCGCTAGCAGCTGATGCAGAACCGTTTAACGCTTCGTTGCCTTCAACGTGCAAATGAAGTGCAACAACAGCAACAGCAACAGCAGCAACATAACGCCCTGCCTGCTCCTCCACGCTGGTCACACTCTTACAGTTTGAGAGTCGCTGCTAAAAGGTTCGGACTGCCTGCTCAATGAATGGAGCTGTGTGTTTTGTTTAGGGGCGGAAGACAGCAGCATAAAGGAGGCAGCAGGCATCGATGTTTTGGGGGAATGTTTCTGCTGTGTTGCTTCTTAATTTTTTTTGTTCATTTCTGCTACTCTTCTACAAGCATTTCCCTTCTCCATTTTGCCATTTTGTTTCCCCCCATTTTATGTCTGACTTTTAGAGTTTTGGCGCGCGTTTCCTTTCATTGGGGAAACACTCACTCCAGCTCCCCCCCCTTTTTGTGTGTCTTTGCTTAAAGACACTTTGCTGTTGCTGTTGCTGCTGCTGCTGCTGTCCATTGAAGTTGTCTTTGTTGCAGTCATTAGGTTGAGTCTCGCTTAGTCGTCTGATGAATCATCAAGTGAGTTGCAATGCGAAAATGAAAGTTGAAAGGGAAAACAGAGGATGATGTTGCTGAGGAAGGATGTTTGGGGCTGCTAGAAAGCTAATGGTGTAATAAGGGAATAATAATACGAAGGAAAAGCATACAAAAACCAATTTTGCTTTAATTTTTCAGAGCATTTTCCCCCATGTGTGGGGGGTCCACAATATAATCTTGCAAAAATCTGCCACTATAATCTTACAAATTAAAGCGTTAAGCGTTTGCTGCTTAATTTTCCTGCCATTTAAGGTGCTGGCTGGCTACCGAAAGCTCTCCACTCCACTCTATAATTATCTCCGATTAAATGCTTAGCGCAGTGTGCTTTATTGGCCAAGCAAATTGAGCCGCTTCTACACTTATGGGCCAGGCAAATTGAGCCCGAGCTCAAAGCCGCCAATACCAATATTAGCATTGGCATGCGGTTCGTTTAATTCCTCTGGATATATAAAACATACATGCATATAGGTATGACCTCATGCGAGATATGAGCAAGACCTATCCACGTTTGGCATAGTCAATTATTAAATGGAAAACAAATAGAAAGACACTTGGGGGGCGTGCAATTATTTGTCAGTGATGCGATGAGCGAAATATCTGTAGATCTGTAGGCTACCACGATTCAGGCAATTGTTTTGTCAGTGAATCGCGGTTTTTATTTTCACTTTTTCTATAGTTATTCGATACCTCCAATGACTCCTCAGGTAATGCAATTTATTGGCAAATATTTCTCCATTTATTTCCCTTAATTTCTCGTATTTCATTAATTGTTTGTTGGTGATTCTACAGTTCAGCAGCTTCCCCTCTCTCTCCTCCCATACACCCCTCCTGTTGGCTTTATATTCTCCAACGTCTATCACCTTCCCATATCCAATGCATTGGCTCACTTTTCGATAAACATCTAACACGTTTTCCATTTTAATTTGCGTGTCGCTTATGCAAATTATGCCGCGGCAACTGGTTGAGGTTTTCCATTGGACTCATCATAGTCCCCGTGTCCTCCCCTCCCCCTGCAAGCTATGGCTAAGCAAAGTCTCAGCTTCAATCCACTATAGCCGCGGGTTGAATCTCAGTTCAAGGTCAGTCCGTGTCCGAGTGTGAATCCATTGGTTTAATTGAGCCAAAGCTGAGCTGAGCTGAGCTCATGCTCTGGCACCATTAAAAGTGCTGCTTCGACTTTTACGACCTCTGGTCATATAAAAGTGCCACCAGATAATATTATTTAATTGTTAAGGCATCCTGCTCCAGCCATTCCCAAGCAGGAGACACATCCTTCCGTGTGGTGTGTCACGTTACTCATACGCAGCGTAATCAATTTTTATGCCTGTCGCTTACGTGAGCTGGCAGACAAATGATGCGGATGCATATCCAACGGATATGGAGACACGGAGAAAGTTTCAAAGGGTTGCGCGGCCCCCCCACCCTTAGCCTTCCTTAACAGGGCTGGTGTGAGAGTGTTTCTGCCACCCCTTCTCTGGGGGTTTATGGGGTGTACGTGGTTTTTTAATTTAAATCGTGTTTATTGTTATGTGTGGTAATGTGGTATGTGGCATGTGGCATGGGGCAATGTGTGTGGCGGTAAGGAAGGGTGCTGGGTGCTCTACCCTGTTGTGATCACGTTTGCAAATTTTATAATTTAATTAGTCTGGCTGGCAGTAGAAGGAAAAGGCATTTAAAATGCCTGGCAAGTCGCCTAATTTAATAATAATAAAAATGTTAAATCGTTGGGGAGAAAGGGCACGTTTCTTGGTTTGGTTTGGTTTGGTTCTGTTTTATTTCTGTTTAATTTTGATGAATGGCAATTTTCCTTTGCCTTAGAGAAGCAGCGCCATTTGCTTTCCAGATAAATTAACTCATTCTTCAGGGCTTCCGCTGCAAATGCGAATAATGCCTTCAATCTGTGTGAGTGTGTGTGAGTGTGTGTGTGTGCGCGGGGCACGTCTGACTGTCCAATTGCAATTACAACTTCCGCTATGAGTCACTTTGAACTCTGCCCTTCCCCAAACTCTTCTCTAATGGCGCTCATTAGTTACCCTTCGTCTTGGTCTCTGTATCGAGTCGCGTCTCTCTCAATGGTTCGTTCATCTGCCTCCATCCATTGTGTTTTTGCTCAGTCAGTCAGCTGTCTTTCTTGGCCCGCAGGCCTTCAATCTCCAACAGTCTCGGAATAGCCATAACCTGCCAGTGACTCTGCCAGTCACGTTGCATCATAAAAAATACCCAAACGCCGGCAAAATAGTTTAACCACAGAACAGCTCTGTTGGGGCTCCAGCCCAAGGGTTGACACAGGGTTCTAATGCATAAATATGCCCACTAGTGTTGGTACAGTGCAGCACACTGGGGGAAAAACACACACACAATTAGAAGGTGGTTTCAATATGTATTTTGGGATCTTTTAGAAGCTAGGAAAGAATTCTTTGGGAATATAAAAAAAGGTTACTGGGAATTTCGAAGCTAAAAATTAAAGCGATGGAAGTTCTGAAAAAGGATCACTTGAATGGAGAACTTGAACTTCTTATGTGGAAGATCCCTTGATCAAGGGATTGAATACATTTCTTTTCTTAGGAAAAAGATTGCTCTCCTACGTATCATTTAGCATTTTCGGAGCACCATTTCCTCATACCATTTACTGAATAATTCTATAGCTGAGAATATATTCCTTAATTTTTCCATATCTTCAGAGTTTTTCCACCAATTTTCGCATATTTTTCGGCGCAGTGTACGAGGGTCGAATCTGTTCAAAAGTTTTTCAAGCCCAGCTTAGACTTTTAGACCCTTTTGCACTCTGCTGTCTGCTGTCTGCTGGCCATGACTCATGTGCGACGATTGCAGCAGAGGTGAGTTGCAAGTGGCAAATGCAACGTCTTGCATATAAAACAGGGCAACAGTAGAGAACATAACAGAGGGAGAGAACAGTAGAGAACGGTAGAGAACGGCAGAGAACTTTAAAATGCAAGACACGAATGAGATATGCTCATAAAGGAGGGGGGGTCTTATGAGAGGGAACGAGGGAATGGGTGGGGGTATATCGGTATGGGAGAGTCACAATTGTGATGATAAATTATCCCGTCAAGCCCCAAAGCACCATGGACTAACCTCTCTCCTTTTCCTTCTCCCTCTCCCATTGCAGGCCCATGTGGTGACGGCGTTTGAGCAGTCGCTGACCAACATGACCAATCGCCTGCAGCAGCTGACGGCCACGTCGGAGCGCAAGGATGGAGAGCTAACGGACATGCGGCAGACCATTGAGCTGCTGAGGAAGCAGTCCATCCAGGCGGGTCTCACCACAGCGCATATGCAGAGCATGGGACAGAATCAGCATCAGCTGCAGTCACAGTCGCAGTCGCAGGCCGGCGACCAGAAGCCACCGCCAGGACCCGGTGGCAGTAGATCCACCAGCAATGGCAATGGTTTGGGATTGGGAATGGGAATGGTGCGGCAACAGAGCACCGACTCCATGTGCTCGTTGAATTCCATAAGCTCGGGCTGCTCGTCGGCGCAGGACAAAAACAAGGCCAACAAGAAGAAGGGATGGCTGCGCAGCAGCTTCACCAAGGCCTTCTCGCGCAATGCCAAGATCTCGAAGACTAGTCGCCATGTGGGACACCACCACCACCAGCACCAGCACCAGCACCACAATCATCAGGAGCACAGCAGCTCCGGGAAGGCAACGCTCCACAATGGTCATGGCGGCGAGCCATTGGGTCTCGCATCGTTGGCCACTCAACCGGCGCCGCCGTTGCCCAACAACAACAGCAAGCAGAGCAGTCCCGCCAAGACGCTCACGCTGATCGACAATGCCAAGCCCATCGATGCCATCGACCAGGACCAGGATCAGCAGGTGGTGGAGGACCTCAAGAAGCAGCTGCGCGAGAAGGATCTCGTGCTCACCGACATACGGCTGGAGGCTCTCAGCTCCGCCTCGCAGCTGGAGAGTCTCAAGGACATGATGAACAAGATGCGCTCCGAAATGATGTCCCTCAAGCAGAACAACGAGCGTCTGCAGAAGATGGTGACCACCCGCTCCTTGGCCGGCTCCGAGGTGAGCCTCGGACAGGCGATCAGCCCCAATGGATCGGTGGCCGGCATCTCTGAGGTCTCGCGCCGCTACTCGCTGGCCGATGGCAGTGCGCGACCGCCCATGGAGCTGCCGGGACGGCTCAGCGAGGAGTTGGAGGAGGAGTGCATGCCACCAGCACCGGCGCCAGAGCCGCCGCCACCGCCGGCACCCAACACCGCCGCTGTGGCGCCGCTCAGTCCCAGCACACACATCGATCTGACGCCTCCGCCACCGGCCTTGGAAGCGGCACCGCTGGCCAGTCCCGTGCACATGCCCAGCGCCGTCGAGGAGCTGCCCGATGTGTGCGACGGCAAGAAGATTGCCATCGCCTGCTACCTCGGACAGCCGGAGTCGTTTGCCAAGTACTGCGAGGAGCTGCTGGAGCTGGATGGCTTCTATGCCAACGGCTCGATCATCGCCAGTCACGAGGCCGATGCCCAGTCGCAGAACGAGCGGCAGGGCGAGCGGAGCTTCGCAGCGGCCAGCTCCAACGAGTTCATCATCGCCTGCACCTACATCTCGGGCAAGACGACCTGGCAGAATCTCGACTACATTGTGCGCAAGACCTTCAAGGACTATGTGGCCCGCATCGATCCGGGCACCAATCTGGGCCTGAACACCGACTCCATCACGTCGTACCATCTGGGCGAGGCGAAGCGCGGCCCGGAGATGGGTTTCCCCGAGCTTCTGCCCTGCGGCTACATTGTGGGCAGTGTCCGGACGCTGTACATCTGCCTGCAGGGCGTTGGGAGTCTGGCCTTTGACAGCCTCATTCCGCGCAGCATTGTGCACCGCTACATCAGTCTGCTCACGGAGCACAGGCGACTCATTCTGTGCGGTCCCAGCGGCACTGGCAAGTCCTATTTGGCGCGCCGCTTGGCCGAGTTTCTGGTGGCGCGTGCGGGCCGGGGAAATCCATCAGAGGCCATTGCCACGTTCAAGTGAGTCTTTAGCTCATAGCTCATATAATCGAATCTGCGACTAATCTCCTCCTAACTTTTCTGCTGCAGCGTGGACCACAAATCCTCGAAGGATCTGCGTCAGTATCTGGGCCACATTGCCGAGCAGGCGGCCATTGCGAATGGCGCTTCGGAGTTGCCTTCTGTGATCATTCTGGACAACTTGCACCATGCCTCCGCCCTGGGCGATGTCTTCTCCTGCCTGCTGAGCGCCGGACCGGCCAATAAGTTGCCCTGCATCATTGGCACCATGTCGCAGGCCACCTGCAACACGACCAATCTGCAGCTGCACCACAACTTCCGATGGGTAAGCTATTACTATATAACTTTACGCCCCCCCGAATGGCAACTAACTCCAATACCCTGTTGCAGGTCCTCACGGCTAATCACATGGAACCCGTCAAGGGCTTCCTTGGACGCTTCCTGCGACGGCGCCTATTCCAGCTGGAGCTGCAGACGCAGCATCCACAGCCAGAGCTGGCATCGGTGCTGGCCTGGCTGCCCTCTGTGTGGCAGCACATCAATCGGTTCCTGGAAGTGCACAGCTCCAGTGACGTGACCATTGGGCCTCGTCTATTCCTCTCCTGCCCGCTGGACCTGAAGGACTCGCAGGTGTGGTTCACCGACATTTGGAACTACCATCTGTCGCCCTACCTGGTCGAGGCGGTGCGCGAGGGAGTGCAGCTCTATGGACGACGGGGCGGCGCCTGGAACGATCCCTCTGCCTTCATCCGCAACTCTTATCCCTGGCCCTATGGGCCCGACTCAGTGCCACCGCTGCGACAGATCAATGCCGAGGATGTGGGCCTAGAAGGCGTGGCATTGACAAACGGCGAGAACCAGGATCCTTTGGTGGGTTTTTTTTTTGCCTTGGAATATCATTATTTGCAATACTAATCTCGGCTTTGTTTTCCACAGCTCAATATGCTGATGCGCCTGCAGGAGGCCGCCAACTACTCGGAGGCGCAGGATCAGGAGTCGGACTGCGCCAGTCTGGACTCCAATGTGACGCCGGACAGCTCTGCGGGCGCCGAGTAAACGTCTCCCCACTTCGTACATGCCAAATTGAACCGAAAATTGCCGAACCCCCGAACACGTTAGCTGTGGGCCCGCTGCTATTACCCCGTAATCCGCACAAATGAGATTTCTTGCACTACTTTCGCAGCCGAGTTCTTAAGCAGTTCCAAGAGGTTTCCATTTGCACCAACTCTCTAGCCTATAACTTCTCCTAGCTGTCCATCTGTCCATCCATTCCCACATCTAGAGTTAATTGTACTTTTTAGCGCACTTGTTAAAAATGCAAATTGTCCACCTCCAATCCTCACCAGGACCACATTTAGAATCACACATTCAACTCTAGTTATTTGGCCCCCAGCTGCGCTTCGATGTTCGAACCAACAACCCAAAATGAGAGAACAGAACTCCAACTAACATGAAATGTTAGACAATTGAGAAAATACATCCTTTTTGTACATAGAAAAACCAAAATCCCCTAGTCTTAAGCGACACAACTGTACGGCGGTATTGGCTTTTTATACCCTAATTCCCAAGCCCAATCGCAAGCCCCGGCACCTCCCCCGGCCCCGGCAGATCGTATGAGAATAATCGTAAACGTAAACTAATATCTAAACCTATTGTAAAATGTAGCTATAAGTTTTTGCTACTACCAATTTACAAGATGTGTGTGTATATTTGAAGGAAAAAGCTTTCACTTTAGTTTAATTATTTGCGTAATTATCATTAAATATTGTTACAAACATATTGCATATTTATAAAAAGAAATCCCTCGCCCCCCCGATCCCCCAATCCCCTGCCCCAATGCAGCAGCAGCAAGTACCATTTAAATATTTATTATGCCAAGAGCCCCCGCTTCAAAACAAGAAATAAGCGAACATAAATACGTAAAAGTGTCCACCCTGGGATAAATAGCTAAAAGAAGAACCACAAGTCCCCAAGCAGTTGAGAAACCCCAACACAAAGTACTATCCATACTAACAGTAAAACTATATGATACAATACAACAATTTATGTGTCTCTGTCTAATTTAAATGTGTGCATTTATGAGATATGACATCAAATCAAAATAAAATAAAATATAATATAAAAAAAAAGTTGGCGTTCATTTTATTGGGTAAAATTTTGTCACAACTCTGTGAAGGATATTTATCCGATCCAAGGAAGCCATTGCCTGCCTTCATCGCCCCAGAAATAACGGAGAAATGAAGATATATATATATGACTAGAGAAAATATCATTGATCCTTGGTCCTTTATAAGGACTCCATAATATCGAGGATTTCCTGCCGATCACGGGGACATGTACAACGTCCTGACCGGACGAGAAATGACGGAATTAGAGAGATTTAAACAACGCCAAAGCTAATTTCGCCTAATCGGTACATTTGAATTTCGCGCCTCATGATGTCTGACAAAAGCTTGCCAGTATGTACTAGCTAAGTTTCATATCGACCAGCCTTTGACCTGGTGTAAAAAAGAAAAACCAGCTGCCTGCTGAAGATTTCTGTTCACCTGGTACTCGGTCTGGAATTTGTCTAGTTTTCGGTCATTTGAGCATAACAATTTCAAAAGTTGTTGTTGTACAAAAATGTGTTGTTGTTGTTATTGTCAATTGTTGTACAAAAAAGTTAGTTCCAAAAGCGACCGTCGCAAATAATGGGGGCGCCACTGTGCAAATCAATTTGGTTTGTTCCTCAGTGGCGCCCCACGGTCAATGACGGCCACCGCTGGAACTAGCCTTGCTACGCTCAAATGGCCGAAAACCAGACATTTTTTAAACCGAGTACCAGGCGAACAGAAACCAGCAGCAGGCAGCTGGTTTTTCTTTTTTATATCAAGTCAAAAGCTGGCCGATACGAAACTGGCAGCACTTTATAGCGTTATTTAAAATGCGTATAACTCTGCTAATTCCTGTCCCTTCTGGCCATGCCACGCCTCGTCATGATCGGGAGAAAGTCCCCTACCGTTTGACATCAAGGACAATAAGGATAGTGCCTTGGAATCGCTATAAAGCCTTTAATCTTTCGCCTATTTTCGTTTGCTCAGGGCGGGCCACGCCCCCATGTGATGGGGGAAAAACTATAGACGATGGAAAGTTTGGATCCTAACGATCCTGGAAAAGTTGGTCTTGCGCCGAGCGGAGCTCATTTGGCCGAGATATAGCGTCCCAAAGTATTGGCTGCCCTAATTTTAAAATACTGGTTTTTTTTAAATCAAGCCACATCTCGGCCAAATTGGGGCAGATCTGGGCGTGGCATGTCTTTTTGTAATCAGGAGAGTCCTTTCCATCGAATGGCATCCGAAAAAAGGACATTCGGCAAATACTGGTTTTCGCAAAAACGATGATGGTTACATCATGATTTTCGCGAAAACCAGTATTCCTCGGATGTCCTTTTATTGGATGGGGATCGACAGTCTGGATCCTCAGGATCCTGAAAAAGTAGGTCCTTCAAGGATCTGACCCTTTTTGGACGAGATATAGCGTCAGAAAGAAAAAACCAGTATTTTTGTTGTGACGCTATATCTCGGCTATTAATGGACCGATTTGGTCGGGCCACATCTTTTTGTGATCAGGATATTCCCCCCGATCGTTTGCAATCAGTTTCGCATCAAGGACATCAAGGACTAATGATTCAATTATTTCAACTCCGCCATTTCACAACCGGTCCAGAACTGACGCATGTCCTCGTGAGCGGAAGGGTCTCCTGTATCCTTTGAATCTTTCAAGGACCTCAGGGCTGGAAGGATACGCCCTTTACACGCAGTTTCATTATATATTGGCCGAATAGACCAGCCTAAAAGCATGCCATACTTTTTAATAAAGCCAACCCCCAAAAGTATGCAGTAGTATTTTAATATATTTGTTTTTCTCGTCCCAAATGGGCGAGCCACGCCTTCTCGTGATCGCGAGAATTCCCCAGAGCGATCATTAAAAAGAAGTATAACGTTTATTATTTTAGTTTATTCAAACAAATAATTCAAATGGTCATTAGGTTTACTTGAGTGTGTGGACCCTATAGGGGTCACGAGGGGACCAAAATCTGTTCTCTTCTGAAGACGAGACGGCTGCAGGTGCGTCAGATGTACGGTCTGCTTGAGCACACATGGCTGATACATATACATCTGATGGAGAAAAGAAAAATCCGAAAAAATGTAATAGATTTTGCAATAAAAGTTCTAATTAATCATAAATTGTGAACTTTATATTTAATTTAAAAGACACCGCAAACTTTATAGCTAAATTGAAAAATAGCTAAATCTGATGGTAAAAGTAGCTAGCTGAAATATCGCGCCCAATTAAAATACTTTACAGCACTAATCTGCTGTATCGATACTATGGAATATCGATATATACTAATGTTTTAAGCCAAATATATGGTAAATATATTTATTTTTATTGCTAGGGGCTTCCATTAGACTGCAACTAAAATGTATACTTAAATACTGCGATAGCATGTGAAAGCAGAGTCTCGATAAATATGTGCTTGGTTTTTGGCTGGTTCCCAACACTACCCTACAATCGATTGCTATTATTCGATTACTCATTTTTGCGCAGCGAGTTAGGTAAAAGAAAAAAGTTGTTTAAATTCGAAAATTGTGAAAAACCAGTGAGCACAAGAGCCTGCCATAATATAAAAGGAAAAGCCTGGGACATGCCCAAGCTAGACAGCAACGTAGGCGGCCTGTTTGTGGCCAGGGCGACAGAAGAGATGTTGGCCGCTGGCCGATTACACAACAGCGCAGCGCAGCTGTGAAAAATGGGAGAATTATGCGAAGAAGGCCCGACTGGCAGCACAAACTATGGCTTGGCAGATGGCAAAGGGGTGTACGCCGGGAACGCCTTTGATGGTCGTGCGACTATGCTAATACAGTGATTTATATATCACTCAGTGCTGTGCTCCAAGTGTTACATAACCTAGTGCCCCGGTGCATGTGTCATGTACTCACCCGCTCTCTCTCTCTCTCTCTCTAACTCCAATTGCAGCAACTGCAATAGAATGGCTCTCAGACTAATCAACAGCGCTGTGTTCCGCCAGCTGGTCGCCCAGTTGCCCCGCAACGCCCAGGTGGGCAGCGTTGCCTCCGTCCACACCCTGGACAAAATTGGCAAGCGCGAGGTTGTTGGCTACGGCTGGAACGGCACCGCCTGCTACGCCGACCGTGTGGACTACCCCATGCCGGCTGTGCGCTTCCGCGAGCCCAACAACGAGATCAACGCTCTGCGCGCCAAGGAGCAGGGTGACTGGAAGAAGCTGAGCCCCCAGGAGATCAAGGCCCTGTATCGCGCCAGCTTCTGCCAGACGATTGTCGAGGTCCAGGCCGGCTCTGGCGAATGGAAGCAGCACTTGGGCGTTAGCCTGCTCTTCTGCGCCGGTGCCATCTGGATTGCCATCCTGATGAATCTGTTCGGTGAGCCATTACATCCTCTGAAATAATCAAACATGGAAGAAAATAGAGTTAAAACATTTACTTTTAGTGTACGACGAGCTGCCAATTACCTTCGATGATGAGCACCAGAAGGCCCAGCTGAAGCGTATCATTGATCTGGAGATGAACCCGGTGACCGGTCTGACCTCCAACTGGGACTACGAGAAGAAGCAATGGAAGAACTAAGCACTAGCATAGGCCAGATTCCAGATAGGGCTCGCCCCTATCTCCTGTGTGTGTGTGAGGCAGTAATTAAGCAAACGTTCGATGTCGATGTTTATTAAGTGGAACCAAACCCCAAGAAATTAACAATTAAAGTTGCGGCCGCTGCTGGCTAAACTGACACACTCCAGCGTCCGGAATGGAATCTGATGATTGGGATTTGGATTGGGATTGGGGAGATCCCATCAATCCTTGTAATGCTCATAGATAGTATCTTTGCATATGATATGCAGCAGCATAAGCTTCTTCTCTATGTACTCCTTGAACTTTGTTACCTCTGCTGCGGGCAGTACACCGCCTCCGCCGGGGCTCACCATACCCCGGTGCTGGCTCCAGCACACCTCCGCAATGTTGGGATAATTACTCTTAATCAATTGGATCAAACCCTTTGGGCCGTACTTTTGCAGCTCCTCGGGCGAGAATACCTGCTCGAAGGAAATTTCGGCACAGGCAACGCCGAGCATCATGGCAGCACACAGAAGCCAGCATAGAGTAGACGTAGACGTGGACATCTTTCAGTGTTTGCAGTGGATAGTCGTTTAATGCTGGAAATAAAGTCCATAGTACATACAGCCCAAACGATTTGCTATGCCTGCTTGTTTAACCGTTTAATTTGGCTTCGCATGCTGCGGCCAATTGCTTTGATATTTTCTCCATCTTAGCTAGCAGCTGGGCCTTCGCCTCTGCCTTCAAACTGCTCGTGTGGCGGCGGCAGATCTCGGCCAGCGATGGAAAGTGCTTCAGTAGCCACTTTCCCTGTTTGTCTTGGTCACCCTTGGGCAATATTTCGACCGCAAACGCAACGCCAGCAATGGCCACTGCCACCACTAAAAGCAACTGCCAGGCGACAAAACGTTAAGACTGTGCAGAGACAGAGCCAAACAAAAAAAAAAAACACTCACCACCTGGACGAAACGATTCATTTGAAATTCGAGCAGCTTCTGTTCTGCGAGGCTTTGCTTTCGCTCAACTCTTTACTGGCTATTGAATTGAATATTTGCACGCTTTACAGATCAATCGAATTCGAATTGGAATTAGTGACGCCTGCGACGGTGGCGGCGACTCTGATGACGCGGTGACCTTCGGTGTGGTATTCGTCGCGCATCTAGAACATTCTTTGCCATCTGCTCGACTTCGAATAGAAACTTGATAGTATCCTTTTTTCCCGGCATCGGTGCAGCGGCACTGCCAAGTTCAAAGGGCATTTTAATCGGGAGAGAGGGCGACTTGAATTGTATTTTCTTGACTTACAGCTGCTTTTTCCATTCCTCCACCTTGCTGATCCTGGCCGCGGTCTCCAACTTTTCCAGTTCGATTCGATTCTGCTGCTCAGCTGCAACGCCAGTCAAGACCGCTTCCGTAGTGCCATAGACATGGTCATAGGGCGGCTCAGTTGGGGGCTCATCGGGTCTATCGTCCATTGCATAACTGAAACGGGCACAGAAATGATTTAAGTATCAAAGCAGCTCCATGGGTGGAGGCTTTACTTACTGATTGTACCAATCGAAGGCCTTGTACGGCGGTCTGTGCATGTTGTGTGGCCGCCCGTGATGCGGTCTATCGTTGCGCTCATGAATCCGCGGGTCCTTCTCCGGGCCATGTGCGTCGACACCGCACGTATAGATATGGATGCAAATGCAGAATATGAACAACAAAAACATCATGAATATGGCACTAGTCCACTCCGATGCTGGCCATCACTGGATGCGATCTTCCCCATTCATTTCCTTGGGCTGAAACATTTTGGATTAGTTAGCAGATCAATTAGTGAAACTAATTAGCAATTTTAATGCTTAATAGCTGAGGTCTGTGAGTGGTTGAGTGGGGAGTTCTGTTAGCTGCAGGGCATGGTGCTATAATTTGCAGCTACCAGTACAACCCCCGTGCGCTCGCCTCATCTATTTAATTCAATAGTAAGATGAATGATGCCTCTGCGCGCATTAAACATTCAGAAAGTAAGCAAGGTTTCCGCTTGTTCCGCTCTCCATTGTTTTCAAAGCTCGCATACATTTATTTTTATTAATTGTATAGTAAATTCGAAGTGATTCTAAATATTGCATGTGGCGGCAACCTTCTCGAATTATCCTTGACTATTGGGTTGATTGTTTTTTTGATGAGCCTACTGACGTGGCGAATGCCGCCAGCGTGCCTCTTTATTGATGTTGTGGAAGCCATCGTGGGCGCGTGCGTGCCGAAACTTGCCCCCAGCCACCGTCTGTAGGCACAGGAAGAGAGCAATCTACAATATGGGGGGGAATGGAATTGTATGCCACATCTACATAGGGTAAGGAATCCTTACCCAGCAAAAGAAACACAGCCGCATAATGATCGTCAAAGCTATAGCTGGAGGCATCATCTGAGCAAACAAAACATTGGCATTTCGGCATCGGGTGTTGTGGTTGTACGTAACATTTGGCATTAGTTGCGGCAGTAGCCGAAACAAATTAATTGTTTTGCTTACAAGTTTTTGTTGTACGTAACATTTGGCATTAGTTGCGGCTATAAGCGAAACAAATTAATTGTTTTGCTTACAAGAGTTTGTGTATTTTCAAGGTCGGTAAGTGGGAGTTTTGGATGCAGTAAAAATCATTTACATTTCTTAGATATTTTAGGATTATTATGCATTAATAATTCTGTCGAATAGAACTAGAACTAGATAGACACATTGATAGTTTTCCCATTGTTTTCTATGCATTTATTGGTTAGTAAATGTTCCTATTCTGCAGATCTCTGACTCTCTGACCTGCTCTAATTCTATTATGCAGCAGCAGTAGTAGCAGCAGAGCCAGCATCAGCTGTAGTAGCAGCAGAGCCAGCATCAGCTGTAGTAGCAGCAGTAGCTGCATCATCATTACCAGCTGCAGTTGTTCCACCATCATCATTACCGGCAGCAGCACCCTCTTTAGTGGTCTCAGGATATCCATCCTTTCTCAGTTGGTACACCATTCTCGCCCAAAGATCCGCAATCATTTTCTGTTGCTTGGCAGTATTTTCCTTCTTGTCCTTCGCTGCTTGGGCCAAAGCCTCAGCTCGGGAATCATGGTCATGGCCCTCCACTCGTAGGCACAGGAAGAGCGAAATCTATAGGGGAATTGAGTGAATATTTGGAGATATTTATTTATCGAACGGTGGGTGGGGCACTGCTTACCCCACAATAAAAGTAGCACAACCGCATGATGTTGCCAACAGCAATCGTCTACGCATCCAGACCGATGTTAGCTGTCACATTTCCATAGCTCCATTAGTTGTGGAACAAATGAAACTAATACAATTAGTATATTGTGTAAAAGTTTAACTCCTTTTGGGGTGTTGTTTTTGTCAAGGTTTCTAGCTAGAACTTTAAATTTCCTGCAAACGGAATTAGTTGCAGAATATGCTACTATTTTTATTTGGTGCTGATTTAGTTAGGCATCTATTAGAGCTCGCTTACATTCGCTCTCTGCCTGCATTTATTGTACGTATTGTCAATGATCTTTTTCTACAAATTGTATGCGGATCGAATACCTAGGATGCAGCAGCAGTAGTCTCAACGGCAGGTGCAGGTGCATCAGCAGCAGTTGTCATAGCACTTTCTTTAGTAGCTCTAGTCTCACGTGTAGTAGATTCAAGTTTCGAGATTTGATAGCTATGTCTGTTCCAGAGGTCGACTATTGCTTCACTATGTTTTCTATTCCTTTCTTCTGCTGCTTTTTTTTCGGCCTTTTCGATCGCAACGCCAATCATCTATATAATGGCAAGTGGAGATGCGTTTCTTACGATTCTTTGGATCTCTTTCCATTTGTTCAAAGTTCAGGCTTACCAAAAAAAAGAACCACAAAGGCATGATGTTGATTCCACCACAATCGTCTACGAGTGTGTGAAAACTCAATCATATTTTTTTTTACGTTTAGTTTCTACGTCTCAGCAAATTGTATTTAATTTCTGCTCAATTTAATTTGGCATGTCACGGCACCCGACCGTGGGAGCTCTTGTGGGGGAGTGTTGCTGATTCGGATTAAATATAATGTGTTTGCTGTATGAATATGGATGCAGAGTGGCTGCCGAATGGATCATTGGGTGTTGTGGCTTATTCCTCTTCGATTTTGTGATTTAAACATTTATTAAAGAAAGGTTGAAGACGAATTTCGAAGCAAAAAAAGGACATTAGGGGCATCAGGCCGTCATTATGTCATTTCCATAGCTCGCAAAAAACGGTCAACACTTTCGGGGTGTCTGCATTCCTTTTTAGTGCTAAAGCTTAACTCTGTTAACTAAAAAATGTACCTATGTATATTCATATGTACCTACACAATAATATGCACGATCGATTTTCCAGATATTATTGGGGCATAAACACGAATTCAACTAAAAACTAAAAATTTCGCAGACACTTGTCTTGTTCTGATCATGCACAGACACTTTTTCTGCGAGCGCTTGATCAAATGTGCCTCTTTAAGTTGTTATTGTGAGACAGGAGCGTGTCTAGGCTCAACCAGAAGACACGAAACAGATAGCATAAGCCATGATGAAATTATATATAATTTATATTATTCTTATATATTTATATCTTTATATACTTTATATAAAGACTCCAATAATTCGTATGCGACGCCAATTTTCTCATACAAATTATAAGCCGTGTACGTTTGCACATCGTACACGTTGTGTAGCACCTGGTGGAAAATGAGTATAAAATTATAAATTTATTGGTTATATTTGGTAGTCTCTTGAGGCAAAAATGACAGCTTCCGAATTGGCCTTGTTGCCGTCGCTGATGACAGCCATGATGTTTGGCCACACGTGCGGCATCTTTCATTTAATAAAGTCCAAAACTTTCATATCCGATCCGATTTGAACACATTATGAAACTTTACTTACCACCGTCATGGATAAAAGTCTTGTACCTTGGGCATACCGTTCACAGCTTGGGCAGCAATGTCCAGCTCTTTCCACTTGGGGAAACCACCCATTTCCTTTAAATATGGACATTTAAATGAGAATTAATATTTAATTAACTATTAATTCATTAATTAATTCCAGCAGGTGCCACTCATCCATAATCAAATTGAAGGGCTCCTTGAAACTTCGAATGGCCTCGAAATCTTCCGCGAAGCATCTTCCGATGTGGTTCCTGGTCGCCTTTCGGACTCCACAAAATCAACTGCCTCTTTGATTTATGCTTCCCTTCCTGCAAACCGCAAATATGATAGGAATAAATTTGTAAGCTCCATTTTCAAGATTTTTGTTTATTGCGAAAAATTTAATATGCTACCAGCACAGCTGATTGTGTGATGTAAATCATTTAATTAGATGCTTACGTTTTGATCATTAGTTCAAGATCTTGATTAGCGGAGGATATTCAAAAATACTGGGATAGCGCTGCCAGATCGCTATGACCGCTGGCGCCAACGAAGTTATCGACTTGAAAACAGGGCATGCCGTACAAGTTTTCTGTCGGCCTTTTGATTTTTACCACAAACATGAACAACGAGGAAGTAATCAAATTATATGGAGAAAGCAGTGCCGGTCGCACTGTTATAATATTGAATTTATGTTTATTTAGTCAGCTTATTTAGTTAGTTATTTAGAAGACAGACCATGCCGCCAGTGGGAAGCTGAGGGAGCAGAAGTATTGATAGTGCTGTAGGAGGACTAGGCTGCCTAAATAAGGCGTCTCCCCTCAGCTGTCCAGCGACAGCCGCGTCGCACTTCCCAATAGCTCTCGCGCACGATTGCAAGGAGTTGAGAAATCAGGATCTATACCAGCTCTACAGCCAGCCGCTCTCTTGTATGCATACCGTCCAATAAAAATGAGAAGAAACGTGTGAGTCGCTTCTGCGGACGCGACTCAACTTATACCCGTACTCAGTCAGCTTTGAGCTTATGATTTCTTAGAATTTTAGAATATAAAAAATGTTTAATTTTACATTGTTTTGCTACATCTGTTATCTACATCTACTATGTATATTATACATCTAACATGTAGATTATACATGTACCATTTAGATTAAACATCTCCTCCGCTAGAGGGCGCTCACGCACTGAACGCGGCAGAGTGTGCGAGCGAGAAAGAGAATGAGTAGCGGGTCTCTGGCTGGATGAGGCATTTCTTCATTCTGGCTATAATTATGATCCGATCTGATTCAGATTCGGCTATCTGGTAGATATGGTCATTCTCTACGATACTGCGTTTTTTGAGAGGAAAAGCCGCTTCAACGCGAATCTCTGCATCGCTACGCAAGTGAAACCGTGCGGGACGGGAGGAGGAAGCAGTGGCTCCTAAAACGAACAAAAAAATCAGCATCTTAAAATCATCAGATTGGGGAAAAATTAAATTTGGCTCGGGGAAAATATCACGAAAATATATAGATATATAAAAGTGTTCTAAGTGTCTCAACTACCTTCCGACTATTCTTTTTCTTCCGCCTCTCTCTAGTTTCGTTTGTATTTTTTTTCAGTTTGTTTAGTGTTATTTAATTACAGTGACCAAATCGGAAGCGCTTCGTCGATGGAGGTGTATATTGTGAGTAATTTTTGTTGCGTTTAATTATACCCGTACTCAAAAAGAGTTAAGGGGTATTATTATATTTGTGGTAAAAGTGGATGTGTGTAACGCAGAGAAGGAATCGTTTCCGATCCTTTAAAGTATATATATTCTTGATCAGCATCAGACTATAAGAGCTAGAGCAACCAATTTTTTTCCCAGACTCACTGCTACAAGTGTATTTTAAAATTTCGCCCCCGCCCCCTTGCGCTTCCACAAAGGACGGGTATAAAAGTAGAGTCGCGTCCAAAGATGCGACTCACTCGTTCCTTCTCCTTTTTATTAGTAGCCACATTTTTTTTGCTGGAGGCCAAGGCTCGAAAGAGAGCAAGAAAAGAGCATCACATCTCTGTCGCGTGCACACACCCACAAGTGAAGGGTATGAAAATATCATATATGATATGCATATGCAATTATGAATTTGTTTGGAAAATGTTTTAAAAAACATCTTGCCTACACATAGGTTTTCCATTACACAATGTACGCGTTTATTAAATAAGAAATAACTGGCATATCGCACCCTCTTCTTTTATAATTTATAATTGTAGAATTTTAGCCCCTGTGTCTAATTTACAGCCTCCGAGCCCAGCCCATCCCATCCCATTCCATGCTATTCCATTCACTACTGGAGCATATCTTTACTGTGATGCCCGCTATTTGTCGTGAATCGATCGTTCCAGTGCGCCCAATACTGCTCCGTCGTCAGACTGTGGAAGCCATCGTGAGCCTTCACGTGCCGAGAGCCGGGCTTGTGGCCGGCTCCCGGACTCACAAACGGATCACCGCCATTCTCGTCAATCGGCATGTAGGTCATCAGATCAATTAGGCCAGTGGTGGTGGAGGGTTCAGGGGGTGGAGTAGGATTCGTTCCGGGCGTCAGGTCATTGAAGTAAACGGTTGAGGTCCTTGGCGAATCAAGACCATATGCCGCATCGTCATTTGAGTCGTCTGTGTCGTCTGTGTCGTCTGTGTCGTCTGTGTCGTCTTTGTCGTCTGTGTCGTCTGTGTCGTCTGGCTTGGCCTCTGTTCCACCGTCTGCTTCTGCCTGTGGCTTGGATTCTGTGGCACTGACTGCTCCTGGCTCTGGTTTGGACTCTGTTCCACCGTCTGCACCTGGCTGTGGCTTGGATTCTGTTCCATCGTCTGCTCCTGACTGGGGCTTGGACTCTGTGCCAGCGTCTGCTCCTGGCTCTGGCTTGGACTCTTTTCCAGCGTCTGTTCCTGGCTGTGGCTTGGATTCTGTTCCACCGTCTGCACCTGGCTGTGGCTTGGATTCTGTGGCACCGTCCGCTCCTGGCTCTGGCTTGGACTCAGTTCCACCGTCTGCTCCTGGCTGTGGCTTTGATTCTGTTCCACCGTCCGCTCCTGGCTGTGGCTTTGATTCTGTTCCACCGTCCGCTCCTGGCTCTGGCTTGGACTCTGTGCCACCGTCTGCCCCTGGCTCTGGCTTGGACTCAGTTCCACCGTCTGCTCCTGGCTCTGGTTTGGATTCTGTTCCACCGTCTGCCCCTGGCATGGATTCTGTTCCACCGTCTGCCCCTGGCTCTGGCTTGGACTCTGAACCACCGGCTGCCCCTGGCTTGGACTCTGTTCCACCGTCTGCTTCTGCCTGTGGCTTGGACTCTGTTCCACCGTCTGCTCCTGGCTCTGGCTTGGACTCTGTGCCAGCGTCTGTTCCTGGCTCTGGCTTGGACTCTTTTCCAGCGTCTGTTCCTGGCTCTGCCTTGGACTCTTTTCCAGCGTCTGTTTCTGGCTGTGGCTTGGATTCTGTGGCACCGTCCGCTCCTGGCTCTGGCTTGGACTCAGTTCCAGCGTCTGCTCCTGGCTGTGGCTTGGACTCTGACCCACCATCCGCTCCTGGCTCTGGCTTGGACTCTGTTCCAGCGTCTGCTTCCAGCTTGGAACCTGCATCGTTTGGCCCGTTAGCATCTTTATTGTCCGCTATCTCTAGGTCCTTCTCGGCTCCCATTGTGGTTGTGGCTGTGGCATACCCGATTTTGATAGAATTTATATTAATATTTTTTATTCGTTTGGAGGCTGTTGTACCTTCTCCAGTCGCAACTCCATCCCCTACGGTTGTCGCAGTTATTGCTTCGTCTCCTGCTGCAGGATCTGCTGCTGGATCTGCTGCTGGATCTGCTGCTGCTTCTTCACCCTCTTGTGCTTGTATGGCCGCCAGGTGCACCAGCAACAGCAAAAGTATTCCCATCTGCAACGAAATCAACCATTTCCAGTGCACAGATCCTTTCGAACCCAATCTAACCCTCGCCCTACCACTACCCACCCGGCTTACCGTTTTGTGTAACGTCATGTCAAACGTCAGGCGTTGCGTTGCATTCGATGGAACAAGCCGCAAGCCGCTGGGCAAAGCCACCTTTATAGGCTCGCTACAGATGCAGCTGAAATTGATTAGAGACTTCGCCCTATCGCCCTATCGCCCTATCGCTCCCCATGCTCCATTTGAAATCGATTATAAAAAGTGCCGTTCGGTTCTGTTTGATTTTAACGAGCGACGCGAATGACGGGTGCTGGCCACGGGGCATGGGGAATCGCCCGAAAGACGCGCACAAAACGCGTGCAACCGCACACACCTGATGGATTTTTGTTGCCTATGGCCGGGTTTTTCGATTCATGAGTCTCTCTGTCTTGCCATTCCGAGTGTGTGAATGTGAGTGCTTGATTCTGGGTGTTTGAGTGTGTGAATGAGTAACCCAAGTGATGATCAGTACTCGTATTGATTCCATTTCTCTGTAATTTCCATAATGCCATAATCGTGGGCGAATGCTGCTGCTGCTGCTGCTGCTGCTGCTGGTGGGGGCTATAAAAGCCACAAGCCGCTGTGATTCCAGCAAACAGTAGAGATTGAGAACCAGCCCGAGATGTTCATTAAGCTCTTGCTACTTAGCCAGGTAAGACGAGCAGAGAACAGCCCAACATACTGGCCAGAACATTCCACTAACTGGCTCTCTCTCTCCCTTGCTCTCCGTTGCTCCCTCCTCTTGCAGCTTCTGGCCCTCTGCTGTGCGCAGTTGAGTCTGGATGAAGCAAAGGCAGCCATCGATGCCTCAGTGTACAGCGATGAGGAGACACTGGACGACGTTCATCCGTACGATCCACACCACCACAAGGCTCCTCCACATCATGATCCACATCATGCCCCAAAGGTGGAGACTACCACCACCCCAGTGCCCGAGACGACGACAGTGCAGCCGCAGCTTGTGCCGGAGAAGGATGCCACTGCCGCACCGGAGGTGGGGCTGCAGCAACTAGACGATGGACTGGGCCAACAGAATGATGGCTCCGCCGTGGCAGTGTCGACAACGACGCCCGAACCAGAGCCAGAGACGACAATTCCAACAACTACAACAACTACGACAACGACAACAACAACAACAACGCCCAAGCCAAAGCCAAAGAAACATGAGCCGCAACCTTATCATCCTCTAGAGCACTATCCCCATCCCCATCCGTATCCCCATCCGTATCCCCATCCGTATCCTGGACTTGTGTTCGGCCCAAGGCCAGCGGCCGGTTCGGAGGAGTCGTCTCCTGCTTCTGCTGCCAATCCTGCCAAGAAAACCAAAGAAGGCAGCCAGCCAGAAACAGCAGAGCCCACTGCCTATCCCTCGTACCCCGCGTATCCGCCCTTCCGGCCACCCTACTCGCCCTACCAACCGCCCACATTCCATCGGCCAGGAGCTTATCCTAGTTTCCCTGGCTTTGGACCCGCGCCGGGCTATGGATTCCGCCACGAGCACCATCACACGGAAGGCGGCGATGACAAGGATGCCTCCTCCGATGAGCAGCCGTTGGAAAAGGGCAAGGACAAGGACAAGGACAAGTCCGATGATGAGCCCGAGGATGTGCCACTTAGGCCGCCGGGCTATGGCTATCCACAGCTTTACATTGTGCCACGACGCCCCGTCGTGTACCCCAGTCCGGGCCGTGGCTATGGCTCCCCCTACGGCGGATATGGACGCTACTAGAAACGCCCCCCACTGCCCCCTGCCCACACCACTCTTAGTTGTAAAAATGTAAACACTCAGATCTTAAATATATACACTCGTAATTACGTATTTTGTACGCTCTAAAAGCGCTTCTATTGCATTTATTGATTTCCCTGTCGTCTATGGCTGGCCTGGCTTTTCCCCGCCTTCCTGTTCGTGTTCGTTCTGATAACCCCTTGGCATTGATTTGATTCTCTCACCTTGCCGTGTGGGTTTCCAGTCAAACGAGTTGTTGTCGGATGCTCGCATCGCTTCTCGGATTTAATTGCCAGTGCATTCCGCAGTAGCCACTCACAGTTCCATCGACCATCGCCAGCTAGAGACACGAAAATGTTGCTGCCTTGCGTGCTGCTGCTGCTGCTGCTGCCGATCATTGGCCAGGGGGTGAGTGGCGCACAGAAATGGAAATTATAGAAATATATACCAAATTCTCATCTTAATCTTGCAATCTTCTAGCTTAGCCACACTTTGCCGCAGCAGAAGCTACGAATTAAACGCGACACGAGAGATTTACCCACAGATCTGTTCAAGCCAGTTGGAGGCGGATCCCAATCGATGCCCAAGGCAGGACAAAATGGTACGGCCATTGTAGAAGAGCCCACAGATAGTGTGGAATTCCTGGAGGTAAGAGAAACCCATAAACATTCCACATAAAACCCCCCAAATAAATCTCTTCTTTTTGATTTTTCTTTTCTCAGAAAGTAGATGGACAGGTTGAAGCTGTCACAGAATCGGAGGAAACTGGCAGTAATCAACCTTGGCCCAACTATCCACCAAACTCTGTCTTTCGCAATAATTTCCCATCGGTATGTTCGATGAATATTTTGACCTAATTTCACCTCCCCGCTAATCATTGAACTCCTCTTTGGCAGCCACCATCATCCGTTTTCGATGGGAGAAACAATGGGGGCGGGCCAGTATTCTTTAGCCACAATCGTGCGCCCATTGCCAATGGGAATAACTTTCCAACGGGTCCTTTTTATCAAAGTCCCAACCCGTTTCCCCCATTGAGTGGCACATTCCAAGGAGGCTCGGCAGCACCCAGAAGTTCCTCCATTTCTGGCAGCCCTCGTCGCAGACCCTCTGCTGATTCAGTTTTCCAGGATCCCGATGAAAGTAGGGATGAATTCCTTGAACGTATGCAGAGAACTTTTCCATCTGCAAGCTCCACGAATCCCGTCTTTTATGGTGGCAGTCCCAATTCTGTATGTATTGCTTTTTACGATACTATTTCTAGCTTTCTTTTTACCATATAAAAATGATCACAACTTTTGCAGATACCCTATCCCTCTCCCTCTAGGGGTGGTAGTTCGATGACTCCATTCTTTTCTGGCCCCATTGGTCCCACTGGCCCCATTGGCAGTTCGTCGAGCAGTTTTCAGCGCTCGTCGCATTTTAGCTTCAGCTCCGATGGCAATGGACCACCGCAGATCGAGCAAAGTGTGTACGACTCGAGGATGCCAAGATTTGATACTTCCTCTTCATCCATGAGATATTTTTAGTTTGAAAAATAAAATACAATTTCGCATGGAATGCATTTTTGTATGAAAATCAATGGCGTTGTTTTCCCCCCCTTTAATATGTTTTCTGTTGTTATCTCTCTGAGATTTTTTCAGTCTCATCCAAACTAGCTGCAATCAAAGTGCAATCTCTTACTCTCTCCCTCTTACTCAGGAATTATTGGCGATTGAATTCCATGGCTAGATTACGAGGCAATAAATTAAGGATTGCATTGGCCTGAGCCTCAAAGACAAGTCTTTTAATCCCAACCGATTCAAATAAACGAGTATTTCATTGCATATTTCTTTGTTTATCGTCCTCAACACAGCTGATGAGACCACCTTATATATGTAGTTGCATCATGGTCTCGTCAGCTGTGTTGAGGACGATAAACAGTTTCAGCTAGCTTTCGCTATCTCTCGGCTCTCAGAGAGAGACAAGCGCTAGAAAGAGATAGCAAACGTTTTACGTTCGCACTCTTCGTTTGCTTTTGTGTCCGCTGACAGGCGAGAAAGTTTGTTCGCTAATAAATAATAATAAATAAATAATAATAAATAATAAAACAAAACAAAAAACAAGAACTAAATAACAATTATAATTATAATAATTTATTTAATTTTATTTAATTCAAATATACACAAGTACATATGTACATATGTGAATACATATTAAATAAATAAAGACTTTCATTGTTTTCTGTTTACGAGTCATTCGCCAACAAGAAACTACACAACCTCTTTCGAGGATCCTCAATAACTCTCCGGCCGACTCTCTTTGAGCTGCATTTAGTTGTATAAGATTGCGATGTCTTTTAAACGATTTATACAACGCTTTGATACTTCGTTCCTTGGCATAAGCATCCGCCGACGGATCATTGTAGTCGTCCAGCTTTTGACGTGCAGTGGGAATCGATTTTCGGCCAAAGAAGGACACGAAAAGCACACAAGCAGGACGACAGCCACAAGGCAGCTGAAGCGATGGATTAAAAAGGGATTCTTCGAAGGAATGATAAGAATCCATTTGGAATAATCACCTTAAACGAACTGTAGAGCCAGCCATGGCTTGGCTTGGTGCTTGAAAGTCCAACTACGATTTGCTTGCAAATGAAACCCCAATTGATAGGCAGATTCTTATCAACATTATGAGTTCGATTTCAGTTTTCTCGAGCTAAGCAGGTCGAAAGGCTAGAGATTCGCAGATCAAGATTTTTTTACTCCAGGAAACATTAAGAATTTTAGGAACAATTTTTTAATTTTTGACGCATAGCAGGTCGAAAGACTTGAGATTTTGGGAGCTTTCTTTCCGAAGAAAACATTAAGTATTTTTAAACAATTGATTGGTTTATTGATCAAGTTAATTATTGTATATTTCACGCGAAATTTTTATTATAACATTATTTTATTTATTTCAATTAATTCAATTCAAATTATAAGTATATCAAATAATTTATGTAATTTGGTTCTTGGTTCCCTCAGTTCAAGTTTAAATAAGTTTTAGTAATTGGTTTTTGAGGGTATTAAAAATATATATATATTTATTACAGTAATATTTCTAAGAGAATACAAATAATTATAGAACTCGGCTCTGTATAATTTGTATATATGTATGTATTTTAAATACATACATACGCTCGCTCTATAACTCAATCTGAAATATATAATCACTATTCAAAAGCACTATATGTAATTATAGAATATATATTGATATTAATTCTGTACATATTTAGTCAATTAATATTGTTAAAGATTGAATTCTGTTCTGTCTATAGATCGCGCCATGATTTTTTATATATTTGAAATAAGTTCTGTGTGTTTCTCTCGGCCTAAAATATATAATCACTATCCAGCAGCATCGTTAGCTTATCAATTGTATCCTTTTCGTTTTTAAATTGAACAAACCAATCGAGAAATTCTGTTCTCCTTTGGAGTTTGCTCGGCGACATGCCACTGATGTAGGACTCCACCTGCACCTCGATTCGCTTGAGTGCCGTGTCAAATCTGTCGAGCAGAGTGCTCTCGAAGTCATCGATGCCATGCTCTTGCAGCAGTCGCATGACCATTCGATCAGCCTCCGAGGCCAGTTCCGCAGAGTCCTTCAGCTCGAAGATGTCCGACAGATAATCGAGATCGGTGGCCAATAGCTCCAGCTGCACCGAGTCATCCATGTCGATCTCCTTCACGAGATCCACGAATTCCCCAAATGCCTCCAAGATCGGGCTCTGACTGTTTGGTGGCATAAACAGCTCCGCATCGTCAATCACACGCTGCAGCAGCCGGGCGGTCTCCAGGAACGAAGTCTCCACAATGGAAATAATCTCGTTGGTCATGTAGTATGCCAGCTGAGAGCTGCTCGTGATGGGTGCACCGCTCTAAACGGGTGAGTGGAGGCATGCAACATTTGACACTGCACAAAAAAGAAGAAGAACCCAAGAGGATATGTTCTTACCGCAAATTGCAGTGCTGCTAGGACTGTGAGGAGGCGCCACATTCTGATGACTGAAACCTGAGAATGACTTCAATATTATGACCAACTCCACTGCGTGCGAGCCTCCTTTTATAAGCCACCCAACTTGATGTGTGATGTAATCAGCCATTTGGAAAGTGAACACAAAAAAACACACACAGTACCGCCCCGTTAATCATCGTGGGATCTACAGTAACAGCAGCAGCAGTAGTCTGTAATCATCAGTCCTCAGACATTGCCTGGCGTGATAAGAACGTTCAAATTCTCAATACAGACCCGATAGAATTCCGAGAGAATGCTGCTGCCCATTGGCATACTCGTCATTGTATTTGCATTACAGGTAGTGACTCTCCTCCCGCTTCAGTCGTAAAAACCCTTCATTAAATCGAATCAAAACAACAACTTCAGTTGACAGTTGCCGTTGCCGTTGCCTCACCCACGCGCGGCGACAGTCTGCGAGAGTTACGCAAACTCATGAGACAGCAGGATGATGAGCAGCAGCAGCAGCAGTCCCCAGCATTACAAAGTGAAAATCAATTCAACGAAGACATCAATCAGTGGGCGCTGTCCCTGGAGCAGCTGGGCAGCGAGATCTTTCAGTTTGTGGAGCAGTGCCGCCAGCCGGGCAGTCAATGCCAGCAGAGGCGTGTACAGAGAAGATTTCGAGCACTAAGGCATGGCTACACGGAGCTAAGGGCTCGATTGGAGGCCTTGCAGGTGCACTACATGGCCAGCAGATTGAGCAACGAGGACGAGGCCCGAACTGTGGACAGCACTGTGCAGAGGGTCAAGCTGGTGCTCAGGCAATACGACGAGACGTTGAGGCTAATCAACGGACAGATCTACAAGTTGGTGGATCAATAAGCCATAATTAAAAGTAGGAAAATATATACAAATAAAGTGATTATACCACTAAAAAAAACCGAGATCAAAATCGTCATAGCTTAAAACTAATTTAATTTAAACTAAAACGCACTGATAAAATTTATGAGAGTTTTTGATCGAAGCTAAAGCGATGCTAATTGAAAATTTTGTAGATAAATTAAAAGACAAAGAAAGGGAAAAGGAGCTCGTTAAATATCAATTGGACGATGTAATAAGCTGCCTGAAATTCATAATTAGATTTAAGAATTGAGTGAAAAGATAAAGAATCGGATATATTTAAATATAGGAAAATGTATACAAACAAAAGGAATAATGTAGAGAAGAAATCAATACAAAAAAAAAAACGAGAAGGAACGTGTGAGTCGCTTCTGGGGACGCGACTCTACTTATACCCGTACTCAGTCAGTATATACAGTTAGTATTATCGTATCTTTAAAATTGTGCCTGTCACAGATTTTCGTCCTTGGTGGGGGCGGAGCGAAATTTTGAAATACACTTGTAGCAGTGGGATATCACATGAGCCTGGAAACCAAATTTGGTTGCCCTAGCTCTTATAGTCTCTGAGATCTAGGCGCTCATGGAGACAGACAGACAGACTGACAGACGGACAGACAGACATGGCTATATCGACTCGACCTCATCGTCACAATTTCATAGATGAATTACAAGATAAACTATCAACTATCAAATGCCAGCAAAAAGAGTTAGTCTGGCAGTGAGTTAAATTACCTGCAATTTATGTACTATGTATTTTAATGTTTAAATTAATTTAAAATTTTTAGTAAGTCTCTAATGAAATGCATTTAATTTACTTGAATCTTTATTTATATTTATTTTGTATAATCTCTATAGCGATCCCCATATGCCCGTGGCCACACCTTCGATGAGCGCTTTGGCCAGCTTGGTGTAGTCCATCAGCTGCAGTTCTGGTATCTGCGCCTGCAGACTGCGTGGAAACTCAATGTAGGACATCACCACCGAGTCCTGCTGTTCGCCTGCCCAGCGGCTGACATTGGCCATTAGCTCCTGCTTCGTTTGGTGGCTGCGTTGCAGATACTTTTCCAACGGTGTTCGCACCTTGTGGAAAAACTGCCGTATGGCCGCCTTCTCGCCGGGCAGGACGGCGACGAGCAGCTTATCGGGCCGCTGCTGGGCCATCAGTTGGCTGTTGATCCACGCAAAGATGTAGTACGCCGTGCTGTAGTAATCCTCATTGCCCAATGTGCCATCCAGATCCTCAAAGTACTGCTTATCGATGGCCTCACTGTCGTTGAGTTGGGGCAGCCGCTGGCGTGCATCCTCGATGGTTGAGTGCAGCACCTGATTGTAGAGCCGCTCGACAGCCTCTGCCACGGGACGTGCGAGGGGATTGTAGCCCCGCGAACTATCCGCCGTTGCCTGAATAATCGAACAATCAATACACACAAGTACACAGCATTCTTATCAGTCAGTCAGTCAGTCACTCACCAAACAGATAAGCCCCAGGCCACAGCCAGCGATGCTGATAAGGAGCAGCAGCAGACTCCGCTCTGATCTTGACATGTTTCCGCAATCGCAGCTCAACGGCGACTGAATCCACAGATGCCACAGAAATCCACAAGCCACAAACCCTCCAAAATGTATCTTCGCACTGCTGTTGTTTTGTTGTTGTTTGTTGTTTTTATTAAGCCATAAGTAGAAAATAGTATTTGTCGACTATACGAGTAATAATATTCAAATGTACTGTAGACATGAGCAAAGTAATGGGAAATGACCGCAAATTGAAGTTAACACGAATAAAAAAAAGACACAATAGCAGATGCTGCATCGATCGACCTTGCCCGCACACAGTACGGGCAATAAATATAAGTACATATATACACACACACAAAGACGAACGACTATCGCCAAGATGCGTTCAAATATCAATTAGATTTACGAATTGCATGTCTTACTTGCTATTTACTTAGGAATACAATACTTAGGAGTAGACTTGTACAGAATCGGTAGAAGAATCTCTCTTGGGGTCTCGCTCTCCTTCCCCCTCTCTCTCTCTCTCTCGCACTAGCTCTCTGTTTATATTTAAACATGTTTATATTTTCAGCAATTTTTGGGTGTAGTTGATAACTTACATACCCTTATAATGATATAGATAACACCTTTTTATTAGGATTTACATTTCCTATTTCTCTGTCAGCTGTTGCTATCCGCATACGTACTCTGTTTGTGTCAAATATAATAATAGGGGGAATTTAGGAAATAGTTTTTCTACTTTTAAGTGCTGCTTCCCCTTAGGCATATATCAAATATATCTATAGAAATTTTATTTCTCCCCTATCCACTTCCTGTATTTAAACAGAGATTTGCTTACTGAAAATTATAGCTCTGCTTCAACTATATCGTCTTCAAGTATCTCCTTCCTCAATCCATTCATTTCCGCTTTCCATATCAAATATATATATAAATATGATATGGAAAACTGCTCAATGGAAATTATATTTCTACTTTCCACGTCTCTTTGCTCATATCAAATATATTCTAGGGAGATCTTTGGAATCTCTTTTTCCTCAATCCCCACTCTTCAGCTTTAATTTTTGGCATTGGTATATATATATTCTTACAGCTATTAGTTTCCTTAAACTATATAATATTTCTAAGCTTTATAGCTTTTATTATTTATTCTTATTGCTACATTTAGAATCGCACGCTTTATGTTCGAGTATGGCAAATATTTTTGCGCTGTTTTGTACTCTTTAAAAAACCAATAAAAAAAAAAAACAAAATTGCAATTACAAAAAATTGACACAATAATTAATATTAAGATTATCTACGGCTAACAACATTGACATTTGACATTGACTTTACGTACATACTATATACGATATATATATTATATTTTATATATCCAATACATATATGATGTTTAAGAAACGTTTTTGAAACTGTTTTCTTAGCTCTGCTGATAGGTGGAGGAGGACGACAACAACGACAACAATTGTGTATAGAGGTTTTTGTTTTATGTATTTTATTGTATTGAATTGTAGGTACATTTTGTTGGTTATTTTTTTGTTTGAAGAACATTCCACATTGAAACACCGAGTTTTATATTGTATATTTGATATAACATTCGATATATTCGATATATGTATGTATGGTTATTGTATTGTATGTATTACAGCTGAGTTTTTTTCTGAGCATTGTACTTTAGTTTTGTCGATTAACACATTTATATTTCTATATTTCAATTGATTTTTGGTTGGATAGCAGCCATTTTTGTTAGAGAGATTTTTGTTTACACCTAAAGCATTGCATGAAGCTACACAATTAATGCTGCATATATTTTCTTTATATTTTTTACGAGTTTTTTCAAGGTACATCTGACGTCTGGCTCTTTGGGGGGGCTACGGCTTCCCGTTGCCCCAGAGTTCACAATAATCGAAAAATAATAATCCAAAAATCAACGAAAAATAACACTTAGATCTGTATGTATTTTCCCTACAGCTATATCTTTTAATTAGTAATAGTAATTAATGTAAAAATAGTTAGCATATGTTTTTTGTTAGTAAGAAAATATATATATTTGCATATTTTTATATATTTTAAATTTTAAATTCTGTTATCTAGAAGACAGTCCATGGAGTTAGAGCTTACAAACTAAATTCTGAGATATCCAAATAGGGAGGGGGGAAAAGGGAAACTATTTTAATTAGGTGTGAGGTTTTCTACATTTTGGAAAGCGGTGCTACAATTTTTACCTACTATCAAGCGGAAAGTATCTTTATTCTCTCTATATCTCAAGCTGAAAATATGCTCTGTATATATATATTTGACATCTGATCTGATTTCTGCAACAGTTGTTCACTTACATTTCCAACTAGCAACACTAATATAAGTACTATAATTAATAGGTATATTTGTTGTAGTATCCTTTTGTCTAGCCTACATTTCACCCACACAATAAGGACCCTTTGGCTGAGCTGTAGCTGGGGGAGGGCGCCTGCTCTACTCACCCGTTCCGTTATGGACTTCCCTTTTGAAGAGACTTCTACACTTTTGAACTTCTTGGATTTTGTTTCTGGGGAAATATTGTCCTCAAAGCAGAATATGTCGCACACCAAAGCCTTCTTTTCTTCCTTATAGAATAAAACCCACTTACACTTACACATTTAATACGTTGAAATTTTTCATACGCTTCTTGTTTGCCGGCACAAAATAATACACAGAAAATAGACAGAATATTGTTTGTTGTATGTTTAAATGTTTGATGATTTATTTGTATGTGTCTGTGTGTGTGTGAAAATTATACATAATAAATGTCAAGTCAAAAATGCAGTTCCGTTTTTTATGTTACAAATTAAAAACTAAAACTAAATTAAATGCAGAGTTTTTGTGAAGAACTGAGCAAAGGATAGCCGTAAGTATCCGAAGGAAACAAATGTTACAACAGAGAATCATGTGTTTAAAACCAAGTGAAAGATGAGGAGTATATCTTCAAGGGGATATATTTAAATGGGGAATATATCTGGCGAGAGATACAATCCTCAAAGAGGTGGAAAGATACCTTTAGTGGCTGTTCCCTTCAAAGAGGGTTGCACCCACTGAAAGATACATTAAAAAGTTACCTTACCTTCTTATACTGGTATACATCCACTAAAAGATACATTCAAAAGATATACCCTCTAAAGAGAGCCTTAAAAGATATCCTCCCTAAAAGAGGATCAGGATAACAAGAGATAGTAGAAGGAAAAACTGTTTCACTTTTTATCACAATTGCGTATGAAAAATTTCTTTAATTGCTAGAAACTGCCACGCCCACCACTGCCACGCCCACCACTGCCACGCCCACCATTGGAGCTGCCCCCGCTGCCGCTACTGCTGCTGGCTGCCTGTGGCACTAGTATCCGTGGCAGGGTCATTGAACGCTTCGGACAGCTATGCCTGCCACCATCTGCCTCAGGCTCTGACGCCAGTTGAGTGGAGGAGGAACCAGTACATTCTTCTGCGGTTTCCATCTGCTCCTGCCTGGGCTTCTTGGGGCCATCTTCTGGCTGCTGTGGCAAATGTCACGCATACGACTGTGCCGTCTGTGGCATCATGCCCGCGGCGGGGTAGCCACCCTCCAGACCGGGCGGTCGCTCCACCAGATTCTTGAGACGCCCACGCAGCTCTTCGAGACTCTTGGACTTCGCCTTGTTGATGCGTTTGTACTTGACGTCCTTGGGCTTGGTCACCGATCGATGGTTCAACATCACACGATTGTAGCAGAGCACCTAAAGAAGGAGGATTCTAATTAGTGACAGTTCCGGAAGGACTCTCTCTATCTCACTCTCTCCTTACCTGATTCTTTCCATTGAGCGGCTCCTGCTGCTGTGGCGGCTGTGGCATTGGCTGCAACTGCGGCACTTTGACACTCACCGTGGTGCACGGTGCATCATGGCTGGGGGATCGCTTCAGGGCACCCAACTGTCGCCGCGGAATCGCAGTGCCTATGCCATCCACACACATCGACGACGACGACTCTTTGGCTTTATCCGCGCTGCCAGCCGCCGTGGGGCTGACGCCATCGATTTGTCCCTCGGTGGAGCTGGAGCTCAAGGCCTTATCCGAACGATTCTTGAATTTATCACGCTTTTCTGCCACATCGGGCGTGGGTTCGGGGTCCTCTTCCACCGAATAAACCGTTTCCAGGATGTCGGGACGTCGCAGGAAGCAATTGTTCCGCCGTGCAGCTCCGTACTTATTCAGATTCGTTTCAATTGCATCGGATATCGAACGGACAATGGTGATGCCATCGCTGCCCAGCACTCCACCGCCGCCACTGCTCCTCCGTCGCGTGCCCAATGTCATGGTGCTGTCCGAATCAATGTCCTCCAGTACCACCGCCGAATCCGAGTCGTTCAGCGAGTCCAATTCGTTGGCATAGCTGGCATCGATCGTCTCCAGGCCGTGGTCCACCAGTCGCGAGGACAGCGTATCGATGACCTTCTGCTGTCGCGCAATTGTCAGCTCCCGATGGTTGAGCAGGCTGGAAATCTGCTTCTGCTTTCGCTTCAGACGTGACTCCAACAGCAACAGCTGGGAGGTCAGCGAGTTCATCTGATCGGATTTCTCCTTTTGATAGCGATAATGCTGCTGCACCTGAGGAGTGGGGTAGGGTATGATATAGTCCAGCCTTAGTTTATTCTCATTCTCAGCATTCTTTTAATTAAAAAACAGCCATTTCTGTATAGCTAAATTTTGACTACATTTTCGTATTTTTCCAACACTGAAAATTTAACAAAAATTATAAATATATTCCGCTGATTATAATCACATAGTTTTCCTGATTCTCCTGATAGGAATATCGTGATAAATAGTTATTTATATATTTTATATAATTCTATCACGATATTCCCTTCAGGAGCATCAGGAAAACTATGTTTCTCAAAAGGAAATAAAAATGGATTTCCCTTATACTCTCCTTCGGAATGATACTTTTTTTTCATACATTTTCAGTTCAAAAACTATTCCTAATAATTAAAATTCTTGCTCGTAGTCTTTCTACCATTAAAAAAAGAATCTCCTTTTGGTTTTTCAGAACTCACCTGCATGGCATACGCCTTGCGCCACTTCATAATGTGCTCCGTTTGAAATCGCACCTTGGAGCGCAGCTCCTCGATCATGGCCCGTGCTGTGTGCAGGTCCTTGGGATCCTGGTTCATCATGTTCAGGCGCAAATTGCTGGTGTGTGTCGAAACAGGCACCGGCGGTGGCCATTGAAATTCCAACGGGGGCTGATTTACATCCGTTGGCAGCGAACCCCTCGGCTGGGCCGATGTCTTGATTGATTTCGGCGTGGAGGGCACAGTGCCCGCTCCACTGGAGCCGCCGCCTGCACGTCGGACACCAGGAACCACTGCTGTTGCTGCCGCTGCCACAGCCACTGCTGCTGCTGCTGCACCATTCGGTGTGGATGCGGATGAGGATAAGGTTTCTGTCGTCGTCGTCGTCATGGCTGTGTCTGTGCCTGTGCCTGTGGCTGCGGGCTGTGCTGCGGCTTGTGGCTGCTTCTGTATGCTGCATGCCATGCTGCTGATGGTTTTGGCAAATTGTGTCGCTCGCCCGGCATACATTTGGCTGCGAGGGAGATTGGGGAGGAGAGCTCTACAGCTATTGGATGTGTGGTGCTATCTGGTGCTTGGCCAGCATGCAGCAAGCTTCGTTGGCTGCTGCTCCTCCAAGGGGATGGATGTCCTGCCAGCTGCTTCTCCCTCGATGGCTGGGCTGGGCTGGTTGATGGTGGATGGGATGGATGTGCGCACTGGCCCGTTCTTGACTACGTGATTTGTGTGGAGAGCTGCTTCTGCTTGAAAGGAACACAACACAGAAAAAAAAAAATACATACATAAGAGTGGCACATGTTTTATTAATAGCCACACACACACACATCGCTCAGAGGGGGGGCCATGCAACTTGTGCTGCTGATCCACTCGAATTTTGTTACATTTTTTTGGCTACCTAAAAGTTAACTTTCCAACTATTTTGGGGGGCTTTTCAGGTGTTTATTCCGCTGAATTTCCGTACAAAAATTGATCAAATGAATTCCGCATAAAGCATACGCCTCGTATGCCCTGGCCCTGCCCACCAACAGCCCAGCGAATGCAACAGCCAAAAGCGAATGGGAAAATGGCATTATGCAAAAATGTACATTCATTAAATTCACATTAAAACACAACAGAACAGAGTCAGCGAGAAATTATTCATTTCCAACATTCCTCCAGTGTTTTATCCTCCTTTAAACAATTATAATTATTCATTTATATGCAATTTCGGGTTCTGATTACATTTTCCTGCGGGGCTAATTCATGCACACACACCAGGAAAAATCAGGAAAATTGCCAAAGTGGAGTGTGGAGTGGAATTTGTTTTAGTGTTTTTCCAGGGCGTAAAGAGGCTGACGTCAGGGCCCAAAATTTAATGGGTTTTATTACATTTATGACTGATAAGCAAAATGTACCATTTGGGAAGTTTTATAATTTGCAGTTTGAAAAGGGAGTGTCGGCAGAGCGCTATTCCCTGCTAAATGCAATTAAATTTAAATGCAAGCCATGGGGTAATCACATCTTAAGATAACAATTAAGTAATTATCTATCTCAGCAAAGTATCCTGAAATTTAACGACTCGACGACTTTGCTTTTCTTTCGGGCAAGGGGGCGCTCAAGGGAAGTTTTGTAATGAATTTCGGAGAAATAATTCCACTGCACTGCTGCGCTTTTAATCCACAGAACAAATTGAAATTATCTATTTAATCTGTTTTGTCGCTTGGCCAAGAAGAACATTCGAGGGCCAAGAAAATGGCAAACAGACAGCCACAACAACAACAAACAGACAAGAAAGAAAAGACAACGAGGCGGGGAAAAAGAGCAACGCCAAAAGGAAGACAAAGTCGCAGAAGGAAGAGCAACGAATGCCAAAGAATGAACAACATTTTTAACATTTTCATTTAAAGCTTCATTCAGCTTTAATTTGTGACCATGCATCGGGAAAACGTGGTAGATAGACAGACAGAGCAGCATAACATGGAATTAACCGTCTTTAAAGAGTGGCAGAACTCCCCTTCTTTGGAGAGTGCTTCCATTCGGGCTAAGGAGCTGCAGCGAAGTGTCTTTCACAGCGAGTGATTGACTTAAGAACTTCCGTTTCCACAAAAGCCACAAAAGAATGCCACAAGAAACGGGGGGAATTCCATTGGAATGCAGTTGGGAGGAAGGCTGCAAAAGCAGAACATGCAATTGAAAACAATTAACAAATATGCCAGACGTGGAGGCCCTGGGACACGCAACTTCAGAGTGAAGCTCTAGAGATGACAGCGTGAGGCAGCTAGAGGAGGCAGCCTGTCTAGGGGGAGAAGTCTGGACTAACGCAGGTAGAGGGATTTTATTATTTGACCTCCCCCTTAACCGCACCAGAATATACTAGGTTAAACGCCGTAAGAGACAGAACGAGAGACATAAATAAAATATATGTGTATATATTTTGCTTTTATTCTGCCTTCTAGTAGCACGTAGAATCGAAGTACAGAACCAAAAAAAAACTTATGTAAATATGTACATACAATATGTACAATGTAGTTACATACATACATATGCATACCGAACGATACAAAATTTTTTTTTCATTTTATTTTGTGTATACTGATTTTTTACAGTTTCTGTCTATTTTATTTTTATTTTTTATATAGTTAATATTTAACTTTATTCCGAAAATACTAACAATATTTTTTCTTTGGACTAAGATTATCGGCAATACATCGAATATACTTCACACTTCTTGCCGTATTGTTGCTGTCCGTATTTGCTTTGAGCCAAGCCAAAGAATGTAAGTATTCCCATATACTCTTACAGATACCAATAAATCATATCAAATACAAAAACAGAAAGCAAACTGCAGGATGAACATTAAGAATTTGGAAGAAAATAACATGCAGCAGAAGTTGCGGGTACAGCAGAACCAGCGAAGCCCTTTGGATTCCCAGATGTAATACCGAATTTTCGTATTCTTTGATTTCGAATATTAGAATAATAATATCTGAATTATTGCCTCAATAATTAATACATATTTTTGTTTTTATTGAGAGACTTTTCAATGATATTTTGTAATTTTTATCAGTAGTGCCTTGCACTAATTATGTATTATTTGACTACCATTTTGAGTGATGCCAAAGAATATGTAGAACGAGAGTTTGTTCTAGGTCTAGGCTCCAGCTCGTGCCTAGAGTTTGAGGCCTGGTAAGCTGGTTAGCAGCTGCATTAAACCCGCTCACGCACTCATCTGCAGAGTGAACACATCATACGAGAACAACTGCAGAATGACTGACAACTGAACCCTGCTCTCACGCTCTCATCTCCAAAGAGAGTTGCGCATACATATGTACTGAGGAATCTCGAGATGGCCTGTTGCATTGCATTTGCCCATCCGCGTCTGACACAATTCGCCAACTCATTCATCATTCTTAATTATGACAATTGCTGAACAACCGCACAATGATGATGGGACGATGGGAAAACTGCTCGTTCTCACCTCATAACTTGGTCCTCGTCTCTTGTGCGTTGTCTGAGAAATGAAATGCGGCTCACGTGCCCATTAGCCTTGGTAATTTGAGCTCTGTCTGTCTGCCTGTCTACCTGCCTGAGGGCCAAAGGCCACCGCTCCATTTGGTCGGTTCAATTTATGGCCGTCCATTCGAAATGCAATGCCTTAATTAAGAACCTTCTGGCCTGTAACTGGATTATGCAAACCCCCCAAAGCCATAGTCAGAGCCACAGCCACAGCCAGAGCCTCAAAGTGCAATCAATCAGTCGAACAGTGAGAGGTCTCTTTGGTCTCCATGCTGTGGTGTGGTGGTGCTCAATAATTTCCACCTTGATGCTGTAATTGAAATGTGACAAACTATTTTCGAGCTGTAAAATTAATTGAAATTATGACAAGAGCAAAAGCAACAGCACACAGCCCGGGTACATCCATTGCCAGGTAATGTCATCCCATCCACATATTGTGACAGCTCTACGAATTACGAATGGCCAGGCAGGCCAGCCTGACGCCTTGACAGCAACCCTCTTCTCTTTGCTCTTAGCTCTTTGCATTCCGAATGAAATGGCGGCTATTTTTGGTCAAACAAATGTGAGAGAGTGCCTTGTAAAATTCATGGCTTGGCTTTAGGGCTGGCACAAGCTACAGATATTGATATACCTATATTTTTCTTTATATTTTACTATATAAAATTTATATAGCTATATTTTTCTTTATATTTCTTTAGTTAGATGTTTTCTGGAATATATAAAACCAATGAATATCTAACATTTTTTAAAGTCAAAGTCATTTCTAGATAACCTTTCATAAGCTTCCACTTACTTTCTTTATATTCTTCGACTTCTAATCATACATAGAATATCACCTACTCAAATACATTGGGCCCTCCTCACTCTAAAATCCAGCTATCCTTTATGAAATTGAACCCCTTAAAATCCTTTAAACTTACGATTTTTTTGTGGATTTTCGTATTGCTTTTTTTGGCATCTTTTTTCCGTACATCTCTAGTTTTGCTGGACACACAATTTTTGTGTAAGAACCGTTTTGATGTCCAGCTAATTAATTACATAACTGTCGCTCCCCATTTGTCTACCTCTCCCTCTCTCTCATGCTGCCTCCTTTCTCGTAATTTTTCTCTCGCTTGCGAGCATGTACCCCGTTCTTCTGTCGTGCGAACAGTTACCGCAATTGGATTTATGTGTTAAACGTGATTTTTACACAGTTTTTACACAGTTTGGGCCCCGAGACCAGAAGCCGAAAGGCAAACACACAAATAAAGTGGAGTCCCCCCACCGACCCGGCAGCGTAGGTAAATAAACACCCTACACACACACACGCACATACACGCACAGGACAACCCCTACAACCAATATGGAAGGAGTACTGGCAATTATACAAACACATGCAGGATGGAGAATCCGTTCCCAGGGCCATTTCCTGGTGACTTTTCCACGTTTTTTGTTTGTTTGCTTTCACCTTGACCACGAGAGGGACACCAGGGACAGGAGAACATGAAAGGAAATTGTGTTAATGATGTTAAACGACAGCCCATAGAGGACCCCCCTTAGAACCCCATTTAAGTTGTGGATCCTTCCTTATCATTATACTAATTTTAAACACTTTTCCTTTCTGGGTTTATGCTTTTCTCTCTGGTTTTTCTCTTTCCCCGTTGGGGGTTTTCCCTTTCCTCCGTTGGGTTTTTCCTTTCCTCTTTGGGGTTTTCCCTGTCCCGACTGACCTGCTAATGAGCTGTCTTGATATTTCCGACCAAACTATGTTTTGGAAAGTGGAAGAAAATTCCCATTCCCTGTAGAACTCCTCTGGCAGCATAACTATCCCGCTAGAACTCTAGAGAAAAACTTTATTAATTCCTAGTTATGTTTCACAGCCAATTCCCAGTTGTAATTTTCCGCGTAAAAAAAACTTCATCTGCGGCTGCATTGCAGGCAGATGCAAAATGTTGGCATATTTTCTCTCCTCTCTCTTCAGCGACGAAAATTAAGTGCCTTCTACCACATTTTTCACCTTTGAGGCAACAATAAATTGCAAGCCATTTGCCAGGAATGGAATGGAGTACTCCTTGTGGCTTTTCTCTGTGTGTGTGTGTGTGTTTTTATTTTTCTCTCTGCTAGAGAATTTAGTATGCCTGAGGTCCTGTCTATTATCGGGGCGACAGGTGCTCTGAATCCAGGTGACCAAGTCCCCAGGGAGGCGGCCTCATGGTCCCTTTCGTGTAAAGGCAAAGTCTTTCTTCCCTTTAGTGTCTCACCCTCTTTAAGGGTTTCCCCCCACTCTAAGTGTCTTCCCCGCTATTAGTGTATCTCTCGCCCCCCCGTTCTTGCTTTTATAGGCGAAACGTGACCGTAATAAGCCATTTCACACGCAAATATTCGCAGGCCTTAAACCCCACTCGCAGGCAAAAGAAAGCTCTCTGGGCTCTACCTTACTCAAGAGGAACAGAACAGAAAGCAAGTGAAATGCGAAAGTGCATTAAATATTTACACAATCAATAAAACATATTTTCGTCAGCTGACTTCCCAACTAAAGGAGGCGGCTGGCTTCTCTTTCCTTAGTTTTTATTCCACCTCAACTCGGGGGAGGGCCTGTGTTCCTTAGTTCCCTTGCCATATCTGTCAGAAGAAGGGCCTGGGTCTGGTCTGGTTTGGTTTGTCTCTGCCGCCTTAATTTTCCTCGCATTTTATTATATGCAATCGAAAGTTTTTCACTTTTTCATTCGCGCCTCTTAGCATGGCTTACATTTCTGAATAATTTACTAAGGCCTCATCTTTCATCGTTCACATGTTGCTTCCTCTCACTCTCACTCTCACTCTCTCTGGTCTGAGTATCTGTGCATCTGTATCCGAGTGTTTGTGTTTCTGAGTATTTGAGTGTCTTGTTTTTGTTTCTCTTTGGTCGGAAAAGCTGGCGCTTGAGCCGAAGCCTGCCTGCCAGTCTGTTTGTTTGCTGTTCAAATTATGCGTGAGAGTAGCCGGAAAATTGATTTTGATTTGCAAAGGGGACCTGCTTTAACCCTCCATCTTGGTTTGAGTTTCAAGTAAAAGTTTGTTCAAGTTTTAACACAAGCTTCCAGCTGCATTTTAGGTGCTTCTGCAGTTTTGAAAGAACTAATCAGAAAACTAAGTGAATTATCACTTGCTGTTCTTTGAAAAGTTTTGCCCAAACACCATCTACTGATCCGCCCTTGGGTGCACTTTACCTCTTGTTTATTACAATTAATTTAACTATTTTTCACTTTGAAAATCTGATGGAAACAAATTTAAATTTTCTTCATAAAATTGTGATAAATTAGAGTTCCTTTTTCTGCGAGAATTTTACCATCAAATAGTTTGAGTTTTTTATTTTTTCATCTACCAAAACGATTACCTTTTTATGAACTCTGCTTTCCCATTCAAATATTCATAAATTGCTTATATTGATCCTCCATTTAATCTGGTTAAAGCTACCCCAGCCGGTCACATGGGTAATCGCTTTTACCACTTACTCTGCTTGGCATGGCCAGAAGCCAGACGGCTGCCTCCTGCCACTCCACTACCTCTGGCCTGCTCTTCCCTTCATTTATTCCACATAATCGGGCATAATGCTTCACATTAATTAAATAGCTTCCAGCTTGCATTACCCTGCACTGCACACACGGCACACGGCACACGGCACTTGACTTGCGTGTGTGTGCGCGAGTACTAGGAACACCCATACACATGTCCTTTGTCCCTTGTGTGTATGTGTGTGTTCGCGTTAAATGAAGCGCAAGGATGTCAAAGTTAAATGACTGTAAGCTTACCTCGTAATCGTAGCCTCTTCCTGTCTCTCTATTTCTTTATTTTAGTGTTTTTTCCACACTTTCATTCTGTCTCAATATTTTACCATCTTTCTCTCTCTTTTAATGCTGCTCCATCTTTCTTTCTCTCTCTCTCTCTCTCTCTCTCTCTCTGTAGAAATAGTTGCCCCATCAATTTCGCCTTAGCAGCGGGTGTCGCATCTCACTTTACACTGTGACAGTCATTGGCGGCAGCAGCAGCAGTTTCCCCGTTCGTTCGCTCTTACAAAAAGCTGTTGCTTCTCTTCCTCTCTCTCTCTCTCTCTCTCTCTCTCTGTCGCTTTTTGATGGCATTTTAATTAAATTTTAATATCAACAAGAAGGCAAACCAAAGCCAACTATCGGCTTAATGAAAGTATAATTATATAATCGAATCCATCTGTTCCATTGACAGCCATAAACCATAACTGCAACAACAACAGTCAGCATTTGTGAATGGCTTGATACGATTTTGAGGCATATTATGCCATTCAAATTATGATTCTCTATAATTTTATTATATTTGCAAATTGATTTAATTTATAATTCATTTATTTTTAAGTCGATTTTTGAATATGAATGGAAATTCTGTTTAAATTAAGTGCATTCGAGATTGAAGTTCGAGAATATTTCTTCTAATTTTTAGGTATTTTTCAGACATCTAAAGCCACGTTAATCCATATAAAACACCTCTAATCCCAAAGTTTACAATAAAAATCTATAATTTTGTATTGCTATAAAACAGAATAAACAATCAGAATTCTCTTTGGACACCTTCTACAATATAATCCTCCATAAATCTATTTAATTTATTATCTACTCCCAGTACTTTAATCCAATAATAAATGGAGATCCCCCAAACTCTGGTTTAATTCCTCGCCCAGCTCTGTTTTAACTTTAGCTCACACAACTTTTCCCACGAGTTTCCCCAGAAGTTTGCTTGGCAGGATAAACAAATTTTGGTACAAGCGTTTGTTTTTTTTTGTTGTTTTTCTTACTTTACTAAAAGCTGCAAAAACACTAATAAACTACGTCAGGTAGTGACGCAGCTTTAACGGTTAATGGAAAAAGCTTCAAACTAACGCAGAAAGCTTCTCCCACACCCAGAGAGAAATCCAACGCCTCCGCAGCGAGAATCCACACAGAGAATCAGAGAGAACCAACTAACTCCAACAACAACAATACCAAAATTTTGTTTAACTTTTCAACAACAACAATGGCAAAATAAATTCCAACAAATGCATTTTAATTTCATTGGCTTTTGCATTGTTTTTTTTATTCGATTTTTTTCACCTTTTCCTCTTTTTCTCCTTTTCTTTTCATTTAATTAATTTTTTTTTTCATTTGTATTCTTGGTTTTTTTGCTCTTATTTGTATCAATTTTTTTCTCACGTTTTCTACTATTTTCTGGCATATTTGCGCACTGCACTCCATCCACTGATTGCTTGTTTTGGGTGCCTTTTGTTCAGAACAATGGAAGTGCAAATATGTCAGAGGTACGACTGTACCACTCGTATATCTCGAATATCTGACTAAAAGTGGAGCCAGCGTTTTTTGTCTGCAAGTTCAGCTGAAAGTTACAACCATTTTGAAACGTAAATATCATGTACAGAGTGGGCGTAGCGCTGCATAGCGGAGCGGGGGACACAGGTGGGGTAGCCAGCCATCATGCTGTTCGGCCAATGCAATATATTATAGTCAAGCTGTGCTGGCTCGAATGTTGGCTTAAAGCCCACACTATGCCAGGACTCTCTGTCTTCATTTTCCTTTCTTTCTACGAGTTTCCACGCCCCATTTTCCTTTGTTTTATACGCTGCGCAGTCCGAAGACTCCTTTGCTGCGACAGATACGAGTGAGTAGTAGGTAGCTTGCCACGTAGCCGCTTTGACATTACATTGATTGACTTTTGATGTCTGTGCAGCCGCAGCGGCAGCAGCAGCGGCAGCAGCAGCAGGAGACTACAAAAATTTTCCATTTCGCCCTTCGATGCGATAAAAATCATCTCATCTCAGGTCTCCTTTGCTCTTCCCTTCAATCTATCTAATGCTAGTATCTATCCATCCATATCTGTCTGTGCTCGTAAGATTTTCCCTTATTTTGTTAGTTCCCTCACGTAGATATTTTCTGTATTTTTTTGTTGTATACATTTTTGGATAATTGTATTGTTATGGCCTATCCCTTCCACCAATAAACCAATAAAATATTCATTCTCAATTAGAGGGAACACACACAAATTGAGTTCTGCCCCACAAATGGAGGGTAGCATGATCCCCACAAATACATACATACATATGTATTATTCTGCAGCCAAGTGTAATCATCGTTTTGGCATTTGTTTTTCCAACCTTCCACACATGTAATCCCACCTTTATCTATCTCCATGGATGGCGGCCTATTATCCCTATTAGCCTTCTTGGCAGTCCATTGGTTACATAAATTATAGAAAGGAAAATTGCCAGGAAAATGCCTGGAAAAAGGTCTATCCGCCTGCCAGGCTGACTGCCTTCGAGCTGACTGCTAATTTTCTTGGAGGCAGCAGCAGCAGCAGCAGCAGCAGACTGATTTCATTAACTTGGCTTAATTGCCATATAAAAGCCTTGTGAAAGCACAGGACACACCACACAGGACCCGCCACGCCCACTTGACCTACATTCACGTGGTGCTGTCTCAGTGTCATTCTTGAGAATCAGCTAAAGCGACAACACAATCGAAAAGGGCGTACGAGGCTGGCAGCGGCTGAATATCCACTTGTGGGGGACAGTGCATTTTTAAAAGGATTAAAGGGAAACAGAGACCCCCCCCCCAATCCACGCCGTAATCTTCACGTCACGTAATGCCGCATTCTAGGCAACAACAGCAGCAGCAGCAGGTGCTTCATGCCACGCACGTACTCCTCCTCATCGCTGTGGCAGATATAAGGTTTCCTTTTTTGCACACTTTTTGTGTTGCTTTGCTTGTTGCATGTTGTTTCTTTTACTTCAACAACAATCTGCTGCCGAGAGATGATTCTCTGAGAGATGCGTAAACCAAAGGGAGGATTGTCAGCGGAGAAGGAGCAATCGAAGCACAGCCTGGGGCAACACTATGTAGCAATAACAAGAATGTGTGTGTTCAATTTGTAATCTCAGGAAGAGTGCGACGAGCACAGATCCAAACAGAAGCAGTGTAAGAGGAGATTGTATGGCCTATCGTTTCGTGTGAATTTCTTTGCATTCCGAGTTACACTTTCTCCAAAGAAATCAACCTAGGCACACTCCCCGCCCTCACCAGCCACACAATTGCCTATTCATCTAAACTAAGTACTTTTCCTGCCACATTATAGTCCTTGCACTCGCAGACAGTTCCCCTAAATGACTCTAGCAATCCCTTTCGCCTTTAGTCTTGTCTTCTGCCCATAATTTCTGCTATAAAATAATAAAACACTTCGTCACTCTGTAGCTCCGGAAAGAGTTTGGCTACGCTTTCAGTCAGCCAGCCGCCTGCCTGATTAAGAACAAATTTTGATATAAATGAGTTGGTGAAAACAAGTCGGCCTCTCTGTCTGTCTGTCTGTCTGTCCTTCGGCACAATTTGTGCGCTTTTGTTGCGGTCAAGTAACTTTAGAATTGGCAGAGAGGCGAGAGAAAACAAGTGCCAAAAGCAAGTGATGAAAGCAAAAAGCACATGAAAGGGAATTCTTTCGAGTGTTTCTAAGCCGATTTAATGCCACGGTTTGTGGAGAGTATACAGATGATGTGGTTTGGTGTCTGTGGTGTCTGTGGAGTCTGTGGAGTGTGGAACCACAAAATGCTATAACAATTTTCAAGCTAATTTTTTTTCGCTTTTCGCTGTTCGGTGCCCAAGCCGAAGCCGAAGCGTATGGCAATGGCATTTTGATTAGCAGTGCGATGATGAGACGAGACCAGTAGCTTGTCGGTTTCTCAATTGCCTGTTGCACCCAAAGACAATGATGATGTTGATGATGGCCACTGTCCATGTGGGATAGCCATTAAGCAGCACATCCTCTCACTGCCATATCCCTGCGAGTGCGAGTACGAGTACGATTATATCCAACGCCATTTCCAATCTCCTGTCTCTGTGGTTTTGGCATCGCAACTTAATAAGCCATCACAAGGACGAGAACGCTATAGAGGCAATGGGGCTGATGGAGCCTCGGCTCTGCGGCTGGTTTAAGCCAAAAGTCCAGAGTTAATGCCAATATTTTACTCAACTACCTAAGGCCTTTAAGCGACCACTCCAGGCAGTGGGTGTGAGCAGCAGTGAAAGCCATTTGGTATTAAAGCCACACATTTTCAAGTTTATTAGCATGTAGTGGGTGACTGGGACTCTGAATATTCAAGTAGTTCGAAGGATAAGCCACTTGGTGGCTAGGGTTTTTGAGTAATATTATTAAATTTCTGTAATTTAAAGTAAGTTTTAAATTATTTTTAGATGTAGAGCTACGATAAATTATACCATTCACCCATTAACATTACCAGAATTAAACTTTTATTTACTAAACATCCATCATATATTTTTTCCTTCAAAAACCTGCCCAGAAATGCACCTAAAATCACTCCGAAATTCCAATACCCATGAAAGTCAAAGACAAGCCTCATTAAATCCTAAACAGCTATTACTTTGAACTACTTACAAGACCCCCCCTCCCCTCACCCACAACATTACCCCCTTTTCAACGCTTAATCCAACCATCTTACAGCCACAGCTTTCACACCGCTCACCGGGTGGCAAACTTAATCAATCAAATCCCGTAAAGATACTCGCAGATTGATGGATTGATTGCCCCGATCAATGCGGAACGGAACGGAACGCAGGCAGGCACGCGCTCTAATTGGGGACGTGCTTTTGGGACCCGCAGAGAGCGCAACGTTTACAACAAACAATTTTATTTGAACGATTTACGAGTATTTTGATGTGGTTTTTCGGTCACCTCTCAGCTGTTTGTTTTCCCGTCCCGTCCCGTCCCGCCTCGTCCGCCCAACTTCCGCTGCTGTTTAGGTGAATTTTTTGGCATTTAATGAGCTCTGATTTGAATTACAGTTTGGGGGTTTGATTTATTTATAGAACCCCGCAACCCCGCATTGAAATGGAATGGAAATTGAAAAAACCGAGTTACGCTGCTCGTATTTATTTATGCTGTTTTGGCTAACCTTGAAAAAACACTAGAGCGTATCGGCTGGGATGGAATCTCCACTGCTGATCTCATTTATTGCATGCATTGGTTAATGCATGAGTCAGGCAGCGTATAAATTTTGGTTTAACTTGTCAGCTATTTTCAGCATTGCGAGTTTGCTTTGAGAATTGATTGCCAAAACGAATCGGGAAAACAAATGTTTTCCTGATTGCCTTGGAGAATCTCATCTACAAAAATAGCAGGGTATTAATGTTGCCTTGTCTGCCATTCAAAGCATAGCAGTAAGAACATTAAATTAAATAAAGATACAAAAACAACAACAAATAATTAATGCAGGCAAAGCAAAGTCCCATTATATCTGGTTATATCTGCATTCGGAAATCTTTTGCATTAGCAAGAGAGCCTCAGAGCGAGTGAAAACGAGAGAGCGAGTGTCATCTGAGCAGAGTTTTGTGGGTGCATGGGTGTTGTTGTTGCTGCAGAGAGATAAGACATGCAAAAAAAATATCAGAGAGGGAGAGACGAATTAACGGAACAACTGAGCCACATGCAGCTTCACTGCGCCGCTCGTGGTGTAGCCTGTGGCAACAAGCGATTAAGATCCAACCAATATAAAAGTAATGTACACATTTATCCTTCCACTGGAATATAACATTCTCTTCTATTGAATTCAATTGGCTTCAACTAAAAACCTCAACTAAAGCTTCGATTCAGAACTTTTCGTGTCGAAATTCCACGTGAATCGACAAAGCCCTAGAGCACATAAATACATACATATCTATGTATGTGTTTTCCTGTATTTTAGAAGGGCATATCATTATCAAGGCCTTCCTACTATGTACATATAGCAATCTCACTCATGTAATAAATTTCCAATCTCTTCTTGAATTCCATTTCCCACTCTATTTGTGTTGCAACCTTCAGTTCTATTTTTAACAGGGATATGCAAAAGCATCTCCATCTCCTCCGTTTAGCCCTTAAAGAACTAAACTAAACTGATCGTAAACTCGGGCCACGTGCATCTTTGAAACTGTCATCGAGATGTGAATACAGAAAATGGAAAATGGAAAATTAAGAGGCAGCAAACAGGCTTTGAATAGAAAATAAAATGCATGTGTGGCAGCATCAGGTAGGATGCCCCGACCTTCATGGAAAGGTCAGTGTGAGGGCGGCCGTGGGCTTTGTGTGGGCGTGGCGTGGCGTGGCAGTGGGCCAACAAAGAGCATGCACAATCATCAGGCAGATAAAAAGCCATAAAAAGTAGAAGCAGCAGCAGTAGCAGCAAAAGCAGCGGAACCAACACGGAAACAAATAAAAATCAACAGGATTAAATATGCAACCGTCCACTCTCTCTCTCTCTCCCACACACACACACACACACACACACAATTTCTCCTACTTTATCCCACTCTTTATCCTCCCATGTCTCGCCATCTCTTTCGCTTTCTATGAGCCTCTGCCCGGGGGCTTAGCCTTGTACCTTTTCCTTCTGCCTTTCCGCAGGGGGTTTGGGGTTGCCTTCTGCTGTGTGTGGCGGCCAATCTGTTACATTTTGTCATGGATTTCCATGCAACGTTTTCTTGCCACACAAACACACACACACACACTCTCTCTCTGTGTGTCTTTGTGTGTCCTTCGCACGTTTTACCTTCAGCTGCGGCTGTGCCAATGTGACTGCCATGGCTATGGCTATGTAGCTGCTCATGTAACACACAGTCGCAGAGGCCGAGGCAGTGGCAGGCGGCCATACCGCGTGAGCAGATTCAACAAGTTCGAGGCTGAATTTTGGTTGGGCAATCGAATGCCAGTTACCGTATGGCAGTGCTCGTAATCGTTGCAGAGTGAATCAATCAGAGGGGAAACAGATAGAGTTATGAATGATATGCGCCGTTATGCACTGTTCGAGTGCAACACTTGAAGCCAACCATTTCTAGCCAGAAAAGGTGTCCATCAAAGAGAGATTTTTCACTCAGGAAAGGCTGCCTGCTTAGAGATCTCTTTCTCTGTGTGGTTTATGGGCTTAGTAGTGTCTTTCGGTGGTCCACATAAGGCAGATATCTCCTCTACCAAAGGAAAATAAAAACCCAATGGAATTTGTCTGCTAAAAAATTAAATTTTTCTTATACTACACTACGGAAACTCTTTTACGAGATTTCCTTTAATTCGTTGAAAATAATCCCAAGAAACCAAAGCAATGCAATTTCGTTCAAATATTGTATAATAATCCTAAGAAAAAATAATTTGAATTGTTGAGCCTACTATTAAAGTTATTCAATTTACATTTTATTCTCTAATATGGAAACTCTAAAAATTATATTTAATAAATTTCTGCCATAAATAGTTTTTTTTTTATAGAAAACGATTTCAGATTTCCTTCCGCCCGGGTTCGAACCGGGGCCCAACCGTTAAATGAATTCATTTGAAGGATATTCCTTTTGGCAATCTGCATAAGCCGTGCCCCTCAGCTCATGCAACCCTCGCCGAAAAGCCAAAATACCGACTAAAAAAACAACTAGGTACTTTTACCCATTTCCGCTGGCCAGCTTCCATCTTTCTAGACACGTCTTAAAAATTTATATCCCACTTTATGCAGGAAGCGGATGGCATGGGGCGCCCACTCAAGGGACTTCATCTTGTACAGCTGTTTGGCGCCCTCCACATAACGGAAAGAAATGTCCAATGAATTTTTTAAAACTTTTACAATTAAAGCAGAGGGAAGCAGAAATGTAGAGAATGGAAAGGGAAAAACTTCGAGTAAGACTCCGTGCAGTTGCAACAGCAGCTGCAGCTGTTGTGCAGCACATCCTTTAGCTTTTGGGATTGAAATGGAATTTCCTTTTTAGCTTTCGCGATTGAAGTGGAATTTCCTTTTCCTGTGAATGAAAATTCAATTTTCGCCACATGCCGGAGACATTTCATTTCATTCGGAGAATATTGCATTGAAATAAAATGTTAAAATTTCCCACTACTCCTCCTCCGACAAACACACACTCACACACACATAATTTGAAACGTTTTTCCCCCCACTTCTTCACTCTCTATTTCCTCTCACTTTTCCAGTCATTCGCTCCATACACTTTCTCCCCTTTCTGCCCCTCTGTGTTCCTGCTAACCACGTTAAATGCCATTTTGCCACGTGGCAAGGTTAAAAGACCAAGCGGCATGTGGCCATGTTTCCATGCCATGTCCCCACACCAACAGCCAGAATCATTTTTCCACCCCACTCAGACGTTCCACGTAAGTGAATTATCCCCGCATTTGACGCATTTCCACTTCGCATTTCGAATTCGTACTACATGACGTATGAGCGATATCCAGGCGTAGATTTTGCCTGTGAAAATTGCATTTTCTGTGAGGCGGAATTGTGAAATGGAAAACCTTGTTGCTGGGCTGCTGTTAATTAGAGAATTTCAATGCCAGTGAGCCAACAGGAGGAGGCTGCAGAGGATTCGTTAATGAAATTTCATTGAATCAATGATGCGCGCGGCAGAGAATATTCGAATGTCGAATACGAGCATATTCAAATGTCAATCGGTTATAGCAGATGGATTTTTTTTTGCGCAGGTGTAGCGTCTCTTCTTGTATGGGAATGTATTTAAATTTAATTTAAATTTAAATTTTAAGAGTGCAGTAGAAGCTCTCAAAGGGCCATAAATTGAAGTGAGGAATTATGAATGCATTTTCCATCCATTGGAGGAGCATCATTGTTCATCCTGCCACATCCTTCAATTTCAATAGCTGCCATGCCCACAGTTTCAATATATCTCTTAGGCCAATGACCTTCCCTCTCAATGGAGAATACCTTCCTTCTCTCTCAAATGGAAAAGGGAACAATGCAGCTGCAATGTCCTTGTCCGCTCCTGAAGAACAATGCAGATATTATTGCTGTTGCTGTGTGAATAGCATTGCCATTCGATAGCCTTAGATTGAGATAAAGGTAAGCTTCTTATCAAATTTGCATGGTAGCAACAGCAGCAGCAGCAGCGTTGACAATGGGCGTTTGGGTTTGCCTCTTCCGTTTGGCCATCAATTTGTAGGCATTGTTCATTTTCCAATCATTTTCCATGTCAACAATTTTGAGCTAAAAATCTATCTCCCATTTTGCCCCCCAATGGATTATTTCGTCTAATTCCAAACGCAATCACTCTACTCATTTTCTTATACCAATACTTCATTACCTCTCTCACTCTTCTATGGTAATTTTCTCTGCCATTTCCACTCCCCCTTTCTGTGCACTAAAATGCATTGTGATTTTCCAGAGATTTCCTTTCATTGTTTGCTTTGTCATTTGTGTCCTGCAGCTACTTGCAATCCCTCCTGCAGCTACTTGCAGCATACTCGTATTCCCATCAAAAAGCAGCACGTACTCGACTCGTACATCAATTAATTTTCTAGACAATGCCAAAAGGATTAAAGGTCCTCATTCAAATATGTCCTCAAGCTTTAGCTTTGATTGCCACCTGAAGATACGTGCCACATAACACAACAATGCTTGCATCTACACATGTAAATTAATTAAATTCTCAAGACAATGCACACGAAGGCTCCTTCGTCCCTCTGCTGCTGCTGCACAAAATTCTGGTAAATACTATAAATTCCACCTCCCAAAAAAAAAGAGGCGTGTCATGTCGGTGCTGCTTGCTGTGGGCGTGGTTCCGGGCAATTTAACACCTTGCTGGCCGCGCATTAAATTTGTGGTAAGACCGCAGCCACAGCGGCAGCAGCAGCAGCAAACATTTCGCATATCAATCATACGCCCCGTTAGCTAGCAAGTGCAAAAATCGTTCAACATGGCTGAACTTTGACCTGTGCCCCTGCACTTGGCCCTCCCTTTTGGCGCCTGATGCTACTGACAGCACAATTTACAGTATTTTTCAGTGGTTTAATCAGTAAAAAGAGTGTGGGGAAAATGTGTGGCCTGCTTTCGTGGCTACTTACAATTTCAATTTCGACTTTTCACTTCCAGTCCTTCAGTGTGGCTTCAGACGGGGGGAGGCGAGAGTCAGTCCTGCAAGAAGAGTAACAGAATTTACATAAATTTAATAAAAAACAAATTAAATTTTGTCAAAATGGTTGCCTCCAAAAAGGGGGTCGGGAACGGGGATTGCAGCCCGTGGGCCGCATTGTCAGCCGCATTGTCAAAAGTGTGCGACGAGTATAATGAAAATGTATGTGCGGAAAATGTGCGGAAATCGAGCGCATCCCAGAAAATTCTCTACTGTTGGGGGTCGCCGCGAGTGCTGGGCAAGGGAGGAGCTGTGTAGAGTGAAGAAGGGATGGAGTAGCAGCCGGATAACTGGCGTGGCTGGCATTGAAATAGTTTTGCAAATACTAAACAGTGGAATGTGTGCGACATGCGCCCGCCCTCTCTCCTACGCTTCATTTAGCTGACAAAGCCCTTCAACTGTAATTAAAGCTGCATTATTTTCGCTCCCTTTAGAGAAGGAAAATGGTTTTGGTATTTTGGTATTCCAATAGATACTGTACCGAGCTCCACAGATCTTTGACAGATTTCTAGCGACTCCAAGATGAACTGCTGGGCAGACAGCACCTAGACAGACACCCTAGCAGTCACGTATTCTAGACTGATCCAGAGGCAGATGCAGCAGACAGTTCCGGCAGAGATCCTGGCACAAACTCCTCTTTAAGCTCCTGCACGTCCGACTCTGCGGCTTATCAGTCTCTCCACCAAAAAGGTGTGACCACAATTGTGTGACCAATGTTGCCCCGTCACGACTCCGTTGCTTTGGCCATAAATTAGTTATGCTTCATGGCTGGAAGCTGGAAGCTGGCAGCACGGCGAATACACACACAGAGTTTACGTTTTTACCGAAATTGCAGGAGCGCATCAGCGCTCGCCTGCTAGCGAACAAAAAGGACTCCGGACTCCAGACTCCGGACTCCTACTGCAATAAATCACAAATCTGTCGCTGCCTTCGGGCACTGCCCAGAACTTTGTTGCTTTCGGCTTGCGGATGTCGGGCGGGGCAGTTGCTGTGACAACAGTTGTGCTCTGCTCTTTGGTAGGAGGATCAGAAGCGCGGGAATCCCCTCCATGCAAATAATGTCGAGTCGAGTTGAGTCTTTTGTTTGAATGCAATGGCGCCGCACACAGAGATTTCTGATGATTACTGGGAGACTCGGAGCGTGCCTCTTGGTGCAGGCTGCGTGTTTTCTGCTTTTATTATTTAATTTGTATTTATTTCTGTATTTACTGCAGCTACCGTTTGTGTTTCTTCTCTAAAAATAAACGAGGTACGCACTTTTCCACAGACTGTAGACTTTTTCCACAGACATGGGCATCTGCACTCTTCTTCTGCCTTCTGCATGCCAGGAGTAAAAGCGTATCTATCCTAAGGCTTCTACAGGCAAAAAGTTATCTCTTCTCTTGATTTAATATAAAATATTTCCCAGAATGCCAGCAGAAAATCCAACAAAAAGGCAGGAAAATGCATATTATTATTTCCGTACTTTTGCTCATAAATGGCTAAAAGGATGTTTTTTTTTTGTTAGCTTCTTCACACAAATGGCTAAAGGATGTTTTTGTAGAGTGTGATAAAATTGTTTGCTGGGGTGCTCGGTGTGGTCCATGATTTATTTTAAAGCTAAAAAGAGTTGACTTGAGAGATTTGTTAAGCTGTTATCTTAAGGATATTTGAGGGGGGAGCAAGGAGGAATGTATCTTTTTCTATGCTTGCAACTACTCGTAGATGGTATCCACAGCAAGCAACAGGTGACTCGGAAACAGAATCAAAGGAACCGAATTGAAGTGGAAATATAAAATTAAATTCAGGAAAAGCTGGCAGATAATGCACTTTTTCCTTCATATTCTACTCATATTATTGCTCAAATGTATTGAAACTTGATTTCGAATGATATCCAATCCAAAGCTAGCCCTATTTGCCATCTTCTAAGCTTCTTTTACTCCTATTTCCAGCCATCTGCTAAGCTTAAAATCACTCTGCAACATGGAATCCAAGAAATCCAATAATAATTGAAATATAATACACCCAAAGGAGCTTCAGGAGAGGGGCGGACACTGGGCACGGGGCACGGGGCACCGGGCACTGGTTACTCCCTACCCAGTGAGCATCAGCATATTTCTCAGTATTGGGTTATTCAATACTTTGTCAGAAGCATTACTTACGGCTAACAAATTGCACAACATTTGTACGCTTTTAGCGCTTTTGGCCATTGTCGCCCCCAAAGGACCCAGTGGAAAGGGACGAAGCACAGGTCGCAGGACATGGCAAAACCAATTTAGTTGGCAACTTGTCTTCTCTCGTTGGGGATTGGGATTGGGATTCAGATTCAGATTCGATTCGGGCAGTTTTGGCCGAAAAGTTGTGGCAGGGACAGAGTTGGTGGTGTAGTTGGGTGTCTTTTGTTGGCCAAGAAGTTATTGTTATACCCAGGGCACACACACACACATACGGAAATACAAAAGCAATCAGGATGCAAATGCAATTGGGGACAAGCAGCGGTAGAGGAAACTCAGAAAGCGAGAAGCAGGAAAAGCAAGAGACGCAGCAGCGGCAGCAGACTTCGAGGAAAAGGCATAGCGTGAGGAAACAAACCCCCCTTCCCCCTTCCCGCTTCCCCGGTGGTGACAAGGTGACGGTGATAAATATTGAGCACAATAAGCCACTGAGAGACCCGCAAGCGTTTCCACTTTCGAGTGTCATTGAGGCAAAAGCCCCCCTCCTGCCTACCCTCCCACTTACCCCAGCGCATCCGAATACGAATACTCTTACGAATGGAATGCAACGCCACTCGTTTTTCATTCAATTTCATTTCTTCACTTTGGGGATTTGAGATTTTTTTTTTTGGGGGGAACAATGAAAAATGCAGACGTGGTGCATATCATAGAATTAATAGATTGGTTTTTGCGGCATCCAAATGATGGATGTCATTTTCCAACGCAGAAAGTTGCCCAAGGGCTCGCTCTGTCTTTTGTAAAAAGTGTTTTCCACTTCAAAGAGCTGGAGATTTTCTCAAGTGCCTTTAGGTCTTAATCAAATTGTCTATTGAATTTCGAACTGATTTTAATGGGTATTTTGATCTTTTTTTCTACTTATTTATTTACTGAAGATTATCAACTATCTGTTAATATAAATGAGTGTATATAAATGTAGATAAAATTATTATTGAAATACCAAAATAAGAATCTAAATTGTCCTTTTTCTTTTCTATTTAAACTATTCTTTAAATGCTTTCGCCATATGTCACATGGGGTATTTCATATGCCACAACCGAATAGCCGTTTCTTCAGCCATTGCTTTCTATTTTCGCTGCACCACTATTCCCCCTCCTAAAATATAAAACAAAAGCCCAAAGGACGGCAAGGACAATGCCAAAGCCGCCAGCTATACGAGGGTTGGCTGCCTTTTGCCACAGAGGCTGCGAGGCTGTTGCATTGATGTTGCATTGAAAGTGGAGGCGAATGGCAAGGTCACACACAAGGGAGAGAGTGAGAGAAATATACATGAGCCGCATAACAAAATACTACTACTACAGCGAAGAGCAGGCAAGGCAAAAACAGAGGCAAAAATCAGAGAAAACAAGGCAAAAAAGCAGCATAAGAGGGAAAATAAACAGAAGAGGCAGTGGCAGTGGCAGTGGCAAGCGAGGCAAACACTGAAGCAATGTGAAAGCGAGGCAATAATGAAGGCACGCACATAAACCAGCAGCCGCCGCACCGGATGTACCAAAGGACTCCCGGACTCCGTGGCGGCGTATGCGTAATGCGTGCCCCAAAACAAAAAGTTTCGCCCTTCTGCCTTTGTATATTTTTTTTCCTCCCCCCCAAATGCTCCACCAAATTTTATGTACAAATTGAAAGCAAACAAGACAGCTTTCCTCCCTCCCTCCACAAACAGGTAATCGGAAAAAGTTAGCTAGAAGCAAAAAGAAAAAGTTTTTTGGGGGGTATGACCACAGCAGAGTGGAGGTCCATTACATTGCTTAAGCGATCTTAATTATCATTAGAATGGTGCGGTGTGTTGTGTTGTGTGTTCACAGGGGGCACAAAATAATAATAATTATAATACACGCAAATATTTGTTTGTCTCTTTTGTTACACGTTGGAATGAAATGCTGGCCATTAGGCTGCACAAACACAGAACCCACGAGAAGAGAAGAAATACGAAGAATACGAAGTACGGAGTGAGTAGTGGGGCATGAATATAAAGTGGAACGAGTGGAAGTAATCCTATGTGTAGCAGTTGTTGTTTGCTTTTCGTTTCTCTCGCTCCAAACAAACACTTGGCCATTCACTCACTCACTTGCTCGCTCCCACAATTGTTGCCCATCAATTATGCATTTTTGTCATGAGAAGAATTCACTGACATGGTTTGCATTCAGTGTTGGGCAATGCTTTCATTGTTGCCAGTGCGTGTGCGTCTCTGGGAACTGTACTTATTTCTTGTGGAACGGAAAATACCGACAGATTTCTTCACTCTATTTTCTGAGAATTCTTGTTTATGGTTTCTATGTTTTTTTTTTCCATCATTTGGTAATTTTTTACTCTCTCTTCCAGTGTTGGGCAATGTCAGTCTCTCAAGGTGAATTTCTCAGTGCTGGGCAGTGCTTTGATAGGTCTGTATGATAGCTGCACTCGGTCCAAAGAAAGAATCTCTATTCCTATTTATCTTACATCCAAATTAAAGCCCTTTCCTGTTCATTCTCTTCGTCATTCGGCTGCTAAATGATTTGTCACTTTCTCGCAATACAGATTTCTGTATTGAGCAATGCTTTGAGCAAAAACTGTACACCTGCTTCATTCCTACCTTCCTTTGCTCCAACATCTCCTCCAATTATAGCACTCTTCCTGCCGTTTCCTGCCGTGTCATCATCATTATCCAACTTTTTTCGCTCGTTTCACGGTCTTCGAGGCACCCCAAAAATATAAGAAAAAAACCTATTACCGAGGAACGACCAAGAACCCTGACCAACGACGAGCCTCTACTTATAACACGCTCTAGGGGCTCGCCTGCCCCTCATTCATTCATTCAGTCAGGCAGCAGCAGTGGCAGTGGCAAGGAGCAGTGGTGGTGGCTGCACAGGAATTCCTGTGTAGCAATCAGCAGATTGTGTGACAGTCTGGGTTTCATTTCCCTATTTATTCAACAAGTTCCTATGCGAGAGAGCGAGAGAGAGCCCCAAACTAAAGGAATTGACAGCCCAAGGACTGGGGCTCTCCTGTTGGAAAGTGGGCCAGGCAGTCAGGCAGGACCTTCGGGCAATTTTATGTCCTTATAATCACATAGATATTTCTCCTCGCAGTGCCTCTTGCTCGCTCCCTCTCTCTCTCTCTCTCTCTCTGTCTTTCTTGCTGGCATTCGATTTGTTTGGCATTTGTTGCATGCCTCAAGGACACGCCTCTGACTTTTGATCCTTTTATTTTAGTGGCATTTATTTTGTCACATGTTATTCCAGGCCACACGCTCAGTGTGTGTGTGTGTGTGTGTGTGTGTGGGACCCCAAAAGTCCTGTGTAAGTCCTGTAAGAGCGTGTTTATTTGCTTGGGTCCTACATCCTTCCTTTTTCCCTCTCCTCTCTCTCTCTATCTCTCTCTGTGTTTATGGGGCATGTTTTTGGGTCTGGCTTAAAGGTATTTGCCCCGTAGTATTTGTCCCGTTGCGGCACGTTATCGAAGGCGTGCAGCAGGCAGCCCGACATCAGGCATCTCCCTGGCATCCCATGCCACCTAATTGGGGCAAGGGTTTCTTTGCCATCAGCACCAGCGCTGGAGTGCGTGTGTGTGCGTATGACAAACCTCATTTCATATTTATTAAATTTGTTGCTCGCGCGCTCGTAGCTCGAGTTTTATTTTCATTTGGCACGTACCTCCGCTACAACGGTACTCCGGCCACTTCGAAGCGAAAGCTAAATAAACATTGCAGCAGTAGCAGCAACAGCAGCAGCGCCAAGTGTTGCTTTGTTTTTGATACACTTCTTCCATGTGGCATGGAGTAGGGCTTGCCTCCAGAGCATCTCCAAGTATTCGAATTGCTTTGTTTTTTTTTTTTTTTTTGGTTTTTTTTTTCATTGAGAAATATATTCAAGGCGTGTCAGAATATTTATTGTGTGTTCTTTGGGGTTTCGGTTTTAATAAAGAAAAACAATTGCATTTGATTTGATTAAATTATTTCTCGTATTTGGTAATTCTGCTTCTGTTTCTGAGAATTATTGCATTTATTAAGAAGAAAATGTATGCATAAATTCAAATTAAGGAAAGAGATTTGGCTACCATTTAAAGTTTCTTTAAAGACAAGAAATTTGCTGAATTTCTCTTGGAATAAGTAGAGCAATATATTTTCTTTGAATGATAGCTTGATTTTCTTTGGATAGCACAAAAGCTCGCCTAAAAATCAATTAACCAAAACGAAGGATGATCATTAAAGATCATTAAAAGGCATATTATAATTTTAGAGAGGCAAATTTGATATTTATACTTGCATTCCATGACTCTGAAAACCAACCAAAACTATCCAGAAAGAGTATAAAAAAGTTGCCAGAAGGAGTTCCCTCTATAGCTCGCCAAGCATATATGTTGCTCGTTAGTTTTTCGAAAAATTCAAACTCTCTAAACTATTTTTCTTCTATTCGGATTATATTTTTTGAATCCCTATTTATGGCAATTATTTGCTGTCTCAGCTACCCCTGTACAAAATCAGACATGAAGAAATTACCCTCCTCCAAAGCGCATTTGAAACTTTTGAAGGGAAATCCCGTCCACTCAAATGGGTTTAAATCTGTTTGGCCCTGGCTTAATCTACACCTAGCCGAGCACATAACTCCCCAAAAGCCACACCATGCCCCTCCCTGCCGTACCGAACCCCTTCATACATTCCTCACTACACTACCCTTCTGTCCCACCTTCTCCTCACCTCCTCCTCCTCCTCACGGAACTATGTAATTAAAAAGTTTTGCAAAGAGATTGCTGCTGCACAAAAAAATAAAAAACCAATATGCAAACAAAAAATAAAGAGAAAAAGAAAAAGGAAAGAGAGAGGGTTAAAATGGTTTTTGCATATTTTTCGTCCACACCAGAAACAATAATTAAAAGCAAACCAAACCGAAACACAACTTCAGCCACAACAGTAGCAGCAGAAGCGGTACAGGGTGGGAGCGGTGGGGAGGTGCTTTAACAACTGTTATTAAACCGATTTATACATTGCTTTTTTTTTTTTGAGTTAACAAAAGATAAACAACCAACAACAGCGAGTGAATATTCGTACAGGTTGAGTGACGGTCTGTTAATGTGTTTCAATCAATTCGAGCATATGGTAGAGAGATATGGCAAATGGATTTATAACGAATATGATTATAGCTATAGCTGGGTATTTTTGGTGTTCGCAAAGGGTATATGGGTGTTTGTGGTCGGTAATGTTATATATGAATGCCAGGATAATAAATAAAATAAATATATATATATATTTTTTTTTTAAATTATAAATATTATGAAAATATGTTTTTAGTTGCTTGGTTCTCACAGCCTCTCTCTAGTCAAACAGAATATCCAAAAAAGATTAATCCACTGACTAGCAGGTATCACCGTGTCTACTAATTCCTGCTTCCTCGGGCTTCCTCTTTTTGCTTAACTTTTTGTGAATGGCTAAATGGTTGAATGACTAAATGATTAATTGTAATATTTATAGAGCCACCGAGTTATGGAGTGATAAAGTGACAGCCTGATAAACTGAACAAATGATGGAATGACGTGCCAAATTATGTCTATCCATCCCATCGCTCTTCGATTTGTTTTTTGTGGCGCGGTTCTCATGGAGATCAGGTCTCCCAGGGCAGGCCGGGCCAGGCCAGGCCATGCCGCCTTGTGGTGGGTTCTCTTGCCTCATCTTTATTTTCAGCTTTTCTCAGTTTAAAGTTTGAACTTTGCCAGGCACTTTATTGTCTGTTCTGTCTGTTTTTGTTGCTGCTGTTGCTGCTGCTGTTTGTTGTTGTTGGGGCGGCAGCAGCTGCTGTGCTATGCTATGGTTTATTTTACTTGGAATTTTGTGGTCAGTTCATTCAACTCTCAATTGTTGCTGTGTTGAAACCGAGACTTGATTTACCACAAAAGCAGGGCACAAAAGCAGGGCCAACAAAAAGGCAAGAAAGGGACTGAATTGCCAGCCGTTTTTCATTGAAGAAAATACTTTAACCTGGTATTTAAATTGTATTGTTTTTAAGCTCAGTCGATTTTACAGCATTGGTCAATAATTTAGTGGTGGATTATATGCATTTAAAAAGGTATTTTTTAATGGGCTTTTCGATTGGTTAACCTAAACATACAATACATATACAGCTGTGGCTAAATAATAGCCCTGACACCAATTTTCGAGGGATTTGTTTAACAGTGGATAGAGGTTAAGACTAAAATACTTTAGTGCTAAGTTCGTTTGTAAGCACGAATGGTATTTAGGAGGCGGCAACAAAAGCGTCCATTTAAACCTAGAGTCCATCATAGTGGCACTTTAGTTGTACGGTTAATATTTTGTTGTAGCCTTTGGGCAACCACGGTCCAGCGTGCGGTTCACCTCATTTCGCCCGGGTATGGCCCACCAATAGCCGAACCCCGACAAGCCTCGAGCATTTACTTTAGCTTTCATGGTGTCACTGGCGACTGGCCACGCTCACCAACCACCCGGCTTCCTTGCGGCGTTTTGGCGGAGGCCCCCGGCCCACCAGGCCGCTTTCGTTGGCCACACATTGGCGGCCCCCAGGCGCCGACCGGTAGTAAAGCCGGGGTTTTACAGGGCGCATACATAGGTAACCTTCCCCGCCTGCGACATGAGTTCTGGCCCCAGGATGCGCACAGACCGGCCCTAAGGGTTCGGACGGCACGGAGCACGCCTGGCCTTTAGCTCAGGGCGTGGGCCCGGAGTGACCGGGGGGACGGTCCGGTGTTTGTGGTTGCATGTTTGCGGCGCCGCCAACATGGCACCTGTAGGGCCCCGGGTGACCCTGCTACCAAGGCGGGCCCCACATGTGCCCCAACCTCCCGAGTATTTATGACATCGCGGGTTACCATAGGCTTTGGCCGCCACGCCTTTTGGTGCCTAGTATGCCGGGGGACACCAGGGGCGCCAGAGGGGCGGGTGGGTAAGCGGGAGCCCCGTACATACATATAGTATATTGAATATATTCAATTTAGTGTAATTGTAGAGCAATTAAATATTTGAAATTTTGTTCAAATTAGTTGCGCTGAATGCCTAAAAAATGTTTCACGAAATTATTATGGCTGTATAATTTTATTTTGTTATATAAGAAATTAAGATCTTAGTTCGGTATTTAGCAAAACAATTTGTTTAAATTTAATTACATTACGAATTAATTCGTTTTTGTATTATTTAAAATTAAGTTTCTATTCATTCAATGGTTTTAACCCTTTTAAGCCTTTCCTAAACATACTGGTATTATATATCGATGCATTGGATAAACTAGCTCAAATCGTATGAAATTTACCGCCAGAATAAAGAGAAAAACTTCCCTGTAAAGACTGCCTCTCTGTCGACTCGCAAATGTAGTTTTTTAAACATAAAATTCGTTTTTTTTTACTTTACTCACTTGAGAGCTCATAATCTTGATAAAAATCGATTAAAAAAAAAGGTATTTTCCACAGTCCTTAAATTAGATTTATCGTATATGTATCGTTTCCTAAACTTTTCCCAATATTAATTTCCCCTCAAAATTTGCATTGCATTTCCTTTTTTCTCTTTAACAATTTCGAACGTTCTGTCATTCAGTTCTAGTCGTATCATGGGGGCACTCTCTGTTTGTCCCATAAATCATAACTTTTGTCACATTTCCGCTATGATTTTTCAAACGGAATAACACAAAATAAACCAAATAAATAATACTCGGTGGTGTGGTAGTGTGTAAAGCAGTCAAGCAGCAGTCGTTTGGGGTTGGCTAAGCATACAAAAAAAAAATAATAATATTTGCATTCAAACAAAACCCAAACGCCATTCAGTGGCTTTGAATGTGGCAGAAGGAAGCCAAGCGAAGCACAGAACCAGAAGCACACAACGATAACGAGAATGAGAACGAGAATGAGAACGAGAAGGGGAGGTGGAGGTGGAGGCAGCAAAAACAAGTGCAACATTCAGCATGCAACAGGCAGCAGCAGCAGCAGCCGGCAAAAGCGGGCCACAACAACACAAACAGCTGCTGCTACTGCAACCCAAAAACGAAACGCAAAAAAAAAAAACACGTTGCAACCGAATGTTGCAAAGAAATCAGGGAAGAAGTGTCAAACCTCCAAACGGTTCGGTTGGTTGTGCGTCGCTTTTTTTTGTAACCCCTTCTCACTTTTTGGGACCATGACTTTGGCCCTGACTTCCTGCCTCTAGTTTGGAGCCGACTTTTGTTTTAACTTTTGGGCCAATTTTACCTAAACTTTAAGCCCAATTTTGCTTGTACTTTGAGCCCGATAATGCCTCAATTCTGTGCTCGATTAGACCTTTAGTTCTACTGCCATCTTATCACTCTCTAAGCGCCAAAAACTGCCTCTACTTCTGTTGCCATCTCCTTGCACTTTAAGCCCCCCATTCTGTTCCCGCTTTTTTGTGGCATCGTCACAGACTCACAGCCCCCATTCTAGCCACAACTTCTTCTACCACTTCCTTGTTCTCTCTTTCTATCTCTCTCTCACAGTCTTTCTGGGTGCGTTTGTTGCGCAACAAGTTGCGCGTGTTGCATGAATATAGCGTATATTTTTTTTAAGGCCAAGACCAAAAAGTCAAACCAAAACAACAGCAACAACATGGCTGAAAGAAGCAACGGTTTCGTCTGCTTTCTGCTTTCTGGTTTATTGTTGTTTATCCACTTGACGTCGTCGTCGTCGTCGTCTAATGCGGTCTGCAGGAAATGGGGCTACCAGTGGCAGCCAACAAACCAACCGGCTGTGTGGCAGGCTGTGGAGTGTGTGGCAGTGTGGCAGGGGCAAACAAAGTAACAGACGACTGGAATACACACAGCGGAAGCGAGAATCACCTTATATAGGGCACATGCAGACGCAGACGGAGCGACAGAGTCAAAAGTGCAATGAGATTATATTTTCCTTCTTCTTTTTGTTTTTGTTTTTGCAGCTAAAAGCTAGGGATTTTCTGTGTGTTTCTACGAGTCTAACGGTAGTATGCGTGAGTATCTGTGTGTCTGTACTTTTACGTGTGTGTGTGTGTCTGGAGTGGGATTGAAGCTTAGTTTTTAGGCACCAAAAGGGTTTTCAGCTCTAAGGAGTTTATAGAGGAATATACTTTTGCGTATGTGTCGACTTTAGCAGGCAGTTTTTGAGCTGATTAAATGGGATTTTCACAGAGTTTTTTTTTATAGTCAGTAAAGTATATTGTTAGTTCTGGCAGAGACAAGAATTGTGGGAATACTAATATAAATACTAATACTAATATTCGTTTAAACGCATTAAATTATTTGTGGATAAATATTTAGTTAGAATCTCAATGAAAAATCAATAGAAATTTAAATCATTTGCTTAAATTAATTTCCTTTTTTTCTATATTTTCTATATATTCTGTATTTTATTTTCTATATTTATAATTTTGCTATATTTCATTATTTCTAGATTTATATATAAAATAAAAATTTGTTAGTGACTATTACTCTAAATAATACGTTTTCTTTTAACCATTTAGTGCTGATAAGTTTGAAAAATAAATTTTAAAAATTTAATTTGTTCTGTTCTATTTGAAGCCCTAAAATTTATTGTCTTAAAATAAATAAAAAAACAAACCAGAATTTATACACAAGCGAAAAGAAACCCTTTTTTACGCAGTGCAGAAGCAGTGCCCAGAATCAATTTTCCCAGAGTCTACCACCCTTTTAATGCTCTCTCTTTGAGTTCTCCCCATTAGGGCTACTCCTTAAAACTGCTCGCCTCTGTGGAAATACTCTCTCAATTCCTAGAATTTGTAAGCCTTTCAAAGAGTTGAAACATCCAAAAGTGTAGCTCAATCGCTCTACAACAGAAGCAGCAGAGCGAGCAGCACTTTTGGCAAAAGAAGTAAAATGGAGAATCATAGAATCAAATCGGCTTACTTTTAGATATTTCTTTTTCGTTTGCAATTTGCTTCACTGTACAACTGCTCTCCTATACGAACTGCTCTTCCATCCCAAACGTATTCGCATTCGTCTACCTTCTTGGCGTTGAGATTCAAGTGGCTTTGCCATCATTTTGCTCTGCGACATGTCAACAAATTTGTTTGCTGATTAGAGCGTAGCGATTGCCATCGCATCGCTGTCGATGGTGTGGCATGGCCTGGAGTCTCCTTTGCGACGGATGGGGAGCCTCCACAGAAATTACTTTAGGCGAGAGGAAAAAAAAAGCAACACAAAACACACACAGCAAATGCTCGTACTCAGAGCCGACTTTGGGGGCTTGCACAACTTTTTTTGGTTGAGGTTTTGGAGCGGCGGCAGCGACACGAAATGTTGCATAATCGAGTGCTGCCGCCTAGTGGGGAGTTCGCAGCGGGGGCAGCAGCAGCAGCAGCAGCACCCGGGTGTAGTGGCAGAAAGACAAAAGTCAGAGCAAAAATAACAATACGAATAAGTACTGCCAAATACACCCACAAAAAGTCGCAGCAACCGGTTTGCTCCCCCCTGCCCACAGCCACCAGCCCCCATGATCCAGTCTGCCACTCAGCCATTCATTCGGTGATCGCTTTGCTCTGCTCTGCACTCCTCAGTTTTTTTTTTTGCCACAAATAAATAAAAGTGATCCAAAGAGCAAATAATAATCGTAAAGCCAGCGATTCCTCCACCGATTGCAAGCCACCGAACGGGCGCCATGGGGCACGCATTGGTGCCGTGCCCCCCGTCAAAAGTTGTAACATTTTAACCTACTGCCCTCCTCCGCTGCCCCTTTTTACTCGTAGCTTTTCTTTAGTGTTTTCAGCGTTTTTCTGGGATTTTTCCTTCTCTATTTTAATGCCGTTTTCCTTTTCTTTCTGTCTTTTTTTTTATTTTATGGTTTGCTTTTCTGAAGACCAAGTCCAGTAATAATTATGCCATTTGGACATGCACTTACTTTTGGGAAAGGGTACGCGCGAATTTGTAGAGTGGTAAAAATTGATACAAGTTCTCGTCAATGGGATTCAATTGAAAAAGTGTTCAAATACTCTAATAATCTCTAAATTATATTCCCATGCATGAGAAATATCAAATATTTTTTCAAGAATGGAATATACCTTTATATATCGCATTTAAATATTCATGAGGGAATAAAGCACAATAGCTCTCATTTAATCCTATAAATATATAAATTTAAATTTTTAATAATAAAAAAATACATAAATCAATGAAAAAGTGAGTATATCTCTGGTAAAGGTAAGAAAATTATCAATACAATACGATATATCTATAGGAAATGCCTGCACCACTTAAATCTCAATAAAATGGCAATATATTCGACCAGATTTTCATAGGGGAACAGCACTTCCTTTTTTGCACACCAAAAACTTCCTAAACACAAACAGAAAGAGCATCCCACATTCCCCTTGAATCTCAATTGGGATCTCCTCTCCCTAGTCGGTTCCCTCCGGTTTCTCACGTTTGCTGTGTCTCTGTTGGTTGTGCCGTTGTTTTGCGGCACGTTACATTTAACTTTGCCTATCAGCAAAACTCGTTTTTGGACGCTTGCAACTTTTTAGCAAAAAACTCTCTGTGTGCCACAGCGTGTGGCAGCACACAGCGGCGGCAGCAGCGCGCGAGTGCGTGCGTTTGCAATCAGCAGCAGCGTTCCAGCCATAGCCACAGCATCTGGGATACCAGAGACACCAGAAAGAACCCTGGGACCAGCCAGCCGGCCGGCCAGCAGAAAGCAGCAGCCTCAGTGGTTTTCTTGCCTTTTCTTCTTACTTCTGCGAACTTCTACAATCAGCTGTTGCGGTGGCTGGCAGAGTGATGCGGAAGATGCGCCATGAGATGGTTAGATGATTCTTCGTAGACTTCTTTGCTTTTTCTAGGGCCCTAGCCACGGCCTGGCCTCAACTTTTTCCACCAACTTTCACAATTTCTGTGCGCGCTAAGTGCGTTTTCTGATTTGTTTGCGGACGGGGAGGACAATGGAGGGAAAATAACTAAAAAGTTTTACAGTGTCTAGGCTCTGCTGCTGCCGCTGCCTCTGCGGTTTGTACTGTATACTGGACTGCTAAATACTTGAGCACTTGAGCAGCAGCAGCAGCAGCAGCAGCGGCACTTTGGGAGTGCTCTCAATTATCTGTGGCTCTGTGGCGATCTCTGTGGCTGATGCTGTGAATGTTGAGGGATGTTTGATGGGGCGGAAAGTTGTGGGTAAATATTAAGCCAAGGCTTAACTATGTTGAAGGGTAAAGAGTGAAGCCACTCTAATTTTCTTCTTTGCTGGGGTAAACTTTTACAAGAGAGCTTTACTACTTAAAAGGCTCTACTTGAAATCTCAGCTAGATGATTCTATGCGTACCTTATTTTATGGCATAAATGCGTAACAAAGGCATAGAAACGGGACAAATAAAAGCTGCCATCTGATAAAATGATGCAGAACTCTCCATCGAGCATTTTTTATTATCTTAAAACATGAGAAGTGCATCGAAAGGCTCTGCACATAAAAAGACATTGAATTTAAATAATTTCCCCCCTTCACAGCATCAGAGTGATATAAACTACATGACTAATATAATATATACTAATATAATATAATATATGATCATATTATTTTTTTATAAATATATTATATTATATTATCATATTTTATTATATAATCATATCCCATTTAGAACTCCTCCAGACAGCTTTTTCTATGGAATAACTGCTTAAAAATTGTATTCTAGCTGCAAATCATTCAATGTTCTTTCAAGAGAACTCCCCCAAGTGAAATCTAACGCTAATCCTTTTATTCTCATCATAAAAAGCACTGTACTTATGCAGTACTCTCCTTTAAAGCTTTTTTTTATTAGTTCCATTTTCGATAATAATTTCATCTGCAAAGTGGGGTCATGGGTACTCCCCATCTCCAGTGCTCTTAATTACAGGGGAAATAAAAGAAAAACGCAGGAAAAAAAAAACCATAGCAGCAGGGCAATTAGAACATCATTTCAAAGAGGAAAAAAAGTATAAAGAATAGCAATTACTTTTAACTATGTTGCAATCATACTTCTCTTTCTCTTTCTCTCCCTCTCTCTCTCTCTCTCTCCCAATCTCACTCTACAAAAGTAATGCATTAGAAAGGCTTTCTATTGCTGTAGTTCTTTCTTTTTGATTGCCTCATGAAAAACTCTTGGGTAGGAAAAACTTTATGTGACGTTAATTACCAACGAAAATAAAAGTAAAGTAAAGTCAAGTGTACTCTGCCTGCAATGTGTTTATACGTATAAACAGTAATAAAAACCAAGCAAACAAAAACTTTATTTTCATTGTCGTGTTATAATTGGGGGGGACTCGCGCCCTACCCCACTCTCTTTGGGGATTTCCCACACCCCTCCAAACGGGTGCTCTTTCGGTGGGGGGATGTTGTTGTTGTACCACCCGCCAATGTTTCCGCTTATTAAACGCATTGCCAGTCGTCGCTTCGTACCAAAATCATGGCCACAAAAGCCGAAAGAAAACTTTCAACACTTTCTTGAGCACGCAATGCCGCAACGACATCATTAAAACACGCAAGTCACATCCAACATCCAACATCCATTCCATCCACACACAAAATAAATAAATATAAAAAATAAAAAAACAAATACAAATTTCATTTCATTTGTGACTTTTTGCAGTGTTAGTTTTGTGCATGTGCATACCCTTTCTTTGGCAAATACTTTTGAAGCAAACGTCTTTCAGGGCAGAAAAATATTTTTCGATATTTGTTTTTAAATTTTATACATCCAGAAAAGGAGTATTTTTGCTCAAATATAAAATATATAAATATTATTCATAATTATTTATTCTCACTTGAAATGTTCTTTAGTTTCTTCAAAAAAAAAAAAACAGTGTTTATTCCCAAAAAAGCTAAAAATTAGAAAATTCTTCATTATCTTCATAAACTTCACGAAACTTTTCTTCAATTTTTCTAAAATTTCCATAAATCTAATGAAAATAAAATAAATATTTCCCAAAAAATTCCTCTAACGATCAATCAATCCACTGCTACCAAAACTAGCCTTCATTTCCTTTGCTTTCGCTGTAGTTTCGTTTATTTTCTATCAAAACGAACTATTTTTAAGTGTAACCAAAGTTTCGACTTCAATTTGTTTAGCTTTTTCTGTTGCCTTTTCGTATTTATGCTTCATTAAAATTAATAAAACGAAAATAAAGCATTAAAAACACAAAAGTTGTGCGCAATGTGCAATGCAATGAGAGTGGGTGGCAATCGTTTTGCACAATTTGTCAGCCCGCACAGCTCTGCTCGTTAAAGCCGCTTAAAATACGTCGTATTGGCCAATACAGAAATTGCACGTTTAGTGTGGCAATGGCAGTGGCAGTGGCAGTGGGAGCATGACAGAGTCGCATCTTCTTCTGCAATTAGCAAATATTTACGAGTATTATACGCCAGCAGTCTTGTGGGCGCATTGTGTCGTCATTTTGCCAATTTGATTCGTTATGCAGTTTACTTCCTGCTCGTCTCCTCCGCGCTGCCCAGCCTTTTGGCCTGGTTAAGAGCCCGCCGTGCTTAAGGGGGCGTAGCAGTTACGTTCGTGTTTAATGCTCTTTGAAGCCCAGTTCCGTTTTGCAACGGGGGAGCAGCTCCCCCACAGTTCACAGTCCACAGTCCATGATGTTGATGTTGATGATGATGATGATTGGCCCTCCCACAACTTTCCCGCTTCGAAAAAGTGTCTCCAACTTTTTGGGGCCACTTCGCTGGACTGTTGGCTTCACCGCCTGTCATGTCCCGTGTCTGACAGCAGTCGCCCTTTTTATGCATAATGATTGTTTTTCCATGGAACCCACTGCCACTGCCTTGTCACAGGTTGCAAGGTGGCAGAGTGTCTGGCAAAAGTTTTTCCTTTTTCGTTGACACTTTCATAAATTCTAATTACATATCAAAGCAGTGTCACGCCCAGTGTCCAGCAGCCAGTTTCCAGTAGCCAGTGTCCAGTTTCCAGGAGGCCAGGGATGCCATGAAAATTAAATGAACTGTGTGTGTCCGCCCAAAGGACAACGCGGGAAGAGACATTAAAATATATTATTTAATTTTCCCTTAATGTTCAACACTGTGGATAATTTATGAGGCGCAGATTTCAGGGGCTACTCGCAGATTTTAAGGATATATTGTTGTCAGAGAAAAAGAAAGAAAGAATTTCGTACTCTAGAAAATATTTCTTTATAATTATTTAATTAAAATAAACCCCATGGTTACATTCAGAATGTACAAAACAAATTCCTTTTTAGAGCTCTCTCGGACTCTGTGCTAAATTTCTTCAGTTTCCGTATTAACCGAGATATTCTTAAGCTCTTACTTCATTTTCCCTCGACAGCTAATTAAATCTCAGACCGAGAAAGCACCGCCAATTGCACTAGACGATTACGTAAGAGGCGTACGAGTATTCTGGGGTACAAGCTGCCTTTTATGGAGAGCTTTGGCGCTGTCCAACCGGTAGACCGGTAGACCCAGGCCGTCCAGTCCCGTCCACTCGAATGAGCGATTAACATAATTTTTCTATATTATTTTCATATGACGATTATTATGGCCATTATTGTTGTTATTGTTGTGCCTTTGTGCCGGGCCTTGTTTTTGAGCTCTCGAGAGACGTGAGCCCGCACCTCCTCCTCCACCTCCTTCTCCTCACATTTTGACCTCGCGCGTACGCGAACGTCAGAGAACCGGCTTTTCGTCACTCTTGGCCATGGGCTAGTAAATGGAGCTTGCCAAAAAAAGAAACAAAACAAAACAAAACAAAACCAAAAATGAGACTACTTAAAGCTATTCTTCTTCCACTCATCATTGTCTTTGGCTTCTAATTTAATAATACATCCAAAACAGAGTGCTAACGGAGCGTAACCAGATACAAGATTGTTATTATTCCCTGACATATGATATCTTTCTTTTATTTCGAGTCCAATTCTATTTGTTGGGCCCCCAAGGGGAATTTCTGGCATCCAATTATGGTGTTCCCCCTGGCATTCCGCTGTTAACATGAATAATTCTGTATTATAATCTCCCATCAAAGGTTTTATCACATCATCATTTCATTGTTTAAATTTCACAAATATATAATAATATTTTTGTTTTTGGTTTCAAATAGGATTTTAAACTCTAAAGAGAGCCAAAGGCTTTAGAGAGATACTAAATGAATTTACCAATTAGTTTTTATTATTTATTAATGGGCTTCGGTATTTTTGGAACACAAACAAACATAAATATGGGAAGGAGATTATTTAAAGCGGATTTTATATGTAGGCAAAAATACCATTAAATTGTAGGAAATTATATAACAATTTATGGAAGAGGTTGGAAAAAAGGGAGCATTTTGTGAAGAGCTTTTACGAGCATTATGTTAGTGAAGGTGTTTTTGAATTATAGCTCATTTATTAATACACATTTTTCAAGGTCAAATGAACACAAGTTCTATAGTACAAAATATCCAAAAATAAATCCATATTTTTTATTATTACAATTTTTTGTAGTATTTATTATTAATCATTTTATTGTGACCCATATTAAATTTTAACTGAAATTATTTAACATTTTTATATTAACAAAATAACGGAAGCATATAGTTACATAGTATATAGACTCTTTCTTTCATTTAAGTACACATTTGCTTTTCGTTTGTTTCCGTTTCTTTGTCTAGAGATTATCTTCTTTTCTTTTCTCTGGAAAACCCTACTGTTTTTCCTCGTGTTAAAACCATTTTCACTTTATTTTTACTCTAATTTTCATTTCATTTATAAAGTTTTCCCTTTTACGCTTTGCACGTGTCAATGAAAATAATTTAAATTTATTACACACACACACAAAGGCCACCCACAATGGGGGGCAATCCTTTCACTAACAGAAGCCGCACTGCAGTCGCGCTCCCTCTGAAAGGAGAAGCGAATGCCCGCCCTCTTCTCTGAATGAAGCTCTGGAAGCTGTGCCCCCCGCTGTGTGCTCATATTTTGTATGGGGCGCTAATTTGCAGTTGAATGGCGCTTAAATGCAGCTGCTGCTGGTGCTGCTGCAGAGGCATGCCACAGCAGATGTCAGCCTGCATTTGTGCAGAGCAAAGAGAGAGAGAGAGCGAGAGAGAGAGGAGGGGAGAATGAGAGCTAACCAGGAGGCAACGTGACGTGACAGTAATTAACATAATAATCCATTTTGTGGCCAAAGAAAGGCAGCAGCCAGCAAGCAAGCGCGCGAGCAAGAAAGAACTCAGTCTGTTGCCTGTTGCTATCCATTGTATGTTGCCATTCTCGTGGGATACCCTTTCGAAAGAGATACAGAGATACATATATACAGAGATTGGCAATGAAAGGAAGAAGAAAAGCGGGAAAACAGGTAAAATGACTCCATAGAGTATGTCTATTTTTTTTGAAGAGGATTATCTGATTTTTAAGCATACAAGTTCCAAAATGATAGAAAACATCTATATGAAAAATTTGCATTGATTGCTCCTTTTACTGCACAATGTATCTGTAAGTTGCAAATTCTAATATTACATTCAAAAATGTTCCCCAAATAAGATATACATATGTATGTACATATTTATTTTTTCATATATTTTTTTCTATAAATTTTATTAGTTTTCCATGGTTTTATAGTTCCATATTAAATAACCCTCAAAAAATCATTATATAAAAGAAAAAAATGTATATTTCCAAAGGTAATCCAAGCAAACTCTAACCCCTGTAGATAAATGAGTTTTAACATCCATTACTGATCCAAATTCCATCCAAATAGTATCCCTATATCATCTATCTCTATAATAGTACATGCATCGCCAAAGCTTCATTCTCTTAAGCGCTCATTTCTCTCCCTCTTTTCTCTCAACACCCCATACAGCTTCGTTGTGGTTTTTCTGGGTTTGGTTTGGTTTGGTTTGTTTCATTTCTTCAATTTGTGGGTTAACTATCTGGGCGTCAGCGGGCTAAGAGCTGCCTGATGCCTGATGCCTGCTGCTGTTGCAACATCACGACTCTGCCCGTTTGCCTGGCTGCACGTTTTAATTTAATGCCCCTGCAACTGCCTGCACTTGGCCAATATCCAATCCCAACCCCATTCCCACTTCCAATCGATGGAACGACCAGAAGAGCGCTGTGCTCTGCTGTGCTGTCTATCGCAGATCCATGACTGAAAAGAACTGAAATTTCTGTCAGTCTGCTCCTTCGAAAGAGAATGTCCAAGCCATTCCCTCAAAATCTGCCATTCCCTGCTCTGATTATTGGGTCAATCGATATGACCACCCAAAGACCATGCCCCCCTCACAGACAAAGGGAACAATATTTTTTAGAAGATGGATAATGGACAGCAGATGCGTGTGGGTTGAATGGAATCACTAGAGGCAAGATTGAAGGCGGAGAGACATATGAAATATGTTCTGCAAGTGTTGGACGAGTAATCCAGGCGGAATTCCATCCCATATTCAATTAGAGGACAGGTGCCACGTTTTCCTCTTGTCTTTCCACTCAGAATGAGATTGAATTTGAGCTACAGATAGCTGGGAAAGATTATCGACTTCTTCCACTTTAATTGCGTGGAAAACAAATTAATTGATCAACTTTTACGCTGAGGAAATGGAATTGGAGAAACTTATTGGGAATTGTCAATTTTGAATTTCAAGCAGAGGGTTTTCTTCAGCTCCTGCTGCCTTGACTGCTCCTGTCACAAGCCATAAAAAAAAAAGAAAACATACAGACACAGAAAACCAAATTCGAAGCAAAGTCCTGGCTGTCGTAAACAATTTTGGTTGGGGACAGCCACTGTGGCGGCAACACACACACACACACAGAAATACGTACAGTCATTGAGAAAAGTGTGGGAACCACAAAGTCGCCAGTTTGGCGGCTTTTCTGCTTCTGGCAGAGACATCTGTGGGATGCGTGTGTGGGAAATAAACTCAAAACGAAAACGGCAAAGATTTTTCGTTTTTTTTTTTTGGCAACAGAAAATATGAAAATTTCATTAATTTCTGCTACAAACAGTTTTGACGCCTGGAAAGCACTTCCGTCTCCGCAGAATTGGCCAAATTAATAAGGGAGCAGGATCCCAAAAAACGACGGGCAACGAAAACGAAGCGGTAAGAGGCTTTTCCCATGCAAACAGGACAAAACATTTCGCACTCAAAACGTGGCGTTAATTGCCGGAAGCCTCCGGAAAAAAACAGAACAAAACATAGAGAGAGGGGAGAGAGAGAGAGAGAGAAACACTTGAAAAAGTTTTCCGCGTTGCCGTAATTAAAAAATCTCAAGCCGAGGATGACAGCTAGAGATAGGCGAATGGGAACACCCTGCAATTGAAGGAGTACTTTAGGTCCTTAATAAAATTGATTTAATATTTTGGGTTCTTACATTTTTATTTTTTTTTGGCTTCAATCAAACGGAAAATAATATTAAATATTAATAAGATATAATATAAAATTATAATAATAATAATGAACATAATAAAATTCAATTGACAAAAATTAAGCCATCATTTAATTCCTTTGCTTTAAAAGGTTTTTTGAATAAAATTTCCTTTAAATTCATTTTAAATGCAACTCCCCTCATACCTCATTGTTCTCACATTTTTCCCTCTAATATTCCTTTAGTTTCCCTCCAATTATACTTTGTTTTGGCCTTCATTTAAGGCCTTCCAACTTCGTTGAAAGTTATTTCCGCTCAAAAAGAGAGCCTCAGGCAAAGAGTGTTCTTTGTGAAGTGAATTTTCTTTCCACTGCTGCAATATAATATCCTGTAGGGGAAATTCTAATTTGAAATATCAGTTGAGCAGTTCAGCAGCAGAGGGTGGGTAAGAGCAAAATGAGGGAATAAGTGATGGTGCAATGGGGGGGTGGGGAAACTTGCAAAGAGAATAAAGTAAAATATTGCTTTTCTTTTGAAATGGAACCATCATCAACAACAACAGGCAGCCAGGCAAACAAAAATGTTTCAATATTTCTTTGTACGATTTTCTCCATCGTCAAATATCCCGTACACGGGCTCTTGTCTCGGGTTTCGGCTGAAGGATGCTTCCTCTCCTGTCTCTCTTCATCCTTCGATGCTCCTCCTCCTCTCTGTGTTCTCTGATTCTCCTCCTCTCTCTGTTTCTGAGATTCTCCTGTCAATCCCTTTAGCATGTTCTCCTGACAGACCCTCTTCGTACTGCTCTTCTGTACCGCTGTCGGTTCTGCATCTCCTGTCGCTGTGGCTCTTCCTTCATCTGCCTGTCAGTCAATGCCTTTCTCTGCCTTTTGGCAAGGGTATTTTGTGTCTCTTTTAGCCTTTTCCAGGCTCTTCAGGCCATTGGAACATCATTCAAAAAAGGCTTAAAGCCAAAACGCAGACTCTTTGAAGGAAACCCCAGGGCAACGATGTAGAAAACTCTGTAATTCGAGCGTCGCTACCTTCCTCCCTCTCTCTATATGTGTGTGTGTGTGTGTGTGTGTGTGCAGCTGGAGTCCCGCCTGTCGATCTGCATAATGAAATTACGGCATTATCTCCCATGTACAGTTATGCGCCGCAGTCGGTAGCGGATGCAGATGCAGATGCCGCCTGCCTGACTGCTGGCTGCAGGGCAAAAAGTAGAACCTGAGAAAATGCAACTCGTTTGGCGGTGCAGAAGGCAGAAGGCAGAACCTTTTATCTGCTGCTGCAACAATGATGCTGCGAAAGTGGAGGTAGGTCTCTCACCGGTCTCTCACCGATTGACTTGCTGACTTACTGACAGAATAACAGGCAGACACGAGTAACTTACAGACAGAATATAAGAGGCGGTATAACAGACTGATGGAATAACTGAATGACTGCAAGCACTTGGGGCATGATTGAGGCTTCGACGACTGTGGCTGCAACTGCAAAACTCTCCTTTCTCGCCTTTCCATGCCAAATCAGCCTTTGGGTGGCTCATGCTGCAGAGACTCATTTTCTTGAGCAATTTGCCAGCAATTTTCGCACATTTGGCCAACAGCTGCTTTCACATTTGTGCCCCAAAGCATCGGGGCAGTGTCGTTGGTGTCGTTGTGCCTTCAACAATTACGTCAGTTCAGCTCCATGACTCCTAATTAACGTTTTTGGGGCGTTGTCTAAGCTCTCTTTACCACCCCGAAGGTTGCTTTTTGGGGAAAAGCATTTTCCCCGCTCTAATTTATTTTAATTAAAACTCTACAAATGCCACAAAAATAACACAAAATTTAAGGGTAATTATTTGATAAAAGTAAGCAAAAAAAACACAAAAAAAAGAAAAGAAAAAAAAAAAAGTAAAGGGATTGAAGGGAAAGGGTAACGTATCATTCAGCAGCGTGGCGCCTAGATATCCATAATCTGTATTTTATTATCGAGAAAACACAACAACAGTAGAAACATCAACCGAATGACCCATCTATACGAACACAAATAAACAAGAAAAAAACCCATGAAAAACCTTTTCTTTATTACATTTTTATGGCGTGCTTAGGATACGAGTAGAGTTTATTCCCCGTATACTCGTATATTGTATTGTATTTTTAGTGTAAACCCGTCCATTGTTTTACACAAAAGAACCCCCCAGAAGGCCACCGGAGAGGGAGTTCACAGTGAATGTTGGCCTCTCCTTCTCTTCCCTTCTGGTGTTGAGGTTTCTGCCAGTTTCTGCAATTAATCATAAAAATATTGCTTGCACCTTAACCGCAGCGACTGGCTACTGGATATCCCTCTGTGGCAGGCACGTATGGCATTACGCACTTCCGTTTCCGCTGTGTCTGGCAGCATTCCCCCGCTCCCTTTCACCGGCAAGGTAATTCAGTTTGCTCACCCGCGCGCAAAGCAAACAAATAAAAAGATCAAAAAAAAAAAAACAACCAAAAAGTTTTTTTATTGCGTTCCTTTTTACCTTTTTTTTTTTTTTGCACGCGCAAAAATTTATTTTGTGATTTATGAGGCGCAAGAAAAACAGCAACAAAAGGCAACGAAAGTGGAGAGAATGAGAGGGCGACAAACTTGGGATGTGGCTGATGTATGCAGACAGAACGGCGAGACATGACGGCCACAACAGCAGCAGAGAGAGAGAGAGAAAGAGAGCGAGAGGCAAGACCCAGACCCATTTTATATCCTATAGAAACACCGGGCAGACTGGGCAGGCCCACAGCTGAGAAGAACCTTGAAACATTGAATGACAGCATCTGAAGGCCACTTGCCACAAAGCCACTTATTGGAAAAGTCAAAAAGAAGATTTCCTCACGTAAGCCAATGCCCAAGATAAATGTTTATTTGCGGGATTTACAGGTATGGAAATAAATTTACAACAAAATAGTTGCCAGAATACGCACAAATATAAGCTAAATATATTTTGAAAATATTTCCCTTTTTATACCCGTACTCAAAAAAGATTTAAGGAGTATATTATAATTGTGGTAAAAGTGGATTTCTGCAACGCAGAGAAGGAAACGTTTTCGACCCCATATATAGTATAGTAGAGTATATATATTCTTGATCAGCATCAATAGCCGAGTCGATATAGCCCTGTCTGTCCGTCTGTCTGTCTGTCTCGATGAGCGCCTGGATCTCAGGGACTATAAGAGCTAGGGCAACCAAATTTGGTTTCCAGACTCATGTGATATCACACTGCTACAAGTGTATTTCAAAATTTCGCACCGCCCCCACAAAGGACGAACAAAACTGAAAAGGCAGTATCGTAGAGAATGACCATATCTACCAGATTGCCGAATATGAATCAGATCGGATCAGCCAGAATGAAGAAATTCATTTTCAGTTGCTTCCCCCGCCTCCTACAGCAAAAGAACCGCTACTCAATCTCTTTCTCGCTCGCACACTCTACATCGTTATGTTATGTACGAGAGCGCCCTCTAGCGGAGGAGATGTTGAATCTAAATGGTACATGTATAATCTTCATGTTAGATGTAGAACATACATAGTAGATGTAGATACCAGATGTAGCAAAAACATGGAAAGTCTAAAATTTTTTTTGTAATTCTAAAATTATTAAAAATTTATAAGCTTAAAAATGTAAATACTGACTGAGTACGGGTATAAGTAGATTCGCGTCCCCAGAAGCGACTCACACGTTCCTTCACGTTTTTCTTTAACTTTCCTGCTCTTTTTTAGCATTATACACTTTTCCTGTTAATGGACAAATCAGAATACGAATCATAAAAAAAAGAAGATAAATGTCATCACAATCAACCATTAGCCCATACATGTCCCCAACACATTTTAAGCCGCTTAAAACACCGCGTAACCAAAAGTTTATTAGCGCCCCCTTTCCCGCCCACCCTTTCCCGCTAATTGCTGCTGTTCGATGTTTTATTCAGTCAGAATTTTTTCCCTTTTATATATGTACATTTTTTCCATTATTCAAGAGGCATCCGTCAGCACGCGGCAGGACAACTGCCAATTGCAATCCACGGGAGCTCCCGGATGTCAGCGTAACAAATCCCCCCTCCTCGCTTTTGATTCGCTTGTTTCAGTGATTTCATGTTTCATTTTTCATGTTTCATTTTTTTCGTATTTTGTGATAAACGAATGTGACATAAACACTGACTGCCGCCTTGTATGGGAAATATTACATATTTATTTTGTGGTTTAATTTGGATTTCGCCCTCGACTGCCCCTCTTTGGTGGGTCGCCTTGGGGTACATGGGGGGGTAATTATATACAGTATTATTATGATAATGACAGACACCCAAACCTCACCCAATTATGGTGGAGGTGTTTGGCTGTCAACACACGAACCACACGAACGGAATATAAACCTCGACAACTCAATCCAAATCCAAAATCCAAAATCATACAAAAAAAAACCCCACCAGAAACAAAGAGAAGAGCAAAAAAAAAATGAGACCCCAAAGTCAAACACAACAATAAAGTGAGGAATTGGTCTGTTTGTTCAGTCAGCAAGTGACATGCAATTATTTATACATTAGCCACAAAATGCGTAAGGGGAAGGAGGGACGGGTGTGGGTGAGCCAAGGCCCTCCTGCAAATATTTGTTTCCACAGACTTTTATCCGCCGCCGCATAAGGTAGAAGGAAACTTTGTACCGTTGCGTATACGCAGTGCATACTAGATGGAAGTATGTTGACATTAATTTTTGGTGAAAGAAGATATGCAATCATTTTTTTTACTTTTTTATTTTGGAGTAGCTGCAGGAATATTCGAATTTTGTTGTGAATACCTGCATGAATATTACAATTTTTAATGGATGAATAACTGTAGAAATATTACAATTTTACCTGCAGGAATTTAATACATTTTTGTGTAGCTGCTGCAGAAATTTAATACATTTTTGTGTAGTTGCTGCGGGAATTTGATAAACATTTTTTGGTGGAGGTTCCAAAGGAATATTTTACGCGGGCAAACAATTTGAACGAAAATTATCATTATTGTGGAGCGGGATATAATGATAGCTGTCAAGGATAAAGGGCTAGGTAGATTGTCTTTTGGAAAGGTAATTATCGTCTGGGGTTAAAGATTTGATACCCCCTTATACCCAAGATTCTTCGAGTTCCAGCTGCACTGCCTGTAGCTGCCCCACGAGCTTCATTCCGGACAAATATTATCGTAACATTTTAAACAACAAAACAATGTTCAGCTGCCTGCCATTCAAGCTCCATCCGCTCCACGCAAGCCCCAAAACATACCATAATAATTTATCAATCTGTGAGCATTACATTACCTGGGACTTTAATGGTATTTCCCTAAAATATGCAATGCCCTAAACGCTTGCGGCAGTCAGTCTCTCGCTCAATTGCTCCATCGCTCACTTCGGGAGTCAGTCATTCAGTCAGTTAGTCGCTCAATCGCAGAGTCAGTCAATCAGAAGGCCAAACAAATCGGCAGAAACGTCAGGCGCAGTGAGCAGATAAGATGAGACAGCCGCCCATATCCGTGGCAGGCACACAGCACACAGCCAACAGCCCTTTTTGTGCTCTTTTCCCCTTTATGTGTGGCATATGCCACCGAAACTCTTGCTACTTGTTGCTGATAAACGTTTTCCACTTGTTTTTACAGCCACAAGGATTGAAAGATACGCCTCAAGAAGGTAGGAATGCAGTTAAGGGGTGTAAAGATACGGCTTAAAAAAGGGAAAGTAAATGTCTAAAGGGAGTGGCAATACGTGTGTGGCAGGATATGCCTGAAAGACGGTGGAAGCAATAGCGCCTACCGCAAGGCGTTGAGTAGAAATTTATGGCATTTGTTTTTTCCGCCCCCTGGGGAGGTCGAACACAAAAGCCGCAGCTCTTTCCCATAAAAAAGTAAACGCGTTTCAGGTTTTTGGCTGATTTGAAAAACATTTGAATGGCGCCATAAAATCACTTAAGTGTACACGTTTCAGGACCCAAGAGGTCCTGCCGTTCCCTGCCATGCGGCAGTCGTGCCGTGCCGTTTCAATATTTTTTTGTGGCATATTTACGGGCGTTGACGCACAGGATTTAAGACCCAATGCGGCGATGCTGCTGCAGGGGCTGCTGTTGAAAAAAAAGAGCACAGTGTGTGTGATTTGTGGCAGGGTGTGGCAGAAATCTGTGGTAACGAAACACCGAATCACCAGAAACCAGAGAAAAACACACATTGCACATTTGCATGGGGTGTCAGAGAGGGAGGAAGAGAGGGAGAGAACGACAGACAGACTGACGAAGGACTCTCAGAGAGAGAGAGAGAGAGAGCGAGGAAGAGGGTCTCTCTCCAACCTCTCAAGTGGCAGACAGCATAAAGTGAAGGACTCTTCACAGCATATGTATATAATATGTATAGGCTTCTTCTGGCCTTCATTTTTGCACAAAATCCTGCGGCTGAAGGACCCTTCTGCACTCTCTGCTCTCTCTGTTCGATTCCCTCGAAAACGCAGGAACCATATTAAATTTGTTATAAATTAAGATTGATACCTATGCATCCCCTGGGGTTTCCCCTTCACGCACCCACACACACACACACACACACACACACACACACTGTGCCTCCAAAAGGACAAGGAAAATATGGTATGGATTTTCTTTCCCACTTACCTCCTCTGCGGCTTCTGTTTCTGCTGCTGTCCGGGGAAAACGTTTCTCAGAAGTATCATTAACTGCAAAGAGCGAAGGAAAGCGGAGGGTGGAAAATGTTATTATTTGGAAGCCCTTTGCCGAGATTGTTTTTTTTTTTGGTATATGAATAATGATATGGCTTTTGGTTTTAGTTTTCAGATACTTTTCGGCATAATTTGAGCTTACGTAGGAGATACTTTTGGGTTTAGTTATAAGATACTTTCTGGCTTAGTTATGAGATACTTTGGGGCCTAATGCAAACGGATATGAATCCTATTAATTTGTTCTAACAAATTAAAAGGGTTAACCCATCCTTTTGTGGGTTAAGCTTACCAAGTAGGCAAGGGAAATGGGCGAAAGTTACTATCTATCGCTTGAAGAATGAAAGCGGAATATGTAACTTTACTGTTCGACTTTTTTTTGGTATCAATAGTAACTTTTTTTGGAACGTATTCAATGAATTTTGTTAAATATTTCTTATCAATTGAAGGAGTTTAAGTATGTTTTAATGGTTTAACTTAAAAATAGTTTTAATCATTTTAATTTAATTTTCATTTTACTCGTAGTTTATTTTAACAGTTATTTTATTAATTTAATTATTTGTAATAAATAAAATAAAATAAAAATTTGTTTATAAATATTTCTCTTATATTTATATTTTTTATTGTATTTTCTATAATTCTGACAATATTTACGACACAAAGTTCCATCCGAATAAGGAATATATTTTCCATACATATATTTTGGCTAATTGATGAATTAAACAACAGAGGATGCAACAGTGTGTGCATGTTGCAAACAGAACCCAATTATCCCCCTGACTATACATTTTGCATTGCCAATCGCGTTTGTCATCGTTTGCCTCCATCAAGGATTTACCTTGACCAAAATTTGATAGAAAAAACAAAGTAGTTGTTAACCCCAGCACAAAAAATGCACAAGCTGAAATCGATGGAAAAACTACAAGAGAAAATACAAGAGGAATCTCCCATCTCCCAATCCCCAATTGCTGGAATGAACTTGAAACTGCGAAGAGGGGAAAGGGGGAAAGGGAGCCACAACATAGTGCCCTCTGCCTTTTGTCTCTGCCTCTTGCCACCAAATCACGCTAGTGGGTCTACTCCACACACACAGTGGTGTTTAATCAAGTGTGAAATCTTTAATCAAGTCAACTCCCGGTGGGTCCTCGGCCTCGGCCTCCGGTCTCTCTCTCCCCATCCCTTTCTCCCTTCGATTGAATGGGACTCACGAGTGAGTGAATTCCCAGCAGCTGCTGTGGGGCTCAAAATCCCAGTCGCAGTTCCAGTCACAGATCCAATAACGGGGCCAAAAGCCAAATGCAACGCAGCTGTTTTTGTGGGATCTGTTCCGATGCCTCGTTTTCAGTACCTGGTTTGACCTTTTTTCCACTTTTTTTTTTCTCCACTTCTTTTTGACGGGTTTCCCTTCGCCAGAGAGACAGAGTAAGAGAGGCCTCCCACGCTTGGACCTCTCACTCGTAGCCCTCTTCGGCTCTACCGCTGTCGAAGGCCTCTCCTTTTCCCTTCTTTTGCTGGTCTTTCAATTAAAAACAAACAAAAAAAAACCAAAGCCAATGCCCAGGCTCAGGCCCTGAACTGCACGATTTTGTTTTTGCCAGTTGGCGTTAAAACAAAAACAAAACAAAAAACAACAACAGCAACATGTTTTTTCAGGTCTTTTCCCCCCTTTTTTTTAGGCCACTTTTCGAGTGCGAATTATCCAAATTAGCTGTAAGTGCTATGACTAAATTAGCGGTACGAAACATACCCGTGAAAATGTAGGATAATATGTAGGTAAGAGGATTTGACTTAAGTGAAAGTTTAGACGGTAAATAAGTTACTTATTTTAGGGGGAATTTGGAGAAAAGGCCCCTGAAGAAGAAATTAAAATAAATATATGGAAAGTGAAACAGCAGAATATTCTTTAAGAATAATAATTAAGAATATTCTTTTATGCAAATATTATCACAAATATCCTTTATGGTGTTAAAATTATTTAAGGATTTTTTTTAATAAATCCCATTATTTTGGCTGCAAAAATGTATCTTCTTTTATTTAATTTCGCTTAAAAGTAAGCTTAATATTTCGGAGATGAATTCAAAGATTTATTTCAACCATAATCCATACTTTAAGTTGCAAATATGTATCTTATTTTACTAGAAATGGACTTATATATTTTGGAATACATTTTCAGCCTTTCTAAAGCATATTTTTACCCCGAAAACCTTTCTTTTTATGAATTCCCCGTAATTGAACTCCACAAAACTCGAAATCTAATCAACTAAATGGGATATTGTAGTGTATTCATGCAGTGTGCTTGGCCTAACCAATTTAAGCACCACCCCAAGGCCAAGTTGCAATATGATGCAGTTTCGGCGGCGGTCATTGTCACTGCCCAAAAGTGATGCGTCTGCATCTAAACCGTGAGAACCTTACGTAACGGGCATTGGGCAGGTACCACCGCTGACCGAAAGCTGACGCCTCATGTTGCATATTGACGGTGGGAATCTTACGCAACAGGGCTTTGTTTCCCACCTGCATGGAGGCAACTCGCCCCAACAATTTTGTATAAATATAAGCTTCATTTAAATAAAAATCAATCATAACAATCATAACATCGAGGCGTGTTACACTGCCCGGGTTCTTCTGTCTACTACATGGCGATCCTGCCAGTATTATATATATATCAGCGGCGTTATAGCGCCAGATATATAATATAATATATAATATAATAATATCAGCCAAACCGTTTATAACAGATATAGAAACCAATCTCAAGGGTGCCAATGCATCTGCCGGGGAGGTCGATAACAGCAGAAAAATCTATGTGGAGTCCTGTGTCGATGAGGTGCTGAACCATCGTCTACGGCGACAAGAAGTCATAAACCCTCTGCCTGAAGGATATTTTGTGCCGCTTAAAGGAGCTGCAGCTCTTCACAGACGAGTCCATAGTCTCCTTGGTGGAATTTGGTTACATTCTACATTTTGCTTAAAAAGACTCGAGGTCTAACCAATAAATAAAAATTCATGACATCGGAAGGAGAGATACAATTCTTGACAGGGGAGCCTTCTATCCAGAAGGACCCACCAGGAATAGAGGAGGTACTGGAGCAGTACCCGGAGTCAGGACCAAAAAGACTCACCATCGAGGAATACAAAGCAAGGCAGAAGACAGCCAAGCAGCAAAGGAGCGAGGAAGCAACCCCGAGTAAAACAGTTCCGAAGGCAAGGAGAGGAGGAAAACAGGCTCGCCTGATCCGCACTCGTCGCCTACTAATCGAGTGCGAAAAGGCCGCACGAGGATCACCGGATGACCAGAGGCGCTACAAAGAGCTGCTGGACGCCACCAAACTGGCGCTTCGCGATGCGAAGAAACGGCTGCTGGCCAAACAAACCAGCACCCCAAATTAATTCTTAAATTTATATATATATATATAATATTTTTCCTTTTTATATGTATAAGTATTAAATAAAATGATAAAATAAAAATATTTCTAAAATTAAACAATTAAACAAATTTAAAAAAAAAAAAAAATTTTAATTAAGAAAAAAAAAATATATTTTTTTTTTAAATACTAAATATTAATAATTACAATGGGGAAAACGCAATCAAAAGTAGAAAACCCCAATGCCAATGTGGTGAACAAGATACAAATTGTCGATCACACAAATAGCATCAATGAATTGTGGTTTCTTCTGTTAATATTAGTAATCATGGCAGCAATAAATCTAATAATCAAAATTTACAACATGCATCATAGAAGCCTGAAAAAAAGGTATATGTCTCGCGCTGATGCACTAGATAAAATCTAGTTTAACTCTTGATAAAAATTCTGCAACCCAGCTACCACTCGGAATGGAATGGGAAACATTAAGACAAAAAATTAGAGACTTCAGGGTGGAATTTGATAAATCATATAAATGTCTAAATAAGACAAAGCGCATTAAGCGACAAACGCTAATTAAGCATACTGAGATCGTTGTTCACAATTACAACGAAATCAAATGCTTAATAAAAGCAGCCCACCATAACCTTTCTGAACTCCATAACGGCCAGGTCACAGATGTTCTCAAACGGCTAACAGAGTGCCTTGAGAACATTAACAAAAGACACCATTTGCATTTAGTGATACCAATCGCGCTAAATAACCCAGCAGTTTTCACACGAGAACTGCTGCAAAATAGTTCAGATAGCGACGATAGTTCAGAAGGTGAAAAACCTTCAGGTTCAAATATGCCTCAAACTATAATAGAATTTCTTAATACAGCCAGCAAACTCATCCCAGAGTTTGACGGTAGGCAGAAAACCTACAAAGTTTTCTGGATGCCTTATCTTTGGTTAACACCATCAAAGGTGAACATGACGCCACAGCAGTGTCATTGGTAAAAACCAAACTTAAAGGTGCTGTTAGGAATTTAATTAGTACAGAATGCACACTTGTATCCATTATAAATAGACTTAAAACAAACGTAAAAGGCGAATCAATAGATTCAATAACTGCCAAAATAATGAACATCCGTCAGATGAGTAAGACCGCTAACCAGTACACAAAAGAAATTGAGCAATTAACAAAAACTCTGGAATGCGCTTTTATTTCTGACGGAATGACACATGAGCAGGCAGAAAAATATAGTACCCAGCAGGCGGTCAAGGCAATGATTCAAAACTGCACCAATGATAAGGTCAAACTTATCATGCAGGCTGGAACTTTCTCGACCATGAGCGAAGCGGTAGCAAAATTCGTTACCAGTTGCACCGAAGCAACTGGACGAGCAGATACCGTAATGTACTATTCAAATAGGGGGTATCGTGGAAACAGAGGCCGTTTCCAGGGTACCCGAGGTCGTGGTAATAACCAGTTCCGCGGAAACTACAACGGTCGGTACAATAACGGTGGCTATTACCGAAACGGAAATAATCAACAAAATAATAGACGAGGAGGCCACCAAAATGTCCGCGTTGTAGATAGTACAGAAAATGCGGAAAACGCATAAACTCCCCCACAAAAATAAATAGCGCTAAAAAATCCATATTCGTGTTCAATTTACATTTCAATAGTTTTATATCAACAAAAACTTCACTAAACAATGCGGTATCAACGTTTTTGGTAGACACAGGGGCTGATATTTCAATTTTCAAAATTGGCGAAATTACAAATAATATACAAATAAATAATTCAATTACAACGAACCTCAATGGTATAGGGAAAGGAACAATTAATACACTAGGAATAGTGGAGGCGGACTTGATATGCGGCAATATTTTAATAAAACATACTTTTCATCTTGTCAAAGATGACTTTCCAATCAATTGTACTGGAATTATTGGTTTAGACTTCATTAAAAAATATAATTGCATTCTAGATTACGAAGATAATCAAGATTGGTTAACTTTGAGACCACACGACTTTCACGAAGACATAGCCATTCCTATGCGAAATTCACAACATATAAATACAATAACAATTCCAGCTAGGTCCGAAGTTGTCCGTTTAATGAAAATATGCTCAGAACACAAAGAAGTTCTCATACCGAACCAGGAAATTCACAAAGGCATCTTCATTGCAAATACAATTACCACAAGCAAACAAGCTTTTGTCCGAATCATCAATACAACTGATAATAATTGCACAGTATCCGATGCAAATATTCAAACGGAAAACCTTGAGGATTATGAACTAATTAACAATAAAAACATAAAAATAAACAAAAATAAAGAAATTATGGAAAAACTTAATACGAATTTTCCGAAATTTATAAAAAAGGAAATGAATACCCTCTGTTCTGAATACGTTGATATATTTGCATTGGAGAGTGAACCAATAACAGTAAACAACTTTTACAAACAGGAATTAAAACTATTAAACGATGAGCCGGTTTACATAAAAAACTATCGAATACCCCATAGCCAAAAAGACGAAATAAATATTCAAATAAAGAAACTTATAAAAGATGACATAATAGAGCCCTCAGTATCAGCATACAACAGCCCATTGCTATTAGTACCAAAAAAATCACTACCAGGAAAAACTCAAAAACGATGGAGAATGGTAGTTGATTATAGGGGCATAAATAAAAAACTAATAGCCGATAAGTTCCCACTGCCCAGAATAGATGATATTTTGGACCAGTTGGGAAGATCAAAATATTTCTCCTGTTTAGATTTAACATCTGGTTTCCACCAAATTGAACTAGAGAAAAAGTCAAGAAATGTCACATCTTTTACGGCAGATAACGGAACATATAGATTCAAAAGATTGCCTTACGGCCTCAAAATAGCCCCAAACTCATTCCAAAGAATGATGACCATGGCATTTGCAGGATTATCACCTGCACAGGCATTCCTATACATGGACGACTTGGTCGTATTAGGCTGTTCCGAAGAACACATGTTAAAAAACCTTAGAGATGTGTTCACTATCTGCAGAAAATACAATCTAAAGTTGCACCCAGACAAATGTTTATTTTTTAGTCACGAAGTAACATACTTAGGCCATAAATGCACAGACAAAGGAATATTGCCAGACGACACTAAGTTCACATTAATTCAAAACTACCCAACACCAACATCAGCAGACGAAACAAAAAGGTTTGTTGCATTTTGTAACTACTATAGAAGATTTATTCCAAATTTTGCAGAGCAAGCTCGTAATTTAACAAGATTAAGTAGAAAAAATACACCCTTTATATGGACGGAAGAGTGCAACACAGCTTTCAATTTTCTTAAAAATGCTCTTATAAGCCCTCAAATCTTACAATACCCAGATTTCAAAAAACCATTTTGCTTAACAACAGATGCCAGCGGTTTCGCATGTGGAGCAGTACTAAGCCAAGAGTACGATGGTAAGCAATTACCAGTTGCATATGCATCTAAGGCATTCACAAAAGGCGAATCCAATAAATCAACAATAGAAAAAGAATTAGCAGCAATTCACTGGGCTATAACATATTTCAGACCATACCTATACGGTACAAAATTCCTGGTGAAAACAGATCATCGCCCATTAACATACCTATTTTCAATGAAAAACCCGTCGTCTAAGTTAACACGAATGCGATTAGATTTGGAAGAATATGATTTTGTGGTGGAGTACATAGCAGGAAAAGAAAACTATGTAGCGGATGCGCTATCCCGCATAGAAATATCAGATTTAAAAAACTTAACTGCCAAGGCAGCCCAAATACTTAAAGTAACAACACGGTCAGAAGCCGAAAAAGTAAAAACAAAAAACACTCTTAATACGACTGGTAAAGAAAGTCTTAAGGTCCCAAAAATATATGAAGCGCTATATAAAAAAGAAGTAAAACGACATGTCGAGCTCATTCTGACCCTTCCGAATTTACTATTCAAAAAGGGAAAACGAATTTGTAGCCAATTTATAGTGAATGACCTGATTATTAACGAGAAAATTGACTTAGGACAATTCTTCAAGAGGCTTACTTTAGAAGCCGGTAATCTAGGCGTCACTAAATTACAACTGTCCTTAGAAGACAGAATATTTAAATATACCCGGGTAGAAGAATTTAAAGAAATGGGAAATAAAAACCTTACAGACATAACAATTGCGTTAACGCCAAAAACAACATACTTGCAAGACAAAAAATCGATCGATAAAATATTAAAACAATTCCACGACGACCCAATTACTGGAGGCCACCAGGGAGTCAATCGTACAATTACCAAGATTAGAGAAAAATACAACTGGAAAAACATGACAAGGGATATAAAAAAGTATATCAAACTTTGTGACAAATGTTTGAAGAACAAAACTCTCAAACACAACAAAGAAGAAATGCAATTAACTGCAACGCCAGCGAAAGCATTCGATACGGTTCAGATCGACACAATAGGACCCCTACCAAGGTCAGAAAATAATAATGAATATGCCGTCACAATCCTATGCGATTTGACTAAATATCTTATTACAATACCGATCCCCAGCAAGCATGCTAAAGTCGTAGCCAGTAGTATCTTTAATAACTTTATTCTTATCTATGGTCCTATGAGGACGCTCTTAACGGATATGGGTACAGAATATAAAAACAGCATTTTTTCCGAATTATGCCAGTTATTAAAAATTAAACATAGAACATCGACAGCCCATCACCATCAGACACTCGGTGCAGTAGAACGTACACACCGAACATTCAACGAGTATGTTCGCTCATACATCTCTAGTGAAAAGAATGATTGGGACGAATGGCTAAAGTACTTTACATATTGCTACAATACAACACCATCAACAGTACATGGGTATTGCCCATTTGAACTGGTTTTTGGTAAAAAACCACAAACGTATGACTTTCTAGAAGAAGGTAAGGTTAGCCCAGTATACAACCATGAAGCATACGATAAGGAAGTAAAATATAGATTACAGATAGCTACGAATAGATCAAAATTATTATTAGAAAAAGCAAAAACCAAACAAAAAGCATATTATGACAGGAACCTAAATAGCATACAAATAAATATAGGAGATTTAGTATTAGTTAAAAATGACACAGGTCATAAACTAGATAACCAATATAGGGGCCCATATAAGGTAATAGGAATAGACGATAGGAATAACTACATATTAAAGGATAGAAATAAAACCACCAACGTAAATAAAAATAGATTAAAAGTATATAAAGAAAATAAAATATAAACAATTGGTTCTTTTTCACCATTTCATGGGCATAGAAAAAAAAAATGTAATAATAATTATATAAAATTACTTATACATACACAAATATATTTAAACACACACAAACACACTTTGTAAAACCTTGTAACACCTTAGAATAACTCCATTACTATATTACGTTATTCCTATAAAAAGGGAGGTGTAGTGTATTCATGCAGTGTGCTTGGCCTAACCAATTTAAGCACCACCCCAAGGCCAAGTTGCAATATGATGCAGTTTCGGCGGCGGTCATTGTCACTGCCCAAAAGTGATGCGTCTGCATCTAAACCGTGAGAACCTTACGTAACGGGCATTGGGCAGGTACCACCGCTGACCGAAAGCTGACGCCTCATGTTGCATATTGACGGTGGGAATCTTACGCAACAGGGCTTTGTTTCCCACCTGCATGGAGGCAACTCGCCCCAACAATTTTGTATAAATATAAGCTTCATTTAAATAAAAATCAATCATAACAATCATAACATCGAGGCGTGTTACACTGCCCGGGTTCTTCTGTCTACTACAATATACAACATGTAGGTATCTGCCACTCCCACAGTCGCCTGTTGCGACTTTCGTTTAAGAAATAAAAGCCAAAACTATGCCCCCTCCCCAGCGAACACAAACACACAAAACAAAATACGCTTTCAATATTTTATTCATGTCCATAACACAGCGCCCATGGCTATCTATCTGGCCAAAACGATGGCCACACAAAGCAGCAGAAAAAGCAGAAAAAATCAGGAAAATGCAGAGAAAAAACTAAAAGAAAAACTACAATTAAAAAGGGGGAAGGAAAATCAAACTCCAAACTTAAGGATGGAATCGTGATTCGAGAGCCCCCACGAAGTGGGTCAAGCAAATCTCTGGCTGGTCGATGGGAGTGGCGGGCGGGCATAAGCCGATCTCTTCGACCAAATGGAAAATGTGGAAATCCAGATGGAAATCCAGATGGAAATGTGTCGAAAGAACACAGAGGGAACTTTTGCATATGCATGCGCAGAGTTTTCTCGGGGGGGCAGACAAAGAGTAAAGTTTTATAATCATATGCCCACCACACCCCAACCCAGCCCACACCACACGGCGGTAAGGAAAACTGCGGGAAAAGTTCATTAATTTGCCCGCAACTTTTCTGGCTGCCACTTGACTTGGGCTAGAAATGAATGGTATTACAGGGCAACATTTGTGCCTGCCCCTCCCGGGCAGGGGCATGCGGTAAATCCCAGTAAAAAGCGTGTAGAAAAGAACAGCCAAGGGGAAAAGGCGTTGGGTGGGAAAAGCACAACCACAGGGAAAGTCGTGCTGCATAAATAAAATACAAAAATATTAAATAAAACAAAAAAAATACTGCAGCCGTTGGACATTTTATGCAAATATCAGAAAGGGTTGGGGCGTATGGAAAACTTTTGGTGTTAATAGAGAGAGAGTGAGAGAGAGAGAGAGCGAGATGCAGGACCTTTTCCGACCCACATCATCCTTTCAGCACTGCTTGCCCTATGGCCAATGCATATGCATATCGTCGTTTCCTATATTTATACCCGTACTCAAAAAAGAGTTAAGGGGTATATTAGATTTGTGGTAAAAGTGGATGTGTGCAACGCAGAGAAGGAAACGTTTCCGACCCCATAAAGTATATATATTCTTGATCAGCATCAATAGCCGAGTCTATATAGCCATGTCCGTCTGTCCGTCCGTCTGTCCGTCTGTCCGTCCGTCCGTCTTGATGAGCGCCTGGATCTCAGAGACTATAAGAGCTAGAGAAACCAAATTTGGTTTCCAGACTCATGTGATATCACACTGCTACAAGTGTATTTCAAAATTTCGCCCCGCCCCCTTCCGCCCACACAAAGGACGAAAATCTGTGGCAGGCACAGTTTTAAAGATACGATAAAACTAAAAACGCAGTATCGTAGAAAATGCCCATATCTACCAGATTGCCGAATCTGAATCAGATCGGATCATAATTATAGCCAGAATGAAGTTTGCTTTTCAGTTGCTTCCCCTCCCCCTCCCGCCACCGACAACATTCATCTCATCTCATTTTCCTTCTCGCTCGCACATTCTGCCGCGTTCAGTGCGCGAGCAACCCTTAGCGGAGGAGATGTAGAATATGAATGGAACATGTAAAATCTACATGTTAGATGTAGAATATACATTGTAGATGTAGATGTAGATATCATATGTAGCAAAAAAATGTAAAATGTAAAATTTTTTTTTTTCTAAAATTCTTAAAAATCATAAGCTCAAAAATGTATATACTGACTGAGTACGGGTATAAGTAGAGTCGCGTCCCCAGAAGCGACTCACACGTTCCTTCTCGTTTTATATATACTCGTACTCGTACTACGAATCTCTTATAATCGTATAATCGTACTTGTTTCACGACCTCCTCCTCCTACTCCTCCTCTTTCACTCACTGCCTCTCTGTCCTGGTGCCTCTGGGGTGCACTTCACACAAGTTTCTGTGGCGTTTTAATACCCTCATCTATGGCTTTCAAGGGTATATTGCATTCGGGGAAGGTTTTCACCGCTCTAAAATTAAAAAAATTTCTATTAATAAATGCACAAATTTGCAGATGCACCTTTGAGTCTCTCTAACCCCCTCTATGGCATTCTCTGTCCAAGCATCTACACTGAGAAATTAAAATGCTTAAAAAATGATATATGTATGTGGCACTTGTGTTGGGCTATTAGTTTTATCTCTAACTATCTATCTATTTTTTCTCTATTTGCTCAACAATTCTTAGTATTAGCGCTTCTATAAATCTCTCTATCCACCACGACGGGTCTTTATATCTTTCTCGCTTTTTCTGTCCATATATTTTCAAAATTGGAATAGAAAATTATAAGTTTATACACCCCAATCGCATAAAGAACATCCTTTAAATTAACCAAAAATCCATAGAACTTTAACTTTTATTTATTCCATATTATTTTTATATTTATTATTTTTCCATTTATTTTTTATAACTATATCTCTTTTACAATACCTCCACCGATCCTCTAGGTATCATCTTTGTCGCTACACTCTCCACCCACGCTCGCTCTCTCTGTCTCTAAATTCTCTATAGTTTTTTTCTGCTTTTTTTCTGGACCCTCTGGGCGGATGCCCTGTGTGTCACATTCACATGTTCGTGCGGTGTTGGCTTTTCTATCTGCGGTTTAGCGAACGTTCAGCATTCTATGGTTTGTCTTCACTGAATGTTGCTCCCGTTGCTGTTACTGCTGGCTGCTGCTGCTGCTGCAGCTGTCGAGGGTTTCAGGGCATTTGAAATTGATTTTTCATATTTAATGCAAAAAAAAAGTCAAGGGGAGAACAGCGTGTGGAAAGTGCCGGGAAACTGCATGCAAATGGCTATAGTAGCAGTAGAGAAGTGCACTTTAGATGCACATTTTGGCATTGGGTGTGCGTGAAAAATCATTGAACGCGAAATGAAAATGTGCAGAAAATTGATATTTCTTTCTATTCAGAACGGAATATTTAATTGCAACTACCCTACCATCAGTTGTAAGACTATTATTACCCTGTATTTGCGTTGATGTCTCACTTGGGGGATGCTTGAGGCATCGTTTACGTATCGCTCTAGCCCCCAGAGTATCCCCCAAGGCTCTCACCTATCCTCAAGGCTTCCTTCCATCGTTGTCTACCTTTTGCTGGCACATGATATCATTTCCATATGCGAAATGGCACTGCGGTGACGTTGAGCGGCGTAATAACATTGAAACCTGAAATACAGTCAAAACCCAAGAGCAAAAAACGAAGAGCAGGCCACGGCACAGACAATCCAAGGAAGACAACCCACAAGATACAAAAGTAGCGGAGCAGATGACAACAACAACAAACACAGAACAACAGTAGCGGCGGCGGCAAGCGGCGGTGACAACAACCTCGTAAATAGAAACAAAATACAGCATCATTTACATCGTACATCATATGCGAATACAAATACGTGCATAGTGTACATATATATGCAGATGGCTCGTCCCCCGAGTTGTCTCGTGCATAAATACAAATGTAGATGCATCCAACAGATACAATTGCTATGGCGAATGTTGCTGCTGCTGTTTCTGTTGTTTCTGCTGCTGCTGCTGCTGCTGTGGTGATGATCGGATATTGAAGCACTTTTTTGCACCGCTTATGCAAATGATTTCGTTTCGCTTTTTATGCATTTATGCGAGCAACTACGATGATGACTTTGACTGTGAAAGAAAAAGCCATAGAGAAGAGCAAGGAAAATAAGTAGAAAGGGGAGCAACAACAAATATAGAGAAAGAGGAGAGAAAAAAAACTATTAGAGGTGGAGACAAAAAGTAAAGGAGTTGGAGGAGGTGTATGATGACGATTACAATGACTCCAAAGACGCTGACGCTTGTCGCTCGTCGCTTGACTGAAAGCGTAACCGCGCGCACGCGTTCATACATATACTCATACATACATACATATATATATATATATTTGTATTTGTATTTTAACTGGAGCGAAGCTTGCTCCACCCCCTGCGTGCGGTGTAAAGGAAAGAGTGCAATGCTCGAGAGTTAGTCAAGCAGTCAATCAAACAAGCAGCCAACAACCAACAGCCAACAGCCAACAAACAAACATCAGTTACAGTCATCGCGCGGTTTACACTTGAGATGCAATTCGCACTTGAATCATGGAGCTGTGTGGCAGAGACTGAAGCTCAGGCTGTGGCAGAGACTGAGACTGAAGCTGTAGCAGAGACTGAGACTGAAGCTCAGGCTGTGGCAGAGACTGAGACTGAAGCTGTAGCAGAGACTGAGACTGAAGCTGTGCGACAGCGACTGAAGCTATAGAAGCTGAGACTGCGGTGGAGGCTGGAAAGCTGACTGAGGTCTCTGAGCCTGCCAGCCTGAAGGTTTTTGCTTTGATGTTTGGCTGTCATTTCATGCGTCAAGAACGCTGTTCTGACTCCCCGCGGTGGCAGCAGCAGCCACAGCCACAGCTACTGGAGCTGGAGCTGTTGAAACCTCAAAAACCAATTCAATTGTTTGATTATCGCGGGCTTAGCAATAGATGGATACGTAGATACATTGCAGCGCATGGTGGGGTGGGAACGCCTGTGGGTATGCGACTAACTGTAGCCTGTCGCTTGCTAGTGTATGTGCGTGTGTGTGTGTGTATCTTTGCTCATTGCACAGCTCGTAAAAAGCTCATTAAGCAAAATGCTGCTGACAGAAGCGACAGACAGACAGACAGCCTGCCAGAATGTTTAGATACTCGTATAAAGAAACAAAACAAAAAAAATCCACATAAAATCTGGTGACGAATGTAACTGTAATTCTCTCTCTCTCTCTCTCTCTTACTGTCTCTGTCTCTATCTCTTCCCGTTGGTTCGTGTGTTCGCTGTCAAAATAATTACAAAAGCCTGACATGTAATTAACGTAAAATGCGTGCACACGAGAAGCACAGAACGGAATGCCACACACGCTTGATATCCACAAGATACGAACCAGAGAGAGAGAGAGAGAGATACACACAATGAAAACACACACAGGGGGGGGAAGGGTGCCTATGTTGCGACACATGTGAAACATATATCCGTAAGATACAACCAACGACAGGTACATGTACACAGCTGCTTAATGGGTCGCCCCCTACCCTACCCTACCCTACCCTCCCTACCCCTACCCCTCTTTAAAGATGGTAAGAGGCGGCGGGCAGCAGCAACAACTAAATTTGATTAACCCAAATACGTGGCTGGGGAGGGGGGTTACCATGCCATTGCCCCGCTCGCTCGCTCGCTCGCGTTTTTCGACCAGTTCCCCAGCTGTTTGGTTGCGGGTTTTGGGGCTCTCTTTTTATGCCTCATCTTCCTGTATCTTTCGGCTGCTCTTATGTCCGTAATTCTCGGCCCCTCTTTTGCCCCTGCTGCTGCCTGTAATTTTTGCCTCTCCCCTTCCTCCGGCTCGTTTCTTTTGCTGATGTCATTTTCATTCATCATTTTATGGTGCTGATTGCCTCTCTTTCACTCTGTCGCTGTAGCAGCCATTGGCCATTTAATTGAACGACTGCTCCGCCACCGCCTCCGCCTCCTCCCTACTCCCTGCCCCAACGACACTTGAGTGATCCATAAAGTTATTGCTTTTCTCATTCCATAAAACCCAATGAAAACCCCACAAACCTTTACATCCAGTTAAAGCCATCAAATAAACTTTATCATCGACTTTGATGGCATTGAAATGCATCTTCTGAAGCGTTTAACGTTTGGCTGTAGGTACACAAAGTATCTCCATCCACACACGAACACAAGTATGTACGATTAAGTACTGAAACTATCTACAGCTTGGAGGCGTTAGATCTACTCGTAATGTGGTTAGAGCTGAAGAGAGACCCTGAACTTCATGGCTTAGGGCTTCAGGTCGTCGTCTTTAATTCCGTAATTAATCTGATTACCATCTAATAATGGTCTAATAATGCTGTACTTAAGGGGTTTCTCCATTCAGAAGCAAGGTCGCGAGACCCACTCAAAAGAGGCCTAATTTTCATATACGAAACTTTTAATTTCCAATTGTATCTTTTAGTGGGGGGTTTTACTGTGTAGAAATCATATCACTTCCATAGGTTTAATACCACAAGAAATGTGTAAAAATTATTTTTATTTTTAAGTGGTTTTTCTGCTGTAGTAATTTTTTTCTGTGGAAAAAAAGTTTCGGAGTATTAAACCTGTACAAAACTTTTTTCTTTTTTAGGCAATTTTTTTCTAAAGATATTGTATCTTTTTCGGAGAGGTTTTTACTTGAGAAGTATTTTTATAAATTGTATTCTTGGAGGGGTTTAACTGGATGTATCCTTAGATGTTTTTGAAGGTTTTTTATCTGCAAAAAATGTATTTTTTTTTTTTAGGTTTTTTGCATCTGTACAAATTTTATCTTTTGAAGAGGTTTTTCCCTCTGAAGCAATTGGAACTTTTGAAGGGGTATAAAGAACTTTGGAGGATGTACATATATTTGAAGGCTGCATCTTTGGAGTGCCTTGGAGCTTATATTTTTTAAGTGGAATGTAGAGCACTTGTTCAAAGTGTTTCCCCTGCTAATTTCCCCATCATTGCACAATTTTTTTACCGAAGGTCTGTTCTAGTCTACTCATCTGGAAGGCCAAAACTAACTCAAAATACTTTGCGGGCAAACTTTTGTGGCTTTCAACTTCTGGCAACGAATTCCTGCAGCCCAAAGGATACTTCGACCACAGAAATAGAGCAAAATAATTGCTTAATCAAGTATTTATTGTACAATATTTCTGCTTTGTGACGGGAGAGACAAATACACGTACGCACATCATGCATTTTCATTTTGCATTTCTCATTTCCCAGGCCATTCGTAATCCATTTAACCTTTTCAATTATTTGTGTCGATGATGTGTCCTCCACTCCTCCACTCCCAGCAGGTGGACAAATGAATTCATTGGCACACACACACACACGCACACTCCCCTCTCTGTACAGCTCTTTGCTCTTGAAAATTTTCCCATTTTCGTACCATTTTTGTACTATTTGCCCTCGTATTATTACTGATATAATAAAACACACGAGCACCGAGAATTGGGACATACAAAATAATTCAAGCCAGGCATCCATTGGGGGGGTTGGTCACATACTATTATGATAAGCGGCAAGGGGGTGAGTGGTAGGGTGTGGGGGTGGCTGTGGCAACACTCAGCCAAGCGCAAACTGAAACATAATTAGTGTGTGTGCGCACTTGTCCACAGAGAGAGCATAGAACACGGAAAACACCCGAGAGCTCTATGGCCACTGGCTGCACAGTAACAGATACAATTGTATCTGTATCTGGGCATGTATCTGGTCATGTATCTATGCATGTGCATGTCGTTTGCAGTCACAAAAAAGAAAAAACATAAAGGTGACCGACAAAAAAATACCTTGAATTTAAGGGGATTTTCTAGGAGCAAAGAGATACAAAGACGGAAACCAATATACATAATTCATTTTAATTGATAGAAAGAAAAGTGAGAGTAAAGCCACGTCTAAGAGTTCTTAGAGATTTTCTGAATTTACTGGGAACTTTTCTTCTCTTTATTCAGAGGGTAATCTTTATGCAATGGTAGAGGTTCGTCAAATTTAATTAATTAACTAGCTAATTAAATTAAAAGAGCCCAAGTTAATATTAAATTGATTTAAAATTGAAATATTAATTTAATTTAATTAATTTAAATTAATTTAAAAGTTGAATAAAAATTTGTTTGTGTTCGTTGCATACCTTTCCTTAAATACATCATACCCTTTACCGCACCGCAGTAATGCCGCGTATACAAATTCTGACAACAAGAGGGAAAAACAATTGTAACCAACATTGTAGTAAACATGCAGCCACGACAACAGCAAACAGCAAACGGCAAACGGCAACAACATCCACTGACAACTCAAAAACACGGCATAATGCGACACAAAGTTCCGCTAGAATGCCCACCAGGGCCCAGGGCCCAGGGCCTATACCCCTCCAATTCCCTGCACACTTGCCACTTGCCATCTACCATCTACCATCAACCATCTGTTCGTTAGTTCGAGTGGGGAGAAAGGTTCTGTTCTGTTCTGTTCTGTTCGGTTCTGTTCGCTGTTCTCTGGCTGTTTGGGTAATTGTTTGGCCGTAACCAAAGAGCAAACACAGGCAGGCAGGCAGGCAACAAGCAGCAGCCATCAGCCAGCAAACATCGGGGAATGCCAAAACGAAACTTTTTGGGGGCAAACGAACTGCAACTGCAACGAACGGCAATGGCAAGTGCAGCCGCTAAGCTCCACTGGCAGAACGAGGCAGGAACTTGGGTCACGAATTTTGCCAGAATACAACTACAGCAACAGCAACAAAAACAACAACAACAACAACAAGTCTGTCTGTGCAACTGCAACTGCAATTGGAGATTTCAGCTGTAGCTGCACTGCCAACAGCTAGGAGTCCATTAGCTAATAGGAAGCACTGTGTGTGCTGTTTCCTTTATCGAATGAGTGTAACTGTGCACTGAGAACACTGAGAGAAATTCGGGGAATATTACTCTAGAAATTAAGAAGAAATTCAGCGTAAGCATCGATTTGAAATCATCAAAAATTGTATCGAAATTGCAAGCGATAAATAAATGATAAACATATTCGATAAATCAATAGCAAATCGATAGAGAATTCGAAAAGGGAAGTAAACTAATAGATAGCAAATAATCAATATATATATAGTCTAGAAATCGATAACAGATAGTTGAAACATCGGCAAAATATGATTGAGAAATCGACAATAAATATTTATAAATCAATAAAAATATTCTTTTAAGCATGCAGAAATTTCTACTAGTAATCGTATCCTGTCTCCCGCAGTGCATTTCTCTTCCTGCTCCATCCAACAAACCATTACAGCAGATAGTTTCACGTGGTAGGACGACTACTCGTACTCGTAGTCAAGGCACTTGATTAGAGTTCACCAAAGGAACCAATGAGCGAACGTACCAGCCCATGGCCCTAATGGACATGCAACTGTTTTCCAGTTGAGCGTCGGGTCATAGAATCTGCCAACATTTTCTGTTCCTTTTTGCCAAATTGATGGATGCCATGGCCCCTATGGCCCATGCCCCCAGCAGATAGAACCCTGAAGCTGATGCTGAGACTCAATCAAAGCGTGACAGAGCGAACGAGTGCCAGAACTATATACAGAAGGGGGGGGAAACAGACGACTACTTTTCCGTTCCAAACCCTGACCTCACGCTCCAATAAAGCAGGGGGGCGGGCAGGTGGTTCTCAACCCTTTCCTCAGCTTGGAGCTCATTTAATACATTTTTAAACGAACTCCCCCACTCTAGAAACAACCACTTGTATATGTATGTGGTTCTCGTCATGTTTCAGCCATGTCTTTTACCTGATTCACATTTCATTCGTTTGATATACTCATAAGTTCTGGCAGAATAAGAACGTGACAGGCAGACAGACGGACGGACAGACAGGCAGATAGACAGTCGGCAGGCAGTCGGTCGTCATTCAAGCGAACGAAGCGAAGCGCCCCAAAGTGTTTGATGGAGTCCCACCATTAGTTATATGCACAAAAAGAGAGTTAAATGTGGCATTTGGAGCTCCTCTCTGGCTAAACAAATACAAGAAAATCAAATAAAATACTTGATTTGATTTGGTCAAGAGGAAAGATCCCCGGAAGCTATAGAAGTAATGCTTACAGTGGGAACTTTTGGGTGGCAAAACTAGAGGAATTATGGTGGAATATTATTGGAAATTATCTCAAAACTAAGGGCAAAAACATATAAAATTCTTACGACTCGCATATCACGTTCAGTAAACGATTTATTACATTCATGATTCATTCATTATAAAAATTACATCACCGAAGATCTTTAATTTAAGCGAAAACAAAGCGTAAACCAACTCTACTTGGAGGGTTGGAGGTACCCTAAAGTCAGCAACAATCTGAAGAGTATATTTCCAAGAATTATTTAACCATTTCCATTAAATTACCTTTTGAACTACAGTGACAGGAAGTGCCCGCAGTTATTTATAAGAAAACAAAAACCATTAAAATTAGATGGATGTGGAATTCCTAGTAAAGCACGTACGATTCAAATAGTTGATTCATTCATAATATTTCATAAGCATTAGAGCAGAAAAAAAATATAGAAAAAGGCAGCAAAAAGCCGAAAAATTATAACAACTTTTAAGAATTAAAAAATTCAATTTCTAACAATACTTCAGCTCTTTCTGCTTTTCATTCTGTGCATGACAAATACAATACGCGGAAGTTACCAAAAGTTATGCATGTAAATCTTCTTTTACTTTTTCTTTTTTGGGATTAGCATAAGCGTGTCGTCTGGAAAAATTCCTGTTCCCTTTTGTTGAAAAGAAAATTTATTGTAAAAACAAAATTAAATTAATGAAGCAGAAACAAAAAGGGAAGCTCGTCTGCTGGAAGAACTTTTTGGTTCTTTTTAGGCTTTTTGTTTCAGTTGCAATGGAGGGGCATAGGGGGGGAAAAGGTAGTGAAGAGAAGCCCCTCTGTGGGGGATGTAGGTCTCCCTTTTATGTTGCCTGCTCTTAAAAGAAAGCTGTTGCTTCCAGACATTGGCCAATATTCGTATATTTTATGGCTTATCAATTTTTGGGGCAGACAGACACGGGTTGACCAAAATCAGAGCAGGAGGTTCGATTCCCCACCCAAAGGACCCTTCGTCGGCTGTAGGCGTAAATTCAATTAGCAGCTGTGTGGTGCGACCTTCGATAGCTAGCAGCAGGAGGATGTTCAATGTCTAAGGAGTGAGAGAGAGAAGAGAGCGAGATTTTCAACATTTTCCATTCAGTAAATATTACGCATACGCATCGCATGACCCAAAGGCAATTCTGTCAGTGTTTTTGTTGCCTGTTAAAATTTTAATTAAATTGCATCGCTGGCCTGGCGTTAATATTTTAATACATATATTTTCCCCTTTGTCCGGAGGAAAATGTGCGGGTAAAACTCTCAAGAGTACATCGGAAAACGGAAGGGCTGGTAGCGGGGCGGGGTAGGAAGCACCTCCTGTCGTTCTATGGAATCCGCTGGCTGTTTGTCTTTCTAATTAAAGTTGTAGTTGTATCTTTGAGATACTTTGTGTAAATCAAAGAGAAATGCCAGGAGTGTCCGTTCAGCAAAATGTTTACGCACCTGTCCTCCGAAGCGGAAAGCTCTACAACAATTTGTTGCGCTTTAATAAAGCTAATTGCTGCGACTGAGAGAAGAGAGGAGAGAGAGAGGAGAGAGCACTGATTGTTTAAGAATGAAACTCCGCTACTAATAGATTCGCGAGCTAATTAATGGGATTGCTTGGAAAGGGTTTAAAGCGAGCTAAGAGTGGGTAAAGAGTGGGTAAAGAGAGGGTTAAGAGAGAGAGTTTTGAGAGAGTGATTTGATTAAGTAGCTTCTGCCTTGAGTTGACTTTTATTACTTATAGTCCAGGAGCAAAGGGGAGCTTGACTTTTGACTTTCTTACACAAGCACTTCAGTGTCTTTTTCACTCTCCTATCATCTCTAAGGCGTGCCCTCCCCTACTCTGAACCACACATACTAATTCTCCTCCCTGTAACATCTGTAGTTGGTTATTATTTGTATTTCTTAGTCTAGTTGGTCTTGAAAATATCATTCTCTCTACTGCAAATTCGAAGCTTGTCTTAAAATCCATTTCAGACATATATTAGGTATAATTTCTAGGAAAAACGTTTAACATTCACCTCTCAAATGCACGGGCAGCAATTAAATGAGCATTTCTTAATCACATTTACATATTCAAACATTGACATAGTCCCTAATGGGTTGTTTACACTAATTAATGCTGATATAGATACTCATATGCCACGCTCCTTTATTGACTGACTTGCTATATGTAATTTTACAAAAATGTTATCCATAATTAAGGGAGGTGTCAAGCCGCCTGTAAGCCTCCTAATTGAAGGGCTCGCCCACTTGAACACAGAGCCACATCCCACTCTTGGGGCGCCTGTTAAACACAGACCCCACTCTTGGGACGCCCTCTAAACACAGAGAATCCATCCCACTTCTGTGGCGCCTCCTTCGCATCAACCGAACCAGCACCAGCAGCAGCGACAGCGACAGCATCAGCAGGCACCAGGGGGCTGTGGTTCTGTTCTGTTGGTTTTGCAATTAACACGGCAGCTAATCAATTACGTCCTCTAACACGAGACACGAAACACTAGACACCCGACAGCCGACACGAGACACCTGTTCTCAGCTGCCAAAACGTTGAATGAGCCAAATGAAGACCAATCAAAGACAGGTGGCAGCAGAACCATTGCTATACTCTTTGTTAAAGCCAATAAAATTAACATCACACGAAAGAGTAAAAAGAAAGGTGACAGGCAGGCGGTAGGCACAAAATTAAAAGAGTGAAAATGTGACAGGCAGTCGAAAATTGAAATCGAAATGGAAATTAATATAAAAAAGTCCGCAGACAATCGACTGTTGCCGCCGCTGTGGCTGATGGCTGATGGCTGCTGGCTGGTGGCTGCTGTGGGGCAGCCGATGATGGCGGAAACGAAAGCAATGTCTCGCCAAACTACGATACTCGTAGTTCGTATCAATGGAAAGCATCCGATTGAATGCGTATACGTAATTTTTGAGTTGACAATCACTTTTGACATTTGCTTCCTGTTTATCCCGGGTAGGGGGAGGAGTAACACTACCCGTATTTATAGCCCACGGCTATGCGGCCTCGTGTCGTTTGTTGCCATGGCTTAAAGCTGCATCGATTTTCGCTTATTGTCACTCAAAACAATTTGCAGACATTATTTAAAAGAGGAGCAGCTGCTGCTGCGCCATCACCTCATGTGGGCTGCTCCTGGGATGCTCTTCCGTTCATGTGGGACGGCCACTCCGCTCGTGAGACTCCCATGAATGTGGAAGATCTCCTTGAAGTTTCAATTTTTACACAACACAAAAAAAAAGAGACGAAAAAGGAGACGCAGCTGCCGAAAGTTGTCTCAAGATGGACTCCCAAAAGGGGATTATGGTATTTTATTGAGAGAGCATCGCCTTAAACGTTTCGTTTTGATGGCTTACTAAAGAGTTTAAAGGGTAATCCCATTACTGTAAGACATGGGATGTATCTTTTTATTGATCTTTACATTTTGTGGCCGCTTGAATATACTCTCGAATATCAGGGCAGGAATACATGGACTTAAAGACGACTTGTAACAGCAAAAAGTGATATGAAAAATAATTATGCAAAGTCCATTTATCCCTTAAAATGTTGGTATATTTACATATTGCTGATGGTATATTTCTAATATTTCAAAAAATTAATTTTTTAGTAATTTAATTTTTTTTTTTCTAATTTTTTAAAATATTTTTCTTCCATCAAATGTTTTTGTAGTATTTTCTCCCTAGATATCCCATAATATTGTTTATAATTCCCAGACTTCATCTTCCATATCCCCTTTTCTATTCCCTTAGATATCCCCACATCTATCTGAGCCTTCATCTTTTCGCGCATTCCCTTTGGGTATCCTTATGTATCTCAACCCTAAATGTAACTCACTTTAGTGTGACTCCCATGCAAATTGCATCTGTCCACCCATCCCATGCACGACCCTATCTCTAGGCTCCACATTCTGGCCAAGTACACATTCTGTTGGCCAAGTGCCTTATCTGCCGCTCCCATCACCGCCTGCCAGTCGTCGCCGAGACATCGTCTGGACGTAGTCTGCAACAGAAGATGAAGCTGATTCGTATTCTAGAGCTGAGAGACTGAGACTGAACGAGGGAGCTGAGCTGATTCTCTTTCATGCTGCACCAGAAGATGGAACTGCATCTGTAGCTGGACCCTAGTGCTGTGGCTGAGGCTGTGGCTGCTGCTGAAGCATCGCCTGTCCAACGTTTGGCTTAACAAGTGATAAACTTGTCGCTTGTCTACGTCCGCCATCCCATCCGCGTTGTCGTCGCGTCTCGTTTTAAGTCCTTTGCCATTTTATTATTCTCGTCCCTCACACACGGATGGACGGCGATGGAGACGGAGACGGAGACCCCCAAACGCCTCTGCACAGAAAGAGTACTCAAGAAGCTATTTGCCCCCTGCCTGAGTCCCCCAAACCCTCTCTAAATCCCACTTCTAGATCTTGTGTCTCTCTCACACTCTGAGGCAGCACTCTCTGGTGCGCTGTAAATAGTTAAGTACAAATTGCATGGCTAATTTGAGCTGTTGCATAAGGCTTAAGGAGCACACAAACACAGACACACTCTCTACCAAAAGTTGACAACCTTTGCATTAGACGAAGGTGTAAAGTGCCAGAAGATTTAGCATGAGTAATGAGGCGTTGAGGAGCCTCCTCCTCGAGTGGGGGCCATGAAGTAGGCAAGTTTATTAGCCAACTGTCAAGTGAATTCATTTCGACACAAACACCCAGAAAATCGCATCATCGCGCATGTGTGTGTGTGTGGAGAACAAAAGCCGCAGAACAAATGAGCAAAAAAAAATACTGAGGGGGATGCAAGTATTACTTCCAGTCAAGGCACTCAAGCGACAGAATTTTACATACTCCTAAGCTGGAATGCTAACGGTTGAAACTGGTTAAAAAAATATTGGAAATGGTACTACATTTGAAGAATATATTTCAAGGGGCTTGGCTTCAAGCCAAACTTTTTCCGAACTTTTTTTTAAGATTTTTTATTTTTCCACTGTTTTTCTGGAACTATTTGAATATATTTTAAATAATACAATGTTTCCTATTTTATTCTAATATTTTAATGAAATTTAACATATATTTTTATTGAATGTTTGTTTTTTGTATTTTATAGTATTTCTAAGATTTCTGGTATTATTTATATATACATTTTTTTTCTTCTGGTAATCTGATAATATCATATAACATATTTTTTTGATCCATCTGTTATTTTCATTAATTTCTTTGCTGGTAAAAATTATAGTATTTTTCTGGTACTTGTCTTGCCAAAACTATTCGAGCTGTATTGTATTCTCTTTCTCTTAATTTATTAGCCTTGTTTGCTTCTGTTCACCCACTCAAAATATCAGCTTACAATTTGTAAAACTTTTTTATTGATGCTGAAACTTTTTCGCCTAAGAAGTTTTTCGTGTGACAAGACTAAAAGTCAAGCAGAAGAAAAAAAAAACAGCCTACAGAACTTAAGTGGAAAAATATGCCCAAGAAAAAGAAGAAATTAAATAGACATGAATTCTAGAAATATACGAAATACTGGTATGTGAAGTTCTGATCCATGAAACACGATCCCACAACGTTAAGCTAATGACATATATAAATGCACTTTTTATTCCCAAAGCACTATTGCAGCTGTACAAAAACCGAAACCTTTGCTCAAACAATATAATTTACAATATTTCTGACACCTTCTCTGCAATTGAACCCAAATTTCAAAAGTCAAAGAAAACTCTTCTACAACATCTGGTTACACACCTTTCACAGCACCCTCTTCCCCTTCTCGAAAGCCCACAACACCGACAAAACAGTTAAAAGTTACTCACAAAATTCTGTGGCCGGGTCTGGGGTGTTTATTTACAGCTCCATTAGCATGCAGTCAGTAGCTCGAGGGGCAATTTTAACTTCATTTTAATGTGCTTGTGGTTCATCTATTTGTTAGATTTTGTGTGTGTTGTTTGCTTCAACAATTAACCGTTTCTTTGCACGTTCTACAAACCAATTGGAGCACTCACTTTAACACTCACTTTGCTCGCATTTGAGGCGGGGTAAACACTCTTGTATTTGTTAGAGATTTTAAAATATATATATGTAGGTATTTTTTTGGAGATAATTTCCATAAATTATGGACTTAAAAATAACACAAATTTAATGTTGCTGCTGCGGTTAGTGTCGGATTTGCCCATTAACCATAGACCGCAATTTGTAGTTACGACAAATATTTTTTTTTACACTTTTACACAATTTTAAACACAAATTTATGTTGCATTTGTTTAATGGTGCGTTGTTTTTTTTTTCCAAGAGATAATTGATGTAGGAATAGGATAGGCAGTAGCACTGCTAACAGTAGCAGTATGTTTTTTTTTTATAGATCGTTTAACGAGAGCCACACAGAGACGACAATCCGCACGCGGCGAAACTCGTTTTTCGAGTGAGCTACCCAACTATAGCTTGAGGTTCCGTTCGTTCGCTTGAGATTGAGATACGAAATGTATCTGTTTGAAGCGAACATGTTGCGGTTCGATGGGAGCTCCACGCTGTATGCGCTGTGTGGGTGGGCAAGCTGTTGCTGTGCTGTGCCTTTGCTGTGCCTGTGCCTGTGCCTTGTGCTGTTGCTGTGCTGCTGCATGTGCGCCTCATATTAATTGCAGCATTTTACCAGTTGCGTCTGTCGCCCACACACATAAAACAAACGGCAAAAACCAAGTTGTTGCTGCAACAAATTTGAGTATGCTACTGGGGCCTGACCCCCGCCGCCACACACAGCAACCAAACCACGCCAAAACGCCTACATAAAGAAAGGAACCCCCAACACACACAACACAGAGAGCTGCAGCTTGTCCAGTTAGACGAGCACTACACCTTGTTAGAGGACCCACAAAAAACAAAACAAAAAAAAAACCCACTGAAACTGGAGTTCAACCAGAGAGCAGGAAGATCTGAACTGAGACCTGGACCTGGATTTCTACTGGATTTATTTGCATTTGAACCCGCTTTATACACTTGTTTGGTTGCAGGGTATAATGTTTTGGGTAAACGGAAGCACACACTGCTTTGTCTTGCTTTTCTTTTTCCCTGCTAATATTTCCTATTATTTGTTAATATTTATTTTTTAAATATTTTTATATTTTTAAGTAAATTTCTTAGAAATATTATTATTATTATTTTTTGTATATTATAGAATTTTAAAAGGCTTTTTAATATAAGTTGTGGAATAATCTATACTATTTTTCTGGTAGTTTTTTCTAGTCAAGAATTAGAGTAAAAAATCTGTTTCAGGGTATCCAAGACTTCAGTGTCCACAGCCACAGTTTCCTCTGTTTACCTTTCAGCAAAGAAAAAAGCGCATGATTAAGCAATAAATTCACACCAAAAGCAAGACAAACTCTGGGCTCTAACTTTGGCTCTAACGCTGGCTCCAACTTTGACTCTGGGTCCAACTCCGACTGAAACTTTAGCTTAAACTCTGCCTCCAACGCCATCTTTCTCTTCCCCTCTAGCTGCAACCTCTATAAAAAAAAGTCCCTGTGGGTGTATTTGTTGTTGCCGTTAACGGTGCTTGATTTTTTTATTTATTACTAGTTTTAGTTTATTTTTTTTACCTTCCTTTCGACTATTTTTCCTTGCAGATTTTCTGTTTGGATTTTCAATTGATTTGCATTTTGCATTTGAAGAGTAATAGTGCTGTTTCCTCCATTGAAGAGCGGAAGCCGTGGAAAAGGAGAGAGAGAAGCGAATAAATATTGTGATTATTGGGGCTTGCATCATGCCGATTGAGATGTAAATAATAATAAAAGTACTCGCACAGTGGGAGCAGGCAACAGGTGCCTGAGGCCAGGCAAAACGAAAGGCTTTTCCACTCGGAAAAAGTGGGGGGAAAATAAATGGGTAGGGAATTACGTTATAGCAAGAACCATGAATGGAAAACATGGGGGATGGTTGCTTACTGTCTGGACAAATGACAAAATACTAGAAATTTGTTTAGGCGATTTTCTTAGAATTCTGCTGCTCCATGACGGAAATGGTAGACAGATTTCCTTTTGACTACTTAGGAATGAATGGCAAATGGTAACATAATATATTTTTCCCAGGGAGATTACAACTGTAAATTAAAGAAAAAACGAGCTACAAGTTCTGCATTTCCTTTGCTACTTGATCAATTTTCAAAAGAAAAGTGACATTTTTAAACAAATTTTTAAATGAAACAGAATGAAAAATAATTTTAAATGAACATTTTCTGATTTCTGGTAATTTTATTTATTTACAAAATAATTTAAAATATTTAATATTACAATTTCTACGAATTGTACGAGATCTAATGAATCCATAAGAGAAAAAATAATGCAGTTAAAAATGCTCGAATTAAAAAAAAAAAAAATTATCATAATCTCATTAACCTTTCCCTAGTCCAATTTTATAGCTCAAACTAAAAAAACTCTCCAGAATTCTGGTCATAGCTAAAGTAATACTCTTTCTCTTTCATTCTCGCAGATATCTCTCATGAAGAACTCTCCTGGAGAACTCTTCAAGTTCTGTTGGTTCTGCTGTCATAATGGATTTTTACTCATCGTACGAGGCAATATTTACATTATAAATGACTTTATTGCCAAGTCAAACAGATTAAATCTCTATTGGTTTTTAAATAATCTGTGGCCCAAAGGCCCCCCACTATAGACCCAAAGCCAATGCCAGAAACGAACCCCGACCCCTGACCCCAAGGCTACTTTTGGGCACGCCACTCGATGACGACGAAGACGACGACTCCGACGACGCATTGTTTCCATTGCAGAGTCTCTTCTGTGGCTGTGTAGCTGTAGCTGTGTTTGTTGTCTGTTGTCTGCGGCTTGTGGCTTTCGTTGATGATGACTTAATCGGTGATCGCGAGCCAGACTCTTTTTTTTATGGGTTCTGGTGGGCGTTATAATGATTTATTATGCCGATTGACCACGCACTGAACTTCAACTAAAACAATGCGCGCACAAACAAGAAAAACTGGAACTCAACTTTATGGCAAGATAATGGGAACGATGTATACTCTTTTTTGTTGATTTTCCAGCCCTAATTTACACTTTCTTATCGTCATTTTGATGCACCCATTTGATCCAAGTAATCAAAGATGCACCCATGAGCACATGAGTCTATCCACAAGATGCGTAATGGAAAAACCAGTTGACTTGCTTCTTGCCTTCTTGGCCAGAGATTCTCTACTGCTGGCTAGCTTTGGCTGGTTGCCTGGTTGGCCCACTGCTTTACATTTCTCGTGGGTGACGGGTGATGGCGTTGTCAGGTGTCCTTGCTCCTGCTGTACGAGAGAGAGATGCTGCCTGGCAACCGGATGATATATCTCGCAAAAACGGGGCCATAAACGGGTGGCAGGTGTGCGTTTTGCTTTCAACCGCTTAACGCTGCTGCTGCCTGCTGCCTGCTGCCTCGTGCATTGCCATCATCATCTCTCACATCTTTCCCCCCCCTTCAGCAGAGGCAGAGGCAAATGCCAGGCATTTATTTATGCACTTGACTTGCCAGCGAGAGAGAGAGAGAGCGAAGGAGACGCCGCCTTGGGCGGGCCTTCGCCTCTGGGCTCTTGGGTTATTTAGGGGCGTGTCAGGGGCTGCCTAATGAGCATATCATATTTCACACATGTCCGCTTGGCTGCTGCTTATGCGCCCCCCTCCACCACCACCATCAACACCTTTTTAAGCGAACATTAAGCGACCCCCCGAACAAACTTTCGAGTGCAATCTGAAATTGTTTTTGAGTGCAGCATTCACCTGCGGGAATGCCTGAAATTCTATGCTGCCAAATGGCCTGAAATATAAACCATGAGCCAAGACCCTTCCCACTGGATACTCTGCTGCCCAAAAAGTCATTTAAAATGCCCATCTAATGGCACATAAACAGATCCTATGTATCCACAAACTGTCGCTTTAGAGGAGCAGTAAATGTGTGGCAAATGGAGCTTCAACAGACAGTAGCTTCAGGCAGAGTCCTTTGGCAGATGTGGATGCAGGAGCAAGCAGAATCCTCTGGCATTGAAATATTCCCAAAGAGCGAAACAACTTTCGTCTAGTGAAAGGAACAAAGTTTATAACCCTCGCATTAGACTTCCAGTTTTGCCCATTGGATGTAACATACTAAAGTTTTGCACACTGAAAATTGATTTTGATTGACTGGAAAGTTTATAAATAAACTCTGGTAAATACTTTATTCGAATCAACCAAACTTTAAGTTGCATTTTGGTGTTTACTTAGCTGAAAGTTGGCTTAAACGAAAGGGAAATACACACCAAAGTCGTTAGTTATATGATTTATGAGTGGTTTAGTCAGGAAGATTGCGAAAAGTACGCGGAAATTGTCTAGAAATTTGATATATTCATGGAGAATTAAGTAAAGTTCTCAGACATTGATGGATAATTATCCATATTATATAATATTATTATCCAGATTATAATCTTGCCTTTCGGAAGTACATTAATGAAAATTATTTAGAGTACTATAAAAATTATCAGAAATCTAATCAAGTGCTACAAATAATCTTAATTTTTGTTAAATTCTCTTTTTGGTTTAAAAACGGACCATTAAAATCTTTAAAATTTCATTGAAAAATAATCGAAGTATGTGTGCGGAGGCAACTGTCATTAAAGCAAGACAATGGTTTGGGGATTTTCCCAAGAGTTATTGTCGTACCATTCAGTATTACTTTCGAATCGTATCGTTCCTTATTTAAAGCGTAGGTTCACATACCTCTCGACCTTGAAATGAAGTCAGCGTTAAGTTAAAAATTCAAGCTGTAATAAAACTTAAAAAAAAGGTGTAAAAACCAAAAGCAAAAACAACAAACAAACAAAAAAACACTCAAAAACTGTGAGAATTTTCTTTGTCTGAAGAACTACATAAATTTCAATTGTAATTATATTTATTTTATAAAGTTAATGTAAAAAAAGCAAATTATTAAAACAATTAGAACTCTGTTTTTCAGGTATAAACAAAAAACCTGTTAAGTGTCCGCCTTGAAGTTAGGCCAAAAACTTAACCTCGAAATCATTAAATATAAGTTTCAGTTAATTGTTCATTAAAGCTGTTAAAGACAGAGGTACAAGAGGTTCCAGAGCTTCCACAAAAGGTGTGTAAGCCTCGCTTGAGCCTCAATTGATTGGAGAATCTACCACAAAGTTGAAGGGAGTCTCCAAGAACCACAAGAGAGTGAGAGAGAGAGGGATGAAAAGAGCTCTGAGACGCAACGAATGAAGTGGAGCGTGTAGCGCACATTAATTATGTTAATTGAACTGTGGCACACACACACACACACACACACACTGAGGAGTAGTCTGTAGAGCCACAGAGCTAGAAATTAAGCCATCTTGCACATAGAAGGAACCACAGAGAGACACGAGACACAGACACATAACTCATAATGCCATTTGCCATTGCCATTGCCTTTGCAACATGTGGACGATGATGATGGCTTACCTCTTGCACTGCGTTGCACATGAAAATTTTAAGACCAAGAGACTTCATTAAAAACTTCTATGTGGCAGAGTGTTGCAGACTGGCAGACGAATCGTGGAATAGGGATGGGTAGGGGTAGGAGTGGGACTTGGGTAGGAGTAAGTGTACGTACGATTGGTAGTCGTACGAGTGGCAGAACCTAAAACAGACAAACTGCAGTCATGCCTAATGACTACAAAAATAGCCAAATGCAGGTTTAATTTATTACCCAACCCAACCAACGAACAACGCAGCAGCAGCAGTGGAAAAGGACGGCAGGGAGGCTGCAGCAGGATAGAGCAGAACCTTTTCGCAAAAACTCTCGTATCAACCCATGTGCATGCGAGGCCTAACCTTTTGTGAACCTCTTCGGCCTACCATCATCCTCTTTTGAGGGAGCCCGCACTTACAGATTAGGGACGAATGCTGCTGCTGCTGCTGCTGCTGCTGCCCTTCTCTATGCCCCTGCAGCACCCCACTCGTGTCTCCTGTCGCCCAATGATGCTCTTTTCTACCGTTTCGTGGGCCATTGTGGCACACGTTTAGCAAATCCACAAACCATCATTGGAGGCAAACGTTGACTGATTTATGAGGCTGCATTTCGCTTCAATCTCTCGTGCAGTTTCTCGTTGCACTTCCCTGCCGTTTTGGGCTGCATTTTCCCTTCAGTTTTTGGGCTGCATTTTTCCTACTCTTTTGGGCTGCTTTTTTCTGCTCTTTTGTATTTCCCTGCTGTTTGTACTGCTTTTCCCTCACCCTTTCCTCGCACCACGAGACGATTAGTTTGCTCTCATCATTCTATTGTGGAAATTACTGACCAAACAACAGGCAACGCCTAAGCCTGCCCCGCCAACCCTCCATCGCGCTTTGGGCCACTCCTTTCGGCTTAGGGTTTGTTCAGCTTGTGTGTAAATCGCATTAGCTGGCAGTTAATTGCACAAAATGTTTGCACAATGCCAATAAATTTCGCACAAAAGCAGCTTCCATCCATCTCACATCTCTCAGGTGTTTGTGCCCTGAGAAAGAGAGAACTTTTAGGCAAAGGGAGAAGTAAATAAATCTCAGATATAAAGCCACGAAAATACAGGCGAGGGAGGATGTGAATGGGGCTATTAGTTGGACTACTATTAATAGACACAAGGGCACAGGCACGGGCACGGGCACGTGGGGCTCAAGGCCAACTGCAATCAACGAAATCAATCAAAAGCGCAATCCAAAAAGCACAAAAAGAAATGAAAAGGTACAAAGCCCTTCCCAAGTGCATTGGATCCTCCCTCGTGTGCTGTGTAGGGAGGCAGTGAGGGAGAGTGAGAGATAGAGAGAGAGAGTGCGGGGGAGGGCGCAACACAATGCATAATTACTGATAATGATTTAGCGCATTGTTGGTGCCCCTCCTCCCCCAACCACTACCGCATCTGTCAGATACATCTATTGTTCAGTTTTGGAGGCTTCATTCCGAGAGGATGCTAGCTGGCTGGCTGGCAGGCTGGCTGGCAGGCCGACTGGCTGACTGGGATGCCTGTCGATTGTCCGCGGTGGGATGATGATTGCCTGCTTAGCTATGAGCTAGATGCTGCGGTTGGAGGCAGGCTAGAGATAGCATACCGCGGATGGCTGGCTACAGATACATAGATACATCCATTCGGATGATTCTGATTCCGCAGCAGATGGGTTGGGTTGGGGGGGGGCACCTTTAAGCAGGCGTCGATGGATGATAAAATAATAAAAATTGATTTGCCCGTCATGTTTTGGCGATAAAATTTTACAACCATCCCAAAAAGGAAGAACGAACGAATCTCAGAATCTCATGCGAAATTATCATTATCCAAAAGCCCCTCCCCAGCACTAGCAGCAGCAGCAGCAGCAGGCGGCAACACGTAGCAAGCACACACAGGCCTCTGTGGCCTGTTGCCGGTTGCCTGTTGCACGGATTGCAAATCATAGTTAACGACCCACAAGATGCTGCCTCCCGCTCCCGCTCCCGCCTATACCACAACCCTCCTACCAATCTGTGTGGCTGATAGGTTTTCAATTAAAGCTTCGTTTCAATGTGATTTTTTTCACACCTTTCCTGTCGATTGATTACTTGGAAGCAACATGCTCTTGCTGCTGCTGTTGCTGCTGTGGCAGATGTTGCTGCTGCTGCTGCTGCTGCCTTTTGCCTGATGAGAGTTTTGGCTAATTGAGCAGTCAAGCGGTGGCTCTGTGGGGCCCTCAAGCCCCAAGTGTTTAATTGATACTTTGCCTGCGTTGGGTCTTTCCCGTTGAGTGTTTTCCATAGGTGGTTCGGTTTAAGGTTACCTACGGCTTGCGTCTACTACGTTTCGGCAATGAAATTCGAGTGGGTGGGGGTGTTGAAAAACTGTTTGAAAAAGAAGCTCGTAAAACTTTAAAAATACAAATCACACCACCCACAGAGTTGTAGATTGCCAATTACTTTATTCCGGAATTTTACATTTTAATTCCAATTTTTTTTTTTTTTTCAATTAAATTTTTTCTGTTCTATTTCTATTAAATTCTATCACTATTTTTCCTGGCTTTATTTCTTAGGCGGACAGCTTCTCTTCCAAGGAAAGATATAAATTATTAGATATGTACATATATCTAATATTATATAATATATATTATATTATAATATATTAAATTATATCTGGACATTGCCTGCGACTCGTCGCTGAACAGCTGTGGTATTAAAATTGAAACGGCCATCAAGCTCAAAATGGTCTTGTTTCCCCGTTTATAATTTTAGCCCCGTTCCCAACATCATCAAGGTCATCTACGAGTCGCTTTTTCGATTTTTCATTCTAGACAAAAGCTAGCGGCCATGCGACTTGGGGGCTGCGGCCAACACGCCATCTAGTGGAAACGGTCGGCAAATTCAGCACAAAAAGCTGTCTCTACTGGCCGCTAGTGGTGCCGAATTAAGCACTCAGTCGCCATCCCTAGTTGGCGCTGCCGTTTAAGCGAAACTGTAAACTGTTACCAATACCAATACCAAAAAAAAATAAAAATAAGCAACAGAAATCAAGTGAAAATTGGTTTAGAAAAATACTATATTTTCCCTTGACGCCGAAAATTCGTACATCTCCACATACAAAAATTGTATTGATATTCCAACTACAGAATATCAATAATATACATAGTCTAAAATTAGAATGCCGAAGTGAAAACATCTCGAAATATTTTTGCATATTTGCCTTTTAGTGAATTTATTTTCATTTGTCATTTAATCGATTAAATGGCTTGCATTTCGTCTCAAAAATCAAAAAGTGCCTTCCCCCTCTGCTTTATGCGCCTTTCTCTGCGCCTCCCACATTGCGTATGCGTTATATCTGCAATAATACATCATCCATCCACACTTTTGTCCGTCGCCCCTCTGCCCATTGGATTATATTTCATTATAAGTGATTTTTCTTACCCATTCATTAGGCAGGCGGTTGTCAAATGTCAAAAGTGAAAATGCAGCTGAATAAATGTACAACAATGTAATTTAAGCTCCAACTGTAAGGGGATTGCGGGGGGTTGAGCAGAAAGTACGCAATAATTAAACCAAAATGGGGATTAAATCAAACAAAGGAAAGGGAATGTCCGTTTAAGTCAATACATAAATAGAATAGGAAATAAAATGTTCATCGAAGCGGGGAATATCTTCTGTTCTTCCTGTTTCTAGGGTAACTATACGGAAGTGATAACCTATACTCTTTCATAAATTATGAAAGAAAGACTAAATTTAGTGGCTCTTGCATTGAATATCCTTGTAAAATTCATATTTTTATGTTAACTATGAAATCTGGCATAAAAATTAGCTCGAATTTGAAGATAAATCTGAAGTTTGGTTTAATTTTCTTTACCAACTCCTTTTACTCATTTAGCCTCGTTTATCGCCATAATATGACAAATAAATTCAGTAAACATGTAATGATTTGGCTTGCATTTTTTTAGTTGCAAGTATTTCCAGAGAGTAGAGAATTGTTCTATGGCCTTATAAATGCGAATGTCGCCTGAAAATCCATAAATATGCTTCTAAAACTATTTTCATTTATGAAAAGTTGCTGTTAAACTTATTATAAGACACCGAAGAGTCAGCAGGATATTAGATTTTAATATAAATTGCTCAAATTGGCTCAATGCCAAGTACAAATGTTATAAAACTATACTAAAACCACAGTAGGCAAAGTTTCATTGGATTATCTATAGAATAATAAACGTTTCTCCCACTCACACTTGGCCCATAGCTAGTATAGGTAGTATAATGAAGGATAGATCTTATCACAGATAAAGACATCAAATATTGACCATAGCACTCTTTTATTTAGCACTGTGCAAGGTTTCAGATAGATAGCTTTCTAATTGAGGGATAAATAAAAATATTCATAAAATTCAGAATTCAAAGCATCAAAGAATAAAAAACGCAGAAAATATGAGGAAGTGAGGATAATATTATATAGATCGTATAAATAAATCGTTTATCTTTCTTTAATCCAAAAATGCTTAATTTAAAGTTTTTAAACTCCTTAAAAAAGGATTAACACAAACTAATGTTTCGGTTGAGTTTTCAATTATGTGTCATCCAATCAGTGGAGTCTGTATCTTGATGCAACCTCGGCTTCATTAGCTTCTCTACCCTTCCTTCCTTCCTTCCGTTTCTGCCATTATTTCAAGGTAAAACGTAGGCGCCGCCTACCACACGAACACATAATCCTGTACACACACACACATGTGCGTAGGCGTCCAGCGGACAGCAGCAACAATAACTATATAGCCAACAATCTGCCCAAAACCTATTCCAGCGAATGGCAGAGAGGCAGCAGGCAGCCGGCAGAGAGGCAGCAGGCGTTAGGGCATCAGGCGCTGCAAAGGACAGGGAGCTTTTAATCAACGCCACGCAGCCATATGCCACCCCCAACCCGCTGACGTCAGAAAGGCAGCAGCATAAACAACAAAAAAACAGGAGTCAACGCGTAAGAGTGTGGGAGTCTCCCTCTCACGCATTCGCCCACACAAACACACAAATGGGGCAGCCACACACACACACATAGCCAAAGGATGAATGCAACAAACATAAACGTGGGCGAAAGCGAGCTTTTGTCTTAGTCAAGACCCAAACCCACACAAGAGCCGGCGGCAAAAGCTTGCGAAAGCAACAGGAAAAATCAGCAACCAGTGGAAGTTGCAACGCACTATGGTCCCAACAACCACTTTTGTTGGCCCCAACGAAACAGATTTTTCAAATTAGTTTTGTATCGTATATATAAATCATAGTTACAAAAAGGGGGGCGCTTTTTATAAGAAAAATAGTTAATGATGGTAGGTAATTATAACAGTTTTATTAAGAATTAGTTTAACTAATTTTTATTAAATTATAAAGGGTGGCACGCATAAAACACACAAATTTTGATTTAAACAACAATTTTTGTAATGTTGCCACCTAGAGAAACCCTTGTGTAGGGTGGAAAAGCGTTCCAGGGTGCTCGTTGGGTCAGAAAGTTTGGGTTTCTTACTGGGTTCTGTACAGCTTGCGAATCAATTAAGCCTCTCTGGGCATTCAACTTATTGTTTTAGCAAGCCAACAACCTGATTGTTGATTTTAGGTTATATCTACTAATGATTTTAAGATTTGTGGTCAAATGTGGTATTCTTACTATATACATTTCAACAAGAATTTATTAATCTACAACACACAATAGATTTAAGGTGGGACTAGGTGGGACTCACTAAATATCGTTTTCAACACAGTTTCAATCAAAATTGGCTAAAAAAAGGACTCATTTTAACCTAAAGTACTAAGACATCACAACTACGAGATACAGTTAACAATACAAACACGTAGTAAAAACCCAACAATTAAGATTCAATCAAAAATTTGATCGGTTAATCGTATTTTTCAATTTATGAGGATTTAAAGTAATTATTGCCACTTTTCACTGGGGTGCTGTTAGGAACAGCTGGGTTGCACAGCTGATTTTGCGAATGGGCGCCATCTATGGACATCTGGTACGAACTTATAAGCTCATTTTTCTATCAGAGTGATCAAAACGGGTATTTTTTAACTTTTGAGGGTTTTGGCCAACAGTGGTATTGGGACCATAGTGCAACGGCTTTCCGACGGGGGAGTTCTCTGGGGGGCGGTATTCCTACCATTTTTAGGGGGGTTCTTCGCTTCGTCTAGGGGGGGTTGCCTGCCTTTCGGTTGCTTCGCATTCGTGGCGGGAGGGTTCGTTTCGTTGCGGCCTCGTCTCGACGTTCGCTATAAAACCAGTCGGCCTCCTCGTTGCCGTTGCATTCGTTTGTCGCGCTTCGAAGGTAACTCAACGAACGAACAACCAGAACAACCCACAACCAGCCGACAACCGATCGAACCAACAACCAATCAACCAGCCCTCGTTTGGACCGTTAGTTTTCAAAAAACGTTTTTGCTCCCACATTCAGGGACATTTTCTCACCGTTTAAAAGTGTAGCATACATTTTTGCGCAAAACTTTTGCAAAACTGACTTTTCCATTTAATTGAAAAAGTTTTCGAAATCGCAACAATTTTCGTGTGTGAAAAAACAGTGAAAAAACATTTAAATCAAAAGAAACTTTACTCTGAAGAAAAACTATATTTGATTGGTAGAAAAAACGAGTTTAATCGTGCGTTTAATTCATTGAACACCGAAATTCATTTGAATAAATCTATTTAAAAAACCTTTTTATTCAAAAGCACACAGGTGAGTTTGGAATAATTTTAATATTTTAAGCTTTTCTAAGTAGAATTTTAATTCTATTCTGAATTAATTTTTTTGAAATTTCGTGAAAATAAAGCCTGTAAATATTCCCATTTTTAGCTTTTACCTTAGCCTTATTATATTCCAAAATTTTTGTGCATCAAAAAATCCTATTTTTTCGTTAAATATTCTCGATATTATCTTGTAAATACTTTTTTTCTATCAATTTGAAATACATACGCACAAAAGAACAACAACAAAAATATCTGAAGTATTTTAAAACAATTACTGTTTAATACATACATTTTTATAAGCCCTTTGAAAACATATAAAATTAAGGAGCTACACAATTAAGAAATCTAAAAGACATAAGGAAAACCCTCTTAGAGATCTTCAACAATCAGAAAGTATTCAAAAAAGTTTTCAAATTCTTCCCTTTTGATATTTTTTTGTCATCGCCATAAATGTCAACAGCAATTTCGTCTCCCTTGTTTTTCGTATTAAAAGAACATCAGCAGCAGAAGCAGCTACTTTGTCAAACGAGTCCCATAAAATATCAATAATTGTCAATCAATTTTGTTTCCCTTTTGGTGTTACTTTGGGCAGGAATATTAGGGCAACAAAACAGTTTCAGCGCAACCCTTTGCCGCCGAAAATAGGCGAAAGACACTTGGGAGTCGGTCGGTTTTTCCTGGCCAAATAAGTAGATACTTTCGCTTCAGTTACGGTTACGTTTTTCCCCTAAATGTAGCCCTACATTTTCCAGCAAATTTGAGGTCCTAAATTGTCTCTTCATTAGTGAAAAATGCGCGGAAAACTTAGGCAAAGGAAGAACATTTTTTGATAATTTATGGTAGGTCGAGTAAAGGAAGAAAAGTAATGGCTGGAAAGTAATGGCTGGAAAGTAATGGCTGGAAAGTAATGGCTATTTGGGTGTAGATTCAAAGGGTCAAAATGTAGAAAATATTTTGAAAGTGTCTGCATTATGGTAGATCCATCAGCTTCTTTTTTTCGTAAGTTTGTTAAATTTTAAGAAACTACTTTAACAAACAGCCCCAGTAACAACATTACATCTACAGGCCACAAATTCCGCTTTCCAATTTGCCCATATGTGCGGGTCTTTCCTCAAAAGTAAATATAATTTTCCCAGCAGCCAAAAGAGAGCCAAAAACATTATCATTACCATAACCGAAAACAAGTCGAGAATGTAAGAACAGGCAAAAACCAGTGCTGAAAATGTGAAAAAGCCAAGAAAAAGTGTGTAAAAAGAAAGAGATAAACACACAGAAAACACCGGAAAAAAACGAACAAATGAGCAGTCAGGAAAAACAGTGCCAAGAGATGAAAATGGCAGGAAAGTTAGATAAAAGCCAACAAAAAACACGAGACGTCCACACACGACATTTAAATAAAGATCTGTGTCACTTGATAAAAACGAATTATCGAAAAGCGTAGTACGAGAGGTCCTGCGAGTCCTTAAATTCTTTGCATTTAACGAAACAAAGCTCACAAGAACCGAAAGCCGATGGGAAGCAAAAACAAAGCCAAACAACAGATGATATCTGCAGACAGGAGTCAAGTAGCTTCACAGTATTTCGTTATAGCAAAAGGAAAGAAGGAAAGCAAGAAAAATGTTAATCGAAGGATGTTAATGAGGATTCTGTAAGAGATTCCTGAATAATCATGGGGTAGAAAAGGTTAATGTGATTAATGAAAACTCATTGAAATTCCGTCGGCTGTTGACAGGACAGGGGCTTATCGTTGGTTGGTCCTTCGCTTCTCACTGCAAATTGCAAATTGCATTAATAATTATTATCCGTGACAACAACTACCAATTCTATACATCGCATATATCCCTCTTTTATAATCAAAAGATAATCAGCATTGGTGTGAGTGAAAAAACCACCAATAGTCGTAAATTGTTGAAAAATTTCACATTTACACATTGCAGCATGGTGCATATGGTATTTATTCGGATGGGAAGAGAGAAAGAGTTATCCTGTGGGTTGTTGTTGACATGTGGCATGCCCCGTCTGCTATTGCTGCTTCTGCAAGTTGTAAACAATTCAATTACATGAATATTTAAAATGTTCGTAGAGTAAATCCACAGACTAAGGCCACACATTCATTGCTAATTAAATGAGAATGGAAATAAAACAGAGCGTAGCGGATGGTGCGAATGCTAAATGGGAAATTTTGCTAGGAAAAGTATTTAAAAGAAAAAAGGAATAAATAGAGAAGCATTTAAATAAAAAATATAATCGCATTGTAAAATAAAAATAAACCGCATTAATATAATAATATTTTTCCAGAAGATACAATACAATTTTCAGAAACGTTCACTTTAAACACAGACCCGAGACAATGTCTTTTGCTTTGTCTTAGATAAGTTTAAAAGTTTGAAAGTTATGAAAATAAATCCATTTTTAAGCTGTCTTTATTTTGTGTATTTAATGGGATTTCGTATCTTAAAAACTGAGAGTTAATCACACTTCATGAGATCGATTTTCAATTGCTGTAAGAAGTATCCATAAAATACGAGATACATGTGTATTTGCCATATGTAGCAGTCCGATTTGCATGCATTTTGGCTGAATGATGATAGATAAATCTCTTTTCAGCACAACCATTTCCATTGCCGCAGTAGAGGTTTCCCGAAAAATATTCTGAATACAACGAACAATCATTTTCCCTTCCTACAACTATTTCCTCCTTTCTCCCTTCCTCCAACCTTCAGTGGCCATTCCCAGTACCCAACACAGCACCCTTCAAAACTCAAGCACTTTTCCTGCAAACAAATGCAAAATTTCCTCTTGGATTTGTCCAAAACACAAAAAAATTCTTTTGTCATTTATTATGCAAAATGAATTCGAGTTTCGAGTGTTTTTCACTGTAACTGTGGCTGGAGAATAAAATGCATCTACCCCACTGCTCAGCCATCCATTGAGTCTCGAGAGTTTTCGGCTACTGTTTTCCAATTAGTTATTTATTTTTGTTTAACTATTAAACTATTTTTAAATACCAAACGCACCAAAAACTACAGCTAAAAATTAGTTTTTCAGTGAATTAACAACTTTCAAGAGCGGACAGATGAAGGAAGGTCCATATTTCTCTCAGTCAAAATTCTGTTACTTCGAGTGAAACCTGTAAAACGTACAATTTATAGTAGTTTTAGGTTCCTGTCCCGGTTTACATTCAAAAAAACTTATTACAAACAATTTGTCAAACGCTTCCGACCATCAGACACATCCGTTGCTGCTGCTGCTGCAACATTTGTCTGTTGTCTGTTGAGATATTTCCATAAATTATGCAAAAGGCAGGTGGAACTCAGCCATGAAGCCACTACTCATGGTAGACCACAGCAAGAACCTCAAACGGAAGCAGTAAAATGGCATTAATTAAACGCCTAAAATGGTGTATAAATTTTAGAATTAAACACATGTGTCCTCATCCTGTGGATCCAATTAAATATTTAGGATTTGTGTGTTGCGGCAGATAAATTAATATAAATATTTGGGTGAGAAATATTACCTTCAATTATAATCAGAAGTTTAACGCGCAAATTTAAGCAAAGAAATATGAATTTTCCTCCCACTTTACACCCACAAAAAGTCTTGCCTTCAGTTAAAGCTTCTTCTAATTTATATTCTTGCTGTCAAAAATGTTCATAAAAGTTTAAATGGAAATTCTTAGAAATTATTTGAAATTCAATACAAATTGGTGGCGCTGCCACATGTGGCGTATGCCTCAATATTGATGTCTCGTGTTGACAAATCAACAAGAAAATTGACGCTTGGACCGCGAGATTTACAACTGAAAATGCAAGACAGAGAAGGCAGAGCGCGACGGCAAAGGGACGGAGCACAGCCGACGGGCAAGTGTTTTTCCTTGGCTTCCGGCGAATGTCAATGGCACAAATTTGGGACAAACACCACACACACACACACAGGCACAAGAAAGAAATACACAAACACACAAACACAAAAGAAAGAATGAGACAGAAATGAAAACAATCAAGTGGAGACGTTCGTTGATACAAAAACATTTGTCGCCTCAAAGGAACACAAGAAAATTAAAGAAAAGCAAGATTATTTCCAAGGAACGAAGCTAAGAATACCCTTAAATATCCATAGGTTCTATGAAAGATATAAATTCAAGTGGAAATATTTCTGTTTCATGTCTTTATGTCTTTTTAAATTATCTTTAGAAACGAATAAAAGCAACGAAATCTATAAGGAAATGTCTTGAAAAAGAATCTTGATTGATTCTACACTTAATATTTGTTCAAAAACAATTATTTATGGCGCGATATCAATCACAGAGAGAGGATAGAAAGCCACTCGGCCTACTGGTAACTTGTGTTTGCTCCGATTTCGTATATATAAATAAAAAAACTCCCCTGCGAGTCGAAAAGGAGTCACATTTTATATTATTTAATTAAACCACTAGTTGTGGTTATATTCGAAATTCGGAGAGTAAGTAAAATGTTGTTCCTAATCTTAGCAGCAATATCTATTAAAATACTTTTTATGGTCAGAGAGTATAATTTTGTATGCTGTATTTTCTACACAGCAATCCTCTGCCAACATTCCTAACACCCACTTTCAGGGCAAACACACACAAAAACCGAAAACATTTGACCTTTCTCAAGACATTCGGTTAGCCAGCGGTTCAGAGTATTAGCCCATGTCCAGGTGTTACCGATGTCAAATGCTATCCCCCAACTAAAAGTATCCTCTAGTTGGGGGCGGGCCAAAGGAAAACCTAATTAGAGCTGCCACAATTGCAATTTCCAGCAAATTAAACAGAAGACAGGAGACAGGAGACAGGAGCAGAAAATGGAGGCCTAAATCCCACTAATAACGAGGGAAACGAAGGACACAAATGAAAATGAAACTAATGAAATTTCATGCCTAAATTAGAGATAGTTTCTACCTTTTTGGTAGCCACACAAAACAAGGATAATCAAATTAATGACATTTAATGAATAAACAAAATGAAAATGGCAGGACAATTGTTTGAACGCAGTCCGAAAGAAATCCAGAGATATTTTGCACAGATGTTGCAGATATGCAAAACAAGATGACACGAGATGACAGATTGACAGGACAACAAACAATCAACAGGTGCCAACAGTGTTTTGCCTTCGAGCGGCTGCTGCCTGTCTCGTCTTATCCTCAAACGAGGGGGATATCGTTTGAACAGGTGGCAGACAGACGTTTGCCCCTCCCACTGCCACTGGCACTGCCACAGCCACTCCCGGAAAAGTGTCATAAATTCTAAGCTCTTTATTAAATTTTCAACTGGTTTCTGCCTGTCATGCCACTGGCAGCTAAGGCAAAAAGGATGAGAAAACTCAGGGAATGCTCTGAGGAAACTCTTACAAACGGTTCAGAAAATGTATAAGAAAAAACCCCGTGACAGGGGTGAGAAAACCCTGAGAAAAGGGTAGACAAATGGTAAACAGTAGACACAAGCCATGAGGGCTCTCTTTTCTAGCTCGTTGTTTGCCATTTGTCTGCTCAGCCCCCTTTTTGTCACTCAAGTGTGAGATAGTTGGAAAATGCATTCGATTGGAAGCTTCGTGCTGGGCTTCTGATTAGACAGATACCCTGCTCGTCTACGAAAATTATTCTACTATAATAAAGAGCAATAGAAATCTTTTTATTCCATAAGAAAAATAATTTTTTAAGTAATATAAATTATATCTAAATGTCAAATTTTTTGTTGTAATTTTTAGCGTTATATTTGTCCTTATAAATATTATTTAATAGGAGCCATTAAATACTCATTTATAAACCTGTAATACACCTCTCCCAAAGCAACCATATGTTCTCTGTAAAATCTACAGGGCATCCAAAAAGGAATGGAAACCAAAGGGGAAACTCCGTCCTTAAGTTATACAAAAATTTCAAACACATTTGTAATGGTTGATGCGTCTTATCATAGCTGTCATTCTATATACCCAAAGGCTTATTCAATTATCATTGGGCCTTATTTAGGTTTCGTTCAAACAAAAGAAAAAGATCTTTTAGCTGCCCACAGCCCGACTCTTCTTCTAAAGATTTCAACAGATTTCATACTCCTTAGAGCCACAAAATCCTCAAAGTCCATGAAAAACTTGGGAGCGCTCGTCTGGGGCTCAAACAGCAACAACAACAACACGAAAACATCTCTAACTATTTATTAACTGCACAATAAGCGCACAAATTGGCTTAGACCGCCCACAAGGACCGCAGCAACGGTCACGCCTTGAAATTAGCAGAATATTTCGCAGAAAAAAGAGATATAGAAAGCGAACCACAGGGGAAGAGGGAGAGCCGCAGGCAGACACAGAGGAAGAGCCATGGACACGGTGCCACTGGGAGAGTAATTTAATGGCCCTTCTCCTCCCAAATGCCTTACGATTTCCTTTCCAACTTCGCTTTTCTCAGATTTTCTTGGCCCCTAAGCAAATGCCTTCAGATTTGGCTGTGATTTTTGGCTTTGAATTTATATCTTTCGGCATTCCTTTCGATCCGAGTGTCCTTTCAATTCAGAAAGCTCAATTGAGGCTGAAGCTGTGGCTGTGACAGTGGCTGTGACATCCATCTCCTTACCCGCACACGATTATAATTTACTTAATTGGAAAACTACTATAATTACTGCTGTGTGGACGTGAATGTGAAGCTGTGAACGTGTGTCCATCCTGTCATCAGGTTCTGGGCCATCCATCAGGTCATTAAATCAGTTTGATGAGCTGACAAACAAGATGTCCTTGCACATTCAGGGTCCTCATGCCTCACTTGATGGAAGTCCAGTGTCCTGCCTCTCCTCCATCACGTGATGAAGTTCCGCGAACATAATTCCTCACTTGTTGTGGCTCTAGGATCCTCCCCTTTCACTTGTTTTGGATAAATGGATGACCAGGGTTCCTCCCTTTTTTCTATCTGAACGCCGGTGCATGCCACGCGTATCCTGTGGGCTTTATTCACACGCCCTTTTTTAAATAAAAAAAACAACTCCTCCCTTCTCCCTTGGAGTGGCAGTAATGAGCTTTCGTCAATCGTAGCGTATACTTAATGTCCAGCGGTAGCCTGCGGCATGTTGCGCACACGCCGCCATGTGTTACTATTAAATCAGGATTTATTGTGGGTACTGCAGTCCAACAAATTACAGATTTCTCTGTGGTTTGAGCTTTGCCTGTCGATTCATGGGGAGATTTTGGACCAGAAAATTCCAATGACAATAATTTGAAGGCTTCCGTTTCATTGGGTAAAACCCACAAAATAAAGACTAGTTTTTTGGAACATTTTTTGGGGATTTATTATTGATTTTTACATCCGAACCTTAGATCTGCAGCCTTTCCAAATCACTATACCTCACACAGCTACACATCTCATCTATGTACATCTCTTACCAATCCTCTAAGGATGATTACTTAATCTTCTGCTTGCAGAAAATTAAGTCTTTAAGTATTTTAGGCCATTTAGGATCCTTCCCTGCTACCTCTAGGGCTTTCCCTCCTCGCTATAATAAAAATTCCATTCCAAGAACATAATTATTTAATGAAACTGCAATTACCAGACCCCTCCTTTACTTTCATTTAAGTCCAACAAAATAAGTAAATTTTTCAGAGATTTTGAAGCATTTGTAGCCCTAATTGTTGTGTAATTAGTAGCTCTACAAAAATGTGGCTGCCGCCCCAAGAGGCAGCTGCAAAGGGGGAAGGGCAATAAAGTAATTGCCAACAGTTGCTATAAACAAAAAAAAAACAAAGGTGTAAAACGTGAAAAAGTGAAAGCACAGGAAGTTCTTGGAAAATTGTCAACAAGTTGAATGTCCAGTCGGGGGTTCTCCAGTTAGCGACTCGAGCGACTCAAAGTGTAATTTCATTAGCTAATTAATTGCCCTTTGGTTCGGTATGCTTTTTGGAGGGAAAGTTACATAGGCCAAAGGGCAAAAATAATTATAAGCTGCTCGAAAAACCATAATAAATTTTTAAATGTTTGAAACAATTAGAGGACCTTTGAGGTAGAGAGACAAAGAGACAGAGTGGATGCCCAAGCGCATTAGAGCCATCACAAACGGATTGACAAATTAATCTTCAACTTTTTCATTTTATTTGCTTCAATTAATGGAAATGGAAATTAATCAGAAGTAAATGCCTATTAAGACTACGAAAAACTTAACCGAAATGTCATTTCAACATTAAAGAAATAATCTCTGAAATGAAATTTAAAAACGAACGAAAATTGCAAACATTTGCGGCTGAAGAAAAACTTTGAATACGAGGGAAAACTTTTGAAACTAATGCAGCGACGGAGAAAAACATAGGGAAATCCATAATTGGAAAACAAAATTGGCGGCACACAAAATCCACAACTGGGAAAAACTAATTAAATTCAATCACAAATGTATAATTATAATTTTGTGATTTTAAGGCAGATTTTCTGAGGGAAAACAGCTCGCAGCAATTTTGAATAAATTATGTTTCGGGTTTGAATTTGAGATCAGCGATGGAAAATTCATCTCTTTTTTTAGAGAGCCTAAAAAATCAGCCTCATCTGCCATAATTTCAGTAGGAATAATTATCCCAAGGATATATGATTTAATAGGATTTTTAACAGTTCCCCCTTTTTATGGTTCTGTCAAAGTAAATATCCAATAGTTAGAAGAATAAATTTCTTTAATTCAAAGAAAATTTGTATTAAACATAAAAAAAACTTCAATAATTTAATTAACTACCATAAACGCTTCTAGATACCCTTTTCTCTTCTATTAAAAGTCCCTAAATACAAATGCTCAAATACAAATCTGACATTATGCTAATCATTGAAAAAAAGGTAAAAGAATTTCCAGATAATATCAGTGCTGCTTTCAAAGCTATTGACCATAGAGAAAATTCATTCGTTGTCACTCCCTTTAATGGTTAATGAAAGTCCGATGAAGCGAGGAGCAGCATACACGTTTTTCACAGCTCTTACACTAAAACTGTCTAAAACTGTTGGCAGCAATTAAAAGATTTTACCCAAACTTTTCTTGACATTTTCCTGCCTTCTGCTTTCTGGTCAAAATCAATGTCCCCCAAAGTTGCAAACAATTTATCACACATTTGCGACGATTGGAACTTAATTATGTGATGGGAGTAAAACCAGAGGAAAAGCCAGGATCGCCCACACAAAACTCGCCACCTGAGTTATGGCACCGAATCTCTCTCTCTCTCTCTATCTGTGAGGAAAAAACAGAAACACCAGCAGAATCAAAAGTCCATATATTCTACATACGAGATACGTAGGAGCAGTGCTGTATCTGCAAGCAGCAGCAGCAAGGTGCCACTGCCACATGTCTCTCTGTCTGTTGCATGCAACACCTTCAGGGTTCATTCGGTTTGTTGGCCCAGCGAGGCGGACATCAACTCGTAAATCAATCAGGCACACGGGCATTTTTTAATATGAATCCCCAGCTCTTGCACAGAAGATTGCACTCTACAAAAAGAGGGCAAAGAGGGGGTTGAAATGGGGGCTCGCAAACCGTATCCGTATCCGTATCCATATGCATTACTTTCGAGTGCTGTTTGGACCCTGTGGTGGCATATACACAGCAGGGGGAGAGAGTGCTCCCTCAATCAGAGATTCCAGAGAGCGGAAAGGACTGCTCCCCCCATTCAAATATTCAACCAGAGAACATCCATCATTCATTCAGTAGTGGAAAAACGTATGAAAAATACATAAAATAAATACCAAATCGGATTGTCAACATTGTGTTCCCAATGAATAAATCGGATCAATGGATATTCATTCAATCTAAAATATCGAAATTCAAATTCAATTCATTTTTCAATAGCCCTTCATACAAATTTTTCCTCGTTTTCTCCACATTTTTTTTCCGTTTTACAATATTTCCTCAGTTTTTTCCCGATTTTTTTTTTCATATTCTACACCGATTTTCCAATATTTTTACTCTTTTTCCTCTCTAGTTTTCTTTATAGATTTCCATTCATTTTCCCTATATGACTCTGGTAGATTTCATTACATGCATGTAATTGTCACACAAATATGGAAAACAAATAAAAAGATAGAGACACACACATATGAATTCGATTAGGATTTGCATCCGCTGATTGATGCAACAACAATCGGTGCCCCCTGACATGGTTTTTCCTTGGTTCTTCTCATGTAATGCTGCACCTCCTTTCATTGGCATATGAATTGGATTGTCCAATGCAAATAAAATCCACACAAAATTGGAAATTCCATACCTTTGTGGTGTGCAAAAATTGGAAAATATAATACGAGGGAAATGCAGAAAGCGAGGGAATTATTAGCGGAGTATTTGCTGAAAAGTTTTTGGAAATAATTCAAGTCTAAAATACATAATTCTTCTTTAAACAGAAAAACTATAATGAACTTTAGGCAGATGCACAAAAATCCATCATTTTGGTCTGTGCTTCGATGAATCACGTCTTTGTTCTCATTCGAATGATTCAAGTCCATGGAAAAGGGTTCAAGGTACTCAAAAAGTATTTCCTTTATTTATTTCCGTAAATAAACATAGACTGTAAATCCCTCAGATTTATGTTGATTAAAAGTTATGTCTGTGGTGAGGTTTTCAACCTCAAAAACTACGTCAAAAGCTTCAAATACGAGTATTAATCATCCAATTGCCACTCCCGATCAAATATAGACACTAAATCATTTGCAAAAATCATTCATTTAATCATAAATTAAGTAAATTTATAGAAAAATAAACACGAAGAGTTCATTGTTCTTTTCATCAGACGTTGGATTTAACGATGTATTAATTCTATTAAACGATGAAAATCACGTGCCAGAGACCACCCCCCCAAAAAGAGGAAAGGGGGATTTATTGCACAACCACCATCGATTGCAGTGGCAGTACGAATAGGAGGAAGTGGAAAAGGGAACGGGAACAGGGGAGAGCTCTGGTATCTAATCCTCAAATGAGAGTCAAGTGAATGGCCAGATAAAGCAGCGATTATTACGTGTTTTATGCACTGCTTTTGCTCACTCCTCCTCTTCCTTTCTGCCCTTCCTCACCCGTTCCCCTTCCTATATTTAGATACTCGTATATTTTCTCATATTAAAAATGTAACGAGAACTTGTACGTTGGAATAATATTTCGTATTCGTAGAGATAGCAGATCCCTCCCCACTGAGATACACACATCGATTGTGTACGCACAAATGCCTTATCGCAACAGTGACGTACATAAGTATACGTATAATCTATCCGATAGGCACCGATTCACAGCCACAAAATCCCCACAAAGCCACAAAATCCCCACAAACCCAATTATCTTTATGATTATTTCAAAATACGAGGAAAACTTTATTTTCATTTCGGTTGCAAGCTTCATTAAATTTCCCCATTAATTATGAAATGATTCTTGATATTTTTCCTTAAGCTTTTCCTTATCTTTTTTTGCTGTCTTTACTTTGAATTGCAATTTCGGTGTATTTCCTCAGGCATTTCGCGTGAAAATCTCTTGCTCTGGGAAAATTAGCGGACAGTAAATGTTTTCTTTGGTGGCTGTATGTCCGCCTGATTAAAAAGCTTATTCGGCTGTAAAATCCACAAAAGCAATGAAGTATTAAAGGGTTAAGGCCTCAGGCGATTGGAAAAGTTAGAAAATCAGTAGAAGGGACAAAAAGAAAAAACAAATTTAAGGCGAAATGATACCTACAGAAATTATGAACCATTTAAATTAATATAGGAATAAAAATAAAATAATATAAGTAAAACATAAGAATATGGGAATTCCTAAAATTATAAATAAAAAAAACCGTTAATAAAATAAAATAAATATAAACGAAGAATTTTATAGAGAATTTTTATTATATTCGGGAATATTTCAATCATTATTTTTGTTTCTGCCATAAATTTCCCAAACCTCTGATGCCCGTCTCCTTCCAATAACAATTATTTTTCCAATTATGATTTTCAATTAGAAATTCAATTTGAAATTCTTTCAATTTTCTTTCGTAATTCCCTAAACAGCATGAAATATGCTTAATGCTCAAACGATTTTCAGCTATTTAATTGCACGTTTCCCCCTCTCTATTTTCTTTTTTAATTCGAAGGCGTCTGCCGCAAACTTTTATTCAAATTCATTTTCACACAAAAAAAGCAAAAGCAAAAGAAAAGCGGCAGTAGAAAACCCAAAGAGAGAAAAAAGAACACATAAATCAAGTAGAAATTTTCTACGAGACGAAACCAAACTCCAGTCCTTGTCTTCGTCCTCGTCTTAATTCAGACAAAATGCTCTACAAAATAAAAACCGAAACATAAATCAAATAACGCCTCAATCTACCAGAAAAAAGCAAGACCGAGGAGGGGCAAAGGCAAGGACTTTTTATGGGGCACTTAACGTGGATTATGTGGGAGAGATTCAAGGCAAAAGGCACACCCACTGGCAATTGTATAATTATTTCGGGGGTATAATAATTGTAATATTTGATGGTGAGGGTTCTCTATAATAATATGATGAAGGCCTCGCCCTCGTATACGTGATATTTTTAGTTATATCTGAAGGAAGGCACCGCTCTCTCCCTCTCCCCTTCACACATGTTATTATGTTGCATGATTGAAAGCAAACAGTCAGCCTACACAGTTATTTACTCATTCATGATTGGCATGGCATAAGGGGTTCCTCTTCCTCCCCTTTCCATTCCTTTCTGGTTTCTGCCTCCTGTAGTTTCCTGCTGCTTGTTGCGCACTTGTTGCGGCGCCTTCAAGCAAAATGTTCATTTGAATACTGTAAACACCGTGTAAGTAACGGCATTATGGCTGCAGCCCGCAGGCTGAAATTCCCTTTAAATTGGCCAACACATTATGCGGCTTAGGCGCTGCTGCGCGGTTCGTTCCCTGGTTTACAAAAAAAAAAAAAGTCTGACATTGTTCAAACATCTGGAAAATTCATTATTTCTTTATGATTATCCAGTGGGAAGTTGTGTGTATTTATGGATGTAAATTTAATGGAACTTACAAATTTCTTATCTGATTTTCAGGCTGAATTTCAACTGCATTTCATTGATCCCTTTAGTTCGATTGATTTAAAAACAATACAAATAAATGTCCCTCAACCTTTTTTTTTTTGTGTTTTTTTCTTTAAATAAAACTTTATGATTTATTATCACGTGCCCTTCAATGATTTTTCATTCCGCTCCCATTAGACAGCGTTTTATCCCATCATTGTTCAATCAACTTCCCTTTTGAAAAGCATTAAATATGGTTCAATTTTGACTTAATAATCCACTGTCCCGCTTTTAATTATTATCCAACAAATTTCCTAGTAAATCGGACTCATTATGCCTGCGCTTCAATGATAAATATCGTGGGCCGTAAAACATTTCTTATTAGCTTATTCATTTTAGTTTAAGTTTACATTGGATTAATTCCCACTCCTTTTAATCCTCTCTCTACCTGTTTAATCATGATTACCTAACAAACTTTGTTGTCCTTAAAATTTTCCTGGCTAATAGGATAAATTGCGAGCACACTCCTGAAGAAAAAGATAAATTTAAACACAACCAAAATCAAATCGGCTTTATTTAATTAAGATTTTTTAATAAAGTTTTCTACGCTCAAGTGTTTGTCATTTAATTGTCTTCTTCCTCTCTATTAAATTCATTTGTATTTCTAATTTAATCTCACAGTGAAATCATAAGAAATAATTTCTTTGATATGGAATTCAATCAAAAGTCCAGCACCTCTTACCATACAAGTTTGGGAAAATAAACCAATCTAATATGTGTTAAAATAATTAACTAACTGAAAACAAAAACCAACCACTTACAGAGTTTAACAGCCACACTTTAACAGCCATTTAACAGGCAACGCACACTTACATAGACCAACATTCAATCAAACTTAACAGCCGCTTAACAGGCACTTTATAGAAACCAGAAAAAAATATACACCAAACAAAAAAGTTAAATAAAGTGAAAAAAAAAGCCCCATAAACAAATGGATGTATGACATGACTATTCATACTGCAATTTCCCATAAAATGAGAGCGTAAAGTGGCCATCAAAAAAATTGACAGAACATCAAGGGGAAAACAAGAAGGAATGGAAAGGGGAGCTTTGGGGAAATATAAGAGGACATTCCACAAGGGAAGGGACCCGTCCCCGTTCCCTTCGTGATATTAAAAATTAAATTCAAAACCAAACACAATTTTTTACACATTCTGCACTCCCAATGGACGCATAATATTTATAATATTTTACGGTACATTAAATGTCATTTCGGTAAGAGTACGAGTATTTATTTATTTATTTATTTATTTATATTTTGTGACATAAATATTGTAAAATACTTCCCTGTTCCCCCCTTTCTAGAGTGCTGCTTCAATGCTTAGGGTGGAGCTCTATAAATACGATTACGGATGGTGGTGCAGTATTGGATGACATTCAAATGGGTGATTCAATTTCAATTACAACAAAATTGTGTTTGTTTCGGTAGATAATGATCTTCGGATGGTAGTTTTTGCATTTCACATTTAATATTCAAGGGTTTTTACGTTAAATTAATGGAACAAAAAAATGTGTGGAAATGGAATTGTTGATTTCTTATCAAATATTTAGTAATTATAAACGGTATGCGGGTACGGTACGTATCATAAGGGTATGTTGTATTCCATGAGGGGTTTGCTACAGGTAAAAGGAATTACTTTTTCCTTTTTCAGGGAATAGTTGTTCCTTACATAACACTAAATTTCTGTATTTTTTTTGTTTGTAAAATGTTGCATATGTCTATCATCTATCTATTTTAAACAAAATGCATATAAAATAAAATTAATAAATTAAAAATTAAAAAATAAAAAATAAAAAAAAAGCTGTCTACTCATTCGAAATCCCCTTTTGTGGACTGCAATGGTTACAATTCGCGCCTCAAATTACATGGAAATTGATAATTATTGTACTGGCGGCCTCCGCGGCTGCTGTTCCACTCGGTTAAGCCCCCGCACAAACGGGTAATATTTCACACAAAGTGAAATTCCATGCAACTAATTAAACGCACACGTTGTCTGTGGTCCGTTGTCCGCGAAACAGTCGCACACACAGCAGAAACATTAGCAGAGTCCACAGCAGATCACATCCAATGATGATTCCATAGCCAATTCTGTCAAGGAAATGGTAGCCACAGCAACGACAGCAGGACTTAGGTCACGCAATGACTGTGCCTACGCCTGCATATTGCATTGTAAACACATTTACCAACCCCGAAAACCACAAAATGAGACAAGGACCAATATGGAGGACAATACAAGAAGGAACCACAAAACCTCAATGAAGTGTTCTTCAAATTGTCCTTCCACGGGTCCTTCCAGACGGAAGTTATGGCCGAAAGCCGAAAGCCGCAAGCCAGCAACCGCATCGATTGGTTAATGGTGCTTTAAAGTCGATTGGCTATTGAAAATCGATTAGTACTTCGCTCCGTTCCATATTTTTTGCTTACAAATTAATTTTTCATGCCAAGGACGGGCACAAGTCGTGCAATTGAATGCCACCTCGAACCCTCCTAGCGCTGTTTTGTTTATTAATGAATAATTTAATGGGGACTGCCCACATAGCCCTGTACTAACTCGTATATCTTGTATCTAGAGATAGTCTGACAGGGTTTTCTCTGTAGGTCAAAGTTGATTCTAAGCAATTACATGCCAGTCAGTGAAAGGTTACTGCAATCAAAGGGCATTTATTGTTTCATTTTCCATCGACAACGAGTGAGGAAAACTGATTCTAGATTTAATTTGCAGTCGCTCGAGGGAAAAATCAAAGCAAGAAGAGTTTCAATTCACTCTCTAGGGGTGAAAAATGGTTTAAAAAAATTCGAATTGTCGCTAGCTAGGGTTGGAAAATTGCAAAAAGAGTTATATTAACAGCGTAACAGGGAAATTTATTGTAGATTTTGATGAAATTAATTCAGAGCTCGATCAAATTTGGAACTTCAAATTTCTCTTCCTCTGATGAAAGTTTTAAGGCATTTCCAACTCAATTTATGTTCCCCAGAAAATACCCATCAGCAGTCAGGCTCTTCAATATGTAGCATGCAACAGCTGCTGGCCCTTCCAAAAGTTGCATTCCACAGCTGTCGCGTATGTTGCGCTTTGAGCCATTAGTCGGAGGGCGGCGGCCGAAAAAAAATCTGAAAAACTTAAAGCCTGCATAAAGCAAATACATGGCACAGAAATTTGCGTTTGGCGTTTGGCGTTGGGCGTTGGTCGTTGGCTTTGGAGCGCCTTTGAGACGCCTGAGTGCAGCAGCTGATGAATGAATTGGTTGCCCTGGCAAAAAGGAATCGTCATTCAAATGGAGAGACAGGCCAGTGAGTGCATCTCCGCTAATTGGCTCTCATGGAGGGCCAAGAATCAGCCGCAACCAAGCTGCTTATATGCATATGCAATCCAAAAGATTCCATCCTGTAACATCCTTATCATTGAAGGAGTAGAAGTCCTCCTGCTATGCCCTTCCAAGTCGCAGTTTAAGCTGCTTATAATGAGTCGCCAATTTGTGTTGTTTATATAATGATAAGCATTACAGCCTCAATAGAGTGTTGAGCGGTTCCCTGGAGGCAGAACGAACCATTACCATTGTCTTGAAATTTCCATTTAAGCGATTGACCAAAACTAATTAAAATTCCATCAACTCTGTTGATCGATTGGGTTTTGTAATTGGGAATCTGTTGTGTAGCAGAGTTTTCGTCGCTTAAATTTAATTATAAGGCAAGCCCATTTAGGGGTTTAATTATGACAATTTATGAAGGCAAAAGGAGTACATTATTTATACAAATATGAAGCTAATTAAATGGTTATTGCTGCTATGGTAGTTGCTGTAGAAAATGGGCATTTAATTGGCTATTGATTGAGCAATAATTTGTTGGTTTCTTAGAACGAGAGCTTAACCCTTGCTATTTTACTAAGATATTTACTGGAATTTGTAGAGAGGATAATTCGTACAAGTCACAGAACGAATACCTCTTGGAATCCATGCCTAAAAAGGTTTAAGACGTTTGAAAGTGTCTGTTCCGTAGACCCAAGGGCATTCTAAGAAAACATTCTACATTTTAGATCATGTAGAGTTCCTAAATCTTTCTCATACATACACAAACCCTTTGGAAATCTTTTTTTTCAGCTTTTTATCCTAAGAACGTCTGCGCTGGCTTCACTTTAATAAAAATTCAATTTCTCCTATCATCCAGCCACAGATGATTTTTCATAGAACTTTTCATGATATTTCCTATAATTTTCCATGATTTTTCATAGAATTTTTCACACTTTTTTCTCTTATTTGCTTTGGGTTAAAAACTCATAAACAAGCGGAATCCCTGTAAATAGCGACAGATGAAAAGCTAAAAAGTACTCCTTCCTTCTTCTTGTTGTTTGTTTTTTTGTGTCATGGGAAATTACCCGCGTGGTATTTCAAGAGGTTTTCCTTTCGTTACTTTCCTCGCTTGCTTCTGCTTCTGATCTCTGTCACTCATCTCCCGTGGCAATGCATTCAGAAAGCGTTGACAAAAGCTGAATAAATGTTTTTTTGGGTCACCTCCGTCTCTACGTCTGTCCCTCTCTCTCTCTCGTTTTCCCATGCCTGACAGCTTCCTCGTGCTCATTCACACACAGCAATTGTATCTCTCTGCCGCCTCTCTTTCCCCATGTCTCTGTGGTATGCTCATTTCATGCGGTGCTTGTGGGAGGGGAGGGTACTTAATGGGCATATTAGCACTTGCCGCTGCCGCAACTCAAGAAGTTACTTGAAGCGGATTCCCCAACGCTCAGCGGGATATCGTGTTCCCTTGTTCACTAGTTAAAGTAGGGTAAACGCCACTCCTTGAAAGATAAAAACAAGAAAAAGTCTCTAACGGAAAGAAAAGGATTCAGAGAAGGAAACAAAAGAGACACAAAAAAAAGGAGAACTTGTTTTGCAGAGCAAGAATTATTTAGATGAAGCTTGGACTACGAATTTTCTATGGTTTCCTTTTATTTTTCTTAGTTTTCCTAAGTTTTTGTTAGTTTTTGCATAAAATAAAATAAATCTAGTATATAATTTGCATTAGCTGCTGTTTTTGGAGTGCTTTTTTTTTAGAATTTAATGTTTCTGAGAGATTACTTGCATCTGTTCTTGCTATTGAGAGATTATTTCCATCACTTTTGCTTTTGAGTGCATCACTCCTTGCTCCTAAAACTCCCCTTTTTTGTTGCTCAGAGCAACTATCCATCAGTTATGGTTTTTTAGAGAGAGTTAACATTTTTTTTGGTTGCTTTAAAATATTTTTTAGAACTATCTGGAGCTTAAAAATCCATGAGATGCCACTATATTCAGTTGATGGTTCACGAGAGCAAAAAATGCATTTACTTTTAGGTTCGCCCACTCCAATTTGTATCACTCGTTCTGTTTGGGACCTAAATTGTCATCAAGGTGAAAGTTTCATTAGGTTTAATTTTCTAAAGAGATTATTTCAATTATTTAATATCGTTCCATCACTCGTATGCGAGTATCTGAAGAGATAAGTTCCATCATTCTTTTTCCTATTTAAATAGGTTTCATTGCATGCTAGTAGGATTATTCATGAGTTGTCCACTTCATCTGCAATTCTTTGGCAGCTACGTTCTATCACTGTCCGTTCCTGATAGTTTTTTCATTAGTTTTCAATTCCCAGAAGAGAATTCCCCTTGCTATTCTGCAGAGAGAATTTCAATAATTTGTAGTTTCTCCAAATTGGTTTTTGTTGTTTTTCTGTTCCTATAGACCAAACCCTCCTCGAAACTCGATTCTCTAATTCGCCTTTTGAGCTATAGCTATAGTTCTAACCAACTTGTATTTCTTTTAGTTTAGAATCTTCACTTCTAACCTTTTCACTTTCCAAATGAATAATTTCCATCACATTCCCAGCGAGTAGACGATGGCTCTACTCATTCAAGGTGTCATACAGGAAACAGAGAACACGCGAGCAACTAATCTGTAAAGCTGCGACAAACATGCAGCGCAGTCACTTATCCTCCTTTTCTTCGAATGAGCATCATCCTCACCAGCCTTCATTCTCTCATCCACTCATCCATCTCCTTGCTGCCTGCTTCCTCCACGGTTTCCTCCCTCCATCTACAATGTCGGAGGCTATGAAGAGAATTGCCATTGTTAGCGTTTTTGGCGAGAGATGGAACGCGAGGGCGAGGGCGACATTTTATTATTACGAGTATTATGATGAGTTGCAAGCATGTCAGCACACAAACATTGCAACACAGGCACTACAGCAGAGTATCTTTTGGCTATAGTAGATACGGATATGGATATGGACACTCACTTTGCCATGGCTTAAAGTTCATAAAAGGTAATTCGTTTGGCGACATACCACCAGCAACAAGCAGATGGTATGCTGCTGCTGTGGCTGCCACTTCCACTGCTTCTGCTGCATCCTTTTGCTGCCTCCTGCTACCTTCTACTGCTGCTGGGCGTCACACATCTTGAGGGTGGCGGGCAATATGTATCATGAGTTTTTGTGCAACCTCCATGTTCCATGTGCCATGTAATTTTAGCTGCATTCTATACGTACAGGCTGTGGCCTGTCCTGTCATCACTGCCACATGTCGTATACGCAATTTGTTTGGCTAAACATTAAACCGAAACTTTGAACTTGCCCTTGGCTTCCACTTGCCACTTTTCCAGAGAGAGAGAATCCTCCCTCTCCCTGCCACTGTTAGTCACGTGCTGAGGGGAAAAACTTAATCACAGCTGACACTAATTTATAGGCTTGCGGCAACTCTAGACAGAAATGAGATCAAAAACTTGTTGCATGAAAATCGAAGGGAAATTCTAATCAAAGTGGAATCCGTCTGCCTGGGGGGTTGATTTGGGGAAAGGATTAAACAGATTTGAAGGTTGCCTATTCGGAAATTTTTAAAGCATATTTTTAGCTTTAACCTTACACATTTTTCGTCATAAAATCTACAGAGGTCTGCAGTGGAGGTGGCAGATATACTATTATCAGAGACTGCTGTGCAAAGAGATATTCGATTGGGGGGACTGCGGGGCACTGAGATACAGCTTTAAGGCACGTTTAAATGAGCAAATATTGACCAGAAAAAGCAACAGGAGCATCCATCCAGCACATGGCAACAGGATACATATCAAGGGGAGTGTGCGGGAGTGTGGGAGCCGTGAAGCTTCGGCGGAGTGCGGTAGTGTGAAGCTGTGGCGCGGCCTAAGGGGGTTGTGCAAGTGTGAGAGCTGCTCTTCTGGCCCACAATTTTGACTAATTGACCTGCAGGGCACCACCTGCGAATGGATGGATGATGATGATGATGATGATGATGGTGGGATGGCACACACACACGATGAGGAAGGACCCCCAAGAGCAGAGTAGTTCGATGCGAACGATGGGTGGGAGGCCATGCCATGCCCCAAGGCAACCTATTAATAAAATCTGACAAATTCTCACGCTTAATTAAGCCATCGATTTGTGGTGTGGCAACAAAAAATATTAGAGAACAAAATCAAAGAAATATTCCAGAAAAAAAAAAACCACTAGCTAAATAAATTGATTAAGATTCAAACGAAGAAGTAAGAAAAATAATTTAAAGTTCTTCAGGAAACAAAAATAAAAGAAAGACAGGAAAAGAACAAAATAAGAAGGAGAAATATATAAAGGAAATCCAGGAAGAAGAAACATTTTTGTGTGGGGCAAAAAAAACGACCATAGATTTTATGGGAGTTCAATATTTGGCTACCCGTTTTTTGGAAAGCAAAAAAAGACCAAAGAAAAAGCTCACAATTTTGATGAGCATAAGAAAATCTTTAGGATTTCCTCCATTACTTATGAAACTGTTTGATACGCAAATTCTTATATAAATCAATTGAAAACTTCATTTAAATATCCCACATATGTTTCCCACTGCGGGAAAAGGTCACTTAGCTTTATTCAATTGATAGAGCATTCAATCCAATAAAATGTACCATTCAATCCATCTCAACAATTACCTTTAATGTGAAGCCAATAGAGTAGAACCCACAAATGCATTCCCAATTTGCATAATTCTTTGTATACAGAGTGGAATAATATTCATGTGCATGTGACGATTATTCAACCGAAATACGAAAGTCGAGAGGGGCCTGGCACCCAAATGCTTTTTGCACTGTTGCCTAGACACTTGTGTGCAGGACAGCACAGGACAGTGCAGAGGACCTTGAAACCTGACGAGTATCTATTCCCCATTTTCCCATTCAATTATTGAATAAACATACGAAAGACTTTAGTTCTTATAGCTCTGCTGAGTGCAGGAGCCACTAGAGCCAACAATGGACTTTTCTGTGGCCATGTGGCATCGGGGTTCAGGGTTCAGAGTGTGTTATCCTCTCACCTGTCACCGGTCACAGCGACGGGCTAATGGCACAACAAGTGAACCGTTCGTCCATTGGCATTACCAAACGTTTGCATCTGTTGAATGTTGAATGATTCCAAGTTTAGATACAAATAAATTCAAACTCTGAATGCAAAAAATAGAAATGGGAACAGGAAAACTGCTGAAGAAATGTTGGCAGGGGGAATGGCAATAGACAGAGAAGAAGAAAGATAAAGAGAATAGGGGGAAACAGAGGAGTGCAAATGGCAATGGAAAAGGAGCGGGGGAAGAGGAATATGTATGCTTATATAAAATGTCATTTGATATTCGCAATTTTCTCCGAGTATTTTCACATTTTGTGGCGCAATCCTTTTTCTGTCTTTCCTGCATTACCTGCAGCTCTGCTGCTAACATTTGCGACTGCCGTGTGCGTCTGCTTATACAATTTATGGGAGCAAACATTCAGTTGCAACATTCAAAGACAATTCAATTCCATTCAATACACTCGCAGCAACCCCGTGCTACCCTCCGCCGCGTGGCAATTTGTTAATGAAATGTCTCGTTCTCGTCTGCCGCCAGGGGGGATTGGCGGGGGCGTTTTGACTTCTCAGTGTATCTTCGCTCCCCTCAAGCCTGCTCTTTGGAGTCTCTTTACACCTTTGGGTTCTTGGTTTTAAGCGTATATTTTCCGACCTTTGAGGCTTGACTCTCTCGCTTGTCTCTAGCGTTGGTGGAATTATTAATTGCAGATATACCTCGCAGTCACAGCTCCTACTCATTGAGTCACTCGCCCGCGTACCCCTTGCTGCCTGCCAAAGTGCTGCCATCCATCAAAATACGCTGCAAAAATTAATTTAATGAATTCCTAACGCCTGCGCCGCCCCACAAGTCGCTGATGTCAATAACTTTTTGGCGCACACAGAGGTAGAGAGAGTGCTTTATGGCATCTCTAAATAGATTATTAAATGTAGAAGATGGTACGAGGGGAGTAGCATTTAATTTACTTAATCTAAGGGCAAGATAATCCCATATAAAGCCACTCGAAGGTCATCTAATGCAAGTGGCACTGCAGCTAAAAGTATCTCTAGCCAAGGGGGGCTGAATTTCCATGAATAATCATGACATATGAATTTGTAGGCGTATCTTTCGATCTAAAAAAGAATATTAGCTGCTAGAATGTGCCCAAAAAAAACGAGAAGGAACATGCGAGTCGCTTCTGGGGACGCGACTCTACCTTTACCCGTACTCAGTCAGTATATACATTTTAGAGCATATGATTTTTTAGAATTTTAAAATTTAAAAAAAAATTTTACATTTTACATATTTTTGCTACATCTGATATCTACATCTACATATACAATGTATATACTACATACATCTAACATGTAGATTGTACATGTTCCATTTAGATTCTACATCTTCTCCGCTAGGGGTTGCTCGCGCTCTGAACGAGGCATAGTGTGCGAGCGAGAAAGAGAATCAGTAGCGTCAGCAGCGCTGGAGAAGGAGAGGGAACCAACAGAAAATTAATTTCTTCATTCTGGCTATAATTATGATCCGATCTAGTTCAGATTCGGCAATCTGGTAGATATGGGCATTCTCTACGATACTGCGTTTTTAGTTTTATCGTATCTTTAAAAATGTGCCTGCCACAGATTTTCGTCTTTTGTGGGGGCGGAAGGGGGCGGGGCGAAATTTTGAAATACACTTGTAGCAGTGTGATATCACATGAGTCTGGAAACCAAATTTGGTTTCTCTAGCTCTTATAGTCTCTCAGATCTAGGCGCTCATCAAGACGGACAGACGGACGGACGGACGGACAGACGGACAGACAGACAAGGCTATAACGACTCGGCTATTGATGCTGATCAAGAATATATGTATATACTTTATGGGGTCGGAAACGTTTCCTTCTCTGCGTTACACACATCCACTTTTACCACAAATCTAATATACCCCTTAACTCTTTTTTGAGTACGGGTATAAAAATGTTCTATTGATTAGAATATGTTAAATCATCGTTTAATGATGGAAGCTCATAAAAAATAAAACTTTGTAGACATTCCATAGAAATCGGCAAAAATGTCACTTGGGAAAAAATATCTAAAGTCAAAAAGGCTTCCAAAACAAAATTGAAACTATCTTTAATCGGTTTCCATGGCCTACTGAAAACACTTTAAGTATGTAAAACAAATTTCCACTTGGAATTTATAGCAGCATTGAGGCACATACTCGTACATAAGTAGGGGAAGGGTGGGGGCACATTATGCAGGGCCACACATGGCACAACTGCAGAACCTTTCAAGCTCTCTAAACTACATACAAATGTTGCTCGAATTTCTCTCTCTCTCTGAAGCTACAAATGTATGGAAATTTGGTCTGCATCCACAAAATGTGTTTGAATTTCACTCTCAAGATACATTTGGTGTTCGAATTTCAAACTGCATACTCGAATGCACACGAAAACCGAGTAAATGGTAAAGCAAACTGCATGCAAAGAGAACAAATTATAGCTGGGAGAAGCTTTGGATGCAGGCAGAAGGGCAGAACTGTGGCAGAGAACGCCGCAGCTTGGTGTTTGCGGGCCACAAACAGATTCAGTTAACGGCTTACAAACGACGACAGGGTGCAAAAACCAAAAACAACAAAGAAATGGACACACAAGAGGGGGAAAGTAATTGAACCCAAACCCCACGACACGACCAAAAGGGGCCAAGAACGGTACTAACTGTTTAAGAGTGTGAAATTTGCGTAAATGAGCAGGCAACAACCGAGTGACAGAGTGACAGAGAGGACAGAGAGACAGAGAGAGTGACATTAGAAACCAAACCGTAGACCAAAGGCAAATAGATGTTAAAACGAAGCCATTCACCTCTTAAGCCCCAACCGACGACGACTGCTGCATGCCACAAGCAACCAGTTTCAACAGTTCTAACCAATTTGCAACCAACTGAAGCTACAAATCGACCACCGGGCAGTGCCTGCACCTCCTGCCGTTCTTCTGGGGCTGCCAACCGCTCCTCCTCTTTTAGGAGGGTGCAGAGCCAGACGACATCCGAGCAGTGGCACACAGAGAGTGGCTCCAAATCCCCAGCAATTTGTCGCAACAACTCGCATTACAGCATTACACAGCAAAACGATGTGCAAATAGGAGGAAAAACTAAAGGGATTTGCCCACATAATGCTTTCCTTTCCCCTCCGCCAAAGAGCATCCTTTGGGGTTTTTTGGGGGTTTGCCACAGGCTTTATGCCACCAGAGACTTCTATTAAATAGCGCATGGAACAGCGAGCTGATAACAAAAGGCAACAAAAGTGTGGAAAGCGTGGCTGTAGTTTCAGTTTTTCTTTTATTCAGATTTAGCAGAGCATTACAGTGGCATATTGTTATTGTAATTGCATTAACATCCTGTTTAAAATGTCCTTTCCGGTGGCTTGTCATGATACAAACCCACTACTGGCTTCCGTTTCTCCAAACAATCATTGGGGGGAGATTATACTATTTCTATTGTTTTAATTTCTGCCTTTTGACAATTGCTTTTGCTTTTGGCAATTGCAAGTTAATTAATTAATGAACGGAAGGGTTTAAATCAAGGGATTTATATAACATAGATTTAAAAGCGATTACCATTATTAAATCACAGAAAACTACATACAAAACTACACAAAAAAATACCCTAAAATACTTTCATTTCAGCACATTGAAAAACTTTAATATATTAATAATTAACTTTTAACTTGAACTTCAATTAACATTCCATTGTTCGCCCCCCAAAAAATGATGATTGACATCTACAGATTTATTCACAATTGAATGCCCAACGACCTCTCCAGGCACCTTTACCCTTTGTCCCTTTTTAAACACTTCGTTTTTCTAAACGAAAAGCGCGTTTTCCCTTTTTTGCCTGCAGAAAAGTTTTAACATTTTCAAATAGTTTAAAAGTTTTCGCTGTTGTTGTGTCAACTCGTTTCGCTTGGCCTGTTAGAAATATGCAAAAGTATTTGCTGTTTGGCCAACAAAATTAAGTGTCGCGCCGCAATTTACATGAAAAACAATGACCGTAGAGAAACGGAGAGACGAAAAGTTTGAGACAGAGTGAGGGAGAGAGATAGATAGGGAGGAGGAATGCCTGTCTCAAGAGAAAAGTCAAGAGCAGGCATCAACTTTTAGAAACACAGAATTAGGCAGAATTTATCATTATATGCAGTAAATAATTATTAATAAAAAAATAAAACTATACGAATTAAATTAAATATTGAATTAAATGCTAGTGAGGGGGAAATTTCACACTTTTTAGTGACTCGGATATACTAAATACTTCATGGTACGGAAAATAAGGCTACCCCCACTGGTAGAGAGGGAATAATATTTTAATAGTGAAGGAAGAACACTCTAATACTTAATAATGTCGAAATTTATCATTTATCACTAAATATAGAAAAAAAACTGAATTAAACTGAAACTGAACTAAAAAAAAGTTATTAGGAATTAAAAAATCTATTTTTTTTTAATTTAATATATTTTAAAATTAATTTTTTTTTTATTGTCAAATCAAAGACCACTCCCTAAACTTATTCGAATATTCATTTAAAGCACCTTCAGATCCTGCAAATATTCCTATATAAATTCTAATCCCAAAATCCACTCTCAATTTGTATCTGTGAAGTTCACTTTCGCTATCTGTGAAATCCATTTCATATTTCACACACAACAGCCGCTGCTGCCTGCTGCCTGTTTGGCCATCAAAAATATTTTACGACAAAATGCTAATATGAAGAAAGTGGCTGCATGGTAAAAACCCCACAAAACAATGAACCTCGTGTGGGTTTTTGGATTTTTTTATGGCAGCAGCATGTGACCCTCCCAAGGGTCGGGTCGTCAAGGCCGTTTGTCCTTTGGCCCTCCAAAAAAAACAAAAAACAAAAACCACAAAGACGAAGACGAAGAAAACTTAAAGTTGAGACAAGATTCGAGATTTCTCATAACGTGAGCCATAAATTGATTAGCCACGCGGATTGTGGCTCCCCGTTCGAGACTCATTACGAGAGATACTCGCAGAAGTGAAATCATGAGCGCAAATGTGGCAGATACCTCGTGGTGCCTCCCTCAGGGGACTCCCCGCGCGAGTGACGGACCAACATAAAAAATACATTTGTGTGTCTGTTACGCAATGTGTGTGTGTGTGTGCCGCCTAATGTTCGTTTCGTTTGTTGAGTGTTGCATGGCCACGACACGCCGCTCCACTCCTTTTGTGTTGTGGCACGTTTCTGCGTGCGACAACATCTACCCCTTAGACAGGTCCTTGGGGAACTGTTTCATTTCCCGTTGAAATGTATTTTCCATAGACATGACGACTACTGCCACCCATGTTTCTGGCCCCCTGAAAATTCATACAGATTTTCATTAATAATTCAGACTCGTAACTCGAAATTAAAGTTTGAGCAGTCGAAACGGAAGCGGAAATCAATGCTACAGATGGCAACAGATGGTCTGCCTGCCATTCTCTTTGTGCCCACATTGGGGCAGATCTTCTTGCAGCTGTGGCGCCTTCTGATGCCCTTTCAGAGTTAGAAGTAGGATTATGAGAAGAGAAGGCTTCAAGGGCAGAAATGGAAGCTCTTTAGACCCTAAAACAATATCTAAAGAAAATCATTCCCAGTCATTTAGTCATAATTTTCCACCTTTTTCTATTTAAATTAATCCTTTTTTCTGCCGCAGATCTTCAGATCATAAAAAAATCAATGCTCAAGGGTATCTAACCCTTCGTCTGCAAGTATAGTCCTTTCTTTCGCGTCACAAAATGATTTATGGCTGTCCGGATATGAAATAGAATGAAAGGAAAAGCGTTTCATGCTAATTAAAATGCCAATGAATAAATGAATCAGTGAATGGTTTGACGAATGAATTGAAGAACAATTTTAATTGCATTTCATAGTAGCAGAAAAAACACTCCAGCAGGACCAGCAGGAGAGGAAAATTAAAGTTTTTAGTATTATTTCCGTAAAAAAATCAAAAAGAAATTAGATAATAGAGCAATCAGGAATCAGGAATTGATTGGAGAGGATTCTACTTAATTTTTTTCAATTCTGTATTCTTAAATCTATCCCCAAATCGATGCCGCATTAATTTCTCTTCCCAAATTACTGTTTAATTCCAACCCAAATTCAGCCGCAATTCAACCATATTTTTGCCTATTACTTCACTTATCCTTTCACCGGAAAAATCCACTAATTCCAGCTCTTCCTCTCTCTCTCTCTCTCTCTATCTGTGGAGCATTCAACCCCGAGAGTTATTTAATTAATTAACACAAACTGTCGCTTGTTTTCACGCTCCAACAGCGTTGGTGCCGCGCCGCCAGAGCGATGTTAATGGGCTTTCAATTATGTTCGGCAGGGAGTTCCCCAACTCCCCCTTGCGGCTAAAAGTATGCAAAACAAAAATTGAATACTGTATACAATTTTGTTAAATTTCGTTTTCCAGTCCTGTTCGGTCCATTCGTCATTGAAGCATAAGAAATAACTTTTTCACAAAAAAAAAAATGAACGCTGTCACAAGGATTTTTGTCCATTTGATTGCGTGTGTAATTACAGGACCCTCGACCGCTCAATCTCTCGTTTTGAAAACTTCAATTTCAAGTTTTTTTTTTAACAGCATAAAAAGGTCAAAGGCAACACACAGGAGGTGGCACAGAAGACAGAAAAAGTCAGAGAGAGAGAGCGGCAGGAGGCCATAAGAAAGTAGACAGGACACAGGACATTAAGCTCCTGCGACAAGGCGATTTTGGTGTTTTGTATCCTTCGAAATTGGAATTGGAAGTGTAGCACACATATCGAAAGGGACTACCACTCGGACATTGACGGGACACAGGACACAGAGAATTCAAAAAGGCAGGAGGCAACAGCAGGACATTCAAGGACACACACACGCACACACATACATTGACTTGACACACAATTTAGGTGGACATTTAATGGACAGATTTTTAAGGATATTAAAAGCCACAGGAGGTTGAAAGGAAGGAGGCCTGACATTTTTTAATAATATTTGCAATGAATGGACCTTATCAAAGCAAATTGAAAGGACATTTGAAATAAAGAATTCGTTTGTCGAATTTTGTATCTTGATTTATTTTGGATGTCTTTCATTATTTGGTAGAACGATCCTTTAGTAATCATTTATGAATTATAATTTAATTTAAATTAACTTACCTTCAAGCGAACAATTTTCTGTAATGAAAATGTTTTTTATTTAATTATTAAAAGTATCAAAAACTATAAAATATATTAATTAATAATAAAAAAATTTTAATAATTCATTTTAAATATTTATTTCATAATATAATATAATTAATTTATAGTAATTCAATTACATTTACTTTAGTTCTAAAATTCATAAAGATCCAAAATTCAAAATCTGAAATTCTTAAAAATTCTAAAATTAAAACTCTTAAAAATTAACATAAATTAATTACAGAACACATAAAAACTATTCGAAATAATTATCTTATCCTTTCTCCTTTATTACCAATATCCAAATACGAATTGATTTCTAAGCTTTTCCACTCTCTCGGGAAAAGGGGGAGTCCTTCCTCCTCTTCTTTCGTAAATTTCCCTGGAAAAACATAGGAAACCATCTCAAAACAATCTCTCTCTCAACTCTCATTAGAGGCGCTTCAAAATGCATGCCACTAAGCTGCTTCTTAAAACAGAGAATCAGGCAAACCCTAGGAGGCAAACCACGAAAATAACGACCAACACTTGACTCGAATCTGCTACCGCATTAGCGGGGGGGAGGGGGGTGGCGATTGTCCCAATCCGCTTACACGAATAATGGAAGCAAAAGCCTACATTGCTCTGGGCATGCGGGGGCGGTGGGCATTCATTTGTAATTAGAGCATAAATTTCAATTTCACGCTTGCCACAACAGACTCTGTGTCTTCCTGCGGCCTCCTGCTGCCTTTTAAGCATCTCCTTCAGGAGCAACATTATGTTAATGAACAAATGAGCAAACAAAAGTCGCAACTGTCGAGAGAAGTGGTAGAATCTGTAGTAGGGGAGAGATGCTGCTTTATCTATGCTTTTCAATAAGTTATCAACGCCGATTTATGGCCATATTTTAATGGCCAAAAGCCATATTTTGTGTCACAAACAATGTGTTGATGGCTGATAAGAGGTGCAGAGGTGCAATAAATTATAAACACACAAACAGAAATGTTTGTCGTTGGATTTATCTAAGCAAAAGAATGAAATTTACCTCAAAATTCTTCATAAATTTATTTAAAATGTTGCAAAATTTTTTAATTTAGTTAGACAACTATATTTACCACAGAGTTACTTTGAAATATGACTCTGATATATCTGTGGTATTTGCATTCAAAGATGTCAAAGAGTCAAAGCTATCATTTCCTTTTATATTTCCATTGAAATGTCATTTAATTTGCAACTCAGGAAAATGGCCTTGCCCCACACACGCATATTTCTTTGGCCAGAAAGAACTCTGACCACTTTCTTATTTATCTGTTAATCTGGTGACACGTTTTGCGATGCATCTTTTATTTATAAATAAATGTCTTCATTGACATCATTGGCCATCATCATGGGCATGACGTTTGTCCATCGACTACAGCTTCAAGGAACCACAGAGTCATGGTGCCATGGCAATCAAGAAGGAAACTGCAGAAGATTGGCCTTCTATGGGGAGAGAGACTCCTGGCATTTGCTTGGAGACTCCTTGACGGCCATTCATTTCCTCTCTTAAGCTACACTCTTGGCCTGTTCTCCTCCTTAATGCCATATCCCTGGGGCCATATTCATTGCCATTCATTGACTGCACTTTTTGATGGCCACTTGGCGGTCGTTCAGGCCAGCTCAGGCCATGTGTGTGCGATGTTAATTGCAACTTGTCTTTGATTATGATGAATGGATGGATGGCAGAAGCAAATGAAAAGCTATGACCTGTCCAGGGGGAAAAGAGGATACGAGTATTTTCCATGAGGTATACGATTTTTTCATGGAGAAACTTTTCTCGTATGTAAGCTATAAATATTTGACACTAATAAATCAAAAATACACTAAAATATAGGTACATAAAATATTTGCAATTCGAATGAAAGAAAAATTACTTTCGGGAGAAAGTCTTAAGGGATAAGTCTATTTGTATAGCTACTATTTATGGGTGATTCTTAAGAGAAAAATGTCCAATCAATTCATTCAGAAATATCTTAAAAATCATAGAAAAAATGTTATAAAGCCTTGGAATATGCTTAGGAATTTCAGAAAAAACCTTGGAGTTTCTCCAAAGTTATTAGAAATTTAAGGAAAATTCTGAGAAAACTTAGGAAAATTCTTAGAAAATTTAGGAAAATTCTTAGAAATTTTAGGAAAATTCTTAGAATTCTTAGTGAAAAATCAGAAACTATAGAAAACGTTTATTAGAAATTCGAACAACATTCAAACTACCTGAAATACAATTAGATTTCGATTTAAAAAGAAAGTCAGGAATAAAATAGACTGAATATTTCTGCATAAGGCTTTGTCCCAGTGTTAGACAATCCATCCATTCAGCATTAACTTAGGGGGATGCCCGCTTAAAGGAATTTTCAATACCAATAATAAACGAAAGATAAGGGAAAGAAAAGTTTAGTTCTATTCCTTTTTTCAGGCCTAAACCCCTAGCATGCTTCCATTGGCAGTCGATCAATCACTCATCTGCTACTTATTCCTTTTGCCAAATCAAAGGACATTTAACCATTCAATCAATTACCAATCAATAAAATTCTAAATCTCTTTTGGAAAAACTTTCAAAACAAACTTTACCCTGAAGTTCTCAGAATTATTTTTAGCCAAGAAATTGTCATATTTAAGCCACATAAAAACATTTACAACCCTTAAAGCCGCTTCCTGCTCAAGAATTTAGTTTGAAAAGATATCTTTCGACTTTTGAAGACTTTTTAAACAGGAAACCCAAACTTCTGCCACTTTTGCTACACTTTCTAGAACTTATGCTTACTGTCCGAAAAGTTTGATTGCCAGAAAATATTATCAAACCTAAAGATTAGAAGTTGCAAAAGAGGACAATAGCTTGACAAATAGCTAGAAAAATACATAAAAAAAAAAAACATGAAAATGTGCGTATAAGAACACATAAACTTTAGTTGTACTGATTTTAATCCACAAACGACACACATGCTGGATCCTTATGGCTTTAAAAACGCATTTTCCGCCTGAAATGTTGATTAGACAGCGAACTGCCATCTCCATTCTCCCCATAACAACAAAAAATAAAGAAAAACATCAATTGCTGTTGTAATTTTAGACATCAGCCGTTGGGAAAATTAATCTATGTACATGTATTATAAAATATTACAAAATTGTTTTAGAACTTTGAAGAGCCCTCCGTGCAACGTTGGGGCCTTAAATTTCCAAGTGCCAAATCCAAAGGCATTGATCAATTTATATTGGATTTTGTGTCTGCCTGTGCCCCACAAAAATACGAGTAATATTCGAGAGCTTAAGCTCCTCTCAAGTGCTTATTTGTTGTTTATTTCGTAATTTGAGTTTTTTGTGTGTTTCTTTTCGGCTCTGCAGAAATTGAGAGAGAAATTGATGACCCATGTGGTCTGTCGACTTTGACTTACGGTCAGGACTATTAATTTTGGTCAAAAGACATACCCAACTCACATACTTTTCTACCCCGAAATTGTTATCCCTTCTTTGCTCCCCCCCAAAATGTTTCTCCTTCCACTGTTCCCTCCTGTGTCTTGAAGCTTAAAACTTCATTTGACACGTGGACGCTCATTCTGTTATTCTTCTACAGAAAAAAGATTATGCAGAACTTTCTGTAAATCGAAAATAAATTACAAAATTCGAGCCCAAAAGAATATAAACGCATCATTAAATCCAAAAAAAACAAAGGGACAGAAAAAGCTGCAAAAAGTCCATGACTTCCAAGGACTAAAAGCCAAGAAAGCTGCTTATGTAAATGATTTAAAATGGATGGACCTTTAAGACGGATTTCCATTGTACATTTTAGTAAGAGATTTCGCTGCAAAATTTTTGGAAAGGCTTCATTGAGCAGCAAAATAAATGGTGGGACTACCAAAGGGTTGGCTGCTGTTTTAAAGAAATGGGAACGAGGTTTTTCTTCAGTTCCATGGGAACTTTAAGCAATTAAAGCCTCAAATCGTTCCTCTCTTCGATTTGCATGCCCCAAAAGATTCTTCTTCTTCCATTTCTGTTTGATTTTTCTTTGCCCCAACAGATGTTTTTTCCTGATCTGTTGCGTGACCCACAAAAATAAGCAAACCAAAAAGATGGACAAACAAATTGTGGGAATAATCCACGGGACCCACAAGGATTTTCTCCTCCTCCGCTTTTACAACAATAAGTTTGAGCATACAACACGAACGTCGAGACGGGTGGGAAACTTCTTTGTTGTGTTTTTTTTCTCTTCTTTTTTTGTCACCCAGCGGTGGGTCCTAAGGCAAATTCCTTTGTAACGCCCAAGGATTCGCAGGATTCCCTGGCTGCCCTGATTTCCCCTTGTGACTCTCCTCTCGCTCCAAGGGGGGTGTCCCATGGCGACAGACCGACAGACAGACAGCCAGCCAGCCAATCAATCAATGCAGAAGCCATACAACATTTTTGACACTGCCATTTTTCGTGTAATAAAATTTAAAAGTTAATTTAATTTTGATCTACTTTAAAAGCGATGCAAAAACGGAAATTTCAGGTGACTGGAAAACAGGAATTTATTGGTATCACAGCAGGGAACGTAAAGCAATCCTCGCCTGCAGGCAACGAAACGATTTTCGGTAGAGCGCGACATAGCATAAACGAAACAACAATTGCCACAGCTTTTCCACAGAATTTTCCCATTTTCCAGGCTTAGCAACAGACCTAAAAATTACATTCATTTCCTGCTTCCGGGCATCACGTAGCCGCCATGAAGTCCTCCCTTACTTTGGGCCTCTGTCTGGCTTTTGTTTTTTTTTTTTTGGTCAAATTACCAACATCCTGCGCAAAGGACATTGGGAATGGTTTTGGCCTTTTGGGTTGTTAATAAACGTTTTGTTGGGGGCGTGATAAACGATTAGATGTGGATAGGGATAGGAAAAAGAGAAAAATAGTTAATTTTGTGATAGAAATCGGTAGTTTTAAATAATTTTTGCATATTTAAGTCTCTTAACAAAATCTCGAAAATATATAAAAAAAATTCTCCCAAAATTTCTCTCAAATTTCTGCCATCTTCAACCTCTAATTCATGTTTCTGCTACCGCAAAAATTATGCCACATTGTTTCACCTTAACTTTTTTTTATCAATTTGTCTTGCGAAAACTTTCTAAACTTCTCTAATGCCAAAAACTCTCTCTGCCGAAACAATATTTTCTCACCAAACACATGCAAAAATTGCCCATCAGACGGACGGACTACACACACGCAACAAATAAGTTAATTCTCATGACAAAATGCGATAATAGCCGTACAAATTGTTTGCCCCTGAGAACGTATCAAACTTTCAGAGGCCAAACCAACTTTTGGCACCTCATTATGGCAGCAAATTTTCGGTCCCAGACACCGATCTCTCATCCCTCATCCCTTTGGGCACTCAGAGAATCAGAAAACATAAATTTAGAGCCCATCCCACAGCAGGACCCTTAGCAATCGTAAAACTATATATTTTATGACCGCAGTGACAGAAAAAATAAGAAAAAAAACAGCAAAAAAGCATGGAAAAACAGTACAAATATAGAAAATGACAGTAAAAAAAAAAGGGGAAAAAACTGACTCCCTGAAAAGAGGCAAAAAAATGGCACAAAAATTTAATCAACATGACTTTGTCGCCCACTTGATATCAGCCCCCACATGGCATGGGTAAGGGATAGTGGCAAAGGGCTATATATTGCTTTGTGTGCGCGATTGGGGTGTAGAGGGAACAACTATTCCAAAGGTACAAGTAGCAGCAGCAGCTGCATGGGGCACTAGTTTTAATTGCTTATTGCACAGTTCAAACAAAACTGTCCTCGATCTCTGTGGCAATAAAGTTTTGGGTTCATTGTAGTGCAACAAAAAAAACCAAAAAAAAAAACAAGTGGAAAACTAGAAAATTTCTCTAAACTTTAAAAGTTTGAAATGGTGATAAAATTTGAATAAAACCCTAGAACAACTCTTTAAACTAAACGACGCTTAGAAATGTTTAAAAGTTGCCCCAAAAACTCCCTAAAAATTACTATAAAACCCTCCAAAAACATACTAAAAACTCCTTTCAAAATTCCTCTAAAATCTTCTTCACATCCGCCGTAACTCAATGACTTTTTGTACCTCTAAAATTCAGATAAATTCTGACAAATTTCTACTTAAATTGTCCCATTTGCTTGCATTATTTATACAAATTTTCTAGCCACATCTCTGGGGCTGGTTTAAGCCTACAAAAAAAAAAATAACTAAACTAAACACACGGCTAAAGGTAGGGGAAAAAAATAAGAGTACGGACGACAGGGCGTATGATTAACGCCCCCAAAAGCCACAAAGTAGGCAACACAAAGCCCACCAAATGGCAGCAAAAGCAGCAGAAGCGGCAGCACCAAAGTCTCATCAAATATGTTGATAAAACACAAAAGATTACATGGAACATGGGAAAAATAAAGGGTCCCAGGGTTAGGAATAGGGCCAAAAGCAAGGAACAGAAGTAAGACCAGGGCCAGGAGCAGAAGTACAGCCAGAAGCAGAGGCATCTCCAGAAGGCCCAGAACCAAAGGCATCTCTCTAATGTGTTTGTCAAAACGTTTTAATGCCCAGAGCTTCGATCCATGGACTTGGGCTGGGGGCTGGGGTCCCATAAAGCTACAAATGCTTTGGTCTATCGCCCTAGCAGTAACCTTTTCTCTGCTTTTATTTTGGCCGGTTAGTGGATGAAGCGGAGGGGGGCTGATGGGAGTGGTGCACGTGGCTGACGGCGACGAACCCATAGATGACCTTTTTGGCAGCCACAGAATAAAAATTGTTAAATAAAAGGCAAATAAAATTTGTGTGTCACACAAATAAAAAAACGAAAGCGAGCGACGCCTGCCCTTGCCATCAATGTCTCACTGAAGAGAAGGAATCATAGTTTTAGAGGAACGAAGTTTTTGATGCCCTAGAAAAACAATTTAGTTTTTATTACAGATAAATTGTATTCGTCATTCGATATGCTTAATATGAAAAAATAATTAAAATTAAAGATTGTAGGGCCTGTGGTATAAATATCTTCAGTAAGACTTGCCTTCCTTTCGATTGTACGTATCATTCCAGTGAAATAGTGATTCTATCTTAGACCTAGATGAACTTTCTTTGTCGAATCTATTTTTGTTTTTGCTTGTACAGAAACACGTAGAAGAAAATTAGGAAAAATATAACGAAATGAAGAAAAATATTATGAATATTCTGTAGAAATAAATAGAAAAATAGCCTAAAACTATAAATAAGTGGAAAATATCAAAATATATATGAGTACTTTTTAGATGTCGCAAAGACTTTCTCTGCATCATAATACCCTCTTCTCTCGAGGGTACAAACAACCTGTTGTGGGCTTGTGTGTGTGTTTACATGTGAGAGGGTGTCTGTAAGAGTGTGAGAATGTATGCAAGAGTGTGTGTAAGGATATGTCTGCGTGTCCTATTTTGTTGGTTTGTGGGTGTTGAATGGGTATTAGAGTCGGGGACCCAAGGACCCCGAAGGCTATTTAAACCTCGTCAATGTGTTTTTCACGCTTCAATGGGAAAGCGGTCGGTCTGTGGATATGGCATGGTTACACTAGACAACAAAACTCTGTTCGAATATGAGATTGGAAAAAGTATAAAATATTTGACTCAGAGACCAAAAAGGCAGCTTTAACATCTCCTCCAATGCTCAGACCAAAGTATCTCCCAAATACTATTTCATTCAAAATATATCCCCTACCCTGATAAACAGTGTACATATTAGGACCCCAAGTGGCAGCTGTGGCACACCACTGTCCGCTCAATGAGGCATCATTTGATCAGGAGGCCACTCGATGCCCCAACAAAATGTGTTAATGCGATTGCTTATTATGTGTCAATCAGGCATTTTATTCCTCTAGTCCCAGCAACAAAAACAACAACAACAAAAAACACCAACAAAATACTTCTTGTCACCATTTAATGGTTGGACACATTGTTATTTAACCCAGGATTTAAGTGGGGTTTTTGAGGGTATTGCTTTGCACTGACGAAAATGAAAAAAAAAATATTTTAAATCTTCATATAGAAAATCTAATAAAATAATGAAAAAGATGCCATAGAAATTCAGAGGAGAAAAGGTTAAAAATTTTGAAGAATGTAATAAAAAAATTCAAGAAAAATACATATCCAGAATATAGAATTGTAAAGGTCTTCAAATGAAAAATATTTTGTATATTTTTTTCCCTTCATTCTCTTTCCTGTTTCCAGTAGATGCTGCTATAGATTTCCATGTATTTCCTTAGCATTTTTCCCCCATATTTTTCTGAGTGTATCGCACCCACATAAATAGCATCATTATCTGTATGAAATATCGCACAACTCATTCGTCATTTCGTCAAAAGTCAAGCAAGGGGCTGCTGCCGAGAAGCAGAGACGAAGAGAACGATGATAAATCACTTTCAATTTTGACAAACGTCACCCAAATGTCGCGTAGACCAGAGGCGCATTTCATCACCCGGCAGATGCCCCATACACACATGCTAGATACACCAACCCACACACAGATACACAGATATTCGGTCCCAAAATTTCCATAACGAGTGGTGGACCCCGGGCCTGGGTCGTGGCAATTGCTCTTTGCTTCCGCCAACAAATCATTCTTCAGCGACGGACACATCCGAGATATCATTGAGCGAAGAGCCACAGACAGACACGAGAGACAGACGGGTGGAAAAATAAGAGAAAGTCACAATTCGATTAAGTTCTGGGGATTGAAAACACGGGGAGGAGAAAGTAGAAAGGAAACACCTCCCTAAGGCTGGTAAATCATAAATAGAAAATCAGTTTAACAAAAAGGGATTACCAGGATTACTAGAAATGATTTAGGGTAATCTGGCCTCAAGTGAAATTTGATTTGTATTTTAGAAGAACGAATATTTACATATTTGACATTCAAAATTCTTAAAATTATTTCTTTCTTTATTATTTAGTAGCTTCCGGCCAGAAGAATTTTTAGATAATCTTCTTCTATGGTTAAGCACAAAGGTTGGCTAAAAAAAAGATTCCTCCATGAAAACTTTACCATTTTGGTCAAAAATATTTCAATGAGAATAATTTCTCTTTTTATAAAAAAAAAAAGTACATCAATAGTTAAAGAAAGTAAAAAGCGCTTTAACATTGTGGGCCAATTATTTATAACTTTTTTCAGCCAACAGCTGGAACAGTAAAAACTTCCATTCAATTAAAAAAAATATATATCATTTACTTTCCCTTCTCTTCTAAACATCCGTTAGACTTCCTCTAAAATTATAAATTCAAAGATCCCTCCAGTAATTGCCATTATGCTCCTCCCTGCCCCCACAGTGTATCTTCTTTTCTATCTTTTTAAATTATTGGGCCAAATGTCAGTGAGCGGCACAGTATTCGTTGTTGAGGAGCGTGTCTCTGCTTAAACTACAATTTAATTTCCGGCTCGACTTCATACCTCCTGTCGTCTCCTTTCTGCTGCCTCATTCTGACATCACGTATACGATACGAACGCCGGCTATCACGTATACGCTGGGATGCATCTCCTAACAAAAATATCTTTCGACGGGCACTTAATGCCTCAAGGATCCAGATGCTGCTGCTTCTACAGTGGCAAGTGGCAAAGGCTTAGACTTTCAACTTCCGCTTGCAACAACAGCAAAAACGAAACAAAGAAAATATAAAACCATCGCTTTTGGCGGGGGGCGAGTGTCTGCTGCATAATGCTGCATATTGGAAGACTCATTTCAGACTTTCAGAAATTTTTCATCACAAGAACTTCATTCGGAGAATCCATCCCCTTCTGGCTCTTTTAAGCATTCAGCACTCTTTTAACCCCTCACTCTCTTATGTCTTTCTCTCTGGTGTTTCTTCCCCTATGCACTCATCTCTCTTTTGTTTCTTACTGTTTTAACGATTGTTTCCTTATGCCTGCGGGGTGTTGCCCTCAAGGTAAGCCATCCATCAGGCTTCTTGACTTCTGTTTTCTTCATACACTCAAGAGGAACTCTCTGCCAAAGTCTATTTCTCCGCTTCCTTCCTCTCTACAGTCCCATCTTTAAGCTGTGTCTCTCTCTTGCACTCTCTCTTGCTTCTCTGCGTTGTTGCTTTTTCTTATAAATAATTCAATTGCCATTTTCTTTGCCCTCGTTTTGCACCTACTTGTAAAATGAAACATATGACGTTTTTCAAATGAATTCCAATGAACTCCGAAGTATTCCCTCCACACGTTAGACAGAGGGAGGGAGAGAGAGAGAGTTATAGAGTGCAAATAGGATATGTTGTATGCATGGCACAGCATGCAACAGGTGGAAGAGCGAGTCTTTCACTCTAGAAAATATTTGCATTCTTTAATCAGCTTCAATATGTAACAAAAAAAAACTCACGCCACCCATAAGGAGAAACTTCTCCATTTTTTTAATCATAGCTCCCCTTCGCTTATTCTTTTTCTTTTAGCGTGCCTTCAAGGGTAACTCATTGTCTAGACACTCGGTTCTTTTCTCCTTTTTCTTGTTGCATTTCAATTGCCGTTCACTTTGTATTCATGACTTCACCGCACATGCCCCCTTTTGGCTTCTGTCTAGCCCTTCTTTTGTCTGAATGCATGGCATTTTATTTTATACATGGATTATATTTCACACACACACACACACACACATCCCTTTCAATTTTTAATAATGGCTAAAAACCATTAGGCCATGACATCATTTACACGGCCTTCCCTTCACATCACATAAAATATAAAAATCCAATTCCAATAAATTTCTAGGTGCTGCTGCCACTAATGGTTGCACAGCCGCAGCTGTCTAACCCTTCGCTTTATATTTGCAACAACTATTATGGATAAATAGTGCGATTGGTGAGGGGGTTGGCACATGCAGCATTCAGGTGCAGTCATGCATAATTTGTGACCCAAAAAGAGGGAACAATTTTGGTGGGGGCAAAAGTTCCAAGCATATTTCACAAGTCGAATGTCATTAAAGTTTTGTTGGCGATTTTTTATGTTCTTTTTTAGCTTTAATGAGATGGACTTTTACGGGAAATTAAATGGAATTTTTTGGGTGATTTAAAAAGAATTTACTGGATATTAAGAAGAAATTTAGTGGACATTCACATGGAATATGGTGACAATTTACACCTATTTTAGGGAAATTATATGGAATTATATGGAAAAACAGAGGCAAAACTAGAGAATTTCAACATATTCTCAAATGCATGTGAATTCATTGAAAATTTAATTTTTAATTTAATTTAATTAATCTTGAATAGATCCCGTAAAAAAAAGTGCTTGTATGCACTTTAATTAATTAATTTTCATTATTCTAAATTATTTCCCCATTTTATTTTGATTAAATTACAGGTCCTCCAATCAAAAGTTCCGCAATGTTCCACTTCAATCCCCAATTGAGTCAAGGCAGTGCCTTGGCCCTCATCTGCTGTCTGATGAATCTCCTGATGATGCACCAACCCACCAATGCGGAGCTCTCGCCCGTCGTTCAAGGTAAGCCTCCACCACCTCACATTTCTCCGCCTGCATCATTTGTACACTAAATCCTCCCCTCCTTCTTTCAGCCGGTGGACCCATCAGCAATCTCTATGATAATCTCCTTCAGCGGGAGTATGCCGGACCCGTGGTCTTTCCCAATCATCAGGTCGAGCGCAAGGCTCAGCGCTCTCCCTCTCTGCGTCTACGCTTTGGTCGCAGCGATCCGGATATGCTCAATAATATCATGGAGAAACGTTGGTTCGGCGACGTCAACCAGAAGCCCATTCGATCGCCATCGCTGCGTCTGCGTTTTGGACGACGCGATCCCACATTGCCACAGATGCGACGCACCGCCTATGATGATCTCTTGGAGCGTGAATTGACCCTCAACAACCAGCAGCAGCAGCAGCTAGGAGACACAGCTGACGATCTCAGTGCCGACTATGATGGCCTTTACGAGCGTGTGGTGCGCAAGCCGCAGCGTCTTCGTTGGGGTCGCAGTGTGCCACAGTTTGAGGCAACCAATGGAGATAATGATCAGGTAAAAAAATTGGAATAAAAGTTTGGAAGTTTCAGGTACATTAATTACATTCTTTTGCAGCTTTACAACTCTCTGTGGAACTCTGAGAAAATGCGTCGCATGCTTTTGGCTTTACAGCAGTATGAGGCTGCTCCTGGACATGTTGCAAGCTATGCCAACGATGGAGACGACACCGATGCGCAACTGGATGAAGATACATCGGAATTCCAGCGTGAGGCACGCAAGCCAATGCGTTTGCGTTGGGGTCGTAGCACTGGCAAGGCCCCAGCTACCGAACAGAAGGTAGGAAAAACATCAGCATAAAATTGTTTCAATCCCATATAAATCTCCATTTTCTTTTCAGATTGAAACCTCTTCAATTGCTCCCAAAAATTAAATATTTATTGCAGATATTTATGGCCAAGGCGAAAGGAACTCCAAAGGACAATGGCAAGGACATCAAATGAAGGGAACATTGAAAGCTAGAAAAATGGTCAAAATATCCCAAAGCCAAAAAAGAAACAGTTTTTGAGAAAATTTTCAAATAGAGAAGGACAGAGAGTGGAGAGAATGTAGAGGCAGTGGAGAAGGTAGAAGCAGAGGCAACGGCTGAGAAATACATACATATATATATAATTAAAGAAACATATATCTTCTATATATATACATACATATATACAAAATATGATTAACCCATTAATGTCTAACATTTCGTTTTTGAGCAGCAAAAAAAAAAACTTACTCGTATATATATTTGTCCATGAAACTTTAACAAAATGTCGTCGCGCAGGTAAAAAAGAAAAAGTATCTAAAAGATTATAACGTTAAAAAAACTTAACAAATTAATTTGAAAATATATTTAAATTTTGGGTGGGTTTATTGACAAAAAATTGAAAAATTATGAAACTTTTTTGTTTTTCCATTTTTATTTTAATTTTTCCTCAAAACCTCTCTAAATTCCTATTATGCTCAATAAAAACCATTAAAGAAAATTCCCCCAAACAATTTCTAGCCTCAAGTGTATATACAAAAACATGAAAACTTAAAAGCCCCTAAAACTTAGCGCAAATTTGTTATAAAAACAAAAGAAAAATCTATAAAAAATATTTGAAAAATATATAAACATTTAATTTGTCAACAAACAAATTTTCGATTTAATAAAATTATATGAAAAGGTATAAAATGTTTGAAAAACATGGAAGGCCCCCGCGAAAGAAAGGAAAGGAAATATGTATTACTGCGACAATTGTTATATTCTGTGTGCTAAAAACAAAAACAAAAAGAAAGAATTCTATATACTATACAATATACACTTCATATATGTATGTATATGTAGAACAACTATTATATTATACGACTATATGGATATACATATATATCGAAAGAAATTTTATCAATGTATTTTACTTAACAAAATCAAAAAAATAAAAATACAAAATACAATTGAATGTTGTTTCTGACACAATTTTGTATATTTAATTTACACCATCATTGAAATTATTGTTTACAAAACAAAAACAACAAGAAACATACACATAGAAACACTATCCCCCACAGACAGAGAAGAGATCGGAGGTTATCAGTATATATACGTAAATATATATACCCTAAATATCATATGAATATGAATGTAAATAAATGTAAAACACACACACACAAATGACAAACACAAAATGAACGCGTACATATTTTACTCGATCTATATGCTATATATATATATATATAATAAATACCCATAATACCTATGGTGAAACTCTGAAGGAGTCAAAAAATTCAAAGTGTTTTTATTTGTGGAGGCTTTGTTGTATTTTTCAGGAAAATATTGAAAGAATGCTTACATAGAAAAAAAATCAAAATCTGATGACCATCGCATTTCTCAATTTACAACTAAAAAATTTCATACAGAAACGGAAATTAAATCGAATATATAAACCTTTCTAAGCCCTAAACTCAGAAAAATTTGACTATTTTAAATATAATTTCTCTATGTTATGCTATACAAAAAACATCGAAAATATTTTTCCCAAATTACCAAATATTCTCCTAAAATGCAGAAATGTCACACAGTTAGCCTCCCAAAACCATAACCTAATACAGTAGCCCGCCGTAATTGAGTGCATTTTCGTGTCGAATTTCCAATGTCAAATGCAATTAACAAAAATATAAAACGCTCTCCATTTACAGAGACAGAAGAGAGAGAGAAATTTCTGAACCACATTTGGAGTTGAAAAGTTAATTACGAAAAACAAACATCAAAATGTAAAAGTGGGTTGGGTGTTAAAGGTGTTAAGGGCTCTGGTTAGATGTCGACCCACAGGTGGAAAGCACCTGTAAATGTCTCTGTTTGTCTTTTCCCATTATCATTACCCGGAATGTTGTTGCTCCTGCCAGTTTCATCAGTGCGCAGCGCTGTTGTTGCTTGTTTGGTTGCTGGCTTAACCCTCTCACATTTGTGGCCTTAATCGCGTTGCAGAGGATACTCTTCGCCTGTCGTCTGTCGCTGTGGGAATCCAAGTTGATAATTGCTGGCACTTTTATTGGGTCATTCGGTGGCGCTTGATGTTCCACATGCAGTAGGATAAAGTTTGGCAGAGATGCACTGCAACGCGCGTTTTATGCATGAAAACTTTTCACATAAAATTTCAAAGCTTCAAATGTTTTAATAGATGTAAATTAACTTCACTACGTTAAATATTCTCCACAAATTAAAAATTGCATTCATTAAAGTTTCAACTATAGATTTGGACGCACAGCAAAGTTTTAGAAATTGAAACAAATTTAACTAAACAAAATTTGAGGAAAAGTCCGCCCATAAAGCAATATTTTCTCCTAATTTACAGGTATTTTTATACCCATAATACCCAAAGATTACATTGCCATGTGCTGTTGCATGGAACTCCAACAAAATGTGGTATAAGTTCCACATTTAACTCTTGAAACTTTGACTCTTCTCTGGCATCATTTTTCTAATGTCAAAAGTTTTATGGCAACCTGTTTTTAAATGTTCTATCTAAATGTTGTTTCTGTTGCACATACGGTACATATAGTATAAGGGTACTATACAGCATTACATTACTTAGTACTTGGTAAATATTTATGCAAATATTATACAATTACACACACACATACACAGACATATGCTCGCCTAAAAGCGCTCTGCAAACACACAAAAGTTTTCCAGGCCACACGCATACTCTCAAGCGAGAAAGCGGTACAAATGTGTCACCCACACACGCTTAAGCCTGAAAGCAACCAAACTTTATGAGCCGTTGGTTTAGATACCCTTAAATATCCACCGTTTATATATGTATTTAGTAGATACTGTATGAATTTTAATCATCTAAATTTTGATCACGGACGGATGGAAGGAAATGGCTTCATAAATTGATTGAAAACCCCTTTGCTGTGCTGTTGCGATATCCTTCCTTATATTTTGTCTTTGCAAATATCATTATACCCTATCTTGAAGGGCATTTAAAAATGAAAACAAACTTCAGGCCGTGACAGAAACAACTTGCGATTAAAAACGCGAGCAAAAGACTTCGGAATCGGTTTGCCTGCTTCCGAATGCCCCGCAAATCCCTCTCCTTATGTGGATATGCAAATGAAAGAGCAACAGCAACAGCAAAAAATGTTAACAACTGCTTCCGTTTCTGTCTGAGTCGCATGCCTCCCCCTCACCACCTTCTCCTCTTCCACACATGAGAAAATACAAAAACTAATGCAAAAGTTTTTTGGCTTTCCAAGGGATAAGACGACACATGACACGAACAAGAAGTGTTGGCTGGCAGACTAGACGATATCTTGTCTGGTGAATAAAAAAAAACTTTAAGAGAAATACTTTCAAGAGACAAGTTATCCAAGGAGGAGACTTTATTAGTTAAGAGAACGTTTCACTCACCTTTATTACATTAATTTTGCCTCCTCTTCTTTATCATTCACATAAATGTAATAGTTCATATGGCGAAACAAGAGAATAAAACGCAGCGCTCTTAGTTCTGTTGCCTTCTCCTCCTGATCTTGTACAGTTATTTTCACAGGCAAAACGATTTCGAGGTTACGATGAACGAAAAAACAAGAACCTGAGATTCCTGGAACGTACGACGATTTCGAACGGTACGAAACGACACAAATACTGCACTGCACTTCACTTTCACACACTTTTCACATTTCCTCCTGCGATCCCCTTTTTCAGCGCCATTTCCCGCTTTTCATTTTCAGCTTTATCCCGTTTTTGCGCACACGTGAGAAATGAAAGAGAGAGAGAGAGAGCGAAATCTTCTCCCCTCACCAAGTATGGTGACATCTTTAAACGAAAGCGCCGACGAAGTCACGTAGGCCGTTTTGATCATCTTCTCTCCGCCCACTACAAGGGAGTGCAAAAGATTTGTAGACTTTCTGCAATAGGATTTTGCACACCCCCACACACATGCAGCGCAAGACCTCGTGGCCGAACGAAAAAATTGTGGGCGACACCACAGACATAACGGAACCTAAGTAGGGTGAATGAATGAAATAATGTTTAACACACTTGTTGCACTTCGCTTTCACTTTTTTTCACTACACTTTCACATATTTGCCATTTGATCTGCCATTTTATGCCGCTGCTTTGCCTTTTCGTAGATTTAACACTTTATTGCCTGGATGGTTGATATTTTTCACTGCACTACACTAACACACACACGCTACACTATTTTCCGATTAATTTTCACCATTTTCCCGCTTTTTCCGACCCGAAACCGGCAAAAGAACGCGGAGCCGACATGGAACGCGTGCAAACCGAACCGGAACTTGGAAGCTTCTGGAACTGGAAGACCGATGATGTAACTGCGCAGCCGGCTTAGTACTCGCTCATTCCATGCTCTCCTTTTGCTCCACTTCCAATCACTCACTACTAAGCATAAGGAGAGCGAACGTTTGTGTGTGTGAGTGACCACTTGTTGGTGCAGAGGGTGTGAGAAAGCGAGATGGTTAGACGGCTTGAGACTCGCTCATTCCACGCTGCTCTCTCTCCTCTTCTTGTTCTGAAGTTTGAGGTCCTATTGGAATTTAATTGAATTGTAATGGTATTTATTATGCTTCTCTTCAGCTTCCTCGCCATTAGCATCGCAAAACTTATTAACAATCAAAAAAACACTGAAATATTCATCGTATACACTTCCTCCGCTCTTCAAATGCTAAAATGAACAGTTAACTTTTGTGTGGTGGAGGAGAGCGAGTTCCTCTCGCACTGTTTGAGAGCGACTGTACTGTCAAATCAGTGAGCTACCGTTTGAGAGCCATTGCCCTCGAAGTTTTTCGTATAGGGTAGCAGGGGTGAAGGGAGTTTTGGCACCATCAAGCAGAATGAAACGCAGTAAATATGTGTATTATTAAAAATATTCATTTATTAATGTTTAGATATGTTCTAAAACGGGTACCGCTTGAGAGATAGAACTAAAAAAATCATCAGAGAACACAACACATCGGAGATGATCCCTGCTTCGTTTTGTTTCGTTTTTTGTTTGTTTGTTTGTTTGTTTGTTTGTTTTGCATGAAAATGTGCTTAAAATTGGTATGGAGTGGGGTGGGCAATACTGATACAGCGCTCGAGGGTACGAAATTAACTATACGATTCGTCAGCTTAAAGAAACACAAACACTGGAGGGTGAGGGGTATGTAAGTGTAGGTGTAGGGTGTAGGTGTACGATTAAAAAACGTTTCGTCATAAAATGCTAATCCAGAACTTGTCGAATTTGAAAATCCTCTAAATTCTCTTGCGGAATGAGTCGCAGTTTCATATCGTTGGCCAAATGGAGCACCGCATAGAGGGCCACCGATGGGGACAAAGAATCTGCCATTTTGGCCGTCAACAGATCGGGCAGCGTACGGTAAATCTCCTGGAAGCTGGCCACACCCTTGGAGTACTGTTCATCCTTTGGCACGGGATGAACGGGTATGGCAGCCTCATCGACAGCATTGAGCAGCTGCTTCTGGATCAGGGAATTGCAGCTCTTCTTGAGATTCTTCATGTCTATCACCTTGGCACGCTTGGCGAATGGCACAATCACTTTGGTGACCTGCAAAAACAAGACCAAAAATAAATAAATACCCTTGGGCTTAGTGCGAAGTGCTTCAAAGAGCCTCCACCCACCTGCTTGGGTGCACCTTCGTATTCGGTCGCAATCTCCACAATTGTATCGTGTCCCAGATGCATGTTTTGGCTCTGATTGGGCGTACCCTCGCACGAATCCACATTCATCATGTCCATGGGATCCTCAATGCCCGCACCCGACATTCGATTTGTTGCCACCTGCGGATCGTCTGTGGTGAAATGTTCATTGTCAAAGAGCTCTATGTCGGCATCGCCATGATGTGAGGAGCCGCCATCATCCATGTCCATGTCATTGCCCAGTCCCTCGTCCAGATCGGCCTCACCGTAACGCTGGCTCACTTTGATGCTCGGCGCCGAATCGTATTTGAAAAAGTATTCGTCCTCAAAGTTAAATTTTGTGGGCAGCATCAGCTTGCGGGCATCCCATTTCTTTTGATAGTTGGCCTTTCGCTGCTTGATGTTCGCATCGAGCGGCTGGAAGAACTCCTCCTTGAACTTGCCATAGTTCACCTCCTTCATGCGTCGCTTGGCGGCCACTGCAGCCGATTTCTTTGGTTTGGCCGCAGTCACAGCGTCCGTTGACCCGTTCGTCTGGGCGAGAGTGGTGCGCGGCCGAGTGCGCTTGAATTTCCAATGCGCTGGACCCGCCCAAAACTGTGAGATCTGCTCCATGGGTCGGTAGGAGTAGTCCAGCCGTGAGACACCGTCCACCGGTCGCAGATCGTCAATGAATTCGGCGGTTTTCCTCAGCCGTCGGCAATTATTGATGACCGTCTGCTCCTCGGCGGTGAGCTCTTCCAAATCATTCGATGGTATTTCGAGAACAATGGGTGGACCTGCTTCCATATCCGGCATGGGCTCGCACTCGGCATTCATGTCAAAGGCCACGGATATCTCTGTGGGATTCATACAGAAATCATCCGCATTCTCCAGTCCCTCATCGTCGTCCTCATTTGTGCCGGGCGCCGCCGCCGTCTCTGACATGGATGTCAGCGACTTATCCGCCTGGTGGCTTGGGATTCGGAGCACTGGTGATCACATAGCCCGTGTGGAGTGGCCGCAGAACTAGATTATCGGCATGATTGACCAGTTTATAGAGCCATTCCGCACTGCACAAGGCATCGTCGGGCCACTCCTGCCCGCTGGCACTCAGCGTTTCGCTATCCATCAGCTCGTCCGTGTCCTCCGTCGCGTCCCACATTTTGTAGGTGGTGCGCAGCCTCAGCTCCGAATCCATACTGGGCAGTATGTTGTGCATCAGTCGATTGGAGGCATTGATGGAGCCCACCGTCGAATTGAGCTTTCCAAAGACCGCATCCTGCATGGGCATCATGTCCAAACGGGCATTCAACGTCTCCTTGTTCTTGGTCAGCGTTGAGACATTCTTCTTCTGTCGCTTGGGCTTGGGTGCCGCTGCCTTCTGCTGTTTACTGGCAGCTGCATCGCCACCTTCGCCATCACCTGGCGCTCCATCTGGCGAGCCCCCATCGTCCGCATCGGCATCGTTGATCTGCTTGTCCGTCAAGGTGCGGGCACTCAGACCCGCCGATATGCGCATGGCATCGATGTAAATAGAGTCCACACGCAGGCCGTAGACCTTGGACGAGGCCTCCAGCGAAGAGCCAGCCATCTGTGAAGGCAGAAAAGTGGGTCAAGCTAAGAACAAATGGATCAGCCCAAGCGCAACTCACCTTGAAGTTGCTTAGCTTCTTGTGATGGCGATCCATTAGATTGGCCAGCGAATCAATCAGCGACATGTGCCAGGCATTGTCTTTGCTCAGCTTATTGCAATTGTACAGATCCACGCAGGAGCGTATCGCCTCGTTCTCCTCAATGGACTCCAGCGCTGAGCTCTTGCGCGTGTCCTGCTGCACCAGCAGCGTACGCCGGCGTGCCTCCCGCCGCTCGGCCTCATCGTCATTGATCACGGTTATGTCCCGGGCCATGCTCTCGCGGTAGCTGCCCACCGCAGATCGACGCAGTGGCGTCTCCGAGCGCGGCAACGTCATGATTGTGTTTGCTGGTCCCGTGCCCCTTTGCTGGTCTGGTCGCGTCCCTGATTTTACCCGCAAAATTAACCGAAAATACCAATCTCTGGCTGGGTGTGCGACAATGGCCTGTTGTGTGCCGCGCAAGGGAAGATTATAGTTTTTTCTATAACAATTTTCACTTGGCTTTTGTTGCTTATTTTTACCAATTTCGTTTTGTGGCTGCTGCGTTGGTATTGGTAATAGTTTACAGTTTCTTTCAAACGACGCCGCAATCTAGGGATGGGAGCGTCAGTACTTAACATTTGAGCTGAAAAAAAAAATGGGCTATCGATAGCTATCGAAGTTATAGTTAAATACAAATAAATGAAACTATCAATGTAATAATGAAACTATCAATGAAATAATGAAACGCAGCTATCGGCATCAAAGAAAAAATGAAATTATCGGTATCAAGAAATAATGAAACGCAGTTGATAGTCGCAAACCAATCGATAGTAGCGGCTAGCAGCAAAACATCGATAGTATCGATAGTTCCCTCGATGGTTTGACGCCGCTACACACATACACACACACAGCCATACAAAATTTGCAGATCGGCGGCCGCGCTTTCAATGTCGTTATTGTTGATACTTTTCGGTGTTTTTGTATGAAAAAGTTCGGATTATTAATTAGTTCAAACCCAATTCAATGTTAAAAAGTCGCATAAAATAGTGCCTTTCCAATTAAAGCTGTGTCAAAGGCTGCCTCGCTTCCCGTTCTTTTTATCATTTATTTCTACGTGCGTGTGTGTGTGTGAGCATAGCTGGAATAACAGAACATTTCCCCCATTTGCGCAGTTTTGTAATTCCAAGAAACTGGCGACCAAAAGGAGAATAATGGCACGCGACGGCACACAAGGCGGCGGAACCCAAGGGGCCACCCAGAGCCAGTCATCCAACATTTGGACGCAGGTGGAGAGCCAGCCAATGGAGAAGATCGTGTGGGGCAGATTGTACGGGAAGAATATCAAAATCAAATCGCTGGGTACGAGCTCCAACTACCGCATAATGTATACGAATTCGTCCTTATCTGTTGGTAAACAGTCCATTTAAAAAGTCCACGTTTCTATGTGATCTTTAGACAGTGCTCGCCATATTTTGTAATCCATTTATTTTTTTTTACCCCTTCTAGATCTGAATAATGACGAATTTACGGCTGGACGTGGAGAGGCGAATGATTTGATACTGACGCTCAAAGATTTGCCTGAGAAGATTCTGACGCGCATTTCCAAAGTGCATTTTATCATAAAACGTGCAAATTGTGAGCTGACAAATCCGGTCTATATACAGGTACGGATGTCTACCTAGGGTAGGGTACCTCAGCCCTCATCTTTTGTTCTCATTTTACCCAAAAAAAAAAAAAAGGACCTCTCACGCAATGGCACTTTTGTGAATAATGAAAAGATTGGCACCAATAAAATGCGCATTTTGAAAAACGACGATGTCATATCCCTGGCCCATCCCACATACAAAGGTAAGTAGCCAGGAAGCTGCTCAACGATGCGACGGAGAACTAATTGTGCACACCTGCCCTTTTGTAGCGTTTGTGTTCAAGGATCTCAGCCCGAATGAGGCCATCGGCCTGCCCGAGGAGATAACCAAAACCTATTATGTAAATCGCAAGCTGGGCTCCGGGGCCTACGGTCTGGTGCGCTTGGTATATGAGACCCGAACCTGCGAGCAGTTTGCCATGAAAATTGTCAAGAAGAATATGCTGGCGGGCAGTGCACAACCCAACACGAATCTCAGCGATCCCGAGAGGGTCCTAAATGAGGCAAAAATTATGAAAAATCTTACGCACCCGTGTGTGGTGCGTATGCATGATATTGTTGATAAGCCGGACTCGGTTTATATGGTGCTGGAGTTTATGCGCGGCGGGGACTTGCTTAATCGCATAATCAGCAAGAAACTGCTGTCGGAGGAGACCTCAAGATTGTATTTCTATCAAATGTGCCATGCGGTTAAATATTTACACGATCGAGGTGGGTACTTTGGGGCATCTCTGGGGCATCTAGCCAAGAATTCTGATTGATTTTTGTCGCTCTTTGCAGGCATCACACATCGCGACTTGAAGCCAGATAATGTCCTGCTAGAGTCGGGCGATGAGGACACACTTCTCAAAGTCTCGGACTTTGGGCTAAGCAAGTTTGTACAAAAGGACTCTGTGATGCGGACACTCTGTGGCACGCCGCTCTATGTGGCCCCCGAAGTATTGATCACGGGCGGACGTGAGGCCTACACCAGAAAGGTGGACATTTGGAGCTTGGGTGTGGTGCTGTTTACCTGGTGCGACAATCATTCGAAACCCATCCACGGAGCACTTCTAATGCACTTCTTTCCATTTTCTTTTAGTCTGAGCGGCACATTGCCCTTCTCCGATGAGTACGGCTCTCCAGCAGCCGAACAAATCAAAAAGGCTAAATTTGCCTATCGACACCCGGCCTGGAAGGGCATATCGCAGCGTGCCAAATTGTTGATAAATCAAATGCTCATTGCGGATCCCCAGAAGCGACCCTCAATCGATGATGTACTGCAGGCCAATTGGCTGCGCGACACACAAATGCTGCAAAAGGCCAAGCGGCTAATGAAACTCGATCGCATGGAGATCGAGGAGGACGAAAACAATTTCCTAGAGCCACCCACCAAGCGTACGCGGCGATAGTTGAGCGGGGATATGGTTTTAATTTTCTGGAAAAATTAAGTGACAACATTTTTTCCCAACCCACCACTCGGACGATCCGCTTATATCTGCCTGAAATGTGTATTTTCAAATCAAGTATTTTTTTTGTTTTTGTATTGCGGTTGTTTAATTTTTAAGTGTTTAATGTAAGTTGATGATGGCCCACAATGTGCGTGTTGATTGGAATTTAGTTTGTATATAAGAAACCCCCCCAAAATAGATTATTCTTATGGAATGGGGCATGTGTTCCTCCAGATTTTGAATTTAAAAAGATATTAAAGAGACATTTAAATGGAATTTGTTTATTAGCAAATTAGAAGTAAATTGGATTTATTTCTGAGACTCTCTGAGCCACGACTGTCATGCATGACATTAATGCCCGGCATTGAAGACAATTGTTAATAAGTTTTAGAGCAAAAAATGCAAAACAATTTATATGTATTTCGTCTCTTTAAACATTTCTTTCAACAACAAATTATTCTACAGAAAATATGCTTGGGAATTTGTATTAATATAATACAAAGCCCTTGAAGTACATTATTTTGTATTTAGACGGTAGTCAAGTCAAAAAATATATATAGATATATATAGAACTTATGCTATAGAATGTTTGGCCATTTTACGACCGTATCCAATGGTGAGTAGTGTCTGTGCATCGGTCCAAACGGCGTCCGTCAGACGGTCATGCGTGTCCGTATTTGTGTAGATAATCTCGTGCTTACCATTATCATGTTTCTTGGCTATCTTTACGCCAGCGGGTTGATTGCCCATGACAGCCAAATGGCAACTGCAAGATAGAGTTCAAATGGGGTTAGCTATTTCGTGCAACTCTCTAAACATAACGCAATAGACGCACCCATTGATCGAAAGCTGCGAGATAATGCTGTCATCGAAGTATTGCAGCGTCTCTGCGAACTTCTTGGGCACACGAATGTCTATGGTATGGACATTGCCATCGAAATCACCAAAATAAATGTAGTTATCGCCCTGCAGCTCCGTGGGCTTTGCCCAGGCGGCACAGGTGAAGCTTATCATATGACTGGCATCGTTGTAGAGCGTCATGGAAGATGGCGCCGCGGCACGTGCATCCCAGATGCGTGCACAGCCACCACGATCACAGGTCACAAACTGGTTGGCATTGCTCACGGGTGTGGCCATGCCCGTGAGTTTGTCCGTGTGCGCATAGTTGGTGCGGTAAGAGCTAACCAGATCTGCGCCAGAGAAGTTCCACATCTAAAAGAAAGTGCCGAAAGAGTCACCAAAGAATCTTCGCCGCAGTCGTCGCTGTATAACTCACATTTAGTGTACCATCCGGCGATGCGCTTACAGCCTTTTGTGGCTCCGATTTGAACACACTCAAATGGCTGATGGGTGTGGGATGGGCCGCCGGTTCGCCGACCATAAAGAGGCAATACGGGGACTTGGGATCGCGCACTTTCGAGTATGTGGACCAGGCCTGCAGTTTTGTGTCTCCCAGTGCCACCAGCAGCACGTTGTTACCCGCATAGCGAACAATGTTCACCGTGTGGCTGGACTGCAGCTTGTAGTCGGCATTCTCCACCGTCATGTGCTTCAAATTCTCCTTCGAGTAGCCAAAGAACACGCCCCACCACTCGCCACCTTCCCGGCGATTGGTGGCGATGGCAAAGTGGTTCTGTTCATTCATGCTGATGCTGTCCCAGGAGCCAAAAAGCCGTAGCGAAAGATTCTCCAAGCGTGCGCTCAGATCGGCTGCGTTGAGATTGGGATATTCGAGGTTGCCGGCCAGCTCGACGTTCGGCGGCGGTTGGTGGCTATCAGGCTTGCGATATACCTCTGAACTTTTTTGTGGAAACATATTATACGAAAAATTAACAACGAGGGGGGAAAAAAATAAAAAAAATCACAACAAATGTGGGGGGAGGTGCAAGAAAAAGGAGCGCGAAACAGTGTGACCGCGGAGTTATCGCTCGAATATGCCGCCTGACCCAAATAAATATACCGTAAATATACCGAGGAAAATACACCCCTATATCGATACATCGATACACCTTGTTCGCTCTATCGTTATCGAAGCCGCATGTCAAAACACACATTTCAAATTTTTCGACGCCGCACCGGCTTGTTCCCACAAAAAACAAACCAAGCATGGAAGTATATACATTTGAAAAATCATACCTGGAGCGCCTCAAAGAAGCCGAGGCGGTGCTGTCCTGGGATGGAGATGTTATGCCCGCCTCCCAAGTGCGTTCCGAGTGGAAATCCTTTGTGGAGCTGCGAATTGAGCCAGCAGGTAAAAGCCAACACCAACACAAAGAAACAAAGATCGAATGCACACACACACACACACATTTGTATATGTAGGTTGGCAAGCGATCTGGAAAATACCTCGCGTCATCTGCGAGGATCTCAAGTTACGGTATCCGACCATTGTCTATGGCTATGTGGACCAGGTGATATTCGACGAACTGAAGGCTGTGTTTGTGGTCACGGCCGTGCAGGACAACGATGTCCACCTGCCGGAGAGCAACGAGGTGTCCTTGGTGGAGCTGTGGCCCACCGTCAAGCAGGAGAACGATGCTCTGAATGTGGACACCACAGCGGAGTGCATAGATCGGCTGCGCTTCTTTTACTCGCACGTCTGGATGCCGTGGGACAAGGACTACGACGACGATCGCGATTGGGTGCAAATGCACCTGCAGGCGCGCATTCAGCTGGCCTGTGATCTGAGCAAGAACAAGCTGTCGCGCCCCCTGGCCTTGCACATGCGCACGCTCCTCATGGAGGCCATGTACATACAGCAGCGTCTGGAGTATTTGGAACTAGATCTGAGCGATGCCGAGGTGGAGAGCGATGACGAGGCCGTCGAGCTGAATGACAATGCCGCCGAGCCGGCCAGGAAACAGCCCAAGACGGGCGGCAGTGCCAACGGCAGCTTGAATGTGTCCGCATTGCCGGTGACGGATCTGATGTGCCTGCACCTGCGCATGGCCATTATACGCAGTGAGTTTGAGATCCTTGAGAATCCCGAAATGAGGCGCGCCTACAGTGAGCTGCAGTCCAACTCCCTGAAGCGTCAGCTCCTGCAACTAAGCGCAGGCAGACCGTCGGAGCTTCCCCTGACGGAGCGTACTCCCATTTGCCATGTGGTCACAGTGCCGGGCACTCTGCAGCAGCAGATGGACTTGCTGACGCTGGCCAAGGAGCAAGTGCAGCCGGACAGGCAGGTTCAGCTGGCCAACACCTTGCAGGATGTGCTGAGCATCTGCCGGAGCGACGATGACATCTTGCTCTCACCCGGCGAGCACACAATCAAATTCCTCGAGCACCTCAACGACAACGGCAGCCTCAAGGGGCTCGTCAAGTCCGAGGCCATACTGGTGGCGCAACCACAGCTGCCACAGTTGCCCGTAGTCTGCTCCAGCGATGAGGGCAGCACTCTGCTGGTCATCGATGGCGACTACACGCTCTCGCGCCTGGTGCTCGACTGTCGTCATGTCCGGCGTGGCATTCTGCTGCGCAACGGCACGCTCACCGTGCACGGGTGTCGTCTGCTGGGCGACGGCAACTCCAGCACTCAGGAAGGTATTGTTTGCATGCCAAATGCCAGCGTAGAGATGCGCAGCTGCGTCATTGAGAACTTTGCCGTGGGCATTTCGCTGCGACCCGCAGTCCAGCGCAGAGCTGGGCAATGTCCAAGTGAAAAACTGCAATACGGGAGTGGAGCTGCTGGACACGACAGTCGCGTTGAATCTACAGGGTAGCAAGTGCAGCTTTGACGGCTGCAAAGTAGGAATAATGGCCGATAAACTGGCTTTGCCCGACAAAGATGATAAGGCGCTGATCCTAAAGCAATACAGCGAACTTAAGCGGTAAGAATGGAGTTTGATACCCTGTAAATTGTTGTTAATTGGGTGTGTTCTTTATAGCTACAACGACAGCTTGTGGCTGGGGAATTGCAATTTCGTGGATTGCACCAGAAATGTGCGAGTTTTCAATGAATCTGATCAGCTGCTGGCTCAGCGTTCGCAGCAACGCCTCCTAGAGGAAGAGCTGGAGGGCGAGAATAAGGAAAACATTGAAACTGCCTAAGGACAACGAATCGAATGCTTACAACAATCAACACACACAGTTTACGGTTAAGAAGAAGGCACAAATAAACATAAAAGCGAAATTATAAAAATTCAATTTAGGCGGGAAGTAAAATATCGAAATGCTCAACTATCGATACAAACAATATCGGTGCCAACAAAACTACAGCAAGTGTCCATCTCTGGTTTGTTTACGCACAAAGAGATAACTGCACAAACGCCCCCTAAAAGGTTTTACGATAATTATCACTGTTTTTAACGAGAACTACACACTGCACATTGCACCATGTCCAAGGAGCATTGGATGCGCGACCTGCCGCCCGAGCTGCGGGACATGTCAATCATTAATTTGGCCATTCCAGGTATGAATGAGATCATCATACCCCAGCCCAACCCAATCCAACCAATTAATGAATATCACGCGCGCCTATCTAGTATAGGTTCACACAATTCCATGACCTACGGCATAAACGGCAGCTCCCAACTGGCGCCAGATGCGGAGCCAGCTATCCGGCGCTGGTATCGCTTCTTTCCGTGCTTTGTGCGCCGTTGGAGCAAGACGCAATCCTCCAGCATCGTAGAGCAACTGAATCTGGGTGTGCGCTACTTTGATTTGAGGATAGCACAGAGGGACGAGAAGTTCTACTATTGCCATGCGCTGTTTGCCATGGAAGTCTTCGAGCCGCTTATGGAACTGCGTCGCTTCTTGGACAGCCATCGGGAGGAAATGGTTGTGCTGGATATGCAGCACTTCTATGAGTTGACGCCGAACCACCATCAGCAGCTGCACAAGGAATTGATACAATTGTTTGGCCATCGCCTGTACTCCACGGCAGATGGCTCCCTGCTCGATTGCACGCTGAATCGCTGCGTGGAAATGCAACGCCAGGTGGTGATCATATACCGTAGATGTCCCATTCCGTTGCCGCTGCGCTTCTGGCCGAGCTTTGCCTGGCCCACTCCCTGGCCAAACAAGGCGAGCATCAAGAAGTTGCAATCGTTTCTCGAGGACTCATTGCTCTCCCGCCAGCCGCAGCAGGGCTATGTCTCCCAGTGCCTTCTCACACCGACGGGTCGTTACATAGCCCTTCGTGTATTCTTCTCTCTGAAGCGCACAGCCAGGCGGGTGGACAGGAAGCTGTATCCCTGGATTACGGAACAGACTCCAGGTCCCTTTGACCCAAAGGAGCAGCCGCGTGTAAATGTATTTCTCGCTGATTTCGTAGAGCTTAAGGACGGACAGTTTTGCAATTGGGTGATGGAGTTGAACACCAAACTGGAGATGGGGCCGGAGATGGAGGAGGCAGCTATTTGATGCTATTGCGTACATGAAAATGTTTTCCATTGGGTGCTATTATTTTTTATTTTTCAATAATCAATATACAAAATATATTTAAAAACATAAAAACAAACACAAGCGGCACATTGCAACGTAAAATCTATGTAGTTCAAGGTGCGAACTAAACGTCAACTCAAGTCAATCGATAAGAAAGCGCACGGCTTTCGGTGTCTTTGTCGGTGAGCTGGCACCGGCTGCAGCCTCTGACTGGGCCAGTGCGCTCCGCATGCCGTGCAGCGCACTGTCCAGTCGTGTCAGAGCCTCCTGTAAGCTGACAGCCAGCACTCCGTTGTCCTGTTGATTCTCCCGCTCGAGCAGAGCGCTCTCGCAATAGCGTTTCAGTCGCTGTGCCGATCCCTGCATCATTTGCAGCTCCTGCTGGACGAGCGTCTGGAATTGGCTGCTCTCTGACGTCTCCTCGGGGTCGTAGGTTAACAGACGCTTCGTATATTGTACCAATTTGCTGCCAGGCGAGGGGCTGACGGGCGTTTTGCCCGACGGTGTGGATGTTGTCTGTCGTGGCGTGTTGCTGCTGCTGGAGACATTGAGCAGCCTCTTCAATGGCTGCTTCAGCATGCCACTCAGATTCAGTGCAATTCGACTAGAATTGTGCGCATCGCTTAGGGTCTCGTTCAGATCAGCATCTAAGGGCTCCCAGTCCACCTCGACGCTCTGAAAGATTGTGCGTGCGTTCAGCGTCTGATCGGGATTATCCCGAAGCAAATCGAGCCACACGCCCAGTCGGGCAATGGGCCACTCGGCCTTGAGGCCACGCTGCTTGTCCAGTATCAGTATCACCGTTCGCAGCAGTCCGAATTCGTCGGGCGCTTGGGTTTGACGGAACTCCAATTGCAGGCCCAGCTGGCGGCAGCGTTGCGTGGCCTCCTTCACCATCAGTTGGGTCTTGTGCAGACTCTCCTCGCTCGGATTCAGCATGATGCGTTGTATGTCCTCCAGCAGGGTGGACTTCTGGGCTGGCGTGGACACACCCCCAACCTCTTTGAGGGGAGTCTGCTGCTCCTTTTGGGCCTGGGCCAATACCTGACGTTCCGTCTCCAGCATCTCGCTGTTGCACTGATACTTGAACTGCTCCAGCTCGAGGCACTGCAGCCGCTCCTCAAAGTCTCTGGCATGCTGAGCGCGCTCCTGCTCGATGCGCGTGAGGGCAGCCAGCTTCTCCGCCTCCAGCTCAGAGCGAAGCTGCTGTTCCTGCTTCTGCAGGATCTCCTGGTGGGCCAGCTGAAAGTCAACCAGCTGATCGGTCTTGGCTCTGTGCGTGCAAAACGGATTCGATATGCGGAAGTAGTGGGAGCCACCGATAACCAAACGATCGCCATGGAACAGCTGCCGCCTCTGCGCCACCAGTTCGCCATTCACATAGGTCTCGAAGTCCTCGCTGCCTGGAATGACATACAGTTTGCCGCTGCGCTCGTGCTCGATGCTACAATGCTGGAGCGCCACCAGAGGGCCATCCAGGACGATGTCCGGCTGGGAGTTGGCCGAGCCCGGCAGACGGCCGCGTCCTATGCGCACCAGACCGGGCGGCAACAGATAGAACAGCGTTCCACTTAGTATGGGATCTGCGGTGAGATTGACCAGACACGCCTGCTTCTGGTCGGCAGTCAGCTCCAGCGCCAGCCCTTTGCGCCGAAGCAAACGCAACTCGGACTTTCGCTGATCCTCGGCATCGCGCAGCTTCTCCATCCACGATTTCTGGGCACGACTCAGCTCCCTTTCGCGCTCGGCCAACTGCTGCCGCAGCCCCTCCACCTCCGACTCATCCACAGAGGTCTCTATGATGATCTTCCGTGGCGCTGGGTTGCTGTTGTTCCCCGAGAGCCGCCGCTGTCGTTCGTATTCGTTCCTCAGGGACTTCAGGCGATCCACTTCCGCCCGCAGATCTCTGATTATCTTGTCGTGTGGCGACTCGTTCACCTTCACGCGGTTAACGATGGAGCGCGCCTTGCACGCGTAGCGCAGCGTGGCCAAAGTTTCGTCTGCATGCAGGCTGGCGGGTGAGATGGTGGCCAGCATAACGGTCTTTGAATTGCCGCCAAGATTTTCCTGGAGCGAGAAGCCAATGGAAATTTTAGTGCTGTGCATTTTGTTGAGGGAAAAATCGAATGTTTGATGTAAATTTCAAAGTGATTTGAGTTTAATTTGAGTTAAATTTCGATAAGCAAGAGGCCGGGGCTTGAAAGAAAACTCCCCGCCCAATTGATTTATTGCTCTTTCTTATCAAAAACTCATAGGGCGTAAAAACAAAGACAATTACGGGTAAACAAGAAACGAATCGAAGCTCAGGAGCAGCTTTGATACCCTTTCATTGGGCAGCACTTAAAATCTAAAATTTATTCTCTGTGTGCACACACTGTCATGAGATCATCTCTCGGTCATTTTACGACTTTTTACAACCATATATTAATGACATTCCAGGGTTAATATACCCTTGAGTTCCCCTCTACGCGGTACAGGGTACTCTAATGTAAACATTAAGCTCTGAGTGCGAGCCCCTGCCCCCCTCCACAGCAGATGCTTGGAAATCTTAAGTAATGAAAAATATACACAAACAAACCTTCGAGTGCACACTTATGAATACAAACATACACATACATACATATGTACATGCTATGTGCATTATCAAGAATATATGTACATATGTAGATAATGAGTGTCAATGATAAGGCTCGCGGACAGTTTGCGGCATTCTAACAAACCTTAAACTACCGTTGGCAAAGACAAGCGAAGCCCAATGATCAACCATAATGATCATTAACGTTGAACCGTTATCAGTAAGTGCAATGAACAGAAAGAGATAGCTAGCTCTAGTTTTTAGTTATTGTGCCAACTTAATATATGTACACACACACACACACACACACACATCTATGCATGTTTGCATAGTTCGGTAAGTTGATATTTATATGTATGTGCATATATTTAGTACGCATATTTGGATGTATGTGAGTGTGTGTGTGTGGGATGTGTGTAAAAGACACTTGTTTGATTAAGCAGGTCAGCACCGAGTAGAGACATAGGCAGAGCAATAGAGAGAGAGAGAGAGAGAGAGAGTGAGCGAAAGAGCAGAAGAAACGGCAAAGGTATTTGAAACAACAGGTAAGGCTGGCCACGTGCATCTGCCCCCAGCTTGCCGCAAAGAGACAGCTAGAGAGAGCGTGGGTGGACCGACAAGCGGCATTGCCATACCCTTCTACAGTTTTATACCTTGAACAAAAGCTTGTTTACAAAAAAACTGCGCAGCAGCGGCGCGTAGGAGTAGCTAATTGAGAACGAACAGTGGTTCCATTCCATTCAAATGCGCACTACCGAAAATTGGCGATATCCCACTGCATAGTTCTCCCCATACAGAGGCTGGTCCCTGAAACTGCCGCGGTTCACCGCAAATGCAAACATCAAATATTTCGTACCAAATCGTACCATATAATTAAATTTGGTGACTAAATATAGCTTTAGTATGTAGGTATATACGCCCACCTTTAGAAATGTATCACGATCCCCATACTGACCAGATTTCGTGCATACCAAAAATCATCAACCACATAAATATGCTAATACGTGGTACGTATTATAGCGAAAAACAACAAAAACACATTAATTGAAACCGGCTAAAGTGACGTAGGTACTTATTAACACTCAAATTTAAGCAAAATTTACAAACAAATGTTCACAGACTGAAAAATGCAACATACAGATTAGTTTTTGAAGGCTTCCGACGGCCAAAATAATTAGATGTTAATTAATAAAAATAATTCAACACGAGATTGATTTTTACTTTGAATGAATTGTACTGACAGTCGTTCCCATTTGATGAAATGGAAGTCCGCCAGCTGACAAAGCACAAATGTTCAGGAGTACCGCTTGGCAACCGAATTTCTTTCGATAAATGAGGCTTTCCAAAGCGCATGGCCAGGCATACAGTCTAGACGGTGATTAGCAAAACCTCAAAGAGATGTATTCAATACACCCGGCGGCTTAACGGCCGATTGAGATTCATCTCATGACTACAATTTTTCGTCAGCTTTTGTGGTATTTAGCAATTCGTTGCTAATAAGAAAAACTTCCAACATTATTTACCACGCCCTAAGACAATTAACATTTATTAACGATTTTTGAAACTAAAACAGGATGAATCATATGGAAATGGGTTTCACGCTGAAACAAACGTTGTGTGCACCACGGTAACTCATGAGCGCGCCTGTACTTAATTTGCGAGAGAGAGCACTACACACATGTATGTAGTATGTATGTAGGTATATGGGGGAGACTACACACGCTAGCAGGCGGCGCGAGCGGGACGGCAGAACAGCATACACATGCGAGATAAACAACAACAGTAAGAGCAATAAGTTTGGCACAGAAAGGCTTAAATACCCTTTAGGTGGAATGCTATTAACGATTTTTTATCAAATTGTCTTTTTTTGAGCTGCCAGAATAATCCTCCAAGCCCCAAAACCTTATGGGTAGAGCAGGCAGTGTGGGTGGGAAATATGTTTGCTGCCTTTGGCTTGATAGTCAAACTGTTACAAACAGCTCACAAATATTCCACTACCCTATCTATCTTTGAGGGTATGCACACTCTACGCACGCAAAAGCGAGACACGAAGTCGTCGGCAAAACAAGCCACGAGCCCCGCCGAACCGCTACAAAAATGCAGTAATTCTGGCATTCGGCTCTCAGTTTCAGCCGAGACTTCCACAAGACAAGACTTCCGATGAATTCTTCATAAAAAACTGCATTAAGAGTTCAATGCGAATGTAAAAGAAAAACTGGCTCATACCTTGACGGGGTATTCGACACAGACAAAGACAAACACACAAGCAAACAAAAAAGTGCATAAATTCGCGTATTTAACAAAGACACTGCAAAAACAAAGTGATTCAAAACAGAGTTCATTGCTCGCCGCAAGAGAACCGAACCCTAAAAGAGAGAAAAAGACAGAGAAAGAGAGACAACACAGTGAAACGACCTCGCACAACGCGCGCCAATAGCGAAAAGGAGATAGACAGAGATTTCGATTACCACCCACAAGGAAAACCTTTTAGACACCTTTTTCCATTATGGATGTTTGGGGCTTTTGTGTCAGCGATTCGACCATGTCGTATGGCGGGTCCATGCGCAGCGGCTATTACCGCGACTACGAGCAGTTCCCGTATGGCACACTGGAGTCCTCCAGCACAGCATCCTCCTATGCCGTCAAGGATTCCTACAGTCGCGTCCAAGGTAATTATCATTCAGTGCCTTTCGTCAGCGCCACCACTGGCTGCATTGTGGTTAGAGAGCGCAAAAAAAACATGTTTAAAAGCAACAACAAAAATAAGAAAACCAGCCCCCCATTTTATTGCGTGTACATGTATTGTGTGTTGTTTTTGTGAGAATTTAAAAATAGACCGCCTGATTTTATGCCCATGTATGCGTTGTCCGTGAGAGTTTACTATGAGCCTGTGTGTACGTGTGTGTGTGTATGGGGGGAACACGCCTTAAAATTTTGCGCATAAGCACAGGGTGGTCCATTGAGAAACATTCGCTTATCAGTACTCCCTCCCTTGAGTCGGTCTTTTTATACCCCTGAGAAAGGGGGGAATTATGATTTTGAAAAAATGCTGTAGAAATCACGTGCACAAAAAGATATTGGGGAATCCATTTGTTACAGAAAACTTCCCCATTAAAAATCTCACGTAGACAGGGCCAAAAGATTTCCGGTATGCCAAACTTAAAACGTAGTTAGATGTCACAACAAAAGATAGATATACCCCTGCAAATGACTCTTAAAAGGTGTTTCAACTCTCCGTTTGGCCAATCACTTCATATGGAGGTCATTGGAGTCCAGTCAGTGTACTACATCCGCTTCTGCTCATACAAAGAATGCTAATTAAAAAGATAGACAGCACGAGACTGTACCTCTCTTGGACTGACTCACAAAAAACAAAAGTTAAGCAGGTGGTCGCTCCGTTTTGGATATAAACTTTATATTATAAAGACAAATAAGGCAAAAGAAAAAGGTTTGCTTTGCTTGTTTTTGTGTGAAAAACTGAGGCGCAATAATGGATCTCAGGTGTGCTCAGAAGTGCTGCTGCTGTTTTTGTTGTCTGTACAATCATCATATGACTAATTATGCCAATTGCCACAACATCCAGATCCAGGGTAGAGATTACCTCAGAGTCCGACAATTCCTGATAGAACACGGGCAAGGTCGCTTATCAGATATGGTTGGTGGGGGAGTCTATAAATAGCATATCCGCACGGCTTTGCTTCAATCAATGGGAATCATTTAGTTGTGACACGCTCTCAATTGAGCAATCAAAGAGACTCGCCGTGTGTGTGTGTGTGTGTGTCACAGGGTCATCTGGCATTTTGAGATTTGACTACACCATCTACGTCACGTCGGCAATCAGCTGGCGGCACAAAAGGGCGCGAGGGTCGGCAGCACGTAGGCCACAAAGTGGTAAGGGGAGAGATTAGAACCAAACAGAGAAGAGTGGGCAGAGAGAGTGTGTGTGTGCGTAGGTAGTGCGTGAGAGAAAGTCCACTTGATGGCCTTGTCCAAGGTCTAGTTATGTAAGGTGAGGGCATTCCTCCAAAAAGTTATCCAGATAGTTCCCCTGCCCTAATTAACTACTCTCTATTATTTCTTTATTAACCCACGGTCTACCCTCTATTACTTACAGAGAAATTCAAGCAAACAAAAACCGAGAAACAGCTGCGAAAGGATTGCCCCTTCTGCAAGGAGCACAAGAAGCGGCCACTCATCAACTACATGCGTAAGCGGCAGCAGAGAAAGCACCATGACAGCATCTGTGAGGATGAGGAGGAGATGCATGAGCATGAGCACGAGCACGAGGATGAGGGGATGCAGCAGCAGCAGCAGACCCCAACGCTGGCGTCAGTCCTGCCCACGCAGCAGAGCTGCAAGGTGTGAGAGAGACACACGAGGAACAGCGAGTGAGGGAGAGAGCGAGACAACTACACAGTACAGACGGATACGACAGAAAAAGCCAAACAAAAACAACAATTGCAATTCGCAATGCCATATTTAACTGTAAAAAGGAAAAAGCAAAAACAAACAAACACACAAAAGAAATGGCCCTGCCTGTGCAAGCGGCAAGCGACGAGCGAGCAAGCGAGACAACTATAATAATCAAAATGCAACTGTACCCTTCCCACAGTGGCGCTCCAGCATTTCCGCGTCTGATGACGATGACCGACACACACAAAATACACTACCATTTACAAGTGAAAACAAGCCCGAAAAAACTTGATACCAATTTACAAGAACGTTTACTCTTATTATTATGTCCCCCCTATACTCTTCGTCTTATATAACATTTTTTTTTTTAACCTAAAAAGAAAAGGAAAAACAACCAAAAGCCTGCCTGCTCCCCTCCGCTTTGACCTTAGGCAAAACGAAAAAAAAAACGTGTGAAAAAAACAAGAGAAAAAAAATACAGTACACATTTACATAACAAGGGAAGCAAAAAAGATGTTACCAGAAAACCATGAAAAATAATTTTCTATTTTGCGTACACGAGACTGAAGTAGAAAATGTTTAAGCAACAGATAAAATTTGTGTTTAGTTTTTCCTATAATTTCGCCCAAAATTGGATCAGTTACAGGAATAATCTACGCGTATAGCTACATATATATTTAGAAAACCAACAAACGAAAAATCGGAAGAAGAAATGCTTCATTGGCGCCATTTATACGAGTATATATGCTTTGGACCCCCGACTTTTTATTATATCCTTGTCTATATTAGACATTCCTATGTATTTATTGTAACAGAACAAAAAAACAAAACCAAACTGATCATTGCACAGTTTTTTTTTGGGTCATAATATATTAATGTTGAAAATGTTTCAGAAAGTTTATGCAAAGTTAAACAATGCTTTTTTTGTTATTACAAGTACCGAGAAATAAACTAAAACATAAAATATAATATATGTACTGTATACGTATTACTTAAAGTTCAGACCCCAAAATACTGTGCAAATCAACAGACGGAACGATTATAAAAACAAAACAAAAAAGAAACCATTAAACATTTGCATTAGTCGGTTTAAGAGTAATTCTTGATTTTTGATGAATTTGCTTGCGGGTACTAAGAAAATTTTCAATTTACAAAAAATGTTATATATCATATATATTATATATTAATGTTTAATTTAAAAGATATACTATATTTAAAACAAATAAAACCATGCAAAATTATATAAAATATTATTGTGGTTTAAATTTTATGGAAACTCAGGAAGTGTCTACCGAATGGGAATATGAAAAGGGAGCTCTGAAATTTATTGGATTAACTTTTCAGAGAGTTTTATTTTTCAAGCAACGATACAAGATACAAAGTAGGAAGTCTGATTTGTCTGATTTTTCTCAAACTGGAATGATAACCTTATGCAAATTATACAACTCACAAACAAGGTGAAAGCCCGTCATATATATTAATGAGAACATCATAGAATTCCCTCAGAAATTATTCATGATAGATGGTTTCCCTCAAACCAGTTTCAACCACTCCAAATAATTTCTTGTTCCTAGTTGGCGTATATTACATTGAGGTAGGTTCCCATTTAAACTGGTTTAGTTTTTCCTTAACAAAATCTTTCCCCCTAATTGTTTAAGCAAATCTTTACGGAAATCTTTCCGTCTCGCACAAGTTCGCTAATTGTGGTTAATCTTTTGGAGAGGAATCCTACTCAAAACTGTCCCCCAGCTGCAATATAAAGTTAAATGGAAAATCAAGAAACCATATTATGGCTAAGGTCAGGTATACTATACTCGTAAATAAGCAAACCCTGAGACAGTAATTTGACCCAGAAATAAAAGATATCCTTGACTTGACCTGGAACTTGACAATGTCTGAGTGTGTATGTACAATGAATATTTTCCTGGGATTTTATTAAGCGAAATCTGCCCCAAATATAACCTCAATTAAGCTAAACCCCGACTCAAGTGGTTTCAATTGAATTAGAGCAACAGTACAGATGAGCTTGGAGCTCAGAGCTAACCGCACTCCAAGTACAAGTACAAACACAACACAAAAATTGCTTGCATATTTAAATTGCTCTTTCTCCAAAGGCCCCGACCGGGTGATCAAATTAATGAATACCACAAACAGCACGCTATAGGAATACGAGTATACTATATGTACGGTATACACGGGGTGTACGAATATCATTTACGGGTAGTTCGGGTAAGCATTGAGAAAAACAACACATGGCAGGCCAGGGAAGCCATAAATGCAATTTGTATATACAATGAATTTGATTCATTTTAAATTCAATGTTAACTAGTTTTTCCAGAGTGGAGAATGAAACTAAAATTCAAAGCAGCTGGGAGGGAATGGGCGAACAAATACGTATTATTATTATTATTATAAGCAAGAGCTCTCGTATTACAATTATTATTGTTGTGCGCGGAAACTGGAACCGAAAACGAAACGACACGTTCTATTATGCAATGCAAACGTGATAAAGGGGTCGAATTTGTCTGGGAATTTATTGTAGAGGTACAGAATATTTATAGTTGTCATAAAATTAAGGAAAAACCATGTCCCAAATAAAGACTTCCATAGCCTGTGGATATCTTAGCTGATTGGGCGTTCTTTTGGTAGTAATATGATAAAGTTTTCATGATAAATACGTAGTAATTCCGATCGTTCTTAGGATAGTAGTATAAATATACCATACATGCTATGATTTTCCAATTTTCAGTCAAGAAAACGTCATATTTTCTTAATTTTTAACTAAAAATTCGTCAAAAAATCTGGAAATCCTCTTTTTTACACCATCTGTTGCACCACATTTAATCACCATTCAATGGTAGACGGTAGACCCCATTTTGATGACTTAACAAGCGCCAGACGGGCTGCCTCCACATCCATGAGTTTTTTTAATTTCTTCAATTAGCAACACAAATTAAACCATAACTTTTGGGTGCTTAAAACCAAAAGCTTTTCAGACAGTATAGTAAAATTATTGCTTTTTTGGATGTATTGTCACCCAGCTGCCAGTCGACAAATTAGCATTCATTTGTGGAGCATTCAACGTGGCTTATTTGAAAAAGTGTGGAGCCCCACGAGTGTATTGCTAATTTTAAGAAATAATACTAAAGTGACGTAGTATTCATCAGGTGGCACGCTTCAAAGAAAAATATGAAGCAAATTATTATTCCCCCATTGGATTTCTGTAGATATTTCTGGAAGCCCACAATCCCCTCCCTGATAATACCAATTTTGTGTGCCCTGTGGGAATTGTAGAATCGTTCACCGCACATGCACTGCGGTTTTCTAGGCTTTTCTTTTGCACTCGAAACCAAACCAAAGAAAAAGTTCGCTTGGGGAATTTACTTATTAAAAATGCTAGCTTTGGGTTCATTCACAGTGCAGTTCCAAAGTTGATTCAGTGATGTGAAGGTTACAGCAAGTCGGGCAAAACATTTATAATAAATTTCCATAAAAATACCGCAAAGTATAAAAGAATAAACCTTCAAAATATTTAAATTAAATAGAGCCTGGTGTGGAAAATTGTGTAAATCTTCTAGAAAATATTTCTCTGTATTGTTTTTTATCCAAATAAATTAACAAAATGATGAAACGTTTGCTGTATAAATTTAAAACTTCTCCAGAAGGAAACTCCAAAGGTAAATAACGTAAAAGGAATACAATAAAGTATATAAAAAAACGAAAGATATATATTTGCTATACAAAAAAGGTTTTAAAAACTGATAAATATTTAATTTATACTTTTAAACCTCACTTTAGGCAAAACGTAATATACACCTAATTTAGAACCCACTTTTAAACGTCATACATTATTTTTATAGCCCAATTACTACAAAATAATACCTACACTCACTTAAACTCATTAAATTTGGATTTGTCGAGTATTCATCAAATTATTAACTTTGCTAATGGCTCTTTAATTAAGGTAATACCTAAAATTCCATGAAACTGTATGTATTCTATACCTGAGCACGTGTTAATTTCAGGTGTATATTCGCCTAAACTATAGGGAAAGATCATTAAAGTCGTTCAGAAAACCATACTAACATAGGAAAATCCATCCTACCTGCCTCATATCGATATGTATCTGTCATCAATTACCTGAAATACAATTTCTGTGGTATAACTTTCCCATTGAAAAACAAGTTTCCAACTAAAAAAACCAGTCTAAAACCACTCTGAGATTTGTTAAGGCATTTACTAAGTTGGCGCGTGGTCGCAAGTTTGTACATATTACGTTTTCCACAGCTCATAGATTTTTCCTAGCGTATACGTGCGGCTTATCATGTAATACTCTGCCCCTATTTTATATATAATATTTACTTGTGAATTAATTCATAATGTAATCATTGAATGCCTGACCTTAAGCTATGCCTCCACGAATGATCTCATATTCAAAAGTGTTATCAGGGCAATATTTTTGTACTCCTTTTCAAGGGTTAGAGGGGTTACATGGATTTGTAGCAGAAGTTGGTAAATAAGAAAAGGGAGACTACTCCCTTTGGTCTCTTAATTTGAAGGGAGATTTTTCTAATCGAAGAATTATATTATACCATGGAAAAAAAAAAGAATAAATAAATTCAAGGCTAACAAAGTCTTCAGTGCCCAGCCTTCCCCTTTTGTACCTTTTATTAGTTTCTCTCTTTTTGCAGGCTTAATTAATCTTTATTGTCATGTGCTGCCCCACTCCCATAGCACGCCTATCTTAATAAATTATTCAGACTCATTTATTTGTTGTACAAATTGTTATTGCAGCTCATAAGGATGGCAAGAGATTGGGCATGAAAGGCGCTTGCAAGTGCGAACCAACGGCCTGCAAATGTGGCAAGAGGCGACAGCAGCAGCAGCAGCAACAACTGAAATTATTGTTGTCCCAACTCCGAAGACGCGATAACTTATCAAGTGTTATATTATTTTAGTACGGACGAACAGCAACAAATAAAAACAAAAGAAATACACACACTTTATCTACAAAGTATTTTTAACTGAAACCCAAAAGATAGGAAAAGTACTTGGAAAGGTTTTTGCGTCTGGAGTAGCCTGCCATATGGAATGGATAGACAAAAATAAGTCTAATCGTTGAGGGACAACGCGGAAGGTCGCTCGCCTCGAGGGGGATTGCACAACAATTCAGTAAGCCGCTCCCCCAAGGGTTCCTTCACAGATAAATTCAAGTGATAGAGTGAGTGTCCCCATCGAGTGGATTGGTTAGGGGCGCCAATTTAAAGCCAAAACATGTGAGGAGCTGCTTCTCCAGAAAGAGTACTGTAGGTACTACTGTAACTTGCCATACGGATCGGTGGCGTGTCGATTCTAGGGTACAATAACACTTCGTGGAACTGGTTTCGACAAGTTCTTGTCTTGTGATTCCCTTCAATCAAGTGCCTTTCACTACAAAATGGTATATAACATTGTAATTACACATCGAATCATGGGAATTGATTATTAATTACGTCTTATATTAAATAATTAATGCGACATTTTGCTGCTAAGAATGTTCTTGTGTAAAGTTCCATCAGATAGGAAGGAGTGATATTCTTGGTAGGTTAAGTGGAAAGGGAAGGTTCCGTGCCTATCTGGCAGTTGCTTAGCTATCAAAATTGTTAAGAAAGGTTTGCATACATATACCCACACAAAAATGCCCTATTAAAGGGCATTTATATTCATAATTATCTATGGATTATGTGCTTCTATTATAATATATTTACAGCTTAATAAAAACTTCTTACTAATGATAGATGAATGAGAAAATAGATCTGTAGTTTGACTTAATTATAGACCTGCAAAATGCTTATTTTAGTAATTTTATATTTGCTATTAAACCTCACATTGAACTTTGCAATTATTTGAATACCAAAATGAACCCAAAAGCGATTTCTGTGCCATCTATTAGCAACTTGAAAGATAAATCTTTACAAAACTTTGAGAACTTAGCGCTCAAAGCAATTTCTATGCCATCTATTATTAAATTTGAAAGATAAATCTCTATAAAACTCAAAAGATAAGAAATGAAACCTCTTAAAAACCCCTCCCAGCATAAAGAAACATTTTAAGTCGCCTGACTTTATTACAAGACTCGGGCGTTACTGATATGAAAATGGTTTATAGCAGCCACTCCTCTAAGTAAACTGAAGATTACATGACCGCATTATATCATAGAACTTTTATGAGCTTTACACACAGTTGCCAGATATTCTAGAATGTGTGGCTTTTATCTTTTAACTATAAAATATACACTAAGAGAGTGTATCCGGAAAAAGGATAGACGTTGGAAAGGGGATCTCAAAGAAGTATTTAAAGCCTCATAAATTATTTTAAAGCTTGTTGGCACAAGGTTTTTACCTCAAGGGTCAACGAAAATGGTTTAGAAAACTATTATAAAGAATCATACGAATTATCAATCATGGCATGGAAACAATGAAAACATTAATCTATTTTCCAATTTGCCCTGGAATTAAACAGAACTTATGCATTATGGAAGGCATATATAGAACTCTTTGCCCAAACATAAATTCTCCTTCATTTGTATAGGGTATTTAAAGCCCTTAGTTACACCTTCTCCAATTCTTTGTTGCTTTGCCTTTATATACTAGAATTTTCCTAGAAAACACGTGCGCCCACTCTACTCTTGCATCAGGCCATAAATGTTATAAGCAAATAGAAAAGCCAAGGTATACGATTAAATAGATATGATAAGAAGCGCCTGCAATCACACAATTGATTGGAACACGGTCGTTGGGGAGGTCTTTGATACGATTCGGCTTAAAGGCCACCCCCCACCCGATAAAAAGGCTTAATATTTCAATTTTGATAAAGAATTGGAAATATTGAAAAGTTTGTCTTAATTATTTGATAAAATGTAGAAATAGAATAAAAAGAGAATTGGAAGCAAGGTAAAATTATGGAAGAAGGTTAGTATACAGATATAGAAGAGAACGATTGAGTCTTTGAAGTATTTTTTTTTATGTTTTTAAAGAAATTCAAGCAAAAAGCAATTGAAACTTACAGGTATTCTAAATAAATGAAGAGAAGAGAAATCTTTAAAGTAATTATAAGTTTTAAGGGAAAACTATAAAATCTTGCAGGTTTTCTTATTATTTTTAGTGGAAATCAGGCACCCACAAGTGAGAAAAAATAAAAGGTATTATCATTATATTTAAGATTAACACGATATAATGCCCATCTAATCGTGTCCTCTCCTACCTACCTGCCCATAGAACTCGCTAGTAAAATGTCTCTATTTATGCAAGATATTAGCATACAAATTAATTGTCTGAACAAACATTAAAATGTCACAAGAACGTAATCCCCCAATAGAGTAGACACTATAAAGTTAAAGCAAAGTACAAAGCGCGTGTGGCAAAAAGACAAGAAAAACGACAGACGATTATCACGAGATCATATTTGTAGAGAGACAATGGCCCAGAGAAAGAGATCTCATCTCTGTCTCTCTCTCTCCCCTCGAGAAAGAGAGCAAATACATCACGAGACCCAAAATTATATTTGTAGTGCGATACCGAATTGAGTTTATGCAAATATTTGGCAAGGGGAAAACACACACAAAGTTTGTCGGAAAGTTTTTCTGGGTTGCAGTGGGCACCCACACCACACCCCACACCCCGTTGACAGCTCTGAATAATTTTCCGGGCAATCGCAGTGATTGTAGCAAGCCCTCTCAGTCCACATCCACCCTCGGGCAAAGCGAAAGTGTTGATAATTATTGTGGAGGCGATGGCAACACGAGAGGCAATTTCTTCAAGGCAGAGGAGGCATAGCCCCCCATCCTGACGTCAAAAGTAGACCAAAATGATAACCCCAATTGATAACAAGCTAATACCAATAATCTAAAGGTGCCACCCCACCCATGAGGCAATACTACTCACCCTCAATAGCCAGGTGAGCACGCTCTCCCGATAGGGCACAAAGGTGCTGGGCGTCGAGGGACCATTGCCACCGCCGCCGCCCGCTTTGCGTCCATCTGCCAGGGCAGCAATGACTTTGCCCAGTGTCAGGAGGCTCTTGTTGATGCTGACACCCTCGCGTATCCGCTCGCCATTCGATCCCGAGACACTGATGCGCTCGCTGCCCGCCAGATCCACGAGACTGATTTTACTCCTGCGCGTTTGACGCAGCGAGGGAACACTCTCCGAATCCGTATCCGAGGACAGGCCATCATCGCTGGAGAGATCGGTGAGGTTCAGCACTATGTTGAAGATGGAGTGGGAGCGCGAGCTCTTGTCATTCATGGCCGTGGAGGCAGTGGCCCGCTGGGAATTGCCCACCGCCAGCCAATTGCGTAGCGCTGAATAGGAGTCCACCGAGTGGGCGCTCAGATCCACCACATAGGGTCCGAAAATGGGATGCTCTCGCACTTTCAGAGCCGGTCGCTGCTGTTGCACGGGCGTGGAGTCAATCGAAGAAGCTGCCGCATGCTGCACACTCAACAGATCGTGAATCTTCTCGTTGTATATCTCGAAATAGCTGACTTCCACCTCCACTTGGAGCTGCTGCTCCGCCTTGACGGCCTCTATTCTGCGGAATAGCTCGTGGCAGAAGCGGGGTATAATCCCAGCCTCGTCATGCGGTGGTCCGCCATCCAAGGCGGCATCGTCCAGCGCCTCAATGCCCATCATGCTATACGATTTGCCCGAGCCCGTCTGTCCATAGGCAAACAGGCAGGCATTGTAGCCATCAAAGGCGGTTTCTATCAGCGGCCCGGCTGTGCCCTCAAAGACTTTCGCCTGGCCCGCATAGTTCTTCTTCTCCGGATCGCAGGAATAGTAGACCTGATCGTAGCTAAAGAAGTGGGTCACACCAGCAGAGGCATCGGCGCTGCTGCCTGCCTGTACGGTCAGCTCGTTGCTGTTGCCATGGACCTGCACGACATTGGTGACCTGACCGCGGGTGCATTCCAGGGCATTCAGGGGGCGCACACGAACGGCCACAATCATGTTGCTCTCCTCGGAGACGCTGTGAAAGGAGTCCATCATCGTGTCTTTGGGTTTGCTCGAGCTGCATTTTCCTGCATTGCTCGGCGTTTTCATCCGCCCGGGCGTGGGTCTATAAAGAGAGGATGGCGTATAGCAGGCATTCAAGGCTGTGGGTTTTAGCTTATGTTGCGGGGATTTCACGGCATTGCTGAACGCTGTATTCAGGAGCGCCTGCTCCTCGCTGCTCTGCCGTGGCGTCTTTGTCAAGACTTTTCTTCGCAGTCCGCCGCTGGCATCGGACGCCGGCGTCGATTTGTGGACCATGCCGGCGCTACCACGGGTTTGGAATTGCTGTATGCGCTGCCGCACTGGCGTGCTCTTGTTGCTCATCTTTCAATTAATCACTGAACGCTATTATTATTAATAAACAATGAAAATGCAGAAAGTTTCAAATAAAAGCGCGGCGTCGTTTTGTTGATAAATTTTCATTCGTAGTGATGTGACGCAAGCGATAGCACGCAGGGTTGCTTGGATGGGAACATGTGTGCCGAAAAGGTCTGGTCTGGCAGCGCTGTTCGCTCACGCTAGAGATGGCCGGCAAGTCCAGTGATTGCGTACATGTTAAAAAACAGAATTACATACTAAATCAATAATCTATATATAAATGAATGTGTATAAATAATTTACAAGCGAATACGTGGTTTATGTACACTTTATATATGCATGGCATGATTTGTAATTTCTTTTAACTATCGCTTGCGAATTCAATTCATCGAATAATGCGCACGCGTTTCCGCGCGAATTTCCAGAATACGTAGACAAAAGTAAATATTGTTTAAATTAATTGAATAAGCGTGCATTGTTTTAGCTGTTGTGTTGCCTTAGTTTATCAATGCCAAAACCGCCTCGTTAATATAATTACATTTCAGTTCAGGCAACAGCTGAAACTGTGCAGAACCAGAACTAGTTCGAGCGTGTTTTGATTTGTACTGCGACTGCATTTGTTGTTAATAATTTCCTGCTGTTCTCCCACACTCCTCCTCCTCCAGCCATAGAAATACGTGTATTTAAGCAGCAGGTTTTGCATTCATTTGTAAGACAGTGCCAAAGCAGCCAGCACACAAACACGCTCTCCAATCTACAGAAGAACCGCAGCAGCAGCAGACAGCCGTCCCAGCCACAGAAATCACCGCCAGGCAGCAGCTATCCAGAAATGTCTCAACAACCTGTTGCTTTCCTGACTCGCAGCGAAACCTTTAGCGCCTGCCATCGGTTGCATAGGTGACGATCCGCCGATCCCCAGCACCACAATGAATCAATGAATTCAATTCAGTTGATTCAATTATATTTTGCCGCAGCAATTTAGTTCAATTTATTGACGCGTTCAATTTCTATTCGCAGCCCCCAATTAAGTGATGCCGAGAATCTGGAAGTGTTTGGCAAATGCAATAATTTCAATGGCCATGGCCACAACTACACAGGTGAGTGGCAGCCACAAAACAGCACAAATGCTTTCATTTTAATGCATGATTAGTTTGTGCAAATTGTGCAAATGATATCGTATAACCAACTGGCTTTAATCTGATATATGTAACCCAGTGACTGGGCGGGGTAATATGAGACACAAAATGTGTTTTACCATAGAAAACCTTGGCCGACAAGCTCGCTTATCAAAACCAGAATTCAAGTTCAACGCACAGGGGGCATACAAATGGGTATTATTAGACGGGGCGCATAGATAATGATGAATGTGGTTGGGGGAGATTAGTTTGGGATTAGGATTATGGACAGCCAAATGACGCAGGAGAGTGCAAAAATGCAGGGGATATCGTGGACCTGTTAATCAGGTATAAATCACTCGGACATACATCATCCTTGAGCAGCTTAAATATTCTAAGTATAAGGATTCTTTACCTTTTTGGTGTATATCTTTTTTTGCTATGCCAAAATTACACCCAACTAATGTGCTGCCCATTTTCCAACTCTTTTTCAGTGGAGATCACCGTTCGTGGACCCATTGATCAACGCACTGGCATGGTCCTGAACATAACCGAACTGAAGGATGCCATTGAGGCAGTCATAATGAAGAATCTAGATCACAAGAATCTCGACAAGGATGTGGAATACTTTGCCAAGACAGTAAATTATATTAGTAGCATAAATAAACTTTAGCCAAAATAATAATGCTCTGCCTTTTAGCCCAGCACCACGGAGAATCTGGCCGTGTACATTTGGAACAACATTAGGCTGCAGCTAAAGAAACCCGAACTGCTGTACGAGGTGAAGATCCATGAGACACCAAAGAATATAATTAGTTACCGCGGCCCCTATGCACTCAATGGCATCTATAATCCCATAAACAAACGCATTGCCCATGATTCCTGTACCAATATATCATCCGATTCGGATTAAAGAGAGAGACAGACATTGAGAGAGAGAGGTATGTGTGACCATTGCCTGACGAATTTTTATTTTGGACCCTAATGCTCAGTGAATACACGAAAAAAAACGACACTTAAATGAAAAAAAGAAAAAGAAAGACAGCAAATTTAGATTTATACAAGTTATACGAATTACAAAGTATATAGCAATTGATTTTTTATATATGCTTATTTTATGAATTATGAAAGCATTATTATATCCAATAAATATTAAATCAAAATATATTTTTCGTGAGATATCCGACAATCGTTTATTAAACATTAAATACATTTAATTAAATGTGTATAGGTATATATATATACTATAATCTACTTGTTATTATTATTATATTGTCTTAAGTTTAATGCTCTATATGGCAGGCTATACTTTTTTGGTTTTCTATCTATAAGTTTTTTGTTTTTTGTTGCTGTGTTGAGCGGAGGCTAAAAGGCTTTAATTTAGGCATTCCTTATACACCCCTTCAACACTTATTTATATCACGTTGTGTATGTCTATTTATCTTTATTTTATTGTGGAGAAAGCTCCTCCTAGTCCCCTGAAATCTTGTTTAATCCGTGCTTGTTGTCCCGCTCCCGCTCCTGCTGCAGGCAGTACAGTCTGCAGTAGTTAAGCCAATCTTTTGTATCTGTGGGATCAGGCAAATGGCAAATGGCATTTTGAAATCATATTTGTCGTTTTGAGCAAATTTCTACATCAGATTAGTCGTGTGTTAGTAATAGCTTAGCTAAGGATTAGTAGCGGTTGGGGGTTGGGGATTAAAACACTACAAATCAGGTACAACAAATGGAACAAAAATTGGGATAGGAACTTCAATCTTTAGCTGGAAGTCTTTGGGTTGGATTTATAAACATATCACAGCCTGTTTTTGAATACAGGAAAAACCAAACACAAGCATTTTGCTCTAGACTCTGACAACTGAAAAGCTCTTCTTGGGTTAAGGCTTAAGCCGGAATATCCTACGTACGTCTTTGGTTTTGTTGCTCTTTTTTTTTTTTTTGGATATGTCTTTGCACTCAACAACAGTTCTTTGGTTTTATATATCCTACAGATTGCACAACAAACCTTCAGGCTTTAACAGACTTTTTGCTTTTCACCATACAACCGCTCTCCTCCTCCATATCCTTTTACTATATATAACTATTAAACATTGTGCGCTACAATTACATATATCTATATCTATTCTATTAACAATTTTACGTTTTTTAAAGCATTTTTTGTATGGTATTTCCACGCTAGTTTGGTTGTTTGGTCATTTTTGGTTGTTGTTGCTGTTGTTGTTGTTGGTTAGATGGCGCTCCTTAGATGGTGCTGCGCAGTGTCTTACCTGGATTCCTAATGGATATAAATGGTATGCCAAATTCAAACTCATTCTTTGGCCAGTACTTGAGCAGCGGCTGCCGTTGCGGCAGCTCCGATTCCACATAGAAGTAGGCAAACAGCACGAGCACCGTATAGGCAGCAATGAAGATGAATATATGCCAGAAGCCATGCAGATACGGAAAGTTAATGGACGACCAGGCCTCGCAGAACATACGATCGTTGATCCAGCAGAAGACAGCCACAGCCCAAACGGTTGTGCAACGAATGCCCAAGCGATAGACACGCTGATCGCTGACTCTGTTTGGGAGGGATAAATTGAAAGAATAATGATATTAAATTTTGTTTCATGATTTATGTTTGAGAGGTTTTTGAACTTTGGTAGCAAGATGGGAGCATGAATAGCTGACGTTTCAACATTAAAGTGGTGCTAACAACGAGAGCAACAGCTTTAATTTCTTCTACTAGCTTTTTCTAGCAGCTGTTTAAAATATATTCAACTAATGCCGTCAGCAAATAATGTCATAATAACCGCAACTAAAGCTACGGCTACGGATCCGTAGCACTTTAGTATGACGAATTTTTAAGTAGCAGTCACATCTGTACTCTAGGCCACTCCAATTCATTACATCATTCAATCTAAAGCGTATTAAATGGCTTTAAAGAGACCCTTCTTGGCACAGTAAAATGATTTAAAATGTTTAGTTCTAGTCATGTCTCGAACTCCGGCGGTTTATCGAACCCTTCTTCCTGCGCTATGCGTGTGTTTCACACTCCAAACTGTTTTATCCCTTGGGAAAAAATACTTTGTAAAGAGTGCTGCCTGCGAAATACCCTACATTAATCCTTTTACCGACGATACGATGAAATACTTTCAAATTCGTACGTTGAAGGAGTGCCACAATGACAGCGATCTGGTGACAAGTGAATTTGACTTTGAATTCAATCGATATCGCCTGCATGTACACGAGCATCTGGCGAAGCGAATGATAAATGGATCAAGCGGTAATGCTACGCTGGAATGCAAATATCGAAAAATTGGTAGAGATGAAATTGATGAGAGACCCGACACTACCTACAGGTGGGTGAAAGTGCGTGTAAATGTTTGTATGTATGCCAGCAGCTAATCCAATCGAATCCTTTCTTGCAGTGAATTTAGGAGCCGTGCCCTACCAGATAACTTTTTGGTGCCCAGGCACACGGACTTCATGATCACCAAATGCTATGTGAAGGAGGAGGAAAAAATGCCGAAACTGCTGCAAACAGATGGGCTGCCCTTCATTGAGGATCATCTCCGAAAGAAGGAGGCAAAAGCCTATGCCAAACAGCACCAGAAGCAGCAGCAGAAGAACCCCAAGCCCAGCGTCTTAATCATGGGCCTGGACTCCACTTCACGCATGAATCTGCGACGTACCATGCCGCTGGTCTACGAATATGTGAGTCAACCGGGCTGGTTTGAGATGCAGGGCTACAGCAAGGTGGGGGACAACACCTTTCCCAATCTGTTGGCTGTGCTGGCGGGACACTCACCCAAGACACTTGCGAAAATGTGCGACGTGTTGACGATCGGCTGCCTGGACACTATGCCCTTCATTTGGAAGCGATTCAAGAGGTTCAACTATACAACAGCCTATGCTGAGGACTGCAAAAAAATCAACACATTCAACTACCTCATGCCGGGATTTAGAGAGCAGCCAGTCGACTATTATTTGCGTCCCTTTCTTGTGGCCATTGAGGAAAACTTTCCAGTGACCAAAGAATTTGGAATGGCCTACTGTGTGGGTCGCCGTTTGAGCTTCGATTATGTGTGGGACTTTGGCCAGCAGTTCATCGATCGATTCATTAAGAAACGAAACCTGTTTGGTTTTCTTTGGAGCAACAGCTTCACCCATGACGACTTTACGGGAGCCACCGCTTTGGATCAGCTCTTTCGAAAGTATCTGCAATCATTCGAGGCGTCGGGACTCTTTGAGCGTTCGATTGTGATCGTAATGAGCGATCATGGCCATCGGTACGGTGCCCTGAGGAAGGCGGCCTACGGCTACTATGAGGAACGATTACCCATGATGTTTATCTATGTGCCGCCCTGGTTCCGTCAGAAGTATCCCCATTTGGTGGATAATCTGAGGAAGAATCGCAATCGTTTGTCATCGAACTACGACTTGCACATGACCTTGCAACATCTGCTGCAACTTGAGCGGAGCACTTCCATGGCGGATTTCGCCAAGCAACACAGATCTGTGGCGTGTCCAAGCTGTCAATCGCTGCTCTTCGAATTACCCTTCAATCGGTCGTGCCAGCAGGCGGGCATTGAGGAGAAATGGTGCTGCTGCCATCCCATCAAGACCCTCAAGAAAAACGGCTTTGTACGAACCATTGGCCTGGCCGTGGTCCGCCACATGAACGACCATCTGAAGGTGCGAAAACTCAGCCACATATGCCACAACTTTACCCTCACGCATGTGCACAAAATAGACCGCAAGTTGGATCTACCCACAGACGACAACAACCTGGAAAAGGACGAACATGTCTACATCATGCAGTTCTGGACACGACCCAATACGCCGCGCTTTGAAGCCACATTTCGATGGAACTATCGCAAACATAAACTCCACATGGACGTGGATGATCTCAGCAGATTGAATGCCTATAAAAGCGATTCCGATTGCATCTTTGACAAGATAGCAGAGAAATATTGCATATGTAAGGATAGCATAAGGAACATAATCAGGCCTCGGAAAAGAACAGCAAAGCAAATAGATATGCGTATTTTTCACGGCTGAAATAAAGCTATAAGTGACACAAAATTCCGTTTTCTAACAGATTTGATAGATCTAAGAGATAAATCTGAGCTAAAGGCAGTCAGAGACATGTAGAGCTATTTATAAGCCATCAAAAAACCATCTATAAAATAGTATAATGTTTATCCTTTACGAAATATACGTTCCCACGTTCAGTTACACAAATTTCAGGACATGCAGCAGCGCTCCTCGGTCGTTTTGGTTTTCAAACCACTTTAGACAGTCGGGAAGCTGTAATATTATTTATATGAACGATCTATTTTATAGACTAATCACATTCAGATTTTTTAAAATACGTTTCGCGCGTTATGCAGCAGCGCCCCTCGGTCGGTAGGACTGGCTTTCTGCCGGGAATAACAAATTATGACAAATCTGCAAGTGCTATAATAATAAAGCAAGCCCCAATGATTCAGTAATAAATTAGTTTCCACTTCTCTCGCTTTAAAAACTGTCTAAAAAACAGTAGCCTATCTCTGGGAGTCTAACCAGCAAACTTCCAACTTTTATGACAATTATAAAGCCCACAGAGACTATCGCTCAAACAGTAGTCAATCTTCCACAGTAAAACCCATCAGCGAGGCCTTAAGTGGGCCAACCTACGGCATTATCTATATGACACTCGAAAGTTGAGTGGTAAAACTCTAAAATCATTATAATGATTGATTAATAGCATGAGGTTTTTCCGCAGAGAAAGCAGGGAAACACCTTTCCGTAAAAACATCAGGGAAACTGATTGCCAAACAGAAGGCAAAGAAAACCTTCATTCCACTTAGGAAACAGGGAAACTGGAAAACACCTTGCTGCACATAAAGCAGGGGAACACCGTTTCCGTTTGATCTTTGACCCACAAAATATATGGTAAAAATTGAACAAACATTGCGATAGGGTGAAACTAATTTCACAATCCCTGTGTGGGGAACAACCAATTCCAGGTAGAGATATCACAGACAGACACACATTACTACCGATAAGGTAGATGTCTGATGATAGATGGATGGATAGATTTATGGGGGCTCTGGTGCGGCGCGGGTTCGTTTCGGGTCAGAGCTAAAAACTGCTGGTTACCTTTGAAGCTCTCTGTATAGCATTAGCATGGTCGGCACACCCATGGACATAAGTACAAAGGCATTAACGATGGGCTTCCACCAAGATAGTGCCGTGGCGGCAATCGCCGACAGCAGCATGAGCCAACTAAATGTTTTCCTAAAAGATAAAATAAAGTTAGGCCGGCTCGCAGATAGTAAATGTCTTTTTTCTGTATAAATACTCACCGATCGTTTTTAACAAACTTGGGATAGTAACGCTTGGGATAGAACAGAGAGAAGGCCGCCATAAATACCCAGAGTATGGCCAGTTCATCGAGCAGTTGGCCAATCAAACTTAATGTGGCATGAAAGTACATTGAACTAAGTCCAACGACGATTAGTAGCAGCCAAATCACATGTATGCCAGGGGTCACAAAGCGTCCATACTCCTTGAACAACATCATCAGCACGGGGGGTAGTAGAATGAATAAGAAATTGCTAAACTGTAAATGGAAAAAAAAAACAGATTAGATGGGAATTAGTGGTAGATAAACTAGATATTGCAAGGCAACAGAAATGTCTTTAAAGTCAAAAGAAACAAAGGGTTTCAATGGCATTTCTGTGCAAAGTTCAAACAGAAACAGTTCCCTCCTTTTGTCTCCCTTTTTGCTGTGTAAATAAATTTACTTTCTATCTCTATTTTGTACGTGTCATTCAGTTTGTCACGTTATTTACAGTGTTAATTGAATTAATTGCAATTAATAATTATTTTGTGTGGGCAACAAAGCGAGAACTGAAGCAATTATCACACCCACAATATCTATGTGAGGCAAAACATTTTCATATTCATGTTCTATTGAAATAATTGATAACGAAGTGGGGCTAGAAAAGGGGAGAGTCACTCTAGATAGGAGTATGCATATACATACATATATGAATATACATTTTATTACAACTCTTGACTTTGTGATTTCATCAAAAATAATGCCACTCGGCTGCTTTTGTTGTGAAGTGCAGGCAAGTGGGGTCATTCACATTACTTGAGCAACTCCATTTAAACAAAGCCAAAATGCGTTTTAAACAACAGTCCCACACAATCACCACCCACCCCACCCCACCCCTGACGATTGCTCACTACAACGAAAATCAATTTAAAGTCCCACAGAATGTGGCCTGTGGTCGTTAGCAAACGGAAGGCTCCCAATCCCCAGGCGTATCACCATTAATTCCCTTTGGCGTTCTATGGCATATAATTATCCAAAAGTTTTCCATTTCCCTTAGTTGTCCAGTCGAATACACAAAGAAGCGTTGATGATAATGTGTGACCGTTTGGACATAATATTATGAGTTGTATTTCTCCATTAAGTGGGGCTATAATCGGGGTAGAGAGTGCTCTAATTTGATAACCCCTTTGGGGGTCAAAGCTTTTAAAAACATTGCGAGAATTGTAAAATTGTATAATTATTTGTAAGCAATAAAATAGATGCAATTGCTTGTGAATTAAGTGTGAAAATGGCAGGGCTTGTGGGAAAAATAATACATTTATATATAGAGGTGTGACATTGGGTAGAAATATACCTAAAGGGATTCGTTTCTGAAACCAATGATAAATGGTCTAATTTCTCTTCATGGAATAGAATTCAATATCCTTTCATTAAATTCATTAAAATTACCTATAGATGGTCATTCCCTAATTGATTACTAAAGGTCAAAACTATACCTCTAATTGAAGATACTCTATCTATTCCTTCATTAATATATTAAGTATTAAGCCCCTACATTCCCTAGAAATAGTCAACATACAAGGGAAGATCTTTGTCTAATATTTGGAGTGGACTTTATGGCGTCATACGTTTCTTCTTTGTTTATTAAAACCCTGGCTCTCTATAGGCGGTCAGGTTTGTGCCGATTATTACTAGATAACAAAGAATGAATGTGAGCGAGCCACAGTACCCGGTACCATCCCCCCCCCAGGTATATCATATAAAGGTTGAGACTTCAGCAGTGCGTAGTTTAATGGGAAATGTAACCCATAAATGTTTAGACTGTAGACCCTGGTACCCCCGGGGCACCCATTGAGGTGATAAGAATAGGCAAAATTGCCGCACTGCGAAATGGCGATTTAGTTGAGGAAAACAGAAAAGAAAAGCCACTTGTGCCTAAGGAAAAACTTGGCTCCACACAAAGCCCAACCACCCCACCACTGTCAAAGCGTGTCAAACAGATAGCCTTGTTCTCATTTGAACTTCCGCTTACATTTGCTTTGAATGTGGAATTATTCCACAAGAAATGGCTGCTATTTGCGTCAAAGAATGTTTTGGTTGGACTTTACACTGAATGCGTTATAATCCTCAAAGATTAAAATGCATCAGTTGCCCTTTCTTAATTGCACTTTCAATCAAAATAAGCGAAAATGAAACTGGGAACAAGAGAAATCATATTTTGCATGCATCTGCATGTCTCTGCCACACCTGCCTCCATCCTCTTTCTTCCCTCAAGACGAAGCGTGGCTAACAGCATCATTACAATTGCATTGCATGTGGTCTCGCTCTGGCCTGCGGAAAAAGGTCAAGGCCTTGGCACAGCGCGTGTTTAAGCGTGTCTCTGTGTGTGTGTGTGTGTGTGTTTGTGTTTTGAATGCGAGTGCAAGGGAGCAGCTGCCTTTTGTTACAGTAAAACCGAAGGAAAAGACTAGGGCTAGCTACAGGTAGCGAAGTCTTTGGTACCCTTTCAGAAACTGCCTTTCGATTATTTTTTTTACAAACTAAAAAGTTGCTCACAAAAAGACCTTGTTTTTTAAACGATTTTTACTATAGAAGATAGATTCCATAATGGAGTTGAATATTCTTTATTCCCTATTGGCAAACTCCTTCTCAAACCCAGACTACCGCTTCATTCAAGACACAACAGAATAACTAGGGCAAAAACACAAACACACATATGTATATATTTACATAATATTTATTCTATAATATATATTTACACAAAAATAAATTGCTTATACGCACCGTATTCACAAACTCGGCTATATTCGATGATATTAAATAATTGCCCTCACACCAATCAACGGGCGAACTTCCGGGTCTCAGATGCTCCCAGGCCATGGCATAAATGTCCAATAAACTGCCACCCCCCACACTGCCCAGCCCTCCACCACCAGCACCACCCATGCTGCTGCTGCTGCTGCTTCACGTCTTTGTTTGGAATTAAAAGAGTTCGGTTTTGAAATTATTTTAGCTGTCGCGTTGCAAATTCGATTTGTCGCTGTTTTAATGCGAGATGAAGGCACTTTTGAAGTTCTTTGTTGCTGTTGTCGCTGCAATTTGCATAATGGCACTGCACTGCAGTCATTTGCGTTTCTTTGTTGATAATTTCGTGACCTGCATTTATTCTGTTGCGCCTTTAATTCGATAATTATATAAGAAACGGTAAATGCTGCTCTCCATAGGTTGACCTCCTTCCCTATAAATTTCTCAAGCGTACAAAATGTATGCTATGCTAAGGCGGAGTAACGAACAAAAAAAAATTTGAACTTGAAACAATATAGCGCGCCAGAGCTGACACAACCGACAGCCGCGAGAACAATAACAAATGAAATTGTTTTTAACCGTCGGAACAGCTGTTTGATATACATATCGTGCTTGTATCATCGCTTAAGGGGTATCGATCTATCGTGCGCATCTCTTGATGCCATGACACACCACACTACACTACACTACACTTTTGTTTTGCACAAAATTTGCATTAAATTTGGTTTAAATCAATTAAATAATTCATCAAAAATAATTATAAACACGTAGAAAAAGTAGTAATTCATCAAAAATAATTATAAACACGTAGAAAAAGTAGAAGAAATATTAGATCAGATCAGTAAAGTCCAAAATGCTCGTCAGTGGAAACGAGGCGATATATATGAGTCGACTATTCGATATAACGTATTATCGAATAAAACGAAACATCAACTTAAGTTTTTGCCATCACTAGACGCCTACAAATAAAATAAAATAAAATTAAATTAAATTATAAGGCAAAATGACCTCAAACAGTATGCCTGAAGAGAATTTTGAAGGGGGAGATGTAAGCAAAGTGTTTATTCTATTATTTGCACGTTCAAATATTCTCTTTTGTCTTGTTTTAGTTCAACTTTGAGGACGATGCCGATGACGAGCAATTGGTGGCAAATTGCAATTCTGGAAGGAAGCGCCTTTTTAGCAAAGTGGGTCGAATTAACTATATGTAGCTCGTATAATTGTTATGTTTTGCTCGCCCCCCGCAGGAGTTGCGCTGCATGATGTTTGGCTTTGGCGACGATAAAAATCCCTACACCGAGACAGTGGATTTGCTGGAAGATCTGGTTATAGAATACATAGCAGAGACGACACACCGGGCCATGGAAATTGGGCGGACCGGTCGAGTGCAAGTGGAGGATATCATCTTTCTGGTGCGCAAGGATCAACGCAAATACGCTAGGGTCAAGGACTTGCTGACGATGAACGAGGAGCTGAAAAAGGCGCGAAAGGCCTTCGATGAGATCAAATACGTGGGCAACGAGGGAAAACTCAAATGACACAGGCACAAGAAAACCAAGTCCAGGCATACCCAAAGCCAGTCCTAGCGTTAAGTTTAGATTTGAGATAAATGGTCTTTAATACTGTAGCAATAAATTAATCAAAATAGTCTTCAATGTCAATATCTGGATTAAGTATATCATCGCCATACGGCTCCAGATCGATGCCATTTAGTATTAGATTCTCGCAGGTCTCCGCCAGATCGGTGTCGCCAATCAGTATGGCACCGCGAAGTCTTCCATTTTGCAGCACAAACTTAATGTATTCCTTATTGCGGGTACAGCGCACCAGCAGCTCATAGTCACGGCCCAGACCCTGGCCATTGAAGCGTCCCAGGAGCACTACAGGGTAGCCAAACAGCTGCGTCACATGGCCGAAAAGCTCAAAAGAAAAGTCCTGATAAATGGTCTCTCCCTCGAACGCGGCGGCCATGCTGCGTCCCGCCATGGAACCCATTTGCCTGGCCTGTGTCCACAGGCGCATTTGGAACCAGTGGGGAGCAGGCTCCCAAGCAGCAGAGCAAACATCGCCCGCCGCATAGACATCTGGCAAATTGGTCCTCATCATTTCGGCCACAGAAAGCCCGCCATCGTCTGCTAATTTTGGCGGCAAATCTGTGGCAAACTCATGCCGTGGCTCAACGCCCGTTGCAGACACAATAAAATCACAAGTCAACTGCTCCTGGCTACCATTCTCATGTCCAAGCTTAATACTAAGTCTTCCCTCCTCTGGGAGCACGTGGTAGTCCTCAATGTGCGATTTGTAGTACATTGTGGGCAGGACTTTGCCAGCATCTTTGGAACCGCCACTCAAATCGTAATTGCTATGCCAGTCCGGGCCCAAGGCGGCGCCCTGCTTGCTCTCCTCCTTCTGGTGGGGCGTCTCTTCGCCATAGCGCATCCGTTTGATGGCAGTTTCCGTGACTGTGGGCACATCCAGCTCACTTCTGGCCAGCTGAAAGAACTCGGCAGCGCCCGGATCCACAAAAGTGGCGGATATATGGGAATCTTTCACCACCCAGTGGACATTTACATCCTTCAGCTCGTAGGCCAGCTCACTGGCGATGCCTCCATTGCCCAAAATCAAGACATCCTTGGCTGTGAGCAGTCGCCTTTGCAGTTCCAGCACGGAATCCGTATCGCGAATGCCAATGATGCGTGACTCGGCTTGGCCGGTGCTGAATAACTTTGGTGCTCCGCCGGTGCACACGCAGATGTAGCGATACTTTAGTATTTGACCCTTCTTGGTGCGTGCCCAGTGCTCGCTGCTGTTGATGTACTCCAGTTGGTCCACAATTGTGTCTATGCTGGCGCCAATTTCCTTCACATCTTTTTCCCGCACATCGAATTTGTGCAGATAACGGGCGACGGGCACGAGATTCGTAACGCTCTTCACAATGCTGGATTCAGTAAGCAGCAAAATGGACGTTGAGGGGCAGCAAATGGCCAATGTTTCGGCACAGCTAACACCGGCAATGCCGCCGCCAACGACCAAGAAGATGCAGTCGCGCGACATTTTCCAAAAGAAAACAGAATAAAAAAAACAATAAATAAAGAAACAGCTGGTGCTCAATCTAACCTCAAAATAACAGTGGAACCTAGACATGACGACGCTTTCATTTAACAATCGTTTATTTAAACATGATTAACTAATATTAGGACTTTTGCTGGCCATAGAACTCGTTGTAGTCGTACTCTCTGAATGGCACATCGTAGGTAATAAGGCCAGAATCCCGGGCCTGCTCCACCGCCACTTTCAAACGCAAATGACTCTTCTGGCAGAGACCCGTCTTCGAGTAGCTGAGCACATCGCCACTGTGGGGCGATATAAACTGCTCCAGCAGTTGCGTGTTGCGGTAATCCAGCACAAGATACTCATCCCGACAAATGGGACAAGGATTGCCGGTGGAGATTTTGCCCTGGCGAATGCAGGTCTTGCGGGTCATACGCGGCGCATACATGCCTTTGTGGTTGCGCCTACGGGAGGGAGTAAATATCAGTGTAATCTTTGCCAGCGTAGTGTCCCAAGAGGACGTCCTACCGATATTGAGTCCACACGTAATCCTCGCCATAGGTCTGCTTGTAGGCGGCACTCTTCAGATAACGTATTGATGTCTCCACGGGTATCACTTGGGTGCGATCTTTGGGGTCCGGGCCAGAGCTTGTTGGCTCCTCTTCGCCATCGCCGGCCCCTGCTTCGTTTTCCGCTGCTGCTGCTGCTGCTGTTTCTGCCTTGCCCCTGAAGGCGCTAACTGTGTGCAAAGTAGCGCCCCGGCTGCTGCGCGTTATGCTAGCCAAGCCAGTGAATATCCCTCGCGCTATGGGCAACATTTTTAGTGAATAAAACTAAATTTAGTTAGTTTCTAAAAACGCAACCGACGTAACTAGCAGAATTTGTGTGACCAGATTTATCGTCTGACACTCATATACCGAAATATACCTTTTCATTATCAAAATATACCGTAAATATACTGACTGACACGATGATATTCCTCTATTTTGATATTCGATTTAATATTACTAGCTAGTTAGCCCTTTCAGCCCTAAACATATAATTTTATGCAATTCCTCAATAAATTTTGTTTAGGATTGGCTAGTTTTCAGAACTATTTTTCATTGGATTGTTTACATATTAAGGTTCAAACAAAAACGGCCAAAGCATAAAACGTAAATGTTGACGAAATGTGACGTCAGTGTTGCTGGTCAACCAAGTTTCTTTTATGCGTATGTACTTTTGTATACCTTATTTCTTTTAATTGATGTTAAATTTGATGTTCGAAGCTCCATTGAAACATTATTTATGATTTTATCCTAGATTGACATGTTTTTTTACCTATTAATGCAAATGTTTTGTGTTTTATAAATACATTTATCCCGGTTCTGATACCTATTATTGGTACCCACGGCTGCAAAATTTCGTTAATATCTTTAAAACAGAGACTGAGTAGTTTCTGCATTAATTGGATCCTGAAATTACAAACAATATCTCAAGCCCATAATATCCATTTTCCCAAGGTATTCAGATTGTTGCTCATCCCGTGACAAAGTTGCACAACAATGCTGCCTCTTCATATCCACATGTTGCTGAATTTTTTCCCATACAAATCAAATGTATCTTACGGGAACGCGTATGGAATGACGCAACAATGAATCTTCATTCCATACGCGTTCCCGTAAGAAACATGTTTCTCACACCACGAAAAGTCACCACGAAAAAGAGAGCAAATTTTGAGAGCGAAAAATGTCAGTATTTTTTGTGCTTGGCGGTCATTTTAAAAAGTATCTTAATATATTAAAAAATAAATTGGAACTTGATTAAATAATATACCGTAAATATACTGACGGACACGACAAGATATTCCTCGATTTTGATATTCAGTTTAATATTACTAGCTGGTTAGGAGTTAAACAACTGAAAATATCATATTATCAGATAGATGATTCAATCTAGCTTATTTAAAGTATTCCCTTATATTGGATTACCTATAAAAAAAGGTGTAAACAATGAAGGTCATCAAAAGTGCCATACGTTTCCATGACCCCAGTCGAAAGAGAGTACTCAAAATGCTCTCCCGACTCATTTTAGCGTTTTAATAAGAAAATATCGATAGTTCGAACGATAGTTGGCGGTAACAACCACTTATTTTGAAACAAGCCCATGTTCTTTACTATATCTCTAAAATGGTACATAAAAGATTCATGAAATTGATTATATATACCGCTATATACCTTTAGTATACCTTGAACTCAATTTCTCAGTCAAAATATCCCGAGATCCGAAAAAACAACTAAAAGTATGGACTAGATCTGCAAAAACATCGAAAATTAACCCTGGGTAGACATTGCTATTTAAAAATTAACGTCTAATGGTCTTTTAAAGACATAATCTTCCACTCTCTCCCCTTCAGTCTACATTTTAAGCGAAATCTAGTTTAATACCATTACAATGAAAATAAATGTCGATTTAATTTCTTTTTATTATAATCTTTTAATTAAAAAGAAAACATCGCCAGTCTCCATCCCTGTCGATACTTTCCGTTGGCGCGAGAGTTAAATGTCAAAATTCTACAAAATCTATAATAATAATAATGTGCTAAAATTATTTCGCTGAAATAACGTCTAAAAACGTGAGTAACATAATGGTAAACATGTACGTCACACAAACCACACACACGTACGGGAAATGTAGCATGAATGAAGAGCTAAATGCCGCCAGTGTCCGTTTTAGTTTTAGTTTCTTTCGGATTTTACTGGTGCAAAGTAGCGTTGACTGCAAGCGGAAACGGAGTGTCGTGTCGTCGTCGTCGTCGTCGCCAGTGCGTGGTGTTGCTGTAGTTGTTGTGTTGTGTAGTGTGGTGTGGCGGGGCAGGAAGGCCCTAAATCACGTGTACAATAAAAGGAACCTCGTACTGCCAGCATTTGTTTGCTACTTGCCGTGCGGGCATACGACACAAGCGCCAGGCGTTGACGTACCCGGGAGTTGGTCGCGTCGCCGTAATCCATCCCAATACTTGGTAGTAATACCCACCAGTAGTTTCGCTTGCGTGCATGCATAAATCTGTTGTTTGTTTTAATCAATATCGGAGCAGACGGTCATTTCGATTTTAATTGTTTCCAAGTAAAAACTAGGCCCAACCAACTAGAACTAGAACTAGAAGAAGCTAACACACAAGTCCAAGTAACAGTAACAGGGTCTGGTCGAGCCTCAAACGGTGAGTCAGGTGAGAGCGAGAAGCGCTTTGCTTTATAAATAGAGAGACCCCGCCGTAATAGCTGGGCAATATGCATGCCATGCCGCCGCCGCACAACAATTTCTTATCAATTGCAAAAACAGAAAAGCTGCAAAATAAAAAAAGGGCAACGCAACTAAAATAATAGTGCTATAAATACCGCTATGTGAGCCGCAAGTTTGAATGAGCGAAAGAGCGAGTGTGTGCGGTCAACCCAAAAAGGCAGGCGGCTGACAAGTACAGGGTGGCGTCGGCACCACCCCAGACACGGACACCGAGACACTCTTACGCCTCGTAGTTGGATGGCTGCGGAGTGCCTTTCGTGCATTTCGTGTAATAAATTGCTATTTTCCTTCGGCGCCACAAACGAAAATCGTGGTTACATTGTGCCAAATTAATACCTGTTGGCTGTGTGGCGGTGCGGCGTCCCCCCTTTTTATTTTTATGCCTTTTTATGCCAAACAAATTATGTGATACGATTGGATCGACTTTGAGAGTACTTCGTGAGGAATTTTTGCGTATTAAAATGGGATCCTAAAGCCCGCTTTTAAATGTTTCACTTTATCTGGCATGATTATAACTTATAATGTTTTAGCCAGATTAAAGTTTAGTATATTCCTCGATAAGGCGACGTTCGTGCACAATAATTAAATTAATAGATTAAGATAGTCGAATGGTTTTTATTGGAGCGGATTAAAGTAGTTTTAAGCCCCTTGCGTACAGGTTGTAGCAGCTTAAAGTGGAATTAAGAGCTTGACTGAAATTAAAGGTTCCATCAGAATGGTAGGAGTAATCCAAAACACCGCTGTATTATAGTTTACCAAAGGTAAAAAATACTCTGACTAGAATTTAGTTCTTCCCATAATACACTCCTCCATTGGTAACTGGGTAACTGGGTAACAAAAAAAACCCAGCAAAGGCGTCACCAGAGTCGACGCCAAATAATAATTTTGTTGTCGCCGTTTTCACATACAACATTTCGGTTTCTCATTTTACTTCCGCCCTATAGAGAGGGTAGGGTCTTCCCCCGACCGACGCCCACTCCTCCCTCCTAGCACTTGGCATTTATTTTGTGAAATTAGAATCAGCGCTCTACTGGTGTTTCTTCATGCCTTCTTTTGTTTACCCTGCGCTCTCTGTTGCACGTCAAAAGGCAATGTTTGCCTATGGCCCCACAGGGCTTCAGTCACTACCCAGATTATAGAGCTTTGCTTTTCATGTCCTTCGTGTCTCCGTTTTCTCTCGGGGGATTTAAGTAATATTTGTGAACGGCCCACGCGTGTGCCATCGCCAGTCTGTCAATTCCACGTGAAGTTTCTTACACTCGGAGAGGGTCGCATAAGGTCAGTAGCAGCTGGTGGGCTGCTTTATCAATAAGTTGTTGCCAGTTTTGATTAATGGGTTTTTTTTCGTTCATTCTTTGTGTGGGACGCAAACGAGGGACACGACATTCCATTCCACTTCCTAATGGCCAGAGTTCGAACACACTTCAAGTATAATTTTCCCTTATAGATGTCCTGTTATAAATGACCTAATTAATGTAATTATATTTATTTTATGCATTTTGAATGAGCTTTTAATTAATTAAATATGTGCTATAATTTGGGTGTAGTTTGTGGAATTATTTGTGTCTTTTATAAGGTTCTATAGCTGTGCGGCTTTTATGGTTTGTTTTTTACAATCATAAACAGGAAATTATTGATAATTCCACTGATAAAGTTCGAGGAATTAGCTACCTCTACTGGTCACGATTAACTACAGTACAACTTCTGATATGTCTACAAAAATAACCACCTTTATTTACAGCACAAGGCTCTATTCGTTTTTATTTATTAAAGTCTAAATGGAAACTGGTTTACATTTCTGTTTATGCGCCATTTGTTACAGACAGAAAAACAACTCTTGGATAACATAAAGAATGTTATAACAAAGAAACAAATGGCCTGCCAAAAATACAATCCTTTCGGACCCAGAACCCAAACCTAATTCAACGGATAGGATAGATAGGGATAGATATAGAGATAGCGTTCACAACAATTTAAATACCAATTTGCCTAATTAAGGCACCTTTGGCGCCGCGCCTCTGCCACTGGCTGACAACTCATTCGAGTGGGTTCCATTCCCAATGGGACCTGCCGTAAGCCCAAAAATATTGCGTGACATGTCGCCCCATTCGGTGGCAGGTAGGTATAGGCAGCAGGGGTATTACTGTGCAGACGGTGTGGGATCTAGTGCAGTTGGAGGGACACCAACTAATGACATCAACGCCGCAATGTGCTGTCCAGAGGTCATTCGTTGACACCCTCTGAAGCGAAACACTGGCGCTCCTCCTGCAATAACAAAAGTTGTTGGAAACAATTTCAATGTACATATTTTGTATAATATCTTCGCCCAGCCGGTTAAATTACTTGCTTTATTTCCCATCCAAATCATAAGTAATGCATGGTGGAAAAAGGACTTCGGCAGGATCCATCTGTTGGGCTTCCCAAGCCCCATGGCCTGACATTGAATCCAAACACCACGTTAGTCAGGGACAGTCCTCAAGGCCCTCAAGTTGTTTCGTTTCGTTTCATTTCGGTCATCAAGCTCCGCAGTTAAGCAACAAATTTTTGTTCTTTCATCAACAGACCATGGCGGGTAAGAGCGACAAGGAAATTCTGGCCAACTCCATGTACGAGGATGATCCCAATGGCAATTCAGCGCCAGCCACAACCAAGGACCAAGAATCGCATCAGAGGCAGGAGGTACTCAAAGCGACCAATGTGGCGCCAACTCCACGTTGGGGACCACAGAACAAGGGCGCCCAGGAGCTGGCCTCTTTGTACAGTCCAGGTGAGAATGGATATATGAAGCTGTAAGCAAATACAGATTGAATCAAATTTTGCTTACCTTAGGAAAGCGAGCACAGGAAATCATTTGCGTGTACACCTGCATTGGCCTCATGATCATCAATCTGATACTGATTGTGCGACACATGCGACTGGAGAGGATTAGTGTGGCCATTGTGTCCGCATTGTGTGGCATCATAACGGCAGACTTTGCCTCTGGCTTGGTACACTGGGCAGCAGATACCTGGGGCTCTGTGGATTTGCCACTGATTGGCCGGGTATGCTGGCTGTTGTTGCTTTTTATTTTTATTTTATTTATTTATTTTATTTTATTATTTGTCAGAATTTCCTGCGTCCGTTTCGCGAACATCATCTGGATCCCACATCCATAACGCGACACGATTTCATTGAAACGAATGGCGACAACTTTATGGTTGGAATACCCATCCTTGGATATTTGGCGCACTATTTCTACATTCGATCGCCCAGCGAGATTCAGTTAAATTTTGGCTGGATAGCCTATGTATTCCTATGCTCCATATTTGTGGCCATGACCAATCAGGCGAGGATTCATCTATATATATATTATTTGCATTGTGGACAATAATTCGAATTTAATGATTTTGTAGATACACAAGTGGTCGCATACTTACTGGGGTCTGCCCCGATGGGTGCTGTTACTGCAAAGCTGTCACATTATTCTGCCAAGGAAGCATCATCGCATCCACCATGTGGCACCGCATGAGACGTACTTTTGTATAACCACAGGCTGGTTGAATTGGCCGCTGGAACGTATAAGGTTTGGGTGCACTACACCATTCCATTTACTTTCGTGTGTGAATACATATTTATGCTCACATTTTCAGATTCTGGTCTACTTTTGAGCTTGTTATTGAGCATTTTACGGGCCTTAAGCCACGCGATGATGATTTGAAATGGGCCAAGAAACTCACATAGGGCTTGGCTTGGCTTTGCTGCCCTGCCCCACAACGACTGTATATATATATATAGGAAATCCTGGACCAAAAGCAGCCTTATTTATATATCTGACAAAATGTTATTTTGCACAACAAAAGTAGCTTTAAATGTATGTTAAGTTAACTGAACAGAACGCAGTTTTATTAGTTTTATTAGCATACGAGAAATGTTTGTTACCAACATGAAATAGTTGAGAAGCCTTGGACAGGACAACACGTTGCAGTAGACACTAGAGAGCGCATATAAAGAACCACATTCACTGATCTCTTCTAAGAGTGAGAGCCTTACTATATAACGAGCTAAAAGAAACGCTTGGTAATAAATATATAAAAAAACATTTTGATAACTTTACAAGAAAGACAACAAAGTACATAAAACATAATAACACTTATGGATAAGCTTACACACACAGATCAAATGATTTTTATACCCAGATTCTAAATGAAAGACATTCTCAATACATTTCATCATTGCCTGCACACATACATACGTAGTTACATACATATATACAAAAGATGATATATTATATACAAATTGTTACGATTATACGATTAGGCGCTGTATGCAATCAAGAATGTGACTTACAAAACGATTTTTACTCGTCTAAGAGGCATACACAAATGTTTTGGCATAAGCTACTATAAAATAATAACAATAACATATTTTTTTTAGTATGCACTCTTTTAGTGGCATGTATTAACTTTAGTATAATCTGAAAATGATGAATTTCTTTTTTAATATACATTAATTTGTTACCAAAAAAGAGCCAGCTATTCGCATCTCTCTAGTCGCTTAGGAAAATTGTTTTGTACACTGTTAAGGAGAAGGAGGCAGAGTCTTCGTCGTTGTTGTTGTTTTGTGAAGCGTGTCAGCAGCAATTGCTTATATCATTTAGCACACTAAATTCTAAGAGAGCAATATTAATTGTGATGCAAGTAAAATAAATTATGATCCTAATTCAACTAGAATTTACTCAACTCTTTATTGAATTGAATTGGTATTTGAAGCTTGTGGAAAATATATATTGTTATATTTAAACACAATCGGAGGTGAGCGCGTCTATAAATGTCTCTCCCATTTTTAATACATTTTTAAGACATTGTCTTAGAAATCTACACATAAATCTGTGCCTAAAGTCCATAGATTTCCATTATTTTTTATTTTTTAGATCACACTTATTTATGGCATAACGATAATCAATTTTAATTTCTAGTTCACAATTTGTTTTCTGGCAGATATGTTCCAGCTAAGTTAAAAAGTCAACGTTTTGCAAATCCCCTTTGGTAACAAGCTGGAAATTTGGTAACTTCTTTGACGCTGTGACGGCAGCAGATGGATAAAAAAAGTCACGCATGCCGGGTTTCCCTGGCTAAGATCATTCAAATGAAACATAAATTAAAATTAAACACGTTTATCTCTCGAACATCGATTGGGATAGTTTTGATCACCTTATTCACTATTAATATCGGGATCGCAATTAACTGTTTTCTTTCTTTTTAAAACTGGAGGAATTTTGCAAGCAAAGTTGCCAGGTACAAAACTCTGATACGACTTAAAAAAGGCAACGTTTCAGGAATCTGACCTGGTAACAAACTGAAAATGTTAATTTTAATCTTACATGACCTTCTTTGTCGCATCTTGCTGTATGGTAAGCAAGAGCTTTATGAATTAGAATATATGTATCATAAATACCTTGACTACCCAATAGCATGAATGTGATATAAGCAGGGGAAATACACAAACCTTCTTTAGTACGATACAAATATCTAGCCTGTCAAAACAGTACAGGGATGTAAAGCGATCAAATACATAAAAAAAAATTACGAATTGTGTATGTATCACCTTATCAATAGTATTCACTTATATAGGTATTTTTCATGAAAAGTTGAAAGAAGTCATTCAAAGTCATGAAACTGGGGAAATTGGGAATTCGTCGATTAGTCATATCCTGAAGTAAGACTCGCAAGGCCGGCATGAGAATAAATATATTATACATTACTTCCTTGGGGGCCTAAATTCATGAATATGAAATAGAAAATAAAATTGAACCACACATCGAATGAGTTGCATTGTTTTGAACACATTATTCCCCATTAATTTCGGGAGCACAATTAATTATTTTCTTACTTCTTTAAACGGAGGAATCTGTTTAAGCAAAGTTGCCAGGTCAGAACTGTGATACGAGTTAAAAGGGTCTACGTTTCACAAATCTGACCTAGTAGCAAACTTAAAACTGGGGATTACTTAATTGGGAGTTAGTCGATTAGTCACATCTTGAAGTAAGACACACAAAGCATGCATGAGAATAAAAATATCATACATTCCTTGGGTGCCGAAGGTCAAGATTATGAAATAGAAATCAACATTGAACCCGAATCGAATACGATACAGCTACATTTATTATTATTATTTTCTTAATTTTATAAACTGAGGTATTTTTCAAGTAAAGTTGCCAGGTACAGATCATGATACGAAATAAAAAAGGCAACGTACGTTTCAGAAATCTGACCTGGTAACAAACTTAAAATTTGGGCGTTAGATCGCATTCATTGTTCAATGTCGCCTGCTCACATGTTTGCTGTATGGCATACAAGAGCTTTATGATTTGGAAAATAACATAAATCCTCTGTTTGCCATAAAGCACGAATATGAAAAATATGCACAAGCTTTCTTCCTTCAAAAAAGTAAAGGTATATAGAATGGAACCATTTCGAAATCAAGATTTATTTATATATTTCTTTAACCGCAGGTTTTGTCCAACGTAAAAATCCACTCCTCTAGCAAACTTTTAACTTGGCGATTACTCACATCTTGATCTAAGACACACAAAGGATGGATGATCTAGAATATATCACACATCCCTTGGGTGACTAAAGTCATGAATGTGAATTATAAATTGATGGGTTTCAGTTTGAATTAGTCATTCTTTGTGGAGTAATCCCATCTTGCTTTGAAGCCAACAACAGCATTATGAACTACAAAATATCACAATATACCCCTGCTGGCCACATAGCACGAATGTGAATAAGATAAGATAAATTTTCAATATTTTTTGGGCAAAGGTACCACAGATCCAGAAACCAAGTACGTATCAAAAATAGGCAATGTATTTGGGATCTGAGTTGTGCTAACAAACTTGAAAACTGATTATAATTTTCAAATTAAAATTTATTTTCTGGCAGGTATGTTCCAGCTAAGTTGCCAAAGGGGAAGTGCAATTCGAGTTAAAAAAGGCAACGATTTGCAAATCCCCTTTGGTAACAAGCTCTGGAAATTTGGTAACTTCTTTGACGATTACTCACCTTGATCTTAATCAGAAAAAGGCTGCAGATGGATAAAAAAAAAGGTCACACATGCCGGGTTTCCCTGGCTAAGATCATTCAAATAAAATATAAATTAAAATTAAACACGTTTATCACTCGAACATCGATTGGGATGGTTTTGATCACCTTATTCACTATTAATATCGGGATCGCAATTAACTGTTTTCTTTCTTTTTAAAACTGGAGGAATTTTTCAAGCAAAGTTTCCATGTACAAAACTCTGATACGACTTAAAAATGGAACGTTTCACGAATCTGACCTGGTAACAAGCAAATCAAATTGAACCACACATCGAATGAGTTGCATTGTTTTGAACACATTATTCCCCATTCATTTCGGGAGCACAATTAATTATTTTCTTACTTCTTTAAACGGAGGAATCTGTTTAAGCAAAGTTGCCAGGTCAGAACTGTGATACGAGTTAAAAGGGGCTACGTTTCACAAATCTGACCTAGTAGCAAACTTAAAACTGGGGATTACTTAATTGGGAGTTAGTCGATTAGTCACATCTTGAAGTACGAAACACAAAGCATGCACGAGAATAAAAATATCATACATTCCTTGTGTGCCGAAGGTCAAGATTATGAAATAGAAATCAACATTGAACCCGAATCGAATACGATACAGCTACATTTATTATTATTATTTTCTTAATTTTATAAACTGAGGTATTTTTCAAGTAAAGTTGCCAGGTACAGATCATGATACGAAATAAAAAAGGCAACGTACGTTTCAGAAATCTGACCTGGTAACAAACTTAAAATTTGGGCGTTAGATCGCATTCATTGTTCTTTGTCTCCTGCTCACATGTTTGCTGTATGGCATACAAGAGCTTTATGATTTGGAAAATAACATAAATCCTCTGTTTGCCATAAAGCACGAATATGAAAAATATGCAAAACTTTCTTCCTAGGATCTGAGTTGTGCTTACAAACTTGAAAGCTGAATCGAATCTGGTACTCAGATCTATCACTTATAATTTTCAAAATAAAATTTATTTTCTGGTAGAGATGTTCCAGCCAAGTGGCCAAAGGGGAAGTACAATTCGAGTTAAAAAAGGCAACGTTTTGCAAATCTCCTTTGGTTACAAGCTGGAAATTTGGTAATTTCTTTGACGATTACTCACCTTGACCTTAGTCAGGAAAAGGCTGCAGATGGATACAAAAAGTCACACATGCAGGGTTTCCCTGGCTAAGGTCAACCAAATGAAATTTAAATTAAACTCCCGAAAATATATTGGGATAGTTTTGATCACCTAGTTCACTATTAATTTCGGGAGCACTAGTAATTAATTTCCGTGTTATTTTTCAAGCAAAGTTGCCAGGTAAAACCTGCACTACGAGTTAAAAAAGGCAACGTTTCGCAAATCTGACCTGTTAACAAACTGAAACTGCGGATTTAAATCGTTAATAAACCTATTTGGCGACTGCTCCACCTGGCTGTTTGGTAGACAATAGCTTTATGAATTTAACAATAAAATAAATCATTTGAACACCAAATAGCATGCATGTGAATTTGGTTTGGGAAAGGGAAAATTATTTCTTTAACATGAAAACACTGTTGTTTTTTTAAATGTTCTTCAAATATAGGTACGAGTTTTTTCCAAGCTAAGTTTCCAGGTAAAACCTGCGATACGAGTTAAAAAAGGCAACGTTTCGCAAATCTGACCTGGTAACAAGCGGAAAATGTAGGTTAAGTCCGTATTCACTCTTACTTTAAAGTTGAAGGCTTACTTCTTTATTATTGAAAAATCACACCAAGTCTTTTTCGTTTACATCACGACTCCATAGTTTCTTGATATAAGGCAAACAAGACTGTGAGAATAGAAGTATCGCACAGCCAAGGTTGCCTTAAAGCAGGAATATGAATTAAAATTCAACACTGTCGTCCGACCACTAACAAATTTATATTATTATTAATTAACACATTTTTAAACGGATTAAAAAAACAACGTTTCAAAAATCCAAACTGGTAACAAACTAAAAAAGGTGTGCTCTGATTTTAATTAATTTCCTGTAAGGAACTCACGTGCATTTTGCTCTGCAATCAACAGGGGAATTATGAATTAGAAAATATCATAAAGACCCTGCAGGCTCCAAAGCACAATCGTGAATTAGATAACAAATTGTATTGATATTCTTAACAAATCACTTTTTATTTTTTTAGTGGGTGCTTTTTTTGAGCAAAGTTACCACAGCACAAAAACTAGGTACGTACGTTTTCAAATTACAATTTATTTTCTGGCAGAGATGTTCCAACAAAGTTGCCAAAGAGCAAGTGCAATTCGAGTTAAAAAAGGCAACGATTTGCAAATCCCCTTTGGTAACAAGCTGGAAAATTGGTAACTTCTTTGACGATTACTCACCTTGATCTTAGTCAGGAAAAGGCTGCAGATGGATAAAAAAAGTCACACATGCAGGGTTTCCCTGGCTAAGGTCAACCAAATGAAATTTAAATTAAACTCCCGATAATATATTGGGATAGTTTTGATCACCTTAATCACTATTAATTTCGGGAGCGATAGTAATTAATTTCCGTGTTATTTTTCCAAGCAAAGTTTCCAGGTAAAACCTGCGATACGAGTTAAAAAAGGCAACGTTTCGCAAATCTAACCTGGTAACAAGCGGAAAATGTAGGTTTAAGTCCGTATTCACTCTTACTTTAAAGTTCAAGGCTTAAATTATTTTCTTACTTCTTTAAACGGAGGAATCTGTGGGCGGTAAAAGGGTCCGCCACAAGGGGGGGGTTAGCGTAGCACACTGGAGCCACAAAGCATGCATGAGAATAAAAATATCATACATTCCTTGTGTGCCGAAGGTCAAGATTATGAAATAGAAATCAACATTGAACCCGAATCGAATACGATACAGCTACATTTATTATTATTTTCTTAATTTTATAAACTGAGGTATTTTTCAAGTAAAGTTGCCAGGTACAGATCATGATACGAAATAAAAAGGCAACGCACGTTTCAGAAATCTGACCTGGTAACAAACTTAAAATTTGGGCGTTAGATCGCATTCATTGTACTTTGTCGCCTGCTCACATGTTTGCTGTATGGCATACAAGAGCTTTATGATTTGGAAAATAACATAAATCCTCTGTTTGCCATAAAGCACGAATATGAAAAATATGCACAAACTTTCTTCCTTCAAAAATGTAAAGGTATATAGAATGGAACCATTTCGAAATCAAGATTTATTTATATATTTCTTTAACCGCAGGTTTTGTCCAACGTAAAAATCCACTCCTCCAGCAAACTTTTAACTTGGCGATTACTCACATCTTGATCTAAGACACACAAAGGATGGATGATCTAGAATATATCACACATCCCTTGGGTGACTAAAGTCATGAATGTGAATTATAAATTGATGGGTTTCAGTTTGAGTTAGTCATTCTTTGTGGAGTACTCCCATCTTGTTTTGAAGCCAACAACAGCATTATGAACTACAAAATATCACAATATACCCCTGCTGGCCACATAGCACGAATGTGAATAAGATAAGATAAATTTTCAATATTTTTTGGGCAAAGGTACCACAGATCCAGAAACCAAGTACGTATCAAAAATAGGCAATGTATTTGGGATCTGAGTTGTGCTAACAAACTTGAAAACTGATTATAATTTTCAAATTAAAATTTATTTTCTGGTAGAGATGTTCCAGCTAAGTTGCCAAAGGGGAAGTGCAATTCGAGTTAAAAAAGGCAACGATTTGCAAATCCCCTTTGGTAACAAGCTCTGGAAATTTGGTAACTTCTTTCACGGTTACTCACCTTGATCTTAATCAGAAAAAGGCTGCAGATGGATAAAAAAAAGGTCACACATGCCGGGTTTCCCTGGCTAAGATCATTCAAATAAAATATAAATTAAAATTAAACACGTTTATCACTCGAACATCGATTGGGATGGTTTTGATCACCTTATTCACTATTAGTATAGGGATCGCAATTAACTGTTTTCTTTCTTTTTAAAACTGGAGGAATTTTTCAAGCAAAGTTTCCATGTACAAAACTCTGATACGACTTAAAAATGGAACGTTTCACGAATCTGACCAGGTAACAAGCAAATAAAATTGAACCACACATCGAATGAGTTGCATTGTTTTGAACACATTATTCCCCATTCATTTCGGGAGCACAATTAATTATTTTCTTACTTCTTTAAACGGAGGAATCTGTTTAAGCAAAGTTGCCAGGTCAGAACTGTGATACGAGTTAAAAGGGTTTACGTTTCACACATCTGACCTAGTAGCAAACTTAAAACTGGGGATAACTTAATTGGGAGTTAGTCGATTAGTCACATCTTGAAGTACGACACACAAAGCATGCATGAGAATAAAAATATCATACATTCCTTGTGTGCCGAAGGTCAAGATTATGCAATAGAAATCAACATTGAACCCGAATCGAATACGATACAGCTACATTTATTATTATTATTTTCTTAATTTTATAAACTGAGGTATATTTCAAGTAAAGTTGCCAGGTACAGATCATGATACGAAATAAAAAAGGCAACGTACGTTTCAGAAATCTGACCTGCTAACAAACTTAAAATTTGGGCGTTAGATCGCATTCATTGTTCTTTGTCTCCTGCTCACATGTTTGCTGTATGGCATACAAGAGCTTTATGATTTGGAAAATAACATAAATCCTCTGTTTGCCATAAAGCACGAATATGAAAATATGCAAAAACTTTCTTCCTAGGATCTGAGTTGTGCTTACAAACTTGAAAGCTGAATCGAATCTGGTACTCAGATCTATCACTTATAATTTTCAAAATAAAATTTATTTTCTGGTAGAGATGTTCCAGCCAAGTGGCCAAAGGGGAAGTACAATTCGAGTTAAAAAAGGCAACGTTTTGCAAATCTCCTTTGGTTACAAGCTGGAAATTTGGTAACTTCTTTGACGATTACTCACATTGACCTTAGTCAGGAAAAGGCTGCAGATGGATACAAAAAGTCACACATGCAGGGTTTCCCTGGCTAAGGTCAACCAAATGAAATTTAAATTAAACTCCCGAAAATAGATTGGGATAGTTTTGATCACCTTATTCACTATTCATTTCGGGAGCACTAGTAATTAATTTCCGTGCTAAAGACCGTCGCTCGAATTAAAAAATGCAACTTTTCACAAATCTGACCTGGCAACAAACTGAAACTGTGAGTTTAAAACTTTTTTGACGACTGCTCACACCTGGCTGTTTGGTAGACAATAGCTTTATGAATTGAACAATAAAATAAATCATTTGAACACCAAATAGCATGCATGTGAATTTGGTTTGGGAAAGGGAAAATTATTTCTTTAACATGAAAACACTGTTGTTTTTTTAAATGTTCTTCAAATATAGGTACGAGTTTTTTCCAAGCTAAGTTTCCAGGTAAAACCTGCGATACGAGTTAAAAAAGGCAACGTTTCGCAAATCTGACCTGGTAACAAGCGGAAAATGTAGGTTAAGTCCGTATTCACTCTTACTTTAAAGTTGAAGGCTTACTTCTTTATTATTGAAAAATCACACCAAGTCTTTTTCGTTTACATCACGACTCCATAGTTTCTTGATATAAGGCAAACAAGACTGTGAGAATAGAAGTATCGCACAGCCAAGGTTGCCTTAAAGCAGGAATATGAATTAAAATTCAACACTGTCGTCCGACCACTAACAAATTTATATTATTATTAATTTACACATTTTTAAACGGATTAAAAAAACAACGTTTCAAAAATCCAAACTGGTAACAAACTAAAAAAGGTGTGCTTTAATTTTAATTAATTTCCTGTAAAGAACTCACGTGCATTTTGCTCTGCAATCAACAGGGGAATTATGAATTAGAAAATATCATAAAGACCCTGCAGGCTCCAAAGCACAACCGTAAATTAGATAACAAATTGTATTGATATTCTTAACAAATCACTTTTTATTTTTTTAGTGGGTGCTTTTTTTGAGCAAAGTTACCACAGCACAAAAACTAGGTACGTACGTTTTCAAATTACAATTTATTTTCTGGCAGAGATGTTCCAACAAAGTTGCCAAAGAGCAAGTGCAATTCGAGTTAAAAAAGGCAACGATTTGCAAATCCCCTTTGGTAACAAGCTGGAAAATTGATAACTTCTTTGACGATTACTCACCTTGATCTTAGTCAGGAAAAGGCTGCAGATGGATAAAAAAAGTCACACATGCAGGGTTTCCCTGGCTAAGGTCAACCAAATGAAATTTAAATTAAACTCCCGATAATAGATTGGGATAGTTTTGATCACCTTAATCACTATTAATTTCGGGAGCGATAGTAATTAATTTCCGTGTTATTTTTCCAAGCAAAGTTTCCAGGTAAAACCTGCGATACGAGTTAAAAAGGCAACGTTTCGCAAATCTAACCTGGTAACAAGCGGAAAATGTAGGTTTAAGTCCGTATTCACTCTTACTTTAAAGTTTAAGGCTTAAATTATTTTCTTACTTCTTTAAACGGAGGAATCTGAAGCAAATGCAGGTAGAATTGATAAAAGGGTAGTCATACAAACAAAGAGAGAAAAATACACTTCCTTGTGTGCCGAAGGTCAAGATTATGAAATAGAAATCAACATTGAACCCGAATCGAATACGATACAGCTACATTTATTATTATTTTCTTAATTTTATAAACTGAGGTATTTTTCAAGTAAAGTTGCCAGGTACAGATCATGATACGAAATAAAAAAGGCAACGTACGTTTCAGAAATCTGACCTGGTAACAAACTTAAAATTTGGGCGTTAGATCGCATTCATTGTTCTTTGTCGCCTGCTCACATGTTTGCTGTATGGCATACAAGAGCTTTATGATTTGGAAAATAACATAAATCCTCTGTTTGCCATAAAGCACGATATGAAAAATATGCACAAACTTTCTTCCTAGGATCTGAGTTGTGCTAACAAACTTGAAAGCTGAATCGAATCTGGTACTCAGATCTATCACTTATAATTTTCAAAATAAAATTTATTTTCTGGCAGAGATGTTCCAGCTAAGTTGCCAAAGGGGAAGTGCAACTCGAGTTAAAAAAGGCAACGATTTGCAAATCCCCTTTGGTACTTTTTAAAACTGGAGGAATTTTTCAAGCAAAGTTTCCAGGTTAAAACTCTGATACGACTTAAAAATGGAACGTTTCACGAATCTGACCTGGTAACAAACTGAAAATGTTGGCTTTAATTAATCATTCTTTGTGGTGGACTCACATCTATCTTGCTCTGCAGCAAACAGGGCTATAGCTGCATAGCACGACCATGAATTAGATGATAAAAACTTTGACTTTAGAGCTCTTGTAGGCGGGTCGACGGTGCCACTATTTTTCATCACTTTTCATATTTTTGCTGGAAAGTTTACGCTAAAGGGTATCAGAAAAGGGCAAACCGCCATGTTGTTTTAGCACAAATAAACAGATAGCGCACGCGCAGAGTTGAAGAAACAATAATATAATAATAAATAAAAAAAATAAAAAATAAGTCTCCCATTTAATCCGCTTGGGTTTAAGTAATCCCTATGGTTATTTTCATAGTTTCGCACACATTACTGATTTTTTTTAGTACCTCTTTTGTGTTTTGATAATATTTCCATGCAAAGAAAAAAACACGCCCAAATCTACAATTTTGATGTGTTCAAATAATAATTACTCGCACAATGTTCATAATATTATAGACTTTGTAAATCAAATCGGTATTCGATTGCTTTTTCAATGCAGAATGTGCATTAAATGAAATTGGTTGCTTTTGGTCACAAGCCAAGGATGTGGTGAACGGTTCTAACCTCCCATCAAACTTTAAATCTACTCATTATTTAGTAATCCTCACTGTAAATTGGCTGGTTTGTTATAAATTATGAACTTTTTAAGTACCTCTTTTGTATTTGGATAATATTTCAATAAATATATTATATTTTGTGTATTTTTAAATGAAATATATTCCCTTTCATCACACATACGCAGAGAATTAAGTGAAGCGCGCAAGCGCGTAGCTGAAGCCATTCTAATTTAATTTACACTATAAATTTTAGCAATTCCGTTAGTATTTGTATATTTCCTGCATATCTATGGTTTAAAATTTGATACTTACCATATATTCTGCATATATGTATGCAAGTATTTCATTGCAAATTTGCAATTTTCTTGCGATAAGCCAAAAACACGTCCGTGCTGTACGACCGCAAAAGAAGAAAAAGAACGAGTCCAGATGCCGGAAATGGATCTGAGCTGTCAAAGCCTGCCGCAGGGATTAGTGTTGCAAAGCTATGATTATTTGGCATACTAATCGCCATTTTAAATCGAATGATTTTCTATGAATTAAAGAATATATATTAATAATAATATTATTCGTTTATGGAGTAGAATATATTTTCACTAGCGCACGTTCGAACCATATTTAAGCAATTAATTAGTTAGGTTTTAGGGATGAAAAATTCGCCATTTTTGTTATCGACTTATCGTTGAAATCGGTTTAATTTAATTAGTTTAACTGATTAAACTATTAATTGATTTGATTAATAAATAGATTGTATCCTCCTGGCTGGATCTGCGACTCTTTTGGAATATTTTCTTTAGAACAATTTATACCACACTGTAATCGACCCTACGCTTGCACACACACACACACACACACACACATACATATATGTAAATCAAGTATTCATTTTATTAGTTTATAATTGTTAGTTTAGTTTTTAGTTTTGTGTTCGTACCCTTCCGTTTTTATTTTTATCAAAATGAGTCGCCTGATGACCAGCAAGCAGAAGCGTGAAGTCGCCGAACGCGAACGCAGGGAATGGAGCCGAATGGAGCAGGTGAAGAAACGTGAGAAGTTTGGCTACTATGGTAAGGATTATGCAGATATATCTCAACTTTTCGGATCCATTAACCACACACTGCCGATGCCAGGTCCCGCAAAATATCTGCGCAAAAAGACTGAACCTAAGCGCGTTAAAGAGCAGCACAACTTATCGGAGGATGAGGACGAGTTGGAGGAGATGCGGGACTTTATTGTCGAGGAAGAAGAGGAAATTAGCTCCAAGCTGGTGTCATCGCACATCCGGCGAATCTTTGGCTATGACAAGCGTCGCTTCTCGGACGAGACGGACATGGACTTGCGCCACATGGACGCCAACTTTGATCAAGTGCAGAAAGAGGAGCGCGCCAGCATGCGGCTGGGCAGAAAGGAGGATCGGGAGGATATGTGGCTGGAACGTGAGCAAAACAAGCGCAAAAAGATGAAGCTGTCCAGTGCCAAATAGAAACGATTGTATTGATCGGAACAGATTAAAGCTATGCGTGCGGTGTGGTGTGTGTCGTGTGCTTCAGGACGTTGGTCATTTCTTTCTTTCCTCCCTGTCCCTCCTTTTCTGCTCCTCCCGCTCCCGGGCATGTGTCCACTTCTCGATCTTACGCTGCGTGTGCTCCTCGTGCACTTTTTCCTCCCTCGCCCGCTTGGCCTTCTGGCGCCGCAACTCCGCCTCGCTGTGGACAAACAGGTGGCGACACTGGCGACGAAACCAACCCTTTACCGTTCTCTTATTCCTTTTCTGCTTTGGCGACTCCTTAGGAGATGGTGGCGCCTCCTCCGGTTGGCTTTGGGCTTTGGGCAGTTCTTCAATCTTCACAGAACGGCAGCTGGCATCGACCCACCGATAGAGGAAGATAAACGCACCAAAGACCACAAAATATGCCACAACTAGCAGCACCTTGTGCCACCAAAGAAAGACAGCGCCTTGCGGCGATCCAGCGCCTGTGGCAGCCACTTCTTTGGCCAGATCACGCTTCAGCTTGTGACAATCCAAGGCGGTCATGGCATGTATATCCGCTTTGTATATGGCGGGCGTTGCGTCATGCCACCAGGCTGATGCGGCCACTTCCCTGCTGAAGATCTCGCGACATTTCTTGTACACATCATCCATCCATTTCTGGCACTCGGGCCGATTAATATCAATCCTACAAATTGGATTCATAGTGCTACGGGCTTGGATTGAGGTGTTTAATGTATTGTAAGTACTTTTGAATGGTTTACAAAAACCTGCTGGGTTTCAGATGTGCAGGAAGAGGAGCAATGATTTTAGGGCATTAATATATTTATTAATCATTCTTATATTCATATTAATTCTAATTCAAACACCAACGGATACTCTGCTACCCTTATGGGGCACGGTGGCAACCTTGTGCTGGCTTTGGGATCACCTTGGAAACGGTCAACCCAAACAAATGCCAGTCCTTAGCTTTATTTTCATTCGAGGAGTGCCTTTTCAGCCGGAAATTTTAACAGCAAATGCAATCCCTGTATTGTATAATTGACAATAAAAATGAGTGCAGCACCCGTTGAAGCCAAGCCTGAATCCGAGGTAGTGCCAGCACCACCACCAACAGCCGCAGGCAGACCCAGGCCACCCACTTCGCAGCTCTTTTCGGTAAGCAAACGAAGCCCGAAAAAATCTCAACTGATTATATATATGTTCCCCTTCCGCATTGTAGCGCGGCAATCTGGTTAGCAGTCGAACAGGCGGCGGTGGGGATAAAACTGCGCTGGCCAGACCATCCACGGCGGTACGTGCCGTGGGCTATGCGGCCAACAGCAGTGGCTCCGCTGGCCAAAGATTCGATCAGTTCTTTCTGGAGAAGGCCAAACAGCAGACACTATCCTCGGCCAATGCAGCCGTCGATGCAGCCAAGGAAGTCAAGTAGGTTGATTTAGGCTGGTTTCTTGTATTGAATTTGAATTTGAATATTAATTTGCGTTTTAGTCCACAGATTAAGTACAAAAATCTAGAGGCAAAGATTGTGAAGCTACTGGAGGCATCGATTGTCCTGGCCTCGCACAGTGCCAGTGGCGACATCAATGCGGAGATTAAATCCGCTCTGGCGGATGCATTAAACAAGGCCAAGGAGGCCTTCTCCTTGGATCGAACACTGCATCGCTTTCGGGATCAGCAGGGCGAGAATGTGTATCACAATTTTGATTTGACTTATGCTGTAAGTTCTGGAAACTCTCCTTACTGCTGTCTGCTCTATATGCGTCCCTTTTTCAGGTATTTTTCAATCTGGCTGAGCAATACGAGCGCAGTGATATGCACATCGAGGCCCTCAACACGTACAGCATTATGACAAAGAACAAAATGTTTCCCCATGTCAATCAGCTGAAGCTGAATATGGGTAACATTTACTATAAGATGGGCATATATCCGAAGGCCATCAAAATGTATCGCATGGCCCTGGATTCGGTGCCCAAGAATCTGAATCAATTGCGTCTGAAGATCACCGAGAATATTGGCGTATTGTTTGTGCGCATGGGCTCCTATTCGGACGCTGCCTCCAGCTTTGAGTTCATCATGTCGGAGCGGGCGGACATCAAGAGTGGCATCCATCTGCTGCTCTGCTACTATGCCATGGGCGATGTCGAGAAGATCAAGAGCGCCTTTCGCAATCTGTGCGATGTCCAGGCCGTGGAGAGTGAAAGCGATCTGGAGAGTGAGAACAATATAATCAAGCTGCAGCAGCAGGCCGAACAGGCAGGCCAAGCCGCTGGTGTACAGGATCATCTACAAAAGTCCACAGATGGCGGGGCCAGTGGTGGTGCCGAAGTGGCCGTAATCGATGCCGAGGGTGGCAGCACCTACGAGAAGGTGCAGGAGTTCATTAATACCTCTGCCAAGGCAAAGAATCGTTCAGTTCTGCAGGCGCTCAAAACGGATGAGCTGGCTCAGTACACCAAACAAAAAAGGAATGCGGAAAAGCGTTCCATTACCATGATTGTGGATCTAATATCACCCATAATTGAGGAGAACTACAATGACGGTGAGTGTGGTCTAGGTCTGAGCCTAGTCTGTGTTTAGGTATCAAAACTCTTACATTTTCCAGGCTACAACTGGTGCATTGAGATCATCAAGACCTCGAATCTGTCCTGGCTGGCCAATGAGCTCGAACTAAACAAAGCTTTGGTTTACTTGCGGCAGAACGATGTGAATCAGGCCATTGAAACCCTGCAGATGTATGATCGCAAGAGCGAGGGATCCATGACAGCGAGTGCACTGACAAATCTGAGTTTCATTTACATAAGCGTAAGTTATGCCTATAATGATTTATAGTCTAAATAATCCCAATCGTTAAACCATAGTTGGGCAACCTGGATATGGCCTCGCATTGCCTGAATCAGCTGCAGGATATCGGAGCTCTGGAGACAAATGCCTTGGCGCTGATCAATGCTGGCATTGTGGATATGCAGAAGCAGAACCTAAGCGCCGCCAGGGAGCGCTTGGAGCGAGCCTTGCAGCTGCAACCCACAAGCTTTGAGGCCAACTATAATCTTGGTTTGGTGGCACTCGCACAGCAGGACTATCAGCAGGCGGAGGAGCAGTTTGAGCTGCTGAAAGCACAGCTAATGGTGCCCCATTCGGTGCAGCATAGCCATGTCTACTATCAGCTGGCAAAGTTGCAGGAACGTCGACTCAGCAATGGCTCGGGGCTAGTGGGGAGCGCCTTCAAGCCAACCGCAACGCCGGGAGCACTGCAGGCGTATCTGCAGGTGCTGGGCATATCCGCCGCCGACATCGATTCGCGTCTGTTTGAGAAGGTGGGCTCCATGTACGAGCAGATACAGGATCATCAGGAGGCCAATCAGTACTATAACGAGGCGTATCGCATCAATATGAGCGACATCAGCATTGCCAGCTCCATTGGCTCCTACTACATCAAGCTGCAGGCCACGGAGAAGGCGCTCTACTACTACGAGCGAGCGGTTCTCGCTGATCCCAATGACCCCAATCTCATGCTGCGGATTGCCAGCTGCTTCCGCAACTCTTATCTGCCGCCCAAGCAGTATCTGGGCATGTTCGAGAAGATCTATGCACGATTTCCGGATAACCTTACCTGTGTGCGTGCTCTGATGCAGGTGACCAAGAGCCTGGGTCTCACTGATCTCCATGAGCGGTATTCGCTGGACTATGCCCGACTCCACAAGCTGCAACAGGAGCGACAGAATGAGCAGCGATACCAGCAGCAGCGTCTATCATCGGCTACATCAGGCAGCAGCCGCATGAGGAGTAAGCAACTTGCTGGGATCTCTAGGAACCCTCCTTACCTGACAATCCTTTTTGCTTTTTCTAGCCATACGACCATCGAATGAGGAGCGTCTGCAGGAGAACAGCGATCTCTCTGGTACCATGGCATACAGACAAAGTTCTGCCACATTTGCAGGTGATTTAACCATTCGGAAATGTTATGTTTACTCCCTTTAATATATATTTTTGGCTTGGCAGTGCAACAATTCGATCCTTTGGGTCCACCAGCACAGCGTCCACGCACTGGCATGTATCGTGGCCAGCACAGCAAAGACGACTCCGATGATGATGCGGAAATGAATGCCGAAAGTTTGTTGCCCATTTAAATATCAAAATAAATACTTATATAACATATAGATTCCAATGTTGGTTTTAAATATTATTTTTATTTACGCTTTCAAGGCCAATAATACAATAAATCTGTGTGTTGTGTGTGTATTTTGATAATATTACGTTCAAAATTTAAAAATGATGTTCGTTCTAGTTGGAAATAGCTCGACCCCATAATCAACTATTAATTTCATCAGCCAATAGCGTTGAACCCCCCCTTTGCTCGTTTTCACCTTTTTTTTTTCGGAGTGTGACACACGCTAATTAATTTTACGTGATATATTGAGTAAAATGTGTGTGTGTGTGTGTGTGTGTGTGTGGTGTGCTTCTATTGCAAGTTTAAAATTTCAGGGGGAGGGTGGACAGACGGAGACGACAATTTATGGACACACATTACATGGGGGACAGACACAGATTTACACAGAGCTTCTTCCGATTGAATTCTTTTACATTTTTTCCCCTTTTCCTTGCCACTTTCATTCTCTTTTTGAGCGCGTTCTACGATTTAGACGAAAACAAATACAAAACTGAACAGAAATTTTCACGAAACAAGAAATGGATCATTCCTCCTCACATGCTCACAGACGACGGCTTCCAATTATCTTCTATCAAAATCAATCTTAATTTTCTCTCTGATTTCAAACACACACACCAAAACGCTTTGCTATCTCTCGTCCTCTTTTTGCTCTCTTTCGATCTCTGTTTCAATCCCATTCCAACGTGCCCTATTTGCTGGGGGTGCTATTCCTCCTACTCCCTACTTAGAAGCTCATGTAGCCGCTCGAGTTGGAGCGACGGCGTGCGCATAGATACGAGATGAGAACGACCAGAATTAAGGCGGCCAGGGCAATGCCAACAGCAATGGGCACCACATCCGAGGTCTCCGAGCTATCACAATCGTGTACGGTGGAGAAGCCGGCGGCATTTGCACCACGGAATGCCTCCACCTGCACGTTGCTAACGCTGAGCCATCCAATCTCTGGCTTCAAGTCCACAGTCTCGGTCAAGTTTAGCTTCTGAGGGCGTGTGCAGTGGTAGGACATCTTCTCGGGCGTCTTAAATTCATCACTGCCGCGATGAATCAGCTGAAGAGTTTGGTTCTCTGCAAAAACAAAAGGACTATAAACATGCATCTCTATACAGAATGGAGGACTGCCTACCCTTGGCATCGGGGAAGTCCTCGCTGAGCACAGACAAATGGATTTGGATGGCGGACAGCACAGTGGTTGCATTCTTGTTGTCAAACTGCATCACCATCGATTGGACAGAGGTTGCGGGTCCCCAGCTCAATTGAATACTTTGAATCGTCTGGCTGTCGCACACATGATCTCCAATGGTGGCATTCGAGGGTATGTTGTACAGGCCATGTGCCATCTTTCCCTCTGTTAAAAGAGAATGAGAAACCATTAGCAAGGCATAACTAGAAGACGGATTAAATGCTCACCCTTGGTCTCATAGGTAAAGTTCAGTTGGGCGGCCATGGTGAGCAGAATGCAGGTTGCATTCCATGTGCCGACCTTGGGCTCAGGATATGGTTGCGGTGCATGGGTAGTGGTTGGCACTGGCGCAGGTGTAGTGGTTGTCTTTGGTGGTTCAGTGCTGGTGCTGGTGCTAGTGCTGGTCGTCGTTGTTGTCGATGTGGAGCTGCTAGAGCTGCTGCTTGTCTTCTCAGTGGTCGTCGTCGAAGTTTTGGGTGCTGCTGTAGTGGTGGTTGTTGAGGTGGAGGTGCTGCTGCTGCTGCTTGGCTTCTCTGAAGTTGTTTCCAGAGTTTTTGGTGCCTCCTCGAAATTGGCATCCTTCAAACTAATAGAACTTTGCGAGTGAACTGTAGGAAATACAATAAGAGACGGTTGATATTAAAGTTCTTTGTCTACAAATTATCTTATCAGCATGTGTTGCCTGCTTTAATATTTAACTTGGCTATTGTTGTTGCTACAAAAGATCAGGAGAAGAGTGGCAGACAGGGACCGGCTTACATCAGTCGGTGCTTTGTTTCAGGTATTCTAAAGAGTATCTACAGTTCATTCAACTGTTCGTACCTGTGCACTGAAGAACTATAACAGTTCCTAGCTTTCCCCAAGAGTGCGCATACAATTGCTATGTGTTTAAGTTAATTCCGGGGGCCCACAGAGACGAGACGACCACCCAGCTCTTGATTATGAGGTTTTGCTGGGATTGCATCTTCTTTGTTGTTGTTTCGCTACGCCATTCAAGCCTTTACTGGATTGTCAACAGGGTGACTCACTTTTCGCTCGATGAATAATTCATTGAAGCTTTGGAGCAATAAAACTGATAACGAAAGTATCACGATTGGGCAGGTCGGGCGGTACGGGAAAAAATGCAAGCAACCCAATAGAGGGAAACAGGCAAATGTGGGGGGACACATTCGAGCGAAAAACTGTTGGATTAAATGAGTGCTCAGGCATGAACCGAAATTCCAAAGAATTTATCACAAATAAATGGGTGCATTTACATATTTTAAATAATATACATATGTACTGTTCTTCCTGTTTTGCGGCGACAGATAGCTGAAACCCTCCGAATGCAAGTCAACAATTTTATCTATACCCTTTCAGACTCTGCCCGTTGATCATTCCCTTGGCATCAGTCATGTGTTTTTGTAAAAACAATGGAGTGGAGTGTCGAACATCTAGTAGTAGTTGCTGGGTGGGGCATGATTCATCGCTGTCTTAATGGAATAATTGTTGTTCAAAAGGCAGTTTATTTCATTATATTTTAACGCAAATTTTGTTCTGTTCTGGTATCTGGCTTTGAACCCTGCGGCCACTCCCGTCCTTTCTGCGGTTACAGTCCTCCCCTCGCCCTTTTGGGGCCTGTTCTAGTTCAATGCCATTTTGTAATGCAGTCCAGAGAGATGACCTTTAAATGCAAGTTAAGCAAGCAAACAGAGAGACGGAAAGAAGACAGACAGACAAACAGACGGACGGACAGACCCAACACAGCCTGGCATGGGGCGTGTCGCGGCCCCAGACATGTAATACAGAGAAAAACGATGGGAAAATAAATCGCTTGTGGTAATAAGATTTATTTCGCAACGGCATGCAAGAAGAGAGTAAATGGGAAAGAATGCATACAAAACGAGTGTGGAGTGGACTAATTGGCGATATGTGAGGGCCTATAACTCGGAAATGTTATGTGGGATACAAGTCGGAAGCACGAAAAGTAAAACATAGAAAGTAAAACTAAGCTTCAATCTCATGCAAGGCAATCTGCAAGACACATTGACCGCAAAAGTGAGATTAGCGGCCAAACGAGGACTTCGAAGAGAGATAAATGAATCTTTTTAACACCTCCTAAATATCATTCCAGTTACGAATCAATGCGGAGCTATCCACAACTGGTTCCATATGCTTCTCTGGCTAGTTTTATTTGGAATACGTTTTGCACAATATGCAAAAGCGTAAACATATAGAAGAGGCCGGGACTGCAAACCTTATCAGCTCGAGACTCCGAGACGGTTGCATTCCGAGTTTTCCACGACAATTCGAAACTATTAAACAGATTTCTATGTGCCAACATAAGGCGGGGTGAATGGAATGCAAATATATATGAGGCAGAGCAGATTAGGAATGGAAAAGTCCGAGAATTGAGAAATAACAAAAACCACAGGAAATCCGAGACGAGAACCAATTGGTATTAGTGCTAGAAGGGAGTTTACGCGTAACCACTATCGCAAAACGCCCCCATATTGGCGGAAGCAAAGCAGGGCGTCGCGGCGATAAGGGAAGAACAATGAAGCAAAGTTAAGCAAATAAATAACAATTTAGTTGTTGCTGTGAATCAAATATAATTATATAGTGCACAATAGAGGGGGTGGGCAAGACGAGTGAAGAAAGAGCACAAGATGAGACGAGAAATTGAATATGCCTGCATCGCAAGAGAGAGGATAGAGAAGAGAGAAAGAGCGGGTGCAATGAAATTGCTTTATCTGGATGATATTTCTCTTGTTCCCTTGGATGCAGGTAGGCAGCCGGATAAGCGCGCAGTGGGAGGGGGGATGGGGGGGTGAAGACAGAGTTGACTGCATTCCCTCCTTTGGCTTGGAACGGTTCTAAGCCACCATTTTGTGGAGAGGAACCGTCTCCGAAGAACAAACTAAGGTCAGAGGAGCAAAAGAAAGAACTATGAGCAGAGGGGGAGAAAGAGGGGGAGGGTGACCAAATCGCTAATAAATCTAGATAATTCTAGCATTTGCAGTTTTTACATTGCACACTGAAACACACACGCAAACACACACGGTACAACACATTTTTTTGCCTAGTAAATCGCTTAATTATATTCCAGCGCTGTTTGTTTTTAACTCTTTCGCAGATAAAAGCAGCTACAACAACACACAAACAGCGGGTTACGTGCGCGTACAAGCGAGACAGCAAAACCAAAAAAAATATAAATAATTCGCGATGAATAAGCAAATTGAACAAAGGCTTCCAGTGCGACGCAGTTTTCTGGTGAGTGGGGTGTTAAGTTCACGTAGTTTTCTTTTTCAGACTCACCTGCGCTGCTCAGCAAAAGCAATGTTGTGCCTAGCAGCACCAATTTGTGGGCGAACATATTGTAACTTTCTCTGCTCTAGGGTTTTATGGTTAGATTTAAGTTTTAGCTCTGCTTTGCTCCTGCTCTTCTTTTTGGATGTCGAACGAATGGCACGATAATATAGTTGTTGTTTTGGATGTCAAATAGAGGTGTCAAAACATCCAGGGCACTATCGATACTATCGATATTTTGCTGCTAGCCTCTACTATCGATGGTGTTGAGACTATCATGATAGTATCGAGCTACAGTCGTTGCGCTTTTGATATGTTTGGATTGTTTGCTATAAAATACGAAGACACATTTGTAAACAAATCGACAGGTGGCATCTAAATTTTACAATGGACAAGTTCCTAAAAGGTTTCAATGGTTTTTTAATAATTATTAGAGCTATCACGATAGTATCGATTGTTTTTTTCAAAACATTCAACGTTGATATTCCTCGATTTTGATATTCCGTTTAATATTACTAGCTAGCTGGGATTCTCAGTCCTAAACAAATAATTTTATCCGATAAATACATAAATTTTCTGCAAGATTGGCAAGTTTTCACGACAAAAAATCGATATTAACATACCAAATGAAGTATCTGGTCATTGCAGATTCATCGTCGTGCGACCACTCAATTCGCTTTAGCGATAAAATAACAAAACAAAAAATATAATTACTAGCTAGTTGGCCCTCTCAGCCGTAAAAAATGTAAGTCTGTTTCGGAAGAAACCACTCTTCCTCGTCAGCGATCTTTACTTTTTCAATAAAGAAAAAGATGGTAAATCGGACAGCCTACATTACTGCAGGTGCTATCATAACTTATGAGTAAGTTTTTAAATTAAAGGGGTAACGCTTAGCATTTTTTAATTATTTTTTAATCACAGAAGCCATCGTTTATTATGCCTTTTATTTTTTTGGCATATGGACAATTCTTTTCAAAATATATATTTGCCCTTCCTTCATCCATTGTTCTTTCTTATTTTTCTCTTTTCTCTTTATGTCTAATTTTAAGTTTTTAGTGTTTGTCATTGAGCCATTGAGTTATAAGAAACAAAAACTTTTATCAAGTGCTCTAAGATTTGTTGTCTATGGGAAGAGCATGGATCGGAAGCCTTAAACAAATTTGCATCAGTCCTAATGCATTTTTCAACAATATTGTTTGAGCATGGAGTTTTACTGAAGATTTCTGAAAATATTCCAATGTGTTGTTCCATTGAATGTTCAAAAAGCGCTTCAGTTGGATTTATAATTTTTCCAATTTTTTGTACATCTGCAATCACTTTTCTTTGAGAGATAGTGCATTCAATATTTAGCTTGCACAGAACAATTCCTAAAGTGTTTCTCACATCAGAGCGCTCAGCAATTTTAACAATTGGTCGCCGTAATGTTTCTGTTTGAAAGAAAAGTAAGCATTCTCCCCGGCCCCGGCCGCCGTCGACGCCGTTCAGTTGAGCTAAATGAGCGGCGCGGCTAAATTATTGAGCACAAAATAAATATATATATCTTATTTTTAAATTGACCTGCCAAGCTACATATCATATATTGTTGGATTACATATCATTTTATTTTCATTTGTTTTTATTTTCTAGAGCGAACAAACTTTAAGGTAAATTTAAAATTACCCGCAAAGTCAGCCATTTATAAATGGCTCATTTTGAGCACTTTGCGTCCATCCTTTTTCCACCGAGTTGGCATCATCTCATCTGCCTATCTGGTCACACTCATTTTTCTGCAAACCGGCGCCGGTTTTTGTTTAGTGTTTACTTTTTCCAGAAGAGAATATGAATTCTGAAGATGAACCAGAACAACCAAAAGCCGACAGCCCTCCTCTACCTCCATGGGACGAGCGTCCATGGAACAAAGCCCTGCCCGTTACATTTAGAACATGGGTTGAAGTTTATGGCCATGCTTCCAGCATTTCCGCAAGTTCCAGCGAGGTAAAGTAACATGTAACATATATATTTTATTATATTATATATATATATATATATATATATATATATATATATTATATTTATATTTTCACTTATTTATATTTTCTAGAGCGAACCGGAATCCGGTTTCGTAAGATGCGAAAGATGCCGAAGAACTACAGTCATGGAAAAAATAATAGAAACGGCATGCGCATTCAAATTTGAAACCAAATATTTCATTTTTGGAGCAAATTGTTTGAATAAAAACAACTGTGCTTAGCTTCAGGATAATGGGTGTTTACTTTGGATTCTCTTTTGGGCTCCTTTCGTAAAAATTATAAGCTAGGTACACTAATTTGTAGGAAGATCACGTTTTTGTCTTGGAAAAAATAATAGAAACGCATTCCAATTTTGTTCTTATATTGTAATAAAACGGTTAAAATCGAATTATATAGGTAATATATTATCGCCAAAAGACAAAAGAAGATATGAAATACCTATTCCTAAGGATTCCGTTTTTGTTGTTGTTATTATTCGGTTCAGAATGGGTCTTGGAGTATATTGTAGGGATATTAAAAAAAAACATATCCTAAATCTAAAAACTGAAGGCCACACAAGGTCAGATGGTCACAAATATCTAAAATGGATTTTAAAAAAGTGTTTACTTCGATTTACTACACAAAATAACGAGACACACGCGTATGAAAGCCCGCAACATGGGTTCATTTCGACAGGCGCATTGTTCGAAAATCCAAAAAAAATCCCTTTCTCTCGTTGATAGATCTGAAAAATGATCTTAAAGAACGGGTTAGTAGTCGTACTATAAGGAATAGGCTGATTGACGTCAATTTAAAAGGTCATATAGCTCAAAAAATATAACACTTCTTTCCAAAAAAAGTTTAGAAACCGAGTAAATTTCGCGAAGGTGCATTTATGTCGTCCAAGTTACAAAAATGTGTTAAAGTCATATGAAACTAAGGTAAATGGGCTTATATTTGTTGGGGAACTTCATATTAGGCATCTTAATACTACTTCTCCAGACCCAGGTGTTCTGTTAAAGCGGGTATGCATGGTGGTGGGCACATAATGTTGTGGGGATGCTTTATCCATTCGATTATTGGTCCAATACTTTGGATATAGAAAAAAATGTGTGCCTCCGACTATGTAAATATACTCGACAGTATAATTCTGAGTAGGAAATACCATTAAAGTGGTAGTTCGATCAGGATAATGACCCGAATCACTCCTAAATGCTGACCAAGAAATGGTTCCTGGACAAAGAAGTTTCCCTGATGGATTGGCCTGATGGAATATCAGACCTTAATCCTATAGATCACCTTTAGGAGACTTAATGAAGGACTGGTGGCTAAAGGACCAAAATAGGAATGATTTTTGTCAAAATGTTAAGTCCGATTGGTTCCCATGGATCCACCATTTGTGACGAACTGGTGGATTCCATGGGTCGCAGATGGGTCGAAGTCACTAAAAATCACCTTGTCACTTCCAAATATGTAGCTATAAGTTAACCTACTAGCCTTTGAAGCTAAGAAACGGTTTTTCAAAGCTTTAAGTCGGCCGTTTCTATTATTTTTTCCAGGCCCTAAAAATGAAAAAATTTATTTTGCTACACTAATTTTATTTAAATTATTATTTTGTTATGTTTTGATACATAGCTGTATAGACTATCAATCAAAATTATTAAACTTACAAAATAAAAATTTTGACTGAAGAAATTTGAAAATGCGAAAAAAATTGTCGTTTCTATTATTTTTTCCATTACTGTATGTTGAAAAGATCTTTTACAGAGCACGAAAAATTTTCCTGTGAATTTGGGCAAAAGAAAAAAAACTTCGCATGTCCATAATGTTCATATAAGAGCCCTCATAGAGAAGATATGAGAAGGCATATCATGAATGTCCATGAATGGCACGACGAACCTATCGTAATCTCCGGGTCGGACTCGGAATCCAGCAGCAGCTCGGTCTCCAGCTCCGACAGCAGCGACGACGACGACGAAGTTTGTAAGTACGAACCGAACATTGTTCGAACAATGTTTTACTGATTCATTTTTCTATAGATCAAGATGTCAAGAAACTCTTTTGGCGCCGCATCAAAGCCCCTGGAGCCCCCAAACTGCCATTGGCTGGCTATGTGCTGTTCACGATCGAAAAATGCAAGGACGCCTGGCTGGCACGTGAGGCAACGTGAGGAATGGCAGCGGCTTTCAAAGGAGCGCAAGGCTCCCTACATGGAAGCGGCCGCCAAGGACAGAGCTGAGTAAGTGAAGTTAAGTTTACAGTGCAATAATATTATATTCTATTCCTTCCAATAGATACAAAAAGAAGATGTTCCGATTCTTCAGGAACAATCCACAAATTTTGAAAAAAAAGTTGGCAAAGCTGAAGATGCCAAAACGACCAAAAGAAAGGCCACAGCAACTAAGAGGCAAAACGAGCACACTTCCGACTCAGATGATGATGATTATGATGACATCCCAGATGACCCAGATGATGTCCCACCATCCAAGGTTATCCGCTTGGGTGCTGCTGGCAAAAATAAGGAGCCAGTCGCGGCTACAAGCAGACGTTTGTCCACTGAGAGTGTTCCTCCACTGCCTCTCAATACCTACTCAATACAATACCTACCTAGCGCCTACAAAAATATCATGGACTACGAAAGCGACCAAATATGCAAACAAATCCGTTCGCGACTGGCCAGGTCGATCATCAAGGGAAATGCTTCGAACAGCAAGGAAATGCTGGAAGAGTGCTTCCAGAAGGAGACGAAACTGATACAGGAGGAGTCGATTAAAATGAAATGTTTTCGCGTGCACGTGGAGGAACGCCTTCAGCTTGTCGACAAGCGTCCGTACGAGAAATACGAAAAATATTTCTGCAGATTAGATGATGCAGAGTAAATAAAATAGCATTACGTGTTCTGTTCTGCTATACTATATAATATACTACTACTATATACTATATTATTCCTAATTGCATTAAAATGTAATAAAAATAGCTATGCTATGTAAAATTATTTGAATTATATTATGTAAATTTCAGGCCATAGCGACGATGCAAAAGTTTCATTTGACTGTTTCGACTTTAAAGTATAATATAATTTCCCCTATACCAAAACCGGGAAATATCATACAACAACATATTTATTTATAAATAAAATAAATATAAAGGCAGTCTGTGTCGTGCCACAGAAAATGTAAGGTTAAATTGAATGCCGGTCAGCACTGAAAAATGTGTGCTCAGTCCTGAGGAAGTACTTCAGGTCCTTGTGCAGTGGAAAGAAGTACTTTCGCAAATACTGCGGACACTCCAGATACTGCAGGATGCGTGCCAATTGCAGCGAGCTGCTGCGCACTGTGCCCGTCGCACCAACAAAAGATCCATATTGATTCAACTTCGATAATATGGAAATCAAAGCATCGGATAAAGCTCTCCAACTACGCAAAACTCTTGCAAAACCCATATTCAAAATAACAACGCACCCGGTTTTTGTTTTTTGTTTATTTGGAATTACTTAATTCCATCAACATAATATTTTTATTGAATTCAGTAAAATTTTTCAAACATTTTTCTCATTTTTCGTTACTCGTACACGACATCGTTTCATTTCATTTTGGTTTTTCATAATTTTTCATCTTCTTCAATGTTTTATGCAGCATTTTCTATCCCTTCTTGTGTTTGTTGATGTTCATTTACTTGTTCTTGTAAGTTCTTTTTAATATTACAGCTTTTGTTTTTTTATTGTTTTTTTTTTTTGGGTTTTTCTTTTTAATATTTATACTTTTATAGTTAAACTTAAATAATACAAAAAGCAGTGTTTGTTTTTCATCATCTTGTTACACACATTTTTTTAGTTTTACTATGATTTTTATGAAGAATTTTTTTGTTTTGTCTGTTCTTTTTTTTTTTGTTCATTTATATTTTTTAATATTTTTAAACCTAAATTAAAGCAATCTGTTAGGTTTTTCTTGGTTTTCATTTTGAATTGAATTTCAAAAGTAAACTAAATGTAGTTTTTGTTTTATTGTTTAATCTCTGCGCGGGTGCAGGAATTTTCATTTTTCATTTCTTGAATTAAAACATAATTGTATCAGGACTTGCTTCGTTAATAATAATAATGTAGTTCATACTAGATATTCTCACTAGGCAATTTGTCAAAAACAAAAATTTGTAAGCCGGCTGTAAAGCGCGATTTTCTTTTCTTTTTCGTTTTTGTTTAAAGAAATCTCCTGTGGGCTGTGGTTGTTCTTCAATTGTGGTTTGAAATTTCTGGTTGTTCGGTTGGTTTAAATCAAAAATCAAAAACTGTAATCGTACTTAGATGTAATTTTACATTGTTTCTTCATTTCATTTCAATTACGATTTACGATTTATGTATATAACATTTCTCATATATTTATATATATATATGTATATCTTTATGTTATATTTGCCTTAGTTCTAGATAGCTTAATTTTAAATACACCATGTTTTTGTATTCATTTTGCAATCTTTCTGTTCATCCATTTTGTTTTATATTATATTTTCGTATCATGTTTTCTAATGCCGCTAATTTTGCCATAATATTTGTTTTTGTGTAGTTGCTAAAACCAAATGCAAATGCAAATGAAGTCAACATATTAGTTGTAAACAATTATATATTTCATATATATATATATATATATATTTATTTATTTATTTTACTACACATTTCGTTTTGCTATATGCGCCGCAGTGTGTTGCACCATTCTGTGAGAGATCCCTTGAACTGAAGACCCGAAAAATGTGCAAACCTTACCCTTACGGATCTTGCCTACTCTCGGAATGCCGACTGGATCCCCAGGGTCCAGTCGAGAAGGAATTGGAATTGCGGCCTGATTTTTTGGTTTTTCTTTTCTTCTTTTCTTACTTTTTTGTTTTTGTTGTTGTATCATTTTCATTCAGCGAAAGTCGAACAAGAATTTGTCTATATATGATTTAGGTGAAGTTATTCAAACTATCGTTAAAAACTTGTGTGAAATATGTTGAACATTTATTGTTGTTGCCTTTTGGTGTTTGTTTTTGATCGCAGTTTGTCGGTTTACACACAAAAAATGTCGTTTTTTTGTTGGCTTTTTGGTTTTTGTTTTTTATATTTTTTATTTTTTTATTTTTAAAAAATGGCAGTTTATATATATGCTTGTTAAATATAATTCATTTAAATTGTGTGCTAGTAGTTGCCGCCTATCGATGTGAGCAAAGTCTGCAAAGGGTTTTCACATTTTTCCCCCCCCAATTTATGGATTTGGATCCGAAACATTTTCCCCTGGCAATTGCCGGACAGCTGGAACTGGAACTGAACCAAACAAAAAAAAAACAAGGAAGGTCGTTTCGAAACATTTTCAAGCCAATTTATTAAGCTAGAGGGTGAAACATTTACTTGGCAGTTTTTTCATGTACTTATCTTTTGGTTTTATTCGTTACTATTATTATAATTTTATAAGTTGTATTTTCTTTTATTTTACCCTAGATAACCTATTAATATTTATCGGCGGTTTTGGGAACACACATTGCCGGGGACAACCAAATCAAACCAAAGAATGTAAATCAATCGTCTTCAAGTCAAAATTTTGTGCGTGAAATTCTTCTAATAGAACTAAGGATCGCATAGCTATGGGGTGGTGGGCGAGGGGCCCTTTAAATACAATATTTATATACTCGTATATCTTTAATTGAAGCTCTGTCTGCAATTGCCGGGTATTGAATGTGAATAATATACTCGTAATAAGGTGAAAGATCTCCCAACAGGAATCTGTTGTGTGTGTCTGCGTGTGTGTTTAGTGACAACCTCTGCTGCTGGCATTTGATTAGACTACTTAACTAATTATCTTCATTTTCTTTTTCTGTTTCGTTTTGTTTTTTCATAATTAATTTAGCTTAGTCATAGGAAAACATGCACTAGCAAAAATTTTAGAAAACTATTTATTTTTTGGTTTGTTATATGTTTAAACAATTTTGCGTGTCGTCTTCGTTTTTTTTTTTTTTGTTTTTAAGAATTTCGTTAAAAATATATACTTTTAATAACTAAAACAAATGGGGATTTTGCCAATGAAATGCACTTTACCAGAACCAGAGAGGAATGAAATGGAACCTTGGGAAAAGTTTTTCAACAGTTAATTGGAAATCGTGAAATTGTAGAAAGCTGTGGAAATGTTTTTCTCCTCTCTAGTTCATTTTTGGGGCATAATTTAGTTTCTTTTATTTGTTGCAATTTCTTAAGCCGCTTTCATTTACATTTCAAGTTTCTTTCATGAAAGTAGAGGCTAATACATCGTCTTGTCCACCCTTTTTAATAATACATATATTTTAAATATATATTTATGTATAACATTTCCCATTAAACTATTATTTATTGATTTCTCATCGGCATTCATCGTGTACTTGTTCGGCATAGCATTTTATCGGATAAACTGCCTCGACATCCTGCCTTCTGCCTCCTGACTGCCTGCCCTTCGTCTTCTCTTCTGCTTAGAAATTACACTAGTTAAAGTGGATGGAAAAAGGGGGTTAGTTTATTAAGCTTTTGGTATGCCATTAAGAGTTTTGTTTTTTGTTTTTGTTTTATTTTTTTTAATGTTTTTCTTTGTTTAATTATTTGGGAAAATAGAGCGCGATTGGTTAGCAAGTTTAGTTGAGGCCTACACACATACTATGTATTTTTCTTTTATTCACTTCGAGTCAACTGTTCGGTTCGGTTCGGTTCGGCTGTAAATCAAAAGTAGAGTAGTGTGTTTTCTGTGGGTTGGTTTTTTGTGGCGATTTCGCTGTCGTTTCTCAAGTGCTGTCCGAAAGAAAAAGCCTCCCCTAGCATCATGCTACTATGCTTGTGCCCTCAGCTGTAAAACATATCGTGGAGATGGAAACGGTTTTGGTTTTTTATTTAGTTTGAATTAAGTTTCGTTTTTATTATTATTTCTGGGGTTGTTTTGGTTTTGCTTTTTGGTTGTTGTATACATAATATATTTTTAATTTTATATGCTCTTCATTGTTATTGTAACCAGTTACTCTGTACTTTTACTTTTCAGCTATTTCTCGTTTATCTGTTTGCTATTTTGCTTGCCTCAATAATCGTTTGCTGCCGCTTCTGTCTGTCTTCCATGCAATTTTCACATTAATGATCTTGGGCTGGTTTGGGTTGGTTTTCCTTCTTGCTTTGTTTTTTTCTTTTCTTTTCTTTTGTTTTCAATAATAAGTGAAGAGTATTAATTTTAAATATGTCTTGGTTTTTGCCTTTTTTTGGTTTGCCATTCATTTATGCATTTTTTCTTTTTGGTTGTTTTAATTTATTTATTGTTTATTAACTATGCCGCGCCTGGGTTGCAGTTTTTCTCTTATTATTCAAGGGTTTTCCATTTTTATATTCGTTTATTTAAAAATCTACACTTTATGTTTCGGGGTTTGCCTTATAAATTTCGTATTTAAACAATTGTTCGCCTTTGCTATTTGTTCATGTTGGTGGTGAAACAAATTATATTTGGTGGTTGGTGGATGGGGGCTCTTCTTGCTCTTTAAGTATATATGTCTTCCAATTGTACAATTTCTTTATATATATAGTGTATATATATATATATTTAATTGTTATAAATATAAATAATTGTTTTTATGCACTTTTGTTTAAATAAGTTTCTTTTTTGTTTTTGTTTTTGTTTTGTTTTTGGTTTCTTTTAAGTACAGTTGCTGCTCTGCTCTGTTATTTTTTTAAGTTTCGCTGTTTGTCGTTTATTTTGTTGTTTCCTTTCATTTTTTGTTTTTGTTAAAAATTACACCAAAAAACCAAGAAGAATTTGTTAACAACAATTTTTTTATCTTTATTTAAGTTTTGTCATTATTTATTAATGATAATAGAATATTTTGCGCTAAATTATGTGGCCTGCCAATTATTTTGTTTTTATTTGCTTTTCCATTTTTCGCCTAAATTGTTAACTAAATAAAAATTTTCCTAACAAATTAAGGGTTTTTCTTTTGTATTCGAGTGTGTGTGGTGTGTGTGTGTATGTGTGTGGTATATCTGTGTATGTGTATGTGTGGGGGCGTTCTTTTTAGCGTTGGGTAGGTTGTTTTTTATCTTTTTGGTTTTTGTTTCTCTTGGGTTTTTTTTCCATTTGGTTTTTGCTTTTCTTTTAGCGCTAGGTTTTTGTATTTCTTTTTTTTTTTTGTTAAAGGTTTTTCTTTTGTTCTTGTAGCATTTTTTAGTGTTCTCTTTGGTTGTTGCTGTACTTGTTAAACTTTTCGCTTACGCTTTGCTGCTACATTTTGCTCTCTCTTTTCTTGCTTTTTCATTTTCATTATCATTTTCTTTTGCTTTTGCTTTGTGTGTGTGTGTATGGTTTGTTGTTCTTCTTGTTGCTTCTATTTCTCTTTCTCAAAACACTTTCCCGTCCGTCTCCTTATTCGCTTTTCTTCATTGCTTTCTGCGCTGCTGTCTACGCCGCTGCTCCAAGATGATTAACGCATCTCTTAGTCGACCATCAACTCGAAGTGGACGGATCCTCTCCTGTCCGAGCGATCGTGGTTAATGTTGCGGGCCCAGGCTTTGCACTCAATGTTGATCAAGACGCCGGCTGTAAGCAGAGAAATATGGAGAGTAAGGGTATAAATTAGTTGGATCATTCAGGTATATGTATAGAGATTTTAAAAGTAGTATATAATGTTGGAAAATAAACAGAGAAATAATAAGGAAAAATAAAGACCTCACAGAGTGCGCTTTCCTCGTTCCTTTGTCGCATTCCAAATAATCTCATTATTTTTACGTTAAATGCAAATTATGTACAATCGTTTGCACATTATATGAATATTATACAAGGGTGCACGGATACTATATATACTCGAACATTATTCTGCACAAATAAGAGCCCTTGCCCATCGTTTATCCCTTTCAGCATTGTCCGCTGGCATCATTTTTCCCCTCCCACTGTCCCACTTGCCACTGGAACTTTGAGTAAATTGAAAATCTTGTGTAGCTCTCTTTATGGTTCCTTTCGTTGTTGCTTGGTCCAGGGCTTTATTATCTCATTTTGAATGCAAGAAATGCCAGAGAGGCAGAGGGCTGCTGGAGTCTGCCGCGGGGCTGTTACTTGAGCGGAAACGGAAGTGTTGCCGCTGCCATCAAGTGACAGAAAACGAAATAAATTGTATGCACAAGAGAGTGAGCGAACAATGTAATAAGAAGCTAAAGCTAAACTTTCTTAAGGCTTCCCCCTCCATTCCGCTCGAAATTAAAGTGTGCAAAAAGTGGTCAAAGTTTTTATGGCCTACAGTTATTGCAGCGGGAAAATGAATGTGGTTTAAGTTATGCAATCAAATAAGTATGTGAAAAACCGAAACTCCCCTTTCCAGCATTTATTTCAACAAACAAAAGATTTTCATAATATTTTTCTAGTAGTTTTTTCCGCATATATGTAAATGGCACCTATTCATGGCGCTCTATCTGCTGCCATTTCAGCTGTCATTATTCAAATATACTCGTACGATATATTCAGACACACTCCCACACACACACACACATTCGACTCCTGTGAAAAGTTCAATCCTTGCGCCCGCACACAATTTACATTATACAACTTTTTCCATTTTCTCTCTCTCTATCTCTGTCTGTCTGTGTGTGTGTGTGTATTTTTTTTTGTATTTTGTAACATTTTTTTCTGGCTATATAAAGACCCCAAGTGAGCCTGCCTGCCTCCATTTCGAGGACCACGCCCAACGCCCCCTGCTGACTGGTACACATGCAAGGCAATTTTCCGCTTACATAACTAATTTAATATTGAATTTCACATTTGCAAAATTGTTGGCCGCAATGCGACGCAGGCAATGGAAGTTTTTGCAGGAAAATTGTGGGCGTAATGGCAAGAACTAAATGAAAATCAGCTTAAGGTTCGGCCTAGTTTGGTTATACAATTTATTCCTTGTAACGGACACTCCATACGCACTGTTGGCTTCAGCAGCATTTCCGGCAAATTTTGCGCTGTGCTCTCAATTCGTATTCCATCTTCAATTATTTGTAACCCATTTGCCAAGGAACGCATTCCATAAGCGGATTAATGGCTTAGAAATTGTTTGTATTGAAAACAAAAGGAAAAACGAGGGAAATGCTTTTCCTTCCCCTACGCATTTCTATGCATTCCTATTCCCATTCCCTTCCCTATTTCTATTCCCCCATTTGATATGCTTCCGTCCGTCTATTTCTTTTCTGCCACGAGTATACCTACTCCTTTGCCACAGACAAAAGCATTATTAATGTTTATTGTGCCGTAAAATTGGGTTTCTGTATGCCAGGAGGTTCCGTAGGGACAACGACGACGACGACGACCCAGAGTGGGTCTCCTCCGTCTGAGTTTGATTAAAATTCCAAACACTTTTGCCCCATTTTTCATGCTATATGGATTGTGGCTTGGTTTTGTTTGCTTCTCCTTTCCGGTTTGCCTTTCAGTGCATAAAGGGCTTCCTCCCACCCTCACTGCTTCGAAGGAATACTCGTCGTACCTTATTCTCAGTATAATGTTTACTTAGCCCTGCGTTTACTGCTGTCAATTAGTTTTAATTAATGGCTTTTCTCATTAGTTGGCTTTAATCAGCTGGACAAGGTAATATAATGCCATTCCTTACCCCACTTAAGCATAATGAATGGCTCTCTGGGCTAAGAACTGTGCGGACACTAAATGGAGATTTTTTTTGCTTAATTTATGGCTAATATAAATTACTTATACCACAAAGTAAACTTGCATACCGAATACTCAGTTAAGTAATCTCGCTAATCAAGAAATTATTATCTTTGTAGGCACGGAAACGTTTCCTTTAATCAATTTGAATATTCAAAAACGATATCCGATAATGGAAACGATAAGCGATAATGGGAAGCGCTTTCCAGTCCGATAATGGAAGTCCCTTCCAGTGTGCGCATATCGGGTTAATGATCTCCAATTCTCGGCGTGCGCGAGGACCAAAGCCCGAAAAGTTTGGTAAATTCGTTTTTTAAACGTGGCTTTAATTAGTTAAATTAGTTTTAGGTGCGGAAACCTTTAATGGAGCGACGCGAGTACGAAAGGTGATAAAAATCCGTGTACAGGGCTTGACACAGCACGCAACAGAACAGTAGAGAATTGTACCCGCGCTTAGCCTTAAAGTGGAGTCTAAAAAGTGCATTGGAGTGCTCTGCGGCACTATTTATGTAAGTTTACAGTGCATATTAATCGGTCCAGCCGATTTCACCCTCTGATTTTCTATTTCTATCAATTTTTGCTTCATTTACAAAATAAAGCGGCAGAAATGTAAACAAAAGAAATGGCGGTAAGTCTGCAAGGAAATTAAGCAAAGAGAAAAGTCCCTTAAGAGAGAGTTAATGCGATCCATGGTTAATGTCTTTAATAAATGCATTCCAAATATCCCTTTAAATCTTCAAGGAAATTTATTTAAAATGTTTGGCTGTTGTTGTCTTGGATAAATTGTCTCGCTGCGATCCACATAAACGATTCATGTCTTTGCTAAATGGATTTAAAATATCCCTTTAACTAAAATTAAATGGTTGATGACTTTGCTAAATGGATTCCAATGATCCTTTCTCTAAACTCTAAAATTATCGGAACAATCCCTTTTGTAATGAACCGATGCTAGAAACATAAGTATAGAAAAAAATGTGAAAATTGTACTTACTTTCGACAGTGAACTGTACAGCGACAATGGGCGGTATATAGCCGGCTATATTTTTGAAGGGGAAATAGAAACGTGGGAAACCCATGCGCGGATAGTAATCGCGAGCCTTAATGTTCTCAACATCGGCGGGATTTTCACCCTCGCAGGATACCCAAACGACGCCAGTCTGAAAATCAGATACAGGGAGAGTTATTATCCATCAAGCGGAATAGATACTTTTCTGCCTATAAATAAATTTCACCTCATTTGGTCGCAGCTGTTGCTTCTCCTTGATGTGCTGCTTCAACTCCTCGGGCATGTGGTCGGGCAAAGTTTTTGAGTCGTTGTAAATCTCTGGTATCCAGTTGTAAATCTATAAAGGAATCCTTAAGTTCTGCAAATGTCTAGAATAAGTGTGGAGTGTAGAGCACATACCTTATTCAACTTGAGGAATATGCAGGGCCGGGCCACATGATAGCCAAAGTTATGCTCAATTGTGCAGGGAGCAAAGCTGGAGGCCTCAACACCGCACACCTTGCCCTCTGGTGGGGGATGCTCGAAGGAGCAGTTTACATGGTTCTGTTTATCCTCGTCCTCGTAAGCTAAGGAACACAAGCAAGTTTTGTTGTAATATAATGCCATGAAAAAGGTGCACACATAAATTGGGGTCCTGGCATACTTTTTTGAGCAAATGTAGCGCAACATTTTACTGGATGAAAATAGAATTTCACTTACTGTGAGCTTTTATTGGTTACCAAAAATCAAAACATTGAAAATATATATATATTTAAGTTAAACAAGGGATATTGAAATTGGATTTTCTGTGGAAAAACTTTTTCCCCGTGCAATCAAAAACTTAAAGGTTTCAGTTTTCTTTCGGTTTGTGTATTTCTTTTGAGCGGATAGAATAGACCAGTTCGTGTTTGTCCATCGAACAATTAAAAAGTTTTCTGGGTAAAAGTTTTCACTCAGCTCAGCTGCAGGAGGGGCTTACTTACATTTCAGAAATCGTGCAGTTTCATCGACCCAGTACTGGTAGTTATCTTTCTTCGATGATTCGTACCAGACTAAAGTGCTCTCAACATTCGCCTCTGGGGGCATTGGTCGGAAGCCAAGACCTAAAGAAACACACACAATAAAAAGAGTTTTCGTGATTAAATGAATAGCCAATTGATTTGCTGTCCACCCCACATCCATCTCCATCAACAAGAGTCTTTTTATGTGCTTCACATCCAATTAGTTAATTAAATTTTGGTGTTTTATTTAGTTCTTAACTACGGTTTTAGTCGAAGGCTCATTGAAATTCCAGATGCGTGTGTAACCACACACATGTGTGGTCGGATATACATAATATATGTATATGTACACATACGAGTATATGTATTTATATTATATATGGGTGTGCCCTTGGGGCGCGGCCTATCCATCCATCTGTGCATGGAACGTGTCTGCGTCGATTATAATTCATATGATAGGCAAATTTATAAGGATACAAGGGCGTATGTTTGATTTATTTAAACGAAATTTGTTTGCTTTCTACGCCATGGAATTTCAATGAGTTTATCTTATCCATTGTTTGGCGAACCTTTATCAAAATTTTTTGTTATGGCTTAGAGGGTGTGTACTAACCTGGATTGGCTCCAATCAAACCATTGTCAAGCATCCATTTGGGCTTCTCATTGTCCAATGTTTGATAGAACACCGCAAATATGGCAGCAAAGAATCCAGTTAACGCCGCATAAAATATTATATAGAATAGTAGAATTTTTGCTATAAAGACAGAAAGAGAAAAACGTAAAACGAAAATTAGTACAGGAACATCATCTGTTTGGAACATCAATCAAAATGCTAGGCTAAGGTTTGACCCACCCAAAAATATCCTACGTCTATGGAATAAATCATTTCTGATGGCCAAAGCTGCGCGCTTCGGCTTTCAAAAAAAAAAGTAATTAAGTTGTTTTTATGTTCACAAAATGGTGGCGTACACTTTTGGAGGCGCCATGCCGCGTGTGCATGTGCCCCAAGTAATTTATATGCAAAACACAACACAAATGGAAATTCGAGCGAGGCGAGCGAGCGAGCGTTCTTTTCCTTCTAATTAAAATTTAATGACAGCATCCTCCACGAAGCAAAAGAACCCCAACAGACGGGTTGATGTCTCTTTAAAACTTTAATGTCTGTGTGTGTACGTGTATGTGGGATGTATCTGTGTGGGGGCTGTAATATGCATCTGTGCGGCTGTCTCTCTGTTAAGCTTTGCATATTTGATGAGCTTTAATTGTACACAAAATGTCCTTTGCTATTAGGGATACATTTGCAGTTTAAATATAACGCAGGAAGTAGCGGAAAATTGTGCGACAAAATGGTGGAAATATATTCCAATATTAAAGGAGATCTTTGCATTTAAATGTTTTATATTTATAAAAATATTTTAATTATTTCTATACAAAATTATAAACACCTTTTTGGGATTTTTATATTCGTAAATATATAATTAAAAAAATATAAATAAATATTTGCCCGCCGAAACTCTGAAATGTGTGCCATATTGCACAATCAAGCTTGTGTAACTTCGCCTGAAAGTTAGTTATATGTTAAACCAGCTTAAACAGGTCTTAAGCTTAACAACAACTAAGTTACTAAGCCACAGCCACATACACTTTCAAAGCGGACACACACACACGCACACAGATGCTACACCATTTACGAGCTGCGCCTAAAAGATGCCACACAGATATTCGCCTGCAGCTCTTAATAGGCAACAAATCAGCAGAGGAAAAGCCACTTGGCTTTTCTCCGAGTATGAAGTATATATAAAATACCATGTCTGGGGATTGTGTAACCAACCAGCAAACAGTAGTACATAAGCTCACACACACAAACACAGATACGAGTATATATACCCTCCACAAATACATATATGTATGTCTGAGCATAAAAGGAAAATTGTTTGCTGCTGCGATTCTGTGGTGAAAGTTTTTCTTTTTGCTTTTATGACTATTTTTGTCAACGCCTTGAATGGTTTTTTTTTTTTTGCCTACCAAAATGGCAACTAAAATACGAATAACCCAACCCACACACCCACAGATGGAGAACCAGGGAGACAGCAGAGCGGATGGAGATGGCTAACAGCTTTTCTAATGGTTACACTTAGTTATATGTGTGTACGGACGGGTATTCTGTATCAAATGGAGGACTTTTGATTACAATTTCCTTCTCGTTTGCCCCACTCTCTCTCTATTTGCCGCTGCTGTTTGCACTGTTTGCTGCTGGAAATGGTTATTGTCCTTGCCACGCCTTCTCCTTGTAATGGGATTGGTAGTAATGGGATTGTGTGAGTGGCAGGGATATCATTTGTGGTGCAATCTGTTCGACAGGCTTAATATTTTATCAATTTCTAATATAAAATGGCAAATAAAATTCTACAATACTACAATACTACTGCTTACTTTCAAAATAAATCCTCTGAGAATATTATCAATTTATAATATAAAATGGCAAATAAAATACTACAAGTCTGTTTACTTTTAAAATAAATCCTCTGAGAATAATTTATCTTTAAATTTCTTTAAATTCTGTATAGTTTCTGCCTTCCCTAATCCTTTTTTCAGCACATTCTCAGCTTGTGGCCCTTTCCTTTTCTTCTCTTTGCAGGTCTTTGTGGCTTTTAATGCACTTTTGCCTAGCACGAGCTTGCTGGTCTGACTTTGGAATGTCAAAACTTTCCGCCACTGCCGCCACACATCCTGGACAAAAGCGGCAGAATTTTTCGCCCACCGTCTGTCACATTTTATGACAGTTTCGACGGACCTTTTGTTGCCATTCCTTGGGTGGAAATTTAATCGAGTTTTATTTCATTAAAGTCTAATTAGAAACTTTTGCACAAAAATGGCACCTAGCAGAGTCAAAGAGCGTCAGAGCGGATTTGCTCGTGCACCTGACACCCAAAAGCGGCAGCTAATGAGAAAAGTTCGAATGGTGTGACGAGGGAAAACTGGTGCTCAAACTGGTTTTAGTGTAGAAAGTTTTTATTCAAAAATTGTTACTCATTTTGTGGCAGAGAGAGAGAGAGAGAGTCCAATTATCTCTGGAGAATATGTGTTTATAAAAACAAAACACACTTCAAATGTTTCAACGGAGTATACAACGAATGTTCTCTGAAGCTTTAATTAAGAGACATTCTTAATCACATCTTTGCTTTCATTAACCTTCGGCTTTCAAGCAACTTGTCTGCAAACCTTCAAGGGCAATTAGTGCCAATCCCGGCAATCCGGGTAGAAAGGTACTCGTAAAGGGCATCTGCAAAGTTCCTGGCTAATTGGCAAGACGATGGATGGACGGATGGATTTAGTATATGGGCCACGATAAAAGACAGCTGCAGAAGGGCACTTTGCCTGTCCTGTCCTGTCCTGCCCCTACCCTGCCTCAACCTTTCTCTAATTCCAATTCCAAAGTTCAATAGAAGTTTTAGTTGTTGTAGTTGTTGTTGCTAGCAACACGCACGACTCTTGACATTTTCTTGCGCCTGCCACCCGCGCCACCAATTTCCATTTATCCGCACTCTATTTTTATTTTTCTCCTCTTTTGTCCGTTTGGTTGGCCTGTCATTTTGCCATTTTCCCCGAGTGTTTGGTTTGTAATTAAGAGTGATTGAAAGGTCACTTCCGGAGCATAGGTTACTTTTTCCCCCTTCCCCTGCTTACCCTCCTTCCACCCATTTCCCAATTGTATCTTTCGCTCTCTCTCTACCTCTCTTTATGTGGCTTTGCGTTCTCTCTTTCCCGAGTTTTCCTGTCTTTTTTGCATATTTTTAGGCCTCTGTTTCGGTTGACCCCTGACATTTGTACAGCCAGCCATTTGTTAGATACTCATTCACATTGCTCATACGCCTCATACGCTCATGTGACACTCGCAAAATTGTTATCCACACAAAATAAATTATGGTGTGAGCAGAGCAAAGCCAAGCAGAGCAAAGGCGAAAATACATCTGACATTGGCATCGCGATAATTTATCAGGCCATTAATCAAATGGATTGCTTCGAAGATTGCTCCGTAGACGCCGTTTGGATTCCGAAACGTGGGAAAATGTCGTAGAGGAAATGTACTACATATAGTGTAAGGCGTGAGAAAAGCATTTTGATTAATGGTTTTTAAATATTTCCTTGCCTGTCTGCCTGCGCACATGTGAATTTTTGTAATTAAATGAATGGAAGAATGATCTGGGAAATAGTAGGGTACGAGAGTGAGGAATATATAACTGGGAAATGGGTTGAAATAAATGACTTTGGTGATTTATGATAAAGAACAAAACTTGGGAAGTCTTTTTAAATATCTTTTCGAAACAGTATAATTCATTGCTTAATTTTTTTCTACTGATTAATATTGTGCCATAAATTTCGAGAAATATTCCTTAAAAATGTTCCACCAATAGATTTTCCCTTCAGTTAATTTACGGGCAAATATATTCCTTGCTCTTGCCCCCCAAAAGCCACCGACATGCAGCCTCAAACCAACCCAAAACCTGCCCCTATCCTGTTTCCATTCTCTGCGTCTGCGCCCTGCGCCACAATTACTGTCAAAAGCTTGCTGCTATGCAGTGCTGCTGCTGCTGCTGGGTCCTCACAGTTTGAGAGCCCCTGTAAGTGCGCCAAAAGGAAAAAGCCTTAGAAATCAGATTTTCTTCTTTACTTACGTCACAGAAGAGGGCAAACAGAAAGGAGGAGCATAAAATGGCTTTGGCTTTGCTGATGCCCCGAGGACTCTTTTGTGTGTGTGCTATTTTAATTTATGTTTTTATTTTTAGCCTGACACTCTCAAATATTTATGCTAATTTTGCATTTTTTTTGGTGCAATTTCTATTATGGTGTCAGCCAGAAGAGTCCATCGTTAAGCCTTTGGATTTGTGGCTGTTCAATTAAAAATCTAATTTGGGAAAACACAACCCCTCTCTCTCGCTCTCGCTCTGCAGATGAGTATGGATATTTTCAAGTGGAAATTTTCGTTACTTTCCTTTAGCTTCCTTTACTTTTCACTCGCATTTTTTGTGCCTTACATAATTTATTGTATAAAATTCACGTTCGCATGGCAACACACACACACACACATACACACACACAGGAATGAACCAAAACTTGTGTTTTGGGCGAGGTTTTTCCGGGGCGAGAGACAAGTGGTTTTCCGTGTGTGTGTCTCTCTGCTTCTTTGCTTCGAACTTTTTCCATTGTTGTGTGACTGAATGTGAGAGTGTGTGTGTGTGTGTGTGTGTGTGTGTGTGTGTGTGTGAGTGAGTGAGTGTCTCCTTCTGCACTTAACGAGCTAGTTTTCCCTGGTTTTAGTGGTCGCAATGGCCTCATGGGATTCGTTCTGTTGGATGGCATGATGGTGCGGTATTTGCATGTTAAGTTGTGGTTCTTTGCTTCTTAGTTTAGTAGTTTTTTTCGTTGTTTTTGTTGGCTACTCAGTGACTCAGCTGTTTGGTGTTTTTCGTGAAACTATCCTGTAAAGTATACCACCATATCCTGTGGCAAAAGGATGGGCTATGTGTACCACAAGAGATGAAGTGGCTCTTATTTATTTGGGAAATAGATAGATCTTACAATTTGAGCTAGAAAACTTTTTTTATACCCACTATAAAAATGCATTGGTCTTAAATTTTATGTAACTTTTCAAAATATCTAGAATCATTCATATAAGTTGTCTAAGAATTAAGGAACTCATATGTATAAGTTTTGCTACTATGACTATGAATCTATCATCTATGTATCTGAATATGTAATTGCTTCGAAACTTCTAAAGTTTGGGAGTGAAAAATTATCAGTAGAAGGATATTAATGACCCTAACAACTTATTAAAACACAGTTGACTTTAATGCTGAATTTTTAGTTAAAGAATTTTTAATTTGAAGATTTTATAGGCATATTTAAAAGTAAATATGGAATAGTAATTTCCTTATTTTACTACTGCCAGAAGGTAACTTTCTGTATATCTGAATGATAGCTTAATTATGGTTTGGGAAGAGCATTAATTATTATTTAATTATTATTATTGTTATTTATTTATCAATTATTTATTTTTATTATTATTTTTTTTTATCAATTGTTGGGTACTATTTTAACATCATCTTAGAGTATTTTTAAAATAATTTTTTCCATTAATTCTGAAGATATCTTTTCATTTTAAGAGCATTCATAAAGGAAGTGCACACAAAACCCCCATTAACTTTGAAGATATCTTTTTTTCGTTTTGGGGTGCTTCCTGGAGCAACATCACATGCAAACCATTAATTCTGCATATATCTTTTACATCTTTTACTTTTGAAGAACATTAAACTGGAACACACCAAACAATTTTCGTACCCAAATGTAAAAATCAATAACCACAAGATGGTAATAAATGTTTTTTTTCTTCTTTTTTTCTTTTTTTTCCTTTTTTTTTTTCTTTTTTAGTCGTAAGGGCGTTAAGAACACGCCTCTACCCTCTAATTGGATGGCTGTGCGCTAAAATTCAATTTACGGGCCACGCGAATGCTAATGCCAATGATGATGTGATGATGATGATGAGTGACGATGATGATGAGTGATGATGATGATGAGTGACGATGATGATTGTTGGTGTAGTTTGGCCATGAATATATAATATCTACTACTATCCATTTGGCAAGCTTTTCCAATGCCTCGCCTTCTTCTCTATCTATCTCACTCTCTCTCTCTCTCTGTGTGTGTTTGTCTGCCTATTTGTATGAGTGTGTATCTGTGTGTGTGCATAACTCATTTTATGCTTTTTCCATGGCGTCTTTGGGGCACGCGCTACGTAGTCGTCATATTACGTACACGCCCCGTTCTGTTGCGACGCTATTTGCATTTTTGAGTTGGGTTCTGATGGAGGAGGAATGAAACTGCGGGGAAATAGCATGGGCGGGGGACTCTATCCGTATGCTTATTCAATTATGGAGGAATCATTTTCCATTTTCATGTTTGATTGATTGATTTTTATGGCTTGTAGGGGGAATATCCAGAAGGATTTCTAATATGAAAGAGGAGCAGAAAAGTGTGTGCAACTAATGGATGGGAGAGGAGAATTATATTGTCTATAACCATTAGAAATATGCGCACATACGATGAATATTGGTTGAATGTTCGATTGTGAATACAGAATTTGTGGAAAATATCTAAATAAAAGCTGCTAAGGAACAGAACAGTGCAGAACTGACAGAATTGACCAATAATTCTTGTCAATAAAATATTTAAAGCTGTTCATTCATTTTATTTACTATCTAAGGTGTCTGATGTTCAGAAAGTTATTATAACGGGATATCCTGTGTGGTAGAATTTTCCACTACATTTCTACTATATTTATAATTTATTTATTTATAAATTAAAATATAATTTCCTGTATCTGTGTATTTTCTTTAGATATAACTCCAGTTTTCTCCTATTTTATATGCTACTTCTACGCTATACCATTTTTATTCTCATTCCTCTCGTCTCGTCCTTCACCTTAGAGCCATCTTTTAATTTCGTTAATCTCTTCCATTTCTATTGCATTTATGGGTCTGTGCTTCTTTATAATTAAAAGCGCTGGCTAACCTTCTGCTTCTTCCTTCGGCTTTTGTGCCATTTCTCGTCTCTGTTATAGTAGCTTAAAGTCCCAGCTTAGTAATATTTAACAAAAATGCGACTCCTGAGCTTACTCCCATTTCTGGTTGGATCTCAAAGTAGTTCTGTCTTTAATTCCTCTCATTATTCCCATTCCTCATTCCTACTCTAAAATAACTCTCCAAAATTCTACTTCTTACATCAGTTCCAACTAAAATCCTTTCCCTTGCCCCCGTTTAGTTTCATCTTCATTTTCGCTCCTCAAACCCGCATATTTCCAAGGCCACTTTCATCAATATATCTACTGCTGCTGCTGCTTCTGTTTCTGCTCCTGCCTCTGCTGGTACCTCTGCTAGCGGAAAAAGTTGGAGGAAATCAGCTTAATTAAGTTTTCATTTGGGTTGTTGCCAGGCGAAGGGGAGACGAGACCCATGAGAGTTCTGCTTCCTCCAATTGATTTACGCTTATGTCGCAGAGCTTAACGATTAACTGGCAGACGGACCCTACACAGTACACCTTATAGAGGGTTGTGTAAGTGTGTGTGTGTGTGCTTTTGAGCACCTGGCGGCCTGGCAGGACAACGGAAAACAAATTGGGAATGTTACGTATACGCCAGGTACTCTCTGGCGGATTCTCTCTCGGGCGAGAGCTCTCTCTCTCCTTCCAGCTTAGCTTTTACTCTCTCTCTCTCTCTACACCTTTTTCTCTCTCTTTCTCTTTGGGAGCTCTTGCATGGCACTGGGCTCTCTCTTTGAACTTTGACATTTGGCCAAGCGTCAGAGCTGCACTTTTTTTTGCTGGAAATAATGTAAGAGGAGAAGAGTCCTTCCTGTGTGTACATGTGTCTGTGTGTGTGGCACCTGCATGGTGTTAGCGCTCTCACTCTCTCTCTCCCTCTCTTTCTCTCTTTCGTTCCTTTTGGTACACTGCCCATCTCTTTCTTTTTCGCTCTGTGCCACATATTGCGTTTGCTGTTTTCTCGTTCCTTTTTTTTTTTTTTGTTAATTTCAGCTACAGTTTCGCTTGCCTCATGGCTGCAAGGAGGTGGTGGAGGGGGTGCCAGGGCCATGTACATTTTGACAGTTGCAAAAAAATAACACATGTACACACACACACACACACAGATACACACGGACACCCCTACACCCCATTGAAAACTGGCACACAAACGAACCGAAAAATTACCAAAGGAAATGAGTGAAAAATAAAATGAAAAGAAGAAAAAAGCAAGCGAAAAAAAAGCGTAGGATAAAAAATACTTATATTCAACTGTCAACAGCAGCGACGACGACGACGACGACTCCTTGCAGCGCCGCAGGTTACATGCAGCACAGAAAAAATACCACAGCACTAACAGTAGAGTCCACACCCACATAAATGCTGACAGGGTTTCAGGGTTTACGTTGATTTAAGACTGTAATGCATTGTGATATACAGTTTTGCTATTTTCTTTCTTTCTTTTTTTTTGGGAATATTTTTAAACTTAAGAATAGAATTTCTAGGTGGGTGAAATATGAGACAGAAGACAATTTAAGACAGCATTTTTTTGTGGAAAGAGGTGGCAGAAACATGTTATAGTCTAGCGGATAATTGAAGATGCAAATAGCATCAATTTATCTTTTGCAAGATATGTGTAAAGAAATATAGGGATAAAGAATTACAATATGAAAGCTGCTGTTAGTTGGAAAAGATCATAGATTTAATATTTCTATACTTTTTTCATCAGCTATGTGTACAGAAATATAAATCTTTATACTAAGAGCCCTGCTAAGTACTGCAGAAACTTCTATCCTAAAAATATTTAGTTTTGAAAAGTAATAATAATAAATAAATAAATCAAAAAAATATGAATATATTTTGTAACTTAATACAACTGTTTTTTTAAGTTTTTTTTCGCACTTTTGGAGCTTTCATTAAGTATTTGAGTATTTTTCATGCTTTAAAATAGTTGAATGTCTAATCGAGGCTAAATACTGCTGCATCACACTATTTTAGACACATTCCAATTGCAAATCCCACTCCCATCTCTCATTAATTACAGCACTAACCAAAAACCAGCAGACAAATATCCACCAATCAGTGTCAGCATCCGCGTATAATCAGGCCAACAGCAGAGACCGCAACAGCATTAAAGCCAAAAAATAAACGTCACACGAAAATCAATTAGTAATCCAAAATGTCTGTCAGCTAACCGAAAAACCATTTAGCCAAAAACCAAAACCAAATCCAGATTGCAGATTGCAGAAACTGCAATTGAAAATATTTTTAATCAAATGTCAACCACAACTCGAGCACCAGAACCAGGACTCTCGGTCGCTCGAATGTCAGATAGCAGTGCAGCAGCAGAGCGGAGGAGCAGTCATGCGGATAAAAGCGTACCGCAAAAAAGAAGGAAAAAAAATACTCATAATATGAAATCTATCTAGAGTCATGGATGATACTCCTCCTGCCAACCGTCAAACCCCACTGCAGCCCCTCCCTCCCCCTGAAACACTGTCTATCTGTCTGTCTTATATAACCAACTGTCAACATTTCAATTTTATTCTTTTTCTGTGCATTTTTTTTGCAATTGAAATTTTGCAAGCTCAATGCACACGCAGCATAGAGAAAATATAACAATGAAAAAGTATAGAGAGATTCAGTGAAAGAGATCTTGAGGAGACTATAGAATGCCCTTTCTATTATGATTTTAATATAATAAAGATACTAAGATATTTGAACACATTTTCTCTGGTTTTTTCTACACCAATAAATAGAATTTAATAATACCATAATAGGTGTTTAAGGAATTATTTTGCTAAGAGCATATTCTGTGTGCCCTCAGGCTACACTCTCCACTAGTTTTGTAAGACGAAACCCTGAGGCTACCTTCTCCACCAGTTAAAAGAGAATACTGTAGCTTTTGTGACGCTGATGTCTCAATTGGCATTCAGTTGTCGTCTTGATTTGAGTTCCCTGCTCCGCTCCTCAATGAATTTCCGTTTGGATTCCGTTTCCATTGTGTATTCACAAACCTCCCCGTCCCCCCGCCGATTATTCATTGCAAACATTTCTCCATCTTTTGTGTGTGTTCTCTTCTCTTCAGCTATCTGTTTTCCCTCCTTTTGTTCTTTCCGTTTGGCTCTCGTTAATTGCCTCTCAATTAAGAGCATTTGAAAGTTTTTTAATTTAGAAACTTTTTTAACTACACATAAATTGCATTTTCTTATGAATAATGTGTGCAAAAGAAGAATGCAAAAATTATGCAATATTTTTTATGACGCGCTCGTTAATTGCAACGTTGAAAAAAAATGAGTTTTTCCAGTGCAAAACTTTTAGCAGAAAGAGAAAATTGTTTAGTACGTAAAATTATTTAGCATAGAGGGTTGGCCCACTTTCGTGGGTGAGTGTGAAGTGTTTTGGTTTCATTTTGTACTCCAGATTATTATATATTTGAGTAGATGTTTGCAACTAATTTTGTGGGGTGAAAACAGATCGTTTTGTGCTTCAGAAAATAGTGAAATCAAACGTTGGTAAAGGCAGTTAAAAAGTATCCAAAAAAGATCAAAATAAATTCGATATACCTTGAAAATAGGGTATCAAACACTTCAATCTTCGAATCAACATTCCTTTTAATATTTCCCTTTTGTTTTGTATATTTTTTCTAAGCATTTCGCTCGCTGCCTTGGACTACTGAATGCCTGCCTGCCTGCCTTGCATTGGTTGATGGGCAAATTGATGTCAATAATTGAATGCCAGATGTTTATAAATTTTATAAATTGTTGATCTATTAATTGCTTGTATGTCTCGAGTCCCCACAATTGAGAAATGTGTGGCTGCCGAGATTTCAGTTCGAAATTGACACAGATTTCCGATTCAGTGTTTCCATCCTCTGTTTCTCTGCCTTTCAATGAACATATTGTAAATGTCTACTGTGCGCCAATTATTCACTTTAATGTCCCACTCATTATTCACCTTATTCATTTACTAATTCCATCAATTAGTCATTGGGGGGTGGGGGATGAGAGAGACTTTCATGGAGAAGCTTAGGGCATCATAAATCTCATTGGGGGCAAAAAGCCATAAAATCCAGAGACAAACGGGAGTCAGAGAGGCAGACAAAGACTTTTTGAGCACAAATCTTCCAACTGTCAGGCAAACAAGTCGACAAAAATTATTAAAAAAGTTCTTGAATTTCCACGGCAAACACAGAAAAACAGAAATGAGCGAAAGAATGCTGAGAGCAGAATTCTGATGGGAAAACACAGAGGAAAATGCCATGGCCGGCAGGCAGTAACTGGAGATGCAAGAAAAATGGAGGTGCGGAAAAACTGCTTTGGCTGTAGGTCAACCCGGGGGCACTATTTACCCAACAACACGCATGGGAGGACATGGCTGTAGATGGCTGTAGGGGCTTAAGCTTGAGAGGACATGGGTGTAGAAAGTAGTTAAAGGGGGCAGCTCATGGTGAGGGGTGGGGTTCTCTGGGGTGCACTCTCCTTTGTTGACTTGTCCGAAGTGTTTAACCAAAGAAGCAGCACAACAGTTTGCCCCCTAAGTAGGTTACACACAAAGACATCAGCAGTAGCAACAGCAGCAGCAGCAGCAGCAGTTGCAACATGACACGCCCACCTATTTGTTGTCACCCCCCTGTCCAAACAACCCTCTCTAAAGCTAAGCTTTTTTTTATTCTTTGTGCAGTATATGGAATGAGGTTAGAATTGATTTTTGCGATAAAACTGGAGATCGCATGTCTGCTGGCATAGGCCTCTGCCTCCACCTTTCGCTTGAATGGATTCCCCCGCCCCTATTCTACGAGTAAGAGGCTAAAAACTGGGTTATAGGCAATTGAGCATTCAGTTAACTGGTGTATACAGAGACAGATATAGATACAGGTGATACAATGTAAAAAGAGAGAGAGACAGCGCGAGGTGTGAATGGTCTCCAGGAAAAAGCAATTATGTTTTGTTTCAGAATAATAGATTATCTTATGGATTATTCACCATTAACTGAATACTGATAAACGAAAAATGAGAAGTAATTTTAATAGCTCATAAAATATGCTATTTTAATGGGTCTTTCGTTGAATTAACTAAGGCTTTGAGAACTAATCGATGGATTTAATAAACCATTATGTATTGTAGGACAAATTTCTTGTGCTCCATAGCTAATATTTTTCACAGATAAATCAAATTTTTTAAAGTAGTTAGAAATATTTTAATCAAGCTTAGAGCATGATTTAGTATAACAAAATATAAAGAATTCTTTACTTTTAATTTTTACTAAAAGTACATGCAACAAATCTCGTATTCTTCTTAGTCCCCATTAAAATATTTTTTTTACAGATATTGTGACATTTTAAATCCCAAACGTCGCTAACTTAATACCATGTTGATACCGATACCTATACCGCTACCCCACCCCACAACAACGATCAATGGCACCATTTGCTGTTATACGATGCAACATTCGACTAAAATTCAATTTCATTAAAAATTTACCAAGAAAGTAAAGAGAAAAAATTTCTAAAAATAAACCCATCAGGCGTGCACGTGCCAAAGACAGAATTTGGAAAATGGGAAATGGGGCGGGGCCCAGAGGTGTCTCTAGGGGAAGAAGAGCTCTTGTGTGTGAGAAGGGGCTAGGGGTTAGAGGGTAGGAGGTGTGTAGCCGGAATAGTGACATTCTAAGAGACATTCTGTGCAGCTAAAAATTCAATATCCAATAGAGAGTCAAATAACACGTACAAAATAAATTGATGTTAATCGCTTGTAGAGTATTTTATGATGCAATATCCCTATAAGACCCTAAGTGCCTCTCTATTATGGGAGGAATAATTGCTTTTTTTTTTAGCAATTAAAAAACCACTTTCCAGCCATAACTGACCTAACAGCCCAGTTACCATCTAAATAGATAGAAAAACATATGAAATATAGACCTTAAACATTATCTAATTGGTTTATCAAATTACTCAACCTTTATGGCTTTCATGGCTGGCACACACAGCGCTTTCGTTTCGTCGGTTGGGCACCGAAAAGACAATAAACAATATTATCTATTCCGATATCTAAACATCCAGAAGAAGAAAAGGTTTTGTTTTTTGTTGAGCTTCCGATTGCCGCGGCCATAAAAAATTTATGACAATTTTTTTGTAGAGGGGGCCGTTGTCATGACTCTTACACACGATATACAGCGATTAGTCATATATTTTTGCTGGGAAATTATGCTTCCTTCCTGCTGTATGGAAGTCACCAAAATGGTTGCAAGGACTCGCATTATGCAACCGTGAAACGGACTAAATGATGGCTCAGAGAGGTTTAGTTCAGAGTGCGATTCAGCATGGTTCCAAGAGGTGTGCACGCATTAGCGATGGCTGGGGCTGGACTGGGGCTGGGCTGTGCCTTTTGTACATTATTGATTTCTATATTTAGACTAACTACGTGACTTGCACACACGCGCTTCGTGCCCCATTCTACCACGAGTAAGTGCTGCTTACACTTTGATCGATATTTTGCTTGGGAGATACAAATACGATTACGGATATGATTGCCCCTTTTGCGTTGGTGGACAGAAAAGGGCAAAGTAATGGTGGCAAATGATTGGCATGTAATTACGAGTGAATTTTCTTATTGGAACGTACATACGAGAATTTGAAGAACAAATCGATGAAATACTGTTAAAAAATTTAGAACTGTAGTTGCAATTCGTGGGAGTATCTTTTCAACAGAAACTTACATATGCAAAAGCAATCAGAAAAGGTAATCAATTGGAAAAATCATTGAAATAATGAAAACTTAGGCTTAGGCTTGTTCAAATTAATAAATATAAATAAATATAAATATAAAAATCAAGAGTACAGCCTTTGATTAATCCAAGGCAAATATGGCTCGACAAAAGCCCGATGGTCTCATTGAATATAAAAAAAAATGCAAATTAAAACCCAAGCAACACATTAAGAAAAAATATACCAAGTGAATTTTTAAATTAATATTGGAAGATATTTTAGTGTTGAACAGAAATGTTTATGCTTTTTTCTATACATTTTTGTCGTTTCCCATTATGTAAGTAGGTTCCAAAACTCTCCTAGAAATTAGTGTATATGTCTAGACTTTGAAAAATATTTGGTGATCCATAATAATTGAATTCTGCTTGATATTATCTCTATATCACATCATAAATATGGAAAATACATTTAATATCAATCTTTTAAGATCCAATTTGAATATCTATACACATCCAAGACTCTATTTGATTGATGTTGGATTTAAATATAAAATTATATTAATCATTTATGATCAGAATTTACTTACCCCAACTGGAACCGGTACGTCCAAGGCATTGGCTAGTTTCACTGTTCCATAGGAATTTTCTGAAACCCTCCCATTTCCCCATTTTAACCGGCGGCGAATAATATTCACCAATTTTCTTGTCGGCCATTTTTACTGCTTTTCTTTTTTAATCGGGTTTTTACTTGAGAATTTGGTTTTAATTGGTTTTTTGTCACTTTGGTTTTGTGTGTGTTTTGCTGTTGTTGTTGTTGTTGTTGTTGTAGGAGGGTGTCCTGTCAATAAAGCTAGTTCTTTGTTTAAACTATTTTTCTTGTGGGCTTAAGGTTGAACGCTTATCGATTATGAATATATTATATATTTTATTTATTTATATATATATATATATTTATTGGTGTTAATTTTTGTTTTTAGTTTTTTGGTTTTTTTGGGTGAGTTTTTCTTAATCAACTGCGTTGGTACAACATTTTATCGGTTTTTTGTTTGGTTGATTTTTATGTTTGGAATGTTCGTAGCAGTATTTGGGTTTAGATTTGCGTCTAAATTTCGTTACTGAAAAAAGAGAGAGTTGATCAGAAGATAGTTTGTTTGGTTGAGATGATTAATGGATGGAATTGTGGGCTTAGATGTGACACCTGTTAGTGGATGTGCATGTAGCGGGTGAAGGATAAATGGTAGAAGTATATGACATAATAGTTGAGGTTTTCTTTTGGTTTATTTAGTTTTCATTTGAATGTTCCTGGTGCCTTTTTCATTTGAGTTCACTTTCATGCAAAGTATTTAGTCTCTTTTGTTGGTTTCTTTTTGCCATTTCTTTTATTTTTAATAAGTTTTATATAGAAACTATCTACTGCCTGAAATGTACGCTACAAATTTCTTCTTTTATGCAAGAGTCGTTGCTGATTTTTTGGTCACAATTTTCGTGAAAAGCCACAATCTGTTTTTCTGCTTATATAAACTTTGGACTTCCTTCAGTTGTGCTTCAGTTTTTTTTTTCTTCATTTTTTTTCGTCCCTTTACCAAATGTGTGTTTTGTTGTTCCTGTTGTGTGCCTCGATTCGGCGCAGCCACAAGGACACTTGATGAAAATCTGTCTTTGCCCCTAAGAGTCTTTTCTTTTGCTTTTCAGCTTGGGTTCTTTGGGATGCAAAAATGCTTCACTTTTTCTTGTTTATTGTAGTAATTTTATTCATTGGATTTTCCCACAGTTAATTGTTGGAAAATGGTTGATGGAATCGCTCAGCTTTACGTAAAATGTATATTCAGTAGTCACCTCTGCCGATTTTTGAGCCACACAGACACTCTGCTGCCAACTGTTATGTAATCTCGAGCGTGGAGCATTGGAAAAGCCTTCGACCAGCAATCGTCCGACTAATGCCGAGCCGAGCCACCAAGCGACGATGAGTTGCGGACATGCGCGAGAGAGAGAGATGAACACAGAGCCAGTCAAAAGAAAGAGAGGTGGCTAGCTAGAGTGTGGAAAAGAGAGACAGTGAGAGCAAGAGCGAGAGCGTAAAACTGGAACTTTTGCCTTGGAAGGTTCTTTTTTTTTTTTTTTCTTCTTTTCAGCTTCTTCTTCTTCTTCGTTTGCTTTATAGTGCTGCAGCAGCAGCAGAAGCAGCTTTTGGAATCGAAGGCAAAAATACTTGTACATGCCATGCCATGCCGTTGCCATGAAAGTTGACAGCTGGGCGCCAGCTTAATGACAGTTCTGAGAGCAGTACTAATATAACCAATATTCATGGAGAACGCTACGCTAGAGGGAGTGGAGTGGGTGGAGTGGTGGGGGAGTGGTATGGTGTGTCCTGCCGCTAAACCAATAGTCCACTGGGGAGTGCACTCTACACCATAGAATCTGTTTTCAGTTCTTTCTGCAGTTTTTCTTTTGTAATTTTCAGCTGACGCCCAAAAGCATGCAACAGAAGAAATTATTTAACACTGCAAGGACATCCTCTTTGGAGGATTGTTGTTGATGATGATGCCCCTCTGCCCCTAGCGCTTATCATCGAATATGTGTGTTTTCCTGCGTTTTCTTTTTGATGAAAATTCTTGCACACACACACACACACACACACACTACATACGCGTGTACCCAGAGTCGTACTCGTACGAGTGCGTATGCCTTTGCTTGACTTACTTTTGTGTGTGTGTGTGTGTGTTCTGTCGGCGTCGCTTTCGCTGTCGGTGTCTTTTCGCGGCGCACATTGCGCAACGCGTCCGACTCGACTCGGGCTCTGAGTTCTGCGGCTTTGCCTTTGCTTTTGGTGCCTGTGGCTGGTTGGCAGGGGGGCCGTGTGGCAGAGTGTGTGTGTGTGTGCTGGCATGGGGCGTGTATGCGGGCGACTGGTGTGTGGTTTGGACTTGGGGGCAAGCGAATGTCTAGTAAAGGGCATGGCGCACAAATGTAGGCAATGCTATGGTGCCCCCCACCCTCCCGAACACACGCACACACAGAGACACAAAGAGAGATAACTGGTTGGTGGGGGATACACATAAGTATTTCTCGGGGTTTTCTTTTTTTTTTTTTCTGTTCGTTCCGTTTTTTACCTTTTGCTTCAAAAGTGCATAAAGATTGAGTGGCTGAGGTGTGCTCTATAGGCAGGGAATCCTTTAGCATTCGGTGTACTCTCATAAATATTCAAATCGATAAGTAAAAGATCTATGCTTAGAATTTATACCATCAAGACTACCAGAAGAGTCTAACAGCATAGTGCTGTAGAAAATGGAGAATTTTCCTTGATATTTCAAGCATTTACTCAACCCAAACTTAGATGCCTCGATGTAAGATAGAATATTTCAGGTCTAGGCTCAGTAAAAGTCACCAAAACTACACCCTTAACTTTTATATAAGATCAAACTCCAAAGCTAACCATGAAAATGTTTTATAACAAAGGTTGTTCCTCCTTTTTTCTGTTAGCACATACACACACTGTAGATATTGTCTTATTTTCTTTGGCCTCTGGGCTTTCCTTTGCCGTTAAACTCTTAAGCAGCAAAGCAGGCAACAAAAAAAATCGAATTTCAGTATGTATATAAGTTTTACAAGGATATCTTTGCTGCTGCTGCTGCTTGCTGCTGTCACAATGTCCTCGTTGTCGCCATCGTCGTCGTCGGCGACGTAATCATAAACTGTTTTTCTGCTTGTTTTTTTTTTGTCCTTTTCTGTTTTACTGGCACAACTCTTTCCCTGTCTATTATATTTATTTAAATTATTTTTTTCAGGCACTTGAAATTATATTTTTTGGATTTATGAAATGTACACGCTGTAGAACTTTTCTTTATGTTGAATTTTCCTTTGATGGGTTTTTGTGTGGAGGTTTCTTTTTTTTTTTTTATGTAACCAGCGTTCGTTCAGATGTGAAAATTTTTGTTGTGTGTTGTTGGTTTTCGGTTGGATTTTTAGCCGTGGCACACATACAGAATGGGTGTTTTTTGTTGTTGTTGTTGTTGTTTGTTGAACGCCTCTCCCTTCTCTCTACGCAGACTTGCACATAATAGCTCCAGATATATAGATAGATATATGTAGCTGCATGTGTACATATATGTATGTATATCTATGCCGTTAATCCGCCAGCGAGTGCGAGTAGCAACCGTCCACAGTTAAAACGCCAATGATAGTGCCAGGCCATCGACGATTGTGCCGCAGCTTGCAGCTGGCTATCCAGAGCGGTTCGGCGGCTCGACCGTTCGGCAATCGGGCAATCGGGCAATCGGGCTGGCATTCGGCTATTCGGTTCCGCCGGACGGACCCACAGCGTTAATTGTATGGCAGCGGGGGTGTGTATGGTGTGATGTGGGGTGTCTCGATGGAAGCTTCAGCTTTGCAAAAACACAAAAATGCCAGAAATGGTTGGAGCTTTTTGCTCAGCTGGGTGCCGTTGCCGCACAGTGGCCAGAATTTCTTCAAAACTATTTTCATTTTATTCAAGGCGCTCATTAAATTCTTTGACTTTTGCCACCACTGTGCGCCTCTCGCTGGAATAGCAGTCGGCGCTACGCTTTGTTCTCCTGCTGGGAGAGGGCAGTGGGTGGGAAAGCCAGCGGTGCAGGAGGTGCAGAAAGAGTGCAGCGTGGCAGAAAGAAAGAAAGAGAGAGAGATAAGAAACGCTGTGGGTTTGGTGAAGCTTTCAGCTACTTTCGCTGCTGTGATTTGCAGTTTCACGAAGTGGCTCTAAAACTGTCCAAGCGCCATAAAACTGCTTTAGTTGCAGACCAAATCAGTTGATTGTGCATGTAAAACTGCCAATAAAAAATATGAATAATATTAAAATGGATTTTAGGAAACATTCTATTCAATATTTAAGACATTCGCAAATTTTAACAATTTTTAAATTTATGGAAATTGTTCCAAAAAATATACATAGACATTGACTATTGATTTACTCTAAATTGTTGCCAAAAAGTTGAAGAATGTTGAAAATATGTTTCCCGAAATTAAAATTCATATTTTTAAGGCATTTTTTGTTTTATCTTTCAGCTCTATAGATGAGGAAAAGCCCAAATAAAATTTTAATAGTCCACCTTCTAAGCTGTTGCCGGCTCTGTCTGTGTCTAGTTAGCCTTAGGCTAACCCTCCAGTCTGACCCAAACTGTAGTAATTTTTGCATGCATTTGACAGCTCTCGGATTACACAGGGCCCTGCTGGCTGAATAAATTGCAGGAGTTGGCTGCCCCCCGGATGTGTGTTTGGCAGAAGCTCCAGTGTGTGCTCTCAGGCTCATGCGCTCTCTCCCGCCCGTCTTAGTCTGATGGAATTCAATCAGCGCAGAAGCCCATCAATCGGTGGCCCCCCCAGGCAACGTCCAACAGCAAGCCAAAGGCGGCAAAAATTTTACAATTCCAATGGCGAAACGTTCCAACGTTCCGGCGAATTCAGATGCGGTCCTGCGCAGACGGAGGCGTGAGAACAAGCGAGGGAGACCCAAAGAGACTGTGTCTCCGGCTCTGGTAATATAATATTTATTGATTATTTTGCTGGAGAGCAGAAAGAGAGAGAGAGAGAGAGAGAGAGCGAGTGCCATGGAGTTTGAGTTTGAAGTTGAAGCCGGGGCATTATTTCTGAATTATATAAAAACTAAAGCAAAGCCAGAGCCGGAGTCCAAAGCCAAAATCTGCACGAAAATTGACTTTTCCCACGTGAGATGGGGCTTTCGCCTTAGAATGTATTTATTTTTTTTTTTTGTTATTAAAGAGAGGGGAATTTGTTGTATGATTTTTTGGCAGACCTCTTTCTCTTTTGGTTATTTCCCCTGCATTCAATTACGTCACTTCTCAGCTGATTTGGAAAGTGAACCGTAAAAGTGTTATACAACCAGAGAGGGGTTGGTTCTTAGCCCAAAATAAAAATGGGATTCTGATTCTGCTGCTGCTTCTGCTGCTGCTCCTTGGCATAAAAATAGTCTTTTAATGGCTTTAATGTCAATTGAGTTGGCCAAAAACGTAGTGGTTTTTCGTATTTTTGACAAAGTTTTCCATTTGCTTGGCGGGTTTTTGATGTGGGTGCGGGGTATAGAACTTTTCTGAAGGACATTTTGTTGATTGTTTTGGACTTTTACCGCCCCCTGCTGTTGCTTAATATTTGGAGGTTCTCCATGCCACATAATTTGTCATTTCCTCGCTTGTGTAGGACCTCGGTATGAGGTGTCCTCCTCGCGGGGTTGAGGTTTACTTTGGGGGGCTTACTGATGGAGCTTTGGGGTTTCGTTTGTTGGCTTTTCTCCAGCCAGTAAGCTATACTCGAGTTGGAGCACTGTACGAGCGGAAATTTTACCATATTCAAATGTTGCGGCAGCCCAAAAGTAGGCAAGCAAAAATGTTTCTCCAGCTTGTAGATTAATTTAGGGTGAAATATCTCAATTAGAGATAGAAAAACTTGAAATTATACTTTTACTTACACCATATATTATTTAATATAATATATATTATTAATACCATATATATATGATATTTTCATATATTTTGTGTCATTATTTGTACCACATATCTTAACAATTCTCTCCCAGCCATAGCTACGCTTTGACAGAAAAGTTTCTATGACTTGCAGATCAAATTAAAATGAAGAAATATTTGTGCCATTAACTATTCATATTTTTTATTTTTATTAGAATTTCCAATCATTATCCTATATTTTTCTCTCATCTCTTCCATTGACTGTATCATTTATTGTACATTTCTTTCGTCTTTATCATTATTCACATGCCATATCGTACAGTTCATTCTTGTTGCAAGATCCAACCCAATTATCATTACCACATCACGGACGCATAACCAACAGTTTTACGTATCTTGGGGCTGCTGTCATTGTCACGCCCCAATCAACATAAATCAATCAAAATTAACACCAGAGACAAGTAGAAAATGTACACAGGACACAGCTCAGAGAGTCACACACAGAGAGAGAGAGAGAGAGAGAGAGAGAGAGGTAGAGAGAGAGGGTAGGATACAACAGGATGTGTACATATATAGGAACAAAGCAAAGGATGCTGCATAAATTGATGGCAGCAGCAGCAGCAGCAGCAGCAGCACTGGGCGACACAGCAACAATAGAACAAGGAACGCACATGTCCTTACAGCTAATTCAATTACAGCGGAGTGTTGTAGTAAGCCTAAGCAGCAGACAAGAGAAAGGGGAAAGAGCGAAGAAGAGATACAGCGAGAGAAAGGGAAACAAGACAGACAGGGAGAGAAAGCGAAACAAGATAGACAGGGATGGAGCGCAAGGGGAAACAAGAGATGCAAAATGAAAGAGATACGCAATGATAGACGGGGAGGGAGGGAGAGAGAGAGAGAGAGAGTGTAAAAGAGAAGGCCTGAACTGAACCATGTTTAAGTTTGCACTAAAACAAAAAGCCACACACACACACACACACAACACACGCATCCATCCAACATCCATGCAACATCCACCATGCCAGCATGCCCACTAATCCACACAAACAGATATTACGTATACGCAACACAGAAAAATGTATGTCGCGTTAATGCGAAAAGCTTGCAAAACATTTGAAGAATACGAGTATATATACATACAGCATAGCGCAGCATCTCTTACTCTCCATCCGCCCTGTTGTCCGGCATTGAAAATAATTGAAATATGGCATATATAACACTTAAACCTTTAAATTATGGACCCGCCAGCACACACACACACACCCGCACTGAGCGAGGCCGGTGATCAGCCGCAGAAGAGCGAGAGAGAGAGAGAGCGGAGTGCGGAGGCAGAGGTTGACCCACTTTGCTGGCCAAAAACTTTTGCACATCGAGCCTCGCCTCGCCTCGCATTCGTAGAGTCCTCCGCGGGGCACTAGTCAGGGGGGGGTGGCGCTATAATTGTCCGATGGGAATTTTTTGGGGGTGGCTGCAAGTCGTTTGGGGGCGCATTAAGTCGTTGTTGCTGCCTGCCTGCCTGCTGCCTACCGCTGCTGTTCTTTTGCCTGCCTGCTGCCGACTGCTTGCGAATTTTCGCACAAATGGCAAAGTTTAAGTGCTTGACAAGTAGAAGTTTAGTATGGTTTTAGAAAAGGTCAGGTTATACGGATTCTGGAGAGGCCCTACAACAAACAAAAGGGGCGGATATTAATAGAACCACAAAAGCCAGCACAGCAATGGTCGCTGGTCCGTACACCTTACAACGAATTTGTAGGAGATTAAGCTACAGGAAGGACATATTTTTTAGCTATGACATACAGATATGAACTATAAATCATAATTATAATGAAATTCTTTAAAAGACTTATTTTGGATTGTAGGAATTATTGTTTTTATAAACAAAATTTAATGGAAATGATTTTGATTTATCTTGTTGTTATTTTCAGGTAAGCGCAAGCAAATGGAAGTATAAAAGGTAAGAAAAATATTCATTAACTATAAATAATAATGAAATAAATTATTTTAGAAAATTAGCAGTTAAAAAACATAATTAAAAACGAGAAGGAACGTGTGAGTCGCTTCTTTGGACGCGACTCTACTTTTATACCCGTACTCAGTCAGTAAATAAATTTGTAACATGTTTATTTGAAAGGGTCATTATCTATTTATCTGCCAAATTTCATCAAGATCCCAATATTATATATCCCCAATAGTGGAGAAAATTGTGTAGTGCCCTTAATTTTCCAGATAAAGCATTGAAATATGAAATTTAATCAAGATACCATAACTATTACAACCAGAATAAGAAAATAAAATATTGTTCCTTTGGGTTTTGGTTTTCAAATTAAATTCTCTTAGTAGAATTAGCAGTATCTCTTAGCAGCCATATTCTGCACTCTCAATCAGTAGCTGAATTTTTGTTAGACTGAGCAACGTTGCAGCAGGAATATATACGAGTATTTCCTTCTCTAGCTCTACTTTTCCCCAAGAAATATTCTCTATGTGTGGGTGCGTAGGGTGCATGGGTTTTCGTGCATTTGCCAAGTCACAAGTCAAGATATCCTCCAATCGTTGTGTCGTTGTTGGGTGGGGTGGGGTGGTTTGTATGGGGCAAGGCAGCAGCAGCAGCAGTGAGAATAGCACTGAGAATATCGATTGCATGGGCAATCATAAGGCTGCCTAGATACCACCACTGCAAAGTAGTGCCGAGTGCTGAGTGCTGAGTGCTTGACGTTGGCTTAAGGATGATGCTTCAAGTTTATTTATTAGATAGATAAGAGTACAAATTGGCAATACCTATGACTATGATTACTATGATAACTATTGCTCTAGCTATGAGCTATGCAAAACATTAAGTCTTTTCTTTTCTTTCCTCTTTCCACTTTTATATTGGGAATTGGGTTTGGGTTTGTGTTTGGAACACACTTCTCTTGCGAGTAAACTTCCACTGCCCCTTCTCAGTATTCAATTGTCACACACTTTGTCTTCAGATACTCGTTGAGTGCCTCTTGACCCAAGTCCTTGCCATAGCCGCTCTGCTTGAAGCCGCCGAATGGCGCTGCCACGTCCGTCTTGTTGTAGACATTCACAAACACAGTGCCGGCCTCAATGCGGTCCGCGAAGCTTAGAGCCTTGCCAATGTCCTTGGTAAAGACACCGCTGGCCAGCCCGTACTCGGTGCTATTTGCCCGCTGCATGACCGAATCGATGTCGCTGCCATTGAACTTGGATATGATCATGATGGGCCCAAAGGACTCCTCCTGCGCAATGTACATATCATCCTCGACATTCGTGAATACCGTGGGGGTAAAGAAGTAGCCCTTGAGATTCGGCACACGACATCCGCCGTACACCAATGTGGCACCATCCTGCACACCACGCTCACAGAACTCCAGCAGCTTCTCGAAGTGTGCCTTGTGGTTCTGCGGGCCGTGGGCCGTCGACCGATTCAGCGGATCCCCAATGGTCATGGTGCGCAGATCCTTGAGCACACGTCGCACAAATTCGTCATGTATGCGATCCTCCACAAAGAGTCGCCCGGCAGCAATGCAGTTCTCGCCCTTGTTGAAGAACACCGAAGACATGCCCTGGAAAATAAACACACAAAAAAAGGGAGAGCTTTAGTTGGAGGCTTTCCCTGGTGCTTTTCTTTGGGGTTTTCTTACATGCTTCACCGCCTTATCCAGGTCGCAGTCCGCGAATATAATCAATGGACTCTTGCCACCGAGCTCCAGCGAACATTTCTTGAGATTCGAATCGGCACAGGACTTCATAATGTGCTTGCCAATGGGCGTGGAGCCGGTGAAGCCCAATTTGCGTACCAATTGATGATCGGCCACTGCCTGACCCGCATCGGAGCCCTTGCCGGGCAGCACATTAATCACACCTGGCGGGAAACCCGCCCGCACAGTTAGCTCGGCGAATTTCAGCGCCGTCAGGGGACACGTCTGGGCGGGCTTGATCAGACAGGTATTGCCGGCGGCAATACAGGCGGCCATCTTCCAGGACAGCATCATGAGCGGATAGTTCCATGGCGTGACCAGGCCGCACACGCCAATGGGCTCCTTTCGCGTGAATGTCAGCACATTGTTGGGTCGCGCAGGATTTACGGGCAGGGTGCTGCCCTGGATCTTGTCGCACCAGCCGGCAAAATAGCGCCAGGCATCGATGGACATGCCCACGTGCGTTTTCAGCGCCAGCGTGTAGACAGCGCCCGAATCCACCGACTCAATGGTGGCCAGCTCCTCCTTGTGGCTCTCCATGAGATCGGCCAGCTTGAGCATCAGCTGTCCACGCTGCCGGGCAGAGACCTGCTTCCAGGAGCCATAGAAAGCCGTGTGGGCAGCCTGCACCGCCTTGTCCACATCCTGGGGCGAGGCGCAGGCCACTTTGCACAGAACCTGCTCATCCGTGGGATTGACAATCTCCAGAGTGCGCTTGCCCTCGGCATCCACAAACTGCCCATCGATGAACAGCTGCGTGGGCACCTGAATCTCCCGTTTGTTTGCCTTGAGGGTGAAACCCTCGTAGATGAGCTGCTGACCAGCAGAGCCGCCACTGCCCTGTCGCAAGATTTTTACGAGCTGTCCAAAGAACTCCTCGAACACGGGCGCCATGAAGACATTGTCATTCTCCAGGGGCACATCGAATGCCTCCTTCACCTCCTCCACCAGACGCACCACATCCATGGAGCCAGCGCCAGCGGCAAAGAAGTCTGTCGCATCCTCAATGGGCTCCTTCAGGATGGCCTGCCAGATGCCAGAGAGCAGAGCCCGCTTCGACAGCTCATCCTCGCTGAAGTCGGTGATGGGCTGCTGCTCGGCCTGCTTGAACCATTCGCTGGCATTGATGACCTTTGAGCCGCGCTTGATGCGACGCACATTGACGAACGCCCCATCGGTGCCCTCGATGAGCAGTCCCGCGGTGTGAATCCAGGCGGGTTTCTTCAGACCCTTCAGACGCAACGGCTGGCCATGGGACACGGGTCCGGCGGAGTACAAATGGGCGCCAAAGAGACGTATCTGCTCCTCGGTGCCATCCTGCTGGATGACCGTGGCTATGGCCCCCGGCACAGAGTCCAAGCCACGCACAAAGTTCCATATGCGCGCCGCCGACTGCTGCAGATTGACCAGCTGATTCTCCGCCTTGAACATGGCCGGATCGTAGGTGGCACCGATCTCCGTTTGGGTTATCTTTGGCGCTGTGCCATTGGCCACCATATCGACGGCCACGCCCATGGCCTTGACGCCCTCGGGATACAGGAATCGCTTGTAGATGCTGTCCAGCGTGTCGGTTGGCTCCAGATTCGTCTGGCGCGTCAGCAGCAGTGGTCCAGTGTCCAGGCCATCGTCCGCCCAGAAGATACTAAAGCCGGCCACCTCATCGCCCTCAATGAGCGTCCAGGAAATGGCACTGGCACCGCGATGGCGCGGCAGTATCGATGGATGGTAGCAAATGCTGCCCAATGGGGCACCATCAATCACCTCCATCGGAATGAACTGCGAACAGTACGGCAGCACATTCAAGGTGGCGCCCACCGATTTATATTGAGCCAAGACCTTTGGCAGGGCCACGCCCTTCAGCCGCCAGCTGCTAAACTTGAAGACGGGTATCTTGTGGGCTGCGGCAGTGGCGGCCAGCACATCCTCGCGACTCCCCTTGTCCGGTATGGTGAAGACACCCACAATTTGTACGTTCGCACGCTCCAGCAGCAGCTCCAGAACGTCGGCAGCAAAGTTACTCTGGCCAATGATGGCAATGCGAAGTTGAAGCTGTAGTAAAGAGCGGTTTAAAGAGAGGGGCAAAGAGTTAGTTTGTGTTCGCTTTGCAGAGGCAGGCAGTTAGGAGCTCTGTAGTGGTGTCAAAGAGGTGGATTTTCATGCAGCTATGACTCTATCCCTAAAATACTATTGCTTGAGTGGTTTAACGATGCAAGGGGAACTCCAATTTTCGGTTGAAACTTTTAGAAACCATTTTAAACTTTTTAGAGAGCTCATGGGCGCTAATAGAATCTCTATAGGTCGCGCCACGTAGGACAATTATGCGGTCCATGAAGCTACTTTGCATTTCTTATGTGCAATAAGCGAAAAGGGAGCCCAAAAAGTCCAATAAAATGTGTGCATCTAAGCACTGCTGTGATATTTCATTGAAATAAAGCATAGACACCTATTTAAGCCAGCTCTACTTGACCATTTTCTGCTTGTTTGTTAAGAAAATTCTATAAGAAATCAGAACATTTCTACACAACTTTTTCCATTTCAAAAAAGCAATTAAATATGAGCCATTTTAAACACAAATAAGCAGTAGCAAATAAACTATGAAAATTAAATGAAAAATAAAAGCAAATTCTATAAGAAATCAAAACATTTTTCCACAACCTTTTCCATTCAAAAGAGCAATTAAATATGACCCAATTTAGACACAAATAAACAGCAGCAAATAAACTATGAAAAATTATGTTTCAGTGCAATAAAATACTTTTAATTTGCTTTTAGCATTATTATTCTGCCATAAATTCTAAATAGACTGCACTCTTTATATGAATTAATAAATTAATTTAATCACTAAACCGCCAAAAAGGCATTCAAATAAATTTCAATATTCTTTGCAGCAAAACTTTGAATTTCCATTGCGGATGTATTTTGTAGTGTAATAAAACACTTTTATTTTGCTTTTAATATTATTATCTATTCATAAAATAAAAAATAAATAGCCTGCACTTAATTCGCTAAGCCGCCAAAAAAAAAAAAGCATTCCAAAATCCAATTAAAATATATCTCTACGAGTATTATCTTTGCAGCAAAACTATAAATTCGCATTGCTCCAAAAATCGATTAGGGTTTGGCATTAATTTCGATTTGCTTTGATTTGGGTTTCTGATTCTCTGCCAAAATCTGCTAGCACGAATTTAACTCAATTGCAAACTTAAATAAGATTCAAATTTAATTCGAATATGAATATGAATTTCGATTGTGAATACTAACAGCCATTTCTTGTGTATTAATTGCACAGCAAAATCTCCAAACTGATTTTCACTTCAATTAAACTGTAATTAATTTTCACTTTATAGTTTTCACTTTTCACGCTATATTTTCACTATTTTTATGCATGCCCCAACCGCTTGGAAGGCCGGCAAACTATCAACTGAAATTCAGTGTGAAAACCGGGTGGTATTTATACCTTGGTGCCACACGAGCTGCTCATTATCGTTATCAACTTGATTTGATTATAAAAAAATGAAACCTAAAAAAAACTACAAAAAGCAGCATAGACATGCGCTGCCAGCGCCGTGCCCCAGTGCGCCAATGGCTCTTTGTTTTGGGGCTCACTTCACATACATTTCATAATTAAATCAGCGACAACGAACTGCTTATCAATCTCACAGCTAAAGCAGAGAGCTGCACCACCAGCAGCAGCAGCAGCAGCAGCAGCAGCACGAGCCGCGGTGTGTGTGCATGTCGATTTGGCATGATCAGAGGGCCGGACTTTTTTTTACATTCTGGGGAATATACAATCGACAAGTGTCTGGGCATCAGATGGGTTTTCACTGTAAGGGAATGTAATCCAAAGCGAAGTTGCAGCTGTGATTCACCTGTTGGCTTGAATTGAGTTTTCCTGGGGGTTTTGGGTTGCCATCGACAAGGAAAAATATGGCAAAGGCTGCAGTAAACACTGGCACTCAAAAATATTAGACGAAGCGCAGCTGCAGCTCTAAACAGTGGCCTACCTTAATATTAGGCATGATTAAACAGTGATTTATTGAAATATTGTGAACGGCTAAGGTAAACAAAAGCTAAGACAGTGGCTTCCGCTAATATAAGAATTCAATAGACTGCATTTTGCTTTACATTTTAGTTAATAAATTTCCCTAAATGGAATCATAATTATAATTATCCAAGCTAGCAATAAACCTAGCAGCCATTTAGCTAATTAAAAACTACGAGCACTATATTCGGTACTATCAAACCTTAAAGATCTTTCGCCATCAGCAGTACTTGTGTTGCACCTGTCCTGTCCCCTCTATACAGTTGTGAGGCAAGCACACCTGGAGAAGGATCATCCTCATCATCATGCTGTACCGCCTGCAGTCCTGCCTCAAGTATTTTGCCTTTTTGGGTCTGGTACCCTGGACAGAGAGCTGCCGACCGTGTCAGTATTTTCAAAAGATTTATTCGCTATTTTTAATATGCACAAATCTCGCGATATTCTTTGTGGAAATTGAAGTACCACAAAAAGATTCACTGCTGCTGTCGCTGCTCGTTAGCATGATTGTGTTTATTGCAAAGATTACGTGCATGACGGTCATACTGCTGCAGCTGATGTGCCAGTACCCCGGATATTATGGATACTGTGAGGAGTTTAAGCGCCTAAGGGAGCGCCTGGAAGTGCAGCTAAAGATGGGCGCGTTGGCATATCCCCGCAGGCGTTACATTAAAATTGTAGTACTGGGCATGGCCAGCCTGGGGACAATGGCTATTGTGATTTATACATCCTTTAATGCACGCTTGATCTACGTTTGGTCCTCGTTGGTGGCCACCCTCATCATTCGATGGCAGTGTGTGCTGCTGCTGCTCTATGTGGACTTAATGGGCTTCCATGTGGAGCTGCTGGGCAAACGCATACGGGATGTGCTGCACTGTCATTCGATGGGTGGAAATTGCTTGCCGGATGGCAACTGCAAGCAGCTGTGCTCCCTGGAATTCCTACTCGAGCTGAAGCAAAGCCACATGCAGCTCTTTGAGCTTTTCGGTCATTTCAATGATCTCTTTGGCTGGTCAATTTTGAGTATATTTGTGGTAATGTTCATGGATGGCACGGTGAATGTGTACTGGACCCAACAGGTCCTGGCAGGTGCATATGAGTATGTGTATCTTTTTGCCTCACTATCGTATGCTCTGCCATCATTGGCTTTAATTTTGGCTTTCTGCAGATGTGGCGAGTACTGCAAATGGCAGGTGAGTCAACTCTAAACAGCATGCAATTTTTCGATCCATTTCTCTCGCGCAGCACATGCTCATTGGCAGCCATGTTCGTGCCTTGGCATACACTCCTGCCCCACAGCCATCGAAGGAGCCCGCGTACACTGAACTGCTGACAGAATTTACCATGCAAGTGGAGCACAATGCATTGGCCATTAACGCCGAGGGTTTTATGCTCATTGATAATTCACTGCTCATGTCGGTGGGTAATATTTTGAATTTTTGTTGTCGAATGGAAAAACTCTTCAAGTGTTTTACTCTCCTTTGTTTAACTCTTTCAGATGTTTGCTGCCATGGTAACATATTTGATTGTTTTAATGCAATTCAGTGCATCGTAGCAAATTGATGAAAAAATATTTAAAACTGATATTAATGAATTTATCGCTTGGGAAATATTCTGCTCCTGCAGTTCACTTAAAACTTTATTTAGGCACCTCAAACCTATTTAAATGGATTATTTTGATGCACTGAAATAAAACTGAAATGAAAACTGAAATAAATTATTATTTAGCCCCCCATATTTAACCTCTCTAGAGGCACTATTCTCATACCTCGTAGGTGCAAAGCATGAGTTATGTTTAAAATTAAAATAAATATTTATTTAAGCCCTTAAAACATCTCTTGATATCTGCAGCACATGAAAGCTAGCACCTAGCAGCGTTAAATCATAGAAAATAATATTCAAAACTAAAATCAATGAATATTTAGAGCTCTAGAACCTCCAGTTCACATTTTCCCCTTTTAGTTCCTAATAGGCGAAAATCATCAAAAATAATGTTCAAAAGTCAAATAAAAAATTTTGTAGACTCCTGCAAGCTCAAGCTATCCAACATTGACCCATTTGTATTTTTATTTTTGTTCTGCAAGAGCTAAAACAATCTTTAGATAAGATTATGTGGACAGCAAAGTGTCCAAAAACCAAACTGTATCACACCTGCCCAAATGCGAAACGAAAAACCAGTTGAAACCAGTAAAAGAACTCAACCAAAGTAAAGATTATCTTATCGTTGAATTTGTGATTAGTCCAAAATTACATATATATATACGCGTATATTCGCACGATTTCTGGCAGTGCAATGGAAATATTATGCATAGGTAACTTATGCTATCGCGTGTTGATTGTGGGCCACAGCGAATACGAGTACGAATACGAGGTAACAATAAGTAATATCTGAACATCTGCCTCCAAAAATAAAAGTAACATCTGATCGCATGACACCAAAAAAAAAATTGCTAGATCATCAGTTGTCAGGGGCACACCTCGGGGGGGTCTAATACGAGTACTGGGGCGCCATTATGCAATTTAATCTTTGAGTATTGTATATATATATATACATTTTTTGTTTTCGGGTATAAATAACATTTCGAACACGCATTCAGCGACTGCCCTGGTGGCCGCTTGAAATGGTGACATTTCGGGGATTAAACTGTAAATAATCGCTTGGTAATGCTGGAATTATACCCCAGAGTAGGTTCTAGCCTAGTGATAACCCAACCGATTGGCCTCTGGTTTAGACGACTGGACTTGTCGCAAAACAAATAACGTGAAACCGGTTTGCTGGCTGCCCGACAAAGGCCCTCGAACCGGTTTCAAGTGGTTCAAGATGTGCCAATTTTGATAGGCACTCGTATCACTGCTACCCCGGGGCAAATGTTCCATCGATTGTCCCGCCTAATCACTGGGAGACTTCGCAAGTGTTTTCACTCGATTGTATGAACGTTTGAGGCGGTTTAAACTGGTTTTCCAGTCTGAACTTTCCAATCCCCCTTATCGATTAAGCACCAAAGCCAATAAATTTACAATTTTTTGAATGCTCTCATCCATTTGCAGGAAGTGCGAAAAATTTAATATACATTTTAAAACTGATTAAAAACTAAACAAAAGAAATGAATGAATGCATCTATTGGTAGGTGACTTGGGCCTCAACGGTCACCTCTTTGATGACCACATTGCCATCATCGCTTAGCACATCCACATGGAATTCCATTTGTTCGGTTTTGAGCGTGGCTTCGGTGGAGTTAGCTGTGGATTCTGTGGCTTCTGGGGATTCAGAGGGTTCAGTGTCCTCAAAATAGTCAAATTTTACAAATTTTGCAGGTGTGTGGGAGCATTCTGTTGGTGTTTTGTTGTCTGTGTTGTGCAAATTAGCCGTGTTTGCTGGATTTTCTGCAGTTTCATCTTTTTCCTCTTTGTTTTCTTGTGTTTCAATGTGTTTTATATCGTTTTGCTTTATCAAGTTCTCTGCATGGCCATCGCCTATATTCGAATCATCTGGATTTATCTTTTGGCATTCACTAATTGGTTTTTTATTCTCTGAATCGCCAATGTCAGAGTTGTCTTCGGTCTTTAGCTCAAGGAAAGCTTTTCCATTCTGTTCAAATAAGTTCTGATGCAGATTCCAATCTGAAATTAAGAGTTTTACTTAAATAAAATGCAGTTTTTGTTGCTGCTTTGCTGCTTACCCTCAGGGATATCTTCCAATTGTTTGTTTGGCTCAGTGATTGCTGCTTCAGCGAGGTTCTGCTTTGGTGTTTGTTGGTTTTCTTGCTTCTCTGAAGTTTCTTCCACAGCGCCCTCCAATTGCGTCTGTGACTCTTCTTCAAAGTTCTCCAAACCAGCAACATCATTCATAATATCCTCCTCATTCTCCTCGCCATCACTTTCGCCGTATTCGTGACTCTCCAGCTGCGCCATGGACTCGGGATCGAGAAATTCCTTCAATCTGGATGCTATTTTTGCCCACTTATCTTTGGCAGTTTCCACCAACGGTTTGTCCTCGCCCTGTTCCTTGCCCTTTTCTGTCTCGGTCTGTGGCTCCGCCTGCGCCGGGCCAGATTCCAATTCGGTTGCCGTTTCTTTTCCATTATCTTCTTGCGGCATTTTCTTTACGTTTTGCATTATTTTGCGCAGACCTCGACGTGTCTTGGCCTCATTCTCACGCACCATGCGCATATCCTCCTCGAAGCCCTCGTAGTAGTAGGCTTTGAGCATTTCGGGTGGCAGTTTTGGTGGCTCTACAACGGCCATTTCGTCGTCGGACGAATAATCGGTTGTGAAATCGGATGGGGCATCATCGTCATCAATGTCCTCATAGCCGATGAGTGGGTGCATTGCTGGAAGTTTTGGATATCTTTCTGTGGCTTGGGGAACACTTCCTTTTGCTGCTTGGAGATCTTTTACTTCTGCTTCTTGGGTAACACTTGCTTCTGCTTCTGGGGAAACTGTTTCTTCTCCCTGTGCACCTCCTTCTTCTTCTCCCTTTGCACCTCCTTCTTCTCCCTTTGCACATCCTTCTTCTCCCTTTGCACCGCCTTCTTCTTGTTCAATGATTTCTGTTATGGACAAAGGACTCCAGCGCTGATACAGCATAGAACCCTCACCCACCGAAAGTTTAATGGAAGCTGAATCCTGCTCCTCCTGCTGCTGCTGCTGCTGCTGCAGCTTCAGTGCTTCCTCTTCACGTGCCTGCTCCTCTTGCTCCTTCATGCGTTGCATCATTTTGTTCAACAATTCGTTTTCCCGCTCCACCAGCGGATCGTCGCTGGGCTTGGCCTTGGCCTCCAGCTCCTCATTGGAGGAGAGCATCGCCTGCAGCATTTCGTTCTCCTCGCTGGTCAGCTGCAGCTCTGTGGCGCCCGACTTCATGCAGGCCTTCAGCTCGTTGTAGCTGCGCATGCATTCGGTGGCAGCCTCCGCATTGTTCGCCGTCGTCACCTTATCGAGATCTAACTTCTGAAAGAACTCCGTATCGAGGTTGCCAAATGTCTGCTTGGCCTCCAGCGAGAAGAATTCCTCCTCCAGGCTTTCATTCTCCTGGCTGTCATCGGCTGGCAGTTCAGTAAACTGTTCGGCCAGACAGCGCTGCATGGCCTCGTTGACCAAATGCTCGGCCGATTTGCGGGGCTTTGGCTCGTACGGTGTGGTCCAGGGGGCACGTGGATTACTTTCATGCGCGTCTTCGTCTGCAGTGTCATAGACATCATCATCGTCCTCCTCCCCCTGCTCTGATTCCGAGTCACTGATCAGTCCCGGCGGCGGTGGCAGCTCCTCTAGTTCACCCGTGTCCTTCTTGACGATCATCAGACGATTGTCCACGACCTCCAAGGTGTCATCGTACTTCTCCCGCTGGGCAAAGCAGCGTGCCGCCGAGGCAGCCACATGCCGCTTGCGCTTGGCCTCATCCTTGGCCAGTTGGGCATCCAAACTTTCGGGCGTGTCCTTGCTATAGTCCGCCAGGCACTTGGACTGCAACAGCGCCTTGGCTGCGCGTATTTTCTCCTTGTTTGTGGAGGACACAGGCCTGGGTGCGGTAGCGTCCGCCCGGCTGGCTAGGAACTCCTTGAACGAGTCCACACATTCGCGCATACTCTTGCCACCCGCTGGATTCTCTAGATGCGGCGGCACCAGCTTCTCCAGCTTTGGCTGCTCCGAGTAGCTGTACTCGTCGTCGGATTCAAAGGGACCCAGCGGATAGCTGTTGGGACCCATTTCCGTGATGTCCTTGTAGATGACATCGCTGATCAGATCGTTGAGCAGCGAGGCACACACCATCTGCGAGTGCGAGTCCTCCGAGCTGAAGGACTCCTCATAGTCCACCTCCGTCTCAATGTTGTACAAAATCTCATTCTCGCTCTCCAGCTCAGAGAGCAGCTGACGCAGGGTTTCCTCCTCGCCGGCCAGCTTGCGATCCAAACTGGCGCAGATTTCCTCCGCCTGCTCGGCGCTGCTCAGCTCTGTCAAGGGTCGCGTCAATATATCATCATCATCATCATCATTGGCTGAGTGTCCGCCCTCTTTGATGGCGTCCTCCATGGCAGTCAGTGGCAGCTGCCGCATGCACTCCTCCTTGTCCCAGTCCTTGCTGGGCGTATCGGAGCCAGCGCCGAACACGCGCTTCGGCACATTATCCGTGCAATCGTCCAGGATCTTGGCAAAGAGATCATAGCGTTGTGTCAGATCGGCCAGCTCTGCCTTTGTGGCTTCGTTTTTCTCCTGCAGCTGCTTTCGCTCCTCCATCGCCTCCTTGAGGCGCTGTTTGCGTTCCTCGAATTGCCCCTTTAACAGTTCGGACTTTGCCTCCAATTCGGTCTCTGTTAGCTCCTCATCCGACTCGGACAGACCCTCCGTGTGCTCGGTGGCACTCAAGTTCTCCGTGTGCTGGCGCAGCTCCTGCAGATCCTCATCCAGGTGGCTGCCCATTTCGGCCAAATCATGGGCACACTTCTCGCTGGCATCGGCACACTCCTGCTCCCAATCCAATTGCTCTTGGCTTTTGGGCTGCAGCGAGAACTCCTCCATGAATTCCTTATACAAATCCCTGGGTGTGGTGGCTGTCTCCTGCTCGCAGCAGACTTTCGCCGCCAGTTGGTATTTTGTGGTGCTTTCGTTGAGCAACTGATCGATGGACTGCGAATGTTCCGCAAACATTTCCGAGCCGAAACTCTCGTACATTTCATCGACGAGTTGGGATTTTATTTCCTGGGGCGTGGGATCTGCGCCATCCTTGTTGCCTTGGGCCACATGGAGCAGCGTTTGGCATGTCTGCTCCAGATCTGCGCTGTTATCCAGCTCTGAACCGCTGTCTGATTGCAGCAAAGGCGGTGCCTCTGTGGTGCTCTCGGATTGAAGCAAAGGCGGGGCCTCTTCAGCGCTGTCTGATTGAAGAAGTGGCGGCTCCGCGGCGCTGTCTGACTGTAGGAGTTCTGAGGCGTTTGGAACTGGCTTTTCCATGAGGTTTAATTCATTAATGTTTGCATCATCCAATTGTTTACCAATTGCTTGCATAATTTCTTCCTTCTTTTCAACAAGATCAAGATCAGGCTGCTTTCCCTCAGCAGGCTGCGAGCTAAGCAGCTCCTCCTTTATTGGCTCGCTAGCATCCATTTCTTCTATAAGTATTCGCTTGCCCTGGGGCTGCTCCATCGTTTTGGATGGCTGTGTGTTCTGCTGCTCCTTTACAGCTTCATTTATATTATTCTCATCGGCTGTGACGGGTTTGTCAACGCTGTCGGGATCCTTAGCTTCTGCTTTCTTCTTTATTTCTTCTGTAGGAATTATCTTGCCTGAGCTATCCAGATCTTTCTGTTCTTTTTCCTCTTTGTTTTTGACAAGTTGCTCAATGCTTTCCACGTCGCCCGCCACGGCCTCATCGTACAGCACCTTAGGCCTGCCCTCTAGAGGCTTTGCACGACGATTACTGATGCGCTCGGCAATGTGATCCGCCTGCGAGCCAGCACTTTCACTCTCCTCCGCCGATGTGGAGCTGGTTGGGCTATGCTCCGAGGCCTGACTCTCACCAGAGACCTCGTCCCACATGTCGTCCACACAACCGTATTCCATTTCGGCTCGCTTGCGTGTCTTTTCTGCATCCGCAATGCCCTTCTGCTCCTCCTCGGAGTCACTGGAGTGGAGTAGTGGCAGCTGGTCTTCGGGTTTTAGATGGCTATTGCGCATGCGTATGGTACCTGGGAGTGGAGGATAAGATTTAGGCTACTATTTTGGGTTTTCCAATGGGGTTTTCTCTTACTGTTGACGCTGTCGCGCGTCTTGCGACGCTCGGCACGATTCCAGCGTTGGTTTTCTTTGCGTTCGCCTTCGTAGCCGTCGCGTTTCCTGCAAGATAAAGCCATTTTATATGCCATTCTCTATAAGAACTATTTATCAGTCTACCAGGCCTCGGCACAGGCGCGATCACGTGCAAACACAGGACGACTATCCAGGTACGTGAGCTCTTGCTGCAACACAAAAAGCAAACCATAAACAGGAGTACCCACACCATGGCTGTAAAGAACTGCAGCTTACACAGGCCAATATCAACGTTTTGCGATACTGCGGCAGTCGGGAGACCACGGGATTGCCCTGCAGCACCAGCACCTTCAGGCTGGGCATTTGTTCGAATATTTTCACAATCAAAATGTCATCGATGCGATTGTTGGCCAAATCCAGCACCGACAATGTCTTGCACTCGACCAGAGCAGCCAAACTGGCGCTGTCCGTCAGATAGTTCGATGTTATGTTGAGGGTATTCAACACCGGCAGTATATCCGTGCCAATATTCTCTATTTTGCGTATGTGATTCTGGCTAACATTCAGCGTATCCAACTCCCGACAGCACTCCAGATTCTCCATTTTGGTTATCAAATTGTTCTGCAGATACAAACACTTGAGTTTTGTGAGCTTCGTTAGGTTCTGTATCTCCGAAATGGCGTTGCTCTCGAGCCAAATGCTCTTGAGTTCTGTGTACTCATCCAGGTTCTCTATGCACTGATAGCCTGCAACGGAAAAGTGTCAGTGTTTGGCCATAAAGTTGACGCACAAATACTTGCCCTGAAAGTGCAAGTAGAGCACATCGTTGAGCCGTGGCGTTTGATATAATTTGTCCCGCTTGCATATCTCCCTGAGGCCCTTGGCGGTAATGCGATTCAGGCCGGTTACCTCCTCGTGGCGTCGTGCGTAGCCCGGCTCGCACATTGCAGCTTCGTTCTGGTTCTCCTTTAGAAATTTATACAATATATTCGCAGAAGTCTCTATAATATTTGAAATGCTTTGAATTTTATTAACACTACTATGAACTATGTGATTTGTTGAAAAGCACAAAGCACTAAATCGACAGAGGGATACTCGTTTCGATTGTTTTGATTGAACAAACAAGCAGCCTGCTACTGTTGTCGATAGCAACGCTTGATTTGTTGCAGCTGCAACTCTGCAATCGTAACTGTACTGTTTTAAAACACTATTAAAAAAAGGGTTGCCAGTGGCAACTCCTTGAAAGGGAAGAAATGAAATGAATGCAAATTGTTTCCAATATTTCAACTGAAATAAATATATACGCACATATATAGATGTAATGCAATTTCGATACTCTAAGCTCTGTCCATAAGCTCCATAAACTGTCCTCTGATCGCTACCTAGCGTACATTCTTTTTTTTTAACTTTGCGAAAGGAAAATAGTAATGGACTATTTTCACGTTCTTTCTATTTAAAAATGGAAATTGATGACTACTTTTACAATTTCCTTACGAAATTAGTCTTCAAATCTTATACAACTCTGGAGTAGTCTGCTGAATATAGATATTATAACATCTGCTAAAATAATTATTAATATGAGTTTTTCTAGTTCCTAGTTATAAAAGTGTATTCCTATTAAATCCTTCTATAATGTATATTCCAAGTTTATATTTTCCATTTAAAATTGTTCATTTATTTAAGTTAATGTTCTCAGTGCTGCACACAGTTGTTGTTCTTTTGTTTTTAACACAGATTCAAATACAAGAATACAAATACAAATACATATTAAAAATGCATATAAGGTTTGCTGTTTGCTAATTACTCAGTTTAACACATTCTGTTGTAGACAATTATTTATGTATTGTGTATTGCAAATATGCCGCTTGTGTGATTTTCAATTAATTCAAACATCGATTCAATGTTCTTTGATCGTCCATTATTAAAGCCTCGGTAGATGCAAAATGCCAGCTGCACAAGATCTGTGCTATGCAGAATGCAATGCGATTGTTTGTTCGATCTCAAATGTAAATTCGATATTGAAAGCATTTTTCCATGCATGTACATATGTATGTATGAGTATATTATAGATTTAATTATAGTATATATATATGTGTTTGCTTTGTGTGTGTGTGTGTATGTGGAATATAGTGGCTATATAATTCATAATAGGTTTAATCGTAATGTAATAATAGTTTCTACTGACGAATGAGTACACATAGATTTTTTAAAATAAGGTTCAACTGGTGGGGGGTTTTCTAGGGGCGGGGGAGTTGGGAATAAGCCACATTACATCCCCTGCATATACATAAAAATACATACATATATATACATATACGTATGTATTTACTAAATGCACAAAAAATCTTAGAAAAAATTGTATATATATAAAATCGTTGCAAGGACACTTTTCTGATCGAAATGAGTGAGAATATTTGAATGGATATTTGATAGTACATAATTCGATATGTATATGAGAATATGTGATGTGGTTGGATTTGGCATAAGGAAAATAATATTTCTTGAACAAACATTTTCTTTAATTTTCATTTGAGTGAGCAAATGTGTTTTGCCCTCGAGAAACTTAAGCTTAAATTTGTGGCCAAACATTAACCAAGAAATGCGGTAACAATTAAAAATTAACAAATGCTCAAATACATGTGATTAAAAATGTCTAACAAAAAGGAATGTTCAGGAAAAAAACTGGGCAGATAAATGTTTCTAAATTTAAGGCAATAATAAATACGAGTATTTAAAAATCGCATGGGCAATATTTTGATGACAGATTCAGACTTCAGTGGGCATATGGTAGGTATGTGGCTTTGTGTGTGTGTGTGTTTTTGTGATTGTTTGTGATTCAGAGACGGCAACGAGAAATCTTTTCGCATGCATATGACAAACTACAAACTACGAAAATTGTTCACTGATTCGTTCATTCTTCTTGATGCTTCCGGCTGCTTCCGGCCGCTTCCGGCTGCTTCAAAGTCGACAGACGGGATCATCGCTGCGCAATCTAAACGTGATCGTAGCTCCGGCGAAACGAACGATACAGGCAGCAGGCAAAGAGTATGGTCAAAAGCTGTGGGGTACAAAACGTCATAGAATAGAAAATCCACATTGAAAAGTGCCTTCCACTCACCTGTATACCCGCCACGGCCAGCACCACAGCGGCCAAGATCAATGTCTTCGAGTCCAAGATGCCCAAGAGCTTCTGCAAGCAGCCATTCTGTGTGGCATGCACCACAGTGCATTCCTTGGCCTCGCTCAAATTGATGACAGAGCAGCATGCCGGCGGCAGGGTCTTATTGGGGTAGATAAATTCCCAATCGTTGGGTCCATATGTGCCGCAGCAGTCCAATTCCGTTTGCAACAGGGTCCAGGCATCGCGATAATCCTCACGCTCCTTATAGTGGCGCATGGTCGAATTGAATTGTCCCTCCATCATCTGCTGCAAGCCCGAGTGCTTCACATACCCAGCCACGCCCAGGCCTATTTCGAGCAGAAATATGACCACGGCGAGTATGGCAAAGCTGAGGATCATGCAGCTGCTCTCCTTCAGGGCACCGCAACAGCCCAGGAAACAAATGACCGCCACAGCGGCGCCCACGATCATCAGTATGATGGGCGCCGTCCAAATATGATCGCTAACAAAATTCGAATAGTGGGCATAATTCATTTGGACCATGCCACCCACCAGAAAGATGAGCAGACCAGTGAGCTGATTAAAATCGGAAATTAATGTCCAAATTCAATTCAAAATGGGAAGCAGAGAGCACTTACCGCAAATAGTAGATTGCAAAAGAATGTCAAATATTTGACACATGCCAAGCCGCCGGATGCCATTTTGCTATAGAAATTCGTACAACGTCTCTCGCGTTCGCTCTGATTCTTGGTACTGCAAGAAAGGGAATGAAGGGACAAAAAATATTAACCGATTCGCCCTCAGGACACACACAACGCTCGGCACATCAATCAATAAAACGCTGGTCAACCGCAGACACAAACACACACACAGACACACTCATGGGGTCTAAAAAGGAAATCCGAGTGGCTACCATCCCGAAGCCAACCCCCAAATCACAGAAAATACACGCAACCAGAACACTGGACGGACTCTGGTGTCTCCTCTCTCTCTCTCTCTTCTGCTTCACCTGTCGTCTGTCTGTCTGTCTGTGGATTAACCCCTACATATAGCAGAACCTCCCCCCCAACAACCTTTCTGGGCACTTCACTTCCCATAGAGCGAAAGTTGTCAAGTGCAGAAATGCACGTTGGATGGCAAGCAAAGGCCCAACACAAGGCCCTTTTCGCATTGAGTGCATTTGCTGCCATTTTCATTTCATTTTCATTCCCATTTCACGTTTCATTGTATTCGTTTGGCCCAGTTTTAGGCGCATTATTATTTGTTATTACATATTACCCGTATATGTATGTATTTTTTTTTGTATTTTTGTATTTTTGCAGGCGGTGTGGGTGTTGGTGTGGCTGGTGGCGAAAGTGCTCCCTATGTAAGTATTTGTTACAAGGACGACCTGCTTTTGCAGTGCAACCACCCCACGGAATCGATTAGTAGTAGTACCCACGAGTAGATAACAGCAGCAGCAGCAGCTATAGCAACTAGCAGTATAAACACCATGTAACAACTGCACTTATACAGGGGGGGCCTTTCAATTTGGATTATTCACAGCACTTTATCGCAATTGCTTGATAAGGAAATAACCAGAATGTATGGCGACATGGTGACTCTTCCACAATCAAAATTAAACAGTGAACAAAAAGACTGTCTTCGAGGGGTAGACGTGGAGGCAAGTCATAGTCATAGCCCCATTTGAAAAGAATTGGTTTAAGCTTCCTTGAAACTTATTTTAAGGTAAGCTCTCTCCTACTCTGTACAATATTATATTATCCAAATGTCAAAGATATTAACAAATCTCGTGCGCCTCGATAGAAACGATTTCTAAGGGTTTTTCGTGCATTGTTGTAAGTTAATCGCGATTGTAACTTTAAAACCTGACCAGACAAAGCAAAATACTGCACAAATATCACGCCATTTAAACATATTAACAATTAATTAATTAATTAATCTTATCTTTTTTGTATCGTACCATTTCTCAAAGCTATAGACTGATTTCATGGCGAAGCCTGTTTAAACTTGGATACTCGCGATAGCAAAAATTAATGCATACTGATGTTAAAATTGAAAGCAATCAAGCTTTTTATGGGCTACTAATTGTTTGCAGTCTTCTTATCTTATCTTATCTTATCTTATCTTATCTTATCTTATCAACAGGTATTCTCTAACAGAATAAAATTTGTACTCTTCAATTAGCAGGGGTCACTGGTCCAATTACTCATTCGGTTGCTATCGGTCAATTCATAATTGTCAATTGTTGGTTGCAATTACTCATTCGGTTGCTATCGGTCAATTCATAAGTCGCAGCCACTAGAGAATATATTTTAATGTTTAAGTAGATTTTTCTTCGTCTGTTTAGTCTAAGCAAATTATGTTCATATACTCGTATGCCACACCGATCAGATCAGATCAGATCAGTTTGAACTCTTCAATTAGCAGGGGTCACTGGTCCAATTAGTTGATTGACACACACACAGCAGGGTGTGGGCTGTGCCCTCCTGCCATGGGGGCATAATATGCTACACATGTACATACATATCTAACATCATCCCACCAAAGCGCATAAAAGTGGAAAGAGACCGAAATCGATCGTTTTGAAATTGTGTCAACGGTGGCAAAAAAAAAAAAAAAGTGGTTAATAGCCACTGGTCACCGCGGCTGGGCTTCATTAAATAAAGGCCTACTCGCTTCGCTCTCTTTTCTCTCTCTCTCTCTTTCTATCTATAAAAGAAGCCGAGTGAAAAGTTTCACCTGTCGCACACGGACGCCAAAGTGGAGGAGTAATCAAATATACATTTCATTCACCCACGCGTAAACAGGACGATAAAAACACCGCCACTGGCTGTCAATAAACCTTTTTGTTGTAGATGGCGGCGGTGTTGGCCAGCACGGACAGTGGCTACAAAATAAAACAAATCTTATAAAACATGAATATCGTTGTTAGAGCAAAGAAAACCCCAAACTATTTGATTCGTTAATATTGATATATTGAAAAACGCTCAGATTTCTCTAGCACAATGATTAAGATTTACAGGGGCATACGTTATTAATTAAAACCTATGACCCTGTAAAGCTCAATCATTATTTGGATTTATTCTACGTTCAATTAAATGGAATTGAAGGGCTAGCTACCCAGTACCCAGAAATGCCACAAATAATATAATTCATAATTTAAGCAGACATTTTCACATTCAATATATTTTGTTTCTCAGTTCTTCTCCCATGTGCGAATATTTCACAATTTATTTTAACTCTTGCAAAAAGTCGAATCTCAAATTTCGCAGCCTTGTATATTTCTGTCATTTGATAAGCCCTCGGGCTCCACTGTGGCTGTTCTTTCACCCACTTCGTGCGGGGTGCTGGTGGAGCAATTATATATGGGGGAAGCTCCCTGGCTTGGAATGGGACGATGAAGGCGGTCAGTGGGCCCTGTCCCATTGAATACAGGGATATATGGATGTATGCATGTGTGGATGTAGGTACGAATGCATGTGTGCATAATGATACACCTTTTTAGGTTGCGTGCCATCGACTAATTCCGGAAATCTACCCATAAGCATGGGTGTCCGTCCCCCCAAAACTGACCCTTTGAGCTATTTTTATACAACTTTACTTGCCCCAAAAGTAACAACGCAAAAGAAGCAAAGGAAAGTGTTTGTTTGGGGCCCCAGAAATGAGAACAATCGAAACCAAGTCTCTGGTGGATTCCGCGAGGGGTTAACAAACTGCAGCGAACTCATGCGGCAAGCGCCACACAGAAAAAATGCAGTCTCTTTTTTTTGTAGGTTTAAATATTCACGCTATGCGGCGGCTGGGCCTGGGCTAGGCTAGTGTTTTCTATGTATAACTAGTTCCATACATACTCCAAATTCCTAGATTTCTCTCACTTCGCAGGTAGTGGATGCCATGCCCCCCGCGACGAGAAACAGAACAAAAGAGATGAGGAACAAAAGGCCAGCAAAGTAGAACGGAAGGAGGTAGTGAACCTGAAACGAAGAAAAATAACTGCACATTCGTCTCGTCTGATACACTGTTGAACTGCTTTGCTTGCTGTGTTCCCATCTCGTTCTGGCGCACTGACAACTCCACACATACACACAATACGCGCCCATAACAACACCAGCTCCGCAGAGTTGCGAGAAGGTTTCTTTGCTAATTGACAAATATACTTAAAAGTGTTTCTCACTTAATGTTGCACTTTATTAATACCAACTTAAGTGTGTGTGTATATACCTGATTCAAATCACTGAACTCTTCACTCTACACTTGCAATACGTTTGATTTTATCCGGCAAAACAGCGCTCGCAGGTAAACAAATATTCAGTAGTGATGATAACGTATTGGTATACAATGTATCGATATATCGCCTGTTTAAATAATATATTTATAAAAAATATCAAGTTAAGTGGAATATATCCAAATGGAATAATTTGTCTGTTATTTCGATTGAATTGACGCTACTAGACTCATTATATATAAATACGCCTGCAAGTTTGACCACTTAATGTTTCATCGATATCTGCAACATAAAGTCGATATTTTAGTGCGATAAGCATCGCCAAAAATAACGCTTTACAGCACTACTTTCATAGATGGCGTTATAGTATCAGCTGCTGCTTCCCGCGAACTTCTTGAACTTAATTTTGCCAAATACAAATATAATCGGCGTTTTAGCGTGCATTGGAGTTGTTAATAATGAGTGTTTGTGCGTTACCGCTGTCTGAAATATAAAGGCACAGCCGAATTCCTAATGCGAGTACAACCAAAACCAAGTCTGTCCAACCGCAGTCTTTGCGCTCGCAAATAACATGATGAAATTCTTCGGCACTTTAATGCAAGATGTGAGTAAACTGGTACTGATAGTGGACTCATTGCATCATGCGAACGTATCAAGTGAGATGCTATTATTTCAGCCGTGCGTTTCCGGATGCGAATGAACTTTTCTGTGTGGCTTTCTTTGCGTCGCGACGCGTGGCCATAAGTTTAACCGTTAGAAGGGTGGCTATTAAAAATGAGTCAAAAGGGAAACGCACATACATAAGCTGGTAGCTATAAAACTCGTTGCTGCGGCTGAAGTATTTCATTTGGAATCTTTTGATAGCCCTTAGATTGGGTATATGTATATATTTAAAACTAATAGAAATTAAGCATTTTCTGACCCTTATAATACATATATATGCTCGATTAGCATCGACAGAAGAGTCGACATAGCTCCATTTCTGTCTGTAGAAACATGGAAAAATTACTTATTTTTATGCCTTTTGTTGATCATTATTTTTGCAGCGTGCAATACTTCATTTGGAACCGACTTGATTGGAAAACTATATCATATAGGTCTTATACGTTGGAATGGGGAGAAATTCAAAGGTAGATATGTAAATAAAAAACGCACATTTTGATATATTTATTTGTTTGCTTTATTCAATCAACTTTGCTTGGCATCTAAGTATACATACTAGTTACATATATCGAATAGGATAGCATCCATTACTTTTACACTGGTATTCAATAGGGATGTATCCATATCGATCCTCCTTTACTTGTACACAACAAATGCTCATCGTTCTTAGACCATTCCTAAAGTACACTTTATATACAATACGAGTAATATGCTGTTTTCATTTTTAGTATTTTGTTACATAAATATTTGCTCATTTTTTGTGGGTGTTTAAATATAGATATAATTGATTTTGTTTGCGTGTGTGTGTGTGTGTGTGTGTGTGTGTGTGTGGGAAGAAAAACATTTACAATACTTACTAAACATCTATATTGCAGTTTTATCCAAATATATATGTATGTACATATATTTGTATATCATTTGTGCAACAGAATTTGACTAGATTTGACACTCGTCCACAAACAAAACACTTTTGTGCCATTTCGTTGTAGAAACCCCCCTCCCACCCTGTTGCTCCACCAACTAACCGAATACGAATTACATATTGCTCTATGCCCCTTCTAGAGTTTCTGTCACTGCCACCTACTAGCACTAGAAATATATGTATATAATATGTATATATGCTTACCGACTAACCCAAAATACTAAATCCTCGACTAATCAAACATAATCAACAAGCTTAACTTTCACACCCACGAGCACAAGGCGGCGTGGCGTCTCACCCTAACTACTATTTTTCACTTAATTATTGCTAAGACCCAAGCATCCATCCACATCCACACTCACGCCCACGCCCACGCCCACGCCCTCATCCACTCACACTGACACTCTCTGTATCATGTGCCACCCATCGAGCACCGTTATTTTATTACTGTTTACCGTTGTACCGCACACGGTACCGCACCCCACACTGCCATATCGGGTTGTCCCGCTCTGGCACACTTTCCTTTCCCACCCGTAAGTCCTACAGTGGTGTTCCTTCCGTTAGTTACACAGCCATGGGCAGGGCATGGGGTACAATCGGAAGTGTGCCAATTTCAATGTGCCATTCAACGTTTCGGTGTGTTAATTGTTTTGTTACCCTGCTCCGGGAACCATTACATCCGTAGTACGATAAATTTCAAGTGCATTAAAAAGATCATGGGTGGTAAATTAACTTATTGGCGCGTCACTCTGCCGTCGTCGTCAGTGTCGATGTCGTTGTCGTTGTCGTCTCTATCGTTCCGTAGTCGCGCCAGGACTGCTAGTTAACGTTAATTGATGCTTTGTTTTTGTTGCTATTGCTGACAATTATATATATATGTGTATATATGTATTTATATATAGCGACGAAACTCGTTGAGAGTTCGACTCCCTTTCATCTGTATCTGGTGTTTGCTTCCGTCCGTTTTTACTTCATTTCTATATATACAATTACAGTGTTTCTCAATAATCTACTATCCTTATGGGGCTCTTATGTTATAACAACTTTGGATTAATTGCATATAATGTATATATAATATATTGACTCTATTTTGAATCTATTTCTGTTGATCAACTTACAATCTAGGGGCTTAGCTTTTGTTTTTGGTATGTATAGGATTTTAATATTCCATATATGTATTTTTATGGTTAATGTTTGACTTAATTTCTATGTACGTATATTTATTCTAAATTCCTATATAATTTTCTGATATTTCAGGATGAGTTCAAGTTTTTTTTTTTGCCATTTTGATTAATTTGTTGAAGTGTTTTATAGCTGGCTGTGGGAATAGTGGAATGAAACAGGCATGAAGTACAGTTGTGTTTAGGTTGACAAGAGATTGAAAATAAATGCTGAATAGATGAAGGAACAGACTGAAGTACAGTTGTGCTTGAAAGGTTGGAATATTTGCAGCGGCATTGTATCTGAAAGGTTTATTCTAAAAATATGTAGCGCTTTGGTACTGCCAACATCTAAGTTTTACTATTTCTATGGCAAAATATCGTTTACGTTCGAATAATTTAATTTCTTAAACTAAACTCCACTCAGGGAAAACAAATTCTTTGCCTTTTCCCGCTTTCTATATTCTATAAATTCTATTTTTATCATCTCTATACTCCTTAGATCAGGCCCCACCTTAGAGGAACTCTCGAAATGGTTCATCAAAATTATCATTAACATCTGTAAAGTTGCCGGAATTGTTACCTACACCGACACCCACGCCGGACACAATCCCAACGCCCACGCCGACATTAACTCCGACACCCACACCCACACCAACTCCTACGCCAACTCCGACGCCCACATTAACCGTTGTGGAGCCATTCAGGATGAGTGTCGGCTGCTGTTGGGGCTGCTGCTGCTGCTGCTGCTGCTGTTGGGTGAGCATCATTGTGGCTCCCATGTGGCCATGACCATGCATCGTCTGCTGCTGCTGTTGCTGTTGATGATGGTGATGCTGTTGCTGCTGCTGCTGCTGTTGCTGCTGTTGCTGCTGTTGCTGCTGTTGCTGCTGCTGCTGTGGATGATGGGATGTGGGCTCCAACTGTGTCTGCTGCATGTGCATCGCCTGGGGCTGGAGACTCTGCATCGCAGGATTGGCCGAAACGGCGGCTGCATTCAGCAAAGTGCCATCGGCAGCAGCCAACAGAGCACAATCGTAGGCCCCACCATTGGCCAGAGCATCCTCAAAGCAAAGTGCGGCCGCGGCATTGGCCGATGCACCATTCGTGCCGCCACTGGCGTCCGCCGTGAGGCTGGAAAGAAGGACACCGCCAACGGCACCGCCATTCAGCTCCATTGCAGCCGCCTCCTCGTTCCGCTTCGAGAGTATGATGTGCGTCAGATTGATGATGTAGTTCTTGGCCAGCGTCAGTGTCTCAATCTTTGACAGCCGCCGCTCCATCTCCACGTGCGGAATGACCTCGCGCAGCGACTGAAACGCATCGTTCAGGCTGTGCATTCGCATGCGCTCCCTCTCGTTGGACTCCAAACGCCTGAGATTCCGCTCCTTGGCATTCAGCGCTCCCTTGCGCCGCCGATTGGCATTTGAATTCGAAGAACTGGAATTGGCACTGTTCGGAGTGAGGCTCGACGCACATCCGCCGTTGCTCTGCTGCCCACGACCTCTACTCGAGGGCCGTTGATTACCCTGGGAGTGCCCCTGCGGATTGTTGGTGCTGCTGCCACCTCCATTGCTGCTGCCGCCCCCACCGCTCGTATCATCGCTCTGCGAACTGGAATCTGTCATCTCCAGATCGTAAGTATTATTGCTTAACTGCACATGGAAGATACACACACATTAAATATCAATTTCACTCTTTACAGATCTACCGCTCGTTGGCTGCTTACCTGTGAGGTGCGCCTTGTGACACGTCTTACGGGTCGGGAACTTCTCTCCGCCGACTCTGGGGACAAGCCATTGTGTCCATCTGTGTTGTAGTTGTTGTTGTTGTGATGCAACTGCTGCTGAAGCTGCATGAAGTCGTGGCTGCTGATCAGTTCCGTCAGCTGTGTGGCATCCATGGTTGCTCGGGGGTGTTGTTAAAGTGCTAAAAGTTACAGGTAATTTATAAAAAATAAGTCAGAGAATGGAGCAAGTCAATGGGGGATGCCCGGACGTGTGCATATATTTAATTTGGGAAAAATTATGAGATCTTTTTTATGAAAGACTCTTTCAGGCTCTTTGGAAATATTTGTAAACCCAATTTCCATCCATTCTATTCAAAGGGCTTACCAGATAACCTCCTCTGTGGAGGATTTCTCCTTTTTAAGTGGCTCTATATCCCCAATATCCCTTTATGATCTCCCCATTTCCTTTATTATCTGTCAGTTTATTGTTGTTTTGTTTTTGTTTTTTGGCTAGTCAGCTTTTTAATACTCCCCATAATTGCAGAGCTTTCTGTCAGTGTTTGTTTTATGATATTTTATCTAGCATTTCGGTCTCTTAACCACATTTGAATCATTTGTGTGTGATATTCGTTATCTTTAAATCGATATTTGCTATGTGGAAGTTGGACTGGACCCATCACACGTGCTGCTATTTGACACATAAATTAGGTTAGATGACACATTCATACGAATGTCCAAATGTCATTTTGAGTTCTCGCTGGAAATGTATCTAGAATTTCTAGCACATTGTGTAATTATAATTATAAAATTGGAGGCGGTAGTATTGCATTCTTTGCATTAAAATGTTGAATGGAGATCAAAGATATTTGTATATGGAACTTATGTAAATTTCTGTATAAAAAAAGGGAGCTTCTCGCTTTTCTTCTTTCTTTTCGATCGATATTATATGAATTTATTCGTAAAAACAATTTTAAAGCACACATTTGAATAATATACTGTTAGAACCGATAAAAAACAGTTTCTCATACATTTTGGAATGATATTTAGATTAATTTCTATAAGCGACTTCAGAAGTTCAAGAAAAAAATGATCTTTTACGGGTTTTATGTGTGAATCGATTTTTGAATGGTATTCTGATATTTCGTCATATTTTGTATGCTTCCTTAAAAAAACTCTTCCCTATATATTTCTGTATTATCTTTTCTTTCAATACGTCTAAAGGATAAAAAATGTTCCAACTCTTTCGCCATTTCTTAAAGAAAGAACTCTGCAAGGCAATACTTTATTAGATTTCTCACAATGATATTGTGACACACTTTATCTACGACTGCTCCCCTCGTAATTCCTTGGCAATTATTTTTAGAAAGTGTCCCTAAACCTTACCATTTCGTCACCCCCCTAATAATCCCTCAGAACAATCATGCAACGCTAATCAACGAGGCAGCAAATAGTAAGAAATTATAAGACGATTTCCCCCTCCTTTTGTCTTTTTTTTGCACCCAATCCTGTTGCGCTTGGGGTCAAGGGTCAGTCGGCGTGAACAGAGATTGCATTGTACTTGAAAAAAAAAAACTACCGTAAGAGAGAAGAGCACAAGAATCTTGTGCGGGGCGGGGGGACTGGTGTTTCGATGAAATGCTTTCGCGCTTTCTGTCGTTGTTATGGTTATGCCCCTTGGCTTTCCAGCATTTGACCCGGAACCCCGTACTGCTGTGGAACAATTTAAAGAGTAAAGCAGACGCAGGACATGGGACACGGGGAATGGGGACACGATACTGGAAGGAAAACACTGACTTTGTTGTAATAGAAAACGCGCACTTTGCGGTGCATTTTTCTTCGCTTTTCCTCCACTGAGGCTCCGCTGAGTGAAACAAAAGTGTCGCTATTATTTAACGACAACAGCTCCTTGGGCTCTCTCGCTCTCTCGGACCATGGACTATGAACTATGCACTGTTTGGCGGGTCTTTAAAAGAAATGTTAAGAGAAATGACTACAATACAATGCATATCACAGCGGTGGTCCTGGCCTGGTGAAGGCAGCGTTAAGTGCGGAGCGGAATTTACAACCCGATATTTGGGAACGATAGTTCATACAAAACTCAAAGATATTTTTATAAATATTTGAAAGCTTTTCTACAATATTTAATTAACGAAATTCTAAAAAAAAACAGAAGCACAGAATATATTAAATATTCCCTGAAAGAGCTCCTTCGTTAATTCTCGAGATAATCCTTGAAAACGCTCAAAAAAATAGCCCTTAAAGATTTCCTAATTTTCGAAGTTTCCTAGAGGTTTTGTTAATACTTTTTATTTAGTAAAAAAAAATAACAGAAAATATTACATATTCCCTGTAAAGTATGTGAGGATCTTTAGGTAGCTATATTTTCACCACAGTATCTGCGATAGTTGTTAATAATTCCACTTCAAATTCCTCAAAAATATGCCTTAAATATTCCATATTCAAAATGAAACAATCTACTAACCATTATCGCATTGGATAACTCGACCATCTCTAGCACCTTATGGAGCACCCCCCAACTTCAAGCTGCGTATAAGGTTATAGGGTTACACTGATGTTATATAATGGCTTTCGGTTATAAAAAGACTTGGTGGGAAGGGGCAACAGTTTGTCCAATGAGTCGCCGATTTGTCGCCATCGAATAGGGGGGCGGGCTTGGCTTTAAATGCAGATGCTTGCAACATGTTGCTTGCCCCTGCTGTTGAACCTGAAAATGCAGCTTCCTTTGTCTGGCGGTACGCTTGACGTGGTCTGCAGATATGGGGCTCTGAGGTCCTTAGCAATGCAGCAGCAGCAGCAGCATCCCAGCAGCCAACAGCCAGTCAGTCAGCACCTGGTCTTGTGTAATATTTATTATGCTTTCTAGTAAATAAAGCATACTTTTGCGTGCCTTTGTGCGTCGCTTCTTGTGTGGGTTGTGTGCCGTGGATTGAGTCGGGGTGGGAGCATTGGGGGCTCTTTGGTTGCAGGCAACGTTTTGAACTGCATTTGACAAGTGTATTGGGATAATTCGTTTGTGATATAAGAGAAATGAGATATGTTTCGAGCCTGGAAGGCGGACGGAAGTTTCGATTGCGAATTATACGAGCCTCAAATTTGGGTTAAGACGTTCAATGCCTTTTGGGTTGATTGAATAACTCAATAACTCAGAATGGTGGGACAAAAATATCGGCACGTTTGTGGTTACAGTTACATTTTATATTTGTTTTAAGGATTTAAATGCTTATATCATAAATCTTTAAGAGATATTTAAAATTGTGGTTATATTTAATGGTTTATTTTCTATGAATATTATGATGTTTAATGCCCAGTTTTAAACCAAAAGTTTTTCTTCTTAATATTGAACTCTTGAATATTGATTTCATTTTTTAATTTTCATTAAAAAATTGCTTTAAAAACAACACTCTACAAATATTCGAGGAAATAAATGTTTCTAAAGCGCAGTATTTTGTTGAATTTATCGCAAGATATTTTTAAATAATTCTAAAGGCAGAATGAAAAATACTGTGAATACTGAGTCGGTACATATTTTTCGATTTTATTTTGAAAACTTGTTAATAATGTTTTTACGATAGAAATACCAAAATACTGCGTGTTATAAACATTTATTACCTACATTTATAATAGTTGTTCTTATATATTCTTTACATGATTTATAATTTGTGGGTTTTTTTTTGTTTTTTTAAATAAAAACCTTAATTTCCCGTAATTTAAAGCTTGGGTTCTTTCTTGTTTCTTTTTGTGATGTGAAAGGTACTAGAATATTGCAACTAAATATATTTAAATACTTAAATTGAAAACTTACATTCGCTCAAAATTTATAAACCCAGTGGCGTATTTTTGATTGATCCTTTATTTTTTTACACAGATCTATCAAAAATAACTCTTCACACTTTTCACTTTAATTAAGGGCATTTTTTTAAACCACTTATTTGACACACACACACATACACGAGATTTTATGCCTTTTTCTTTTTTCAAAATTTCATCATTTTTTTTATTAATTATTTCTTAAATTTCAGCACTGAATAATCCGAGGGTAGAACAAATTGCGTTGGGCCATGGACCGAAACTGAGCGAAACGCACGCCGTGGAGCACCGGAAACGCGGAAGCGTTGAGGATGACGGACACTTGTGGAATGGTTGCAACAGTGAGGCGTCCTCTGCCTCTGCCTCGTCGACAGGCGAACCGAGGCACACGGCCAAAGGCGAATCACAAGCCTTGGCCGAGCATTCCCGAAGTCACGCAACAAGTCTAACAGTTCGGCAAGAGGGGGGCTGGGGTCTGGGGCCTGCCCGAGTGCCCGAAGCGAAGCGAACTGGCGAATGGAGAGCATTTCAAAAGGCTCAAAGCATGAGTGCCACGATTCTGAGTGAGTTTTATTGCGTCGCTTTTGTTTTGTTATATATTTTTTTTTCTAAGCAATCGAGTCGGGGGCGAGACCCCCACACAAGTGAGGCCTACAAATGGGGTTGGGTCGACACAGGGATACCTGGTAATTGGTATTAAAGACTTAATTAAAATAGAAATAAGTTAAAGTGCATGAAAGGATATTTTGGTTACGTTTCGCTACCTTGGAAATATTTTTCGAGAATTTCAAAAATACCTTAAACCACAAGTGTCCCCTGCAATACGAGCACTTCTCATTCAGTAACTTTTATCAATAAAAATACTTATTTATTGCCTAGATCTCTATAAAGATTACTCCTTACCATGGACTGAATATTGTATTCTTGTGAATTTCCTTCCGCTTCGGTTCCATTCGGTGTCCCGCCTCATGCAGCAGCGTCCCTCGGTCGGTTAGCGTTTAGTGCCTGAGGCTCTATATCCTTTACGAATTTCTGGTTTTTCTATTCTTTCTAAAGTATTTTATTTTAATTTCCTTAAACCGCATATAAATCGGGAATGCTCCTTTATCCTTATGTCAAGTGTAGGGTATTCTAACACTGCCCTTATCACATTACACGTTATCCCAGAGCGAGAGCCCAGAGCCCAGACCCAACCCCCATTCGCCCAACGGGGTGGCTTGTGTTTTGGAGTTTCTAGACATGTCACACACCACGTGCTGCGGAGCCCACAACTCCAGACGCAGGGGGTAGCGGCATAGTTCTGCAGGGAGTGTGGGCTGTGTGGTATGTGGGTGCCTGATTAGTCCCGCTGACGCATGTTGCCCCATAGCTCTCTCACACTCGCTCTCTCCCCCTCTCTCTTTCTCTGTGCGGCCTGCATTCGACTTGGACTGTCGCCCAGCCTAGGCCAGCTCCTTCCTTCCTTTGTTACCAACTCCGATTGAGAGCCCCCGAGTTGTTGTATACTGTTATTATTATTATCGTCTGTTTGTCTACAGCCCTGTTGCTGTTGCTGTTATCACAGTGCTTACGTCCTTATCGGTGGGGTTTTATCTCATGATAAACTACGAGTATTGTCGACAGATAATATAAAATGTTGCCGAAGCAAAGTTCTCTTTTGCTTTGCTTTTTGGAAAGTTGCATGCGTTTGCTGCCTGCCCTTTTTCTATAGAATTTCGTGTGGTTTTTCATATATGCATGAATTATTCTCTTTCGTTTTGTTTGATGTGGCTCAAAGGGTTTTCTTTTTAATATGTAATTGCTGGAAAATATATTGGAGTAACAGGAAGTGATATAGATGGGAAATTTATGGATAGTAAAAAGAGAATGGAATGGAAGCGTTGCCATAGAAAAGTTATGGCTCGTAAAAGAGAAGAATGAAAGGGTATGGGGATGAAGGATGTCGGTAATTAATGAATACAAGGGCCGGATTTCTAGATAAAGAGATTCGATAGTCAGACAAGTACTAAATAAATAAAATTGAATATTCTGAAAATCCTAAATAATACTGAAGTATTCCTAATAAAAAAGAAGAAGAAGAAAAAGTTTTAATAGATAAATATTAAATAATAGTAAAATATAACGTGATAGAAAAATGTTGTGTGATATTTTATTAAATTATTTGCGGAATTTAATTGAAAAATAAAATTAAACACCTATTTTTATACTTAAAAAAAGAATTTGTACATTATAAGAAAGAGTTTTAAGATATTTTATTGAATTCTTAGAGGATTTATCATTGCATGCCGAACAAATAATAAACAAAAAAAATAGTTTTAATTTCAGTACCTCTTTCGCTTTATCCCATAATTTTCAAAAGATTTCTGAACTTTTAAACTCCCTAGCAAAATGCTAATTTTAGAGTAAAGATCCATTCCGTTTCTATCATCCCCACTTTGGTGGCATAAAAATAAGTCAACTTCAGCCTCAAGTGCAGTACTCCCAATGCAGCAGGAGCAGTAGTAGTCCTGTGCTGCTCTAGTCCTGCCCGCAAATTCCTCTTCAGCCAAGTGTTGCCAAATACAAATTGACAGTTAATATTTTTAAACTGGCAAGTCGATGCAGCATCAACAGAAGCGACAGCAGCGGGGTTAGGGCCGGGCCGTAGGAGGTTGAACGGCGGAACACTGTCGACAAGGACATTATGTAAATCACACGACAGCAAAGGGGCGCGAGCGTTGGCGTGCTCTATCCACCAGCAGCAGCCCCCCAACAGTAGAGATGTGGAAATAATAAACAGGAAAGAAGAAAAAAAAAGAAAGGAAAGGCTTTCTTTTCCGAGTCGAAGCTGTTGATGCTCCTAAAGTTGCATTATGAGGAAGATTCTATGTAGGTAGGTATACGATCATTTTTTTGTTGTTATAAAAATAATATTTATATATATAAAAATCTCTTGTCACTGTGTTTGTGGTTAAACTCCTCCCAGACGGCTCGATCGATATTCATGAAATTTTTGTCTTATATTAAGTAGGTTTGAGTATAGGTCGGAAAGTATCTTCATATTACCACCTGCTAACTTTTAATTTTAGTGTTTCTGATCAAGTATTGACTTTATTTAGTTGTCAGTGTTGATTTTTGATTTAATCTCGATCTAATATCTTTTTGTGTTTGTTACGTTTCTTTGTGAATTTGGTTATTTTGTAACTGTGCTAAAGTGAAAAATTCCAGCAAGACGCAAGAGGCGCAGTTGCACCGTCGGACAAATAATACAACATTCATGCGACATAGTAGAGCAGAAAGAACAGTCGAACAAGTCGAAGAAGATAACGAAAATGTGCGTGAGGGCATGTCGCACTTGCGTGAATCTCAATCACAAGGAGTACGAAATTAACAAAGACAATTGGAACGAAGACGTGGGCGTCGCCAAATAATTGACAATATCAGAGACATATCTTCATATCCTTCGCTTTGAAGCGCATACAAAAATATATTTACTTTTTAGAGTTGCAAAATCTTCATTTTGTTTTTTGCAAACATCTCTTTATATCCGTCGCTTTGAAGGGCATACAAAAATATAGAATGTAGACAGAGTCTCGGACTCGAACCGAAGGCCGAGGCTGCTGCTGTTGCCAGCAATTGCGTGGGCGGTTGCTGCTTACAGTCCTCCACCGGCAAAGAGCCTTTTGATTATTTCCCATCCAACAGAAGTTGAATGCAGCAGCCTCTTGTTGTTTCTGGTCCTCCACAGCCTGCCTCCTGCCTCCTTGTGGCTGTGTTTTTGTCTGCGCTGCCCTGCCCCATCAACAGTTGGTTCAGGGTCTGCCTTCAGCTTTCAGGGTTTGCGTTCTGGTTCGGGTTTTCCTTCACTCTTAACATATTAAACCGATCATTGTACTCGACATTGGCATCTCAACACACAAAAAGCAAATGCAAACAAAATGCACTAATAAATTTTGTATTTAAAAAGAGGAGGAGAGGCACGAGCAAGTACGGTAATTTAAGCAGTTGAAAAATCTATAAATAAAATGCAATTTAGAATAACCTAATGAGTAAATAGAAGGAAAAATAATACTCCTAAGTGTAAAATACATTTTATTAGCAATTGAAAGTGTGACAGAGGCTAAAGGCCATTGAAAACATCCTCCTTAAATCCCAAAAAAACAGCCCACAAATACCTATTAAAATAACATACTTACACATTTTCCATACACCAATTTACTTCATAATCTCTAATGCGCACCCAATCATCCTACCATCATTCCTGGCAACCGCAAATTTTGATTCAATCCCCATCCTCCAGGGGTGAGCCAACGCCTTTAATGCAATCAGAAAAGAGGTCTCTCAGCCGAAACACACGACTGGCATATTTAAGCAGCCGGGCAGGATCTCCAGGATCGACTTTAACACGTTTAAGACACAAATTTAATCATGACAAGTCCCCCTCTCCCGCCAAGTAGGTTGCTGGGTGGGGGGAATCGCACCCGCGGTTATTTAAAAAAATTCTAAAAACAACGAGAGAAAATATTGTAAGGCAATAATAGAATAGAAAGGGAGGAAATGTTGGTAATGAGAGGGGGGGGAAGGGTGGACTTATACTCGTAGCTGTGCCTGCTCTGCCCTCAGGGTTCGGATGCCCACCCACGCGGCCTGTCAAATGTCAATAGCAAAAAAAGAGCAAAAAAAAAGAGTCCTCGACAGCTGCTCCAGGCATCCAAGTCCTGATCACCGCAACACCCCCATACTCCTCTCTCTCTCTCTTTCTCTCGAGAAGGAGCGGATGGTCATTCAGTTGGCATATTTACATTTATTATGGAGTCCCCAAGCCTGAAGATTGACGTCGTACGGCCACCCTACAATAAATAAGTATTTTCCAACATAATCGGCCGCTGTAATATTTACTCTTCATGAAGGTCCTTTTCGGCAGAAGTAGGAGGGTGTCAATGGGGCTATGTATTTGCTATATATTGGGGTCAAATTTGTGTGAGAAGTGAGAATGATGGGCATGAATTTCGATGGTTGTTATGCGATGAGATTTTGGGATTGATTTGAATTGGAATTTGTGTAGAAAAGCTCACAAAATTCAGAACTAAGAATCAGTAAATAAAAATTTGTTTTTGAGTAAAATCATTTATATTTTTAATTTTTAGTAAAGATCAAGTACTACTCAAGTAGCCCAAGATCCTTAATGTAAAAATATTGCCCCACGTTTTCTTCCATATTCCCCCAACACTTTTTACATTTCCACTTTCAATGGATTTCCATGAATCTGCAAGAGGGCTGAGAACCCTTTAAATCTCTGCCCAAAGTACAGCTCAAAGGAGTGTCTTTTGGAATAACTTGTATTTAACCAAACAACTTCAATGCTTGTTAAGTCTCTGTCGTCACTCACTGAAAAACGGGGGGACGCTTCGCACAAAAACAACAAAAAATTGTATAAATAATTATTATTTACACACAGCGTGGCAGTCAGCAAGCATATATGAAAGGAAGGCTTTTAGTGCCCTCCTTTTTGTATGCCTCAGTGGCTCTCTGCAGTTGCTAATTGGTGTCATTAAAAAGTTGAAGGCGAAGGCGAGTCTTTTAAAAATACATCTATGTATATGTATGTATAAATATTGCGCATACGTCATGGGTGTGGCCGACAGCAACTGCTTTACAATGTTAATGTAATCAAAGTTTAACTTCCGCCTGATTTGTGATTATGAAAATACACAAACTTTTGCTATAAGCAAAATACACAAATTCCTTGCAGGTGCAACTTGACACAGCAAAAAAGAGCAACAAATTTGTGTAAAAAAAAGGTTACTTTACTTGATAAAAATTAGCATTTAAATTACGGGAACAGGGTTCAATGAAGCGCTATTAATTGGAATGTTCTAGCCAGTAGGGAGGAGAGAGTAAGGGGCGGAGTAGTCAATGACGTCTGGGGAGCCTGCCTTTGATGGACTCGCGATTTGCACCTGGGTAAAAAAAGTGACACACCGGATAATTGTTATTGATGGCGCATTACGAGTCCTTGCGTCCGTCCCTGCTTTGTAGCCTGTTGCAGTCGATAAAAGTTTTGTGTGTGTTTTCAGCCATGGAAATGAATGGCAAATGAGGCTGCTATGTGGCCCTGGACTGTATCTGTCTGTCTGTCTGTCTGTCTATCTGTCAGTGGCATACTGTCGAAGAGCGGAGCACGACCTTAGGCCTGTTAATGAGCGAATGTCTGCCTAGGATTTATATAATCCGTCTTTTATTGGAATGGGAAATGACTAAAAATATATCTTTATTATAAGTTTCGCTGGGATTTTGGAGCTGGGGGGCTCTTCAGAATAAAGTAAACTAAAAAAGTGTATAATGTTTTGAAATGCTTTATGATTTTTAAGCGATGAATGATACATTAGTAGCTCCTTTAGTAGACGTAAGAGCTTTTAAACAGCTTTTATATTTATATTTATATTTTAACTTTATTTAAATTTTTAACAACATTGCTGCTGTTGTAATTTCAAATTTATGGCTCTAAACTATTTTTAGAACAAAATCTCAAAACATTGGAGGACTTGTAAAGCTCTAGGATTTGTAGCTCTAAGATGTAGCCCGAGGAAATATGTCTATTATCAGGTAGCCTCTTTTATAATTTTTGTAGTTCGTAATTATCTTATACAATATCAATCCAAATCTAAATTTCCAAACAATTTCCATAGAATTATGATGCCGAACCAGTGCTAAGGCAATATTTCAAACCATTTGAAAACTTGGAAAAGCTAATCGACTGTGTAATAAATATTGTTGCAGTGGCTTTTTCTTAAGAGTCTATCGAAAGGTGAGTAAATTGTTTCCCATTTTATGCAACTCTCTCTAAATACTTTTAAATATTTTAAAACTACATTACAAACCCAATCAATGATCTGCAAAGGTATGTCTAGCCCTTAAAACTATTATTTCAAACACGATATTTTATGGTATACCAAAAACCATTTAAATTATTCCATTCCAATCGTAAAAGCTAAAAGAGTTGACTTCTAATCCATAAGAATAAAATGGTATTATGATTTGTCTGCCAGAGATAAGATTCCATTATTTCGGGCTTACCTTTTCACACACACACACACACACAAATAAATACACACTGAAACAATGCGTCAAGGCCATCACGCATACATAAACACATTCCACAAATAATACTTATATAATACACTAAAATCTCTGCAGAGAGGGAGAGGCAGCGGCAGAGGCTGAAGAGAAGGGCAAACAGCAATGCATATTTTAATTTTCGCACACGACAAGGATGACAATGGAGAGGTGGCTAAAGGGAGGACAAAGGGGAACGTGCCGAGACAGCGTATGGGAGTAAGAGAGAAAGCGGAAATGGGGAACGAGTGTGGGAGTAAGAGATGTGATGTGATGAGTATGAGTATGAGAGAAAGAGAAGAGCGGGTTTGGGCGAGGCAAGAGAGAGATTCAGTTTGCTTGGTGGGGCCGTCGTCTGGCTGGCGCCGCTTTGACCAGGCCGCAAATGAGCGACGCCCCTGGCATCACCCCCTCCGGCCAGACGCCCTTTAATCACCCAATCGACACAAACACACATACACAAACGAAAAGAGAGAGACAAACACATACATATGCACACACAAATGGAGAACAATCTATTTACATTTACACCAAATGTACAAATTTATTTATCGGTGAGGGAAGGGAGTGAAAAACCGGTGGAAAGAGAAGAGCAGTGTGGAAATAGAGTGGGGTGTGGCGATAAGCGAAAGGAAGGGCGGGATGTAAAAGAAGGAAACGTCAAACGATGGGAAGTCACGCAAAAACTTGTTTGCGTTGGCGACCCAAGCGCACAAAAGTAGGCAACGCTATCTGCGCTTTTGCGGTGTGTGTGCGAGCTAGCTAGGGTGTGTGTGTGGGTGTAATGTGGGGAAATGGAACATGTTTACACACACAAGGGTACCGTGTGTGTGTGCGCGCGTGTGTGGCATGCTGATGAGTTCTGTTTTGTTGTTTTTCTTGAGCAAACTTTAATTGTTTTTGATTTTTCTAAGGATTCAAGTGACGCGACTTTTATTTCCGTTTCCATACACTTTGCGGGCGAGAGAGGGTACCATGATTCTAAGGAGATGTTTGCTAAGCAAAGAGGGAAGGAACTACACGCCCATAAAACATATATTGTCTGCATAAGCGAAGTCTCTATGCATAGTAGACGATCAGTTTTGAGGAAACACACCATTCCATTCTACAGTCCACCGAATATAGAAACTAAAACTGAAAATTGTCGTAAAACATGCCCAAAAATTGTGCCTTTTGTAGAGAGAAAATCGAAGGCAACAAAAGAAATTGCATTCCACCAACAATTTGCATTTAATTCAACAAAATTGTATCATAATCTGATAATTCCCATAGAAACAATTGCTCGTCAAGAGTATCTAAATATTCAGTCCCCAGGGACTTACTTTTATTTTCCTTCTTGATTGCTTAACCAACAAGAGGATGATGCAAGGATACCAAACATCCCATGGATAGGGGGACTGCATGTGCTTTTTTTTCTTTCATTGAAGCCTTTTCAAATGTTCCAGTTGACAAACAAATCATGTCATAGCAAAGAAGTTCGAAGGAGAGAGTGAGGGAGAGAGAAATGGAATGCTTCTTGCTCTTGGCTAATTAAATGTACATTTGTACAGCTTCCCCCTGAGGTACATGGTGGAAGGGGAATGATGGGGAGGGGGAGTACAAATAGAGAGAGGAATGTCAAGAGTAGACCCGAACTCTTTCAATTGCAATGACAAGATTCTTTCGTACAATACGAAATGCACTGAAGGAAAAGCTTTGATGGATGAAATACTTCTGGGAAGTACACAAAAGGAAGCTCATGGTCTCCCCCGCTTTCTACGTATTTTTCCTCATCTGTTCTTAATTTTATATATTTAATCGTTAAACAGCATCCAAAGAGGATAACAGAAATGCGGCCATTAATTTGCAGTGAGATGCTCTTTTCTTTTCAGAGTATTTTTGGTTATTTTGTTCTTGCTTTATTCTCTAATTACTGCCAAAATTCGATGACTTCTCCCAGTGTACATCCCAACCATGAATTTGTACACAGCAATGCACCACTTTCCAGCGCTTACCACTTGAAAATGTCCAAACAGCCAATTGCCCAAATGTCACGTACACGTAGACGCACGGGCAATAGGCAAAGGCACAGCACATCACAGCACAGATTCGTGTAAATGTCAAAGATGTGCCCCAGCCAGCCGAGGAATACCGCTAATTGTTGCACATGTTGCACACTTCACGGCGTTCTCTCGTGCCCCGCACTCTGCACTGTACTGTACCTACTGTATGCAGTTGGCTTAAAGCCTGTGCTGGGTATGCAATGCATTTGGTGCATGCCACGGGTTGGAGTCTGAGTCTACAGCTCCAGCCTCCTCTTTGTTTTGTGGCTCATCTGCGTGGCAAATTGAAAATTGCGCTCATTTATTTCATTATTGGGAAAAAGCAGTGGAGAAACGATTTTGTTTCCCATTCAAATAGCCGTGAAATTGCATTTGATTTTGTCTGTGACCAAACGAGGGCCAGCGAGCGGCAAAGAGACGTCAAGGAAAGTGCTTGAAAAGTGTGGCAATTTTTCTATTGAATCTTTGGTTAAAGCTGATTGGCATTTAAATCATTGATCGATTTGAAATACAAGAGAAAAAGTTAAGAAATTAAAGTATTTAAACAGTAGAAAAAGGAGATGTTTTAATGGGTTGAGAGAATTTATTATATTTAATACGTATGGCAAAACTATTTATCCATTTAAATACAGACTGTTTATTAGTTATTCTTTTCCTTAAAAAAAATTATAATGAATTTTACTGATGGCCGATACAAAACATGAACGCAAAAATGTCTATAAAAAGCCCTGGGACTACATTAATTATTTGAAAATATTACGATTTGTTTTTCTTTGAATTTGTATGCAGAATATTCAAGCAAAATCATTTCTTATAGTACACAATTTTAATTTGTCCAAAACATTTATTTTGCGCCAGCCAAGGAAATTCGTTTGCTCTTCCCCCAATAGGGGATTTCTATAAATATCAAACAAACACAAAAAATAGTGTGTACTACCACTTGTTTGAATAGTTTCCCCTCTCCTCCCATAGTGAAGAACCCACCCCTGCCATATCAATGCAACCCCATTTGCCGGGGGCATAAACATTCCAATTGAATTGAAATTGGCCCGCATTTGTAGCCCGCTTGACTCTCTACATTGTTTACATATTATTTAACTTTATTTTTACGTGCAAAAGGTGTGTAAATGGAAATGGGAAAAACGGAAAATGTGTGAAAATTGGGTACCGTGCGGGTGGGCAGATAAGCAGCTAAAATAACGTTTTCGCACTCTATGCGATTAGATAAGTCCAGCAAAAAAAAAAATGGGAAAAAAACAAAAAATCAAACAATTGTTGGGGTCTCATAAAATTTACTTGTAATGGAAAGTAGAAATTTGTTATACATAGAAAATAAGAAAATCAAATGGAAGACCAAATGAAATTGCATCAAAATTGAATCTGAAATGAAAGATCCGCCCTGTGGCAGCCACTCCACACTCGGAGCGGTGTATACTAGTGTGCTCCTCCGAGTGTACTCTGTAATTTTGAACATCTAAAGGGAAGCTTTTGTCCCATGCTGAGAGATAAACCAATTTGGGTTTTTGTTTGTTTTTATTTGGTGCGCGTGTGTGTGTGTGATAATTACATAAGTAATACACATCATACATACTCGTACATCCCACTCTGCAAGTGGATTTCTGGGATACATACCCTATCAGCGGGCATTATAATGCCGAATAGATGTTTGTAATACTGAGGAGAATATTTCGGAATATTTTATTATATGTTATATTTTTAATATTTGTTAGCGCTCTACGGAGAGATTCACTTCAGATTTTCCTTAGTTTAATTGAATTCGAATTACTATTCTTTTCTTTCGTTTACACTTATTTCGCGTCATGCAGAAGCGCTCATCGGTCAGCTATGGGGCAGGTATGCTGCTGTTTTCATAGACACTCTTAATCCATTAAAAAAAAACATATTCTAGTGTCTTAAATCGGCATACCTAGCATATATTTATGTAGATATCATAGCAAAAATGTACCCAATTCTTCGGCCTGTCGAAACCATCAAATTTCCCTCTTATTTCTGCTTAGTTTTTTCCTCAGTTCTCTAATAGAATTTATATGTACTAATGGATGCCTAATACGGTTAGCACATGAGCCATGATGACTCACTCAAGCAATTACATAAGCCACAGTCACACTCACTGCCACCGAATCGCCCCAGCTTCTACCCCAGCTCCTCACATGCATGAGATTATCTTTTAGAATCAACCGAAAAATAATACAAAAAAAAAACTAAACAAAAAAGCGTAAATTTATTCCTCACATCATCTCATTAACATGCGCCAAGGGTTAAACTTCAATCACCCCGAAGGATAACCCATGCCACACACAATTCCCGCTCTATGCCCATTCTATGCCTCATTATAATTTTGTTAAATGTTATGTAAAAGAGAGTGTCATGTTCCACCTCTCTCCCAGACCCCGACCCAGATCCACACCCACTCACCACACTTTCTCTCTTGGCGCCTCATTGGCGGACTCTCCAGGGTCCTTGGAGGATTGCCCACTGGCTTCCATTTACAATCCAACCCAACCCAAGCCAAGCCAAGGCACTGACGTTTTGACTTTTAATTGTGTTTTAAAGTGTTAAGGACACCCCACCCCACTCTGGCCCCCAGAGGGGTGGGTTCTGACAATTGTATGGGGTGATGGGGGTGGCTGGGGGTGGCTGGGTGGCTGATGGCTCGTGCACTTGGGTCATTTTCAGGCCATTTGGTTTTTGATTTAGTTCTCTTGGGCTGTTTGGTCATTTGATGCCTAATTAAATTTAACGATGACGTTGATTTCTCGTTCTCTCGACTCTGCTCTGGGGAGACATCTGCGGGATTGGAATGCCAGTGGTTTAATATTGCAATTCCTCTCGAAACCGACTTGCTTGCTGTGTAACCGACTTGCTGTGTGTGTGTGTGAAATTGATATGTAAACCGCAAAAGGGATTTCTGGTAAGGCAACGAAATTCAATAAGGCAAATCAATGGCAAGAATTTATTTGGATTGAAAAATATTTCGATTCGAATAACAGAAGTCTACGTTTCAAGAAGACACGGCCCGAATTTAGCGGACGGCACGCTCCCAAAAGCGGAGAAACAGCCACTTAGTACTCAGCAGGATTATCTAATTTCTCCCAGTGTATCCCGTTGCAAGAGACCTCCATTTTCGATTCTAGTGTCAATCGCGTGCATTTTGTATTTGACCATAATCACGATGTAGCCTAGGTCTAGGTGCCTAGGCCTAGGTGCACGTGCTCGGATTGTGGCGACTCCATTTCAACACTGATTCAAGGTGGCCACTTCGGGGGCATAGAACGTTAACGCCGCAGTATTTCCTCAAGTATTTCCTTTGCCAAAGTTAAGAATGCCTCCTGCTTCTCGAGTTCCTGGAAGCCGGAATAAGTGACCAACTCTAGTACATCGATAACACAATCCACGTCCAATGCGGACAGCGGCACATTGCCCGTGTAAATGTAGCCAAGAATCAGCTTAAACGGATCCAGGCGCGAATCTGACCCCCATTGAGCATGGCCCTGAAGTACTCACTGCTTGCAGTCAAAACAAGACGGTGGGTCGGCAGGCGTTGATCCTCCACATAAAGATGGCCCATGTATGCCATCAAATCATTAGTTGGGTCGAAAGCCAATCGCTTCAGCCTGTTGCAGCCTTTTCTGCTCTCTTGGCTGTCCATTTTGGTCACTCATCGCTTCTGTGTGTGTGTGTGTTTGAGTATTGGCGTCTCCTATATATCTTTATTTGCCTTAATTCATAAACATACGATTTTCTATTCCTCTTCCCTTATGAAGTTTATCGTCTTGGCGATATCTCTGGATATGGATTTCTTTTGCTTAGGCGGTGGATCACATAGATTGGAACAATGGGAATGCTGAATGTTCCCTTGCTTACAAGCTGGCAAAGAATATTCCAATCTATTTCACAAGCTTCTATTTTTACATATAAGCATTCTGCAATTTTCGAAACCCCTCAAAAACCCGTCTGGGCAACCACTTTAATAAGCATCCCAATTTACCCGCAAATAAATATCCAAATAAAAATAAATTTGTCCACCAAAATAAAGAAAGAAAGTCCAAACATAACCCTTAACCGCCCATATCAAGCCAACCGTACTTGTGTCTATGTTTATCCCTTATGTTTGAGGAGGGGGGTGGAACGAGTTGAAGGACCTGGAAACATTCATCAAAAAAAGAATCTCAGCCCAGCCGCCAAACGCGCGACTCTCTTCGACTCTTCCCCTTGCGGGAGTGTAGTTGTGTGTGTGGGGGAATTTAAGCGCAGGGAATAGAAAGGATTCCTGGGAGCAGAACGAACAGCTAATAACAGGATTAACACAATGGAGGAAAATTGAATTTTATGCCAATATACTTAGCCGTGGAACGGAACGCTTAAAGAGTCACAAACCAACATCCATGGGCGGCTCTACGGAAGATGGCGACGGCGCGCCGAGCAAACACAAAGTCCCAAACGTAATTTTCACGAATTCATTGAACTGCGTGGAGTGTGAAAAATAACAATTTAGATAAATATTGCGACGGCGACCTCCATGGGCGTCGTCATCCCAGTCGGTTGTCGTTCTTGTCGCTGCGCCACCACACCACACCGCTGTACACGACGGGGGGGGGAGCCTTAGCCAACGATGGGGAGAAGACGCAGAGCGGAGCTCTAGACGATGGCAAGCGCATCGACCGTTGACACAGAAATCATATTAATATAAATTAACGATGTGGAAAATTTAGTTTAGTAGTGAAAATGGCAAAAGAGACCCAAAGAAGCTGCCAACTTGTGTGTTGTGTTGTGTGTGTGTGTGTGTGGCTCTCACGTCGTCGCCTCATCAGTCAAAATGTCCAGGGTGTTGCAAATCCCAGAGAGAAACCCACCTCCCCAACCACACCCCCCATACGAATTTCAATTCCAATCTCAATGCCAGCATTGAGGAATTGTTTTGTTTTGTTTTGATTTTATTCTGGCTGTTCTGCCTTGGTCCGGTGTACAATATTTTTCGAGTGCATCAATCTCCATCTTCAGGCATTTTTCACATTAATTGGCATTCTCATGATTTAATTTCAATGCATTTTGCCCCTTCCTAAACTCAATTGGAAGCTAATAACTCCCCGCATAGACAACGACAACGACATCAATATAATCATAATCCGATTATGCGCACGTCATCAACGGCTTCCACATCCACTTCCACATGTGGGATGGGCGTACGAGTACCACCACCGCTGCTCGATGCTCGAGTGGGTTGGGCTTCTGTGCAAAACTTGTTGATTGCAAATTGATTAAGCAAAGTTCTTTCGATATCAGAGCTAATGCGCCCTAAAGCCGGCTACAGCTCGAGGGCTGCCTTTCGATGGTTTTTCAAGTTGAGCTTTACAAAAAAAAAAAAGGAGTGCAGCAAATTAAATCTCTAGCTTCAATAGCGAAAAGTCTATTATGGCTAAGAGCAACAAAAAATGGCTGTATTTGGTATTAGTTTTTGTTAGACGAAGTTTTAGATTTGTGTCTGCATTTAAACAAAGGGTTTTCTAGGGGATGGGATATGGCAAAGCAGGAAACTTTAAATTCTGTAGAAAGTGGGGAAATAATTGTAAAATTGTGATGGTGCAGGAACACCAAAGAGCTTACACTGACTGTAATTTTCCTTGTTAGATTTCGTTGCTTATGCAGATATCTTTAAAATAAGCCTCTAAACCAGTGTTCGACACGCACACATTTACATGCTTTGCAGTGCGTTTGTATTGAACATTGTATTGGCCATTGTATAAGAACCGGTTCTAACCTCTGTAATACATGTGTACATGAGCGGCAGCGCAGCAGCAGCGCCTTTTCCTGTACCCATTAGATAGGGCCATACCGAACCCCGTCTCTAAGCCAATACACAGGGGCAAACTCTTAGAAGATTCAAGACTAATTGCTATGCATAAACTAAAATGTGCCAAGTATGTATTCCAATCTATTCTTTTCCCTTATTTCTAATGCCTTAAAAAATATGCCCAGAAATATTTATCATAGATTTTGTTTTTTTTCTTTTGAAAACCCTTTTGATTTATTGCTGATATATTGTATTGTATAATATTCTGCATATATAGTAATTATTTATTTGTTACAAAAAATTAAAAATGATATCCGTTACATTTGTCAAGAAAATGCCCAAGAAAAACGAAAGGAAAAACTAATCAAAACGAGTACCTGGCACAGCAGCCACAGCACAGGGGAATGGGGGGGTAGAACCATTGGTTATACATATTTTTTCTTATGAGACTACACAAAAAGGTTTTCATTTTGGGGTGCGAAATTCTTGGTGCCACTGTAAGGCGACACATTGGCCTGTGCTGCTGGGTTTGATCTTGTTTTTGTCATTGGCGGCCACACTGGCAGGAGGTGCTTCGGAGTCCATGGGACTCGTCATGAGTGCCAAAAAGTGTGGGCCAAGACAGACTGCTGGGTACTCCTACTCTATGCTTGGTGTGGGGCTTGGACATGGGATGATTGCTGGTTGTACATAGAAAGTTGTTTGTTTGTTTGGTTGTTTGTTTTAGGGAAGGGGAATGGATGCTTGGGTTAATGTAACTTTATATAACGATAACTTTGCAAAGGACATTTAAAACTTAGATGTGAGAGAGACCTAACGCTTGCGTTCCTGGTAGAATTCGCGTATCAACTGCCGCAAGTAACGCATCTCGCTACGACGCTCCCTCAGGGTGCGACGCAGCCCCTCGTTCTCTTGGGTTAGCTCCTGCTCTTCACCCAGCACGCTCTCCATTTCGATCTTCTTCTTTTGGCGATAACGTGTGGCCGCATTCTTGTTCTGCTCCTTCTTCCTGATCTTGCGATCCTCCACGCCGCGTCCATAGGTGCGAGTGCGCTTCTTGGGTGCAGCCATCGAGGTATGCTCCATGGATGTGTGAGCTGGGGAAGAGCTGCTGCTGCTTGTCTGCTCTGGCAGCCAGTCCTCGTCCACATCGGCAATGCTGCCGCTCACTCTGCTACTGCTGCTGCTACTGCTGCAGCCCATCGAAGACGAGGCCTGAGATTCGCAGTCATCGTTCGGCGGCTGCCAGTTGGGTGGCAGCTCCAGCTCCTGGGCTCTCATGTTGACAATGTCATCGATCAACTGGTTCTCCCGGGCGATCTCGCTGCCAGCCACCCAGTGTCCAGTGTTGTAGCTGAACGGCGTGGCCGGTGCAGCGGCCGGAATAGCATCAGTGGCATAGCATTGCTACAAGGAATGGTACAACTTTATTAAGACTCTCTTTGGTTGTGGGATCTAACTCTATGGTAACTTACCTTCTGCTCGATCTTGACGAGTGCTGGCGACAGTTCTGGTTGTTGTTTGTAGCCATCGAACTGTGGCGGCGACTGCGGTGGTGTCAACTGCAAGATCGATGAGGGATCCACGGGCTGGTACTCCTCAGCAGCAGCCACAGTTGGAGCTAAAACAGCAGCAAAGTGTGCTTTGGTTATGGGTATTATCGGCTGTCCGACTGCATCGCCCACACTTGGGGCATAGGTGTTTGTCTCATAGTCAATGCAGTTCAGATGGGCCTTTTGGTCCAGGAGGCATTCTATAAAACAAGCAGAAAATGATAATAATAATGGCGATTAGAACAGTCCACAGCATTGTATTATTTATGATCTAAAAAATATATGTACCTATATTTGTCCTACTTATAGTTGTAAAATTTCCATTTAATTGAATCCGGGCTATCCCGTTGATAACTGGTTTGGAATTCGAATGGTTTTTAGGTCTTGATTTAGTTTGTTCTCTTGTAAATTGGTTTAGTTTCAAACCAGAATTGAGATATATGAACTTTGTTTGCGTTCAAATGATTATTTCTATCAATATTTATCAGGTTTCAATAACAACTTAATTTATTTTTATTTTACAGAAGATACTTAAGAGATAATTGTTGAATCTATTGCTGTAATCTGCACATTTTTTAGATCTGGTTTAGCTTTGGGTCTCTGTTTTAAGGGTCTATAATCGTTTACAGTCGTTGCGCGTCATGCAGCAGCTCCCCTCGGTTGGTTTTGGGATCTGTGACAGTTATTAAAAGGCACTGAGGGACTTCAGATACTATATGTGATAGAATCATCATCATTCTGAACGCTTCTTCTGCTCTAGTTAAATCTTTCAATCAAGAAACTTCTTTTCCATCATAACGCCTCCTCATTCCCGCCTGCACTGCACTTCAAGAACAACAACTACGTCGCATTTCCTCTATAAAGAATTGTTGTTTTTGTTTTTCTATAATATTTTTCCATACCCAATTGATGAAACTTATTTCCATTGAAGTGAAGGACGCCACAAGCGTTCGTTGTTCGCTTGTGTCGTTCGGAACGAACTCTAGTAAACATTTACATATTGATTGTGGCATATTTTCCTTCTGTTCTATGCGTTTGATTGTTTTTATTGATTCCAACTTGAGATGAAGAACAGATACGACAGAGAGAGTGAGAGAGAGAGAGGGGGAGGGACGTCAAATATTGAACCTAGTTCGACGACATCGTTTTCATTGGAAATTCCAAGTGAGAGTAAGAGTTTTTTTTTCCAGCGAATTGATTACATAGAAAATGGAGATCTAAGTCTACTAAACAACCTTCGAGAAACTTCAGGGCAACACCTGTTTTGACAAATTGACTGACCGACCGACCGACCGACACCTTGGGACGCCATTCACCTCTCCCTAGACGAGGCATTAGCATAACACGTTTCCCCTACACCCCAACCACCCAGCCGTCGATCCACCACTGATCTATCTATCTATCTATCTGTAGAGCTATCTCTAGCCGTCGAATGAACAGCTGCGCTTGAATACGTAAAAATCAGAGCAAAAACTGTAACTGCATTAAGAATGCATTTACATAAAAATCTCGTTTTAATTTACAATGCCAGAGACAGAGCAAGAGCCAGAGACTATCGGACTCTCGATTGTGTGGATGGCCACGCCCTGACTTATTTGAATTTTCATTTATAAACGTATTATGCATTTTTTCTATATGGGAAAAATATGGCACCCATTGTTGGGCGAAACACGTGGATATTAAGTGCTTCCTTCCATATTTTTATTGGTTGAAATGTCGATAAATAGTTATTAATGGGAGGGGGAGGGGATACTGTCTATATCATAATTGCTTGTCGGCTTATAACGCCTTGCTTTCTCAATTAATTAACAAGATTTTTTCAAAAGTTCAAGACACGATCTAAGACCTTGACAGTCCATTACATTAACAAATTATCTACATAAGTAACTAGTTTCTATGGCAGTTATTTATAAGATCTTTTAACGATAGCAAAACTATGAAATATAATTTAATTTACAGAAATATGCAACCCAAAAGTATGCCACAGAAACGTATCTAAAGAAGGAAACAAAAAACTTCTCTGGCTTTTCTTCCTTTATGGAATTTAATTAAATTAAATTAAATTATTTCAATTACTCCGCTACAATACATAAATCCCAGATAATACTGTGCCCAAGAATATTTTCTACATTGCATTATTTTCCATTGTTCTGATTGCTACGCCATTTGTTCACAGTTCGTATTTAATAGATAGCTTATAGAACTTACTTATAGAGCGATTAAATCGCGTCTACAATGTTGCCATTTGCGGAATAATAAATAGAACAACGACAGAGCGGGAAAGAGACAGAGAAACAACTACAATGCCAGTAGTTTCCCCCGACAGTCGAATCGAACAATAATATAATAAATTAAATACAAATAAAATAAATATTAATATTAATATTTAATGGGAACGTGATTAGCAAACGCACAACCTTGAGTCACAAATAACAAATAAGAAAAATGTGCAACGCTCCTGTTGGGCAAAACAATATCAAAGGGGGAAAACTAATGCAAAAATTCCCAGAGGAAGGGTAAGCTTCTTTACTTCTTAGCTTTTCCCCAGTACGAAAATTCCTTTCGTCATTATTTTTCCCACCTTTTTCAAAATCCCAAATTCGCTTAGTAGGTCAAGGTTATTCGCAGTTCATAAAAGTTCTGATTGGGGTTATCTCTCAACGAAAATCCAAGCAGGATTTGTCTAGTTTCGAATGTGATTTTTCAATGTTTGTAGAAGTTTGCAAATTGTATGATTGTTTTTTTTTATTTTGCGCCCAAAAATTCAAACAAAAACCGAAGTGTACAACAGCAGACTCAATCCCCAAGTCCAGTCATAATATGCAAATGGGTTTTATAAATATTTAACTGAAAGCAATCACCAGGAAGAGAGAGCATGAAACAATGAAATGAAGTAAAAACAACGAAGCAAGTTGTTGGCGTTAAACTCGCTTGACCGGAAAGTCATCGCAAAGAGTAGCAGCCGCCTCTGGACCTGGAGTTGCTGCAGACTTTGGAGTTGACAGTTGGGAGACGAGACAAAGGGGTGTCGTCTGTTGTAAGTCCAAGAAAGATGTGAAAACAAACAGCTCTACAGCTCATCATCATCTCGTAATCGTATCTCTCCGATGTGTCTCCGTCTCTTCTCCCACGTCAGAAAAGAGATAGTGAGGCGGAACGTGGTGTGACAATAATTGTTGATAAGAGCAAGTGCAGCAGTGGGTCAGTCAGCCCTGCCTAATGATGTTGAGACCTGAGACTGAATACTCGTATATGTATGCAAAAATGCCGTCGGCAAGTGGCAGATCTCTAAGGAATGTGCATCGTTAGTAGCAGGAACTAGGAATATGAATGTGGGGAATATTTTTTAGCTGAATTTAAACTGGTATTTAATAATTGTTTGGAATGAAATTATACTTTTAAAAGATGTTCCCCATGTCCAATATAAAAAAACTATGAATACTAAAGGAATGCTTATGGAAAATATGCATTTATCTGAATTTTAACTATATAAGGACAGCTCTCTGCAGTCTATTGTTACCCACCATAATATCTTTCATAATATCTCACAGTGATTCATATGTACGATTTTTATAGTACAGATCGCTGCCTTAGAAGATGATATCCTTATAATTTTAACACATTTTATAAAGCATACTTCCTTATCGGATAACAAATTCTCAGCCTGTAAATACCTATAGATTGAATTCCAATAACAATAAATAAAATAATACATTCTTTATATCATATATCATATCATATCAGGGACAGTCAGTCACATACTAACCATAGGCTTGCATAAATATATATGTACTCATCTTCGCGGCAGCAGTCAATCGTTGAGGAAATGGGGCGTGTTTGTGGTGTTGGTGTTTTGTGGCTTGTCTCAAGTTTCAGTGTGCAGTACAAAAGTTTCAGGCAGTAAAAGAGTAGAGCAAAAGTAGCGCAAGAAACGCCTAAACAATTGTGGAATGTCTTAAAACTAAACTAAACCTAAAATAAATCGACGAAAAAGCTAAACTAAAATATCAAACAAATTGGAGAACGAAACGTAAAACGTAAATGCTAATGTTAACGAGAGATGCTATGTTTTTATCAGAATAATATTGTTATTTTCTATTTGTAGTATATTTAAATATTAGCAACAGAAAAATGGTAGGGGGGGAGGGTAGAAAAAAAATCACAGTGTAAATTTTGAATATACAAATCCAAAGGTGTTTGTCGCAGCACTTAGGCCAAAGTAAATAATATAACAAAACAGAGAAAAATATAAAAACAAATTTACAAAAAGATCAAGAACTAAAAAAAAACACAAATACACGTGGCAAAAAAAAATAATAAAAAGTATCTCAAGTGTAGAGTGAGTGCTTTTTGTTTTCCTATAAGGAGAATGTCTATTGTCTGTCGTATGTCGTATGTGTCGTGTCTGGTCTAGTCTGGTCTTTAAGGTCTCGATTTCCCTTCAGGATCCAACTGCTGCCGCAAGATGTGCTGGTTGTGTTTGTGGTGGTTGGATACTCTCGTGGAATCTCGATGAATCCCCGTATTTAGCGTCGCTTCACCAACTTTTGAGAATTGATCACAATTTCACGGTTCCACATGTAGCGGTATCCACAGTGTGGTATCATGCTCACAAAGTCCTTAATTCTCACACTCGAATGGTCACAGGATATACAGATCGCTTCGGGTTTTAGGAGGGTGAGGGGGCTCTATATATAATCCTGCAGATCAGGCTACATATAGTTGGCTCTGATCGAAGATCCCCTCAAGCGGACACGTTTCGTTTTATTTGGCGCCGTTGTTGCGGTATCGAATCGAATCCAAAGCACTGCTCTCTCAGATATTTGCTCTGATTTATTCCCGAAATGGAATTCAATTTAAATCAATTTTTGAGTATTGTTATTCCGTCTGTCTTTTGCGCGTTTTCGAAACGCCAAGACGTGTGCTTTTTGTTTTTATTATTTGGTATGCTTTTATTTTTGTTGTTGTCGCTGTTGTTATTGTTATTGTCTTTAGGCAGTTTCTTTGCTTGTGTCTGTGTTTTCTCTGTTGTGGTTTAAGGTGGCAGGGGGGTAGTGGGGGCGTGGCTGAATCTGAATCTGAATCCAAAGCCAAAAGCCGAGAGTTTCGTATTCCGTAACGCACGCCGTCTGAGTAACGATTTTCAACTGAATGGCGTTTGCAAAGTGTGCAAGGTTTTTGCTTTGCTTTGGCCAAAGTCGAGACTCCACACACAGAGAGAGAGAACCAGAGAGAGAGAAATATCGATAAAGAGAGACTCCCAAGAGAGAGAGAAATCAGACAGCTGAGCCCTGCAATAAGATCAATCTCTGGCTTGCTATTTTGAGCACGAGATGCTATCAGCAACAGCAGCCACGGCAGCCGCGGGGCAACCGTCCGATCACAGCACGAGCCCCAGAGTTGAAGTCTCAGTGGAAGCCGAGGCGATACGATGAGACGAGAGGCAAGCCAATGGACTGTGGGACACAGTGGTGCGAGAGTGCACAGAAATCGCTGACAGGTGGAAGCCCAAAAAACAAGTGAAAGTTGAAGGAGATCCTACGATATGAGTTATATTCTGGCTGTGAAAATGGTTTGAGTGTAATGGTTGTGGTTAGTGAGGTGAATCAGAAATTTGTATAGTTTAATAGCTTCCAGACTACTCGAATCGTCCTGTTACATAGATCAGGATAATTTTTATAAGTTATAAAACCCTTAATTCTGCCTCTCACATTAATCTGCAGCATTTCTTGTATAGGATTTTGGTCATAGCTTGGAATAAAATTGCAGATCAGAAAACGCAAACCCCACCCCTAGATTAACCAAGATTCAATTTACATTTAATCTCTACGAATATTTCTGGATAGTAACTAAAGCACCTTTTCTAGGTCGAGTCGATAAACCAGTTTTCTAGACACTTCATTAAAATGGGTGTGTTTCCATTAATAAAATGACTACAATGTAGATTTATTTATTTAATTTCAATAACTGGGAGACAACTAGAGACAAAGTAGATCTTTAAATTAATTAAATCAATTTTTATTGGAACGAATTCCTTTGGAAAATTCAAAGTTTGAGGGTTGGAAGTTCATATTTAAAAAATAATTATAGAAAGCTTTGAGTTGGATATAGATTGAGCAATGAATGTTTATTCCAATAACTAAAAGTCTTTGCACTGAAATATAATTAAACATCTTCTAGATTTTAACTTCTCTTTGGGTACCACTGTCCATCGCCTGCTGTCGTCTCCCTCTCTCTAAAGTAAACCATTTTATATTATATTAAATTATGTACATATGTGTACAATTATTTATTATTTTGCACATCATTATCAATAATTATTAATATAAAATGCGATGGGTGTCAGTCACCCCTCGCGCAGTCGCCCCCGTTGCATCGTATAATAGCCACTGTATATGGCATAAGAAATCCAATCTATTTATTTGCCCTACAATTTGAGACCTCACCTCAGGTGGTGCTGGCTGTGTGACGTGCATTGAACTCTGTTCAACCCCCAAGTGCAATAAAAGCAGATAGAGGTGCCGTTCGGGTGGCTGTTGCCAATGGCAAAAAGTGTTTTATAATATGTTTGAACTTGGAGGAGATTAGCATTATTATACATATATTTTGTGTAGCATAAGGAATGAGTTTTCCTTCCATTTCGATAATGATATATGTACATATGTCCAAAGTTCAATGACGTTCAGAACTCTCTTGAACACATCATATCTCGTGTCCCTTCTCTTCCCTTTAAATGTTATTTATAGGAACTGCGACCAGGCCAAGCCTCAAATAAAGAAACACACTAAACAAAATGGGGGGCACGTCCTCCAGTTGAATGTAAATTGGGTTTAAAACAAAGAAGTTTCCTGCTTAAAAATATCATAATTATAAAGAAACAAACTCTCAAAATTTCCATAAGCAAATGTTACAAAAAAGATATATACATATACATATGTGTAAATATATATACGTCAATTGGTTCATTGATCGGTGAGGCTGATAAATCCTTGAACCTCAACGAGAAGTTGTGTTTCTGGTTTGCCAAAAGAATGCCTCAACCTTCAATTCCAAAACATTTTTTTGAATGTTTTGAAGTTGTTTGAGAGAGCGACAGCGCCAAAAGAATGATTAGAATGATTGGTGCGCTACTAGGAAATAGATTAGAAATATACTCGTATGTACATTCCTTCCGAAATCAGTTTTAAGAGCACAAAGCACAAACTGAAGAGACGTACGGAAGAGAGATCGCTAATGTATGTATGGAAGTGGGAAGAGAGAGCGAACGCGTTCGCGATGATCACTCGCTCAATGCGTGATCGAACGACACAAATGCTGATTCTCACTCTCGCATTGCAAGTGGTGGCCTGGCCATTACAGAGCCAGGGCCCTGGCTTGGCCTGGGCTTGTGGGCCACGTTTATAAACAATAATTACGATCATGGTAAAAACAACACAAAACGAGACATATACTTAAGCGCGAATAAGCTGACAGAGGCGAAAACCCGATCCGGTTTCACAACATCATTTGGAACGGAAAAATATCACCACAGAAATATTTGAAATTTTAAATTGAAATTGATTCGGGAGATTGGGATTGGCGGGCCCCCTCGTTATGTTTCTGACCCACCAATGGCATACAAGAGCTGAAAATTATATAATATAATATATATGTACATGGTATTAAAAATTAAATTTAATATTCCGAATTGTATGCCTGTTGTGGAGGGGGGGCCTTTTGTCTACCATTTCTGCAGACAGACGTAGACGTTCAAAGTTCAACTGCATTTATAATTTGTTTTGGTTTTTTTTCGGTTTTTGTTTTCTTTTTTGCTATTCTTATATACGTTTATTATGGTTGGCTGCTTCTGTTTGATTTCGATTATTTTAGCTCATGGTTTTTCGACTGATAAGGCGACATTCGAGGAAGCTATTAAGAAAATTCAATTGGTTTCAGCTTTCATTTAAATGACATGAGAAATGCTTGGGAAAATCGCAACAAAACATCAATGGATGGTTGAGCTATAGGTACAAGAAACGTAGGAAATATCTGTTATATATCTATACTAAAAAGTATCTGTTTGAATTTGTTATTTAAACCTATAAGCGTCGCTGATAAGAGGAGCTTCAATAGCTTAAAGTTCTTTGATTTGAGGCTATCAGTATTTAAAAGTCTAAATTGAAAGCAAGGTAATAAATACTTATAGGAATAATGGGCTAACGAGGCTTATCGTTATCCTAGACGCTCTTTCTTTATCAAATCGATTGATCTTTAGATGTTACAGGCTTAAACACATCAAATATTAACGTATGATTGAGTTATAGGTAAAATAATTAAAGAGTTTCCAATAGAAGATGGAATTTTGCTTGGTCTGAATAGGCCAAAACGGAAATTTTCCACATATGGACGTGACTTATAGGAGAAAATTCAATTTCATTCAGTTGAGGTATTCTTTCAAATACATAGGTACAGCTTTACAGATTTCATGACAACAAAGTATGCAGTACAATACGAAGTGTAGATTACTTCAAGATCTAATAATTTCATTCGAAATCAGACGATTTTTATCCTTAATAAAAAAAAAAACTACTTACTGCTGTAATTACAACTTCCAAGAACTAACAATTTCATTCAAAGTTATGTGAATTCTATTCCAGAAATAAATACAGTTGAACTTCTTTAACTTGAACTTTAACAATTTTGATTTCTTTTACCGAATCTATTGCGGTATGTGCTTAAACTAGGCCTAAGGTCTTTCACAATAACCAAATAGAGAACTCTTAAAACCGTATTTAACCATCACAGAAAGCACTTAAATTTCTAAGGAACTATTCAACATTCATAAAAAAATCGGCTCTGATAAGACTTTACGTGAACAAAGACCTTTCTGTGTGTGTGCTGCTGAATCAATTTTCCCAGAAGTATTCTAGTCGATTGCCTTGCAATCTTTTTGCATTTTATAGACTTGCCTTCATCCTTCAGGTCATAAAACTCCACAATCAACTCTTCGTTGCCCAATAGATCCAATGAGGTTTCATCATGTAGAGCCAGAACCTCCTCCTCTCCCATCAGTGAAATGCCTAAATATCCATAAATAGCATTAAGAAACCAGATATTATTGTAGTGTAGGGTATAAATGCAAACAAACCATTTGCAAAGTTATCATCATAGAGCCACACTCCGTCTGTTGACTCAGTGAGCGCAAACAGATCGGTGGCTACCGCAGCCGATGTTGGCGACTGGGGCTCCATTTTCAGATCCCAGTACAGCTCTCGCGGTAGATCCAAACTCTCCATTGTCTGGTGAAATGATGATGTGTTCATATTCGGTGTCAAAATCAGATGTCAAACTCGATATAGAAAATGTTCTTGAATAGATGAAGTCCGGTCCGTAGAATGCGAATGGTTGTTGTAGCTGTGATTCTTGTTGTTGTGAGGATGCCATGGTGGCGCTGCAATAATATATATTCAATAGATTCAGTAATAAGCAACTATATTTCATGATTCGACACTAAATGTATGACCTGCACTGTACAGTGCACCCCCATGACGCTGTAGAATCCCCTGATTTGGCACTAAATGTACGACCTGCACTGTACGAGTGATAAGCCCCCCAGACGGTGTAGCACGTCAGAACCCTTTCAGACCAAATAAATAGTTTTCTGCTCAATCAGAGACGCTGGCGTTTGGTTGCGTAGTCATGCTGATAGGCAAACGACGACCCCTAATTCTGCTCAATTTCCATGAAATAATGTGAAAGACAAACATGAACTTAAACTTCAAGTTGCACCTCCCCATATCTTATCTAGTTGGTGGGTTGCCATGTGGGTGGGGTGAGTAAGTGTGGTCGGGGGACCTGCCCTAAGAAGCTGTCTGCCAGAAGGGATTTAAGGCGGGAAAACATTCTATCAGCGAAAGCAATTTTTGCACTTGTTTGGCAGACAATCAAATAGAGATTCAGTTCATGCCACAGTGAAAACCGGTTTAGCGGGAAAGCGCCTTGAAGTGATGATAAGTGGTGCAGCTACAGAGCGAAATGTATTGCCAAAGTGGGAGCGAAAGCCCCTCAAATAGATGGAAAATGTAAACAAAACAGACAAATGCGGGATCTTCCTTATCTTGTAAACTTTATCTATAGCCAAACCCCTCTGCAGTTGTGACTCATACATAGAAATATTATGTATATTATTATTAACAGACGCACGTGTTGTATTGCAGCAGCATGCAACGCGCGGGGGTGTCGCTGACTCAATTCCAGCCAGCGATTGCGTCAGCCAATCTTTTGGCCACTCCATGTGTGTGTGTTGCATGCCCCAAAGGAATTGCAATTACATTGGTTTTTGCCACGTCCCAAGCGAAAAACAAGAAACCATATAAGCCCCACACACACACACAGAGGTAACAACAGAATAAGTTTGCAACACCAGTACGCCAGTGTGTGTGTCTGGGGGTTTCGGAAAATTGCGAAATGGGTTAGGATGGGACTTTGGGTTTTCTGGTGTACTTACGCTTGCTTTTTATACGATTCCATTTTGTTGTTGTGTTGAGGCACCAAGGTGCTTGTTTTTGTTGCTTGCGCACAAACTATAAAGCCATTTTTACGTCAATATAAATGCCGAAAACTTTTTGAGGAAAAATTGTTGCTTTTTGCGTTTCATTTGGAACGATAATGAGTGTTACCAGTTCGGACTGTCCGATAAAATATTCCGCCTGACCCTCAGAAATATACCAAAATATACCATATATCATTTTCAAAATATACCGACGAAAAAAGAACTTAGCCCACTTAACCTCCCTCTATATAAACAGTGAAAAACCTTCACTTAAGCCGCGGAAAATAATTCTGTTTTTAAAGGCTCCTTGTAGCTCCATCCTCCTCTTTACTTACAAAACAAAAACGACTACCGATACCTTTCACCTGCACTGCGTAAAATATGTTAAAGTTACATAAATTTCGTGGAAATATTTTATCCCAGATTAACATGTTTTTTTACCTATTAATGCACATGTTTGTGTTAGATCAATACAAAACAATTTTCCCAAGGTATGCAGATTTTTGCTCATTCTGTGCCAAAGTTGCACAACAATGCTGCTAATTCATTTCCCCATGTTGCTGAAAATTTTCCCATTCAAATCAAATGTATCTTACGGAACGACGCAACAATGAATCTACGTTGGGCGTCTTTTAAATTATTGTTCATTAAAATCTATGGAGAGACTACAAGTACTAAAACAAATTGTAAATCCCGAAATCTATCAGAAAAAGTCATTTTGGTTCACAACCTAAATAAAAAGTTCAATTGTGTTGAGTAGTGTAATCAGCACCAACCAATGAAAAATGTGGCTCACACCACGAAAAGGGGAAAGTCACCACGAAAACCTCAAAAAAGAGAGAAAATTTTGAAAAACCACAACAAATTGAGAGCGCTAAACGAGTCTGGCGGTCATTTTCAAAAGTAAATTAATATACCAGATTAAATACTCATTTTGTGTGAGCACATCGTCAACAGTATCGCTCCTCGTGGGCTCGTATCGATAGTTAAGGCGATATATCGATCCAATTTTAAGTGCAGCCGAACAACTAAGTAGTTGAGAGAATATGTGGAATAAATTGAAAAACATATCTAAACACTTGTTTAGCTCAAGGTTTTATGTATTCTCCGCGATTTTACTGACTTAAATAACACACGATGATTCGCTGCTATCTCTAGCTCACAAGTGCGTTTTCCTTATTAATTTTAACACCTTGCAGCGCTGTTTATAAAAAAACCACAAACTTGACAACCCTGGTGGGAGGGCGACGGCTCTCCTCGCATTTTATTAAATATGTGTTAAATTGCAATTTAAACTACGTAAAGGCTTCATTGAGAAACGTGTGCGCCGCGTCATTGCGTGTTCGTCGTCTGTGTGTGTACGGTTGAGCCCCCAAATGTTGGCCCCCTTAAAACGATGTGTGTGTTCGCGCGTTTTACGTGTGTGTGTGTGTGTGTGTGAATAGGAAAAACGGAGGCAGAGACAGAGGTCAAAAGTGCACGTTAACCAAACAAAAAGCTCCGTGTCCCCAAAAAAACGCAATGCACAACATCTGGGGCAAGGTCATATCAAATGATTTGAATCGATCTGAAAATAAAATACCCATAATCGATTTCAGAGAGGTGTACTTAGTGGTGGTGGGAAAGGGCAAACATTTCTATTATGGTCATTTGTATTAGTGCTGCCCGCTGTCGACGGGCTGGCGTCCACAAAATGCAGCCTGCCTGCTCTTTCGCACTCGTTCTCTCGCTGGTAGCACATTCCTATGCTGATAAGACGCGCGTGTGGAAACGAGAGGGAAGCGCGTCAGCTGTTCAATGTTTTGATTGTGTGCAATCGCACAGGTTTCCAGAGGCAGCTTCAAACGGTTCTTTCTGGCTGCGCTGCCGCTGCCGCGATCAGTTCCGTTCGTGAAATTGAAAAGCCCCATTGCTCCAGCAACAGCTCCATACGCGATTCATTTGTTAAAATTCGTTGGGCGCGTGCTGACGGGAGACGGGAGAGTTATTCTGCGGAGAAACACAAGCAGCAGCAGCAGAGACAGAAGCAATTGAGAATTTTTCATTATCGGCAATTGCCGCGCGGTGGCTACTGACGTTCGTTCTACCCCCCCCACCACTTCGATAGCTTTATAGTGAGTGTGTGTGCGTGTGTGTATATGATTATTGTTATTATTGTGTTTTGTGACGCATATAACGGCAAAAAGCGGGGCGTGTTTACCATTAGAACGTGTATAACAGAGATGGAGATAGAAAAGCAGTGATAGAAGCGTGGAAGCGAGAGAGAAGACAAGTAAGCAGTGCAAGTAGGATGCTGAAGCAGTGATAGAAGTTTGGAAGGGAAATAATACGATAGCAAAGGGAATAAATGTAAACAGTGTTAAATATCCCATCTAATTAAAAAAAGTGCTAAAGTGCCAATCAAAAGCACGCGTAAAAATAGCAAACAAAACAAAGGTTTAATCAGAAATTGTTTACAAACCAAAAAGAGCGTTAATTAGCCGTAAAAACAAGAACTAACAAATATAAATAAAAGTGCTAATAAATAAAAACTGAAAATGCGCAGGGAATATTAATAGAATAAACCCGAATAAAAACCAATCTAATGCCATCTCTGACCATCTCTCAAACCATTTATAGAGCTATGGAAAATACCCAAAAAAACGAGCGACAACCGTTAATTGCTATGAGAAACATTAAAAAACGATTAAGCGTGCCCAAACACAAGCAATAGAGGAGTCCCCGATACGTACCACACGTTCCACACTGGTTAAAAAGTGTGGCCAGGACACAGGTACCACATTGAGCAACCCAACAGTGCACCCGTTCCTCAACATCTACAAACTATAGAAACAGTAAAAGAGAAAGGCTATACCATACCCTCCTCTTGCACTTTTTGCTGAAGATGATGCTGAATAAATACGAGAGCTATCAACGCACAAACCAAATGTTTCCCCATCAGCAGCAGCAGCAGCATCAGCTGCAACAGCTGCAGCAACAACAGCAGCAGCAGCAGCAACAGTTGCATTTGCAACAACAACAACAGCAGCAACAACAATCGCTGTTTCCACACCTTCAATATGGGCCAGGACCCACGGGATGCTCCCCGACTTCGGCGGATCTGACGGCGGCCGCCGAACGGGAATCTATCCACTCGGGCCAGTTTATGGTCTCACACTTTGAGGCCGAGGATGCGCAAGATGATCTCGAAGACGATGGCGAGGTAAAGATGCTGGATCCAGAGGATCCCAGCTTGGATAAGCCCGGCTCACCGGCCAACACCTGTCGCGATGTTCAGCTCTATGTGCCCCAGATAGTGGGCCACCACTTCAATGACATGGACCAGGAGTGCGATGAGAACAGCATGAGCATGATCACCTCACATCTGGAGATCGAAACTTCACTCACCAAACTCTTCAAGTGCATGAATCTGGCCTACAGGTGAGTCGTCTCCAGTTCAATCCACCTACAATAGACACGTGCAACGGGCATACAAAAATAAAAATTAAAAAAGCTACAACCCCGAAATATAGTTTCCCGCTCTGTTTCGTTTCACGCGTTAGCCGCGTGATAACAAAATTGGCCAAAAAAAAAACCACAAAATAAAAAGCTTGGACAGCGCTGGTCGCATAATCGCGCGACAGCAACGCTACGGTGACTGCTCGGGTTACTTTTGGGCATAACTTCGCCTTAATCGCGATTGTCCGTCGATCCGTCGTCTTCCCAGGTTCGAAGTTCTCCCATTTCTGCAAACGTCAACGAAATAATTGCTAAAATACGAGTAATATCACAATAATACGATATCAAAAAAGATACGTCGTACAACAAAGTAATACAGCAACAGAAACAGAACTCACACCAAAAATGATTCGAGTCGCAGTCAATGTACTCTTGCCACATAACCGCTATGAACTGGCAGGTGGAAACTTCAATGAATGAATTAAATTATGGAAATATGGAAGATGTAGAATGGGATTGTACGATGGATAGATCATCAATAATAATGGGGAACTCCAAATATAGATAAATCCTTGGAAAAAGTAGATTCTTAAATGAAAATAAATCATTTTTGATTCTACATAAAGACATCTTCCACTCCCTTTGTACACACAGAAATCTTTTGAAATTGATTTGGTTCTCTGAGGAGCTTTTCCTTCGCATAGTGTATCGTTCCGAATGGGTATAGAATTTCTATGTCTGGGCGATACAAAATCTCCCAACATATTTGAAATTCCAAACGTCTGGGTACACCGTAATATATTTCTGGTTTCAATTAGGCCGTTTAGTCATCCTCAAACATCGTACGTTCCATCATCTGTTTGATCTATTTTTAACCCCAATGTACCGCCACAATCCCAAATTCCGGGTTTCTTTAGCATTTTGTTTGTTTTTTATTTTGTCTGGCATTTGGCATACGAGTACTTTATTGGGCCCTACGACTCGTTATCAGGCAGATAGTAGCAATATTGGCGTTAGAGCGGTGTCTCTTATCAGCAGCGTCCCAGCGTTTATTTGCACAGGACTTTTATTCAGGTTTACTTTTGTTTTATTTCGAAACAAATTGCGCTGTGGGGTAATACATTAGATAATGCGCAAAAAAGTAAAACACATACGCGGGTTGCAAGTATAGTTAGTTATTCGAGGAAAACATCGGGAGCGGGCCTCCGCAATACGATAGATTAGCAAAATCGTAGGAATTATTGAATCAAGGTCTAAAAGCGCAGCAGATTAGAGGAAGCGTAGAAGAACTTAATTAGTATTATAGTGGTCCAAAGCATTCCATATCATAAACGCTAAATGATTCAATTAAAGTTACGCTTGCAACAGGTTTATTTCTACTAAATGGGGAAGCACGCCAAGTGCCCCCAACTGGTGGTTCGAATCCCGGGAATAACTCCAAATATACAAATATCTTACTATAATAGTGGTTCTACGAGTGGGATACATATGTACATACGTGTATATATGTACGTACATATGTCTGTGGGCGAATTTCATGGCTAGGGGTATCAGAAAAACGAGTTAGGAATGAGCAATGGAAGAGATATCTTTATCATTTCAAAGAGAATAGGGGATGCTCTTTTTTTTAGTATAAAAATATTCCATCTGAAACTAAGGATAATTATTTAATTTAAAATATTCTTTAAAATACTTATATAAATATTAATTGAGCACAATTTCAAACATTTTAAAGTCCCTAACATTTTCTATAGAGCAACCAGATCTTGGCAGATCTTTTCCTCAGCCTGTTTTTTTTTTTTTGGTGGCTTGAAAACTCGTTTGGTTTTTCGATCCAGACACAACAAAATTTACAATTTCATTAACCCAAAAGTTAAGTACCAAAAAATAAAACAAGTTCAAAGATTTATGCTTTAAAGAGCAGCACCAGACTAAACAAGAGGGAATTATTCGGCTCATCATTCGGTTTTCAGGTTGATGACGCAGCATAGACATTGAAATGGAATTTCCCTCATCACAAAAACTGGATGTGTGCCAATGTTTCATGTTATATCATGTGTACTCGTACAACGTACAGGAAGCAACGTCATTAGATAGTGCCGATAGATAGATACAGATACTATTATCAGAGAGTGGAGTGGTGCTGCCCCCTCCCCACAATGAATGGTTGGGAATGAAGGTTAATAGCTGTTGGGGGTAGAGAACCACTGCAGCTGATGTTTGTTTATTAATTCCTACTCAATGGTTGAATCAGCAGCCGCAGCAAAACCTAATAATAAACAACCATTCGCATATGTGTCACATTGATTAGAGGTTGTTTATTACATCAATTGATATCGATATGTATCCATTAATTGTTTTTCCTCTGGCTAAAACCAAGGGCTTGGGGTAATACTTGACTATAGCAGTGGATTTATGATACTTTTTGCAGGAAATACATACACATGCGGAATTATTTATATATAGATAGATTTCCCATAGATTACAGCGCTCTAGGGGTTAGGGGGTGCATCTATTTAAAGACTGCAATCTTTTAATTTTCTTTATTATTTATCAACAAATCGATTTGTTTATTGTAAACTGATTATTCAGACAAAAAGGAAGTATTTTTTTGTTGATTTTTTAGACAGACATTAAAGACAGAAAGAAAACGTTGTTTTGTTTTCCGATGCAACCACATGTCGTATGAGTAATTTAACCCACTTTTTGATACGGTTTAGCCCTCATCTTTCAAGTGGCTCTATCTATTTTGATTATTGTGGAAGGCTATCAACAATTGTTTATTCACTTTCTTTGAGAGTCTTACTAATTATTTTCTTCGCCTTTTCAGTCAAAAACTCACTTCCCCCAAATGGAATCACTTCAAGGGTGTGCGACTCCGTTGGAAGGACAAAATACGTCTGAACAACGTCATCTGGCGCTGCTGGCATATGCAATGTGAGTTCTATATTTAGTTTTATTCTCTAAATATTCTCTAAAAGTTAAGCAATTTATTTTGGTTGTGGAACGAATTTGTGTGGGCTTTTGCGGGGAGAAATGGCAAAAAATTAACCCATAAATAATAAACACTTTTATTTTGAATGGGGGAAATGGTGTGAAATGGATAAATGAGGGAGAATTCATCTATTGCTAAATAATAAAATATGGATTCTTAAGATTCTTCGAAGTGCCATACTATTCCAGTTTACTTGATTATTTCAACATATCTGTTCATGTCAAGAACATTTGTCGCCATCGAATCAAGAGCTCCCATCTCCAAACCATTACATTTTTGTTTCCTACTTACTGACTGCTCTTGAGATAGGGCTCGTGGAAAAGTTTTCCTCATATTTCATTGTACGGCCACAAGGGGGAGGGCGGCCTTCTCCCTTTGACCGCAATCGACATTGGTAAAATTTTCCAAAATTATTCTAAACCATTTTAATGTTTGTTTCCTTGAGAACCACGACACACGTGCCAAATGTTACAACAGCAACCAAAAAAAAAAAATAAACAAAAACAAAGCAGTTGAGAGCGAAACGAAGCAGGGCAAAGCTAACCAGAGAGTGGGAGAGGAGAGTGAGCCTAAGAGAGGGAAGCTTTCAAAGCACAAAGCGATCGTTTTATATTTCTCTCTCGTTCCAGCCCGCACAATACAGAGGGCCGATGGATGTCAGACAGGGACAGGGCAGATTAATTACAGTTTTGTTGTTGTTGTTGTTGTTGTTGGTTGCTGTCTGGAGAGAAGAGTTGTCAACTGGTTTATGACAGAATCCCCACTACCCAGACCAGACCAGACATCAGACATCACCATTTATTGTCCAAGTACAAGTACGGTTGCCAGGCGGCGACCGCCCGACCGCCATTGCGTTATCAGGGCCTTGGTCCCGTTATCAAAGTCTGGTCTGGTCTCTCTTCCATGATTCCCCCGTTCTTGTTTTTGTAGTCATTTCATTTGAATTCTGTTCGTATTCGGGCGCACTGCTTGATTTGGATCAGCAAAAAACATATGATTCCCGCGCTGATGTCTGGAGCACACACTCAGGTCGCTGGTCTGGCAATACTTTCAAAGTATTTCCCGCTTTAGTCAGTTAGTCAGTCTGAAGTGTGGCGCAGACGGCGCTGCCAACGCTGCCGCCCCGTGCCCTAAGCTCTCAAGTGTCTCATTGATTAGCACCTCTACTGTACAATACTACATTCCCAGCAAACCAAGAAACATTCCTAACAAATATCAGTATCAAAAGTTTCAAGTTCTCAAAAACAGAGCAAAATCATTCTTGATTTGATTTTTGAAAATTTTCCGTTACATCATTGAAAGTGCGAGTGAGAGCTGGACAGCTCTGCTTTACAGCCCACAATTGAGGAGAGGGCGTCCGATTATCTCTATCGTCGAACCCCAGATGTCGACGACAACGGAACGACAACGACAGCGACAACAAAGGCAAATGGAAAATTTTATGTTTATTTATAAGAAACAACAACCTACAACAATCCCAGCAACAGATATCATTTAGTACTTGATTCTATATAATTGTCAACCCATAATCTGTACGCTTTATAGCACTAGGAATACCCTAATTGGGGGGTGCCCAATGATTTTCTGTGGCGTAGTTCGAAATTTTCCAAAAGCAGGAGCTTTTATATTTTTTGATATTTTACCAACAAAAATATGCCCTTTTTTTAATTTTATTGCCCTTTTAATTTTTATTGTTTTATTTTAATTAATATCAACTCTGAAAAAGTATTTGCCTTCTTTAAAAGTCTATCGCAAATGTAGAATTATTTGCCTTTAGTTTCCATCAGTTTTCCATTGGCTTATCTTAAATTTCATCATACTAATCGTGACTATATTTAAAATGTCTTGACACGATTCCACACACCACACTAATTCTACGGTTAATTTGCAACCTTCTTAAAAGATTTTGATAGCCAAAAAAATTAATCTCTTCCCCTAATGTTTGTGTGGCTTTCATATCTGACAAGCGCCACTCTAAGATATTGCTTTTTATGTTAAATGAATATGAATCTTGCACTCAGAGACGTCAAAGAACTCTAGACACTACGCTTAGGAAATACCATTATCTTTTGTGGAAAAATTTCTGGGTTTTGTAGGGTATCTGTTCGCAGAGATCTAAAAATAAATAAATATGTACATAAAATATTATCACAATGTTTGCTTGGGGTATAAAAATAAAGACAAAAAGGCCTAAATGATATTTACCTACTATAACTACTGTCTATAATTATGTCTTAGTTGGGGTTAATTACATACGTATGTACATATGTATCCCCTTTACCAGATGGCCGAATATGTCTTGTAATTATAGGAAAGTATCTCCACACTTAGAGCATTCGACGTTCGCTCTTTGTATCTTTTCTACTAAAAATGCGACTGTATCTCTGTCTCTGACTGTATCTTGTTGATTTAACTTAGTGAATGATATAGATTTAATTGCTGTTTGCTCTGTTGTGAAATGCTGAGATACGTCACATCGCTCCCTCCCCCAAAAATGGAGGAAAAAAACTCGATCGAGAAGCACCAGAGCAATACTCGCGTAATACTCACGTGTTGCTGAGGGCTTTCTGCCATCATCTCCGAGGGGGACGATGCGCTATCTCCCAGTAGAATCTTATCAATGTTTTTGTTACATTTGTATTTTATTTTTTTTTTTTTATATATCTCCCGTACTAAACTGTGTTTTTTTTCCCCCTTTTTTCAGTCATACAAAAGCGCAGAACACCGGTGTGTCAATTCGCATCGCCGCTGGACGTTGACATACATAGTAATCCTCAAGTAAGTAATAGTCATAGTGACATCTGTGGACAGGTGGAGAGTGGATGTACATGGTGCCCACAAAATCAGTTAGGGCATGTCCGCAGAATATCAGGTAATCGATAAGATAAATTGGCAGCAGGAAAACTATAGTGATTTTAAAGGGAGAAAGAGAAGGAGCGATACTTAACGAAAAAACGAACTTTGGAATATGAAATGTGGTTTATTGCCTCAATTAATGGTGTTTTATGGATATATAAACTGATGTTTTAGCACCGGAATATCGTGGAAAAGAGAAAACGTTGCGACTGCTTTGAGTCCCACAGCCATGCAGTCTATAGAGTGTGTTCTGAAGGCTTTCATACCCGTGGGAAAGAGTGTTATTTTATAACTTTTATTAATATGCAATAAATCCTCCTTCAAGTTTCCCAATCGACCGAGGGGCGCTGCCGCATAACGCGTAGCGTTCCGTAGGCTTTCAAGATGTTTTCGGTTGCTACAGTGCTCTATTTAATGCACAAAAGAGTCTTTTTTTTTATCACAATAAGAAAGAGTGTTTTGCTCTTACTATGGATTAGGGCACAATATTTTTCTGTACCCGAGAGGCATTGCCGCATTACGCGTGGAACCACTGTTCTCTTGCGATACACGTAGATTTTGGAGATGCTTTCGGATGCTACAGTGCTCTATTTCTGCCCCATCCTTATCATAATATCCATTAAAACAGAGGAATGAGTAATCAAGAAAAAGATTGTGCTCAAATTACGGGCTTATGTATATCTCAATCTTTTTCTGCATTACTCATTCCCCTTTTTTAGCACCTACTGACCAAGCTCAAAAAAACAAACAAAAAAAATCCAGCAACAAATAACGAATTTTTGAGTTGAGTATAGCGAAAGTAGCCAAAACGATAAGTGAAATCTGTACAATGAATGTGCTCGTGTACATTCGTGGGGTACTTAAATGAATTTCAGACTATAAATAAAATTGGCTGTCCCGCCGATAGGTTAAACGATAGCTAAAAATACATCCCCGAGTCCATACCGCACCGCGCCATTCTTATCACGTGCTGCTGCTGTAGAGAGGGTCCCAGGGGATGTATGTATGATGGTAGGATGATATGATGGCGGACCGCTGACATTGGGGTCCCATGTCCCAGCTCTATCTCTGCCCATATCTCTCCACCAGTCAATGGCGCACGACAATCGTACGACGAACACGCATCGGCCGAGTGATGTCTTCCCTGGGCCACCATCGCTGGGGGTGGCATTTGGTGGTTGGTTACTGGAGTGCTTGAGCGATAACTAAATGAGGAGATCCCAAAATCAGAAATCACCATCGAAAGTCGTGTGCCGAATCCCCGTCAGCATTTAGGGGGTATGGTATTTATAGCTGTGGATGATTGGCTGTTGAGTGCTAGGAGTTTTCAATTAATGATGGTTATGATATCAGGGAAGCGATCTACATATTGCGATCTAATATTTGAGACCAATGTAGAGTATTTGAATCAAATATTCCAGACAAAAACCAATCGAGGAGTGCTGCTGCAAGACGCGCGATACGCGAGAAAGTTCTAAGTAGTAGAAAAAAACCTACGATAAAGAATAATCTTTGCATTACTACTTGCTCTTTATTTTTATTCTTGAGCTAGCACCAGCTCTAGTGCACATCCTTCAGATATACCTTGACAACTAAAAGCTTTATCTACCTCATAGATCAAGACGACAAACAATACAGCAATGTATCTATTTCCTTGTACGAGTATATGGATGTCCCCCTCCCTATGTGTAATTAGCAGAGGCATTCCAACAGCAACACACACAAGCCCCTTACAACTGTATTATATTGTCTGTAGTATCTGCTAATTAGCTTATCAACACAAGCGTTTCTCTGCTTCGGTTTCGAGTGGGTTACTGCACTCAGAAGACTTCATCGAGGGGCAAAGCCTCGCGCGAACACACCCATTTTATAGTAATAATAATTCCCATTGCTGTGATTTTTCGCTCGTCGTTGTGTACTTTGATACTTGATGATGTTGAGCAACATGCCAGCGCCTCCTGTACCTCCGTACACCTGCCTCTGCCTCTGTCTTTGCCTCTGCTTCTGCTCTCTGGGGTGTGTACCTTCTTATCGTAGAGCTCTCTCTCTCTCTCTGGGCGTGACTTTACGCTGTACCTGTACCTGTAGCGCCAGTAAAAGATTTATCTTATCTTTGGTTTACAAGCTGTTTTTATTTGGCCAAGTTAGCGAAAAGTTAACAACAACAACTAAAAACGTTCGTAATGAAAGCTCTCCATGGTGGAGAATTTTTGGGCTTGTGGCTTATTCTCTGTTTGGGTTCGAGCAAACAAATCAGTTCGCCAAAGTACACGCCGCTGCAAGCATCGCAATCGAAATTAGAATCAATCAGAATAGGAACAGGAATCATTAGAAATGTGCAAGGTATGTGGTGGGGGATGGCATTTATTGCCTCTCTCTCTCCCTTGTGTCTCTGCGGTTATCTCTGGGACAGATTAGCTTTAATCGTAATTAAGTTTAGTGCACACACACTACTCTGTATGCATCTGTATAATATTTACTTGTGATTAAAAAATTAACAACACATCTGTCTTTCTTTCTTTCTTTCTGTCTTTTCTTCTTTCTATATGTATCACACACACACACACACACACAGACCGTTGTGCTTGAAGGCAAATACTGGAAACGTCATTCAGCCGTTATCAAAGCTGAATACAGAAAATGGCGCAAAAACTATAGATCAAAAGCCACGGGATGCTTAACCTATGATTCGGTAAGTTATCAAAATTTGTCGATTGATTTTGTAGAGTTCTCCATTTCCTTGAACTGAACCAGAATGACCATGTACGTGAATATTGCCGTAAAGAGCTGTAAACAATGAAGGAAATTGTATATAGTATTATAGTATGGTATAATATTTGATTAATGCTAGGCAGGGGCGTATACCTTGAACAAAGTGCTCTTATCTAGAGCAAAAAATCCGTAGGCTGTTAGAATGGGTTGCTGTCGCAGGTTTTTGAGTAAAAACTTTTCAATCTACGCAGGGAAAAGGAGGAGAATTATTAGAGGAGCATTAATTGCTAATCATTTGCGCTTTGTTTTTACCATTCTATCCAAGCCAGTTCCAGTTCTGGGCACCTTTGCCAATATCTTTGCCGTTTTATTTGCCTGAAAGAAAGAAATTGGAAAATATCATCAATTTCATGGCATATCTGCTAACAGGCAAATCCTTTAGTTTTAAGTCTCACTTCCACTGTTATGCCATTTGTGCGCAACATTAGGAACAGCATTATCAACCAGGGCACATCCCAGAAGATGGATGTTAAGGCCATTAGCAGATACTCGGCTGGGCCAAATTTGCTTTCCAGTATGGTGCTTATGAAATAGAATGGACCCGAGGGTGCGATGAGCAGCACCAGACCCACAATGGGCAGCAGCAGCAGACCGAAGCATTCGTTGAGTTCTCCCTCGGACAATGCCAGAATCTCCTGTCTGCCACGGAGCGAAGGCAGCTGCTGTCTGCCACGGAGTGAAGGTAGCTGCTGTCTGCCACGGAGCGAAGGTAGCTGCTGTCTGCCACATAAAACAGGTGTCACATCAATGGAGTCAGAGGATATTCCTTGGCGCAGCTCCTCGTTGCAGTGGGTCAAACCTGCTGTCACGATCTGCTTGAGGCACACAAAGAACACGAGCAGCAGACAGAGTACCAGGAAGCCATACGTGTAGACCAGCACACTCAATACGAGGGCAATGGAATCCACACCCGAACGACTGTAGCCATTGAGGTAATTGACAGAGGCGATAACCGACAGAGCGCCGTAGAGTATGAAGTTGTTGAGGAACTGCCGATCCGCACTACCGAGCACAAATTTCCGATTGATTGTCAGCAGAGACTGCACCAGCGCCATATGCCGATGACGCCTGAGGTAGAGGCACAGGTAGAGCAGCCACAGGACAACGCAGAAGAGGCGAAAGATGACCGTCTCATAGAAGTTGCCAGTGCGATTGTAAATCTTTAAATGAAAGCGTTGGGGCTGCAAATGCGCAAACGAAAAGGCAGCCGTTGTGCCCGAGAGCATTACGACGGTATAAAGCAGAGCAAAGCGTTCACATTCGGGCGAGGCTTGCAGCAGACATCGTTCCGTTTCGAACTGCCAGCACATCAAGCCGAGGAAATTCAGGAACCGGAGATACAGTCGCAGGTCCCGACACACAGACATGTCGCAGCAAACTAAAGTAATCAAGTAAATGGATATGCCACTTCAATTGGGTTTTACCCCACAACAAATGTCTATACGCTTTGTATTAACTAATTAGTTAGATACAAGTTAGCAATCCTCGTTAAGGAGGGGGGCATCTACTCACCTCCCTTTGGACGTTTGTGATGCCCATCGTGAGCACCAGCAGTGCCACCCAAGGCACACTCCAGAACGCAGAAGTCAACAGCATGAGAGCAAAGCGCCATGGCTTGGGAAAGCGGCCCTCAAAGAGCGTTGAAATTAGATAGAAAGGACCCGATGGGGTTGTCAGCAGCACATATCCGGTTATGGGCAGCACGAGGAGACCAAAGCAGTCATTGATATCTCCTTGACAGAGCCATATAATCTGATTATAATCACGGAAATCCGCATAGAACTCACGGCACTCGCTGGACAGCTGACGACTCGCCAACAACTTTCGATGGAAGCACCTCAAATTGGAGTGAATTATCCTTTGAAAGCAGACAAACAGGACCACCAGCTGTCCCATGAGCATGTAGGAGAAACCATACTGGAACAAATTGATGGGAATGATCGTCGTTGGGAGTTGTGCCCTCCAGTAGCCATGGCAATAGTTGATCATGCAGAGCACAAAGAGCGTCAGATGAATGCCGTACAGAAGGCCAAACTTCGAGGATGAATGATGATCCCTGGAGACACGATTGAGGCGCAGCATCGTCTCCAACAGACGTGCATAGCGACAGCGTCTCACGTAGAGCATTGTGTAGATGAGGATTGTGGTCACATTACACGTCCGACTGTTGATCAATGCATAGCAATTTCCCGTGGCATTGTAGTTGAGCATGAAAAAGTGCTCTGGCATGCAGACGCAGTATGTGTGAATGCCAATGAGGATCGACAGGACTGCGCATAGATAGAAACGTGCCACACGCTCTTCCGCAGGCGTCGCGGAGACTACACCTTTGTCGTAGTCGATGTTGAATCTCAGGACTCCGAGCAAGCGAAGGGTACGCAGCTGAATCCGCAGCTCCCCGAACGAGTGCATCATCACGGAAGTGTGGCAATCAACTGGCAACAAAAGAAGAAGTCACTGAAGGAAGAACGTTCCCGATAAGTAACCCCAGGAATCGAATGAATAATAAAGGAGTGCACTCACTCAACCTTGAACCTTTAAAATGGACAGGAAACCACTTTGGGAACTGTTTGCTTAGTCGTGGCGCAAGTTCGTTTCGATTCATTGGAATGGATTGAATGTTTATGCTATTAAGTAAATGAAGTAGTCACCTCTTTGCCAACCAAATCAGTGCGCAATGTCATCAGGATGGCCGTCAGAATGGGTATGTTCCACAGGAGTGTGACTGCCAGAGGATACAACACATGATCCATTCCCTCCTTCCTCGCATCGACCTCAAAGACAATCGTAATCATGAAGAATGGTGCCGCTGGTGCAGAGACCAGCAGGAATGCCATAATTAGCACTAGGACAAGTCCAAAGTCAGAATTCAAACGATATTGGCAGACCCACAGCAGGCGACTCCGCTGCAGCAAACGGAGGCGACACGTGATGGTCGATGGCGGGTACACGGATGTGCGTCTGTGGTCAAGTCTCGATTGTAGAGATGCACCATGCTGGCCAGTATCCGCACCAGACAATTGTAGAAGACTATAACCAATCCGGTCAGCAGATAGCTGTAGATCAGGAAAAAGCTCAGCAGAAAGGCGTGCCATGGCTCGATGTCACTGCGAATCATTGACATAATCTGCAGCAGGCCCGCGATCAGGACCTGGCTCACGTATAGCATGTATAATCGAAGGAACTGTCTGGCATGGCAGTTCTCCAGATCCACACGGTTATGGTGGAGCAATAGCGACACCAGCGACAAAAAGCTTCGACGTTTCAGGTAAAAATAGAGGTAAATCAGGGACACCAGCAGGCATGCGAATCCATAGTTGATCAAATAAAAGATATTCCCCACAGTGCTGTAGAACGGGAGCTCGTGCTCGCGTGGTTTGGCAATGACATGGCCCAGGGCCATCAGAGCAATGCATTGCGAGGCTACGAGTCCGGCCAATGCAAGGGTTTCATCAGAGCGCGAGGCCTGTGTTCTGAATTCCCTGTGTTGGGGTTCATGGGTAATGCAGAGTAGACCGAGGCACTTGAGACTGGACAAATAAACGCGCAACTCGACACCGTAGGACATGACGGCACATCACAAACTGGTAGCAGTAAGTGAATGTCCTGCTGCCCCACTAAATAATCAATAAAGAAATGGATCTAGATTTGGTTCGGGGATAGGGGCTGCCATTAGCTTTGTGCGCATTCAGGGTCGGTAAAATGTTTATCCAGTGAATAATTAAGGAAAGCCTCTTCCATAGAAAGCCTCTTTGCGCAGGCACAAAAGGAGACCGAGGGGTTCTGCTGCATGACGCACGACACTCTTACATTTTAGAGCAGTGGTGAGCATTTCCTTGCTTCCCATTGCTAACATTTCTGAGCGATTTCTTCTTCGACAATCCACGAAAACAATATACACGTCGTGTGCACTATTTTTTCACGCGAAAAACATACCTGTAGAGCCACGCGATTGCTCATAAAGCCGGCGCCACAGGTCATCAATGTGGGCATTAGCCACACCACATAGCCGATTATCCTTATAAATGCAGATCTGATGGATGGCATCACCATGGCCAGATATATGACACCGGTGACATCGAGCGAGGCAAACATCCAGGATAGCCAGGCGATGAAGCCATACACCAGACTGATCTCCACGTTGCACAGCAGAACCAAGCGATCGTGCATGTCCAGGCAGCCGCGAAGCCTGAGGAGATTTGTGGAGCTCAGCTTGGGATCCTTCATCTGTGCGATTATGAGGGAAATCTGCGACTGATTTGCGAGCAGAAGATGCCGCAGCATATGGACCATGCAGCAGTAGGTGCCCATCGTGAAGCTGGTGACCAAATAACGGATGGGAAATCCGAATGCTGTGATCACAAACATGCGCGTGGCATCCGACAGCCACTCAAAGATGCAGATCTTGACAAAGTTGTACAGGTAGAGCATATTGGAGATGACGATTAGCCAAAGGAGACGTTTGGGCAGCTGCAATCGCAGATGTTGCAGGTGCTTGCTGCGATAGAACTCCAGCTGCCGAACGATGCGTAGGTGGGGCGCCTGCAGCCATATGAGCCAGGCATTCTGCACCAAGAGCATGCCCAAGGCCAAGAGCATCACCAGACGATCGTAGTGATTGCCGGTTTGGGTCATTTCGTCCCTGAAGGCGTGATTCCAGTAGAGCACCATTATGGCCAGGCAAAAAATGAGATACGACTGCACCGCAAAGTGCACCACATAGCACATGAGGCTGCGACGCAGGCGAAATCTTTTCTTTGAGATGTTGTAGTCGATGCAGAAGATGCCCAAATACCGACAGATGCGATAATACACACAAAGCTCCACATGCGTAGCGTCCTCCATGACGACTAAGTAACGACTGAATGAAGTCGAACGAGTGGAAGGAAACCAGGGACAAACCATTACCTAAATTGTGTTTTCTTTGGACTGTTTTGATTTTCCTGCCGAACTGTCAAGCAAGCGTAACCCCCCCGCAAAGGACTCACCTGATTGGACACATCGTTTATCATCAACGGAAGGATGAGATAGACGAGCAGTGGCGCGATCCAAAAGAGAATCCTCGACATTTCCTGCATCGAACGAAAGCCCTCCAAGTGGCTCACGTAGAGTATCAAAACACATTTCATGACCTGATATAGAAAGAGGAACAACAACATGCCGCCATAGACTTGCACGAAGTCACTTTGGGACAGCAGTAAGATCTCATCGTGGAGCCTCAAGCTGCGGCCAAGTGCATCCAGAGAGATGGTGGATTGGTGCGCCAGGATATCCTGTAGAAGTTGCGCCTGAGCAGAGAGCAGTCGCTGCAGAACACACACCATGCCGCAGTACAAAGTGAATTGGAAATTGGCACAGAGCAGACGCAGACCGAACGCCACTATGGTCAGTATGTGGGAGAGCTTCATGCCGGAGAGCCAAAGTTGGGAGCCAAATGTCCCAATCATGAAGACATACCAAAGGCTTACCGCCACCCACACGTGGTACAACCAGCGCGGCTGCCACAGGGCAAGCGTGTCCACTTTGAGGTGCCTCATCACTTTGGACAGGCGCCGCAGGAGATTCACTTGGGCCTGTTGCTGTGCACGGAACCACAGATTAGCGAGCAGTTGGGTAACCGAAACAGTCAGTATCACTATATAATCATAGATATTTCCCGGTCAACGAGTCCGTTTCTATGTAGTTGAAGGAGTCTCCCAATGCGGCCACCAGGGCAGACACAAAAATCCCTGCCACACAGAACTGCAACACACAGGACAGGCAGGTGGCATGCAGCGTATATCTCCGTTGGTATGTGGAATAGGCCAAGTCTGAGAGACCCAAATAGCGTTGATAATGCAGAAAATTTAGGACTTTCATTGTGTTTGATGCTCTGCTTGAACCGAAGGACTGAAAATTCCACCCAGCAAGTCGTGCAAGCGAAAAGTCCACGCTGAAAGGGTAAGCTTCCCCCTTGGGAATCGCACATCAGTATGGCAATTACTTAATGTACCAGGGGGTGCTATCTGTGCTATCTATCTGTCTGAATTTCTCATTAACAAAAGAGTTTTTGTTGTCACATCGAAGAATGGGCATCGCCAGGGGGGTGGGGTGTGGGGACTCACCTGATTGCTCACATCGTTGACCATCAATGGCAGGATGAGGTACAGTAGCATGGGCGAGAGCCAACCGATCATTGTCAATATCAACTGGAGGTAAAATTTGCCCTCCAAAGTGCTGACATAAAATATCAAAACACATTGCATCACTTGGTATAGAAAGAGGAACAGCAGCACTCCGCCGTAGACCTGCACAACCTCCCTTTGGCAGAGCATCAGCAGCTCATCGTGGATGCGCAAGCTGCGGCCGAGTGCCTCCAAAGAGATGGGCTCTGCAGAAGCCAACAGACTCTTCAGTTCATCCGCCTGGGCGCGCAGCAAACGCTGCAGGACACACACCATGCCGCTGTAGCAAGTGAATTGGAAATTGGCGGACATCACACGAAAGCCGAAGCCCAGCAGGGTCAAGGCATGGCTGAGCTTTGGGTTTGCCAGCCAAAAGGAGGCCGCAAAATCACCCACCATGTAGCCATAGAAGAACCAAGTGCCGACCCACAGGCGGTACAGCCATCGCGGCGAGGCGAGGGCCTCTGTGTCCACCCGTAGATGCTCCTTAATTTTGCACAAACGCTGCAGTAGCGCCACTTGTGTCTGCTGCTGCGAACGGAACCAGAGATTGGCCAGAAGCTGCGTCACGGAGGCAGTCATTATCACGGCATTATCGAATATGTTGCCCGTCGACGTCGACGTATCTATGTAGTACATGGGCTCCGATAGCGCTGCCACCAGAGCGGCTATTAGCGTTCCTGCCACCAGGAACTGTGTGGCATAGGAATACCAAGTGGCATGCAGCCAATAGCCGCGCCCCGCATCGCAGTAATCGAGGTCCGTGAGCCCCAAGTAGCGTTGATAGTGCAGAAAGGTGAGTAGGAGCTTCTGCACCATTTTAACGCGTGCTTTAGGCCGTAACTCAAACAAAGAACTAAATAATATGCCGAAGGATGAAGCCAGAACAGGCCTCATTGATGGCAATGCCCTAATTGAAATTCCAATTCCAATTAAACAAAAACCCAAGAGATTTCTATCAGCTATGTGTATGTTTGGTGCTTCAGTTAATGAGATTTTCTTGGTCTTTTGACACAATATGTGAAGGGCATATCGACTAAAACTGAGTTCTAGTCAAATGTCTATAGGAATTACTCAGTGTTTTGATTGCCAAATGGAATTATAAACGCTTTACGGCGCCATTTACTGATAAAGAGTAGTCTAACAGCTTGAGGAGTATCAAAGGTAGGCAGAACTTTTATCGGCAGGGCATTAAATGGTGCAAATATTTGGTAAATCTTTTCGATAGGCTTAACAGTGTCTGCTTAAAGGTTAACGAACAAATCCAAATGGTTTATGGGCTAAAGTTTAAAGGTTTTACTCACCTCTTCGCTTAATTTATTATACCAAAATGGCACAGACGCAGAGAACACAATAAACAAAAAGCAATTCACAAAGATCACACAGATTGAGCCTGGAAGTTCATTTGTCCGCAGAAGATACAGTATCAGAGTACCCTCGAAGATGTCGTAAATTGTGTACAAGCAAAAGGGTACCCCATAGACGACACTCAGATCGCGTTCACACAGCAGCAGGATGTCATCATGGATCCTCATGTGTTGGGAGATGGTTCTTCTGAGGCTGTTGGGGCTTTGTTTGAGGAGTGTCTTACGACTGGATCGCAAAATGCGAATCATTCGATGTACGAGAGCCAAGTAGAAGGTTTTCACATAGTTACAGATCACTTTATAGATGAAATATGTGGCCAGGGGTAGAACGGTGAACTGTTCCAGCACCGGACACCACACAAATTGTAGATAGAGGCTGGGCATCACGCTGAACACAAGGACAACTAGCCAGGAGATGGGCAGCCACGTGGGTATGATCGGGGAACAGGAATCAAGAGCCTGGGACAGTCGTTGCAGCTCCATTAGGTGGCTCATTTGCGTGTCCTGCATCGCAATCATCCACTGGAACTGCAGCAGAACGGTGACAGCCTCTGCCAGCTCCATGAGACTGCCGAAATACTCATCTGTGAGGCTCTCAATCGATCCATCTGGATGCCGCCATTTGTCACACACAATGCAAATGGTCCAAATGAGCAAACCCTGTATCAGACAGCGAATCACACGGAAAGTCCAGCTGGTAGTGGCTATAAAGCTGTCCAGTCGCTTGTCCCAGCGGAGATTTGTGAGCCCCATAAGGCGCAGAATGGCCACAAGGTCCTGCAGCTTTGTCTGCATGGCAAAGCAACCGACAATCGACTGTCTAACGTATGGACAGCAATTGCAATTGCAATTGCAATTGCAGTTAAAAGGTTTTGATAGATAAGGAAAGTCCTTTGTGCGTGTATTGAGCGACTTGAGCCATCAGATTACAAGAAAAGAAAAGAAACGAAAGAAAGGGCGTTGTTTATGCACTCACCTCCACCTGCAATCGAGTGCTAAATGCGGGCATTGCGGCGTAGAACATTGTTGGAATTGAGAACATCAGAAATGAAACGATTTTCCACAGCTCATACAACGCCAAGGAGAATATGTAGCCAATGGAGGCCATACTCAAGATAGTGTAGAGCATATGCACGGCCAGGGAGCAACCAAAGATGTAGTTCATGTCCAGTTGGCAGAGCAGAAGAATCTCATCGATCGCGGAGAGGCTGCGAGCGAGCTCCTTTCGATTGGCAGAACGCAACGAACGCTCAATACGATAGCGGTGCGACCTCAATAGCTGTTCCATTACATAGATTAGGGCCGTAAAGAAGGTGATCAGATAGTTGTAGTACGTGTGCCGCAGGAAGAATGTCCACAAAGGCATCAGATTGAGCCAGTCAAAGCCCGTAAATGTGGCGGCATACAACAATGAATCCAAGACGATGCACAGGCTGAAAGACCACCAAAGGCGGAAGAGCCACTGTGGTACAGTGACCACTGTGTGGCACTCGCTGGCCATTTCCTGGAGTCGATTTAGAAGCCGCACCAAACGATCCTCTTTTATTCGCATCCACAGGAGCAGCCACGATATGGAAAGCGGTTCCAGGACTTCGGTTATATGAGCAAAGTGGTTGGCCGCTCCCGTGTGCGTGATCTCGAAGTTGTGCTCCCAAGCGATGATGAACACACTGCCGGTGAACACCATGACCAATTGCAGCAGCCAGAACAGCAAGAAAGTGATCCAGTTGGGTCTCAGTTTGTAGCAATTTCCATTTCCATTTCGAGCAATGGTCGTAATGCCCAGGCGCCGCTGATACAACAGCAGGTCGTGCAACGCGTCCCGCATCTTCGTGGTGTTTCACAAGGTGTCGCACATCAAACTAACTGACTGACTGGCTGACTGGAACATTGACAGCAATTAATAAAATTAAAGTAACCATGTAAAATATCTCTGCTGAAACATCAGCTAATGGCTCGCCTCTCGCTCTCTCCTTTCCTTTCTTTTGCAGAAGAGCGAATTGGACTTTCTGGAATGGTCACCGCTGAACGATAGGAACTTGATGCCAGACGACTGGACAACGGACACCTTGTTCTCGGCCATAAATGTACCATTTCCCTTTCCAGATTCAAGAGAAATTGGTAAGACATTCTGCACCCCATAAATAGTGGAATAAATTAAAGCTAATTGATCTATTTTTTGTGCAGCACGTGGGGCAGGCATTGCGGACTTTATTCAACCCAGTTTGGGGCCCTTGCAACCGAATTTAGATGACATCGACATTACCTTCTCAGGTGAGTCTCTGCTGCTATAAGTGCACGCTATGTACGCTATCTAAAACTCATCTTTTTACTCAGATCTGCTACCCACCACACGCCTGCCACCCGTTCCGGAGGAGGGAACCGATGCGGAGATGCTCAAGAACGATGACTACTGCCTGCCAGCGATTGTGGGTGCACCGCACACCCTCTACACGAACGTCAGCCTGATGGACGGCAGTGGTAGCGGCGGCGGAGGCAACGTGGATGCCAATATGCTGGAGCTGAATACCCCCATCAATACGATGTCCTACAATGAGCTGGAGCAGCGCTTTACGGTGTCGCGACAGGCGCAACAGCAGTCTGTCAACGACTCGCAGTTGATGGGCGACAATTCTGGCTCCGTGTCCGGTGGTCGATTGGTGCATGGTGGCAAGCACTTTGGTGTCGTCAGCAGCAACAACGATGGCAGCAATCGGTGTGTGATCAATGGACGTGTGGCCAAGAGCACACAGCGTCCGTTCCGCAGGGAGCCGCACAACTATGACAAGGCACAGCCGACGCTCCATCAGACCACAATCTATCAGCAGATGCTGGCCGAGCAGCAGAAGAACCAGCAGCATCTGGGCGCAGGTGTTGTGTTGCAAGCGGCCACATTTCAGGCAGTGCAACAGCAGCAACAACAGCAACAACAACAGCAGCAGCAGCAACAACAGCAGCAACATTTTCCCACGCAACAGACAAACACTTTCAACAATCAAAGTTTCCTGAGCAGCTACACGGATAACTACCAGCAGCAGGCGCATCAGCAGCAGCTCAGCGTCAAGGTGGAACCCCTGCAGGCGGATGTGCTGTCATTGCTGAATGATGGCGTCGGCGGCTACAACTCCATCGGCTACAAGCCCTATCCGCAGTTCAAGAAGTCAGCCTCGACAGGGACATTTCTCAATGTACCACGACTGCCACAACAGCAGCAGCAGCAGCAGCAACAGCAGGGATATCTGCAACAGGAGCAGCAGCAGCAAATGCATCAGCAGCAGTCGCTACCTTTGGGTCTGAGCACTCAACAGCTTATGCAGCTGACGCGCCAACAGCAGGTGAACAACAACCAACAGCAGCAGCAATCCACTGTGGCCAGTTTGTTGCAACAACAGCACCAACAGCAGCAGCAGCAGCAGCAACAGCAGCAACAACAACAGCAGCAGCAGCAGCAACAACCTCCTGCTGTCAGCACCGCCACTTGGGTGACTCCCAACACCGTCTTGCCCAAGGAGATTCATCGCTCCAATAGCCTGCCATTGAATGTATCGCTGAACAAGCTGCACGATGCCCGCAGCCAGCAGCACGCAGTCCAGCACGAACAGCCCTTTGCCGTGCCCAAATATCATGCGAAGGGAAAGTCCCGTGTGCGCAGCAACTCGATGCACCAGCAGTCGGTAGTGGCTGCTGCAGGAGCAGGAGCGGGTAGCTCGCCTGCCAGCGCCCACAGTTGCAGCAATCTGCTCGTTACACAGCAAATGCAGCAAGCCACCAGCGATCCAATGCTCAACAGCACTCTGGCACAGCTCCTGACATCGAGTAAGTGGCCCCCAACCAAAAGTAGATCCCTACCATTTGCTAATGCGGTTTACCCTTAGATACACGCCTGCAGTCAGCGGTGGCAAACAGCTCGCAACAGTCAAGTTCTTCTTCCGGCAGTGCCATAGCCACGACCAGCAACAACAGCATCAACGTGTCGCCGGCTCTTTATGCTGCCGTCTCAACGCCATTGTCAGTGCCCGTGCCAGCACAGCAACACTCACCAAAGAAGTCCGCCTCCTTGCCCATGGTCATAACAGCACATCCCGCCCAGCATAGTCCACCGGGCGGCCTCGGTAAAATGCACAGTTTTGGCGGATCTAGCAACCTGAGTCTGTCGCCGGACTCGCCGTTTCACGAGTCGCAGGGCTCCCCGCTCTCGCCATCGGCAAAGTATCAGCCAAGGGACACGCAGCGGCGTGCTGGTCACATCCATGCAGAGCAGAAGCGACGCTATAACATCAAGAATGGCTTCGACACGCTGCATGCGCTCATACCACAGCTGCAGCAGAACCCCAATGCCAAGCTGAGTAAAGCGGCTATGCTGCAGAAGGGAGCGGACCACATAAAGCAGCTGCGGCAAGAGCGCAATATCCTCAAGGACAAGATCGAGGCGATGCGAACGGAGAGAGACGAGCTGAACAACTCCCTAACGTAAGAAGCATATTGGTTTTCATGTGAATTGTTACTCTATAGTCGTTTGGGCTCCCTACAGGCACCTCCACTCGATTCTGCCTGCAAATGGAGCGCCTGTGACCCGGCAGGGCACAGAGCATGTTCGTCAGCTATACGAGATATATGTGCGATACAATACGATGAACGATTGGAAGTTCTGGATCGTAAGTAGATGGCATAGCCACGCATTTGAATACCTATTCAAATATTCACTTTCCTTTACAGCTGGGTCTCATTTTGGAGCCGCTGCTTGCCTCATACACCTCAACCGTCTCGAGTGCCAGTCTGGATGAGCTGCGTCGCACCGCCTTTCTCTGGGTGGATCAGCACTGCTCACTTATTGATCTGCGACCCGGTAAGCACATCACCAAATCTCTAGCTCTGGCCAAGGAATTAACTGATATCATATTTATTCCTCTATTAGCTGTTACGAACAAATTGAAGTACCTATCGATGCACACGGACATTGTGTCGGAGCCGCCTAGCACGTTGCAGGAGGAGGTGGCAAAAGCCCTACAGAACTCAAGTGGCCAGCATCCCAATCTGCATGGCTCCTAACCGTTCCTGCTGCTGCCCGTGATATGAATTTATTTAATTCGGTCTTTTATTTTAACAAAGAACTTTAACAAATTGTTCGGCTGCATGAATTGTACAAAATGCGAATTGGGCAGATTTTTATACGAGAGTTTGGCAGCCAGCGGCAATTGACGCAGTGCAGCAAATAGTGCCTACAATCTATGACTTAAGCGTAAAATAAACAAACGATTTTACAAGTTTTTGAAATGATTTGTGTTTTTATTCACCAAGGATCCTTGATATGGGCTAGAAGGATATTTTTCCGATCCCAGATAGGTCCACAATTAGCGGACAAATTTAAATGTATGACTATTTGTCCTTGATCCTTGATAATGACTCCATAAAATGTTCGCCTGGTACTCGGTCTGAAATTTTCATTCGCACAGTGGCGGCCCCATTATCACATACGGCAAATGCTGGAACTAACTTTTTAAATTGCTAGGCTCAAATGGCCGAAAACCAGAAAATTTTCAGACCGAGTACCAGGCGAACAGCAATCAGCAGAAGGTAGCTGGTTTTTCTTTTTTACATCATGTCAAAAGCTGGCCGATACGAAACTGGCAGCAATTTATAGCGTTTTTTTAAATGCGTATAACTCTGCCATTTCCTGTCCGATCTGGGCGTGCCACGCCTTCTCGTGATCGGGAAAATGTTCCTTATCGTTTGACATCAAGGAAAATAAGGATATTGCTTTGGAACCGCTAAAAATCCTTTATTGCTTCGCCATTTTTAGTTTAATCAGGGCGGGCCACGCCTCCATCTGATCGGATTAAGACTACAGCCGATGGACAGTCTGGATCCTAACGATTCTGGAAAGGTAAGTCCTGCCCCGATCCGAGCTCAATTGGCCGAGATATAGCGTCCCAAACTTTTGGCTGCCCTAATTTTAAAATACTGGTTTTTTGGTAATCCAGCCATATCTCGGCCAAATAGGAGCAGATCTGGGCGTAACATGTCTTTTTGTAATCAGGAGAGTCCTTTCCATCGAATGGCATCCGAAAAAAGGACATTCGGCAAATACTGGTTTTCGCAAAAACGATGATGGTTACATCATGATTTTTGCGAAAACCAGTATTCCTCAGATGTCTATTTTTTGGATAGTAATCGACAGTCTGGATTCTCACAATCCTGAAAAAGTTGGCCCTTCAAGGATCTACCCCTATTTGGCCGAGATATAGCGTCAGGAAGAGAAAACCAGTATTTTTGTTGTTACGCGATATCTCGGCTATTAGTCGACCGATAAAGGTATGCCACACCTTTTCGTGATCAGGATAGTCCCCCCGATCGTTTGCAATCAATTTCACATCAAGGACGTTAAGGACTAAGTATACAATTGTTATAACTCCGCCATTTCTCAACCGGTCCAGACGTGACGCATGTCCTCGTAAGCGGAAGAGTCTACTGTGTCCTTTGAATCCATCAAGGACCTCAGAGCTGGAAGGATACGCCCTTTACACGCAGTTTTGTAATATATTGGCCGAATTGACCAGCCGAAAAGTATGCTAAACTTTTCTAATAAATCCAACCCCAAAATTATGCAGTGGTTTTTATATATCTGGTTGGCCTCGGTGGGTGCACCCCCACCATCTTCGCGACCGGGTGGAATGTCCGATATTTAGCTAAAACGCTATAGCTCAGCTATTTCTCGCAATTAATAAGTAAAAAATACATTTTTATATTATTTTAATTTATTTAAATATGTATGCAGTTGACAGTGTCTTTTGGTTGTCAGATAGTAGTGGACTATCAATAAAGCTGGAATTAATTTATCTTGGTGCACTTTAGCAGGCGAGCACGATGGCAGTTCTATTCATGTAATACCCGTTATCGTTATCGGCCTGTTGCTGATTGCAGCGGCTGTCGCTGCTATTAAATCAGCGGCAATAAAGCTTTGCTCACTTTAGCAGGCGAACAAGTCTACAGTTGTGTTCTGGTGCTCTGACATTCCTCACGTCATCATGATACTCGTAGTCGGTCTATTGTGCATTGCAGCGGCTGTTGCTGCTATTGGATTTTTTGTGGTTATTCCATTGGTGCTTGCAACTGGTCCGCTCATCTTCGGGATCGTTTGGCTGTGGCAGCGGCATCACTTCCATCACTGGCTACGTCTTGGTGTCCCCTACATTCGGGCCACGCCCTTTGTGGGGAATGTCTGGAAACTATTGCGCGGCAGCTGCTGCTTCGGCGATCAGTTCCGACTGTTGTATGAGAGTAAGGAAGCTGCTGGCCACGCCTACGTGGGCATACATGTGCTTCATAACCATGCCTTACTCCTGCGAGATCCGGCTCTGATTAAACGAATACTTGCGGATGATTTTTCCCAGTTCTCGAGCCGTTTCGAGACCACAGACCCCATTGGGGACACGATGGGGGCCCAAAATCTGTTCTTTTCCAAGCACGAGACTTGGCGGGAGACGCACAAGATCTTTGCGCCTTTCTTTGCGGTGAGTAAGGTGCGTCAGATGTACGGTCTGCTGGAGCACATTGGCCAGCAACTGGAGGAACACATGGAGGGGCAGCTGAATGGAAAATCTGAAATGGAGCTGGAGGTCAAGCAGCTGTGTGCTCTCTTCACCACAGACATCATAGCCTCGCTGGCCTTTGGTCTAGAGGCGCACAGTCTGCAGAAACCCGACGCAGAGTTTCGTCGCATGTGCGTCGAGGTCAACGACCCGCGGCCCAAGCGGCTGCTCCATCTCTTCACAATGTTCTTCTTCCCGCGATTGTCGCGTCTGGTTCGCACTCATCTCTACTCCGCTGAGTACGAGCGCTTCATGCGCCAGTCCATGGACTTTGTACTGGCCCAACGCGAGAAGAGTGGCGAAAAACGTCACGATCTGATCGACATATTTCTGCAGTTGAAGCGTACCGAGCCCCCAACGAGCATTATCCATCGGCCCGACTTCTTTGTCGCCCAGGCTTCGTTTCTGCTGCTGGCTGGCTTCGATACCTCCTCATCTACGATAACCTTTGCGCTGTACGAGCTGGCCAAGGCGCCAGCCATTCAGAAACGACTGAGGCAGGAACTCAGTGATGCCCTCAGGGCCAACCGGCATCAGCCTCTGGACTTTGATTCGGTGAATGGTTTATCCTACCTCCGCCAGGTGGTAGATGAAGTGCTTCGGCTGTATCCTCCCACTGCATTCTTGGACCGTTGCTGCAATGACGAAAACGGTTATGATCTGTCCTCATGGAACTGTGGCAGAGCTTTAAAATTACCTGCAGGCGCACCTGTATATATCTCCGTGCTGGGACTCCATCGGGATCCAGTGGTACGCAAACTATTAAATATATTGTTACGGTCCATATTGTTACATTTAATGCATTTCCAGCACTGGCCCAATCCGAACAAATTTGACCCCGAACGCTTCTCACCGGAGCAACGCCAGCAGCACCATCCAATGACGTATTTGCCCTTTGGTGCCGGTCCTAGGGGCTGCATTGGCACCCTCCTGGGGCATCTGGAGATCAAAGTGGGACTCCTGCACATCCTCAAGAACTTTCGGGTGGAGCAGTGCAAGAGGACACTGCCGGAGATGGTGTTCGATCCAAAGGCTTTCGTCCTAACTGCAAAAGGGGGAACCTATCTGCGTTTTGTGAAGGATGCTCTTTGAATTTATGTGAATAAACATAAAGCAAATATTGATTTAGTACATTTTTCACTATATTCATGTTTATTATTGGTAATTGAATTTTTCACATGTTTTTCTGTTGTTGGTTTGTATTTGAAACTTTTCGCAAGTTCAGCTCAAAAATGTTCACAAAAATTTTGTCAATTAAGTTGGCCAATTGCTGTTTGCTATCTAGTAAGAGGTTCAGTAAAAGGTACCTTCCATGAGCTTTTCAAACGTTTCACTAATCTTTAGGTAGCTTCAAAGATAACGGTAAATCATGTTTTTTCATATCAGTAGGGGCGATAGTAAATTAGAGTGTTTCACATTTCTGGGTTTCAACAACAACAATTGGCCAACTGAAAATATTCGACAATCATCAACCATGGATTTTGTATTTATTTTTTTCTGTTTTTTTTTTGTACAATTTAAAAAACTAACTCTCGAGCGTTTCGATAACTCCCCGCTTCACTTTTTACAAATTATCAAAAAATAACTAAAGCAATTTTACACAGACATTATTTTGTATCCAACATAAACTACAGGCTAATAACTAATTGCATTTTTGTTTTGTCCCTTACGGTTTTCTTTTGCGGTTTTTCTATCATACAAAATATTAAACACAAAAATTCTCTGATCGAAACACGTGGATACTTAAACGGATTCAATGATGCAATTTCTCTTGATTTAAAATGCTAACTACACGCTAAGAATACCAGTTAGCAAATGTACAACAATTACATATTTTGGGGGGTGGTAGGGTGTGTGAAAGTAAGTTAAAACTTTGTGAAGAATAGTAAAAAATAAATACATACATACATACATATGTGTGAGTGTTGGTGTGTGTGTGTGTGTGAATATTGTCAAAGCAAAATGCAAATTACATACGTGAGATATTTCACATGAAAACTATTACCATTTTGATTGATTCGATGATTATTACAATTTGGGATTACACTTTGAAGGTATTTCAATATTATGTTTGTAGATGTGTATCGGTATGGGTATGGCATGTATGATTTGTTTCTTTTTTTTAGCAGATTACGATTTGCGTTTGGTTTTCATTTGAATATTTTCTTATATTGAGACTGGATGTCTCTCTTATGGAAGCAATAAATCAAAAGATTAATTCAAAATTTTTAGCAAATGAATAAATTGGATTTTAGATTCTCTCCTCTACGTGAATAATTCTGCATGCATATACTTCTTGTATTGCTATATGTAAAGTGCAAGCAGCTGTTGTAGTTCATGTGATTTTTGGTTTTTTGGTTTTCCTTTTCGAAACGTGGGAGGGGCTGGACACACTCCACTTGTATCGTATCGTAACGTATCGTATCGTATCGTATATATAGGCATACACATACATATATACTATATAGTATAGATAATAGCTATAGATAAATTACATTCAATAGTAGTGTAGTGTTGTTGTTTCGACATGACATACATTCATCATATACCCACATATATAGCGTATATATTGTATATATATATATATATTGATTCTCACTTTTAGGTTGCAAGTAAACGTATTTTTGCACACATCTTAAACTAGTACATTTAGTTATGCTTTAGCTTTAGCTTTACTTTCTGCTTGCTTAGTTAGTCTTCTAATACATTTTACAAAACAGGGACGCTACTATCTTCTGTCCTGCATGACCACCTGCTTGAGGGCACCCGCCCGGACACTGGATTTCACCTCGTGTCCGCCCAGTGAGGCGGTACCATCCCGCGCGATATACAGCTGAAGGCCAGAGGCTGCAGAAGCAATAAATGAAATTATAAATTATCAGCCCCAAGACTTTCTTTTTTTTTTTTGGTTACTCACTCTCTGCCGACTCCTCCAGCTGATCCAGTTTTGTATCCTTCAAAATCTCATCGATTAACGAGTCGGGATTTACGCGCGTCTCCTCCACACGATCCGAAACGCGGGGCCCATCATCCAGTGCCCCCTTCTTGCGCTTCTCGCCGCTACTTTTCGAGCGATCTAGAGATCCTGTTTCACTTATAACTAACGAGCCGGAACTGGGATTCCTGGAGAAACAAAGCGAAATATGGAAATTAGTAAATGTTAATTCGGGTATTTAAATGTGATACACTTAATAATAAATAACTTAAATTCGGTGCTCTATTTTTCATTTGCGGGTAGTAAAGTAAACAGAACAACAGGCAGAATAACGAGAGGCAGAACGGTACAAACTATGGCCACGTTTTGGGTCATACTCATACATATATCATGCTTGAAAATATATATATTTATCTTTTCTATTGCTGAATGTCATGAAACGACAGTGCCCACAAATTAAATAAACTCAAAAATAACTCGGTATATGAAGGGATATCATACTGAACGAATAATGATTGAGCATGCCTTAAGAATGTGGCTAAAATATGGAAATTGGGGGAAACAAGAAATGCTTGGATAATGAGGAGGAAAATCATAGGCATGAATAAATCATAAAAATTATGAATATTATAGCAGTTGATGGTTAAAATGAGCTTGCACATATGGTACGTGTGCAAAAACATCTAGTTGAACATTTTACAATATATTTAAATTAATTCTTAAATTATAAATAAATTTTAAATTAAAAATACATTTAAAATGCACACAAATATTGGGGATCTATATAAAATTCGTGGTGAAACTTAAACAATTAGCATAGACACATACAAAGTAAATAATCGGGATCTATTGCCAGGACATTTTCCACACACAGAACACACTCACACACATCATATCCTTACTCAAAAGATATTATACATGGACATATGTAGTGTGGAAAATGCACTGATTTCGGCAGGGAGAGGGAGAGTGCAACAACTCAGGAGGAAGTAGGATGTACACCAACTTAAAAGCTAACATTATGCAAAGGCAATAGCAGCCATAGATCGAATGTGAACCCACATCATGGGAATGCTGGGGCGGCGTATGATCTGTGTGGTGGCCAGCGGCGAGAGCGTTGCTCCCGACATGGACATCGTGGTGGCCGAGGCCATAGCGGAGGCCTCGGCAGCCGCCGCAGAGGTGGAGAGCAGCAGGGAGGCCGCCGATGGATTGGAGCGTATGCTGCACGCATCTGTGGGACTGGCGGCCAGTGAACTGAGGGCATCCCCAGACATAACGTTGCCCAGCCGTGGACTGCTGCCATGGCCATTGGGGGAACCCACGCTCATGTGTTGCTGCTGCTGGTGCTGCTGATGCTGCTGGGGGGAGTAGGATACCGGGCCATCCACAGTGTCCTGGCCGCAGCTCGAGTTGCACTGGAAGGTAATGACTGCCCCGCTGCTGCTGCTGTTGCTGTTGCTTCCATTCGACGAGGAGGCCGAGTGATTCGAGTGTATGCTTGCGAGGGTTCCACACGGTGAACAGCTGGAGCCCAGCACATAGCAAGTGCTGGTATTGCCTCCAGCCTGCTGCTGCTGCTGTCTGTTGCTGCCGCTCCCAGAAATGTTGTTGCTGTTCTGGCAATTGTTGCCGCCGCCGCCGCCGCCGCTGCTGCTGTTGCTGTTGTTGCCATCGAAGAGGCGACGAGGAACTCCACTGAAGCTTCTGCATTCGTTCGAATATTCATTTTAGACACACATATAACATAAAAATTATCTTTGCAAAATAAAAACATATTTTTTTTTCTTTTTGGGAAAAACTTAAACAACTTAAAAAAGCAACCAAATTATTGGCTGATTTATATAAGAACATTTTTCTATATATTTAAGAAGCTTTTGATTTTGATTTATGCGTTTTATATATGATAAGAGCATTTTTTGAGTAGGGGTAGGGTATTCGATATAAAGATATTGATTCGATATATATGTATAAGGTGTATCGGATATTTTTGTGTCTGTGTATGTGTGTGGCTTAATATTTATAGGAAATTAAATATAACAGAACAATTTAGATAAATTCTCTTAAACATAAAAAACTGAGAAATTTAAAGGAAAAAAACACTCACTTAATTTTAATTTCAGTAAAAAAAAACCCCCAGCCAGAAAACAGGCCCCTTAAATCAGATTTAATGCTCAAGAAACCAATATAAATCCATCGTATTCTACAATTAAAGCAAGTCCAGATATATTTCCCAGCAATTTCATTATTTATTTCATCCATTACGACACGAAACCCAAGCGCACACGCGCCAGTAGCATGTCGCACACAGACGCCACAGTCACACACATCTATCTCTCATTGATATAGCCCTGACCTGTCGCCCCTGAATGATGTTGCCCCCTCAAACAAGACAGAGAGCAAACTGTCGGACCCAGCATTTAATGGCCAGGCCCTGACAATTTATAAGCACTATCCGGCATCCCTGCTCTACGCTCTACGCTCCACGCTCGCTCTACTTTGAGCTCTGGAGCTGATTCTCTATGCAAATTTATCTGAGATTCGCCTCAAATTGAATTTTAAATTGGGCAAAATCTGAGAGCAGAGCTAGAGGGTCGCACAAAATTCATAAAAATTTCAGACAAATAGCCAACATCACAGAGGGTGCGGGGGCGTCTATCTGCGTTGAGGTGGCCCTGCACTTGGGCCACATCCTTGTCCCAGATTTCATTTCACTCAGGCTCTGCTGCTGCTGCTTCTGAGGTGACCTCAAGGGCTTGTACATGTTCTTGTGGGTGGCTTGAACGGAGAGCATGGGGGGTAGAAGGCCATTTTACAGGTAAGGCTAACTAGCTTACACACCATTTAATTGCTTTATGGCAAAAGAGGCAACTGCTTTTTGTTGGAATGCTCTTTTGAGTGGCTTTTAGTGAAATTCCATTATTAAGGTGAATCGCTTATATTTTAGATTAGGGCCGTATGTTTTTCCGTGTTGATTAGATCATTAATTTCACCAAGGGAGAGGGAGGGTAAGTAAGAGAGGAGCGTGTTTAGAAACCAATTCTCCATAAAGGCATTATGCTGTACAAGGGTTGGGGAATCTGCAGTGTCCCAAAACTGCATTTAAACATGTTATAATCGTTATATAAAACTTATGTCTACCTTAAAGGCTCTTTAAATGATTAGTATAAACGATTGCACGAAACGAAACGAAACGAAACAGAACAAAAACAAAACTAAATAAAATAGTAACGGGTAAAGAAAAATAAAGGTGTAACGAGTAACGAAAATAATATGTGAATAATCGCATGTTAAATGGAAACGAGAATAACGGCTGTGTGTAGGTGGTGGTAGGTGGACCAATACCAATACCAAGGACCAGGACAAGGGACAATGGACGCTAGAGAAACGTTCTTCTGAGCATTTTTCTAAGCATTCAAGAACACAGTCTAGGAGTCTAACGAGTAACGATAAACGATTAACTTTCAACGAGTAACGAGTAACCCATTCTTCTTGCTAGTTGGATGATCTTTGTTTGATTGTTGATATGAAAATAAAAGCGCGACGAACCTCATTAGCTCGTAGGCAGCATTCGTGGAATGTGGCCGAACGATGTAGGTCTCCTGTGTGGCCAGTGGGGTCGAGGAAGTGCCCTGCAGGATGTTACGCCGATAGGCCCGCTCGAAGGGTGTGCGCGACATAAAGGATACGGAGTTGGCCAGCAGTTCCGCTGGGGAATCCACCACGTCGTAGTTGAGCAGCCGATTCACATAGCTGGAGCCGAGGGCTGGCTTCTCAGCCGACTGTATCAAGCGCGGGAAACTCGGTTTTCTTTCGGTGGTGGGCGTAAGGAAGGGATCCGCCTCGATGCGTTCGCTCACAACGTCCGGAATGGTGCCCATCGAGCGCATCTTCTGTATGGGATAGTGCGGGCTCTGTGGACTATCGTTGCCATCCTGTCCGATGAACTTGGCATTGCCCACCTTGATGTGGTGGCTCTGGTGCGTCTGATGCTTCACATACAGCTTCCCCGAGGATCCATTCGAGGCGGTGGAGTTCTTGCGCAGCCCCGTACCGAAATGGTGATGCTGCTGGAAGCGCAGTCGCTCCTCCATCGACTGATCATGTATGCGCTGGAACTCCTCGCGCACATCCTGCTCCGAGTAGTCGTCAAAGCAGAGATTATTCAGCGACTTCATCTTGGGTATCTTGGCGTGCTCGGCCAGCTGCTTGAGCCGTCGCGGGGAGTTGCGATCCAGTTCCATGGATGCCTTGTGGAATTCCATTTCCAGTATCGACAGATTCTCCATGGACTTGATCTTGGCCACTCGCGGTGTGTGATAGTTCTCCTCTAGGCCCGAATCATTGTCCCCCGAATCCTCATTCATGTACTCATCCGTGTCGCTGGCCTCTCCGCTGTCGTAATACTGTGTGGTTGTCGCTACCGGCTGGAACTGTGGCTCCACAGGTATCTCTGCCATCGGCGTGTGAAATTCATCAAAGTGCAGGGTATGGCCAGTGTTCATGGTGGCATTTGGTGTCGAATACAACTGCTCCTCGCTCACATACTCAATGGTGGTGGTGAGGCTCAGGTGGGTCGTCTGGTGCGCATGTTGGTGGCTGGTTGGGGCAACAAGGCCCACCACTTTTGGTTGTTGCTCCTTCTGCTGCTGCTGCTGCTGCTGCTTCTCCTTCTCGTGACCTTTCCGGCCATGTGGTATATTCAATTTCATGGCATTTATTGCCCTCTGATTGAGTCTATTGAGTAGAGAAACGGATTTTCTAAAACGACTATAGTTTGTTGTTGATTTTTGCATTTGGACGATGATTCGTTGATTCGATTTTTTTTTTTTTAGTTTGTTTTACAAAAATGTTATTTTTAAAGGTATTTATTGCATTTGGTTAGTTGTTTTTTTTTTGTTGGCCATTTACCCCATATTTGTTGTTATATACAAAATATATATATAGTATTTTTGGTTAAGAAAAAGAAAGAAAAACAAAAATTTTGTGTTAAAACAATTTAGCCAACAAATAAATTAAAAATTAAATTAGTTCCACTAAAAATAAATAAATTATAAAAGCTACCATAAAACCAGATTAGAGGTGGGAAAAAAACCAGCCTTGGGATTAAATAATGTATGACCTTAACCATTAATACTGAATGAGTTTAAGTTAATTTTCTTAGAACTAAGTTGGGGACTTCCTATATAAATTATTACAGAATTAACCAGAAACCTAATGGTGCTAATGGAATGTGATGAAAAACCATTACAAATAGGTTCAATAAAGTAGGGTTTTTATGGTTTATTTAACTTTATTTTATTTAGCCAAATTTCACGCAAAAGTATCTTCAAATCTCCCACATTTTAAAAACATTTCTCCTGCTTCTCTTCACTCAAGGCTGTGTGGCACACAACTTTTGTGCAAAGGCCAAAAGCCACAAATCTCAGGGGCAAGCGACCTTTGGTAGCCTCACACAGCTGATGAAGTCATCAGAGCTTCATATTTTAGCGAAAAACATTTCTTTGGCTCAACAATTTTCATATTGTGTGTACCCACAGTCCCCCATCCAACCCAACCCTAACGCTAATCACAGACAACACAACATGCAGCATTTTTGAAATGCAGCCAACATGCAATGCATTCTCTCTGCCACACGAGGCACAGTGGCGGCTAACAGCAGCCAGAAACCAGCAGCCAGCCAGCAGCCAACCAGTCTGGTCACGGAAGGCACAAAGGATATTAGAACACTTTTGCCATACACGAGTCTGCATGCACTTGCCGTCGTTTGACCTTAAACTTTTGCCATGGGAAATTTGTTGCATGTTGTTTTTTTTTTTTTTTGTTCTGTGTGTGCAGCTGCAGCATCCCGCATCCCAAGCAGAACTGCTGGTGGCGGCACATTTACTAACTAGAAATTTGCATAACATAATTGAAGGAAATATCTTCAGACGGAAGCCCCTGCAGACGAGTGTGGAGTGCAGATAACCTCCAGTTTATAATGGAACTGTCAGTTAGCATCGTTTACGTATGTATGTAGAAGTGTGCCCACGATAGGGTTACGTTTTTTGAGGGATTTTCGAATGAACTACTGTTAAGCTAAGGGCATAGAGTCATGGAAGAAAGAGATTTAGCTACTAGCTCTACATCTTCTTTTTTTTTTATCTTTTTAGAAAGGTTATATACCAAGAAATTCTTGGCATTCAAATACAAATCTTCTTATACATAGCTTTTGAAGTTTTAACGAATATTGTTATTCTATTAACTAAAGAAAGTCAGTATTTACTCTAATTAAGAGTTAACTAAAAGTTCAATTGAAGGACTTTGGTTTGAATCTATTAGATATGGCTTGCAAATGGTAAAGACAGTTGACATATAATACTAGGATAAGATTGAGTGATATGAGGAATTGTTTCCAAATAGTTTCTATGTATTTTGTATCTCATTTTCAATATCAGACAACATTTTAAGGTATTTCGTATTTCAATGAACTCATCTACATTACTCACTACTTTATCTTTATCTAACTGCTCTGTATGACAGCATGAAAGGTTGATAGATGGACTAAAAGCAAATCAACAGTCGCAACGTTACTTTCGAGGCCCGTGTGATTTGATAACTATGACTTCTGCATAAATATTTAAGGTATAGGAATAATGCTCAAGGGTCTAACCTTTAATATTATCTATTCTATAAATTTAATAAATTATTTGTAGCACTTTAAACGTACATCTCAGAGTTGAACTAAAACTAACTTAGTAATAAAAGAATGGAACAGCTAAAACTAAACTAAACTAAAGAATAAATTACTATAAATTTGGAAAAATTCAAATAAAATAATATCAAAGTGTAAGTTTATGTGTGTGTGTGTGTGTGTGTGTGTTTGTGTTTGTTTAGTGTGTGTGTTAAAGTTGTTGGAATTTGTTGTTTGTTTTTTTTAGTACACATTGAACGTGCAATTTGGTTAGAGATTCAAAAACAAGTCCACAGACTTATCTCTTGGCTTAAATAGAGGTTTTGGTTTTAGACACAGTTTTGTACAGAGAGAGAGAGAGAGAGATTTGGCTGTAGGCTTTAGCATTTATATAGCGCATATATAGTAGTTTACAGATTAGAGAGCAGATTTTGTAGAAAAAAGAGTACGAATCGTAGGCAAAAAAATAAAAAATGAAAATAGTTCACAAAGAAATTAAGTCGTAGGCCTTTATACACTTTATAGCAGAGTGAAAGGGATATTTTAATTCCAGAGTTGATCAACTTACCTAGCATGCCCCGAATCGCCCTCGGAACTTTGCCTCGAATGTTGACTGTGCGAAAAACTACTATAACCCGAACCCTTTGACATCTGAATGGCACAACGAGCGTGGAGGAGTAAACAAACATATTAGTTAATGGCCCCACTGGGTGCAATATATTCCATGGCCACTCACTTGACTAGTATTACTGGAATTCCTCGAATGACCCATTTCCATCAGGGCGGCTGTGTTGACTGCATTGCCGCCGCCGACGCCACCGCCTACTCCCGAGACGCCTGTGGTGCCATAATTATTGCTACCAATGATCCCCAGTCCTGTGAGGGCATGGGGCAGCGGTGTGATGGCATTGGAGGCAGCGGCGGCGGCATGCTGCTGCAGATTATCCGTGGTAAGCGTTACCGCCGACTCCGAGGACTCCGACAGGCCAGAGTCCGTCACAATGGCCGCTATCAGAGCTTGCGGGTCGAGCTCTGCAAAACGAATAATCCCAATATTAATCTTCGATCTGTCATTGTTAGGCGGTGGAAGGGTCCTACCCTCCTCCTTGGTGGCCGACACGGGTCGCGTTCCAGGCAGCGACTGGTTGCTGGAGACGCCGCCCAGTGTGGCTCCACTGCCGCCCAGGGGAATGGCATTGCCACCACTCCCACTCCCGATGCTGGGCAACGCCGTAGCCGTTGGCGTTTGCAGACCCACTCCGGTGGCGGCATTCGTCAGATCATCCATGGAGGGCTTCGTCTGTTTGCTCTTTAGACTCGGGGTGGGTCTGTACGAAACGAACAAAAAAAAACCATTTAAAAAAGGAAATCCAGAGGGGAAATCGAAGCACTTACGCCTTGAAGAGTATATCACCGCTTAGCATATGCATTTTGATGCTTACTCTCAGCATGGAATTGTCGAGACGATGACGCGAATCATAGCCCTCGAGGAGAAAGCGACGCGATGTGAGACCGGCGCCGGCAAATTCGGCAAGATTGAGGTCGATAAAGCCTAACTTATAGTAACTGCGACCGCCCTTCATCTCCTTTCGAATGGAGATGCGCAAGAAGCAGGGATCCAGCACACCCGTCGAGGCATTTGCGCTCATTTTGCAGGGAAACTCAAAGCTGCGATTCCATTCCACGCGATGATTTTTCACTTCCTCTCTGAACAAGCAAAAGAAAATTAGCTTAAAGTATGTGCTAGATGGAAGGGCATGCACAATGTAGATCTTACCGACTGCTGTACTCCTGAAATGAGCCGCCATCCAGTAGACGTATCTTGGCAAAGAGCACCTCATTGACGAGGGCAACCTCAACTAAATCCTGCAGCTGCACTTCCACATTGAACTTGTACTTCTTCTTTTTCATCATAAAGGCCATGCCAGGGGCGCTAGGCCCGAGTAGTGTCATTCAATTCCCTTCCAATAATCCGTGGCCTTTCACTGTTGCGCCTCCAAATGGATGAAGTTGGTTGGAAGAAAACCTTGCAGGCGGTTGCCAGGCACCGCCTCTGCACTTGAAACTAGGGCTATTTTACCCCTCTGAGAATGTTTTTCTTCTTTTTTTTTCACTCAGAAACTTTTCTCTATCACTCTGTATTCTTTGGTGAGTTTTGAGCTTGCTTTGCTTTTTTAGTTTATTTGTTTCTGTTTTATATATATGTATATATATTTTTTTTTATATTTTGTAGTTTTCTTATCAGCGTTTTTTCCGTTTCCTCCGGCTGCTTACATGCTTGCCCTTTTTATGGTTGACGGTGGGTGGTGCTGGTGTGGGCTTCCAACTGCTGGGCAAACAAATTAACCCAAAAACGAAAGAAAATATGAAAATCAGTAAATGTTTTGAGTTTTAAACGAACTGAAGTGTGTGTGTGTTGCTGTGTGTTTTATGTTTATTTTGATTATAAATTCTGGCAACATAACGTTTTTTTTTTTAAATATTTATTAAGCACAAGTGATTCTGGTGACCCCAAAAATAATTATGCTAGAGTAAAATCATTTATTTAAAGGGTTTAATATGAATAGAGAACGATCTATCACTAAAAGTTGTTTGCCAGGGTTTATTGACTTCCATAATACCAATTTAATTTATTTCCTGCTTTTTATTATAGTGTATGCCATCTGTTGACCCCGATCTTAATACTATTCTCTATGCGAATCTGCTTCCAAAACTTAATACATAGCGAGTATTATTACACTTGCTTCCCCTGAATGCTACTTTAACACCACGAAGACTGAACGTTTAGAGCCCACCAAAGAGGGACATATGAGAGACAATCTGAGTTCACAGAATCCCACAGAAAACAGAAACGGCAAATTAGTCATCAATCTAAAAGCGAAAGAAATTCGCAAAGAGCTTGAGATGAAACAGAATGCAAACAGCAAACAGCAAAAAAGCAGAAAGATGGTTGTGGTATCTAGAAATAATCGCCCAGGCAATAAGACAAAGAAAAACCCCATGGCTGAGTAATGCGTCACCGATTTGCGTGCATAAATAAAGGGAAACCGCTTCTAAAAATCCATTCTGTATTATATAGTAAATTATACAGTAAATATTTGCATCCAAGTGCCAAGAAATTGAATGGAAATGGTAGGCCTGTCCCACCCATTGCGTGTGGTTGGTGCTCTTTTTAATTATTTAAGTGTTGTCGCGGCTCAATTATAGCCATAGTATATTCCAGATATTTACATGTATATTGCGATAAAATGATTGACTGATACTAGGGCCTGAAAAATGTTCAAATGCCGTCATGCGGCATATTTTTAGGCGCCTGACACAGCAGGAGGAAAATGGATAAAAAAATTGAATGTTCGAGAAGTGATTTATTGCTTTTGATGACTGCCATGATACGAACACGGGCGATGGGGGGAGCCGTCATGAGCGTCAGAATTCAATGAACCATTTTAGGAGCCGTTTAGTGATGAGAGACTGAAAAGAAAACACAGTTTTCTGGTTGTTTCGATGATGGAAATACCTTTAAATGCAAGTTGGGGTTGCAGGACTTTTCGTTTAAGTAGAAAGCACTAGTATCTATAATCTCTTTCCCTTAATCTCTCCGTAGCACTCTCCTTTTTTTCCTTTATTTATGGCCAGATTTCCTAAGTGATTTGTCATAACCACACTCCGTAATGCACACAGACACAGGGTGAAATCCCCGTCACGCCAATTATGTCCATTACCCACATTAGCCGCACCAATGGCCAACACAAATATGGCCAAAACCAATCAGAAACACACACACAGAAAACCATTAACCCACTTATGCCCTCAGGGGGATTATGCCACTGGACACTGGATATCGTATCGTACGAAAAGTAACACACACAAAAATCACTGGAAATGTTATTTCAGTAGATTTGCCCTCCTTTTGGGGAGGATTGGGCCCCACAGCCGCACCCAAAAGTAATCCTCAGTTTAAACTGAAACTAACAGTTGTAGCAAGGGTGGACATGCGGTTGAGCGAAGGGAGACTTGAGTAAAATATCCGCGTGCAACCAAAAAAGCTAAAAGGGATTGCTCGCTGACACGTAAAGCCACTGACTGACCCACTAACTGACTAACAGACTTACAGTCCCACTCCCTTTTTGGAAACGGACTTACAATCCTTACAATCCCCACTGCACGAAAAGGGGAATCACGAGAGGAAGAGATTTCAAGTCACTTTTCGCCCAGAGGACACTCCCTTGGAAAACTACGCGTAAAGCTTGCAACATTGTTAAGGGTCTCCGTCTCCTCTCCTCTCTTAATATCCTTTTCATTAAAGTCAAGTGCGTGGGGGGTGGGGGATATTCCTTTTTAATGAGTTCTTTCTGCTTTCCTCTTGATTTTCCCCAAGGGACTCTTTTTCACTGATTATGAGAAAAGTTTCAACTAAGTTAATTGTCAAATTGTTCCTCAATCTGTTTTGATTAAACCATTGTCCAAATGTCAATTAGCCAGCGCACAGAAATTTGTGTGGGGGCAGCTAACACAACATGTAAATTAATCAGAAAAAAAAACCCGCAGCAAACAATTTTGATTATGTCACATTGACCTTTACCTTGCTGTGACAACATTTTAGGGGACAAGGTGGCCACGGTTGTGGCTGTATGTATTTTATTTATTAACAATGACGCAGCAGCAAAAACTACTATATAAAAATTTATAAGGAAAGAAATAGAGAGGGGGGAAACAGAGAGAGAAATTAACAAATATTTTCTTGCAAAATATGCAACAAATGCAAATACGAAAAACCTCTTGGGTGCGAGACTCTTGGCATCGAATTGCAAAAGTTGGCAAAAGAACAAACAACAACAACAACAAAGCGACATAACAACAACAAACAGCTGGCGCCAGTCGATGACAAGCAGACTATAAACAAAACGTTTCTGTGGGGTGGAACGTTCCGATGAAAACATTTGAGATTTCCATTCAATGCTTTCCATTCAATATTTATTGCAATTACGAAAATGAAGAGTTCAGTAAGTTATGGAAACCATGGCAGAAAAACTTATTTAATTAGCAAGAGCGAAAAACAAATTTTAATACTCAAGAATTAGGAATTTTCTAAAACTAACTCCGAAAAGTTCCTCATTAAGAGAAATTCTTTAAACAGCAAAATAAGATAACGTACTTCTATCGATTGTTTAAAACTTAAAAATTAATTAATGCATACTCCTTGGCATTCCTCGCATTTTTCTAAGCGTCAGAAAATCTTTCAATCACTTTGAATTTCAGAAAAAATGTGTACCTTCCTTTATCTCTTGTTTATAAAGTATTAATACCCTTTCTTGCACATTTATTGTCATTTTCTAGTCATCGAATAGCCCCTCTAAATAAATTCCAAGAAAATATACATAATCTATTAAGTAATTTTTCGCTTTAATAACCGTAAATGTCAATCGTGAAGATAAATACTGTTACTGCCACTAATTAGACCTTTCCCAGAATGATTTTCCCCTGGCCCAATGACTCGACAAAGTTCAGTTGTATGTCTGTCTGCCAGGCGTAATGCTTTCCCATACAAATATCCCTTAATTGCCAACTATCTTTGGCACTTGCTATTACAGCATACAAGCATCTACGTACGAGTGCACACACACACACACACACACATCTGGGGTGTATCTTTGGCATTTGCCTGGTAATTACATTGCATTTCAGTGCGCTTTTCCCCCGGCATTCTGTCTAAACAGCTAATACGAGTACGAGTACTCACTCGTGTCATTCTGCGCGTGTGTGTGGGGGCGTAACCGTCGCAACCGTCTGTCTGCTTGGAGGCCAAGTCCATGAACAGCACACACACACTACAATTCTCACAATTAATTCCATCGGATGCATAATGAGATGTACGAGAGCTATGCTTTAAATCAAGCTCCAGACAATGATAGTGTCTGTGGCACTAATCAGTCCCCCCCCCGCCCAGCCACCTCCACCGTTAGATGCGACAATTTGATAAGCAGACATCAGACATCTGAAATTGTCAAGCAGCCGGCAACAAAGAAGCAAATGAGGCGGCAGCAGTCCGTATGCTGTATATGGGGTTCAGCGAGGGCTGACAGTGGAATTTACTAAGTTATCTTTTAATTTTTTAACTTTGATAAGTCCACAATCATCAATAACATTTAATAAATTTAGTCGTAATTAAAATTGACAAGTTAGAGGCTTCCTTCTTATCGCTGTGTATATGTACATAAAAAAAAAAAAAAAAAAAAAAAAAAAAAAAAAAAAAAAAAAAAAAAAAAAAAAAAAAAAAAAAAAAAAAAAAAAAAAAAAAAATAAGTTTTTTTTTTTAAAAAAAAAAAAAATTTTTGGTTAAAAAAAAAAGGGAAAAAAAAAAAAAAAAAAAAAAAAAAAAAAAAAAAAAAAAAAAAAAAAAAAAAAAAAAAAAAAAAAAAAAAAAAAAAAAAAAAAAAAAAAAAAAAAGGGGATGGGGGGTTGAGGGGGGAGGAAAAAAAAAGGGAAGGAAGGGGGGAGAAAAAAAAGAAGAAAAAAAAAAAAAAGGAGGGGGGAGGGGGGGGGAAAAAAAAAAAAAGGGAAGGAAAAAAAGAAAAAAAAAAAAAAAAAAAAAAAAAAAAAGAAAAAAAAAAAATAGGAAAAAAAAAAAAAAAAAAAAAAAGAAGGGGAAGGGGGGGGGAGGGGGAAAGGGGGGGGGGGGGAAAAAAAAAAAAAAAAAAAAAAAAAAAAAAAAAAAGGGGAGGGGGGGGGGGGGGGGGGAAAAAGGGTGGGAGAAAAAAAAAAAGGAAAAAAAAGGAAAAAAAAGGGGGGGGGGGGGGGGGGGGGGAAGAGGGGGGGGGAAGAAAGGGGGGGGGGAAAAGGGGGGGGGGGGGGGGGGGGGAGAGAGGAAAAAAAAAAAAGGGGAGAAGAAAAAAAAGAAAAAAAAAAAAGAAAAAAAAAAAAAAAAAAAAAAAAAAAAAAAAAAAAAAAAAAAAAAAAAAAAAAAAAAAAAAAAAAAAAAAAAAGGGGGGGGGGGGGGGGGGGGGGGGGGGGGGGGGGGGAGGGGGGGGGGTGGGGGGGGGGGGGGGGGGGGGGGGTGGGGGAAAGGGGGGGGGGGGAAAAAAAAAAAAAAAAAAAAAAAAAAAAAAAAAAAAAAAAAAAAAAAAAAAAAAAAAAAAAAAAAAAAAGAAAAAAAAAAAAAAAAAAAGGGAAAAAAAAGGGGGGGAAGGGGAAAAAAGGGGGGATTGGTGGGGGGGGGGGGGCAGACGGGAAAAAAGGAGGAAAAAAAAAAAAAAAGAAAAAAAAAAAAAAAAAAAAAGAAAAAAAAAAAGGAAGGGGGGGGGAAGGGGGGGGGGGGGGGGGGGGGGGGGAGGGGGGAAGGGGGGGGGGGGGGGGGGAAAAGGGGGGGGGGGCGGGGGGGGGGGGGGGAAAAAAAAAAAAAAAAAAAAAAAAAAAAAAAAAAAAAAAAAAAAAAAAAAAAAAAAAAAAAAAAAAAAAAAATTTTTTTTAAAAAAAAAAAAAAAAAAAAAAAAAAAAAAAAAAAGGGGTGGGGGGGGGGTTGGGGTGGGGAAAAAAAAAAAAAAAAAAAAAAAAAAAAAAAAGAGTTTGTTGTGTTTTTTGGGGGGGAGGGGCCAGAGTAAATAAAAAAAAAATTTTTTTTTTTATAGGGGGGGGGGGGGGATTTAAAAAAAATGTGAGGAGGGGGGGGGGGGCCCCCTTAAAAAATGTATGTATATCGATTATGCCAATATTTTGTACTTGTGGAGTTCAAGGTTTTACTTGGTGAAATTTTGTTCAACTTTTATTAATCATATAAAAGCTATGGATTTCACAATTTCGAAGCTAATTTAGCTTATATTCAGGAGAGTTAAGGGCGGAAAAAATATCGAACTATTTACTAGATTTTATTAGAATCGGATAACTTTCAGAGACAAAATATAACAGAGAAGAAAAAAAGAAAAAGAAAAAATGATCGAATTTGTATCATTTCTTTTTATCATTAGAACATTTTCATCACTCCATTCCCTATTAAATTCATTCGAGTCTCACACTTGTTCCCATCTGCATCTTCTGGCACTTCCATTCGCCCCCATTTCCCATACTCCTCATCCCACCCCTGTCGCAGTGTTTCCGTTACCCGATTCTTAATGCTCGATTCACATATTGCTGCAGCTGTTGCACACATGTCGCAATGCTTTTGCATACGAGTACACGCTGCCTTCTCATTCCTCTCTCTCCCCTCTCTCTCTTTTTTTTTTTTAATGGGTGATCTCCCAAAAGCCTCCTCTTATTCCGCTTCCCTCTCGCAGTGCTCTCGAAAATATTTAAGCTCTAATGATGTGTAAAAATTCAAACAAATAACGGGAATTCTGTTCACTGCGGTTCTGATCGAATCGGGGAGAGTGAGAGAGAGACGGGTGGCTGCGGGTGGCTAGCTGTAACATATGGCACAGCATATGCCAAAAGCCACGAGGTCAGTCTCTGCCACTCTCCCGACGACCGACGCCCGATTGCCCCGACCAAAGTGTCGGTTGAGTGAGTGAGTGACTGCGTCCATAAAGATAAGCGCTGTAGGGGGGCGCCTACAGAATGTAACGGCACAACCGATAAGTACTGTGCACACCCAGGGCCTACCCGTCGATGCTTCATCAATGCAAAGTGCAAACATAATCGTAAATTGGCAAATAAATGAAGTGCCAGCTGAAACGAAATATGTAAAAGATTCTCTAAAAAAGCAGAAAACGAGAATGGAATTCACATATTTTGTGGCTGTTTGTTTATTGAAAAATTAGCTCAATTATTGGAAAATATTTTCCAAAACATTTGAAATTTACTGGCTGCTTAAAATTCTTTTAAGATTTAATGCCAATTGTATCAGCTTAGCATTTGAGGTCTCTGAACCAACACGCTTACTCCTAAAACTCGTCCCCTGATCTCATTTCTCCTTCCGTAATCCACTTAACACTGAAATGTCTCAAATTCTACACAAATAATCTTCAAATAAACATCTAAATTTCCACAAAATAAACCTTCTTCCATCTGTGAACTTCTGTGAACTGTTTCCACCTCCCAATTGACTAACTTTGTCAGGCTTTTAAATTCCAATTTCCAAATCCACTCCACACGCCACAGCAGAAGTTCAAGCTAAAGGGCCAAACACGTGTCTTGATTGAAAAACGGGCTGCGTTGAGTGATTTCTGCTTGGTTCATCTGTGGTACAAAAGCGTACACGATGATAGCAGACACCACAAAGAGGAGGCACAGAGGAGCGACACACAGAAGAGACGAAAACGAGACGAGACTTGAGTCCCAAGCTGTCACGAGACATTGACCTTGAAGCCAAGTGTTGTAGAAGCCAACAAGCAGCAACAGCAGCAGCAGCAATGGAAACTCATTTTAAAGGGAAGTTTACTTCACACAAAATAAAAAAAGAAGAGAAAATTGTCAATGCAGTTCGAACACCCACTCTCTATCTCTCCTTGTCTCAATCTCTCTTTCGCTCGCTTAACTTTTCGACCATTTTTAGCATGAGAGCTTTGCACGTCACGACCTTTTTTCCCGTGGGAGGTTATATCAATAAACCTATGGCCTTTTGGCGGCCCCTGGCAATAATACTATTTTTATTTTTATATACTGACGTCCACTCGAAAGAAAAGGTTACCATAAAGAGCAAGGAGGTGGAGGCTTACCCTTGAATGTAGGCAATGGAACTTTAACGAGCTGTGGCTCACATTGCACTTCAGGGTCAACTGTACTTCGGTTTACATCCTCCAATTAACAGAGAGTGTGCTCACAGAGATAGGGGGAGGGGGAGAGAGAGAGAGAGAGAGAGAGCGGAACAGTTCTCACAGATTTTATTACGAAAGTTTATCATCATGGACGGGCGAACGCCTTCATCTTTCATTTGATTATATAACTTTGTGGCCATTAGACGACAGCTCACCCACACCCACCGCCGACTCATTAGGGCCGCTCTGCAACGACGATAAACTACCTGCCAGCGGAGGCGGTCTCTCCATCACTCACCCACAGGAGCCGCAGACTCACTCTATCACTCCGGCTCTCACATACGACTCTCGCGACAGATAGCAGCTTGTTGTCGTCTTCGTCGTCGTCGTCTTCGTCATTAAGAGTGCAAACTTAATTACCGCCACAACTTTTTATACCCTTAACTTGAGGGTATTATGCTGTGTATCATTAGTTTGTAGCGCAAAGAAGCAATTTCAATTAATTTAATTATATTGAAATTAGGGCTATAGTATGTAATTTAAAAGTACAAAGATAACATACAGATATCCAGGACCGATTGATCTATCATATCAGAAATAAAAAATAAGAACAAATAACTTCCAAGGGTATCAATCACGTCGTTCTCTAATTTGAAGCCTCCGTCCCCTTCATATTATTTTTCTAGCTCTGTTTCTGTTGCTTTGGTTTCTCCCCTACATCTCTCATGGAGAAGGATGTGTCGCTGAAGTGTTAATGAGGTTGCGCCTCCAGAGTGCCATTGCACCTGGTGGCACCTGGCACTTGGAGTACCGAGAGTACGGTTAATTGTGTCAACTTACCCGCATTATCAGGCCCCACTAAAAGTCAGTCGTCTGCTCTAAAGGCCGCCTGTAACGAAAGAGAGAGAGAGAGACAGAGGAATCAGAGGGGTTGCATGTTAAGTTAGTGTCATCATTAAAAATGGTTGGTTGTTCCTCAGAAATGCTGCAAAAACGTAAAGCACTTTAAATGAAAGCAAAAATATCAAAGGCTGCAGCCAAGTCCTGACCTACATTTCCCATCAAAACTAAAGTGCAGCAAAAGAAACAACAAAAAAACTTGAGTATAAAATTGCGCAACAAATGACCCAAGGAGCTGGGCATACAAAAATTGTTGCGCCACCGCCCAAAAGCAAGCTATAAAAAATTTTGCAACTCCTTTTATGGGGCTTTTTCATTTTGATTTAAAGCTTTGTCGAGGAAACTACTTTTGGCAAGGGGAAAGAGCTTACCATTGCACATTTTTAAAGGAAAGGAACACTACTATTTCAGGAATATATGTTTTCTATGAATAAATGTGTAACCTTTTCCTAGCTTCAGCTGTAGGAACTTATTTGATTTATGTTATTGCCATAATCATTAGATATTTAGGTAGCAAACAAATCTTTAAAAATATCTTTAGAAAATGTGCTCCTCCTCTTTAAAAACAATAACAAAAATGTAATTTACTTGAAAAAGTAAGGAAAAATATTGATAGCTTTTATGGTAAATGTTTAATAAATAAAAGCTCTAAATTGAAAAAAAATTGCAAACATTGAGAAAACCATTAGTAGATATTTTAAAAACACCATTTTTGAAATTTATTTTGTATTTCTTTTGAGTTGTTTATGGTTTCAGGAAAACATTCGAACTACAAGCTTAGAGCACATATAAATATTTTGGCATTCCATTCCATTTCCACCTTTTATAATAATTACTTTACAAAAAAATGAAGGAGTGTATATGAAAAATTTCGTGTTGCCGCTTCTAAGGGCAAAAGTAAACTGAAGCTCCGGCTTCCCTCTATAACTTATCACAAATGTAATAAATGAGTTTCCATTGTAGATACACATAAATAAAATATATAGTCGTATTCCAGCACACACCCATGGGCTCCCCCATGCCCGATGCCCCCCAATGGAAGCAACAACATTTTCAAGTTATCGCCAGTGTCCAAAAGCGATGTAGACGTCGCGTTTGTTGGCAGGCGACAACCAACATCCACTACAACGAAAGCATTTAAAACGAAAGTGTTTCACTGTCAAATGTCAGTTTCAGCTTTCAGCTTCAGAGACGATAATAAAAAGAGAGCCAAACGAGAAGTAAAGCTGACAATTTTTCTTGTTTTTGTTTGTATGTTTTTTTTTAACGTAATATTACAGTGGCGCAGTGGAGCAGAGAGGAAGTGAAATGTGAAATGTGATGATGATGACATCATAGGAGACCCAATGGCGGAAGAACCAGAGATTGTAGACCTGGAGACCCAGAGAGAGCTCAGAAGCGTGACTTATGCCTGAGGTTAAAGGCGGTGCGGCGCGGGTTCTTTTTATTATTCTATCATAATGCACTGCTGATTATCATCTCTCGGGGAAATATCGCGGGATGAGCTGTAATTCCAAACTCGTCTGATGAACTCAACTGCAGTTTCTCACCTGAGAGACAGAGATTCTGCCATTGTTCTACCGATCACTGACTATATATTTTCCATCCCACCCACCCACACATACACACACACACACACACATAGAAACAAACAACAAAACGAAGGCAAACAGCAATAATCGTTTATTTTTATAGTGTGAAAAATTCCAGCAAATCGAACGAATCAAATCGAATCGAAATGTTTATTGTTCTGCACTGAAGGAGAGGAGTCGTATCTGATGGATACAACAACTGATAGATAGATAGATAGATAGATGGATGGATTGATAGATTCCGCTGACGCCATGGGGGCGCTGACATACAGATATCCAACAGATAAAGATACTATATACTACAGATAGATAGCGACAGCTGCTGACAACGTCATTGCTCTCGCGCGAAATGGAATTGTTGCTGGGCAGGGTAAAAAAATGTTTCGAGCTGCTAACCAAATTTATGACGTGGCGCTGAGCTGAGCTGTGCGCTCTGCCAACATTACTTTTGGCCAAAAAACGATGGGGTGTCCGTAGTGCTGAAATTAATGTTTATGTTTTTTTTTTGCAAATTAAGCGCAAAATGAATGGTGGGAACGGGTTGGAAAATATTCCCCCTGCTGTGGCAGTGTTGCAGGTATTTCCCATAGCACTTGAAAGAGATCTTTTTTTTTTTTGCTGTTGCCTGAATTTCCATGGCAAAAAAAAAAAAAAAACGAGCGAAAAAAAATCAATGAAATCATGGCCGAACAAACGATTTTCATGTTTATACGTACTTTGTCAATAATTGGGGGTTTTTTCACTCTCTGAATGTGGCCATTGAAAATTAAATTGTTTGGAATCGAAAAGCAGGATGTTCTTTCAGGCGATAATTGGAGAGAATATTTTTGTATAAAGCTCAGAATATGGAGAGCAATTATTGTAATTATTATAGCCAAACACTGCAAAATTTATGTTACAGACAAAACCTTACTCATCTCACATAAACAGAATAGAATAGTTCACTTGTAAACTTGTATTTGATTACTTTCCATTACTTTTATATTTTTCCATTACATTTTTACTCAATTTCAATATAAATTCAATCAATTTCATGCACTTTTTCAATGAAGCTCCCCAACCGTTCAGTGCTTTCGTTTTACATACTTTTTTGGACTTTTCTTTTTCTTTGGAAAATGACTTTGTTTTTCCCCATGGCATCGTCATCAGGCTTGTGGCCCAGTGACACAGACCATTTGTGCGCTGGCATTGGGCCAAATGAGAAAACAAAAAACAAGCCCCAAAAACTTTTAGCCCTACAAAAAACTGCAGTTGATTACGAGTCGAGGCAGTAGGTACTCGGCGTAATGGCAAGGCATCTGCTTTGCTAGCAAGGGAATTTGCATTTATTACCGGTATTCGTATTCTGTGGCAAATATCTAAAGGTCAGCCATTTGGGGCGGGGTAACCCTGAAACCCCTGCATTCATTTTAGCACAATTTCTGTTTTTATTTTCAAGGCGCAGTGCTACTGGTTTTTATTCCCTTTGAATGCATTATAAAATCAACGATAACAAAAAAACACACAAAATTACTAAACGCGTTAAGTAGTCGAAAAAAAAAAGCCATAAAAAATCTGGTGCGCAATTTTCAGGATGACGCAATATTGCCCCCCGCTGATGAGAGACGGGATGGATGGACAGCGACAGAGAGAGACAGACAGACAGACAGACAGTTGGCTTCCGTTGACCCTGGTCAATAAACTACAGCAAAATGTACGGGGAGAATAAATGGAAAAACACTAAAGTGTCAATAAATGTGGGCCAAGCGGAAAATCGCCAAAACGGAAACTCATGGAAAATATATCAAATATCTAGGGATATCCTACTCGCACAATATACTGGCGCAAATTAATGATTGAAAGCAATCATTGAAGTGACAAAAGAACCTTCGAAAGTGTCCTACATTTCTGAGGAACATGTCCATGGCTAGAAAGTATTCGTTCGTTCGCTGAGAGTAAAGAAAACAGTTCAAGGAAGTTCGTTTGTTTACCAATTTGTTTTAGTGGAAAAGTTGATAAGATACGAGGACAATACTCTGCTCAAAGCGAGTGCAAGAATTCTTAGAATAGAAAAAGCAATCAATTACTGATGATATATTCGTTTGCATAAGAGTAAATTACTGTCAGCTATAGGTTTATAATAGATTCATTAGGGTAGTTTCTGTGGTGTTTGGATGCAGAAATATGTGATAAAAATATAATAAAATATACTAAAAATCCTTTAAAATATTCTAAAAATACATGTACAAAATATGCCAAAAATATTCCAAATATTTCGCTAAACTATCTCAAAAATAGAACACAGAACACAACACAAAATAAAATTAAATGTAATAAAATATCCAACCATATGTTCATTCCACGAATGAACTCTCGTTTCATTGCCAAAAGATCAACGTACCAAAAAACCACAAAATCAATCACGTACGAATCTAACGTGAAATGTCGTCTAGTTCCGTCATTGATAACCCCGAAATCGAAATTTGTACAAACAATTATTATGCCAGATTGTGCCTGCTGACTATAATTAAACCCCAATAAAATGCCCAGCTCCAAAAGTGGTGGGCTCTTATCAGCCCTTAACACACACAAGTCGGTCAGAGGAGCCTCAGAGTGATTTTATCAGTGACTGGGGGCGACAGTATTTTTCTATATGCTTAATCTATAAAGTTCAGACTGGCGATCCACTAATGTAAACAAAGTTTTCTATCTCGCTGATATCACAAATGTGCTATTATCACATTCAGTACTTTCCGCGTGCGAATATTCATCGGTCAATAATACAGGGAGAACTCTCCTTCAAAGGTGCCCTCTTCAATTGAAAAACCTTTCAAGCTCGTACTTTGACAAATCCCGCCGTTGGCCATTCGCCTGACTAATGCCCATTAAATCCCCGTCCAACGGTAGGTCATTACATCCGACAGTAGGATTACCTGGTGGAGAGCCCTCAGTAAACACGACCTTCGAAGCGCAGTCCGGTGCAAAATTACAGTAGAATTAATATAAATTGCATCGTGCAGAACATCAAAGCCAACCCGAAGCCAAAACGTGCGATCAAAATACCCTCTCTAACGTACATGTACATATGTGTGTATATGGGGTTCATTGTTCAGATATGCCAGCTATAAAAATGAATATAAAATGTTTGGATATTTGTGCACAATGTAAACTTTTTAATAACTGTTTTTTGGTGGGCACTAAAAGCAAGTGCAGAAATTTTATGATTTGCGATATGAAAGGAAAATAACAAAAATACTTTTAAGTACCGGAAACATGTGAAATATCTTTATGGACCTGTGATATGATCGGAATAATACTTGGATTTCCGATTTTCAAATAAATAAAATTCTATTCTCTCTGAAAATTTTAAAGATTTTCTTCTATATATTTTTTTGGCTCATTTACTTCTGTAATAAAAAAAAAAAACCTTCAGAACGTTAAAAATTATTTCAAGTTTAACTTAAATTGAATTAATTTATATTCCCTCAATGCTTATACCCTCCGTATCCAGCTAAATGTAGGATATTCTGCCAGTTAAAAAAGTGCCGTCTGACATATCTTTTATTGCAATATTTATGGTGTCTCCCCCTTTTCCTGAGTGTCCTGTGGTGTAAGCTTCTGTTTTATTTGTGTTGCATGCAACAAGGATAGATGAAGCCTATCCACACCATGTCCTGAAAGAGGAGGAGTTCTTGGAGCTGCTTGTTGTCCGGGAGGAGAAGTTGTGCTCGGAGCTGCCTGCATCGGGGGACATTCTAGGCGCTGCCCCCACTTTTGCGTTGCTTTTTTCTATATAAAGACCTTGCACCATTGCGTGACTATGAACACCGTTTGCGACCCTGTCCTAACTGCATTTTAATTGTGCCCTGAAATTGATTGTCGGCGCTAATGACGTTGAAACCAGTGAGACCAGCGAAAGGGAGAACAGCGTAACACTAAGCCACTGTGCATGCAGTGGGGCTAAAAATCAATGAATAATAGAGAGACACAAGAGAAGAGAGAGGAGTAACGAAAGAAAAGAGTAATATTACGGCTGAATGGGAAAGCATACAATTTCACTTTCAATTTTCAGTCTATTTTCAAGGCAATTTCCGTTTCAGATTGTGCCCGCCCCCGCATCGCACCGCACTCTACGAAAAAAAGGTCACAAATATCATTGAAACAAAAAAAAAAGCAACTACAATTCCAAATTGAAATTTGCATAAACATCCGCCTGGGTGACTTTTTTTGGAGGCACAACAAATTAATTTTCGAAATCTAAAACTAAGCTAAGCTTTTCTGTTGAATGAAGAGAGGGGTAAGGAGCGGTTCCCCCCGGTGCTTGGACTCTTCGTAATTATTACTTTTATTCTCTTTTTATTTTTTTTACTGCTGCTCTTGCCGTCGTACGTGACTGGAATTGTAAATTGAAATGCTTTTGATTTTCTTTTTTTGAATTGCAGTCCGAAAAAACGCCAAGGCACGTCTGCAATTTAATGCGATCTACTCTTACCCCACACAGCAGTGGAATGTTGTCGTCTGTTGAATGCCCCGCAGGAGAAGCACAGAAGCATACAGGAGATTGGACTCTGTCCACAACTTCTGTTTATAAATGGATTCTAAGAGGACACATATGTACGAGTCTTTGCCCACGCGGACATGGGGGGCACACAATTTATGTGAAAGGATTGTCACATTTTCTGTCCGCTCTTTGTGTGTGGCAGTTCCCTCCCCTGTTGGGTGTTTTTGTTTTTTGTTTTCTTCTTTGGTTTTGGTCCCATGAAAAGCGAAAATCTAGAGCAGCAGTGAGGAAGTGGAAGTGCTCGCTGCCTCGTAAAGTCAAAGTCGAATGCACGTATTGAAATACCTTTTCGAATAAAGGAGTTTGCTTCTTGCAGCACATGGAAGCGCATAATGTTGCAAGAAGGGAAATGAATAAAGGAGTTCAGTAAACCCAAAGAAAACGACAAGAAAATACACACACAATCCATAAAGGAAAGTACCAGCCAGACGAGAGATGGAATGAGTGGGTGTTGGAATCAAAGCAAATTTAAAGGGTAAACAAATCTAAGAAAAGTTACGAAGGGAATTTCAGACAAAGACGGAAGAGAATTTAAATTTTAATTATGAGAGATATATTCTTCGTCTGAAAATTGTATGAATAGTTTTGGTCGGCAGGTAAATTTAGCTCCCAGTTAAATAAACTACAGCTAACTAAATCTAAGCGCTTTAAACTTCAAATCAATTTTGTTTAACCCAAGATAATTGCACGCCAAAAACTATATTTTTTTCAATCACTTTTCACATTTTAATTTACCTCAAAACCTACAAGAACTTGTTCTAGAAACTGTACTATAATCCCTCTCTTTACACCATTTTTCTTTTGTCATACACAAACTCCGTACTCTTAAAACTTTGCAAATACCACAGAGAAACAAAGGAAAAAAATAACAAACAATTTACCATTTCATGGGGCCTTTCATCAGCCAACTCCCAAGTGACAACACCTGTCGCTTGGGGGGAAAACAAAACTTTTTTCCTGCTTCCCAAAACAAATTGTTTAACTTGGGCAAATATTTTCCTCTTGTCAGAAGAAGAGAAGAGAGAATTGTCTGAGCGTGCAATGCATTTTCCAGGCCATCAGACAATGTAAATTAAAGCGCAATTTCAATGGAAAAACTGAAGAAAACTATAGTTTGTTTTTGGCTATACATAAGGGGTTTCTGAGGCATTGACTCTAGAGATATTTTGGGACTAATTAGTGATCTCTTTATGGCCTCAAAATAGTAATTAACAATTGCCAAAATATAATACAATTTTGTGTGTGCATATCATTAGCAAATGCCATGCGGAACGTGAAGGTTTTCACTCCAAAAGAAATAGCAAGAAAGTATGGTTAGTTTTTGTTAAGCCGAAGATTTCGATATTCTCTTGAAGAGTCATTGTTTCTAGGGAATACATATGTGTATATGATATAGCTATCGCTTGGAGTTTTAAACATTCTTTGATTTTAATTTAAGGCTCTTTTGGTTCCTTTATAGACTCTTATTGAATGCTGATGCAGCATAAAAATACTTACTCCGAGATTCAGTCTCTCTTAGCTGTAAATATATCTGTTCAAAACAATAATACCCTCCTTTGAAAGGGTATAAATAAACACATGTCTCATGTTTATATATTTTTTTTTCAGAGCCCCCCACATTTTTCGGCAAAAAGTCTTTGTGTGAATTATGGCCGCATTAACCCGGCAACCAAAGTAGCAAAAATGTACAACAAAAGGTCGACTCATGCACTGGAACAGTGCCTCCACCCAACTGCCACACACCCCCTTTCAAAGGTACTCACAGATATAAAGATAATACATATCTATAAGTACACATATGTATTATTAATTAGTCTCTCGGTTGAGTCACGTAAGCGATATGATTATCGTGTACTAAAAATGAAATTTGTTTTGTGTGTAACGCGATAAAAAAAAAAAACAAAACAAAAGCGAAATATTTGGGCGGTTTCGATGTCTTTTCTGTCTAGATAAAAATGGTGCTTAAAATGAGGGAATGTCATATAAATTGGTACTTTCATGCAGAGTGACTCATTCGGATTGTTGGTGATATAGAAATGTATAGGACAGGGTACGAAACAATTATCTACACGTGTCGCTGTGTATTATGTGAGTTTGAGTGTCTGTATCTCCTCTCTAGAGATTCTTTGTGGTTTTGTGCTATTACTCTGTAAAGATTCATTGAGCTTTTTGGATTATCTAATGGAAATCATTAGAAATAAAAAGGTTCCTTCCTCTGCATTTCAATTTCCGCTCGTTCTTTGCGTGTTTCCATTTTTGGAATCGATTAAAGTTGGATTCAATTTTCCAAATCGCTCATTTATTACGGTTTTAAATCGCGTTCCGACTAGGATCAACCTTAAATCGTTTCTTATTATTTCGATAAGTTTTCAAACCTCCAAAAAAGTAATTTTTCGTTTCTATTTTAATTAAGGCTCTTTTGGTTCCTTTATAGACTCTTGATTGAATGCTGATGCAGCATAAAAACTCAACTTTTAAAAGAAAAATACTTAACTAAAACAGAGCCTCCTCAACGAATCTTTCCATTGCCAAAAGTTTTTAAAAACTAGTTTCAAACTAAACCACGTTTACAATGAAACAGTGAATCACATCACTGCTTAAACCAGACCAACGATTTGATTTAGGCTCCACCATGTAGTATGGTATGTCGCCTAACAACCCCCCAATCTCGATGCCATCTCGTGGCAATCTCCGTCATATGTGCCAACACCACCACACGTTCTAATCTAGGCATTCAAGTGCGAGCGAGTATTATGATTCAGATTAAAAACAATCGATCATTATGTGGTGCTGAACTATTCATAGAGTTATCAGGCAGGGGGACACTGCCTCTTTGAAGGGTGGCGGGCATGACTCAGGCACTCAGCCGTTGCAAATTGTATTTTCTTTTATGAGCAACGCATGTGTCGCCCCCCAAAGAACCAATTAGAGGAAAAAGTACTACTGTCTGCACAAGTACTCGTAGATAACAAAACAAAAAATATAAGTAGTACAACAAAAGACCCGTTCCGGAGCGTAAACACAAATGTAAATGTTTGCAGTTGTTAAAATTAAATTCATACACAAATATACGTCACACGGCCTTGTCTGACCTTCAAGTGCGGGCACACCAGCCGAGTGATATATAGAGATGCAGTTGTTTGTATTACAGATAGTAAAAAGTAAAAACTATTTACTTGATATGACGAAATACCCAGTTTGTTGCACTCGTACTGCTTCCAGTTGTATGATGAGATATTGCACTTGGCTTACCTGCAATTAAAAGTGGGGGAAAAACATTTATGAGTATCATGCAAGAAATATATAAAATATGTATGTTTAATTTTCATAGAAAAAGAGACACAGCCGAGGCATCAGGTCTTTTCATTGCTCCCATGCATGAGAGACAGAAAAACACCCTTTGAAAACTCTACCAAAAAACAATTAAAACATTCTCTAAAATAATAACAAAAATATCTAAGAGACAGAAATTTATGTGTTCGAAGTCCTATGAACAAATGAAATTTACAATTATTAGATTACGTTCAAAATCTTCTCCGAATTATACCACTGTTTCATTCCATTGTACCTTCGTCCAATGCTGCCAATGCTGACGTTAATTCACTGTAAAAATGTCCCGTAAGCGAAAGGACACACGAGCAGTAGGCCATTGGGCGAGTGATTAGGAAGTTTTGTCGATGTAATCCCAAAAGGATACAGAGAACAGAGCTATATAGATATTTATAAAGATCCTAAAGATCCTTTAATGTTTGAAATATTTCGCTTTCTGCATGGTAAACTTCTCTTTAAGCTCTAACAAAAACGTGCAATGCCACATCTGCTTTGGTACATTGTACAATGTACCAAAAGTAGTTGTTTAGTCTTTGCTCAGGGGCATAGCAGTGTAAGTACTCTTACAGAAAGGGTACAGTACACAAACACAGCTGGTACTTGCGACCTGGTCATTCCATTGTCTTTTGTCATCATTGTCTTTTACGAGTACATATGATATGATGTGTCAAGTGGTGTTATGCCGCTGCTGCCGCCGCCGGACTGCAATCACCCGTAAATATGCACAAAGTACGAGTACGAGTACGCCGAGTATATATATTTGTTTTATACGAGTATTTCTTACAACAACAATACGTTTTTACACAGAAGCTGTTGATGTAATGCATTGTTTTGTACTTGAAGGCGGTCTTTGTTTACTGGAGATACAGATACTCGCGTGTACTGACATATTGTACAACATTTATATATGCTGCATATATATTTACGTGTATCTCCAGATATATATCTACATACGTATGTATATATTCATTGTAATATGAGCAATACCCACAGCCACAGATTGACAACTGCGGCAGCGGCCAAATCTCTTTATTGTGGTTTCAATGTGGGAGAGATGTTTGACTTTAAAGATCTCCAGAGGAAAACCTACATTTACAAACAAATTATTACTAACATTCCAAAGTGGAATAAGTTTTGGTGATTTCATCGGAAAATTTCTGAGGGAGTTTCCTACATTTGCCCCTAGTTTCAATCTTTAATATTTCCCAAAGGAACACTCAAATTATAATTGGTTTTCCCCTCGAAGATGGCTCAACAAAATTCGAATGTATTTCAAACTAAATATATCCGGTAATTTTTGTATTTCCCTCGAATATACCTCCAACTACCCCACTTATCTGATCAAAAGCCTCAACGAACATTTATTGAATGATGATTAAAAGTAAATTTGCCCGACATTTTCTTGGAATATATTTCCTTCTTCTTTTATTTTTTATTTTTTTTGCATGCTACACTTCTCGATAAGGCAGCAACCCCATAATCATTAGAATTAACAACGCAAACAGAAGTTCAGATAAATAGTACTTTTCACTGTATTTTTGGATGTGTTTTTTTATTTTTTATTTTTTTTTGGGAAAGGAAGGTCATAAAATCTGTAGAAACAGCTGGTTCTCTTGGCGGATGTTTGCATGCAAATCAATGTTAAAAGTTGGGGAATTTTTTGTATAAATGAACCTTCCATATATCGGGGCAGCCCTTGTATATACATATTTACCCATATATCGGAGCAAATATTTGCACAGTTGTTGCACTTTGAAGTTTAAATTTAAATTTTTGTATCTTTTTCTGCTCATTTCTGTATCGTTTTTGCCAGTCGTAAAGTTCAATAACTTTATTGAGAGGCTTCCGCTGCTGCATTTAAGTGCTGCCATTAGTCCAATAATTTGCTACCATCTCTGGTTCCTCAAGCGCCTGGTCTGTCTGGGCCTACCACTTCCTCTTTATCTTTTTGGTTGCTCTTTGGGGCATCAATCATGGGTAGGAGAGGAGGCAATGGCATGCTACTCGTAGAGCTGTCTTCATGTCTCTGACTTTTTCGACCGATCGCCAGCCCTGACGTGTAATATATTCATTATCGTTCATTATTCAAGGTGTTTACCTAGCATAGCGGTGGTTCTTCTTTACTCCTCTATTTCTCTCTCTATCTATATATCTATCACTATTTATGGGTTCGTGTTTGTTTTTTTGTGCATGTAATGCCTTTTGTGTCGTTTCTTTATCTTTTGTTTTTCTTTTCGGTTATTTTTCAAGTGCAAGTTTATGGGGCGGTGTAATAAATAGAAATTATTTGATAATGGAAGGTATGTGCTCTCGTACTTCGATAGGTGACCGCGGTGCTAATGGCATAAGCGATAAGAACGATAGAAAAATACTGCCACACGTTGCGGCACGTTATGGGGTCCGTTATAGGGTTTCTAGTCCATAGTTATATTATTATTATCATTTTTCTTCACTCCTATTTATTTGAAGGAATGTTTCTCTGTAGTTGTGTGGAATATTTCTTCCTTTTTCAGCAGCTAAAACCTTACTAAGCTCATATTTCAATGCCTCTTCTGCATTTTTTCCCCATATACACATTACCAAATACATTTTATTTTTTGCTGCTGCCCGTAAAATGATATAACAATATTGTACATAAAAAAACGTTTACCATTCCAAAAAAAAAAAAAAAATTAAAACAAAGCTAAAACAAAAGTAAATGACACAAAGACTTTCAAAAAATGCAAAAGCAAATAAAAGCAAGATTACAAAATGCCCAAACGACCTCTGAAAAGGCCTCTGGAAAGGCGGAGGAAAAGCATACCTCTCGAATGATGGAAAAACTCCGTCTAATTGTTGGGCGTTTAGGTTTAGATAAGATAAAGTTTAGATAAACTTTTACCAACACTCGAGGGCCCTTGCTTCCTAATGATTGATGCAGAGACTCCCAAACAAAAAGAAAAGATCATTAAAAAAAAAGGGGAGGACCAAGTCCATTTCAAACCACGAAACTTTGGCTTCATTTGATTCGCGCTTTGACACAGTTTCACAGTTTCAGTGTTTTTGGGGAGGGAGACTCACTTGAGTGATTTCAATCAAACGGTGGACCATTCCATACCCCCCGTGTCCCGTGCATTATATTCAATTACTCAACAACAAACGAAAACTATTGCAGAATCTGGCAAATGATTGACACAAAACATGTTATGTCACGAGCAGGCGGCAAGGAGACGGGCTAAGGGGTGGCATATATGTCAAGAGAGGCGACTCCCAGTCTCTGAGACTAAGCATACGCCATGTGTGCGATCTGAATGACTGACTTTTCAATGGAAGCGACTGTCGACTGTCGACGGGCGGCTGGAGGCTGCCTCGTGCCTCGCAATTAGAATTTATCGCATTTGGTGTCGCATTTGTGCCGTTGCCATGTTGGGGGATATCCACAGCCCCCAAAGTGGATAAAGCTTACGTTACGTTTTTTCTAGCTGCTGTAAGTCCGGTTCTCGCTCTCTCTCTCTGTCTCTCTCTCGAGATTGCTATTAAAGTTACCCCACAATCACTGCACATACTACACTATACATACATATATATATTTAAGTGTACTAGTAATAGTATTTTTTTTTATACTATTTTACTTTATTTTTGAGCATATTTTAATTGCTCTTAATGCCACAAACAAAGCACGAATAAATAAATCATTGCTTTGGCACTCTTCAAGAGCACTTCTCTGTGAATGTGAAAAATACACAAAAGCGGAATTGAAAAAAATTGTTGAATTTTAATTGGTATACATTTTTTTTGCAATAGAAATATAACCATATATTTTTTCATCACACGTAGATATCATTTCAGTTGAATGAGAATCGATAGAGAAGTGTTGCACTTGAATGAAATGTTGGTACATTTTTAGTTCCGGCTCTGGGTGAATGGATTTTATTTTTTTAGAGACACTTCGAAAATCCATTTACACTTGTGTCTGATATATTTCTGAATTTTCATGGTATTTTTCATGTATTTCTTCGCGTAAATTGCTCGAACGACTTGGTTATAGATGCAACGCAAGAGTTTTCGTAGCTTAAAGGTTTGGAAACTTTTCCTACTGACTGTTTTCCAAACATTCCTCAGGATAGCCTGCCCCCCAGGGACTATGGGGCTATTAAAACACACAAAACCCATTCACAAATCTTAACGATTCCGCATAGTTTCAACACTTGTGCAAAGAATAAATTTCCCTTCCATTTCCATTTTGCATTGCATTGGAAAGGCTTGATTGATTTTCAACAAAGGAGAATTTACTCAATATTTTATTTATTTTCCATTTTCACTTGGAAAAGCGATATACGGAAAAGCGGTCGAACATAAAAATGTTCTTTGTTGTCCAAACAGAGAGAGAATTTATTGCGCTTCAAGCGCCTGAAGCTGCATGCGGTCGTCACAAGTAATAAATAATTAATATTCTTACTCAACAAGCAATTAAATGTTTTTATGGCAAACGCAGAAAACAAAGCCAAAAAGAGTCTAACGTAATTTGCTTTAATGCAAAATTCAATTTGAATATTTATTTTTCCAGCCATCCATCCCCCCGACGGCAATCCGTTGATTTCTGATGAGTTTCGCCAAATACGTAAAGGTTTATGCCAAATGCAAAAAAATGTTCGTGCAATGCAATAAAATCCCCCCTATAAAGAGTTAGCGAGTGAAACGGAGATGAAAGATACGATACGTTGGATGATAAATGTATCTATATGCTGTATATATGTATATATTTTATATTTCTCAACCCGCACGCGTGTATTCCTCCAATGCGAGTCATTGAACGTCGGTGCAAATGACTTCATCATTGAAGTAACTGACAGCTACGTATCTCTCGTTCTCTCTCTCCCTCCCTTGTGTATCTCCATTAATGTAGGAGTGTGTGTCTGCATCATATGGATAGATAAGTTTACCCTCCTCCTCCACCTCCACCTGATGCTCGTTTGAATCAATGTAAGCTCTGAATGACGTTGTCTATTGAATGAAGTGAAATGAAATGAAATGTTCGTTCGTTCTTATGACTCTCGAATGAGTTTTCGCAAAACATATGTCACTGAGTGTCTGCATCAGCAACAGCAGCAACACTAGCAGCAGCAACAACTACTTTACGTCGTACTTTATGTGGCACTTGGCCAGGCCAACATTATCAGGTTGAGTGAACTCTTTTACAGCGTGTGAGGGACTTTAGGGATGTGACCAGGCAGAGCTTTGAACCAGGAGTGATGAACCCCCAGTCGGTCATCTTTTGTGCGAATTAGCTACATAGTTTTTTTACATGCTCTTCAAGAAGCCACTTGGAAAAGTTTCTGGTGTATTTATATATTTTTTTAAAATATTTTATGCTAATATGTTCACTTTTATTTAAGTATTAAATTGTTGGCTTTTCTTTCAATTTAATGCCAAATAAAGTTCTTTATAATAAGATTAAAATCACGTTTCTCTCCCATCTACCACATCACACACCCATAATTTGTTGCACCCTACACAGCAGACAAGTTGGTAGAAAAAATAGAGAAAACTTACTGAGAAATGTACGCAGCAGCAGCAGCAGCATTTGGTGTAAAAAATACATAGTTCGCGTGCTGATGCCACATTTCAATTTCGTTTTCATGCACAAGCTTTACACCTTTTTTTCTTTATTATATTTTTTCACTACCACGCTTTTATTTTAATTATATTCTGTGTGTTGGTCGTTGGTAGTCCCCTGAGACAGAGAGGAGCGGGGGAGAGGCATTTGTTACTTTAGTGAACATGTAAAGCCTTTTTTTATAATTGGCTTGTACTTTTGAAGTGACTGCCTGAACAAGTTTTCCTTTTCATCGTTTCGTGGTAAATGAACTTGTAAATTATACATTGACTAATTGCATTTAATAAATATAGTAAATCCCACCTGAGTCTATCCCAACAAGCGAAAAATTTCATTAGCCCAAAAGTACTTTTTCTTAATTTGATTAAAAATTTAATCCACTTCGTTTATGCGTAAATTATTTTTCCTCTTTTCGGTTTTAATTATCGTATAATGCGTTAATTTTCTTCGCTCTCTTTATATCTTTCTGCTTTTTTCAACCATTAATTCTTGGTTTTACTTTTTGCACTTTGCGTGTTGAGGCATTTTATATTCATTTTTATTTTGACTAGGCCCAGCCCCAGTTTTTTTCTTTACTTAATTTACTTAATTTTTGTAGCCCCACAAATGTTTATATGTCTAGACGGGGGCCCCACCTCATCTCGCTCTCTCTCTCTTTGGAATTGTTATGCTATTTATGCGGTCATTGTTTATATTTGGGGAATCTTCAAACGGAGGCTCCTACTTTCGATGTGGTGTGAAGTAATTAAATGCGAATGAGATTCTCTGACCATTGGAGTGATAAATACTCATGGGAATTGTGCCTGAGAGAGAGAGAGATCGGGGTAGTTTTTGTACAAAGTAAACTCTGTGCCTTTTTGCTTTGAATAAAGTAAGCTATGACATATCTGTGGCAATGAAAATATTTTCTCAAATCCAGTAAATATTTCCTGTAAGTTTTTTCTATCAAATTGTTGTTGAGGCAGATATTTTTTAAGATTTTCCAAGTTCTAGTTGAAATAAAATGTCGATCGGTGGCTGTGTTCTGGCAATGCAGGGCATTGGTTGCGTGGCCATTGCCACAGATCATCACCTTGGTGACGCCTCTGCCCCTGGACAGAGGATTGCCGGTGATTTCAAGAAGGTCTTCCAGGTGGGACCCCGCATGTTTGTGGGTCTGACTGGATTCGTCGCCGATGTCAATACAGTGTGGGATCGTATACACTACCGTCAAAATTTGTACGAAATTAAGGAGAATCGTGATATGTCACCCGAGGCATTTACCACCATGCTGTCGAATCTGCTCTACGAATATCGCTTTGGGCCCTACCACGTGCAGGCCGTTGTTGCAGCCGTCAATCCGTATAGCCTGAATCCGTATATTTGCAGCATTGATCTTATTGGAGCGCCCACTAAAAGGGATTCCTTTGTGTTTTGTGGTAATTGCGACAAACAGATGCATGGAATGTGCGAAACTCTCTGGACACCAAATTTAGAGCCCGAGGAACTTTTTGAAACAATGTCGCAGACGCTGACACATTCCTTCGATAGGAATATCACAACTGGTTGGGGCGCCACAGTCTATGTGATCGAGATGGATAAAATCATGGAGCGTGTGATTGATGTACGCAAGGATTAACTGGGGCGTTTTTACACTACAAGTTGAGCAATTGTTGTTTTTATACACTACAAGACATTAAAGAGACTTCAAAGAAATACTTTTAATTGTATCCAGAAATTTGGGGTTAAATAAATGTAGAAAATTCGTTGGTTTCATGCCTTAAGAAGTGCTTCATCAGCTGTAAGCGGAACACATGTTTTGTTCCCATCCTCCTCATTAAATTAGGGTTTTAAACTCGAAACCTCAATTCCAGTTTAAGTTCCACAGCAAGCATAATAAATTGCAACATATTAATACAATTTTTGTGCTTCCATTGCATAAAAAAATACAACTACAAAAACGAAGATGAAGATCCAACGAAAGTAAGTAAAGTAATCGTACGATATACTCGTGAGATATTGGGTCAGCGATATTTGCCCTTACAATTGATTTTTTAACAACAATAAGACATGGCCCACAAAAAAATTGACACAGAAAATAACCACAAAAATATCCAAACAAACAAAAAATCAAAAGTCAATAAAGAATTTCAAAATATATGTGAAAATATTGGCCAAAAAAAATATATGTTCGAGTAGTAATCATAAAAGAAAATTAATATGATTGTAAAGAGACGCACGAGAAAGACCGAAAGATGATTATTAGTGCAAAGCAAATTGCGGGTTTTTTGTGAAGCGAAACCAAAAGTGGAGAAATATGGAGAGAGAGAGAGAAAAGAAAGAGGAGGAGATAAGAGAAGAAGGAGGTGGAAAGGGGCAAAGACTTCGACAACTTATTGGCGAAACAAAAAAAAAATTGCCTAAAAATAGTCAAAATAAAGGGAAGTGGAGTGTGAAACCGTTTACAATGTGGCAAGACGACAGAGATCTCTGACAAGACTACGCTCTTAATTTCCATTAATTTGTATCATTATTTTCATTATTTTTACAAGCCAAACTAAAGACAAACCTTTTGAAAGTATAACAATCACGAAATTCATGGCCTGGCCTCACTTTCATTCGTGAATTGAAGTTGTCTTCTTGTTTTGTCGCGTCTGTTAAATCTTACAACAAATTAATTGCCATTTTGTTGCACTGCCACTACTGTCTCCGACAATTGTTTCAACTTTCTACAGATTTTCACTTGAGAAGAAGAGACATACTTAAGAGTTTTATGGCATTTTCAAAACTTGTTCTGTCGCTAAAAAGAAGAAGGAAAAAAAAAAGAGATTTCGCTACAAATGAAAATCGAAACCCCAAGAAAAAGAAACGAGGAATAAAAGAGATTAAAGCGTATGATTTGTACGATTATTTCCTTTAACATCGAAGTAGTGATAGGCATAGTAGCAGTGGCTGAAGCAGAAGCAGCAGCAGAAGCTTTTGCGTTTAATTTTAGAAAAACTGACATGACATCATAATAAATTTCGGAATACAGACGACAGCACAGAGAGATATTCCAAAGCAGAACGACAAAACTGTTCGAAAGTGGATTTATGATCGGGGATACACATGTCTTTTAGTTAGCTTCGATAATGGGAGCGGAATGAGGGATTTTAATGCCTGAAAAGTGGGCAATGGTTGAGTGGATGAGGGATTCAGATGTTATTTTTTCGTATATTTTTGGTTGTCGATGCTTGTTAATTAAAATCCAATCTGATCTGTTGAAATTTTCACAGTTCTTTTCCTTAATTTTAATGTGTCACGGAAGTGTTTTAAAATAAAAGTGCATTTCATTTCCACTTCATCAGTGGGTTGCACTGCAGTTGATGGAGAGCATGCTTAGATATATTCTATATTTATTTCTGGAATAGATGAGTAAGCTGGAAAAACCAGAAAATATTTTTGAATTTACTAAGAGAAAAAGAGTGGGTTGAAATCCGTAATGAAAATACAATGATGAAAATGAATGGAATTTTATGGAAAATGGAATTAATTCTATGGAAATGGAATGCAATTTTATGGAAAATGGAATGGAAAGAAATCATCTAATGGAAAGCCATTACCTAATGCATTTTAAACACTTTTTCGGGACATAAAATATATTTTTTTAAATAAATAATCTAAAACCAAGAGTTTTTTCAATAGATCCAATGAAGAGTACACAAATCATACAAAAAGTAGATTTAATCTTATAATTCCACATATTTAAATCTTGCTACCAACAAAAATAATACTTATAAGTAATATGTAGATGTTATTTTCATGAATCATCTTCGAAAACATATTTTCAACAGCTAAACAAATTTGTACGCCGTCTTTCCCATTCATCAGCGAAGTAACAAATATTTGCTTAAACCCAAGAGTTTACTCAACAAATATTTGAAATAAAAATTCCAACGATGATACAATAATCAGAATATATTGCTGTTATATTCTTTAACTAATTCGTATCTATTAATTACTTAATTATAATAATTTTCAACCTAGACTGGTTTAAAGATGTATTTCCTTTTACAAAAAAAAAAAACACACGTAACCATGCCAAACAGCCTCGACTTTGAGTTCAAACAAAGATTTGCATATGAAAACGTTCTCAATTTGCATTTTGAAGAGTTTTTAAACAAGTAATTGATGTGTAAAGACACATTGCTACGATAAATACAAGTATTTATTGGGATTTTCAATTTGATAAGCTCTAGAGTTAAGAGATAGGGATTGGGATGATATAATATGGAAATAATCTTTATTTTATAAGAGGAAATTCAGTTCAAATGTAAGAGGAAATGTAATCCAAGCTATAAGCATGTTTTTCTCCATCTATTCTTTCTGGGAACTTTCGGCTTCTCTTCTATTAAGACACGTTCTATTGTCTAGCGTATAGAAAAGCTGAAAAGTAGAGGAGGAGTTTTCTCATGTTCTATGTACATAAATTCCAAGATTATTTCTTCGAAAAGAAAAGATTTCCAACCAAAAAAAGTTACTGCAAAATATACTACCTAAACTTCTTTCATAGTTTAGGGATTATCTTAATTTATGAACCATTTTCCCTCGCTCTAGATAATATTCTCTATAACATTCCCTTCCAAGAGCCTCCATCTTCACACTTAATCTGCTCCCTAAACGCATATTTCCACCCACTTTCTACGCCCCAATGCCACAAACGGAGGCGAGACCATCAAGAAAATTTTGATGAAGCAGCTAATAAATTTAACTGCCTGTCAAAGTCAGTGTAAAAGTTCTGCGGGCACCCACTGCGCTCCACTCCCTCCATCGAATCACAAGAAATTATAAACAAATAAAAGAAATGTGCCAAAATCTACACCTGAGAAAACGCTTATCCCGCACCTACATTCGAAAAGGGAAATAAAAGCTTAGGAATTCGAAGCATTTAATGCCCTCCTTTGCACAGAAATGTATGAGAAATATGATATCATTTAGACATTCGATATGGTTAAAATATGTATATCTAAAAGTATACAAATATATTTGCCACTACATTCTGTTGGGTTTCATTCCAAATATCTTTAGAAAATTTTATTTTGTAGCAATCTTTCCTAGGAAATCTACCTGCCCGATTTTAATGTTTTCAATCATAAATATTCCAAGTGGAGGCACTTTTTACTATAGAAATAAAAAATCAAAACAATAATTCAATAATAATTGCTTCCCCGATACGAAATCTCCCTAAAATCATTATACCCTTACAAACACATGAAATAGGGAAATATTTTATGTGAAAAAACTATGCCAAAAAAGTGCGTGGCGCACATTTACGAGGCGCCAAAAACAACAAAGCCCAAAAACAAAGACAGAGACAAACATCTCTCTTTCCATCGACTTCTCCCACTTCTGCATATTTTTGGCCCCAAAACTCTGTTTTCTGTGCTTCCGTTTTGGCATTAATTTGTGTAATTTTGTTGACATTTCTGTCATTTCCGCTAAAGTGACTTTGGCTCCAGTTTCAGTTTCAGTTCCAGTTCCAGCCACAACTTTGGCTGCGCTGCTGCGTCTTGGCTGGCGTCTCTTCTGTGTATATATTTGCACTTAAAGTTTGCCGCTAACTTGTTTGCCAGTTTGGCTGTTAGTTTTTGTTGGTAGTGCGAGTGCCACTGTCGCTGCCTGATTAATTTTCTTTATCGGCTGTGCTTTGGCTGCTCCGCTTATAATGGAGCGCGTGTCCAAAAGACCACAAAACAGCAGAACAAAATAAACTAAGACTAAAACCATAGTCAAAGTCAACCATTTGGCAATTTATTTGATTTTGTTGCTGCTGCTGCTGCTGCCGCCGCCTTTTGTTGCAAGAATTTTATGGGATTGAGATTGGGTACATGTGTGCGGCGTTTACGGATGGAGCCGAGGTTAGGGGATGTCCAAGTGTTAAATAATGAATGTTAAATAAGATCTTAATGCTGAGAATGTTCGGGGTTTCGGCATAAATGTGGAGGTTTTATGGGATTAGATTGGAGTTAGATTGTTGGGAAAAATTCCTGAATGTTTTTTTAAATGTAACATTCTAAACTGAGTTCTTTGGGCCCTAAAACTTAAAGCTTAAAAAAAGATTATAGTTATATTTAATCTACTAAATGGCATTATATCAAAGAAAAGCCTTTAAAACTATCGTATGACAAGGAAATACCTTATCTAAGGGTCGTATTCAAGGGATTAGCTCATCTGAGGGTCGTAAAAAATGTATTACCCCCATAGAACACTTTTAAAACAATTTAAACTTATAGAAAAACGCCTCTGAGGAATTAATCTGCAGCTAGTTTTCCTGCGAGTATTCCACCCTCTGCACAGGAACGATAATTATTACTTAAGAGCTTCATCTAAAATGCAGAAGCCCTCAACTAACTTTATTATGATGAATGGCCACTAAAAACGGGGCAAAAGTTATGAAAAGGGGGTTTGGGGTTGCTCTGGCTGTTGCTGTTGCTGTTGCTGTGGGCGTTTCAATCCTGCAGATATTCCAAGTATTCTACTACGGGGTAAAAGTCCCGTCCCTTTTCTCTGTGGAACCTCCTGCCCTTCGCTGTGGAACTGCAACTGCAAACTGCCACTGCAAATAATTGCCAAGGAACGAGCGACGAGTCGAGTGCAAACAGTGTGCATAAATAAATAAATAAAAACCCACGCTACGAAAACAGCAAAGTTCTGCTGGTTCTGGCTCTGGCTCTGGCTGTTGGGGTTCTCTATTTTCTATTTATTCTCGTACTTTTATCATTGGGGACGGGGGCAGGAGCTAGGCAGGGCATTTGGGTGTTTGGGTTTTTTGTCAGACTTTCCACACGAACAAACTCATCAGCAAAAATGCTTTCCGGCAGCTTTTCTACCCCCTCCCACCCACAGGGGGCAAGTGCAGCCAGTGCCCCCCCCGCACTCGAGTGAGAGCCCCACAACAAGTGGATGGAAACCGAAATGCGGAAGCGCTTTAATTTAGAAAATATTCTCGTACTGTTCTCGTTGGTTCTGCTTTTTTTTTTTAGTTGCGTTTTTTTTTTTTGTATTTAGTTGTATTTTTGTTTTAGTTTTGTTGGTTAAACCAAATAGAAAACGACATGCCCGCCGTTCCCACGACAAACAATTGAAATTGACAATTGACAATGCAACAGGAAAGGCCGGGTGCACTCTGCGAGAGTCGAAACTGTTGATACCCTAAAGGTTTTATAGTTTATATGGCAGCTACACAAAAAGGGGATATAGTCATCCAAATTTGTGCAAAATGTAGAGGATTTTTCTAGAAAGAAAAACATGAAATTACAGCTTCCAGTTTCCATAAGCGAAAGGATATCGATCCTTCTTTTTATCAGTTTCCAAACAGCTCTTGAAAAGCCTAATACCCTCTATAATACCCTTTTTCTCTCAAAACTGGAACGCAATTGCAACTTGCAACAGTTGCAACAGCGCCGCAGAGAGCAGAGGAAACAGCAGCAAATGGAAACACAGTCGCTGGCATTGTGATAGCCCGCGGATCCAGTGTGAAGGCTGTGCTCTTTACCTCTTTCATCTGCACTCCTCTGCTTTGCTCTCCAGAAGAAAAAAAAAAAACCCGACTTAGCCAACAGACTGCATTTTGGGGCTACCACAGTTGGCTGGGGGGTTTGGGATTTAGCCCCGACGAATCATTCGCCATGCTATGCATTTTAAAAAAATGTTCAATGGGCAAGGCGAGACAACAAATCAACGACAAAAATGATTTAAGAATGTCGCTGTATTTCATCGGTTCACGTTATGCATACGAAAACACAGTAGATGGAGGAAGGTGGCTGTTGGATGGGCAACCGAAACCTTGGCCCTGACTTTTGGATACAGCAATACACAAAAAGAGGCTTTGTTTTCGATTTTTGGGCCTTTTTTTTGGTGTATTATGGGAATTACAGAAGCGGATGGTTTTATTAGGGGAATTTTTGAATGGAATTAAAAATTTCAGAATTGGTAGATCAATGAGTGTGCAGACTATGGCTATGAAAGAGTTCAAAGTTAGAGGAATTATACATATAAGTCCCTTCTGCAATAAATGTAATCTTAGGACTTTAAAACAACTCCAATACAAGACTATTTTATTTTAAAACAGTTGTGTTTTGCGTTCTATATTGGTTGTATAATGATCGTAAGCAGAAAATGTGGCTAAGAGTAAATGGAAAGGTGTTTTAAAAGAATTAAAACAGTACAGAGGCTGTAAAAAATTAAATTAAATACAACAACTACAAATTGATGGAGCCTACAAAGCTACAGAACCTGCAAATACTATGTATAACATTTTTTTTTCAATCTTTTCACATGTTTCAAAGTTATAGCCCGAAAGTTTGGGAATAATTTAAATGCCTGGCAGTCTGCTGTAACATTATATCTCAACAGATTTAAAATTTTACACAATTTACAGATTTACCACATTTTTCAAAGTTTTTTTTTTTAGCAATTTTTCATGCTGGTTGGCCATAAAATTTAAGTAAATTTTGTTCCCAACTATGGGTAATTTTATTAAAAATCCTAAAAATAGAGGCATCACGCAAAAAAACGAGTCTGGTCATCCAGCAAACGAGTAAAGGGGATTTACATACAAACTCGCATACATACCAACATACATACCATACATACAACCTAAATTCCCTCAAAAAATGAACCTCATTCAATTGGGGCCTCATTAGTCGGGGGCGTTCGTGACTGAAAGACAGCAAGTCCGTCCCCCCCACAATCCGAAACGAAAAACACAACACGCACCCAAAAAAAATAAAGTCTTTGCAAAAAAAAATATAAAGATCTTTGCACAACTTTTTGAAGCTTTTTTTCTACTAAAAAAAACCGAAATTTCGTTTTAAAACTCCCATCGTGCTACAGAGGGACAGAGGGAGGGAGAAACATTTTGGTTGGTCTATTTTTTTAAATGATTTTTCTACGCCATTCGAATGGGAAATGAGCTCAAGACAAAATGCGATGCGACCTGCATTTTTCTTCCCCCACGCGAGAAGGCCATCCATTCCGAATCGTTTCATGGAATATAGTAATTTTTGCGGCGAGGGGCCTTTAACCCTTAGCATGGGGCATGAAACGAAAATTAATAACAATTCATTTGGTCAAATTAACCGCAAAAGTTTCCCATTTGCTGTCATTCGAGACTGTCAATTCCATCCACACTCTTAGCATTTTTATTATTTTTATTGTAATCAAAGTCCAATTGCGTTTAAATTCCAGGCAAACTGACAAACTAAGTAGAGCCTCTAGCCTCCCCTCCCCTCACCGGCCCTCTACAAAAAACGAGTTTTAGTTTGGAGACGCTCTGAAAGCAAGGCAGCGTGAAAAATGATTGAATTACAGTAGCCACAGGCCACAGGGGCCTCGGGCCAAGAATCGAGAGTAGAGAGAAATACTAGACTGTATACAGAGAGAAAGAGAGAGGCAGAGAGAGGGTATGGTCTAAGGCCGGACCCAGGCCAAAGACATCGCCAAGACATTGCCAATGCGGAGCTTAAGATCCACAACAGGTTTTCTTTGCCATGTTTTGTTCTCTTTTCACTTTATATCTATTTTAGTTTTTAATTTTGAGTGCGAGACGCGTAAGATGGAAGCTACAAGAAGCTATGGTAGGGTTCGGTCTTGCAGTTCGGTGCTATAGCCTACACAAATTAAGGGATTAAAGATAAGCAAGAATCAAATAAAAAACGAAATCTGATCTCTATTTTTCTTCGATTTTGATGACGGTTTTCCATATTTTAGTTGAAAGACTTGTTGCTAATTTATTGGGAGATTTTATCCTATTTTTCTTATATTTATGAATCATTTATTTTAGATGGAACAAAATAACTTTGTTCATTGGTATGTAACTTCATAAAAGCTGTTGTCATCCCTAATTAAGGACTTCTTCGTAGAGAAAAACAACTGCAAAATTATTTCTGTATATTAATTCATCATAAAATATGGTTACAGCCTCTGCAATATATATTCCAATCACGAAACCCAATGACGTTTCATGTAAAACAATAAGCCAACAATCCGAGTGTAATCCACCAACGCAAACCGTGACGCAACAACCAACAGTCGCTTTAAGGTACAGAAGATCTCTCCTCATTGGGGGTATTTCCCCCTTGATTCTCGTGTTCTCGTAATATAATTCTCCCATCGTAAAGTAATATCCAATTAAATCATGCAGCCAGCCCTATCATCAACATCTCTGTACTTGAAATATACCCGCAATCAGAAATCAGAGCTTAAGAAAGAACTCGCCCCGCAGCAGCAGCAACAGCAGCAGCTGCTGGTAAAAAATAAAAAAAAGATAAAAATGAAAACCCGACTTTTTCTGAACTTAATTAAAAGGCAGCAGCTCCTCCAGCGAAATCCCCTTCAGGGGCAGCAGTACTTGTAGAGGAGGGGGAGACAAAATCACCGACGGAGGAGCATAGGCGACGACACAAATAGCAATCGATGGGGCCAGGGAGGAGGTTGTTATTAAGGGGGAAAACGGATCTAAAGGGGTAGCACCAGCAGCAGCAGCAGCAGCATGAGGTGGGGGGAGTGACGATGTAAAAGCAAAACACAGCATCAAACGTCCTTGAGTCTACAGTCAAACATTCCAATACATCTATGGGCATGTATGTATACGTGTGTGCGTGTGTGTGTGAGTGTTTGTGTGTGTACGCACACACAAAACGACAAAATTCCGTCTGCTTTTGCTGCCGCTGCACTTGTCACAGCCACGCCCCAAATCACTGTGCACTCGTGCCGCCCCTCTTCCCAGTCCACTGAATCTCTCTTTGTGTCTCTCCTTTCCCCCGCACTCTCTTCGTCAACCGCTTCCCGCCTCAATCACTGCCCCGCCTCTCTCTTTGTCTACGTTTCACCCATCAGACACTTGAAATGCACTTAAAAGGCAAAAGCAAAAGCAGAAGCAATGCAAAAAAAAAAACAACAAAAACAACAACAACAAAAAAACCAAAAAGGAAGATGAAAATTTGCGGTACCGAAGCTGAGGATACCCTTTAGGAGTGCAGTTTAATAGGCGTAAAATACTGTTAAGATTTATAAAAGAAATAAAAAACGGATTTCCAAACTAATTAATGAAGAAAAAATAAGTTTATTCCTACAAATTAGCTTCTTACTGCTTTGCGTGACAAAGTTCAGCTAAAACTTAGACTCCTTAGGCAGTATAGGGTATAAAAAGCGTAAATGAAAACTTGAAACAAGCCTTGTGCCCCTCCCGTACACACACAATAATATCAAATGACAGCAGGCAGCAGCCACAAGAGCCACCAAAACCGCAAGAGACACCTGTGTGTCGTGTCCACTACCTTTAACTTAAAACTCCTCCTTAACTCTGGAAAGCCTTTGACTTTACCTTAACTTATGAAGAGACCTCCTGCAACAGGTAATCAGTTCTTCAGGTAATTTTCGACACTGATTCACATTTTTGGTTGGTCTTTGTGTGCTTTAATGAGCGGGGTTCACTGATTTTTTAAGTGCTCCACACCACCACCTTATGGCAGCAGTTGTCAAGTGAGTTTTCGCTCAAAATATCGAATCTTATTTTATAGAGAACCTTCATTATAGAGCATGGCATTCCATTCCCCGTGGTTTGTGTAAATTTACACATTGTTAACTAAATACAAACAAATATTTATGTTTTGGTGTGTACAAACAGGAAACATTTGCGCAAAATCTAAAAATTAACATACGAATATTTTACGATTGCATGAAGAATGAATGAATGAATGAATGAATGAAGAAAAAGAATTGGGCAATTGAAACGGAATAACCTCCAAAACAGAGGATGGGGCATGGGCGCACAAAAGAACCGCTAAACAGTTGCCACAACAAACGCGAATGACAGCAAAACAGAGAGGCGGAAAAACAGAAGGAGCACCCAAAGAGGGAGAGTGAGAGAGAGGCAGGGAAAACAGAAACGGAACTTGTTTTCCCCCAAACCCAAAGAGAGAGAGAGAGAACCCGAACCGAACCACGGAGAAGATCTCTCGGGGGTCCGTCCAAAAGAGAATTTCTCACACTTAAAACGGCAAAAATGTCGTAAGTGGAAAAGTGTACAATGGCAAAGAGGCAACATGCGAGAGGTGGAAAAGTGTACATGAAAAGGGGAGGGGGAGGGGGTACACCCCAAAGCAGAGGTCCCATGGTGAGAAAAGTCTAGTGGCATTGTCTGTGTGCGGCTGTTTCGTTGAATATTTAGTTGTCCCATTAACGGCTGCGACAGAATCGACCTAGTGACGTCTTTGGCATGACAAAGGCAATGAAACCCAAGTAACAGTTGGCAGGCACAACACCAGAATAGCCCCATGAACTCTAGCCAGAAAATGTACTCGAACAGTCACAAGGGGAGTTAAGGGGCTGTTAAGGAGGGGGAAACCACAGAGCAATTTTTATAAGACAATGCAATGGGGTTCCCCCCAAAAGAAGCACATTATCAGGAGTGGATCTATCAGAACCAGACAATGTACTTGAAAAGGTGCTTAACAGCGATCTTCAATGGGGTATTCCCCGGAGCTACTAGGAGGCCAGTTAAGAGGGGGAACGCAGAGCAATTCTTGCTAAAATTCTAACGAAACTCACCTTTAGTCCCAAAAGTAAAATTGATTAAAACTAAGTTAACCAACAATTAGAAAACATTTACCCAGAACTGTGCACAAAAAATTGATTAAATTTTGCCATTAATGTACTGTGCTTAAAAAATTCCACTAATAATGCTCGCATTTACAATCCTTATCTAAACCTATCACAATTCAAACTTATCGATATCTTTTTGCACTTAAGTTCACAGTTTAGTCAGAGGCCTCAGATGGAGGGAGGATTTCTCTTCCAAGAAAGTTGCTTTACTTTATGTGAATGGTTGTACCCAAGAATAAGATAATGAAAATTGCTATTAATAAAGGAACAGCGCCTGCCAAGAACAAGAGAAATCAAACAATGGCAATAAAATAAACGAAAAACCAAAAGAAATTGTTTGTATGACAGGTTTCCTCCCCTCCTGATAAAGACATATAGAAAAAAAAAAAAAGATAAGGAATGTACGTAGGCTACACCCCCACACCTCAGCCCTGGCTCTCTCTCTCTCTCTCTGTGGCTGATAGATAAGGCGGTTAAATTGTTTAATTGTAAAACATATAAAAAACATTTTCAAAAAAAAAGAAGAGTCAGTAGAAAGGTAAAGAAAAGGCCTGCCTAATCTTTAAAGAGATAACAGCAAGAGCCTACTCCTCCTACTTCTACTCAGCCGAAAAAAACACACTTCAAAATTAATCCAACGAAAACCAAACCAAACACAACAACAACAGCTCGGAACGACCTTGGCTAATAAAAAAAATGCACAATCTGATTTTAAATTTGTTTAAAATAACCAACGAAAAAAAGCGTCTGGCAATGCAAATTTACATTTGGCCGTTGCGCGCTCATTAAGAAAAATTTCAAAGATATCCAAAAAAAAACGCCAACAAAGTTTTTATGTTAAATAAACTTTAACTTTAACCTGAACGTTAAATAGAGCATAGACTCCAAACGGAGGGCTTAAAAAGCGGATAAACTAGTAGATCCCTGAGATATATGTATTTAAATATATTGTAGATATAGTTATACGATTTTAGCCACAATTTGCCCAAATTATTGGGAAATATATAAAATAAAATCATAAAATTTTGATTGGAATATCTGGGCTGGCAAACAAACTCGTTATAATCCTAATACCCTTCAATAAAGGGGTAGTACATTCCATATAACAGAAAACTAAAACTTGTTTTTTTTGGGGGCGAGTGCAAAAGCACCCAAAAACCCAAGAGACAATCAAACGGAATTCGAATTTCAAATCACATGCAAATTAGTTCAAGAGAAAAAAACGAAACAGAAACAAGAAACAGAGCGTAAAACGGAGTCCGCAATAGAGGAAGGGAACCCCAAAGAGCATGGCGGATAATCAATAATTAGTTAATCAAACCAACAACAAAAAACTAAAAACTGATGAATAGATCTCTCAGAGTCAAAAGTTTTAAAATTGTATAGAATCAGAAATCATACAAAATGAAAGTAAATTTGAGCTTTTTATTTGTATTAATAAAAATCAGAAATCAAATGAAATGAAAGTAAAATTGTGGTGGCCTATGGATGCAGTATAATCTTTAGCGAAACAAACTCTGTTCCATGTAGAAAATAAAATGTTTTATATGGTTTATAATTTGTGTGTTTCAGAGCTGTTCTTGGTATTTAGCAACCAGAAATGATATTAATAATATTAAAAACACTTTTAAGACTCCAAGAATGTCTTCTTGGCAACAGTTTCAATTATAAAGAGTTTATCTGCCTATAATTTCATAATTACACAATCACAAAATATATTTCCGCTCTATTTCTTACAAGAAAGATTAAAGCATTCATAGTAAAGCATTACATGAGTCAGAACATGCATTTATTTATAAGATATAAATAAAGTATTAATGGAAAGTGAACTGAGGGAAAGGGCACAAAGTTCTCAATGAATCAGAACGGAAGTACATTAAAAGAACTTAATGGTAAATTAATTACAAGTAAAACACTTATTTAAGGAACTTAAAGAAGTTATTTAAAGAACTTTAATCCGAAGTCCAAGAGGAAGGCACAGCATCAGATATACATTCGTAATATATATTTTTAAGATTTTAATCAATTTGTTTGATGTGTTTTTTGCTATATTAGAGAGGTTTTGTAAAGGCAACTACTATTCCGTTTTTCAGTTTTTAATCTATAGAACTAGCAAAGTTTCAAAGTTTATAAACCTTCAGTAAAGAAAAATAAAACATAGAAAGCAAAGAAATAACCATTTTTTCCCCTTTCTTTCTACGGAAAAAGTTCTTTAGACATCATCAAACCCCCCACAAAAACCGCATGATGAAATAACTGCCAACTAAAATAAAAATGATATAATAGTGGTGTTCCCCTCCTCACTTCTGGACCGGAACCAGAGGCCCTAGCACGCGTCCCCCTTCCTCCGCCTCCTCCCTCTCAACCACTGACCACCCGCGCATATCTGCCTGCCTCCTCACACCCCACAAGCGAAGCGTAACGCCGCCGCCGACAAGCGGAAGAAGTAGTCGAAGAGCCAGCCTCCTCCCACTCGCCGAAAGTATTTTTCCCTCTTCCTCCCACTGCACTCCCACTCTCTGTAGGTATTTCTCTCTCCCTTTTACTCTCAGTGGGTATTACTCTCTCCCTCCCACTCTTTGAAAGTACATTTTTATCAACCGCAAAAGTCTAAAAATATACTGAAATCAACACAAAAATGCAATGAAATACGAGAAGAAAAAAAAAAACACGAATGTTAAGCAAATTTTAAAGAGAACGAGGTTAGTGATACCCTGTAAGAGTGATCTTGTTTATGGGCAGATATAAGGAAGAAAGCTAACATTGGAGATCAGAGATAGTGGATACCCACCCTGGAAGTGAATGGTGAATACCCTTTTCGTTCGAGAAATTCTTCCTTTTCTCCGTTTGCTAGTCTTTGCTTAAACCCAAAAAAAAAACGTCTCTCTCTTTTAGGGCACACAAAATACCAAAACCGAATGAAAGGCGGCCAGGAAGTGTGCAAATATGCAAATTAGATGCTGAGTGTAGGACTTCGAGGAGTGGCGTGGCTTCTCGTCTTTCTGTCTGTCTTGTAGTGCTGTGTAAACGGTCTTAAAGTTCAGCGCCCCCTTTTTTTTTTAATGAAATGATGTAAACTTTTAAAAGGTAGAGAAAATGGGGAGAATGTTCAACGAAACGTAACAGAAAATTGAGAAGGAGAAGGCCGGGGGATGAGGAGGAGGAGGAGAAGGAGGAGGAGGAATGTTGACCCACAAAACAAAAATAATTGATTTTACTGCGGATACCACAGAACAGACCCCCACGGGATGGCCACTGCCTGCTACATATGTATCTCCCACTTCATTCAATTTTCTTGTTCGAAATTCTCTTGTATTTTCAGTTTTTTTTTTTTTTATGTAATTATATGTCAACCCCCGAAAGTTGTTTCACCTGTCCGTGTGGCACGCGTCAATTCCAGGAACCAAACGAGGCGTGTCGCCCACAGGTGAATCGAGAGAAATTGGTGGAGTGTAAGTGGAATGGTGTGACGCTCTACCCCCCCGCGAAGAAAAACTCATTTGACGCGTGGCCGGCACACGATGGAAAAACTCAACTAATTTGTTGTTTAAATATCACAAAGTTGTTGTAGAAAATCAATAAGTTGTTGGTTCCTTTAGTTGGTTGTTTGCAGTTGTTTGGGGTGGTTTTAGGTGGTTCGGTGTGGTTTTTCTGTTGGTTAATAGGAGCTTTGAATGGTGCGTAGTGTAGTGCCTTTGGGTGGGTTTCCTTGATGGTCAGGAAATGCCAAGTGACTTGTTTTTGCCTTTCAGGCACAGAGGCGGCACAGAGGCAGAGAGAGCAGAAAGAAGGAAAAATGTAACATTTATACGGAAGTCGGAAACACTTTTTCCACATGCCACAGGCAAAAAGATGATCTGTGTGTGTGTGTGTGGTTTCGGGGCGTACATAATGATGATGATGATAGCGCAACGATTAATGTAGGTCTTGGGTGATAATGAAAGAGTGCCCTACTACATACTATGTGGAGAAGGTGCAGGTGTAGGGAAAGACCTACAAAGGAATGAATGCGGGAAAAAATATAAAGACAAGAAGCAGAAACAAAAAGAGATGATAAAGAGGCACTTGCATAAGGACTAGAGATTGGTTTAGCAAGAGATTGGGATTAAGCCTGTTTATAAAGCAAGAATAAACCTTGTTTTAGTATCATTTTATTAAGGAAATCTTTAGAAATAAAACTTGATATAGAAATCCCTGGGAATAAAATATTTTTTTGCATTCTATTTTTGATAGTTCTTTGTTTAAATTCACATTCAATAATTATACAATAAAATATAGTTTTAAAGCTTTCGCAATGGGTAAAAGAAACCTCTAAAAATAAATCAAATTATTTGAATAAAATTTCTATGGAAACATTTTATTAATTTAAATATATTTCCCCTGATCCAAATTTCTTTGAATTAAAACATTTCACCTGAAATACATTTCTCTTTATATGAATTGCCTTAAATTTGCATATAAAATATATATGTATGTATGTATATTTCATCCAAACAATCGACAGAAAAGAAAGCCACTTGTGCAATTATCATAACAATCCACGCCCACGCTTTACCCCAAGACCGTGCCGTACTTTATATTGGTTATATTTTAATATATATATTTTTTTTGGTTTCCATCACAAATCAACGAAATACAGAAAATTTCACAAAAGAAAAAAAAGATTTTCTGCAAAAAAAAAATAAATAAATAAAGATGGAAAAGAAAGCAAATATCCAACAAGTATCTGTATCTGTATTTTTTCTTTATAGCAGAGACATGTTCCAGCTGTTCTTTTGTGTATTTCCTGTGTCTGTTTCTCCCTCAATTCTCTTCTCTCAGTCTTTTGTATCTCGTTTGGGGTTTTGGCAAGTTTCTTTCAGCGAAGGCGCTTTGAACTTGAATTGCACACAGCTACAGCTACAGATACAACTACACAACGCAGTGAAAGATACTCAGATACATTGGATACATTGCGAGCTCATAAAAAGAGAATTGTTTGGGGGTTTGCTTTCCATCTTCTAACGCGACATTCAAATCGCCAAATGCTGTCCAACTGGTTCGGTGAGATCTACCTCCTCTCTCTCTCTCTCTCTTTTCTCTTTTCTCTGTTCTAAGTCTCTTTCTCTCTGTTTGCTCTCTGTATTTCCTATAGATCTTTCTTCTATGATTCCTTCTCTGCCTAACTAGCCCTGGGAATTGGGTTGGCTGGGCTCCCGAGTGCTTTGAACCCACTCGCTCATTAGTCGAAAAGGAATTAATACTCGTACTGCAGCCTTTGTTCAATCAAAAGTATCTGTATCTGTGTAACGGCAATTCTCTTTTGTCATTTGAGCGCAAAATAATTAAGCAATTTAATTGCAACAATTGAATGCACATCGTGTCCAAGGCTGTGGGGGTCCACAAATTAATCTTTTCCGGCAAAAAGCAAGAAAATTCGTTTGAAACAGGTTAACTAAAAAATAGCATGGAAAGGCCCTAAGTCAAAGATATTATTAAAATTACTGCAAATACAATTTATGCACACTCTACTATTTTTTGGACAAAGTTTCTATCATCTCTTTTATCTTTTATCATATTTTTTTAAGCCAATTCCATCTCCAAAATCATTTGACACTCTACTCCCTCTCCTATTTCCAATCTAAACCACATAACTTATCTAAATTCCAACTTAAATTTCCATTTAATATAATATACAAATACTTAAAACACAAAACTCTCTTTATATACAGCCGGTATAATGGGGGCCATGCTTCTGGGTGCTTATTTTGGTTAGTGCGCCGGGGTGGGGAGGGGGGGTGTGGCGGGGTTTGGCCTGTTGTTTGTTTTTTTTGTTACCTATGGTTTGTTTGGGGGGGGGGGGGGCGGCGTTTCGGGAGGCGCGTTCGGGAGGTCGGGGGGGGGGGGGGCCCTTGGGCCGGCGGGCCGCCGGGGGGCCGGGGGGGCGGGCCGCAGCCCCCGGGGGGGGCCGCGGAATGTCAGCCGGGGCGGGGGCCGGCGGCGGGCCCGCCTGGTCCGCGGCGGGGGGGTGCCGTTGGGGCCGTTTGTTTTATGGGGGCGGGTTTGCGGGCGGGGGGGGGGGGCCCGGGTTTCGTGCGGGGGGGGGGGGCGGGGCGGGGGTGGGGGGCCCGTATGTAGTATATGTTCGTTGGCACCCAGCCCACATATGCATTGTGGAAAAAATATGAATCTAATTGAATGCATCCTCATTAGAACCCCGCACCATCATTACGAATACCGAGCATCCCAATCCTCCACATTCCTCTCCTCCACCAGCACACGGAAAGTTCCAATCCCGAGCGAGCAATTTCAGGGTTGCCATCCCTCTGATTGGCGCTGATTTGATTTGATTTGATTATGGCAAACATTTTTCGCACTTGGCAACCGTTTTGGGTGCACGAAAATTGAAATGCTCGTTTGCCTCGTACTTTCATGGAATTGCTCATTACGGGCTTAGAGGCTCAGACAGGGCCCCAAGGCAAAAGGGGCCGCCCATCAAAGGAAGGGCTGTAGAGCAGGCCAAAAAAAACCCAACGATGGAAGGGCTTTAGAGCAGGCCAAAAAAAAACCAGCTGAGGCTTACACTTCCCTCTCTTCCCACTGCTGTTGCTGCGCTATTTTTAGCCAACGCGTCCGATGAACATATTTTACAGGGTTAAGTCCCAGGATTGAGTGCCGCCTCATCGCATATGTGACGCGTGGATATGCTCTGCAGATTTGCCAAGCATAACAAATTAGCCTCCGCATCTCGGAAGAAGCTCCCATGGGATGGGGTTTTGAATATAAATTTCCATGTTAAAAGAGATACACGAAGGTGGGGGAGACCACAAAAAGATGAGTTAATCCGTATTTTATGATAAAACTGATTACAAAATATGGCTGTGTTGAGTAAAATAGCTTAGAAATATTATTTTAAGCATTACAAAAACCTTTCAGAACCTTTCCAGCAATCGTATATGTATTAATCTCCCTCAGCACTTCCTCTCTCATTTGACAAGACCCATTATTACCCTTTCCCCTTCACATGGTATAATTACAATTACGGTTATTTGTGCAAAAACTTACCTTGTATGCGAAAGAGACGAAACACGAACAATTCCCGTTTTGTGGGCGGAAACGTTGTCGCTACGAGCAGCTGATTGAATGGCGAGGGCGAAACGTAGACAAACAGAAATCAAATATTAAAACACACTACTCTTTTTGTATTTTGCACAAACAAAAACAGCAGCAACAACAACAACAACAGCAGGAAGAAGGGGACGCAAATTAAAAATGCAATGCAATAGAAACAGCAACAAGAAACGAAAAGTAATCTGCAGACGCCGCAGCGTTGATGCCCTACCAGAACTATTGTTCTTGAGGTCGTGACCACTAGAGGAATTAATTTGCATAGAATAAGAGAGGCAGACGGACAGGACCATATGGTTGGTTCATTATGAACAGAACAGGAATATATATTCGCTATGGACCATTTTTCATTCATATTAGCAAACTGCTAATCAAAATAATTGTGCTCTTTCTGCAAGCGTAGGTCAATTCCACTTCTCAATGAGCATAAAAATCAAACAAGGTGGCAGCGCTACTGCTGCTGCTGCTGCTTCTGCTCTCTCTTTCTCGTTCTCTCTTCCCCCGTTTGGGCGTCGTATGTACGTTTTGTTGTTGTTTTTGCATAGTATTTTAGACACTTTTTGTCGTATTCAAACAAAAGTTAGATTTTAATTGATAAAAATTTAAACAGTTGCCAAAATAAAAGATTACAGCCACAGCCACACGCTTCTCTTGTTTTCGTTATTGTTGTTTTTGTTGCTGGTTTTTCCACTTCCACTTTACGTTTAGTGCGGAGAGAGAGCGAGGCAGGGGCAGAATGAATGAAAGAGTGTGAGTGAGAGAGTGGCAGATGAACCCTTCTTCACCCTCCCCCTCATGCAACGAAAACGCAATTTGGTTTTTCCTGCTTCGCACTTGCTAACATTTTCTGGCTACACTTTTTTGCATAGTATAGAATTCTAGGCTTGTTTCGATGTCAGCACTTTAATTAACATTTTTCTGGTGAAAAGGCTCGGCACAAACACCAACGCACGGGGGACACAACACACTGTGCTGCGACGCTGCATTCAGCTGCTTCTTACCAAAAAGGCCACAAAAACCCCGGATTACTTATGTTTTAGTCACTGTATTAAGTATTTTATTAGTTTTAGCAGACGATTTCACTCGACTTTTGCTATTTAATTGACCACAGAAACGAATTGTAGGCGCCACCCACGACCGACGACCGACGACCACGACGAAATGTTTTATTTCTTTTTTTTTTGGTATTTAATCGCTGCCGCGAAATTGGATGGTCGCACGACGATGAGTCCGCTTTGACCAGATACTTCAGTATATTTTCTTGTTTTGTTTTCAAGTTTGTATTTCCATAGCCAGGGCAGAAAACCAGGGCGGCGATAAAACGAGACTTAACCCCCTTAACACCTCTTTATTTAAAAAGTCGAGCACCCTTTATTATACCGCGGAAAATAATACTTTTTGTTTAGGATCCTTGTAGCTCCATCCTCCTCTTTACTTAAAAAACAAAAATGATCAAGGACATCTTTCACCTGTAATGCGTAAAATATGTTAAAGTTATATAAATTTCGTGGAAATATTAAATACCCCTCTGGTCGACAATGGGTTAACGTTCAATTTTATTGATTGAAATCGTATTCCATAATTTTGATATTCGGTTTAATATTACTAGTTAGTTAGCCAACTCAGCCCTAAGCAAATAATTTTATCCGATAGATACATCCAGTTTCTACAAGATAAGCTAGTTTATAAAACTCCTGTTTATTGCATTTTTTACATAATAAGGTTCAAACAAAAACGGCAAAAGCATAAAACGAAAATGTTGACTAAATGTGACGTCAGTGTTGCTGGTCAACATAGTTACTTCTATGCGTATGGGCTTTTGTATACCTTATCTAACCTTACCTCCATTGAAACATTAATTATGATTTTATCCTAGATTGACATGTTTTTTACATATTAATGCACATGTTTGTGTTTTATATATACATTTATCCCGGTTCTAATACCTATTACCCGTAATACCCTATTTCGTTAATATCTTGAAAACAGAGAATGAGTAGTTTCTGCATTAATTGGAGCCTGAAATTACAAACAATATCTCAAGTCCATAATATCCATTTTCCCAAGGTATTCAGACTTGTTGCTTATATCGTGCCAAAGTTGCAGAACAATGCTGCTAATTCATTTCCCCATGTTGCTGAAATTTTTCCCATACAAATCATCTACTACTACTGTATACTATACTATACTATATATATATATATAATCTTCACCGGATAATTGAAAATTTGAAATTCCGAAATTTGAAAATGAAACCTTTAGCCAAACTCAAATATATGGTCCCTTTTTATATATTTCTAGTATCTTCCGTTTGACCCTCAAAAATATACCCAAATATACCGTAACTATATCGTAATCAATTTTGATATTCGATTTATAATTACTAGCTAGTTAGGCCTACAACAGCTAAAAAAAAAATTATATCCAATAGACGAATCAATTTTCTACAGTCTGGACAATTTTTAGTACTCCCTTTGGATTACTTATTAAATAAGGTTTAAGAAAAGAAGGTCAACAAAAATGTTCCATTTTTACATGGAAACTACACGATAACTACACAGTAGCTACACGTTCGCTACATTGCAACGACTTATTTGTGGAGTATGGCACTTTGTATACCCTGTTAAACTGCTTAGAAACCTCCTTATTTTTGACCAAGATTAGATTCCTCTATATATATCTCGATCCTGTTTGTTATCTGCAGAAATGCCATAAACTGCAAAATAAAATGAAATGGATTTAAAATTTAGTGACAATTTCTGCTCACAATACAAAAACAGTTCATAAAATCGATCATTGCATGGATGACAAACATTTCATCATCTCTCTGTTTTGTTTCTTCCTGAAAATCACGGCGGTAGTGCAATAGCCCTCGTTGATCGAGTTGTTCTTTCCCTTCTCAGTGACACGTATATTGGGCTCGGTGAAGATAAACTAGCTGGATCATAGCCGAATGCCTTTTAAACCTAATTTAATATGCTTATAATAATAATAATATACTTATGGATTATGTAATCAATAAATAATTAAAATAATTCGTCTGATTTTATTTCTTAATTGCGTGCAATTTTAATTTATTATCAGTTCACAACGGAAGGAACGGAAGTATAAATACCGCTACGAAACTCTGCGAATGCCAGTTCTTTTTTGGATTCTATTCAGAGTAGCAACATCAATGCGGTGTTCCATTGTTTTCATATTTTTGGCGATAACCTTTGGGCGATCTCTGTCCCAGCATTGTGAGGTGAGTGAAATATTCCGTTTATTGATTGCAAAAATTCTAAGAACATTGCCTGGCTTTCTTATAGATGGATGAATCTCAACACGAGTGCGGAGGCTACTGTTACGGAGCTGTGAAACCGGTCCTGGAGTACCTCGCCATCCTGCAAAAGCGAGTGGAGTCCTGTGAGGCCAAGCAACCGGCTGACATACTCTCGAAGTTAGCCCTAATGGACGAAAAGTTGGAGAGTTTGGCAATCCAGCAGGATTTAGAAAAAAGATCAACGGCAAAATCTCAGGAATTAGAGCTACAAGTGGCAGCCGTGCGGCAAGAAATGGTCGAACAGATAGAGACTCTGCAGGAGCTGGAAAAGAGCTCACAGGAAAAATTTAATAAATTGGACGAAAAATGTCAGAAATTAGAGCTGCAACAGGCATCCGATCGTAAAGAAATAGAAACAGAACTTAAAAATATCGATCTCTTCAAAAAAATAGGTACGAAATACTATTATATAGAAGATAAAATGGATGAAAGAACGAACTGGCAGGGTGCCCTCGATAACTGCCATGAAATGGGGGCCCATTTGGTGAGTCTGCAAAGCGAGGATGAGTTGAAGGCACTCCGTAGGTTTCTGGATTCGGACCACATCTATTGGATAGATCTGAACGATATAGAAACAGAAGGCGAGTATATTTCGGCCACTACTGGTATCCAGGGAACCTTCTTCCACTGGCACGAAAACGAACCCAATAACTTTGGGAACGGTGAGCGTTGCGTCGAGCTAAATACATACCTAAATGGCAAGGAAGGTTGGATGAACGACGTACCATGCAGTCAGTCTCATGACTTTATCTGTGAGATGGCTTTTTGATTGTGGATTTCGATCATATTATAAGTAGTGTGAAACGCACAACTCAATAAAAAGAGTAGAACATTTACTGTGGGTGTGAAAATGAATCATTTAGTTAGGGAAGTCACCACGAAAAGAGCGAATGAAATCTCGAAAAAGAGACCAAAAGAGAGAATTTTTAAAAGCCGTTGTTGTACTGAACAATTTATTCCTTGTTTTGTGTTTTAACGCCTCTCAAACTCATTTTTGTGTTTCAAGTATGAGTTCGATAAAAATATCGATGCAACTATCACTACATACGCCAGGTGGCGCTGTACATTTATTTGTATACTATCGCGCGCTCTATCTCGTTACACAGTACTAGGCCATTACCGATAGGCATTTCTCGATAGTCACCACTAAAATCAAGTTAAAACGCTTTAAAACGCTTATTTTAAATAGAAATGAATACAAAACTAATGTCAAATGCACTTAGAGCACTACGAGTGGGCGCATCCACCAAATGGCAAGTGCCCGCCTTGACCACAGTGCGGCAATACGGTAAGTAGCAGCAAAACACTCTCGGAGCATATTTCATAACAGAGCCGAGCCCGGCACGGCACTTGTTTGCAGCTGCGCCGCCCAAAAGATTCTACAAGAAGACCTCTGTGCTGTGCACTGACGGTGGCTACGAGGTGGTGCTGGATCACAGAAAGCTAAAGACACCAAAGGGCGCACCATTCACGGTGAAAAGCGAACCGCTGGCCATTGCCGTGGCCACGGAATTCGACGGCCAGAAGGAGCACATCGAGAGGTCGCGCATGCACATATCGGCGCTGTGCTTCACAGCCATCGATAATCCCAATAATCTGAACAAACTGGATATGGTCAACTATCTGTTGAACTATATGCCCACCGATACGGTGCTCTTTCAATATGATGTAAGATTACAGGCAGAAAATTCCACGGTTGTGGCTAACAATTGGAATGCTTTCAGGATGAGCAAGATCTAAAGGATTTGCAGAAAAACGAATGGGATCCCGTGATTGACTGGTTCAATCAGCGTTTCGAGACGAATCTACAGAAAACAATGAACATAACACCGCCCCACATAAGCGATGCGGATAAGGTGAAGGTGGCCAAACATTTTCAATCCTACAGCTTGGATACGCTGCACGGTAAGCTCCGCAAATACGTATGTGTGGGTAAAACTGCATTGATATGTGATCTCATTCGCTTAGGTTTTGTATATGCTGTGGATACATTGAAGTCAATTATCCTGGCCTGTGCCGTCATAGAGCAAATGCTGCCCGTGGAAAAGGCAGTGGCACTCGCGCGCCTGGAGGAGGAGTATCAGATAAAGTTCTGGGGACGCGTCGAATGGTCGCACGATCTGAGCCAGCAGGAGCTGCAGGCGCGTCTGGCGGCCTCGGTGCTCTTTGTGCATCTCAACTGTTCCGAGAACTTTGTTAAAGAAAAGCTGATACTATAAATCATAGTAAACCATTCCTGCAAATTCTCATTATTTCGAAGCAAAGCCCCAAGCCCCAAAATTTTGTAGTAATTTAATTGTTCCTGTTTTGTGTGTGTGTGCGGCATGTGGCTGAAAGCTGAAAGGCAAAACTGCAATGGCAATGGCGGTTTCCAATCACCACATTGCGCTCAGCCCTGAGGAATATGCTGCGGTCATTCATATGCTGAGGACAATCAAAACCACCGATGACATACACAAGACCTATAGACCTGCACCAGTATCTCCGATACCACAAAAAAAACCAACATCCATTTTGAGAAACAGACAAGCCGAAGATTTAAGCAATCAAAACGGCAATCAGGGTGGCGAAGCTGCAGCAGTGAGCCAGCACAGCAACTGCACACCTTCCAAATGGCAGCCTGTTGATTTTAGCACAGTTATAGGACCAAGCACTAGCATATTAAATTTAACATTAAACCACCATGAAGGTTCTACAACAACCATCCAGGGCCTGGGGCATGACAATGCTGTGCAGGAGCTCTACAAGGGTACGAAATCCGTGAGCAGCAGCTCCAGCCTCGACGATAATCAAGCAAAGGATGTGCCCAATGCCCAACAGCGCATTGCTTCAGGGCGCAATCCATTTAGTAAATATTCGAATACCCAATGCAAATCATATAAGTGTAAAGGTAAGTGGAACGTGGGATAGATCTGAGGTATACCCCATAGCCAACACTTGTGTCTCCAATAGCTGGTTGCAGAAAAGACAAGTCATGCTATGCCACAGGTTCAGAAACCGAAAGCTTTGCGAGACCAGAACAGAACCGGGTATATGCAGAACCAAAATTTTCATGGCGCAATCCATTTAGTAAATATTCGAATACCCAATGCAAATCATATAAATGTAAAGGTAAGTGGAACGTGGGATAGATCTAAGGGAGTACCCCATAGCCAACACTTGTGTCTCCAATAGCTGGTTGCAGAAAAGACAAGTCATGCTATGCCACAGGTTCAGAAACCGAAAGCTTTGCGAGACTAGAACAGAACCAGGTATATATAGAACCAGATGTCTATCGCGGAACTCAAGATGACCCTGTCTATCGCGGAAATCAAGATGACGCTGTCTTTGGCGGACCTCAAGCTGACCCTGTCTATCGCGAACCGCAAGATGAACCTGTCTATCGCGAAACCCAAGATGACCCTGTCTATCGCGAACCGCAAGATGACCCTGTCTATCGCGAACCGCAAGATGACCCTGTCTATCGCGAACCGCAAGATGACCCTGTCTATCGCGAAACCCAAGATGAACCTGTCTATCGCGAACCGCAAAATGACCCTGTCTATTGCGAACCGCAAGATGACCCTGTCTGTCGCGAAACACAAGATGACGCTGTCCATCGCGGATCTCAAGATGACCCTGTCTATCGCGGATCTCGAGACAACCCTGTCTATCCTTCAACTCGAGATAACCAACACTTTGCCGAAGCGGAACCCTACCGCGGAGGCTCACCCAAATCGCTGGAAAACGCCGACTATCCCGAGTCGTCGCCACAGCAAAAGCCTGTCTACTATGGCGGCTTGCCCAAATTGCAACGAAACCCCAACTATGCCGACTCGGAACAGGATCCTGTCTACCATGGCGGCCTGCTGCAGCGAAGTCCAGTCTATCAGGAGCCAGACCCCAGCCATGACTTTGCCGAATCGCACAGAAAAACAGATCATTACAACGAGCACAACAATTTGAAAAACTTCCTCAGCATTGACACTAACTATCACGACGAATCATTGGTGAAGACGCATTCCTATGATCCGAATGATTACCAATTCGATCCATACAAGACTTACAGTAGGGCATCCAATGCAAATCCAGAATCATATTCAAATGCACTTGGGGTACCAAGCCGCCGTTCGTTAGTGCCAAAGCAAGAAGGGCAAATAGACGCTGCTGGTCAGCCTTTGCATTGTTCCTATCCAAAAACCGATCGCGGCTCGATGAATGCCAGCGCTCTTGCGTATGACAATCCCTCCACAAAGAGTGTCACCAAGGCAAAGACCAGAGGCAGGAAGAGGCCTTCAAGTGCTCAAATGGGGTCCAGCACCACCGGCTTTAAGACAAGTCTGGCCTGTCCGGATTCCTGTGGCACGAATTACGCTCAAAATCAAAACCCTGGCTCCAATTGCCCGCGAAATCCAAACGCTGGCACCAATTGCGTGGATGTGGAGAGCTTCCTTGCCAATTGCAAGAACTTCCCGGCACAATGTTGCGATCCCTGTCAGGGCTGCTGTCCGAGATTCCCACCTCCTTGCTTGGGCTGTTGTCCCACCAGCAGTTGCAGCCCCCCAAAGAGTGCCTGCAACAACACCAATGAATGCTTCTGCATGGGCTATGTATGCGACATTCTGCAGGATAAATCGGTGTATGCCGTCGACTATCGGCCGGCTATGTGTCGCGGCAACAATTTCCAACACTTTTCCAATGGGAATAGTTGCCGCTGCGCAGATCTGCCGATTGGCGGTGGTTGTGGACCCTGCTGCAATGATTGTTCCTTTGGTTGCGGCTTCACGACGGAACAGCCAACATGCTGTGGTGCTCGCCAGACGCCATGCGGTGGTGGTCAACCCCCCTGTCAGTCAGCCTGCTTGTATCCACTGGCCCGCCTCAGGTGAGCAATCCACACTGATCTGTTGATCTGTTGTTGATATTTTGAACTCGATTTGATGCGTTAAATGTCTCTCCTTAGTCCGGGCTACTGCAACTCCTATCCTTGCGGGGGATATACGAGCTATTGCATGTAGCCAGGCATCACTTCAGGCCCAGATTGTTGCAGAGAAACCGCCATAGCTATGGAAAGATAAAGCATTAATAGGAATATTATCTCAGATGGGGAATATATCTCTCTATTATATTTATATACTGAAATAAGCAAAAATAAATATACACTCATCTGGGAACATCAGCTGGCCTTTAATTAAATTTTCTCTTGTAGATGGGCCCCAGTCTGTATCCTGAATGAGCTTCTATGTGTTCTTTATTAACTTGAAAGTCTGGCATTTTTCCTGGCACAAAGGCTTCTCCACAGATCTGTTGTCTGCACTAAAGAAAATGCTTGGAGAATTTGAACCGAGCTTCCAGGCATCAAATTACTGAAATTAAAAAAACCAATACAAAATAATTAATAATTAATATTAAAATTCTACATAACAGTTAAAAATATCCCACTTTTTACCCATTATTTATATGCACAAAATAACAAATCTCACATTTTACACGATTTAATTGTCGCACTTTTTGTAGTGGGATCTTTTTTTTGTTTTTATTTTTTATTACAAAATATTGCATTGACATTTTACGTTTTTGTTGTTGTTGTTGTTGGTTCCATTCTTGAATTTCAATCATGTTCCATTTAAACAAAAACAGTATATGAAATGATATATTTACTATGGGATGAGTTTATGGATATAATATACTCGTAGTAGCAAAAAAAAACCAAACATCAGACACACAAGTAAAACTCTGTTCTCTGTTTTAATGTATGCTTAATTTTGAGCACACTTTTCACTAGTTAAGCGGAGTACTTAAGTAGAAAAATATCTATCATTGGATCGAAAGGCTCCTAAACTTGCTCCCTCCTTGTTTTTTGTGGTTTTCTTTGTTTGAGTTTTGTTTTTGCTACTGGAAATTATAAATTAATTTTGATTTGATTTGTCGCTTAAATAATTGCATTTAACTATGGGTAAACATTGTATTGATATTTAGTTGGAGCATTTCTTTCTTTTCGTTATTAAATTAACATTTTAGTTTACCTTTACGGACAGCAGCAGGAAGAAAGGGCAAAAGGTCGGGTTGGGTCGGTCTGTTCTTGGTAATCGTGATTAGGTTTTAAAAGAAATCAACTTTAAATACCCTCTGGGTTTTTTTTTTATAATTAAAAATTAATTCAAGTTCTTCATTACACAATAAAATATATAAAATATGAAACAAAGTAAATTACAAAGGAAAAATAATTTCAGACGCTAAAAATTCCTTTAAAATCATAAAAAAAAGTTGTGATATAATTTTATATTCACGATCCTTTGATACACAAACATCCCAATCACGATTATCCCTCATTTTCTATCTCGTCAAGTTCCTTTTAAGCCTTCTTCTGCCCTTCACTATGAAGAATGTATATTTACGGATTGTTGTCTCTCTCATCTCATCTTCTGCTGGTATACAGAATTTAATTTAAATTGGAATTACATTGGTATCTCCTTTTCTTTTGTTTTCTTTTGTTTTTTGTTGCTGGTGGGTTGGGGGGGTCTGGAAGTTCTTTTACATTTAACATACACACACACACGCGCACACACATGCATATATATATATATATATGTACATACATATGCCGGATGTGGCTATACATATATCTATCTAACTAAAGATATACATATGCAAAAAATTAATTAATGTAGTTATTTTTTATCGCTTTTATATGTTTTAAATCCTGTTGCAGGATTTGCTTCAGCTATTTAAGTAAAGATTACACAAATAATAATAATTATAATGGAGAAACTAATACAAAGGAAATAAACTAAGCTGCAAAATCTGGAAAAATATAAATTTCATTTATGTAGTTACGGGTGTTGGGTTGGGTTTGGGGTTTGGGTTTGTGTGTTGATTTTTTTATGCAACATATAGCATCACTGGAATAGTCTGTCTGTTGGTTGCCAACCTGCAGGCTGGCAGCAAGAACAATCACCTGCCTGGCATTATTATTTCTTTCGAGTGGTCTTTTTCTTTTCATGTATGTATATAGTTTTGTGGCCATATCTGGCTAAAGATATATGTTTATGACATATATCTAAATATATATATATATATATGTGTAGTTTATAAGTAGACATGTGTGAAATTGCACTAAAACTAAATGCTACAACATTTAAAAATTGAACATCCATTTGGACTCCATTTACATACAAAGAGTTATACATATATATACTATATATACATATACATATATATATCTATCGAAAATTCTAGCAGCTCTTCTTCATTCTCCTTGTATCAAACCAAATCGGTTTTGGCATTTCTTTTTGTTCATTTATAAAATAGTTTTATATAAGGTTTTTTTTTATGTATATAAAAAAAGTCGCTAGCTGCTTAAACTAAATTTAAATTTGATTTTGCATTTTTGTTGTTACTGCCTTTTGTTGTTGTTGTTCTTTATAGTAATTTTTTAAATAAATTTTCTTAGTCTTTTCATTTTCCATTGTGTGCTTTAGTTTACTCTATACATAAGTCATCGGTATATATATCATTCATATATAGCGAAAAACGTTATATACTTTTTTCTCTCATCTTTTTTCTTCTTACTGGAAAACTCAAAAGCCAGCAACAAACAGGGGTGTGCACGCGCATGGGGCAATTTCCGACATTGCCTCCCAGCATATGGCATTCATCATATATATATCAAAATACATGTATAATTCGTGTATAAAAATTTTGGCAATTTTGCGCATAGTTTTTGGGGGTTCAATCAATGCTTGAGGGAGGGTTCGGGATCGGGGTTGGCCCCCGTTTGCGGCGACGCCTGCTGTTGTGGCTTTGGGTTTTTTTTAGGCACATGTTTTCAGAGCTTATAGGTAGAGCACTTAACCCTACAATAGATATATCTAATACTAAATATGTAAAACGTTGTCGCTGTCCACAATTGTCAATGTTCTCCGCGCAACAGCTCCATCAGCAAATTGAAATCAGCTCCATCGCGTGTCTTGATCGTCAGCATTTCTTTGCCCAGCTGTTGGAGCAGGGGACTTGCATTAGATCTTCTCTTACTTGAAAGTGTATTCCAGTTAAAGACTCACCTGACAGGTGCGCTGCAGGTCGGGTATGCGCAGCAGCAGCTCCCCAAACTTTGAGGGCGTATCCGGATAGTGGGCCAGCGTGTAGGCCTGCAGCCCCTGCAATGCCTTCTCCTGGCACTCGCGTACTTTCACCGCCTCATGCAGCTCTGTGGTATCTGTTGGATGGATCAGTATTAGATCAGGCTTGATATGTGCGGGTTTTGTGTGAGGCTCTTACCTGACTGCAGCAGCACTATCACCTTCATGGCGACATATTCGTAGCGATCCACGCGCAGGCGCCTCAAATGATCCGTCAGATTGAGCATGCGTTCGATGCAGGTCTAAAAGGAATCAATTGTTGATATGGGTATTCATTTTATGGGTTGTTAAAAAACAAAATACATTTTAAAGCCAAAGAAAAGCTACTCATACTGGGCATAGAAAGTTTAACGGAGAATTAACAAACGAAGAAATAATATTTCCCTATAACTTTTACTGATTTCCGAAACATAAAAGCGAATGAAAGCATCCATAAACTATACGAATTCCCATAAGATTTCGCTTTGCACTGAAATAATAATAAGATGAGCAGTCCATAAAAATAAATAAATTAATGAAATTACTGAATTAAAGCTCTGATTGATTGAACAATAGAGAGAGCGGGAGAGAAAAGAGGCAGCTAATATTCGTGGGAATGTTATTGCAAAAACTCATATAATAGCTTTAAATTCGTTTAAAACGGAGCAACCAAAAAATGTTGATATAAATTAATCAGAAATATATTCAGAAAAATGTAAAATAAAGTAAAAAATTAATATGCTTGGGCGTATATACCCAAAACAGTACTTATTATTATAATATTTAATGATCTATTTATATTCGAATTAAAAAATACTTTCTATGGGTCTCATTGTTTCTCTCTGTTTGATTTGTTCTTGGCAGTCTCTTTTCGCTCTGATTGCTTGATTGTGACATTCCTAAACATTCTAAAATATTCCTCAAATCTATAGTTAAGCCATAAAATCTTCACCTATTGATATGCAACTTCCTCAACAAATTAACTATAAATATAATAATTTGTTATAGTACAAAAGCCCACACACCTGAAGACCATTCGTTTTGGCCTGTGATAGTGTTATCTTTCTGCCTTGTGACATCTTTATCTCGCCGGGCGTATCAATCGACCGAAAACAGCACGAGAAGAGCAACAGTTCGCACCACGAATTGATGAGCAGACAAATTTGATCATCAATCTGAAAAGGGGTAAAGCCGAAAGCCATTAGTTATAGTGCCTCCAATCTATGCCAAACTACGCACCGAAATGTTCTTAAATAGGGGAAGACTCTTGCACCATTTGACAATCTTATAGAGGCGATGATCGGCCACATTGCAGAGGTGTGCAATCAGATCGGGATTGGCATTCTCGCCGTTGGATGAGAGACCAGCACTGGCCAGCAGTGGATTGGTCAATTGTTGCTGCTGATGCTGCTGCTGTTGCTGTTGCTGCTGCTGCTGCTGTTGGTGGTTCTGGTGTGCCGTTGATGCCACAGACGACGACGACGACGATGATGATGAGGAGCTGCCACCAGTGGCAAAGGCGGACAAGGGCTGATTGATGCGGGCCAGCTCTGCATCGGTGTACTGCCAAAGATGTTCAACATCCATGATTTCCTATGGCCAAAACAAAAGAAAGAGAATTAATCGGGGGATCATTAATGGAAAATATCTGTGTAGAAACCCACCTGCAATAGCGTTGGAATACTACTGGCTCTTAGCGTCTTGGACTCGTTTTCCTCCGTTTTGATGGATGCCCCCCCCAGACTGGGACTCGCTGGCAGCGATGTGGACCCCGAGTAGCCATTCATCTGCTGTTGGAGTCTCTGCTGTTGATGCTGATGCTGATGATGTTGCTGGTGCTGATGCTGGTGCTGATGATTGGCCGCTGATGCTGCTGCAGCGGCTGCCGCCGCCTGATCGGGACTCAAGAGCGGACTCAACATGGAATTGGGCAGCGTGTAGGAGCATTGATAGGTGGAGCGACCGCCACGGGTGCGATCCTCGCGTATGGCCTCCAGTTTCATGCCCTTTTGCAGGCACTTCTCGAACCGGCAGGCGGGGCATTTTTTGCGCGTGGAAATGCTCACCTGGCAGGGACCGCCGCGTACGCACACATAATTCTTGCGATTCTGGACGGTGCGCTTGAAGAAACCCTTGCAGGACTCGCAGGAGAAGATGCCGTAGTGGAAGCCACTGATCTTATCGCCGCAGATCGGACAGGGGGAGTTGATCAGCTGCTGGCGGGAGATGCCAGCCGGCGAGGCGGGCAGCGAGCCCGATCCCAGCGGATCCATGGAGCCGCTGGAGGCAGAGTCCATGCTGAGATTTTGTGCCGACTCCTGGCTGCAAGAGCCACCGCCAGCGCCACCGCCAACCGATCCGACCGTTGGGGAGGCCTCCACCTTGAGCGGCCTGTACAGCATCCCGTGATGATGCACACCATTCCCGTAGCTGCTGCCTGCTCCGTTTACGCCCGCGGAGCCGCTGCCCGGATACATGGCTCCCGCTGGTGGGGCATGCCGCGCCTGAATCGGCGAGTGTGTCGGACTGAACTCCGAGCTGTAGCTGTAGCAGCTGCTGTGCGAGGCATCGCTGTTGTTGCGACTCAGCGACGGCGTGTATGGGGCATGCCGCGACGTCAGCGGCGACTGCGACGGTGAGCTGTGGGTGTAGACGGAATGTATGGCAGAGTCGGGACTGGGGTTCGCTGGCAGCGGCAGGTGTCCCCCGCTGTTCGACTTGTTGCGCGTCGTCAGCAGCGGCGAGTTGTTGTCCCCCAGCGGGGGCTCATACTTGAGATTGATCGGATCGCTCTGGGTGGGCGCCAGCTTCAGTTTGGCGGGACCATTGCAGCTGGACACCGGATAGGCGTTGCTGCGCGGATGCTGCAGCTCTCCGGCAATGTTCTCCAGCTCCGTTTTGATCGGTTGCATCGTGGGGCAGGTGGTGGACGACGCCTGAATGGGCGTGGACGTTGTGGTGCACACCTCACTCTTGATCACCGTCTCCGTTTCCATCAGCTCTGCCCCGCCGATGCCACCGCTGCCACTGACGCCGTTCTCCTCGGGTTCACTCAGTTCTCCCTCCCAGGACATGGGCCGTGGTCCGTTCTTATCCGCCGCTCGCCGGCGCACCTTCAGGTTCTCGATATTCGTGAGTTCCGCCTCGGAGTCGGACTCCTCCTCCTCCTGCTGGTTGTGCGGCTGCCCACTGAGCGGTATCCTTAGGCTGCCATGATTATAGTTGGCGATGACCGGCACCAGATTGCCATTCGGCGTGGGCAGCTCCTCCAGTTCACATTTAATATTCGTCACGGACACATTGTGACGTGATGGCATCGACGTCGTCGTGGTGGTGCTGCTGCTGCTGCTGGTGCACATATTCACGGGCAGTTGATAGCTACTCGTGCCCCCCATTGGGGCACTCTGCTGCTCAGCCTTAATGCTAGACATATTCGGCATGGCTGCTGCTGCTTCTGCTGCTGCTGCTGCTGCTGCTGCTGTCACCTTTTGCTGCACTTATCAGGGCATCCACTTTGAATGGACTTGCAAGGGCAGGGGCTTTTCCGTTTCCTTCCTTTCTTCCCTATCAAAATATTCTATATAGTATCAAAAAGACTTTTGTTTCTCAATTGTGCAATTTGTAAAAATTGGAGAGATGTCGTTGATGCAGTTCCATTGTGTTGTAAAACTGAAAAGATTTAAAAGAGCGAGAGAGAGAGAATTATGATTATTATGCGGCTTATGTTAATTTAATTCTGTAGATAATATTTAAAATTATAAATATAAAAAAATAAATAAATTCATTCTTAATAAACAAATTTATAAGAGATTTATTTAAATAAAAACTTTTTTTTTTAGGAAGTAATTTATTAATGCTTTAAATTAATTAATTTTTTATTTAAAAAAAATTATATCTATATCGAATACAGAATAAATGATATCTATATCGGGTATGGAAACCCTCTTATGAGACATTATCTTAAAAAATTTTGAATTCAAAGAAATAAAGACTAAAAAAAACAAACTAACTAAAATAATGTTGAAACAATTAAGTTAAGTATAAATATCCACAGTTCCACCGGCTCCTAGATACCATATCCATTCCCAAGCATTGTTCAAATTTAAATTTTAATAGTGTACCTCATAGTTTTGGCAAATTCCCCATTTATGTATGTTAATTAAATAAAAGGTTCTTCAACCTTTTGGCAATGAGTCATTAATGGGTACTGCCGCCCCTGCTCTGCTGGAGATTTGCTTGGCAACAGGCACAAAAGACAGAGAACCGCTACTTATTTAGGATCTGAATAAACCCCGACGACAACAATAGGGTCAATGCTACCACTTATCCATCCATATCCACATCCACCCACCCTGAAGCGACCTTGGCCGGAGCCAGCCCCGAGAGCATCCAACGAACGAGGCGGCCACTTATGTTAATTGAGGTTATGCCGTGGCAGAGCACACGAACACACATCCACACACCCGCTATGCGCGCTCTCCCTCTCGCTGGTGCGTGTATTATGTTCATTCAATTCTTATCAGCAGCTCTACCTACTCACTCTCTCTCTCTCTCTCCTCCATCTGTGGCCTGTCGTTTCGCTCTCTTGTTTGGGTCTCCCACTTGAACAATAGCTTAAGCAGTACACAACTATGGGCAATGGGCAATGGCCAGCAGCCCAACGAAAAATGTCAACGACCCAACAATGGGAGGAGGAGGAGGAGGGCGATGGATAGCGAAGTGGAGAGAGTGGGAACTGGGGAGAGGCGCAAAAGCCGATGGAATTATAATAAATTTAAGGTACATTAACCCAACGACGGCACGCAGCATTTCTATGGCATGGCACACAACACAGGGCCAAGGGCGAGGCCACACCTGGTAACAAAGGGTGTGCGGGTGCGGGTACTAAATGCAGGGGTGTAGCCGAGGGGGAAAATGTCCCTATATGGAAAGGAATTTCTTAAATGCTTCCATTGACATTGGCTAAAACGTAAAATTTCTGTCAAATCTATCTGCAAAAATCTTTTATTTAAAATAACAAAATTAAAATTCAAAATTTTAAAAAGTCCTGCGTATCCCAATGCATATAACAGATTCCTGATAAGAAGTCTGCTTTTTTGTGCACTTCAAACATTTATAAAACGTTTTTACAATATTCCCGCCCTTAAAGAACATTACGCCCATCCCTAACTAAAAACCTTTTAAGATGTGTATAATTACCACTGAAATTGATTTATCCAATTGCGAAAGAATCAATAATTTAAGGAAATTACAGAATCCGACAAGAACGAACCCGCACGACCCCTAAATGGGGGGAAACAAAATTCTTTGTTTAGCCAAGACAATTGCATGCAAAGAAACAGACAGCGAAGACAGAAAGAGAGAGAGAGGGAGAGAGCGGCGAGAGAGTGAGAGACGGAAATGGTGAGAGAAAGAACGAGTAAGAAGCGACGCGCAGAACGGGCAAAGGACGACCTTCAAATAATGTTGAAATTTGTACGCAAACGACCTTGCATACAACAACAACCACGACAGCTACAGCGTCGGAGGCGACGGCGACGACGACGACGACGAAGCAAAACCACGAAGAAGACGACGAAGGCAGCGCACACACTCACTCACTCACACACACTCCCATAGGCATACACAAAGACGCAACACATGCGCGGACAGGCAGGGCAGTCGAACGCCGCGGGGGAGACAAGCCGAAGAGAGGAGAGCGTGTAAAGCATGCGTCAGTTTTTTTTTTTTTGTTTTCTTTTTACACACTTTCAGAAGGTATGATGGTTCTGACATTAATTTGGAGGTGCAGCAAAGCAAGTCTCTTCGATCCCTTATAAGGTGTAAGAATATATAATATAACTTTGAATTAGTCTCGTCTGCTTCTGGGATATCATTTAGTTAGGGTATTAAAAGTGCGCTGCTAATCCCTCATTCTGCTTTTTTGTTCTTTTTTTTTGGGTTAAGAAAGAAGAACAGAAACTATCATAGGCAGGATGGAGAGAGAGGGAGAGAGAAGCACCGAGAGAATTTAGCAGAAAAGAAAATAAACAAAAACTGTTTTATATTAAAGAGCCGCTCGCTCACTCGCTTACTCTCTCTCTCTCTCTCTCTCTCCTCTCTGTCCCACTCAAATCAAGTATCGTTCTCAGCTGCAGTTGTGTGGGTGAGAGACGGAGCGTGTGCTTGAGAGAGAGCAGGCAGAGTGGTGGTCAGCATTTGGATTCTTTTTTTATATTTTTTCTGCTGATATTTAATTTTTTTCTTTTTGGGTAAAATACGAAGGAGGGGAACGTGACTGTGGAGTGGGGGGGAAGGGCAACCAACTCAAGGGCCGACAACAAATGCAGCCAAGCGATTTTTGATGATGCCTTTTCCGCTTTAACTCTGCTGCTCCTCTCTTCGCTCTTCTCTCTTGTGTTCTGTTTCTGGTTTTTGTCTGGATAGAACTGTACCCCCACACACACACACACACACAGATGTCCGTATTGGAGTACGAGTACTTTCAGGCGGAAGTGTTATTGTACTTGGAGTACGTCGACGTATGCATCCCCACGTGCATGAGTGTGTTTGTGTGGTGGTATCTGTGGGGGTAACGGTCCCATGGCTGATGGAATGCAAATTGAATGGACGACGATGTCGTTGGGTTTGGCCTTGGCTGGGGGCCACAGCTTCAAATGTACAAAATGAAATCCGTACAATGGGGCGTACAATGAAGTTCCCCTGGGAGTACCACATTTTGTGGCACAAAATTTATGTAAAATGACAGACCCAGGGACCCTCTTGGATGATGATTAACATCTCTTAGCCTTTTGACATTTAATATTTCCTTTCAGTTGAAGCATAGAAATGTCCCCAGCGCATGTTATCTCTCAGCTAACTCTAACTCTTTTCAGATCTCTAAAACCCTCTACTATTTCCAGCTGACCAACACCAACTCCATTGACTGCCCAACACTATCTAGATGTTTGCAACACTCCCACTTAAATTTACATGAAACCTGGCTGCCGCTTATCGTTTGGTCAAGCCAAGTATGAGATCAGTGTACCTTCCAGGCATTGCATTTGCATAGCCATGATCTAATTACGCTTACTTAATGGTATTATGTTCTTTTCTGGTGCCTGGCAATTAGCATTCCCCCATTCCCACTCCCATTCCTCCCCACACTTCACCTGAGCCACTCTGAGACTTCTTGTAGCGCCGCCTATCGCATTACGTGGGGTTGGGGGGGGGCGAGCCATGACATATTACGACAAGAACTGCATACCAAGAGATATTTCGAGTTGCATTGTTGCCGTTTTGCAATTTGACAAGCCCCTGAAATAAACCAAAAACGGCATACCACAGAGGCAGGCACAAGCGAGCGCCGAGTTCGGTTCAGGCCAAGAGTCTGATGACCGAGAACTCGCTCTATAGACAGAAAGACCAGACCGACACCAACCGGGTTGGGCCTCCCATTCCAGTGTAGTTTGTACATGACTCCGACTTTGCTGTCTGTCGTTTATCGATTTTTATCAGCCTTTTGACTTTGACAGGCCATCGAAAGCAAACTTCAACGATACAGAAACAGAAACAGAAACAGAAAAACTCCCTCGCTCTCTTTCTCTTCTTCTCGCATGCTCCGCTCAAAGCTTTGGCCAAAAAGGGGTTGACCTTCACAGTTCTTTTTTGTTGGTTTGTTCGTTCTGCGGAAATGCGCCCCCTAAAAAAAGAGTACATCATCGCCTCCCTCCTCCATCCTCCATCCAGGTCTGTCTGTCTGTCTATGAGAGAGCTATCTGTGGATAAAAATCCATGTCAATAATATTCATGACATTGACATGCTTTGTGGGGCATAATGCCCAAACGACAATGCCACACACACACCCCCAGTCCACGGTCCAATGTCCCCCCCTAGTGTTCTTTTTTTTTTTTGGTGGTGGATTGTTTTCCACACGTTGCATGGAAGTTTTGCTCACTGAATGGGGAACTTCGTTTCAATTATGCGTAACATGAAAGCTTAGAGAGGGAGAGAGAGTGAGAGTGAGAGAGAGCGGAGTGGAGTGGAGTGGCGGAGGATTTTTTCTTTGGCTTTTTGGGGATCTGCTTTTACGGTTAACGACTGCACAGCACCCCCACAGAAGGCTGCCTGCCCCCCATTTCGGACTGCAGGGTTGCTGATAGGCTGCCCTAATTGGGGACAAAGGCATCCCCTATTGAATGGGCGGAAAGTGCTGGGGGCTCTCGGGTTCAACATTTTGTTAGCTTTGGTTGTGCGTGCGTGACCGGCGTAAAGGAGTTTGTGATTAATTCCCTAGAGGATGGTTTTTTGGGTGGAACAAAGCCGGGGAGCAAATCGTTTCATTTTGGCTAGAAATTTGGTCAAGCTATGAGAATTTTTGTATATTAATACATACAATTTAGAGTCGTTTATTATGGCGAAAAGGAATCATAGGTTAAACTCAAGAGTCTCCTCTCCTCTAAGGTTAAATGGAGAAACTTTTTGAGCCGGAAATTTAATATCAAGATTAGAAAACGTTGAACTTATACCATAATTATTTGTAACAATACGAAATATCTTTGAAAATAGAAGAAAACGTTTAAATTTTAATGAAATTTTAATACGATAAAAAGCAGATCTTATATTAATATTCTTTGTAAAAGAATGAGAAATCTTGGAGTATTATACAAAAGAAAAAATTTCGTACCACAATAAAATAGAGAAAATTAGAATTGAAATTTTACTAGAATTCTATATAACAGCACAAGAAATATTTAATATCAATGAAAAATTCAATGTAAAATAATCCTTTATAAATGAAAAACGTTCAAGTTCTTTACGTTTTACGTTACGTTAAAGATTAAATCAATAAAAGAAACTTCTTCCACGTCAATTCCGAATATCAAAATGTAATTCAAATGTAATTAATATAAAATCTGAACAAGTAATTCTTTGAAAAATATCTTTTGAAATACCGTTTGCAGTTTCCGCTTTAACTACATATGTATGTATGTATTTACATACATAAGTAGCCACATACAGCCACCCACCCACAACAGCAGAGTTGCGCCAAAATTCGAGTGTAAATCCCATCAAATGTTTGAAGCACATTCCACACAGCACAGACACAAACACAAACACACATTATAATCCTTAATGCTTGCATAACAGACAGAGAGGGGCCACAGAAGGCCAATTTGAGCTGCAGAAAATATGCAACATGCTTCCACAGGCGAGTCAGAGTCAGATACAGATTTCAGATTTCAGATTCCAGGTACGAGGTGTTTTTATGTGTGCTTTGCTGTGTACCTCCAACACCTTTCGCCAATTGCAAACAAAGACCCCCAGACCCGATCCGGGTTATGTCTACGGCTATAGCACCATAACTGGTGGATACAGAGAGGAGTAAGAGAGGCAGAGAGGCAGAGAGAAGTAGGAGAGACACACAGGGAAATACTAGGGGAGTCCAACAATTGCAAATTGCATTACCTGGGCCAAAAGGGGGCAGCACACATTTTTTCTCTCTGCCTCCCTGTGAGTGTGTTGCGAGTTTTTTGATTAATCACCTCGACCCGAGTGGTGTGGCATAGCAGGGTGGCAGGGTGGCAGTGTGGCAGGGGTTTGGGTGAGAGAATGAGGCAAATAGTGGGTAGAGGGGAAAACATAGGCATGTCATTAGCATAATGTGCAACAGAAGTTGCCATATGGAAAATGGCAAACAAATTGCAAAACATTGTGCTGCACACACAAAACAACAACAACAAAAATGAACAAAAAGCCAACAGGTTAGACATGTCATAGATACAGTAACACATAAAATACAGTGTGTAATAGATGTGTAAGAGCCGTTTGGGGATTAAGAAGAGCCATGGGAATTTAGTGGAATATTTATATTAATTTATGAATTTTTAAAGATTTTTAAGTGCTTAAATATGTGAGAAAGTACTTTGAAATAATCTGCAAATAAAATACAGCTAGTTCTTGCAACTTTCTGTCACAAAAAAAGGGTGCAGCGGGTCATGCGGCAGCGCTCCTCGGTCGTATATACGCGTGTAAAGAGTTTCTTCTGCAAGTAAATTATTATGCTGCAATCGTAGAAGGTCCGCGAAACCCCTTTAGAACTACTTGTATCAAGTCAGAAAGCCTGCCAATCGAATCCTTAATATTATCTACCATAAGGAAGAATCGTAACTACTCAAGTAAAGGCATAAAAACCACGTCACTCAACCTTTGAAATACAAATTATTTACTACTATTTTTCATTTATGAAACTTACTGTACCTGCATATATTTCTCAATATATTCTATTCACACACAACAGCGCACATATGACATTATCCCATAAAGACCCGGGCATTGAAAACTGCGTGGTCGTTGTCAGGCGATTGAATGGCCAGGTTAGAGTTTCCTCCTAATGCCATTTGCGGCCATTTAAGCTATGGAAAATTATAAATTATAAAAAATAATACATACATATTTCTACAATACATATATACATATACATATATACATACATACATATGCGCAGACATTTGAAAGAACTTGATTTTCAACAGGTGCGTCGTCAGGTCTCGTCTCTTGTCTGGGCATCGAGCATTGAGCATCGATATGGCCACCGCTTCGTTCGTTTTCGCAGCAACAACACAGAATGAGGGAAAACCGGTACAAGAAGTGCACTGGAAAAACTAATTTTAAGCAGAATTCGACTGCCTTTAAAGTGATTGGCAGTCACGTGTAAACGTTGCATGAAACACGATCCAACACAGGAGCATCTTTTATTCAAGAATGTGGAAGTATAAGAAGTTGATGGCCTTTCAACTGAGATGCAACCAAAGATGCCAGTAACACGTTGAATGTTGAATAGAATAAGAATAAAATAAGTCCAGAATGAGGTTGAAGGATGAAGATATATCCATTGAGAATTGCTACTCTCTTAGGCATAATTTAATTTAATTGAGATGAGAATTCTGTACACTCACAAGTACCTTAACAATTAAATATTTTAACTTGAATTCCTCGACATACATATTTTCCTAATCAATTCTAATTCTAAGGGGTAGAAGCAAGGGGTTCGCTTATTCTCGCAGTGCATTTGCACAGCAAAACTAAAACCAAATAAAACGAACAAGTTTTGTCGCACAGTCCTCAGGCAAGGCAGCAAAACCAGAAGACAACTTTGTCAACGTCTCTCGCAAGCCGTGTGTCGAGTGTCGTGTGTGTGTTGCAGTGCAGCAGAGCCACCAAAGCCAGCAATCTAACCAATCTAACGACCCAGACACACTCCATGGACTGTGCTGTGCGACTGCAAAACTGCAGCCAACTGCATGGCCCCACAGCCTGGCTCCGACCACCGATCCACCTTCCAGACAACATTTTCGGGGCGTTGCAAGCCACAGTCTTCGGGCCTTCAAGTCTTCAGTTGTCGTCTGCATAACAATTATGGGTTTACCGTTCGACAAACAGGAAATGTTACGCTTGCGCACATTTTTTTTATTCTTTTTTAATTTTTTTTTTACGCTTTTTTAAGTTGCTTTTTGCATTTTTAATGGTTAGCGACACTCCCTGACGGTTTTTTCATGTGCAGAACTTTGGCATCGCCTTCTGATGATGCCTTCTTTTTTCTACCAATGATTCCACTTCTTTTTCTCCAATGATTCCACCCATTGCCCTCCAATGTTTCCTTGTCTTTTTAGCTCCAATGAATCCCCGCTTTCTCTCTGGGTAGCCCTTTGATATTTCCTTTTCTTTTCCTCCCATAATTCCCCCTCCTTCTGTATGTCATCATTTTGTTGTGGGTTTATCAGGTTCGCGGGGCCTTCAACCCATCGTCGGAGTTCCGATTGCCGCACTATCAAAATCAACAAAAGATAACACACACATGAAATGTAAGAGGATCGGCCACGGGCGAGAGAGTGGGAACGAAATACCAGACATCTCACAAAAGTTTATTTATAAAAATTTGTTTTGGTTTTTTTTTCCTTTCTTTTTAACTTGTTTCCAGCTGTTCCCGGCGATTGCCGCCCCAAGGTCGTTTGCATTGTATATTTTTGTTCTAAATAAAAGTACAAACGATTGGGGGTTTTATATAATACATACAAATAAGAAAATTTAACGCCCGGATCAACAGATATTTGTCCGCACACCATTCACCTTCTTCTCCTGTGTTGCCTAGCAATATCTGAGTACTATTTACGATCGTAAATCACGGAGTGTTTCGATATAAAAAAAACTGGTTTTAATTTAAACACATTTTGGCCAAAAACTAATGGCAGAGGGTTTTAATTTAATTAATATAAAATATACAAAAAATGAATAATTTATATGGCGGATTGCAAACAAGTTTGAAATCTCACAAGACAGTTTTTTTTTTGCAATTATCATACAAAAATGTGCAAAAAAAAAAACGGCAGCATCATAGAAAAATAGTTAATTTTTATGTTGAGACTTTCCCATGACGAGAAATCTCGAGCTGTGGCTCTGGACACCGATTTGGTCTGATGATCAGAGAGGATCTACACTAAGGGAAAATCCCATGGACAGTAACCAGTTTTTTAATATAATTTGTAGACCAAAGAAAGATCTTTAAAAAGGAACGAAGAACTTTTAACTCTAAATTAAATCTACAATTTGAAATAAAGATATTTAAAATTATTTCGGCATATTTTCTTGATTTTCTTAGGATTTGTTTCTGTCTTAAAATCATGAATCGTTTCCTCGTAGACTAAAATTTCGCTTTATAATCTACAATAAATCTCCCAAAACTGCAATACAATTTCAATTTTTAGTTCATTTATTTTACTATCTTCTTTAGTGTTTTTTCTCAGTGTACTTGCAATGCACTTTGCCTGCCATTTGCCACGCATCAAAAAAAAAAAAAGGCAGCACCAGCAGCAGGAAAAAGAAGGCCTGAAGAGTAGGCCCCCTTAAACAGAGTCATTAAAATGTTGGTAGCTCCTCTGGGAGGCTTCGCTGCTCAGCGGCGCATGCAAAGCAGCAGGCAGGCCCCTGAGACCAGAGGAGCAGTTCAGGAGCAGGTTGCTCGATTGACCAGAGAGAGCCAGTCCCCAAGCAGCAGGTTACAGAATGGCACTGGGCAAAATAAATATGAAGATATTCGAGGCAAAAAAAGAGTAACTTCGGGATACAGAGAGACCTTAGAGAACACTGGAATACAGATGATAATTATCATTTACTTTGTACTGGCATTGGAACGAATAACCTCCTGTTGCTGCGTAAATTAAAAAATCATCTGTAAATCTTTCAGACATTTCTTCCATCTAGAATCTACCTCCCAAATCGTTCTCCCAGTGTAATCTCTGGGGCACTAGCACCTCCATACAGCCGCCCACCATCGATGCAACGCACTGGAAAACGTCTCGCACATTGACTTCTTTTACTTTTTCTAAGCCCCCGGACTCCAAGTTGGACTCGCTTTTAGTATTTTATTTTTTGTTGCCACTCTTTTTTGTTCGTTTTTGGCTTTTCTTGTTCTCCTGGAACTCGTTTCAGCAGAGCTCCGGCTGCTGCTGCTGCTGCTGGGTGGGCATAATGCAGGTCTCGTTGTTGCCTCTGGGCACTGCCTCTGTCTCTGCCACTGCCTCCGCCTCCGACTTGGACTCTGCCTCTGACTGTGACTGCTACTTCGACTCTGCGTGCGTTTAATTAATATCAAAAGCCAACTCGCGGCGACGCGTACGTGCAAAATACAAGTATACGGCCTGGCGATGCTTGGCTAACAAACAAAAAAGTGGAGAATAAACAGCAACAAAAAAAATATAATAAAAACTGCAAACTTAAAAAAAAATACTGCACGCTTTAAACATGAAAAGAAGGCTAGCTGCAGGGGTCTATTCGCTTTTGGAATGCCCTTAGAACTTGATAGTTCAATGCTTAAATTTGGTTGATTTGTCAACCAACACACATGAATTTAGAGAGTGTGGAATTTTGGTAGATTCATCTTAAGTAATGGAAAAGTTTTCCTTACAAAGACCTATTTTTTTCAGCAGTTTTACTCGCAATAGCTATAAGAAATAGGTATTAAATATTGATTAAATTTCCCTGAGCTGCAAAATCTATGAATAAACCAGCATTTTATTTTCTATAATTGGGTTGAATTTTCTATAAACACATAAAGATTTTTCTCACATTAGAATAGTTATACGAGCGATGGTTGCTATGCTAACTTTATTATATAGTGAAGATTATCATGGTACGGACTTAATTATTTTCTGCAGCAGAGAGAACAACTCTGAGCTAAGTTTTGAATTAAGAGACGTACATATATCGAAAGAAACAAAATAAATATATATATATGATATATTTACCACCTTCCATGCATTGCAAATATCTTCTGCCAATCATAATACCCTCTGCCAGAGTATTAGTACAAAACAAAACAAAATAAACCCACAAAAATACTCTGGCAAGTTGTTTTGGGACAAGGTTGTTGCCGATCGAATGCAGCTGAGTGGCGGTGTTGCTGTTGCTGTTGCTATTGCTGGTTTTTGTTGCTGTTGCTGTTGTGTGTTAACTGCAATTTGGTTGCATGCGTGTTGGCATTCGGCTTTTGGCCAAGTTAGATGAGGCTGGCTATTGGGTTTTGGGTTCGTTTCGATTTTGGTATGGCTTTGGCTTGGAGTTGATCAAACTGTTTTTGGCAGGTTGCAATTTATTAAGTGTTATTGTGTAATCGATAAACTGGCACGATTGCCTCGGATTGCAACTGATCCGAACACCGAAGCAAAGCGAGCTAGCCGCAAGCCAAGGCAAGGCATTCAAGTAATTTTTGCGAATAATTTACAAAGAATTGGTCACTTGGATAGTTCTTTTGGTTCACATATAAATGATTTTTGGGTGTGTGAGATTTTAGAGACGATTTTAAGATCAAAGAAGTTGTTGTATGAGGAAAATCAAGGGATTGAATATGTATTTGGGGTCCTAAAAATGAAGATTTTATATCTTTTTATCTTGCTGAGTGCTATAGCATTTACAATTTCAATCGAAAGAGAGAGAAAAACCCCGAGGTAAAAGGCATCCCAAAGAGCCCGAATTCCCTTTATAAAATTGAAGCCTCCCAAAGCGATCCAAATGAAATAAAATCCAAATCAATAGACAAAGAGAGAAGCAGCATCAGCAGCACAACTCTCTATGTCCACACAAAATACTGTTAATTTCAATACACAGAACTAAGTGCCGTTGCTCGATTTGCCTTGGCCCTGTGCCCAAATGTACCTCTCTTCCTCCCGTAGCCCACCCCCCTCCACTACACTCTCTTTACCTATTTGCTGTACTACGACACTCACTGTCTCCCTCTCTTGCTTGCACTTGCATATGGTAAGGTCTCTTTGGGAATGGATGGGATGGGATGGAATGGGATGCGCTGGTCTCTCACTTTGTCAACAGCTGCATGGCGGCGCACAGTTCCCCTTCCTCTTCTACTACTCCTTCTGCAATGCTCTGCTTCTTCTTCTGCTGTCGTGTGCATCTCTCCTGCCCAACGCTCTCCATCTCTGCTCTCCCTCTCTCTCACGTTTGCACTCGCTGCGCGTGCATTTCCAGCTGCCCCTCTTTTTCTTCCACTTTACTATTACATTTTTCGGGCAAGGTCATCAGCGAGACAAAGTCAATGGCCGCCAATGACCTCTTCTGCGACTGTCTCGCTCGCTTGCTATGTCTCTGTCTCTGTCGCGCTCTCTCTTTGGCTTTGGCTCGTTCTTCGGCTCCTCTGCTTTCTCATACTTCTTCGTCGTGGTCGTCGTGGACTGTTGCTGCCGCCTCATTTTACAACTTGTTCTTGGCATTGGCCACACACCAGAAGGAGAAGAACAAGCAGCAGCAGCAGCAGCAACATCAGCAGCAGCAGGAGCAGCAGCGGGAGTGCCATGCAGACGTAGCATACATATGTAGGTGTGTTGGTGGTGAAGAGTGAGAGAGAGAGAGGGGTGGAGGAAGGTGTGTTGTGGAGAGAGGTGCGTGAAGAGCGGAGGTAAGAAAAGCCAGTCAGCATGACGTGTTACTTTTTATTGTTGCTGCTGCTGCTGCTGCTGGTGTTCTTTATGCTGGCTTGCTCTCCCTCTCACACTCGCTCTCTCTTGAATTTCTCTTTTGTAGTTTCCTCTTTATTTGCTTGGTCTTTTAATACCCCGCAGCAAGTGTAAGATGGAAGGGTCTGATGCGTACAGCAGTAGGAAGAAAGCAAAAATATCAGCACCAAAGTACAAATCATAGAAGATAAAAATGTCTTTGGCCGCCATCAATGGAAGGAGTTAATTAATGGTGTAACTATTTGTTAGTTTCTAATTACTCGCTGCTAACTATGGATCAGCAAAGGGTATCAATCGCTTCGACAACCCAAATCGAACCGTCGTCTCTTCTTGTTTTTTTTTTACGACTTGGCAACAAGTCTTTGTCGTGTCTCCGGCTGCTGGTTCGTCTTCTGCTTCTTCTTCTTATGCTGCTGCTCCTGCTACTTCTTCTTCTACTTTAGTTCTGCCAATGTTTGAACGTCTTTGGCCTTTCTTTTGTTTGCTCCTCTCTCTCTCTCTGTCTCTTTCTGGGCCTCAACTTTGCTCATATATTGCTCTTTGTGTGTGTGTTTCCCTCCGCTACCCACCGCTATTCTCTTCTCTTTCCACTGTGTTTTAAGTTTAGTTCTTCTTTATGTCTTTGCTGCCTCTGTCCGTCCGTCCGTCCGTCCCGCAAATGTGTCCAATGATCTCTTTCGTTCTTTGAGCTGATTTTTATTGTCTTTTGTTGTCGTTGGCCCGTTCGTTCTTTTCTGGAGTTCTACAACCTCCGGGGCATGGCATCCACATCCACATCCACATCCAAACATCCATTCTCCACTCTTACCATCTCTTCCTTCAGTTCTTCCCTTACTTCTTCCACTCCTTGCCCCCTCTCTTTACACTCTTTTTTCTTTTCTTTATAAATTGCGCCTGTCAATTGTCATTGTCACCCGCTGGCGCTGCCTGCTTGACAGAGTTTGACAACTCTGTTGGCAGGGCAGAGTTGCACAGGTGGTTGCTTTTCGATTGAAGGAAAGATTATTCTAGCTGTAATAATTATCCGATTTGAATTATTTTTACAGAACTGACCGATAATAGCTGAGACTACAAATATGCGGAGATTCAGCATAATATCTTGAGAATTGTAGCTACCAGAGCGGTTTTGAATAGAAAATTTAAAAAATTATCATAATATTCGTAATAGTCACAGCGATCTTTATGACTCCTTTGATAGCTCTAACTCTCGTAGACCCTGGGATCTAGTTGTTCCCTAGGCGGTTCTTTAAACATTTCCAAGCCCCCCGTTCAACGACGACTCTGCGCCACTTAAGTGAAAACATATCCCAAGCCAGAAATAAATGTAGGTACACATACAACTCGATGAGACGCCATAATAAGCAACGCTTCAAAATATATGTTTTCTCAGGTCCTAAATTAAACGAATGTCCTTCAAAACGGGCGACCACTCCATCACATTAAAGATTCGCCAACAAAAGGCATCGCCAGACGGACACAGAACAGGGCAGAGAGCAGGGCACGCAGGAAAGACGAAACGAACACACAGAGAAGAGAATCGTCGTAAGGCTCTCCTCGCCTTTAATCAAAACAAATCCAGTTCATGGGTAGCAGAGAATACTCGAGTGCCAGGGGGGCTGCAGAGTGGGAGCACCACCATACCTACCAGACAGACAATGCCATAAAAAAAAGGGCACAAAAGTGTGGCAACGCGCGAAAACTCAACAGCGCGCACACGGGGAGGAACGAACGACAGGTACGAACTGGGACGACTGGGAGACACAGACACAGACACAACCACAGACAGAGACAGAAGGAAGAGGCCAGAGAGAGAGCCGCTCAAAGGAGCGTTTCGTACATAATTTCAAGGATTTATGTCTTATTCAGGCGCTTTTAGAGCCCGAGCCCCGCAGTAGAGCTCCTCCACAAATGCGCATAAAGGAGCACGAGCACGACAAGCCTGTTTTTTTTTTTTGATTTTGTTGAGCGGTTTGTTTTGATCTTCATTGTGTACGAGCATAAACGAGTCGTTTTTCGTTCGTATGAGGTCTGGAGGTCAGAGCTAAATGAATATGACTATAAGTTTAAGCAGTGGCTAATTGAAGTGATTTACTTTGCCAGTCAAAGCAGTGGCTGTTGCTGTTGCTGATTAAAATCGGGCACAAAGTTTTATAATGAAGTTTTATTGACTTTTATAATAGATAAATTACAGATAGCTCCTAAAGGGTGATCAGGGGTGTCTTTTTGCTACTAAAATAAATATATTTATATGAGTTGCTTATGTCTAGACATCTATGAGACTCTGTAGAATAAATTCTTATAAAGTAGGACCCCAAAATATGTACTATAATCTGTGTCTAAGCTCTAAGGAATAGTTAAATTCAGTTCTCCCTGTTCTTCAAGAGATTTTTCTCTGTTTATCTGCTCGATTTTTATGATTAGTTTCAAGAGAATTTTGTCTGTTTATCTCCCCATTTTTTTGTTGATTAGTTTCGCCGTAGTTTTTTATTTGCTCATTTTCTGCATTTCCCTTTTTATGATCTGTCATAAAAAATCACTATCAAAATAAGTAGAACTCGAAATTATTAGGGTTCGGGCGCAACAACATTCCTAACCCGTATAACAGGTGTTTATCGCATAATTTTGTTGACTTATCTCTCAAAATATTTTGCTCGATTTGCCGGCAGACGAATATGCTTCAAAACATTGCCCGCCCAGACACAGTCCACAAATCACGAGACACTCTGGCTAACAATACAGATTCCAAAACCGACAGAAGCGATAGATAAATCATGCGGAATATCCATTACATTATGGCAGATACTTTTAGAGACTGAAGCACAGCACAACAGAATATAATGATTCATTGGGCCCAAAACGTGGCCGAGCAGGCACACACACACTCACACGAACACAGAGAAAATTCTATGCTATATACAACGACATCTCAAGGTCGTTGCTTGACTTTCTATAGAGAGAAGGCGGAAGGGAGGCATTACGAGTGCGCCGCAGAACGGGCGGGGAGAATCGCTCTTTGATTTTTATTATTTATTTAATTTTTGTGTGCGCTTCTTGAGTGTATTTCCTGTTTGAAATGTGCTAATTTCTTTTATATACACAAATTCTGTATCTTATTTCTTTCGTGTTTACGCTTTTTGCTGAAATTATATAGCCAATGGAGATGTTTGCGTTGAATGGGAGAGATTTGAATGGCTTTAGGTAATAAATAATCGGGCGTTGTCAACCTGTTCCGTGTCTTGCCGGGTGTTCCTATGTATATTGAGTGATTAGGAACATTTGGTTTGAAAATGCTGATGTATTGGGGGGCATTAATTGTGGCATTAATGTGTAAATGTTTCTGGATGTAGTTACTTTACTTATTGAATTGGTTCATGAAGTGTTTTTTTTTGTCATTTTATTGAAGGAATACTCGTGATAGATAAATAAAGTAGGGAAATATCTAATCTACAAGCGTTTTTGATTTTCTCCAAAAATATATATACAATATAGAAGCAATCAAAAGCTCTGCAATAATAGTTCAAGAATTATTTTAATTTAAAATATATGTATATACATATACATATGTATGTACTTCTGATAGCGCTCTTTGTAGCGCTCTGTGAGGCTGCTGCATAGTTGCAAAATATATTCCCCAATTCTTACTTAAACTCAAGAATTCTGTAAGAATTTGCATGCCCCTTAACCAATCGAAAATCGTTTAATAAACCCACTTCCAATCAACGATCAACAGCCTATCAACACTAGTCATCGCACACAGCACAGCACAGCACACCCCCCGCCACCGCAATTAATTACTCGAGTGAATTACGTTTTGGAAGCAGCCATCAACAGCTACGGCCCTTGTGTCAGTCACTCCGTCAATTAACCAGAAAACCAGAAAAGCTCAAAGAACCCCACCAATGATGTATTTTCGTGTTTTGTTGTTTTATTTATTTATACAACACTGAAGGTCAGCTAATAAATCCACCAAAAAGCCACGTTTAAATGAGCTCTCAGACGCTCTCAGACAAGCAAGGGTGGGCTGAGGGACGGGCTATCGAAATTTATGACCATTAGCCAATTTAATTTATGCAAAGAATGAAAAGAATAACTTTGATGATGAATAAGAGAGAGAACACGAAGATGCAGAGCACAAGCAAAAAGCCGATAAAAATCTCATCAAATTAAGGCAAAACGATAAAAATTGATTGGCGGCATGGCATGGGCCACCAAAAACTCCAACTCCAGACACACAACACAACACACCACACCAAAATGCTTTGCAAGGCTTGCTCATGGTCTCCGATTCGAGATACACGATACACAGCTTCAGTTTCAGCTCCAGGTCTAGGCTGGAATTTTAGTTTCGGATACAGCTACAGCTGAGACTTTTGCTTCAGCTGCAGCTTCATCTGTGAAGAACAACTTGAAAGGAGCTTGCAGAATAACCTATGGGAATTGCAAGAACTATAGCTGATATTTTAACCATGGGAATACTCATTTAAATGGATTTATTTGCGGCTTTTTTTTGGGGTAGAAAATTATTTATTTTTATGGAAAAGGTGCTAAAAATACTCACAAAGAAAATTAAGCTTAAGTGAAATTAAACTTTTACTCTAATGCTGCCTACAAAAACTACTCGTTCAGGATGATTTTCCGATAGATATGTAGGTAGATAATAGACTTGTAAATAAGTTTACCAAAAGATATGTAGTTCCATATGTTTCGAATTCTGATTGCCACAAGGATTCATAATGCCAAATTGATCTCAGAGAGGAGTCTACATCCCAAAATGGGATCCTTAAGCTCTTATGGTCTTGAGAGTGCAAGGGGTTCCTGCAGATTCCAAGCATCTTCATCTATCCTTATGCGATATACCCTTCCAATCAAGGGTATTCCTAAAAAAAACAATTTTAGAAACATTTTCTAATGCTTCGCCAACAACTGAGGCTGGGCCGATTGATCTCTAAGGCGCCAGGGGGGGAAAGATTGAACTGCGACTGGTGGACTGTGATTGTGATTGTGACTCTCCCTTCTTCTTCTGCCCTGTTCTTTGGCACCTTCTTCTTCTTCTACTACTGATATTTATGATTCTCCTTCATCTGCTTCTTCGTTCTTCTCCCGTTCGTTCGTCTGATGACTAATCGTTCGAAAATTGCCGCCAGCTATCGGGAATCAGCCTGAACCGACTGCGACTCTGGAGACTTTGGGCTCCAGTTTGGATTTTTGCTTTGGTTTTGGCCTTTGGTTTTTTGGTCCTCTCTTTGGGCTGGTGGTTTGGTTGATTGGTTCCACTCCACGCCATACACTCCCTGCTACCCGCTACCCGCTCTGCTCAAACCCCTCTGGCTCACTCTGGCTCCCCTTCATGTTCTCTGCCCCCGTCAACCACTCCCTGCTGCCTGCTGCCAGCGTCCTGTCCTGCCTCTGAGCAGCCGCCGAAAAGAAACGTGTTTCTTCCTGTTTCAGGTTTGTTTTTGGTTCTCTCTTTTTTTTTTTGCTCTGTTTTTTTTTTCTGTGGGTTTCGTTTGAGTGACGCTTCAAACAGAGTACTTGCCGAGCACGAGAGTACGTGGAGTATGACGCATGCATGACGTTTCCAGTGGCCTGCCTGCAATTTGGGGCTCCGCTTGGGGTTCCTTGTGTGTGTGTGTGTGTGTGTGTGTGTGTGTGTGTGTGTGTGTGTGTGTGGATGTGGGGTTGTCAATTATCTGTTCGTAACAGTGATACACGGGCAATGCAAAGCTGTCTTATCATTGATACACCGGGCTAAAGCTGTCTTTACAGTAATGCCTGAATATGTTGGATAACATACAATGTTGCTGCGGCTGCTGCTGCTTAACGGCATTTGTAACATTTGACAGAAAGTCGTTTCCGCATTCCGTATGTGCAGCTGTATGTAAAATATCACACATTGCTAGAAAATCTCTTTTTTATATACTGAAAAGTCTTTCGAAACATGTTGAATTTAATTTTATAGATTTTCAAATATTTCCAACTCAGTTTGGTTCCAAGCTCTGAGCCTATATTTGACATTTTGGGTCTCTTAATTATTAAAAACTGATACATCAAAAATTTGTCTTATCGTGGCTAAAAATGTTGTAAACTTTCTTTCTTAATTTAACTTAAAAGTCAATAAGAGTTGTATTGGTATTAGAGGTCACACCCTCATATGGAAAGATTTTAAACAATCTGAACTAAGGATTGTCTGCATTTTGCAAGAGTTTAAAATGTATTTTATAAAATTTTTTGTTTCCATAATTTAATACTGAAAAGTTCCTAAATTAATATTCATTAAAATTTCTTTCATATTTTATTCTACAAAGCATCAACGACGTATTGTTCAGTACAATAAAATGTGCAATAAACAATAAAAAAATGTCTGCAAATGTGAGCTAAATATGTTGTAAGTCCGATCCTATTCCCAAATATCAAATATAAAATACTTTCAGTAGGACCCCCCCATTGAGGATTTCTGTTGCCAAACCAAAGTTCAATTTCCAGTCGAACAAAAAGGCTTCCAATTGTTACACAACCATCAACAGCAGCAGCAGCAGCAGCAACAAATAGCAGCAGAAACAAACTGCAACTGCAACAGCAATAGTTGGTTGCAACTGCAACTGCAGCAGCAGCAACAACATTTAGGCAACATGTTTTTATTTTTTTTTGTTGCACCATGCCATGGCCCCTGCCACACAACAGAAAAACAAAACAAAAAAACAGAAAGAAAAAATGCCAAGAAATTGGCCAAAAACTATCATGTTTATATAGACACATATATAGACAACAACAACAACAACAACAACAACAACAACAACAACAGCAACAAAAGAGACCCAGCGAATGTCGGGGCAACGGGCTACACACCAGAGCACAGTTATGGCAATTGGCAAAGTTGGCAGTTGGCGAAAAATCAAACAAAATGGCAAAAACAACAACAGACGGCCAAAAGGCAACGGCAACGGGCGAACTGCAGCAGCCAACAATACAGGAAAGCTGCAAGGAAAGCTGGAAAACGAATTTAGAAATACTCTTGCAGGTTTTGGGTAACTTCAAAAAGGTTAAAGAATTATTTAGGGCCAAATAAGAGAGATTTTTGTAATGAAATACAGTTCTAAAAGAGTTTCCATAATTAATTTATATAAATCTAACTTTCAGAACGTGCCACACGTGCCCCAAAGTACCCTATCTCTCCGGGAAGTGCATAAAAAATGGCATCAAAATGGCAAAAGCAACAATGTTGCGCTTTTCAAAGAGCTTCAGAGACACTCCACAAGCCCCCCCTCTAAATCAACCAGCTTAACAGAGACAAAAAGACAGAGAGAGAGAGAGAGCCAAGTTCTTCTTCTTTTGAGGTTACCAACAAGGTAAACCTGCTGCCATGTTTATTGTATCTTTTATTTTGATCTCTCTCGCCCCATAAACAATAGAACAAAGCGCCAAAGCATTCTTGATGTTCGGCTAGAAGGAACAACTATGAAGGAGGAGGAGGAGGTCAATGCTGCAATTGTTAACTGCTAATTAGCCAAGTCACAGTCAGAGTTACAGGCCGCAAAGAGAGACGAGAGAGGGAGTGGGTGGGGTGAGGTGAGGTGAGGTGAGGTAGTTGTTGGTGGCATGTAACAATTTATGTTTTTGTAAGTGGGGGGGTGTGCTACGACTACGCCTCAAGGCATCCATTCCGAGAACCGGTTAACAGCTGGCAACCAAAAGCCATCGACTGAGCAGCGGAAAATATGTATGATGTGATTTCCTCTGTATTGTGGCAGTTCAAGATCGACATGAGATATGACTAAACTTCAATTATGATCACCACTGGACGTCCTCTTGGAGTAATTGGAGGAGGCCAAAAAATGTACGAAATAGCCATAGAAAACTTTTATGATATCCAATACATTGATTTTTGATTGATAGATCACCAATAAATCACAATCACTCAATTAATCGATTAAAAATTGATACCTCCGCTAAAGATCTATCCCCATCCATCCATTAATCGATTAAAAATCGATAATTTCTCGGTTCACACATGAACATGGGTACAATTAATATTAATAGTAGTACTAGTAGACCTAAATAAATAATAGACCAGAAGGCGATAGGATTTGATTACACAAATAAATAAATATGCAACAGGCAGCAGGAAGGATACGTAGATAAAACCCAAGATAGGTGTAATAAACAGAATATAATCTTTATACTCCAAGTACATCCATCCAAAACTGTATATAAACCGAATAAAACCAGCACTCATCGAACACTCCATAGCTGGACATTTATTTGGTGGACATACCCTCCATAGATTCCTCATATTTATCCATTTCCTTGTGCATATTTCTCTCCCTTTACGTCGAAAAATACATGCATTAATCGATTAAAAATCGATACTTCCTTCATCGATTTATCATACTTATCCTCTGCAGCAACGCGACTCTTACTTGCATACATTTTCACCATAAATCTGTTGCACGCCACAGTTGCCCCATTACCGCCACATTAAAATCCCCCATCCCCATTTGGGTGTTGCAGCAGCTCCTGCAGCAGGCTTCTGCCCCCCCACACATGCCGCCCCTGCGCTGCCCCACAATCACACCTGCCTTTAGCTGGAGTTATGACAACAAAAGCTGTAAATTAACATTCGGGGCCGCACACACACTTAAAAGGAGTTCAAGAACATAAACAAGCAGCAGACGATGCGGATGGACAGCCCCAGCCACCAGCCACCAGCCACCAGCCGCCAACCGCCAGAGCCAATCAACTTACAAAATTCGCGGTTAACCTTCCTCCAGAGAGACAGGCAGAGAGGGAGAAAAGAGTCGCAGCAGTCGATGATAAAAGTAAAAGACCACCGCACATAAACCCAGTTTACGAAATGAAAAGGAGAAATACGGAGAGAAAAACTGCAACAACAGCAGACAGAACAGATAAAGGGATTCGACTATGGGAGTACCCTATACTCAGGTGTGTGTGTGTAGAATGTAAACGAATAAAAACTCAACAGCCGAGCACTAGCCTAAAATTATCCAAAATTATTGAATTGAATTAAATTAAATTAATATAAAAATTATTTCTTGTTTTACTTGCACCAATCGAGTTGATTTTCGGTAGACAGCTAGATAATAGCATATACGTACATATACAGACCTACTAAATGTTATTCGTATTACTTTTAAAAGTGTGGATAATACAACTATTTTTCCACAGATGCACAAGCGAAAATAGGGGCTGTGTGAGATTTACTAAATTCCCCGATAGCATTTAAAATTTCCTTCATTCTTTGATTTCGTTGATCTGGATTGATTGGATTATACAACTTTAAATTTCCAGGGTACTAAAACGCGCAAAAAGAACAGCTAATAAACACAAAAACCGCAAGCCGACGTAGTCAAAATAATAATGAGCCCCTCCAACATTTAAAATGGTTTATGAGACAGACGGACAGATCCACCAATCCACCGATCGACCGCTCCACCATGCTCCAGTCCGCAGTCGCAGTCTCTTCCAGCCTTTTCTCAGCCTCAACCTCAACCTCATCGTCATCGTCATCGCTGTACACCTACGGTGCTGCCCCAAAGAGTCTTTGGCGAGTCTTTGATTTTTCTGGGTCAAGCTACACGCGAAAGCAGCAAAAACAGAGAAGAAGAAGAAATGTGTGTCTGTGTGTGTGTGTGTGTGTGTGTGTGGTAGAGTTCAAAACGTGCCTGGGTAATATTGTTCAAAAGGTATGCATTGGCCCACAGTACTCTCCAAAATCAGCAATGCCCCTGCTCTGCCACATACCCCTACCCTTTTGATCACCGCTCTGTGATCTGCTCTGCTTTTTCTTTCAGAAACAATTTCCGGTGTTGGCCTACGGTGGGTTTCGGGTACGGTTCGGTTTTCGGGGCTGCAATTGCACTTCGCTTCAAAATGAGTGAGTCAGACGACGCCAACGGTTCGAAACTGGGAGCCAGAGCCAAAGCCAAAGCCAAAGCCAGGGACAGAGGCCCCCAGGGAATGGTGGCTTGCCCCTACCCCTTCCAGTTATATATACGAAAGTAGTTCAAGTGACCAACGGCGCCGTTACATTTCACTGGTTATGAATTGAAGTGGTTACCGGGTAGCGTCCAGCCACTCGGAGCCGAACTTCAGTCACCTTACCCTCCCACTCCACTCCACTCCACTCCACTCCATTCCACCCTCGCTCTGTCTTGCACTCCTCGCGACTCCTCTTCGCTGGTGTACAGTACATCGAGGCGTTAATTAAATTGTTTTGATTTTGTGATGCTTGAAAAGGTCTTTCTTGTGCCGTGCAGGGGGGTATTAGTGCCGCCTCAAGTGGGTGCATTATGGAGCGAAACAGAGAGAGAAATATGGTAGCTTTGCTCTGGAAATTTCATCCAGATTGAGATAGATTTCGTAAATACGTAACTGCCACATAAAGATCGGCTACAGAGTCAGTCTTTATTTATTGCGAAATTTATATTGATTTAAAATTACGCGTAATATTAAACAGGTGAATATATTTCCCCTCCCAAGCTATACATATAAGAGAGCGATGCAGCATGGTATGGGGAAGATATTCAAAGTAAATAGAGAGAGTCGGTCTTTTGCTACCCTGTTGGTAGGTCCTGCTTGTGTGTTACTTATAAAAAGGGCATCGAAAACGAAATAAAAAGAGAGGAAGAGGGGCCAAGAGTATGAAAGATGGATCATGGCTGTTCGGCTTCTGCTACTACTTTCTGTTACTCTACGTCTAATATGGCTCTTATCTTTAAAGTGTACTTGGATATTATACCAAAAGAGAAGAGAGAACGGATAAGTTTGAACTAATAACTGCACATTCAACTTGACAGCAAAAGCAAGTGGTCGATTAATCGAAATACTTATATACTTATTAGCAACTATCTTGCCACTTACCATTTTCAAAATTATTAATTATTATATTCCAATTGTCCGTTTTGGTTCAGTCTAAAAGATTCTTCTTCGTGGTGGATATTTTCCCTAAACAATTTTCCGTTGTTGATACGACTTTTTGTTGTTTTTGTGGGTCGGCCCCAAGGCCAGGGCGCTTTTTGATTAGTTTTCTATAAAATTGATTATTGTTTGCACCACATTTTTTTGATTAAACACTAAACATTTTTCATTAAATATTTTTACGTAGAAAATTTGTGTAGATTATTTATTTTTGCACAGTTTGCACGTTTGTGTTGCCGTTGGATTTTCCGAAATTATTGCACGAGAAAATTGCAGTCGCAGCTTTGATTTTTCACCTGTGAATTATTAACGGTAAATTACACACTCGCACTGGTACACTGGTATGGTATGGGTGGGAGGGGAGGTAGAACAAGAACGAGCAGCAAATGGACAATAAAATAAACAAACTGCAGCTTCACTGTGCGCGAAGAGAGAGAGAGCCGAGTGAGAGAGAGGGAGAAAGAGAGGCCTTGCAAAACTTGTTGAAGTTGCAGTTGCAGTTTTTTTCTGCACACACACACGCCATTCCCAATAAGAACCTACACACACACACGCAGCAGCAGCTTTCTTTGGGTGTGTGTGTGTGTGTGGGTCTGAGAGCAGCGACTTTCTTTAGCAGTATTTCCGGGCACGAGAGTGCGAGAGAGAGTCAGTCAACGACTGTTCATTGGATTTGTAATTCTTTATTTGAACAACTTTTTGTTTCGGAAGATTGTAGATTTTTGTTTCTTTGAGCAGTAGAAGATTTAATACAAATAAAAAGTTTGGCCACCAAAACGTTCATTTCTCTTTTTGCACTTGCTTGCTTTCTTCGATTCTGCCACTGTTGCTGTTCTGCCGCGGTCACAGCTCTGCCCTCAGCTTGCGTTTTATTTTACACGACACGACAGCAAGCTCTCTCGCTCACGCTCACGCTCTAGCACCGCTCTTGTTGCGTTTTTCCTCACCTTTTGCAGAGTTTATTGACATTTTCAGCATTTGCTTTGTGCGCTGCTTTCTTCCTCTGCCCAGAGCTGCGCTCTTCTCTCATCAGCGCTCTCTTTTCAGCGCCCCGTTCTATCGTGTCGCTCTATGAGTGTCCGTTTGTGTGTGTGTGTGTTTGCGTGTGTCTCACTCTGCCGCTTAACACTTGCTTTTTTGTTTACAATAAAGAATAACCTTCAATTTTATCTTATTGCGCGCCCGTCACTCGCTATATTTGTGTTACTCTTCTTTCGGCCCCGATTTTGGTTTGATTTGGATTTTCATATGCAATTGGAATAAAACCTGTGCCCTCTGCCACATTTCCATTGCACTTTTGTTTGCGGCCTTGCGGCTGCATGGGTATGGGTTTTTTGTTTAATACAATTTAACTTGAACGTTTCGGTTGTTTTTATTTGTTGGGAAATTCACACACACTTCACTATTTTTCATCCACAGTGCCATGTAAAAGGCATTATCATACATTATTTTTAATATTTCCGGATTTTTCTTTTACTTGACGTTTCTTTCGTATTTTTTTTAAATTTTGTTTACCTGCGACTCAAAAACGCAACGGAATCGGGTCAGGGAAAAAATTTTGTGGTGGGGGTGGCGGCAGTGTGACCGCAGATTGCAAGTTTCAAATTCCGATATTTGAAAATGAAACCTTTGGCCAAACTCAAAAATATGGTCTCTATTTTCTGGTTGGGAATGTGTACTTTTCCCAATTGCAGAAAAACGGTATGGGATTTTTCCCAATTGCGGAGAAACGGTATTGGAATTATAAAAATCCAATTGCAGCTCACTTCTTGACGCAAAAATGAGAAATTCCAACTTTCTAGTATCTCTAACTATTGCAAACTCAAAAACGCAACGGAATCGGGTGCGCTAAATGAGCGGTCATTTTGAAAAGTACTTAAATATATTAAAAATAGATTGAGATATACCTTTATATACCGTAAATACACTTTGAGCTCGATTTTGACGACAATTTTGATCTCGAAAACTATATAAATATACCGTAAACAGTCAGGCTGGACCATTTTTCTTGGCCACCAGTATGACTACGGATTTGTCGATCAAATATACTCTCAGAAACCTTCTCATTTTTCAAAATGTACCGTAATATATCGGGGAAAAAATTAATTTCTCTCAGACTCATTTTTGCGTTGTCAGTTCGAGTGGTTCATGAACTAACTAGTTCACCTTTTGCTGCAGCCGCTTGCTTTTGTCAGCTGGCAAATTTAAAAGTGCGCGGAAAATACAAAATTCAAATTTAGAAAAATAAAAAACAGACATCACCACGAGACCCACCAGCTATAGCAGCTATCGGATATAGTGAGCTCCCCATGCCCCACTAACACTTTCCCACCTGCTTGCTGCATTCAGCTGCTAATCTCTTCATTTTCTCTTGCAGAATCTCTGCTCCGTATCCAAGATACCGTCTAAAAAGTAATTTAGGGCGGGGACTACTCTATCAGACTATTATTACTGGTTATTTAAGGTATATTATTACTATTATTTTTATTATTAAATTATTATTAATCTTTTATTTTCCAAACTTTTTTTGTCTGCAAGTGGGCCATGCCTAAGCATAGATTTGCCGCATTTTAAAATCAGTTAGCAACACATTTACGACCGATTTGCCAGCATTGCTACTAAATTATTTATTAGGCAACATTTGGAATGATAAATTGGTGGCATATGTAAATGAGAATGGCCTGCAATCCCGCCTCAATGCAAATTGCATATTATTAATAATTCTGAGCGCACAGACAGACACACAAACTAAAACTAAAATTGGCTTAAACATATTTGTTGTAGGTTTTTGAATATGGTTAGCTAATTGGTTAATTAAGTTGGACCAAAGCTAATCATTTTTATGCAAGCCATTTTGCTGTTGCTTTTCTTGGGGGCTTTTGTGACGTTTAAATTGTTAGACGTAGAGCATTTAAAGCGGATGATGACGACGCCTCCGTTTGGCTTATTTGCCTCTTTTTATGCGTTTGCCTTTTTGGTCACACACCCCAGCCAATCCGATTCCGATTCCATCCTCCGAACTGACTGATGGATGGCCCCATAAGTGGGCTAAGCAAATTCGCGACAACGATCCGCATGAACTCATTTCGCTGTAAGTGAAATATGCTTTCAAATGCTTGGTCTGCCCTGCATAAATGCATTAAACATTAACAAATACGTGTATGTAAGCGAGCAGATCAACAGCCATGATTAGTTCAGTTTATACAACAATCAAACAATCAAAAGAAGAAAGAAAACACTTTGTCTGTCATGTCTGGGGCGTCTCTCTGAAGGTCACAGTAGCAGCAGCAGCATCAATGCACGAAAAATCAATTCAAAATATATATGTCAAACAATCAAAATTCATGGAAACAATAACGAGGGGAAAACGAAGTAAAGTTGCACCTTTTTTTGGACCGCTTTAATGAGACAATGCAAATGGAGATGTCAAATGTATTAATTTAAATATATTTTTTTTAATGTCAATTAATTTAATTGCTTTTAAAAATAATTCAAGTCAGGATAGGCATTAGTTTTTGCCAAAAGAAAACGATATGATGAGGCAAGGATCCTACTCATAATTATTCGCATAATACTTTTTGGTCCATCTGTTTTCGATAAATCTTTGACTTTCATAGAAAAGAAGTTAAAATTATTTATCGTATCAGATATGTAAGTATATGTATGTACATATCTCTGGTATATCTTTGTTCTGATTTTAATTTATCTGATAGAATCGAATATCTTATTTCTTATTATAATTCATCTGCTAGAATTCTTAAATCATTTTGCTATATTTTCTTTCATTAAAAAAAAAGGTTCCCGAAAACTAAAACTATATTGCCTAGAAATAGTATTCCACAGAATTCAGAAACTTACAAAAATCATAATACCCTCTTTAAGGGCATATACAAAAATTGCCACCTCATGATTGAGTAAAAGTTCACACAATCAAAAAAAAAAAAGGAGAAACAAACTGCCGCCTAAAAGTGAAAATAGTGCGTGCCACAGCGAAATGATTAAAATTGATGTTGCGAATAAAATAACAATTAAAAAATAGTGCCATACAAACGTTGTTTGGTTTGCATTTGATGTCTTGATGTCTTCATGGAGTTATTACATAGACAGGGCTGGACCGAACACAGAGCCAGACCCACAGACCCATCGACCATGTGGCCGACCCTAAATCATATTCAAATTAATTAAATGACGGCCGTTTGCCGGCGGCCAGGGCAGGCAGCATAAGCAGCTGTTTCATTAGCTTACAAGTTCACTGAGATTAAAAATAGTAAGTCCAGCGGGCATCCTTGAGTTTTTTTATTTTTTGTTCGCTGGACAAGCTCCAGCGGCGGACAAGCGGCGTCGGCGTCCAAGCATGTAGTTTGTGGCCATTAGCACCGACTAATAGTTAAAGCAGACAAATTTCCGCTAACCAAAAGTCTGCTCTGAGTTTAAATAGAGAGAGGGAGAGAGAGGGAGAGCGAGAGAGAGAGGTTAACCTTTGACATTTGAATTTTTGTGCGGCCCTTAAATTGATTGTGTACACACTTCTGCCCCCACATCACATGGCATGCAAATGAGTGTTGGCGTGTCCATGGCTTGCCCTATTGACATTGCAAAACCCCCAGCCGGATAGCGGTACGCGATGGCAGGTGAGCGGCAGATCATCCACTGCCTCTACGCACACGCACACGCACACGCACATGCACGCGCGCGCATGCGCTCAAGCCGGTAGCGAAAGACAGTGAGAGAGAGAGAGTGCGACTGTTAACCCTTAGGGGGAGTTGCGGGGCACTTATAACTTCGTTTTGAATGCATATAGATTTAATGCAAGATGCAAATGAACCATCATACCATTTACAATTTACATAAAATTATATTATATTAAAATACTTTAACTATATTCATTAATAAAGATGTGTACCTAATAGGTTCAATATATAGAGTTTACAACACTCTAAATTTTTGCACAAACGTTTTCAGAGTGTAATAAAAACTAAGGACCTTTCCACAAAACACTTAAAAATAAAACTTAATTATAAATCACAAAAATGTTTAAATTTTTAATCATTTTACAAGCTATTTAACTGAAAAGTGTTGAACATGTCTCCCCATGCAACTTCGCCACTTTACATATGATCTTCAAAATTGGTAAAAACGAAAGAGAAGGAACGTGTGAGTCGCTTCTTGTAACGCGACTCTACTTTACTCTAAAAAATGAAAATTAAAATTTTTTTTAAATATCGCATAAATCATAATCGCAAAAATTTATATACTGACTGAGTACGGGTATAATTAGAGTCGCGTCCCCAGAAGCGACTCACACGTTCCTCCTCGTTGAGCTTATAATTTATGTAGAACTTAAAAAATTTTTAAATTCACATTTTTTATCGTTTTATTGTATCTTTAATATTTTGAAATACACTTGTAACACTTCTCTGCGTTGCACACATCCACTTTTACCACAAATACAATAAACCACTTGACTCTTTTTTGAGTGCGGGTATAAAAAATTAATTTAAATAAATTATAAATTAATAAATTTACACACCCATTGGGGGGTTAACGAACGCTCTCATCTGCTTATAACATTTTTGTTTCCTCTTCTGCCTCTTCTTTGACAAGCAAGACGAAGAAGACCGAGACCAAGACCCCCAAACAGACGAAGAGCCCGAACAAACAGCTGGCCCGAAACCGAAACCGAGACGCATCTTTGGGCCAAGTCTGAAGTTGGTTTTTTTGGTATAAAAGTGGCAGCCCATCTGCAGTGGGTCATCATTCAGCTTCAGTGTCTCTTGGCCAAAGCTTCACCACACCCCAACAAATCCAACGAACTTTGGGCAACTCCCCCCCGTTCCAACGAATCAACAACAATGGTGAGTGGAGTACATCGAGTCGGTCAAGATCACCTGGGCCTCGGATTGCTAATTGATCAACCAATTTCTTTCCAGAAACTCTTCGTGTTTGCTGTGTGCGCCATCGCTGTGGTTGCGGCCGATGTCTCCCATCTGAATCTGGGCGGCGGTGGTGGTGGTGGTGGCAGTGGATACTCGTACAACAAGCCCTCGCCATCGTTCAACATCCCATCGGCGCCGGGTCCAGTTTACTCTGCCCCAGCTCCGGTGTTTACTCTGCGCCAGCACCTGCCCCAGTTTACTCGGCACCCGCGCCACAGTACTCTGCACCTCAGTACTCGGCTCCTGCTCCAACTTCGGAGTATCTGCCTCCTGTTCAGGACATCCCCGCTCCCCAGCCACAGTACTCTGCGCCAGCTCCTGCTCCAGTTTACTCTGCACCTGCCCCACAATACTCTGCGCCAGCGCCTGCCCCAGTTTACTCGGCACCCGCGCCACAGTACTCTGCGCCAGCACCTGCACCCCAGTACTCGGCTCCTCCACCAACTTCGGAGTATCTGCCTCCTGTTCAGGACATCCCAGCTCCCGTGCCCCAGTATTCGGCTCCTGCCCCACCTCCAGTCTACTCTGCTCCTGCCCCACAATACTCTGCCCCGGCGCCCGAGCCTGAGTACCTGCCTCCTGTTCAGGACATCCCCGCTCCCCAGCCACAGTACTCTGCTCCTGCCCCGGCACCACAGTTCTCGCCAGCACCAGCTCCAGTCTACACTCAGCCCGCACCACAATACTCGGCGCCAGCTCCCGCGCCCGAATACCTGCCCCCCGTGCAGGATATCCCCGCCCCACAGCCACAGTACTCTGCGCCCGCACCTGGACCCATCTACTCCGCACCCGCACCCGCACCCCAGCCCCAGTACTCCGCACCCGCACCAGGACCCATCTACTCCGCGCCCGTGGAGCAGCAGTCGTCTGGCTACCAGTACAATGTGCCCGCCAAGCGTTTCCGCTTCTAGGCTGATCGCTGATCGCTGATCAGTGATCATCACAGCCCATTCACGGGAGGAGAAGGAAGGGGAGGATCGATTTTTCGATCGCTTGTTAAATTAACAAGCGGCCTTCCATCTCTCTCCCTCTCGCTTCATTGTTGTTGATTATTTGTTGTTACGCAAAGTTCCCGTTGAGATTTTTTAGCTAATAAATAAAATAAAATTAAAAAACAAATTATAAAAATGTAAAAACACCAAAAAGAGTCCGAGGGAATTGCAAGGGACTCGATCGAACCACTCGAACCACTCGAGTGTTATGCGATACCCCGCTCGATTGCCTGTCTATAGATATTTAAATTTAAGCCATCAAAATTCAGCCATAAAATTCGCACAAGTATTGGCCAAAAAAAAAAGAAGTCACCCAACAACAAAAGATTACACAAAAATGACCTTAGGAGCAGGCCATAACAGCAGCATTGGCAATCGCTGCGGTTGGAGCACTCCCAACGAGAGCTCTCCTCGAGATTTCACTTCACTGAGAGGAGAGTATTTGTGCCGTGCTCAATGGCACTCGATGCAACAGATCATGTAGATCTCCAACACCCTCTCACCCACTAGCACGGTAACATTTAAGGGGATTTACCGAAAGAGCCGCAAGAGGAACCTTCAAAAGAAACTCCAATTTATCCATAAAATGTTGGAATATTTTTGTTGTTGTGAATTTGTAGAGCAGAAGCCCCAGGAAATGATTCATAAAATGTAAGGTGAATATTTTTTGTAACTCTAAAGCGGTTCACAAATTAATAACTCACTTAATTCAAAGTGTACATTTTATGTGGAATTTTTGTGACCCACTAAAGAGGGGCGGGCCCCTTCAAAACCAGAAGTCGAACACATATTTGCCAATTTGCAAGTACACATTGCAGTTTAAATAATTCAATACATCGTATGATCTTTACGAGGCCGCCAATAGTTTTTTTGTTTATTTTTTTGCAGTGAAGAAAATATCACTTGTAGGTTGTCTGACGACAGGCCACTGTATCGTGGAGCACAGTATTTAGCACCTAAGAAGCAAATATGCAACAGTTGGTTGTTATGGGAGGTGCAAGCAAGCAATGAGGCCATCTGCACAATGCAGAAGGTTAAAAAATAATCGGAACAATAAATAATAATAGTAAATTATAAATAATTATTTTCAGAGGGTAACAAAAATTCGCCATACATTTTATACCTTCAATTAGATGAGCTTCTAATTTCAGACACCCTTTAGAGTCACAAAAAATATTACCCATAAATTTTATGGAACACTTCCAGTAGCTGCAAAGCAAAAAATATCCCTACATTCCAGGGATTAATTCGTTGTACTTTTGAAGGTTCCTCTATTGCTAAATCCCCTAAAATATTACACATCAATTGGATTGACCTGAAAATACCATGATAGGGGGTGTTTAATAAATATTATTTTAAAGTTAAATTACAGAGAAAAGTTTACCTTTACTTCGGAAAAAAACTAGATGTATCTATGTATGTGGCAACTGCATTTTACGGTCACTGGCTTTTGATATAGTAATTAATGTGACTATGTTAATTCATCAAACTAGTAGAGATTATGTAAAAATATTTTATAGCTAGCTGTAGATCAAAACTAGTATCAAAATTCCAGGTCTTTTAGCACCTCAAACTGGTAATCAGATTCAAATGTTTTTCCATGGGAAAGAATATATCTTAAAATATCGGAAATAATTTGAAATTTGATTTTTGTATTTTATTAAACATAAATTTAAGCCACACTTGCCACACCAATATCATTAAGCAGATAACCTTTTAACAGCTCTGAATTTTAGTGCCCTCTATGCAAATATGGCCACACAATTTTATGCTAATGGGGCACTCGTACACATAGTGCCAAGCAGATGTTTGATTTACATAGTTTTCACCTTTTTTTTTTATGTTTTTGGCAAACATTTCGAATTTGCGAATTTCTATGCGACTTTCTAAAGCCGATTAAATAACCTTCAATAGAGTTGTCCAACGCCTATGGGTCAAGTAATATGTATTTAAACTTTTCAAACATTTCAAATAGAGATTTATTGGTATTTAATTTGGAAATCGAATGATGCACGTGAGAGATCGGTTCTGATTTAGCATACGAATATAGAAAATCCCATTTCTAATTGCTTTATATTATATAGCATCAATTTCTAAACCATCAAAACCTTACCTTCATTTGGCGAAGTAATTCTAGCATTTACGAAAGTAAAAACGGTTTGCTTTTTCCTCTACCATTGCCGTGTCGTCAAGTACTTGGCTTATGCCAAAACAAATCTTGGTTAATGCCAAGCAAATATTAAACAACCTTTAACAAGTATGCAAAGTCTTAGTAGCTCTCAAATGTATCGAAATAGTTCTTAAAGAAGGTGCTCCAAATCTGTACCAAATATATGAGGGGTATATATAGGAGTATTCTTTTAATTTTATCTTCAAGAAAATAATATGATCTCACGAAAAAGATTATAAAAACACAATTAAAATAAATAAAATAATAATAAAAAATAAAATCGAAGCTTAAGTTTCAGTTCGTACCAGGCACAGATATAAAGACATTCGCATGCTATATATTTCTGTACAATCCTCACCAGTCTCTAAAGTTCTGATATTCCTTACCCATATATTTAAAATAAACTGTAAAGTGGAATTGTAAATAGAAGCTGCTATAAGCCATGTGCCTGCCATACAAAAAACATTTCTATTTAGTTGTATATATTTTGTAACTAATGATAAATAGTTTTATTTGCTGTTTTTTTGTTTATATTAATACACGGGTTGTTGCTTGTCCTCGTCGCCATTCTCTTTGATTCTAGTATACCATTTGCATTCTGTTGTATTTGTTTGTTTCAACGAATGGTAAATTTAAATTTAATTTGTTTAACATACGAACCCCCCTACATGCGTATCCTTTCATTAGTTTAGTTATTAGATTAATCTGTATGCTATAAATTAGTTTACAAAGATTGCGTTTTGTATTCTACTATATATATATATTAAATCCATATATATATCCATCCATCTATAGCCTATGATGTTTGTCGTGTGATTCCATTTATTTAGTTTATGCTTTTTAGTTTGTTTCTTCTTTTCGTTCTTTTAGTATTTAATGGTATGTATCAATATCTAAATTAATGCTTCGAATAATATAATAATACAGCTAAATGTAAAATACTAGACGTAGTTGATGGTTTCTTTTGCCTTTAGCTAATAAACTCTAAGAGCCACAAGCAAGTAAATGACGCGGGCAGGGGGGGAAAATAAATTAAATTGTAAAATGTGGTAGAGAAATTCCTTTTCAGATTTAGAAAAAAAAATACAAAATCATCAAACGAAACGAAACATACCAATTTTAAATACAGCACGAAATTCAACGTATTTCTGCTTCTATTGCTTGGGTTTTGTAGGATTTTCAATTTGCAATAAGTGGCCTAAAGCAGCGGTTAGGCTTCCTCCAACACACTCTATACACGCATCGTCCATCCCCTCCTTACGGGCTACATTTTATATACAGTCCTTTTGTTTTTGTGTATTTTAGGCACCCAGCGGCGCTTGTTATGTGTCGTAGTCATCCTGCTGGGAGCTAAAGTAGCTCACCAAGCCACTGAACTCGCCCACCGCTGGACCCGTCGCCACGGACGGCGGTCCGCTGGTGTCGTGCGCCGAGCCGGAATCCTCCTCTGCTATGACCGCTGCTGGCGAACCGACAGGATAGGCCTCCAGTGTTGTCAGTTTTTTGCTCGTTATCACCGTTGGCTGTGGCTGTGGCTGCGGCTGCGGTGGGTGCTGCTGCTGCTGCTGCGGCTGCTGCTGGGGCTTGTGGGCAATTGCTATTACTTCTGCTGGCGGCGCTGCAGCTGCAACAGCAACCGCAACCGGAGCTGGTGATTTGCCACGCGTCAAGGCGGATACCGAATGATTTGTGGGCGTCACCGTCACCGGCGGTGCACTCACAATCACCGAACTGGGTGCTGCATGGGCGGGTGGTGTGCTCAACGGCGGCGGCGGCGCATAGTAGCCATACGGTGGATAGCCGCCTGAAAGATGCACCAGATTAGAGAGAGAGACCTTCAGAGAGGTGGACCCACAGTTCCAGCTACTTACGTGCTCCTGCCACATAGTCCACGGCACCGGGACGCATATTGCCGGGCGGTCCTGGGGGTCCAACAACGCGGGGCGGATAATTGGGATTGCCATAGATGGGCGGACCGCGGCTGCAAGACACAATCAAAAGTAATCAGCAAATGCCCCTTGCCAGGAAGTCTCGAGCAGAGCACTCACCTGTAGGGATTCAAGTGGGGCGAGGCATGTCTCGCTGGTGGCGGTCCCGAGCCATAGACACTGCCCAGCGGCGGTCCGCCGTGATGCTCCGCTCCGTGCATGTACGGGGGACGCGCATTGGGCGGCGCTCCGCTGCTGGGCAGTGTCGATGTGGGCGGTGGCGCTCCTCGCAGCGGCGGCGGCGGTCCGTAGGTGGGTCGCAGCGCTGAGTGGGGCGGCGGCAGGCCGGGTGGCATTTGCGGACGCAGCAGGTGACGTGGTGGACCCGGCGACGAGGCTGGGCCCACGCCAGACGATGGCGAGCGCGAGCCCGCTGCAGAGGTGGGCGGCGGCGGCGGCAGCGGTTGGCCATAGAAACGAGCCAATTCCGCGCTGCTCGGATACATGCCAGCGGGCGGGCCCCGTGCATGCGGATGCGGATGCGCCGACAGATGGGTCGGCATTCGCGTGATTACCGACGCCTGTGAGGAGGCGGCGGCAACCGTTGTGGCTGGTGGTGGGGGGGCATCGTCGTGCGGTTTGAACAGCTGCGCGGGCACGCCCTTAATCTTGTCCACGGGTGGCGCCGCTGTGCCGGGTGTCGTCGAGGCAGCCGTCACGGCCGCCGCCGCCTGTTGCTTCTGCAATTGATCGCGCAGCGGCGTCACCTTTTTCCGCCTGCCACGCGGCTTGCTATCGACCGGCGGAGCGGGGCCGGCTGTCTGTGGCACTGCAGCCACCGCCTGTTGCGTGGCCACCGTGGCCTGGTGCATCAGATGGGCAGCCGCCGCCGCCGCCGCCGAGGGCATGGACATGACTAGTGGCAAGTGCTGGGCCGAGGGCGGTGGCGCTGGATAGTTGCCACGGCCCAGCGGCTGGCCGAGCGGCGCGGAGAGCGCATTCTGCAGCAGCTGCATGGCCTGTGGCGGCGCCACTCCCTGCGACAGATGACGCTGCAGCATGGGATGCATGCCATGTGGCGGCGGCAGCAGAGATGCAGGTGGCCCCGGAAACTGATGACGCAGCAGAGGCGGATGCATCGTCGGCATGGGCAGACGCTTGCGATGCGGCTCCTGCAGACCCGATGGCGGCGCTGCGGCTGCGGCTGCGGCTGCTGCTGCTGCTGCTGCTGCATGAGGAACTGTAGGATTTGGCGGCGTCTCTGGGGCTGCTGTCGACACTTTGCTGGCCTTGGCCTTGGCGGGTGTGGTGCGCAGCACCTCCTCGGGTCCGGGCAGCTCTCTGGCTGCCGCTGCACTGAACTGCTCCTCCTCCTCGACCATCCGGGCAATGGCATCCTCCATGTCCTCGGGCAGATCGGCATCGTCGAGCATCATTTCGGCATCGTCCAGCTCCTCGGACTCGTCCTTGTCGTCCAGGTCGCCAATCGTCTCGCCCTTGCGCTGCAGATAGTCAATGTCCAGCACCTTGGCCTGCCGGATCACCGACAGCGGCACCGTGGACAGCGAGTCCCCCCCACCAGCTGGTCCCTTGCTGGGCGTTCGCTTCTCCTGGGTGGCGCCGGCGCCGGCACCGGCGCTGGGTGCCGCCTGGCCACCCGGTGCCGTGCCCTTGATGGGCGTGAGGCGTGGCGTGGCCGCCAGCTTGGCTCCCTCGGCATTCTTCTCGGCCAGCATCCGTTTGATCTCCTCCTGCTTTTGGATGAACTTCTGGCGCTCCTCGGGCGGTGTGTCCGGCCGATGGACGCCCGGCTTGATGCCGCCGTCCGAGCTGTCGTCGTCAAAGTCCTCGATGTAGGCATAGCGACGGCCGCGCGTCCGCGTCCGCTCATCCGAGGCGGCTCCCTCGTCCTCGTCGGTGGATGGGGGCTTCTTCTTCTTGGACTTGCCCGACTTGCCCTTGCCCTTGCCACCCGTCTGCCCGGCGGTGGCGGCGCTGGGCTTCAGCGGCTGTGAGCGTGGCTGCTTGCCCGAACCCTTGCCCGAGATCGGCGCACCCTCATCATCGTCCTCGTCCTCCTCCTCCGGTTCGCTTTCGCTGATGTCATCGTCGGAGTACTCCAAGCGTTTCGGCTTCTTGGCCGGCGGCGCGGGTTTCTTCAGCTTGGGCGATTTCCTGGCTATGCCCGCGGCCGAGCTGCACTTCTTGTTTGTTTTCTTCTTTTTGGACGGATGCCAGGCGCCATCCTCGCTGTCGCTGGTCGTGTCGTCGCACAGATCCGCACTGTCCATGTTCTCGGTCAGCTCGGAGCCATTGTCCTCGTCGTCGTCCGTCTCCGTTTCCGTGTAGTCGGAATCCTCCTTCTTCTTCTTCTTGGACTTGGGCTTCTTTAGCTCCTCCTCGCTTTCGTCGCTCTCTTCGACCACAAATTTGCGATCCTTGCGACGCTCGCGGGCTGCTCTTCTGGCCGCCTTTCGCTGCTTCTTGCCGCGGCCCGGACGCCGGTACACCTCCAAGCTGGAGTCCGAGTCATCGGAGGCGGACTGTGAGGTGTCCTCGTCGGTGTAGCTGGAGGTCTTGAAGTCCTCATCGCTGCCATGGTCCTCCTCGGAGCTCACATCCAGCGTGGTCAGTTTGCGGGCCTTCTTTTTCGCTGGCGGCTGCTTCGATTTGCTGCGCTTCAGGGGCACCTCATCGTCGTCGTCGTCGTCGTTGTCAGAGCTGCTGCTGAATTTTGTGGGTTTCTCTGCCTTCACAGAGGCTGGAGCCTGCTCCTCGGGCGCTGCCTGCTGCTCCTCATCGTCCTCGGGCAAGTCGTCGCGACGCGCCTTCTCCTTGTCCGCCTCGATAATGGTCGAAATGTCCTTGCCGCGGCCCAGATTGCCCGCTCCGGCCACCTCATCCATTTCCTTTTTGAGCGCCGAATTGATGAGATCGTCGTACTCATTCAGGCGGTAGCTGACATTGATCTGACGGCGCTTGCGCAGCTTGTAGATGGGCTCATCGTCCGAATCGGAGAAGCTGCTGCTGTTGCTGCTCGACCCGGAGCCGGAGGCACTGCCCCCGGACTGGCTTTTGCCCGCACCGCCGCTGCTGCTGTCCGAGTCGCCGCCGCGTCGCCGTCTTGTGCCGCGCTTGGCTGCCTTGCGATTGCTGCGCCCGTCGCCGCGGCGTCTCTTGGGTTTGTCCGCTTTGCTCTGCTTGCTGGCCGCCTCATCCCGATCATCATCATCGTCGTCGTCGTCGTCGTGACGGGCATGGCGCTCCGCCTTGGAGGCCTCAAGATCTTCGGCCAGCTTGAGGGCCTCCCGCTGCTGTCGCTCGCGCTCGGCCACCTCAGCCAGACGCTTCTCCTGCTGCTTGTGGGCGACCATCTGATCGAAGCGCAGCAGCTGCTGCTCCAGGGCCACGATCAGATGCTCCTGCTGGCAGGGCGGACAGTGCCAGTCGCCCTCGGGTATGTAGAAGAGCACCGGGGAGAGGCAGGAGCAGTGGTAGCCCTTGTTGCAGTTGGGCGTATCGCAGAGCAGGATCCATTCGGGATGGTCGGACTTGCCGCACTCGTTGCACGCCTCGTCCGCATCGTAGTCCTCCTCGTTCTCCTTGCGCACCGTGCGGGCGCGCTTCATGGGCACCACCTGCGACTCGTCTTCCAGCTCGGATTCGGGCGAGAACTCGTGATCCGAGCGGAAGAGCGGCGAGCCGGGATCTGTGTCGTAGTGTGGTGGTTCCTCCTCTTCCTCCTCGCTGTCCGCCTGTTGATCCGAGTCCGAGGACCAGCCATCCTTGCCCGGCAGCTTCTTCTTCTTCTTTTTAGCCTCCTCCGCTTCACTGGCCTCCGAGGACTCGTCCTCCTCCTCTTCCTCCTCGCTCCTCGACGGCTCGGGCACTGTGGGATCTTGCTCCTTTTGGGCCTTCTTCTTTTTCTTGAGCTCCTGCTTCATGGACCGCAGTGCCACTTCCTCCTGCTTGCGCCGTTCGGCCTCCTCCTTGATCTTCTGCTGGGCAATGCGTCGCGACTGACGCACCGGCGTCTCAGAGTCCACGCACTCAATGATGTTGGTGGTGTCCACCTCGCGCTTCTTGCGCGGACCGCGTCCACGGCCCACCGGTTGCTTCGCGGGCGCCGCTTCTGCCTTGGCTTCGGCTTCGGCTTCGCTGACTTTCGTTTCATTTTCCAGGGGATCCATATCGATGGATTCCTCATCCAGGGGATCCACTGGCTCTGGGAGGGCCTGCTCTTTCAGGGGTTCCTCTTTGGGTGGAGGTGCCTCCACTTTGGGTGGAGTTGGCTCCACTTTGGGTAGAGGTGCCTCCACTTTGGGGGGTAGAGGTTTCTCCTCTTTCAGAGGTTTCTTCTGGAGAGGCGCCTCCTCCTTCTTTGCTGCCGTTTCTGTTTTTATTTGAGCCTTTAATTTGGTTGCTACCTTTGGGGGATCCACTTCAATGTCCTCCACCTCGTCCTCCTCTTCCTCCTCCTCACTGGTTTCATGCTTCACCCCTGCCTTTGCCTCGGGCATGGGTTTCTCCTTGGGTCCGCCGCGCGTTCGTTTGGGTTGCGGCAGTTCCGAATAAACTACGGCGGCCCCACCACGACGCCCGGAACGACGCGCAGAGCCCTCGGGAGGGGATGAAGTGTCCTTCGCGGGCAGCGGCGGAGATGACTCTCTGACTGGGAGACTTTGAGTTGGCGCTGCAGCTCGCTCTTTGATCTGGGGCGGCGTTGGGGTCGTCTCTTTGACCTGCGCTGGCACTGGAGACTTTTCTTTGATCTGCGCTGCCACTCGCGGCTTCTCTTGCACTTGGGCTGGGGCTGGCGACAGCTCCTTCACTTTGAGTGGCGATGGAGGAACCTTCACCATTGTTGGCGCTGCCACTTGAGACTTTTCCTTAACTGGCGGCGACACTGGAGTTTTCTCCTTGATTGGCGGTGCCACGGGTGTCTTCTCCTTGCCTGCTGGTGCCACGGGAGTCTTCTCCTTGCCTGCTGGTGCCACGGGAGTCTTCTCCTTGGCTGCTGGTGCCACGGGAGTCTTCTCCTTGGCTGCTGGTGCCACGGGAGCCTGAGCCTTCTCTTTGCTTGGAATTATCGCCGGAATCTTCTCTTTTACTGGCGGCGGCGATGTGTCCTTCACCAAGGCTCGTGGTGGCGACACAGACCTCTTCTTGGCGGGTGGCGGTGCCCTCTCCTTTGCTGCTGGCGGCGATGGTGTCTTCTCCGTGGATGGGGAGGGCAACGCATCTTTCTCCTTGATGGGATTAGTCGCCAAAGCATTCTCCATGCTGGAAATTGCCGTCGGAGACTTCTCATTAAGTGCAATGGTCGCCGGAGACTTCCCCTTGGCTGGTGGAGACTTCTCCTTGACTGCTGGAGACTTCTCTTTGGGTGGTGGCAGCATCAAAGGCAATGCAGCCAGCGTGGCTGGTGGCGGCGACGGAGGTGCTTCGTGCAGAATCTTCTCCTTGATTAAAAGGGGAAGAGGCGATGGCAGCTGTTCCTTGGTTGGTGCTGCCCGCACAGCCTTCTCCTTGGATGGAGATGGCGACGCGCCCTGATCCTCTTCTTCCGCGATGTCCTGCTCGTTGTTGCGTTTCAGCTTCTCGCTGACTGCCGGTGGAGCCTCGTTGCACGAAGATTCCCTGGAATCTTTGGCATCCTCGCTGCTGCGACGCTTGCGTTGACGCTCCTCCAGCACAGCAGGTGGCGGTGCAGGTGCTGGTGTGGGTGCTACTGTCTCACTATTTGTACGCTTCCTGGGTACGGCCTCCTCGTCGCTTTCCTCCTGTCGCATCTGCGTCAGCAGATTCTTCTTCAGCGGCTTTGTTATTGGCGATTTCTTCGGATGACTGAAGGACGGAGCGGGTGGCGTTGCTTCTCTGGCAGGCGCTGGCGGCAGTGTCGCCGCTGGCATTGGTTCTGTGTGCTGCTCGGGCATCCTACTGTCAGGCTCCTTTTCTGGCAATTTGTCGGGCATATACTCGGCCACCTTTTCGGGCGTTTTCTTCAGTTTCTTCTCGATAATCTCGGCCAGCGTTGGCTTCTGCTTGGTCACGGGCGCCTTCTCCAAGTGCCGCTTTGGGGCTATAATCTTGCGGCGACTTCGCGCATCTTCTTCGCCGCTGGACGAGGTCGTCTCCTCGACCTGGGTCTTCTGTGCCTCCACCTTGCGACGCGCCTCCACATTCGAGGTCTTGGGACGCATCTTAATGCGTTTGCCACCCACATCCAGATCGTCCAGCGCTTCATCGATTTCCTCCTCGTGCTGCTGGGCATCCACTTCGCTCTCGGAGGTGGATGGTCGGGCGGGTGCGGCCACAAAGTCGTTGAGGCGGCGCTTGCGATTGGGCAGCATCGTTGCAGGCTTCAGATAATCACTTGCTGTAGCTTTGATGCTCGTTGCCAAATCGAATTTAGGTACAGATTCTACAGCTGGAGCTTCCACTGGCAGGGATTTGCCTGCAGGCTCCCTCTTTTCGCCATTGTCCTTGGGAACTGAAGCCTTGGAGGTGCTGGGCAAATCGTTTTGTACATTTTCTGATGGCTTTTCCTTATTGTGAGAGCCATTATTGCTAGTTTCGGACTTCATTTCGGTTGTACCCGGTTCGGCGAGGGGTTTGGGTTGCTCTTTTGGGAGCATAACCGCTTCGCCGATAGCTTTGTGCTGCTCATTCGGCAGGGGAAGAATAACGGCTGTGTCGACGGCTTTTGCCTGCTCTTTGGGAGGAACAGTGGCCGGCGATTCGGCGACGATCTTAGGCTGCTCCTTGGGCGGCAGTGTGGAACTATTGTCATTTGGAAGGGTTTTACTGCTTTGAAGCAAAGTCGTATCAACAATCGTTTCCTTAACCGGTTCGGGCGATGATTCCTTGGCCTTTTCAGCATCGGTTTTGCTCATGCTAGTGGACTGCCGAGGCAGCAGGTTCTTTCTCGCTGCTTGGCTTGGGTCTGGAATCATCTGAAATCTTGTTGGAATCCTCCACAAATGTTTTCAGATCACTTTTAACCGTTTCCAATTCTTTTTGAACAGGTTTACCACCTGCTGTGGTTTCATTTTGGGTTTGATTCGCTTTGCTTTGTCCCGTTTCATTCGAAGCAGCGTCCTTACAGCTCTTTGTTGTTTCAGAACTGCTTTGAATCGTTTCAGAACTGCTTTTAATCGTTTCAGAACTGCTTTGAGACGATTCAGAGCTGCCTTTAACCTTTTCAGGGCTACTTTTAATCGTTTCCGAACTACTTCTAGTCGATTCCGTATCTGCCATCAAACCCTTAACCACTTTGGAAGCCTCAGTTTCTGTTGGAACTGGCCCATTATGATTGACAATTGCTTCAGGTTGAGTTTCCTTTTGTTCTGCATTGCTTTCAGTAGCTTTTGCGCTGCCCTTAGGACTCTTAATTGCCTCCACAGACGCTTCGCTGCACGCCGCGGCTTCCTCCTCTTCATTTGACTCATTTTTCGAGTGATTTTCCAACTCTTTTTCCTGTATATTCTTTGTTTTGCTTTCTTTAATATCGTCTTTGCGTGTTGTGGGCTTATCTTCAAGTGCTTGCGAGATTTTCTCATTCGTTTCAATCACTTTGATCTGGTATTCTGGCTGTTCTGTGTTCGTTGCTTCCTGGGCCTCCGTATGCCCTGCTGCTTGTGAGATTTCTTTTGTTTCGTTGCCTGTTTTGGTTGCTGCCACTTGCTCGGTTTGGGGCTCGGTCTCGGGCTCCGGCTCCTCCTTTAGGTCCCTGCCATTGCGTGGCGGTGTGCCTTCTCTGGGTGTGCCACTCTCCCCGTTGGTCTTCTCCTCGTTTAGACTATCGAAAATACTTCGTTTCGCTTCCTGCTGCTTTGGTGTTTGCTTAATGGGACTCAGCTTCAGGCAGCCGGGTTCACCGAAAAAGAATGTCGCCTTTGGCTCTGAATGTGTGGATGCTGATGCCGCCGCTGACGCCTCCGCCGTCGCCGTCACAGCTGCCTCTTCCGCAGGAGCTTCGTTTTTGCCATTTCCCACGAGACATTCGGCGCCACTGCCCATGCCAAACACATGGACGACAGCCTCCTCTATGGCTTCACTCAGCTCCAGCTCATTGTCGTCCGTTTCTTGATCGAAATGGCTTAGGAAATTGCCATCGTGCGGGTAGGCAGTGGCAGCAGCATCACAGTCGCTGCCAGAGCCCTGGCCGCTCACCGTCATGGTGGGCTCTTCAATGGCTTCGCCCACTTCGTCGTCGTCGTCGTCATTGTCTTCCTCATCATCCTCTTCGATGTCTGCTGCCGCACTGTCTATATCATCATCGTCATCATCATCGTCTCCACTGCCCTCCTCTTCTTCTGCCTCATCGAGTTCCGAATCTTCATCTTCCTCCTCGTCGTCGCCCGATTCGGCATCGTTCTCATCCTTTGTGCTTTCGTAGCGGCTGGGTTTCTTGATGCGTTTGGTATCCAAAAGCGTGGGTCGATGTTTCTTTTGCTGCTCCTCCAGCGACTCTGTGGGACTGCTGTCCACATCCTCAATGGAACGTTTCTTGGCCGGAGCCGGCGAGCAGCTGCCGCCCAGTTTTGTTTGCGTGATGAACAGTGGCTGCAACAAAAAAAGGGCAATAGCATTAGGTACTGCCGATTCAAGGCACTCTTTCGTATACTTACCTTGACCCTTTTGGCCTTTTGTTCGTCCTGATCGGGAGAGCGCAGTTTGATCTTCAAATTGGGCACCAATTTCGCGGGTGGTGGCTCCAACTTGATTTGTGGCTCTGCCTGCTCTTCATTCTCCCCCTCGTCTTCATCGTCGTCGTCTTCGTCCTCTTCTTCCTTCTCTTCGGGTGGTGGCGGCTTGGCAGGGCAACTGTTACTGCTGCTCGTATCCTCATCCGCCTCGCCAATATCCTTGGAGGGCAGCACCACCTCATTGCCACGCAGCCTGGCAATAAGATTCACGAATTCGTCCCGATTGGTGGCCACCACCTGCCAGATTTCCTCATCCAGATGCTCCTGATAGATGCGCAGATTGCAGTCATCGTCCTGGGTCAACCAGTAGGCATGCCCCAGTCGATCACGTCCAATGGGCTCCGATCGCAGGGTATTCGAATTCTGCGTGAGTATGTGGGCACGAAATTTGACATTGCGCTCGAATTGGCTCTCCAGGAGTTCCTAAAAATATTAGATAATGTTAGTAAATGGTTTATCAAGGGATAGCTATTCGAACTTACCCGAAATATCCTTAGTTTCACTTTTAGGCTGGAGTTTTTATAGCCAAAGCGTTCTATTTCCCAGGCATCTTGGAGAGAGTATCCAAAACAGAATTTACTGAGAGCCGATTCCCAGCTCTTCTCGTGCACCGTTTTGCGGGTCTTTCGCAGCAGTTTGATGTGCAAATCCTTCAGCTCAGGAACTTAAATATTATTGTAAATGTAAGTATTATTCATATAAATTCTCTTGTTTTTGTTCGTGCAACACTGCAACGATTTCTCTTTCATTCACAAATGCAACACTGCAGCGCTCTCTTTTACTGCTTTACCAGCGCTCTCACTCTCAGTCTCTCTGTTTGACTAATGCAATTACTACAAACACACGCATTACACGCTCTCTCTCTCGCTCTCTCAATAAGTGTTGTCAAAAGAGAGAGCAAAATTAGCTGGAATTTCCATAGCATGTGTTAGTTTAAAGTTATGGAAAATACACATTTCCCAAGAAAAACCACTACGAATATATGTAGCTTTTATATAACTGGACTAATAAATAGTTTTTCCTTTTGATACATTTAAGTTATAAAAGCAAAAACAGTGATTCAATTGCGCTCCCTCTCAATCACACTCACACACACACATGCACTCACCTTCATCGTTGTTTGTCAACCACTCCTGCAAATGCTTAAAATTCGGCAAAATCAGGCCCAAATCTTTGGCGAATTTTTGTAAAAACGCACAAATAACTGCGAAATCAGGATCATTTGCACACGAATGCAGTGTCGTGCTTATAGCATCTTCATCTTTACATTCCTCCGTTATTGCCTCTGTTGGTATTGTGGTCGCCGCTGCAGCCGTAGCTGAGGACGCCGCCATTTTTCATGCGTCCCCGAAACGGACCGAGAAAATTTCTTGTAGCACACGAAAAAAATATATATACTACACGGGTGAAATTGAGTTATTTCGACTGAAATGACTTGGCATTTGTTCACGATTTAAGCGTTTTTATTGCACGTCACTGTACTGCATCGATTAGTCATATTTATGGATCAAAATGTTTAGTTTTACATATTAAATTTGTGGTTTAAAACAAAAGAAAACATCGATGGCAGTCTGACCCCGCGGATTTACTAATAAAATATACCACCTGACCCTCACAACAATACCGAAATATACCTACTGATTTTAAAAGTATTCGCAAATATACCAAGACAACGAGCTTAACCCACGTAAACAGCTTAACAACTGTTTGTATATTATTATTGTATTATAATGATTATAAACATATACTACCATTAAATCTTTCACATAAACTTTGTTGAAATTTTTCAAGTTTCATTATATACATACGTGCGTACATAAGTACCCACTAGTGGACAATGGGTTAATGTGGGTTAACGTTCGTTTATGTTCACAGGAAATATTTATAGATTTTGATATTCGGTTCAATATTACAAAGCCAGCTAGGAGCCTCAGAACTGAATGCATACTTTTATCTGATGGATGAATCAATTTTCTAGAATGGTGGCTAATTTTAAGGACTTTCCTTCTATTGGATTTTTTAGAAAATAAGGTTTAAGCAAAGTAGGCCAATGTGTGTACGGAATTAGCTGTGTGTAGATACAATAAAATGTTTATTCATTTCAACCAATTTCAGCTATGAGTATGGCTATTGTATATCATATATCTTTTTCTCCAAGCTGCTTTGAGACCTAATTAATAATGAGATTTTTCTCTTTCTCAGATTGACATTTTTTGGCATATCATATTCATGAATATTTTTGTGTTCTGTTTATGCAAATATCTACAACAAATTGCTAAATTTCGTTGAGATAGATTTAAAACAGAGACTGACTAGTTTCTGCATTCATTGGGGCATCGGATGATACTAATTTTCCAAATTTTATAATATCCTTTTCCCAAGGTTATGCAGAAAATAAATAATAACATACATGTAAATAAAAAGGAAATATTGACACAAAATAATTAAAACCACTTATAATTTGTAACGGAGACTGTAAACGATGATTTGTTTTATATTATTCAGACCAAACAAGAAAGAAAAGAATGATTTAAAATAAAGAAAAATACGTTTTTGTTATTTGTTTTATTTATATTAGCGGTATATTTCGGTAGATTTACGGTATATTTTGAAAATGAGATGATATATTGCGGAATATTTCTGAGGGTCAGACGGTATATTTTGTCGCTAAATCCGCGGTCACATTGGTTTGTGTTTGTTGATAGAAAAAACAGTCGCAAAAACAACAAAGACAACGCAAACAGAAAACAAATTTTAATTGCTAAAAAATCGAATCCGAAGCACTACGCTTACTTACTACGCAGCCTGCGTACTTGTGATTGTGTGTGTTTTTTCCGTGTATTTCCGCTGGCGAGAAAGTGCAATAAATCTGGACATAATTGGCTCCGCTCCAGTGAAAGTGCTGTATCCCCCCAGAAGCCCAGAGAAGAGAGATATACCAGATACAGATAGAGATATATAATCAGCAAAGAAAGAATCAGCAAACAACAATGACCACATATCAAATGAATTTCAATCAGGACTTTACGTAAGTTATTATAATAAATTACCATCTAACAAGACAAAAAGCCTTGGGGGGGAGCACCAAGAAAGAAGGTCACTATGGCGAAAAACTAAATACAAACAGCTATTTAGATACAAAAACACACAGCTGCTTTTGGGCAGGGGAGGGGTTGTGATGTTAGTGTAGAGGGGGTGGGCGCAATTGATGTGTGTGTATGACACTTACTGAAACTACTGCGACGAGTGTTTAGATTATAATGTTTATCATATTAAACTACGCATGTTTACTCTAGTATTTAGAATATATGCAATAAGTTCGCATATAAATCTGTGCTTTAGTAAGTGTCATACGTGCATTAATAGCGCTACTGATATTTGTTTGTGTGGCTGCCTGTCTTTATTTAGTTTAGCGTGTATGGGTGTCATTTGCATTTGTGTTTGCAGTTTATTGGAACATGCAAACAAGCAGTTCTAATAACAACGACATGCATATTATGAAATACAGTTAAAGCATGATGTGTGACGAGGAGGAGGGGGGAAGGCCACATTACACTAAGCAACAAAACAGGGAAAAAGTGGAGCTTGAAGAGCGCCAATTGAATGCTTTTGACTCCAATTATGTTGCTTAGTGTATGAATCACAAACACACACACACAGGTACACAGCCAATACACAACAATGGCACACATTCACCTACTCCCCATAAATGCGCAACAGCTGATGTCTCGCACTGCCTTATAAATAATGCATACAGCCTCACAAACAAATCTTTGTGTGTCGTCTGGCAAGCTTAATTAACCTGTTTTTTTTTTAGCACTTATTGTGATTATTTTTGCTCAGCTGATGTCATTAGAATAATTCATGCACACATACACATGCATGGGCGTACCTGTATTTTAGTGCCGTTAGTTCTGGACAACTTTGATCTGCTCTGGTTTTGCTTTTGCTCTGGTTTTGCTTTTGAATTGCCATCTCCTCCCCCCACTCTCGACGCACTCAGAGCAGAAAGCATAGAATGCAGAGAACAACAGTAATCAATATTTCCACTTATGGCGAAAATGAAAAAAAAAAAAAGCACACACTCATAGCCGTAAGTGCAATAAAACAACAAGGCAAGCAGTGGATGCGATGCGATGTGCGCGTCATAAAGCGGGGAACAAAGGCAGGCCGTAGACAAGAAAGAGACAGCAAGCTCAGCGCTTTCTAATCAGAAACAAATCAATTAGCTCCGTGCCCCAGGGCGGGTGAATGTACGCCAAAGAAAAAAGTAAACCAAATAAAAATAGAAATTATAAATTGCAATCGAGCGGGCACTTCCTTTGACTTTGGTTCCACACAAGTTCAAGGGGAATCAAGAAAACAAATCAAAGGGCAACGAATGCAGTGATACCCTACAAAGATTTGCGCTGATGAACTTATGATAGTTATGCCAACTTATTAGTACAGTAAATCTGTACTTTGCTTTCTTCTCTGCGGTGCAAACATCTCACGGCACTCGTTATACCCTCTGCTAGAGGCATACCCCTTGCTAGATCTTGAGAACTGATAACTCTAATTGAACGCTCCAAAAACACGTGATGGAAAAGTGCTTGTTATTGTTTGTGCGCCCCAGCTGCAGTGTCGGAAAAGTCAATATTTTTGTTGTTCCTCTGTTTATTTGATTGCAATTTCCATTTTGTTTGGGTTTTTATTTTATTTTATTTTTTAATTTTTTAATGCGAATGAACTGCAATCCACCTTTGACTTGCTGACTGCTACAGAAATTGATAGCCATCTCATTGAGCTTTTAACTTAAATTTATGATTGTGTGTGCCTATGCGTCATTGTTAAATATATAAACAAATATATACATATGTGTATGTATGTACGCAGTTTTTTGGTTAATCATTGGGATTGTTAGTAAACAACCCAAAGAGATCGCGAAAACAACAAAGAAAAGACCTTAACGCTATCGCACTGCCCAGTATCATGGCAGGGGGCCAGTGGGGGGGGGACACCAACAAGGCCAGACGCAACCTTGGGCCCCATTTTAGCAACTACGATGACGGCTACGCCTTTGGCGGGAAACTAGTTTTGATAGCACAAAACAAAACCCGAAAAACAAAAAATAAATCACCCGAGCGGGCACGTGTTGCGCTCTCAGAGCGAGATATAGCTTAGGCTTATCGCCCTAAACGTGCTCTAAATACCAAAACATAGCACATAATGTGCCAAATCTGTAGTTTTCAAGAACAACAACTCGCAAAACAACTAAAACTGGGTCAGCAGTAGCTTCAAATTTGGCGCTCAGTAAATACCAGTGTAAAAAATACCAACTAAAATATACTAACGCCGAATGGCATATGCAGCGTTTACCAACACTTGCCAAGTGCATAGGAAACAAAAACAAAGCGCTGACATTGAAAAAAAGCGATAATTTAACAATAATTGGGTGCAATTTAAAGCGGAGAGTGAGAGAGAAATTAGAGCGAGCGAGAGAGCGATAGTGTGAATGGGGAAAAATCAATTATCCGTTTGCAATGGAGCAGCGTGCGAATTTCCTGGCACTCACCCTACTGGACGCCCTGGAAGATGAGAACGAGGCGGACATCTTGTCGATGCTCGACAGGAATGTGATAAATGCTGGAATTGTGCCCTGCGACCGTGGCCTGGCACCGCTGCACTATGTGTGCGGCATGCGAAACGAGCAGCTGGCCCGCCGCATACTCGAAAAGTTCCTGGAGAGCCCCGACTTGGATGTGAACGCCTTGTGCGATGGACAGACAACGGCCCTGCATATAGCCAGCATCTATGGGCGAGTGGAACTGGTGCGAATGCTGCTGCAGCGTGGGGCACGCGCCGATCTGCCCGATGATGAGAACAAGCTGCCGGTGCACTATGCCATCGAAGAGTGCCACTTCGAGGTGCTGCAGCTGCTGCGGGATCACATCTTTCGCGAGAAGCACAAGCAGAAGAACCTGAGGCTGCCGCAACATCAGGCCGTGGCCAGCCCCACGCCCAATCAGATCCTTAAGTACAACTATGATGTGACATCGCCCTATTACATTAACATCACCCACAGGCGCCACAAGCCGCAGCCCAAGTTTCCAGATATCCCGATGGACGCCACCACGCTGCCAGACGAGCAGTCGGTGAATCTCTTCACACTCACGGAGGCCCATCTAACGCAGCTGCTGCAGAGCCAATGCCAAGAGGATCCAGACCAGCCAAAGCGACGTTCCATCATCGAGAGCTGGCGCGAGAAGGTGGAGCGCTCGCGGGCGCGTCAGTCGCTGATGCACAAGTACGACAAGCATGTGGAGGCCATAGTGGAGGAGGCACTGGCCCAGGAGGACTTCAACTACGAGCGGCACATGCAAAAGAAGCTGCGCGAGGAGGATGGCCTCGCAATGGAAATGGAGATGCAGCAGCAGCAAATCGACGATGCGGCAGCGCCCAATCGACAGATCTTCCAGCAGCTGGTGGAGCAGGTGTCACAGGCACAGGTGATAGAGCCCGAGCCGGACAACAGCTTTGTCACAGCCCGGGAGGCAGAGGAGCTGCCCGGCCACTCGCCACGACCCACAGACGAATACTTTCTGCAGATTAAAGAGGCCTACGTCCACACGGATGATGAGAACGGGTTGGTCTTCTACGAGGCAAAGTTCCTGCAAAATGATGAAAGGCAAGCCAAGAGATTTGCAGAGCGAGGCCCTCAGCCGGAGCAGCAGCAGCGCCAGCAACAGCTGGACAGCACAGTCAGCACGAATCTCACACTGCCACTGGACTACGAGACGGACGCACTGCGACGAGAGCTCACCCAATTGGGTGCCTCTGTGGGTCCCATAACCAAGACCACAAAGAGATTGTACATCAAACAGTTGATCAAGTACAGAAGGAACACGGATGCCTTGCTGGCCGCCCAGAAGCATGCCCAGGAGTCGCAAATCCGCTATTCGGTGGAGCTGCACAGGACGCTCCGTTCGCCAGAGGACTTTGAGCGAATCAGCGAGTTTATGCCACAGGAGGCGGCCTCATCGGAGCACTTTGCCACGGCGCCTATTGTGAAGAGAACGCTGCGGGAGGGCCATCTGAAGCAGAGCTTCATCTACATGCTGATTGATCCGCGTATCTCGCGCAATCTACCCGGCGAGAGCACCTTTCTGGATAAGTTCAGCATCTGGCAGCGATTCCTCGACTCCATCTTCTATGTGGGCAAGGGAAAATCGTCGCGGCCGTATGCCCATCTGTACGATGCCATGCGCCAGCACACGCGACTCAATCAGAAGCGCGACAATGGTCGGGAGCGAACAGAGAAGGCGGAACGAAAGGGCGGATTTCGCACACTGCAGCCGGATGTGTTTAAGTCGCCGCCGGCGCGTGATGCCAAGCTTCTGGGCAGCAAGAAGCTCGAGCGGATACTGGAGATTTGGCAGAGCGAAAGCGGCGTCGTGTGCCTGCATGTGTTCCATAACATAATGCCCATTGATGCGTACACGAGAGAGGCCTCCATTATCGATGCCATGGGCCTGGGACACCTGACAAATCTGAAGCGTGGCGATTACTACGGACCCGCTCAGTCGTGGACCATGAAACAGAGGAAACATTTGGGCATTGCTCTGCTCTACAAGGCGATGCACATCTACCTGGCCGAGGGCGAGTCCCAGTTGTCGCCCAGCGACTTAATTTGATTCGATTAGATTAATAGGTCACTAAGCTAAGCACTAAGTAGTTAGGCAATTGGGTACCCAGTACGTACAAAGTGCAAACATGTTCAAAAAGATTGATCTCTTGTATTTAAATTTAAAGAAAAACTAAAACTAATTAAATAAGTAATAAAATAAAGAAATTGGGTCAAAAGTAAATTCAAAAGGCAGAAATTTGTGTCAGTTGGTATTTTCCCCATAAAATGTACTAAATTATGCCTAGCGCCTCAGCGTTGTAGTGCTGTCTCACTCGCACTTTTAGTTGTGCTGTGGCGAGGAAATGGGCACTCAACAGGCTTGCCGCATACCCTGGGTTCGAAACCCACTCTGGTTCAATAGTTTATTATGTTATATTTTTTTTTTTTTAATTTTTCTCTCTTTTATGTTGTATTACTCATTTTCAAGTCATATTTTCTTGAAAATAGTTCAACAATTGGTTGAATTGCTGTACTTTATGTGCTTTTAGCATATGCAAACTATGCCAAAATTCCTTGCTGATCGCATGATCATTATTTGCCATGCATTATTTTATGTTTTATTTGAACACAAGCAAAATCAATTGTAATTGCAATCATTTTTGTAGTTTATCAATGCTACAAATGCAGCTGCTTGTCTGGACAAACAGCCCCCCGCCGACTGCACACAAAAACCTCCCTTAGCAACTCCTCACTCCAAATCTCGCACAAAGGATGCAGTTGCAGCAACAAAACTGCAGTAGAGTAGGTAGCAACAACAACGGTAGCCCAAAAGCATGCTGTGCTTTTTTGGGCAGGCCAGAAAATGCGTGACTGTTTGCTGGAGGCCTGCATGGCCTTAGAATTCCCAACCAGTACTGGCGGCGCCGGCATGGAGAGAGCATTGATTTCGAATGTCAAGTTATCTTTGCGCAGTGGCAATACCGTAACCGATGAAGTTCTACTGAGGTGCGGTTATTGCTAGTTGAAAACTTTAACCAATACCCCGCCATGGGGACGTGAAATACCGTCCACTACGGCAATTTTTGCAAGCCCGAGAGGGCTAATAATTCAATAAATAAACAAAGCTAAATCTAAGCTAAGATTAAGGAAAGAAATATTGTAAAGTTAATGGTTGAATTTTGTTGCAGCTCCCTGTCCGTGTTGAGTGCCACGGGCTTGCGACTCTACTCGATAGCCGGACAGGATAAGGTGGAGGAGATCTTTGCCAAGGACAATACAGAGCAAATACGGATTGTGGAGCGTCTGTTCAACAGCTCGCTGGTGGTGCTGGTCACCTCGCAGAAACCCAATTGCCTCAAGATGCTGCACTTCAAGAAGAAGCAGGACATTTGCAACTGCTTCTATCCGTCGGAGATTCTGTGCGTGCGCATGAATCGCCAGCGATTGATTGTCTGCTTGGCGGAGAGCATACACATCCATGACATACGCGACATGAAGATCCTGCATTCCATCGAGAACATAGCGCCCAATGAGCTGGGCCTCTGCGCCCTGTCCCTCAACTCACATTTGGCCTTTCCCGTCTGCCAAACGAGCGGCGAGCTGCGCATCTTCAATGCGAATAAGCTGAGAACGGGGATGACCATCAAGGCCCATGACACGCCCCTCTCAGCGTTGACGTTCTCGCCCAGCGGGGCGCTGCTGGCCACCGCCTCGGAGCGGGGCACTGTGATACGGGTGTTCTGTGTGAAGAATGGCCAGCGGGTGCAGGAGTTTCGGCGCGGAGTGAGCTGTGTGCGCATTGCTTCCCTGGTCTTTGCGGCAAGCGGCGATTTTCTGTGCGCCTCCTCCAACACGGAGACGGTGCACATCTTCAAGATTGATGCACGAGCCGTGGAGTCTGTGGAACTGAAGGCAATTGGTGAGTGGCACCAATGTGATTCCCCCCCCCATGATTGAGTCAAGACTAAACTATCCACTTTTCAGCGGAAGTGGCTGCCAAATCGGACAGTGCCTGCAAGGATGCTGCAGCGGCGGCGGCGGCGGCACCACCACCAGCCACAGAAGAGGCCAGTGCCACGCCCGTTGCCAGTTGGGGTGGCATGTTCTCCAAGGCGGTGTCATCGCTGCTGCATTCAACGCAGGTCAGCGATGTACTCGCCCAAGATCGATCCTTTGCGACCGTGATGCTCGCCCAGGCGGGACTCAGGCACATCTGCGCGCTGACGCGCGTGCAGAAGGAGCTGCGACTGCTGATAGCCTGCGAGGATGGTTTCCTCTATGTGCACGAGTTCAATGCAGAGCGCGGAGGTAGCTGCAAGCTGCTAGCGGTCCACGATCTGAGGGGAGCCCTCGAGGATGTCATCGAGCTGCAGCTGAGCGAGAGTGTGCTGCGGATGCAGGCCAAGCCGGTGACCACGCCGCAATCGCTGACGCTGCTGAAGAGCTGTGCGGCCAGTGTGCTCATTGAGAATCCCGATCCGATGCCGGATAACAGCTACGCGAGCATTCTCAGGGGAGATCAGGCGGATGCCATGTCAGGTGAGGGCAACAAATTGAACAGAAAATCGATCAAAACTAAACGATTCTATATCTGCACAGATTCCGCCAAATTTCGTAAACTCTGCGATGCCATCGACACTCCAACGAAGCTCTACGATGAGCGGCAATTTCCGCCCGTCGCCATTGCGGCCAAAGATTGACCAAAACGCCGCAGTTCCCTCAACATGGTCTTTGTAGAGAAACCATAGAAAAATCGAAACCCAAAAAAAACAATATAAAACCCCCTAGAAAAGTTGTCCAAAAAAATTTACTTTTAGTTCTGCTAACAAGCAAAAAACCAACAAAAAGGAAATACTCCAAACGAGAAAATATTAACAAAAAAAAAGTATTTTAATTTATATTTAAACTATAAGAATTAATCCACACATTAATTTCCAATCGATTTTGTATATATACGCGTATATCTTTAACTGTAGAAACTTTCCCTAAAATGTTTAACAAATTTATAACTTGGCTTTCTCATTCCGTTTATATGTAACTCCATTTGTCCAAGTATTCTCATAGATTCTCTCTCTCTAATGCAGTTATACAAACTCTGTAATTTTGTATGATATATAAATATATTTAGTGATATATATTATAATAGTTAATAGTTTAAAGACTTAGCAAATTGTGCGTTAGAAGCTCAACAGAAAATCCAAAAAAAAAAAACAAAAAATAAAAAATACAGGAGGAAAAGCAACAAATAATGTACCTTAAACAAAACTGAATGAAACACTAAACGTATTCAATTAGCTTTGCAAATAATTAATCTAACATTTAAATGTTTAACAAACAAACGTAAATTATATTATATTATAAATATACAAACAAAAAAAAAAAAAAGCTCGGAGCAGCGTAATGTCAATGAAAATTCTTAAGTATTTAAAATATGCATAAATTTCAAAAAAATTAGTTATAAATTATTAACTTTCGGCATGACATGACACGACATAACTTATATATCTTATTAGAATTGCAATCAATGAAAAAAAGCAATTTAAAGAAAGATTAAAGCAATTTATTATGTCCAAAATAATTTTATTTAATTTAATTTAATTCAATTAAACGAAGCAATTATTATAAAATACAAAAAATGAGAAGAAAAGATGAAAAACAAATAGAAAAAAAATCCAAAAAATTTGAAAAAAAGCAAATAAAAATTACAAAAACCCCTAGAAAAATTATGACATTTATTAATTAGCTAAATGGGGGAAGTAAGGCAAAGGATAAGGTAATGGGATTTCCTTAAAAAATAGTTCTAAATGGTTTAAAATTCATTTGATGTTTTGTGTATGGTAGAACATTTAAGAAATGGGAAAAATAGATTATAGCAATAGAAACAGGCAGTTCTACAATGGAAAGATGACTATGATTCAACTCCAGGTCTTTGCGCTATAGATGAATTTTTATAGGTTCCAAGAGGTTTCGTAGGTGACTCTTTGAAACTTTATTATTATTTCATAAATGAATTTTCATAGAGCCTTTTCGAATGAAGTATTTCGTAGGGGGCCGTTTTAATATTTATTATTAACAATGGTAATAGTTAAATGCTTATTCCTTGGACTAAAGGATGATTATAGTAAGAATAAATATAAAATTTTAAATTTGTAGGTAATTATTGTAAGAATACTTGTTAAAATGTTGTGGGAATTTCATTCCCAGAGATAAGTATTACTGGATATCATTTAACAAATGGATTAAACTTTATTTATGGGATGAAAAAAGGATCTGATACGAAACGTGATTGCAAATGGTTGTTTTAAGTATTAATTATAGGAATTTTCTGCCATTTAAGGAACGCCATTACTCAATTTGCTGGCACGTTGATTCTTAGTTGCCTCCAGATCCTGCTCCTGCTGCTCCTCCTGCTCCTCCTCCTGCTGATGATGGCGATGATGGTGATGGTGGTGGTGATGATGATGATGTCTATGGTGTGGCTGCGGTGGCTCTGGCATTGGCATAATCTCGGCCTCTTCTTCGGCTGCCAGTTCTTCATCCATTTGCGTTGACTTGTCCACTTTCCAGCCAATTTCTGGCGGTGGCGGCGTAGATGTCTTTTGGGACTTTAATGAAAACATGGAACCGATTTTCTTCAATTTGTTGTGCACCGAAGCCTCCACATCGGGCTCGACCAGGCTCTTGAGACTCTTCATGGATATGGGCTGCGATTTCGAGGAGGGTTTGGAGCGACTCGAACGCGACTTGCCAGACTTCGAGGAAGAGCTCGAACTGGAGGAGGACGAAGAGCTGCCGGAACCAGAACTGGCGTGCACTGGCTTTGTGGTAATCCAAATTTTCATGGCAAACGTAACCTCCGAACGCAAGGCTTCCTTCAGCGAGATCTGTGGGTGGGCAAGAATTGGTGCTCAAAGGGGATTTGTGAGTATATAGAAAATATGCCGCACCTTCTCTTCAATGGCCACCGATTTGACATTCCAAAAGAATTCCGTGCAGCCAAGAACCATGGCAGAGAGCAGACCCAGTCCCAGGACCAGAAATACACCGCCCACATTCTCCAGACCCAATTCGGGCGTATCCCCGCCAGCATCCTCGCTCTTCTCACAGTTACCACCGCCATGCATCTCCTTCCACCACTTGCGCTTCAGCTCCGCCAGGTTGCCCAGCTCACCCAGCTTCAGGACGGCGCCGCTGATCTGCTTGCGATACGGCGAATCTAAGAAGGAAGGAAATATCCATATAATATTAAGTGAATTTCCTGCTGCTGTTTGCTGGGGACTTACTGAAAGGCATTGCAATGCCATAGCTTTTGTAGTCCAGCCAGCCACCGATTTGCACCAGATCGCACTTGCGCTCCACATTGTACTCCAGGGTGGTGGACTCCATCATGAAGGCATAGAGATTCTTGCCCTTTTGCACCCGCTCCACGCCTTCGTCATTGGTTTTGGTGAACACCGACGGACTGGCACTCTCCATGAACGTCCACATCTTTTGGTATGTCGAAAAGTTTGAGTCGCGAAAGAAACCCATCGTGGAGCCGCCCATCATGGCGCCATATTTGATTTTGGTCTGGCCAGCCAGATCCTCGGCACTGCTGATGGAGTTGCCCTGCCGTGAGTTGGTCAGAAAGGCGGCCAAATTGGCCGTATACGAATTTAACATCATGAGAGCAAAGAACCACCACATGCCAGTCACCAAACGGGTGGAGGCGGCCCTAAACAAATGAAAATTATATTAATTAAAATTATTGTAAATAAGCCTTTACTCACTTGGGCAGTATATCACAGCCCTGTCCCATCAGTGAGCCAATCGACAGCCATGTGGTGTTCATTATGCTCCAAATATTCTCCACCTCTTCGGGTTCCTTGCACGGATGCGGATTCTCCCAGTCATCGGGCGCCATGCGAGCGAGAGCAAAGAGCAGCAGCGATATAAACAGATACGCCGAACCCATATAGATCCACACATCCAGGGAGAAGGGCGACAGAAATGAGAATAGATCTGTGTCCGGTATGGGCGGCTTTGAGAACAATATGCTGATGCCCAGGGTCATGAAGGGTGGCGTAAAGTCCACAGCCTGACGTCTCGCTGAGGTCATGGTTAGATCACAAATGCCCAGATCAGCGTTCTAGCAGGCAGATCCATGAGCTATTGGATATTTTGGGATATTTGAATGCCCCACTTACCCCATCAATTAATTGCTTGACAATGCCATCCCACGTCTGGGTGGCTGGATTGAGCGAGCCATATCTGCCGTCGGGTGACATGCGAAATTCGTATTTGAAATTCAGCATCTGAGCGATGGCGTCTATCAGGTCTATGGAGTAGCCCTCGTAGCGGGCATTGCCATACAGCACCTCCCCCTCCTCGGGCTCTTTGAGTGTGAGAAAAGGCGCACCCAAACGGGATGATACTATAAAAGTTTTGTTCGACAACTTTTGACCCACACGCTTTTCGCTCTCCTCATCGTCGTTGAGGATATCCAGACCATTGACGGGATCCCAGGTGGCCAGATCCAGGTAACCGCCAGCATTCACCTCCATGAAGCGTAAGGTGAAGAAGCTGCGCTGGCCATACTCATTGAAGTCGATGCGACCCGTGGAGGCCTCATCGGAGCGCTACACGATAAATAGATGCATCTATAGAATCTAGGGAATATTTTCTAGGGGCTTGATTACCGCTCTTACCGCTTTCATAAACTCTATAATACGTCTGCCATGGGGCCATGATTTTTTTCGTTTGCATTCCACCTCTGGGGCTGTTAGTTCGTCCAGTATTCCCAGTTCCGTCAGACCCTTGGAGAACAGCCAGACGGCATCGTTGAGCAGTATCATCGTTGTTTTCACACGCCCTGGTTCGATCTTATAGTAGCGTCCAGCCCTCTTCTCATGCTCCTCCCAGTCGTGTATCACATTCTTGATGTGAAAATCTGTGGGATCCATCAGACGTACTGTGGTTATGTTGGCATCCACGCCGGAGAGATCACCAAACTCCACCGTGTGTGTGTCCAGCAGGGGTATAAAAACACTCTGCAAAAATAGTTTCAAATAATTAAAAAGAAAATAAAATGAAAAAAATTATAATAAATAAATATAAAACTGCACCTGATATTCGCCCAACATTTTCAGTTCGTTGGCCTGCTGCAAGAGGCTCAATAGATTCGGCGGCGAACAGTGCACAATCAGACAATTATCTGTGGATAATTTGATTTCCTTCAAAAAGGGCCTATAGTCCTCATCGGGACCCAGCTGTTTCATTGTGGTAGGCATGTTGCTGGGTTCACCAATTTGCAAAATATCCTGCAGCTGTTGCAGCTCTAAAAAGGGTGACCAGCAAGTGGGTTAAAAATAAGACTTACAGCAATTCTAGCTACCTCTATCCGATTCATAGATAATCGTAAAGCTACGCCAGCCAAAGCTTTGTACAATTTCAGCAAATCCCTGGGATAGCAACAGATTATCGGGATGCACATTCAGCGTCATGGTGGAGTGCTGGCGATCCGGAATGGACTCATTGGGCAGCCAATCATAGACAATGTGTGGTATGTCCAAGGTATTGCACACCGAAGCAATAATATCTGCAAGAGAGTAACGGACTCGGATAGTTTATTGAAGCTTTGGTTGTGGCTGCGATATATTTACCCGAACTGCTGCCTGTACTGGGTCCAAATATAGCTATAACACCCTGGGAAATTAAATTGCAAACTGCAAAAGGAATGATTACAAATGATTATCTCCAGTTCTGCCATTATTAGTAGGTGGCTTACCCATCTTTTCCATAATAAAACTATCGTCTGTATTGGCATACACGACAATGGGCACAAGTTCTATATTCCTTTCCAATATATTTGCACGATCCACTGCGGTGCGAAATGCAATTTCTGCCTCATCTTTGTCCGATGTAAAAATGCTGCCTAGCAAAATGTACGCGTAAAATGTAGCACGGAGAGCCCTTGAGAGACAGTGACCCAATTTCGTGTGCAACTTACCCACCATAAACTGCTGTCTAGCTTGGGCTAAGGACAACAACAGACACAGCACTAAATAAATGTTGTATACTGGCCACATTTTATTGGCTTTTCCATTTGTAGTAGTTGAAGTATGTATTCCAATTGGATTTTCCTGATTTGGATGCCTGATGATGTAAAACTTGCAGCACGAAAAATATTTCAACACAATATGTATGGGCAACTGTGATGGTCGGAGGTCTGCAATGCAATGAGTGCAGCATGCGAAACGGAATCGAAAGTAGAGCTATGCTAAAATTAAAAGCAAGTGAGCGTAGGCGAGAGAGAGAGAGAGAGAGAGCACAGCTCTCTGGGCTTTGTTTTGCTCAACATATTCTAAACAATTACGAAATATAGGGATCTACAAAACAAAGACAGAGAGAGCAAGAGAGAGAGAGAGAGGGAGAGAGAGCAAATGCGAACCACTTGGATCGTGTCCAATAAAATGTTGTCATGTTTTAATGCTCGTACTACATTTAGACTTAAATTTGAACAGAACAGAACATCATCCCTGCTGGGCTGTTAGCTCTTCCGGTGTGAGTCCACAGTTCATTGAATTTACTTTGTAGCTGCTATCTGACTTTGACAATCTTCTGCTTCTACACCTTCTTGCGCACAATATGATCGTAGAACACCACATAGCCCAGCTTGGGCGAGTAGACCATCGTTCGTTTGGCATTTCTCGAATACAAATTGTATTGGCCGCCCACTGTGACAATCTTGTGATCGCCCTTGTGCATAAACAGCAGACCATAGTGATGATTGTGCATCACCAAGTAGTTATCACTGTCCGTATACTTGAGCATGTTGTAACGTGGATTCGAGTAGCTCAAATGATGGGCCATGGGCTTTACACGGCAACGCCCCTCAAAGACGCATTTCCAGTCGATTTTCTTGGTATCGCTGCCGCCAATGCGCCAACTGCTGTCCAGATCTATGTAGCCCGAGATCTCGGAACCATCTTTCGCTTGATACGAAGTAAACACAATGGTCTGTGGGGCAAGAGCCATGTAATAGAATTGATTATAAGTTTCAGCAGACCGCACTTACCGATAAGAACTTATTCGAATTGGGTATCTCGCGTTTTTTAAACTCCAGCAGCACTGGATCCGTATTTGTGGGTGACATAAAATCACCCAGCAGCCCCACCTTCGTTGTCTTTGGCCTGATGGCCTGCTCGGCAATAAATACACGCCTTTCGAACTCATCCTGATCGTAGGGCACTTTGGTGGTGCGGTAGCCCAGCTGCACAATGGACTTGATCACCTTGCGATTGCTCAAAAATCGCTCATCGTCCGCAGTGGCAAAGGAGTTGATGTAATCATTGTATGTTTCGAAATCCAAGACACTAAAGTCCACTTGATGGGAGCCCATTTTTGCAGGTGTATAAAGTAACTGTTTTTGGGTGTATGGAGTGTGGGTTTTTGGTGTAATTAATCTTAATATTAATTAATTTTAGTGTTTTTGTAAGTATTGTTGTATTATTGTTTGTTGTAGTGTTAGGTGTGATTTATTGTGTATCGAATTTTTGATGGAAAAATCCGAAACTATGTGCCTAATGTTGTGTAGTGTAATGTAGTGAAATCAATATCAAAGCTAAATCAAAGTGGTGCAGATTAGCGTAAATCATAATTATTGTGCACCATTTGCGCTGCCTACTGTACATGCGTAAAAATTTTCATCGCGCATGCTTGCGCACGGCAGCGACCTGTTTTGCTCGATTTCTTATCCCCCGCCTTTGCTTTCTACCTGCAGTTGCCTTGCAGCTTTAAAGCTCTAGAGCGCTGCATACATACTTACATACAAACATACATTTATTGTTTGTGCTCGGCTTAGCATCCAGCCCAGGGCTGCGCTCATGCGCTCTCTTTTAGTCGTGCACTCTCGCTCTCTTCTAAGCTTTGCTGTAGGCTTGAGCTGATTGTCATTCTATCTCATTTGCACTTGCATACTTTGGCTACTGTGGCTAAACTTTCGGCTACAATGTGCGCGCTACCTGAGTGCTTTTGTTTCCCATTACATCTGAGATCTAGACGGCATGGAAATACGAGTTATTTCACTCAATTGTTTTAAACACATAAACACTAGAGTATTTTATACAAAATATATTTATTGCAATCAGCTAAATCCGTAGCCTTACCATGTCTAGCGACAGTACGCTCTCCTATGAAGATGGATGGAAAAACCTGGGAGCCCAGCCGAGTTTCACCATGTCCATCGGTGGTCGCTCACTTGGAGCGCCCATGCCCAGTCTGGCCACTTCTTTTGCCGATCAGGCCGCATGGCATCGTCACATTATCCATAGCGTCTCTGATGATAACATCTCAACGGACACAATCGGACCACCCATGGTCAGCTGGATCCATGGCCTTCGAAAGACATACCCGAGTATCACACGTTTAATTCAGAATAAAAACGATAATACAAGTCTAAAGTCAGCAAGGATTAGCAAGTATGACATCAGCGACTACTCTCACATAAGTCTGAACACGGGCAAGGAAAAGCCCAGCGAAGCCCTGGCCAAAAGAGAACGCATTCTGGCGCAAATAATAGCCAAATACGACTATGAGGATTATCTGAATACGTTTGTCAGGCTGGAGGATAGAAAGTATTTGACAAGTGAACGGGCCATGCAGCTGCTGGTGCCGCTTAAAGTGCGCCCAGGGGCGATTGTGTTGAGCGAGTCCAAGTTTAAGAAGGAACAGGCGAAGGGTCCTCTGGGCACACATTACTTTTTCAAGAAGCACACAATCGCCAACGATCCGCTGGTCATTGCACTGGCCGAGCGCGAGAAACTCAATGCCGTTAAAGAGATTTCGGTGAGTGTTCCCCTCAGTTTTTTTCCTTCTTGGAATGATTATAATATATGTATTTTCGGGACTATAATCCACTTAGAGCATTATATTTATCAGCACGCGCAACTCCAAGGGCTTCGGCATCTCCGGCTATATTGACTATGAGCAGAGTTTGCGTCAGCTCAAGTTGGGCCATCATTCGGCACACGATTGGGTGAATATTTTTGCCGGCAATCAGCGCCTCGAACCCAACGAGGAAGACCTGAGTTTCATCGCCTGGAAGACGGGCAAAGTGTTCTACAATAATTCGGATAACTACAAAATATTACCAGATGCCATGAAGGGTTTGTGTTTCCAGCACAAGGGCGATGGCTGTGTCATACATATCGACAAGCGCATGACAGAGGATAATCCGCAGTGCTGCTATGTGGAATCGCCCAAAAATGGTTCAATTATTATCTATGATCATCGCATAAGGCGCAAGAATTAAAGTAAATATTTGCATTGCAATTTGGCATTCGGACAGCGCACTTTGCTGATCACAATAAACCCTCTTGGCAGATCAAAAAGCTGCCATAAATCAATCCGAAACAATATCAAGAACATCATAATATTTGGCACACACAAAAGTAGAGCCTCATCGCCTCTGACAAAGCAAAATAATCGAGCAGGCAGCAATAGATCAGAGCAGAGCAGAGCAGAGCACAACCAGACCCACACCAGACTAACTGCTGCCGCCTACGTCACCAGCGTCAAGCAGCGTCAAGCAGCGTCATAAAGAATCTCAGGGGAGAGCGCATACAACAAAAAGTCCGCGAGAGAGAGAGATAGAGATCTGGAGAGAGAGTCTTGGCCAGACATTCATCAGGCAACATCTACGGATGGGGCACTGTCGTGTCAGTAGGCGTGCAAAGCGCTCCAAGACTGGATGCTGCCGTCGCGTTTAAATAAATACACAAAAATATATATATTTAAAAAATTCTACTTTACGTAATTTTGTGCGTGTGTGTGTGTGCGTGTGTGTGTCTATATGTAGTTGAAATGAAACGAAATGGCCGCTGCATTTAGAAAATTCAATTAGTTGTCGAGTGTTTTTGGAAACCAAAAAAATTGTAAAATGCATTTCTGTCCAGTCCACATTTATGCCTTTGTATTATTCAAAACAATTTTAGCACTGGCTGGCGATGGTCGCAATGAAATCACAGTGGGTATGTGCTTCAATCGAATGATTTATTTATAATAGTTTCTGTACAAATAATTTCTGTTGATCGATGCGATGTTTAGGTGCCATTTTCTATGAAAATGAAAAGGAAATTGAACTCAGTTTCGATCAGGCATTTCGTGAGGTAAACAATTTGAAATTTGCCGAACTGCGTTTTGTCACCATCAAGCGGTATATGCCAACGAATGATAGTTTTTTGCTACAACAAATAAGTGAGTATTTTGTTGTTGTTGTTGTTGTTGTTGAGTGGCCATCGGCAGCAGAGCAGAACAAAAATTATATGAAATTCATCTTCCGTGTGTGTTTTAGCTTGTGAACTGATTTCCAATGGCGTTGCGGCTATTTTCGGACCAAGTTCAAAGGCAGCCAGTGGTACGTTTTACGTTCCATCCACTCTCTAAGGCTACAGGCACACATATGTTTTGTTTTACATACTCTATTTGTTATTGTTGTTATTGTAGATATTGTTGCGCAAATTGCAAACACGACCGGCATTCCACATATAGAATATGATTTGAAGCTGGAGGCTACGCGTCAGGAGCATTTAAATCATCAAATGTCTGTGAATGTGGCACCCACCTTGTCGGTGCTGTCGCGCGCCTACTTTGAGATCATCAAAACGAACTATGAATGGCGCATATTTACGCTCATCTACGAAACGCCAGAGGGTGAGTTTTAGCCACATTTACTTGCACTTTAATTTAACAATATTTAATGCCCTTTAGGCCTCGCACGCCTCCAGGATCTGATGAACATTCATGCGCTGAACAGCGACTATGTAAAGCTCAGAAATCTGGCAGACTATGCCGGCGATTATCGTGTGCTATGGAAGGAGGCAGATGAAACATTTCATGAGCATCGCATCATATTGGATTGTGAGCCGGCCACACTGAAGGAGCTGCTAAAAATCTCCGTGGACTTTAAGCTGCAGGGACCTTTTAGGGTAAGCAAAACACGGAAATATTTTTTAAAAATCAATTCAAAATTAAATTCTTGCCAGAACTGGTTTCTCACACATCTGGACACGCATAGTTCGGGCTTAAAGGATATTTATAATGAAGATTTCAAAGCAAATATCACATCAGTGCGCTTGAAAATCGTCGATCCCAATCCATTTGAGCGGAAAAAAACGCGCATAAGCAAAGTGGATGTAAGTTTTGGTAGCTCAAGACACTCGAAAATCCTTTCTCTAATTTATTATCACCCCGCAGCAAATACTTGGAAACCAAACCATGCTGCCCATACTCATCTACGATGCTGTGGTGCTATTTGCCAATTCGGCCAGGAATATTATAGCTGCCATGCAGCCCTATCATCCACCAAATAGGCACTGTGGCAGCCCAAGTCCTTGGATGCTGGGCCCCTTTATAGTCAATGAAATGAAAACCATATCGGAGGATGATGTGGAGCCACATTTCAAGACGGAGAATATGAAGCTAAATGAAAACGGACAGCGTACACAATTCAATCTGGAAATATATAAGCCCACAGTGAATGAGCCGCTGATGGTGTGGACACCGGACAATGGCATAAAGCGGCGTCACATCAGCCTCGATCTGGGTGACTCTGGCTCCACGCAGGACTTCTCAGTGCAACGAAAGGTCTACACGGTTGTCACACACTACGAGGAGCCATACTTTATGATGAAGTAACCAGTCCCCCCCAAGCACGCTGTGAATGTTGCCTAAAGTTTTCCCCCACTTTTCCCCATTGCAGGGAAGACCATGAGAACTTCAGGGGACGCGAAAAATACGAGGGCTATGCTGTGGATCTCATCAGTAAATTGTCAGAGCTGCTGGAATTCGACTACGAGTTCATGATCGTCAATGGCAATGGCAAATACAATCCAGAGACCAAGCAATGGGATGGCATTATACGAAAACTAATCGATCATGTGGGTACCAAATACGGAAAAACCGTTGGAAAATTTTGTGTTACTTATTTTGATCCACAGCATGCACAAATAGGCGTCTGTGATCTGACCATCACCCAGCTGCGACGCTCTGTGGTGGACTTTACGGTGCCATTTATGCAGCTGGGCATTAGCATTCTGCACTACAAGAGTCCGCCAGAGCCAAAGAATCAATTCGCCTTTCTGGAGCCCTTTGCCGTGGAGGTCTGGATCTATATGATCTTTGCACAGCTCGTGATGACTTTGGCATTTGTTTTCATAGCCAGGTGCGAGTAGCTATAGATGGGCTGTATATGCCTTGTAATTTCACGCTATTTTTGCAGACTTTCCTATCGCGAATGGCTGCCACCAAATCCAGCCATACAGGATCCCGATGAGCTGGAAAACATATGGAATGTGAACAACTCCACTTGGCTTATGGTGGGTTCCATTATGCAGCAGGGCTGCGATATACTACCCAGGTTGGACTTAATATTAAATATATAAAATAAGTATGGATTGTTAATTATTTGTTGATATTATTTTCAGAGGCGCCCACATGCGCATACTCACGGGCATGTGGTGGTTCTTTGCCCTGATGATGCTCAGTACTTACACCGCCAATTTGGCTGCATTTTTGACCAGCAACAAATGGCAGAGCACCATCAAAGATTTGGCGGGTCTCATTGAACAGGATGAGGTGTCCTATGGCAGCATGCGTGGTGGCAGCACTTCGTTGTTCTTCTCCGAATCGAATGAGACCGACTATCAGCGTGCCTGGAATCAAATGAAGGACTTTAATCCATCCGCATTTACCACCACCAACAAGGAGGGCGTGGCACGTGTGCGCAAGGAAAAGGGCTCCTATGCCTTTCTAATGGAGACCACCAGCCTCACCTACAACATCGAAAGGAATTGCGATTTATTGCAAATCGGTGATCAGATTGGCGAGAAACATTATGGCCTGGCAGTGCCGTTGGGTGAGTGCATTTATCGAGCATTAAACGATGAGAAATTCAGTTTATTTGTAACTTTAATTTAGGTGCGGATTATCGCACTAACTTGAGCGTTTCCATACTGCAATTGAGCGAAAAGGGTGAGCTCTATAAAATGAAAAACAAATGGTGGAAAAACCACAATGTCACCTGCGAAACCTTTCACGAGGTGGACGGCGATGAGCTGTCAATTGTCGAGTTGGGCGGCGTGTTTCTTGTACTCGCTGGCGGCGTACTCACTGGCGTCATACTGGGCATCTTTGAGTTCCTGTGGAATGTGCAGCATGTGGCTGTGGAGGAGCGTGTCACACCCTGGCAGGCACTGAAGGCGGAACTTTGCTTTGCACTCAAATTTTGGGTGCCCAAGAAACCGCTGAGAATATCCGGTAGCAGCGATAAATCCTCCTCACGCAGATCCTCTGGCTCCAAGCAGAAGAGTCGCAGCAAGACGGCCAGTTAGGAATAAAAAAACAAAAACTCTGTTTAATAACATTTAAAGTTGAATTAAAAAACTACTTTTTTAACATTTCAATAAACAGAAAAGTCGTCGAAGTGCAAAAGGAAATTGGGCAATCCATGATTTTTGTTCGCTTTGATACGAGTATATATGTATCCATCCATATGTATATATATTTTGTGCTATATTTATAGAGACTTTTTGTGGACTACTTACTTAGAGGGTGCTTTGTGGGGTATATGAGACTAGAGCCAAAGGAAGCAAAGGTGAATTTTGGGAACTATTTATTTAAATTCTATTTAAATTCTAAATAAAAATTTCAGTCTTGCATTCATCAACTAATTTATTCTTACTTGTTTTCAGCTTTTTGAGGACTACTTACTTAGAGGGTGCTTTGTGGGGTATATGAGAATAGAGGCAAAGGAAGCAAAGGGGAATTTTGGGAGTTATCTAAATTTATTTCTATTTTAATTCTAATTAAAAGTTTCCGTCTTGCATTCTTCAACTTAGGGTATAAAATATTCGATTACTTAACTCATTTTTTCTTACTTGTTTTCAGCTTTTTGTAGACTACTTAATTAGAGGGTGCTTTGTGGGGTGTATAAGACTAGAGCGCAGACTTGCAGGAGCATCCAAAGGCGGATTTTCAGAGTTATTTAAATTTATTTTTAGCTAAGTTCTACTTAAATTCGAATTAAATATTTCCGTCTTGTTTTCATCAACCCAGGGTACGCCATATTCGACTCTTAACTCATTTATGCTTACATTTTTTTCTGCTTTTTTTGTGGCACGCTACTTAGCCGGCTATGGGGGCGTCCGGTTAGCCCAATTTTAGAGAACATTTAGTTTTCATTTATTGGTTCATTTCCAGCTACAGCTGATGCCCAGGGTCTGCCTGGTCTGTCACAAACGCATTTCTCTCTTTCTCTCTCTCTTTTTTTTATCGAAAAAAAACACAAATGCTCCTTCCACCCACGATTGTTGCTGAGAGAGAGAGAGAGGGAAAACGAGATCGTTGAGAGCTCCAAAAAAAATTCATTTTTTGTGCTGCTCACTCAGTGCCTTGCGAGCAGTGCCCCGGCACGGATCCGGAAAAGTTTCGATTCGTTTTTATTTTTTAGTCGATACGTATACTTATTTTTTACGCGATTCGAGCCGAAGTGAAGTGAATTGGAACACTGGCATATATTCTCTATATATATATCAGATATCGTTATAATGCTTAACTTTAGCTGACTGCTGGACATCGCATGATGTCTGCCATTAAGTTCCTAGTGCTTGTGGCTCTGTTTTGTTGCAGCAATGCCAATGATGAGGCTTTGGTGTTTAAAATTGGTTAGTACACACTCACACACACACCATAAATATAAACTATATAGTAAACCGATAAATATGGCATATTTAGGTGCCATTTTCTTTGATACGGAAATGAAGCTTGCAGAGGCCTTCGATGTGGCCGTGGAGGAAGTGAATGCCGTGAATCCCAATCTGCGTTTGGAGCCCATCAAACATTACATGACCGTTGACGATAGCATTGTCCTGCAGGATCTATGTAAGTGTTTAGCAGATCCTTCTTGAAGGGTGTATATATTAATTATATATTTCTTTAGCTTGCGAATTGATTGGAAATGGTGTGGCTGCTATTTTTGGACCAAGTTCAAAGACAAACAGCGGTAAGTTTGTTTTCGTGTTCCTTTCCTTTTGTCTGGCCATAGTTAAATTTAATTTTAAACAACAAAATCAGATGCTCTCTAGCGTCATAAAATTATGTCTGGCCATATATACACACATATGTATATGTATGTGCTATAAAGTCAAATAGATTAGAGCGCCATAGAGAGAGCGCACGAGAGAGAGAGCGAGCAAATTTGTCGTGCCCACCGCTCAGCGAGAGAGATTCGAAAGGCTCGTCACCAACCTCGTTAATGATTCTTCAGAATATCCAAACACACTCACACGCACACACACACACGCACATGTGCTGGCCATTAAAATCGGGCCAAGCAGCATCCAAAATATTTTTGCAGTAAATAAACGATAGGATTTTGAAGCGTTGCCAAGAATACGCCAAGAATTTCCCTCGCCCTCGCCCTCCTCTCTCTCTCTCTCACGCGTTTTATGTTTTGTGTTTTGCTCAGCACTTTCATTGGGTGTTTTGTTAGTTCCTCGGATTATTCTAAACATAACAAAACACTTACACTGTCTCTCCCCCTATCCCACCCTCTCTGCTCTCTTTTTTTTGGCAGATATTGTTGAGGTTTTGTGTAATATGACGGGTATACCGCATCTACAGTTCGATTGGCATCCCCAGCAATCGTTTAGGGAGCGACTCAACCATCAGATGTCTGTCAATGTGGCGCCCATGGAACTGATGCTATCGAATGCATTTTCCGATATTTTGGGCAGCAAGAGCTTCGACTGGAAGTCCTTTACGATTGCCTACGAGAAGAGTGCACGTAAGTATTTAATTTTTTATTTTTAAAATATATTTTTAACTCTGTGGATGTTAAATTTCTGTTCTAATTGTTAACTGTATTATTATGTTCTTCTTTTCGATATTAAAACTATGCCAAACCTTCTTTAAACGTCTCTTCTGATTATCCTAACATAATACTAATATTTCTAGCTTTAATTTAACATTGAATATGCATTATAATTACCTTGATAGCCATGGCATCGAAGCCTCTTTAGTCTGTTAGCTTTTCCCAAATCAATACCTCAATCCTTCCACCCCCTAGACCTGAATCGCCTGCAGCATATCCTGGCCTGGAAACAGCTACACAAAACGGGCATTAAAATGCAGGAATTTCAACGTGGTGACGACTATCGCATACTCTGGAAAAGAATCAACAATGCAAGGGAGAAATTTGTGCTATTGGATTGTCCCGCGGACATTCTGGTGGATGTGGTCAATGCCTCCATAGACTTTAATATGACTGGCTCTTTCAATGTGAGTGGACAATAATATCAAGCAACAAATGATTGATTTTTGATAATATTTCCCTTTGGGCAGAATCTATTTCTAACCAATTTGGATACACATGTCAGTGGCATCGATCGTTTCTATTCGCGAGAGTTTACTGTGACAGTGGCTGCTGTGCGTTTGAGAACTTATATACCACCGCCAGTGCATGATGAGATTGATGTGTTCGACAATGAAGTGGACACTAGGGTGGGTCTGCCTGCTGTAACTAAATTTAATTGTGTGCTAAATTAATATTTCTCTCTGTGTATGTAGTTTGATTCACTGGGCAGCCAACTTGTCTATGATGCTGTCGTTCTATTCTACAATGCGCTGCTGGATATGAGTCAACGATCGGGTTTCTATATGCCACAATTTAGCTGTGGTCATGGCTTTTGGCAGCCCGGACCACATCTAGTACAGAAAATGAAGGAGGTAGCTTGGCGCACATTTAAATATTTTTAATTATTTTTCAATAATAAATAATATTTGCAGCTCTCGCCGAAGCAAGTGAAGCCGCCGTTCAAGACGCAACGCCTGAAGATCAATGCGCATGGGCAGCGTGAGGATTTCAATTTGGAAGTTTATAATCCGCTCATCGATCGTGTGACACACATTTGGAATAAAGACTTTCAGCTGGTGGATAAGGAGAAGATCAAGGAGAATTCGACGCAGGCGGTGAAGCAGCGACGTCTGGAGAATAAGGAGGATTTCTCGCAGAAACCAGTGCGATTTACAGTGGCCACTCGTGTGGGCAAACCCTACTTTAGCTGGCGGTTAGTAGCACCTACAATTGTCGTTTTTTTTTTGTTTTATTTTTTCTAACTTTTCGTTCTGCCTGCAGCGACGAACCCGAGGGTGTGCACTATGAGGGCAATGAACGCTTTGAGGGCTATGCCGTGGATTTGATTTATAAATTGGCCGAGGAATGTAAATTCGAGTTTGACTTTGAACCAGTTAGGGATAATAAATATGGCAGCTATGATGCGGCCACCGATGAATGGGATGGCATTATACGACAGCTGATTGACAATGTGAGACACAGAAATATATAAAATTAATATAATAATTTAAGCAACTTTTCCTTTGCAGAATGCCCAAATTGGCATCTGTGATCTGACCATTACCCAGGCGCGTCGTTCGGTGGTGGATTTCACAGTGCCCTTCATGCAACTGGGCATCAGCATTCTGTCGTACAAGGAGCCACCGCCCAAGGCGGATATCTATGGTTTCCTCAATCCGTATGGTGTGGAGGTTTGGCTGTATGTCATGATTGCCATGATGATCACATCGATGGCCATGATATTGGCCGGACGCATGGACCAGTATGAATGGGAACCGCCGGCGGAGAATGCCAATCGTGAGCTGGTGCGTCAAAATATCTGGAATATGCATAATACCATGTGGCTGGTGTTGGGCTCCATACTGACGCAAGGCTGTGATTTGTTGCCCAGGTAAGTCAATCTGTATAGAGTTATATTTTTCCTCCTTTTTTACCCGACCAAAAGGGAAGGGTAAAGTGGGGGAGAGGGGGCGACCCCAAAAAACAGCACATAGGAAGCCAGTGCTGTCCGCTTGTGAGCGCCTAGAGCTAGGGCCCAATTGGTTGCAGTGTTACCGCCGGATACCGCCCCCCCCCCAGGAGGGGGGGGGCCACCCACGCACAGAGGAGCCGGATGTGCTTCCCGCAGTAAGTAAAGTAATTTTTCAACCAACTGACACGGCGGGGAGCGGCCCGCGACCCGCCCGTTTTTTATATATTTTTTCTCCCTTTTTTCAGGGGCCTACCCATGCGCCTGCTCACCGCCTTTTGGTGGATCTTTGCACTGCTCATATCTCAGACTTATATCGCCAAATTGGCTGCCTTTATAACCTCATCAAAGTTGTCGGGAAGCATAGGCTCGCTGCATGACCTCGTTGACCAGAATAAGGTGCAATTTGGCACCATACGCGGTGGTGCAACATCCGTTTATTTTTCCGAGTCCAACGACACGGAGAATCGCATGGCCTGGAACAAGATGTTGTCGTTTAAGCCCGATGCATTTACCAAAAACAATGAGGAGGGTGTGGATCGCGTGAAGCTAAGCCGCGGCACCTATGCCTTTCTCATGGAGACGACCAGTCTGCAGTACTATGTGCAGCGAAACTGTGAGCTCACACAGATTGGCGACAGTTTTGGGGAGAAGCATTACGGCATTGCAGTGCCATTGAGTGAGTGTACCAGTGTATATTTTCCCATATTTTATTTTATATATTCTATATACCCCCCGATAGATGCAAACTTTCGCTCGAATCTCAGTGTGGGCATACTGAAGCTCAGCGAGCAGGGTGTTCTCTATAATTTGCGCAACAAATGGTTCAATAACAATGAGAGCACCTGTGTCGAGGACACGACCATCGATGATGGGCAATTCGATATGGATTCTGTGGGTGGACTCTTTGTAATGCTCATTGTGGGCTTATTAATTGCCTTTCTCATTGGCATAGCAGAGTTCCTATGGCATGTCCAGCGCATTGCTGTTAAAGAGAAGGTTTGTTTGCTCACTCTCCCCGAATGCTGTTCTTTAATTTAGTTTTATATTTATTTACAGATACCCGTTATGTTGGCCCTGAAGGCAGAGTTTAACTTTCTCATACGCTTCTGGCTGACTAGAAAGCCTTTGCACACCTATCGACAGAGTCGAGACTCCACCTCCACGGGCTACTCCTCACTGCAACAGTTGTCGAGTGCCTCCACAGTTAAAAAGAGGAAAAAGACAAAGAAGAGAGCGGAGTAGTGGAATGGAATGGAATGGAAGGGCTTGCAAACATTCAGTGAAACATAGAATATAGTTAGGCTATTATAGAGCTAAGCATTAAACAGAAATTCTGATATAATATACAAAGAAAAAACTTACTTAACTTTGGTTGTAGAAGTGTCGATAAAGTTGTAGATGTAGGAGAAGGTAATCAAGCAGAAAGATCTAAGAGTCAGAGTTGTCGGAGAGAGCGCTAACAGTGGAGATGAGATGTAAACCAAAGAGTAAAAGGTTTGTTAATGAAGCGTCGGTAACCTAGAGCGTTAACAGGCTGTAACTGCGGGGTGTTAACAGCGCTGTTGGTCTGCTCGACCTGCTGCCCTAAACCCAATATAAAAACTATTTAAAGTTTCTCTGCTGTCAGTCCTTTCGGAGGTTCATGAGGACTCATTGCACAATATATTTGCGTTTCAATTGTGCTGTAACCCTTGTGTTCTAATCTTGAAATGTATTTATGATGCGGTCCTTTTGGGACCTTAAAAAAATTGCCTCACTGTAACAGAACCTTGCGGCACAGCACAGAGGGCGAGTTATTGGTTAAAGTTTTCAACTAGCAATAATCGCAGCTCAGTTGTGACTTCATTGCTTGCGATATTGCCACTGCACAAGGCTGGTGGAGAGTGGAACAAAATGCACCAACTATATATGCATAATGGCAGCCAGAACCTCTTGGGAATTACAAAAGTGCAGCCATCGCGCAAAAGGGTTGCAAACAAAAAGCTACTAAAGCTTAGAAAAACCAGTTGCCACACGGCATTTGGCATTTGGTATTTGGTATGCCCCTTAATCAAGTCACCACCAGTTTCAATCACACTCAAGGACTCTCTGGCCACTGACCACTGACCACTGACCAAGGGGTGAAGTGAACCCTTAGCTATTGAATTTTTATGACCTAACAAGCAAATTCTTCGTCCCGAAACCACTTCGATGATGACCATTGCCCGCATCAGACACGCACACGCATTCAACTTTGATGGGTGCCGCAACATAAAAAAAAAAGGGGAGAGAGAAAGAGAGAGAGAGAAAAGAGGGCAATGAATGGATTTTTGGTTGGAAAAGAGCCGAGAGCAGAGAGCAGAACAGAGGAAACAGAACAGAAGTAGCTGTGAAAGGGTCAAGTGTGGGTCTGGGCTATGCTGCTGCTGCTGCTGCTGCTGCTGCTGCGTTCTGGCCAGATACTTGGATTATGCCAGTTAAGCGGCTTGGCCCACAGTGCGGCGACGGCGGCCAAACTGTAAATTGTAAGCTGCTTTAAGGCAGCAGCAGCAGCAGCAGCCAACCGACCGACCAATTTCCTTAAAGTTAAACGCCACTCAACAATCAGCATTCCAACTCAGACAATATCGCGCCGCGTCCTGGCGTCCGGGCGCCAGGATGCCAGCACTGAAGCAACTCAACGGCCAGTCCTGGCCAAAGGTTTTCGCTGTATATATATAGCGCTTTGTAATTTAAATGGCCCTTTTATGGTGCACGGCAATAAAATGTACAAATAAGGGTTAATTATGTCCCAGCTGTTGACGGGGTCTATGGCTATGGCGCCCATAAGATGCCCCAAATTTGTGGGTGGCAATTGGCCGGACGGGAATGTTAATGAGTGCGGCATAAAAGAAAAACAAGCAACTTCTCTCAAGACAGACTTGAATGGGGCTGCCATTGTTTCAATAAAATGCTTACCGGGAAGGGACTTGTTTGGAATGGAGAAAGCAAAGTAGGAAAGAAATAAATGGCTGAGAGATTGGCAATCACAAAAGTACATACAAGGGCACACGTTTCATATTTTTTTGTGTACAAATATCCGCAATAATTCTCACATAAATCCCTTTCCCTGTTCGAAAAATCACTCACTTATTTTACTAGCTGCAATCCAACAGCTCCTTAAATCGGGCAACTTCATTAGCTTGAGTTCATTTAATAGAAAACATTGCTCATCTCTGTCAAAAGTGACATGGCCCCAGAAGGCTTATTAACCCTTGTCAGGGAAACGCCCTTTGGGCCACTACACTAAACGGATGTTGGCCGTATCAACGCCATCAAACAACAACAAAAACTAAAGCAACACAAAAACAGAGTGGGAGTGGGAGAGAGTGGGAGAGTGAATAAAAAACAAAAAAAAAGAGCCATAAAAAACAGACGCAGTCGATTGCCTCATCGACGGAGCGGAAACAATTGACTCGATTACACGGCAAACAAAAACAACTTTGCCAACATAAACATGACAGAGCAATAAAAGCAACAACAGGACACCAAACACCACTAGGACACAAAGGATACAACGCCAAAAAAAGGGCAGCCAAAACGGAAACAAAACGAGGAAATAGAGAGGAAGGTTCGTAGGGCCGAAGTGGCAGCTACCCTTGAATAAACAGGAGCTCTTATGGGAGCATAATTTTGATTAGCATGAAGCTTTATGCCCTCTAAAAATATCTATCTATTTAATAAGTACCCTTTATAGATACTTTATAGAAGATCTAGAATATATAGGCAGCCAATGTGGGCAGCTCTGACTCTGCTGCAGTAAAAATAAATAAAATAAAAAAAAAACACAAATTAGATTTTAAAGTAATATTATTATAAATACTTACAGCTATGAGTATACATATATATCTTATAGAGGATATTTAATTTAAATATTTAATTATATTCATTGCAAAGCTCCAAACAAAATAAAAGCACTCTCTCTTAGTGTATTAACCAGTGGAAATAAAAATGTTGCAAGTGTAAAGAGCGCGTGTGAAGGGATGTCCGATGGGTTTGGGTTCTTGTGTGTTTTTTGGGGCTTTGCATTGAGCCCAATTTGAAGAGAGAGAGAGAGGCAGCTCTCACTTCTTTAGTTGATTTTTTTATCTGACATCTTTTTGAGCTTGTTTTGATTTGAATAAATGTGTGTGTTGACTGCACTGCTCTTGCTCCTGCTCCTGCTCTTGCTCCTGCCTCTGCTCTGCCTTTATTTGATTTCATTGTCGAATTGTTTCTGCTGCTGCTGCTGCTGCCAGTGAGTGCTTAAACCGCATTGTATGTCGAATTTTCGTTATTGTTAGATATGCCACACAATTTCAAAAACGTTTTGGCCCACACACATAAAACAAACAAAAAAAAAACCGCAAATTGTTTTATTATCCGTATGTGGTATATTTTCTATTTTTTTTTTGTTTTAATTGTTGATTGTGCATAAAACATTAATTGTTATTTATTGGGTGGGCAGGGCAGTTGTAGTGTTAATTGGTTGCTCAGCTGGACACCCAAAAAGGGGGGCAGTGGGGAGTGCAAATATTTGCTTGTGCAGTGGAAATGCATTCACTAGATTAAATTCCAATAATTCGTTCAAGTAAACAGCGAGGAATACTCTTTTGTTGCTGAAAACCAGTTGATTGCGGTTAATATTCAGCATGCGGTTAATTAAATTAATGCCTAGATTTTGATTGCTAATTATGGCAAATAATTTAACAGGCACGATGCGCACATTAAATGCATAAATTACGTATACGTATGGGTAGGGGGTACAACAATTTTCTGGAGTGTGCCAAAAATTGGCATTGGAGTCAAAAATTCTGAGTAGTCGACATTTTTGGAGTAGGCACGGGCAAATCTCCGCCGTAAATTGCTGTTCTAGGCATCCCACACACACACACACACACACAATGCATTTTAAACAACAAGTTGCCGAGAGGCCAGCCGCAACGCTAACCGATAATTGTTGCTCTGGGGGAGAGCAGCCAGAGAGAGAGAGAGAGAGAGGGAGCCAATATGTTGGCTTGTATTTTCCTGAGGAACACGCGCGACTCGTACGTGGCACACGCCACAGTGTGTGGTGTGCGTGTGTGTGCCTGGGTGCCTGTGAAATTTCGAGGAAATTCAACCAGCTAACCAGCAGAAAGCAAGCTGGCAAATAAAAACAGAACCAAAACAGCACAACGTAGCAGAGCAGAGTGGAGTGAGTGGAGTGAGGAGACCCCCGCGGGTGCTATAGGCACCAGCGGAAGCTGATGCTGAGGCTCCTGTTCAGGCTCCAGCTCAGGCAGAGGTACAAATTCAATATGGCGTCACGGAGGAAGTGCCACAGACGCAGTGCATTTGCATTTGCGTGTGCCTGTGTGTGTGTGTGCCTGTGCTGCTTGTGTGTGTGTGTGTGCCTGTGTGTGTTCTCTCATTGAACCAACAGCTTGTGGCGTCAATTTGTGGACATTATTGTTTCATGACTGCCAACTGGTTTTGGGCGGCGTGCAACGTGCAATGTGCCACATGAAACCAGAAACGAGAAACGAGGCCTAAGCAAAAGCCAGCCGGAAAACTCGCCACAATCACAGGATAACAGCTCTACCCTGGCAGCTGTGTGGAGGCGGGCAGCACGCAGATCCAGCACATCCATTGTTATTTGATGCAGCTGCAAATGCAGTTGCAACAACAGCAGAGCAAGCTTTGTGCCACTGTGCACCACAGTGAGCTGTGATCTCATTTTTGATTATTTACGCGTTTTGTGTGTTAAATTTGTGCCAAAAAATTAATTGCAAACGCGGTTTGCTGGTCCGCAAAAGAATGTGTGCACTCGAATCGAGGCCGAAATAATTATGACCGCACCAAGCTCACCCCCATCCCCCACATAGCACCGCAATTAGTGTTTCGTTGTTAGAATTGGAAATCAATTACGGCTGATATTCAAGATGAAACCAAATTAGAAACAGGCAGAGGCATACACTAACAGCGGGGTATAAATAAATAAAACAAATCAATTTTGAGTTGAGTCGAAAATATATAAATTTCAGAAATGAATATGCCAGATATATATAGTTTAAATTTTACTACCATCTGCTAGAGTATACAAATTGTAGATAAATCTGTATAGCATATTTACGCATACTCATATTTCAATGAACTAAATCGAAATTGCCCTAATTATCCAAACAAATATTTTGCATTTTATTGCTTCCAAAATGCCCAAAATTAATGGCAAATAGTTGCTTTTCTTTTTTGGATATTATACATTTTTGGTATTGAATAAATGCAATAAAATAAACATGGCATGTGCCCAAGGTTCGATCAGTGCGTTGATAGATTTTTTCCAAGTGCAGCTCATATCCTGAACACGGCATAAATCAACTGGCAGCTTGGGCTGTGCTTGGCTCGGACCAGAAAATCCCAAAGCCAACCAATATCCGTCTGCAAATGTGTGTGCAGAGAGAGCCACCAGTTGAAATGTCCAGCTGCTGACATTTACAAACGTATTAATTGATTTTCATTCTCTTGACTTTGGGCCCCTGTCCTGCTCTATCGCTGGCCCCTGTCCTCTTCCGTTCGCCTGTAAAGTTGATTTGATTTTTAAGTCAATGTCAAATGCGTGTCTTGACTGGCATTCTGTGAAAGTTTCGCAGGGGTGTGGAATGGAAAGTACTGGAAAGTAGCATCCAGGGGCAGGCAACCACAACCCTAGACCGTAAATGACATTCGAGAAACTTTGAAAATGGTCTGACGTTTACATTTTGTTTTTCTCTTTTATGAAAATTTCGTTTTTGTCTCTAGACCTAGAGAATCTTTTTCTTTGCTTTGCTACTTTGAACTTGTCTGGGTGAGGTTTGGTTTGGTTTTGTTTTTCTTGCTGGCTTTTCATTTGCAGTTGCAGCAGAAAATTGATTTGCATTCGAGCTGCATTCAGACGCATTTACTTATCGATTCTTTAACTGCTGCAGAAAACTTTAAAGTAATTTATATGGATATTTTTGTGGTTTTTTTAGTTGAAAATTTTCATTTTAAAGTGGAGTTTTAGTTGCAAAATTTATCTGAAAAGGGGTCATTGGTTATTGTTGAGAATTCTGGCTTTTAAAATTTTGAAAAATACATTTAAGAAATTCTCAAAATTCTTTTATTTATGAGAGAATATTTTGTCATATTTTATTAAATTGTATTAATTCTATTAAATTTTTCTATATTCATGTTTAATCATTTTCGAATAAGTTACCGTAAGAAAATCACATACAATTTAATTCGATTTTGCATAATAAATATTAAAAATCAACACAAACCATTTTCTCACTTTTAAAATTAAAGTGTGGCTTGCATTTGCTGCTTCCTATTTTTGATTTATTAAATAAGTTTTTATTAATATATATAAATCTAGCTAATCTATTTAATAAATTGCGTAAAATGTCGTCAACCTATCAACTGTTTGTCTTTTTCAGAACTAAAATACTTACGCTTTGGTTTAGTCTTTACTTGTATGACATTTGGTTGAAAGGGAAATTATTGTAGGGGAAATTCTCCCCTGTTGGGGCAAGTGTGGTGAGTTTTCCTTGGGCTAAGGTTGCCAGGCAGCGGTCTTGTCGTGTAAGGCAATAAAAAATAAATAGCAAAATTAAAACTGATTTAGTTTTGGGTTATAAAATGGAACGAATAAAGGAATTTAGCTAAAAAATGTGTGGAAAAGATATAGTTGAAAATTAGTATGGGGTTTCAGATAAAGACTCTTGCTAAAAGTAAGTGATTGATTTTCGGGTTAGTCAGGGACTAATTTTATTAGACATTAGGATAGAACATTCTAAGCTAAGAGATTAATATGAGATATCTCTAATGTGTGTGGTAGAGCGAAAAATGGAAGGAATGTTCACATAAAAAGTGTTATTTTCGTTTAAGAACTTTCCATCTGTCACCATTTAATTCTTAATAAATCCACTTACATATTTACTTTAATAGACTAAACCTATTCAACATGATGTATAAGCCATTTCCATTTATAATAAAGCGTTGAAAATGTTTTATTTCTATAAAGAGCTCCATAATATTTTATGGCTTAATAAAAAAATATTTTAATACCATATTAAAGCCTCAAAAAAAGAAAAACAATTTTCAAGTTTAGCTTCAATGTCAAGACAACAACAACATACATAATTTTCAGCTATAATAAAACTCTGTGAAAATGGCAAATGGAAAGCGTGATTCAGCCAGCTGTAATGATTCCCAACACACAATAACAAATTAATACAAGAAACAAAAAACGAAAAAAGAAACGAAGAAAATGTCAAGAAAAAAAAACAGACACAGGCAGACACTCGCTGCACAAATTTCGATTCCGAGAGCCGAAGACACGAAACGAAAGGCGCCCAATGCGAAGACATTGAAAATTGGAAAATATACGCCTACCAGGACATGCGATAGGCTGTTCCCGTTAAATAATAAATAAATACGCGACGCACCCATACCGACGCCGACAGACGCCCATAGCCACCCACATCCGGCTGTAATGCGCAGTGGAGTCCCCAATAAGTATGCTATGGAAAACAAATGTTTGACATGACTCATGAGGCAAGTCAGACAACCAGTAAAGGAGCAGCGAACTTTAGCCAGTGAGAAGGAGGACTCTTCGCCGAGATGAGGCCTAAGGAAGTCTGTGTCTGTGGTTAGGAGGGGTGGCTGGCTATATAGAAAGGAGGTACCTATGCTATGTATACCCTATATATGTATGTGTCATGATATTTTTCCATTTTCTTTTTATTGTTACCCGGCGACTGCGCATATTTTCCTTCTATTCATATACTTTTCCTTTCTTCGTTTTTTTGCAAGTTTTTTCTTTTTCTTCACTTTGCTCTCATTTCCATTTTGTTATTTTTGTTGTTGTACCTTTTCGCGAGAATGGGTCGTTATCTTTCAATTGGTTGGCGATTGTGTGGAGTAGTTGCAAGTTGGAAGTGCAAAGAACTCACCTCAAAGAAGAGGCAAGTATGAATTATATTCGCAGCTTTGGAAATATTTGGGATCTTTGATGGAAATTGTGTGTAAAACATGTAATAATTTAATGATTAAATATACCCGGGCAGGATCATACGATATGTAGCTTTCGATAGCTTGTAGGCTGCAGTTCTTCTGGAGCCTAAAGAGTGGATTCAGTGACCATTGTTTAAAGGTGTGCCCAGTTTTTTAAATCAAATGTTTTAGTGCGTGTTCAGAGCAACAGCAGGCTTCAGCAGCAGCGTAGTATGTTAACATGGTGTTAACATGCAACCGCTTGCTTGAACCGCTTGCTGTGCCTTCTTGCTGTTCTCGCTGTTGTTACTGCTTGCTAGTACGACTCTCTGAGAGCGCTGGCAGATCGGTCTCCACTCGACTCTCCACACGGCTCTCATTGCGTTTAGCTGGCGAGCGAGAATTAATTACGCAGCAACCTTCAGTGTCAAACGATGCAAAACGATGTGATCATCGTTGGAGTACGCCTAAAACTTTATCCTATAAGCAGTGAGTGACAAACCTTTACAAATTTATTTCATTCATAAATTATTTGGTAAATTAAATCAATTTTTGTTCATTAGCTGGTTCTGTTTGAAATAACGTAAACTCTTTTTGTAATAGAGTTACATTTGCCCACCTCTCGTCACGCATTTTGCTGCGTTGCAGTTTGCCATTATGCTCGCTACCGTCTATGATTAACGTGGCTGTAATACCCACTAAGTGCATGCTTTTGACTTTGCTGCTGCTGCTGCTGCTATACGTTTCAAAGTCATTAGGTGGGTGGGGGGGAATGTAAAGCCCTTGCATACAATATATACATACATATGTACATGCATGCATACACAGATACGAGTGCTATTAGTACCCCTTGTGTGCATATATGTACGTACATATGTATGTATGTATGCAGGTACGAAGCGTGGTCATTATGCGGCTGGTTATTTTCCACATTTCATGGCTCAAGTGCTTATTTGAGCACACCGTTGGCGGTCGGGGGTCGGCCCTATAGGGCGAACGCCTTCGAGTCTGGAGTTTTCGAGTTTGTTTTCTGTTTTCTGTACCCTTTTTTTTTTGTGCAGGACTCTACTACGTTTTACCAAGAAGCACTTAAAAATCGACACGGTATGCTGTTATTTGTTATTTGCCGTTTGCACAAAAATTGCTTACTTGGAGTTGGTCTTCGTCTCTGTACTCCAAAAAGACCCCAATCTTCCCTACCTCCCGCACCAACTGCTGTATCTGCAGTTTTCAATCAGCCTAATGACAGAGGCAGCACAAATTTGCTTTTTAATTAAAGGAAAATACCATTCAACATTGTCGAAGAGCCCAGAGACACTCCAACTATTCGCAAAACTTGAACAAATAGCCAAAGAAAGGAATACTCGCATAGACACAGATAAACAGATACAAAGAGCTGAAGAGCGGGAGAGCGGGAGAGAGAGAGATAGAGAGAGAGAGAGAGTAATAATAACAATAATGAACAAGTTTGCCACTTCATTTTGAATGGTCCGGCAACGTTTTGATAGCTACTTAGTGCCAATATTAAAATTCAGCCACACAACAAACCCCAATGCCAAATTGCAATCCAAAAAGATAAACAGCAACAGCAGACAACTGCAATGGCAATGGCATCGGCAGCGGCAGCAAGAAGGAGGAGTAGGAGTAGGAGAACCGGGAGAAGTAGCAGCAGGTCCGCTGCTGCAAGAAGCTTTGCAGTGGAAAACCCAAGTTAATCAGCATTTATGGAAGATTTTATCAAAACTTTTGATACTCTACAGGCAGTCTCGTGAAATGTCAAGGGGTACATCAAAATTTGTAAGGGTTTGTGAGTTGTTTTATGGTAGATATCGATAAATATTCAAAAGGTTATGGGAATTATAGAGTCAAGTATAATATGCTAAAATTCTGTATGCATTAAAGCATAAGAGCTGGATCATATTGTTCACTCAATAACCTTGTAATTATCCTCAGATATATCTAAATTATATATATTATATTATATCTATTTTATTAATATATTCTTTTACCTAAGCCTATTCAATCCTCAGCCCTTGGCACAATCTAAATATATTTCTGAACTTGTCATAAATTAAAAAATTTAACTTATTTGCATTTTCCATATTTCAATAAATATAAAAACCGTCTTTGCACATTCCTTACTTACTATCTTTCCCTTTTTGAAAGAGCATTCAAATATCCTTGCTTAAAATAATAATTTTCTGAGCTCTGCATTTGCCCCGTTTGCTGGTTGTGTTTTTTTTGGAAGTAAATAATTTCATATTTTTATGCTGAAGCATTTATTTGCTTAGCTCACTGGTTATTTTGGCTGCTTTGGCTGTTTGGCTGCTTTCGGGTTGTAATCTGCCAAATGTACTGGTACTCCCACACAGAGAGAGAGAGTTGCCTCTTCCGCCACTCGAGCTAATGACACTTTATGTGGCCAGGAGTACTTACTTCAGTGCTTCGGCCCAGGACCACCAGCAGCAGACTGCCAGACCACCAGACTGCCACACAACCACCAGCAGCTGTCCTGCTGCTCCAGTTTTGGTGTCTGTGTAATGTGCTTTATGCCCCTTGTGTCTGTGGCAAGTTATCCCCAGGGCCAAAGGCGTAAGCCTCAAGAGGCGCTTAGGTTTGTGGATGACCCTTGACGGGGTTTGCCTTTGTTTATTTTTTTCTACAAATTCTGTAAACATATATTGATGTAGTATCTGTGTGGTCAAGTGTTGATTATATTGAGTGCTGTGTTTTTGCCAAGGTAAATCTATCTTTAACCTATGGTTAAACTCCATTTGTGCCTATCCATTTGCATCTGTGCGGTAAGTGCCTCGTGGCTGGAAGCGTGGGTGAGGCGTGTCCGGCGTTTTTGCAATTTTAAGCACTTCCGCCGCACAATTCAAGTAGAAAATAAATTAAAAAATTTAACTACAACTTCCCAGAGCGCCCCCAGACCATTTGTTGTTCGCACATAAAACTTTACCATTCGGTTTGTCTGTCTGCCTTTCTTTTGTCTGGGCAATAAACAGGAAAAAATTTACGCGCTGCTAACATGCAACTTGTGGCTTGTAACTCGAGTCAAGGTTTTTCTTTGGGAGCATGCATACGTACATTTATACATACATACTGATGGTAACCTGCAGCTGGCATTTTCAGCTCCATCTCCCTTCTTTTTTTTTCTGTGTAGTTCCACCCAAGCAATTTCATATTATTGTTTCACTCGAGCAACTTTGTAATTGAAATCAAAGTGTGTAAATGTAGCCCGAAATCAAATCGCATGAACACTTTCGGAATAAAATCCAATCCCTGCCAGGCAATGCATTGATACTCCATTGAACTAAGAGGACAATGGGGGCCACACACTCGTATTGTGGCATACATATGGGAAAGAGTTGGCCATTTCTTTTGATTAAAGTTGGCCAACAATTAAACAGTCTGTAACTGTAACTGGTAGCTGGTAACTGTAACTGGAAACGGTTTGAAGAGTTTGCTGAAAAGTGTTTGCCATCTTTTTGCATTGACTTTTGACATGGTCTTTCTGGGCTTTCACTTGATTGGGTTTTCTTTCTTGGGGCAGTTAAAACAAAAGCTAATGGGCTGCTATATATTTCTATTTAAGGGTCAGCTTTTGTTAAACTTTTTGTATTGATTTCGCAATTGTTCTTTTGTTTTGGGATACTTTAATTGTAAATGTAGGAAATGTAGGAATTACTGAAGAGTTTTTAGCACACACAAATCAATGTTTATTTGTCCATAAATGTTGTCTAACTACAATTATATTGATCCTTGATAAATAAGGAATTATTATTAGTATTTATGCACTGAGAGTTGAATAAATATTGGCAGTCTCTTATTTAAACCCTAAGGAAAAACCTTTTCCCTCTGCAATCAAATTTTCATATCGAAAATTAATCAAAACCCATAATTTGATTTTAATTTCTAATTGAACCTTGAAAATTGTTATGCAAAAAATGTGTGCTTGACAAAATGCTTGCTCATGCTGCTGCTGTTGGCCAGGCATTAATTAATTTCATATTCATTAGAAAATCTATAATTTATTTGAAAATAATTTGAGCAGCAGCAGCACAGCATACACAGCATGCAGAATGCATCAGAGAAATCATCTTAATAGTAAATCTCAAATCAATTTGGCTCCCCCAAAATGCTGTTACATTCACATGCATACATGCTGCCACGTATACTATGTGTGTGTGTGTGTGTGTGCATAGGTATGTAGCGGCACGTGCAATTGAGCAAACTATAATCACTGGAATTTATCTAAAGCAGGCAGTAAGCGTAGGCTGGCCATTTACATAAACTTTGGTGGACAGAGGCAGGGACAGAGAGAGAGCCATTCGGTGTATCTAAATCTTACCATCTTGCCACTGTAGGCGGCAGCGGCAGCGGCGGGCAGGAACTGCAATTGAAGACATTTGTCATGCCCCGTCCTGACGGACCCGGGGACCAAGACGTGGCAGTGTGCGAGTACGATGACGGGAGGACTAAGCAACTTGGTTAATTATAATGGGTGCGGCTTTCTGGGGGGTTGGGTGGGTGGCTGAGGTAGTGCAGTGATTAAGGGGCATCAGACAGGAGGCGGAGGGGAGGAAGAGGCGTAGGCTGCTGGCTGCCAGCAAATTGCAATTCCAAGAGACGACGACGACGACGCACCGGAAGGAAGTGTAAAATTCAAATATGACAAATGACATGAACTTAAGCGGCTCCTGCCAGAGAGACAGAGAGAGAGAGAGAGCCAAAGGCGGTAGCGGTTTACGTAGGATGTCTCAGACTTAACTCCCCCCCACCACCACAAAGATTTATTGTATGGTCGGTATATGGAAATTATTAATATCGTAATATCTAGGCATAATTTGGTCTAGGACTCTGGTATCCACTGCAAGCCGAGCTGAGAGTTCTTGATGGTGCCTTAATTAGTAATTTTGTAATTTATCAATTTGTATGCTGGTCAGGCCAGCCCACAAAAACAAATATTTTGATGACCTTTGGGATTAGGAAACGACGATATTTTCAATGAAGCTATTTAAGTGTGGAAAGTGTGTGGCAAGGTTTTGCCAGTCACATTATTTGCATGGCTTTTTTATGCATTCATTTAGCGGGCCCCACAGTGGGGGGGGGCGGGCCGGGGGGGGGCGCGCAGTGGGGGCGGGCCGGGGGGGGGGGGGGGGGGGATTTAAAGGTATTTGGAGGTTGCAGAAATAATGGAATAATGTTTGTTGGAACGAAAAACTCTGCATAAAATAATTGTGTGTGTCATAATCGAACATAATTGTTTCCTGCCATTTGCTATCGCTGAAAAACCCAACGTTCTTCGTGGGCAGACCAAGGACTTTGCTTAATTGAAAAGAAAACATCTGGGCAAGGGAATAAAATGGAATAGAGTCTGAGAGAGTCAGATTCAATTTTGCAGGCAGATGCAGACGACAATTGCATTGATTAATATTTGATAGTCAAGGACTTTTGGTTGCATAATGCGCTACCAGACATCCAAATTGGCTTACGCAAGCTCCTGGCTCTTGGGAGTTGTGTAAGCCAATTGTACTGAAAATTAGCATTGAAATTCACACACAAGCGAATGAAAGGGGCCGAAAATGCAGGCAAATGGCAGCCAGAAATTCGTTTAAGTGAAAAGCGTAACGAAAACTTTAAGGAAGCCAAGATCCAAGCCAAATAGTTTCTGGTTAATCAATCCCCTTAGACCGGAGACCAAGGACCAAGGACCAAGGACTGAAGTGCCTTCCAATCAGTGGCTGTGATACTTGGAGCCAGCGACCACAAGTCTCTATAATTGAGATGCCAACAGCGGAGTTTGGGTCAGGTCAGCAGAGCCCCCAAATGACAATTGAGCATGGCAGCAGCAGAAGCAGCACCAGCAGCGTTTCGAGTTGCTTTGACCAGGTTGCGGCTTCACACACACACAGAGAGAGATAGAGACAACAAACACACTCACACATGAGCTGCTGCTCTATTCGATTGTAATCCCAGGAGCGCCTCTGGCAAACAAAAGCAGATTATAGGGCAAAAGAAAAGCAACAGAAAAACTACAGCGAAAACCACAAAAAAAAGCAAGAGAAAAACTATAGAGAAACTACAGAGAAAAACTGGCAACACGATGGACAATAAAAAGTGGCTGCTGACACAAAAAAAAAGAAAAGAAAAGAAAGAAAATGTAGAGGAACTCGAGCAGAGCTCTTAAAACAATTTGACATTTGGCCAAAGAGGCAACGAGGCAACGAGAAACCCTACGACAATGGGCATAAAAAATTAGTGGGTCTGGGCCAAGGAGCGAGGGAGAGAGAGAGAGAGAGCTAGCAACTCACGTTATCATCAAACGCCATCATCGAGCGACCTGACGGACGTTGTCAACACCCCAAAAACAAGGACATGGAACAGCAACGCTCCGACTAGGGCCATGACACAAGTCCTGGGAGTCACAGGAGCCACAGGAGTCAACTGCACACAAAACAGCACGCCTATAAGTTGGCAAAACGAAATCAAATTCTTGGCAGAGGCGACAAGCTTTGTGGCCATAATAATACGTGACCTGTCTGCAGCTGCTGCTGCTGCTGGGCCATCAGGGTTTCGCCATGGTTTCAATTTCTTAAAGTCAGCAAATGATTTGCTTACCACAGAAAAGGAAGCAGCCAAAAAAAGAAGGAAGTGTAAACTTGAAATGGAGAAGTGTAGTCCAGTCCGCGTGTGTGTGGGAGTGGGTGTGGGAGGGGGGGTTTACTTACAAATTGATGTGAACTTTTTCACATGTTTCCTACACATAAAACTACACACACACGCAGGCCATTCATCATCTTCGGCAGAAGCGAAACGGCGCTGAATATTCCATTTTCCTAAGAATATTTCCCCCCCCACTGCTTGCCACTAACAACCAAATGGGATAAAAGATACATTTTTATAGACGTGCATGTGTGTGTGTGGGTGCGCAAATAAGTTTACAAGTTGCAGCCTAAGGCTATTTGGCTTGGATAAACTTTTTTCTTGTGGCCAGCGAATAGGAAGTGCAAGACAGCGCACAGTGGTTTGGAAACGCTTAAAATTATGAATGAATTTATCTGGCATGGAATGGAATGGCATGGAAACTACAAATTAATAATTGTTTGTAGGAGGTTGTATAGAGTTGTGTTAAGATGTAAGAGAAGAGAATCCAACGATGAGCAAGCAGAGCACAGAGGGAGAGAGCGCTAACAGTGAGCTGTTAGTGGAGACCGGCCACGCATTGTTAAATCAGAGCGATAACAGGTTGTTAAAGCATAGCGGTAACAGGCTGTGTTGCCCTGTTAGAGCCCTGCTTGCCTGCAGAATTTTTTTTGAATAAATACATATATATGTAGCAATGATTCCTGGCTCCACAAATGTATTTCCTTTCACAGAAAATACCCCTTCAACCACTGTACCTTTCAGCTAGCATGCCAGCCCCGACAGGGTCCCAGACTTATGGCTATCGTAATATGAATGGCAGCACACAAAAAAACACACACACACACACACACAAAATGTGTTGCCCAAAAATATTGTCTAAGTGAAAAAGTTTTCACATATGATTTATTTATTTGATATGCCCGTGTAGACCATACTGCTCCCTCCCCAGAGAGAGAGCAGGCAAATTATGAAGATGGTTATCGCATCCTGGCGATTAGTTATTGGATCATTTACCATTGATTGATGGTTAGGTGTGGCACTGGGTGCCATCTAATTGGGGAATGGCCGGAGATGGCACTGAATAATGGACACCATTATATAATGATCAAATGTTTGGGCAACCTGTTGGGAACCGGAAGCAACCGAAACTTCCCCCCCAAAAAATGTTTTGTCACAGCATTTGTAAGTTGATTTAAAGTCATGACACTACCTCTAGTCCCCCCACCCATCCGAAAGCTGACAAATTTTATTTCCGCCAAAGTCACGCACCGGGGAACCCACACAACTGGGAACCGCGCCCCCCCAAGCCGTGTCGCGACCCACATTTTGGCACACAGGTGGGGAAAAGGGAATGAAAATGAAGCCACCAGCTCAGCTCTTCTTTCCGGGCAAACATTTATGCGAATTGTCTTTTGTGCGCTTCATTTCGCATAAACAAATCTCGACCGTTGTATATTTATACCGGAAACGTGCAAATAACGCCCCAGGGACTAGGCGAAGTGGAGTTCTCTTCACGTTCCGCCATGTTCCAGGGGGATGGGGGTGGGGTGGCGGGCTTCTCTGTGCCATATTGTCACCATTGTTGTGGCCGGGGCTCCTGCCACCTGCGTCGCTCAGATTTTTGTTTTGTAATGCCTTCCGTGCTTTGCTTTCCCTTTGCTTTTCAGCTCTCCATTTTTTACACGTATTTTTTCTTTTTTGGTTTTCTCCCCCCTGCGTTTTTTCATCAACTAACTACGTAGAACTGGGAAAAAAATTTACTTGACGTTTCCGTTGCTGTAAAAACACATGGCCAAAATACAAATAAACAAACGCAAATGGCTATGAATGGGAAAGTACTTTGGGGGGCTACAGCGAAGTTGGGATGCTCTCTGTGGGCATAGAATGGTTGCATCTTTGGAGGATGAGCAGTCATTTGATGTTTGATTTTAAAGAGAAAATATTCGTAGATCAAAGAAGCCAAGAAGAGTGCAGGGAAGCCCATATAAGGTAGGAGGTAATGAGGGGAGTGCTGCGTTTGTAGCCTCACAATTACATTGAAGAAATTATTAACCGACTTTGGCGCGCTTTAATAAATATTTCGTTCTTGTTTAATCCGAACGTTCACGTGGGTCAATTATTAAAATTAGTTTTTACCATACAAATTCTCTTCTAACAAAAAACTTGAGAGAGCGGCGCGGCATACTTTTTCCCCAGCAAGAGTATGCACAGCAGTCGTTGGTTTATATTATTTTCTTTTTATAGTCTACTTTTGGGTGTGTGTGTGTGTGTCGTGTGTGTCTGTTCCCAGTGCTGGTGTGTGTGTGTGTGCACGGTAGCTTAGTGCGGTTGAATGGATGGTTGGATGTTTGGTTTGTTGCTTGGGTTGGCTTTTGTGTGCGCCTATTGTCAAATTGAATTGTAATAGACACGTTTTTGCAAAAGCCAAGTGTGAGAGTGCCAGTGCCAGTGCCAGTGCCCGTGCCCGCATTTGTGTGATTGTTGTCCGTGGCTGCATGTAGCTGTAGCTGTAGCTGTAGGAGTACGAGTTTGCTTTCCCCTGACACTTTATATTTACAGCTGCGCTCCGTCACGCTCGACCAGAACTGGGCCTGAGTGCCAGCAGCAAGCTGAGACCCAGACTAGACCCCCCCCCAAGCCAGGACGCCCAAACCAGAGCTACGACCAAAGCAGAGCCATGACTAGAATTGTCAGTAGCCGTAGTACGTAGAACTTAATTTTATGCATATGAAACCGTCCGTATGCGGCGTCTTTCGTGCTCATAAAAAAATATTATTGCATACATTTAGGCGGTGGCTCCATTGCACGGCCTCCACTGTGTGTCGTCTGCCGTCCTCGCATTTGCATTTTCATTTTCTTATTTAAATGTCGACTTTTAAACGACGACAAATTGTTTTGACGTTGTGTCGCTTTTTGATTTTAAAAAATGCTAAGAGACAACAAGTTGAAAAGCCCCATGGATGTCGTCTGTATACTACGAATGTATATCTGTCTGTCTGTCTCTCTGCCTGTCTCTATGTCTGCCTGTCTCTGTGTCCGGACCGTGTGTGAAGCGAGTGGAAAATGGTTTTTTTGTGTTTCGCTTAAAGGCTTAAAAGCCTGCCCGACAACCTATGTACAGGACAAAGAAAATGCATAAGAAAAACTTGCTGGTGCTAAGAAAATAAGTTGGAAATTTTATGCTCGAGAAATACAAGAGAAAAATAAATTTGAAAAGTATTTAGCAAGGAAAAAATCTTTTTGAAATTATATGAAAATGTTAAACAAAGAAAATGGTATTAGGGTAAAGTGATTAGAGTGTGCCTGAGGTGTAATTTGTAATTTAAATGGGAAAAATATGGACTAGTTTTTGGAAGATGCTGCTTTTGGGTAACCTAACACATCAATTAATATCAGAAAAATATTTAAAAAAAAAACCGTTTACAAGGCATATTAATTTGGTAAGCAAAAAAAATAATTTCAATGCTTTTTTTAATCCTATTCAACATTATTTACCGAAGGCTGAAAAGCCATTCAAATTTATATCCAATTTTCGCCTAAAGTATTTTCGCTACAAAATAATACTGCAACAAAAAACTATGCAAATTTTATGCAGCAACAAAACCCACATGGACAGACCATATTCTCAAATGTTCCTTGCCCAATTAGAGTTCAATTTTCCGATGAAATACCTTTTGCCCCTTGCTACCCACTACCCACGGCAACGTTCAATTTGCAGGGCCATATTTTAGGCCAATTAAAATGAAACCTGAAATCCGAAATCCGAAAAGCGTAAAAACAGTAAACAACATTGTCACTTAATTTAATCACATTTATAAAAACCACTAATTGACTTTTGAACTTTAATGCTCGAGCACCATTGAAAATGCCAGGACACACAGACAAACACACACACGGATGCCTCCACTAGCAACACATAGACAGCCCCTGGAAGGGGGGGATAGTTCAGGTTCAGAGAAGGGTTAATATAGGGCTGAGGGATGAGGGGTGGGTTGGTTTAACAAAATGTTGCCATAATTGGTATTTTTGATATGCACACAAATTTTCGTTTCGAAGGCCATAACCTCTGGCACTCTTTGTTCCCTTTTTCGCACACACTCATTTCAACCCTCTCTCGTGGCTGTAGTCTGTAGTTTTGGGGCTAATTAAATTATTATTTCCCACAAACTGGCGGTTCGTGGACAGGAATATACCATGCACATATATAGGCTTAAATACAGATGAGGTGAAAATAGTAGCAATTAAGATTATGTCTCTAGCCACTTTGAAATATTCGGTTAAACACAAACTATTTCAAGTCAGTTTGCTGACAGCCCCGATGGTTGATGTACTCTCAAATATTCTAGACATATTGGGTTACATTTTTGGTTAAACTTACACTAAATAGACTGCCAGTTAAACAGCAACAATGAGTGCATATTGCATCTGTAGTAAATACATTTATTCGTATATAAATCACAGAATTTCGTGTTCTCGATATGATGGCAAATATTGTAACCCAAATAGGATATTTTTCATCTGTCATCTGTGTGCTCAATTAATTAACTCATATTTTGTGCTCGGAAGCGGCTGATTAATTGATATTCATCCATCCAACTGTTCAATGAGTAAAAGTCATGACAGTACGCGCTCACCGCGCTCTAGTGTACTCTTTGAGTACTACAAGTTGGATGTGTGTGCAAAACATTAATACAACATCTTGTATATATATAAAAATCTCGTGTCTCGGTGTGAGCAGGTAAGCAGGAAGCTTGCGCCCCAGTTAATACTATAACGAGAAGGAACGTGTGAGTCGCTTCTGGGGACGCGACTCTACTTAAACCCGTACTCAGTCAGAATAAACATTTTTGAGCTTATGATTTTTTAGAATTTTAGAATTAAAAAAATTGCACATTTTACATTTTGTTGCTACATCTACATCTACAATGTATATTTTACAGCTAACATGTAGATTATACATGTACCATTTATATTCTACAGCTCCTCCGCTAGGGGTTGCTCGCGCACTGAACGCGGCAGAGTGTGCGAGCGAGAAAAAGAATGAGCAGCGAGTCTCTGGCGGGATGGCGGCGGGGGAAGCAACTGAAAATTAATTTCTTCATTCTGGCTATAATTATGATCCGATCTGATTCAGATTCGTCAGTCTGGTAGATATGGTTATTCTCTACGATACTGCGTTTTTAGTTTTATCGTATCTTTATTGATGCTGATCAAGAATATATATACTTTATGGGGTCGGAAACGTTTGATTCTCTGCGTTACACACATCCACATTTACCGCAAATCTAATATACCCCTTAACTCTTTTTGAGTACGGGTATAAAAATAAACATAATATTTGAATTTTAAAATCCACGCTACTCAAGGATACCAACGCAACATAAAACCCCAACAAAATAATCAGAAAGAGTATCAAAATCGTGAGTGGCAATGTCTCCTACGATATCCTACGAAAGTAATAATTATAAATTTCCTATTTATATGTAGCCAACTTTAAATACTCAATAAATATACGCCTGTACCTTTTCACAAGTTATTTTCAATCTAAATATGACATAAAATTTGATTTTAACATATGTTACGAGCATAGAAATTCTTCTCTGGCACTTTGTGTCGCTCCACTGCCTTGACAGCAAACCACTCTTGCCGCTGGCTCGATTTTGGCCTATGCTGGCAATTTATTTTAATTAATATTTCAGCTGATAGCTGTAGCTACATGCTCGTATCTGAGCGTGAAAGCAAATCGTTGCGATTTTGGGACCGTGAGCTGTGGCTGCTAATTGCCACTAGAAAAATGGCACGACAGAGCGACTTAGCTGAATGGAGGCTTTGTGTTCAAACAGTAGTTGACATACATATGCATATGCAGAGTCGTTGCCATGATATAGAAATCATTGGAAATCAAAGGGATTGGTGTGTACTCGGGCTTAAACAAGCGAGGGTTGATTTATAAAATGGTGAAATAACTAGCAGAGATTTTAATTTAGATGTGAGTTGATCGTTTCAACAAATAAATGTACCAACAAATATATTTATATTATTTATGCCTATATTCCACATAAGCCATAACTTTCTTAGCGCATCTCTTACAGATTTCCGATGCAGCCACAACCATTGACACTTCATATTTTGTGTGTGTTTTTTTATCGACTGCACATTTCGTTTATTTTTCACACGCTATCAGTTTTCAATGAATTTTCATTTATTAAAACAAGTCCTTTTTTCTTTCTCCATTCTCCATTCTACTGCTTGCACCACTCCTCTCCTCTCCGCTCCTCTCCGTGGTTTCTGCTTTCTGCCCCCCTGCTGATTTTATGTTTTTCTTTCTTTTTGTGCAGCTCCAATGTCCGTCACACACTCGAACCGTGTCTGTGTCTGTTATTCATCATCATGACTTTACGTGTATGGGTGGGATTGCTGCTGTGTCTCTGTGTGCGTGTGTGTGTGTGTATTTACATATGTCTGGGTGTGTGTTAACACGCAGAATGTCTGTGTTTTCACCTTTTCATCCATACCACCCAATCACCCATCCACCCATCCATCCACCCACCACTCACCTTTCACTGCCGATTGCCAATCAATGTTTGCGCAAAAATATTTGCCTCTCACCTTTTTTCCACACTCTTAGCCAGGATCTCTCTCCCTCGGTGGATTGTCTTCATACCTGGCAGTCGTAAAGTCTATGCTGCCAGCCAATATCAAGACTTATAAATGATCAAAATAAATACCACAATAATAATAGCAAACGAGTAATTAGTTGGCCTTTAAGGATAGGGGAAGTCTGCTTTAGTTGTATTAAAGTACTCCTATAATTCATGAGGATTTATTGGGCGACTTAAAACTATTTTTCTATAGCTTTTATTGAATTAAAAATTTCTTAAGCCTTTTGATTATGCTGAAGGAGTATCAGAGTTAGTTTCTCTTGCACTGGAAGTTTTTTTTACCAACTAATGGGCATCCCCATTGTCGATGTCCCTGGCTGCTGTTGTGATCTCTTGTTATTGTTCATATATTCAGGATAAATCTGTCTAGGCTTGAAATGCACGCCATGCCGCTCAATTGCAGTGGATTAAATTATTAAAAAATGGTCGGCGGGCAAGCAAACAGGAAAGAGCGAAATATCAAAAAATACAACTCACCCTCGGCAACGAGTGGCCCCATATAAATCCAGTTGGGCGGTGGGTTAAAAAGTGCGTGACGAGACTTTAATTTGATTAACATTTAAATTATCCGTGAGCTGATGAACAGGAGCTGGGCAATGAAAATATAATTATATCATTACTTGTGGTGAAATATACGAGTATATATAATTCTTTTGGCCGGGCCGGGCCGTCTGTCAATTTCCATCTCGTATACGATTCAATTTCCACGCTTCTGCAAGCTTGAAATTTATCCACAAAAAAACAAGAAAAACCGGGAAGGACGGGAAGAACGAAATGAAGTAGGGAACTAAATCGCTTAAGGGCAAGTGACGGTCCTCGGGGCAACCGAAGCACAAATAAAATAATACAATTTTTTTTTGTTTTGTTTTTCTGCCTGCACGCCATTTTCATATTAAATAAGTTTTGTATATATTTTTGCAGCTCTCTGTCCAGCAGCTTCTTGTTCGTTTCGTTTCGTTTCGTTTCGCTCCGTTCTGTTCCCTTCCCTTCGTTTGATTGTTTCACCTGAGCGACAGGTGGCAAAGTTCACAGCGTTTTAGCTGTTGAAGTTTAAAGAGACTCCTCCACACAGTAGAAGAAGAGAACAGGCACAACGAAAAACGATGAGCAAAAAGGCTGACACAACTTTGGCCATTTAATTAAACATAAATCAGCCCGGAGCTCCGTGGAGGGGCGAGGCATTGGATCTGCCATTGGAAATTACTTTATTAACGTGAGAGAGGGAGAGTTGCTGGTTTGAGTGCAGCCAATTAAACTGATGAGATGTTCGCACTTGACCTACAAAAAATGGGTTTTAGAATCTGTACAGGTAAAAGTTAGATGACTAAGCAATACTCTTGGTGGGCATAGAGCGGTTATGGGATATATTTTAAGGGGTAAAAACAGAAATATTAGCTACAAGGCACATAGTGATATATATTTTCTGTTTGGGAGAATAATAAATTTTTGTAGCACCTAAAAATTCGTTTACTTGGAGCGCCAAACAGTGGCAAAGCTAAGTCCCAGCCGCAGCTTGATATGCGCATATTCCCCGCCTAAATTCAGTAGTATAAACCCTTCAAAACTGACCTTCAACAGGTCAAGCGAAGCCTCAAACTATTCCACAAGCAAGAGGACGCTGCTCAAACTATATGTGCCATAGACCAGAGGCTGGGTGTGCAAGCCGCTTCAATGAAATTCAAAATCAAAAGGCCTCAAAAGGTGTCAGCTACGTAACTACGTATCCTACACACAGCAGTATGAATATGTAGCTACAGCTGTGTGCTTTCGTACCGTTAAAGTAGACATCCAAAGCAAACGCCCAGAAGGACTTCATTCTACTCGCATTCTGAGAGCGTCAGCCTGTGAAAAGGATACACTGATGCTGATACTGATACTGATGCTGATGCTGCTACTGCTACTGCTGGATGCCCCCATGAATGCTTGCGTATGTTTTGATTTGAAGTGTTTGTGTGCATAGAGCTATGTGAGATGTGATATAATTCCTAACCAACGGCAACACCCCCCACACAGCTCTGCTTTGTGGCTGGCTTAGCGGAGCTCATTAATGGCATGCGCTGATGGTGTGCGTTTCGGAGTGTAGTTTGAGTTTCCAGGGGGGGTGGGGGGTAGGAGTGGGTATTATAAATAGCTTTGACCCAGAGTGTGCTTTGATTTTAATGCTGCTAATGAGTTCTCAGCCAGTGTCAGTAAAGGGTTCGGATTTAGCTGCATTTTAGCTAATTTAACTTCTAACACATCTTAAATAACAACAACGGGCTTTTATTTGTATCTCTTGGCATGGCACTCAGTCGACCCACTCATTGGGATTTATGTAAATCTCAGAGACGGTGCCACGCAGCGACTTCATGCCCTGATTGAGCGGCACCGGCTTGGGGCGCTGCGACACATTCTGCATCCATTTCTCGAAGGCCTCGTCGGCTTTCTTGTGGCGCAGCTCGCTCTCCTGGTGCAGCTTCTGGGCCACCTTCTGCTGCTGCAGGCGACGCTTCTCCGCCTGCTTCACCTTCTCCATCTCCCACTCCTGCAGGCGCCGCTGAGCGGCCGCGTCGAGACGAGGCGCAACAATCGGTTTCTTCACGGGACTGTTGGGGGCCTTTACAGATGTTTTGGAGCTGGACGCTGACTTTTGCAGGGACTTCTCCAAGCACCAACGCTCGTAGCGCTCGTGGGCTAACTGCTGACGCTCGGCAATCTGTTTCTGGCGCTCCTCCTCCTTGCGGCGCTCCTCCTGAGCCTTGTACTGGTGTTGCACGCGCTTCGCCGATAGCCAAGTGTCGTAGGCCTCCTTGACCGGACGCTCCAGCTTGAGGGTTTTCATCGTCTGACTGTATGTGGGCGAGTACACCTCCGATTCGGTTTCGGTTTCCGATCTGGAACGTATTTTGAGCGAGGGAACGCTAACGCATGGATCGTCATCGATGGAGGCCCCTGAACTCTGCTCCTTCGAAATGATCTCATCCCAGCTGCATATCGATGTGGTGGAGCCCTTGTCCAGCATCAAATCCCCCAATGACATGCCCATGGTCTCTTCGTAATGCGAAGAATTTGAGTTGCTTCGGCTGTCATCCTCCTGCTGCCGACACAGTGTTTCCGTTTCCGTTTCTGTTTCCATCTCAGTAGAGTAGCGCAGTGTGGACACATCCGTTTCGGCCATCGAATTGCCATCCGAGCCCGAAATGGAACTGCCCACATAACGCACTTTGCTGGGCCTGTCCATGGCCGGCACGGCTTTGCCATCGTCGTAGGTCTTGATGAAAGTTCTGGATGCTTTGCCCACGGGTTGCTTTGCCTCTGTTGCCTCTTCTTCTGGCTGTTTGCCATTGGAGGCGCTGCTTGAAGCTTTGGAGCACCCGCCACTGAAGATCTCGCAATTAATCAGAACACCCCGATTATTCAGGCGACCCAGAAAGGCCATGGTGTCAGAGCTGCTTTTGAATGGGCTTAGGATGGAGTTTTAATTGAGTATTTTTGATGAAAGAACTTCTAAATAGCAGAGACTTACTTTACTTATTACTGAACTCAAACTATTGCAACACGTAGTCTGTGGAAAGACTATTTTTTGGAATTAATGCGAATATTTAAATGTATATATTTTTTTGTATATTGTCTGAGCGTTTTTTTATTGTGTGCTGTGTTCCTGTGTGTCTAACGATAGAATGACGAAATCTTTCCAAGCAATTCCATAATAAACGTAGCAGCAAAAGCAACGATTACTTTGTAGCTTACATTTATTTTCTTTTAAGTGTGAAAATAAGTCTTAAAAATAATTTACGGCTTATAGGAGAAGGCCATAAATTGTAGAGCAGAATGAAGATTTATTTATCAGTATATGTATACAAAGTTATAAGCTTAGCTTAGCTTAGACTGCTTGGGAATTTAGCTACTTACTAAATGACTAAAAATTAAGATGTTTTTCCTGATTTTTTGTGTAGAATTTTTAAAAAGAGAAATTGTTTCAATAAATGCTGAAAATATTGCTAATTCGAGGATAACATTTTCCACTGTAACACCAAATGGTAAACCCAAAATTGGTCACTCAACATTTGGTTTCCCCCCGCTCGCTTCGCATCCAGCTACAAAGTCACAAAGTTTAGAATTGCTTTGAATTGTTTTTTTTTTTAGATTTCATTTTCTATTAATATACAATTTAGCGATTTTTTGCTATTATACGGCTCCACCTCCACTTTCGGCAGGGACGGGGCGAGGCGGCCTCGCACAATTTGATTGCCGTTGCAGTTGTTGCCGCTGTTGCTGCTGCTGGTTGCTGTTGCTGGTTGCCGCTTTTACATTCTAATCGAAATTTTTTATTGTTCAAAGTCACGAAATGTGTGCGACGCGACGCTGCAACGATGACGAAAACAATGGCGACGGCGGCGGCGGCGGCAACAACGGTGGTAACGGTGGCAGCAGCGGCTTCGAGGTAATGTCAGTTATTTGACAGCACCGACAGTCGAGTGCAATGGCGGCGGCGTAGACATGCAAGAGGTTGGCAGCAGAGCAGGAGCAGCCCTTCTGCCATTCTTCCATGTTGGGAAAGCCTTCGTCTCGCCGCAGTAGCCACAAAACTGGCTGTTGTAGTCCACAGTAGTAGTCGGTAGTCGTAGTCGTGATGTCTAAAAGCTAAGCCAAAAATGTGCCACTTAGCCGAGCGGGGCATAAAAATTGCACAGCTCCATGCCCTCCTGCCACACACACCACAAACACAGCCTGCAACCGCATGCAAAAAAACACACACAAAAGTGTGTGGAACTTAGTCGACTATGGAATACCCGCTAATATTTAATTTTAAGAGCTGCAACACAGAAATTTCTATATACTCTTGGGCGAAATATCAGGGGTATCTCCAAATGATCGTCACTATGATCACAGGGTTCTATCACAGTTTCTATTATTGTTTGACAGAACTAAGCCCTCTTGCAGCTTTCTTCTGGCATAATATGCCCTTTAACTCTACAACTGGAAAACTGGGGGGAAAAAAACAGACAGCATGCAGCAGACATCGTTGGCCATGCAACCGACATTATTTTATAATTTACAAACAAGTCGCACAACGCCAACCCACGACGCGACGTCTGCAACACGGTTTACCTTTATGGAGTAACAGACGCAGATGGAAATTGCTGAATCCATGGGGCAGGCTGCCCCCCATGGAATCAACATGAAATTCCATTAGTTTTTGGTTGTATTACACAAATGCGGTTCATCGATAGATGTGTCGATAAAATGTCATTCGATGGATAATTGTTTGGCATATATCATTATTTGTGGAGTGGAGTGGAGTAGCGTAGGTAGGTGGAGTTTTTATTTCTGGGAATACACTTGACTTTATTCCCACTTTATTTTAAGGGAATACCCTAAGTATTTGCTCTTTAGTTAACCCCATTAACCCTTCTAAAGTATGCCAAAGTATATATATATATTTTATCCATCAGCACAGGTTTGAGACACATTCCACACATTATGTGGGGAAACTTTTGCAGCGCGCTGAGCTTTCACTTTCAGGCCAGCAGTCGTGCAATTAATAAGCAATCCACAGGACAGCGCCAGGACCTCACTTTGCGAGCAGCAGCAGCAGAAACAAGTCAGTTGTCAGTCAGAGCGTCGAGTCAGTGGTGGAGCCAGCAGCCAAAGCGAAGGAAATATGACTTATTTAAGTCGGCAGCCGCGTGTTAATAACTTTTCCATGCTAACTTTTCCGCACATGTGTGAGTGAGTGTCCTTCACATGATTTTGCTACGTTCCTTCAGCCTTTGCTGCTGCTTCTTCTGCTGCGTGCGGCAACCAGATTAAAGTGACAGACAGGGGGCTACGCAGGTGAAATAACAAAAGGTGCTTAAGTCCTTGTAAGTGTTTAAGTCGTCTAAGGACGAACGACGAACAACGAACCCATCCCCATCCCCAGCCCCGCTCGAGTGCGTGTTTATAGCGCTGTGAAATGAACATTTTGCAGGTGATTTAACAGTTATTAGATTTTTCAACCCAAATTTCTAGTAGCTGCCGTAGGCTTATGTACCGTTACAGCCTATCATCATTCCCTTTGGGAAATCTTATGCTGCCTTTGCTGAAAAGTTTTTATTTGATTGCGACAAATATTCACACAAACAGACAAAATGTCAAAAGACATTTTTGTGCAAAACAATTGCCTGGCAAGCAGTGCTCGCAAAACTTTTGTGCCCTCTCCCTCTCTCCCTCTCTCGGGTACTCGCACAACTTTTCCAAACTATGCCTGATTAAATAAAGATTTTTCGTAGCTGTTGCGAAAGTTGGTCAAGTGGGAAAAGCGTCCATGTATACGTGTATTCATGTTGCATAAGTAAATATGCAAAATTGCCATCAAAGTAGTGTTTATACCCTTCTGTTGGCAATTGTTGGCATCTCAAAAGGCCACTTTACTCCCAGATCAACTGAGGAACTGCTTTGCTTACACAAGTTCTGCATTTATTTTGTTAGAAAATATAAAAACTTTTTTTAACAGTGCGCTGCTACGCTGCAGCGTAGGATTAAGCAGTAAATCTTGGTAGGAGCTAAAATTCTGATTGAATTTTATTTCCGAAGAAGGTATTATAAACAAATGAATTCTATTCTATTGATTTTTAACTCTTAAACTTATGCTTTCAAAACTTTAGTTCCATTAAGCAGATAAGCAGATAGGAGCAATTGAGCGCGTAGAAGCTATAACCACTAAGCAGTGCACTAAGTCGCTCTTAAGCTGTCTCTCTTCTTCGTGAGTAAGCTTTTACTAAGCAGTAAAAGCAGTGCCCTCTCATTTTTTTTTAAGTAAGTGCGCGGCAGTGCAAGAGAGAGAGAGAGCACTAAGTTGCCGACACAGCTGCGCAGTTTTTGCAGGTAAGAGACTCGCAAAGTTTCGTCGCATGCGTTTGTTACTCAGTCGGCTCCGCGCTAGTTTGCTGTTTCGTGACTAAATATCACCTAAAAAAATATTATCGCCTATCGTTTCATCAAGTTGGATAATACTCGTATTTATTGGCAGAAAATAGACAAATCGCAGACAGCAATGTGAGTAAGTTATTTCTATGAAAAACAGAAGTGCCAGCCAAGCACATTATCTACACACATATGTATGTATGTATGTAGGCACCGTTAATGCCAGTGGGCATTTGCGAGTGCGTAATAGTGCAGTTTGAGGAGAGAATAAGAGACTGCAAACGATTTTTCTGTAAGAAAAACAATTGAAAGACGCAACGAGTCCTATTCCAAATTGTAATCTCCAAAGTAACCCCCTTAAGCCTTTGCCTAATTATGCAAGTCATAATTGTTTAAATTAAATAAGAAACAAAACTGCCCGCTCATAAATATGCATTTTATTTGACGGCTTTAAATAAATTTAACAAATACCCAGAGAGGAACGCAGAGAGACGAAGAGAGAGAGTGCCAAAAAGTATGGCCACCCTAAGAGACCGAGCAACTTTGGCACAATTCTTAATTAGCTTTATGAGTTTTCCAGTTTTCCACTCCAGTCCTGTCCTTGTCCGTCGGCCAGCTGCCAAAATTCCCATGCGTGCGGTCAGCCAGGTGTCCTAGGACCCCGGCCTAGGCCAAAAATTGCCTGAATTTTTTTTTTTTGTTTTCCAACTGAGAAAATATTATGCGAAAAATTATATTAAAACTTTGTCGAGTACGGAGAACGGAGGCTTTTGTGCAACTTTTCATTGTGGCAGCAGCATGTGGGAATCAGAATCCGCTCCAAACAAGTGGAGAGATGGAAGGGCCAGGAATCCGGGAAAGACCTATCAATAGCAATGGCAACAATGGCCAATTTGTAGCAAGGTTCTTGAGCGCATAAATTATACCTTCGCCCTCTAATTGGACCAGTCACCCACCCCCCTCAGTCCTGTCGCTGCTTTCTTCCGCATAGAAATTACGACGACGACGACGATGGCGACACTTGAAATCAAAATTCATGACCAAAGGAGCGGGGAGAGCAAGTCAAGTGCGGTGCGTGGGGGAAATGTGTGTTGCACGTGGGCTTTTTTGCCGATAGAATTTAAATCGGGGAAAAGTAGGCATTGCCATTGGTATTTTTTACCCTCAAGAAGTGTCGCTGGAAAACGCAGCGTGTAAGATCAGCAGCAGCAGCAGCAGCTGAAGAGAACGCGGAGTATATGGCAGGGAAAATTGTAGGAAAATGTCCGCAGCTTGTTTGCATTGGGCGTAAAGCGAAAAGGCAGCAAGGCGTAACATGCGATAAAATTGAGTTGGAAACGTGTTTCAAATCTAAAATTAACAAACCGTCCGGAGTCACTCACCGAGAGGGCTGCGAGTCAGTGGCCGTCCCGTCCCGTCCTCGTTCCCAACTAAATGTCCTGCGACGCAGAGCCTAGCCCTGCATGTAAATGACTTTTTAATGATGTCCTACAGTCCTGCAGTTTGGCTACATTGAAATCCTCTTGCTGCCACTATCCCAACTCCATCCGCATGTCCCGCCATGTACGTCTCTTTCAAGTGTCATACCCCACGGTTTGGCCCCTGCCTAATTGCTGACATAATTTTCTCCTGTTTTTTTCTTTCCTTTCAGCACTTTAATAGTTTTTTCTTCTTTTTTTTTTGTCGCCATGTTTCCACGGGTATTGGTTTCATGTAAATGTGAGCGCCTGATTAGCGCTAGTCATGAATTTCAATTTGCTTCTTAATTAATTGTTGTTTGAAAATTCTTTCGCGTGCTAATGACAGTTCACAGTACACGAGTACGAGTAGATCTACTTAAAAGTGTTCCCATAATTGACTTTGCAATTGTTCGAGTGAAGAAAATCAAGTGGATAATTGGACTCACTAGAAGTCTGGCGATTATTGGCAGTAATTACAATTGTAATTTGAAGTGAAATTACAATGAGGAATTAATAAGAGGAATTCAAGGAATGTGGAAGTTGCGCTTTGAAAAATATTTGAACTTAAGTAGAAACGGAGAGATGAATCCTTTAAAGGGATCTTAACCTTTTGGTGCCTTAAGAAATTTAATTTATTATTAAACCTTTCACTTTGTGCTCCCAAAAATAGCTGCCAGATATATACATTTTATGCAATCCACACGCACACTCTGATCTATACAAAAACAATAGTTATTCTACTAAATTCTAGGGATTTCTATGTATATGCAACATACATACATGTGTATGTACGTATATTCGCCGCAACATTATCATCAACCATTTGAAAAGTCAATTTATACAATTGTGCCAACAAATAGGGTTTAACCAATTTTGTAAACCAATACGATACGGAAAAGGACACATGGAGAGTGTGTGGAGGGGGGTGGCAAATAACAATTTGCAGAGGAAAAACACCAGAGTGGAGAAGCGGTAAGCAAAAATCGAAGCGAAGTGAAGCTCTGAAACTGCAGAGGACAGGAAAACTCAATAAGATTTCAATTGTTGTACGTTGGAAGATGGTGTGTGTGGGGTGAATGGGAGTTGGAGTAGCAGCAAAAAGTTGCAAAAAGTCTCTCTGCCTATTTTCATTAGATTTTCAACACTAGCACTGGACTGTTGTGTGTGTGTGTGTGTTGTAAAGTCACAAAATTATATTGTTCAAAATAAAATAAAGCATGTTTTCTGGTAGCCTCTTAAATGTCGGAGATGGGAAATCTAGAGATTTTAGGATGGCAAAACCCGAAATGCAAACAAACAAAGCCAAAGGCCTAAAGTTCATTTGCACAATTTGCCAGCTCTTGGCCGTAGTACTACTAACCCCTGGAATACACTCCATGTTTTTCCACTACCACTACCACTACTACTACACCCCCACTGCCACCCCTTTGGCCAAAGTCAAAGGCCGTGTGCGCACAGGCCTCGGCAAACAAAAAGACCAAAAAGACGTTGGCAATCCTTTTGATGAGGTCAACGTTGGTTTGGTTTCCTGTCCACATACAAACATACACACACACACACACGCTCCTCACATGTGAATGGACAGTGATTCGAGTTATTCCATAAATGGCGAGATCTATTTCCCTTTTTGATTTACTTTTTAGGAACTTTTCTAAGCGGGAAATGAAAGATTTAAAAGTAAATAATTCAAATAAAATTCAATAAAATTCCGTGTTGTTATAGACCCAAAAAGGCGCTAAGGAGGAGCGCTGCTCCATGACGCGTGATACGTAAAAACGTACCAGAGTGTCTCCATTGTCTACCTTAAGTCTAACTCTTTCTATTGCTTTGATTTTCCCCCCTTGAACCAGTGTGCATTTTAGGCCAGGCCGTACTGCTTACTCTTCCGTGTGTTTGTGTGTCCTACAGATAGAGAGATGATGATGATGATGATGATGATGATGATGCTGATGCTGAGGGTGAAGAGAGGCTGTCCATGGATGACGATGATGTCTGGGCAATAGGGGAAAGCGGTGTATTGCCAAAGCATTGCCAGGATTAAATTTGGAAGGTATTGAAGCATGTTATTCGTCATCAATGTAGTTTGCACTAACTAGTTTGTGTTGCTGCCTGCTGGCTGCCTCTGCCTCTGCTGTACTGTGCTGTTGCTGTAGCCAGCCAGAGCTGTTTGTTTTCATCTTCTTAATGCTGTTGTTGTTGCTGCTATTGCAACGCATGTTATTGTTGCACGAGAGAACTAAACAAGAGAGAGGGAGAGTCGATAGTGGGGGAGACCAGAGAGTGGGTGAGCACTGGCAGGGTCGGTCACTCAGAGTCTCGGCGTTTCCTTGTTGTTTGCATTGTTTACGCACTTTCGCTTTGATATTATTGTAGTGTGCATTTCGGCTTGATAGTCACATGACCAGGAACAAGGAGTAATGGCCAGATTGGAGAGCCACACCACACCGCACAGCACCGCACTGCACCCCCTCATTCTACTCTGTTGACTGTGTGTAAGGCTGAATGCATGATTGGACTACGTGGTGTGGCAATATCCGAGTAAAGTCATGCAAAGAGAGAAAGATAGGTAGATAGGTAGGCAGATTTTGGTTCTATCTTTCGTTTTTGAATGATATTTTTAGATGTATATTTTCTTTTCTACATTAATTCTAGTAATCTTTGGTCTATCTATTCCTACGATAAGCCATTATCCTTCTTTGATTTTTAAATGCTAACTAAATATTCCTTCAAGTTTTATTTTTTCTTTCTTTCATTTTTGTTCGCTGTTCTAATCCACTTCATTCCTTCCTTTTCGTTGGCTATTGTTCAATGCCTCGCACATCACTCATCATCATCGCGCATGCTGGCGTCTGCTGGTCCCTGCGCCTGCTCGTACCCATTGCCGCCTTCTGGTTATTGATCACACGACATCAGTGTGATAAATATCTGGTCGGTTCATTGTCTGAGCATAAAACGCCCCCCGCACCGATTGCTCCAATGACCCTCAACGCCACACCACACCCCATTTGTGGCACCTGTCTTTGTCTTTGTCTTATGCTGAATGGTCGTTGGGTTTTTCGCCATTGCATTATTTATGGGCACAGCAAGCGGCCCTCTCGAGCGGATTTGTATTGGGAATTTTCATTGTTTTAACCACTAAACACGAGGCGATTTATCTTGCGACTGGCACCTTTTTTTTGTTGTTGTTCTTAGGTCGTGAGAGGTCGTGAAATATGGCTCTCTTCTTATGCAAAAAAAAAGGCGAGCTGGAGCAGCGGATTTTGCCAGGATTCCAGGAATTGTGCCACTCTATTTAACTGTAGAACTACTTAAATCTAATAAGGATACATAAATGCTGTGCTCCATTTTTAATTTTATTTTAATACTTTTTTACTTTTTTAAAATCTAAACAAACGAATTTTTTTTTTTTTTGCATAAAATATGGGGAAGGAGTTTTATTAACATGCCACCCAGGGTTGGGGATTCACATAAAGCTTGGAGATGGTGCCACGCAACGAGTCCACGCCCTGATTCATTGGCACCGGCTTCGGCTTTGTGTGAACGGTGCTGAACCATTTCTTGAGAGCCATTTCTGACTTCTTTTGCCGATTGAATATCTCCTCTTCATTTTTAAGAGCCGCCAATTGTTGCTCCCTGCGCTTGGCCCTCTGTATCTCGATCTTCTTCAGACGCCAACACTCGAGCTCCTGGTTGATCGTATCCTGGGGTATATTACGCACGGGCACTTTTATGGGATTCTTCTTCAGCGAAGATTGCGCAGTGAGCGCCGCCAGCTGCATGTGATCCTGAATGCGTTTTGCCTCCAGCTCGCGTTGCTTATTCCGCAGCCACATTTGGTAGACGCCTTGTGATATTTCCTTGCGCCTTGCCTTTATAAAGTCCCTAGAGGCGCGCTCTTGCTCCTTTCGCTGCTGCTCCATTTGCCGTTCCTTTTTCTTGTATGCAAACCAGTCGTCGAAGGTCCAGTTCCAGGCCTTAGCTTTGCAATTCTGCTGTGGAGAGAATTCAAATTAGAATGGAAAATCCATTGGGGGCCTTACCCTGGGCGTTACCTTCTGAGTCTTTGTGGGCTGTGGAGTTCCCTTCTGGGAGTTGGTGGGAGTATCGAAATCGAAGGTGTCCTTATCCTCAGGCTGCGAGGATGATGCACTTCGCAGATATGATTCATTCATCAAATTCAAAAGTTTTTTCCTACTACGCCGCTCATCGGATGTCGAATCGTAGATGGAGCGCTTCTTATTGGATATACATGATTCCGGCGACGATGTGTATGGCGATATATGAAATTCAGATGATCGTTGTCTGGTCATGCGATAAATGCCAGGAGATCCAGGCGACTCGTCACCAGGGGCAGCGGAGTACAGGGGCGAAAGGGACAGCCTGATATCGCTATTATAGTTCATATCAGGCGATGATATTGGTGAAAACTCCTCCTGTGACCCTCGAAAATTCTCTGCCGACGAAGCGGTTCTTGGAGATTGCTGGAACTCTGATTTGTTCATGCGAGAATATTTTTTTGTTATAGCATGTGGCGATAAGGAAGCTGGAGACGACAATCGCTTCTGCTTGGGACACTCTTCAGGCGATAATAGGGCTGGGGATTTCTGCAGCTCCAGTGATTGTTTCTTGTTCATTCGATTTTTTCCACGTGAAGACGAAGATTTCAGCATCTTTGATGATCGCTTCATGGCCATGCGAGAATCCTTATTCGGTGTCGCATCTGTGGCTGCTGAAGACGCAGATTTGTGCAACTCCAATGACGGTTTACTCGTCATGCGATTATTTCCACCTAATGCCCGCTTGGGCGATTGGGAAGATGCAGATTTCTGCAGCTTTGGTGATCGCTTCTTGCGCGAATCTGCGAATGTTAATAATGCAGACTTACGCATATCCAATGATTGCGTAATTTGCATCTGTTTATTTCCAACCATTACCACATATGATTTATCCGTCTTTAGTGTTTGTTTCATGTCCTTGCGAGATTTCCCTTTTTTTGGGGCTGCTGAAGATGCTGACTTTTTGACCTGCTTCTTGCGAATGTTACCAGCTGACGATGTGTCTGGAGGCTTGGGATTATTTAATGATTGCTTAATGTTCTTTGCAGCATTCCCCGTCGAAGTTGGAGCCGGTGATCGCTTTATACTTTTGCCTTTATTTAACCTTTTAGACGATGTTCTGAACTGGAGATCGTTTAATGCTCAGTTGAGCACTACCAGGCGATGGTGGGGACAAAGATTTGTGGATGGCCAAGGATCCCTTTATCATGCGCTTCTTCTTTGACGATGGAGACTTTCGGATCCTAATGCTCAAGCGCGGATCCTTGTGAATGGATTCGGTAGGCGATCCCTTCTCTGCTCCAAGACGATGCGATTCAGGCGACAATGGGAATGTGCAGCCATACGTATGCGATGGTCTCTGGGCTTCCATCATAGTTCCCCCCTTGGCACGGCCATCGGAGGGTGTTGCAAATATTTTAGATAGTTGCTTTTCCGCCGGTGTATCCGTGAAGACCTCTTTGAAGGGTATAAAGTGACCCTTCGAATTGATTCGGCCACAGAATGTCATGTCCCTGGTATTTTCCATATGAGTGTTCCTGTGGAGTGCAAAGAATGAATTTCTGTGTTTGTATATTGGGGGGCTGGAGCTGTAGCTGTAGCATGATTGATGAAGGATCTGCTACTTGGCAACAGATTTCCCAATGTCATCGAGACAGTAGATATTTAAATTTTTTGGGGCCAACAAAGAGGGGGCTGTAGAGCTGCAAAGGGAAATCCTTTCGACTGTACGACCATCTCTTCTTCTTTGTTTTTCGTTGTAAAAGTTTTGGTTTGGTTTTTTTGTTTTTTGTTCGTTTAATGGGTATATTATCGTTCGTTTCAGCCACTTTGGCCATGCTCTTGCTTGTGTTTGTTGTTTTTCTTTTCACCTGAATTGCTGTGTGAGCTGTCCGCTGCTTCCGATTCTCATATAAGCCGCCTATCAATGTGGCTCCATAAAATATTTGCCATGGCACACACACACACACACACAGAGAGAGACGAGAGACAAAGAGTGAGGGTGAGTGAGGGAGGCGTTGAGGTAGAGACTGCGTGAACGACAGGCATTCACACAATTAAACCGGCGGGCAGGCAGGCCATGCCAATCGCCCCTTGCATATGCAACGAGCAAATTTTAATTACAATGGCCCCAAAAGCGTAGCGTAGAGCCGATCCGATCCATGTGCTCGAAAAAACAACATCAGGTCAGTACAATATATATACACATATAAAGAATACCTTGACGATGGCGGATGCTGGATGGCGATGACGCGGACTGCGGCTGCGGACGGTGTAAACCTCAGTTGCCGACACATCAGTAAACGGCGGCGGCCCATTGACATTTCCGCTGATTACTTTATGGCCAAACACATGTACAGTAGCACACACACACACACAGAGGGGGACTCTGCCCCCACAACTCATGCGAAGGGAGGCCAATGCATAACGCACCGACGCCTGTCCCAACATGACATGACATTTCAACGACCCACCCGCAGAGGCACTGCCCACAGCCCCGACTACCCATCCCACAGTCAGATCCCCCCACCCCAGTCTCGACTGCATCTCTCGATTGGATCTCTGGGTTATGGGTCGTCTCCCTACTGACTCAACCTTGACGGTAGGTTGGGTATAATTACTATGTAATGATGCTTGTACTTGTAATACTGTGAGCCATGGCTATTGTGTACGAAGGGCAAAACTGATTACCAGCGTAGTTATGCTATTTAATTCTATATTTCGTTTTGATTTCTTGTAATTTGTGGGAAAAATTTATACTGAGGCTTTGTATTCATCGAATTATATCTTTAATATATTTAAGGAACGTATTAAAGACTGTGATTTGGTTTTAAGCGTCATAAAAATGCCTTTAGTTGCAGTTTTCAATTAAAAAATTTAAGCATAATATAGCTAATATATATTGGGACATTTTCTCATTTGAAACACACCAAAATAATATGTAAAATCCCATTAAAATGATAGGATTTTCCGTCTGCTAATATAATCTCCTTAGGGTATCAGCAGATTCTGTTTGTGAATCCTGATTGGCTGGCAAACTGCACACGCACACAGATGCACCCGCGAACACACACAGAGAGAGAGAGAGAGAGAGAGAGGAATGGCGAAAATCTCCAAATTTAATGACAGACTAATTATGCGTGCAAATGGTTTATAAATATTTTATAATGTCCGTATGACCCTGACTTCAAGGCAGAATGAATACCTGTGGGTGGTCGTATACCCCACCCCCACCCCCACTTGTGCCGCCTATTGTATGCCATTTGGCTTTTCCATTGTCCATGTGTGTGTGCGTGCGGTAGTGTGTGAGTGTATCTGTGTTTTGCGCATCGCTGATTGCATTGCGGTTTTACGACTTCATTATTGTTAATTATACGCCACGTTACCAACGTCCTCCTACAGCTCCACCTACTACTCCGCGTTCATAGAACGCAATGAACAGAACAGAAGAGAACCACAGTGAAAATTCCCATATATGCACTGAACCACAATTCCAACACTGTCTGCCGACTGCAACTGTCAAAAATTGCATTGTGTATATATATCCACACAAAAATATGACATTGCGGGCACCAACACCACCACGAAACCTAATTGGATGGTTGGGCAAAGTCCTGGACATATATTGCGACTGCGATTACTAATTTTACCTCCCCCACCCCCAACCACCCAGAGCATGGGAATGCATTTGATAAATTATTGCTTTGAAAATGAAGTTAATGAGGAAATCTTATTAGTTAGTGTTTTGTTTTGTGTGTGTTATGGGGAACAGAAAACAAGAAATAAATAATTGGATTATTAATGGGGGAAACAGAATTTTAACTCCAAAACAGCACCTATGAAACAGTCTACAAATTGTTTAAATAATACTCCTAAGAGTCCCCTACTCACCTGATCATTTTCTAATTTTATTATTAAAATATATTACTAAGCGGCGGTCCAACGTTTTTTTTAAAAACGATTTTTGAGCATTGATCCAAAAAATGTGTCTACTATATATTTTGTTATAATTAAAATATATCGCATTTGATTCACTTCAAGTATGTCGAGCGAAGCCTACTACCTCAAGTGTTTTTATATTTGTTTTAAAATACATTTTTATATTTGCTGAAATATTTCTGTGTGCACTTTTTGAATATAATTTAATGTTTAAATGTGTTTTAATTAATTAAAACTAAAAGTGTGCAAATATTTATAATGCATGGAACGGAAATTAATTTATTTAAGTGAAAAAACACATTTAAATAAATTTGTTTAATGAAAACTTGTTGATGGCAAGAGAGAGAGGAGAGGCCAATATTTATTTGAGCTGTAGGATATTTAGCAGAGAATCAGCAACAGAGTTTTAATGCTCAAGGACGATGCTCATTAAGTGTCTGTGCAAAACATGAAACGGCATCATGATAATGTCATGGCTCTCACACACATAGAGACACACACACACACCACACACTCACACACTTGCATACTGCACTCATCTCATGGATGGCATTAAATGTCATAAGCCCTGGAAATGATAATGCATAAATGTTAACAAATTTCACAGCATGATGGCATGCCTTCGAACCTCTTCAGATTTTAGCATTCAATTCATTTCGCATGCACGACGACCAATAGACAGACGACAATGGATGTGACTGCTGGTAGGCCTCGTCCGTGCTTCTCCTGCTTCTCCGCTCCTTTCGTGCTGCTGCTGCTTCCTAAGATTTTGATTTGAAAATTGTAAATGCGGTCACGTATGTTATTATATCAAATATCTTTCATGGTTATGTTTATACGCTTACATTTGTTGCTGCCAAATGTGTACCGTCGTGTCGTCCCTCTCTGCCAATTGCCACTCAACAAATTGACTTTTGTGTTCGCAATTTGAAACTGTCGCACATGTAATACATACAAACATGTATGATAAATAAATAAATGCATACATACACACATACATACTCGTAACGATATATATATTCTCTGGCTGGCATCATCATCATCATCATCGAGTGTAAAATTTGAATTTATATTGAATTTTTGTGTCGTTCCATACTCTGGGGATTATAATTAAATCATTTTACGGCATTTGATTTCCTTAAAGGCTAATCACAAGGAGGAAAGCCTATTTTGAGGCTCTTTTGAGTTGAATGAGGATTAAAGTTGATTTGCCTGTTGGCCTGTCGGCATTTGAATTGATTGCTAAATAGCTAAGGAAAGGTTAAATTTGATGCCACCAGAGATACTCATAGATCCAATGATTGATGAGATAATGGGTACATGGGAGACTGTGAATGAGGATCTGTTGGGAATGAGAATTCAGTTGCAGTTTTTATTTTATACTTCCTGTATACTTTACCAGTCATTTTATTTTGTAAAAATGTTCCTGCAATTTCGTACCCAAATATACTACCAGGCCTTTACTTTTCACACAACACTTTGCAGCAAATAAATTTCCATCCGCTTTAGTGGCAACTACTTGAATGCTCCAACTGTGTGCCACCAGGCAGAGCTCGAAACTGCTCGAAACTTGCCACAAGTCAACGCTAAAACTGCTCGAAATTGTGCCACAAGTCAGAGCTAAAATTTTAAAGTCAAATAAGCAGCGCAGAACCCGCAGCCAGCAACTCACTTACTTAACCTTTCGAATAAACAGCAGCCCCCTACCTGGGCAATCCCTCGAGAAACCTGTGTAGAAATGTGCCTATCATTGCTGTATGTCAATGTATCTGGCGAAATGTATCTTTCACGCTCAATTTATTTGTAATGATGTCGACAGCAGCCAGCAGCAGCCTGTAGCCTGCTCTATGGGGAAAAGCCAGAACATGGCTAGAAGGAAAGCCATTTGATGGAGGGGGAATGGGAAAGTGTAAGAGAGAAAAAAATGCGTGGCGGCTATGGCACGGCACATTAGTGGCACCACCAACAGCAACAAAAAAATCCCCAAATCATAAACCGACGGACGACGAATGAGTGGGGCAACATTTCGCGAACGCATTTTTCATGTCGAGAATCGTTGGGGTCTGTGGGAAAATTGTTGTCCCCCGAGTGGGTGGCGAGGGCGTGGGGCAGGGACTAGCAAATGAAATAGCCGCATGTGTAATGCTGCTAATGAAATAAACATGTTTATTAGATACAAATGCGTATCAGCAAGGGGGCTCTGCTTTCTGCTTTCTTTTTTTCCGGGGTTTTCCTTGGTTGTTTTTTGTCCATTGGTTCACAGTGCGTATGATTAATATTAAGCGTAGCTGCCGGTACACCTGTCCGCTTTGTAATTAATTGAATTATTTTTCTCAGGACGTGTTAAAAGGCAGAAGGCAACAAGGATGACGACGACGATGATGATGGGAAGAAAGTGCTCAAAAGGAAAGGCCATAACGAAAGGCATTATAAATTCAAAGGGCATCAAAAATAGCGGAAATGCAATTAAAATTGTGCAAGTTTTTCCTTTCCTCCACACAGCACAGCACAGCTATCCCATTGGATTTTCTATTATGATGAGAGGTAGTGGGAGGCGTTAGTCTGTGAGTGTGGCTAAGCACAAATTACGAACAGCTACTTAGGCGGCAGAAAAAGAAGCAAAAAAAACAAAACACAGAGCTCCAGAGTCCAGAGAACTTGCAACGGAATGCTGCAAGCGAAATGAGAGCTCTATTATGCTTAATTAAGCTTCTTTCTCTCTGGGATGGCAAGAAACTAAGCTTGGAGCTAGGGAGCGCAGGCATAGGATGGAGGCAGCGGCACAGTACGCAGGTTAAGTGAGGAGGCATCAAGTGCAATTGGCTAAATTGTAGAAAAGTGTAGAAAATAAATGTAGCTACTTACAAGTGCTACTTGTTAGTTAGATATTGTTTTGTTCATTTGGCAAGAAAAGCTCTCAGAGCTATTTTCCATTTTTTAAATTTATTTTGCGAATTAAGTTTTTAGATTTTTGTTTCTAAAATTATCTTTTTTCCACTTTTCCACTAAGCAATCCGCAGATTAATTTACGAACTTTCCTGTTATTCTAAATTCCAAACTAAATTACTGACGTGGGGCCAACGAGACGCAACCCAACGTCCCTCTTTATTTCGCTTAGCGACTTTATTTAATTAGCCTCTCAATTTAGCTACAAAAAATTTACTGGAAAACTCTTTACAACCCTTAAAAGTGTTTACAACTCAATTGAAAACATGCAAATCGCCTTAAACTATTAAAGTTAATCCATTAAAAATTAGAAAAAAAAAAACAGCTGCAGTAAGGCAGGAAGGTACAGGTACAGCGGAGGTACCTACAGCTAAACGTATCCGTATTCAGTATTCAGTGCGGAATGCTAATGAGGTTAATGTTTGCATTGAACCCAAAAAATGCCAGAAGACTTCATCATCATCATCTCATTCTTCCTCTCTCTCTTTGCTGGCTACCATCATAAGCGCATCCGTGGGATTTCAGTAATGTGTGTGTGTGGTTGTATTCCATTGCTGTAAAAAAAGTCAGAAAAACAGCCAGCTGGTGGGGTGTAGGTAGCCAGAACTTGAAGAGACCAACTAATCAAGGTAATGAAATCAGTTTTATTTTCGCTTATTTTTCCCTTTTTTTTCAATGCAAATAAAAAAAAAACACAAGGGCCACCAGAGGGGAGAGTGTTTGCCCATGGAGCCCCACTCCGTTGTTGTCTGGCAGGCAGAAGGACTGGACTCCCTTTGGAAAAGCTGTTAGTCTTTTTGTGAGAGGCTGTTTATATTAGAAATTAAAAGTATTAAAAATGCTAAAGGTATGCAAATCATTGCAGGGGAAGCAGCTGAAAAGCAGTTGGAAGATTAAAGGACTAATGATGTTAGAGGGTTGGGTAAAAAAAAACCACAAGAGATATAAAGCAGAAAAACCTAAGAGATACTGAGGCTAAAATATTATATGCCCCATCTTTATAGATTGAAAAGTGCTCAAGGAATAGGTAGAGGTAGGCAAAGTGCATTCAATAGACTTTATTTTCGTCTAAATTAGTTGCCACAACACACCCATCAATCTCCACTTGTCACTTGCTTGCCTGCTCCGCCCCATGTGTCCATTCATGAGCTGGGGAAACTTTGGAAGCCACTAAAAAGTTTCCATCACCCGGACAGAGTGCCCAAGTTGTTCAACAATCTGATAGGGGTAAACTTGCTGCTGCTGTTACTGCTGTTGCTGATCCTTTACTACTGCACTTCAGGTTTGTTTCACATTTCCGCTCTTGTGAAAATATTAATTACCAAAATTTCTACACACACACACCCACACAGAAAGAGAGAGAGAGAGAGGCAGACATTTCCATAGGTTTCTGTATGTGTGTGTCTATGTGTAAGGTTTTTAGGGGGAAAATCTTGTCAGCAATTCAATTAGTGGGCGCTTGCATTTATCTTATTTAAATGCAGAACATTTTGGAGCCAGAGAGGGAGGGCGTATTGTGTATGGGTGTGCATGAGTATCTATGCACAAGTGTGTGTGTGTGAGAGTGTCGTTATGACAACGACAACGACAACGACAAGGAGTCGAAGGACTCGCTACGAACTCGTGACTTATGCACTGACGCAACCAATTATGGCTTAGGGGCAAACTGTAACTGCAACCTTCTATCCCTAGACATTTCTACACACTATATCTTTTGCACCCATCCCTCCCCCAAACACACACATACACACACACACACACATGTGCATACTTTTGTGGTTGACTGTGTGTCTGCCATGTGTCTGCGCACTTATACTCACATGTAATGCCTTTGGCTCACCGAAACTATGTCAAATGAAATTTCATGCTCTGCGACACTGAAATTTTGATTGTTTTCGAGTGTGGGTACATCCCTTGCTATCCCATCTTCGGCAGCAAAATTTTTCCCGTGGTTTTTTTTTTTGCGTGGCATTGATAGAAGCAGGCAGGATCCGTGGTCGGCAATATTTCATCAGCAATTGTTGAAAAGTTTCTTAATTAAATATGACACGGTAACTGGAAGGTAGATGCCGCTGCCTGTGCCCTGTGCCCTGTGCCCCGTGCCCCGTGGCCCGTGGCCAGTGCTAATTGATGTTGAGAGACGGTTTTGCCTTGCGTTCCACAGACTGTTGTTGACATCGAGAGCGCGCGAAAAGCTGCGTTAAATCGGTGCAAAAAGATTTAGGAAAGTTCGGTGAAAGTTTGTTGGATGTGTAAAAGAGTTTTAAGGCTTTAAGTGTGCTCCAAGTTTTCCATGCACATTTCCGGCTAAGCAATCCAAGGTTCCAGTGCAGCTATTAAAGCTACGAAAAATAGTGTAAAATATAAATCTCTCATAGATTAAATGGAATACATTTTATTCGTTTTTATTTAAGTGTAAATGGCACAAGAGACCCACAGTAGAGTAGCAGAGAGTATGCCAGGGAACCTCCGCCATTGATCAGTGCATAGCACTCTAATGTCTGCTCTGCAGCGCTTTCATGCTCTATGATGACCTCTCCATCTGTAGGACACTCCTAACTTTCCTCTCCGTCGCATCACTTCTCTACAGCGACGACCTTCATTTGGGAATATTTTCAGCTTCATTAGGGTTCTTGGTTTTTGTGGTTAAATTAAAGTCAGCCACTTGTAAAAGCAGCACCAAACAACATTCAACTGTCGAAACTTGTTCTCGTTCTCGGCCATAAGTCAATTAAGTAAATTGGCTTACTTAGAGGTTGACTCTTGACTCCTTTGCTTAAGGTTGTTGCCTGTCTCCAACTTCAACTTCGACATTGACTTCGTCTGGGTCTGCTTTTCCCGAGTTTGGGGTTTGGAGGGGAGTTACTTATCTGATTTGTTTGTGGTTCGCTTCTGCACTTCATTTTTGTGCGTGAGGTGCCACAAGGAGGGGCACCAGGAGGGAGAGCTTCCATCACGAAAAGATTGCCAAAGATATTGGCTTTTCAATTCCTGTCAAGGTTTTGTGCTGACATTTTAATTAGATAAAAAGTTGCGTGGATCATAGCAGGCATATAATCAAAACTCTCACAACTCTCTACATATATCACCGGACTTGAAATTAGAAACAAGGAAAGACGGAAGGAAGTAACAATGAAATAAAATTTAATTTAAATTCTAAATTTATCGAGCTAGTTCGAACGCATTGACTCCAAGCAGTGATATAAACTTATCTGCGATTTCCGATTTTGATCACAGTGCTCGTGTCCCATGGACCAGTCGTACCCAAGGGCATAGGCAAAGAGCTGCCCATCACAGCTGATGGCGCACTTTGTGATCGTCTGATCCATCGCGGCACTGCTGTAGATACTGCAACGCTTGGCCTTGTTCCAGAAATTGAATTTTTTATCGGAACCAACGGTGGCGATGCTCTGGTGTAAGGGATGCACCCGCACATCGTTCACCGCATAGATGTCACATGAGGAGTCGTCACTACTGTATTGGCGATGGCACGTCAAATCGTAGTTCTTTCGGTTCTCGCTGGTATCTGGGATGTTCCGCACATGCATGAGACCTTTTGTGGTGACGGTTACTCTGGAAGATCGGTCGACTTGGTTAGGTCCTTGCGGCTCAGCTCGAAGGGGCCATTTTCCAGGGAATAGCTGATGATGTTCTGGTCGGCACAGGCCACCACGGCCAGCGGATATAGCACATCGGCAGCGAAGCATCGCTCTGGCAGTCCAAAGCTCTCCACGGGCTGGGGATTGCGAATATCCCAGATCTTGACGGTCTTATCCCACGATGCAGTCATCAGGAGGGGTGACCTGGGAGTCCACAGCCAGTGGCAGGCACGAACTCCCGCTGAATGGATCTGCTTCTGAGAGACGTTATTGGTGTCCAGGTTCCATTCATACACACTGCCGTCGACGTCGCTCGCGTAGATGCGATTACCGTCACAATTCCAGCTGACATCCAGGAGCGGAGCAGACAGTTTCTGCAGGCACTTGGCGGTCGTGGTCTTGGGAGTGCATTCGAGTGCCGATACCGTATCGCTTGGAGGTTCACAGGCCGGAGAACCCTTTAAATAATTATAACAATAGTCGGACATTTTGTTAAAGTGTACAAGGCGATCCTTGGTTTATATTTGAAAATAATTTTGGTTGATTTGCTTTGTTTTGTGCTTTGTTTCTAAAAAACTTTTTGAGGTCGACTATTGAATCGTTTCCAAAACTACTAAGGGTTTGCTTTGAACTAATCATAAAAATATAATCAGAATCAGTTTCAGAAAGGCCAACAACTGATCCATTAATTGGAAGGGAAGCTACTTCGAACACATAAAGTGTATATATATATATTTGCGATACTTATACGAGTCTACCTCCAGATGGATGTCCGGATATCTTGTCTTTATTCATTGCGAGAGGATTGAGATTTGAAATGCGGCGGGCATATTTTAAATGCAATCCACGGGCCTTGCCTATACTTCTCGGGATATTTTGACGTTAATTAATTAAATTAAGTTTCATAATGAGAGCTTCTTATGGAGAGAGTTATGTATAGTGGAATCTAATCTAGGTTAAAATATATCAATACTTCGAATCCCCGGAGGAGGTTGAGAAGAAGGCAAGAAGCGGCCAGAGCAGGCCGCCAGCCAAGTATCCAGGTCGAGGTCGCCCACCCAATGCCCTGAGGGAACGGGAGGCCGAACTGGAGCGGGCGCTCGAGCTTGAGATGCTGTTTGATGATCACAATCTATCCGAGACAGAACTATACATACCCGCCCCGACAATGGGACAACCTGGTGCAGGATCTGGTCGACGGCGTCGAAGCGGAGGCCACCAACAACGATTCCACCATGCGCCAGAGTCTCTACATGCGGGAGAAGACCAACAATCGCAAGATACTCAAGGCTGGCAAAGTGGTCACCGGGAAGCCGTATCGCAAGGACAAGGGCAAGACGCGATACACAGCCTACAGCCTGTGGGCGCGTGAGATTCGCAAGAGGGACTTCCAGGATCTGCGTAGGTGTTGGAACCCTGACTTGACGGGCCATGGCAGGAAATCAGAAATCAATTCTCTGACTCGAATCTTCTGTATCATCATGGACTGAGCTTCGAGGGAGCTTCATGGCAAGCGGCAGGCGGCACGGTGTATGCATACATACGTATGCATACATATTTATGTAAATTAAGTATTAGATGATTATTTTAAGAATGTGGACTATTTCGTGGAATACTCTCTCTCCTCCTTCGTTTCTCTTTTCCCTTAAAGGCCTTGCTACACGAAGGAAAATATTCCAGATTTAATCCAATCCCATTCAAATGCTGTAGAAGGAAAACCTTTCCCACACATATTTGATACTCGATAGAACATCTCATAGAACAGAGTGTACGAGTATCTAAGTTTTTAGGTTGGACTACGATCCTTGATAACCTTAATAAATTAATTTGTCCTAATTTGAACAAGGAATGCCATACAGCGGCACCGAGAAATAAATCTCGGGGGATAGATCCATTTTATTGCATAAAAAACAATTGAGTTGGATTTGCAGGCAAGGCATAAAAGATACATTTATAGCATGGAAAGCAATTGGGGAGCAGATGAGATATTCTCTTAGCTCAGGCAACATCTGCCCCACAGGAGATTCTTCATAGCTTCATGGCAACTCATTCTGAACGATTCTGCTTTCAAAAACCAGAAAATGGAAATAGATTTCCTTAATTGGCAGAAGATCTAGACACGCTTTCAATATATATTTATTTTTCTCTTTGGTAACAATTAAATCAAATTAAATTGAAATTGTATATTTAACGAACTAGTTCGAACGCATTGACTCCAAGCAGTGATATAAAAATATCTCCGATTTCCGATTTTAATCACAGGACCCGCACATCGTTCACCGCATAGATGTCACATGAGGAGTCGTCACTACTGTATTGGCGATGGCACGTCAAATCGTAGTTCTTTCGGTTCTCGGTGGTATCTGGGATGTTCCGCACATGCATATGACCTTTGTGGTGACGGCGACGTATCCGATGGGACGTTGGTTACTCTGAAAGACGGCAATCGCTCGGACCTGCTGCCCGTCGGTTTGGTGATCGGACGACTTGGTTAGGTCCTCGCGGCTCAGCTCGAAGGGGCCATTTTCCAGGGAATAGCTGATGATGTTCTGGTCGGCACAGGCCACCACGGCCAGCGGATACAGCACACCGGCAGCGAAGCTTCGCTCGGGCAGTCCAAAGTTCACCACGGGCTGGGGATTGCGAATATCCCAGAACTTGACGGTCTTATCCCACGATGCAGTCATCAGGAGGGTGTCAGTACCCACTAAGGATTGGTGCAGTAGGACACACAAAAGGATTTTCAGGTGAGTTATGGGCGCGTAGAATATTTTTCTCTCGTAGATCATAATCTCCCTTGTTGCGTGTGTCATAATTTGCCTTGAATACATAATTTCGTATTTATTCAACACTGTGTTCAATTTGGCAAACAGGCAAAAATTAATCAGTTCAATTTGACGCTTCATTGATTAAAAATACAATAGCCAAGCGTTGCATTCGGAGCCATAAGCATTATCATCCGAGTGCGAGAGTGTTCATAGAGTTAATTAAATTTGCGGCTGGTGAAAGTGAAATGTAACGACACTCGATGGCGGCACTATGGCATTGTTATGATTGTAAATAACATTTTAAATATATATTCCCCCCTTCAGCCCGCGGTGCTCTGTGACGTTGGGTCAGCGGTCGGTTGGGTGGCGGTTTCTGGTCCCTCGGTTTCGGTTTCGGTCACACATGGCGTATGAAATATGCCCCGCATTGGCCACAGGTAAAATTGTCACGTTTTTAATTAAACGTGCGCCTGCAGTAGAGCCAAACAAAATACGCACAAAATAATCAATTGGCATTGGCTCTGCCAATATTCCGTGCGCGAACAAAAAAATTAAATTATAATTACACCAAAACCAAAAACAAACAATATAAGGAAAATAAAAATAAAAAGTTATTTCGAGTGCGTGCCTGAAATGCTGTAATTGACGCGACGCCAGGACATCATACACAATAAGAATGGCTGGACAACCTGTGGAGTCCTTACGGCATTGCAAAACGTACAAAAAAGTTATGGCAAAATGTGTCCTAAAAATAGAATTTTTAAATCAATTTATGGGGAAATTCATGAGCAACGTAAAAATTTAATTGATGAATCGTTTTTTGGTGACTCTTGCCCTTGGGATAGAGTTCGTGGCATTCTCTATATTGATATTCCATGTTTTTATTAAACCAAAGACCATTCGCAAAGCTTTAAAAGATTTCTACATCTCTTTATACAATTGGAATAATTAATTCATTCAACACTTGTTCTTGTAGCCGTGAAATACTCGAACTTTGGCACGCAATCTTACGCGTAAAATCAAAAACTGAACAGCTGCAAAGTTTCCCAAGATTGTCGTAAATTATAAGGTGGAAAAGTTAGTAATTTTAAATAACGATTTTCTCTTGGATAGCCTTAAAATAGCAGCAATTGATTCGTATTTTTTTTTTCAAATATTTTTGTTCAATTAATTGAACGATTTAAGTATATTTTAAAATACTTTAAAATATAGTTCTCCACTTTCTACGATTTAATTTTAGTTTTATTTATATTTTAAAGCCAACAAAGTCGACATTGCTGTGTTATCATTTGGTATTGTGACCCGATTCCCGGAATAGGAACAGTGAGTGAACCCATAATAAAACATACACACGCAACCAGGGCACGCCCCCTTTTTGACAAGTCATTTGGCAGCTCGTTGCGGCAAAAAAAGGGCCAACTTAATTGGTTTTTGTATTTTTGTTGTTGTTGTTGTTTTTAATTTGAGAGCCAAGATTTTGGCAGACAATACACGACAATTAGGGATATAAAAAATCATTTCATTATGTCTATCAAGCGGTAGACAGAGAGAGAGAGAGACAGAGTGCCTGAAAGCGAGCGGCGCGATAAGCTTTTGTACTCTGGGGGGGTTTGTTCTTTCGAGTTCCAGCGGGTATATTGTATCCACATCAGCATTGTTTTTGTTCCATGTAATCTTTGGCAATAAAATGGAAAAAGGAAACTCTCAAGCGAAGCAGCTCAAACTTTTGTTTATTCAATATTCCCTCCCCAATCTTTCAATCTCTCAAAGCAGAGCAGCTGAGAGATGTTCGGTGAGCTATGTCCTGCCTTTTGTACTGCCCTTAAGTACCAGGTATCTCATTGTCGAGTCACATAACCATGGCATTACTTCTTGTTTTTTATTACACCTGAGCAGGGTCCATGCAGGTGTGCGAGAGTGTGGGTGTATCTGTGTGTGGTTTGGAGACTCATTAAAAATGGAAGGGCCGCACATTAACTGGGTCCCGAAACAACTACAACTACAGGAGCAGGACCACAACCACGAGACCAGGGACATTCCACACACACACACACAAAGCAAACGATTTTTGAACGAACGGCAACTTTACGCTCAGACACCCATAGACGTGTGTGAGGGGAAGTACCTATATGGGTGGGTGGGTGTGAGTGTGAGGAAGGGAGTGAGTATCTGTCTGTCTGTGTGCGAACAGGGAGTATCTGTCTGTATGCGTGTGTGTCTGCGTTTATAGGGTAGTGTTTTAATTACCTTTTGTCCTGTCGTCGTCGTCGTTGTCGTTGTCGTCGTCGTCGGACTCGCACTCGCTGACTCGCTGAGCCAGAGGACCACCATTCGACGCGTTGTTTAAGTAATTGTTTGTCATTAGTTAAAATGTTTTCATTTTGCTTTGGGATACCCAAAGGTACACTGAGCAAAACAAAGCAAAAACAAACTCCACATCTAGAGACTTTTGAAATCTCTGTTTGTGGGGTTTACACACAGCATTCGTTAATTTACTCGTTTCCATCAGTTTACGAACATTATTCAACAGAAACACAACGTAATCAGGCAAACAAAAAATATTTTTGTTTAACAAAAAAATTTGTAAAAATCATTTTTAAGGTTGTTTTTTTCTGGTAAAATTTGTGTACATTTCCATTGTAGTATTTCCCTTTGATTTTTACTTATCTTACGCAGAGAGCTTTTACAAAATGGCTTTTCAGGCGCGAAAAAATAAGAAAGGCAAAGTGGTGGATTTTCAGGAGCTATCGAGAAGGCGTTCCACAAATTCAAACGAAATTATTAGCGATTCGGAGGAGTCAATCGATGGGTTCAGCGATCGCTCATTTGGTGTACCCACTGTACGTTTTTTGGGCAGCCAGAAGCCGATCGAAGAGGAAACAGAACCAACGGAAGATGAGGACTTGGACACGGACTCATCATCATCCCAACACACCATTGTGGCCGACCAAGATGATGTTGATGGGTTGCTGGACAGCGATCCCGAAGACATTATGAACTTTTGCCAAGAGCTGGAGGCAGAGGAAGCCAGAGATGCGTTGACAGGTCTAAGCATCGATGGCGATGACTTGGAAGCCATAATGAACTGCTACAAGAATACACCAAGACCGGATGGCGAGGGCGAACTGGAGGAGCAGGAGGATTCGCACAGTGAGACTTCCTACGAGAGCGACATGGGCGACATCCTGAAGCCCACTGTTATTCCGGGCAAGACCAAACCCGTTGACGATGAAGACAGCCTTGATTCCTACAACGACTGCAGCGTGGGTTCGGCCAGCGGCAGGAGCTACATCACTAGCAATGCCACGCAGGAGGACATTAAGTTACTTGAGGCAAGCTCAGATCGCGAGCTGATGAGCAGTCGCACCTACAACATGGACAGCCTCTCGCAGTCCACGTGCAGCTGGAGCCACGCCTATGGCGCTGCCTTTCAGACATCGGAGGGGCGCCGAAACGTATTGCCCTCGCTAAGTTTGGCCAGTCACAGCTCGGAGTGTTCGACCTCCACCTACTACAAGAGCCTCGAGGAGAAGAAGGAGCGTGATGGCCTCAAGTTTGAGGCCTGGAAGCAGCGCAAAGCCGCCCAAGAGCAGAAGAAGCTGTTGGCCGCCAAGCAGCTGCGCGAGAAGCAGGCACGAGATCTCGCCGAGCGTTCGGAGACTGCCAAGAAGAAGTTTAGTGAGTGGTGTCGCCTCAAAGAGGAGCAGAAGCAGCGGGAGACGAAGAAAAAACCGCCAGTCCACCAGACGAGCTCCTCTCGCAGCAAGGAGACCCCAGAGGAGGCGAGAGAGCGCGTTCGGAAATGGGAGCGTCGCAAGATCGAGGAGCAGAAGCAAGAGCGCGAACTCCTACGCCGCCATCGCGAGGAGCAAGAAAAGGAAGAGAAGAAGCGTCTGCAGTTATCCGAGGCCGCCTACTCGAAGTGGATGGAGAACATTGAGTCGCGTCCCATGCCGGTGCCCCTCAACCAGGGCCTGGACACTCTGCGTGGCACCGTCTCAAACATTTACGTAAATCCGAACAAGTGGGATTCGAGCACGGATCCATTGTCGGATTCGGACGATCGTGGCATTTAAAAAAAGCGCCCAATGATTTGTAATTTTTGAGTTTCAGAATGTTCATTATATATTTTAAAAATGCATCCAATGTTGTGCAATAACATTAAAAAAAAAACTAAAAAGTAATAATTAAATTCGTATAAATGTAAGAAAATATTTTGCCAATATTTAGCACATTTGTAGGTGGCTAAATTGAATTTTAAAGAAATGTTTGCTATGCTTGAAAAATTATTTCCATGCTCTACTATTTTTTCTTGTGTTCTCTCCGTGGATTTGTCTTTCTGTCAGTGCATTTGTCCCATGCTCAACTCGGGCAATTATAATTGTTTTAATTACAAAGCACCGACAGCTCATATAAGTGGATATTTCCGTCTGAAGAGCCTGCCAATAACCAATCCATTCAGCGAAACTTGGCATATGTAGGTGTAATGTTTTTTTTTATGAGTATTTCAGTCAATAATTTTGATTCCAAGTCAGTACTGAACCTTTACGCATTACTTCCATGTGTGTTGTTATATTTATACTCATATCTCCGCAAGCTTCCAATATAAACTAAAGCATCAAACATTGCCGCAGGCATTTCCATCATAGTCCTAGATCCCTGCCGTGGTTATGTGGTTGTCTTTTCTGGTTCCATTACCCCCAATGTTTGTTTCATTACCTTCCTCTATTTTCCACCACCCATGCTCTCTGCTCATTCTGTTGTGTGTTTGAGTCAATTTGTGTTTTTATTATTTATTTGCCAAGTCCATGGGGAGTCATCGTGTCGGCTGTGCGGGCTGTGGAGGTTCTCCTTAATTAAGCTCTCCCCCTTTTGTTGTTGTTGTTGTTGTGTTTTCCTCTGCCCACGCTGGGCATTAGACTTTTATTTATGCAATTAACCAAAGCTTCGTGTAATAAAGTCCGGTTAGGTAAAATCTTTGATTAATTGTAGTTTTGTTTACACGATGAGAGAGCGCAGTGGCCAGTGCCCGACATGATTATGTCGGCTATATGACAGGCTTGGGTTGTGGTCCTTCTTCTCACTTGGTGTGGGTTGCTTTTGCTCAGGTGATTAAGCCTTGTTGTTGAGCTAAGCTCTGGCAATTTGTTAACATGTTTTGTGGGCCTGGTTAATCGCTTTTTGTGGGGCTCTCTCATCATTATCATTATCTGTTGTGGGCCAGTTAATGTTTCCGAGTGGGGATTTGTGGTCGAAACCATTTGCCAGAATTGTATGTAAATTGATAAATTAAGTGGAATCCTTTGTGGGGCTATAAATTGCTATTGATTGGAGCAGATAGAATCTCGACGATGAGTAATTTTCCCTCTTTAGGTAAATTTTTAGCTCCCCAACCCCTAGCGTAGAAACTTTGGAATTTTTTCTTTTGCTGGGCCATAAACTTTAATACGAGCTCGTAAAATTTAGGGGGGTACACAACTCTAGCTCTTAATGGAACCCTACTCATACGATGATGCCATAATCACAGCACAGCAATGACACAAAATGTTAATGCGATGAGAGATTTTTATGGCCTGTGCCTGGGCCATAAATTAAAGAAACATTTCAAGTCGTTTGACTTTTTACATCATACCACATTTAAATTCATTTGCACAGCATTTAAATAACAATTATGGATACACAAACACACACACACGCAGAAAACTAAACCAAAAATGTATGCAGATTAGGGCGAATTTGTGGCTTTGAAGCATTTTAAATGCAAATCAAAATGCCGCAAATAATTGTAATACGAATATTCGAAATGATTTTCCCTTCACCACGCAGGCGAACAAAACAAAACAACAAAAAAAAGGGACCAAAAGAAAATTAATAATAAATCTCAAAATGCTCATTAACTTAATTACTGTGTTTATTTTCATTGCCCTTCCTGTGCGGTGCGGTGCGGTGCGGCATTGTGTCCTGCTTGAACCTAAGTTTGAAATACCCTGTAATTGTTGTGAAAGGCTATATTGTATGCAACAGATAGACGAAAATAAATATTTCAATTGAATTAAATATTAAATTAAATAAATAAATTTATTAAATATGCTTTCATTATTTAATTTTTTTATTTTTATAACAAATTTTGAGAAAACAAGTTTCTCATAGACTGCCCTTTTTCTTCGCATTTCAATATTTTCCGTTCATTCCAAAGTACTTCACCGTCGCGACATTCCTCTTTAACGGTTGTTCGCTCTCTTATGTTCTCCCTCAGCATTCCCTTGGCTCTACTTTCCCTTTTTTGTGTGCGTTGAAATGCTTTTCTTTTGGTGCGTCACGCAATTTTGGTGGCTCTTTTCGTATACCCCCTGCCCAGGGTGCTCTGATAAACAACTCAACGCTGAAAAAATAGCCTCAAAACATGAAGAAATTGCGCGTCTTTAACCTTAATGTGTATTTAAGTAATGTTAATTGTGTGCAGGTTCTGCTGGCAGCTAGCAGCTGCCATATGCCAACGTTAGCTGGCGCCACTGCGCTGGCTTCCTCTTCCTGTGGGTCCTCGGTCCTCGGTCCACTTGCTCGGGACACAATTTTTTCTTGTAATTATGCTAATATACAAAATTCGCTTCGGGTAGCGTATCTAAACCTGTGTTATAGTTACTATTATTGTTGCCTGTTAATTGAATTTCAGCGAAAATTGTGAGGCAAGCAAGCAATTAGATATGGCTTTGCCAAGGGAGAAATGAAGGTGAGTATTTGGAAAATGATTATAGTATGCAATTTAAGAAATTGTTAACGGAAAAAAGAAAGCAACAGAATTTAAGGTGAATTTTAAACTCAAATAAACACAAACACAACCAATTAATTATAATTCTGTTGCACATCTTTTTGAATTCTCGATTGATTACTCTCTTTAATATACTCCCGTAAAGTAACATATTCTTGCGATTTATGAAGCTCATTAATTTAAAAAAATACTCACTTTCCATGTATATAGACCACAACTTCATCATAAATGTACGCTTTAAATGGCCTTCAGTTTTATTTTACATGCGGAAAACTGATCTCTTTTGACCGCATTCAGGTGATGTTTTTTTTTTTTTGTATACGTGCCAATGAACTTCGTAATGCCCCTTAGCAGTTTGGCATTATTAAAATCGAAATTATTTGGGTCAACGTATGGGAATCGTGGGGAAAGGACAGGGGACAGACCATCGAGCGATGGCTTTTGGGTTCACATTCACCAAACGAGTGCATTTATTTACAACACTTTAACCTTGAGATTTATATGCATTATATGCAAAAATGTCTGTCAGATGTATTACCTACCTATGGGGTCGGTGGTGTATATTTTTTTTTGCTCCACAAAAGGAGTGAAAAATCCATGAAAATGCACTAAAAAAAAGGAGAGCAAGCTAGGAGCTCACGTAAGCCGGAATGGTGCTGTGGTTGCACCTGTTTTGGCATGTTTGAAAATTCCTGGAAACAAATGTAATAAAAACTACTCGTAATACACACGCTCACCAATACATATACATATATATATATATATATATGTGTACATATGTATACACACACTCAGACATCGGTTAAAGTGAGAGCAGGGATTTTTATTAGCCTGAGCTTTTTGAAGAGTTCTCTGCCCTAGTGTTGCCTGCCCGAGAGTTGGTTGTGTTTTCTAATTTTGGTTTTGCTTTGTTCGTATTTTTCGGTTCTATTCGGCTTGGGCTTTCGTTTCGTTTGGCTTTGGTTGGGTTTGGTTTTGCGTGCTGGCCCGCACTTAAAGTTCCCTCTAATGAAAGGTACTCGTATTTTTTTTTGTTTTGGTTTTATTCCGAATTTGTTGCCACTTTTAATTTGATTTTTTTAGTGTCCAGGCGGCATACGAGTATTTGTAATTTATGCGCTGCTCTTCTTTGGCCTTTTTGATGGGCGCGCTCTCTGCAAAATCAAATCTCAGCAATAATCATTTAGCGTGGGCTTGGAAATGATTTGCCAGGTCGTTAGGCGAAATTTGGGAAATAAAATAAGAACTTACGAGCTGTCATAAAATATAAATTTACAGTTCAGATACCTTTAATACAAGTTGTTATTGTGGGGTCAATTGAGTCATAGAATAAACTGCAGTTAAGTGGGAACATTACTGTGATATTTGGAGCACTTATTTGCTGGTTGTTTTTTTTTGTGGCAAATATCAAATTATTCAGCGAAAAATGTGCTCAAAATTAAAGCAGGAAATACTTCTCATGAATTGAATTCATTCCCAATAGCTTATGGATGTATATTTATTCATAGAGCAGCAATAAATCATCTCTCCAAATGGAATCCTTAATAACATACTTTCTCGGCTGCGCGGCTTCGTTGCTATTTTAAAAATAACCATCTACCCTTAGAACCCAACCGAAATAAAACACATTCCGTTGACTTAACGTTTTAATGTTTATTTTTCATATTTATTTTATAAATATTCCTGTCGATTTGCCAAGTTTCCATTTACATGTGATGCTTACATTACTTAGATATTCTGTATATATATATTCATATGATTTATACTTTATGTAACTCATACAATACAATTTTCGTATTTTAACAATTAAATTTCGGCTGGAAATATACACATTGCTTAATTTTAATTATAATTCTTTACCACTTAAATGTCTGATTAACACGCTCTTTAAGTTTTTTCCGGCACACTTTAACTGTTAAGCATTTGTTTTTTTGTTGTTCTTTCCATATATTTATATTTTTGTAAATAACGTTTTCATTTTTTAATAGTTTTTAATAGTATTGATTGTTTGTTTGAAACAAATATGCCCAAGAAAATGATCGATACATTTTTTTTGTTTTTAATTAGTATTTAATATGTTAAGTATGTTTTAGTAAATGATATGTATGGCGTCTTTTTTTCCATTTACTCGTAAATTGTGTGTTTTTTTTTTTAAATATGAATTAAATGTTTTTGAAACTCTTGGATAGGGTTCTTTCAGGAGCAATGAAGGAGTATGAACTATGGATTCATTTTGGAGTATTTTTTCATTGGATTTTTTCTGGAACACAGCCTTTTGCTGAGCTTGTAAGTGTGTGGTATGTATTTTTATTGATAACTTTTTGAGCATTTTGGCGGAGGTTCTTCTCTCTTTTGGTTGATATTTTTCTGTGATTATTTTTTGGTATGTTCTTCTGCTCCTTGCTGTTATCCCTTTCCCCAGACTAATTCTATATGAATATTTGTGCAAAAATTATACACTTTTAGCATTTAATTAAATTGCAATTAATTATTACTTTGCACACATACAGTCTCTTTAATTATGCCCACACATTTTGGTTTATACAAATTTTATAATACACATACAATAATAACCTTGGAGCCCCATGTCACCCTTCTAAAGATATTTTTACTTACATATGTCCTTTTGCAATATGTTGCTCTCTATGTACATGTGCAGTAATTGATTTGCATATTATAAGTTATTTTACAATGGATACTTTGATTTGATTAGGGCTAAAGTCTTAAATATTTTAGAGATTTCTCAACAGCTCAACATGCACGCGTTTTATTCGGGGGAAATTTAGGAAGCCTGGTTGACTTAAAAGCTAAACATCATTCTGATACATATACACAATATATATATATATATATATCAGCTACGAGTATATGTAATGTAATCTGGTTGACAAACATGAACTAAAGACCAAACCGACCACATTGCAGCCATAAATCAGCACCAAGTAACGTTTGGCATTGACAAACTCAATCATCATCGCAACTCCACAGCTACAGATTTGTGTTGCGACTTCACCACCAGCTTCAGCTTCTGCATCAGCTTTAGCCTCATCATCAGCTTTGACTTCAGTTCCAGATTTAGCGGCAAGAAGTCCATGTTCGGGTTCGGGTGGGCCACAGGGCTGTCAACTTCGCGTCTGTGTCAAACATGTGTCAGTGTTTGTGGCAACAATGGCAGCTGGGTTTTTCGCATCATACCCGTCGCCGTCGTTGCCATCGTCGTCGTTGTTGTTAGGGCCAGAACCAGGATGAGTAGTAACCGGCTGAGGGTCTGGTGCTGAGCCACTGCCGAGGACGCCCCATACATGCTGTCAATGCTCTCCGCACTGAGACTCAAATCGGCTGTGTGGATGGGGAAGATCGGATGAGAGTCGGTATGCAAATGGGTTGGCCATCTAGCGGACGGGTCGGAAATTGGCTAAATCGTTTTGACTCGAGGGCCGGCTAGCCCAAGTGATTAGCAGAGAGATTTTGACAAGCTTGTCGCCCAAAGCACCTTAAGGCTTAAGGAAAAAAAACCTTTAAATGCTGCCTATACTTACACAATTTAATGGGTCATCTGTGGTGTACTCCTCCCACTCTAGAGGTTCTATAAAAACTTTCTCCTACAACTCAATTAAGCTATAAAAATAACCTGAAGAAGTACGGGTATTTTCAACTTTTTCGACCACACAAAAGAAATTATTTGATTGTGGGCCACCCCCAAGTATTTACAAATCATTAAATTGCCATAAAGCCAAGCCGAGCGTGTTTATTGATATACAATTATTATGGCCCCAAAGACCTTCCACCGTTCCTCCCCCGGTACTCTAAGAGCAAGGAAAGTTTTACCTGCCCCAAAAAGTATGCTATGATTTCCAGTATTTGCACAAGCTTCGCCTCTTCTCTGCTTCCCTTTTTTCTGGGGTTTTCTTTGCCTGGCAAATTAGTGTGAAAATCTGTTAAACAGGAAAAAGGACAGAGAACTGGAACTGGGGACCCTTTTTTTATGGCTTTTGGTACCGTCTCAAGTGGCCTTTTATGCCCCCCCCCCGTGCCGGAACACCGAAATACCACAAGGAAAATACTTGAAATATGGCCCATAACCCTAATCGGTGCCCTGCACACCACAGTCATTCACTCTTCCTCTGTCTCTGTCCCTTTCTCTGTCTGTTGGCTCTTACCTTTTCTCTTGCCTGGATTCTCCATATCCTCGCCGCTGTGCTCCTGTGCCCGAGCCGGATGATACATTTCCGAGCTTTTCGTTCGCTTTTTGCCTGTGCAATGGAGAAGAATTATTGAATTGCGGTTTAGTCTATCAAATGGGGGTAGCAGTAGCAGTAGCAGTCGGAGTAGAAATCTTTAAGTTACTCTGTTTTGGTCTTAATGCATATTCATAATAAACTTGTCGCTCGTTTGTTGCTTTTCAATTTCCATTTCTTTTACTCTGACCTCAGAGCCACAACCCATTTCGAGTCTTATATTCCACCGCCCCATCCATTCAGCATTCAACATTCACCATTCACCGTGTCGAGTCGTCCAGCATTCACCTGATTCGTGGCGTTGACGATTTGAAACGGATTTGCATGCCGAATGAATTATTTATGGGCTTTTTTCTTAGTCTCCCTGCCTCTCTCTCTGCTCTGTCTGTTGTCGCTGGCTCCCAGCTTTATATTTCCCCCGCCCGGATTGCCAGCCAAAGTGGAATATTTTCAGCTCATCTTAAATTTATGCCAAGTGGCTATTAAATTTGTTTCGTTTTCTCGCGCTTTGTCTCTGCTTAAAAAATTGCCTAAGAGGATTCTCTGTCTCTGGAGTCAATGGAGTTAACACTTACCCTTGTGTCGCGCCTCAAAGTTCTCCACATAATTGACGGCATTAGGCGGTATTCCTGTGGGGCGTTATCATAGGGGTTAACAGGGGTTAACCCATCCATTTGGGATTATACTCACTGTACAGCTTGATGGTGCCATCTGTGTCGCCCAGCGAGTTCTTGGCCACACATCTATAGGCACCGAATTCCGCCTGCGAGAGGGGATTTATGTGCAGCTTCATCGAGTTGCGGTAACCACCAATCTCCGTGACATTTGCCGAGTATTTGCCACCTGACAGCGGGTGGGTGTTTTTTTTTTTTCATTTGATTTTTGCAGTTAATATTTCATTAAAATAATAAACTAATTAATATTTAATTGAAATTTTGCGTTATTAAATAATTAAATGCATGTCACGTGCACACAGAGCCCCCGAGAGTACGAGTCTACGAGTCTGGGTATACTGATGGGGGCAAAAAGTTTTAACAATGTTGCTGACAGGCATAAAATTAATGCACGAAAGCATGTCACACCAGAGGCCAGATACAGATACAAATTCAGATACAGAGCAGGCCCAGGCCTGAAGCTTGGTTCGGTTTTGTTTTTCTGTTGTCAATTAAAAACTGCCAAACAAATTGTAAATTAATTTCATTTCCATTTATGACAACAATGCGGCGAAAAGCACTGTACTCAGAAAGAGTTATTTCGACTTTTCAGACTATATATTTTTTGTCTAGCTTTTTCTAAGCTTTTACCAGACAGAGTCGGGAAACCACAGAACTGTGGTCATGTCTGGTGTGTGTCTCTCTCTCACTCTCTCCGCGTGTTTGTGAGTTTCCGTGACTAAATCAGCTAATTAACAACTTTTTTGTGTGTGTCTGTCTGTCTGTTGCGTCTGGTTTTGCACTCAACGGTCATCCATCCGTACGTTAGTTAGTTAGTTAGTTTTTTTTTTTGGGGTCGGCTTTGATCCGCTGGGAAAGCGAAATGGCTACATTTTTCCCCATTGGATTTTGAAGGCGAGAGCCAGAGGCTTAGTGCTAATGTGATTGTCGCGGATTATGACGTATTTAATGTTAATTCATATTTATAGTTTATTTTATAATTGAATGTCATAAACTTTATTCCACAATTAATTTAGGTTGTCTCTCTTTTTTTTGTTTGTTTGTTTTGCTTACCTGGTGGAACTATTTCGCCGCGTTCGCGTGTCCAGTAGTTAATGGACTTTGGATAGGCCTCCGATTCGCATTCCAAAGTAACGCCCTTGCCCTCGACAGCGCCTATGAGCTGGTTCTGTACGGTGATCATTGGTGGGACTGGCAAAAAGGGATGTACAGATTATATTTTATATTTTTATGTGGCTGTATCTGGCACTTACAGTGCACAATGAGTGTTATTCTCTTGCTCACTGAGGGTGGCACTCCATTGGAAGCGATGCACAGATAGGCGCCCATATGCTGACGCTTTACATTGGGTATTATCAGATCGGTGCCTTCAATGCTGGGAACTGCAAAGATAGAGCAAGCACTTGAGTATTTGTGGGGTTTTTTTGCTGCACCTAAAATCAATGCTTAAAGCAGAGAACCTTTCATTTTTGAGCTGCATGTGGCACTCAAATTTTATGTCTGGGATAGAGATATCTCTTTTAACGTTTATGTGCAACTTTTAGCCATGGCCCAGCACCTACACTCGCCTCGTAATTACATCATAACTACAAATGTATCTACCGAATGTATCTTCTGCTCCTGCCCTGCTCCTGCTCCTGCTTCTGTTCTCCTCCATGTAATGATAGTTATTACATTTGCCTAAGCTCTGCACTCAACGAACGAGCGAGGCACAACAAAAGTTGCATGCAACAGAGCCCCATTTATGCTCCATTCATGCCCCGCTGTTGGTGACTTTTTATGATGCTGTTTGCCGGTTTTACAGGGGGACATTCGGCGGGGTGGGGGGTTGGTAGTCGGTAGTCGGTAGCCGGACAAACATCCTGTTCTGATAGTCGAACAGGGCTTATATTATATAAATTGCACAGTGGCCGGGGGTGGAGGGGTGTGGAGGTTGAAGCCGGCAGCAGTGCAGACGATGATATGGATAGGATATACGATTTCCTACACCGCTGTAGCCCCAACCCCTGCCACGGTCACAGGGCGCACCGGAAGCGGAAGTTCTGGCTAGTTTGCGCTTGATATTGCTATAGAGGTAGTTAGAGAGGCGGAAAATGTCGGATGGGGGGGAGAGACATAATAATAAGCTGATTTTTCGTTTATTGATTTGCCTTTTCGACCTGCCGCGAACTTCGACTCGCTTATTAGCAGCACCCCTCTCCCATTCTGGTTGTTGTTCCATTTTTATTTCTGTAGTGCCTGGCTCAGGCCCGGTCATTAAACGTAATAGCCACGAAAAACGTGTAATTTGGTTCAAGCCCCCCCCGCCCATAGTCATTGCCATCGCCATAGCCGCCGCCATAGCATAAAAGTTTACTTTTGTTCAGACGATTTCATTCCGAAACAGCAGCAACAACAACACCACACAAACCAAATAATCAAATTTCAAATGAAAAAGAAAACTTTCACCAAACAGAACGAGGTTTAAAACAATACAAAAAGGTGACAGCATTAAATGTCGAATGGGGAATACACTATGGAGAAATGTCTGAGGGAAATAGTAAAGATTAAATCTATTTCCTGCCATTCTGGGAAAGAAAGAAATATTTTTACTAAGAAATTATATTTAATATTTTAAATTCGATTTTATATATTGTATATTATAATTATTTTTTTTTTATTATATTTATAATTATATATTTTATATTCGTTTGTTGGTTCAAATAAATCCAGTATTGGTACAGAAAATATTATATAATGATCAATACCAGTTTAAAAATTAAACTTGTACCTCTATCTTTTTTCAGATGTCTTTAAAATACGGCTACAATACGCAAATAATATCGGTAAGTTTTTCCATGACAATTTGTGAGACATCCGCACAGTAGAATGCATCAGAAGCCACTTTCTCCATATGAAATTCCCTCCATTATATTATGGGAATATTTTATACAGACGCTGTCTCTCTCCACACATTTAGCGCTCAAAGAGACCATCATCCCCGACAAAGTTTATAATTTTCCCTGTCCCTCTCAGTATTACACCCAACATGGTATTTTTTATATGAATGCGGATTGGGTCGACTCTTTGGACAGGAAGCAGACTCGTTTGGACGATGGTCCGTTTCGAATTGGTTGGCAGGCATTTAAGCCTCGGCGAAAAGGTCATTTCGCTAGCTTTTTGTACTCTTTATGCTGATTTTTTGTTGCCCACCCAAAACCCATCCTCTTGCCCTCTCATTTGGTTGTGTTTTTATTTTTTTTCTTGTTCACGGGTTCTGGGGTGTTCTGTTTTTTTCCATGGGCTTTTTCATAGGCCACCTTTGATTTCGAGTCGAGTTTGTTTTCACATCGTTTTTTGGTCTTTCGTGTGGCTTTTCCTTTATTTTTTTTTTTATATATTTTTTTGGTAGATGCTTTAAAGGATAACTCATGCGAGGCCATTAACAAACACTGGGAGATTGTTTACGCAGGTTGGGAAATTATTTTAAATGTTTTGCAATGCAAAAATGCCATAGAAAAATCAACATTTCAGTGGAATTGTATAGATGCAATCTGGATTTGTGATATATGGAAAAATAATTCTAGAAAGTGTTCGCCAAATTCATAAAAAAAAGTATTTGCTGCCGATGAATAATTTCTGATGATCTTGTTATAATTAATAATTCATATTCCACATAATATTGAATTAAATATTGCAATGAATTGACTCAGTGAATCAGCACATAAGTACAAAATAATTTCATATTTCGATAAAAAAGAATTTTCGATATTAAAAAAAATGTTTTTTGCAATTTTCGAACTCCTCTCGACTGTCGAACCCGAACGAACAGACACTTCAAGGCCAATTAGTAAATCTGGCCGTGTTCCCATCGTACAGCCTCTCATCCCGCGGCTGTGCCTGGATATGTGAGCCCACCCGAACGCTCTCGTGGTCCTTAACCGGTTTGCTAATTCTGTCAGTCAGACGTTATCATCATCGTCGTCATCATCAACATCAACGGCAACAGCAAAACGGGGCAAAAATGCTCGCATGCTGGCCACACTGCACAATCCTGCAATCCTCTTTCATCCTGCAGGTGCTAGGGCCACGTACGGGACGAAGGCCTCGGCCTCGGCCTCCTCCCCACACCTGCAGGTAGGGTGCACTTCTCGGCTTTGGGCAGAGCTTTCAAAGCCTTTTGCTGGATAACTGCTGCCGGCTGTCGACTGCCGGCTGCCGACTGCCAGCAGCCGCTGCCTTTTTTGTGTAAGAGGAGCATGTACTCCACTCCGCAATGTTGGATGGCAGACCTCATGCAGGCGGACGGCCGATGACGACGTCCACAACAACAGCAAAAGTACTTACAAATCAACAGAGGCGGGTTTTTGCAGTGGGTTCGAGTGAGTGGGGGGGATTGTCCATGAAAGGGGAAGTTATACATATTACAGTGAGGGAAAGGATAGACAGATATTAGCTGGTAGTGGAGTGAACATTGGAAGGGTTCTATCATCATTTTAGAGTAATAAATATATAATGTATAATATACATATATATAAAAATATAAAAATAAGCGAGAGACATTTAATATTCCCTCTAGTATAATTTTTCGTTGCATATCATATCCTTCATCCATGAATAATCCACTGCTACACTCCTCTCATTAGAATCCTGCAAAGGCCAACTGATTTCTTTCAGTGCCTGGACTCGTAAAACCCAAATTCGAATCGCAGTAACTGTACCAGTACCAGTACACCCCACCCCAGAACTTACCCTCTTCTCCGCTGGCTAGCTCGATGGGCACTCCACTTTCACGTCGCCATGTAATTGTCGGCTCTGGTGAACCGGTAGCAGCGCATTTGAGCGTCACGTTACTGCCCTCGCGAACGACCATGTCCGTGCTTGTAGGATAATCTAGGATATCCGGCGGTACTGCAGCAGCAACAAGAGCAGCAGGCAGGCAGGCCGGCAGGCAGTAGAGCCACAGGAGCAATCGGGTTGCAATCGGGTTGCAATCGAGGTCGCCAGACGGTTCGTTGGTTCATCGGTTCATCGTTCGTGGTTGATAATGTTTACAACAAACATTTATATGGGGAAGAGAGAAAGACAGAGAGAACAATAAAACAGAATATGAGTTGGGAATCGTTTTAAATGATTTAAATTTGTAATTTTTCATTTAAATAATTTGCTCGGATTGTCCGCTGGCTGTTGGCTGTTGGCTGTTGGGTGGGTGGATCGTGATTCATTTTTCGCCTGCAACCCAGCGCAAGATACTCGTATTCCCGCAACGAGGGAGTACATATACATACATATGCATATTTCCATGTGTATGTGTAAGTATGTACATATATGTGTCCTTTGTTTAAAGGACAAACTTTTCACATGTCCTGAAAATACAAATTATTACCGCGGCCACTGTGGTAAGGACATACAAGGAGAGAGGGCGAGAGGGAGAGAGACAGACGGTACAGTGAGTGTGTGAGAGAGAGACAGACACCCACAGCGTACAACCTATGAACCATGAAAACGTAATAATGCCAGGGCAGCGTGGGGTCGTGAAGGGTCACACCACACGGCTGGAATGGAATGGAATGGGATGGCTAGGGATGGGCTGGGCTGGGCTGGCCCCTGTTGTGTGGTCTCTGGGTCTCTGTATGCATATAATATCCCGCAATTATGTGGTTGGTAAATGACCAAAAAATGTGCTGGTGTTGACAAACAGCTTGTTAAAGTATGGCCAGTGTGTCTGAGGGGCAGCAAGGACGCGGAAGTACGCGGCAATACGGAGAGTGAGTCAGCCCATGGATGGAACGCAACGTCTGTCCTGTCCTGTCTTGCGTTGCCCACTGGAGGGTCATTAAGTGGCCAAGGTTAGGGGCAGCCGCCAAAGGGTGGTGTCCAGGGGAAAGAAATAGCAGCAGTTAAATCAAGACAACCAAAAGGTAAATGAAACTGTTTAAGATATGCCAATCGACAATCGACAACCCACGTCCCTCTCCCCGCTCGTTACGAGCTCTAAACAATTTCAGTTGTCATGTCAATAGTTGTGTTTCCTCATTAAAATAGAAAAACAAAAACCCCCAAATGAAATTGTGTGCAAAAATTTGAAACGAGGACATTGCATATGAATATCTCAGCAGCTTAAATGTCAGGAGGAATGCCGGCAACTCCGCGTTTCACTCCATATGAGTGCTGTGCTTCCCTCTATCGTACTATCGCATACGAGTATATCCTGCCCGACTGCCTCTGCCTCTGCCGCTGTGTTTGCGTGGATTTCTGTATGGCAGAGAGTGAGTGAAAAAAAAGCAAAAGGTGAGAGGCGGTGTCGCTTCCTCTACGGTTTGTCGTCGACTATTTAACTGCACTTGGTCACGAAAATCATCAGAAACGACCAACGTCCACGACCATTCACACCGCCGTGCACCATCGTTCGCCATCCCTCCATCCCTCCATCCCGCCATCGCGCCATCCGCTGGCTCGCAACTCGAACGTTTCCCGTTGCCATTTTTCCTGCCTCTGTTTTGGCGCTGCGCGTACCCCTTTCGGAATATAGCACAGTGGTTGCAAAAGCGTTTGAAAAAGCGATTGAAATGTGCTGCAGATATTGTTGAAATGATTCAGCAGAGAAACAACACTTTTTAAGAGAAGAATTGTAATGTTTTTGAATGCGGGAAATTACCCATAGATGAGACGAGTTAAAGCAGAGATTATTTCTATTCTATGAATAACAATAGCTCTGCAACATAATCTTTTTATATGTATCTTTCCAAGTACTCCCAAATCTGCCATCACTTTCCCAATGAACATTAAGCCACTGTGCCATGGCCCACTGATTATCCAGTGCAAATACACAGAGTTGATTATAGTTTTTCGTGTTTGCCAGTGAATGCTACGCCGACTGCAATGGTGGCTAAAATATTTAGCGCGTTGATTTAGATTTTTGCCAGCGAAAGGTATTTAGGCAGTTGAGTTGAGGCCGTGGCACAGCAGTCGAGTGGCCACGTGGGCAGGGCACGAAAATGAACCACAAATGGACAACCAAACCCCCAAAAAGTGTGCCACCCAGCCCCCCGCACCGCTTAACCACTTCCTCGTGGCGAGAGAGAGAGAGAAAGTCGAGAGACCATTTCTTATGCTGCCTCCGCCGCGCCGTTTTAATTCAAAATCAACAATTTCTGCGGTTCAGTGGACGGTTAAACATGTTTAAGCAGTCACAATTGAGAGCCTCCGTGCCGCCAGGGGCTAGGCTAGCGTTTGGTCCTGTGCGCGAGTACACGTTTCGGCTTTTGAATCCTGCTGGCAGCGGAGGTCGCCACCCATTTGGGTGTTGGCCATGCCGTTGCCCAGCCCCAGCCCCTCACGATGCTGCGTCCAGCGAAAACGTTTTGTTTGCCAATTTTTTGTTGTTGTTCCTGGATGCAGAATGTTTTTTTTGTTTTTGCTTTTTTTTTTTTTTAATATTTTAGTTGCTGAATACAGTTCGAACAATGGAGGCACAGCCAGCAGTCCCTGGCAACGGGGCGTATGATTGTTTGACTAACCAAATGTTTAAAAAAATAGCTGAGAAATGCTGCCACATAGACTTACCCACAACATCGAGGTAGCCCATCTGGCTTTTCATTGGATCCGTGTTGATTTGGCACATGTACCTGGGGGGGGGTATTGGTTGAATGGTTTGAATACTGCAGTCGGTAGTCGTATCATTACTGGAGCCACAGGCATTCTTTTCGCCTATGGCCTGGACTTACCATCCTTTGTCCGACTCTTTGATGTCTCTGATGCGCATTGTCCAGGTCTTGTGCTCCGAGTTGGCAATGCCAATGCGTTGGTTTTTGGTTATTACATGATTTTGTATGGTCAGAATTGTCTGGGTGTCTACGCGCAGCCACGCCACCTGTAGGTACAAAATTGTTTAATGATTTAATGAGATTAATGGAGAGGGGAATTCAAACTATGAATAATAAAATATATAGAGGATAATATTTTACTTTCCACTTGGACAGATTTTTGGTTTCGTTTATTTCTTATAGATACAAAAATATTCAAGCGATGAAAACGGACAATATCTCTTATAAAATATGGAATTTTCAGCTACACTTCTTTGTCACTTTTGTATCTAAAGATCTGCCTGTAATATAAACAAATTTGTTTGTCACACATTTATGTTGCATACGAATATGCTAAATAAATATCGATTATATTATGCATCTTTGCCATTATTAATGCATCATAAAAGCAGGCCAGGGCACACCCTACTGAGTTGTAAATGGCTTTAGCCTAATCTGCAGCAAATAATGTCACATAATTGATATTTATTAAGGAAGCCAACTAGCTATAAGCGACATTCCTGCAACATCCATCAGATAGCACTTATCTGGCATGCCAACAGAATCAGAATCCACATGAACCACAATGCTTAAATTGTACCCAAAGTCTCGCGCATGCAAAGCCGTTCGTTCAATTATATATAGGACAAAACCTACAAAAAAATAATAATACTCTATTCCCAGAACTATTCAAGAAATGTACCCTAACCCTACCCTTTGCCAACGTAATTGTACAATTACCCGGGTAAATTATTATGCGATAAAGCACGCAGCTTGTAAGCTAAAAAGCTGAAAAGCTGAAAATATTTTGTATATTGTATACAACTAAGCAAAGGGTAAGGAGGGGCAGAGCCAGAGCAAGAGCCAGAGCCAGACGAGTTGCATGTGTAAATGAGGCAACTAAACCGAACCCCAATTCCCACTTTGCCCTGTTTGACATGTCAACACGTGAAGCTATTCCAAGCTATTTTCTGATGTCACATAATAGGATAGGAAAATTTATATACATAAATAAATTAAATGTGGGGCTAATTTACAGCATTTGTCGTATTGACGGCTAATGAATTATTTTCGATTAAATTGAATTTAAGTTTAGGTTTTTGTGACTGGTGGTTGGTGGCTGGTGGGCTGTGGGGGTTGGAACAGGCACACAGAGAGCCAAGTCAATCCCAATACACACGATGTCAGCATAAAATAAGTAATTACACCCAAGTGCCTGCTCAATTATCTTTTGAGCGGTAACATCGCTTAATTGTGCATGCCACTGACTGGAGGGTTGGATATTCACAGTCAGAGTCGCCCCCAAGCCACATGCGCCCCCCGTATAATGCTTTCTGCACTTCAATGGAGATGTACGTACGTCTGTAACCTTTATTTTTGGGGGGTGGAAGACTAAACAAATACAAATGCAAAATACAAATACAGACAGTGATAAAGGACACTCTTACTCCTACTCCTACTCCTCCTGCTGCTGCTGCTACTGCGGCACTCGCTTAACACGTCCCCATTCATATTTCAATTACTTTTTATGTGATTTTCGCTTTTGTCATACGAAGAGCCCCCCCTCACCACCCCAGCGCTCCCTTCCGGCTATATCCCTATTTATGTTTTTATTTTCACTTTCATTTCCACTTCCTCTTCCATTGCGGGTGTCGAGATTTGGTCTTTGAGATTACCCCGACCAGGGGGACGACTGGGATCTGATACCAAGTCGAGTCGACTCGAGTCTGGCAAATGGTAAAATGTTAATGAATATTAATGCGACCAGTGGGTGGGGTGGATGGTTTTGTGGCTGCTTATTGAGTGTGTAATTGAGTCCGAGTTGGCAGAGGAACTGCAAGCCGGAACGGACCATCTGCCCCAAGTTTGCTTGTTTGTCATTCGGTTATGAACAGATTTTGGTTCGTGGAGAGATAGGAATGGGGGTATAGGTATATATGGGATAGGGATAGGGATAATACATATATATCCTGCGTACCTTGTATGGTCCCAAATCCTGGACGACGCATGTGAGAAAGGCATCACGTCCCACGGGCGCTGTCATATTCATAATCGGTGAACTAAATTTGGGATCAACTGTAATCGAGAAATGTGAGAATTAGTATTACAAATGTGTGTGTGTCAGTGCGTGTGTGTGTGTGTTTGGTTTATGACTTGATTGCCACATAATTGGAATATAATGGAAGAAATGGAGATTGGAGATTGGAGCTTGGGGCTTATAAGGGGATGAAACTATAATAAAACAGAAGCCGAATTGGCACAATATGAGTGCACGAATAGAATATCTATTCGGCTTAGCTGTTTGTTACCTTTAGAATACATTTAATATTGTTGGAAAAATCGGTGAAACTTACCAATAGCTTCCGGTGGCACCTCCACTCGCTGCAGCTGACTGGGCTGGCACATTAGAATGACAACGAGCACAACTTTGATGGCATTAGCCCAGCCATTAGCCTTCGCTGGACGCTGGCATTGTGTGGATAATTTTGTATTCATATTTTATGTTTTTTTTTTGTTGTGTGCAAGTTCTTGTTCACTTTTGCTTTGGATTGAGTCCGCGATTAGTCGCACGAAACCATTTACTTGTTATAGTTATTAGAGCAGTAAACTGTTATAAAACGATCCAATATTAATGTGCAAACATCACAGAATAAATGGGCAACCAAATCACTGTGTAAGTCGAGTAAAATCCTATCGCACCTACGAGTGCCAGGGAAAATCCCTCACACCTACGAGTACTAGGAAAAATCCCTCCAATACACAGTGAAAGGATCAGGACTGAGTGGGCAACGACCGCGCCGCATAATTGGCAGTCATTAGCGCCCATCGCCCGTCGCTCCTCCCCTCCCTAATGGCATCAACTTTTGTGGGAAAGTTCAACAAAAAGTACTTGAAAACAGAATCAAAACTGCTGCGAAACAATGGTAAACAATAATCATGATGCCAGAGGGTGTGGGGGGCCAAATTCGCCAAATTAAAAAGTTTCAAGTTTAAAGTGTGGGCCCCTCGCTCTCGCTTCCCTTCCTTCCCTTGCTCTTTCCCGCCCCCCGGATGTGTTGAGTCAGGTTCAAACGTATATATATTTGCTACATATATCTTTTGGCCGTTTATTTCGAATTTTGCTGGCGTGTTTAAGCTGTGTAAATTGTGCTGGCGAACAGCTGCCAGAAATTAGGTACGAACCTGCAACTATCTTTTTGCCAAAGGTGTTGCATGTCCTCCTCCGCCAGTACGTACTCCGACTCCGACTCCCACTCCCACTTCGTGCTCGACTCTCTCTCTCTGTCTCTCTGCCACTCTGTCTCTCTGCTCATTTCATTTGCAGTCCATTTTCATGGCATTTAAGCATGGCTGGCCAGAGGGCCGCCAAAACTGTTTATGGAACGGAAATGAAATGTTTCGCTGCCTGCCTGCCTGCCTGCCGCTCTGCCGCTCTGCTCGTATGTGTGCTGCTGGCTCGCTCGTAAATAAAGCATAAAATCGTGCAACGTTCGTGTGGCAGCAGGGCCGCTTGTCTCGTCTCCGATGAGTCCGAAATAGTTGCGCTTTATGTCAAAGTTAAGTTCACTTCGCCTTCGTTTCTATTGCCTGCTTTTAGGCGTCTCGTGGATGTGACAAGTGTTAAGGGAAACATTCCGCAGCGCTCTCTGCTGCACTGCGACTACTAAAGTTAACAGCTAAAATATGTACTAAATAAAATCCAAATTGACCAGCAAAAGCAACGCAAAGGCATTGATCACCTATGCCTGAAATAAAAGCAATTTAATTGCTAAGAATCCGTGTCTGTCTCTCACAAAACTCCAGCACTCCAAGCTCTACAATATTCCTACCAAAAAAACCTTTGCCCTTAGACAAAACCCTTATTAACTTTCCATTCGACCATGAGCCACAACATGCAAACGATTGTCACAATCGCAGAAGGAAAGAAATGGTAGGAAAAACCTTTCAGAAATAACGAAATGCAGGCAAAGCCAAAGCCAGAAATAATGAAATAGAAGGCAAAGTCTCTCCTCAGAGGTAACACAAAATGGTAGGAAAAGACTACTTTCTGGCGCCCACAAACTGACAGGAACAATTTTAAAATGACGTTTCATTAAAATTCTTTTTTTTTTCCTTTCAACCCCCTACCCGCGGACTTTCTGTGTTCTTTCTTATTGATTTTTACATAATTTAGCGCAATTGAAAGCTGAATTGCCGGCACATATGCCGTGTGCCGTGTGCTGTGTCCTTTGGCAGACATTCACATGGCATGCCCTGAAAAAAAGACTACAAAAGACACTGGCAACACAGACAATGGACAGGACAGGCCTCAGAACAGAACCTGCACTGCAAATGGCTAAGGGAATGAGGGGAAAGGCCATACGATAGGCACTAAAAATGTCTGGCAAATGGGCATGGCAATATTATTAATAATTTAGAGCATGCGGGCCATGTCAGGAGACAGACAGGTGATAGCCATAGACCGGCACAGCCTTGCCACAAATCTTATTTGTTAGCCCTCGAAGCCATACAAAAGTGCAGAAAATGAGTGTATCGATGGCGTTAGGAGGCCGCTGTTTGCATAACTAATTGGAGCGGAGTTCGCCCGGAGAATTGTTCTTTAATTGAAGCTGAAAAGAAGCTACAATTATGATTTTACCAACTAGCCTTTGATTAGGGTTTCTGTTCCTGTTCCTGCTCCTGTTTCTACTCTCTGCTTTTCCTTTTGTCCCAAACACACAAAGTACAAAATATTTATGACACAATAAGAGCACTGCCCGGCTGCTCGTGGCCACATTTTTTCGGGGGGCCTGCTCCCAAAAGTCGTATATTATTTTTATGGTTTCGGACATGCAAAGTTCCTCCGTCTCCTTCTGTGCTTCTCTCTACTCCATTCCACATTTTGTACGAGTATAAAATCAGCTGTTAAATTATGTGCAAAATATATAGCGTTTGTGCCCCTGCCTCTAAGTGTGCCTGATGCTGCACAAATCACTGAGGAAAACAGAAATTGCACTTTCAATTTTCAGCGCAAACATTAATTAACACGTGATATATTTTCGCCTCTTATCGCTGATGGCACTTCGACATTTTTCAAAAATTATTTTTCCCCCTGCCACATTTGCACATTTTTTAATCGAGTCGAGTTGAGTTGAGGCTTTGCTTTTGAGGTGAAGCCGTTTATGCAGGGGGCCACTGCATAAAATTAGCATAAATCAAAGAGTAGATTTTCCACTGCTTGGCGGGCGGCAGCAGCAGCAGCAGCAGCAGCTTGAAGTATGCAAAGTTTTGCTCAGACTTTTTGCACTCCTCCTACGAGCGCCTCCAGCACGGAAGTTGATTATTATCGCTTGTTATTAACAACAGCAACAACAATGGCCCCGAGGTAACAAAGTGAGGTAGGGTAGCAGCAGGGCCTGCAGCAGGCCTTCACATGTCGGCCATTATGTCAAACTGATGAGGCGGGGGGGTGCTCGAAAGCCATACGGCAGCTTACTCTCTTCCAGCCCTTCCATGGAATTATTTTGTGTGTTGCCCCGGGGGGAGGCAAACCGAGCTAAGGTAATTTGCAATTGATATGCAATATGATGAGGAGAACTTGACTTTGACTGCAGGTGGAGTGTTTCTAGGCGTTGGAATCAAATGCTTTAAAATTCATGACTGCAGAATGCACAGATTCCAACTCCAAAGCCCCCAGAGTGCAGCCATGTTTTCCCCATGTACCTTTTTGGGTACAAATTGTAACCAAAATGTTTTCGTTTCAGCATTATCACCTGCCATAACACCAGCCCAAACCACACCACACCACACCACCCCCCACACCAACGCACAATTCTCTTTAGTGCAAACTCCAATCACAATCAACACGATAACAGCAAAAATAGATCAAATTTTCTATGTAAAATGCAAATGACAGAGAAATGACATGGGGGCCAGGCCAGAGAAACATGGGCTGAATGCCACCCCCAAAGGGCCTCCACCCCCCCTGCCACCAAAATATCCAGGAATGGAATCTATTATGCCAGAACTCCCTGAAAAGTATGCAACATATTTGCAACAAATTTGAAACAGACAGAAAATAGAATTTCCATGCAAAATGTCCGTCCGTCTGTCTGTCTGTGTGTGTGTGTGTGTCTGTCCGTTCTGTTCTGTTCTGTCTGTCTGTGTGTGAGTGTGTGTTTACACTGCATTTTATGGATATCAATGAACTTTAAATTACCGCCAGGCCACGCGGCAGGCAGCTGCCACCAGGCAGTCGTGAAACATAAATGGAATGGACTCGTATGCAATTGTTGGCGCGCCTAAAATCAGGCAACACTCTCAGCAACACACACACTCAGCCACACACAGACACTGTTATGGCTGGGGTGTGGGCCATAAACAGCAGGACAAAGCCACAGTGGACAGTGGGCCAGACACATTTATAGGCAAATTTTGCCAGAAATACACGCATTGCAGCGCTCCAAAAGGAAATCCTGTGACGACCATTGACCGACCGCTAAGAGGGTGACTCTGGGAAACCAACAAGAGGAAGAGTGGCAGGGGGTGACAGAGGGCGGCAGCGGGTGCTGCACCAGGGGAAGACGACCCTTGTCTGAGGGTAGCATTGCTGCCCCTGCTGTTCGTTTCGTTTTCATAAATAACTCGGCTTTGGTTCTTGTATTTTAAATATAATTACAGTAAACACGCAGCAGCTGAAGCTGACGGCAAATGTCGCCAAAGTTGCGGCTAAATTGCCAAGAAGCGCGAACACGCGAATGTGCTACATATACTGATTTTAGTGGGGGCTATAACAGCAATACCATTCTTGCAATTTCCAGCTAATTATCTACTAATGTCTCTGCACACAGTTCGAAATCAAAACTGACTGAGAGAATAATTTGAGAGCTGCTTTGGGGGGCATTTTCCTAGCATTTTTGTGTCTGTTTTTTTTAGGGTTTTTGGTGGGGATTTTTATCATGAATTTCATACGTTTTTTGGTTATTTTTTGAATAGTTTAGTTCAACAAAAAAATACAGAGTGATCTCCTTGTGTCTTTGAGTATTAATGGAAAGGGTTGGTTGGGATTTGTAGTAAAAATTAGCTTGAATAAATCATTGTATTCCGCTTTGATATACGATCTATAGGAATAATCTACCTTTGAGCTTGCTACTCTATTTTAAATTTAGAAAATGCCATAAATACTGGAATTACTTTTACACAGAACTAACAAGCAAACAATCTTGGATGGGTTTTGTGTTGATTCTGTTGCAAGTATTGGAGGAGTCTTTAGCTTTCTTTTAGTTTTAAAAACTTTCAATAAATGTTATTCCATAATATACTGAGAATAACAACCATTAACTTTGATATAGAATTGCTTTGCACACTATTCATTTATTCACTATAAACATTCATTCTTCATGCAGGTGCAGGCCACACGAAATGCAACACTTGGCGGTAAACAACACTCGAGAAATTCCGGAATCCGTGACTGTGGAAAAGGCTATGTAAGTATGGCAGAAGGACAGAACGAACCGCACGCCACGAACGCTGTCGACAGACTGAAGGGTACGACGATGGCGAACGAGCCACGAAGTGACAGCGGGAACCCCATGGAGCCGAAGATGATGTTGGGCGAATCGTCGTCGTTGTCGTTTGTGGTGTGGGTGTTCCCACTGGTGTGTGTGGGTTGTGGGTGGAGGCGCTTCGCTCTGTGTGCAGCTGCGTCGCGAACGAATCAGACAACTGTGATTTTTGTTGTTGGCTGGGCTACATTTTATTTTTGCTTTTTTTGTTGGCGGGCGCTTTTCCATTCGTTTTTCCTTTCCTCTTCTTTTTTTTTTCGTTTGTTTCTAACTTTGTTTTCGCTTGTGTGTGTGTGTGCATGGTGCGAGTGTCTGAGTGTCTGTGTGCTGCCCAATGGGTGGTTTGCTGTAGCAAATCCACCACGATGGCAGCGCTCTCTCGTGCTCCGGATTGAACGGCATTGAACGCAAGGGAAATTCTCTCAGTGCCTACTTTTGGGTGCGTGGCAAAACAAGCTCGCATTTATGAATGAAATTCCTCTGTGTGACGTACCAAAAGGGTTGACTCGACTGGAATGGGCATAGTACGAGTACGAGTGCGAGTGCGAGTGCGGGGCTTAGTGTGTGGCGAGTGCGTGTTAAGTAAAAATTGATTGTCATTGGTCATGGCATTGGATTGTATGTGTGTGTATGTGTGTGTTTGAGGTGGCCATGGGGGGTCTGTTATATTGTATTCGTGTATTTTTGATGTAAAAGGAAGCATTTAAGACTATTAAATGTACGTAGTTCTTTGCTTGAGATCAACAGGAGAGCCGTTAAGTAAGATTATTTCATGGCTGAGCTTCGGAGAGTTTCCTTTTAATTTCTGTGAATTATAAAACATAATCTGAAGGCGTCAAGGGGCACCCCACTTGATTTAAAAATTAATTAAATTTCACTGCCAGCGAAATTGTTTTCTTTTGAGATATGAACACAATGCGACAGAGTGCAGTGGCACCCGCAGCCCCCCACAGGGGCACACACACACAAAGTTGGTTTTCAATAACCGTGCCAGAGTGTGGCAGGCACCAAAAACTCTGTCCTCAGCCGTAGAGTCCCCCTCTTAATTGCTCCCGTATATCAGTTACCATTTTGGGTAGCTAATCAACCCCCTCCCCGACCGCCAGGCCCCTACCCATCACTTGCCATCATCGTCAGCCTATCATTTTCACACAGCACACGCACACGGCCAATAAATAATAATAGTAGTAGTAGCAGCCCAACAGCCTAACAGCCATAGCAGATTTTATGCTACAGACAAAAAAAAAAACGATTATTGCTTTATAAAGCGAAAAATGTTGAAAAGGATATCCGCGTCCTGGGAGTTTGCTCCCCAGTATCTTTCCCAAGGGAGCCCACAGTGCACATTGCGTGCCAATGCACTCGGGCCACAAATCATTCAGAAGGCCCCCCCTCGAAAGGGTTAGTACTAGAACAGGATGGCCAGCAAACTGCCAGGGAGCTGCAGGACCTGGCAAGTTGATTTTCAAGTTTCAAGAAACTTTTTTGCTTCCCTTTTGGAGCCTTGTTTGGGGTGTGGGCAGCGCACCGCCCCCACCCCCCACTGCTTTGCTCTAATATAAATTTTGACACCTGATAATTGCTTTTCAGTCGCTTCCGCGTTTTGTGTTGGATGCGACGACGACAGGTGCAGTGCCCCAAACTCAAACCAAGCAAAAAAAGGAAAAACTCCAGAGCCTTTCGCTGCCGCCCCACCGACCCGCCTGCTTATTATCGCTGAACATGCAAAGGAATCAGGGGAACCCAGGACTATCTGCAGGATTCCTGTTTGCTAGCTGCTTAACTGCCATAAATTATGACTAAATTCTCGCTTTTACGACTCCCCGTTTAATAGACAAAAGTTAGGATGAGTTATTGACGCAAAAACCTCAAGGTTGTGCTGCCAGCCAACCGAGGAAATTGCCAATTAAAAGTCTATAAAAGTATATGATTATGGGGAAATCGATGCTAGTTGTAACACCATTAAATGGAGATATTAACACAATGAGGCGATCTACTAAATGCTATGCACAAAGAGGTGAAAGAATTGAATAGAAATAGCATAGAATAAAACATACAAATAGCCATGGAAGAAGAGTAATTTCCAGTTTTCTGATTCTCAACTAATGCGAGCCCTAAGAAAAATTACAAAACAAATTAATGCTTCATAATAATTTCTCTCATTAAATTGAAAGCTGAAGAAAAGAGCGAGCTAAATGAAAGAATAGCAGCATAATAAAATTCTCTATCCGAATGAAAGATACGTCTAAAGCTTTTCTTTTTTTGTAATTTTCTCTCCCATTTTAAATTTGTTCTCCGTTATCATCGAATCATCAAAGGCAAATAAAGCTCGCGATCGAGTTCAGCTTTCTGTCAGATTTTTCTAGCCATTTAGTCTCTCTTTCGCTCTTCTCTCTCGTTCTCTCTTCAAAGCTTGCACTCTCCCACTGGAACCCCGTAAATCAAACTTCGATCAAACTTTTCGACTGATATATTGGCAGCTCCATCGATCATTTATGTTTCGCGTCCTTAAGTGTTCAGTTCAAGTTTGGAATTTTTTTTTCTGTTCTCTGAATGTTGACTTTTAGTGATGTCCTTTTGTCGTAGTGTCCTTGGGCCTTTTTTGGTGTTGGTGATATATAAAGTGTTGTAAAGCAAAACAGCTAACAAAAAAAGGAATGCATTTCATTTTTGTGAGACTTTTATTCGGGTTTTCCATTTTATTTCTAAACAGATCCAAGTGGCATAGAAGGGGATTTCCGCATAAAAGTCTTGCAAGAAAGTTTCCACGTTTTGAGTAGATCGATTTGTGATCAAATATTATTTAGATTGGTTTTTAAAAGTGTGTCCTTGGATCTTGTTGCGCCTTTGGGGTGAGTAGTTTATAACAATTTATTTGTATCAAAGATGCCAGTGAATCCCTATTAGAATTTTTGCCACAAATTTTGTCTTCTTTAAGCAAACATAATCGTAAGCGAAAAATCACATAAATATCTTTTAATATTAAAGACAAACCAAATGATAATTTTTCACAATTAAAGTCAATTTACTGAATTTATTTGCCGATATTTTAAAGCCTAATCGATCCTAACTTCATTTGAATTCAAATCAGAACATTCACCTCTAAAGTTCTGATGTCGATGTTTGTGATATATTAATCTGTCAGCAGGCTTCCGCTTCACTCATCCATTGATTAATAATGGAACCCATTCCCAGTCTGCCGATAGTTGAAACTTTTGCTGGCCCCCCAGAACTAATCATTGGCCAAATCGTTGAGATTGTTCTGCCTTCCTGCCACTTGTCACTGTCTCTGGGTATCTGCTGTATCACACAGTGCCTCTCTCTGCCCTTCTGTAGCTCAGTATCTCTCTATATCTCTGCACCTCTGTAGTTTTGGGTCTCTCTGATACTGCACCTATTTAGCTCAGTGTCCCTCTGTATCTCAGTGCCTCTCTGTGTCTCTGCCCCTCTCTATCTGCACCTCTGTCTCTACATCGTCTGTCGCTCTGTTTCTCTATGTTGGCCGCTGCCTCTCCATATCTGTGGGCAGGTCTACGAATCATAAATTTAATATGACACCTACAGGATGCATCAACCTAAGTACTCCCCCACTGCTCCACTTGTGCGTCGCTGCCTCTGCCGCCCACTCTCTTTGTCATATGCATTATTCACACATATTTTGCTAATTAGCAAAATATTGTAAATGTTTGGATTTATGCGAGCACAGGCACATCCCCCCACACATCCCCTTAAACTTCAACGGTGTGTGTACGTGTGTGTGTGTGTGCCACCGTTGAGCAGAAGGACATGTGGGATGCTGGTGAGAGAGTGAGAGAGGGAGAGAGAGTGTTGGCCTAACGGAGCAGTGCATCAAAATGAACCGCAATGGTTTCTGGTCAGCTCACATGGCTGCCCAAGTCTACCTTCCTTTCACCTTCCTTTCAGCCACCCACCCCATCCCCTCTTTTGCATCTGTGTGTGTGTGTGTGTGTGTCTCCGTATCTATGTTTATCACTGCATGCTCTGTGCTCTGTGCTCTGTGAGTGTGTGTGTGAGTCATTTGTGTTGATTTAATGCCTCATGGTGTCGGGATTCTGGCTTCTGTGATAGCTGAGGCGTTGCCTACAGCGGCAGCGGGCAGGGCGGGGAAGATGAAGCTGCGGCGGCAGCGGCGGCGGCTCGTAGGCAGCAGCTTTGCGGCAACTATAAATTTCGGTTTGGCTTTCAATCGACCGCCAAACGAGGGAATTAAATTCAATTTTCTGCTGACAGGTGCCATCAGACGCCAACAGGCGCCCCCCAACAGACGACACCAGATGTCATCAGATGCTCCACCCCAGACCAGACCAGACCCTAATGAAACCCCATTCCAAATTCGCTTGCTGGCCTGCCAGTTTGTTTATTCAACGCAACTCTTGTTTAGATTTGTCGCGACAATTTTCTGATTAAACCCTTGTTTTTTTTTCTCAAGCTGAGATTCCCCTCGCAATGCAATCGAATGTTGTGCAGGTGCTATTGTTTATTCCGACACTGACACTCGATTCAATTTCAGTGGAACCCCTCCTTGGCTGGGTCTGAGTATCGTATTCCCTTTGCTTATCGGCAGCTCGTCGGGGCAGCCGGGCACCGCACTAAACTGATATTTGGCTAGCAACGTGACGAGGCCTATTTTAATCTGCATGCGGCCGAAATGCCGACCAATGCAATGGCGTGGCCCATCGCCAAAGCCAAGAAATGCCATGCAATGGCGCTGATGGAATGCGGCGGCATCAAAGCGTTCCGGTCGGAATATCTTTGGTTGGGGATAGATCTCCGCATCGTAGTGTATGGCACGGACAGGTATATGCACAATGGTGCACTTGTCCAGCACCAATGGAATGTCACCAGGGGCGGTGGGAAGAACCGTATAGTCCGCGGCGGTGATGCGTGTGAGGGAGGCCAAGGCGGGGTATTTGCGTAGAGTTTCAGCGACAGAGAAAGAATAAATGTATCATTAAACACTCGCCCTCTCATTTGTTATCAGACAAGATAAGATAATGGATCCATCTCCGTGCTATCTTCATCTTATCTGTGATTTAATACAACCGAAACCTACCCGTGATCGTCTGGTCCAAGTAGCGCATCTCCAGCATGGCCTCATACGTCAGCTGTCCGTGTTTGCGTAGAGCCACTGTAATCTCGTGTCTCAGCTTCTGCTGCACCGATGGATTTTTGGCAAGCTCGAAGAGCGCACAAGACAGGCTGCTCGAGCTGGTCTCATAGCCAGACACAAAGAAGTCAAAGGCCTGCGCTGTTAGCTCTCCCAGAGTCAGGTCTTTCGATCGCTCCATTAATAGCTCCATGTAGTCGTTGCTCCTGACATGCTCAAGTTCCCGTGATTCCAGCCGCTCCCTGACGATGCGTGTAAAGTAATCCGTGACGTTTTTGGCAAAGAACCGAATGGGCAGCTTTAGTTTTGCCCAGAGGCTGCAAAAATTTAATTTGAAAATGCGCCAGCGAATATTGCCATCGCTGTGGCGAAAGATCTGACGTCCATGCACTCGCAATTCCACCTGCGGATCCTTGAGATTGTTGATATCAACGCCAAAGGCACAGCTGGCAGAGGCATCCATGCTGAAGCGATCCAACAGCGCGTGCACATCGAGAACACTTCCCTGCGGGCCAATCAACTCCCGAAAGCTCTCCTCTAGCTGGCGGGAAGCCTTTGTGATTGTTTCGAACATACATTTTAAATTTCCGTTCCCGAATATTGGCGCCAGCTTTTTGCTCAGCTTAGACCATTCCTCGCCCCGAGCATTGAAGAGGTTGTTCGTCAAGGGTTCCTTGTGAAAGTTTCGGCGGTCCACAAACTTGTCAAAGTCCTCGATCAGTATCCTTTTTGCTAGATCCAAGTCCAAGATGACGGCTATGGGTCGTAGATATATGTAGGTGCCTGCCAGCAAAGCGCCACCCTTAAAGGCATCGTAGGTCTCCTGCAGGAGCTCCGACAGGTGCACCGACTTCATCTTGAACAAGTGTCCGAAGAGGAAGTGGGCCCGCAGTTGTTTCACCCCATTTATCTGCCAGTAGTTGTATTTGCATCGCAAGTATCCCAGCACTCCACTGAGCAGCGATGTTAACAATATCAGCACGAATCCCATGTGAAAATTCAGATAAGACTGAGTCGAAATCTGTCATGGGGTCTATCTTATAAACAGTAAGATTCTCCAGATTTCCAGATAGTGAAATAGAAAGAGAATACTATAGAGTACTCACCATTAAAGTTGCTTTTCGACTCGCTAACGATGCCATCGCTGCCCGCGTAATAACACCCTGAATAAGCTTTTAATACAACAAATAATTTTACTACATAAACTAATATATTTTCTAAAGAATTGGCCAATTTTAAATGCTTAATTTTATTCCAATAATTTTTAAACAATTTTAAACCAAAAAGAGTCGAACATAAATTAGTTAATAAATTCTGCTACATGCATTTTTACAGGAATTGTTTCAGCAATGTAGAATGTAAAATTTGCTACTTTCGCATATATCCGGCTGGGGGCGCCAGTGCACTGCAGTGTACAAAGTTTTCTCTAGTTGCCGCCAGTTGTAAAGTTTTGCGTGGTTCAAGTCCGTGCTAAGCGGAAACGGAAGTATTCCAAATAGAAAGTAGGCGCGAAGTTTAAATCTGCGGCTTATGTTTGCTCTACTTATTTTTCGTTATGTGCCCCCTATGCTTGGAGAAATGTCTTCGCTTTGACAGAGTCTTTAGCAAGAACCAAGGATCAGGGATACCAGTCATACATATCGTTTTCATATTAAATAAATTATTCATTATATGATTAGCCAATGATTGCCTTGGTTTTGGTAGCTGGTAGACATAATTATGACGCCAGAATGGCTCCAGACACACAAAAAGTGTTCAGTGGCAAAGAAAGCAACGGAAAATGGAGGAGAGATGGAAGAAAAAAGAAAAAAAATATGAAACGCACTGCATACGAAACTGGGATGAACAAAAAGCATAGGATATCAAAGCAAGGAGGAGCAAAGGCTTCAGATACAAAGGCGGTATGAATTCCTGGCAGTACGCTAAAGGGAAAACACAAAAAATATAGCTGGTTGGGTGGGAGGATTTCGCTTTTAAAGGAAGCCAGGCCAAAGCTGGTTTCAACGTGCTAAAGCAATTTGCATTGCCATCCTGCCACCATTTAATATTCATGTCAAATATTAATGTGGAAAAACTTATTGAGGTTTCCCCATTATTAAACCGATCAATGTCACCATTCTGAAAAAAATATACCTACACCATTAGCCACAATAAAATTGACGAATGGCTGCGGGCATATTTGATTACAGGGCATATTCACATTATCAAATATATATTAATAAAATAATAACAAATTTGTCAGCCCCAATAAAATATTGAACATTTTTAAATATTCCATGGGCGTTAAATATAATATCCTCCGAATGCGGCGAGCGAGAACTGCAGCCCAAAAGCACTTTTAAAATGCCCTTTAAGCATAACAGCTGTCGGTTCACAAGCTGTTTAGTATTTCAAGTTCAGTTTCAAGGGTTTAGAAATCTTTTAAAATTCCTGGAAACAAAACCCAACAGATTGCTAATTTTTCACTGTTCAATTTTTAAATCAAATTTGTACTTCAATTATTTTTTAATTCGCATGGTTTTATGTTCCCCCCTACTCATTTTCAATCATTTTATTTTTGGTCAGCGCTTTTCTTTTAGCGGTTTCGCTCGGTTTGCCCCTAGAAAATGGTTCCTTTTGTTGCCTCTTATGTGTCTTCGTTATATTTCTTTTTGTTGGACATGCAGCACATGGTCTGCGGGCTTTATTAACTGCTCCTTTTGTGGGGGCGTGGTAGAGACAGAGAGAGAGAGAGAGTGGGAGTGGGAATGGGAGTAGTGTGGCAGAGAGTGCAGCTGTTGGGGCAGGACTCTCCTGCAATCGTTTCACATGCCAATTTTTTGCCATTTACCATGCCGTTGTGTGAAATTCGAGTCAAAATGCCATGCCAGCAATTTGGACTCTATTTTTTGTGTTACATACTATTTCTCTCTTTTTTCCCGCTTAACTCTTCAACTTTCGGAGCAGAGGGGGAAAAAGAACTAACCGCGTTCCAGCACTCGGTTCACTCCGCGGCTCCTTTAATTGCCCACTCGGTGAAGTTTATGAGGGCAGCGGCAGACATTTAATTTATTTTAATAATTATTTTTTGTGTTCCGCCCTGGCACGGCTCTTCTCTTTTGGACTCTCTGCTGCTCTGCGCTTTTTAAATTAAATTATAAAGTCGCGGGAGTTTTTTGTTGTGCTCAAATTTTTTTTAATGAAAATGAAAAATATGAAATTGTTGCCATGTGGGGCGCTGGCAAAAAGCAAACAATTGCAGTGGGTAGTACGGGACGAGGGCAGAAGGTTGGTGTACATTTTGCGGTTCAGTAAATATTCGCTTCGGGCCTGGCTGCTGTAAAACCAAAAGAATTTCCAAAAATCAGAAAAACGAAATCCAGTAATATAAAGTTGTAAATTCCTTAATAAGGTGTGAGGAAAATAAGGCTTATAGAATATATGTATGGGTGAGGGAAATAATGATTATAGAATATATGCAAAAATCCAAGACTGCGTGAGCAGACATCTGCAAGATCGGGCTGGTGAGTGGGCTAAACCTTCATATATTTTTCTCATATTTTTTTATTTGCTTACAGGCATTCCCATGGGCATCGAAAATACACACGGGATGCGTTTCTGGCCGTTAGCAGCAGTCGACAAGGCAAAGCAAATCCATCCACAGAGAAGAAACAGACCAAAGGAGAAAGATGGAACTCGTTCGGGGATATTAGAGGTGCTATAGCAGAATGCGCAATGCGGCTAATATGGCTTAATATATAAAAATTAAACTTTAAATGTTCTCTTTTTAACTTATATAATGTTATTGTCCTTTTTGTCCGGACACGTCCTGATGGGTCGAGAAATTCTCGAAATTACATTAAACGGTATTAAATAAAGTCATATTTAATAAAAAAAACCACGGCATACTTTTGGGGTTTGGTCTATTAAAAAAAGTATGGCATACTTTCAGGCAGGTTTATTATGACATTATATTACAAAATTGCATGTAAAAGGCGTATCCTTGCAACCCTCACGTCCTTGAAGGTTTCAAATAATTGAGAAGAGCCTTCCGCTTACGAGAATATGCATCAAGCCTAAATCGGACGAGAAATGGCGGAGTTATAGAAATTTAATCGTTAGTCCTTAATGTCCTTGATGCCAAAATGATTGGAAACGATCGGGGGGATTATCCTGATCACGAAAAGGTGTGGACCGACCAAATCGGTCGACTAATAGCCGAGATATAGCGTCAAAACAAAAATACTGGTTTTTTCTTTTTGACGCTATATCTCGGCCAAATAGGGGCACATCCTTGAAGGACCTACTTTTTCAGGATCCTGAGGATCTAGACCATCGATCCCAATCCAAAAAAAGAACATCCGAGGAATACTGGTTTTCGCAAAAATCATGATGTAACCATCATCATTTTCGCGAAAACCAGTATTTGCCGAATATCCTTTTTTTTGATGCCAATCGATAAAATGGGCTGTCGTGATTACAAAAAGATATGCCACGCCCAGATCGGCCCCTATTTGGCCGAGATATAGCGTGATTTAAAAAAACCAGTATTTTAAATATTTGGCAGCCAAAACTTTGAGACGCTATTTCTCGGCCAATTGAGGTCGGATCGGGGCAGGACTTACCTTTGCAGAATCGGTAGGATCCATTCTGTCCATCGGCTATAGTTTTTTCATGATCAGGTGGAGGCATGGCCCGCCCTGATCAAACTAAAAATGGCGAAGCAATAAAGGATTTTTAGCGGTTCCAAAGCAATATCCTTATTGTCCTTTGTGTCAAACGATAAGGAACTTTTTCCCGATCACGAGAAGGCGTGGCACGCCCAGATCGGACGGGAAATGGCAGAGTTATACGCATTCTAAAAAACGCTATAAATTGCAGCCAGTTGCGTATCGGCTAGCTTTTGACCTGATGTAAAATTGAAAAACTAGCTACCTTCTGCTGATTGCTGTTCGCCTGGTACTCGGTCTGAAAATTGTCTGGTTTTCGGCCATTTGAGCCTAGCAATTTCAAAAGTTAGTTCCAGCATTGGACGTCGGTGCTCGTGGGAGCGCCACTGTGCAAAAAATTGTTGGTTCCTCAGTGGCTCCCCCATGATTTGTGACGGACACTGCTGGAACTAACTCTTTGTAATTGCTAGGCTCAAATGGCCGAAGTATTTCGTTTTCTCCGCTATTTGTGGTCCGATCAAGGCGTGTGATGGCTTCCAGTGATTGGAAAAATGTCCCTGATTTTATGGAGTCCTTATCAAGGACCAAGTATCAATAGCCTATAAAAATTTTGTTTTCTCCCACATTTGTGGGCCGATCGGGATGTTTGACGGCTTCCTGTGATCGGAAAAATATCCATGTTGGAGTCCTTAAAAAGGATCAAGGATATTCCTTCTTTTTGTTCAATCAGATGGCTTTTGATGGTTTATAGAAATGGGGAAAAAATTCCTTGGAGTCCTTATTAAGGATGATTTAAAGACGAAATATTTTTTTTTCTGTAAGACGGCATTTCTGTTTATTTCGATTCTGTTAAATTAAGATGATATTACAATACATATAGTATTATTATGTATATATTATTTATCATACAGCTTGCAGTGCTCGGGAACTAAGCTAGAACGGAGTTAAAAATAGGAATGATGGCATCCCAGTAACTTAACACTAATTTTTTATATTATTTTTGTTTTGTTTTTGGTTTGGAGTCAAGCTTAAGAACAGTTTTTTATGTAGCTTTTGAATGGCTTAATTCTACATCTTATGTTTTACATTCTAATACTTTGTATTTCCGTTATCCCATCCATTATCTTTCCGTCTCCGATCCGAGCTCTTGCATCTCTCCACTCCACCTCAAATGCTATACAAACAACTTTTTACAGTAAGCGACACTCCCACATTCAGGCATAACTTAGTACACATATAAAATATGGGACTGAATCGATTGCTTACGTTATAGTTTTCTCTTAGTTAAACTAACTTTGGTTTCGCCTTTTTGCTGATTTCATTTCATGTTGTTTTGTTTTTTGTACAAATATTCAGAAATACTCGAACTGTACTTCGGTAGATGAATTATCCATGCCACGTTGATAGACGCGCCAGGCAGAGGACTAGGGGGAGGGCTAGAACTTCCAGAGAGAACAGCAGGGGCTGAGTGGCCTCACTCTTGAGGTCCTCCATTCGATCCAGATCATCTGTTAGGGACTTGGCATCGTGTTTGATAAGATGCGGACTCTTGCCCTCCGCCCTGTAGTTGCCACCATGATCGGGTGCTGGAAATATAAATTGAAATCGAAATGTCACAATGATTGATGGAAATATTTATAGATTCTTTTGTGGGTGCCCTACGCGCCCCCCTTTTGTTTCTGACTTAATCAACTGCCACATGGCACTTTATGATGTGCCCTTCATATTGTTAGGACTTGAATGTCATCAATTGAATGTCCTTTTTCAATTATGCGCTTGCCACACGCCAACGGGCATAAACAATAGACACAGGATGCGTTTATGGCCAGCCATTTGTAGCAGGCGACAGTGCGAAAGAGATAAAGCCACAGATAAGAGTCAGCCGCAGAGAGAAAGAGAGTCGAAGGACACAGGACACAGGATACACCCAAACCCGAACCCAAACCCAAACCGAACCGAACTGTTTGTCAACTGGCGGACCAGAAAGTATTGCATATAAAAAGGACACAACGCTGCCCCTGCCGTGCCCGTGGCCTGCCCCACTTATTTATAACATTCTCACTTATACCAGTTCCCAGCGACATGCCCCTCCCCGCCCCGAAAAAAAATCGAAAGTATTCCACCCACACTGCCTGCCCCACTGACTCGGCAAGAGTCCTTGCTGGCATTTTGTTTCAATTTCACTTGGCAACATCGGAAAATTGTTTCGATTTTTATTGCTTAAGTGCGTTAAACCCTTGCGCCATGCATTCCAAACAGACGAGAGAGGAGAGTATGTATCGTATCGTATCGTATCGTAAATGGGAGAAGCGGAAAGAGGAGCGGGTACGTATGGGTCTATGGGTGCCACATGGAAAGTGTGAGTGTGGGACAGGGACTCTGGCATATCGCATGCCGGGGTGTGTGGGATTGTGGGAGTGTGAGGTGAGCCGGAAAAGTGGAAAGGCTGTGTATTGTTTTTGCCATCAATTTATCCTGCAGTTTGTTTTTCTGTCGAGTTTTGTCTTTCTGTTTTTATTTTGTTTGTTTGTTTGCTGCTGTTGCTCGATTGTTTGTTTGTCCGGCAATCTGTTTCATTGGACATTTGTTTGCGTGCTGCGCCGGTTTCTCGCTTTTTCAATTTTTTTTTCCTTGGTTTTTTGGGATTTTTTCCTTTGGTTTTTGTTTGACTTTGACGTGGACGGGCCATTGGTCATTAGGTGGATTGCAAACAATTGTTTGCGGGACTATGTCAGTTGTACAAGAACTGTCTGTGGGTGAGAAATTTGCCAGTGTTCAGAAAGAGAGGGAGAGTGAAATGAAATTCCTAGAATTTTATTGTTGATAATTGAAGTTTAGGGCAATGGGCGGCGGAGTGGCTGGCTTCGGTCTTTTGAACTTAATAAAAATTCTTTCCAAGTGTGAAGCAAAATTTGCTATATTTGTGATTAAAATATCGTAATAAAAGATGCATAACAATGACATATATTTAGATATGAAATTTCATTTTAATTCTGCAGAATTAACAGACTTCCAATGCCTGCTACAGCTCTTCCTTGCTACCTCGTTACACAAAAAGGAATTAAACCACCTCGCCACTGAGTTCAAACCCCAAAAAGAGTCGCCGTTGCATTTTATTTCATTGGAACTTTATCATAACTATGAAATATGGCATTGTAAGCGGAATCGATGGATCCTTTATTTTCCGTAGTTATTTTGCAGAGTCCATCGAAAAAGGACATTCTCGTTTTGTTTTTAACGAGAGAAACCCTTTTTATTTTAACAACGGAAATGCGCAAATTGCTTTGGAAATTTATTTGTCTGTCTGTGTTGGGGGTTGTGCCCTCTCCCTCACTGTCTCTCTCTCTCTGTGTGTGTGTGTGTGTATAGGTGTGATTGTGTTTGTGTTTGGTATTTTATTTTTCTATAAGCAGCTTTTCCTAGGAAACTTCTCTTTGGTACGTTGGTTCCCTGGTTTTTGTCTGAAGGAAGGCGATAGAATGGGTTGGGTTGGGTTGGGGATGGCTTTTGGTTTGTTTTGCAGGCGTCTGCAAACATTTCCATGTGTGAAAGCTGTGGCAACACCAACACTAACACTAATACTAGCACCAACCCAAAAAGCAGGTCCTGCCAGGGTTTGTGTGTGTCTGCGTCTGTGTGGCTGATTTTTATTGACGCTTGAGCATGTGTTTATGCGTGTGTTCTGTGTGTCTGTGTGTGTCCTGTTTGTGTGTGTGTGTTTGTGTGTCGGGGTAAAGAGAAAGTCCCAACGGTGTCTTTAAAGCGTCTTAAGCATAAAAAGCGATAGAAAGAAAGAAACTCGGGGAAAAGCAAAGAAAAGGCAAAGAAAACGCATCCTGAATGCCAAAGCAAGCTCCATTTTCCCCTCACCGACACCACTCCACCATGCATCCCCCTGTGTGGCAAAGCAAACGCTTTAGCTCAAACATGGCTCTTATAAGTGTTTTTCCCTCGAACTACTTGAAACTTAAAGCGTAATTTCTGCATAATTCTCAGCCTCTGGGCGTCTCTCAGGGGTGCCATCGAGTCGAGTGTGGAGTTTTGGTGGCTAATAGATTTGAACGTGCAACTGTTTATGATACTTCCTCTCCCACTCTCTCTCCTCGCTCGCATCTTCATTGGTTTATCAACACATGGAAACTTCATTCAGTCTGTCCATGGCAAAGGGGCATGCCCTCGGGGGCATTGCTTTTACTCCATTAAGTGTAGGCCTCTGTGTGCTTTCACACCTCGATTGCAGAGCCTGTTGCACTTAACCGAAAACAGAGAAGGGAGAGCAGCGGCAAATGAAAGGAAAAACAGTGCCTGGCACTCAGCACTTGAGACTCACTTGGGTCCTGGCGCTGGTCCTGGCCCTGGTGCTGCCTTTGCTGGCTTTGCTGCCATGCGTTATATTTATTGTAAGTGTATATTTCTTTCACTGCTCAGTGGAGGGGTTCATCGGGCTGCAGCCGCAGGACTACCCAACATCCTGTAGTCTGCCCTCTAGCAGAGACCCCTTTGCTGATCCTCGTGGCACACTTTGGCAGCGGCTGGGCAACCCGCCTGGTCACGCGATGGCAATTCGGTTGCTGTCTGTTGCACTTCATTTACTTTATCATTTTTCACTTTGCCCATTTGTCTGCAGCACAGACAGGGGAATGGTGCAAATTATAGGCAAATTATTGCCCAGACACTGAATGCTGAAGTAATCATCAGTTCAGTCCGAGACCGAGTCCGAGGCCGGTACGGAAACGTATCCGAGTCCGGACTGTGGCTGCGGCTGTGGGCCTGAAGACTTGCATGCATTGCCGCTTCTGCTGTCTCCTGTATCCTGTATCCTGTACTGTCCTTGGACAATTTCTTTTTATTGCATTTCCTTGTAATTTGTGCCATATTGTTTGCCCGTTGGCCGAACAAATTAAATATGAAAGCGACAGCACAGAGGAAGCAGCAGCAACAGCAACAGCAACAGCAGCAACTACGACTCCACTGCTCTGCTCTGCTTTGCTCTCTGTGGTTGATTGCAACATTTTAATGACAGTTTGAGTGGCGCACCAAATGCAACAACAGCATCATTTAATGGCAGGCAGCCGAAAGCCCAAAGTCCAGAGTCCACAGCTCAGAGAGCCCCCCAGTTTTGTGGGTTGGTTTTGGCATAGACCAAAGTAAGCGCCCTGACCGACCAAATTGAATGCACCCGCCTAACCAGAGGATAATTGGAAATTCAATTGAATGCCAGAGTAACGAGAGTAAATGCGAATGTGTTTGGCTTCCTATGTATATGTATATGTATATGTATATGTAAGCATTAAATGATAAATTCATGCGGCATGCTCAAGGTTTGTTAATGACAAATTGCGTTGAGCGATCGAATTTACAATATGTACCTAGCTGTGAGGAGAAGTTATAGTACCTAATGGTACAGTATACGGTTCCGTTCTATGGCATACACGAGCAGTAGAGATCCCAAGCTTCAAGTGAAAAGTTGGAATAAATTGAAAGCCCAAGCGCTCCATCAATAAATTTCCTATAGAAAACTCACCCAAAACCTCTACCAAAATTCTGCAAAAATTCTCTGCATAAAAATGCATATGGAAATGCAGATAATTTTCCCTTCAACACACAAATTCCCCCACCCACCCAAAGCACAAGGGCGTGGCCAAGGGCGACTAGTGAGCAAAAAAAAAAAAGAACGTATCCCCCATGAGAAACGGAACGCTTTGGTCGTGAAACTTTCGTTGTCGCCTGCTTGTTCCGCCTTAAAGTGTCAGCAGCGTTGGGCGGTGTGGGCGGTGTGGTCGGTGTGGGCGGGTGGTGGGGCAAAAACAGTCGCGACATATGCAAAACTCCGCAGCGATAACGGGGCAACACACACCACACTCAACGTTCCCCAGGGGGGTGGGGGTGGTGTGGGGTGTGGTGTGGTGCTGCCGCGATATGTATGTGCAACATCTAGCAGGTAATAAATCTAACTGTAAACGCAGCGCTTACGACGTTGCATGCCACGCTTGAAAGTTGTCGTCATTGAAGCAACCACCCCCCCCCCAACCGGCCCCCTCTGCTGCACGGCAGGCACACTGCCTGGCCTGCCTCTCCCCCAGTGTCATATGGCCTGGCCAGAGGCTCCCACAGCTTGAAGGAGCTCGTCCTGATCTGTCTCTCCCCCCCACCGCCGTTCTGAATGATGCAACATTTCTGCTTGCGTTTGCCAAAAAATTGCTTTAGATGAAGGCGAGTACCAGGACCCTTTTATAGAAACGCTGGAGGAGCCTGGAGGAGGAGGAGGAGGAGCGCACATATAGGAGATGGGAGTTGGTTCTATCGCCCTGACGCCTTGTGTGCAATTTGTCTGCTATTTTTATATTGCGCGTTGGTTTTTTTTTTGCTCGGAAAGACTCTCTTTTCAGCAGCACCAACCACCCACCCACCCACAACGCTTGCTTCCGCCTGATGCTCTTATATTCAATTTCTTCGAATTGATTTTTGTTGAAATTTATTTTTGGACAATTTTTTGGAAATTTCATCAGAGAAATAGTGTCAAAAATTGATTCGAAAGGAAAGTTGCGAAACGGTCGAAGGACTTTTTCCGATTTGACGCAGATCGAATCTGGAATATATGTAGCTATATCGTAAGCAGGAATTTTAATTTGAAATATTTGTTTGTGTATCCAATTTTTTATGATTTTATTCAGGGAATATTTAAATTTATTTGTAATAAATATTCCCATTGAAATAATTTGTATAACCTCCAGTCTCCAGCGAAACCTTTTCTGCTTTTTTAAGGCAATATTTGTATGTATTTATTGTTAATTAAAATTCCTATTGGCATAATTTTCCTATAAGAAAAGTCTCTGACATTTTCCCAGCCCTTGTGTGCGCGCAGATTTAAAATTGAATTGAAATTCTAGTTGTGGGATATTTTTCCCCATTTGATTTCTAGTCGCGCTTTGTATGCAGAAAATTTCGACTTTTGCAGCAAAGGGCCTGTAAAATTTTATGCGTTTCGTCCTTTGGCAGGGGAGCAGCAAAAAAAAGAAAAAAGGATGAGAGCATTGTGGCCAATTGTGTGCTAAAGGGGGTGAGGAGCTGGAGAGATCAGGGCAGGAAGTACAAGTATAAAACTTTATGCTTATCGATTGACAGCTGCAGCTCCTGCCAAGGAGGTGGCCTGGCCTGGCCTGACTTGTCCTTTAACCTTTAAGTTCTTATAGTTTCATTGGCACCTCGAGCTGCGCCACGCTACGCCACCAGAACGAGCTACGAACTAAGAACAAATACGAAACGAAAGCCCGTTATTATTTATGATGATTGTACATTACGATGGTTCACATTAGCAGCACATTATACCAGAACCAGAACCAGACCCAGACCCAGACGACACACATTGTCAACTCAGCAACTCAGCAAAAGTATCATCGGGTGGAAAGGCAACCTTTTGGGGGCAAGGCATTGCATGCTTGAACGTCATATTTTCATTGGCAAAGCCAGCAACGGGGAGAGGGAGAGACTTTCATATGTTTTGGCAAAATATTTATACCCTTGCCCATTGCCTGGAGGGTTGTATACGACTATTCCCCCACAATATGCCAGCCATTCCATCACCCAGTCCACGGTATTCGCGCAGTCAATTGCCCAGTCGAAGTTGCCTTTTTCGTTCATGGTTAGAGACCAAAAACGTATCTATATCTAACAAGTGCCGACAACGACATGCCAGAGACCCTTAAGCCAAGCAGCTAAAGTCGTTATGATTTGTCATAAACATAAAATAAATGGCCAAATATTTATGGTATCGTCTGCACATCGTTTGCCTCCCCCCCTTCGACTTGGACTTGGAGTGGCTTAAAGCGTTGATGCCCCCCAGAGAGACAGAGAGATAGAGAGAGAGAGAAAAGAAACTCCACTCACCATGGTATTGCTGTTGCTGCTGCTGTTGGTGTTGCTGCTGCTGATGATCCCTGCCGCCACCCTGCCTTGTGGATGTCGAGGAGGATGAGGAGGAGGAGGAGGATGTCTGATGATCCTGCGAATTCCACAAACTCGATGTGGCGCCCAAATAGACATTGTTCAGCGCCGACGATGACTGATCCACGCCGCCCTTGGGCTGCTTATTCCGTTGCTGCTTTGTGTTCTGCTGACTATTGCCGGGATTATAGTTGTACGGATTATTGTTGGTATTCTGATTGCTATTGCTGCTATAACGTTGTTCTACACAGAGCGTGGAAAAGAGATATTAGGCTGAGTATTTGCTTGGGGGGTTCTGTGATCTGAGATGTGTTACCTTTATTGTATTTGGTGAGCACCACAGGCACCGTGTTGATCGAAGCAGTTGGCGCCATTGTCGTCATTGTGGTGGTTTGTGGAATGTCTGTGTGTGCGAAGAAAGGCAAACTCTATTATAGAAATCTATGGAAAAATCTATGAAAAAATATCAACAGTACAGCAGCCGAAATGGTGTTAGCAAGCCTCGCATTTTCCCCCAAAAAAAGAAGCAGCAGCAGCAGCTGCGAGCAGTCTGCTCATCAAGATACAAAGATACTGGCAACTCGCACTCGTATTCCTTTAGCTCGTAAATCAATCACTGACACTGCTGCTGCTGGTGCTGCTACTCCACACAAGACCTGCCCGACTGACTGCACTGTGCCACCTTCGACCCCATTCGAACCCAGAGGCAGTGGCGCCCGAAAACTTGTATGGAATTCCAGCAGCCCTGCTCATGCTCATGCTCATTGGGTATTTATCAGGCACACACATTGTTGTCGTTTCGGTCGGGTTGGGTTGGGTTGGGTTGGGGGGCTTCACGCAGAGTCATTGACTTAAATTAATTAAAAGCTACAGTTGGCCAAATAGTTTGCTGCCTAATTGCCAGAGGCTGTCTGACTTATGGCCCATTGTTTCCTTATGCTTATGGTTATGCGCACATTTACGGGGGGGACTTTACGGGGGCTGTACGTATGGGCTGTGTGTTTATTGTTATTGGATGATGGGCATTTGGCATTGTTCTGAATTCTGAATACTACCAGTATTTACGTGTATTGTTGTTGTATTATTGTTTTATACTTACGATACAGTTTGATCGCACCATCTGTGTCGCCCAGGGAGTTTTTGGCCACACATCGATATGCCCCAAAGTCCTGAATGTCCACCTCGTAGATGTTTAGCCGCATTGTGATTTTGTAGCCCGATTCAAAGGTTTCCGGCACAAAGCGTTCACCTGCAAACGAATGGGGAATGGGGGTTTGGGGTTTAGCCACTGAACTTTAACCCCATTTTGCAGAGTGAACTCAATCTCAATGGAACCCTTTGCCTTCTTCTGCTGCCCGCTCTCTGCTTGTCAATGTAATTTAAACATAGAGAAAAGAACTTTTTGCATTCGAAGCTTAGGGCACAAGTTTGTCTTGGGCTTGGATTGGGATTTTTCGTAGCAGTACTCGTAGCAGTGGAACCCCATGTCAAATGGTTCATTTTAATTTATACAAAAACAAGTCAAGTCAAGTCTGTAAATGTGTGGGAGCCAGCGCTCTGCTGCTGGACTTGGCTTGGCTTTTGTTTGTGTCATGCAGGTTTTGATTTACGTTTGATGTCGGTTAGATTTAGTACTTGCTCTAAGCTAGGTTTTACATGATGTCGTCCCTGGTTTGGTAATTGTTATGCAGCACATTTTGTGGCTACTGGTTACTATAGTAAAATGCCCCCACAATTGATGTGGAGACTGATTAGAAATAATTGAGTTTTTCTGGGTTAGAGTAAAGGCAAAGAGTTAAAAGATATCTTTGTATATCTGCTATCAAGTAATTGCTAGCCACAATTCTTAAATTCCTAGAGGCTGTAACATTTATTTTCTTTTTTTTTCTATTTTCTAGTCTGCAAAAATTAACTCAAAAATTAATTATTTTCATCTAAAATATGACATGACACCCCAATGACACTTGTCTTGTCTTCTCTTGTCTTCTCTTGCCCCGTTCTTTTTATCTTCGTTGTGCCGCGCATTGAAAAACTAAAACAGAAAACTCTATTAAAATTCAGCGACTGGCAGACACAACTGCATCTGACTTGAGGTCATTTTCAATCACTTTTTCCATTTTCTATGGCAGCGCAAAAAAAGCTAGAAAATAACTAGAAAAAAAAGGGGGGGCAAAAAAGGGAAACGAGAATGGACTTGACTGGCGGTGACTTTTTTCGCTGGCACGCGGCAGAGGCCTCTTCCGGGCTGACCCCACGGAGAGGGAAATGCTGCTGGAAGATGCGACTCAAATCCACTCCACTACACTCTACTCAACTCAACTCAACTCAAGGGAATGCCATGCCGACTGCGGTTTCGAGTGTACTTTTTTGTTGTTGCTGTTGTCATCGTCCACAGTTCATTTGTCGTGTAAGATGAGTGGGGAAAATCTGAAGTGGTGGAATGAATAGATGGATGGGCAGTTGCAAATGGTGGGTCAGGTTAGTCCTTAAGGGTTCGGTTCGGTGCCTAGAAAATTAAATGAAGAGCACTAGGCAGCAGAGAGAGAGAGAGGAGAGAGAGAAGTGCTCTGAAGAGCAGTCTATTTTTTCACTGATGAAATTAAATGGAATTTAATAGAGCAAAGTGTACGCTGTACGCTGTACAATCAATAGCAGAAGTATAATACGGATTAAGGGGTGACTTCTTTTTGTAGCACTTACCTGGCACTATAATCGTATCGTTCTTCATCCAATAGTTGATCGACTTGGGATATGCCTCCGATTGGCATTCCAATGTAATGTTCTGTGTGAGTGCGGCGCCAACTAATTGATTTTGTATCCAAATCATTGGAGGAACTGTCAAATATATCAAATCGAGAAAAGAAAATGAGTTTTCAGGGTGGTTAAGGGGGGTGTGTGTGGGTGTACAGGTGGAATGGAATATTTTGAGCGATTGAATGGAAAATGTTTTTTGTGTGCGTTGTGTGTTGTGTGGCTGGAGACGCACAAAAGAAATGAATTTTCCCATTTATAGAGAGAAATTCCATTGGTTATTGTTATCGTTTTTCTAGTGCTTTATCGTTTGGCCATCGTTTTGGGGGATGCCTCTGCCACTGCCGCTGCCGCTGCGGTTGCCATTTATTGTTTCCAACTAATTGCTTTTTAATTTTATAGGAAAGCCACAGAAAATGCTTTGCAACTGAAGCTGAAACGTAGCGCGTACTGCGGTTGGCTAACCAAAACAAAAAAAAAAAAAAAAGAAGTAGAGGATTTTTTACCCCTATTCCCCCGGGCCAAATTGCTCTCCCACTTTGGCACTCTGCGGAGGCCGGCACACATATTTCCTATGCTTCTGTGTGTGTGTGCACTGAACTTACCTAACAAATTGTTGAGCAATTTTAATTTTAATTTAATTAGCAAGAGAAGAAGCTGCTGCTGCCGCCGCTGCTGCTGCTGCTGATGCTGCTGCAAAAGGAAAAGTGCTCGGACAAAAATGCTAACTAGCTCTGGGTTGGAGCTGAGAGAGAGTGAGAGAGAATGGAGCTGCCTGGCTGGCGGAATGGAGCACACACTTAATTATTTGCTTTATGCATGGCACCTAAAAGTATACAGCATTTTCCTGCTGCCTGCTGGAGGCTGCCTCTTGGGTGAAAAATTAAAATGCAGAGCATATTTAGCACGGCAAAAGAGCTTTGCTTTTGCAATGGCAATGGGTGTGACTATCTGTCTGTGTCTGTGTCTGTGTGTGTGTGTGTGTGTGTATGTCTGTGTGTGACTGTGTCTGGTGCGGTCTGCTGTCTAGAGGACAGACACCTCCTGTGGTGCCGCTCTAGCGCAAAACTATAAATATTTAAATATGCTAAAATTGATATGGCCCGCCCCCCACTCCAGCTCGGCGGAGCAGGACGCTAGGCTCCCTTCCGCTCTCTGCATACTTACAGTGCACAATGAGCATCACACGCTTGCTGACTGTTGGCGGTATGCCATTGGAGGCAATGCAGAGATAGGCGCCCATATTCAAACGATTCACTTTGGCAATGGTCAGAAAAGAGCCATTGTATGCAATAGCTAAAAGGGGAAGATAAAAGCAAACCAAATAAAAGATTAATATTCGACGCATTGAAGGTTGAAAATGTCTATATTTATTTGTCATTTATAAAGCAGAATATAAGCCAGCCGCACAGAGAAATGCCATCCTCTGGCAATCACACACTGACTGCTATGCAAATGGAATTCCTCAGTCTTTCGCCTCTGCTGCAGTTCCTTCTGCTGCTGCTCCTGCAGCTAATCATCTCGCTCATTGCATATGCAGCTCTCCAAGAATCTCAATTCGCATTGCTCCGCCTCTCATATACCCTCCCACCTCCCTGCTTTAGCCCTCTGCCTGTCAGGGCCCAGCGTTTCGTTTCGTGCAATTCAAATTTTGCAAATTTTCGGGGTGTGTGTTAGAGTGCTTCTTGTGCTTTGGCATCTGCTCATTCGTTTCCCTTTTTGCTAGAGTTGGGGCTAGGACTAGCATCAGTAGTGGGTCTTGTTTTGTCTTTTTCCATCCATCTTGTTTGCATGAGAATTGTTTGCCAGGTGCCCCAATATGAGCTTGCATCGTGCAATTTATCATTTGGGACAATAATGAAAGCAGGTTCAGGTTTTGAGGGGACAACAAGCAAGGCGCACACTTCGAGGGGCACTCTTCTAATATTTCTAATATGCGATTTTACTTGATTTTTAATTAAAATTTCTAACAGTGATTAGTCTGTGATTCTGAGTAAATTTTAATGAAACAAATCGGTTATGCATTTTATTTGTATCGGCATAAACTCTTATTGCTTTATTTTCTATCAGAATAATCTCTAAATGCATTTGCCTTTGATATTTCCAATGATTCATTCAATTTCCATGTAAATTCTGCGCTTCTAACATGAAAATCTTTATGCAACATTGTAACCCACTTAACATTAATTAAGCTGACGTAACCCACATTCACGATATACGTATATAGCAGCGTCAAGTGCAAGGCAATTTGCACGCCCAAAAGTGCACGTCAAATCATCGACCTTAATATGGCAAATTATAGAGTTCAGTTTTGGTTTTTTCCCCTCTCTTAATTACAGTCAAAGCGAAGAGAAAGTTACTCCAAAAAATGTTTTGTAATGAAATTTAATGCAATGAAAACACGCGCCATTGGCGCACATCATTTGCATGCCACGGATGGGAGTGGAGTGCCTCCCCCCCCTGTGCTTATAATCTAACCTTCAGAACACTCAGCTGCATGCAACTTACCCTCTGCTCCATTGGGTAGCGGTATCAGTTCTCCACCCTCACGTCGCCAGGTTATCGTCGGTGTCGGCGATCCTGTGGCCGCACATTTAAGGGTCACATTGGAGCCCTCACGTATGACCATATCGGTGCTGGTCGGATAGTCCAGTATATCGGGTGGCACTGCAGGATGGCGCACCACAAAACCATACAAAGATAGTCAGTTACGTGGCACGTAGCAGAGACAAAGTTTGCCAGCGACATATTATTCATACGCCGCGTGGGCCAGCCAGCCAGCCGGAGCAGCAAGCAGCAAGTAAATTGTTTGCGTCAATTGTTCGCCAGGTGTCAGACAGTGGCAGTTGGCAGCAGTTACACAGTTGCAGTTGCAGTTGCACACAGTTGTGGGTGTTGTTGTGGTTGTTGTTGTTGTTTTGTGGATGTGGCAAGTGTGGTTGTCGGCGGTTGTTGCAATTATTCGTTGTTTGTTATATAAATGGATAAATGTAATAAAAACATTGTGTTAAAAGGTGAAAGATTATAAGCAAATTGTTGATTTTAATACATATAAAAAAAGGTTTAAATAGGTTTAAAATTTTTATTTCATTTTTGGGAATATTTTTTGAGCAAATCTTAGCCTCAGCAAAGTCCCCAAAAAGTGGTGCGTATATTGTACAATTTGTTATAAGTTTTTTGGGCGATTTCGGAATTAATTATGATTTAAATTCATATTTAAATGTTGGGAATAGTTTTTGAGCAAAATCTTAGCCTCAACAAAGCTCCAAAAAGTGGTGAATAAATTGTACAACTGACAAACCACAGCCTTAATTAAATAAAAGCTTATCCCTGCAGCCATACAGGTAACCAGGAACGACATTCGTCTGCATTCGACATTTATTAAAGCTGCTCACATTTGCAGGCCACAAAAAGGGTTCTGTATGTAAGTGGCAGTGGCAGTGGCATTGCCTGTGCGGTGGTGTCTCTCTGCCTTACTTTTGCAATTAATTATAATTTTACGCTTGACAATTTTGCACTTGCCAAAAAACAGAGACACACAGAGAGAGACAGACAGACAGACAGACGGACAGACCAGTCACTAAATGAATGAGCTCATCCTAGTGGACTCGCCTCGGTCTCGACTCGGTCTTTTGCCAAAAAATGTGCTTTTAATTATGGCCAACATTTGTTTTATTTCAATTTGAGTGCTGCCAGCTGACTGCTGCCTGCTGCCTGCTGCCTGCTGACTGCTGCCTGATGCTTGCTGCTGTTGCTATTCCTATTCATGAAAATCCAATTAGTTGGGTGGGACACATTTTTGCTACAATTGAAAGGCGTCAATATATTTCTATTTATTTCCTTTTTGATTGCCTTGATTGCTCAACACACAGACACACACACATGCACACGTTGCCATTTCATATATAAGAGTATCCTAAGAGAGAGAGAGAGAGGTTCTGTGAGAGCCAAGCCCGGAGCCAAGGCCACGTTATGACTTGTATGTGACTTCAAAGTCTTCTTTCGGGTGGGTTGCCCCCCCCACAACACAACACAATGATGTGCATGTTTTACAAAGTGTACTTTGACTTTGCACCCGTACCTCAACACACACACACACACAAACACACTCACAAATATATTACGTATACGTCATGTTGTACAAATTGAATGTAGGCTGCGGCGCTGCTGCCTGTTTCCCCTCCGAACTTTTCTTTTTAATGGCCCCGGCTACATGTCACACAAATGTCTCAATCGGTGGGTGGCGGCTTCAAGTGGGCGTGGCAGGCAATCTCTTTTCATTTGGCAGAATCAGCAGGAGGTGGTTGGGTGGGGGGGGGGGGGGGGGGGGTGAGTGGTAGGGCGGATGTCGGTTGATAAGTTATGAAATCAGGTGAAATGATGTGTGATTAAATTGATGTGCCAAAAATTAATTTCAATTGGTTTGAGCTGCTGGCAAATGAAAGTTATCAGTGGGGGGCACTCAAGGGGGAGCTGTGACCCGCAGTTATGATGGCAAATGGAAGATAAAAGAAGGCATTAAAGCAAGTTTAAAGCGGCAGAAATGTGTGGAAAGGTAGAGCCCAAAGAAAGGTATAAAACAATAAAAGAAAAAACTAATCTCCCACAAGTTTATTTGATTTTTATTATTGGCTTTTTATTGGGTTTTTATTTTTGGGTAACAAAATCCCCCTCTCTCTCCATCGAAACCACAACAATCGCTTAAAAAAGTATTTGTTCAAAAATGCATTTGCATGTACATATGTATGTATGTATGTACATTTTTTAAGCTCTCCCCAAAATCAGCTCTTGCCCCATCAAATCAAATGCATAGCCACACACAAAAAAAAACCGCATGGCCTGGGCCCCGCGCTCTACCATAGGCCAAATGTCAGCGTAGAACAAAACCATATTGTTGGTATATAAATTAAACAATGCCTCGCTGGATATCCCCACCTATATAGAAAATTCCTATGAATTCGGTGGATAAAAAACGGCACCAACAAACTATCCAACAACTAAGTAAAAAACACAACAAACAAAAAAAAAGTACAGCCAAAATAAATGTGAGAAAAATGCAACACACACACACAAACACAATGTCAAGCGAAAATGTGTCCACAATTTGTTTCGGGTTGAAAGCCATATATGTATATATTTTTTATTTTGGCCCATTTTCTTCCATGCCAAAAATTTGATGGATTTTTACTAGTTTTGGAATTGTCCAGAGAGCGTAAAAAGTGTCAAAATTGCATTTGTGTCGCGGCTTGGTAGCGGAATTTGATGATTGATTTTGAATGGCAGTAGAACACTCAAAGGATTTGGTGGTCTAAATAAAAAAGGGGCTTTGAATACGGAAAATCTTTTATAGCTGTTGTGTATTATTTATAGAATAGTTATGCCGAAATGCAGGAGTATTTTCTTCAACATTTTCCACATTAGAGGAAGCCATAAATAAAGGAGAAAAACAGTGAGAAAATACATAAATCTATTTGCCTGAAGAACTCAATTATTTATCAACACTAAACACAAATTAATGGCCTTCGAATTTCTTATTTTTAACCACATTTACGTGTTCGGACCACCAATAGAAAATCAGCCCCAAAATAACATCTAAAATTATAGTTAAGAGTTCATAAATATTTCCAAGTAGATTAATTATTTCTGCAGCCGAAATTAATCATTTATAGTTCCATTTTGTGTTATTCGTAGTGTACTTAAAACGTTTTACTCTTTTTCAGAAATTTCCGGCACTGATGAAAATTGATCTACGAGTATCTGCTGATCTGTATTTGATTTCCTTGCGACTAATTCCATCAGCGTCAGAGTGCGAGATGTGTGGCACCAAACAACTGATTACCAACTCAACCTGCACTCAATGCTCCCAACCTTTATCAATGTCGCTATGTCAGCTTAGGTCTCTCTACTTTTCCACACTGTCTCACTGTCTGGCTGTCTGTTTATCTGTCTGACTGTCTGTTTGTCTGTCTCCTCTGCCACTCTGTCTATCGTTGACTGGCTTAACGTGGTTCACAGCTTTTCCACGCTCTCTCTCTCTCTCTCTCGTCTATTTGCTTATTTTGCGGTGCGGCAAGTCCAAACGTACAGCGGCGACAACAACAACAGTAATAGCACGGGTTTTGCTGTCGCAGAAAGTGGTTCGAGTGGTAAAATGTATACCCAGTAGCCCCTACCCACACCGCAAAATCGCGCACTTTGTCAGCCAGGCAGCGGGAAAAGCCGTCGCCGCTGATTTAAAGCGGCTTGCCATTTTGCTTATAGGACTTAGTGCGGTTAAGGGAAGAGTGTCTGGGTGAGTGGGTGCCCGCAAGGCAATACTCACTGTACCAGCAACAGGCAAATTAATAGCATTTCGCTCAGTGTAGGCTGTGGGTTTGGTTCTTAATGAATTTCAACATCCAATGAAAATACAATCAACCAAAGTGGTTACTTATGCGGATGGCGGAAACACGAGACCCAAAAACCTCAGTATGCCGCCTCCTCCCCCCCCCCCCCCCCAGTATATTCATTTTAAATTTGCCTGCGGGTGAAGGAACCCCACGGATCCGTTGTCTGCTCTGAGGTTTTGCTGGTAGAAAACGTCTACGCCGTCTGAATAATTAACGTCAGGGGCGGACGGACATGAACGACACGGACATGGTCCGAAAGACAGGTGAGTGGGTGCAGCGGGGAGTGGGTGTTCGTGGGTGGTTGGCAGTTGTCAGCTGGGTGCTGCACGTAGCATGTAAATTGTTTCATTACGACTCTACCTTTGGCCTCTAGTCAGCGCTTCTTTTTTTTTTTTTTTCTTTCGATTGTATCTGCAAGTGAAACTAATGTGTGTGCGTGTGCGTGTGTGTGTGTGTGTGTGTGGGCTAAGTGAAAGAATTTTCTCTGTACAAAAAAAAAAAAAACTCTCAACTTCTACCAATTCCACGTGTATATGGCAATTAGGCTCAATCGAGAGAAGTTGGCTGAAAGTTGCGTACAACTTTTCGAATGGTTTCGGTTCTCTCTCTGTGGAAATAACCCACTTTTCCGCTTTCCATTTTCCACTCTCTCCACTTTCCATGCACATTCCAATCGCCTCACTTGGCCCAAGCAATTAGTGCAATTTGAAAAACTATCAACAGCCAACTTTGTAGCCAAGTGGGGAGGCTGCCGGCGCCCACTCAAGACAAATTACAATTCATTTGTGTGGGGTTGCACTCTCACACACACACACACACACAGAGAGGGAAAGAGAGAGAAGGAGAGACCTACATCAATTGTATTGCATAAGCTGTGGGGGGCGTGCAGCACCAGCAGGGGGTGCTGTATCGGGGCACATTACACAACCGTAAAGTTAGCAACGATTTGATTCGATTCTCACTCACCCACAACATCCAGATAACCGACTTGACTCTTCATTGGATCCGTGTTTATTTGGCACATGTACCTGTCGATGATTTGAAGCAGAAAGTAAATTTATTTATGGCAGAAATTTACGCTACTTGAAGAGAACTAAAATTTATAATTTCAACTTCAATTCGTATGCAAAATATAATAATAAAATGTTTTTGTTTGTTTTAGTTTTTTATTTATTTTACAGCAGTGAATATACATTACCATCCTTTGTCGGATTCCTTAACATCACGTATACGCAATATCCAGGCACGTTTCTCGGCATGAGTTATGCTCATTCGATGATTTTTGGTTATGACGTGATTTTGTATCGTTAAAATGGTCTGTGTATCGACACGTAGCCACGCAATCTGTAGCAGAGGAAAAAAAATTGTAACAAACGAGCGGCAGTTTTATATTTGGTTAGATTTTTGTTTGTTGTAAAAAACTAAAACGTTCAGCGATTTTTACTTCCTACTAGCACAGCCCCACCCCCACCCTCCCATGCTAATGCCCGAGTGGCGTGAACGGAGCTCATTTATAACAAACAGAGGCAGCAAAGGGGCAGCGAAGGGTAAGCGAAGCGTTAAAATGTCGCGAAAAAAATTCTGAAAAAAAACCCGCTGATAGTTGCCCAAAATGGTGGAAAATCTCTTCTGCTTGTAGTGAAAAATGTGTGTGTTTGTGTGTGTTTGTGTGTGTGTGTCGCAAAGTTCAAAGTGAAATTGATTTTAATTTTTATAGATTTTGTTTCTGTTTTTTTTTTTTGTTTTGGTGCCATGTTCTTAGTACTTGGGTTGATAAAGACCACTCGTAGTGTGAGAAGCCTTTGTCATCGCGGGTACTATGCAACATAGCTCAAAAGCGCAACAAAATGGTGGCTGCAACAGCAACAATGCAACACATACAAGTGTGTGTGTGTGTGTGTGCGTGTGTGTTTGAGTGCGTGCTATATTCTGAGTATTGCCAACAGAATAGTTTATGAATATTTAAATATTAACTATACGGTTAGGAATCCTCTAAATATGGCAGACAGCTAAGACAAAGACAAAATCAAAAGTGAAATTCAAACCAAAAGCCAAAAGCCAAAAGAGAATTCTGCTTGAAAGTCGAGAGTTTGATTTGATCTCTAGTTATTGGGCTTTGTGACGTTATAAATAGCTTATTAATCTAGTGATTAAAATGAACTCGACTTGAATGCCACACGCCCCAACATGCCGCCACATGGTGCCACATGGTGCAGTCGTGTTTTAAGGTACAGAATTTGGAGTCTATTTAGGCATCAATTTTCGTATCTTTTAATTTGTCTGCCGCCAACAGCAACAGCAACCAGCTACCAGTTACCGGTAACGAGGCCACAGATAATGATCATATCGTTTTTATTAACACAAAAGGGTCACCCATGAGATGCACAGTTGCTCCATTTAGTCGCTTGCCATTTCCTATATTCGTTTCGTTTCGTTTCGTTTCGGCAATTCATTGAGAGATACATTTTCTGTGTGTATGTTTTGTTTGCCTATGGGTCACGAAATCAAAGTAGCGGCCAGTGGGCTACCGAAACGTGCCTCCAGTGCCAGCCCAAAAGGGCGTCACAGATGGGGTCAGGACAACGCAAAATCGCTTTGTGCGTTTAACGAACGACACGCAAAGGTACAAAATACCAAAAAAAAAAAAAAGGGAAAAGGAAAAGTTTTGCCCCAAAGTATGCCACGTTTTCAGCTGATGAAGTGTAAACGGTTCCGACTGACAGCGGACGCTGCAAGGAGCGAGAGATGGCAGCGAAAAAGAGAGCGGGAGAGAGGGTGAGAATAACTTACCTTATAGGTCTGCAAATTATCGACAACGCATTGGAGTATCGCCTCCCGACTCACGGGCACTGTGACATTCTGCAGCAGTTCACCAAACTTGGGAAGATCTAAAAAGAGAAGGAAAGTGAAATTAAATAAAATTTGTAAGAGTTTCTACATTTTGCCCAATATAATGCTTAAGTGCAGGTGCAAGTGTCTGCCAATTAAAGTCAAAATTAACTTAGAATGAGGGCTCTTGACTCACATCGATTTTATTGTAAGTTAAGAACCTCCGCTCTAAGCTAGTCTAAGGCTATCATCAATGCAGCAACAACAAAAAGGGTATGGAAAAGTGTTATTGTTTTTTTTTTGTAAGGTTTTGCATTGTCTTTCTGGTTTGGTTAAATTAACTCTTAACCTTAACTCTGATTAACCAACGTATTAAAGGCAGAGCTTAGGCATAAAATAATGCTAGATAAAGGGAATTATAATTAATAGTTCTGGAGCTAAGGCTATCATCAATGCAGCATTTAAAGTAGGGACTGTAATCATTATAAGTTTTATTCAAACAATTATACAATAATGATTAATTTTCAAGTTTTATTGACTCACTCAGAACATAATGATTAATTTTAAGTTATACTTTATAACTCAAAAAATAATCATTATTCTTTGAGTTTTATTTTTTGCTCAAGCTGTAATTTCGACTTTTCCTTAGGGAATAAAAAAAAATATTATATTTATTCACACTCAGTAAGAAAAGACAAAACATAGCAAACAATTTTTTTTTATAAAAAAATTCTTCAGGAAAAATTTTAAAGTGTGTAAAAAAGTGTTTTTTTTTCTAGCAAGAGTTTTTGCTTCACCTTTCGCTTTTGTATCTAATTTCAATGTATGGCTAGGCAACACACACACACACACACATTTCCCTCAGCTCTGATTACCTAACAAATTAAAGGTTAATGAAAATAAATTGCATTACATTTCATTTAATCTACATTGTGTGCGCGCAGATTTAAGTCCAGGATATCCAGTGGCCCCCCATTTTCTATTTTCCATTTTACTTTGTGTTTTAGCATAAACCCACATCAACGGAGCAGCGCACCGACACAATCATGGCCTAGACCAACGTCCTGGCCTGTCACTCAGTTCTCAACCAGTCAATCAAAGTCCACACCCCTACACCCCCACACCACTACACCCCTACACAGGCTTGTGGCTCTGGCGTCAGCGGCCTGTTCAATGAGGCGGCCCAAAAGCGCGTTGACTTTAAACGCGCGCGCCCGCAAGTATGCAACAGATTTGTGGTTAGCTGTTGGGTCAGGAAGGGGGCGAGCTTAAAACTTGGGCGCCTACAGCTGCCTCCCTACCCTTTCGTTTGACTGCTTGACTGTTTGTGTTTTTGCACTTGTTTGTCGCTGACATACCAGGCAGCAGGCAGCAGCAAAGCAGAGCAAAGCAAAGTTTTGCGCCCCACGCATTCGACTCGTAATAAAATAAAATCATACAACGGTTAGCGCGGGTAGCGGGCTGGTGGGTGGGTGGCTGGGTGGCTGGGTTAAATTCCTTGTCAGATGAGACGACAAGACGAGTGACGCGACGCGACGCGACGCAAAGCGACTCGACTCGACATTTTTCTCATATGCGGGGCACGCATCGGTTAAGGCAAATCAACACATAACAATCTTGTACTTAAAATGCGTAAACAAGCCGATAAGCAAGGGGTTTGGGGTGTGGCAGCCAGAGGCTGTAGCTTTCAGGCTGTGTGTGTGTGTGTCCTGAAGGGGGAATATTTTTTTTTTGATGTTTATTGATGCGGCCGTAAATCTCAATTGTGGCGCGGCGGACAAGTGCGCAAAATGGGGCAACGTTTTTGCCTCTTTTTGCTTGTTTTTGCTTGTTTTTGCTTGGTTTTTAGCTTGTTGTGTGTTCCCCATCCTGTGGTTGATTGTCGTCTAATCTCTGGCTAAACATCACGTTTTGGAGTGGTCCATGATACCCTTACTGTGGTTGTGTGGGAATAACACTGGTTCATGTGGCTATAAGCTGAAGGATTTCCCATTTCAGTGAACAAATTATATAGCCATAAAGGTGGCTCAAAGACTCAAAGAGCATCACAGCTTCAGCTTCCCTATCTCTTTGTCTCTCTCTCTCTGTCTCTCTCTGTGTGTTGTTTGTTACTTGTGCGCTCTGAAGTATGGCTCACTTGATAATAATAATGGGAATCAGCCCTCGCCCACAGCACTAATAAGCTCCATTACACAGGCAGCTCTTCGATGTGTCAAAGCCAAACCGTAGCAGACTGTCCTCAATGGCTGACATGCCCACACACACAGCACACACACAGACACATACACAGCACACACATACACAGCATCAACTGTTTCGTCATCGTCTGTCGCCTTTTGCCAACTCATTTGATTTGCTTTGCCTCCCCCACAGCACATGCCCACATCCCTTCAACGTTTGCTTATTGATACGCACAGATACACGAGTACTCCTTCTACGCATTGTGGTGTAAGTGTGTGTCTCTTTATGGCATAATTCCCCTCTCATATTCTCTTGTGTCGCCTCGTTTGAGGCGTTCGAGTGTGAAAATTTTGTTACATCTTTGAGGAGGATTGAAAGTGTGATTGTTTAGTGGATTTATGGGCAGATGAAATTAGGATTTAATGTGCATATGCTTTGCGGATACGAGTATCTTGCATTACATCCCCTGGCTGCTTAACACAATGTTTATGATGTTTTCTGAGCGCCTTTTCAGCGCTCCCTGTGTGTCTGTGTGTGTCTGTGTGTGTGTGTGTGTGTGTGTGTGTGTTGGCTTAGCTGCCAAATCCCCTGGATAAACAGGAAGCGCTGTGCTAATTTTTTTTGTGCTCGGTTTTGAGCGCCTTTTATGGCGGTTTAAGTTGTGCGGAAAACTTCAAGCGGCGGCCGGGGGGGCCGGAAAACAAATGCAATTTGAATGCTGATAATGCGGGCGGGCTCTTAACTCATCCGGACGTTTTGCCAGGGCGGGGGGAGGTACTTGAAATTATAAACTGCTTTTGGCTTAGTCACGAGTGCCTAATGGGCCACTTTCTCAAGCTACGCTGCTTTGCTGGCTGCTGGCTGCTGCTTAAAGCCAAGTTTATTAAGTCTACTCGACTTGACTGGCATTCCAACTTAATAAGCAGCGACAGAGGCAGTGGCAGGCAGTGGCAGGCAGCAACAGTAGCAGTGGCAGTGGCAGGCAGTCAGCAACAACAACAAGTAAATGGCGCTATTTAAATGCTAAACAACTCTATTAAGTTGCACGACACACACCAACACAGACACAGATACATCTACAGCTACAGATACACACATGCACACATACCGTTGCGTATTACATGCGATACTTTCTCCGATATCCATGCCAAGGGCACAAGCTTAGCATTTCCCGGGCCGCCTTTTTAGCGAGAGAGAGTGAGAGAGGGAGAGGGAGAGGGAGAAAACTGAACCTCAGCACGTTTCAAATACAATTTACAATAAATAAAATTTAAAAGCGAGAAAAAAGACTGCGACAAGAGCCAAAGCAACTCTAAAGGCAGAGAAGTCTCTCAGACAGAGAGACACACACACAGAGAGGGGTAGAGAGAGATAGAGAGAGAGAGAGGGGGTGGTGGGTTGAATGCGATGTGAAGCCTAAGAGGCAAAGGGACGCGCCGCGACGCGACGCATGCCGCACAGGCAACTGACTTAATGGCGCCTGGCGGGATGCAGGCGGTAGGGCGAAGCGTAGGGCTGGGGGCTGCTGGCAGACAAGAAATGAGCACGTGACGACACTGGGGATAAGTAAAACGATATGGAAGCACGGCACAGAACTCAGGTGCAGGGCCTGTCTCTGACTCCGACTATCTCTGGCGGCGGAGTGACAATTAAATACTCTTAGAATCATAATTAAAAAATGAGAAAAACAAATGCGAAAGTGAAAGGAATTTATATTCAATTTTTTCTTCCTTCTTTAATTGAATTTTGCTCATTTAAAACTCCATTTTGATGTTGAATAAATATTCGACTGTAATTTGCTTGTGTACAAACTCGAAACTGAAAAAATTAGATCCCCTTGATTAAATCAATTAAAAATGAACAAAATAAAATATTTGAATTGCTATAAAAATGTGCAAAAAAATATAAAATAAATAAATAATTAAATAAATAATAAATAGTGATAATAATCAAAATAATAAAAATAAAAATAAAATTATAAATTAAATAATTATAAATTAAATAATAAAAAATTACTTGAAGCAATCAAACAGTAAATCTCCTGTCAAATTAAAGTTGCTCTGGCAACAATTGAATATCCCCAGGCATGTATTTCCCTCACTTCTGATATTTGAAGGCTCCCGTTCATACTGCTCTCATTCATTCAAGTGGTGTCATTCCAATCCAATCACCAGCTGCATGTACCCCACAGCCAAAACGATTCGCGTACACTTTCCACTTTTCTTGTGGAATATATGGAAATGGAAATTGTTGGCTTTGCGGAAGATGCTACAAGGACCAGAGAGGGGTAAGAGGGGGTTGGCAAGGGAATAACTTACCTTTCTCTGGTATCGCATTGACGACCGTATCCTCGCGTATGTCTTCAAGTAGCTCATCCTTATTTTGCATTTCCGCTGTGAGAGAGAGAGAGAGAGAGAGAGAGAGAGAGAGAGGGGGGATTCAAGCGTACAGCATACCATCGTCAGTCAAGGCATGAAAAAGAGTTGATCCAGTGCATCCAGTCGGGTGTGCGGGGGGTGGGGGGAGTGGATAAGCGAAAGAGGGGAGAAAGAGAAAGTATATACATTTAGCGATGTAGTTAATATTGGCTTGGTTATCCTTAGTGTAAATTGAATTTGCGGCAGGAGGAGTGTGTAAGGAATATAAGCAGATATTTTCTTTCGTTTCGTTTCCTTGGCTTCGTTTTCCTTGAAACGTGGGAAAGTGGCAGCTTTAAACCCCAAAAACCGCAACCCAAGCCGCATCCAGGCCGCCCACAAAAGAAGAGCTCTAGCAGAAAGTGGAGCTGTGAAGCTGTGGAGCCCGTGGAGCCCGTGGAGGAGCCTGTGCAGGCTGTGCAGTCTGTGTGTTTGGGAAAACTTTTCTTCCTTTTGCATTTTTCCAATATTTGAGGGTCACATTTTCAACGCCTTTTTGCCGCTGCCTTTTCCTTTGCTTTGCCTTTCGGTTACGGTCGAGCAGCTTGTAATTTTCACAGCCGCAAAATGAAGTTGCAGCTTGACTTTTGTGCAGCATCAGGGGGGCAGCATGAAATCGATTAGGGGTTCGGCACCAAGGGTATTCACTTCACCCCAAAACCACAAATAGGTAAAAATGTACACACACACACACACACAAAATGCATCATAAAATATTTAGTGAATGCCCAAAACTGGCAAAATGGGTAAATAGATTTACGTTTATGAGTTTGCGTTTAGAATGTGAGCCGGCAAGGGGCGGTGGGGGATAAACCTCTGGCTAATGTGAATGGATAGCCCCGTAACATAATTAACAGAAAATTAGTTTTAGAATTTGTTGGACATTTCATAGAGAATTTAGGCATACATATATCTGCATTTGCCCCAGTCACCAAAATTCAACTGAAGCTTAAATTAATTAAAGAAAACTCTCTATCTCTCTCTCTGAATTTTGGGCATAGAGAACCGACATCTCCCCCAGTATTGATTTTCAATTGTACGACTGATGCGATACACTTTTGCTATGCCACAGAATTTCTTTTTATATTTTATATTTTTTGCCAGTGGTTCCACGGCATTGACATAAAATAATGTTATTTAGAAGCGCAAAGACCTTGGACTCGACTTGTGTGGGTTCTCTCTCTGTTCAGTGCGTGCAGACAGTCAAGTCAATAAACCAAATGGATTCCCCATTTCAAGCTACCAACTGAGCTGGCGAATTGAATGGCAAAGACGGCAGGCCAGGCAGGCAGGCAGGCCAGGCAGGCAGGACTTGTAGACAGAGGCTGGTGCAAAACAAATTTTCAATTAATTTTCATGCTGCGTAGAAGCTTTGGAAACTGCTGGCATTGTTGCATTTTAATAAACGGCAAGGCACATGCTAACTGGACGGAAAGGAGCTGGAAATGGAGACTGAGAGACTGAGAGACTGTCGTCTCTTCGACTTGTCGCAGCTGCAGCAGCCAGCCATGCAAATACATTTTGTGGTTGCAGCAACACACACACACACACAACGCAGCACAAAAGTATGCAATAAATTCGATTTCTGCTACGACAGAGAGAGGCAGAGATACAGAGAGGGAGAAAGGAAGAGAAGAGAAGAAAAAGTAACTGGGAACTGGGAACTGGGATTGGCAGTGTAACCAAAGTTGCGTCTCCGGCAAGGCAAACATCAGGAACTTTTGTACTCGACTTCGGTTTCTCTTTCTCGCTCTCTCTCTATCTCTCTGCATGCCTCCTTCTCTCGCTCTCTCTCTCTCTCTCTGTCTGTCTGCCTGCTGCCACTGCTGTTTTTAATATTTTTTTTTGCTGTGTATTGCATCCCCAAAAAGCATCTTCTATCGCCTCAACTGACTGTCTCTCTCACTGCTTTTGAATTCCTTTCGCTTCTTGTGGCTTTTGGCTCATGTGGCAGACATGGAAAACGCACTGAATGCGGGGGGAGGGGCAACAAATGTTGCCAGGAGACTGCTATGCTATGGCTACGTGCCCTACAACTAGACAGCACACTAAAACCCCAAAAGAGTTGTGAAAGTTGTTTGAAAAAGTTCCCCCCCTTTCTTCTCATCGGCTTTTGCTGCTTTCTATGCTTGCCATGACGTGATTTGCAGGCAATACGACGTGACCGTGAAAAATAGTAGAACGAGGCATAATGAAGGGAAACTCAAGTAGAGCAGGGGAAATGTGATGTAGAAAAATTTCCAGATTGCCAGCAATTCTGTGGCAATTGCAGATAAATGTTTGATAAGGTTTGGCCCCCAACCACCCCCCTCAAAATGGAACGAAGAACTTCGCGCATTGAAATGGAAATTCTCTTTTTGGCCACCATTAAAGCGTATCCATCTCGAGCATAATATAAGCCTGTAATTTACCTACTTTCGCGTCCACTTAGCTGCTGCGCACCTTTAGGGGGCTGCCCCTGCCACTGCCACAATCGCTGCCTGTCTAACCTCAGAACTTCATTAGGCAAAGAGCACGCACGCAGCCTCACACCCAACACACACACACAAAAATTGAAACGACAGAAACAACAAACGAAAACGACAGAGGAAATCTTTAAATAAAGAAAAACGAGCAAACGAACAGCGAACGGAGAACAGCGAACGAGCGATGGCTATAAATTGCACGGGCGGGCGCTGGCACAAAATAAATGTAAAGTAAATGGCGCTAATTCAAAGTAGATTTATTTATTATGCCATTTTTCCATCTTGCGGCACAGCGCCAAGAAATATGCTTTAAATTTTCCATCCCAAACATTGTCGCTGGCAGACAATGAGACAGCCGACAGCGAACAAGCAGAAGGACAAGCTGGAGGAGGAGCAACAGCAGCAAAAGAGTGGTTTAGAGTGGTATGGGGGGTGGTAGCGAACATGAGTGCACGGGGAAACGGCAGAGGGGAGCTGCTGCTGCTGCTCCACGCCATTACAGGAACAGGAACACCAAACACAACGAAGGCGTAGCCAAAACAAAACATCCAAAAAAAACTGAAAAAAAAACAAATTGAAATTTTGTGTGTGATATTTGAACTATGGGGAATACCCTGTAGTCACAGCCAAACTGTCGGGGAATTAAATTACAATATAAAAACTGTTGAAAAAGAAGCTTTCTAATATTTGAAAATTATATAAAAAATAATCTATGATAATAATTCTTCCAATTAGAATATTTATTTAGCATTAACTGGTTTTCCTTCTATCGACTATAATAATCATACGATTTATATCTATAGCACAGGCATTTCTATTTTTTATTTATTTATTATTTTATTATTAATTATTATTTTTTTTATTTATTATTTAAATATATTTATGTATATTTATTATTTAAAAATATTTATTTATATTTATTATTTAAATATATTTATGTATATTTATTATTTAAATATATTTACAACACTTTCTAAAATCTGCTCAGTTTATTATCTACCTTACCAATGATTTTTTATAGCCAAATTGCACCACTTATAATTTATACCATTTAATGTAACACACAATATACCCCATCCGGTGCCCATGCGTATTCCAGGGTATTTAAAGCAAAAGCAAACAAACGAAAATATATTTTGGTTGTGCGCCGACAAATTATGCAACAAAGCAAAAAAAAAAACAAAGAACGCACAAGAGCGAAACTCGAAACATGCCGCCCCGCCTAGAGGCATCGCCTGCGCCACATCTATGGACAGCTGTAGGTTCTCCAAGAGCTCTGCGTCTGCGGCAGATTTTAATTTACGCTCTTCTCTTACTTTCTTTTTTTTTTTTGTGGCGCACTTCCCCCCCACCAAAAAGAACTGCCCGATGGGAAGGGGCAGACAGGGCATGGAGGGTAAAAGATGACTGAGAAGCATAGCACCTGCTGCCAGCGACAGGCAGCGACTGCTGCTCTCTGTGCTGTTGTCTCTTTCCTCTTCCCCCCCCACCACCCTTCTCAGTGTATCTTCCGCTGTTGCTTTTGCTGTTGGTGTTGATTTTTCTTAACGCATTTAAGCCAATTCTCGCCTCAGAGCCTCTTCGCTCACTCACTCACTGTCTGGTCTCTGGATGATTTATTAGCCAGCAGACAGGAAGGGAGGACTTGCCGCCGGGTAACGGAATCCAGGCCGGCGTGGAGCCGCCGCCGGATTATCAGAGAGAGGTGTCAACAACTGCCTGTAAATTTGTACAAATTTGTCTATGACTCCTGTAAGTGTTGGTAAGTGTTTGCTCATGGCCCGGCTAATGATTCCAATTAGATGAAGGGGCCCCAAGATTACACAGAAGTTCGTTGGGGGGTGGATTCCGAGGCCTAATGGGGGGGCGTATTACGAAATGAGCCAGGGCCAAGATTCGGCTCTTGATAGCCATTGAGTAACACCTTCTTCTTTTTTTCCATTCCAGCCATCAATCTGCTGCTGCGTACGTGATGGAGTCCTGCGTCCTGTGCATCTCTCTCCGTGAATGGGGGATCATACTTTGTTGCCAGTTTAATGCATTTCCCTCATGGCACAAAGCAAGCAAGAACAGTGTAGGGTGGGGTGCGGTTGGGTGGTGAACTGGGCTGAACTTTCAAATTAGCAGCAGGCGAAATTTTGCTGCTCAAATTTCAATGCAACATTTGCATCGCACGGATCAGGTGTCGAGTTGCGCTTTTGTTTCTACCTCTCTGCATTGGTCTTGCCCCTCACCATTTTCTGGCTCCATTTTCATTCTCCCACTCTCACTCTCTGCCTCCAATTCCCTCTACACTTGCAATCTCCATTTCCCTCTCCATTTTCATATTCAGTTTGCAAACTGAAAACTGGCGCAGCGAAAACTTTGCGGCTAATTGAGTTGTGTGCCATATTTGATATGTGTGGCAACAGCCAAGACAAGTTTGATTAGAAATTCCCCAATGGCCACGCTGCAGGCAGAACATCAACAGTCAGTAAATTAAATTTAAACTCAGAGTTTAAGAGGAGCGGAGCGGTGCGTTGCGGTCGGGCAGCACAACTACAAAAGGCAACTTCAAACGGCACAGAACAACAGCAGGAGAGGTCCAGCGGAAAATAATGTTAAAGCCAAAACATTAGCCAAGAGGCAATACCAAGAAAAACAACAACAAAATAAGTAAAGAAGAAAAGCGCAACAGCAACGGCAAAAGCAAATGTTAAGGAAAACAAAATTAGGAAGTGGTTGAAAATTACGACTTAAGGATACCCCGAGAAGGGAAAAGGCATTAAAAGGAGAGAGAACCAACTTTAATTTTAATTTACAAAGAAACAAAAAATAAAGAAAATCATACAAAATAATATACAAAAATAATATTTCTAATAATAATATAAAAAATATTTTAATTTCCATTTCAATTATGACCAACAAATATTTTAAACTATCATCAAAACTTAAGTATAATAACAATTATAAAATAAAAAATATTTTAATATTTAACATTTTAAAATTTAATTGCAAACATTTTAAGTTCTAATCAAAACTCAAGCACGGCCAAATATCTTTAAAAATGTGAATTCCACTTTTAAAAACCCCTCGAAATTTACAACGCTTAAAGAATACCCTTTGGACTCTGGGAAAATTACCAGGGTAGCAACAAGCAACAAGAGAGAGCAAGAGACCGCCCAAAGCGCAGCAGCAGCAGCAACACAAAATAAAATACAAATCACACGAACTAAAGCAAATAAGGAGCTGGGCAGGGGAGCCGGGGAAACAACAAGAGTCGCGTCGCGTCGCATCCACACACTTTAACACGCTGACACGGCCTCAAAGGCCAACAGCGACCGTGATTGTTGTGCTGCAGTCAGCACCCCAGCAGCAGCCCAAAACCCCCTGCAACGCACACACACTCACACACAAGCCACCACCCCATTTTGATTACCGCTCGGCACTCGGCAGGCAGCTCATCCGCTTCGTTGCCTTGCCGCTAACCAAGCGACAGGCGCCACACAAAAAACAAAAAAAAAACAGTCTTGCATACTTTTAGTTGCAATGCGAAAGCGTGTGAAAAAAAGCACACACACACACGCATACACGCACACACATAGACAAGAGGAGCGAAAAAATGGCAGCGGATAAAAGGGAAATGACATAGAATGCGCAAAGTGCATGTAGCTCTCTGTGTGTGTGTCTGTGTGTGTGCAGAGCGACAAAATTTTCTGCAGTCAGTGGGGAAATTGTTGAAAAATTGTCAAACAATTGCCGGCTACATCAGAAAAGGAAAAGCGGCAGCAGCAGCAGCACTAGCGGAAAAGCTACAAAAAACGAGCATCCAAATTGGCGGGGAAAAATGCAGCAAGCGAAAAGAAAGAAACCAAAAATTGTGCTATGAGTATGGGAAAATTCAATGAACAATCATTTGAAAATGCAAAACAATAATTGATAATTGTACAAGCGGAAAGGTAAAGCTGTAAAGCGGCAAAGTGGATTTCGAATGCCCCAAATGATAATTAACCAACCGGAATAAACGCAATGGAGTCCATAAATCCACAAATGAGTCCCTGTGGGGCCACTATAGGACCCGAAACATAAGCACAACTATGGACTCCCTCCCAGCAGCAGGAGCAGCAGCACAGCAGTGCTCAGTGACCCAGTGCAAAATCCATATGCAAATCCCTCTTTAAAAACTCTTTTTTTTTGGGGAGAGGATCCACAAAAAAGAATTCATGGGATGCCGACGGTCAAGTCCATGTCAAGTCATAAAACCAGAAACTGACGACCTAAAGTGCCATCAATCACAATGTCAATCACTTTTTGTCATAAGTAGATACTCAAACAAGGACACAGGACGACGCACACATCACAGTGGACCCAAATGGGGGGCGTGAGACAGAGCGAGGGAGGGAGGGAGGCGTGTGTGTGTGTGGGTGTGGCAATGTCAACGTTTGTCCACTTGTTGAACAGCCCAAGCAGAAGGAGCAGCAGCAAGGGCAGAAGGTGGAAGACACCGTAGCAGGAACAGGAGGCAGGCTGGCCCCGCACAAGTCATAGACAAAGAAAACTTAAGTGGTCACTGTCCAGGGAGCAGCAGCCAGGAGGCAGCAACAGCAACAGCATGTGTGGCAGATCCACAGTGTGGCAGAGAGCGGGAGGGCAGGGAAGACTGTGTTTGTGTGTGTGTCCAGGTCCAGCACTAAGCCACAATACGCATACGCCCCCTCTTAATTATGCTATGGAACAATGACAACTTAAACAGCCACTAAAGCTAACCAAGCACGTGCTCTGAGGGGTCCTGTACTCTTTCCCCATTCGCCATAGCTCACTCACTCTCTGCCACTCTGCCACTCTGCCTCTCTCTCTCTCTCTCTGTGTGTGTGTGGCTCTGTGTGTTCAATGAGCCCCACTGTGTGTGTTATTTGGGGGCTGCCAGTCACATAATTCACTTGAAATGACATCCAGATAGCTTTGCTAAATGGAGGCGGCATGTCCCAGACGACACTATAAAGTTTTTGCTGCCCCCGAATTGACCTTGTGACCCCGCACACAGCAATGAAAAAGTGATAGAAGGTGCTGAGCTAGTAGCAGCTGCACATAAAGTGATCGGTAAAGGATATAACTATCAGCCTTGTTTCAAGCTCGATTTTCGTATAATTTGTGTGGAAAAGGAACTTGTGAACAAGGCTGATGGCTGAATTCCATGAATGAAACTCACCCAAATGATGTGCTATGTGATCCCGCTCCTCGGACTCGCCTATTATAAAATCCTGATGCTGCTGATGATGCAACATATCCAGATGATGATGCATATCCATATCATCATCGTCATCCCCATGGTCGTGATGGTGGTCATGGTCGTGCATGATATCATGCTCCTGGGCCTGGACAGGCACCGGCATGCACACGGTGAGGATAAGTGAGAGGCAAATGGCCGAGGCGATGGCGGCAACAATTAGCCTTGCGGATATTTCCGGCATTTTATGCTTCCGCTGCAATTTCATTTTCCGACAGCGCTGCTGCCGCTGCTGCTGTTGTTGCTGTCGCAGCAGTGCTGCTTCCGCTGTCAGCGGAAATATTTTAATTTTCATTTTGTTATGCCTCCGTCCTCTCTGTCTGCTGTCTGCTGTCGTTTGACTATTCCTCTTTTTTATGTATTTTTTTTTTGTTTTTTTCTGTTTTGTAGTGTAATCTCCCTCCTTCCTATCCACTGTAACTTTCTTTTGGTTTCTTGTACGGCTTTTGCTGTTCCTTCACTTTCGATTCGCTGCGTTATTCAAATATTTATGCACATCAATTTGTTGCTCGGCCCTTTGGCCGATTGGCAATACGTGGGCATTTCCATTGCATAACTGCAGTCGCCTCTGGGCCAATGTTTGACTATGCAGCGGATGTGTTGCTGTAAAAATAGCAGAGAGGAAAAAAATCAACATACATAAAATAACGTTAAATATTTCAACAACAAAATGAATGGCAATGGTTTTAATTTTTCAACGCATTTATTCAACGTTTTTTTTCTGACTTTTCCCTGCAGACCACCACCTCCTCCTGTCTCCTGTCGCCTGTCTCGTTTCTCCGGTTTCCACTTCCATTCTTTTAATTTTAGTTTGCATTGCCGTAAGTTTTCATCATTGCATTATTAAATATCATTTCATTATTTATGCAGCCACACATACATATACATGGTCTCTGCTTCGCCCTGCTCTGTTGCCTCAATCTATGTGGCCATAAATTATGCAGAATTGTATATTAAGGGTATGGGCATGGGGCAAGTGGCATGGAGCTGTTAACAGTTTACAAATTGTTCAAATGTGTAAAAGGGTAAAGGGGAAAAGGGGTGTGCGGTAAATAGAGTGAAAAAAAAGGGGCAAAAGGTGTGGGCAGAGAGTGAGGCAAACAGACAAATAGCTCTGTGGAAAATTCAGGTAAAAGCTGACCCTATAACTGCCCTGCACATTCCTATCATAATTCTTAAAAGGATTAAGCTATTTATATTTTCATAATTGATTTTTGGTTTTCATTTGCAAAGCAGCAAAAGGATTTTCGTCTGCATTTTCCAAATGGACAGCACACATCAAATGAATAATTTACACAACAAAAAAATTCCAAGGAAATTCTATGGCGGTAGTAAAATTAAATAAGATATAGTAAGTGCTGTCTGGTGGCATTCATTTGTAGATGTAAGAAAGATAAGTTCATTCAAGTAGATATTAAATTAGAAATAAGCAGCTTATCAAAGATATTAGTTTTGTATTTTAAATGGCATTCATTAAACACAATTTCAGCGTGTATGATGATGATGATTTAGTTTAAAGGAACTACGCTGCATAAATCAACATTCTGTTGGTATTTATAATCCGATAAGTATAATCACTTAATGGCAATTATTTCCATTATAACTTAAGCAGGATAAACTACTGTCAAATGCTTCGATTATTAAATACCCTGTACTTGGGGTAGCGTAGCTTTAATTGTTTTTAATTGAGTAATAATAATTTATATAAATCCATAAATTCTCTGCTGCCAAACTAAATATATGTATAAGATTGCCATCAAATACTTGTGTTAATTTTTACACAAATATTCATCTAATTATTCCCCTAATCAAGTGAGTATTAAGTTGCGGTTTGTATTCAACAAAAGCAACAATTTCTTCTCACACAAATGGAGAATGTTATATGCATTTTCCACAACATTTATGGCTGCTTCTGCCACATAAATATTTTCTCTTAGTCAATTTTCTTAAGAATTTCCCATAGAATTTTGTAGGGTTTCCTCCACATTTTCCATACACACAAACACACACACGCACATACATTTACGTATTTACTTGTGGCGAAATCCAGAGTCAGGGTCATGGTAATCAAGGGGGCAAGGCGGTAGCCCAGCTCCTTTCACATCCAATCGAGTTTGGGGGCCAACGAGGCGTATGGGTAACCTGCTTGACATGCTTCATTTGCCACATAAGCAGCATGCAACATTTGCTAACCGCAAATTCGTTTCCAGTTACAGAGTAGATGGAGTCAGAGTGGGGGAGAGTGCGGGGAGCAGAAGGAGTCAGCGCCCCCCGTCTACTCTTTGTATCATTTTGTACATTTTGTATTGGGTAGGGGAGGTGGGGTAGGGGGAGGAAGAAGCCAAGTCGGATGCCTCGTTTAATTGCTAGAAAACTCCACAACCAGTTAGCGCACAGAGAGAAAAAGGGGCAAGGATAGGGCAAAGGGAAGGGCTTGAAGACTTTCTCCACACAGCCACAGCCAGTCCATTGGGGAATTCCGAGAGGGAAAACTCGGAAAACAAAAGTCAGGCGCAAAACTGGCAGAAAGGCATTTAAACTTTTGGACAAGTTTAATTTCCCGTCGAGTGCGAGCGTACAGAGTAAGTGCCAGTGCGATGGCCAAACGATGGCTATGGCAATGTCTCCCCGACAGATACTCCAAGAGATATCGCTGGGAAAAGGGACTTGGACTTGGACGCTCGGCATCGCTTATGAAATTGAAAGGCCAAAAGGACTTGGCCATACTTGATGGAATTGAGTGGCCTGGCAATCAACTAATTGCGGCAGGCAGCCCCACAGTTCCTCTCTAGTTCTCACTCACTCACCGCTTATCGAAGGGTAGGAATACAAAAAAAAAAGGGTCTGCCATTTTCATTATTAATATTATTATTATCTGCTTATGATGGCCGGCCCGTCATTGATCATCAATGTCCGCTGTTTGTTTTATCTGTTCTTTGGTTGTGGGCATTTTCTCTGTGGCGCTTCCCTCTAGCTTGGTTTGGGCTTCCATTGGTATCGCTTTCCTCTGTTTTTCCTTTGTTCGTTGTTTTGGTTTTCCCTTCGCCTGTCCGTTGTTGTCGTTTTCGCTGTCCGTTTATCTGTTGACCAGGTGGGATATTAATGAAGAATAATGCCAGCCTGTCCTCTATTATTATTATTTTCTTTCCTTTTGGTTTGTTTTTTTTTTGCCTGGTTTTTGTCACCTTTTGTGTGGCCTTTCAACTTTTATTAGCTTTTTTTTTTTGGCTGGAAAATATCATAAAGATAAGAAAGACAACAAAGAGGTCAACAGAGAGAGAGAGAGAGCGCGGGAGAGCGGGGAGAGCCGTGCTGAAAACTTGAACGAAATGTGACAAATGGTTTTTTATTTAATAAATTGGCTTAACCGGTTGGCGTGTAACCGTTGGACACAACGGAAAAAAGAGAATGAATGCCATGGAACCATAAACCCATGACCCACTGACAGGGTAGGGGGTAACCCGAACCCCAGACCCACTGACAGCCAGCTGAGGGGGGAGTCAGAGACAGAGACATGGCCCTGGACCTGGACCTGCCCACCGGGGGTTAAGCCTGACATTCACGGGGCGTAATTGAGTGAAAAATGAAATGAGTTTAAGGCGTGGCATAAGCATTACGACAGGTATTTGATTGGAGGTGGTGGTGGGTTCGTCTCGAATGACAGCAAATACACGAATTAATTCAGTTAAAAATAAACGATGAATAATGAATAAAAAATGCAGCAGAAATTTATGAAATTAACGACGCGACGTGACATTCATGACCACTCATTCCATATTCATTGCACACTCATTTGATAGGCAAAATTATGAGTGATGAATCCCACCAGAGAACGCACTTAAGTAGAAATTTACACCAGCCATTAGGACTATCCTTCTGTTATCTTTGATTAACAGCCACAGAAGGAGACGCAGAAACAGCCGCAGAGAGACCAAACACAGAGCATCCTCCCATGAGGCGTCGTCGTGCCATCTGCTTTTCCCTAAGCAAATCACTCCAAAAAGGAAACTCAAACAATGCCATAATGATAAATAGCCAGACAGAGCCCGGGCAACAGACTTTGTCCAAGGACCAATAAGAACACGAAAAGCCCATGCTACGGACAGGACACGACTAACTAAGCAATTTTGGACACCTTTTTTTTTTGCCTTCCTGGGTTTTTCCGTCTGCTCTCTGTGTTTGCGTCATTAACATTTCTATTTGATTTGCGGGCAGTTGGGGGAGGGGGGGTTTGGTTCTTATTTCGCCTATTGTGACTTTTGCTCAGGTTTCCTTCGTTGCTTCTCGTTTCTCGTTTAGTTTATCGCCAGCTGTCAATCGTTAAATGACAAACAATGAAATGCGGCAGCGGGTATAGCTTAGTCGATGCCCAGGCCCAGGCCCACGACGATATCCAAGTCGGCGGGCTGACTGGCGTCTATGATTTCCAGCTGTCAATGACAGTCGGCTAATCCCCGACAACATTCCTGCATTCCGTTTGGAGAAAATGAAAATAACAAATGATACCTTTCTACCTTTTCGAGCAGCTCCTACACATCACCAGCCCTCTTTCTTCCTCTCTCTCTCTCTCTCTCTCTCTATAGCTTCCTACTCTTTTTCATATTTCTCACGCGATTGCCTTATCCGCATTCCTCTTTCTCTGTCGTCCTCAGCAGCAGCAGCAGCATGCCATTCAGCATTCCGTTTGTGTAAACGTTTTGCTACTTTCGCGTGTCAAAAACTGCAGCAAAATGCCAAATAAAGGGCTTGTTTATGTCACCTGGCAATGGCAGGCGGGTGGGGAATGGGACTTGGCTGTTTGGAGCTGGAGAATCCTCCATGGCACTGCTGAATCCTTAGTCCTTGCAGCTTATGGGGTAGCTGTCGCTGGTAATATGCAGAAAATCGCATTAAATTAAACGAAATACAAGCGGATTGCCATCAACATTGTCTGGCAATCTGAAATATATACGCGGAATGTATGTATGGTGCTGGGTAGAGTTTTTGCTGTAGATCTTTAGCAATCATTTACAATCTATTGACTTAAGTTGTCTGATTGAATGCAGTTTTATGATGTGAATGAATGGTTTAAATACTTTAAAGGTTTGGCTTTTCTTTCTGCCAACTTTGGGCCTTCCAAACCCTGCCTTAAGCTTCTATTAGTTCACTTGTTTTTATTAGTTCAAGTACTTTTAGTTCATAACGTTTAGCTCTTGGCTAAAATATAATTCCATTTGGCTTCCCTTTCATCTGCAGATCTTATTTAGCTAATTAATTTTTGCACCAGCCACGAGACAGCCACAGAATGCGTTTACATCATTTGCAATAATTCATACTCCGCGCCGCTGTGGCGCCCTGTCCGCTGTCCGCTGTGTCCTTTGTTGTGTTGTGCATCGTTGCTTAGAATAAAAATCAAATCACAGCCCCCGTCCATCTTGGCTGTCAGTTGCCAGTTTTTCTCAGTTTCTTCGCCTTGTCTTTTCTCAGCTGGAAAACTTCTTTTAATATGGAAACCCAAGCGAAAATGTGTATACAAAAACGATGGAAAAAAATGTTTGCTCCAACGCCCGGGATACACTAACTAGACAGCAGTAGCAGCAGCCGTTGCAGCTCTCTCTCTCTCACTCTCTTTGAGAGTGCACTCACACCAGCAGCACACCCATTTGGTTCTCCTCACTCATTCTTTTCGTCTTGCATTTGATTAACCTACAAAATGGCATTTGGGCTATGGCATCATGAAACACTGAGAGAAATCAGGATATCAAATGAGAAGAGTTTGATAAAGTTTGAGGACTGTGAAAGGAGCAGGAATATATTATTATATTATATTATATTTATTATATTATATTATATTATATTATATTATATTATATTATATTATATTATATTATATTATATTATATTATATTATATTATATTATATTATATTATATTATATTATATTATATTATATTATATATTATTATAGATATAACAATACAAAACAGGATTTTGGTTAAGCAATTTTTGCAAGCAAATTTCCAACAGCTTACACTTGAAAATTTCTACTTCTGGTCTAGGGAAAATTAATATTTTAATGCTTTAAATGAATTATATTCGAACCTCTGGGCTATGTCAAAATAAATGTATTCCTTTACTGTACTATAAAAAATAATTTCGGTGGAAAAATTCATCCTACAACATCCTCTGCCAGTTACATCATTGCTTTATGCCCAGTGTCGGTTTTTAAGTTTCAAATTTTATGCCAAATTTATACAAAAATCATAATTTGTAGACTGTTTTTTTTCTCAGTGCTGGGGGCATGGTGTGTGGGGGCATGGGGGTGTTGGGATTGGTTGCTGTGTTGTTGCAGCAGTTTCTGCATTTTTCTTAACGGGTAACTTTAATATAAATGCGGGCACTGTCAGCGGAGAGCGAGTGGAGAGGGTGCGACAGAGCAGCAGCAGCAGCAGCAGCAGAATGAAAATGCATAAATGCATAAAAAATTGGCCAGCTTACAAGCAGCTTTACATATGCAATGCGGGTCGGTCGGATGTTGGTGGCGATGGCAGTGCGAGGCAGTACCGGTTGCCGGTTCCAGGGGGGTGTGCGGGGTGTGTGTGTGTCAACAATGTTGCGAGCAAAAATTTTTCCGACACGTGTTTGCTTTCCCCATGTGCTTCCGTTTCCCGTTCAAGCCAAGTGCCTATCCGTTCCCACACAGCCCACACACCCCCTTCCATGCACTGCCCATTGATGTGACTTTTGGTCATTTGGCGAAGGGGCTTCTGTGGATGGGGGGAGGGGCGTGGCTTTTTTGCAAGGCATTAAAGAGTATGCAAAAAAATCAATTAATATTCGCATCAAAATTATAATTTCTCCAACAGCACCAGGAAAAATGAAAAACTAACTCAATCACCGCAGGTGCACACCGTGTTGGCTGTTCCCGTTCCCGTTCCCCTTCCCGTTTCCATTCTCATTCTCATTCTATTTGTTTTTATGATAGAAATGCAAAACTCACGCGAAACATTTTCGCCGCTGCCCGAAAGTATGCAATAAAAATGTTTGCTTCTACCTCGTATACATCTGTGTGTGTGTGTGCGGGAGTGTGTGCATGGCAGTGTGGCAGTGTGAGTGTTTTTTGTGGGGCGGCTGGTCATGCATTTCCGGTTTTAATGATTATAACACAATCAAGTGCATATTGCCTAATTAGCGAATCCCCAGCGCGAGGCACGGCCACCCAGCACCCAGCTCCAGCTCCTGCTCCTGCTCCAGCACTGGGCGGTATTCCATCCAAGCCGCATAAACTGCATAAAATATTTCCCGCATACGCTACCAGCGTTTATATGCATGTATGTTTGTGTGTGTGTGTGTGTGTGTGAGTTTCGCTTGAATGTGTATGTGTGGTGCATGTATTTTCGCATATTTTATGTCGCTTATTGAAAGGCAGGCACCGAGCAACGAGCACCGAGCAAGTATTGCGAATTGCTGCATTCCATAGTTGCAGCACAAAATACTCGTATCATGTTTTTCTCGGCTTTTATGTACACTCACACATACACAATATATATTGTGTGCTTGTGTGTGTGGTTGCATTGAGTGAGGGTGCGTGTAATTGTGTGGTTGACTACCAGTTTTATTTGATAGTTTTTGCAACCGACACCCCACCCCGAAAAATGCTGCTACCCACCTATTCATTAGCACTGGCTAAACACAGTGATGCACATATGTTCAGACACAAACAACAGCAGCTAAAAATAGTAATTTATGGGCCACTTTTGGAAAACACTGTGCTACAAAAGATAACACCTTGTCCCGTGATTGTTGGGAAGGTTTGAATTTATATTTGAAAAATTTACAAAATAATATACAAAATTATTATTTTTAAGCATAAAAATCTGCGAGATGCACAAATGATTTGGCTATAGCTTCATATGCTTTCCATAAAAATATAACCTTAATTGTTCAGTTTTGATTAAATTTATTTAAAAAAGATGCACAGGGAAAACTTTTGGTGCAAGAGTTTCCATGGGGATGAATGCAAGCAAACTATCTCAACTACATAATCATAAGAACTAAAGCTACGACTGCGCTTAAGCATTGATCCCTCACTTTTGTTCCACATGCAGAAAACCCTCTGCATATTATGTAGAGCCAACAAACAAAAGGCCACAGAAAAAACTATACAAAAACGGAAAACAAGCCAGCAAAATACGATTATAATGAGAAAGTTTACTTTAGTATTTGTTTATCCAAGAGGAAGCTGCTGGCAGAGCTAAATAATTGAAGAGACCACGGACAAAGGTCACTGTGTGTGTGAGTGTGTTTCTGTGTGTGTGTAGTGTGCGTGTCTGAGAGGCAGGGATAATGCGAGTTTAATTGATTCCATGCTGCGTTAGTTTTCCATCAGCATGTGGTATGTGGGCAGAACCTTTTTCCTCCAGTTGCTGACAACAACTACTTCAAGATGGTGACCTGGCTGAAGGCCTACGCACTGGCTCTTTGTTGCAGCGTGAAGCTGCGGCACATTCCCATCAATCGAGCTACAGTCTGTGATCCCGATAATACCAATTTTCGTGTAAGCTGTGCAACTGAAAACCGGTGCTTCTGTCCGGAACTTGATCAGATTGAGAGCTCTACAATGGAGAATATAAACAGCACTATGTCACTGCCCGACACTACTTAATCTCAGTTTAGCCCCATTTGTTTCCAGACTGCATCGATTAGTTTCAGCTTAAGAAAAACAAACCTCTTTACCTAACCCTAACAAATTTGCATAACTTTTGCCATTTGCTTTGGCAAAATAAATATATTCTGCCAGGAGATGCAAGCAAGTTCGGCTCTCCTCTTCTGCTATCCTAGAATATTTGCTGTTTACCTTTTCCTTTTTGTATTTATGTAGTTTTGTGGTTCGACTTTCACATTGGATAAGGAATAAACAAACACTCAAAGATTATTATGTTTTAAATACTTTTTATATGAACTTTTGACGTTTGATTTGGTAATAAAATATTCCCAAATTAATTTGCTGTCCGTTTTTTTGGGCATCTTATTTCAAGAGTATATTTATTTTTATTTCTATGTATTTTAATGTATTTATTGAAGCATTTTTTGTAGGGTTAGGGATATTATTTTCTCGCATTATTAAGTTGCTATTTTCTTGATATTTTTAAAATATATTTTTCTATCTATATCCTGCATTTTCTAGTGCTATTAGTGTGTTGCAGTTTTTATTTGTATTTTTTGTTTTATTTTCTCTAGTTGCAAATGTAAACCGTGCCAAAGATTGTTCGCCTGTTTTCCATCTAACCCTTACTCTATGCCAAAAACCCCCTTCAACCTTTACAAACCACAAATACCATTAATTCTCGTTTACTCTTTGAGATCTAATCCTCCGCATGTTATATCTCCTGTTGCTTATATTGCTCTGCCGATGCACTCCGCATGCCACATGCGCTGCCGCGGCGTGCCGTTTTTAATTGCAATAATTAAATGTCAAATTAAATCCTAAATTCTGCGGTTTAATTAATTCAATTGGCGTGACAGTCAAAGTGAAATTTCAAATACGTAATACGGATACAAAAAAAGGAAACCCGCAATTGCATAACGTATCTAGGGCTCAAATGAATTCCATTGCAATGCTCCAAGTGCCACAAGGTATGCTGTGATTGTTTGGCTTGTCGTTTTTTTGTTTTTAAGGGGAAAGTACTGTCAGCCCTATAATGAGCCACGCTCGACTGGAGCCACCACCGCCCCCCCCCCCACCCCACCCCAGAATGCAATCAGCATGGGGAAACGACTGGAGCACGACTGAAGCTTCAGCTGTAGCTCCAGCTCCAGCTCCGGCTGCCGCTGCAGCTGCAAGGGTAAATAGCGCCATGGAGCGCTAAGTTTTCTACAGCAACAAAAAAATAAAATAAAATAAAAAAAAGAAAAGGGGAAAAGCAAGAGTTGGCTGGGAAGAAAGAAGCTTGAAGAGAATTGAGCACAAAGGAGCAGCAGCGGGGGACTCGGCACAATTTGCGTTAAGCGTTCTGTGAAAAATGAGGTACGAAATTGAGGCTGGCACTGGACTTGCCTTCAAACTGGAATTTAAGTTTTATTTGAGTTTGGTATTCACATTCAAAGTTCACTAAGACGGACAGGACCAAGAAGCCCCATGCGAGGGATTGTTAGAGAGAGAGGAAAACTTCCTTGAAGGGCAAGAAACTAAGCTGAAGGAACTTCCCACTAAAAAGTTGATCATAGCCTAAATGTTGACACAAGGGGGGATGTTTGCCTAAAGGAAATTATTTAGGATATATATAATGCTACATACATATATAATGCAATATATAATGCAACATATAATGCTATATCTAATGCCATATCTAACTTATATTTAAAGGCAGTGCCGACATATTTCACTCTACAGTTTTAGTATTTTTGTCCAGCTCTCACTGAAAGATCATTTTTATTAAAGGCCAAATCGTCTCAGTACCTTGAGACATAAAACATAAAGTCCATCTAAATTGTGTTCATGGGAATACCAGATCTGTTCCACTGAATTATCACTGTATTTGTTTGTTGTCTTACGAGTATTACGAGTATATCTTCCTACGTACAACGTGCAATATGTTGTTGCATGCTTTATCCAGAACACAACTGACTGTTAAATGTTTTTCGACAGCACCAGCACCACGCGGAGCAGCGGTCGGCACTTTATATTGAAATTGAATTAAAAGCGACACTTGAGCGCGAACTTCCTTACTACCAACAACCAGCAGACACCTCGAGGAATTGTCACGACGCGTACGCGTTCTTCTTCGTTTGAGTTTAGCGAGCAGCTGTACGTCCGTGAGCGTTGCGTACTCAAATCATACTAACTAATTTACTTAGCAGCACGCACTGATTACACAAAGTCATCGTTTGGGGCGCCCATAATCGTGGCTCGGCTGCAGGACGAAGGACGAGTAGCCGTGTCGGCTGGCAACCGAAGAGAGCCACGAAGTTGGAGTTGCACGAAGCGTATGCGAAACGAAGCCAAGCCACTTGCACGAAGTTTAACAGCGAAGAGCGCAACTCGAAGAGAGCATAACAGTGGGTACGCAGGCTGGTTAACAGTCGTCTGTTATTGAACATTGAAGGAATCTCAATAAGTTTTGCGGATGAACCCCCACATGTTTCCGCATGAAGGCATGCACTTACTTTAACTATTACTAAGAAGTGGGTAAACTATTACTAAGCAAGGGGCTGAGTTGCTGCTTGGAGGGAACTAAATTATTACTTGGTGGCATTTTTAAGTGAATAGCAGCTTGATTACTTAGTAAACAAGAGCCAAACCGGCAATCTTCTTGACAGTTAACATGACTTTACTTTAAATAAAAGTCAAGTTTTAGGGCTGGTGATTTATGGGATGTTCTAATTTATCGATTTATATGCAAAAATTTCCACAGAAATTTCGACAAAAAAAAAACACTGACCTCCCTGGTCTCCATGAACATTCAATCATTTATGCTGCCACACACACACACACATTCATGGCCTCTCATCAGTGCCGAAATCAAACATTATTTATGCAAATTACAAACCATTATTATTAAAGCCAGCAGCAGCCATAATAGCAACAAAAACAACAAAAAGGAGAGCAGCGGCAGCAGCAGTAATAGCAACAAGGACTAGAAGAGCCACAAACCAGCAATCATATCCGTCATGGCAGTACCAGAACTAAAAGAGAGAGGAAGTGGATGGATGCAGTAGGGGGAGCGCAGACGGACCTGCCAATACTTTGGGGAACAAATTTGGCAGCCGGCATAAATAAATTTTTACTTAATGTAGGTCAGTAATGCTAAAAGCGACACTCTTTCACTCTCTCGCTCTTGCTGTCTCTTTGGCATTTCTTGCGCTCTTTTGGCCCCCAGCATTCTCTCTTTAGCGTGGCGCTCTCTTAAGTTGAGTCAGGCCATAAAATATGCTACAAAAGTGGCTGCCTTTCCTTTGAGTGTTCGAGTATTTGTGAGTGTGGTGTGTGTGTGTGTCCTCTAAGGACTCTACTTGCATAATGCAAAACAGCCAATGATATCTCCATGAATTCCATAGATTCCATTCCTCATTATTCATGCAGCAACTCAACTGACACACAAAACGACCATGAAAACGATAATTCCAGCAGAATTCTGACCAAAGCAATGCAAGAACATTCAAAGGGGATTATCGTTGAGGTTTAAGTCTAAGAAATAGCCTCGTAGATATTTTGTTTATATGATAAATATTATTTTAGCTATTGTTTTGTATTTTTAAAAGACTCTTTCAGCTTGATTATTAAATTTAAACCTTGAAATTATAATTTTAACTCAATATTCCATTAAACCTTAACGAATTCATTTCGTTCAGCATTAAATTCGGAATATAAACACAAGCCAGTCGAACACTTGCTGTCTGCTTCTACATTGAACTGGTTGCATAGGATGGATTTAATTTACATTTTTTTTCTGCTATTTTTTGGCTATTTCGTGGCACTCATCTCGGGTATGCCACACGTGGCTCATGAGGCTCCAAGCAATTTAAAACACCATACCAGGCATAAGAATCCGCACCATAAGCCCCATCATTCGGATCATACAATGAATCATGCCAAACATGATCCTCCACACTTTCGTGGTCATTAAAAAAAAAGGGATTAAATAATCTTGCCAGCGTGTAGGAAATACCTACAGAAATAACAAAGTTACAAAACTGTAACTAAATATTCGATTTTTATTGAAATAAATCAAATATTTTGTTTGTCATTTAGTTTCAATCGATTACCCCATAAATTTGCTGGAGATTTTAGCATTTCGATGGCCAATACTGTTTGTAAATTGCTTCGAAAAAGTCTGTCCCTAATCAAGATTAAAGCGACTAAAGGAGGTTACTGGTGAAAGTTTCAAGTATGATTCCTATCCACCAATCAACCAGGCAACCGTCTGGAAATGAACAAAAACTTGACTACTGCGAGTGAGAAATAGAGGGCGTTAGAGAAGGCTAAGGAGAGTGAGAAAGAGGGAGTTGTGGGGGGATATTGTACCATCCACAAAGTCCGGTTGCTGTTGCATTTGGCTCAGTGTGTGTGTGCGTGTGTGTGGCTACATAAATAAAAGACGAAACCGAGACACACTCAAACCCAAACCCATCTCCACTTCGGCTACCAATGGATTTCCCTGCGTAAGTTGGCAGCTTCTCCTGCTCCTCCTTCGTCTGCCATTGGACCCAAAAAACTCACACACACAAACACACACACACTTATGCTGTTGTAACGCATCCTGCAACGCAAGTTGGGTCCAAAAATTTATGTACAAACTCACTTAGGCAAGAATGTTTATGCGTTTTGTACGTGTTGGTTGTTGGTTGTTGGCTGTCTGTCGCTCATGTACCCACCTCCTCCTCCCCTAATGCCACTATATCCCCCCAATCTACAACTCCCCCCCACCAAGTCATGTCGTTTATTTTGTCATTTTGTATGCTCTCTTTTTTTGGGGGTAAATTTTTGAATGCCATGCTCCTCAGGGGGTTGTCGAAAAGTGTAATGAAATTTCTCCTCACTAATGACTTAAATGCAAAGGAATTTATTCAGCATTTCGGCATTCGAGAGGCTACTAATTGCCATTGCATTTGATGAAGTTTCAAAAGAATTAGATGAAAAGTTAAGGCCAGTGAAAGGCCACTGAAATCTACAAATATTTTCTTACATTTTTGCGCGGAGTCTTTAACAGTGGAAAGTTGTCGTGAAAGTTCATTCTTTTTAGTGGAGGGGGAGTGAAGAGCAGGAGATTGCCAAGTGAAATCCTGTCATGCTTTGACAACTTTTACGCTTTCCTTTTCCCGCACAGAACGAACAGCTTATTCCCTTGATCACTTACTGTCCCTCTGTCGCCTCTCTGGCGGCCCTTTGGCGGCCCTCTGGTGGCGTGAGGGCCAATTATCTGGTGGCACCTTCAATACCCACTTCAGATGTGGCAGATATTTACATATAATTAGCGCGGACACCCACCCCAAACCCAAATGGCAGGCCACAGCATCAGCAGCGGCAGCAGCGATGTTCTCTCTATTTGCCCAACGCTTTTCCTTTTTTTTTTTTTCTTATTCTTTCCTTCGAGCATTTCTTTTGCAGTTTTTCTACTTTCCATCGCCCCGAAAACTTTGACAATGAAGTTGCAATGATGACGATGCCAAAAAAAAGACAAGAAAAAGATTAGGAGGCAAGCAATATCGTTGGCATGCAGAAAAAGTTTTTTCCTAGAGATGGAAGCATCGAGGCGCCAACTTAATAAGGCCACCAAAATGCGCCGTGCCGCGCCGTGCCGCGCCGCTCGATGGGTGTGGGGGCATGCAAAGTGGAATGCAACAAAGGCTAAGTGTGGTAAAAATTATTCCCTTTTTAGATGCAACATTTCACACGCAATTGATAAAGTTTCTAGCACTGAATCAGGCATAGGGAAATTTCATGATTTTTGCCACCAATGCGGCGTATACGTAACGCTGATCGGTGCATCATCTCTTTTTGGAAAGCTAATTAGAGACCAGAGTCTGGCTAATCAAAATGATGACCAAAGTGATGAAGCTGCACCCACAACAGCAGCAGCAGCCTCCATAGAAGAGTCTCAGTCAGGAGCTGAAGGACGATGTAGTTGATGCTGCAGCTGCTGCTGTGGTTTTCCCTCCAACCAATTATGCGAAGAAAACGAGAGATGTGTGTAAGTGTAAGTGCCCTGAACCCCAACACACACACACACACACATCTAGAGACCCTTTCTATACTGGCAACCCCAGAGCAAACACTGATTCCCAATAATACGCCAAAACATTCTACATACCAAAACAAAACTTCTATTCAGCATATTTCTGCTGCCGTTTACAAACCTTAAACAATGTTTAAGCCGACATTCAAATTGGTACTCGTGGGCGATGCTCAAACGGGCAAAACCTCACTGATAAAACGCCATCTCAACGGCACTTTTGATGAGTTCTACGTGCCCACTGTGGGACACGATATACAGACTCTCGAGTTTCGCACAAAACGTGGACCTGTGTGGTTTACTGTCTGGGACACTGCTGGCCAGCCGAGGCACGAGGGCCTACGCGACATTTGCTACACTGGCAGTCATTGTGCCATCATCATGTTTGATGTGACCACAACCGCCAGCTATGAGAGGGTTGCCTACTGGCATCGCGAATTATTGGCCACCTGCGGCACTATACCCATTGTTATGTGCGGCAACAAGTCGGAGATTATCAAGGATCGTGAGGTCTTCAAATGGCAGTCGCAGTACTTTGATATTTCGGTGAAGAACAACTACGGCTGCAAGACGCCATTTTGCAGGCTCTTCTATCAGCTGATTGGCGAGCGTTTCAAGTATTGTGCCATAGTGCGACCGCATCTAAAAATGATACAGGAGCACGATGAAAATCAAGAGGCTGCGGAGATGGAGATGGAAGTCGACAAGGAAGAGCAAAAGATACCGGAGGTGCAAAATGAAGTCAAGCCAATGGAGATCGATGAGGTATGGCGCTCAATTTCAATCCCAATAAGCGTAGCCATGATAGAGAAGAAGGAAATGGAAGATATGCGCATGGAAATTGATGGGGAAGAGTTCTAAAGTCCAACAAGCGAAACCATTCAGCTATTTATAACTCAAGGAAAGCTTATTTTAAAGCTGATTTTTCGAAATTATTATAGTTACTGTGAATAAAATTTTAACCAAAAGTAAACTGAGGCATTTTCATGCATCAGAGGCCTCTCCATGAGAGACTTCAGTAGAAACACCACAGGCAAAGAAGAAATTTGCACAGGCAAAAAAGAAATTGGCACAGTCAAAGCTGATTACTGATTATTCCAATTTGTATTTATATTTTTAAATGATTATTCCATGGCTCAAAATAATGCAGAAACAATAAAAAAGCGCTCTCGGTTGTTCCCTATTTAAAGGATGAATCGAAAGCAATATTAAGTTAATAACTTAATCAACAACTAAAAGAGATAATATATACACCAATCACCCTCCCCTGTGTCCTGTATCCTCTGTTGAGGCTAACGAGCCACACTGCAAATATTTTCACTGATTGTTGGGATTTGTGTGTGTGTGTGTGTGTGAGTGTGGCACGATTGAGTTGCTTGAATTGATGTCCATTCCACTTGCAACATGACGAATAAATTTTGCTACTGCACTCTCTTTCTCGCCCCCAAAAGCCGCAAATGTTATCACAATTTTATGTGAGTTGAAAAATTAAATTTCACACCACACTGCCTGCAAATTGTGTCTGCGTCGATGGCGACTCTGCCTGCTACCATATGCATATTTTTATGGCCCAATCTCTCGCGGGACAACGACCAGACAAAGGCAAATTGTTGTCAGCTGTGTGTTTGTTCTAGTTTTCAGCTGCAAAATGCAGCAAAAAAGCGCACTAAAATAAGCTCGAAAATATTTGCTTAATGGCATTTTATACTGCGATATTTATCCATATATCAAAATTTATCCATGGCTGCCATGGATAACGCTTTATCCTCGACAAATATCGCCTATTGTTTATTTATTTATTTCGTTTTTGTTAACACGAGGAGTGCCCAATGAAGTGTATTAATCCGTGAAGAAAAATAAAGTTTTTTGTATACATAAAATTTGTGGGAAATGGTTTTAAGAAGAGTTAAATTTTTATGTAGAAGAGAAGAGGCAGTGGTAAGACTTTTTAACAGAGATATAATTTCATTAGGAATTCATCATAAGCTATATGTTTTCGAAATTCAAATATTTGAACTGGTTACGGGGAGCATAGTCTCTCGTGGCTTCACACTATTCCGATTTTAGTCATATATAATTTCAGTCTTAAATTTCATGGTATTTCCAGCGGAACAGACTCACAAAAATTTATATTTTCTACTCGTTGTCTTACTCGTTTTCCCTTTCTGTAAATTTCTGTAAATCTAAGCAGCATAGAACGAACTTTTATTCATTTAATTTATTAAATTTTCTTGCATTATTTATTTAATATGCATTTAATTGCCATCAAATTGTTTATTAATTAAATTTCACTTATGATTTCTCGCCTGAAATCTGGCAACAAGTGAAAAACGTAGGAAAATACACAACATCTAAAGTGAAATGTCCTTCTGTAGTGGAGATTTCACTTCACTCCTCCCCCCGCCACTTCCTTTTCCTTCCCTGACAACTGTTGTCGTTAGGTAAGTATGTTTTTGTTTTTCCCCATTGCTATTTATATTTATTTTACGATTAAGACCAAAGCGAAACAGATTTGTTGACGCCATCCGAGTGCCGTAACATTAAATGAAAATTAATTGTAATGACATGGAAGGCCAAGGACTTCGTTTATTGCGAAGCTGCTGCTTCTGTTGCTGCTGCCATAAAAGCCACAAACATAAAAGGAAGCTGAAGCAAGGAAGCACTTCAAATGGAAGGAATGTGAATGTGAATGTGAACGTGTGTGTGTGCTGAATCAATCAATCAATGCAGCTTTTATATGAATTCTCTAACCATAAAAACGGCACTCGGTAAAATCAATCAAAAACAATCAATTTGCTGCATAAAAAGTGTTACTTTTTCACACTGGCACGGCGATTCGACTGGGGGGAAAAAAACTGCATACAAGTATAAATTGTGTTACGAAAAGTGCCACAAATCGCATGAGGCAAGCAAGTCGTTTAACCAACCAAATGAAACCAATTAAATGGTTGCACACACTCGCACACTATTTTAAGGTAAATTCTTTTATAATAGCATTTTTTCACATGAGAAATGGAACGGGCAGAAGAGAGGCCTTCTCTCTCTCTCTCCATAATATTTATTTCCATCTCCCCTTACTGAGAAACGTGTACAAAATGTCTGTCTACAGGAGAAACGTGCTGTCAATAAAAGATTTGCATCGACAGAGCATCGCATCGCATCGCATCGACATCGGCAGATGCCAGAAGGGGTTCGTTCTGGTTCCTTCTAGAGATGTAGTTGGAATTTATTTTTGTTGCAACATTTTGCAAGCATTTACCGAACGTGATTTGAGTTACTTATCGAACATAAATCTTCCTTTTTCCATGCACTCACCTTTCAACCCATCCATAGCCAGGATGTATGTACATATAATGTGTGCCAAAGGTGCACACACACACACACACAGTTCTTTACGAGTCCTGTTTGGTGTGTGCTTAGGTGTGTGTGTGTGCAACAAATGTATTTTTTCCGTGCCAGCAGCATTTCGTATAGAGCCTCTCGTTTATTGCTTCCACATAAGGTCCAGTGGATATTTTTGCATGCCATGCAAAATGAAGGATTCTCCGCTGTAGCTGAACGAAAACTGCAAAAAATAGAAAATATAAAAATGAAATTCATGCTTAAATTGGTAAATATTCGAAGCTTTTTGGATAACCAAAAAAAAAGGAGTTTATTCGCATAGAATTCAATACATAAATCTGAATTTTAATAAAGTGTTGCATAAAGCCTTGGAAACCATATAAAAAATTATATTTTAGATGAATTTTGCATAAAATCTTTTGGTTTTAAATTGATAAACCATTTCTTATATATTTCGCTAGCATGTATATATAGGAGGGCTCTAGACCTGGACTTTTTGCAAGTTTCCTGGATAATGGTTTACTGGTTGGACTTCTGCTACAACTACCAGGCGTCCAAAACGAGATTTGAAAATATAGAAGGCGACTTTTTCATAGAATTAGCTTAGAATTAGCTTACAGCACCATGGAAGACTTCGATAGAAAAACGCGAAACGCCCAATACGATGGGTTGCACAATGTAAATTGAAAGGGAAATGGATTCATATCGGATGGCACAATTGGGCAACTTCTTTATATGAAAACAGGGACGATGTAAGACGCTCTAAAGACTGTCTGTAAATTTTCTATTGTATTGATTGGTCTTACATTTTTCGTCATGTATACGGCTACGTGTCCAACATAACGGGTAATATACTTATTATAATAGTTCTAAGTTTGGTATATTTCACCGGGCTAACCCCGTATAATCGGGGCTTACATTTTCGTCATGTATACGGCTACGTGTCCAACATAAGCAGAAAGGTAATAAATAAAAATTTAATTAATAAATAGTTCTAGTAGTTTGAGTATAATTTCTCACTCAGAGTGAACTTAATCCCCCAAGAAATAAAATAAATAATAAACTGAAATTTATTCCTGGAATTTAATAAGAAAATAAAAGTGTAAGTCAAGGCAGGAAGATCTTTAAGGTAGGAATTAGTTTAATCTGGCTCTATTATAAATTAATTCTGCGTTACCCATAAATATCCCCACTTTAAGTAAGTAACCCCAGAAGCCTCACTGCAACATCATTACAAACGCAAAATTCAGTATACCAAAAAAAAACAATATTCGCATAAAACTTGACTTTTTTTGATCCATAAATGACCCAATTCAAAGCAATTAAAAAAGATTTATGTTGCCAAATCACATGACACTTTTCTAGCTTTCTTTGATTACTAGCTTTTTGTTACTAAATGTCAGAAATATTTGTCATGATTTTTTGTATGGGCTTAAATAACAGCAATAGCAATTGTTGGCTCAAATTTCATACAAACTAAAAACCATTTGTCATTTTATTTAGTGTGTGAAAAAGTGTAATTTTTTACGGCACTGAAATTGGATAATCGTCAAAAGAAAATAAAACGGAATTAAAACTGCAAAAAATTGTGAATATTAGCAACGAATAACAGTAAGTAAATAAATAGAAAGTGCAATACTAAAAGCAAAGATTTAGAAATGAATCAAAGTGGAAACTGTTTGGGAATTACACGCCTGAGAAGCGTAGGGCGCCTGTCTCTGCTTTTGGTGTACGTACTCGTACCTGAATGCCGTTTTCGTACGGTACTCCAATTTAATATCAGACACATTGATTGAAGTCTCGACATTTGCAATTGCTGTGCATTTTATTGACTTTCATTCCAACAACAGCAGCAGCAGTAGCAGCTCCAACTCCAAACTCCTCCTCGAAAATCCTCAATTCGTGGAGTTTCAGTGCATTCCATCAATGTTAATTGCCTCAATGTTCCACTCTCTTTTTGGTTCATGTATTTTCGATTTTAAATTGCCCTCGAAATCGGTTGGTTGTGCCACCGAAAAATCATTGAATGCAGCCAAAAATTTTTACTGCAATTGAATCAACACCCACAACAGAGAGCTATTTGCATTTACCCTCGCCGTTGTTCCATCTGATCCTTTTTCATTTAATGGCAGTCAAAAGTCAAATCGAATTTTATTCCCCAGAACCCATAACTATTACCCAGCGACCCATCGATAGACCCACACAGCCATAAACAGACCCACAGTCAGAGGCACAGTCAGAGCCATAAGCACACCCATCTATAGACCCACAATTCAGCCCAAAAAAAAAAACCCCGCCCAACACCCATTCCCTCGCACATCTATCAATTCAATGCTGACCCAAACAGTTTTTCAAATTGCCAGGCCTTCAATTAGCTGCATAAAGTTCAAGTTTCATTTTCAATTTATGCATTTTCATATTGCTAAAAAAATAGAACAGCAAAAACAGCAAAGAAAAAACAAGTGGGAAATTCGCTGGGGGGAGAAAGACAGTGATAGAGAGAGAGAGAGAGAAAATTATTCATAATCGTTGGAATGGCTTCCTTCCGAGTGTTGCCAGTTTCAACTGTTTGGCAGTTGGCCAATGGATTATTGAATAGGAAGGCACTGTGAAACGGCTTAAGCGAAGAGTGAAGAAGCCCCCAGGGAAGGAAAAGAAGGCTGAACTTGTTGCCATTTTGCAGTCTAATACATACACTGGAAAATATTTCTACTGGGACCATACAGCTGAAGCTGAGCAAAACCTCAGAGAAAATTAAAAATACTTTTTCGAATGAACATAAAATAAATATTGAATGGACATATTGATCAGCCAAAGACAATAAAATACCAAGGAAAAAATACATCTAAATTTGCTTTCGATGCTTCATAGTTCGGAAGCTCGGGGGTTACTGCTACTTCAATTCTCTTTTGAAAATCGGGCAGTTGAATCGGTCCCATAAACCAAAAACAATTCATACACTCTTTGGCAAGATGCAGAACAGATATTCTTTGGTCATACTCAGTGCAGTCCTTAATTCCTCCCATTTTTTTCTGCCTACTTTAATGATTTAGTTTTCTTCCTATAAATAAATTCATTTCCACCCAACAAAAATCTTCAGTGTACTTCATAATTATCCAATGTCTTTTTGGCCCACAAAAAGGCATTTCATGGCTCGCCTTGTGTTGCCACAAACAAAAGAAATGAAAGAAAGATGGCCAAAAGAGAGTGTAAAGCAGAGAAGTGGCAACGGCAACGGCAACAACAATTGCAATTGTTTCAATTATGTCAGACAACTTCTCGACTTTATATACCGTCCGTATATATATATATATATGTACTGTAGGCAGTGCAGTGCAGCTGGCAGAGTGCATATTGCCACTGCCAGCAGTTCGCAATTATGTCTGGATACGGCAAGGACACCATACCACATCACTCCATTTGCAGAGACACATTACTCCTCCTGTGAAGAGCCCACATCTTTCCTTTGAAGAGACATATCCTCGCCAGAGCCACATCCCAGTTGCAGGAGCCAGAGTCACACACCAGTCGGAGGACAGCACCCAGAGCCACATACCAGACTCCATTCAGACACTCCAAAAGCCGAATTACTCTTAATGCCAACGCTCTTTGCTTTGTTTGCTTTTGTTTTCTCATATTTTCACACATCCCCACTCCCTCTCTGTCCCTGTTTCTCTCTGGTTTATTGTGTCTCCGTATAACTCGTATAACTTGTATATTTTGCGTATTATAATTTGCATAAATTTGCTACTCCGCAAGGGCCACAAAAAGATGACAGTCGGCAAGAGGTGGCGGCGGCTCACAAAACAATTTAATAACCAACAGATACAAGTGACAAAATGAATTATGTTGTTATTTCGAGACACATGAGAGGGAGCATCTACTTGGGTGTAGAGATTCTTTTTCAAGTGTGCACAGTAAGCGCTGTGGGATTTGTGGTATGTGTGCGACTGCAAGTTGATATTAGATTGGGTAGATTTTTGTGTCTGCATTAGCAGAGTGTATGCCACAGGGAATTTGAATAAGAAAAGCCAAGGATCTGACTAGAATTTGGACAGGAATCAAAAGGAGTAACCACATTCCCCCAGCTGTGGGACTATCAGAATCAGTTTTATTTGTACACGATCTTTGGCATTGTTAACTCTAAAAACAAACACAATCCACTCAAATTAAAAGCAACCCTTGCCTGCTCTAATTTTAAATTTAATAAGTGCTTTTAACCTCTCGCACTTTACCGACAAAGCCACTCCAAAATGCTTGCCACATCGTTGACGTCAACCAATTGTAAACAGGAAAAATATTGTAAAGCCAGAGCAAAATGTGTGTACCAGGAGAGCAGCGCCAAGCAGAGGAGTTTCGGTTTGTGCAATGACATGTTGTTGTGATTTAATGTACATATTGGCCGGACCTGTTCTCTTTTGCGGTCTCTCTTTCTCACTCTCTCTATCTGTGTGTGAAGCATTGCAATATATATTACCCATATTGCTTTTCCCAGCTTTATCCTCTACCCCTACCCCACTTTTCATGGCTGTCGCTGACGGATATATTAAAGCTTCGATTATGCCATCATCTAAAGGGAGCAGCAGCACGGGAACGGAGCGACTCCGCTGTGTGTGTGTGTGTTTCTCATGTGTCTGTCTTTCTGTCTGTCTTTCTGTCTGTCTGTCTGTCTGTGTATTGAGGCAGACAACAAATTGTTAGACGCTACAATGAACATTCGATGCGATTGATTGAAAAGTCAGCCAGGAAAAAAAGGAGATAAAATGCCATTGGTTTATGCTGTTATCAGGCTGAAAAGGATCACAGGACTCACTCACACTCCTCTATTGTTGTGTGTCAACAAGTTTTCGAGGACAAACAATTTAAATTACAAAGCAAACTCAATAAAAATGTTAAAAACTTTTTTCTGGCCAACAACAGCAGAGATTTTGTTTAGTTGTTGCTGAGGTCCTTGACATGCATAAGTTATGGCCAGAGCAAAAAGGGATACACAGGATGAGGAAGAGAGCACACAAAAGTTTTATAAGAAAAACAAATCGCATCGCTTATTTATAAGCCTGTAAACAGATTTTATGAGCCAAGGACCTGCGTCCCTTCCCCCATACCCCTGCTCAAAATAAAGTCCGAAACACAGGCAGGAAGTAACAGGATGAAAGCAGGAAGAAAGTTGCAATCGTGTCGCTCGATTTTTAGGCAGCAGTATTCCATATCCCCTCCTATATGTATACCCCCCGTTTGTGTGTCCCTCTTTTTTGGCCAATTTTCAATTTATTAAAATGACCGTCAAAAATCGTTTTTCTCTGTGCAAAAAAAAAAAAAAAAAAAAATTGAAAAGTTTTGCGCGCGCTTAACCTAAAACACTTTTTGGACACTTCCCACTTCGTTTTTTTCGCGTTTGTTTTTCTGCTTCTTTACATTTTCGTTTTGGCCATTTGGCGGGAAAATCGTTGACTGGGTTAAGGCAAAACTTTTGGCTTGGACAAAAGTTTATCCTGCTCTCTTTTTATTCTTCGGCGTAGGGTGGAGTATGTGCCTGGGCTTATGATTGCCTTCGGAAGGCATCTCCATCGCACCCCGGTAGTTGTTTTTCCATTCAGCCAGCCACCAGACAGCAGCATAATTTTTGATTGGGTAACTTTTTGTGTCCTGTGCTTGTGTGTTTTCGAGAGTTGATATCCCTTTTCGGTTCATTTCTTATGCTGAAAAATCCCTCACACACGCGGTGTGACCTTTTCCACCTGACTTCCGGCGCGAAAAATGCGTTTAATTTTTGTTCAACTATAAATAAGAAAATGGTGGCAGTGAAAGAGGCGGAGTGGGTGCCGAACTGGGAGTGAATCAGTAGCCTGGCAATCCTCTAACCTAAATACCGGAAATGCCCTTTAAATGGCGCTTCCGGCTCATGTGAGCAGGGGTCGCTGGTCGCTGGTCCCCAACCAGACAGCGGTGGGTGGCGCAAAATGTTAAAAAGCAAAAACCACAGCCATAGCCGCCATAGCCGCCATAGCCGCCATAGCCACCACAGCCACAGTGCCACGCGGGCCCACGGGGCAAGCCGTTTTGGCTAATCAAAATGTGCAGCCAACTGCAAAACGGCCAATGCGGGCTGGGTTGGGGTGGGATGGTATATGTGCACATATTTGGGTGGGCGTATGGGGGGGAAGTTGTTTGACCGCAGCAAGCACACACACAAGCCTTGGGCAGCATACGTACACGCTTTTCAAGCCAAATTCAAGTTTCATGCCAAATATTAAGTTTTTTTGTGTGTTTCAAAGTTGCTAAATTATTAAAAAATAGGTAATAATTCTACTCATTTCGTTGCTTCGTTTTTCGCTGATTAAATCTCAATTACTAAACTTCGTATCTGTTTTGCTTTGATCCTCCAAAAACTGTTGCACTTGTGCGGCTGCTCATTATTTAATTTTTTATTTAAATTTTTTTTTTTTAAAAATTAATGAAAATTCGCACGTATCCATAAATAATAATTTACCCTTTTGTTTCTTGGCGCACTTTTTTTTTATGGCCCAATCAACTAATCAAAAACCTTCTCAGAAAATCCGCTTATAATTTTCCTTTCAACTTTTCCCACCGGATTTCGCTGCGAGTTTCACTTTAAGCAAACAAAAGGCAGGACAGGACAGTGCAGGGCAGGGCAGGGCAGGCCAGGGCAGGGGGGCCAGCATCCTACGAGTACCAAAAAGGCCACGGCACGTATTTTTAATTAAACTTTGTGCCATACCATTAACCCCTTTATACTTTAGGCTCAGACACAGAGCCTGACCCCGAGCCCCTTCCCATTGTCTCTCTCTCTGACCCGTTGCGTGCCAAGTTTTTGCGGTTAATTATCGATGAGAGAGCGAGAGCGAGAGCAAAGGAATCTCTCGCATCTGGGCAACGTCCTTGGGTTCGATCCGCCAAGTCGAAAAGTTAAATGAAGTGCAAAGTCGGGCACATTGTTCCAAAAAGACTCCATACAAAAGGCTGCAGGGGCAGAGTGGGGACGGTGGTCATCAATGGGTTAATAAGCGGCCAGCAGCTGCTGCTGCTACATCAAAATAATGAATGCCTTTCAGTTATTGTGCTACGTGTTATTTATGAGGGCCCTTACATTCATTATCTTTATCAGTTTCGAGCGCATTTCCGCCTCTGTTTCTCTTCTCTCTCTCTCTCTATTGCCTTTACTCTCCCCCAGTGAGACTTGTCTTAGCATTAGATAAATATATATAACATGCAGTTACATAAATCTATAAAAATCACCTTTATACTGATACTGAGTATCTTAGGGTTTCGGCACGTCCATTTCAATCCTAAAAATCTTTCCCTCTTTTTTTGTTCTTAAAGTCCGTTCTGGAAACTTTTTCTCTGATTTATTCTCGAGTGTCATATGTGTGTGTGCCGCCTAAAATAATACTAATGATTACCGTTTGCCTAATTTATTGGATTTCTTTTGCACGCAATCGCAGACAGTGGACAGTGGTGGTCCTTTGCTTCTTGGAGGGAGCGGTAGTCGTGGCTGGGGTTTGTCCTTTTGCTCTGGTCATTTATTAATTGCGGCCTGTGCGTTGTTGCTGTTGTGGCTGCGTGTGCTAATCTCTTCATTATGCGATTTCATAATGGATTACATTCAAATAAATGTGTGCCTCATTTGCCATCTTCTGCGGCCTCTTTCTTTTGCTGCCATTCCATCCTTTCAGCTGGTAATTTGCTTTAATTTCGCTGCCATTTGCCCACTAATGATGGCATCATTGGTGTGGGCGCTCAGGGTTAATAGGTCAGCCGCGCGCATTCTGTTGTTATATTAATGTCTGCTAATGTTTTCGGGCGGCCCTTGTAATTGAATTGAATACCCGTAAGATGCAGCAGTCAGTCGTGTGAATTAATAGATTTTTGGGTGGTGTTCTGTGTGCTATTTTTATGGCAAGTTTTGGTCTTATTACAGCTGATATCTGTACGGCAGAATACTCGCAACTAAACTGCATAAGCCCACAGCTAAACCACTCAGTATTCGCCCCCATCCAAGGTGTTAAATTCTTTTTGCCTGGGCTAACCCATTCCCACTTTCCTTGCCACCCTTTTACCTGTGCGACAATTTGTAACCCAAAAAGTGAAAACCATTTAAATAGTCGTAAAAATGTGCGACGACAAGCGACAACTGAAATACAATAAAAGCCAAAAGTTGGGGAATGGGTTTCACATCCACATCCTGTGGATGCTGTGGAAGAAACATAAGCTCTTTGCCACGGCGGGGAGGTAAGGGCAAGTATCTCTGTCAGCTGCGCTTACAAGCAAGCGGCGTAAATTGAAAACTGTTAAAGCGAAATTGGGGGTTGGGTTTGGGTTTGACTGTACTCAGACATTGAGGGGGACATGCAAAAACGACAGCGACAAATGGCGCGGGCGCTTGTTCATGAAAATTTAAATTGCAAAATGGCTGTGGCACTGCCTCTGACTCAGCCAGGAAAAGTACCGCCCACTTTTGCTAATATTTGTGTTTTAATTACCTGGAAAAGTGTCAGGCCAAGCGCGGAGGAGAGAGAGAGAGTCTTAGGCTCTGGAGGCAGGAGACAGTTTTAAACTCTGGAGGCAGGCAGTCTCTGAGGCTCTAGAGTCTTAGGCTCTAATGTCCTCTGGAGTTGTGTGCAAATTTGTCCGCCATCCTGTGGCAACAGTTTGCTGCCTGCCTGCCTGCCAGTCAATGATTTGCCAGAACATTGTGTTCTTTTAATTATAATATTTGTGCTTAAAAAAGAAAGAAAGTGAATGGAAAGAAAGGTTAGTTTATGTGGAAAATTCCATCAAAGATACATTTTCTATACTAATTTTCCCATTCCTGATTTTAAACCCAAAACCTACTTGCTTGCCCTTAAATCTAAAAATATTTCCCATCTATTTTACACAGCTTTCCCTTTGGGGGTAAATCTCGCATCAAATGAAAAGTAGGCTGCGCCTTGCCTTCAGTTTGCAGCTGACAAAATTTCTGGCTAGCATTTCTCAGTTCGTTTGTGTTGTTCGAAACGGAAACATCAGCAACAAAAAATATTTATTTTTTCCAAATTACAAAAAATAAATCAATTTAAAACTAAACAAAAGTTAACAAAAAAAAAAAAACAGAAATTTTAAACAAAATTAAAAAAAAAAAACAAATCGAAAACAATTTAAAAAAGATTTAATTTAAATAGAAAATTACAGAAAAAAAAACGTCGTAAGTGACATTTAATTTTCGGCAAAAGGGAATAAAATTTAAAATGCAATTATCCTTTTGGTAGATGGCAATGCTGCGAGTGTTGCATCGTGGCCCAATCATCAACCATTTCTTGGCCGTTCATGGCTATCGTCGCTATGCCAAGGACGTTAAGTTCGGCCCGGAGGTGCGCGCCATGATGCTGCAGGGTGTGGATGTACTTGCCGATGCCGTGGCCGTGACCATGGGCCCCAAGGGACGCAACGTAATCATCGAACAGAGTTGGGGCTCGCCGAAGATCACCAAGGACGGCGTCACCGTGGCCAAGTCCATCTCCCTGAAGGACAAGTTCATGAATATTGGCGCTAAGCTGGTGCAGGACGTCGCCAACAATACAAATGAGGAGGCTGGCGATGGCACCACAACGGCCACAGTGCTGGCCCGTGCCATTGCCAAGGAGGGCTTCGAGAAGATCTCGCGCGGCGCCAATCCCGTGGAGATCCGTCGCGGCGTCATGCTGGCCATCGAAACGGTGAAGGAGAACCTCAAGAAGATGTCCCGGCCGGTGAGCACACCCGAGGAGATCTGCCAGGTGGCGACTATCTCGGCGAATGGCGACGAGTCGGTGGGCAATCTCATCAGCGAAGCCATCAAGAAGGTTGGCCGTGACGGTGTCATCACGGTAAAGGACGGCAAGACGCTCACCGATGAGCTGGAGGTCATCGAGGGCATGAAATTCGATCGTGGCTACATTTCCCCGTACTTTATCAACTCCGCCAAGGGGGCGAAGGTGGAGTTCCAGGATGCCCTCTTGGTGTTTTGCGAGAAGAAGATAAAGACGACACAGAGCATCCTGCCGGCTTTGGAGCTGGCCAACGCTCAGCGCAAGCCGCTCGTCATCATTGCCGAGGATGTGGAGGGCGAGGCGCTCAGCACGATGGTCCTCAATCGGCTCAAGTGCGGCCTTCAGGTGTGCGCTGTCAAGGCGCCAGGTTTTGGCGATAATCGCAAGGAGACCATCGAGGACATGGCCATTGCGACCGGCGGCATTGTCTTCGGGGACGAGGCGAATCTCGTGCGCCTCGAGGACATCAAACTGAGCGACTTTGGACGTGTCGGCGAGATTGTTGTCACCAAGGACGATACGATGCTGCTGAAGGGTCTGGGCCAGCGTCCCACGATCGATCGCCGCATCGAGAACTTGCGCGAGGCCATCCAGGACACCAAGTCCGAGTACGAGAAGGAGAAACTGCAGGAGCGTCTGGCGCGTCTCTCCTCGGGCGTGGCCCTGTTGCGTGTCGGCGGCTCGAGTGATGTGGAAGTCAACGAGAAAAAGGATCGCGTCAACGATGCTCTCAATGCCACACGCGCCGCTGTCGAGGAGGGCATCGTCCCTGGCGGCGGCACCGCTCTCCTGCGCTGCATCAGCCGCCTGAATGACGTCAAGGGCGCCAACGAGGATCAGAATATGGGCATCGAAATCATTCGTCGTGCGCTGCGCATGCCCTGCCTCACCATAGCCAAGAATGCGGGCGTCGATGGCGCCATGGTGGTGGCCAAGGTGGAGATCCTTGACGGCGATTATGGCTACGATGCGCTGAAGGGCGAGTATGCCAACATGATTGAGCGTGGCATCATTGATCCCACGAAGGTGGTGCGCACAGCCATCACGGATGCCGCTGGCGTGGCATCGCTGCTGACCACCGCCGAGGCTGTCGTTACCGAACTGCCCCTGGAAGAGGCTGGATCTGCTGCCATGGGCGGTGGTATGGGTGGCATGGGCGGCATGGGCGGCATGGGCGGCCTCGGTGGCATGATGTAAGATCACATCACAGCACACTAAAATACACTTAGAACAAAAAAAAATACTACACTTATGCAGAGCTGATATCTGCTTTGCACTACGGTCAACACTACACCACACAGTACGCTACACTCCACTACACTGTACACTACACTAGTACACTGTACACTGTACACTGTGCTACACTGTGCTGCAAAAATCTGGAACGGATCAATGGTTATTTTCCTCTGTACCCCACACATACCTACCATATGCCCCACACACATTGTGGCATATTTAATTGGATTATTCGTCGCACATCTTACACTATGCTGCACACATCACACATTTAATTGTTTTATTCGTCCCACATTTACACTGAAATATTCGTCGTTTTTTCGTGCTATTATAAATGGATTCTACAAGTAACACACTAAGCCTCAGATGTTAGGCAGACTGAGACAAAAAAAAAACGCAAAACAAAAACAAAGCTTTGCTTTGGCCCAATAATCGATTGTCCGATTAAAACACAAACATTGCCGCAAATATTCAGTGCCAGTACTGAGACTAAAAATCTATTTGATGTTAATGCCAAACACAACACACAGAAACAGTAGAAACAGTAGCAACAATTGCTCATAGATATTACGGCGCAGAGTCCCCTCCGTAATATTATGGCGTCTCCCAAATCTGCAATTTGGTGATTGAAATGAAAACAAAAAATGCAACTGCAACCACAACTTTAGCTCAAACATATTACGCCACTAAAAATAAAACACAGCACACATAAATGTGCGTAGCTGTCTTAGCTTTAATGTACATAGAAAAAGCTGTTAAATGTTCCCTAAATAAATGTATTATCAATGCAAAATTCAAATTGTTTCTTGTCGGGCATCATTAAAGGTAATTTACGCCCTTGATCGATTGTGGTATATTCGAAATATTCAAAGAAAAACACTCAGCAAAATGTGACTATTACCCTGTTAAGGCAGGCCATCCAAATTTGCGATGGTTAATAATGTTTTGTCGCTCCTCATCCTTGTCTCATCATTTCCATCATTCACCTCGGATGTTCTTAATTTGCATGGCAAAACCAGAGTACGATACGGTCAAAACCCAATACAAACTTTAAACAATAGTTAAGAAATATACAAAAAAATTGACATTTATTTACGTAAATAAAATGACAAGTAAATATATTTTGTGCCTGCACCGAGCAGCACCGAATCAAACTACTACAATCAAAATAAAAAATATTCATAAAAAATTTAGAAAATATATCTACATTCTAGATGATTGGTAAGTAGCAGAACCAGGCGAAGGTTATGCCGCATCCATCCGTCCGACTTGGCCACCAGGAATATATAAATTTCTGTTGCACAATCTCCTTTCTCGTTCGTTGGACACGCATTTAATTTAAAATAGTAAATTGTAAATAGAAATTGTCCTTGACCCTTAACAAAAGTTGCTAATCAACAGTAACAGTACGTTAAGTAATTGTATTTTATTGTCTGTGATAATTGTGTTTACAATAAACCTACATAATGAACTTAATGAACCTCAAAAAAAAAAATTATACCCTTAAAATTAAAACTTTTTAAAAGTTAATAATTTAGAAAAATTGCACTACTCAGCCCATTTCCGGTTGCAGTTAATTGCCACCCAAGAAGGTTAGTAGTTTAGTCCTAAAGGATGCTGTGGAAGGAAATAATGCCCGCAGACGGTGACCGACTCGACTTGTTTGTTAATGTTTCCTACTATCCTCTCCTCGCCGCATTTTCATTTTATTTTTCCTATGTTTTGTTGCCATTATTCTCTATCCTGGAGCGGGGCACACTCCCTCCCATTCACCCTCCCACTCTGACAGTCTGCTTTTGGCCAGGAAAGTGTACATTTACACATGTCCTTTGCTGTGTTGTGTTAACCACTTGTTGTAGTTTTTGCATTGTATCCTGTCTCCTGTCTCCTGACTCCCTGGTTCCTGTCCTCTCTCTGTTTCCTCGGGGTTTCTTTCTTTTTTTTTTTTTTGGGATTTCGCTATGAAATATTACCGAGTCAGAGACAATGGGACCCCAATGGGAGCTGACTTTTTGGCGCTTCTAATTGTTCTGAAGAGCCAACCGCCACTTGACTTTCATTTAGCATTTTCTGCTTAACATTTTGACATTTATAATGGGATTCATGCAGTTGCAAATAAAAAATAAGAAAGAGATCCATTTGGGATGATAGCCTTGCGCCTGGCTTAAGCGTATGCAAAAAAGGAAAAAACACTTGAGGCATGGGGCTGCAGCTGCGGCTCTCCTCTCTCTCTCTCTCTCTCTCTCTCTTTCTGTTCCCTTGGGCTCATCATCATACACACCAAAAACGACGCAGGCAATGCAAAATCTTCTGGCCATGCAAAGTGGGTAACAGAGCGTGCTTGGCAATCTTATTCCGTCAGGGCTTCAGGCCACTACCCCGCCCCTCCCCACCCACTCCTGTTTAAGCTTCTCTCTCTATATAAGGCATGTCGTGCATTATGCCCGCGGCTCATCCTTGACGCTGCCTTCCACTCGAGTTGCAACATTGCTGCCTGCGTGCCTGCCTGCCTGCCTGCCTACCGCGACCTGCTTATTCTTGGCTCTGCTGCACCTCTGGCTGTTTATGTTGTCAACGCAAATTGCACTTTCAGCTTTCCGTGTGATGTTCAAGTGCCTGTTAAGCGAGAAGATGATGATCCCAGCACACCCACACACCCACTCACCCACACACCCACTCACCCACACACCCACGTGTCTTAATGATGCTACAAGAGCTGTTGATGCCTCCGTCCATACCACAAGATGACGACGAATGAACAAGCCCAAGGGCCCACACTCGCATTGGCCTGAACAATGCTGCGCCACTTAATTATGAAAAAGGCCGCGTCGAGTGTCGGCCAGAGTCTGTCCAGAGTCCAGTGTTCAGTGTTCAGTGTCCCCCGGTGGCCTGCCACCATAACGCCCCATCTAACGGCAGATTTACGACACTGGCTAATCCTCGCTCGCTTAGCGCATTAAATCAGCTCCGAAATGGCCATAAAATTGCCCTCGCCCTCGCCCTCTCGACCTCCTCCTGCCCACATGGCAAACATTTCAAAAAATTGACAATTTATTGCAACAGTTGTGTGACAGTGCAAGAGGAGGGGTGGGGGAAAAAGCAGGGAACTAAAAAATATTTCCACGCCACGAAAAGGGAAATTAAAGTAAGTAAAGTTTTCTATGGTTTTGGCCACGAATTTTTTGTGCTCTACAGGTTTCAGAGGGCCAAAATGGGACTGGGTTAAGGGTTCTAAATATATCAGCGGATAAATATTGATATTCGATGTGTATATAAAAAGCTCTAAGATCGCACAAAATATAGTTACAAATGAGTAAAAATATTTTGGATATTTTTACTTCGATAATTTGAATACTTCTTCAAATTTTTCATTTAAATGTACTTTGAAAATAGCTGAGAATTCCAATAAAATAATTTGTTGTCAACTAAAACTCATTAAGTTATATGATCTTAAATTTTTGACAAATGTTCCCCTTCACTGGAATTCCCTTCATTTAATTATAAAAAACTCTTTTATTCCCTTGAAAGCTGTACTTTATTCTTTTATGCCCTATTGTACATTTATTAAAAACTCCACGACAAATGTACAGACATATGTATCTTCCAAGCTCGAACTTAACAAAGGAGCCCATAAAAATCTCTGGTCACTGCCATATTCCCCTGAGCACATACATAGTTCATCCCAAAGTTGTCCTGTCCTGCCCAGAAGCAGCTGGCTACCGTTTTCTGGTTAGATTTATTTTGCATTTGATTTTGATTTTGATTTTTGTTTGCCTGTTGTAGTTGTAGTTGTAGTTGCAGTACTTGTACTCGTGTGTGTTGTGTATGCATGCAACATGCCGTTGCAGTTGGCCCCTGCGCATGCAAAATACATGTACAATATGGCCATTGTTATGATTTATGTGGCAGAAATATTTCAGGCGCGTTTCCTGCAAATGTTTGCCCATTTACAAACGGAGAGAGGAGGAGAGACCATGTGAGCAAAAATGAAAAGAGTAATGGTGGAAGGGCAGGAAGTGCGGGGAGTGCCGCGCGCTACTACAATATTTTGTTTAAGTCTGGCCAAATTCAATTTCAATTTGCACCCCATCAAAAGACAAACAAAAGTCTTTGAACTCTTTCTAGCCATAAACATATTTTTGGTGTACATTTTTGTTGTTGCTGTTGTTGTTGTTTTCTTTGGCAATCATCCCCGCAGTCTGGTCTGGGACAACATGTGGAGAGAAAAACTGTGAGACTTCGACTTTTCGTGTCAGTTGCAGCAGCTTTTAGGGGCGTTCTGTCTGCGGGTTTCTGTCGTAAATGTTGTCGCCTTTCGCTGGGGTGTTTTCCCCCGCCCCATCCATAAACAAATTCGTTTTATGCATTTACATGAATGGTGTGGGGGTGTTGGAAATCGTAATTGAATTTCATGTTTCTGCGCCTTCAACTCTTTGATGTTCGCTTAGAGGATCCCTCAGATTCTCCTAATGGACATGCCAGAAAAAAATCAGCTAAGTGAAGGTCTACGAACGGTATCCAAAAGTGGCTCTGGGGGCTGTGCAATTCATAAGCGGAAATGGCAGTCTAATGCAAACACAAAACACACACACCCCGAGACCCATATGGCCGCTCCTCTCATCTGTTCCCCAGGAAATGCAACTGTTGACCGCCCCACACATTTGTGTGTTTTGGATGGCACGATGTGCACGTATCTGCTCTCTGGCCTGGTCACCAAGTGGCATGCGTTTCTAATTTCCTGACCGAGAGCCCCCTATCCCCTATCCCCTATCCATCCCCTGGGCCACCGGTTGTCCTGGCAATTCGAAATTGCAACTCAGTCAAATTTATAAAACGAGATTTTTGGGGCTTACCCCTGTTTTTAATGCGTGTGTTTTGTTTTGCTTTGGCTGTGTGTGTGTGTGTGTGTGTGTGTGTGTGCTAGTTAGGGATTGCCCCAAGGAGAGGCTGCCCTGTCGCTTGCATTACGATTAATTGAATTTGCGATGGCATTGCGAGCCAACTGACAGACAGACAGCCAGACAGACAGACAGCTTAACTGACAGACAGATACGAGTACTCGTTTGAGAGCAGAACAATGACTGCTGATGATGATGATGCATGAGGCACGGCACTAGAGCAGCAGATGGATATATGGATACATTAAAGAAAGCTACTGCTCCAAGAGTGTGTGCAATTTATGAATATAATACGATAATAATATTCTTATATTTTAATTAAATATCAAAATACTTTTGAAAATATTAAACTCTTTGAATCGTAATATCGTGAGTGTAATATATTTATTTTGTAGAAAATGTATTTCATATAAATATAAAAATATAATTTAAATTCGATATATATTTATTTTAAGTATGAAATATTTTTAATTTAATTTCTTTTATTTCATGAAAATATAAATGTAAATAAACACATTTTCGGTTTACAATTTCCACTCTCCGAAGAAATGTTTGTAAAAATGTAAACATTATTATTTTAGATATATTTTCTCTGGGTCTGCACATGCAGATTTCAATCAGTCAATGGATTTATACCTTTGTTTTTTTTTTAGTTCTACCGCCAAAGAGTGATAAAAGGTTTATTTTGAGGTTTCTCTTAAAATCAAATAACCACCATGGCCTTTCAAAATATCCGTTTCACAGCATTAAACCCGTAGACTCAATCACACTCGATGTCTGCTGATCCCAAGGACCGTAGACCTGCAAATCCGTATAAATCGGAGGAGTGAAAAAAGTGCGTGGCATACAATCAACTGCATTGATTGCATGCACAGCAATTACCACAGAGATTTCTCCGTTTCTTTTTTTTTCCACCCGCCGATTTTTATTAATTGACGCCTGCCGGCGGCCATGACGTTTGTGGACTCTTGGTTGACAGCCAACAGACAATTAATCAATTTGCTGCTTAATTATGATGTTGATGGCTCAGTAAAAAATCAAAGAACCCAAGAGCAAAGAATTCAGAACTGTAGTCAAAGGTTAATCACAATCAAATTGAGCGCTGAAAAGCCGAAAATATTCTTAAATTTCCCCTTAAAGTATAGGCTCTGGCAGCAGATTAAAATCGCATCAATTTTGAAATGAATGCTACGATGGAAAAGTGTTTTTCATCTTGGTATCAGGCAGGCAGGCAGGGGAGCTCATGCCAGCTGCTGGTACGCAAAAGGCGACATGACAACCTAAGGCGCCCCGAAAACTCGCCTTCATGTTGCATTCAGCCAGCGGAGGCGTCAGCTGGCGCCACATATCACGATACTACACCCTCCAGTTATGCCTCTACCCCGAAACGAAAACCCATCTGAACTCTGGCATTTTGCCTCATTCTGTATGCACTCAACGCATTAAGTGGCGACATGTGTTACACTGAAGACAGGCGACACTCATGGCAGCAACATCCAAGGCAGCAGCAACAGCAGCAGCAAAAAGAACCCCCATGTAGGCTGCAGAGGGACATGTTAGTGGGGTGTTAATAGAATCCATCCCAGCACTGTGCTGCATTCTAATGCAAGCCGCCTCAGGGCCGGACATTAATCAACCAAAAATGAAAAACCAAAATACCAAAACTGCAGCCATGAAATGTAGCTAATGAAATCCAAAACTCTTTCGCCTGGAATTATTGTTGGGATTCTGCTGTTGAAATTCTTGCTAATTAAGTGGCGTCATTGCCATGTCAACTGCTACCGCCGCAGCAGGAGGGAAAATCATCAAATCAGAAATTAACTTGAATATTGGCATCGCAACAGCAGCAGGCGCAGTAGTGACAGTGGCAGCAGCACCAGCAGTGGATGCCACAGAGCTGTATGGATCACCTGCTGTGTGGCAATCAAAAATCGTTCGTTAAAGCGCAACTTTTATCTCACCGAAGAGCACCAGCATTTCATAGTCCTCTATTTTCTGCGTTATTTATTTATTAAACAGAGAAAAAACAGCAAAAACAGTTTGGCGTTTGGCAGCTAAAGTCACGTAGAAAATGCATAAAAATTCCGTAAAAGAAAGTAAAGTCTTGTCATGCATTTATGCAAAATGTAGGAGACATTTACCTTTTCGTACCCCCCTGCTGCTGCTGCTGCTGCTGTGCGTGTGCCACTAATTTGAAGCAAAAGAAAAATGTTTTCCCTTTTTCTTTTTTTTTTCTCTGTCAGCACGCACCTTATATAAAAGTTTTTTTCCGTAGGGTAGATATGGGAGTTGCATGTCCAAAATAGTTGCTCAAGTTTGCTGCTTTGCATAATTTACAGGGCATGTGCCCAGAGAGAGAGAGAGAGAGACCGAATATAGTTCTTCATTTCATCAGTATTTCCATTTGAAATCATTTTCCGAGACAGGACCACGGCATCACACACTGCCAAACAGGTGTGGCAGTGGAGTGTTGTGGCATCACTAATTAGAATCGAAATTTCTATACAAGCGAAATCAAATTTCTGTGGCCCTGCGTCTGGCAGCTGTGGTCTGGTCTGACCATCTGTTGGATTGTGCATCCATCAGATACATAATTTATTTTCCAGAGTTTTGCACAACTATTTGGTTAGCCACAAATTCTGTATGCATCGCATACAATTACAATTGCATCTCATGTTTCTGCTTATTTTCAAAATTTTGCTCCCTGTTTGAATACTAGAAGTCAACATGACTTTAAAAGTCCAAGTCTAAAGTCATAAAAGGCAGTAATTTAAGGAGCTTAAAGGCGCTAAGTAGGGAAGAAAGGCCCAAAAAAAGGCGCTTTGGAAAGTGCATAGAAAACCCATCGGAAAAGGAGTGTTGGAGGCACAGAGAATATCCCAGACCCCCAGCAGAGCACACAGTTTCGTGAAAATATGAGTGAACGTATTGCTTTGAATTTCCTTTCATGGGAAACCTATTCTGAAACCCTTTCCATTTCTTAACTAAACAACACAGCAAAAAGCAACATATTCAGAGCCAAAAAATCCGAGACATGGCTGATCGATTTGGCACAAAAGAAGGTTCGAATTGGTTTGAATTCAAATCAATGGAAATAAAATCATAAAGTAATATCTAATTATAGCGTTTGACGGCCTAAGCCGAGATTCCGCATATTACCAGATTGGTGTTGGTGCGGCAATTGGTTTCTTCATCGGTTATATTTTCGTTAAGGCCACCAAGACCGTTGCCATTGCAGTGGGAGGATCGCTACTGATAATGCAGCTGGCACTTCAATCTGAACTGATCAAATTCGATGCCCTGGCGACGATACTGTTGCATGGCAACAAACGCAATTCCCAATATGTCCATTTTGTACCCACCGTCGCCAAGGCAGATACTATACACATATTGATGGAACAGTTGGCCAAGGCCTATGATGAAATTGCTGGCAATAGACGTCTGTGCGTTGCCATGATCGGCGGTTATTTGTTGGGTTACGGCCTGGCCTAAGCCCAAGCTGATTAAATTATTTATATTTTTTATGTTGTTTCTGTTGAAATTAAAATTATATAAATTAAAGGATATAAATGTGGCAGCATTTTATTTCCCAGAAAAATACAGGGAAATATTATGGAGAATGCTAAAAAAAAAACCTTGCTTTTAATTTGTTTTGTTTTTGGTTCCCCGATATATTTCTCAGTTATTTTGCAACTATCTGCATCTAAATTAACGTTCCGAAACAGACAAACCATCCAAGGCCCTGCTCCCTGTGGCAGCCACAAAGCAGCGTTCATCACTTGCAACTAACAACGTGGTGCACCCTGACTACCCCTCGCTCTTTCTCACTGCCTCCTGCAGCTCACCGCAGTTAATTTGTTGTACCAGCCCGCACACACAAATACTCGTACCAGCAAATATAAGGTTGCAGTCGGAGTGGAGTGCAGTGAGAGCATCGTTTGCTTTGAGCCAACTCTGAGCAAAACTCTTTATCCACTGACGGACACCATGGCTCTGGTTACTGACTGTTTTCAAATTTACAACATGTCAACAGGCATCACAGGCGGGTTCCAGAGATGCTGCTCCTCCCAGTGCTCCGTGTGTCCAGCGTCCAGTGGCCTTACAACACATTAACCATATGCCGGGTGGAGTCGGATGTTGGCTTTTAGAATTGTGTGAATAAATATTACGCATACGCATACGTTCACGTTCACGTTGGACGTGGCTTTCTTTGGTGTGTGTGTATTTGTGTTGTGCAAAGTACATAGGAAAAACCCTAAAACTCAATTTGCCAGCATGCAATCATGTAAAACTTAACGCACAATTGACTCACAAAAGGGAGTGGAAAAGTGCTTGGAACGTACATGTACAGTTGTGCTTGCACTTGCACTTGCAATGATGTTGCAATTTAAATTATTCATGAATAATGTTGTGGTTGAATAAGATAGATGGAAACTGTTCTGGGTTTCGAAAAAGGTTACAGTTTTAAATTATTAAAATGCGAATCTAAAGGCAAAACTATAAGCAAAATATTGTGTCCAAATATTTTGTAATCAAATATTTTGTCTTAGTTAGAAAGTCTTTACAACTACAGTTGTGTGCCATCTATTTAAGTTTGTGTTTTTTTTAATATATAATTTTTAAATTAACATATTTTTGTTTTTAATTTTTAAAATTTTAAATTTTTAAATTTTATTTTTTATTTATTCTTTGTAAATTCTCTAAAAATGTGACTATTAACTCCCTACCATTAAGTACAGTTCTGTTGAATAACTTGTTGATACTGACTGAAGTTTCAACCATCCCTTGGCCACATACTCGTAATACATTATTGAATAACCCATCATTTGCGCTCATCTGTAAAATTCTTCAATCTGTGCATACAAAATGGTAAATTTCCACAGAACTCACGTATTGTAAGCTCGAGGAAAAACACCTACATTAAACTATAGCATAGCCATAAAATCAAAGTAAAAAAGAAAAAGAAAAAAAAAAGAAAAACGCTGAAGAAAAAGAGAAAAAGAATTGTGAAAAAGTAAAGTAAAGGAAATTGCTGGAGCAAAAGATTTTACCGCATGGCAAACACGTTTCGCATTGGAACGTTACTCGTGTGGGTTCGTTGTGTCTGTGAGAGAGAGGGAGGATGTGATGTGTTCTTGAGCTCCACATTTTATGGTCAAGTTGTGCAAGTTACTGTTTCATTTATATTTCATGTGTGTGTGTGTGTGTGGTCTTTGTTTTCCAGCAGTACGAGTGCCCAGACAGTTTTCACATTTTACTTTTCCTATTAATGTCAATTTAAATGTTGAAACACTTTGGTTTTCCTTTTCTTTTCGTTTTTTTTTTTTGTGTGTGTTTTCTTTATGTGCTAGAATCCCCAATGGGGCATGGGTCTGAGGTTGAGATATTGTTTCGGAAAAAAAGCACTTATAGCAACTGCACTACTCGCCGGCCAGATTATCGGTATGAGAAATAGTTGAATGCCCCATGCCTTCTACCCTATACCTTACCTTACCTTACCACTGCATTTCCCGCAGTCATTTGTGGCAATTTGCGTGCTCATTGTTAATTTGATTTTCAGCTTACGATAAGCGGCGGGGAAAACACCTCGAGGGCTCGAGAGAGGGAGAGAGAGAGAGAGAGCTCTGTTCTGAAGTCCTCTGCTATTTGTAGGGGGCAGAGCGGTAGAGTCCACTGCTATTTGGAGAGGTTAGGGCGTGGTCTGGCCGCATAATTGAACGATAAATTAAATAAAAGAACGTGGAAAAAAAACCCCAAAAACTAAATGCATTCAAGCGTAGTTTTTGCAAATGCAATTGAACTGTTAAAATCGAGGGGTTTTCCTATTGCTTAAGCCGAACAATTCATGGATGTAGAGCTGCAGGAGCGCACTTTTTTGGGGGTATAAAACACTCTGAAAATTCCACTCTTTAGCACATCAGGTTCCATTGAAGAACTTTAATAAATGTGGCCAAAATACAAAGGCAATAATTAAAATTAAATATTTATAGAACACATTACATTCCAAGAAATTGAATATGCCAATTATGTATTTTCATTTATTTTAATATCACACATAATTATTTATGCTACCGAAATTCTTGCATAAATAACTGCATCTACCTTTAGGCATACGAAAATTAATTAAAATATAAGCATATATCAATCGCTTTGATATGCCCCCCCCAAATATATTCTACGGCTAATTGATACGCGTGAAATTTCATTTCGCTAAAGTTAAACCGATTTAAAAGCATTAAATGGTTTTTTCCATTCATTTAAGCAACGTCAAATATTTAATTCTGGCAATCTGGGCACAAAAAAACCCCCATACACACAGTGTTAAATCCTGCATAGGCCAAGGCCTGGGCCTTTGATGTTCTGTCGGCACGGTCTGGCGGTCATTTTCAAAGTTAAACGTAAGCTGAGAGTGTGAGAAGTGCATAGAGAAAGGCGCCTAGGAATAGGAGTATAAAAAGTGCATCGAAAAGACTGAAGCAGGGGCTCCACCACCAGAGCACAACTCTTTCTGAAAATATGAGAGCAAAAAATGCCTTGAATTTCCTTTTAAAAATTGTACTTTTCCAAAATATTGAAAATCAAATAAAAAACCAAAAAAAAAGAAAAATAATCAACATTTAAGATTTAAAAAAAACCGTATAAATGCCTGAGAATTTTGTGACAAAAGAAGGTTCGTAAACGAAAAATCAAAATCAATAGAATGTCCACCAATAATTGTTTGATCGCAGCTCTTGACGGCTTAAGCAGGCGATCACCTTACACCCAGATTGCCATTGGCGCTGGCTCGGGTTTTCTCGCCGGCTACGTGCTGTTCAAGGCCAGCAAGTCCGTTGCCATTGTGGCAGGTGGAGCGATACTGATTCTACAGCTAGCAGTTCAATCCGGACTGATAAGAAGTAATCCCTTGGAAACGATCGTGTTGCAAGGGCACCCACGCAATACAGGGAATGTGCGTACGGGGCCAGCCACCACCAATTCACAGTCGCCCATGGCACAGTTGAACAAGGCCTATGATGTTGTAGCTGGCAGTAGCCGGCTATGCGTTTCCATGTTCGGCGGTTTCTTGGTGGGTTTTGGCCTGGCCTGATTATATGCGTATATAAAAGTAAATAAACTCTCACATAAATGTATTATAACATGTATAAATTAAAGTATGTTAATGTGGCAGCATTTTATTCCGCCTTTTGACTATAACCAAGGGGAAATGCAGTGAAACTTTTGCATAACAAAAGCCTTGAAAATTTTATAGAAATGCTCTTAACAAATTTGCCGGCTCACCTACACACACACACAAACACACACATACATACATTAAAAAGTTTTTTTGCATTCTCGCAAAAACTTGAAAGTTGTAACAACATTTTCATGCGCTTTTAAACATTTCAATTTTCATGCACAGAGCGAGTGGGTGAAAATTTATGCATAGGCAAAAGTTTTTCATCAAAACCCAGGCAAATAGCTTACGACTGAGATAAGTGGATGTGTTACAGTGTCTAAGAGAGACTACCTCCACCTCTTTTAATTTGGTTGCATTAATTTCTCAATTTATTGCTAATTCTACAAATTCGTTTGCAAAATTATTTATTATTTGCAATAGCTTCTGACTGGAATACAATATACAGTAGGAGTGCAAGGAATGCCTGACCGTCACGTATGGACAACTATTTGACATGTGGCTGCTGGGACTCGTGCCGCAGTGGTGTGCATTTTTATCTGTTTTCTTGCATCGAGCATACAGGATATGCTGCATCCTGCATCTATGGAAAAGATGTGTGCTGCCAGCAATAACGCAAAAACCCAATTTAAATCGAAACCGAAACTCCCGAAAATTCTGAACCCACACACACACACATCCGCAATCAAACACGTACCGTGTGGTGGGGCGGTGGTAGGGGGTAACACATGTCGTATGGCCAATAAAATTTGCATTTCCAAAAAGCCACATACAAACATTTTTGTGCTATATTTTGCTTTTTTTCTTGCATTGGTAATCGAATTTAAAAAGTTTGCAATGAATATTCCCACTGGAAAAGCTAGTTTAATTTGACATTTTGATTATGCAAATATTAGATAATCCCAATTAGGTAGATACGAACGGGGCAGAGTCTTGAATTAATTGAAAGAGCTGGCTGCTCCTCCTCTGGGCCAGGTCCGCCAGTCCGAAGATAAATGAAGTTGAAAGTTTGCCTTGTGATTAGCATTTGATTTCGGTTGCAGGAGAGAAACTCGAGGGTGGGGGAGTGGGGATTGTGGGGCGAGTGGAGTGCAGTGGTGAGTGGTGAAGCTTGCAGCAGTGGCAAGCTTTTCAAATGAGGTCGAAAGTGGGCGCTGCTGATGGTTGGACTTTTGTTAAGAGTTTGGGAGTCAATTAATTCCAGTTGCTAATTGGTTTGCTAATTGGCAGAGGTTTTACTTGTGGAAAAAGGTGGGGAACCACCCAAAAAATAAGATACGAAAATAGATTTTAATGTGCAAATAATACTCGCAACGGGCACCGCAAAAACGTATAAGGTTCTTCGCCGCAAATCATAGGCGAACAAAACAGCCCGTAATTGTTTATTCAACAAAGTAAACCAAAAACCCCAAACCAAATGCATGTCTGAACCAGAAACCCAACCAAAACTACACACAGAATATGGCTATTCCATGTTGTAAGCACTTGGAATAGAATTTGTGTAATATTTCGAACCATTTCAACCGAAAACAGAAACCGCAAATAGCGTAAATTGGAAATTATTATTGGGGAAATTATTAAATTGTTTGCTGCTAAAGTCAAGAGGCGGTGCATTTAATTGCTGATATATCCTGGGCAATAGCTCGATTAAATTATAAGCAGCTCAAACAGCAGCAGCAGCTCCAACTCCAACTCCACCTCGGAATCCGTTTTCGAATTGAAACTTCAAAGGTTTTTTTTGCAAATGCTGTTGGCTACGGCTGCTCATTAAATTTTCATGCTTGCCTGCAGTCCAAGGTAAAATACGAGCATCAGCATTGCAATTGCAATCGTCTCGCATCGCACAATGCTCTCTCCACTCTCCATCGTTTCCCATTTCCACGCTTTTCTTTTATTTTCCGCTCAGCCCCTTCATTTGCTGCCTGCTTGCCGCCGCTTTTGTTGTTAATATACAAAACAAAAACAACAACAAAAAAACAAGAGGAAAAAACGTGGCAAAAAAAAAAACAACACAAAACGAACAGAGGGGAACTTCATAGCAAAGGCATTTTATTCTCTATCTTCGTGGGTTTGTTTGACCCATGGCGGAGACAGGAACAACGAAACTATTAAAGTGGAAAAGCACTTAAATTTAAATAATAAATAATAAAGAGGATTTTTTTTTATGTGGAAATTTAATGAAAACGTGGCGAGTGAAATGAAAATGAAGTACTTTGTGGGGATTTTAGGGAGTTTAAGTTTTTAATTTGTAGCAGCGGAAGAGCAGAAAGAAGTGTTTGCCATATGAAAAAATACAAGAGAACATGCCCACTCTTTTGGTTAATTAATATTATGGATTACAGAGTAGCAGAAAAGAAAATATCACAGAATTGGAATATGATTTATGTAGAATTTAACCAAATATTAAAGAAGAATTATTAGATTTATCTAAGGGTCAAAGCAGTGGGACCCACGGCTTAAAATCAAAACAAAATAAAAAATGAGAATCTCAGTCGAGTGCGTAATGCGCTGTTGTTTTGGTTGTTGCCGAGAGAGCACGACAGAGCCTGAAAGAGAGTATCGAAGCTCGAGTACACTTTATTTAACATTCAAATATATTACGTATCCATTAAGCTCTGCTCACGGGACGGCCCGGAAATGATTTCGCAGGTAGCGATCGTTGCTGCCAAGCACTGTTGTGTTTACTCTCTTTCTCTATCTCTCTCTTCGACATCACACCCCCAGCAGACGGCTGGCGAAAGGCGGCCCCAGGAGAATAACGGGCCGACAGAGAATAAGCATAAATTATTTTTATTAAATATTATTAATGATTATCCATAATAGATCTGCTTGAGAAAAAAAAATAAAACTCAAAAATAATTAAAACTCAAAGGTAAATAATGAAAATATCGAGGGGAGCTTACTAATTAAGTCTTCTGCCCTGCAGGTGGCAGAATCTACAGCAATGCACATGCAAATAGCAATAAGCGACTAAGGGAACAGTAAATCTATACATATCAAAGTGCTGGTTGATACCTATTCAAGTGCCTGGCAGTGCACAGCAAATGCACGAGTCGAAGCAGTCTGCTCTGCTCTCTCTCTCTCTCTCTACGTCACTATTTATGTATGTTAATATATGTATGTACATTTGTTTGCATGTACATATGTATGTATAAGCTTATCTAAATAACTGCTAAACCCAAAATCAACTCTCGGCTTAGGCATACCGTCAAAACATCAACATCCACCGGTCATATCAATATCGAATCGGTAACCACACATAATTTAATTTATATTTACACCGCACCGAACACGAATGGAAACTCCATTCATCGAGAGAGAGAGAGAGATAGTCTGAACAAAAGCAACCACAGGACTCACGGAGGAAAATTCCGGAAAATTGATTGATAGTTTTGATGTCAGAAAGCGGAGCAGAGCTGTTGCTGCTGCTGCAGCTGCTCCTGCTGCTGCTATGGCAACCATTTCGATCGCAGGCATCGTTTTCGTTATTGTTGCCACACACTCTCGTTGATTGTGCGTTCGGTTGGATTAATTTAATGAAGTTATTAAAATCATAGCCATCGGTCGGGTAAAGGTTTACCCAATCGCTCCCTGAAATTTTGGGAAAAACATTTTCATCCACACATAAAGGGGCGGGGCCTTAAAGCTGAGTGTGTGTGGGGGGGCTGGGCAGGAGAAAACTTTGGGTGTAATTTTCTGGCCTGGTCACTTACTGGCGGATGTAATTTCCCACTCAAATTGGCACTGACTCATGCCGCCCACCAATGCACATGAACTTGCTATAAATCTAAACCCAAAGTGGGCGTGGCAGAACTTACTATCAGGAATACCCCATCTGTCTGATTGTCTGACTCGCTCTCACTCTGCGTGTCTGCCTGTCTGCCTGTCTGTCTGCCTTCGTCTGGGCAGGGGCAGGGCAGCGGCAGGGGCAGGGCAGAGCATTACGTGCAAATAGTTACGTGAAATTATTTCCGGAATCGGTAACAAATATCACATTGTTTGAGTTTCTACTCGCAATGAAGTTGCACTAAAGTTAGTTTCAAGTTAGCTGCTCCACACACACACACACACACATTGCTGCTTTCTTGGCTTAATTTTGTGGCTACAAAGAAATAGTTAAAAAATAAAAAAACTCAAGTTTAAAGTAAGTAAAGTTGTAAAGACTTTGAGGCATAGCAGTGCCAAAACTATTTAAGTTGTCCCTTTCTCATGCCTCAAGGGGGTATCTGAGTTTCATTTGCCGCACCGAAAAATCCCTTTCTGAATGCCGTCTACGAGTGTTGCCACGGTAGCCTGACTCTCAAACAGTCGCCATAAATGTTAATTAAATTAAAACGCTAATAGGCGTGAAATATGATAACACACACACAGGCACCAGTTCTATCACAGAAACGGTGGCCCAAGAGAGCACCAAAGAGTGTGCAAGAGCAGGAAGCAGGAAGGGAAAGACCATGACAGGTGGCAAAAACAAGGAAGTGACTCTATGGCTACTAATTCGACTAAAATATACCCTGATATCAAAAGAAAGGCTCTTTAGATAGTGCACTATTTTCTACAGTATTTTCTTTAATAGGATATTAGCTATAAATCTTTCTTTATTCTACCTGTAATATTTATCCATTGGCAAGGAATACTGTAAATTATTTTAATAACAATAATGATTTACAATAAAACCAAAGAAATTGAAATTGTGTGTACCACAAGACTCCTTACCGATGTGCAGGCGTATGGAGGAGGGATTGAATTTTTGAAGCTCTCTAAACCCTCTCTAAAGATTCTTCATTTTACATTACTATCCCTAAATCCCTACATACCCCTCTTCTTTAAAATAAAACTAGGTATCACAAGCAAGAAGGTGGCAAAAAATGGCAACAGCTGCCACACAGAGAGTCGTCTCCAGGGCTTTTTCGATGGAATGAAGAGATACCGAAAAGGGAGTATGGGAATTGCCAAAGTTTTGCCGCTCGCTTGATTTTCCAGAATAATACTCGTAATAATTAAAATGAAAATTAGAAATGGGCACAGTCGAAGCATCTGCCAAAAAGGGAAAGCAAACAGACAGATAGCAGAGAGGCAGAAAGAGAGAGGGTGAGAGAGAGAGAGAAAGGGGCAAAAGGAAAGCAAAGGACAATCTAGGTAAAATTTGCCTTTTGGTGTGGCGTCTAATTAAAAGGGATAAGTGCCTGGGCAGGTGTGAATCTGTCGAGGGGGTGGGCAAGAGGCAAGAAGTGGTCTCACAGAGGTGGGCAGAGGGCGGACCGAAGTAATTGCTAATTGCTGTGATTATGGGGGTCGAAAGGCAGAGCTGAAAATCGGTTGGGTTACTCGATGAATTGTCGGTAGGGGCAGAGAGTTTTTTATGGTAGAAAGAGATAGTTACATGGGGAATTTTTTCGTGGTAGGGAATTTATATTTCAATTTGGGATTTAAAACATTTTTTTTTGCTTAAATTTGGGGAAGGAAATCTTATAATGCTATTCAGAAATATTAAGTGATTCGTAGGTATTTATTGGTAGATTGGCATAGAAAACATATATATTTAATATATGTTTATATATTTAATAATTATTTTAAAAAATATTTTTTACTGGCAATGAAATATAAAATGATTTCGTTTTTAAAAAATAATTTTAAACTTTTACGAGAACGTTTCCTCAGGCAAAAACATATCCTATATGTCGGAATATCAATAATTTTTGTTTCTATGTAGATTTACACTCAGTTCCGTTTGAAACTGTTCATTCAACCCTCTCCTGAAGCACACTCTACAATAAACTGTTGCTTAGCCGCAATATCGAAACACTCTATCCACAAATGCACACACACACACACATATGTACAGGAACTCTATAGATAGATTTCAATCAAAAGCCAAACCACCTGCGGGCAACATCATTTGATGTTCCTTCCAAGAACCTCAGCACCCCTCACAGTCCACTTGTGTCCTTCCAATATGTGTGTCCTTCTGCTTAAGTGCCATTGACAGGCCACACCGCAAATGACAGGTGGCAATTGAAGAGAGAGGGGGGGATGGAGGCGTTGGGCAAGCCGCTTAAACCGAAGGACATATCCCCACCCATCTCTCGAGGGCTTCCTAATTTGAGTGTCGCGCGTGCATTGTCACAAATTCGCTGTCCGTTGGAGCATCCCCCCATCCGCCCCCCACCATTAAGATGATGAAATGTCCCTGAAGGTCACTAGGCAACACCACAACACCATAGCAGCCCCGGCAACCCCTCACTTGTTGCCACTTTAATTGTTATTAATATTTCAAAATGTCCTTTTATTTGATTGCGGTCGAGTGGAGTACAATTTTGGGTCTCACCCAAAAACAGCAGTGAACGATTTTCCACAGTGTATAAAGGTAAGGGGCAGAGGCAGGCCTGTTTGTCCTTGTCCTTGTGTGTGCCTTAGTCCTGATAATGCTTAATTTGCTGTTTAATTATGCAGAGAACGAACATTCATTGTCTCTTCTAATTACAGCTGTTTGTTATCTGCCAGAGAACACTGTACACTGGTACACACCCACCCACCTTTAAAGCGGCTTACGATGGATGCTATACATAATTTTCCACTTCTTTTGCCACACACACTCCACTCCACACTCCAGACTGACAATTTACCATTTTGGGGCAAACAACTTAATTTGGGTTACATTCCAGTTCTCACCACTGCCTCTACCCCCCGCCTGCCATGCCTCTCATGTAAGTTTTTTGGGGGAGAGGGTGGGTATGTTTGAGTGAGGAGGATGGGGGATTACAAATGGCCAAGCTGCGTGTAAATGTAACTGTCCTGACAGCCGAAACACGTTCGAAACACATAAACAGCTTTGGGTTCTATTTGTTTTTTTTTTTTTTTTTGCTCTCAGTTTGTCTCTCTGCCATTTGCTGGAAGTCCTTTAGCCAGAGCTCTCTCCTTGCTCCTCTTCGAAGAGAGGAGGGAGCCTCATAAATTTCAAATTTACTTTTGCCTTAAGGGACACAACAACACAAAAAGAGGCTTTCAATGTGTTTGAATATGCAGCCGAGAACTGAAACCATAAAAGATGGGGCATGTCCGATAGGTGGGATGATCGCTTAATGAACTAGAAATGAATTTGAAAGGATGTTTAGGCATGATATGAGAAGGAATTAGATTGGATATATTCATTTGACAATCAAATATTTGTTGGCAGGATGTATTCGTATAATGAACGGTACAGAAAATATTTAAAATGTCACGAAAGCTTAAAACAAAAATGAAATTTATATTATAAACAACTAATAAAACATTAAAATACATATACAAATAAATAACAAAAATAATTATGCAAAAAAATATTGCATTTATATATATTTTATATTGATAATTAAAATTTATTATTATTTATTTTCTTTGGAAGATTTTTTAAATGAAATAAATTATATTTGAATTATTTTTGTATATAGTTTAGTTGATCAATAAATGTAACAATATCAAATAAAAAATCAAAAAAATTCAATAAATATTGTATGGCTAATTCGCAGCAAAAAGATCTTTGTATTTCATGAATATTATATATGAAAGAAATCAGGCAATCAATTATTGCATTAAAAGAGAGTTTAAAATAAACTCGTTTCAGGAGCTATTTCCCTGCAATGGCTCTAGAATATTTCCAGATAGATATTCACTATTCCTAGTCAGAATTGAAGTACCATAAAATACCATTATACCAAATAAAATATCACAAAATCTACCAATATTCAACTGCAAAATTCCAATGAAACCACTATATTTCCCGTTCATTCGAGCACATTGATCAGATCTGGCTAAAATGCCGCATCATTTGGCGACAAAAACAGCCGCAAAAACGCAACTTATTTCGGACCGCACATAAATCTCAACCATCTATAGAAATTATTTGTACTCTCAACGGATAAAAGGGGATGTATCCGCAAACTGGCGCTTAAAAGCCGTTTAATAAGTCTGGCCTCACACACACAAAATAACACATGAGAAATATATCCTGCCACTGCATTGTGGATGGCAGCAAAAGGAGCTACTGGAGCTCCTGGTTGTTGGTCAATTGCCTGCCTGCCTGCCTGCATTGGCCATAAATAACCATGGGGTTCGCTTGCCTATTGAAACGTTGACATGGCACAGATACTCGTACTCGTGCTCGTATTTTGTCGCATAGTTTTTGATAAATTGTTGTAAACACTTAAAGCAATGAATAAAGCGGAATGAAAACTTACCAAAAAAGAATACATACAAAAGGGCTTCAAAATCTAAAAATAAAAAAGAGACAGTTAGAGCATAAGCTGAAATAAAAGAAAGAAATATAATACATTTATTTAATGTATATAATAAATTGCATCCCCAAATTTGAATTTAGAAGAAAACCATTATAGGAATAATAAAGCATTATCATATATACCAGATTGCAGCATTTGGTTGCAATCGGTTCAGTATTAAAGCCAGAATAATAGAACCAAGATGTTATTTGGCTGTTTGAACACTTGGCTTTTGAACACTTTTATTGCTAGAACCAAGGGCTTTAATATGTTTCCATTAAATAGTAAACTATCTCTCAAACCAATAATTATATTCCACTTGAGCTATCATCTTCTCTGAATAATTCTTCTGAAATAATCCGAAAACCGAAAGCGTAAAACCAATCAAACACTTGAAGAATAACATCCTATAGATAAATAGGTAAACGTTCTGCCGCCCGCAAATCCATTGAGCTCATTCACCTTTCAACTGTGCCACAGAGCTACATGCCACACAGCCACAGCTCCACAGCTCCATGGAGTCTCTGTCTCTATCTCTCTCACTCTTCTGGGGGGCCACAAGTTTATTTGCTCATTCAGCTCAATCACAGATCAAATAGCTGGGAAAAAGTGGTGCAATGAAAATACCTGGCAAACAATTTGAACTACGCTCAACCTTTAAACTGCACAAAGAAGGCGAGGAGCCAACAGATTGCCTTCCTTGTTGTCCCAAGGAGATGGTGATGGAGATGAAGGTGGGGAAGCGGTTCGAGTCAGACAATTGCCCCAGGAGGAGGAGGAGGAGGCAGACAGGCAGCATAAATTGCTCCGACACGAAAGGAAGTTGGAAGGATTGTTGAGGTCTAAATCTAAGGCTAAGGCTAAGCAGCCTGCTCAGCTTCTGCTCCTCTGGTGGTGTCCTCTCTCTCACTCTCTCTCTCTGTCTCCATTTCTTTTGTTTTTCCAGCAAACAATTTGCCAAATCCGGTTGAGAGAGATTGAACAAAAGAAATGCATATGCATAACTTTTGGCTCCACCACTCGCCCACTTTCCACATTCTAGAGATGGTAACGTGTGAGGTGCATGGCAGGAAGGGAAGGTTCACTGGGAGAAACCTGGAGTACTCCCACAAAAAAAACTTTATATATTTTTATAATATTCCCCAAAAACCTGACATCACGCTACCATCTCCATTTTGCCCCCCCCCCCTACCAATCCATTGTCTAAAGCCCCAAACGGTAATGCAATTTTAAGGAGGGCCTTTGATTTCCCAATTGGATTTTCACATATAACTCACATGCTTTCAACGCAGGCAGGAAAATAGTTGATGGGGGGAATGAGGAAACACTGGAAGTGCATTTAGATAATTTTAGAAAAGACATCAAATGGGTTGGATATTAACCCTCGAACTACCATCAATCGTAGAGTATTGGCAGCACTCCCAAACGCCACATGGAAAGTAGAAGCCAAAAAAAATGATTAAAACAACTGTCAAAGTGATTGACAGTAGCCCAGAAAAATGGGAGCTCGGCTACATGCATAAATTACCAAATAAATAACATAAATTTTATTTATTTTAAGCCCATCGTTGCCTGGTACAACCGTGTACCACCCCATACCCTGGAAAATTATGCAGCGATAACTTGTCGAGGTGTCGCCTTGACAGCCCCCCACACCCATTCCCACAACAAATAACAATAACTAAAGGATCCACCAGTTTGTTGTATCTTTGAGATACTCTTTAAGTTTTGCTGCAAAGAATGTATCTCATACGAGTTTCTATAAGTAACTCAACTTTTCCATTGTTGATGCAGCTTCAAAGAGGCCAAAATAAAGACCCTTTTGCTCGCCAAAAACCATGTAGAAAAGTTTGAAATATAATTAGGTTCCACTGTGAAAGTTCAGGGAGTGCGGTGAACATGTAAAAATAGAATATAAAATTAAAATAAAATATTATTATTAGAATCGAATAAAAATTGTATAATACGACAGAATATAACAGAATGTGTGACTAAATAGGATGCTATAATGCAGAAGAGGATTAGAAATGGATATGGCTAAGAACAAAATTCTTTTTAACCATTCGTCATGAGACTCAACAATGTAGAAGGATCTATGAATGGATATTTTACTCTTTCAAAATCCTTTACCCTATAAAAATATGAAAATATTTAATTTAAATATGAAATATCTTATTTGAAATATGAAATATTTGTAGACCAAATAATTTCATATTAATGTCAATAAGTTATAAGTTAAAATACTTTCGTTTCAAAATTTCCACTCACGGAACATTATTTAATCTAAGTGTTAATATTAAAATTTCAGTGTCTATTTATTTTGTTGTTATCTGATTTTTGCTGATTTTCCTTTAGTTCCGCATTTAATAAATCCTTGAACGTTTAACAGCTTTTCAATTATTTAATTGCAATTTCTTTGACTCGCACACTTCGAATCGATGGCCTAGTGGTTTATCATCATCAGGTTTATAATCATTTTAAAGTGCTTATCCACCTAACCCCCTACTTTTCGCTGCCATTAGTTAATTCCATAATCGATTACCGCTTGACCGATTGATGCAATGGAATGAAGGGTGGCGGAACTCAATCAGCTTTTCACTTTCCACCGTACAAAAGGAAGGGAATGGGAAGAGAGAGAGAGAGAGCGACAGAGAGAATGGACTGCCAAAGGAGCTGCCGTTCAGCACTTAATAAACGCAATTAATCCAATTAAAATGTCATGTCCCATTAATGCGAATTAAACACAGCACCAGCAAATGTTGTGCAATTAAATAAATGCACTTAAACCAATGAAAAGTACACCCACAAACACAGAGAGAGAGAGATAGAGAGAGAGAGAGAGAGAGAGAGATGCGGTGAAATGAGGCGTGGAAAATGCACATATCAATGGCATAAAGCCGCTTGACAGTTGAAAGATGAAAGAGCAGACAAAGGGAGAGAGCGCGGGAGTGGGCCAAAGGAAAGCGGAAAGCGGAAAAGCAGCAGCCAAATAAGCTTGGCAAAAATTTACACGCCACAATAAACAATGAACAGTGAACAATTAAATGTGAAAGCAATGCAAATGCCAGTTTGTGGCTCCATCCATTTTCCAACCATTTTCGCTTTTCCCGTTCCCCGTTTCAGGACTTTTATCAACATAATCGACTGTGTCAACGCTTTCTGGTCAATTTTCACCCCTTTGGCGACTGTCCAACTAATTAAATGCGACAAATATATTTACAATAAACTCACAACAAATAATATCTGTTGCAGGCTCCATTCCCTTCCGTTCGTGGCCGTTTGCTTGGGTTTAATTTTCCATTTTTCATATTTATTCATCATCATTGGTATTACAAACAGAGCCACAACAGAGCCATGGAGGCATGCAGTATGAGGCATGGGGCATGCAATTAATATGCTTAATTTACATGTTGTATGGATACATTTTATTGTATTGTTTGCCCTGTGGCAACAAACAGTTCAGTTCAGTGTTGGCATGCTGCCTGAGGAGAGTTTGGTGTGTGCCACAGGGATACTCATTGTGGGATGCAAGTTTTTTCAATGCAAACTCCATGTATTTGTATGGGTTATTTCATTAAAATTTCTGAATATTAGATTATTATTAGAGTCAGACAAAAGAGATTTAGTTCGATTTTGACCACTCTCTGGACTCTCTTTTGATTCTCTTTATACCCCCTATTTGGACGCCTCTTTGGACCTCTCTTTAGACCCATTTAGAACCATCTCTCTCGACAGACGGACGGGCACCACTGCATGACGTGTGAATACGTTTAGACAAATATTTATTTATTAAATTTATTTTGCAGAACTAAAATTTTTCAAACTATTTCTTGATCCGCTTTAATTAAATCTCATGGTGGACCATTTATAATTATAATAATATAACATTAATAAGATAAAGAAATAAATACATATTTTGTGATATTTAAAACCATATTTTCATCCAAAAGAAGAGCTTTAAAGTTATCTTAGAATAATTCGAATTGTTATTCAAAAGAAAGTTATTTCAAGAATTGTTTTCCCTACGTTTTCAGTATTACAAAATTTCATAGATATAAAAGAAATCTATATAGATACAAATATAATAAAATATCGTGTACAAAACATTCCCATAACCATCCAATTTATTGCTGGGAAAACTCTGCAAAAGTTTTTTGTTGCTTGTCTGCGGGCTTTTTGTGGCATAGTTTGTGGCATTCTTCATGGGCTTTTCCTGTGGCCTTGCCGTACGCTTTTGCCGTCAAATTATTGCATTACAAAATTCACAACACAACAATTTCCTCCCCCAGTGGAAAACAGTTTTCCGTTGTCACCTTGAAGCATTGCCTTCGCCAGGCAAGCAAGCGCCCTCAATAAAATAATTTACTTTACGTCAAGTTTTGTCTTTATTTTTTAATTAGCTGCTGAGCATTTTCATGGCATTTTCATTGTCGTTGGCATTTGGTGGCTGTGTGGGTGGCACTTTTGTTAGGCAAACCACCGCCTCCTTCCGTAGCTTGTCTTTTTCGAGTGCTAATTGCATTTTGTTCTTGTGTTTTGTTGTTGTTTTTTTTTTGGTTGCTTATTTCTACTGTTTTGAGGTTTGTGCTGTTGCTGCCATAAATGCAATTAGTAACAAGTTTTTCCCACCATGGAAAATGTGGTTTGGGCAACCAGCCGTGTACCCTGTAGATATCTTTTCAGACGCAGAGATCTTTCTTGCTTTTTTGTGTCCTTTAATTGAATTAAATTTGTATCAAGTCAAACCCTTTTTTGTGTGTATCTCTGACCTATAGACCAGAATAAACAATGTCTATCCAGACCACACAAAAACACACACACAAATACTCAGTTACTCGTATCTGCCACAACTTGTGTATACAAATATTTGTAAAACGTGTTCATCATCCTGTTGACAAGGTCGTTTACAGAATAAATTCACTAAGCAAAATGTTTTTATTGGATTTAACTTTTGCATTTATGCCAAACGCATGAAGCGTCCACCGTCCGTCTGTCTGTCTGTCTATAGGTGTGTTTATTGTTTGCTTGATATATTGTTGTTTATTTTTGTTTGTGTATCTAAAGGATAGGCTACAGACACAAAATACAGTTGTTGAATTAGATAGTTTGTTTGACTTAATGGCTTTATTAAGGTTTATTTATATGGAGTTTTGATATACAGGATATAAAGGGGCAGGAGCTCACACACTCTTATATAATTATGTTAGAAGTCATCAAATTTATAGGCCAATTAGTTCTTGTTTGTTAAGAGTATTCGTTGCCTCTGTAAGTTTGGATTTTACAAGGTGTTTTATGTGTGGAGTTCATTGTCGGCGAGTTCTGTTATGAGAGTAGAAGATTTAAAAATATTTCATATTTTCTACAAATTTTATATTTTACATAAATTGTGTCTTTCATATTTCGATAGACTATTAAGTTTAATGAATTTTTAAATTTTTTTATTAAATACTTTTATGTTTAAATTGAATATGATTTCATTATATTTATATTTAAAACCGAATATGTTTCTGTTTTCTTTGCGAGTATTAATTATAATGAATTAATTATAATAATATTTTGTTCCAGCTGAATGAATAGTAAGGAACAGTAATTGAACATTGGTTGGGTATAATATCTTTATACAGATTGTTGGATAACTAAATGGAATATCTATAGGTAGTTTCTATCTATGTACCCAAACATAACTACACAGCATCCCAAACACACACACATTAGTCCCAATCCCTAGTCCCTTGTTCTGGTCATAATTCAAATAAAAAAAAAACCACTTGCTCCACCATCCACCCGTCTGCACTCTCCATCTCCATCACCAGTTTCATCTTTTGGACCAAGTTAATAAAATATAAATAAGCATAAATCACGCACGAACAGAGGCCAACACACAGGGAACGGAACATGATTAACAAGGTCATTTAACGGCACTTGTTTTTTCCATGGCCAACACACACCCACCCAACCACTCCCACCACTAAAAGTAGGCGTGTGTTCACAGCCATACGAGAACATTAGGCCATGGCCCAAAGGCTTAACCACAAAACAAAATAAATGCCTGCCAACCATATGTATGGAAAATTCGATTATTGTGTTAAGCGTTGAAGCAGCCGTCCCGCCCCAGTGAACCCCCAAAAAGAATAGAAATAGAGAGAAAAAAAGAGAGAAAGAGATTAGATATATATATATTATGCTCTGGGGAGACATTTGATAATAACTTGCGGCTTGAGGCGGATGTTTGTCTATAATCAGCATAAGTTAGACAACTTTCGGATTGTTTTAGTTGTTTTTCCAACAGAAGCTAAAATATATACCAGCTAGGCGGGAGGGTAGCTGTCTGGTGTTTTGTGGGCAGAACCATCCATCTCTGAGAGTTGCAGACAGGCAACATATACATTTATTTTGCGGGCTGGCGAGGGCGAGGCCTGAGTCCTGACACAGCAAAACATTAATCATTCGTCTGCGGTTGCCCCCTTTTTTTCGGAGGGTTAAAACAAGTCAATTTCTGGTTGGGAATATTGGTACACAACAGATTTTGGTTAAGCAAATTATTGCCAACAAAAAAGGCAATACAATAATCAACATTAAATGGTTGGAACCGTAAAAGAAATTAAATACGCTTTCTGCTGGGATGAATGCTGGAACTGGAACCTCTGGAATATCTTTGTCTCTGATTTTTCATTGAAAAAACAATGAAGAACTGAAAGCAGCTCCAGAAGTTAAGTAGGAAAAGTAAGAAAGAAAGTTTCTAAGCAGCATTAAATGATGACTTTGTCATTCGTTTGGCCATTTTGCAGGCGACAAAGTCAATTGTTCATGGATTTTGTGCTGCCAAATGTCACTGCAGCTGTCACATGCCACATTGCCAGTCTCTCTAGCACTTCAGTCTTTCAGTCGTTTTTGTGGCCTGAAAATGCATTGACAAGCGCATTTCTCAGCTCAGAGATTTTCCCTCCAGCATTGCCTCAAAATGTTTGTTGGCAGCTCTCAACTTTTTTGTTTGGTTTTTGGGAGAACTGGCAGCAGTGGATTTTTGCACACCCCGCTGAGTGGTGGCGTTGCCTGCTGCTTGTGTGGCAAATAAAAAATTATGTTGCATGCCACATGGCGCGTCTAATGTGTTGGCATCTACTGCAGGCGAGAGAGAGATACTTACTCGTAAATTTAATTTTGGGAACAATCAAAAGTTAAGAGAAACATAATACAACGAATTTTGGATGATCTTATGGTGTAGAGAGAGCGCGCTGAGAGCTTAACAAATATAAAAGTAAGCCCAAAATAAATAGAAAATGATTTGTATAATTTTTTTGAAATACCAGGAAAATTTCTTACAATCTCTGTAAGCCAATTTCATCTTTTTGAAACCACAAATTCTAATAGAAATCATAGAATTTGCTGCAAGAATCTCCCAAATTTATTGAGCTATCTATAAAAAAATTGTTCTCTTTTTCTACTCTTCCCTGTGGAAACCTTCTCACAAATACCATCACATAGCTCATTATACCCGGCTTATTTACGTTAAAACAAAAAGGCCTACAATTTACGACCTGTTTCTGTCTGCTGGGCACACGCTTCTCACCTGATCTTTATATCTGCCAGCCTGCCACACACATGCCATACATTGTGCCACGCGATTAGATGCAAACAAAAAAAAATTTAATACATCAACAAAATACAAAATTTATTAAGCATAAGGCATAAAAATGTGTGTGTGTGAAAATAGAAGTTTATTAAGTTGTGCGCCGAAATGTAGGCAATGGAAATTTTTTAAGGGAAAAGGAGAGAAGAGAAACAAAAGAACAGCGGAACTTGGAATGCCAAAGAGGTAGGAGGAGAGTGGTAGGGGTACAGTGGGAAGTGGGCAAGGGAGTGTGAGATTGGGCATGGATGAGGCAGACTGAGCTGCGGAATCAGTGGGGGTGGGACTGGTGGTAGTGGAGTTCTCGGCGAAAAGTAAAGCCTTCTCCACTGCCTTTAGCTGAGCAAATAAAAACATCGTTTTGCCATTTTTCATTTCAAGCGCCGCAGCACACACACAGACACACACACAGAAGAAGCCTCATACACACACACACACTTACAAATGTAAATGGTGAAAAGTGAAAGCAGTTAAAACAAACAAAAATCAAACATGGGATAAGCGACGGCAAATATATCGTGTGTGTGTGTGTGTGTGTTTGCCCTGGCAAGTGCAGGAGTGTGGGAGAGCTATGCATGTATGTGTGTGTGAGCACTAGTGTGCATTCATTTGTGGGGCAGGTCGGACAACGGCTTGTTGCACTTGTTGCAAATCGCCTTTACCCACAAAACGCTGGGCGTAAAAATGTTTCCAGCAAATAAACTTCCCACTTGGAACAGTAACGGAGAGAGAGAGGAGTAGAGATAGTATAGAGAGTAGACAGAGTGAGTTCTAGGAGGCATGAGGTAGATTGTGTTGCCCCTAACTGCCGCCTGGCGCCGCTCGCGCTCTTCATGCACCCCCCCACCCCCACAGCAAATGAATTAACAAATTAAAAGCGTAACAAATTGGCTAAAGGCATAAAATGGGGCGGCGGATTGGGGGTAGAAGTTGGTTGCGCTGCACCATGTTGCATGCTCAATAGGATGATGCTGCAAGTGGAAGTGGCAGGCAGTGGTAGCACTGGGGTAGCAAGGGAGTAGTGCTTTAAGTTGATTTTAATTAAATTAGAAACGAGCGCAGCCAGCGACAGGCAACACATGACAGTGTTATGGAGATGTGAATGGCAGCAAATTGAAGGGTACTCGCTGCAACAGCGAGAAGGAGTGGGTGAGTGGAAGAGGGAGAGGGCGAGAGGACACAGGTGTTCCATTACGACTGATGAAGGACTTGGAATCTAGGATATTTCCTATGACATGTGGGGGGTAAACAAAAAGAACCCAGAAGCGGTGATAGCGGTGATCAATGATGACTCTCCTTCCGATTTTATTTATGTTCTTAAAACTATAACTCTTTAAGAAAATCCTTTAGAAGTTAAAATTAATTTCCATATTCAATATTGTATTTAAATAAAATAGTTTATGTTCTTAAAATTATTTTCTAAACAGAAAATTCAGTAATTTGTTAGTATTTGGATGGTTATATTTCTAGGGAGGCAAACCACCCAACGAGATTAAATATTCCCCACAAAATACGACGAAAATCAGAAAGCTGAGCCCACAAATCGGTAATCAATTCCACATCTGCCTTTTATTCCTATTTTTCCATATTCCTCTCTGGTTATATTTACCCTCCCAAATAATTTCCCGGCCTTTTAATCCAATTTTGTTCACAGTGTAACTCTCTTTAGTTAGGCTTAACTTCCACAGATTCTTATGTAAACTGATACTAATTGTCCCTGCGGTTTCCATTTCCACCCCAGTTAATGGTTTTCCCTAATTTCCAGCCCCCAAAAAACAAACAAAAACAACACCCAAAAGTCTCTGGCCCAAGTGCTGGACAAATTTGACTTTAGTTGCCACTGCAACACTTGCACTTGCACTCAACACTTCATCAGAGGCACATCAATGAGCCATACCGCCCCCCAACCCCCCGATACAAATCTGCCAGTCTGTCAATGTGCCCCAGTGCCCTGTAAAATTGCAGGCCGCCAAAAATTGACTACACCAAGAACCCGGCCGGCCGAACGGCACTCAACGATGTCCAACGGGGCCATGGAAAATTGCAATGCTGGGCCCAAAGCGCTCGACGAATTGCCCGAATTGCCGGTTATCCTTCAGGGCCCTCTGTTAGCCTGACAGAGGGACTGCCTCACTGGGTATCCGCGTCTGCGTCCACATCCGGCATCCCGCATCCGGCTGATGTGCAAATCAAATAACAAATGATTGTCTCTGCCAAACTGAAAAGGCGACTCCTGTGACTGGGAGCGAGGCATCGAAGCGACTCCTGTGACTGGCAAAAGCATCGAAGCGCCTCCTTTTGTGACTGTGATTAAGGCTGTGTGGCTTGACAGCTGGATAGCCTGGACTCCGCATGGATTAATCCCTCAACCAAAATGAATATTTCCTATATTTTCACTAGCTGTATTTTCCTTTCTTTTTTCGGGGACAATCAAAACAGTTTGTATTTTCGCTTTTGTCAAGCACAAATTCAATCAAAAGCTAAGCTTAAATATAGATTGAATTTTGCAGGTGGTGCTTGTGTGTGTCTGAGAGATAAGCATGGATTTTCTTTTCTAATTGTTCAAAACTTTAAGCTTTAGGGAAAATTCGACTCAAAAATATCTGCAGCATTCTCTCTGGCACACTCTGGGATGTGGCTCATGAAATTCACCAACCAAACAAAAGAGCTCTAAGCCGAACCAAAATAAAAAAATACTTCTTCAACCATACACAGTCATGCAAACGTATGTATGTATATTCTGTATACATATGTATGTATATAAAAACTGAAAGATAAAAATGCAATAAAATGCCGTCGGCGTCTGGGCCAAGTTACAAATGTTCCCGTTGTGTATTGTAATCACTCAGTTGACTTCCCTTCTACTCTGGAATTCCTCCTTTTTCCCGTGGCAACCGAATGGTGGCTGCATTTATCTGGAGGTCTGGTCTGGTCTTGGTGGCGGGGACGGGCAAGGGTTTTACGCCTGTGGTTGGGCCCCAGACATTCGCGCAAGACTACAAATTGCGGGAGGTGGTGCCTGACCATGAAAATGATTGTGGCAAGAGGAGGGGTTTTTTTTTTTTGGCACGTAAGAGAAAAAACAGGCTTTAGAATGTAATCATTTTATGAAATTTATATAGACTTCGCTGAGTACAAAAACCTGAGAGTAGGAAGGTAACTTTAGAATATGCAAAATAAAATCAACACAATACTATTTTAAAATTACAATACCATCCACCAATTCTAAAACCCTGCAATGTCGCTTAAAATTATTTTTTTTAATATTTAACAATTTACCATTATTTTATTAGATGTTCCTTTATTGTTAAAATATTTATCCAACTGGCAAGAGAAACTGTTCTCTTAATTCAATAAGTAAATAAGTAAAAGGTAAATTATGAAGACAAAAAAGAAGGTTCTCGCTATACATGGTTCTTCCTTTCTCTATAAGGAATAAGGATACTTGATTTCCTTGAGATTTTCTATTAAATTTGCTAAAATTCAAAATTACAGGATCAGCTTTCGTACCCAACTTTCGTACCCAATTATATGCAAAATCAACCACAGTACAATCATACCTACAATTTTAAAATAAATCCTAACAAATGAAAACCATTCATTAAATTTTAGGAATTGTCTTTACAATTTCTACTGTATTTGTTTCTGTCTCTCGTTTCTCTATTTGTTTGCAAAAATTTAAAGTTTAATATTTCAATTTCCCATTTAGCTATCTTGCTGTCTTCCTCTCTCTTTGTTTTCTCTTTCATTCAATTTTCAGACTGTTGCAATCTATGCAAAATTGCTCTATGCTGTCCTTCTTCGCTGGAACATTGTCCAAAGCTTAGATTTGCTTTCGCTTTCTGTTACGCTTTCTATTACGTTTTCCCCACTTTCACAATCGTCCATTCATTTCGCTTTTTGTTACGCCAGAAACTTTTGTTTTATTTTAATTTTTGTTCTTTCGCCTGCAACCAAAAATCACGAGTAAATGTCTTACACAAGTTGGAATTTAAGTTGAAAACTTTTCTAATTAAAATTAAATAGAAACTTCGTTTCAGTCGCCCCAGTGAAGTTTTTGATTATTATTTGGATTTTTTATTTTATTTTTTTTTTTTTCATTCATTCATACAATATACTTATTCCGCTGCATTCTTTCAGATTTTCATCCATCCCCCCACTTAAAACTGTCATCGAGATCGTGCTAGGGTTGAGGGTTAAAAACGAAGAAAGTTCTCTGGAAAAAAAAATCAGAAAGGAAAGTTGTGTTGACGTTTAGTTTGAGGTCTGTGAAGGTCAGAAGGTTCTTTGGGGATAAACGGAAAATGTTGAAAACTTGTGTAGGGAAAAACTGTTGGGGGAAAACTGCAGTTCTTGGTCGAAAGTTGTGAAAAAAAGTCTCGCCGCTAAGGGGGAAAATAGACAAGACTCAAAGTGGACCTCTCATTAGTATGAATGCTTTAGCATACTTCTTTGTGTGTGAGTGTGTGTGTGTGTGTGATGATGATGAGCGTCTTAAGAAAGTTATTTAAAGCTTAGCAAGTTAATTTAATTTATTTTATTTACTCATGGAATGGTGCAATATAATTTTTTTTTTTTACCTTGTGACGGCATAAGAAAGTAGCTAGAGGTAAATGACAGTGTTGGAAAACAAAACATCTGAGTCTTTGATAAAGAGATTTAAGCTACATTTTAAAGTTTTCTTATTTCTTTTCTTTTCTTTATGTGTAACCGTCCCGACACTTTTGAAGGCTCTAATGAAATGTTGGAATGACTAACGCCAGAGCAAGCCGTGGCTCTTCTTTAGTGTTGCATAGTGGCCTTGAAAACAAAAAAAAAACAAAAAACTGATCCCCTCTCATATTTTTATCCTCATTACATTCATTAATAATGCTAATTTTCATTTGATTTAATAAAAATCCATGCGCTCTCACAGCCATTAATAAATGTTGACTTCCGTTTGGGCTCAAGACACCATCAGCATTCGCACCCCCTCAGGACTCTTTACTGAAGGCCCTTGAATAAATTTCCATTTTCCACACAGAGATTTTTGTGCGCCTACAATTTACATAATTTATTAACGAGAGTTTGAGCGTCAACTTCCGCTAAGGGAAAGCTCAGCGGTGAGGTGGCGGGGGGGACAGGGCCCTGTCTGTGGGCGAAGCGGCGGCAGTGGCGGTGGCGGCGTCGTGAGAGATCCCATGCATAATTAAACACGTAATTAACCATTATTATTAACGTCTGATTCAAGCTCTGGAATCCTGGGCCCATTGGCCAGCGCGCCGCCGGACCTAATGAGTTTCGCAGAAGAATACTTGGGGAAAAAGTTTTCCAGCAGAGGCAGAGGCAGTGGCAGAGGCTTTTCTGCTGTTGGGCTGTTGCTGTTGTTGTTGTTGTTGTGGCAATCAGACAAAAGCCGCACGCATTTTGATTTGTATCTGAAAGTGTAACTCAGACCAGAGACTGAGCAAAAGTTACGGCTGCTAATGAACATTAATTAATTAAGGTACGTCTCGAGTGGGCTTAGGGGAGTCGGGTACGTGGCAGGTAACTGTTTCTCCACCGCCCAGCTTCTCGGACTCTCTGGCCAACAGGTCAATTACTCAGATACTCTGAAGTTTAGCTCTCCTCTCAGTGTCTGACGTCTTACTGTCACGTCGAAAAGGGTTTGCCACATAATTGTTTTCGGATTGTTGGCAATAGATACTCGAATTTGAGTGTAACATTTAATTGGCCGAAAATTTACTTTAATGAACTGAAAATCTGGGCGCAAGTTGTGTATAAATTGGTAAACGAATGCCAGAAAACTGATACTTAATTTATATTACTTTTAGCAACACAAAAAATGAATACAAAATAAATAATCGATGTCTTTATTTTATTGCTAAAATATAGATATATTTCTTATATGTCCTTGTATCTAGGGGAAAATTTCTTAGGCAAAATAAAGGGTATAATAAGGGGAATAAGGGGAAATCCAATTTCTATTTATATTTCCATACATTATTTAAAATAATTCTCATTCGCTTATTCCATCGCTGTGTGCGTTTAATAAATATATCGTTTTGTTTTATAGCAAAATGACATTTTGTTTAGTTCATTATGAAGGCTAATGGCTGTGCCGTACCATTTTGCATATGATAAAAGCCCATTTGGCGGGCCATAAATTAGGCCCCAGATTTGCACGAATTTGAAACTCTGGCCAATACGACATCCCCCCCACATTCCAAAAAAATTGGCCAATAAATGGTACATTTTCATGGCTATTGGAGTAATTAAATGAGGATTTAGCAAATGTTTCGTATTCATTATTCGCATTTATTAAATGCAGTCATAATTTAGCAATCACACACCACAAAAATACGCGCATTTATTTTTATTTGTGCAACGCGTTTTACTAAATTTTGTCCTTAAATTTTCACCCATTTCCACATTCTTTATTAATTTTCTCGCACAACTTTGCCACAATTTTTCACAGCTTCTGTTCGCGCGGCCTCCCATGGCGCACATCAAAGTAAATGCCAAGGCGTCGGCGTGGACGTGCCACACCTTGTCGCCCGCTCTTTCTATCCTTCCTTCCGGTTCCGGTCGCCCCTGTTGCCCCACCATGAACTCATAATTTCCACAATTAGCGCTGCCTAGGAATTTACATTTGGCTCAAGGTACAACAACAAAAAAATGTTAATTTAAAGCAATTTGTGAGCAAATAAATCACTCTAGCGGGGGTATGCAGGGGAGAGAAAGGTATCGTCGGCGAAGGAAAATGTAGCTTTTACACGTAAATTCTAAAATATTGATGAACATTTGAATATTGCTAAGGGAAATATTATTTAATTAGAAACAAACCCATTGAAACCTAAGCAAATGCTGAAGCTCATTTTATTGAAATTCTTGAGAGAAATGAGTCAAAAAATTAACTGAAAGTCAAGTATTTTCATGCTTTCCACTAAATTAAATTGTTTTCATTTTAAATTAAGATTTAAAGCCAGTTTCCACAGGTAATTACTCTGCACACCTCGCATATAATTGAAACCAAATGTCGCTTTTCTTTTCACTGAACAAATTTAATGAAATTTTCTCTGCCACATTCCGCGTGCTGCTTCGGCTGCATACATAGTTGCATGCCTCTTTGTCATCATTGTGGGTCATAAATCACGCCACTTACTGGCTTTGCAACGCCTGAATGCCTGCCACAATTTATTTCAAAATGCGTTTGTGCTGCGGTGAAAAAAAATGTGCGCGTAATTGCAATATCACGGTGATTTTCATCTATTCTGTAAGGGTTTTCTCTTCTAGATCAATGCGCGAATGTCAACATAAATCCAAAGGAAAAAAAAGAAGCATAAAAGGAATTTTTTTCGTTGCATAACCTATTAGTCAATTTCTTGGGCCCCCCACGCCCAACTCTTTTTGGCCATTTTATGATTAACACTGGGCAAACATGCAAAGCTCGTTGTAACATTTCTGCTGTCATTAGGAGGGGCGGGAGAGGGAGGCCTCTCAGGCATTTTGCTCCTCCAGGAAATCCTGTCAGGAGGAGCTCTCTTACAGGCCTTCCCGGTCTGCCTGTCTAACGAACATTTGTCATTTTCTGCCACTGACAAGCAAACCTCTAGTCTCCCCCCATCGCCATTGCCTGAACATTGGCAAATAGTTGGCCGAGAGCCGCCACCTTTTTGGCGCTCGTTATGGCTCCTCGTTTCGCTGTAGGTGTGAAATTATAAATTGTAGAGAATTTATGAGCCTATTTCGCTGTGTTACCACTATCGCGCAGGTGGTTATTGCTTCTGCCTACTGCCTGTGACTATGACTATGACTGTGCCTGTGGCTGTCCCTCTTTGGGGTAAGATTAATCGCAGCTTTCGTTGGAGGCAGCTTCTAATGGTTAGCATATTTTGTATTGGTAGCAATTTTTTTTCTAGGAATAAATAAACGCAAATACACATCAAAATACTTCAAAAATTAATTTAACGAAAATTCAATTCCACAAATTTCTATGGAAACCTATTAGAAATGATTTCGTTCTACTGGCGACGAATTTTTCTCGGAAAAATAATACTTTTCGTGTTCCTCTTGGTCGTGGGCTTCTATTTGATGCTTTTGAGGCTTACCGAACTACCGTTAATGCGAGGCACCTTCCGAGATGCCAATCGTTTCGAGCGGCCTCGCTTTCGTTTGCAGCAGAATGGAAATTATTGGATCGTGCACGACTACATAGTGGCACGGAGCTCGGAGCTGCACGGCAATCAAAGTGTGACATTGACCAGCCATGGCAGATACGATGACCTCAAGGATCTCGAGTGGTTGATGCTGCGCTGGCGCGCACCCATCAGTCTGGCCGTCTTTGTGGATGAGGATGACTTTGAGCCCACTTTGTACAGTTTTAATCACATAAAGTATTGCACGATTTATGGCCAGAGCTTCACGAAATGGGTATCCGTGCAACTGATCCTTGAAAATCAACATCTAACGGATGAGGTGCGCCGCATGGAACCGCATCGAGCACGCGGCTTTAAATGCCTTTCACAATCGGAAATGGATGCCAAATTTATGCCATCCATTGATAACAATGGCAGGTGCAAGTATCCCATGAATTTGCTCAAGAATGTGGCACGTCAAAATGCCCGCACATATTTTATATTTGCCCTGGAGCTCAATTTGCTGCCGACACGAAATTTTGCTAAAATTTTTCTGGAATTTGCACATGCAGCGCAGCTGCCGAACCCCCTTCGCAGGTGAGTTTTTAAGAGCGGGCTGTTAAAAGGCGTGATAAGCTAGGCAGGAAGCTCTCTTGAACGTAATCGCTTAGAGCGTGCCAGAGTGGGAGCAAAGATGGGCAGGGAGCTTAAACGCAGAGTGAAGTGAGTTAAGCTGCAGCTGACTTGAGCGAAGAGCGCGAGACGAGCATTCAGTGCGCCGCCATGAAACAAAAGCAAAGCAAGAGAGTAGCTTTGGCTTACTTACCGCTTGATCTTGTGGGTGTCCTTGTGGTAGCATTCAGAGCGCAGTCGATTTTTTTTTTTCTTTTCCAATTATTCGTATTGCGAAAGAGTTTCAGCAAATAAGCGTACTAAAGTTTATTATACATTTTTTTTTTGGTATTCCTTACCTTCCCTCTTATTTGTATTTTATGTTTTCCCCTGCAGCGTCTTTTGTGTGCCCATTTTTCCCTACAACAGCAACAGCCAACATCCCATACATCCGCCCAAATTTAAATCCGATCTAGTCGGTTATGTTGAGGCATATCTCAATGATTCCGAAACTCTGCCTGCCCTGGAGTACAACAGATTGAAAGGTCTTGAAAGTTGGCTTCACAGCACCTTCATGGCGGATGAAATGGGCGTTTATCAAGTGGAAAAATCACCCGAAAATTGTGCTGTCTATGTGAGTGCCAATTTGTATGAGCCGTTCTACGATCAGAGAGTTTTGGAATCCCCCTACACAACGGATAGCACAAGGGTAAGTCATAATCTCCAGCTAACAGGAAAAGGAGGCTTCTCTAATTCTCTCAAAATTCTCTCCACAGCTGCAAGTTCTCAGTGGCCTAGAGTTTGATTTTGTTTTAATGGATGGTGCCTTTCTACTGCATCGCCTCAACTTTAATAAATCGTCTAGGGTGAGGAGTAACCACGAGTATATGTCACCAGATCAGGTTCACATTCGCGAAATGATCATGTTGAGCGATCTGACGCTCTGGCCAAACTTTGTTTGATGTTTTTTAATTTTTTTAATTTTTAATTTTTTAATTGAATTAAAGAATATTATGCTCATAATAATTTAAAATCCAAATACTTTTATTTGTAAATAAATATAACTAACTGGCACTTAACATGCAAATTAAATGGACTTTAATGCTGAAAAATGTATTTTAACTCTTATTAACCAAAAAGTAAAAGCTTTTAAAACTTATACCTACAGTAGCATTTAAGAGAAAGATTCTTTTTATTTTTTAATATTAAAACTGTTCTCTTCTGAGTAACTCCCATAAAAAAGGTATGAAACAGTTCAAAAATTTTAAAAATATGAGCAAGGAGCATCCTTTAGTCGAGCTTTATTTGGGGTTTTATAGTCCCATAATTTTAACTGAATTTTAGATTTCATTTTGGATGTCATTTTTCATTTTTCACTCTTGCTGTCGCTTGCTTTTGCACACTTTACCGCTTCTCTTTAGCCTTTTACCACACTTTTCTCCATCTTTTCTCTTCCCACACTTTTCTCCATCTTTTGCGGCGTGCCAAAGACGTTTCATAGATAAGCACGATGCGGCTTTCCTGGTGGCAAGACCCTTTTGCTTGGCCAATCAATAAGGAACTCCCCGTAATGGAGACAACTCCTCCTAAGAGTTAATATGCAAATGGATACAAGGAACGGCTAGGCGGCATATCCATTTGCTGTGATTGCTGTAAAATAATACCGATTGAGAGATTTTGCCAGCCATGACCATGGCCAACAGAGTAACAATCTAATTACGACTGAAACCCGAGTATTATGCCACAGACAGACACACAATAAATCCAATCATTCAATGGCATCGATGGCAAAAATCCAATTTCAATTAGCAACCTAACCAAATTGTCATAATTTCGACACTGACATTGCCCAGGAAATAATCAGCAATCAGCTTTAATTATTTTTACGCGTTGCCACATTTTCTGGCTTTTAAATTGTAACCAAAAATCTGGTGAAAATTGTGGGGAAAAACTGATGGTTGAAACAGTGCAAAGTTGTGGATGAAAACTGCCTGTGGAAGAGCATCGCGTCGCGTCTGAAATTTTGTTACCCATGCTCGTATTTTCCACGCTACTTTTGTTACACTTCATAACTAATAATTTAATATTTTATGCATGACTGGAAAAATAAACAGGAATTCTGTTTTCCTGTTTGCCGGGCAGCCCTCTTTCGTATAACTTTTCCAAAAGAAAAAAGAAAAGGGAAAGAAACTGAGCAGAAAAGTTACAAAATATTAACGAAAAGGCAAAGCGCGACGAACGCATTTGGACTTAATATTTTTTTTTTTTCTTTCGTTCGCTTTTCCCTTCTTTGGCCATTTTGACGCCAAACACGTAGACAGCTTTTCCACTTTTCCCTTTTCCCATGGTTTCACCACCCCGCTCTTTTCTTTGGCTGTGCTAAAAAATCTTGTTAGGGGTACTTTCTGCTTTATTTGCATGAATCGTTTATCTCTTAAGTATATTTTGTTGTGTAAATTTTCAATGTGGCAGCCTCTGTAGCATACAAAGCATTCGCCGCGAATGTGCCACAAAGGAATACAAATATAATACCGGAATATCGGGGGCAATTAGAATGCCATTGTTTGGTTGCTTCTGAATATGCGAAAATCGCTCATGTTTGATTTCAAGGCTGATTTTGGTGGGTAAACAACATGTGTCAAGCAATGTGTGGGCGCCAAAACAGGCCTTTGAATTTATAAAATTTCCTTTTTGTGGCAGCCATAATTTACAGGTACGGAATACGAACTATGCAGAATTATAAAGGTTTCTATTATCTATTTATATTTCAATTGTTACAACAATTGGATAATTTGTACAGCCAGAAGGAGCAAATATTTTGAAGAAAATAAATGCAAAACAGCTCCCAATAGAAGCTGCTCTCAAGTGCTCTATTTTTTATAAATTTTTTAAACCCTGTTAACATCATACAACATTTTTTTAACGATGTCTTTCCTTATATACAGGGTATCTTGTGGCTCTTATCGCTCTTATCGCTCTTCTCTGACGTTCTCTTTTGTTTGCTAAGAATTCGCTAACAATTTAACAAAAATAAAAAGATTTTTTTTTTACTCCGAATTATGTGTATTTATAGCTCATTGGGTCCCCCTTCTTAGAGCTTAAACTGAATTCTATTACCATTCCACAGTAGAAATGATGACCTTAAACAAAAAAAATTCAGAAAAATTTCCAAGTGACATTTAATCTGCTTTCGGGCAACTTTTTGGCCAACTCATTGAGATGGTAAGGGAGGGGCGACACGACACACGGGTGCAGTGCGGCTTAATGAGAAATGCAAATGATGGAAGTAATGCGAAAAAAGGAAATCCCCGAGGGGCATAGGGACGGCTGAAAGATGTTGGGGTGATATTTTGCTGCACTCGTAAACAAAGTGCAGCTCAAGGATATGTGAACCCCGTGTGTCTTCACGGCTCTGCTCTGTCTGTCTCTTGGCGAATATTTAATTATTCATACGCCTCCCCCCCCTCCGACGACTGAACGCAAAGCCAGGGACAGAGAGTCGAGTCGAGTTGCGTCAGAAACAGAGACCCAAGTCGAAGACGACAGCCAAAGGGAAAAGTTTTTACCCGTTCTCCGGCTTAAAGTTGTTGTAAACAATATAAGTGGGCGTGCCCGGTATGGGCGGATGGGGAGGTGGGTGCAGCAAAAGTTAGCTGCAAGCAAAATTGGAAAGTGCATGGCAGTGCAACAAATATGAAATTTTCAACTTGTAATCAAATTAACTTTTGTGTGTGTTTTTTTTGTTGTTGTACAACAACAAAAAGTGTCAACAAATAATTGAAAATTTTTGTATCTCGGATGATTGCGGCTTCCAGCGAAAGTGAACGCTTGATATTTTGATTAAATTAATGGTAAAATAAGTTGAAAAAGAATTAGACAACGGGGGAGAAACTATTCTGTTATTGCCAAAGTTTTTAGCGTCTCTGTAAAAATTTCCTAATTATTTAAGAAAGATTATATACATACATATATATATTTAAATATTTTTGTATATTTTTGTTTATTCAAAACTTTATTACATTTTTTGCATCATTTTTTACCCAGCTATATTGCACATTTTCATTACTAATCCGCACATGATCCGCGCACCCCCCCCAGAGACGACTTTAAATTGTCAACAGCAATCGACGCTGTCGACGCTGTCGTCGTCGTTATCATCGTTGCCTTTTGTATTATCAGCTATCAGCACGTTCATCAAGCAGAGTATTTGCTGCCCCCAGTTGTCTACTTTATATACATACCTATATATATGGTACATATACTAGATATATTTAACACCCTCCCGCACGCTCCACTCGTTGGCTGCATTTTTATGTCCTTCACACATCATTCAGCAACAAATTGCTGCAGGCGAGCGAATGCTCACATAGCGGATGCTTGAAATCTATTTGAAAGACAAAAAAGAAAACGGCAACGAAGACAAACAGGAGTGAATATTAGCGTTGAGAGTAAGGACAATGGGTATACCCTTTGCAAAGCAACAGGCTGTATATATTAAAATATAAAAAAAAAGCGAAACGCAATGCTTAGGTGCGCAAAAATTACCTGCGATTTGTGCCCATCGTTGGGGGGATTACAAGCAAAATGTGTGTAAAAATATGTACAAACATGCATGCATTGGTGTAGAGTGTGTAGCAAAGCCAAAACCCACTTATTTCTGTGCATTCAAGAAGGTCAAGAATTATAGTTGTAGGTGCGAGCGAGTGGGACAGAGCTACAAGCTTCGTTGTGCTTGATAGACATGTGTGTGGAGTAGGCAAAGGTTTAAATACATATTTACATACATATGTATGTACGTATTAAGTTATTGTAGCATTCCTTATGGGACTGCATTTTTAAATTAATTTAATCTACTGCTCGCAGAATTTCCTTATGTCTGAGAAAGTCTCAATTAATTGTATACAATAAATACGAACATGATATATTATTCTTTATGCTGCTGCAATATTTTAATTTCTGAACTCCTTTTGCAATTTATTGCAGCAACCCAATATACCCTTTTGCACTTCTATGGAGCACCATGGGTATACCAAATGGTAGAAAGGAGTGTGGAATGTCAACAGGCAACAGGAAAGAAAAAAAAAACGTGTCTCTGAGAGTCGCTGGGATCCGTGACCAGGCGCTGCGTGTCCATTGGAGTCAGCACGTGCCACGAGCTTTTTATTATCATGAGCTGCAAGCCCTGGCAACTTTTTATTATCTTTTCTTATTTTTTTTGTTTGCAGCTCCCTTTTCCGGATAACTTTAACACTTTCTATCCAAAGAGACGGCGACCGGCGGAGGATATTCCTCTATCCATCTGAGAACTTTTCTACCTAATGGCGGGGAGTTTAAAGTTGTCCAAAAGGCCATATCCTGGCCTGTGATGGCCTGTGACGGTTTTAACGATCTGACCCACCGGCCGGGCAGCAGGTTCTTCATCTACATTATCGTAAAAATCAACTTTCGATATATTTGAGACTGAGTGTTATACTGGACTGTGGCCTGGCCATAAAAGGCAACTGCTTTTAACACAAATTGCCAACACGTTTGCTGCAAGTGCTGCCATGAGGCAGTAGGGAACATTAGCACAGAGAGCCGTGAGTGCGATTGAGCACTAAAATTAACGTTTATCTATAGCTATAGCTATATAAAAAAAACCAAAGCTACAATTAATTTGTTTTTAAAACAAGGCAAAAGAAAATTATCTTTAATGCATATTATCGGATTTTGCCTTTAAGCTATATTTTTCCATATTTTTCTGGTTATTTTTACTTATAAGAACAATATTTTTGACTGGTTTTTGGCATGGGCATAGCCACAAATAAATTGCAAAACAAAATTCAATTACTAAATGCAAATCCAAGGCGTCTGCCTACCTCTTTCTCTCCCTCCCTCTCTCTCTCTCGCCATCAATATGAACTGTGAACTCCAGGACCCCCAGGAACCCTTCATACATATGTGTGTCAAAAACCAAGAGAGCCAAAAGGCTTTTCCCCCCATTTTCTCCCATTTATTTAGCATATTTTATATTTTGTTTCACATTTTCGCATTTTTTCGCCGCATCGAGGGCCAAGTGTTGGGCGTGTCGTCATCTTATTTATATGTTTTAGAAATACATATATCGTATGAGCACGAGCACGAGTGTGAGTATATATACGATACATCCGAGTACTCCTTCAGATTATTGAAAAGAGTTCAAGCGGCTTTTGTAAGAAACTTGGCAACGGCTGGCGGAAATTTGTTCTTTGGCTGCGTTTTCTTTTCTTTTTTTGTTTTTATGTTTTTGGGAACAGGAAAACCCCAACAAACGGGCGCACAGAACTTTTGGCAATGCATCGAAGAGACTGTGTCCTCCCTACATAATAAATAAAACAAATATATATATATTCAATTGTATTTATACTTAATTGCAGATACATTTCCTGTTTGTATGCTCCATTTAGCTCTTGGAATAAATCATATTCGTATTTTTAATGGATTTTTGGTACTTAAATGAAACCATAAATTAAATCTAGCACAAGAAGCAGCTCATGAGCATTAAATGCAGGAAAAATAGAGAGCGGAAAATAGATAGAGAGAGAAGCAATCGCTTTACCATAATCCCAATCAACTCTTTTATTTTTTCAAAACTTTTCTTTTGCCCTCCCGCATTTCCTACCCAATTTTAACCTTCTTTTGCGTTAACTCGAGACCAACTATTGGCCAGAAACTCTCGAGCCCCCTCTCGATGCTTCAAATGCCGGCGATTCCGGCTCCATTGGTTTGTTGACCGCATATAAACAACACCCACAACACAAAACTACCAACAAACAACAGGCAACAAACACCAATGCTATTTAAAAACTTTATCCAGAGCTGTTTCCCCTGCCGCTGCTACCGCTGCTGCTGTTGCTGCTACCAAAGAAAAAAAAATTAAATGAATGTGGAAAAATTTGCAGCTTAGAGTTTGAGTTTTTCCGACAGCCACTGGCCTCAATGCGCATTTCAATTGCTTTTTGGTCTGCCCCTCAAACACTGCCTTCTTCTCTGCCACTCTTTCGCACACTCTCTCTCGCTCACTCTTTTGGGCTCTCGTTTAAAAAGTTAATCAAGTGCTAAATTAACTAAATTGCACTTAGAGCTAAACGGCAGTCGTACAAATTGTTTGCTGCTGTCTGTGCATTGTTCATTGTGATGCGGTGGCGTATGCGCAATGTGTGTGCAGGGCATATATTAAGTATACGTACGAAACGAGTAAATAAACGAGGCGGCCAAAGAAAGGCTGATGTACAAGGGAAAAAGGTATGCAGGAAAGGTTCGATCCGCCCAAAGGGCAGTCTCCCATATCAATGGAATAAAGTAGAATAAATCGAAAAAAAAATAGACAAAGATTATAGGAAAGTCCCCAGGAAAACGCTGGTCGTAGATGTGCTTTCAAAATCTACCAAAAGTTCCCTTATACATGTATATGCACAATTTTTTGCCCACTCCTAAATTTAGTATACGTCATGTACAACAATAAAATAATGAAATCAAAAGCCCAGATCCAAATCGTACCTAGTTTGAGTCTCTATAATGTCGACGTCCTGTGCGCCCATTGAATATCATTAATGCCTGAATGAATTTCCACCCCCCGTTAACACCTCCAGGAGTCAACAGAGCGTATCCTTCGAAGGACAATTGCGATAATTACTCGCTTGACCGAAGCTTCAGTCTTCGACTTGGCCTGAACAGCAGCCATAACAACAGAGCAACAACAACGTAGGCTGCGAAAAGAATAAACATCCAGCCAACCCCCCACCACAAAATACAGGCCGTTTTTCCTTGATTTTCCACCCCGCACACAGGAAAAGTTGTTTGCATTATAAGCTTGTCGAGAGAGATTGTGTGCGGCGGCACCAGCCCATTTCCCCAGCCGGAAAAGCAGCTTACAAGTTACGGACTATCTAACACAGAGAAAGACACTCGGAAGATTACCCAGCCCTTGCCACATTACCACCCAGCCAGCAAATGGCTTAGAGCGTGCTAATTATTACATAATGATTATGTTTCATTAGCCTCTCCCACTGCCACTGCCTGTGCCAGTGCCTCGACTTTTCCTCTGGGGAAAATGTGAAAACTTTCCCCATATATATTTCATGGCGATTTTCCTGGCTAGATAAAAAGAGAGTGGGAGAGAGAGAGCGCGGGGGAGCAACTTTAAACCAACATTTTTATACGCTCTCCGTGAGAAAAGTGCAACTAATAGTTGGCCAAGCGGAGGCGCCACCTCCTGCAGCATATCCTGTGACACATTTTAATACAAAACAAAAAAAACCTGTACAATTTTATGGAAACCTCACAACAATCGCGTAAAAATCAGACAGCAGACAGAGGGCAACAGAAGGAAAGATCCACAGCAGTGCAAGTAATAAGAGAATATACGATGGAGATGGAGATGAAGATGAAGCAAAGTGCAAAAGGCTCAATGCACGCAAGACACTGAGCGAAAATTTCAGCGTAAAGAGGGTAAAGCAGATGTTGGAAGGTGTTCAAAAATTACATTAGAAATCAAAGAACAAACTATGCAAAGTAAAGTCCCATTAATGGTTAATGCTGACAGCGAAGGGCCTGAGAGGGCAAGAGAGAGTCTGCTCAGCCGAGCGCAACGTACTGTTTTGGTTACTGTGAGCCCAAGAGAGCATGAGCATGAAGGAGAGTCAATAAAGCATTGCATGCGAGCATCGAAGATCGTAAATTAAAATAAGACGAAGAATTCATTGCGACTCAGTTGACCTTCAAGCCACCTTCAAGCACCCTCAAGCACCCTCAAGCACCCTCAAACACTCTCAAGCACCAACCCTGACGATCATCGCGATCATCGCTGCATGTCGATGCATGTCGCTGCCTGCCTACACACTCCTAGTCTTCGTTTCGACATCACCATTCTGCCTCATGACAAAACAAGCAAAGGACCTTGTGTAGCACATACAGTGGCACCTCGATGTGGTGTAATTGTGCAGTGAAGCTTAACTAAGCTGAACTGAAATTGTAAATAATAATTGCTGGCATTGTGGGTGGATTGGCAAATTATTTTCTTACTTCATTTCATTAAAATTCACTACAAAAATTCAAGCTAAAATTATTATTCCTTGTTATTATTATTATATTATTATTATATTATTATTAGCAACACTGTGCGACAGTCATTTTTTAGTTTTTTAGCACGAGATAAATTTTAGGTTGTGGGCCTCAGATATATCCATGCTATTACCACGAATCAAAAATCCTGTTAAAGGTACTCAAATTTTCTTGTCAACCTGTTACTTTTTATGGATATCCGCGCTGCAGGTTCTGAGTAAAAATTATGAAAATGCAAAAAGTCATCGAATTGCGGTTTTCGAATTTTTAAAAAAGATTTTGCGGGTATATTGCAAATTCTAAGTATGAGGAAGTGATCTTCTCATCACGGCCCACAACCTAAATTTTGTCTCGTGCAAAGTACATTCAAAAGTTTCTCATTTGTTGCACAGTGTTATTATTATTATTAATTCATTACATTTACTTCCTTTCTTTGTCCAATTCCTCTCAGTGCATTAACATTGAACACACAACCCAAGCACCTTCCTCCCCCGCAGCAGCTGCAAGAAATACAACCTCATGGTGCAGCACTTCGTAAGCAATTTTCGCTGTGCATTGAGCTGCAAATAAAATGCCGAGCGCTGCACATAAATGTCACTAAATGCACACTCACACATGGACACACAAACTCATACTATATACTACATATACATACTACATATACATATGTGTGTAAGGACAAGGGAGAGCGCGTGAGAAAGCATGACAAAATGGCGAACAAAAACAGGTGTCACATTGTTGTCGCCCGCTGACTGTTGCGCTGCTGCTGCTGCCGCTGCTATTTTGTGTGTTGTGTGTGTGTGTTTCCCTGTCCTGGTTTTTTATGCCATTTTAACATTTCCTAATGTATGGTGGCATATTATGGGGCCACAAAAATAACATCAGCGAAAGAGCAATAGGGAAAAAACTATTCCGAAGACAAAACTTGGCCAAGAAAAACAGAGAGAGAGCAAAAAAAAAAATAAAAATAAACTAAAGCCACAGTTATGACAGCATTACAAAGCACTTGCAACACACACACACACATACGACTGCTGGGTACGAGTATGAGTCGTATAAGAGATCTTAACTAAGTTCATCTTTGGCTTTTTTATGCCTCTAGAGTGGATGAGGATATTATTGAGCCATTTTTAAGATGACAAAGCGCAAAGGCAGAGCAAAGAAACTTGACAGCATGCTGTGTGCTGGTGTGTCTAGACAATGGGATACCCTGTAGATTACGGCGTGCAGCTTGTGTTGTTTATTTGGTTCTCTTTTGAGGTGATAACTATGAAGAGAGTGATTCAGAGAGTTGTTAAGGTGGAGCGCTCTCTAGCGGCTTCTCGATAAAATTTTAAAAGAGCATGGAGCTACTTTTAAAATTATTGCTTAAAAATCGTATACCATTGATATTTTATAGCTCCCAAGTTACCATATTCCGACTATACCTATTCATACAATTCCTACAACTTTTTCTATACAGCTGCTAATATCACAAGATTCTAAAACCTCTATCAAACCCACACACAATATACCCCTAAAATTTCAAGAAAAGTGCGCCATAAAAATTGAATTCAATCTCCAAGTGGTTCTAAAAAAAAAAAACTTTAAGACATGCTTCAGTGCAGCGAAGGCAGCTCATAAATATCTAAGACTATTCGAGGACTACTCGTACTGCTAGAACTGCAACATGGATATCCAGGGATATCAATGGGGAAAACGACTCGATAAACTTTTTGGGGTGCCGAGTGCCGAGTGCCGCCCCCAAAAGCCACTCAATTAAACCAATAAATATTCAGTGCCTCTCACAGAATTCATTTTGCACATTCTGTTGCAAAAGTCAACAAGTGGCTGGTGGGGAAAGGCGAGGAAGGGGCAGCATGGAAAGAATCCAATTTTGAGACAATAAGAATGGAACACAGGCGCATGGCCTAAAACGATGCCACACTCCACAGAGCCACACACACACACACACATGGAGGATATGCAACAGACACACACACACACACACTCAGGCATGTTCTTACAAGTACGTAATGCAATTTAAGTCAAATTTAATCAATGCGCAACATAAGCATTTCCATCTAAAGTACTCTCGACTTCCCATTTCTCTCTCTCTCTCCCGCTCTCTGTGAAAGTTTTGCTACCATGTTTCCGAAACTCGTATCGAGTGCTAGGGTATGAGATGGCTTTGAGGGATAGTGGATTGGGGTGGGATTGGTGGATTGAATGGATTGTGTAGTGGGGGTGTGCATTTGGGGAGATCCTTCAATAGAGTCAAAAGTTATGCTTGACTGCCTCCTGTGTGGTGCGGTGCGGTGCGGTGCGGTGCTATGCGGCTTCGGCTTCGGCTTTATTGTACTTGCAGCAGTAATCAAAAGTAGTTTTTGGGGCCGCAGTTCAAAATGCAGGAAACTAGAAAACCCAAAGCGGAGTGCACTGCCTCTTGAAACTTTTACCAGCAGCAAAATGTGTGTGTGTGTGTGTGTGTGTCCTTGGATGCATTTGTAGGCAGGCCCCTCCTTGCCCACTCCTAAAATGTAATTTCTAGATTGGACGCACAACAAAGCATTGTGGGAAATGTGGGGATTATTGCACGCAGCTCAATCAGAATTTTGTGAAATTCTGTAACTTCTAATGGGTGAGTGAGTGCTTTTGATTGCAGGGTGAAATTGTTGCCCACAATTCGCAAAAGGTTCAAGCCTTTGGGCAAAGCTCCAAAATTGGTAAAAAGGCTCTTAACAGCGAAAATGTTAACACAAACTCGTAAAAGCTTTCGTTGTTAACATTTAAGCTCTGTACAAGAAGAGAACGGATAGCTTTTGTGCACCACTTCGTAAAAAACATTTTGGTAACAGCAGAAGGGCTTTACTTTGCATTGCTTTGCTTTTCCTCTGGTTAATAGCAAAATTCTTTCTAAGCTCTCTAACACACCTCCGAATGATTAGTTCCTTTGCCACAATATTATTTTCTCCCCACCCTCTGCAGCCTCTTCTACATATATTTATTGTTTCAAACACCAAAACTCAAGAGGCATACCGAAAACTTTCACTGGCTTTCTTTCCTGCCCGGGGAAAAAAACTTGCTTTGGAAAATACTTCCATAACACAATTTATGCGCGTAACTGGGCGTAGTGAAAGGAAAACTGTTGAAAAAGAGAGAGAGAGAGACCAGGCAGCAAAGGGTCACAGGGGGGGACCTACCCTTGCTGCAACTTTTAAATAAATTTCTAAATACTCGAGTGGCGCCACCGCACCGCCCGCCCCGCCCCACGCCTAGAGTAGACGATCGCGCAGGTAGTGCACGTGGCACAAGTTTAAATAGCTGCAAAGCAAAATGCTCCACATTTTGGCCCAAAAGATGATGATGATGATGAGGTGGTAAGACCAGGCGGTGGTAAGGTGTCTCCCCCCAACACTTTTGACTTTTGCGGTGGCAAAGTTTTCTTCACATTTTGTTGGTTTTTTTTTTTCTGCTGGCCAAGAGTTTTCCCCGAGACACAAAGTTCGAGTTTCGGTTTTCGCCTTTGCTTGGTTGTTTGTACAAGAATTTATGTTAATAACTTTTCGTTTAAGTGTTGTGTTGTTGTTGCTGGCAAAGTTATGTTGCGTTGGCCTGATAATGGCATTGATAGCGTTGTAAATATTTGTACCGTACACAACTACGATATATATATGGGAGTTTTGACTTTTAGTCGATGCCACAGAGAACTTTTCTGCAGAGATGTCTGGGTTTCTGGGGCTCTTAATAAAGAATTTATTGCCGGTGAGACGAGAGAGAGAGCTTTATTTTTGGTAAAGTAAAAGTTAAAATGTTGCCAAAGTTGCAGCTTTTTATTGGTGGGAATTTGAAAGCTTTTTGGCGCTTGCATTTCGAGTACAATTTCACACAGAATATATATTGGCTAAAGTAATCCCCATTAAGCATTGCTTGGAGTTATATGATAGCCCCCTTCAACCCCTTAAACAATCAATTGGCTTAAACGGCGTGGGTAACTTCGTGGCCCCGAGAGCTTCATTATACACAATTTGCACTTGAACCAAATGCCTGCCAACTGAATCTGAAACGGAATCGAAATCTGGTCTGGTCTGGGTGCTGACTGCCACGCCTTCAACATACACACCCGTCTCCTGCTGGCCCGCAGTGTTGCTCCCCTTTGCTCATGGCTCTTGTTTATGGGCGGAAATTACATGGCTATCAAAACATAAGCGCCAGTTGACTCCTGTTTAGAGGCCCCTATGCCTAGGCCTATGCCTATGCAAATGTCTGCGGTCAATGTGCAATATCCCCCCCCCCCCCCCCCCCCACACACACACACACACACAGCACGCAGGGCAGGCGACACGTCCCAGATGCAAGAGCCCCCAAAACGATGACTGGCTTTTGGAGATGGTTGCGTGATTAGGTTATGGAAATGGAATTATTGGGCATTAACTGGACCTACAATTTGGCAGCCATTTAGAGCGAAAATCTGGCAGGAAGATCTCGAATTTTTTAATTTAATTTCTCCATATTTTCTCTTAGATATTTACTTTATTAATAAGTACCCCAAAGCCTCCTCCATTACGCTCTATGAACGTAAAATCACGAACCCTTGCACGCTCATTTATTGCCATCTCTGGGCAATGCCAAAGCTACAAAGCTATAGGCAGAAGTCTGTGCTGCAATCTCCATTCTATAGCGTGTGGGCAGCATTTTGCATTAATTGCTTTGCCGTGCATTGTAGACGGGGCAGACGGGGCCAGTTGGTGGGCAGTAAGGGATACCATCCAAGTGCTGTGCTGCTATGACGTTATGGTTTATGTATCCCAATCGATGTTATTACCATGCCAGAGACCAACAGGCAAGGAGGCAGCGACAGGGAGAGAGAGTGAGAACTGTGTGTGTTGATGGTCCAAGTGTGAAATGTGAAGAGCGTAAAGTATGTTTGAGTGCAGCTTATGCAAAAGGCAACACTCAGGTTAATAGATACAGAGATACAGCTACAGCTACAGCTACAATTTCATTTGGTTGCATGTATTTTCCATTTCGACACTCAATTAAATGACGCAAAATTGTAAGATAAATTGTGTCTATTAATGCAGCAAAGCGATGAACATGTTTGGGGCTTTTCTTAGGTATTTAATTCTTAATTTGTGACGAGTAAATTCCAGCTAAAGAAGCAGCAAAAGTTTTAACACAGCTACAGGGAGGAGCTCATCTCTCTCTACCGCTTTCGCTTGAAATAAATCCACCTGGCAGTATCACCACAGGGCAATCCACAGAAATAGTTCATCTTCATATAAGCTGGGGGGAGGGGGGACATTCCCCAGATATCTTTAACTTTCGCATTATTGTTGTTGCTTTTTGTTGGCACCTTTTTAATGCAAATGCAAATTGTGGCATGGCGCAAATGCGCACTTTCCATTTCACATTACGACTGCGAGTATCTGTGGCAAAAGCATAATTTTCCGTTAAGTCGCCGCTGGCTCTCACTCTCTCTGCCATAACTTGGCGGAGGGTGGGAAGGGGGGAAATGCATTACAGCACACGAAAAATTGTGCGCCACGCAAAAAGCTTGTAAACAAACACAATAAATTCGAGGCTTGGCTGCCACATTGCCACACTGCCACACGGCCACACGGCCACACGGCCACACTGCCACTATGCTGCACACACAAAACAGGTGTTAATCCTGCTCTGCTGAAGCTTTTCTTCTACTGCCACTGCTGCGAGTGCCACTGCCACCAGTGCTGCTGCTGCTACTGCTGCTTGTCCAAATGCCGCAAAGTACCCGAGTATCGTATATGCAACACAACCCAAAACGTAAAGAACCTTAAGCTGCAGGCAAAGTGTGTGGCTGAGCCAAAAACAACAACAAAATTTAGAGACAGAGATTTAGGTACAGAGATTACGATACCCTATAAATGTGGACTATAAAACATTGATACCAGGGCTGAAAGCGACACCAAATCGATCCTCACTTTATGGAACAAATTCAGAGCATACTTTTAAGGGTAAAAATAATAAAAAAAATAGCTGCGAAAAAATCATCATACCCCACATAGTAGGGTACCCAAAATGGGGGTTACCAAACAAAGGGGATAATCATAAAAAATTTGTTGCACACGGAAAACAATTGCGCTCATTTGTAACACGTGAGTAAAAGAGACAGTCCTCCGAGGGAGAGAGAGCGAAAAGGGGAGAGAAAGGTACCAGAGACACAGAGAGATAGAGAGAGGGGGAAGCGTAAAAAATAGAGACATTGAGAGAATAGAGAGAAAGAAAAGAGAGAGAGCGAGAGAAAGCGAGAGAGAGAGAACGCACCCCACACAATTTGCATTTGTTTTTGGGTTTTTTTGCCAAGTTGGGTTCCAAGTGCCGTTTGTCGTTGTCCAGGGCAACGGGTACTTTGCCAGTGAGTGTAAGCCCCTGAAGCACCCAAGAGCGAGAGCAGACTAGGGAGACGTCTAAGGGAGAGAGGGAGAAGGCTATTGGTATTACCTTCACATACACACGCACACGCACATGTAAAGTGGAGAGCGGTGCACTCGAACTTGCAGTGGGGTCTGGTTCTGGTTCCGGTTCTGGGGGGTTCCTACCTCCTGTTATATCCCCTGGGCTGCACATTTCGCTCCTAATGCCGTTATTTAGTTTTAGCATACGAGCGGCATACGAGGCGGCAGCATTTTTAAAGGTTATCTCGTTTTGGCCCTGCCTTTGTGTTGTGTTGTGTGGTGTTGTGTAAAATTGCATTAAAAAAAAAGCAAAACAAAAACCTCAAGCATAAAAAAGCAGCAAAAGCTTAAAATCTAAAGCGCATTCAACAAATAAAATAAAACAAAACAAAACAACAACAACAACAACAACAAAAACTAATACCACAAATGTGTACGAGCTGCGCTGATACCGTGGAATTTGCCAGCGTCAGTTTTTTGTGTGAAAGTGCATTTCAGGGCAGACAAAAGAAGATTTTCTATGGCTTCAAGGAGGAGACTGCATAAAAGGATTTTTACCAGGAGGCACCATGCAGTGTAAAGAAGCCTGCTGTTAAAACAAAACAAAAAACTTATAGAAAATAGGGAAAATAAGTTATATAGAAAAAATATCTTATATTTATGTATATTTTAAAAATAAATATGCAGAATAATTAAAAAATAAACATAATAAATCTACGTTCAGTTGGCGCCAAAAATCATCTAATATTGGTGTAAAAAATACTCTCCACGGTGTAACACTGATCGTCTCCAGGCCCCGTTTAGCTTTGCCGTGAAAGTGCTTGCATATGTGAGAGCGTATCCTACGCAAGAGTTTTTTTTTCTTGCCATATGCTGACCGGCTTTTGGTTTCCCCGTCCCACGTGTAACCGCCCATTTATATATTGTACATATGTATGTATGTATTTATGTATTTGTTTCCCTTTTCCTTTATCTGCATGCCCGCTTTTGTTGTGTTGTTGCCGGTGTAGCAGCAGCTACCACTGTTGCCACTTAGCCATTTGCCGTGCCGTTGCTTTGACAACCGAAAAATGCTTCGGGGGGTTCGGCATTGCCAGGCTTAACAAATGTACGACTATGTATTGGCAGTGCTTTAGTCTGGGTCTCTGGTGAAAGCTTTTCCACCGTTCAACGCTCTCTGATTGAGCAGACCTCCGTCTTATGGTGGCTTCGTCGATAAGCTTTGATTGTGGGGTGGTGTGCACCGCCCGCATGCAATTCTGAATGCAGGGGATTGCGCAAAGTGAAATAGAGGATAAATGGAGATTGGGAATGTCTCGTCGAAGTGCCAGAAATCATAGCAACAATAAATCAAAATATATTTCTGTAATTCCAAAACACTTACTCAGTATTTAAATTGTTAAGCTCATTCATATTGCTTAAATAGATCTTCTCATGACAGGCGGGGGGACTGTAAAGAAAATAAAAAGTGTAAAGAAAAATAAATAAAATAAAAAGAGATACATTTTCAGCTAAAAGTCAATTGTGTGCTTTAATTAGCATTAAATAAGCCCCAACAAAATACATAAATAATACAAATAATACCTCCATAAATACCCCATACCATCCCCACATTCGCTTACCAGATAATCTTTCACTGACCTTCACTTTGACACGCTTAAAATTGTCCTAAATTCTCATTATCCATGATTACAGCTCCATTGAACATTAACTATAGAAAAGCGTCGTAGCCCCCACCAATTCCATCAATCAATTCTAATTATAGGACCCCTCGACACGTGTGTGTGCCCAATGTAATCGCTTGCCATCACATACACCGATTCACGCAACTTTCCTGACACTCATTCCAAGCCAAAACAAAAAAGAAACAGAAACACACCCAATAGACCCATAGACTTTGCATGAATATTCGAAATCAAAGCGTAAAGTTTTCTACAAATTTTGTTGTTTGTTTTTAATGACAACAGGATTGACAACGGAGCAGCAGCAGCAGCAACAACAACTAAAACAACAAACACTATTAATAACTTAAATACAAGAAAAATCAAACCCCCATTCCGTGTGGGGGTCTACCGGCTACCCTGCAACGCCGGGGACCTGCCGTTGCCAATGTCAACCGTCGCCAACACCCCAACAAACCCCCAGTCCACCAGTTCCCGCCGTAAACCCCACCATTGTCTTCTTCTCGTGACTGTTGTCGGCTTTTTTCAATGCCGGCGCATGTAAAAATATTATACGGGCTACAATTACGAGGCTACGGCTACAGCTACGGCTCTCTGGCATATAAACAAAGTTTCTTAATATTTCTTGGCCAACGGACGCGTAATTTTCGCGTCTCGCATTACGCGTATGAAAAATTAATTCAAACTCGTGTGAAATGCTGGAAAATTGGCTGACAATTCTAAGAAAAACTGCCAACAATTAGAACAAGTTTTCAAGAACAATTTGTGGATCGCTTGTCTATGGACAAATGGTTTGGAGAGAAACGTCTCTGGCTGTTTGGTAATCATCTTCCACTTCTGCCCAGAAGGTGAGTATTTTTTGTAACATTTACTTGCACTAGAAATATATAATTAAAAGAACGTTTGCGGTGCTGTTACACGATGCGTTTTTTACCGACGCTATTGGCGGTATACTTTTGCATTCACACGAAATCAAATCACCATTTTCTAATGCCAAATAAATATAAAAAAATTTCAAATGCTTAAATCCTACTAAAATTAAATTTCTACAAGTTCTAACAAATACTAAAAAATAAAAAATTACTAATAAATATTAAAGGTAAAAGAAATAATAGAAATAATAAAAAATTAAAAAAAAATTTAGCTTATACTAAAATTACTAAAAGGCTCTTCGAATACTAAAAAATACGGTAATTAACAAAAAAAATTGAAATACTAACAGAAGAATGGAACGAGGTTTTTTTTTGTTATTTTTTGGAAATGCCGTCGGTGAAGTGCATCGCATACCATTTACATATTTATTTTAAAATTCTCATTGAAATTCCGTATCGTGTAACAGCAACTCGTAATTTTTGCACGTTTCGCATTGCCTTGCCTTGGCTTTGAGGGAAATATTCATCAAGTCCTTCGAGAAAACCCTCGAATATATTTGTTTTCCACCGAACTTGAACTTGAAGATTGGCGGGACTGATAACTCATAAGTTTTTGGCCCTGATATTGTTTTGATTTAACCTCGAGTTGGGTAAAAAGAAAAACCTTGTTTTGTGTTCGCTCCGACTGAATGGAGTGTATGAATTAACCTTAAGGTTAATTCTTTAATAGATGAAAGTCCCTCCCCTTGAACTGGCCACAATTGACAGCAAAATGAGCTGCATTCAAACAAAGATAACTTGTAGGAAAAGCCCCCGAAACCAGACAACTATTCATACTCAACAAACACAAAAAACTCCATCATCGAAAAAGGGAAGGGGAAAAAACCGGGGAGGGAGAAAACTCCAATCAAATTGAAATTCAATCAAAAGGAAAATGTGCAGGGTGGAAAAAAGGGGAAGGGACAGGAAAAATAGAAGAAAAGCAAAGAGAAATGCAAGAAAAAGAAAAGAAAGAGCTAGTACACAGACATCAAAATGCATTGATATGCGCTTGGTCGCTTTGTTTGACTTTTTTGTTTGGGTTTCCCCATCCTCCAGGATACACAGGATCCATACAGAGCCCCGACAAGCAGCTCGAAATGGGAAAATTGCATACTTATTGGCAGCGGCAGTGGCAGCAGCGGATGATTTAGCGGTTTTTAATGCTTCTACGGACAGATAGACATTCGACAGACACAACAGACAGACGGAGTGGAAGTGGGAGTGGGAGTGGTACCCCCTTTGGGCACATGTCAACGCCATTTGCACTGCAGCTGCAACAGAAAAATATGGAAAAATATCTAGAAAGTTGTACACGTATTTGTGCTTGGCAATATTTGTGTTTGATTGAAATCATTTTAAGCAGTCCGTCCCCCAGCTTACAAGGGGGAAATTGAATGTGGTTTTGAAGGGGAGTGCAAAGGAATGAGCTTCGCGGTGTGGAGAGCAATGTGGTTTGGATGGGAGAAAGTATTTGTCAAATAGAACGAAAAGCAAATAGATCTAAAAGAAATACTACATAGATACATAGATATACATAGATACTACATAGATTAGTGGGTAGAGGATCAGATGATGGATAAATAAATCGATTGCGGTTTGAAGCAAGAACTCAATTAAATAGTTCTATACATTTTTCCCAAAAGTTGTGGGGAAGCAGAAAAAAAAACAGAAATAATACCAGAAAAATATCTGAAAATATATTCAAAAAATATTCCAAAATTCTAGAATATATAACAAAATACCAGATAATATTGGAAAACTGCTAGGGCTCTTTCTGCCTTTCCTAATAGGAGTGAAAATATGAATAATATATAATATGAAGTAGTGAGTCAAGAGTAGAATTACCTTACATTTTACTATTGCACAAAAGCAAAAGCAAACGGAGAATGAAATAAATTCTCTTTCTGTCTTCTGACGAAATCAAAAAGAGTTATGATCCTCCGCCCTTAGGGCCTAGAAATAAATATAGAAATGTATTTTGAATGGAAATGTATAAAATATTGTATAATATAACGTACAAAATAATAAATAATATAGTGCGGAGTCTAGTGTAGAATTACCTTTGCATTTTAATAATGCTCAAATGAATTTGAGCTGATTTTGCAACCTACATACATACATATATATTTTCTGGTGCGTAGGAATTTTCGCCAGATTTAAGCAACGGACACGGAGATGAGATCATCGCGATGTCTTTTCTATGATTCTCTCTAGCTAATGCAGGTAGAAGACTAAGAGTGCAATGACTTAATGCTCGAACATTCTAAGAGTGGCTTGAGGGCCGTACCTGATGACATCATTTTTTTTGCTGTTCTTGCTTTTGCTTATGTATCGTAGTTGTATCCAGCTAATGCTCCATAAGGGAAGAGGGAGAAGGGGAGAACATGGATGGGTTGACCGTGAGGGAGAGGAGACTATAAGCATACAAAAATGAGTGCATATTAATGCAATGTAATGCCATTCCGTGCAATTCACATGTGTCGTAAATAAGCAAAATATTATATTTTTGGTAATTAAATTAATTAAGCGATTATACTTTTATATATCTGTCTATCAATCTACACACATACTCGTAGTTTCTACATAAGCTACAATCCTTACATAAGCTAAATTCCGCAAATTCCGATTATTATTCAAATTAAATTTAATTAAATTTCATAAATGTATGGAGACCATATGTATATTATTTCTGCACAAAACACATAAAAATCTCCCTCGCCAACACAGAAAATTGCCCATAGAGCAACAGTTGTCAGGGAATATGTCCCCCCCAACATTAATCAGAATAACTAGCCACAAAGCTTACGCCCCATCCAAAAAATACTAGCAGCTTAGCCTTAAAATAGCAGAACACAACTAAAACATTTCTTTCTTTCAGCAAAGTTTTTCTCAGCATTCTTTCAATATCGAAAATTTCTATAATTTTGGAACGACTGAATTTCAGATCATTTTCATAGCACCTTCTGCTGGGAACTCGCCTAGAACTCTCTTTAAAAACGCCTACCATTAGTAGCTATTTCTCTTTCCATAATTTACTTTCTGTTTGGTGCTTTCCATGCCCAAAAATTTGACAGTCGTTCCCATTCGTAGAGAAAGCCTTCCTATGGAACCTTTTCCACTTTTTCCTTCCTTTCAGCTCTGAGCTCATATTTGCATGTGGCGAATTCTGTTCTTTTTTTCTTCCTAGAATCTGTTTCGTTTTCCCTTCTTTCCCTTTCCAACACTCAGTCTTCTCGCATAATGGGAGGGTCGGGTCTTGGATTCATTTGCATGTGCCGGGGACTCAGACACCTTTGCTCCAACGCCACTGCCGCATGTTTGCTGACCCAAAAAGAAAAAAAAAGAAATGAAAAGAAAAGAAAGACGAGCTGCCAGCACGACAGACACGTCAGAATCAAAGCTGCTGCTGCTGCTGCTGTTGGCTGCTTGCTGTTTGTTGCACCTGTCTCTGGGGAGGGCAGAAATTGCCGTATTCCGGCATAAAATATTCAGTATGTTCCGATGCATTTTAAATCATATTATTCGCGTATATCGATAAAATAAAAGAACAGACTGCCACAGGGGAGAGCCTTAGTAATCCGGAAACCCTGCTGGCGAGCGTACCTCTGCCAGTCACGTGAAATGTTTCAGAATTATTACTTTCAGCAAACATTTCAAAAATCGTTTCTATACCGCCTCATACAGAAGATCCAAGTGTGCAATGAGGACGATCTAAATGCGGCACGGCAGTACAGGTGGGTCTGAAACTGAAACTGAAGCTACAACTTTTATGGGGCCCCTAATTAGCCTTGCCCGAAACTTTATGCGGCGGCCAACGGTGCTGCCAAATGAAAGTGAAAAATTGTGCAAAAACAGAAATAACAGAAAGCGAATAAGCTGTGGAAGTCGAAGGTTTTAATACCCTTGTAATGCTTGGAAGAGCTATAGGATAGAGTGCAGATATTTTATTTGACTTTGACACATGGAAGGGGATGTTCCAGAAGGTTTCATACTGGTTGTAGACAACAAAATACAATATAAATAATATAAAAAGACAGGAAAAGAATATACAAATACTAAAAAATAAAAAATAAAATAATGACAAACTCTAGAATAAAAAAAAAAATAATAATAATTTGAAAAATACCGACAAGTACTCGAAAAAATTTAAGCAAATACCATAAAAATAGCGACAGATATAAGAAAATTACAGAACAAAAATTTCAAAAATATACTAAAAAATTATTCGATACAAGAATTTTTTTTAACCTTAGAAACTAGAAATACTAGAATAATTTAGTGGTCGTTGAAAATAAAAGAGCTCTGGAATGTTTTATCAAAAAATCAGAAAGAGAAGCAGAGAGAAAAATTAACTGCGAAGGTTCAGATCTACTTTCAGTAGTCGGCAGGTTTTTCGTTCTGGAAAACCCCAGTAGCTCTTTCAAAGTGTATCTCGCTACAAAAGAGAGAGGATAAAGTTTTATCCAATGACATTTAAGTCGTGGTCGTGTTGCAGCGGCCTTGGCCTTTGTTTGCACACGCATATGCCGCTGCCACATACAACACACAAACTGCTGTCTGCCACTTCTGCCACTGCCTCCACTTGGCTCCTGGTGCTCCTTTCTGGCCATGTATCCTCTATAAGTATGCAATGCTTCTAACCAACTACCTCCCTGAGGGTCGGGTCGAGTCGAGTCGCTTAGTGCGTGTGCAAGCATTTGGCATTAATAGCTTGTTATTTATTGCATTTTACGCTTGTTTTGCCACAAGGCCACGTCAACACAACACCGCTAACCAATGCCCATGCACATGCTCGCCCCCCTTTGCATCCTCAACACCTCTTTACCTTCCTCCTCCCGTCGCGTATCTGTTTTAACGCCTGGAAAATGCCAGCGTTTGCCATTTTTCTCGTACTCGTAAAACTTTTCATTGCCCTGGCATTTATTTATTTCTATTTTTTGCCCCAGCAAGGGAAAAGTTTCTTCTGATTGCACTGCTTATATTTTGGAGCCATGTTTGTGTGCTGTTTTTAGACCAGTTTATGAAATGTGAGACCAGGGTTTTTTCCTCTGCAATGCAAAAGGGCAGTTTGCAGGCCAAGAGGTCAGGTAATTGATACGGATAGAAGGTATTTCGGTTTTAGGAATTTCACAAAAATTCTAAATGATGGAGAAAAAAGGTTTTGAATGTTTAATATTTAAGGGTTATTCAAGGCATTTTGATATAAAAACATAAGAGGAATAATATAAGTTACACGATTTATGTAAAAAAAAAAACATTTAAAACGTGGAAAAAATATAGAAATATTTATATATATATAAAAAAAGGGAAAAAATAGATATATTTATATGGAAACTGGTAGAGAGAGAGCTCGTGGCATCCTAGCGAGAGGGAGAGTCCTATCTGCCATGTGCAATGCGTTGTTGTTGTTGCCGAGAGAGCAAGAATGAGAGTATGGAAGCTCGAGTGCACGCGTGAACGCGTCGCGACGCGACGCCCTAAGCTCTGCTCACTGGCAGGCCCGGACATGATAGCTCAGGCAGCGATCGTTGCTCTCTCTCTTCGACTTTACATCCTCCCTAGTGCTGAAGACGGATCGAAGCTTGTAAAGCCCAAACGAGCAGGGGGGAAACGGAATTGCGACTCTTCTGCACTTCAGGTAGCAAAATCTACAGCACTGCACATGCAAATAGCCAACAATCGATTGAGGGAACAGTAAAATTATACATAAAAACAAATAAAAAAATGCTGGTACCTATTCAAGTGCATGGCAGTGTAAGATAAATGCAATAGTCCAAGCAGCCTGTTTATCTCCGCATCTCTGACAAATTTTACATTTCTTTGTAATTATTTTAACTTTCCTTCGAGTGGACTCTTTCTACCACTTAAAGACCTTCTAGGGTTAAAATGGTACACAACTTCTTATTACCCCCACTAACAAATACCCAATCAACGAGAGGGTTTCTTTAAAATATCCTTTCCTATCTAAAATTTAATTTAACACCCAATAATCATTTCAAAATCCAAAACAATTCCTGCTCAAACCCTTCCCTCAGCAGCTTTGATTTTCCAACTTTAAAACAAACATCAAAGTCCTTCACTTTATAATTCATTTGATTTCCCAGACATCGGCTCAACCACTTCACAAACTTTTATATATTTCGCACTCTTCAAAAGTACCGTTTTCTGCCCCATACAATTACTACGGTGGGGGCGGGGGCAATCAATAGCACTACAAAGGAGGCGCCACCAACACACAACAACAACAATAGTTCCGTTCCGCCTACAAAAGCCAAAAGCCAGAAAGTTGAACAGCCGTTGACCCCAAAAACAAAATCGAAATGCAAATATCACGCTTAATAGAACAATAAATACAACAAATAGCAATACAAACAACAACTAAAAATACAACAAATATCAAGAGTCAGAGAGTGCGAGAGAAAACAATAACGGCACAAAAAGTACAATAATTAAAAGCAAAAAGAGCGCCGGCGGCGCTGGCGTAGAGAAATGTAAAAGTATTTACACGGAGCAACAAAAGCTGTCAAATATACGAGTATAAATAGCCAGAACAAAAGGCAAAACGCGAGACGAGAGAAGTTGGAGTGGGTGAAAGCAGGAGAAGAGAAGTCCTGGGAGAGCGAAGGAGCAGAAAAATCAAGTAGGAGTGGAGTATAATGAAGGAGGAGGCGTTGTCGGCAGGAGACTTCACTGTAATTATGCAAATTAAACTGCAGAAACTCACTCGAATGGTGTGGCTTTTGATTGGATTAAGGGTCGGTCTCTTCATAGGTCACTCCATCAGGCCAGCCCCAGAAAGGTCAAAAATTCAAGACAAAAAAAAGCGTAGAGAAGACGAGGAGTTTTCCTGTTCTTTTGATACCCTTGAAGAAGAAAAGACCATTCCTTTCCCATAGAAATCACGGATATGCGGGGGTATCAAACAATTCATCCCATCAAGGATAACCCTGCCTTCTGCATATCTGATACGTTCGCCCCTTTGTATGCGTGCTATGCCTTCATATTTTATATTGTACGCCATCTTCATTGCATTTTTTTAATGCATTTATAATGCAACACGCGACAAACAATCAAAACAAACAAAAGAAAAGTGGGAAAATCAACATGAAATCAGAGTCGCCATCGTCCATATGCAATGTCCATCCGTTGCATGCGCCATGCCCAGGCCCGTGTCACTCTGCCACTGCCGCTGCCACACACTTCCATTTCCCATTTCGAAACTCCATTTCGGGGCCTTCAGCAAACGCTAAGCTGAAGCGGCGATTCTAGCCAAAAACACTGCCTGCCTTCTGCCTTCAGTTGTTTGCCGGCTCTTGACGTTTCCACATCGTTGTGTGTCCTCGTCGGCGTTCCAAACGGTGAAACTCGCTTTTTGCGCAGGTCTACGCTTTGCTTCCGCCTTCGAGAAGGTCTTCCTCGCTGAAGAAGGCTCAAGGGAGCACATACTAAAATATCTCTATAACTAGAAACGTGATTGGAGCGAATACTCGTACTTCCTGTTAGCTATGAAAATGTTTGAAATATCCAAACTGTTTTCTCTAAGAAGGTAAGCAAGGGCAACTTTTTGAAGGTTGAATATGATTGGGGGAGTTCATTTAAAGAGTGTACGAAATTTTTGAATTGGTAAAAGAATTTAATTTTGAGTGGGGAAAGCTGTTTTTATGAAATGGAAATGAAATTTAAATTTGAAAAGTCTTATAAATAAGAAAAGAAACCAAGAAATATGTTACTTTGTAGCTGCTATTCAGTAACCCTTTAGAAAAAGCTAAGAAATACTATTTCTTGGATACGTCCGATAAAGCTCCTTTCTATGTAATAAAAAATCAAAAATATATGAAAAATACTAAACAAAAAATATACGGATAGTATTATTTACAATATACTATACGTTACAATATTATTTTTTATTTTATTATATTTATTGAGGAAAAATTACATATTTCAAAAAATTCAATTCAATGAAAAAAGATCCTTCCATTTTCATGAAATTCCACTAGGAAAACTCTTTTCAATCCCCTTTAAGTTCCGGCAATCATTAATTCAAGCATATAATAGTCCGCCACTTTAATTCCTTAACAACTATCCCACAACAATTGCTCAACAACAATCAAAAGTGAACCACAATTTGCATAATTAATGAAGCAATTAAAGAATTTTAAAGTACCACAGAACAAGATTATCAAATGGCGCTTCACTGCAATGTACTTTCTACACTAATCACCATTAATTTCCGGTAATAGGTGCAACAAATCATCAACAAATTGTCGGTAATAACAGTCCCTTAAAGGCAGTGTCCATACAGTCGTATAACCCCTCTAAAAGTAGACTTGGAACCCCCTTCAAAAAGTAGAACCCCAAGAAAGTAATGCTCAAGAAAAAGTAACCTTAATTAGGGTATAAATTGCCTTAACATTTAACCATTAATAAAAGAAATAAAAGCAACCAACTGAAACCCAACCACACCCTACAGACAGACATCCCAGTGCACTGCTGCACTAGTTCTTTTGCTTTACAAGGAAAACCGACCGAGAAAAAGCCCAGTTTTCCTTGGAGAAAACTTCATTCCTACCGTAGCTAACCTCAAAAAATACAAGGGGGAAAGAAATGCAAAAGAAAGGCAAAGAACTACGCCTCAAATTCCTTCCGGTTGTCGCTAACAAAAAAAAAAACAACAAATAGGGAATGGGAGAAGGGTGTTTAGGGGGCCAGTGCTAGTGCTAGTGCCACCCGCCTCACTGAAGGGTGAAAAACTTCTTGTAGAACTTTTGTGCGCATGGTTTTGGCTTTTGTTGTGGTTTTTTGTGCTTGTATTAACTTTGGTCGCATTGCTATGACATTGGCCAGTGGCATAGGGAAAGACCTAGGAACCCAGGGACCCAGACCCAGGAACGATAGACAGTCGTTGGCTGTCACTCATAAAAAACAAACGTCCAACTATCCGCACATAGAAACAAACAAAAAAAAACAATCGTTCCCCCATATTGATTGAAGAGACCCGAAAGGAAATTTTTGAAGTGGCGCATGGTGTGTATCGTAGAGTTTTTTCTCTTCAAAAAAAATTTAACCAGAATACTTAATTAAATTCATTTGTAAATCTGCTAAAATGTAGTGGCAAATTCGTCAGATATTAGCCAGATGGGTTCCTAGGTAAGTCGCCTGCTTGCCACATACTCCCTCTCTCTCTCTCTCTCTCTGTATCGTTTCTCTTTGTTTGTTATTGGTGTTGTGTTTGTTCCACCTGCACCTGCACCGTTCAATATTTAATTGCATGTTATGTTTCGTTACTCTGTTTATGACCTACACACATGTTGGGAAAACTCGCTGTGGAAAAGCCTCGAATAAAGTTCACTTACCTGCCGCTTGACGGATTGGCATTGAACTGCCACCTGAGTGGTCTTATCACTCCGGAAAAGCTTCTCATGAAACCCATGTAATAGTGAGTTTTTGAAAGGAAAATTCTCTGTTTGAAAATCGATTTTGGTTTCGTGTTAATGTTGGTGGGCGCAGAGGTAGGAAGGGAGGGTGGAAGTTAATTGACTTTGTATCTATTTGAAGTTTGTATAGTAAGAATATTGATTTTTTTTCCAGGGGATAATAGAGTTTAGAATATGAAATAGGGTTGGAATATCGTGAGGATATGCGTAGGTATTTAATAGAAAAATTTAGAAATTCAGACCGACCTCCCCTTAATGAAATATTCAAAATTAACTCCTTAAACAAATTGAATTTTTATAAATCTTTAATTTAAATTACTTTGAAGGAATTTATCGTAGCAGAAAATATTTGAAATTTAAGAGATTTACTTTCAAGATCATTCAATTAAAAATAAGTACTTTTAAAAATAAAGAAAGCCACAAAAAATATCAAAATGAATCTCCCGTTGGTCAGGGCTATACATTACCACTAAAAACACCTTTTTAAATTAAAAATATTCCTTTAAGTATTCTCAAAATATTCCTTTAAATATTCTCAAAATATTCTTTTAGATTTTCTCAAAATATTCTTTAAAATTCCACATTAAATGCAACCAAATTTAATCATTCTAAAACTTTATCTCATTTGTTTTTTTTTTCATTTCATCCAAAAAAAAAAACTAAAATCATACAAAATTCTGGACAAAAATCTTGTAAATAGCCACAACAGCAACAACAGCAAACATAAATTCATCGTATAAACCATAAAAAGTTCATTGCATATATCCTCCTCTCGTATCTCGTATCTCTGTGTGTTCCATGTGTTCGTGTCTGAGATATCAAACAGAAACATTTCTAAACATTTTATGTGGTCAATGCAAAGCAATGCGACGCGCAAACATCAAACGTGGTCAATGTTTGAGCCTAAGGTAAAGCTTAAACACAAAATTTGAATGTTAGCAACAAAATAGAAAATTACTGAATATCAAAATAATCTTTAATTATGTATTATTATATGCCTTTTTTATAGACCACAAGGTAGCAGCAAGATGGATCGCTATGAGAAATTGAGTCGACTGGGCGAGGGATCCTATGGAGTGGTCTACAAGTGTCGGGATCGAGAGACGGGCGCCCTGGTGGCAGTGAAGCGATTTGTCGAGTCCGAAGATGATCCGGCAATACGAAAAATTGCATTGAGAGAGATAAGGCTACTGAAGGTAAGATATTTACAGATAGATTTCTTTTCTAGCATTTTATATATTTTTCTTTTATATTTGTTTTTTTTTTTTAGAACCTCAAGCATCCAAATTTGGTTTCCCTACTGGAAGTGTTTCGTCGCAAGCGTCGCCTGCATTTGGTCTTTGAGTTCTGTGAGCTGACGGTGCTCCATGAGCTCGAACGTCATCCGCAGGGCTGTCCCGAACATCTAACCAAACAGATCTGCTACCAGACGCTGCTGGGCGTGGCCTATTGCCACAAGCAGGGCTGCCTGCATAGGGACATCAAGCCGGAGAATATACTGCTGACGGCACAGGGCCAGGTGAAGCTGTGCGACTTTGGTTTCGCCCGAATGTTGAGTCCGGGGGAGAACTACACAGACTATGTGGCCACCAGATGGTATCGAGCGCCCGAGCTACTCGTGGGCGACACACAGTATGGTACACCCGTCGATGTTTGGGCCATTGGTTGCCTCTTTGCGGAACTGGTGCGCGGAGAGGCCCTGTGGCCGGGCCGCAGCGATGTGGATCAGCTGTATCTTATACGGAAAACCCTGGGCGATCTCCTGCCACGACACATACAGATCTTCGGACAGAACGAGTACTTCAAGGGTATAACGCTGCCGGTGCCGCCCACGCTGGAGCCGCTGGAGGATAAAATGCCGCCCAAATCATTGCAAAATCCGCTAACCATTGACTTTCTAAAGAAATGCCTGGACAAAGACCCCGTGAAGCGTTGGTCCTGCGAAAAGTTAATTAAACATTCGTACTTTGACGACTACATAGCCAAGCAGCGGGAACAGGAGCACATGAACAGCATGGAGGCGGCCACACTGCGGCAACAGCAGCTTGCCTCACAGCAGTTTATGCTTGCCACAGCCGCACAGCAGCTCCAAACGGGCACGGCCCAAGCGGCAGCCATTGCAGCGGCTCGTGATAAATCAAAGGTGAGTTGCAGTCGATTGCAGCTCAAAAAGATATATGTAATTATAATCCTTTCTTTTGACAGACTTCAAACACCTCATTGCCGCTGTTGACCGGCACACAGCATCATCATCATCCGCATCAGGATTATGTGAAGCTGCAGCCTCTGAATAAGAACGGAAATCTTCTTCATCGCACAGAGCATCATCTGCCCACCATATAGAAAGGGGGGCACGAGTGGGGCTTTGTGTTACTAATTTCTCCTTTTATTTAATATTTTTATTATGGTTTATTTCTGATAATAAATGTGTAAAATGTGTAAAAGAAATCCGCAGATCAATCAATGCTTGGCAGGCAGAGGATTTTAAGAGCAAAAATTCAATGTAAATCCAAGAAATAAATGCAGGCTCATTGAAATTTCGGCTTCTTGCACAGTTATTGCAACCTAGTCACAAGTTAATATCTAAATCACTTTGCATCTACGCTTTGGGGCGCCTTAAATCCCATTCAGCCTTGCACATACACGCACATTGAATTAAAAGTCCTTGCAGCTATTTTGCGAGTGGGTGTAAAGGGAATATAAAAGGGGATGTCTGCTAGCCAAACAGCCCCCTGGAGCACATCCACTTGTTGGCTTTCCCCCTACTTCTACTCGTAAGGTAAATGTCACACATCGTCTGTGCACAGGAGCGGACTTGAAGGTGTCCCCAAGGGGCGACAAAACGACAATAAGCAGCAACACATTTTCCCAAGAAGAGGAGCAAGAGAGGGAGGTATAAAGAGGTATAAACAGTAAAAACAAAACCGAAAAACAATCAAGTCTTTTTTACCTCTGCTTTTTTTCTGATTACGGTTCGATTTTTCTTTTTTAATTTCATTTTTTTATTTAAACGATTAATGATGTTAACGATTGTTTTGTAAGCATTTTCTTGTTTTTGTTTGCTGTTTTTTTCACACTCAAACGACACGAAACAACGACAAAAGCGAAAAAAAACGGGACAAGCAGATGAGCACACACAAAGAAAAAACCAAAACAAACAAATTAAACATACTTACATAAGTATGTACACATGTACGCATGTAAAATCATACATACGCGCATGAGACATCTGATGAACTTTTTCACACAAGTTGTAAATGTTATTAAAGATCTGCTTTATTCCCGCTCAATTTTCCCATATCTTACCACACCGGAACCCTACACAGCTGAGCGATACTTTGTTTCATTTAATTTTCCATATTTTGCCACTTTTCACGGCTTGAAAACGCGCAGCTAACTTGTGACACGCGCGCTTTATTTATAATGGACCGTGGGAAAAAAAAAAAACGTGAGAGAGCGGGTACAGATGCGTAGCCGGCTTAATAGTCGCTCTAATTGCTCTCTCACTGCAAATTGTCATCCACTGCTAATTCAAAAGAGAGCAATCACTTGTTGGTGCGGGGGAGGGCGGAGTGTGAGATGTGACAGTATTGACGTGCTGTACGCGAGCGTAGGCGGCTTGCATTTCTTGTGTGCTCTCTTTATAATCGCCTCTCTCTACAGCAAGATGAATAATGAGAGAGCGCAGCTGCAGCGCTGTCGGACACTCTCATTCCAAGTGTCATAATTAAAGGTGAGCATAATTGGATGAATAGGTGCCTCTCTCTCTCTCTCTCTCTCATTCTCTTTCGTTTGGTGCGTGCCTTTGAACTTAATTCGAGTGTCGTGTGAGTGTTCCCTCGAATGCCTCCCCTTACATTAACGCACGGAATATTTGCTCCCTTATTGGCACACAATTTTGTTGCTTTTTTTGTGTGGAGTCTGTTTCTACTATTCCACCTGGTGCCCCCAAATCCGCTACTGGTAACTACTACTCCAACGCCCTCTAGAACCTTCCCTGTTCTGTCTCTCTCACTTTTTGCACGTTTTTTTCTCTTCTTTTTGGCAACTTAATCCCGTGCTAAGCACACGACAGATAATCAGCGACACGTAACGGCTTACGTGTGTCCCCTTCCCCCCATCCATGTCCTGAAAAGTCCTAGAGTGTGCTAAAAAATAACAAAAAAGGTTTGAAAAATGTTTGCCTTGATTATGTCGTGATTATGCCATTAAATGATTAGGAAAACGAATGTAAGAGAATATTAAAATGGGCAAAATGCATAAAGTAACAGACTTTAGTTTAAAGTTATATTTGTCCTTTAACTATATATATTTTTAATTATTTTTTGATAATTCCATTTCGTTCTGTTAACTTTTTCATGCAAAATTTCTCCCTAGCAAAAGGGGAAACAATTATTTTTGTGGCACAATTTTGGAAGTCTCAGTAGACCAGAAAACAGGATCCCTGCACTGATTGACTTTGGTGTGTCATATATATTTTGTGGCTCTTGTTGTTGTTTTTTTTTAAGTGAAAACTTTTAATTAAATTAGAGCAAAAGTTGTGCCCAGCAACAGGGCTGGGGACCAAAACAGCATTCAGCAGTCAACAAAACTGTCAGCACACAGCACAGCTACGAAAAATCTCCTGAGGACAAGTCGTGTCCATGTGGCACAGAGTTTGTTGTTGCCACACACAGCGACAGAGAGATAGAGCAATAGAGAGAGAGAGTGAAAGAGAGAAATTGAGTGTATCGTTGGTATCCCCTATCCCCCCCATGGCTTTATCCAAAAGAAGGCTCATGGTCCATTGCATCCGTCGCCAATTGTTAGACACTTTGATTTTTTGGTTGTCGTTTTTTTCTATTTTTTGTTGGTTTTTTTTTTGCATCAAAAACACAATGGTCCAACGGCCATTTCTTATGGCTCCTCCTCTTCCCTTTATCCTATTTTTTTTGTTGCTTTCGCTCTCTCTCTCTCTGTTTCGCTGCTGCTTTCTCTTTTTTCTTTCTATTGCTGCTGTTCATTTTGTTGGTTGAATGTAAAATGGCAAAAAGCATTTGTAAGTCGAGTCCCAACCATTGAAGCATCCCCTCCAAAAACCCCTCCAACCCGCAAACCCCAAAACCAGCACTTGCCCACTTCCTGGTCGCTGTTGGATATGCAAAGTGTCCTGCCCAGACAGTTGCATAATCTGTAGTATCGTTTATGCAAAAAAAAAAAACGAGAGAGACCAGAAATCGTAAAAGTTTTGGTAGTGAAAAGCTAAGGATAATGTAGAGGACGTTGTCTCACGATTGTTAAGTGCACAAAAGAGGAATCGATAATTTTATTGAACAAGTTGATAAAGGATTCCCAATTGTTGAAGGTCTATGATTGAAGCTGCTAGTACCATCGATGCATTTGACTTTCCGCATAGCGGCGATTCAGTGCATTTTTTCGCTGCACCTCACCGCCCACGCCATTGAGCAGCTCCCCCTGCTGCCAGTTACGATAGACGGCCGACGAGTCCAGCTGCAGCTTGTCCTGGCCCGTGTCCATGGCCTGCAGTTGCCACCACTTGAGCGGTGGATATGGCGCCTGTACAGGTATTACGGATACCACCTGTGGATAGCGACGCGGCCACAGACCCAGCTTGGACAAACGCTTCTGCTCATCAATGTCCGTGTCGCTGTCATTGTCCATTTTGAGCACACGCAGCTGTTGCACCGATGAGTCCCTGTGTGGATGCGACCTCGTGGCAAGCGGATGAAATGGATCATCGCCATAAAGCTCCCGATACTGAGGGCTGCGCACCAGCGAAATTACTTGGAACATGGCCACACAGGTGAAGGCATTGTAGCCAACAAAAACTGGCAATAAAAAGTGGGGATTAGTTCTTCGATTTAAGTCCTTGAAAAGCGAATACTTACGTATATAGAAACTGCCTATGAGGGTAAGAATAATAAGCAAACCCAAATTGATTTGTTTTTTCAGCATTATCATCAGGAAAATATGCTGAATGGTGAACTGTAAAAAGTAAGCCAACTCAAAAAAGGCCAACGGCAGCACCAACCATTTTTGTAACTTAAAAAAAAAGGTAGAAAATAATTATTTAAATGTGGATTTAGAGTATACAAAAATACCTTTAATGAACCCCAAATACTCAAAATGGCAGCTGCAAGTGTGCGTAAAAAAATTATCTGCAGCGAAATTAGGAAATTTTCAGGAGCTATTAAAGAAAAAGAAATTAAATAAATTGTAAAATATATGCCAATAAAAAGGCAGTAAAAAATTTTTTTAAATACTTGCAATTTTCTATCCAATTGATTAATCTGCGCACCATTTTGCGATCCTTATAGTCCGCATCGTGCTCCAATATATCGATTAGGGGGTCAAAACATGCAACACCCAACACAAACAGCACAATGCTCATGGACAGGCAGCGTAGCTGAAGGATAAATAAATATTAAACCAAAGACAAAGATGGGACCTGCCAGAGGGGCACCTACAATCGTTAGAATAGCCACAACGATGACACCCAAACGCACTGAGCAATAGCACATATAGGATTCCATAAATAACATATTGTCTACACAACTATTATTTATTTTTTATTTGTAATGTTCAAACATAAATCAAGCGGTAAATTAACCAATTTCCACGACAGCAAAGCAAACACTGCGCCGGCAGAACAAAGGGTAAAGCAATTACCCACCGAAACACAAAAATGACAAAAACATGTTCCAAAGATTCCAATCTGCATTGGAGCCCATATGGTAATGGAGTCTATGGCTTATAAAATATGAGTATTGCCTACATTTATCATTCGTTGGCTGCGACTCAGGGTGAACAGATATGCCACAAAATGTCGCTGCAAATAAAGATAGTTTTGAGCCAACATGGTGCTCATGCAGAGCTATTTCTTTTGCGCTTCTGTGCGTTTGGGCACCCTCGTTATATGCTTTTTTGCCATGGTAAATATGCGAATCAAAGTAGTGTAAAGTCTGCAAAATTTCTATATATATTTCTCTTATAATTTTTGCAGTGCAAAAGCGTCATCACTATGTATGTGATATTTGACAATGGCACCGCTTTCATATTTTCAGTGATTCGCATATTTGAAAATGATGCAAATTATCGAGCGAGTATTATTGTACAAGAGGCCATCAATTGGGTGGAGAAATGTAAGTTGGATATCAAGTGTGAAAATATAAACTAAAACTACGCCCATTTCGCATTGCAGATCCCAAGGAAATTATGATGTTTGCCCAGCTCTACAGCTTTTGTCATATTTTGTCTTGCATTGTGGGTGCCTTTGGTGCTTATAGGGTAAAGTTCTTTCCACATTCTTTCACTTGTTCATAATTTTTGTATCTTCCATAGCTCAAGAAATACTATGTATTGCCTTTGTTCGTCTTCGAATTCTTTTACTTCATGCAAATAGTTTTACTATCGGTGATTGCCCTGCGAATTGCACGTCATGTTGTGCCCTTAACGACTCTGATATTGTTGACACTCGTTCTCACATTCTATGCAAGTATGTACCATAAATATAATCCACCGATTCCTGATATATTTTATGCCCGATTTTCAGTGCTTGTGGCCTATGATACCTTTGCTTTGATTGCCTTTGTGCAGATTATGGTTTTGGTGCATAGTGAAAAATATCAACGACTTTATGGCATGGATCCGCTAAATCCCGTTCTATACAGAGAGGAAATAAGCGAAAAATCGAAGTCTGACAATCTCCAGCCACAGCCACCAATTATTATTTATGTAATGCCAAAAGTTGGTCAAAAATTGTGGCACTTGCAGCCACAGAAATGGTGGCAGGATGAAGAAGCTGCTTCAATGGGTACGAATTTTGATCACTCGCAGTATTTTCACAGACAGGAACTTGTGTCGAATGTTCTGCTACGAAATGCTGTAAATGCTAAAGGGTTTTTGTATAAGGAAAAGGAACTAGTGACTTCCAGCACTTTTCATAGGCTTGGTAAAAATATTTAGAAGAGATTTGTGTGTGCGTAGTGCCCTTAGGGCGTCGGTTGGGGAGGAATATATGTTGTTGCATATCAGTAATATATTTTTTTTGTTGGTTACCTATCGATTAAATAACGATTTATTATCGATACATTTTCGCTTTCATATTTGTATTGATTGTTTATATATATATATAGAGATCCAGTTATATTTTTTTCATCGAATTCTCATATACTATTTTAAGATTTTATATTATTATTATTATATATTATATTTATCGATCAATTATCGATTTGAACAATTTTTTTTACATTATCGAATCATTTAAATAATTTATTGATTAAAGATCAATTATTAGTAGACAAATTATTCTCTTTTATTTTATTTATTATTCGATTGTTATATTTGTTCCTTCTATATTTAAATTTTCATATTTATTAAAATTATAGTTAAAATTTTATACAATAAAGATTCCCACGTGCTACTCGTAGTAGCCTTTTGATACCGTGTATAAATACGTAATTTGTTCTCAAAAAGCTGCAAAGAAAAATGTCTCCCTTTATTGCCAAAATCCTGTTGATACTCACTCTGGTGCTCATCGGCTACAGCCTAACACGTTTGCTGCAAAATATTCAAAGCAATTTCGAGCAAAACAGATCAGCGACGAGGCAGAATCCAGGGTATGTGCGCCAGCATGGCGAGTACTGGGTATGGCATAATTATATAGTGGCGGGCGAGGTATTGATTGCCAATGAAAGTGTTACGCTGGCCACACATGGCACCTATGCGGATCTGAAGCTACTGCCAACGTTGCTAATCAGGTGAGAGACAGAGTACAGAAAAGATTTCTCCAATCCAAAAGTGTCGTCTGTGCAGATGGCAAGCGCCCATTAGCCTCACGATCTATGCGAACGGTGAGGATATGGATAAAACCATCAAGGGATTGGCCTACATTAATACCTGCCTGCAGTTGGGTGTCCTTATGCAACGCTTTGTGAGCGTTCATTTGGTGTGGCACCAGCAGCACATGCCTAAGAATTTACGGCGTGGCAGCATGGGCGTCACAGCCGATCCCTTAATGTGTGATTCAGCATCAGTATATTTAAATTCGACACAAGATCTGACCTACTGGCATCGCAAGAAGCTGCAATATCCCGTGAATCTGCTGCGGAATGTGGCACGTCTCAATGTCCTTACGTATTATGTTTTTTCCATGGATATACAGCTGCTGCCCACACATAATTTTGCCAAAAAGTTTGTGAATTTCGTGCTTAATCATGATGTCTGGCGTTATGCAGACATATCACAGCCCTACACGACGTGGGTTTGCAATTATTTCCACAAAGTCATTCCTCATTGAATAGTCTTCCCTTTTAGGGTCTTTTGTTTGCTGACATTCCCCCATGTGCTGGAGGCACCTTTGGCGCAGAATAAATTTCAATTGATTATGATTTTGAGAGATTTTAATATCACGAGTCCCGTGTACGATGACATCGATGTGCAAATGCAATGGCTGAGCACTCAGAATAGCAAAGATGATCTGTACATCTTTAGTCGCTCGAAGAAAATGGATATGTGCGTGGCTTATGTGAGCATCAATGAGTTGGAGCCCCTCTACGAGGAGAGCAATGAAATGGAATCGATTTATGAACATGGCGCTAATTTAAAGGTAAAGAAAGTGTCCAAAAAAGTGGCCTAAAAAGTGGTATAAAATGTGGCCTAAAATGTGGCTTAAAAATGGAGTTTTATGTGGATTTTTATAACTCTAAACTACATTTCTATTCCTCTATTTTCCAAGCAATCTCCATTAACAATCTTAAAATTCTTTTCCCTAGGGCCAGATATTAATTGACTTGAATTACACTTTTATTATACTGGATGGTGCCTTTCTCATACGGCGCAGCCTTGATAGCTGGCAGAACTGCCAGCCCAAGGCTCATGTAAATGTTAGCCAAACCAGAAGCTCGCGTTCGTGGCATATCTGGCATTTGTTCTACAGTAAAATGATAAGGTGTGTGGACATGGCAAGCCCCCTAAACCCTACTTAAAGTATCTTTTTAATTACAGTTTAGTGCCAAAGGATTTTGCCCAGAACTGGTACACGCGTTCGCGCACTTCGCGCTATTTTCAGATATTCCAACAACGATTCGCTTAAAGCCTACAATTTGTACATTTTAATTGTAAATAACAAATGAACTTATGACAAAATTGCACTATAAAACACTTAGCAAATAAATGGAGAATATCACTTTCTGTAACTTAATTCTGTTTTAGTTTTAGTTTCCATGTCACGTTGTGCAGGTCATTCGTCTGCCATACAACACTCGGTACTCTGGCTCGATTTTATGTTTAATGAATCGTGTCATTTCTTTGGCAAATATCGTGCGCGATGATTTCCAGCTATTTTTCTTCTTGATGCCAGGACTATGGACGAGGAAGGCGGGATGCAGGACGTGATATTCATAGCCCAAGAGGCACATGGCATAGTTCTGAAAGAGAGAGAGAGGGAAAGAAATATTTAATATAGCAGTTTCGATTACCTATCAATCAATTATGGATTCCTAACCAATTCTCGTTAGATTATTTATCGATAAATGTTCATTAATTATTTATTTTTTATTAATCGATAATAAATCGATTATTTTAAAATGGTGTTCGATTGCTTATAAAAATTATGGATCCCTTATCGATACACCTTCGATTATTTATCGATATAATTTTCATTAATTATCGAACTACTATCAATAAATTATAGATTATTTATCAACCATTTATCCATATCTATTTAATTAATTTCCGATTATTTATCGATAATTACCTGTATCCGCTTGTTGGACTGCCCCTCCCACGTCACACGCTCGTCAAACATTGGCTCCTTATTGTCGCTCACATAGAAGGGCTCCCAATGCTTAAACTCCTGCTCCCGCAATGTTTCGCTCCACACGTGGAGCTCATCCGTGAAACTGGGTGCACGCTTCAGCCACTCCTCCTGCCCAGGCACCGTGTGACAGGAGGCACACATCCGCTTGTGGAACGTTTGAGCCATCTCATCACGATAGAGGGCCAGCAGCTCCGTCTTGTTATTGGGTATGGGTACACCCGAGTTTAGCTCAAAGACGGGCAAAGGATAAACCCTACGTGGCTGTCCCGGATCCAGTGCCAAAATGCTATGATTGCCGGCCACCATATCGAGAAACTGCTCCACAAATCCCACGCTCGGATACAGTTCGATGTCGCAGGCAAAAATAAAGTACGTGTTGGCCGCCTGTCGTGCTATATTCCGGCCGACATTGATCGGATATGTCAGATTTGCAGCCACCTTGTACATGACGCTGCGTGGTCTCAAAGTCCAGGGCGGCGGTGCTGTGTTACCATTTTTTAGCTGACAAATATATGGCCGCTGCAGCACTTCTTCCGCATCGTGTGGCACATATTGGGGCATATGCAAATTGGAGAAATACACATGAAAGGTCACATAGTCGTTGATGTACTCGCTGCCAGGCAGACAATTTTTCACATATTGTATCGAGTCCAGCGTTGTGTTTAGATCATAGCCAGGTGCATGGATGGCAAAGCTAATGGGTGCGCGCCAACTGTGGGAGAGAAAAGAAGGAGTGGATTTTAGTTATAAGTCAAAGCAATTTATGAGGAATTTTTTGACCTATTTTTAGATGGATTTTGTGAACGTTTAACACATTTTTTTCGCGGCACAAGTGGCTGGTTTTTGCTTCAGTTTGTCTTTAATATCAACCCGATTGCAATGATTTTTGAGTAGCTGTCAGATAAGATTATTATTTATTATTCTGCATAATGCTAGCATTAAAATTGAGTAGTTTCACTTTCATAGGCCTTAACTTTCCCCACACAAAATAATGTAAAACAAATATAATAAAAAATATAAATAACTTGCTATCAGTAAGCCATAAATTTGCCAGATATTCCCATAGATTATGTGCGAGTATCGGTAATTTCCAGTGGCTCTAGCGATAAGTGCCTCAACAACTTACCGTTCTGCCACCATTTCCAGATTATCGAAGAACGTATAGTCCCCATTGGTGGTGTAGGTTATCGCTTCCGTGCAGCGTATCAAACGACTTTTGCGACCAATAATCAGATTCTGCAAGAGCCAGTATTCCCCATGTTGCAGCCGCGCAAATGTCAGATTGCGTGTGCGGCATTTCAATAATTGCTGAAGTATCTGGCCGCGTGGTGTTAGCGGCGGAACGGGTGGCTCTTCCACTTGTGGATAATCCTCGGGATATTCCTCGGTGGTGAACAAAGATTCGTTGACTTCATTATGGGTGAAATGGGATACGCTTTTGCTGGATATCTGTGGCTGACTCAGATGCTGAGCCTGTTGTAAGTTCCGCCAGACGAGCACTACGGGACACCGTGAGAAGAATTAGAATGGGCCACACGCGATTACATTTGGCCATGGCGCTGCGCTTTCCGTCTGAGTTTTGCGGCGTGGCACTCGGATGTTCCTTAATTTATGGCCTCAGCCGCAGCCGCAGCTATAAAACAAATTTGAGAAATCGAATAAAAAACAGAACAAAAAAAAAACTTGCACACACTCCGCGTTTGATAAGGCCACTGAGAGGGCAGAGGCTCCCATTACCCCACAACCCTTTGATGGGGTAAAACTACTCCCAATACGTGGCGGCCAAACGAAATTGTAGCCCAAAGGTCGTGCCCGGTTTTTGGTGCCTAATTTTATGCCTTTATGTGCCGTGTGCCATTATTATGCTTGCGATAGTGCTAATTATTATGGGTTCTCTCTCCCATTCCCTTTCAATAAACCCCAACCAAAAAAAAAGAAAAGAGTAAACGGCGTAAAAGGGAAAATAATATGTGCACGTTTTCATAGATAGAACGACTCTATTTATGGCAGCTATATATAGTTTATTTCGTTTTTTTTTTTTGGATTGGATATGACCTGTCTTGAAGCAGACTTTTGATGCTTGCTCTATAAATCATCTCCAAAAATTCTATGTACTCAGGAAAAATTCTAAAAATGCTACAAAAATATCTTAAATATTGTGTAAAAAAAAACTTTACAAGTATGCTATAAATCTGTAAAAATTACTAAATAATTGACACACAATATATAACAAATAAATAATACACAAATATTTAATCAAAAATGTTATAAATCTTCTAAAAATACTTATAAAAAAACTTGATTTCATTCAAAATAAAGTTCAATTAGTAAACTTCAAATAATTGAAATTGTGGTTCAAATTAAAGTATTTGACAATTTTAAAATATAATAAAATAAAATATAATTTTATTTTAATAAAATATAAATTATATAAAAAAAATATTATAAAATATATAAAATAATTAAATTAAAACATACATTTTTCTATACAACACTTTAGAATAATTAGAACAAAAATAGTAGCTAAAATAGCTGAGAGCTTTCCTATCAACTCTATATGCCTGACATTCGATGAATTAATTAGCTATTTAATTATGCAAATCTCAAAACAATCTCTACAAATTTCATTTATTTGTACAGCTATAATATTTATGGCCTGCAAGAGTTGATAAATAATAAATAAATCGAAAAATAAATAAAAAGTGTCTCAAAGGGGTTTCCCGCGAATATTTATTGCATACAATATGCAAATTTATATGGATTCTATGTACCGATCCTTTCGATATACCGATCCATTGATACAGTAAACTCTGATGCTCTATTAAAAATTCTCTGTCTGACTTTGAAAAGTTTCCTTTTATATACTCCTATGTAGATCTGCTGCAGAATGGCATTCCATGGCCTACTTTAACTGCTGGAAGTCTTAATATCATGGACTTACCAGCATCATGGCAACAGTAATACGTTAATAAATTTCATATATAAATTAGAAAATTATAAGTGCTATCGAGTGGCCTGCTTACACGACACAAACTTGAAAAAGAGTTAGACAATATGGGATATTTCTTTGCACTGATTACTGATATTCTATAAGTATATAAATATATAAATAATTCCTTTGCACTATTGATTACTGATTTAATTAGTATATAAATATATAAATAATTCCATTGATCTTTGTATTTTTAATCCCACTTTTCCTGCCCTTCTAATGCCTGTTCTGCAATTTCCTTTAATTGATATCTTTACAGTCTCAAGTTTCCGTACAAAAAATATCATATAACTCCCGTCTGCCTTCTGAGTATTGGCCACAATCGAACGAATGAGTTTAAAGTGTCATTTCCTGAACTGAATAACTTGGACTGACTTCTGTGTTGATAAAGCAATCAAAAATTGTATTTCTACTGCATTTAATTGCTAGTGTTTGATACGTTTTTATGAATTCTTAGGAAGCGTATCAATGACGCCTAAAAGGTCCAATAAATACTTAAACTGTTTGCTAGATTTTGACACACTTTTTGATTTATTGTTTTGGATAATAAATGATGCACATTATGTTCATATTTATTTTACTTGAAGACACAATTCACCGAGTCCCAAGGCAGCCCAAATATAAATAAATATCACTTAAACACCTATAAATTGTATTCCCTACGACAGCTTGCACTTGAGTCTTATCTCTTCTTTTTTTTTTAGAAATCATCGCACAAAACATAGGCCAAGGCGTAGTTATACTTGTCAAACACTTGTATTTTAATTATTTTGGAATAACCAGAAAGATAAATCAATTGATGACTCAACGTGCATATCACTATGTAGATTGTGTTGAAAATCAAGGGCCCATATGGTCCATAAACGATCGAGAAACCGAGACAACACCACGACCCACCTTTGATGTGCAGCTACGAAATGAAACTGAACACGAAAGAAGGAAACCTAAAGCTATGGGCAGCAAAATTATCAGCTATCTGGGCTATACGATTGTTCCTTCTAATCGTTGGCTAAAGACCAAGCTGGCAGACATGTAGCAAAGCTGAACGCGCTGCTTGTTTCTGTATTAATTTGTATGTTTTAGTTGCTTTTATCAGCAGCAATTAATTGGCGCCAATCAATAGATAACGGCTAAGAATAAATCTGTTGGATAATGCAAATGATAAGTTTACATTTTCTTTCTTGAATAGGAGCTCTTTCATGTGTTTTCTTGGGTTTATTTTATGGCTCATGGCACACGTGCAGGCTACCAATAAATATTAAATGACTCTGCCAATACGCTCGCACACAGCATTTACGTTTAACGCGTTTAATTGGGTTTAGTTTATTTCGTTTGTATCTGTTATCAACATTAATATTGGGAATTTGTAAAGCTAATTTGCAATTTCCTTGTCACTTTGTCAAATGTTGCCTTAAGGAGCGTCTTATAAGGGGTCTAAGACTAGTTTATAGCTAGGAATATAGTCAAGCTGCACATACTTTGAGCATCTCCTAACATACAGCATTTTCCACAGGGTGTTGTGTGTCTGTGGAGTGTGTTTTCTTAACCCAAATAACAGCTCGAAGCACACAGAGAAGTTCCAGCAAAGTGGCCATGGAATAGCCTGTAAGAACAGCCACAACATGCTCCAAGAATCCTGCACCATTATGTGCTCCAGATCTTCAATTATAATCACTGCCATTTCCACTTTTCCTTTCGCTTTTATTTGCCATTATCTTTGCTGTATGCAGAACTCCAACCATTGCTGTGGCAGCTGCCATCATCCAGCATCCAACGATCTCTGGTGTTCGCACGATTGTAGCCTCCTCCTCCCGCTCTCGCTCCCGCTCGTCGCTAGAATAAACCCGCCTGTGTGCGCTCCAGCAGATGATTGAGGGCCACCGGCTGCCAATTGCTGAATGAGCTATCGCTCAGCATGCACACATTACGATCGATGTAGCAAAAGAGTTTGCCCACGCGATAGATCTACAATGAAAAGCAAAAGATTAGCTAGGGAAAAGCTGGAACTTCCAAGCGGCGCCCTCAGACTCACCTGCTTGCCCATTTCCCTGCGGCCTGGCAGTGGGGCAAAAATGATGCCCAGTTCGGCACATTTCTGCGAGACCAACTCCTTGAACTCCAGCTGCGTGGGCGGCGCCACATCCATCATCATGAGTGGCGGCAACAGACCCGCCACCGAGGGCGGTGCAGGCGGTGTGGGTGGCGGTGGCGCTGCTGTCGGCTGCAGCAGGGCATCGCTCGCCCGATGCATCATGTCGAGCGCACGCCGCAGATGCTCCTTGACGCTCGGCTCCCGCAGCAGTGGCTCATTCAGCATGCCCTTCCAGCCCGTGTACCAGCGCGAGATTTCCGCATAGTCCGGCGATTGGTTCAGCCACATGACCAGCACCTGCATCCAGCGCGGAAAGAAATGCTTGTCCAGCAGCTTGGCCATGTGCATGGGCGGTATGAGCTCGTGCCACTCCCACACCTGGTTCCATTGCTCCAGGTCCTGGTGCAGCGGATTGATGATGAACTCCGAGAGTACGCCCTGCAGCTTGGGCGTGATGTGGTGCTGCAGAAAGTCCACCATTTCCTCCTCCGGAAAGGCTTTGGCCCATGGCGTTAGCATGGCCCTCGCGGAGCGATCTTGCGGCGACCACGCCTGCAGGGCCACGCCCAATTTGCTGCGTATCTGCGGGTACACAGACTCCTCCAGCTTGCTGCCCAGAATGCCGTGCCAGGGCAGCACCCAACTGTGTATGGGCACCGTGTCGGTGAGCGGATCCCATTCGTAGACGCCCGTGACGAGACGCGGCAGCACCAGCTGCTCGAGCACAGAGTCCAGCACCCATGTGGGCAGCAGCGGCGCCCAGGCGTCCAGCAGCGCGGCCATCGGCGGATGCTCCTTGGGCTGCCAGACGGCAGCGCAGGCACGGAACGAGGGCATCACGCCCGCCCAAATCAGCGAGGAATATGGATCAAAGACATTGCGTGGCTGCTGGCCAGCGGGCTCCTCGCGTTGCAGCATTCCGCGCCACTTCTTGATCAGCTGCAGCGGCTGTGTGGGCTCCTCCAGGGGCTGCCAGGCCACCAGCTCTCGCTTCACCAGCGGCGCAATAACGCCCGCCGCCAGATCTGCCAGCCCAAATTCCTTGAACTCGGCGGCAAAGTCATCCAGCAGCTGCAGGAACAGCTTCTCCGCGGCATGCAGTGTAATTTCGGGATCCTCACTCAGCCGCTCCACACGATCGAGCACCTCCTCGAGCGTGCTGATGTGGTTCCGCTCCAGCTGGACAATCTCCTCGAGCTTCTTGTACTCACACTGGAGCGCCGCCTGCTGGCTCTCGGACTCGCGCTCCGATTTGTCAATGGCAATGATCTGCTGCTCGCACTGGCTAACCAGCAGCTGCAGATTGTGCGTCAGTTCGGGCAGGGCAAAGACCGGAACGGCTGCGCCACCCGCCTCCGCGTCGTAGAGCGTCTCCTCGGGTGTGATTTTGGTTTGGGCGAGGGCATGGTAGCCACTGAGGACGCGCTTCTCCGGCCCCGTCATATCGATCACGGGCACATTGCCCAATTGCTTGCTCAGCTTCTCGGAGAGCAGATGCGTGGATTTCTTGCCCTTGGCTATCACCTCCTCGACGGATTTGTAGTAGTAGCGCTTGCCGGCGGCCTTCTCCTGGGGCTCTGCCACGCCGCCCTTGCGCCACTTGTTCATCTGCTCCTTGAACTCCTTGGCCTCGCGCACATCCTCGTCCACTTTGATGGCCTGCGCCTTGCCGCCAATGCTTGCGGCGGTCTCGGGGCCATAGGCGCCAATGGCGCCGCGTCCCTTGCGTACGTGCGCTTGCACCGGCTGCGATATGCCCTGCAGATCCTTGCCCAGACCCTTGCCCGGCTCGTAGCCCATCTGCAGCAGCAGTTTGGCGCCAATGCCGCGCGTGTGCTGCTCCCAGGCGCCCACATTCCGAGTGCCAGCGATGTGCGATTGATGCTTGAACAACGTGGGCTTCGCTTGGCTGCCTCTCATTGCGGGTCGCTCCACCTCCTCCTCGGAGCTGTTCGAACTGGGATCACTCTGGCCAAAGGCTGGACGCCCATTGTCCTCCGCCGAGTCGTCGCTCTTTTCGGCATCTTCAGCGTCGCCTGCCTCCTCTTTGCCGGCTTTCTCTTCGCCCTTTAGCGGCTTTTTCTTTTTTTTGCCCGCCTGCTGAATGCCGCCGGCCACAAAATTCACGGGCATTGTGTAGTCCTTTGCCTGGCGGCCATGACGCTTCTGGCCGCCACCATCGCCGGGGCTCTCCTCGTCGCTGTCGTCCGCCCAAATGCCTGGAAAGAGGTTTTTTCTTGAGGATTTTTGTTGGGACACCAAAAGAAAGAATATCTTTACCGTAGATCTGCTGATGCTTGCTGTGCCGCCCGCGCGGTCTGTTCGTGTTGAACTCATTGTCCAGATCGTAGTCGGTGATCTCAAAGCGCTCGTACTCGTTGTCCGACATTGCTTAATCGCTTAAATTAGCTTTAAATTCGATTGCAAAAAAAAGTAAACAAATATTCAGCACTAGAGGTGTCAAACCATCGAGGGCACTGTCGATAGTATCGATATTTTACTGATAGTCTCTACTATCGACGGTTTTGCGACTATCATGATATTATCGAGCTACAGTCGTTGCGCTTTTGATATGTTTGGATTGGCTGCTATAAAATACGAAGACAAATTTGTAAACAAATCGACAGGTGGCATCTAATTTTTACAATGGACAAGTTCCTAAAAGGTTTCAATGGTTTTTTAATAATTATTAGAGCTATCACGATAGTATCGATTGTTTTTTCAAAACATTCGACGTTTATATTCCTCGATATTGATATTCCGTTTGATATTACCAGCTAGCTGGGACTCTCAGCCCTAAACAAATAATTTTATCCGATAGATACATACATTTTTTAAGAGATTGGCAAGTTTTCAGAAGTCCTTTTTATTAGATTATTTACATATTAAGGTTCAAACAAAAACAGCATAAAACGAATTTGTCGTCGTTTTGTGGCGCTGCCAGACTCGTGCAATTCGTAGCTGCTGCGGGCTGCCGTACCGTGATATTTTGTGATATGAAATTCGTCAATTTTGATATTCAGTTTAATATTACTAGATAGTTGGCCTCTCAGCCGTAAATAAATAATTTTATCCGATAGATACATAAATTTCCTTCAGGATTGGTTAGTTTTTAGAACTCTTTTTCATTGGATTGTTTACAAATTAAGGTTCAAACAAAACCAGCCAAAGCATAAAACTTAAATGTTGACTAAATGTGCTCCACGAATTGAGAGCAAATTTAGCAAACTCTCCACGAATTGAAAGCGAAAAATGTCAGTATTTTTGGTGCGCTAAATTGAATTTGGCGGTCAATTTGAAATGTGTCTTAATATTTATTTCACTTGATTTGTTTTTTCGAGTGACCTCAGAAACCTCAGAAACCGAGAACCAGTAACCAGTAAATAACAACAAAAAAAATTAATAATTAATAATTTTTTTAGCCCGATACTATCATGATAGTATCGATTGTTTTTTTCAAAACATTCAAAGCTATCGAAGGCTCAACTATGAATCGTTTGACAGCTCTATTCAGCACAGAAAGTCTTAGTGATGCGCAGGGAGTGAATTTCATCAGGGCTAGCGATGTGCTGCGGGTCTCGATAGTTGAAAATTAATACTAAATATACTAAAGGAATACTGAAAGTAAGAATAAATGATGAGGAATGTGAAGCTGCTCGCGAATTAGTATTCGATAAGAGCTGGGGCATGCTTTCGAATGGCATTTAAATGCAAGTTTTGTTAATGGCTAACGCGAAACATCGACTGGTGGCATCGATGTCATCGCACTCTTCTTCTTGTGTTTTTTATTTATCGATGTTTACCTATTTTACCTATCGATGTATGTGCGGTTTTATTTGAATTCAATTTACTGTTGGTTTTTAAAAGATTGGACGAGAAAAATATGTATTCAATAATTGTTAATTTTATTGAAAAATTGTTTCGAAATTCATTTAAAATTACTTTTATTTGATTTTAATACCAATATTAATTTTATTTGTATTTTATTTTATTAATTTGCACAGCATTTGATGTCTGGCCAGGGGCTAGTCGCGAGACAAAAATATGTCGTTTGGTGGGACTCCCCCAGTGGTTTTTGCACCACAAATCAAATAATATCATCATCGTAATCCGACGGTATCCCTGGATTTGGGTAATTCATTATGGCGTTGCTTAGGGACAGGTATGCGACGAGGACAAACAGTACCAGCTTCATGTTTGGGCGATTCTGATATCTGCTAAATTCTTTGCTCTTATATACCCCTTCAGCTGTTACAATACGATTTCATACCGCACGGATCATTGGCCGTGGATTAAACTGTGAAATTTCATATTTCATACGGAAAAGACAATGAACTTTGGTATTAAGAACTGACTTCCTGGTTCCAGCGGTGTATGCCTCGGGTGACCAGCTCCTTTCAGCCCACTTTTGTCTGGACGTTGATAAGCAATGACTGCACCATCAAGTGGCCCATGCGACACCAAGCCGAAGCCTGTTACGCGCGGAACCCAGGCACAAACACAGCCCCTCCTTCCACCCAACTGACCGAGGGGCGCTGCCGCATGACGCGCGACGCGTGTTACCGAACCGATTGCGAGCATGCAGCAAAGATAGGTGTTAGACTAAATGTCGAGGAAAGTTAGAGCAAAACATGCAAAGATAGCTGAGAAATAGTACTAATTACGGGAAAGATATGTTTAAGATTTAAGAAGAGGAAGGGAATTAGTGGTGGATGTTATATGGTAGAGGGAATTGAAGTCCAAGCATAGGACCCCAAATGGTTCGTGCAGGGAATAATTTGATCTGCACAGTGGAAGGAACAAAGGAATAAAGTTTCTAGTGGATCTAATAGGAATCGTAAACGGCTTAAAAAGTCAGGGCTATCTACGTCACCCTTGGTCAGATCACCCCAAGCATTTTAATACGACTAACTAAGGTTGGAAGGTTCATTAGAAGCAATCTACGAGGGCAAGATGGCAGTCTCACCCCTGCATCCCAGTTAAGGCCACGCCGAGCAAAAAGTAAAAGGTTTTACTGGACTGATTCCATACGGTCCTGGTGTTGTCTTTGAAGAGGCGTACAAAAAAGTGTCCGCTCGTGGATCCACTCGTGAACTTAAAGCATCTTATAGAAAATTCAATATCCGATAAATTCTCTACCCTTATACCCTTTCAGCTCTTATAGTAAGATTTCATACCTTACGGATCCATTGGCTATGGATTAAACTGTGACATATTCCATTTCTTACGTGGCGAGCTATGCCTCGGGTTACCTTCCCGCCATTCCGACATTTGCTTGCTACCACCTTAACTCAGCCCAACCCTCACAAGAACACAAATTCAACGCCTCAGGGCGTTTATTGTATGGGGGAAGTGCGCAGATTAATTCGATCCATTTTCTGATTATTGGAGTACGGCTCCTTCTTGCCTTCCACCCACAGGATGGCTACGCCGGTAGTCATCGTCATCCGAAGGACTTTCCCCTGGATTTGGGTAGATCAACGCTTGGCTCAGGGACAGGTATGCGACGAGGACCAACAGTACCAGCTTCATGTTTGGGCGATTCTGATATCTGCTAAATTCTTTGCTCTTATATACCCTTTCAGCTGTCATTATACGATATCATACCTCACAGATCCATTGGACGTGGATTAAACTGTGACATTTCATATTTCAGACGGAAAAGATAATGAACTTTGGTATTAAGCACAGACTTCCTGGTGCAAGCGGGTGACCAGGCATAGACGTCCTTTCCGCATACTCCTTCCTATTTCTTTGCTTCTGAAGACGATGGAACGATGGCGTCTGTGGCGCCCAATTTAATCTCTAGTTCCCAGCATGCCCTTCATGCAATAAAAGGGCTCTAGAGGCTCTACCAGGAGGAGATCACAGATTTAGCGCAAAAATGTAAGCAGATAAAATATTTGTATGCATGCAATATATGGATGTACAATGTACAGTGTACTTATACATATGTGTACTGACTGAGAACGAGTATAAAGGTAGAGTCGCGGCAACTGAAGCGACTCACAACGTGCCCTCTAGTGTCGCTATGTCGAATTAAAATTTATTTAGCCATACAATAAACTACAGTAAAATCAAAATCAAAAGGAAAAACTTTTTATTTAAATAATCCATATTAAATGACATTAAATATATTTTGTATTTATTTTAACTATTTTTATATTATTCTTTATTTCTCTAATTCCCCAACGGGTTCCAGCTGCTGCCGCCCTGAATACACAGTTAAATTATCTTAGCGCAGGTGAGAACTTGAAAACTTTAACCAATTCACACCATGAGGACTTGAAATGTAGTCCGCGTAGGGAAAATAATAACCATTTAGCTTAAATATTAAATATACTCAATATAAATATGAAACATATTAAATTTAAGGATACAATATTTTTAAATTAAATTTGATACATATTAGATTTAAATATTAAACATATTAAATTTAAATATGAAGCATAATAACTTTAAATATGAAATATATTATCAAAATGTAAGTGAAAAATATTCAATTTTAATACAACCACTCTTGCCGTAGGATAAGCCTTATCTTGGTCTGATTCTTGATCCAAAGCTGGAAACTGAGCATAGAGGATAGAGTAAAGAAGGCCTCCTCTCCCACTATCACCCAGCTACCGCATTAACCTAATCTAACCTGCCACAAAAATAAAAGTTAAATGTCTCAGTGCGTTTATTGGATGGGGGAGAAAGTGCGCAGACTAATTCGATCCATTTCGTTCCCATTGGATTACCGTTCCAAGGCTCCATTGCCTTCAGGCCACATGAAGGCTACGCTCGCTGGGTGTCCTGTGTGTCTTTTAAGACTTTGCTCTTTTGAAACAATATCAGCTTCATGTTTGGGTGATTTTTATATCTGATGAATTTTTTGCCCTTATAGTATACCCTTTCAGCTGTTACAAAACGACTTCATACTTCACAGACCCATTAATTCAACTGTAATATTTTTTTTTATTAAATAGTAAAGATACGAGAAAACGAAAAACGCAGTATCGTAGAGAATGACAATATCTACCAGATCGCCGAATCTGAATCAGATCGGATCATAATTAAAGCCAGAATGAAGAAATTCATTTTCAGTTGCTTCCCCCGTCTCCCCCTGCATGAAACACGCTACTGATTCTCTGTCTCGCTCGCACACTCTGCCGCGATCAGTGCGCGAGTAGCCCCTAGCGGAGGAGATGTAGAATATTAATGGTACATCTATAATCTACTTGTTAGATGTAAAATATACATTGTAGATTTAGATAACAGATGTAGCAAAAAAATGTAAAATGTAAAATTAAATTTTTTTTTAATTTTAGAATTCTACAAAATCATAAGCTAAAAAATGTATATACTAACTGAGAACGGGAATAAGTAGAGTCGCGTCCTCAGAAGCGACTCACACGTTCCTTCTCGTTTTTCTTACAAATGTGGCTCTGTTGTCTAGAGTAGAACTTTGGTGAAGTCCGTTGTAGGATTTAGATAACAGATTTATTTATTTATGCAGTTGTATAATTAATATGGCTCCTTTGCCCGTGCTTGACAGATTTCTTTGTGGAGTTCTGCAATAAAGATCGCAGCGCCGACGAAGAAAATAAATTTTGTATTGAGAAAAATATACAAAAACAGCAGAATTTAAATATTTATTAGTTATGTAAAAAAAGAAATTTCTAAAAATGCTATCCTAAAATCACGCAAATTGCTATTATATAAATTTTATATTATTATTATTTATTATTTTATTATTATTATTTTATTGTTTTTATTGTTTTATTTTAAAAAAGGGAATTAATTAGCTTAAAAATTGAAAATAAATTGAATGAATATATTTTACATGGATCTCTGGTCGGAGTTTATCGATCGTGCCCAAAAGCCTACTTGGTAGATAATTGAAAAATCTTTAAGAACACCAGGATTTTTAAGCCCGTACGCAAAAATAGTTAAAAAGAGAGGGGTATATTGGTAAGAGGTAAGAGTGTGATATGTAAAATATACATTGTAAATGTAGATGTATATAACAGATGTAGTATTAAAATGTAAATCATTTAAAAATTCTACATAAATGATAAGCTCACAAATTTATATACTGACTTAGTACGGGTACAAAAGTAGAGTCGCATGCCAAAGAATCGACTCACACGTTCCTTCTCTCTTATTTTTGCATAAATACTACAGTCTCTAGGATGTCGACAATCAAGCAAGGTAAGGGGAAGCGGAAGGAGTCAATTTAATATTAATCCTAATATTATTATTATTATTTTTAGACTTTATGCCAAAAAATAATCGACTTTGGGATAATTGTGCCTTGGTAACAGGTAACGTCTCTCGCCCCCAGTTACCGTTTATTGGATGGGGGAAGTGCGCAGATTAGTTCGATCCATTTGGTGGCCATTGGCGCATGGCTGCATTGGCTTCAGGCGACATGACGCTACTGCATAGCGACAGGAACGCGACGAGGACAAACAGTACCAGCTTCATGTTTGGGCGATTCTGATATCTGCTAAATTCTTTGCTCTTATATACACTTTCAGCTGTCATTATACGATATCATACCTCACAGATCCATTGGACGTGGATTAAACTGTGAAATTTCATATTTCAGAAGGAAAAGACAACGAAATTTGGTATTAAGCACAGACTTCCTGGTGCAAGCGGGTGACCAGGCATAGACGTCCTTTCCGCATACTCCTTCCTATTTCTTTGCTTCTGAAGACGATGGAACGATGGCGTCTGTGGCGCCCAATTTAATCTCTAGTTCCCAGCATGCCCTTCATGCAATAAAAGGGCTCTAGAGGCTCTACCAGAAGGAGATCACAGATGTAGCGGAAAAATGTAAGCAAATAAAATATTTATGTGCATGCAATATATGGATGTACAATGTACAGTGTACTTATACATATGTGTACTGACTGAGAACGAGTATAAAGGTAGAGTCGCGGCAACTGAAGCGACTCACAACGTGCCCTCTAGGTGTCGAATTAAAATGAAAATTTAGCCATACAATAAACTACAGTAAAATCAAAATCAAAAGGAAAAACTTTTTATTTAAATAATCCATATTAAATTAAATATATTTTGTATTTATTTTAACTATTTTTATATTATTCTTTATTTCTCTCGAATTCCCAACTGGTTCCAGCTGCTGCCGCCTTGAATACACAGTTAAATTATCTTAGCGCAGGGTGAGAACTTGAAAACTTTAACCAATTCACACCATGAGGACTTGAAATGTAGTCCGCGTAGGGAAAATAATAACCATTTAGTTTAAATATTAAATATACTCAATATAAATATGAAACATATTAAATTTAAGGATACAATATTTTTAAATTAAATTTGATACATATTAGATTTAAATATGAAACATATTAAATTTAAATATGAAGCATATTAACTTTAAATATGAAATATATTATCAAAATATAAGTGAAAAATATTCAATTCTAATACAACCACTCTTGCCTGAAAATCAATGGCATCTGTATTACAGCTGGAAACTTAAGTGAAAATATAGAAGGCCTCCTCTCCCCTATCACCGTCCTTTTCTACCTGCCACTCTTAAATGTCCAGGCGTTTACTGGATGCAAGCACCATTAATCATCCATTTCTTTCCCAGTCAGTTCCAAGGCTCCATTGGCTCGCCCATGAGCGCTCCTTGATCCAAAGTGTCTTTTAAGACTTTGCTCTTTTGAAACAATATCAGCTTCATGTTTGGGTGATTTTTATATCTGATGAATTCTTTGCCCTTATAGTATACCCTTTCAGCTGTTACAAAACGACTTCATACTTCACAGACCCATTGGCAAATGATTCAACTGTAATATTTTTTATTTTATTAAATAGTAAAGATACGAGAAAACGAAAACAGTATCGTAGAGAATGACAATATCTACCAGATTGCCGAATCTGAATCAGATCAGTTGATCAGATCAGTTCAGTTTCAGATCAGATCAGTTTTCAGTTGCCAACCCAACCCCCTGTCAGCGCTGCAGCCGCTAATCATTCTCTATTAGGGTTGGGTCGTCATGAACGAACGAACAAAAAATAACTTAAAGAGCAAACAATTTAGCAGATATCAGAATCGCCCAAAACATGAAGCTGGTACTGTTGGTCCTCGTCGCATACCTGTCCCTGAGCCAAGCGTTGATCTACCCAAATCCAGGGGAAAGTCCTTCGGATGACGATGACTACCGGCGTAGCCATCCTGTGGGTGGAAGGCAAAAAGGAGCCGTACTCCAATAATCAGAAAATGGATCGAATTAATCTGCGCACTTCCCCCATACAATAAACGCCCTGAGGCGTTGAATTTGTGTTCTTGTGAGGGTTGGGCTGAGTTAAGGTGGTAGCAAGCAAATGTCGGAATGGCGGGAAGGTAACCCGAGGCATAGCCCGCCACGTAAGAAATGGAATATGTCACAGTTTAATCCACAGCCAATGGATCCGTGAGGTATGAAATCGTACTATAAGAGCTGAAAGGGTATATAAGAAAAGTGAATTCAGATATTGAATGTTCTATAAGATGCTTTAAGTTCACGAGTGGATCCACGAGTACACACTTTTTTTGTACGCCTCTTCAAAGACAACACCAGGACCGTATGGAATCAGTCCAGTAAAACCTTTTACTTTTTGCTCGGCGTGGCCTTAACTGGGATGCAGGGGTGAGACTGCCATCTTGCCCTCGTAGATTGCTTCTAATGAACCTTCCAACCTTAGTTAGTCGTATTAAAATGCTTGGGGTGATCTGATCAAGGGTGACGTAGATAGCCCTGACTTGTTGAGCCGCATAAAGTTTACGATTCCAATTAGATCCACTAGAAACTTTATTCCTTTGTTCCTTCCACTGTGCAGATCAAATTATTTTTTGCACGAACCATTTGGGGTCCTTTGCTCGGACTTCAATTCCCTCTACCATATAACATCCACCACTAATTCCCTTCCTCTTCTTAAATCTTAAACATATCTTTCCCGTAATTAGTACTATTTCTCAGCTATCTTTGCATGTTTTGCTCTAACTTTCCTCGACATTTAGTCTAACACCTATCTTTGCTGCATGCTCGCAATCGGTTCGGTAACACGCGTCGCGCGTCATGCGGCAGCGCCCCTCGGTCAGTTGGGTGGAAGGAGAGGCTGCGTTTGTTCCGCGCCTGGGTTCCGCGCGTAACAGGCTTCGGCTTGGTGTCGCATGGGCCACTTGATGGTGCAGTCATTGCCCATCAACGTCCAGACAAAAGTAGGCGGAAAGGAGCTGGTCACCCGAGGCATACACCGCTGGAACCAGGAAGTCAGTTCTTAATGCCAAAGTTCATTGTCTTTTCCGTCTGAAATATGAAATTTCACAGTTTAATCCACGGCCAATGATCCGTGCGGTATGAAATCGTATTGTAACAGCTGAAAGGGTATATAAGAGCAAAGAATTTAGCAGATATCAGAATCGCCCAAACATGAAGCTGGTACTGTTTGTCCTCGTCGCATACCTGACCCTAAGCCAAGCACTTATAGTGGGTATTTTTAGTATTATCAATGATATAATAAAGGGATAGTAAAAATAACTACAATCATATTTGAATTTAAAATGCCATTTTTAAATACAAACATAGTAAAATTTAATAGAATTCACTTTGATTCAAATATAAATGTATTAAAAATGCTTTTTTAATACGGCCATATTTAAACTAAATACAAAAGACTTCAAAATAACTATAACATATTAAATTTGTAGTTTAATATGTTTCATATTTAAATTGAATATTATTAAGACTTGATTTCAAAATTTTTCTTTTAAAATCCAAAGGAAAAACTTTTTATTTTAAATATTCCATATTAAATGAAATCAAATATTTTTTGTATTTATTTTAACTATGTTTATATTATTTTTTATGTCCCTCGAATTCCAGCTGCTGCCGTCTTGAATACACAGTTAAATTATCTTATCTTGAACTTGAGAACTTGAGAACTTGAAAACTTTAACCAATTCACACCATTAGGACTTGAAATGTAATTTGCGTACGCAAAATAATAACCAATTAGTTAAAAATGAATATAAATATAAATATGAAACATATTAGATTTAAATATTAAACATATTAAATTTAAATATGAAGCATATTAAATATAAATATGAAAAATATGAAATTTAAATATGAAACATATTAAATTTAAATATGAAATATATTAAATTTAAATATTTCTATATTAATATCAAAATTTAAGTGAAAAATATTTAATTTTAATACAACCACTCTTGAATGAAAATCAATGGCATAAATATTAAAATCTAAGTGAAAATATTAAAATTTCAGGGCTTTTTTCTATCGGTGTTCAATTCAAAGCGTTAATCTGCGCAAATCCAGGGGAAAGTGTGCCGCAGGGCACCGAGCGAGCGTAGCCTTCCAAGGGCCTGAAGGAAATGGAGCCGTACTCCAATGGGCACAAAAAGTGTTCAAATTAATTTGCGCACTTCTCCCGTACAATAAAAATTAAGTAGACATTTAGTATTTATTCTTTTGGAAGGTTAGATTAGGTTAGGGCGAGCCTACATTGCCCCCTACGGCTTCGAGTCTACGGTTACCAAGGTACAATGGTCCCAAAGTCGACTTAAAGCCTACAAAATATATTTATACATTTCCCGACCTTGCTTGATAGTCGGCAGAGGGAGAGACTGTACTTTGTATCCGAAAATAAAAGAATTATTGTTTTTCTGAAATATAATGCAAAACTTTTTCCTTCGCGAGGAAGTTTTCCGTAAGAAATGGAATATATCACAGTTTAATCCATTGCCAATGGATCTGTGAGGTATGAAATCGAATAATGACAGCTGAAAGGGTGTATAAGAGTAGAGAATTTATCAGATATTAAATAATGACAGATGAAAGGGTGTAAGGAGTAGAGAATATATCAGATATTAAATATTTTGAATATGTAACTGGTTCTGTTGGTCTGCCTCGCAATCCTGTCGATAAGCCAAGTGAGAGGGATGGCGACTCTTTCGCCTCTCGAAATGTTGCAACGTTACAAACCCAGTCGCTTAAGTAGAAGCGGTCGAACGTGGAACGTGGGACCAAGTTCAGGGCACCGAGCGAGCGTTGCGTCCATATGTGTCCAGAAGGCAATGGAGCAATAATCACAAAGTGGATCGAATTAATCTGCGCATTTCCTTTGAATAATAAACGCACTGAACATTTATATACGTCCATAGTTGTTATTCTTGAATTCTGAATAGGTAAGGTTAAGGCGTTAGCTGTGGAATGGTACACCGATAGAAAAAAGCCCTGAAATTTTAATATTTTCACTTAGATTTTAATATTTATGCCATTGATTTTTATCCAAGAGTGGTTGTATTAAAATTAAATATTTTTCACTTAAATTTTGATATTAATATAGAAATATTTAAATTTAATATATTTCATATTTAAATTTAATATGTTTCATATTTAAATTTCATATTTTTCATATTTATATTTAATATGTTTCATATTTAAATTTAATATGTTTTATATTCAAATTTAATATGTTTCATATTTAATGTTAATATGCTTCATATTTAAATTTAATATGTTTAATATTTAAATCTAATATGTTTCATATTTATATTTATATTCATTTTTAACTAATTGGTTATTATTTTGCGTAGGAAAATTACATTTCAAGTCCTAATGGTGTGAATTGGTTAAAGTTTTCAAGTTCTCAAGTTCTCAAGTTCAAGTTAAGATAATTTAACTGTGTATTCAAGACGGCAGCAGCTGGAATTCGAGGGACATAAAAAATAATATAAACATAGTTAAAATAAATACAAAAAATATTTGATTTCATTTAATATGGAATATTTAAAATAAAAAGTTTTTCCTTTGGATTTTAAAAGAAAAATTTTGAAATCAAGTCTTAATAATATTCAATTTAAATATGAAACATATTAAACTACAAATTTAATATGTTATAGTTATTTTGAAGTCTTTTGTATTTAGATTAAATATGACCGTATTAAAAAATCATTTTTAATACATTTATATTTGAATCAAAGTGAATTCTATTAAATTTTACTATGTTTGTATTTAAAAATGGCATTTTAAATTCAAATATGATTGTAGTTATTTTTACTATCCCTTTTTTCTATCAGTGTAGGGGGGGTCATAGACCGCTTGCCCCAGGAAGTCTGGTCCAAGTAATGGAAAATATCACAGTTTAATCCATGGCCAATGGATCCGTGAGGCATGAAATCGTATAAAGGGTATATAAGAGTAGAGAATTTATCAGATATTAAATCTTTCGAAAATGAAGCTGGTTCTGTTGGTCTGCCTCGCCATCTTGTCGATAAGCCAAGTAAGAGGGATGGCGGGTATTTCGCCTCACGAAAAGTGGCTACGTTACAAGCCCAATCGCCTAAGTAGAAGCGGTCGTTGATATGCGCAAATCCAGGGGAATGTGGTACCAAGTTCAGGGCACCGAGCGAGCGTTGCGTCCATATGTGGCCAGAAGGCAATGGAGCAATAATCACAAAGTGGATCGAATTAATCTGCGCATTTCCTTTGAATAATAAACGCACTGAACATTTATATACGTTCATAGTTATTATTCTTGTACAGAATAGGTTAGGTTAAGGCGTTAGCTGTGGAATGGTAGACTGTTTGCCCCAGGAAGTCTGATCCAATTAATGGAAAATATCACAGTTTAATCCATGGCCAATGGATCCGTGAAGTAAGAAATCGTATTGTACCAGCAGAATGTTTATATAAGAGAAACGAATTTAACATTCATCAAATCGCCCAAACATGCAGGTAATTCCTTATGGTCTTCCTCGCACGGATTTAATATCGAAAAGTATTTTTTTGGGTACAAAAACAAATAATATTTATTATTGTATATCAAATACATGTAACTCTTAAGCAATTAGTAGCTTAAAATAATAGTAAAAATAGTTACAGTAAAATAAATAATAAATAAATAAATAAAATAAATAAATAATAATAAATTCGTAGTCAGGAATAGTCCCTGGGGTCTGTCAAGCTCACTATAGTGCCCAGCATCCAGGTGAAGACGGTTATAGCTGGAAACGATTCCGTCATCATTTCTGGACTGAATGCGTTTATCATCACGAATAATTGCTGCATATTGGCGTTCAGGGATTCGCCGATTCCTGAACGGCATCCCATCTAGGGCCAATTTGCGACGCACTTCACCCTGGATCTGCTGCAGCTCCTGAATATGCACGCCGCGCACATTTTCCGGCCGGTTGATCTCCTCAATCGTTGGATACTCCTGTTCCCAATCATTATCAGCAGCATACGTCCGATTGTATAATGCCGTGAAGGTGACATCCCAATGGCGGTATTTTAACGACCTCAAACGAACAATGTCATATAGGACAGGATAACCTTTTTGTTCGGCGTACATCATTGCCTCCTCGTTGGCAAGGCGCCCATCGGTGACAACGGCCATCAGGAAGTGATCCAGATTGCCATTCTGCAGAATTGCCAGCACCTTCTTTAGGGCGTGCCGGATCTCAGTACTGCCAATCTGCTTGACGCTCAGCGGGGCCACAGTCAGATGGATGGTACGGTAGTGAGTACCATCGATCCGGCAGAGAGCAATCGCCAGTGCTTTCCACGTGCTCGTCTGATCCTCTCTGGCCATTTTCGGGAACTAGAACGGCTGCTTGAAGTTCTCCAGGTCTCCGTATCGATTGATGATTCCCTTCTCCAGATTCTGTCCTTGGGACGACCGTCTGACATGATCCAGGGACCGGGCCACATTTCTCTCCCTGCCTTGGAATATGGGCATATTCAGAAAGAATGCCCTCAGTGTGTTTATATCCATGTTTGCCCTCTTGTTGTCCTGTTGTCTTCAACTGATTTACTGAACTATTTTAGTCCACTATTTATACGAAAAAATTTAGGTAGAATCCGACTATTTTTTTGAGATTCCACAAGAAACCCGAACCTCTCATAAAAACCCTTAAAATGGTATATATAATTTTGGTTGACTTTTGGCCGTTGGATGCCATACAAATATTGGCACAAATTTACAATTTTACTTACAATTAGGAATTTCCAAAACCAAATAAAAAACCCGTTGCATTACCACGATTTTACCTGGAAAAAAGGCGTCACAAAATAGTAAATCCTCCAAATCCTGTTAATTATTTTAAATTGCGGGCTTATTTTGAATGTAGATTCATTGTTGCGACGTTCCATGCGCGTTCCCGTTAGGAACATTTGATTTGTCAGCAACATGGGCAAATGAATAGGCAGCACTGTTGTGCAACTTTGGCACGGAATGAGCAACAAATCTGAATACCTTGGGAAAATGGATATTCAGGACTTGAGATAATGTTTGTAATTTCAGGCTCCCATTAATACAGAAACTACTCAGTCTCTGTTTTAAAGATATTAACGAAATTTTGCAGCTCACGGGTACCAATAATATTTATCAGAACCAGGTTAAAAGTATTTATAAAACACAAAACAAATGCATTAATAGGTAAAAAACATGTCAATCCATGAAAAATGTAATATTAATGTTTCAAAGCAGCTTGGAACAACAAATTTAACATCAATTTAAGGAAATAAGGTATACTAAAGTCCATACGCATAACTGAATCCTGGTTGACAAGCAACAATGACGTCACAATTAGTCACCATTTACTTTTTATGCTTTGGCCGTTTTAGTTTGAACCTTTTTATGTAAACAATGCAATAAAAAGGACTTCTGAAAATTAGCCAATCTTGTAGAAAATTGATGTATCTATCTGATAAAATTATACGTGACGTACTGAGAGTCCCAGCTAGGTAGTTCAAGCAAACCGAAGATCAAAATCGAAATATATAATTTCCGATAATGGACAGAGACCCACTAACCCTATATTGACCAGTGGGTATTTCCATTTACGCACGAATATTATAAAACTGGAAACATTTTTACGTATTTCAGGTTAAAGATATTGTGGTCATATTTTATTGGTAGTAAAGAGGAAGGATATATCTACAAGAAGAATGAACAAACAGTACTATTTTCCGTGGCTTAATTGAATTTTCTCTCTGTTTAAATAAAGGGGCGTTAGGTGGGCTAAGTCCTCTTTTTCTTCGGTATATTTACGGTATATTTAAAATATGAGATGGTATATTTCAGTATATTTCTGAGGGTCAGACGGTATATTTTTTCGATAATGCCACAGTCACACTGGAGTGCGTGTTTGTTGTTGGTTCGCAGCAGAATTTTTTACCGCAATTTCCACCCACAACAGAACACGTTCGGTTCGTACGGTAAATTGCACGGAAAATCCAGCCCGGAAAACGTGGACATCGCGTGAAAAGTGCAGCCAACGAACAAAAATCAAAATGCAATGAATTCGCGCTACAACAAGCAACAGCAAGCACACACAAAACAGAAGCAACTACAAGAATTAAATTGAAAACGCAACAAAAATTCTCGGCCGCCGCGTGCTTGTTCCTACATTTCTCCCGCTCTTTCGCCAGCAAACTGCAATGTGTGTGTGTGCGCCGCGTGTGTGTTGGTATTGAATAATAATAAAAAGAATACGAATAAAGGGAAATTTTAATAAAACAAAAGTGAAATTAGCACGTGCTGCCCGTTCTCGCTCTTTCTCTCTCTTTCTAAATATCGCGCGCGCTCTTTGCTCAATCTTTAAGTTGTGTGTGTTGTTGTTGTAACTTTGCTTTTGCGTTTTTTGTTTTGCCTCGCTATTCGTTCGCTCGCTCTCTCGGTCGTTCCATTGACTGTTTTGCCGGCTCAGGCGATTTGATTTACAGTTTGTGGATTTCTGGATAATAATTAAAGGAAACGCAGCAGCAAAATGGTGCAGGTCAGTAAATTACAGTGGAAAACGTGTCGTACGCGTACAGTGGGACTCACAGTTGCATAAAGTTGTGTGGGAAATTTGATGGGATTTAAAGAGTGGGAAAAACTCTTTATTCTAAGAAACTTTTGAATAAATTTAAGAAAATGTTTATTTGATTGCGGAAAATTCGTTGATGTTATGCGTTTTTGGAGTTTTCTATAACCAACTAGAGAAAAATAGTTTTCAAACAAAATTTGTATCGTAGAAAACAAAACAAAACAACAATAAAGAGAAATTTATTCTAATAATTTATCTAGCTAATTTATTAGCTTAGGACTGAATAACTCCCAAATTTTCCACTGTAAAATACTCAAGAAATGGTCAGAAATGGGACCAATAAGAATAAAGTTTGAAAATTAGAAGAATGTGGAATTAGGATGGGGAAGAACTGATTTTAAGAATCATTTAATTTAATTATGGCACCCCTGAAGCAGTGATCCCATGAAAAACTAAACTTGGGAGCTAGACGAAATACTTTTATAGTCCATTGTATACATGAATATGAGCCCACTAACATTCTGCAATGCTCTTCAGAAGAAAGAGTCAATATTCCTCCTTTTCCTGAGAAGAAAATATTTTTAATGCTTCATCTAGACGGGTACGGAGACATTTTTAAGTCGAAATCCAATCGGATAATAAAACTGGAATGAAGCTACCCTTGCCTTTCATTATATTTTATTGTCCTTTAAAAATCTTCTTCCAATTATATTCTACTTTTACACCATAAATCCATATTTTGACTCCTCAAATCTCAACGTAAAACCCCTACAAAGTCAAGTTTTTACAAAGGTTTCAAAATCCCTAAATCATAAAATTGGAAAACATTTTTGTGTCTTTTTTTCCACCCCATGGAAAAGGCCTCCGCTGCTGCTGCTGACCTTTTGACGTAACGTGTGATACGGGGATACGAGGATACAACCCTCTGCAATTCCTGAATGGGATACAAGAACTGGAAAATGCACCACCAGCACCACCCTCGAACCGATACACGCCTCACCAGCCCAACGGCTAAAAACCCCACACCACCTCCCCTTGGCAATATGCAGTGTCCCAAACGGGAATCAGCCACCACCAAAACAGACAAACAGACGGGAAAAAAATTGAATATTCCGATATGGAAAAATCCCAATTGGCTTCGGGAGTTGCCAGGGAAATTGCAAGACCATTAGATGAGGAGGAGGAGGTCCTGCGTCCTGCGTCCTGAGCCTCTCTGTCGTCGAAGCGTAATGAACACCAAAAACGTTGCATTTTGTCAATTTTCCATCCACCAAAGCGGCGCTCGGCAAAAGAAAAACATAAAATTGCTTTGCAAAATCAAAGATGCGACGGTGGGAATACCCTGTAAAAGAAGTTAAGCGTAATGGAAAAAATTTGAAAGAGAAGAAAAGAGAGTTGGTTTTATATATTAAGGCAGAAATAAGCCTTATTTATTATTATTATTTCTAAGGCTCTCAAAAACATTAATAAATCGCTGGGAAAACAAATTTCTTTGACTTGGAAGTTCCCTAAACTAAAATCCATATTTTCCTCGATTATATTCCTTTGTTGGATATCTTTTGGGAAGGATAAATGTACGGAAAATATGGTTTGATATACAAAAAAAAGTTTGATTATAATTTTCTCAGATAATGAATAAATATTTTTAATATTCCCAGAAATTAATTAATACCGAATTTATTTTTTTTGTAATTATAAATGCCATAAAATATATTTTTCCAATGCTCTAGACATTTGTTAAACCCAACTAATGGGGGCCTACCCTCTAAAATCCAGCCTCATATAGAGATTCTCTCTAGTTAGAGATTCCACTCGACTTCTACCTGCCCGCGCACTACCCCCCTCTCAGCCGCCAAATGACTGAAGTTCCAGTTTTCGATTTGAAATGCGTTTTTGGGACCAACTGTCCTCCACGTTTCACGTCCACGTGTCCTGTCCGGGTGGAGTCTGTGGGGCACATACAGAGAGATTCAGTCGAAAGCAGAACCAGGTCCCGCTCTGTGCCCCCGCATGCTGCCTGCTGCCTTCTGCCTGCTGCATCCACGTCATAGCGCATTTTGCACATTTGCATTTGCCGAGAAAGGCCTAGGCTATGCGGGGTGAGGAGGAAGGGAGGATTGGGTGGTACAGTGGGGTGGTTCAGTTCGGTTTTGGGTTGCGCTTTGGCCTCTGTTCAATAGCTAAAAACGAGGCATTTCTGACGTTTGACCGAACTTTGTTGTTGTTGCTGTTGTTGTTCCAGTTGTGGACCCAGCAAGGACTCCCCCACCCCGCCAACTCTCTCCAGCCACTGCGACTCTCTCCAGCCTCTGCCTCTGCCCCTGCTTCTGTTGCTAATGGCATAAACCATAGAAGGGGGGGGGGGGAAAGGATGAGATGCAGCAGGGTAATAGGCACATTTGTACAGTGGACTTTGTCCCATAACCCACCTCCCTTCACCCACCTCTCCCAGGGAGAGTCACTTATTTTGTAACTGCATCCCCGTGGAACCCACCACTCGAGAACCGACTGGTTCTAGGCACAAAAATTTCAACGAGGCTAACAGACACGGGACCCATGCTAATCAGGACAATTAAGTTAAAAGTAGTACTAGTATGTAGCCCGTGTGGCATTGGCATAGGCATAGCATAGGGATACCCGACAGACGGGGAAAACTATTAAAAAAGATATACTGGAAAGAGATATGCAGAGTTTGAAGTATTTTATATCCACTGTAAACGCTGGGGAACATGCGTGGAATGACTTTGATTCGCTGTGTAAAATGTTCCCCTAAGCGAAAAGATACGCGGCGCTTGGAATGTGTGGAACGGGGGGAACATTTTGGGACTTTGGAACCTTAGAAACTGATTAAAAAACAGTTTCCTAAAGCATGAATAATCCTTTAAAGATGTCACAAAAAACTCTTAGAAATTATTAAAACAAACGAAGAATTATCCCATTTAATTCTCGTATATAAAAATGTATATAAAATATAACAATTATTGATAACTATCACCCCCAATATAATAAAACAATTTTCACACAATATAATAAAACAATTTTCACCCCAATATAGTTTGAATTTCCCTTATTTTCGCATCACTTTGCTAATTTCTTGCCCATTTGCCTAAACCTTTGATGACCAATTTTCCTATTTTAATTTCCCTTTGATGATTTCGCTCTCATTTCTCATTTCCCCATAATTATTTCAATTGCCGCTGCCATTTGTATGCCCCGGACTGTAGTTTTAGGCCTTTTCCTTGAACCAGGACTCCACTTTTCTGTTTCGTTTGTGCGATGCAGTACTCCTGCCTTGGAGTCCAGTTTCCGTTTTGTGGCTCCCTCCTTGGACTCCACTTTGTGTTGCCTTTCGAATCACTTTGCTTGCCACGCCTCCCAACCACCCCCACACCCACACAGCCTGCCTGCCCCCCCTTGCTGCAGTTTCCATGGCAAAATGGCAAAATGTTGAAATGTTCCTTTTGGCTTCCGATTCGATTTCTCGTGTCCTGCTGTCCTGCCTGCTGCCTGCCTTGCTGTCCGCCCGCTGCCTTGAGGGCATTTTTCCATGCTGTATGAAAAGGTTTTTCCCCTCTGCACATTGATGTAGGTTTTCCACGTGTTCCGTTGCCTGGGTGCGTGTGTGGGCTTTGCTTTTCAATTATCAAATGCATTTCCCTTCAGTTTTTCCTGCCTTCTTTCTTTCTTTCGGTTTTTGCCTGTGCTTTGTCCCTCTAGTTTTTCCTTAGTTCTTTCTTGATTTTCGTGTGCTTTGCCCCTTCCAGTTTTTCCTTATGGTTTTTCTGTGCTTTTCCTCCGCTTATTTTTCGTGTGTGTTTGAGGTGTACAGGAGATCCTTTGGCAGGATCACTATTGAGCGCGTGTATCCCCATTTGAGTCGCTGTAGTTTACGTTGTGGTACAGTGTAGCCGTCGAAAAAGTGTTCCTTCGGCTCCGCGGGTTCTCTGCAGAAGTGGAGGAGCGTTGAACGCCCATTGGGGGGGAATCGTTGGGGCCAACGCGACCCCTAAAGATGGGCCTGGACGTGACGAGCGTTTCCCTGCTGATGCCATATATATCGCTCGATGCTGTTCTGTCCTGGCCCCTGAAGATAAGAGCAGTGGGATGGTCAGCAACAGAGTTTGGCAGCCGGATTCCCTGGACTACAGGCGTAGATGTCGTGCCACCTGCCACGTTGCCACTACCATCCGTATTGGACATGCCCGGCACAGCCCAAACATAACTCCCGTCAGCCGTGTTGCTGGGCACTCGCTGCAGTTGGGAGATGTCAAAGAAAGGCTGCGCCGTCTCCTGCTGCCTGTCTGGCGGCGGCAGCAAGGGGCACAACAATTTGATGCAACTCCAAAAAAGGTGACCAAGCAGCGCCAAGATCTTGGAGTAGAAAAACAAATAAACCACACAGAAAAGTCCGATATCCTGGTGATCCGAGGCAGTGTAAATCAACCAGTAGGCAATGCCTCTGAGAATCCAGCGATGAACATGACGAAAGCGGCAATGTTGGCACAACAGATGATCAAATTGCCGACAGGCCAAAGCGAGGGCATAAAAGCAACCACTGCATGCCAGCGCCAATGTTGTGGGCCGCTCGTAGAGCACCTCATGGAAGGCCGTCCACAGGGATCCGCCGAGCACCAAGCGCAAATGCCCAGTGACCAAAATCATAATCCAGGCGGCCAGTTGGAAGCCCAAGAATGCCGCCACGCCGTACAGGCAACGCTCAGAGTTCTCGAGGTGCGGTGCAGCCTGCCACAGAATAAATCCAAGGCAGAATTTGGTCACACGCCACTTGTCGGTGTGGATGGTCTCCAGCGTGAGATTGAAGGCCTGTTCCGTGTAGATCCCATAGCATATATGCGAATTTTTCTTCATATCAATATACTTATGCTCTCCCGTCATGGCCTTGCCCTCGTTCCACTCCTTGCGCTCGCGATGCGCCTGATAGATCTCATGCGCAGTCTGCTCCTTGTACTGATTGTATTCGGCGCCCTCTTCGATCTCCAAATGGAGGCGATTGCTTTGAAAGAGCCTCCAGAATGAGAACACTTCCACTGTCTGGCAAAAAAGTTGCACGCGATTCGTGTGGGTGAACTTTTGCATCAGGGTCTGTGCCTCGTGGCTGTGCGTCTCGCCCGGTAGCAGGAACTTTGCCACATGATAGCTGAAGCCTTTTTGCAGCGTTAAAATTGGCAGCAAAATCAAAAGGAAAGCAAAAAGTTTGTTAAACATTTTAAAAGATTCGTCGTTGAACTTTTCATTGACTTGAAGTTATATTATGAGGCAAATTTTCTAGGACACAAATACGCTTAGGTTTGATGGAATAATCAATGATCCTTCGTTTCCACAATCCTTAAACTGTATATAACTCGGTGAAACTTTCAAGTATTTCGTTTGTGTTCTCTCGATATTTGATCTAACATTCCAACAAATTTTTAGGCCAAATCGCATAAAAAATACAACCAGAAATAGCAGCTCCATTAATTTTGCACTTCAGTATTCAACTCTCCATCTATGTCAAAGTCGCCAGGATGCACAAGGCATGTGTGTGTGTGTGTGTGTGTGTGTGTTTCCTTGAGAAATGCATAAAAAAAGCGAGAGAAAAATTTGCTTACGAAATTGTGTCTCTCTGGCATTTCCTGATGCTTCCTTTTGCTGGTTTGTGCATTTTTTTCTGCTGGCCACATCTCAGCGATCCTTTGTGCCACATTTGCTTTCAATACGCGCTGTGGCAGGACTTCCCTTTCATACATCCTTCGTTCTATTTCCATTGCCACTTCCCACTTTTTTTTTTTCAACGACTGATGACTGACTTGGAAATAGTACGCCGCGTACTATGGCTAGAAAAACGTACTACTACGAGCCATGTACACATGGGAGGAGCAGGAGGAGGAGGCTTAAGCTTTACTCCTTACTTCAGGGACATCGCCAGCGCAGAAGTCAGGGGCAAAATCCAACAAAAAGTGGCAAAAAAAAAAAAATACAAAGCGAAAAAATGTGTGCGAAAAATAACGAATTTTAGATGCCCTTATAAAAGCAAAAAAACGCCCTGGAAGTTGTGTGTTTAATAGAAATAGATTTAAAATTAAGTTATCGCTGCTTTATCGAATTATATTAAATAAAAAATTAAAAACCTAAAAAATTATAATACCCTCCCAAAAAAGAGCACTTCAAAAAAGAAAAGAAAATGAAATTTTCTGCCTGGCGTCCCACTCTATCAAAGTGAAAGGCTCGGGCGCAGCAGGAATACAAAAACAAACAACAACAAAATTGCAGCTACAAACAAGAAAAAAATAAAGAAAAGCATAGTGGGCGAAATGGGGGAAACGAAAAGAAACTGAGAAAAAGAAGAAGACGGCAGAATCCACGCACAAAGTGGCAAACACAAAACATAACAAACGGTGGGCAACGGAGAGCAGGAGGAAGAGGATCCAAAAGGACACAGAGAAAAAGCCGCCAAAGCAAAGAAAAAGCAACGGGGCCACTAGGCGGAAGAGAGATGGCAAGCAAATGAATGCATGCTGTCCAAGAGGAGGGGAGTGTGCGGGGGGTGTATATCTAAAGAGAGTGCAGAGCGGAGAGCTTTCTTTATTCCTTCTTCTTTTTTTTTTTTTCCTTTGCATTATGACCAAAAATCGAACTGGAATTTGTGCAAATTTTTGTTGTTGCTTCTCGTACTCTTCTCGTGATGAGCAGTGGCTGGCCGAGAGGGTATGTTGCTTTTGGAGTAAATACATTAAATGAAGCAGCATAAGCAGTTGAAAGGTATATAATAGAAGGTATTTGATTACTTAACAAAATTTACTTTCATTTCCAGTTCGTAGCTTGGGTTAAAATCATAAAAATCGCAGTACTTTATCCCCATATAGATCCACCTTCCAGGGTATCAATTGGTTTGGAGCACCGAAAATGCTAGCCTACGTTTCTATTCTGCTTCCTGAGTGCTTTGCTTGCTGGCTGCACTGCCTCTCCCACAGCTACGCTTCTGCTTATGCCTCTGCTTTGCCTCTCTTGGCCTCTCATCTCTCCAGTGCTCACAGCTCTGGCTCTGCTGTGGCTATCATTGCGTTTCGTTTGGAACGCATCGTTTTTTTTTTTTGTTTGTGGCTATGTGATGGACAGAGGAGTACTGTGCGGGGGGAATAGTGAATGTATTTGTGTGTGTGTGGGGCCTGCAGCCAGCCTCGCCGCCTCATGCATTTTCCGTGTTTCGTATTGTGCGCAAAATAAATTGGTAAACAAGTGAGAGAGAGAGAGAGAGAGAGAGCGAGAGAGAGGCAGGAAGACATGAAGAACGAGCGAGAGAGGGAGAAAGACAGAGTGTGGTGTGAGAGCAAGGTGGGAGGACAGGCCAGGCCGGCCTGGTCAATGGCAATACATGACATCCCATTTCGTACATAGTCCACTCCCTACCCCTCTCTCTCCCTCTCTCTCTCTCCCTCTCTGTCTCTCTGCCTCTCTCTCTCTCTCTCGCTCTCTGTGTGTGTGTGTGGCTCTCGTGTGCTTTTCGTCCTGTTTTTTCCCCCCGGACTGCATTTTAGTGTGCACGACTGTGCCTGTCCATTGTTCATCTCCTGCTGCCTCCCCTCTCTGCTCTCCCTCCACTGTCACTGTAGCTGCTGCTGCCACTGCTGCTGCTTCTTCCGCCCGCCTCCGCTGCACTTTAGCCTACGCCTCTGCCCAGTGCTTCGGGCTTCGGCCAGCGCCACCTCTTCTCAGTCCCTCTTATTTCACCCTCCCCTCTCTTGGGTATTGGATTTTGTGCGTCTGCTGCGTAGATGTCCCTGTCGGCCTCTGCTGCTGCTGCCGCTCTCCCTACCCCTTTGCCACCCCTTTTTAATTTTGTTGGTGTTCCCGTTGCACGGGCAGCGAAATAGGCTGCGTCGCTGCCACCGCCATGTCCCGCCATGTCCCACCATATTCGCCACGTCCTCATCCTTATCGTGACGCACCGCAGCGCAGCCTCCACCCGCTCACTCTATCTCCCGCTCTCTCTCTCTCTCACTCTCTGTCCATGCCACCTACTCTCCTGCTCCACGCATATATTGCTGTTGTTGTTTTTTCGGTCGCTGCATTGGCTGGCGCAATTTTTGCATTGCCTTTTGTGGACAGTGGCACGAAATGCCTCGGCTGGGGGTTAAATAATATTGAATGAAAATTTGATTAGTTTCAAACACTAAAAGGTTTGAGGGGTTGAAGGGTTAATAAAGATAATTCAATTAAATTAGAAATATTATTTAACATATTTTTTAAAAAATAATATAAAATTTAATTCTAAAAATAAAATAGTAAAAATTAATTTTAAAAATAAAATAATAAAAATTAAATATGCGATTATATTTATTAAATTACAAATAATTTTATACATTGATTACTTAAATATAACTGGGTTTTTACACTAATTTTAAAAAATTGTTTCCCCTAACTAATTCCCAAAATTTCTTCACTTTTATTTCAGGTAAGCATCTCCAACCAAATATCCATCGATTCGTTGCACTGTGCGAACCAAATCAGCAGTTGCGCCATATAAAGCAGCGCCGCGATGCTGTCGCTGTCGCTGCCACTGCCACTGCCCCTATGTGTGCCAGGCAAAAGGCCAAACGCATGTGTGGCCAGGACCCCAGGATACTGCTGCCCAACCCCTCACACCCCAAAAAGCTGGCATGTACAGTGCAGGCAGGCAGGCAGGCAGGACATGCAGAGCAACAGAGTACATAGTGCCAGAGCGAGAGAGCGAATGCAAATCGAAGAAAAAGCTTTAACGAGTGAATGAAACGAGCCTATGTGTATGGTGCATATAAGAGAGCAAAAGAGAATGTGTGTACCCACGAGTGTGTTGTGAGAGTGTGCATGTATCTGTGCTGTGTAGCTGTGCCTACGCAACGGTACACCGTACACCTCCGTCCCCCCCACTCCCACTCCCACTCCCACTTCAATCCCCCCCAACTCAAAAACGGCAAACGCATCGAATGCGCATCGAATCGAAGACCCAACGTTGATTGTATTATATTGGCAGAGTTCAGAGCGAGAGCGAGGAGGAGTCCACCTGCAGCCCCCATACCCCTCCCGCCTGCTATCGTTCTGTTCTGCTTGTCCATCAGACATCAGTTGAACGTCATGTGGATTGTGGATGTGCTACTGCTACTGATGCTGCTGCCGCTGCCTGCTGCCTGCTCTTGCTGCTGCACCCTCCGGGGGCGATACACATGCCAGCAAATTGAATAAACTCTCGAATCAAATTTTTCTCCCAGCCAGAAGAACTTTGACTGACATGCAAGAGAAACCCCCCCCTAAAGAGTACATATATCGCACATCCTATACTTATGCTCCGGTACATCTGTATATAGGCGATGCAATGGAAGAGGACCCCGTCCGTACGTCCGTGTGGTGCGGGGTGCGTGGTGCGGGGTTTGCCATCTGTATCTGTGTATCTTTGCCATTTAAAGGGTCAATGAAATGCAAAAGTCCTTTTGGCCAGAGGAACCTCAGATTGTGCGCCATCTATTGTGTCATCTTTCATTTTGCTTAATGTCCTGTTCGGTTTTTCAGTTTTAGTTTTAGCCAAAAAATATGGGTGGGGTCCAAAAAGATTTATATTTGTTTTGATTTAGCTGCCAACATATATTTGTCAATCAGGGCAAAGCATTTCTGGACTGGTTGGCTTTTTCTCATGCAGTTCCATTTGAACTGCAAAATTTCTATTTGAAAAGGGGTTAAGGGAATTAAATAGAGTTAAATAAAGGAGTACTAAACAGTTTTGGGTGAATATAAATCCTATTACCTAAAAATAAATGAACCAACGCATTTCTATATATTTTAGGCGTAGATTATATTATTATCCTTATCCTTATTTTATTGAATATCTAACAACAAATTTTATAAACTGCAGAATTATTTAAGGTTTCAGAAAGGCAATAGCTCAGCTCAATAACTGATTTATGCAGAGATTTGGCTTGCAACTAATAAATGGAAACAGCTCCCTCAGGCCCACATCACCTTTAAATCTTTAAATAATTTATCTTGAATTTCTGTACTCAATTCTGCAACTTCTTTTGTTGCCACACCTTGGAAATGCAACCCCAAGGCGCCCCATTTGCAACCATTACTCACACAATTTTCGGTCTAGAAAACACCTTTAGTCAATGAACCCAATGAAACGAATGCTTGTTAAAGCTGTAAACAGGAAACAGGATGCCCAGAGTTCAAGGCAAACACAAAGGCAAAGTCTTAGTACACACAAACAGATACAACACAGACACACAGACACAAACAGAGAGAGATGTAGAGATGTAGACGGACACAGCTGGAGATTTTTTGGGGAAGCCCTTCAATGTAAAGACCAAATGGCCAAAAACCAAACACACTTTTACCTTCATTAAAATTACCTTTAAATATTACACTTTTGTGCCCGGAGAGTATTACGTTTCCTTTCTCTCCGTAACTCGGACTGTACGAATGTGTAGCTGTATTTTTGTGTATCTGTATGTGTGTGTCTGCAGTGTGCTGCTTTATCTGTGTTTGTGCTTGAGTTTGTTCAACTTGTTTGAAGGTCAAATTACGAAAGCAAGCCACAAAATTGTATCCAACTTTTCAAACTCCAATCCCTGTCTCTGTCTCTCTCTCACTCCCACTCCCACTTTCTCTCCTTGTCGCTTTTCCTGGGAAAATTTGATATATGCATGAAATGGAGCAAAAGTTGTAACAAAATTTTCTCTTTAGACTGGAGAAAAAAAAAGGGTTGAGCACATTGGGGGATTGGGGGATTGACCTTCTGTCTCCCACAAAAATTTGTTTTTATTGTTTGTTGCTTTTATTTTGTGTGTGTTTTTGTGTGCAAAAGGTCATAGAATTTTCACTTTTATGTTGGCCACAAAATTGTGTTTTTATAGTCGAGACACCGAGGCCGAGACTCGAGGAAAACTTTTGCCATTTTGCCTACATTTTGGGTGGGAAAAACTTGACCCACTGATGGTGAAAACTCATGGAAAACTCTGCTTGTTGTTTGTCTGCCTGCCGTCTGTCCCTGCTATACCCTGGAGATAGTTTTCATGCTGGCTTTTTTGTTTGTGTGTGTGCGGGATTTACCAGAAATTTAGCATGGAAATTTCTCTGGCAGAAATTGTGCATAAATTAATATGAAATTCATTTAAGTTTTAGAATCAAGCAACGATGAAGGATTTTAGGTTAATTTAAGGGATTTTTATTAAAGGAAAAATTATAGATTATAATAGAATTTGTTTCTTTTTTAGCTTTAAATAAATATATATTAATGAAATCATATCATTTCCGATTTAATGACTGAAGAACAGAGCAAAATAATCAACGTGGGTGGAGTTATAGTAGATGTAAATAACTTTTAAGAAAGTATCTAGGGAAAATTGGCACCTAGGTCTAAATAAATCTATAGTACTGCTTTGCTTTCTCAGCTAAAAATCATTTATGTAGTTTTCTATTAATATTTTTTCCCAGAAATGTTTCTCTAATACAATTAAAAATTTCCTAACACTCTAAACTTAATTTATTTCCCCCCACATAAACATCTCTCGTACGCTCTGTAGCTTTCTGTTCGACATGTATCTTGCCTGCATACATGATAAATGGATCAATTACAAGACTCAAAACTAACTTTTACTACTGGCTCTCACTTACATCAGCAATTTGCATTCGTAAAAACCTAAAAATAGCCCCTTTCTGGGGCGGGCAACAAGTACACGGACGAGAGTACTCCTTCAACTTTTACACACACTTTCTGCCAACAACAATTTTCCAGTTTTGCACATTTTATGCAAGTTATATAAAATGCCAAACGACACTTTGGCACTCAACCCCAACCCAAACAGCCACCCAACAGCACACAGCCATCAGGCAGACAGACACACAGATACACCACACACACACACTCAGAACATTGGCTTTTTATATATTTTTCTCCTTCTCGTCGTCATCGTCGTAGTCGTCGACGTTGGTTTCGTATTTGGCAAAGATAAAGTTTTGTAATAAAAATGTCTGCTGTCAGACACCCAGCGGGAGGAGTGGAAGCCCCCCAGATGGGGGACTACGGGGAAAACCCAGCCAACCGGAGCAGACTTTCTGTCTAGCACTTTTAAGGCCCGAAGTGTGTCAGCAACTTTGCCACGTCCTCGACATCGTCGTCGTCGTCGTCGTGAACGTGTCCTTGTCCTTGGCCCACACACAGAGACAGCCAGAGACTATTTTATATATGTATATCAAGATATATATGATGCATATAAATATATATATATATTTGTGTGTGAGTTTTTTAAGGGGGTCAGAATGTTTAAGGAACTTTCGCTTTAGTTTAGCGCTGCTTTGCATTTTATATGAAGACAAATATTGAGAAAACTTGTTGACTCTGTGGGAGGGAGAGCTATTAAATGGCTTTTTTCTCTCTATTCCTTCATGGAGTTTACTCTTTGGCTTACTTTTAGTTGGGATTTGTAAAGTTAATTAAGGTTTAAAGTCGTTCTCTGCTTGAAAAGAAGTTCTAGTCGTCAGAGAAAAGCTTTAGAACATTAAATAATTGGGACTTCATGGCAGAGTAAATAAATAAAATAAGAATAGGTTTTAGTACATCCTTTACCTTAACCAATGAAATTTAGTACGTCCTTGGCCCTAATAAAACAATTTTGGCTTATCTTGCAGTATACTTTTATTAGGGAACAATGTCCAAAATATTTAATTCGCTTCAACAAAAAATTTACTAAATGTACTAAAATTTAGTACATCCAAAACTAAATTATTTATAGCTCATTTGACGTAAATTTGAGTACCAATGAGTACCAAAACAACAAATAAAATATTTAGTACACTGCGTATTTAGTACACCCCAAAATATTAAATTTTTAGCTCAATTTATTTAGATTTATATTTTTGGTTGATTTAAAATTTTCATTTAAATAATTATACATTTTAGTACACCTGAATTTAGTACATAGATTCATATATATGTTTTTTTTCTAAATTCCGTTGCACAAATGACTAATCCAATAATTGTGAACATATCGTTAAGCAATAATTATTCTTTAGTACACGAATTTTTATTGGTTTGTTTTCTCTTTCTTTTTAATGAGTACGATTTTTATTTGTGCAGTGTAGTATAAATATTTTTGTGAGACACCTTAAAACCTTATTACGAGTTTTTTTGTTTAGTACATTCTAACATTTTTATTTCGCACACTTTTCGCACAATAAAAGCGCTGCACTTCGTTGGTATGAAAGTTTTTTCTTTTGTTTTTTATGTTTGTATTTTTTTTGATGAGAGGTCTACAACATGCGAGTGATATGCTTCCGATAATTATTAAATTACATAGATACTACAACGATACGATATGGGTGTGTGTTTGTGTGTGTGTGTGTGTGTATGTGGTGTTTGTAAAATCGCCTATGAAGAAATGCTAATACAATACGATCTAAAGTGAAGGGCCCCCCTCCCCCCTGAATAAATTGTGTATTTTAAAATCCCAAAAAAGAAACGATGCCCTCCCTCCGTCCACGCTCTACGCCTTGCGCCTGATGCCAATGAGGCAGAGCACGAAGAAGATGATCGTCCAGCCGGCCATGACAAGGAAACCATTATAGACCTTGGCATTGGTGATGGACCAGCCCTTTTCAATAACATTTCGTGCAGATATGGAGGGTATGGTAAAGGGTAATATCATAACCAGATCCTGCAGAAATTGTGGCATGCTCTCCAGGGGCCACAACAGACCTAAAAACATAAATGAAATGTCATTTAAAATATGTTTCCTTTTGGTTATGATTTATGCCAGCACTTACCGCAAAGTATAATCATGGGATAAAAGGCGCCAGTGGCCACAAAATTGGCCTCCGTGTGGGACTTACAAAATACAGATATGAAGAGGCCTTTCGGGAAAAGATAAATTCAATAAATGAAGCTATAATTTATTATATATGTATGTATATTTTCTTACCAAACAACATGCCACAGAATGCCGTCAGTGTTAGCAATCCAATGAGTGTCGTTGTATCACCATTGTTGTACGTATCGAAAACAAGGCCAATATACATGATAACCTCAAACGATTGCAGGGACATGATTATCAATTGTGTGAGAAGATGGGCCCACAGCATTTCCGTGGCCGAAACACCAGCCAAGAGAGTGCGATCCCAAATGCCGTCCATGCGTTCCGAAATGAAAACAGCAGCCGTCATCAAAGTGGCCAAAAAGAAGACCATACTAAGGGGTGGGATTTAAGGATAGTTAAGTCATTAAAGAAATAGATTTAAAAGGGGTTTTTAGAAGGAAAAGAAACGATCAGAGGGGAGCCTCATTAATGTCTTCTTTTAGTTCCAAAACAGAAAAAACACTCGAAATATTGTACTTGGGATAGCAGAAAAACCAATGGAAAAAGTAATGAATTGTAGAAAGTTGAAACATTAGAAATAGTCCAAAGAAATGACAATCGTTAGATCTGTCTGCTGGCTGTCTACTCACGTCATAACAACACCGGGGGCACAATACTGCTGGAATTCAATGTCTGCACTGCCATAGATGGGTTCCTGGAATTGAACGGGTAATTGCGCCAGAGCCTCGGAAGCATTACAATCCTTGACCACACTACTCATAAAAGAAGCGAATTTATCACGTAGTTTGCGTTGAATAAAATATGCCACTTGTTGATCTACCGGAAAAAGGAAATAAACTTTAATTTAATCAAATAAAATCGAAATTTAATCGATGTTTTACCTGTCATATCGATATGAACACTCAATTCTGCATGATCGATAGCACCATCGCTGGCATGGCGTCCATCTTCGAGCACCGCCGATATCGATTCACTAAAGTTGTGGAAAAAGTGTATATAGCCCACAGTCAGAATCTTTTTGGCATCCCTCAAGGCATCCGATTCGCTGGTATAGTACTTTCTCACAACCACATCATCGCCCAACTCTCGTATGTAGCGACAGGAGAGTTTGTGGAATTTGCAGGTGTCATTTGAATCGTAAACGGTGACCAGATTATCATCGAAGCACTCGCTATAGCTCTGAACTTCACCCGAGTAAACGCCCAACTCGAGATTCTTTGGGGTTTTGCCGATGGCCAAATAAAAGCAAGACAATTGGATGATGGGAAACAAAAGCATAAAAATAATGCCGCTAAAAATGAAAGAAAAATATGCTTAAAGGGGAAATCTTTGGCTTGTTTTAGTGCCACACTTACGATGGCTGTCGGAAGAGCTGCACAAAATTCTTGGTCATCAATGCCTTGAGGCGTCCTTTGGTCGTGAAAAACACCTTCTTTCGATTCTCATTGACCGGCTCGTCGTGGGGAATGGGTGGCTTTTCCAGGCTCAGGCCAGGATCATGTGTATCTATCACTTCTGTGGGTAGCACAGCTGTGGGCAGTGCCGCCTGCTGCTGCTGATTCCTACTTTTATCCATTATTTGTGCCAATTCATCCTCATTTCCCTGCCGCTGACTAAGTATAAGAAAGGCATCCTCAATTGATTGTGTGCCAAATTGAATCATGATATTTGTGGGTGTATCCTCTGCCAAGAGAACGCCATTGCGCATGAGACCAATCTGTGCGGGAGAAGCAAAGAGATGTTTTAAGAGATGTTTTCCAGGTTAAAATAAAATGAGTTTTTCCTTACACAATTTGCCTGCTTGGCCTCTTCAATGTAATGTGTGGTTATGATCACAGCCAATTTGCTATTTCTGGTTGTCTCCACAAGAAACTCCCAGATTCTACAACGAAAATTCAATCGATCATTAATCATCCCAAAACGATTGATTTACCATCCGCCACTCACTTCTCACGCAACATGGGATCCAAGCCCACTGTGGGCTCATCTAAAATGAGCAGCTCGGGATCGTGTATCATGGCGCAGGCAAAGGACAAACGTCGCTGTTGTCCCCCACTGCATTGTTTGATCATTTGTCGTGCTGGCGGGAGCTGCAGCAGTTCCTTCAGCAGCTTGAATTTCTCACGAATCCGCTCATCCGTCAGGCCGTAGATGCGACCAAAGTAAAAGATCGTTTCCTTGACGGTCATCTCCTCAACCAAAGCAATTTCTTGGGGCATGAAACCCACACGAGAGCCAGGTACACCGCTGCCAGGTTCTCCCGGCTTAACACCCAAAACGTTGATCTCCCCGCCATTGAGACGCCGCTGGCCAACAAGGCAGGAGAGCAGTGTGGTTTTGCCACAGCCCGAGGCACCTAGCAACCCATAGCTATAGAAAGAAAGTATTTAAATATATATAGATAAATAAGTATCTGTTTCGAATTCGTATCGAAATTTCGTATGCCACTCACATGGAGCCACGCATCACGTTCATATTCAGTTGATTGAGCACAATCTTGGGGTTCGATTTGGAGCCATAGTACTTATAGCCATTCCTCACTTCCACCGCCGCCATCTTGAGTTCTCGCTTATGTTTTTTTCTGTGGAATAATTAATGCAATTATAGAATTAATTATAGAATTCTGCTTATTTATTTACTGGGTATAAATCAGTTTTTTGGGACAGGGGCTGAAGGCGCCTAAGGGGATCGAAATTATAGGAGATATTTTTTGTTCTACTTAATGAAAATATGGCTTCATATTGCGTGTAATTTGGGTCCACGGGTTAAAGGGTTTCTTTTCTAAATTTTCTTTAAATTTATTTTACAGTTTTATTTTTGTATTTAATAATTTTTTTTTACTCTTAATTTGAATTTATATATATATTTATTTTATATATATTTATTTTATATATATTTACTTTATATATATTTATTTTATATATATTTATTTTATTTTCTATATTTTTTACATCATATATTAAACATAATATATCTCCAGTTTCCTATGAATCTTATTCCGTACATTTTTGTTCGTACCCCCCTTTTCCCTGTACGCCCCTTAGATCGTATCGTCATAAATCATTTGCGTCAACACAAATCTCATTCTCATTTTCTTGATTTGGTTATGTATTTTATTGATTTGCTGCCTCTGGTTGCCTCTTTATGACATACACGTGCCGTTCAGCTCAAAGCACTTCTCCGATCCATAATTTATTTTAAGATTTTAGATTTCAGAATTCAGATACAGATGCTATGTGCTGGTGGCATCGATGGGTGCTATGTGTAGGAGTGCCTAGCAGGTACCCTGCTAATTAACCAACCAACCAACTAACCGCTTGACTGAAAGTGAAATAAAAATCTTTGTAAATTCTAAAAGCCAACTAAATGGACGACTTGGTAGTTCAATAACCTTTTTCTGGGGGATATATATAATCTAGATAAGTATCTTTTTCCATGTACAGCTTCTACTCATTTCATGACTAAACAGATTTGGAAACTAAAATTTGTGTAAACTATTAGTGAATATTCCTCATAAAAGTTACGATTTTTGGAGCTTAAATTGAGATTGAGATTGCTTTGCGCGTTCCGTAATGTTGCATGACTCAAAGTGTTTTTGTGTGGCATTGAATTGTATTGATTCGAAAATTGCTCTATTAAGATGCGATATAAGAGAAAAGATAGAAGAAAATCATTAGGGAAAAATGGCCAACAGATTTGCTAGAGATTTTCTAGAGATTTGCTGTTCAAAATCCACTAAGGAATACTTCATTAAAACCAAGTCAAAGGGCAAGAAAATATTTGCTTAACGACAATAATGAATCATCTTTAAAGCAAGTAAATTTCTCACTTTATTCGCTGTGAAATTGTGATTAAGCAAAAGGGTTCCGTTTCGACTTGACAGTTATTATGATATAAGTTCTTTAAACAAGCGAAAAGTGTTGTTCTTAGAGAGACAGAAAACTTAAGCTTTTTTTAAACGTAAATTGTAAATTGAGACTTGAGACAGACAGCACACACGCGGAACAATCGCAGTGACATTTGATATGTGGAAAGGGGGAAACACACAGAAACGTCTTGAATAATAAGTGGAGGGAATATACTATATAGAATATCTGTGTGTGTGTGGATTTAGTACCTATATCTCAACGTCAGAAATAATGCATTCTGAATAAGCAAACACCTTGGAAGTTGTGGCTGGAAGTGGACTGTAAAGAGCTGCTGCAAAATGTAACTCGTGAAATTGTGATGAATGCGTCAGTGGCGACGACGAATACAAGAGAAGTGCCGGCTGCTGCTGGCTCTCGAACAAAAAGGAGGTGTGAGAAGAATCGTAAATAGTTATATGACTTTCAATATATACATATGCATCAGGTGGCGGCACTCTATAGTGGGTGAAGAAGCATGTGACGAATGGAAAATGTTATTCATTTGGTATTCATTTGACCTCTTTTATGGGATATTCCCAAGACATAAAACACACACGAAAACGTTTGATTTTTAAAGTTATTTTTTTCCTTTGGATTTGTATTTAAAAATTAACGAAAATAGTCTTGTGTGTTCTTGTTTGTGTAGGAAAAGAGATTCAATGACGCTTTTTGGTTACCAAATTTTGGGAATTTTATTAGAGATAATCACCATTGGGCAGTCTGTAAAGTTTCAGGTCCTCATCATTATAAAAATAGAAAAAACCCTATGCAAAATTCTGTCTTTAATTCCCTGTACATGCACATCACATTTCTAACCAAATAATAAACATTTCATTTATGACCACCAATCATGATCAATCACATAACTTGTCTTTCATTCAATGTTAATTCCTAGATTTATTTAAACAATTTATTTTTATTTTATTGACTCCTCAAGATTTCTGTCTCCCCCTCTCTTTCTCTCTGTATTTCTTTCTCGTTTGCAATCTCAAAAATTCCCGTATACGATATGTATTTTTTTTTTTTCGTGTGACCTTGCTAATCAGACTTTGACCCACTTAGAGTGCCGACTCATGTTTTAGTCTCTCAAGCCCCAAAAAAAAAAAAATAAATAAGCGAGCAACTTCATTGCATTCGTATCTAGCTGTTTAGCTTTCTCACATATCTACGTCTGTATCTCATAGATACATAATCAAATGCGCCGGCGAAACAAAAACACAAAAAAAAAACAAAATCAAACACAGCTCATAAAAAAAACGCGCGCTCGTTCGAAAGTTAAAAACCCCAAAATAAAAGCGAAAAAAAATGAATATCAAAATTGAGTAAGGTTAGTAACACACCAACAATCGTGGCCATAACTTCATGTTGTTAACGTTTCTGCCTGCCTGCCTGCTTTTTTGTGTTGGTATTTCTGGTATATCTTTCGCTTGTTGTTGTTGTTGTTGCCGCTGCTGCTGCTGTTTGCTTAACATTGCAGCAGATGACGCAAAGGACAACACAATTTTGTTTCAACCTGATATCCAGGTGTGTGTTTATTTTTTATACACTTATATATTTTTTTATGAAGCCGAAATTGAGAGACAAGCGTAAACAATTGTTTCCCTGGGGGCTTAACCTTACTAAAAATAAAATTTAAATAGGTTTAATGTCTGAGTGTCTGTCCAGTGCGTCAGAGTTTTGAAAAAAAAAACATTAAAGAGTTTCGCGGAAAAATATGCGAAAAAAGGAGAAGAAATAAGTGAAAATTAAAGAAAATAAATATGGTATTTGTAGTCAACCGAGTGGGCTCTGCTTTGGATTTCGAGCATATGCAAGTGATGTTTTTCTGTACAAATCACTTGAACCATCCATAAATAATTGAATATAAGAATTGATCAAACAAATAATACAGAAAGGAAGAAACCCGTACTCCGTATTTTTCCCATATACATCATACAATTTATATGCATTATTTAATTTCATAAATTCAATATTATCCACTTTGGTTTTACTTTGTATATTTTAAATCTTTATCATATACCATTCAGTCTGTAACAATATTCAATCTGTAATTATACTCTATTTTAATTTTCGTATCAAAAATTGATTTGTTTCCAGCTAATAAAATAGTATAGATAAAATCCTCAATGCACATGTTTGTGCATCTACAAAATCTTAAAACAAAAACTATATAATCTCCAACCAATAAAGAAACTTCCTATGCTTAATGTCCGCTACCAATATTTTCCCACCAAAAAAAAACTTCACATATCAATAATTATCAAAAATAAAAATAAAAATAAAAATAAAAAAAAACCCAAAATAAATTAATATACGAAAAAAAAGCCGCCAAAAAAAACCTCAGCCACAGAGAAGACGCCGCTCGTCATCAAGGTTGCTGGCAACTGGTTAACGGGGGCAGCCGCTGCTGCTGCTGACGTTGTAAAGTGGTTCCGAAAATTGTCTATATGGTTTATTGATGTATTTTATACGTATTTTCTGTTCGTATGCAAGCTCCGCATTTTATTTGCCAAAGAGTTTTTCGCAATGTTTTGCAACGGCCCTGAGCTGCTTAGAAGTGTGTGGCGTGTGTGGTGGCCCCCAAAATGTGGTGGAGCTTTCTTAGCAGCGAGAATATTTGACTGAGCAATATGCGGCTCGTAAATATTAAGTGGCCAATGGGCACGCCCCTTTTTGAGCCCTGGCCAACACGTTTTTTTTTTTGCTACCTTGATGCAGTTTAACGACTTATTTAACAGGCCAAGCATATCGGCCAAGTCACTAACTAAGACACGCCGCTCGAACCGATCGAACGGCTTGGATCGGATCGGCGGAGTGTTGCAGTGTTAGTGGGTATTTAGTTCGTGCAACATGTGGTTGCACCGCCTCTCCAAAGCCGCTCTCTTTGCGGCTCTGACTGCTTGCTTCCTTCTCTCTTTTCGCGTCTCTGTCTTTGTGTGTTTGTCTTTCTCTTTCTTCATGCTTTTTGTTTTTGTTTTGTTTTTTGTGGCATGGCCACTTCTTATATAATGGCAGCAACAATCATTTCGGTCAAGCTGCAACAGTGGTGCGCCACTGTTACCAGCGCCCCAATCAACATACCCAACAACAGCTGTCTGTGAACTGTGTTTAAAACATCATTCACCTTTTGGGCTGCAAGTGGAAGTACATTTAATGCCATCTGATGGATTCTTTGGTTGGGTTTGATCAAGAAAGTGGATAGAAAACTAACGAGAGCTTTATCATAGATTTGTTTAAGTAGAAAGTGTTTTAAATGGAATTAGTAGAGCGTAAAACTATTTAAATGAGGGGAAAACAAAGGTCTGTAGAGCCAAAGATAATTTGGTGACCTTTTCGGTGCAAATAAGGAATGCATGGTTACTTTTTTCAGATTATTTCAGCTGTTATAGTTAACCAATAAAAATTATTTTTGGAACTCACGTAAATAATGGCTTTACCAAAAATCTTTTTCTAAATAATTTTTGGAATCATGGTAGATAGTACCATTAACTATAGCTTGACCAAAAATTACCATAGCTTTTTTAATTAGTTTTCAGTGGTTATTAAATTAAATCAAGATGATTTTTGGAATTTAGGTAGAAATTATCATCATCTATAACACCATAAAAAATCCACCTGCCATCTCTACAACTCTGGACACCACAGCAATTATAGTTTTTCCTACATGAATGATTTTCGCTAACATGTATCGTCGCGCAATGATTTTAATTTTAGTTTTAGTTTTTGTTTTTGTTTTTGTTTTTTTATTTTTGCTAATTTTAGTTGTCCCCATTGCATGGCATGTCTCCGTGGCATGAAAGTCTCTTTCTTTGATTACAATTTTTGTCTCTGTCTCCGGCTTACACATGGCTTTTACTTCTTATTCGAGTTTTTCTTTAGTTTAACGTTTTGTGTGTCATTTTTTTCTTGTTTTGTTGTTGTTTGTTTTTGCTGTGTTTTGTATAATTATAGATGTTGCATGTTAATAATTGCCTTGATAATGGGGCTAGGAGTGTGAAAAGTATATAAATTGTGGGGAAGTAGGGGAAGGAATGGTGTTGCATTAGAGAAATTACTCAATTGAGGAGAGTTGTACGTAGTTAAGGCAGCCCAGAAATGTTTTGGGCTTTAGCAATTTCCCTCAAATTACCTCCCTCTCAAGCATCAGCTTTTGGGCTCTCAAATTATTTCCGTGATTTTCTAACAATTTCCCTAATGATCTACCATACATTAGATATCTCCCGATTGACTGGCGTGCCTTCATTTAATTGAATTTCCCCAGCCAAGTTGATTCGCAGAGAGACAGGGAGAGGGACCGGGTACCTGTTGCAATCGTTTACATTTCCCAATTCCCTGCTCTCCACAGATCTCCATAGCTCTCCTCTGCTCTCCCCACTTTATTTTCGGTTTTGTTGTTGTTGTAGAAATACAAACAGAAATGGCTAAACAGAAATGTAAAAAGTAATGCTCTATGCATTGCCATTTATGGTTTTTTTTAGTTTCTATTTCTTTTACATTTAATTTGCTGTTTGCCAAAAATTAACACGACAGAAATCTTTTGGGTTAACTACTTTGTGTTTCTTTATACACTCACACTGGCAGTGAATACCCTACATCCATAGCTATACCCCATAATCCACAGAGTGGATAGATCCTATCTATCAGCCATATCCAGCTTATGCTTCATGCGGCATTGCGCTGAAGTTTGTGTCTTGAGTCTTTCGTTTTTTTTTTATATTAGTTTTCTTCGTCTCCTTTTTCCCATTTTCTGTGCTTGTGTGTGTTTTGCGTGCTTTTCCAACATAAGATAACACACAAGCAAAGAAAATACCCCAAAAAACATTTTCTGCTGACTTCACTTTGAATGCGGAAATTTTTTGTTGGGTGGCAAAAAAAGCGGAGATGATTTTCAAGTTTTTCTAATATAATTTCCGAAAATAAAAATGTCTGCTATATATTTTTTTTCACTGTTTAATGGTTATATGTACTTATTCCTTTATTTATTATTCATTTTTAATAGGAAATTCCTTTATTCCTTTCTTAATATTCCGTCCTTTGAGAATCTATCACTTTTCCAACCTTTAATCTTCATAAATTTCTAAGATTTGCAATTGTTTTATGAATCACTTTTATTTGTTTCACTTTTCATTTTCAAATTTAATCACAAGTCCAAAAATGAACAATTATTTTCATTTATTTCAACATTTTTTTTTTGGCTTAAATACGTAATTTCCACACAAAAAACGTTTGTTAATCTTTATATACTTCAATTTCCACTTGAAATCATGAATAATCCAACATATCTGTGAGAAAACTAATGCTAAATGCATTAACCATTAACCGTACCGTATTCAGCGAGTGATTTTTCTTCTATTTCTCCCCTCTTCTAACTCTTTTTTTTTGGTTGCGCACGCGCGCTTTTTATGTTGCAATTTTCGTGGCTCTTTTTCTTTTGGCTTTTTCGCTTTTTCCTTTTTTTTTTTTTTTTTGGGCTCTTAAGAGTGTACTGGTCTGGCCTTTTCCGTTTTTCTTATTATTTTGGCGGTTACTCGCGCGTTTCCACTGGGCCCCAAGTGCTGTTCGCAAGCTCCGGTTGACGACTGAAGTAAACCATCGACGGATCGCGCACTCGCAAGCTTTACTTTAAGCGCCGCGTCTGACTTTTGAGCTTTCAGACTCGTCGATCGTCGAGCGGCGGCAGTAGCAGCAGCGGTGGCGCTTTTTTTGATTTAATAAGACAACAAAAAGTTGAATAAAATGCAAAAAAAAAACAGAAGATAGATTGTCTCTGAAATTATTAATGCGGTACAACACAGCACTTTTTTTCTTGACTTTTTTTCTTGTGTGTCTGGGGAACTTTTTTTCTTTAGCAGAATTTTATTCTTCTATCGGCAGGTTATTTTGTAATGATATTTCGTGGAGTGTATGAGGGCTGTGACTAGATTTAGTCGATTGTACAGAGTCATATGTAATTTTAAAGGGGAAGAAAATATGAGTAAATCTTGAGTAAGAGAATATTTTGTAAGCATTTATTGTATTAAGTTTCATATAAAAGAAATTGACGAAATAGTTGAAAAATGGTAAATTATAATTTAAAAAAATATTAATAGATATTACGAGATGTTTTATTCTTCTGAGAAATCTCATAAAAAGGATTTAAAAGTACGCATACTCTCTGCTGAAGTGCCTTTCAGTACACTCAACACTCTATTTATCATTCCTATAAAAACTCGCGTTCTTCCCAACATTTTCAGATACTTTGTAGTCGTTCAAAGTCTTGGTTTTTAGTCATCTATATTAATGAATTCGAATACTAATTCTAATAAGCGACTAGAAGCGACCATATTAATGAATTCTAATACTAATTGTAATAAGCGACTAGAACCAGTTCCGCAAGAAATAATGAATCGACTTAATTCTTATCTTTATAAACCTTTTCCCTCACTCTCTCTGTCTGTCTCCTTGCAGGTATGTAAATGTGACGTAAATACAACGGTTTTCTATAATTATAACAATTATTATTCTGCGGTGAGTCTCTCATTTTTATAAAAGACGTCAACTAATTGCGCATTTAATTATGCCTTATATCAAAGGTTTCATTGATTTGGATTTATTGTTTCATTTATTCTATATAATTATTGTATCAAGCTGCCATTAAGAATTAAAAGATTTCAGCAATATGATTGACTTTGTTTTCCTGGATTTTACTGGTAACATTTTGCATGTTTTCTCACGATCTAAATTACAACATGTAAATGGTTTTTTTTTTTTGCCCGATTATCATATTAATTGGACTACTACAAAAATTACAGACTTTATGGAGAATCATTAGACGGTTTCATTGCAACGCGTGGCTAACCTTTGAACCCAGCCCTGTCCAAATGTCTAATTGAGCTCTGATCTCACGTGATCTCTAATGTCAAAAAGATGAGAAAATTGTTAGCAAGATTAAACAATAGAGACTTTCAACAGAATTCTTTTGAGTTTAAACACTTCCGTATAGAGAGTGTTCTTAGGCGTCTGCTTTTGGAGTCTAAAAATGAAAAAATACCTTTGAATGTTCTCTTAAAAAAAGTCTAGACTAGATGATGATGGACATGAGGAATTTTACGAGGAAAATATTTGAACTTTGGATTCTGTAATATACGAAAAAAACTACTTACAGTCAAAGAGCATTGGCAATGAAGTCAATAAAATTGTTCAGAATTTTTCTAGGGTCTAAATTTTTACCTAAAGAAATAAAAAAAAGTCTAGCAAAGAACTCAATCAAATTTTAGATTGAGTTTATGAAAATATATTTGGGAAGATATATGTATAGGTCCAAAAATTGTATTGCGGAACAAGATTTTTGAATGCCAAAGAGAAGTTTAATCATAGATTTTGTTCTGGAAGCGTTAGATTTATAATTGATCTGAATTCGGGTGCTCTTAAACGATGTACACACAATTAAATTTGACAGAAAAAGAACAAAGTACAATTTCTTGTACATTTCTTGGGGTCTTTAAACTTTTAATCCAAAAGAAAATGTAGCTGAAATCTTTAAACTCTGGGGGCTAAAAGTTAGCAACACAAAAATAAAACTTAAAAAAGTACCCAAAATAAATGTGGACAGAAAAGACAACTTCTGGTTAATAAATTCCAAATATTAATACTGTCTTTTCCTGTATGTTCAAGGCCGAAGTCTAACACTCGCATATGATTTAAACAATTTTGCAAAACTACCTTTATTACACCATCGAATCGCACCGAACCCTAAGTCTGAGCTTGAGCCAATTTCTGATACAAATCTCCATACAATTAACCCATTTGCTAACCATTTAACCCCAATTTAACACATTTTTAACAATTTTTTTGTGTGTGTTTGGGTTTGCTTGGAGATGCTGTCGCCCTCTTGCACAAGATACTTTTTTTTTTTTTTTTTTTTTTGCAAACTAAATTGGTTCGAAACATTTGGCTATTTCGTCTCTTTCGAGTTTTTGTCTTTCATTCATTGTCTTACAAAAGCATAAAGTTTATGGCACTTCAAAAATAAAAACAAAAACAAAAACAAAAAATGCTTGTTTGCTCACATTTTTTGAATGTTTCGATGGGTTTTTGGGGTTTGAAACAAAAGAGAGCAGAGCATATCCAAAGTGTGGAGTTTATATGTCTTTTCAGTTTTTTTTTTTTTTGTCTTCATCCCGAAATCATCTTTTTAGCTGACGTTTTGTCTGCTGCTTCTTTGACTGCTTCTTCATTCACCATTTAGCCATTGGCTTTTAACATATTTTCGTTCGTGTTCAAGGCCATGCGATGGCGCTTTCTTTTACAATAGGCGACCTTGACGCTGCTGCCAGCTGCTGCTGCTGCGACTGCGCAAGAGCCCCCCAACGCGCGTCGTCGTCGTTGCTTGGCACTTGGCCGCTTGTCTTGGCTCTTCGTCTTGGCCTGACTTTTGGGCCTGGCTTTTGGTTTATTGCGTCTCTGGGAGGGGAGTTTGCACGCCGCCTGCCTTTCGGCCGTGTCGAATGTTTGTTATCACAGAGAGTCGCTCTGACAGACAGACAGACGGACAAATTAACCCACTTAGGGTATGTTGAACGCATTGACCACTTGCCTGCTGTTCACCTGTTGCCTCTTCTGCTGCTGTTGCTCACCTGTTTCCATGGCCCTCTCTCTCTCTCTCTCTCTCTCTCTCTCTCTCTCTGTCTGTCTGTCTCTCTGTGATTTGGGTTCCACTCCTTCCCCCTTTCGGGTTATTGATCAGGGCAGTCGTCTACAAATGGCAACGTTTAATTTATTTTTTCTGGCTTAAACGCTGACCAAAAATGTCGCAAACGTTGCTGTTGTTGTTGTTGTTGCTGCTGCTGTTGTTGGGGTTGTGCAATTGTTAACTAGTTTCCCGCTCCAGTCTTGCCCTCCGCGATGTAGCGCAACGATGGTACGCTCTTTAGGGTCTTTGGTATCATGCCCTTAAATATGGGGTATATTTAATATGACAAGTGCTTTGATTGTGGATAATAGTTGAGAATAATAGTACCAGGAAATTATGAAAAATTTATGTTTTTAGTTTATGTTTTTGCTAGGGAACAAAGAACAGGTAGGTCTTTAATTTAGGATATTTTAGTAAGCAGAAACTAACGGAAAGATAGTAATTATTTTGAAAAATAATATATAGGGACACTTCATCGTAATCAGATCATATATTGTCAGACAAACAAACGAAATAATTATTTTTAATTGCTTTAAAAATTATAATTTAATCAATCAATTTAATAAATAATTTAATGAAAAGAGTAATGGAAATTCGGTTTTTCTTTACATATTAAATAATATTTATATGCAAAATGAAAATGCAACTTTTGCTTCGCGCTCTCTTCTGTCTGTGGTCTCTATTTCTCCAGCTAATCCAATCCCTCTACATACATATCCCTCTCTCTCTCTTTCTGTTTCTGTTTTCCCGCACTATGCTGCTCTCTTTCGCACCCCCTTCCCTATCTAGCTGGGCAATTGCAGCGCGAGGTTATTGAAGTTTTGTAATAATTTATGGGTTTGTTGTGCCCCCCCCTGACGCGCAGTCTGTCTTTCAATTGCCTGCATTACGATTATTAAACAAATGAAATTCGACAAAAAAAAATGTGTGGAAAATAAATACAATTATTTTATTTTTATTATGACTACGCCCAGTGCCTTATCTTCCATCAATTGTCGATTAAATCGTAAAAATATATATAAATTACAAGCCATTTTCCCCCAACTGACACGTTTTTCTTCTCTGTCCCTCCTTCGTTACTTGTCTCTCTGTCTCTAACACGCTTTCCCGTTCTTGTTTTCCCTCCGCTGATAAATCGCAACATTTCAATAATTAAACTGCAATTAAAAGCCGAATTGGGTAAATAAATTTGTAATACTCGTAGTGCAACGTTTTTTACAGGCTTTGAACAATAACTAATGCGCTTGTTTTGGTTTGGAAATTTTTGTGGAATAATTTCTGTATAATTGTTGCCATTTGTGGAGGATGTTAGTTATAGTTCAAGGTTTTTTTTATTCCAAACGGATTGGCAAATTGTGTGGATTAGTGTGGATATTTTGAATGTTCAATAGGCTAGGTTTATGATGGAATAAACTAGGCAGCTTTTAAATTTAAATAAAGAAATATATTAAAGAAATAGAGAAATTAAATGGAAAACTTGTAATCTGAACTTCAAGTAATTTTCACGAATATAAAAATATTAAAAACTCATTTATGTAATTTATCAAAGCACTTTAAATTTTAAAACCCATTAAATCAATTAAAACAATTTCTTTATAAGAGAGAATTAAAAATATTTTCCTATATAAAATAATTCAAATTTGTTTTCCTATTTAAAACAATATGAATTTTTTTAAAATAATTTAAAATTAATATTTTCGCGCTCTTCAAGCGATCTGGCAACATTTTCAAGCTTTTCTCACGCTTGCCGAAAAATTTTGCCTCAAGCCTCTCTTTAAAGCTTACACCCAAAAACTCTCTTAAATCAGAGCAAAATCTGCCCCAAAATGGTGTTGATTTCTTGGATAAATATGGAGCCCACCCACGAGAACCTGACGATCCGCCAGATAACAAGCTTGCTTGCTAATTGCCGCAATTAGCATTAAAATACAATCAAATCAAGCTTGAGCTTTCGTGCCTTAACAACCAAAAGCTCTGCAACAATGTTGCTCTGCCAAAAGTGTTGCAGCTTTAATAATAGCAACAGCAACGCATCAACAGTGGCAATCCTCTTAATGATCCCTCAATTAAGGTTTAAGTGAAATGAAACTGCTGCATTTTGATCGACACCGCAGACAGACATAAACTGCATCCAGAGCAGTGGCATTTATTTAATTGAGACTCATTTGACAGTCGCACTGGACGGACTGTCGAAAGGAGGAAAAACTAGAGGAATGTTTATAGATCAGAACACCGCTGCGATTAAATTATTCATTCCCGCCTGACTCTCACATGTGTGATATTAATATTCTTAAATTACAGAACTTTGACCCATAATCGCTCATTTAATTTATGCATAAAAATCCACTTGACTCGATAGAGTCGTATAAAAGGGCATTTCGCATACAAATTATTGCCATGCCATAAAAGTTCTCTGTCAAGTTTTCCACTCAGATATTGTGTGTGTTAATTGCTATTGCATTTCTATACTAAGTTCGTTGCTAGAGAGTAATTTACTCGAATATTGATTTCAATTTTAAAGAACGTTTAAGAACATGTGTGTGTGTGTGCTTTAAACCAATTCATAGAATTCTTTATATAATGACTTGATTTCGTAGCAAAAGGTTGCAGCCTTTTTATAATAATTGTGTCTTAATTGGAATAGCTTGTGACTGACTAAATTTCCTGTATTTCTTCGGCGTGCGTCTTTGTCTTTTAATGCCTGTGGAACTGACTGACTGACTGCTAAAGACTTGCATTTTATTTCCCTTGGAATCCTTTCCTCAAAAATGAATGCAAACAATTATATATCTGCTCTTAGTTGTATAATATAATATAATAATATAATAACATAATATAATATAATAATATATAATAATAATTATAATGAATTATTATAGTTTCGACTATTTTTTGTATATATTTCTTATCATTTATTAATTAAACAAAACATTGATATTTTTAATATTCAAATTTCGATGTTTTAATATATTATTAATATATTTTATTATTTACCAATTTTGATGGTAATGGGATCATTGTATGTATATATTTTTATTATTTATCGTACAAAATTGGTAATTTTAATGTACTAAACTAACCATGTACTTATTTGTAGTGTATTTATTTAAACATGTAATTGTTATTTTTATAAGTACATCGAAATTTTAGTGAATAATTGTTCCAAGTATATTCATGATTAGTTTTTATTATTTATCGTATAATATCGTATATTCGAAACATATTTATTGATATTCTTTCCATCCCTAATTTCTTAGTTACGGTCGCTCTTTGCTTTATTTTTTTAGAACACTTTAACACTCTAGTGACGACCATTATTTCCTCTCTAAGAAAAGCGGTTTTAGTTATACAATCACTTGAGTTAGGACAAGTACTTGTACCTTAGACGTGTGTGTAAATTTACTCTCGTAAATTATATAAAACAAACACAGAACTCGTGTAAATACTAACAATAGAGCTACGAGTAGAAGTACTTTGCTTCGTTGAGTGTTTGTGTCGCTTTGTTTTTTATGTAGCGGAAGCAAAACTATAGAGAGGCCCGACTGTACCTGTGGTTCAGGGGATCAAATTCTTGGAAGATGATCAAACTCCAGATAAAACAGAATATTTCGTGAATAAACATTGAAGCATAAAAGATGATATTTCAATTAAAAGCATTACCTGCTCTGATGGCATATAATACACAATTTATGACAGAGCCTTTCATTATCTTTATAATTAAGATTGATATAATGGAAGGAGACATTTTCAATCAGCTTATTTGTAATTTAAGAGCCTCTTTCATGACGCACAACTCTGTGGACCTGCCAATGAGTGTTTTTCCATTGCGTAGCTCTTTCCATTCGTGTCCCATGCCCTGTGGAGGGTCTCATTACAATAAATACAAAAACGCCCCAGACTCTCTGCAGCACTTGATCTGCCCCAACAATAAAAGGCAGCAGACAACGCGCTATCCAGAACCCGTTACCCATGGGGACTTGGGGACTGGGGACAAGCGGAAGTCGCGCCGATTCCATAAACTCGAAATTCCATCACGCTCACGGGCCCCTCTGCTTCACTGATGAGGAGTCGCAGCAGCCGCAGGGTATATTTACTACAGCCTTCATATGACACGCCTCGAAAAAAAAGAAAAAACAAGAGCCCCGCCGCTGAGTCATATATTTATAGATCACTTTACTTTATAATATTTTATTTCAATTATCTTCTCGGGCAATAACCGCTACCAAGTTCGAGCCAAAAACGGATACAGTCAGTCACCAGTCTCAAGTGTATCTCTCAAGAGTGTATCTATCTCTCTTGAAAGATCTAAGCAAACAATTAGCTATTCACATTTCAAGCTATGAGTACGAGTGAGCAACAATTACATTAGAAAACTTTAGTCAAAGCAAAAGCCACAAATGTGTGCAAATATTTGGCAGGTTTTTTTTTGTTGATGTTTAAAAATTGAATTTTTTTTTTTTTGGCTTGAATGGAGATGAGGTCTAAGGCGGACAGAGATGCAGAGGTGTGGTTAATAGAAAAAGGGGTAAAAAACGTGTAATCTTGGGATTTAAAACTTAAAGAATTTAAATTTAACACTTAATGAATTTATATATAAAACTTAAAGAATTTAAATTTAAAACATAAAGAATTTAAATTTAAGACTTAAAGAATTAAAATTTAAAAATTAAAGAACTTAAATATAAAACTTAAAATTTTAAAAACCTTAATTTAAAATTTAATTTCATTAACCAAATTAACTCTAAATTTAATTTCATTAAATTTTAAATTAAAAGAACTTAACTTTAAAATTTAAAGAAATTAAATATAGCATTTAATGAAATTAAATTTAATATTTAAAGATTTTTTTACTCTTGAATATGGAATAAGGGGTAGAAATGGAAACAGTGGCGTGGGAGAGTAGGAAAAAGGGGTGTATGTTTGTACTGTGAGCCATAATATATGATGTTTATATGGAATAGAACTTACTGGACAAATTCTCTAAAAGATTATTTCGTATACATCAATCATACGATTAAAACTTCATTCATGATTTAAAGCTCTTAAAGTACTTAATTCTGCACTTTATTCAGAGTCAAAGATCTACAAACTAAATTAACGATGGAAATTAATTGTAATTTTGACTCATTCCTGACTCTTAGTGGGAATCACATCTCAAAAGAGATTTTCCCCGAGTTCTCAAAGATCATTTGGGTGACCCCTTTTAATGCGCTCTGTTTATGGATCAAACACACGACCAACAACCCAAAATTTGTTTGACCCAATAACCCACCTAAATGGGGATAAAAACCCCCCATTTGGGGATGAGTCTTTTTTTGGAAGCTCCAAAGTCTACGCCACTGCGCATGCGTGCGCTTTGCCTTTTAGTAGGTAGAGCTCCAATTTATTTATATTTATTGTTTTATATAGAAATAATAAGTGTACGTTGTCATGTTGTGGTGGCAGTAGCATCCAATGTTTTTTTCCTCTGCCTGCCTGCCTGCCACCAAGGTAATTATTTTTCTGTTTAGTAAACTGTATTTTTTTTCGGAGGTTTTCTGTGGTTTTATCTTTGAACCCCAGAGGGCACATTGTGTGTGTGTGTGCTGCTATCAGGCGGCTACTCTGTCATTTGTTGGTGTTGTTGTTGTTGCTTGATGATTGTTAATGTCTCGGTCAACGCTTTTAAGTCAAGTTCTGAGCCTGTACGCTCTCTGTACCTCGCTCTTTGTCTGAGTGAAGTTATTTTTTTTTTTTGGAGTGGAGTCTGGTTCCGATGTTCAGAAACAATTTATGCGGTGTACAAAAACGCTCGACGCATACGCTTTGCTGATGAGAACGCGTTCAGAAGTCCATCGTGTGGGATGCGGAATAAAACTGAAAAATTCAACGTCTTCAATTAATACCTAAAGAGAACCCAAAAGATAAGATAAAAGTAATTGTATTTTCAGGGAATTCTTTGTATTCTGTGGAAAGTGTTTGAGGCTACTAAAAATAATACATTTTAGAGTGCATTATGACAGACATTTTTTAAATTTCTTCTGAGGCAATAAAATGCGAATAAAAGTCAAAGAGTGCCCAAAGTGGATTATAATGAACTAATTTCGAATGAAAAAAAAGTAAACTTAAAATTCGCACAGTGGATTATCATGAGTGAAGTTCTATCTACAACCTACGAGACGATTTCCATCTAAAACAAAAGTTTGAAGTTCTTAAAGTTAATGGATAATGAGCTGAAGTTTAATTTAAAGACTCTACCCAAATACGAGCCACAACGAACAACGAACTACCAAATCCCAGAGTTTTTCCGTTAAAAGACAATGAACAAAGTTCTATCCAAAAAAATCCATACGGTACCCACATAAAAGTGCACCTTAAATAATTAAAAATCCTGCAAAAATCCTCTAAAAGATTCCCATCAACATGTCCAATATCGCCAGCTGTTTGTGGTTGTTCTCATTATTGCTTTTGATGAGTCCAATTTCAGCAACAAACAGTCGACGCATTCGACGCCAGAATCGCTCCGATCAACTCCTAGCGGATATAGGAGTTCATGCGCAGAGCTACGATCCAAGAAAACTGGAGAATGGCATACAACAATACACCGTAATCGACAGAGATCTGCGACAATTATTCTTGGGCACGCGACGAGTTATGTTAAATTTTGCACTGCGAAATATCGAAGATCTAAAGAATCGAAATATGCGCGAGGGCAAGATACAAATACCCATCTCGAAGAGGAAACCATTTCCGTGTCCCATGAACAATACCAGATCGGAGAAACCACCCACATCGGTGGAGAGATTACGGCCCGGGGATATTGATATTATAGCCGCCTTTGGGGACTCGCTATCGGCGGGCAATGGCATACTATCGAATAATGCCATCGATATGATCAATGAATTTCGTGCATTGAGTTTTTCCGGTGGCGGTTTGGAGAACTGGCGTCGCTACTTGACGCTACCGAATATCCTAAAGATATTTAATCCGAAATTGTATGGCTTTTCGGTGACCAATACTCTGGTGGTTAATCATCCCAATTCACGCTTCAACATTGCCGAGCCGATGGTCATGTCGAGGGATTTGCCATTTCAGGCCAGGGTACTCATCGATCTGCTGCGTCGTGATCCGCATGTGGATATGAAGCGACACTGGAAGCTGCTGACAGTTTATGTCGGTAATAATGACATTTGCTCGGATCTGTGCCACTGGGATGAGCCGCAGGCGTTGCTCGATCAACATGCCAGGGATCTGAGACAGGCCTTTCGACTGCTCAGAGATAATGTGCCCCGTTTGCTGATCAATCTGATTGTGGTGCCGAATATACACCTCACCCTGACGACCATGAGGGAGATACCCTTCCAGTGCTTTGTGGTGCATCGCGTGGGCTGCCACTGTCTGTTAAATGATCGTTTGAATCGCACGCAGCTCAGTCAACGCATGGACACCGTACGACGCTGGCAACAGGTGGATCTGGATGTTGCCCGCCTGCCCGAGTTTCAACGCGAGGACTTTGCCATTGTGGCGCATCCGATGCTGGCAAATGTCACAGCGCCAAGGCTGCAGAATGGCCACACCGATTGGCGTTTCTTCTCGCACGATTGCTTCCATTTCAGTCAGCGGGGGCATGCCATCATCTCGAATATGCTGTGGAACAGCATGCTGCTGCCCGATGATCGCAAGCCGCGTCCCTTCACCATTCCAGGGCTATTCGAGAGCATCGTTTGTCCCAGCGAACAGCAGCCCTACTTTGTGGTGAGACCTGGCTAAAAGCGAAGAGCTCATCCTCCCCGAAGGTTACAGTGGGGTTTGGGTTACGTTGTGGGTTACTGAATCGAAGGTTAAAGCTGTCTGTGTGATATGAGGTTACATTTTAAGGTTTTTACTATAAGGTTTTATTTTGTAAGTTTTGTGATTATTAAAAAGCAAGAATGCTGCTGATTTGTCTCGTTTTTTTGAGTGGTTTTTTGGGATGAAGATGGATTTAATCATTGAGGGACTTATGCTGGAGATTTTGAAAATTTTGTTTGCAGAGAAGTCTTGAAATTTTTTGCCTGCAGATGCTGATATGTTTTTGAGTCAAAGTTCATATAAATAAACAAGTTCTGGAGGGCTTTCTACACCTGGAAGATTTTGTTTCCCGTAGAAAAAATATTTATGTACATTTATTTTATTCCAATCTGAAGACTTTTCATCCTAAGGATGAATGCCCAACATTCCTTTAAAGGGTTATACAAAGTGTTAAGGGTCATTCTTTTAGTCAGTTCTTAATTTATTTTAACCCCTCTTCCAAATCACAAAAAAGATTAACCGTCTCGCCAGAGCTCTCTCAGATATAATCTCCCACTTTCCCACTCCTCTTTTCTCCAACTCTCTCTCTCTCTCTCTCTCTCCCTCTCTGCACTCAGCTGCTGCTTCCATTTCCATCTGCTCTTGTTTTAATTCCTTCCTCAGCCCACCACATTGCCCATTCCCCATTTTCAATTAAAATATTATGCAATTTTTAATTTATATTTTTAATTAATTAAAATACACTAAAAAACAATACAGCCCCCCAACCGGTAGTACGGTATATAAAAATTCATTTAAAATACTTTTTTGCTTACGGGCAGAAAAAATATATGGTTTTTTTTTGTTGTTGTTCCGGTTCTGTTTACTGTAAAAAAAAACACCTTCCATGACCCCCGTACGCCCCTCAGCCATTCTATATATGGGATATGGGATGTTCCCCCCTGTCCGCACTTTATATGGGATATACCCCTTATCCCCATTCTGTACCACACCCGTTCAACATATATGGAATATCCTCCCAATGCCCCAGTCTTTATGGAATATCGCCGGGATCCCGTTCCTACACCTCCCCCTACCATATCCTCCTGCTCCCTTTGGCGGACGCTATGCGTGACAACGTCGCCTGCTTATTACGTACTTCACCCTCCAACCTCCACTGTCACACACAGCACTCCACTTCCACTCCCCTTTTTAAAAATTAAACAGAAAAAATACAAATAAAAGCAGAAAAAAAAGGGACAAAAAAAAGCTTTGCAGATAAAACACAATTCGCATATGCAACGGCAACGCCAGCAACAGTCCACGGGCCACCTGCAAACCGGACACTTGCCAATGGGCGGAGACCAACCCCAAAAAGGAATCTCCGGATACGGACAACAAAAAATACAAAAAAAAAAAAGAATACAAAAATACAGAAACAGAAAAAATATATATATGAGAAACAGTGAAAAATGTATATACACACGCCCACTGCAAACAAGGTTGCACAGGGGGCGGTGATAGGGTGGAGCAGGGGACAAAAAAAAAAATGTAGGCAAAAAAAAATATTAAAAAAACGAGAAATCTGAAAAAAATTGGATGGAGAGTAAATGGAAGGCAAATGGTAAACGGGGAATGTGGGAAAGTGGAGGAGGAGGAGGAGGAGGAGGAGAGGGTAACAATATGGAGATGGAGAATGGGGTTGTAAAAATTATATTAAAAATGCACTGTCCGAAAAAAGGGCGTAACACAAGCGTAGACACACACACGCACAAACACACATGCACGTGTCCGCTGAAAAAAAAAGTAATAATAAAAGTTGAATTTATTTTTTTATGCTGCATTGGGGTTGGGCCGTCATGGCGTTGATATGTGTACACCTCTTCATGCTCCGTATATATCATATATGGGATGATATATATCTACATATTACTTACATATTAAAACATTTTAACGGCACGGCACAAACCAAAAGCAGAAACGCAGCCCAAACCCGAAGCCCAAACCAAATGTCCCGTTGTCGAAAAATATGCAAGCAAATGAGTGGGTGGGTAGCGGGAAGGTTGGCGGGTTGGTGAGGGGTATACCCAGAGAGTAAATAAACCAAATGAAATCGCAAACAAACGACGACGACACTCTCATTAAGGAAATAAAAACCCCAAAAAAAAAAATAAAATCTGTGGATAGAGAATTAAAATCTGTAGCCTTGATTAACCCAAAATGAGAGCATTAGGCGGGCGAAATGGTGGTTAGAAAATGTCCAGTTACGAGAGGGGGAAAAACAAAATCATAGCATACACAAGGGGGCTAAGCACGTGGGGGTTTGAAGAAAGAAAAAAAGATTAAGGCATCGGTAGAGTTAGTTGGAAAGAGAAAGTTATGAAAAGATTGTAGCTAGTGCGCAACAAAATGATAGCTGGTAGCGGGTGAGCTGAGATGATAAAAAGAAGAGAGAAATGGGCTTTATGGAGCGATTTCAAAATATATTCGCTGTGCCAATATTTTGTTTCCACATCCATCATTCAGTCAAAATCAAACAGCTTATTCAGTACAAATCTACGACTACACTGTTATATTGAACCATTACGGATTTCCACTAATCGCGGCCAACTCCTATTTTTAACAAATTTAACAGATTTATATGAATTCAATGTGTCTATTCATTTCCCTGAACATTTTTAACAAAGATCCTAGTGAAAACAATATATTAGAAAGCTGTATAGAACTACAAAGACGGGAAATGCAACCAGAAAGAGAAAAGGAAATAGCAAAAAGCATCTAGCAAAATAAAGCGAGGGGCATGCAACACAAACCACCCAGTGGAATGCATAAATATAATATGATTGCGCAAACAAAAACAAAATCCAATTTTTGTAGCCATTTGAGCTTGTCATTTGTACAGCGGAATATTCTTTTGTTCTCTATATATATATTTTTTTTTATTTTCTGTTCCGCTGTGCTCTGCTCGCGGCAACATTCTATTCCCGCCTCTCTATTGTACGGCCTTCCTCCATCTCTCTTTCTCTCACTCTCAGACTTTCGGGGGGGCCGTGCATAATCCTGTATGCGAATCCCGCTGCCTGCTTTCCAGATAAACCAGAAAAACAAGGCATACACTCCATTCAAAAAATAGAAAAACATTTCAGCTGGGTTTTTCTTTGTATTTCTTATAAATATTTGATTGGCCATGCAGACGATCTAGAGCTCAAACGAAATCTATGGAAATATAGATTGAAAAAAAGGAAAAGAAACTTGTTGCCAAATAAAACTAGAAATAGAATATAGAAAATATCAAAAGAATGTATTTGGGAAGCTTAAAAAAATACAATAAATATGCTTTGAAATTCGTTTTAAATCTTTACTCAGTGCCCGCCCGCCTAAGTACTAAAATTAATCTGTGGCTAAAGCTTGAAGAATTTTCACTAATACAATAAGTTTTTTACGCCTTAAAAATATAAGCGTATGAAATAAATATCCTTGACATAAAATATGCTATAATCTATGTCAATTAAATGTAAGAAATACCATTTAAAATATGGCAAAAATTCGAATTCGAATATCAATTTCCTTTTCAACCTCTTAAACCTCTATCAAAAACCACTTAATCCGCTTCAATCTGAAGCTTATATGTGCTCACTATAATCTCATGCTATCATTTCGTGGGCAATTCAATGCAATCGCCACGCTCGTCCGCTGCTGTCTGAAGCACTTCCTTCCCCACGCTTCAAGTGACCGCCAATTGAGGCTTAGACCAGACAAATCCATCAAGACAAGAGAGCGGACAATCCACCAGATGCTTTCTACTGCCTGCTTTCCTGCCAACGCAATGGGCATGAAAATGTGTCCTGCTGCTGCTGCTGCTGCTGCTGCTGCTGCTGGTTGGTGGCGCGATGAAACCTGAACACAAAAACCAAAAAAAGAAAAGAACAAAAAAAAAGCGAGTCAACGTTTGACATTAAACAGCGACAACATTTTCGCTTTGCATGCAAAATGCCGGGACACACACAAAGGGACCCCCACAGGATGAACGACAGGCAGCAGCCGGCGGTGGCGGCGGAGGCAACGGAGGAGGCGTCTCATAAAGCAACTGACAACCGCATTGGCGACTCCACCTCGCTTACAGGGACATCCTTGCCTGTCCTCCTGCCACACCGCTAACGACCCGCGCGCTAAAACGTCAGCCAGACAGCAGCAGGGGCAGCAGCAGTGGCAGCAGCAGGGGCAGAAGCAGCGCGACGGCAAACGATGGCGGAAATAGAGCAAAAGTTTCCCCCCACCCGAAACAAAAACGTCAAAAACGTTGGCGGTGGCAACATAAAAAAAAAAGACACACAAGCTACTTGAGCTTGAACCGGCGACGCTTTTGCCACATCCCATGGCGCCTCATTGCCTCCCCCCCACACCCCACAGCCCGTTCTACATTGCCTTGCCATTTTCTGGTATTTTTTGCCGCGACCAGGCCAGGCATGTGGCTGACGGGTTAAGGCGGGACTGTTGACCACCACACTTGGCCAAGTGGATGGCTATGCGATGGCGCGCGCGAATGCTATGGCTATGGCTATGGTGGTCGTTCGGTCGGTCGTCTTTTCTATTGTTTGCTAGGATGATTGTGTGTCCTGGCAGACCCATGCCTCCTTGTGTCCAGTGCAGTATAGTCCCCCATCCTTTTGGATAATGGCAATGATTTTGACGTCTGTTTAGTTGGCCCTTTGGCTTGCCCTGAACTCCAACTCGAAGGCTTGCATCCACTCCACGCCATCGCGAAGGCTGCTTGGGACTCGCACTCCAACGCGAAGGCTGCCAGTCCTCTGCACCATCGCGAAGTTTGCTTGGGCCCTGCAGGCTTTGGGGCGGGGACTTCAATCCAAATCGCAAAGCGCCATGTCCTCCAGCTCCACCGCGAAGGCTAATGGCTATTTGAGTGTGTGTGTGCGTGTGTGTTTGTGGATTGGGATATACCTTCCAGGGAATCGCAACTTCCTCTGCGGCGGGGATATGCAGCCGTCGTGCGTCTGTCGCCTCGATGCGTGGCGTTTTTGTTTTGGGAAAACTGCGGAAGCGTCTTTTAATCAGCGCTTCGTGGCAATGAAAACTGACAGGTGCTGCAGCAACAACACAGCCTTTGGGCAGGATGAGGCGACATCTAATGTCTGGCGACAGGTGAAAATCCCCCCATACCAATTGCTGGCATTGGGATATGTCAAACGTGAGGGCTAAGCGAGAGAGAGAGAGATTTCAATCAGAAATAGAAGGATTGGGCGGTGCTAAAGGTGTCTGATTGAAGAAGCGATTGAATATAACAGGAAGTAGAGTCAATATTGATGTAAGATAAAAGGATACACGGCTGCTTATTGCCATAATCTTTTAAGCGTATTTGCTCTGTATTTTAGCTGCATAAAAATCGGCACTTTTGAGTGATTTTTAAGCATTCAAAACACTTTAAAACACTCATTCCACTCCTTCCATCCATGCAAATGCATTCATGTGAATATTTCGCGTCTGCTTCGTCCCTCTAAACAAACGAATGGGGATATGGAATAAAATCGTATCTATGCGGATTTCCTTTTATTCCCTTTTCCAACATACATGTATGTGTATGAAGGAGGAGTAGGAGGTGGAGTGGGTGGGAGTAACATCTCGTGGACCATTTGCTTATGCCTTTTTGCCATTGTTTGCGCTACACTTCAACGCACTTTCGTCATTGATCCGAAGAGAAAAAGAGCAGAGGCATGCAACCAGCGCAGAGAGCAGGGGATGGCTCTCTATGTGCCCCCAAAGCCGACTCTACCCTCCAATCAAAAGCAAAAAAAAAAAAACAAAAATGGAGCCCCCAACAGCCACAGAGCAAAGTTTTATTTTTTTTCCTGCATTTTATTTTTTCATCTTTTATTGAATTTGCTTTTGCTGTCGCTCTCACTCATTCGCCTTCTCTCTCTCTCTCTCTCTGTTGACCAGACCTATGGGACAGAGAGTGGAGTGAAATGGCGACCTCCTGCCACCGATTTTGTTGCATTATGCTGGGACATACGTTTTGAAATTCCATTCCTGCGTAGGGATTTTTTTTTGCTTTGCTTTTTGCTTTTGCTACCATTACTCATATGAATGTGTGTGTGGGGGGCGCATCGTACTCGTATTCATAGAGGGAGTAACGGAAGACTGATGGGAGTAACGGGAGACTGATGCCAGAGAGGTTTTTGCAAAGGCGGGGCGGGGGGCACGTATATGTTGCCAGGTTGCCCCACGGTACACGGAGCTGGGCAGGGGATACGGCGCTAAGCTTTGACTTGGGATTTGCATTTTTTACGCGCCGAACGACCATCCTGCCTCCAACCTTCTATCGCATCCCATGTGACGGACATCGGACGAGGCGGGGCTGAAGCACGTGGTGGCGAGGCGGGGAATGGGTTTCGTTTCCACTTTTGCTGATGTTGTGATTCTTTTTTCGTACCCTATATATAACACGGGGCTGTGAATATTAGACCAATGTCAGAGTAGAAAAGAAACGATTAGTTGTCAGATGAATGTTTTATATTTTATTTTTTTTATTTATATTTTATTTTTTTATAATATAATATTAATATAATAATATTTAATATATAATATATATATAATAATATTTAATATATAATATAATATATAATAATATTTAATATATAATATAATATATAATAATTTTATTATAATATTATCTAAATATATAATATTTTTTATAAAAATAAAATTATCAAACCATTTTTTTGTTCCACTTAGAACATAATAAATGATATAACATAAGAAAATTCCACATCTTTTGGGCACTTTTCGTGGGTTTCTAAATCCGTTTACCAATATATTGGGTTCAGAGATGGTTTCTAGTGCTTAGCAAGCGTTGAGGGCAAGGCCCATACACTTTGTGCAATGTTTCGACAGTTTACTTGATATTTATATTTATTCCGTTAATTTATTTCCATTTACATATATTTATATATATAGTTATACTATAACTAATACAAAATTATAATACGAAAAAACTTCTTTCCATTGCATACCTTGTGGTAGTCTATTTTATCCTTAAACTTTTATGTTTTTTAAACCAAAACTCTCTCCAATTTACTCCTTACTACCATAATTAATGAGTATCACCTTTGTCTACTCCTACTTGCTCTATTTCCTTACTGTTGACGTTTTTTGTTATGGGTTATCCTGCTTCGTTTTTTTTCCATAATTCTTTGGGACGCAAAGTCCCTCTCTATCTAATTCTCTCTCTCCCTCGCTGTCCATCTCTTTTTCATTTGCCTTCCTTGTCCTGTTTTGGGATAAAAATCCATTTCATCATCAGGGTTTCCGCTGTTCGCTGCCCTTACCCCGCCCCCCCTCTTGCCTGCCATAACTCTGACTCCACCTCTGATGCTGCTGCTGCTGCTTTTGTCTGATCGCGTTGAAATTGTAATGAGATTTTCTGTTTTGGGGTACTACTCTTTTTTTTTTCCATGTGTTGATATATATTTATATTCTATTATTTTTTTTTTGTTTCCTTCTGTTTTTTTTTTTTTTTTGTTTGGAAGGGTTGCCAGCAATTTTACGGTAATATGCTTTCATACATGCGATGTTTGGGGGGTCGAGTACGATGTCTATTTAATTTATGAAATTTATATCTGCAACTCGCATCGTTTGGTCGCTTCATTCTTTCCACGTGGCACTGTACCCCTTCCGCCGCGTACTCCCCGTGTACGGTTTGCGGTTGTCAAGCTGTGGCAATGTGGAAAATGCATTCCTCGCTCGCTTCTCTGCTCTGCTCTGCTCTTCTCATTCATTCATCACTCGAAACTAAGTTGGCATTTTCCCTGTCTCTAGCTGTCTATCTCCACCCTTCCTTGGCCTTATGCTCATATCCCCTTTTTGTACCATTTTTCGGTGCGGGTTTTTTAATAGATTAGACGCATACTTTTCGTGGGACTGTTTGGGATTTGGCGCTGGTTTTTCTTCACTTCATAAACGAGACTTTTGGGGGGCACACGGATCCCGTCCATACATATGCGTGAGTGGATTTGGCGGGGATTTCATTGTGAGATTGGGAGAATCCTGAGGGTTTTTGTCTGCCACAAATGAATGGGATATTCCTGCTGTTAAGAAGGTTAAGCGGTGGATAGCAGCGTCTAGGTTATTGCGTTAATTGTGTTTTTGAATGGGAAACTGAAGGGTTTGGGTGGCTATTTAATTAGTGGCTTGATGTTGATATTAATACGAATCCATCAAATGTTGCAAAGGATATTGTGCTATGAAGTGTAGCATAATTATATATGTAGGTTTTAGCGGATATTAAATCTTTCTTCTCATTGTTTGATTACGATTATTATTTTTTCTGTATTAATGTTTGTTAATTAAAAGGTTTATAAACGATTTTTCTGCGCTTTCAAAATCCCATATATTGATTGAATTGCATTTCGGTATCAACTCTGGTATCCTATCGGTGTAAATTAAGGCGAATTGGTAGCACTGTTGAACCAACTAGCAGTGCTGCCAGCTTACACATAGAAATTCAAATTATTCTTGCTTATACCATTGTTGTACTCCTGCTTCTATTGTCTTTAGTTTCCTTGTTATTTTTTCAGGACTACGTACTGAAAAGTGTATGATAAATTTTATCGACTTTTAGCTAATATATATCTAGTACCGTTAGTACCAATTCAAGTAAAATATACATACAATTTTTAATCAATTTTTGCTGTACTATCCCAACTTTATTTGCCTTAATTAATATTCCAATTGCATACGAAACTCAAACCAACAACAGGGTTGATTGTAAAAATAACTAAAAGCTTTGCCAGAAAAAAAAACTATCTATATTTTGTGCAATCGTATTGCTGCCTGTATATGGTATATATCTATATATATATTTTTTAGCGCAAATGAAGTGCCGCGCGTCTACCTGACTTTTCTATCTCTCTGTAGAGAGCCCCAACTCCACAAAACCCCACAAAACCCCCACCATATATGTATACAGCGGGAGAATATATGTATACATATTCGCGTTGATTTTTCCATTGGGTGTGTCCATATTTTTGCAAACGTCGAACAAAAATTATTTATAAAATACACCAAAAAACACAATTGTGTACATACCATACGAAATACATATATAAAACCTTTGCTCTCTCTATCTACCTATCTCCTCTCTCTCTCTCTCTCTTTTGCTATAACAATGCAACAACAAAAGGGGAGTACGAGGTGTACAGTGAAACTCCACATAAATTTACGTGCCAATAAAATAAACAAGCGCCGAGTTTTTGGTGATTTTTGCGAGTGGAAATAACAGCGCGAGAAAAATGGAAAATTTGGGATGAGTAAAGGGAACAGCACACGAGGCTTTTTGCCATTTATACAATGTACACACACACACACACATAGATAAAGGAAACAAACACAGAGAGAGAGAGAGAGAGAACTCCTCCTGTTCTCTTCTGTTTCTCCATGCATGCATAAATCGCGCGAATTTTTAACGTTGATTGTAGTACAGAAACAAAAATAACCGTGTGGCGGCGACACAGGGCTAAAGGAGTGAGTGAGTGAGTGAGAGTGGGTTAAGAGGGAGTGAAAGAGGGTACCAGCCACACACACACACACACACACACAGACATTGTCACAACAAATGCCATCCGCGAATTTTATATAAATTTTAAATACAATTTGCTATTGAGCCTCCCCTTCGAAAAACAACATCAGAAATACATGACTCCACCCCCCCATCTGGAGTTGGGAACCGGCTGGTTTGGATATCGCGGGAAAGGAGTTGGGAACCAGCAGGATATCGCGGGGGAAAGAGTTAGACAGTCCTCTATGCATGATAGGTGGTGCGGACGGTGGAGTATTGTTGCAAAAGTGGAATATGTCTGGGGGGAGGTGGACAAACTGTCGCGTAATTGGAAATTGTGTATTGGTTTGAGAGAGAAATACGGTTAGAATAGGTATTTTATTGGGGAAATATGCCTTACAGAAACTGCAATAAAAACACAAACAGATTAACGATAATAGCTAATATTGGAATACATTCACATTTATGTGAAGTATTTTCAGTAGGAATTTGCTTAGATTTTAGGAAAGGGGAAAGCCATTCAATTTTTACATTTTTTATTGAAATGTTTAATAGTGTGATGCTAATGCAGTTTAACTATTATTAATTAAAAATACTGTAGTATCTACAAAGAACGTTTTGGTACACGAGTTGTGACTGTACTGTATCTACCAATTCGACGATGATGGCGATCGTTTATTCAAATTTTACTTCCCATAATAGTTAGCAGATAATTGTTAATTAATTTAAATAAATAAAAATAAACGTCTTCATAGCTTATTGTTTTGGAGGCTGCATAATAGTTCATGCTCCATGACACTTCCAACTTCATTTTTATTTTTATTTAGTGATATGGTATTAATTAATATTTGTGCTAATATTTAGTTGTTGCTATAAATTATAATTTTTTGTACATTTTTTTTTGTTACAATTTTATATTTTTCTAAAATATATTATTATTTAATAAATTTTTGTATTATTTGATAAATTATATTATTATTTATTTATTATCTAAAATTTGTTCTTTTATTTATTAAGTATTTCCGTACCCTCAAAATATTTTGAAGCACCCTAAAACCAGACGGCTTATTTTTTTAAAGCCACTTTTGTTCAGTTTTGGTTTCATTTAACGAAATGAGTTTCCAAAGAAAAGGGCAACAACCATTTGAAAAAAGAAAAACTACTTTTAACCAGATTAAGGCCTCTCCTCACTCTCTTTGCTCTGTGTAGCCTGTGAAGCTGAACTAAACTTGATTTAGTGATTAATTAGTGCCAGAAGAAGAGTCTCAATTTTCGTTTCGTATGAGGCATTTGTATGGGAATTCTCAATCACATATTGTCCCAATTCCATGGGACGCTGCCTTTTAAAGCCCCATAGCCCAAGCGGCAAGACAGGACCAGGACCCATGGACGTGGTGCTGGGTCCTGGGTCCCTATGCAACAATAACTAGCCCCAGCGCGTGGACAGAGGATATAGGCAGTGAATAACAGAGAGAGGATGAGGCAGAGAACGGGTCAGCATCATCATCAATTTGCAAAGGCCTCTCTGCCAGAAAAAAGAGATGGAAAATCATACAAGAAAGAGACAGACACACAACACACAGTGAGAGAGAGAGCAAGAGGGATAGAGAAAGAGAAATGGAGAATTGTAGCGTTGCCATTGAATGCGTTCTCCTTTCTCTACCTTTTGCCCTCCTGTGTCTCCTGTGTGTGTGTGTGTAGCAGCCGGACCACGTTCCATGCTGTCCAATTATGCCTCACACATGGAAATGCAACGTGCAGCAGCGTACCCCCCCATCGCCATCCTCCACTTGCCACCCAATCACTCGACGCGCTTGTTGTGCCCGCGAGGCTTTTGGCCAGAAGCGGCAAAGCGACACGACACGAAACCAGGCCCAGGGAGCGGCAGGCCAAACGACCAACGAACAAACGACACATGGCCGGTGGATAACTGCAGGATGTGGATGTGGATGGGAGTATGGCAGTGAGCAGAGAGTGCTGCTGCTGCTGATGCTGATGCTGCAGAGTGTTGTGGCAGGGAGTGGCTGCACCCCTTTTTCATGTGGGGGGGTCGCGAAACTCAACTCTGTTTCAATTTGCACCCACACACACACACACATACAGACGCAGCAATCACTCAGCCGACCGACCCACTCGCTACACCCAAAAACCCTGCACCAAGCCCTCCCACTTTTCTCTGCACCAAAAATACCCAAAACCCCCACTTTTCACTGCCTCAACCTACCCCACTTTTCCCTCCCTTAACCTCCCACTTTTCCCTCGCGCTCTCCGCCCTACACTTTTTTTTTTTTGATTCTCGCGAAACGCAGAATTTTGGGCGAAACCCTGGATGGATTGGGGGATACGTGTATAAGTGGCAGAGTAGGGAAAGAGACAGCCAGCATGTTGCTGGCTCTGTCATTTGCCAGGAGACGAGACGAGACTTCTGTTGTTGTTGTTGTTTCTTCTGTATGTTTGCTACCCTTTGATTACACAGGAGATATTATGATTTGGAAGAGAGACTTGTCAAATAGAAATTTAAAAATTGTTTGAGGCAAAAGGTGTCTCTGATCTGGAGAGCCAGCAACACTACACAAAAATACTAGAAAAACTTGAAGATATTTTTTTTGGATTGAATCTGTGCACAAAAACTTTTATTTTTGTTGTTTGAACTTTTCAAAGAGCGCTTAACAAGCTGAGATCTATAGATCGTATAAATATTTCACATTTTTGTCATACAAAAATATCTTAGATATCTTGTTTTATTTAATTACATGTCATATCATCATAACATTACAACTTCTCCAAAGGCTGAAGGTAAAGAAAGCCAAACAAAAGTTTTTCTTAATTGGTTGAATAAATATATCCCCTATAAACCATTATTCTTAGAGGGTATCTTAAAATTCGACTACCAAAACTATAATTCCCTCTTGTTGTTGCTGATCTGGCTGTTGTTTTCATTGCTGTGTGCGTTTTTGTTGAAACAATCGATTTATTTTCGGTTTCATTTCTGATTGGCAATATTTCATAGCAATGTCGTTTCTACCTCTTTTTTTTGTTTTGTTTTGTTTTTTTGGTTCGTGTCCGAAGGGGTTGGGCCTGGGCCACGTATCTGTGGGGGTAGGGGAGAATATGGGGGGATTTTCTATATATGATTCGGCGTCTGTTTGTTTGTTTGTTTGTGTGCATTGGATATTTGCATTTTTTAAATAATAACGGACAGCAGCAGCAGCCGGCCCGTCCGAGTGTGAGATGGAATATGGAATATGTGCGAGTAATGGAGGGGGAGAGGGAGCTATGTGGAGGGGTTAGATAGATTGGTTGATATAACAGCGGAATAGAATATTCGACTACAGATGGAAAATCCTGCCTATGGAATGATGCAAATGTCGAATGTCCTGCGACACTACGGGGGAAAAAAATGTTTCTATGTGAAAGCCATAAAGGGTGGAGACAAAAAAATGCAGAACTAGAATGAAGGCTTTAGGTATTAGATACAGACATACATTTTTTGTAAATCCATAAAATCCCTACTGTTTTTGTTGTTTTTGTTTCCCTTGGCGAGGGAATTTTTCAACCAGTAAGAAGTGTCATTTACCAGTGTTTAAATTATAACTAAAGACGGCAGAATCCGAGAAATTTTAGGCACCTTAGTTACGAATTATGATCCTTATTCGTTTCTTAGTATGAAAGAAAAGAAAAACAAATTAGGATTAAACCTTCCAAGAGCAGCAGAGTATTTCAGAATATTTAATTCTCAGCAACCTTGATGCTTTCCGTAGTAAGCATACGAAATTCGAAGAAATTCGTAAACTTAAATCTTCGTCTTTAAGGTATTTAGTTTATGTAAAAAAATAAATTTTATTGATAAATATTGATATTTTTAAATTAAAATAAATGCAATTAATTAAGAAAAAATAGCAAAAAATCCAATTAAAACAATTTCAATTTACTTTTCTCCCAAAATATATGTTTACTTCTCTGTTTTAAAATACACTCCCCCAAAAATATACTCATGTCCGTTTTTTATTAGATTTATTTATGAAATTATCACCAAACAGAAAGCGGCACAAAAAATGCTTCAGTTTTTTTTTGGGGCTGTGCCCTTCGTTTGCTCTTTTCATTTGTATACTCAACGAAGCTGGGTGCCGCCTGGTCTGGGGGTTTTGCAATGGAAATTGCTTTTCCAAACAGCGACATTTGTCCATTGACGCCTACGAAAATGGGTGCGTGTACGTCCAAGAGAGACAGAGGAGAGAGTGAGAGACAGAGTGTGGGTAGGTGTACTTCTAAAGAGTGTGGGAGTGTGGGACTGTGACACTTTGTTGCCTGTTTATGGGGCGGCAAAAAAAAGAGTACGAATAAATATCCAACGCTGACCACGCGTCGTATAAGCAACGTGTGAATGCTTCTGCTGGCCCTCCCCCCTGCACCTCTCACTCGCTTTCTCTTCTTTATAAGTACTTTACGAAAAAAAAATACCTCTGTTTGACTTGTTTCTGTTTCTGTCTCTGTGTCCGGAGTCCTGCGTTCCTGGCTATCATTCCTGTGTTCTAGCGGTGGATTCTGGCTATCATTCCTGTATTCTACGACAATTTCGCTTTGTACTGATTTTTTCTACGCGTAGAAGATACTACTGCTAAAAATTGTACTTCTGCTTCTGTGTTTGCCCTGTTCATCATGTCGTCTGCTTGTTATTTTGTTGTTTGCATCTTTTTGTGGCATACAACATGGATGGGATGGCGCAAAGCGCAGGGTATAATGAACGGGGCTCTCATTTAATTGGAGGCAAATCCGCTGAATGCAGCAAATAAAAGCAAAAAGCATGAATAAGAGATAGATAGTGTTTGAAGGGGATCTTCAGTAGTTCTTTAAAAGCTGTTCTCTTAAACAGAGTTTGGTTTAGAAAGCAAGTTTTTATGGTCTTAAAATATAAGTAAATTCTTTTAAAATATACCAAGATAATATTTTTCGATGATGCAAGAAGTATGGGGCTTAAACGAGGATTTATTAGGATTGTCTTTCTTGGGATAAAATAATCAACATCTGTCACTGATGTTTCCGTAGTATATTTTAGGATTTCCTTTAATTTACATAGGTTTAATAAAGATTTCCTTCATTTCTTTTTCGTTAATTGTTTATACATACTTTTATAGTTATAATTTTATATAACTGTTCTTCTCTCTTACCCTCAAACAATGAATAAATATTCCTCCCTAACTTTCCATTAATTTGACTATGAATCCCCCATGCAAGAGCCGCGGCAACATTGTTGCCACCAATCCAATTAGTCTGCCTCCTCCTCCAGGAGCTCCACCCCTTCCGCCCAATCGATTACCAACCGTAGCTCTGGCAAATTTTTGGCATTTTATATTTAATTTATTTTTTATTTTTTGGTTAGCCAATTATTTAAATAAATAATTGCTTTGCTGAATCGTTCTCTTTGGAATTTCCACTACTGCGGGAAAATGGCGAAATGCAGAAATGCGGAAATGGGGGAAAAATAAATAAAGCAATGAAATTGAAAATCGCCAAAATGCCAATTGAGGCGGCAAATGTTGATGTTTGTACGGTGCTCACTGCAGTATAAAATATGCAATTATTTATGGGGGAGTGTACAGTGTACATACGTAAGCATATAAGGTACATTATGTACTACACCTATCTGCTGCTGCTGCTGCTGCTGCATGGCAATGCACATACATTTATGGGGGTAGGGTTGGGAAAAATGGATAAAAGTGTCTGTCGCATTTGCATTGCGCGAACCGCAAAAGTTTCATTTCCATTTGTGTTGAAACCGCCAGAACGAACCCATTCCCACTCATTCCTATTGCTAACACACAAAAACCAATCCAATCCTCACTCGTGTGCCCATTCCTAACCCGCGGATCCAACAAAATCGCTGCTAACAACAACAAATAAAATGACATAAACAGCGTCAAATGTCAACCATTTTTGTCAGCGTGCTACATTTTTGGTGGTATGTTGTACCATCGCAATCAGGTGTTGTTCTGGTATGCCAATTCGCTTTGAAATGGTTTAGGGTTTGAAGATGTTTTAAGCGGCCTTATTCAAGTTCCACCAACGAATGAAAGTCCATTTGAAGTAGCAAAACTAGTGTAATACTCTTTTAAAAGCATGTTCAAATAAATGCAGCAAAATTGTAATCAAATAAATAAATGCACTGATTTCGTCCAGAAAGCGACACCATTTATTTTCAACTTGATTTCCCAATTATTTTCACCACCTCTTAAAGGTAGCATGAGGTGTTAATTATTCAAATTCCCTTTTGTATTATTTTAACGATGTCTGTACCAAGAAATTCATTCAATGTTTTGCTCGTTTTTACTCTTAAATTTCCCTATAAATACCCCTTTTTCCCATTAAAACTATTTTCTATTGAAAACTTCCTTTGAAATCGTTGCCCAGAACACCCGCACGTTTGCTGATGCTCGTTTTTGCTGTGGTTTCATTTTATTAGCGAGTGCCTGGAAGGGCTAGAAATACCCAAAAATACCCACTGGATGCCAGCGTCTAAAGCTTCACGCTCTATCCGGCCATAAACTCTAATCAATATTTCGGTTATTGGCAATGCAAAGACAGCATGCGGCAGCGGCAGCAGCAGCAACAGCAACAACAACTGCAACAAAGACAGAGACACGTACCACGAAACGTTGCATAAATTTTGATGTCCCCGGTCCTGTTTTTTTCTGTTGTGGAATGAGTGGAATTTTCGTACAACTAGCGCGAAGGGGGAGTGAATTCTGGAGAGAGCGGTGAGGGGGGAGGTATGTTCACTGCGGTTTCTGGTGTGTGCGCCAGCCCGGTCGCGTATTTCATCAGGCAGCCGCCAAACATTGTCGTTGGCCCTCGAAAAACTCCTTCACGGCCTGGTCATATTTCGAACTCACTTGCCGCCCCCTGCCTCGTTATTTACAGTGGGCACACCCCCATGTCAGGCCCCCCACATATCCACCCCATATTGTCGCTGGTTCGCTGGTTTAACGTTAATTTGCACAATTTTTGAGTTATGTCAATCGATTTCTAATGGGCGTCGTCCGCGTACGCGTCCACAGACACATAGTGGCTGGGGGGGAGTGGCTGTAGGATGGTTGCAGTGGGCGGAGCCGTTGTGGGTGGTGCAGCCCTCAATTTGTAGTTTTATAATTGAAACAAGTGATTCGTACGGTCTGCGTTGTCTCTCGCTCTCTGTGTGTGGAGGGAGTGGGAGTTGGGTGGCGCATCAAAATGGTTCAAAGTGTTTCCCAGTGATTTGGTATCTCGTATCTGTCTCTCAGGTGAGGGGGTGTATTTGTGTGTGTCTGTTCAGGGAATATTGTTGGGTTTTGTAGTCAGATGGTAATTAGTTTAAGTACATCTGATTTATAAAGAGTGAGTTGGATTAGCTGGCTAGAAAGAAATTTGGAGCTTCTAGACTTACAATTTTAAACAATATGAAATTAATAATTCTAGACTGTTTCTTAAAACTAGCTTCTGCAATTTAAAATTAATTAATTGAAAGTTGATCAACTATTTCTGCGAAAAGTCTAACATTTTTATGTATTTTCCACCCAAATGGTCCTTCTATTTGGATTCAGGTTTGCTGTACAAATACAAATTTGTATGTTCAACGAAGAAAGAGTGTTTTGAGAGTGGATTTTGTGTTGCTAAATGTTTTCTTTGCCCGAGAATTTAATTTTAGGACTCAAAGAATTGTTTATTTTCGGCAAAAACTGAATTAAATGATCTCTTACGGCAGTAATAAACTTTCTTTATTATTGTGGGAGTTTTAAATGAAATGAAATGTTAATGATTTGTTATAATCATAATAGGAATTATTCATTGGATTTCGTTAATATTTATATCCAATAAATGATTAAAATCACATCATCACAGTCCTGTAGAATTCTTCCGCATTAATCTTTGTAGCTGCTTTTTCCCAGAAGTCAAAGAACACTCATATGGAAATGATACCCTCCCTATAAACATAATATTATCACTGGACTATTTATATTCATTCTTCTAGTATTTCCCGCTCTCCTTATTCCCTGCACCTTCTATACGTATTCTAGCCCCTTCCTGCTTTGCTTTTAGTTCTTTCTACACTACTTATACTCCTTCCTCATCTTCCTTCCTACCTCTACTAATTATAGTCCCCTCTTATATAACCAGACCTTCAAACGAACTCTATGTATAGCGGCGTCGCCCGTCAAATATTATATACGCAATGTGAAATGTGAAAATGCCAATTTAAAATCAGCCCATAAATATGCAATGGATTTGCGCAATTATCAGAGGCACGCACATAAACCCCCTGCAAAAACACGCACACAAATTCACAACCATTATTCCCTACCCAGCCACACACACATGCACACGGCGCCCTCCACAGCACTCAAACACACCCATTTATTTATGACATTAATGCATAAAATAATATAAATATAAATTGGAAACCAAAAATGCTGCCCAATGATAATTTCAGACGAGACACAGCTGAAAACCACAGCAGCAGACGGCGAGGGGGTGAGAACTCTGAGGGGTAGAGGGCTCTATGGGTAGAAGGGAACTGTGTGGGTGGTTGGTTGGGGGGGAACAGCATCAGACGGCATCAAAAATGTTGTCATTAAATTCAGCGATTGGCGGTGCTTGGTGTGGGGTATATCCTTTTTTTTTTTTGGCTGGTGCTGCTGCAGAAATTGCATTTTATATTTTATTCATGATGCACATGGGCCGGGCCAAAAAGTGCAACAAAAAACATTTGGTTCGGCCATGCGAGTGCAAAGAGTGCGGAGAATATGCCCAGCCATTCAGCATATGGTACGAGAGTACATATGTATGTAGTATGTACATACCCCCAGGGGCCACCCACATGCCGCATCAGCAGCCGAAGCCACCATTTACCGCTACATTCGTAGCCCCCCCGCTCCCATCCATGCGTCCATCGATTCATTTCCACACCACCCATGAATGTATTCAATTGTTACGTTCCATTCCGTTCCGTTGCATTGTTGTTGTTGTATGTTGCATGTTGCACATAAAATCCATTGCTAAATAACGGTTAATGCAAAACAGCGACAACATTGCAGCAGCAACAACAACAACAACAAAATTGTGTTGCAACAGCGAGAGAATACCCTACAAAGAGAGGGTGTTGTATGCTAGAAGAGATCTTTGTAAATGCAGACATCTGGGATGAATTAAGGATGCCATATGTATGTATATTCTGCGTATAATTCTTATTAAAATTATTAAAAATCGATATATGTAGTCGGTTGAAAAAATGTTTGCTATAAAGAAAAAGAGAGAATTTGGATTCAGTAGAGGATATTATTCGTAATTTGATGATCAACAGGTGATGTGGTAGATATGTATTTCTACAAAAATGTGATTTTTAATTACCAAATTCTATGGCTAAAATTGTACCTTTTCTGGCAAGCGTATTTATAAGCTATATCCATTATAATCTGCTTACTAAATCATCCAAATAATATATAGAAAATATTGATTGTAGGACAAAGTTAGCCAGAGATACTTTTATCCAAAGGCAAATATGTTTTATCAGACAAATTTAATGAAGATCGAAAGTCAGAGCAAACTAGAGAGAATCTACCTCTTCGACGCTCTAAGTTTGGAGTCTCCTTCTTCGTTTCATTGTTGTTTTGGCTGCATTTCGAAAATTACACAAAATGCTCGTCGAATTTTAAATCATTTTGGCACACACACACACACACACACGATGTAGGGACCAAAAAGAGCCGGTAGAGATAATGCTAGATAAGAGGCGGAGGCTGTGAAGTGCGAATAGGGTGGATTATAGTGGTGGGTGGGAGGTTGGTAGGTTGGTACCATAGTTTGCCATTTTGTTGTAATTGCTTTTGGGCCAGGGCCTATATACAGAAAAGTTGTCTCTGGGCAGTGTTTAGAGTTGTTATAGCACTGTGTTATGGGGCGTCAGTTTATAATGGCAGCCTCGTTATGCCCATCTCATTTTGGGGTTATTTGTGGGGTTTTAGTCGGTGCTGTGCTGTGCTGTCCAGCTGCATTTCTGCAATTGGCTGTTGCTTTTCGGCTAAAATATGCCCCGCGTTTTATTTAACGCTTTGTTTGTGGCACTGGCACAAGAGGAGGTGACTATTTTCGCCCGATGCTGGTTAGTTTTTCCTATGGAAAATCAAGTGATGCGTTGCGTTGCATTGCATTGCGTTTGGTGTGCGTCAGTGGAGGCAGTAATTGCGTTCATATTGCAGCCTCGGCTAATAACGCTTTTGAAAATGTTTTTGTTTTTTTTTTTTCAGCCATTTTGCAAACAGAGAATCGAATTTTTGTGTGGTTTATGCGATGATGGTTTTTTCTTTGGGAGGGAGGAGGTTTCGTATTCGTATGTGGAATGCGGATTCGAAGAGAGAAAGACTATGAGAAATTCTTCAAATTCTTTAATATCACATAACATAAATTAAACAGTTTTAAAATTATGGATAGTTCTTTTATTTTTAAAGAAATTATAGAACTTATCTTTCTATTTACACCAAAAATTATCTTAAATGTATATTTGAGTGAGAGAATTTGTATTATAATAATTTGTCTTGTATTAAACTTGTCTTTAAGTTATTTTATGGTAGTGGGAAATATAGTTCGTGATTTAGATATTTACAGTTGTTCTATAGTTGCAATTTTGTACCTTCATTGATTTATTTCACTCTCATATCAACATCAATGCAAAAACTGTACCAACAATCGACTATCCCGGAATGAAACTGTACCTTAATTGTTACTCGTTATTATATTACTCGCTTATTCCTTATCTCTGCACCTAAAACGTTTTGAAGCAAAGCATTAATAATAAGCATTCAAGCAAACTCTTAACCCAAAACCTATGGAAAAAACCTGTCCCAAAAGACCAGGAAATAATCTTTTAAACATAATCCTAAAGGGAACCTTTTCACTACCCATTAAAAACGTTTCAAACAACTTTACCTATAAGCAATTCAACTACCCCTATTGTCACACCTCACTCTCAGAATGGACAGTGTGTTTTCCGCGCCACTAGCGCACCTTTTGAAACAACTGTACCCGCAAATATTGCCGCAATGCAATATGAATATTTGTGCATTGTTTAACATATTGGTGACTGGTTTCTCCACCCACCCGCATTTGCAGCCACATTTCGAGTGGAATTCCACTTTGTTTTAGTATAAAGCCTGGCCACAAAATGCAATTAAAATAATTTGCCAATAATAATATGCAAATTTTGCAGCGACAGAAAGTGCCATAAAATCTGCGGGTTGTACAATATCCCTGCGCATCCTGCATCCTGCCACTGGATGAGCAATTTTTGTTATCTAAATAATTATTTGGTAAATTGCTTTGTAAATTGCAGACGACGAGAAATTCACAGACCACAAATGACACCAAAACAAACGAATTGTGAAATAAAAAAAAAAAAAACAGAAAAAAAAAATACCGATCCATGCAATTTTGCAATTAATCTCTAAAATATACGAAAAACCTAATTGCACCGCTCCGCACCGCACCGCACAGCCACTCATATCCCATTCCTATATACGTAGTTCCATATGCGAACTGCTTTATTAATATTAATTGAAAATAAATGCACCATAAGCCGCCGCATCGGTCAAAGAGCAGCCAACAACAGCAGCCCCAGTGGGGAGTGGGGTTGTGGAACTCCAGTGGAGTGAGGAGTGAAGTGGTGGAGGCTGTGTGTCTGTGGCCAAAAATGTTGTAAAATTGCGAATAATTAAATGGCAACCAATAAAATATGCAAATGAGTTGCACAAACGACACATAACATGAGCGGGGTATGGGGTGGTGGGGGGAAGTGTTGTGGCAGTGGAATATTTGCACGATGAAATGAAATATATTGTGTGTGTGCATAATGTGAAAGCAGATCCCTAAAGAGCGCGACAGAGGACGGAGTTACAGCCGAAAGGAGTGCTGTCAGATGGAGGTACAACCAGAGAGAAGCTCCTTAGGGTGCTAGCGATCCAGCAAAACACGGAAATAACAGGAAACAAATAATATAGAAAATAAACCAGAGATTCCACTTTTAAGCCATGCATAAGCACAAATAAAATATGCCCTGGAACTCCTAAGAGTACTATGCATAAAGCTATGTAACCTCTGGATTATAACCTTTATAGGGTACCAGAGGGACATTATCTTATGAGTATTCTTACATCAGAGATCACAGAAATATTTATCATTGGAAACAATTCTGGTTAAAAAATATATAGAGACTGAGACTGAGGTGGGAAAATCTACCTCATTTCGTTTGCTCTTTTTTCCATAAAATGTCCATAAATTCCCCAAAAGAATTGACATCAAAAAATAAATTTATTTTTTTTAAATTTAAAAATTAAATTTGTAAATTGTAGTCTGTAGTTTTAGTCTGTGTTGACGTCTTTTCTTTTAAGTTCAATCGCTATAATTACTTATCATAAAGATTAGACCACTAAGAGGTCTATTTTTTTTTTTTTTTAAATAAATACAATGTTTTTTTTTACAACTTATTCAGGCATTGGATTACGATTGTGAGGTGCAGGGCCAACAGGACATACCGCAGGCCATTCAGCTGCTGGGAGAGATGAACAGCAATGTGAAACAGGTGACAGATCTGGTGGAGGGCATGCTGCAGCGAGTGAAACGGGGAGAGCTGACCACAGAGTACGGATTGAGTTTCCTGGAGGTCAAATATCACATGCTGCTGGACTACTTGATCAATCTGACATATGTGGTGCTGCGCAAGTGCTCCGGCGAGACCATCGAGGGTGATCCCTCCATCGAGCGACTCATTGAGATACGCACTGTGCTGGAGAAGATCCGACCCATAGATCACAAGTTGCGCTACCAGATCGACAAGCTGGTGAAGACAGCCACCACGGGCGTGTCGAGCAGTACAGATCCCATACTGTACAAACCGAATCCGGATGAGATGATCAGCAGCGCCGCTGGTGCAGACAATGATGATGAGGATGAGGACGACGATGATGCGGAGGCAGGCAGCGACAGCGATGAAGAGGAGGATGACGAGGGCGAAGCAGGAGCAGGATCAGCGAAAAAGCCAAGAAAGGCAGCAACCGCTGGAAAATCAGGAGTCTATGTGCCGCCACGCATCAAACCTGTGTACTACGATGGCGATGAAAAGGATGCCGATAAGGAAAAGAAGGCCTTGGACAGGGTCAAGAAGAGGGCCATGACGTGAGTAGCTTAAATAAGATTTTTCTGAATTTCCATTCATCATTATTTCTTCGCTTTCCAGTTCCTCCATGCTGCAAGACCTCAAAGAGGAATATCTGGATGCCCCCACAGAGATATCTTCGGGCTCCAGGGCCCAACAGATTCTCTCAAATGCCCAAAGGGAGAAGCAGGAGTACGAGGAGACCTATTTGATGCGTCTGCCAGTGACCAAAGCGGAGAAGCATCGCCAGAGAAAGCTAACCACGTTGGGTAAGCGCTAAGAAAACCCTTCAAAGAGCTAAATACTAAATCAAATATCCCTTACAGGCACACTGGGCGATGAAATTCTGGGTGAAATTAGTCGGGAGTCGGCACTGCGTGGAGATGGCAGCAAAAAGCGCAAATTGGCCAAATCCCGAGGCAAAGGCAAGAAGAAGGGCAGTGGAAAAAAGCGAAAGTTTAACTAATCGGAGAGATTGATTATGAGGACAAAAAAAAACCACTTTAAAGTGGCACAAAATTATAGTTTTTAAACATTTTTAAATACTCGAGAGTTTTTTTCGATTACCTAAGATCTTCCATTAAGTTTTTCTTCTTTTAGTTAAACGCCGTTTATTCATATTGTTTTGCATTATAGAACCTCAGTTTATATTTTCATGGGATAATGTTACGTTTTTTATAATCAAATTTCCATTAAAGTTTTCGTATATTTTTCCACAAACTAAAAAAAAATTGTGTTTTTCTTTATTTATTTTTAGTAGTTTTTTCTTTAAGAATTTTAAGAGTATTCAGATTTGGAATACATAAAAAAAACCATAAAATATATTCCAAATAAAATATAATATAATATATAAAATAAAATGCGCATTGTAAACTGCATACAAATTTAGGCCACAAAATTAAACATTTAAGTTGCAATTATTAAAATTAAAAAACAAAAATTAAGCAAGAAAACTAAATTAAGACAATTTTAAACAAAACAAAAAAAAACCAAAATTCCAAATTAAAAACTTTGTCTAGTAATATATTACAAACGAAAAAAAAAAAACAAAAAGAAAATTTCCAAATTAAAAATTTAACACTTAAGGCACAGCAAAATTAATCGTAAAGGATAACCAAAACATATTTCGTTGTTTTTAGGAGTCAAACCAAAATAAAAATTAAACAACTTTTGGGCAAATGAAATAATCTTTCGGCAGAAGCTTTAGTTATTCCGGAAAAATCACTTGAGTTGAAATAGAAATTGAAACCACAAAATTACAAAAATGCAGACAAGACAAAAAAAATATTGTAAAAAGAAAAGAAATTCCAAAAAAGCAAAAACTAACAAAAAACCAATACAAAAAGCGAACAAACTTCAGTGACAAAAAGCAGATGCCTTAACAAGAGACCGGTTTATACAGTAAGAAAGAAAATCGAATGAAAAATCGAAAACAAAAACGAAACAATTTTGACAACAAATTTTTATGTTGGCGTATAGAAAAAGAAAAGCAATGAACGAAAGAAAGAAAGACTATATAGAACTATGATAACGTAAGCCCCACCCAAAAAAAAACAAATATAAAAGACAAAAAAAAACTATAAAAAACAGAGCAAATATTTGAGAAACAAAAGCCAGAAAAAAAACCCGTGTGGAAAGTTCTTTTAGTTTGAAAGAGAAAAACTCCTAAAAACAACTGAATTTAGACACAAAATTTTATATATTTCTTATATATATATAATGAATAAATTTAAAATTAAGAAAAAACCCAAATTTTGAATAACCAAAAAACGAAAGAGATGCTACGTCCACTTCAAAAGTTTTTAAAAATTATGAAAACGAAACAAAAACGAAAGCAGTTTATGGAGAATGCGCGCAATAGATGGTTGGAAGGGGGAGAAGTATATATTAAAATATATATTAATTACTATCATTAAATGTAAAAAACATTAAAAAAAAAACACCAACAAACAAACCATAAATCCTAGCACTAAGATTATATAAGAAAGCAAAGCAAAGCAAAACTTTTGGCTTTTACAACCAACTTTGACGAAGAAGAGTGAAATTTATTCGAAATTTTCTCAAGAGACAAACAACTTTGTCGTGTTTTTGGCTATAAACTTTAATGGACATATGCAAGGATGGACGCGACATATGCAAGGATGGATCGTAAGGCAGACTCAAGGACAAGCGAAGAAAGAAATTACCACATAAATGCAATAGAACTCGAAATTATTTACAGGCAGCAAACAGCATAACAGCAAACAGCAGAATGTTTTCTTAAATCTAATCCAAATAAATTAATTTAATTAATTTATTTATGTGTTGAAAGCTGAAAGACTGAATATGTTAAAACGAACTAAAACAAAAATAAAAAAAATACGAAAAACAAAAAACCAAAATGTAACGAACGAAAGAAAGAACGAAACGAATGAAAAATGAAAAGAAATGTAAAACTTTTTCTCAAGCGATCGATGTGTACGAACTTAAATAATTTTAATAGCCGAATTTCTAGCACAAATTTTTACTAAAAAAAACCAAACAAAAAAGATGACTAAAACATGGAATATTTTCTCTATCATTTTCTATCGACAATTGCCAATCGCTTTTGATTTTTATGATTTAGTTTTTGTTATTATTTTCTTTTGAATTTCCATTCAAAATGCAAAATGCAAATTGTTCCTCTTTTTGTGTATGTAAATGAGAAATGTGAAAATGCGGGGTAATGAAAAGCATAAGAAAATATATTGCAAAAAGTGTAAAGAGAACAAAACGAGAAGAGAAAAACGAAACAAAAGTGAAAACAACCAAACAAAAGTCGCCTTAGCCAAGCACCACAAAGCAAAAACAAAAGCAAACAAAAACGATACGATACGAAACGAAACGAAATGAAAAAACTTTGTAAAACCAAACAAAATACTATACTAATATACCAAACAAACAAAAAACCAAAAAAAATACCACATTTATTTGTTGTAATTTAAAATAATCGAAACACACACGCAACAACATCAACAGCAACAACAAAATAGTGCAAAAAGTTCAACAAAAATCTTAACAACAAAACAAAATGTAATTTAATTTTTATAGCCAAAAGAAGATGGAAATCTGATGGAGGATGGGATCTGGATGAGGATGGGGTGGATCGAATGGATCATTTAGTTCTTAAGAAGCTGAAAAAAAAAACTAAGAAATTCTGAAACTCGAGCAATTGGTTGACTTAGTGATACAAGAAAAAAAAACAGCATAATAATCTTATTCGTATGTTTTTTAATCAACACTCAAACACACCACAAAAATTCGAGCTTAAATTATTTTCAAAAAACATAAAAAAACTAAAGATTTCCATTTGGCATTTGGTTCAACAAAAAATTGTTTTAAAATAAAAAAAAGTAATAACTTTTGTAAAAAAAAAAACAAACAGAATTCGATAGAGGATGCTGGATGCGGAAACAGAAACAGGAGCATGATAGCGATGATAATATGAGATGATAAGTTTACGATGTAATAATGTTTAAATGTGTGGAAAATGGTTGGCCCTCATATGTAAAATTGATCTACTTATATAAGTTTAATTAATCTACCAATAATTAATAAGCAAACAAACCATTAAAACCATTAACTATAATATAATAAATTCCAAAAACAAAAAAACCAAAACCGAAAATCTGAAACGGTTGATAAATTACAAATTAAAACAAAAACTAAAGAAAAGTCTAGAGAGTTTTGTAATTTTGTGGGTGCTGTTGGGATTGGTTTTTTTTTGGGACAGGAAAGTGGTTATAGGTTTGGCGAGTATATCTGGAATACTATTTATGGAAATATGAGTCTGATGGAGGGCTACTGATGCCGCTTTGGGAAAGCAACCAGCGCTAAGGGAAGACAAGACAATTCACAAGAAGAACCGAAATATAATTCACAAAATTCACTGCAGTAATCCACACCCTTCTCTACAGTCCTAGTTCTTGGGGACTCTGGCTTATGATATTTTTTGATTCAAGACTTCTCCATTGTTCTTTGGGATTCTCTTCGACCCTTAGCTCAAAAGTAACTTAAATTTGGTACAGACTTTACAGATGATAGGCGGGCACGCTTTATTCCAAATTTCTCCTTCCTACTTTTCTATATTTATCTGCAGCTTTTACCCATTTTAAATAGCTTTAATTTATTTATTACATATATTTATATTACTCGTTTATTCAATACGCAAACAACAAAACGTTACAGTTACATATTTACAATATAAAATAATAATTATTGCACAGGAAATGTTCAACTTTCAGCCTCTCTCTGGGCAAACTGTTTAGGGCTCTCTCTCTCTCTCTCTCTCTCTCTATGCCCATTAAAACTTTCCTTGTTTCTCGGCCTTCAGCTTCTGCTTTTCCTTGAGCAGGGCATAGCACTCGGGCACCTTGTTGTAGAAATCGCAGAGCTTCGACTCGGAGTTGAAAGCCAAATACTTGCCACAGTTGTACAAACGCGGATGTCCATTCACACAGACAAAATATTTCTTGCATGTCTGCGGATGGCGATAGTAGCGCAGCTCTCCCTCGGGGCTGACATCCACCTCGGGTGCAATGGCATCGACGGGCTCAGCGGCCGGGCAATTGAATCCCAGGAAGGCTTCGGCATTGCAGCTACCAACTAGATCGGGCCAGTCGCACTGGTACGTCTCCTCATTGAAGGCCAATCCCTCGGGGCACTTGGTAATGCTGGCCACACCATGGGCGCAGTTACGGTAGACGCCGCACTTGGTCTCATCGCCATTCGGATAGAAACCAAACTGTCGGGGGCACTCGTCAGTGCCGTTGGCCGGCTGCAGGCGTGCCCTCTCCTTGCACGTGGAATACGGCGCATAGGTGCACTCTCCGGTGGCTTTGGTTCGCTGATGGAACAGCAGACCATCGGGACAGAGTTTGGCTGTGGGCACATCATCCAGACATTCTGTATAGGCATCGCATTGATCCCCGGAGGCAAAGCGACCATTTGGGAAGGGGCATTCGGGTGAGCACAGAACTGAAAGTAAATTTTACAAAAATATATGTTAGCAAAGGAATTATATTGCTTGAAAAGTATTATAAAAATAATTAGATATGTCTTCATTTTCCTTAACAAATTTCCATTATTTATTCATCTTAACAAAAATTCCATTCTTTATTTTGTGCTAAGCAAAAGATACAATTCAATTTGCCAACGATCTTTAACTACAGACTAGAAAACTCGAGCAAACGCTTATGCCACATATTGGTATGGCCCTTTTGTTTTTGTTGTTGTTGTTGTTGCATGGAATTAGTCTTCCTCCATTTAGTTCTTGGTTCTGGCATGGGCACGTGCCGCCTTGATTTGGGCGCCCTTCTCTCTGATTTCACTGCTGCAATTGGGCACATTCTCAATGTCATCGCATTGATTGAGCTCCTGATTGAATGCCTGATCCTCGCCACAGCCAATGCGACGTGGACGTCCCTCAATGCAGATGAAATACAGCTGACAGTTGTCCGGGGACGGATGGAAGGTATAGTCGGCCTCCTGTTCACCGAGCAGCTCCGATTTGAAGGCAGGGGCCGGACAGCTGAAGCCCAGGAAAGCCTCGGCATCGCACTCCTCGACCTGATCGGGCCAGTCGCATTTGTAGGTGGACGGATTCCAGGCCAGACCCGCGGGGCAATCGAAAACAAATCCCTTGCCCGACGCACAGTTCATGAACTGTCCGCAGTGGCTGGCATCGCCCATGCGGTAGTAACCAAACTGATGGGGACAATCCTCCGTGGGCTGGGCCGACTGCAGGCGGGACTGGGCCTGAGAGCACTCCACATCAATGGGATAGCCACAGGGATAGCCCGTGGACTTCTCATTGTAGAAGAGACCATCGGGACAGAGCTTCTCCTCGGCCACGCCATTCTTGCACTCGATGTAGGCATCGCATGAGCCGGAAACAGGAGCAGTGCCATTCGCCTCGCGACATCCTCCACCAACGGCGGCAGCTGCAAGAGAAAACAATTTGAGGTTCAATATGGTTGGATGGTGGGGGAGCGGGCGAGCTTACCTCTAATGATTTTTATGATGGAGATGCTGACTCTGACTCTTTTTCTTTTCTTTTTTGAAACTATTTTATGATTGAAACAATTCGCGTAACATTTGCTCACGAGGCCAATGGCCATTAATGGACGCGACAATGGCAATGTCTTGTCATCTTTTTTTTTTTACAGCGGATCTTGAAATTATAATGAATTGTATGCGGCACGACACACCCCGTTTGTTGAACCCGTGTGGGTTTTTTTTTTGTTGTTGGGGGAATTTCAATTGTATTTACATTTACTTTTGAGTAATACGAAAGAAATGGGTTTGAATAACACGCTTTGACTATTAGATTGTGGGTTCAGTGTGTGTAGGTATGGGATGGGCTTTTGTGGTATGAAATTATCTAATGTTTGTCATAGGCAAGTCAGGGTTTCATAGCGCGGTAGAAATATTACTAAATCAATTTTGTTTAATTGCAAATATTGATACGAGAAATGTTGTCAGACGAGAAAAAGGTGAGTGCGGAATGAGAGGAGAAATACGTGAAGTATTAACACAAATTGATTGAGTATCAATCGTACTTCAATTTATTATAAAATTCAAATTTAAATTTATTCATTTCTAAATGAACTTTTTTTATTATTAAATTTAATTTGCATTTTTTGCTGTTGGTCATAGATTTCTTTTTAATAATCTAACAAAATTTACGTATAAATTAAGAAATAAATGGCGAATTTCCGTATAAATAGGGAAAATAAATAGCTAATTTCCGTATTAATTGGGAAAAAATTACTGGATTTTAAACTCCGAAATATCGTACAAATTGGAATATAATTACTGCTTATATAATCCGAATAAATTAGGAAATAAATACAGATTTTTCGTATAAATAAGAAAATAAATAGTGAATAATGAAAGATGATAAATGTGTTATTAAATATATTAAATACTAATTAACGGAAGATAATGTTAAGGAACCTCTAATGTTCGTGTGCAGAAAAAGCCAAGGTTTTTTATATCAAACTATATCTAAAAACAATATTCTATAATGTCAACTGCTACAAATTTTCCCACACATTAAGCAAACACCTCACGTTGTCCACCATCTGTAGTTTCCCCCTGCATTTAAGCCACAAATGGACAACGTGAACGAATGCTGGACTAAATTCAATGAGATCTCTCTCTCCCACTGCTCCGAAAATGAAAGAAGATGCCAGAAGACGATGCTGAGACGCTTTAAAGGTCACATTAACCGGCTATGGGGCACGCATTGCGGAGATATATCTCCGACTACACGCCACATACGAAGCGAGTATAAACCCGTTTTAGCCTTAGCCAAAGGTTATGCAATATCGATCTCAGACTCTGCGTGTGAATCAAATTTTTACGAAAAATATGTTCATCGATTGACCTTGAAATATGGAAGAGATTTCAATGCAATGAAGATACCAAAAGAAAAAACAAAAAAAAAAGTTTGTTGCCTCAGTCTTTCGTTTCATTCGTTTTGCTTTCCGCATTAATTACTTTGCAGTTTTTTTTTTGTACCTTTTTCTTGGAGTTTGTTTTTTATGATTATTTAGTTTTCGACAACTCGTGCGATTTCCTGGCATTGTTGGGAAATCTTTATCTTTTTCGGTTGATGCTCCCGTTGGGTGCATCGCAATCTTCAAAGGGGTATGCCACAGTTGCCTAATGGCTCGCGATGACGCTGCTTCTCTGCCCGATCAACTGAATTATCGCTGCTGTTGTGTGTAATTGAAGCTTATGCAAAATACGAATAACTGTGGGAAACGTCAGGTTTCACTGGCTACACAGAGATTTTTCGTTGTGGGTGCGCGACTGCTACTGTACGATTTTAATTGTGGTGGCGCCTTAAACCAGGGTGTAATTATGGGGGTGCTGCTTAAAAGGTTTGACATGTGAATGGATTTTGAAGGAGAACATCTAGTAAATTAAACTAAGTAGAATTTTAGTGAGAATTGGAGAGGGAAAAAAACTACAATATAAGGAAAAGAAAAATGAACCTTTGTTAAGGGGTATCCCATGAATTATTTGTAATTTTCGGGTTCTTATAAAGGGTCCAAAGGAAAACTTTCGATTCATTTAATTTAAATATTTAATTTTAAATACCTGGTACTGTTATTAAAGTTAAATAATTTAATTATTGGAAGAAAAATTTATGAAAATATATCCTTAAAAGATCATCAAGGACAAGCGTAATTCTTTCCAAGAAATAACTAATACAATTTTTGAAATATAAAACTAATATTTAGTTTTAAAATCCTTTCATAATTATTCTACAGAATATGCCAACCAAAATGTAGGTAAAGTCTTTCCTTGGATACGAGTCTTGCTTGCTAAATTTTCTTTAACAATTTTTCATTTTATTAAATAATTTATTTTATTTCTGAATTTTTTCTAGATTTACTTTCATAAAAAACTGCATTTAAAATTCGGAAAAACCATTCAAAATTACAAAAGAGTAGAAAAACGTAAGTTGAAGTTTAAGTTTTATTATTTTCACTTTCATTCAAATATATTTTTCGTATTCCCGCTGAGAATTAAAGATTTCCAGCTACAATTAACACTTTTTTAATTGAATTTACTTTAAAATGAAGATGAGGCAATGTGTTAAGTAATTTCAAAAGCCACAAAACGAAAGATCATTTTGTATGTATTCAATATTGCTTTTGTCAACTTTTGGCATTCAAAGGTATGTATTTTGTACGCTTTTAAAAGTACCACTTGTACGTACAATTTTATAGTATAAGCCACAACCGATTTGAATATGCAAAAGAGTCATTCGTTTTGGCCATTAAAATGGTATATATTTTAGCCTTAAAGTAGTACTAACCCATTGAGCCAAACATGGCCAGGCACAACAAAGCACTGATAACTATTTTAGCCATATTTAATGTGTGTGTGTGTACGTGTGTAGGATATATCCTTGTCCCTTTTGTGGGGGAGCACTCGGAATAGGTAAAAAGTGGAGAGCGGACGCGTTTGCGATGCTCTTTCAACGAGCTGACAATTTCGACTGTTTTGCGCTAGAAACGCAACGCAGATCTTAACTGGTAACAAAAAAAAAAAAATCGAATCCCAGGCGACAGCCGAACCGAAGCTCGCAGTCGTGCAGCTGAAAGCCGGTAAAGCCCCAGACGTCGTCGCTTGATCTTCTTCTAGCAGCACCAGCAGCAGTAGCAGCGAAAGATTGCGACAGCTTTCAGCCTCAGTCGCAGTCGGCTGTCGGCAGTCGCCATCGCCGTCACAGCCTCAGGTTGCAATAAAAACCCAAACATGTTCATAAATAACAAGTAAACACAAAAGCAAAAGCCATCAGATGGCATAAATTTCAAGCGAAAATAAAAGCTTCCATTCCACTTGTGAGATGAGACATGAGTCACTTCCATCCTCCTTCCAGCAGGTTCTTCGCTAGCAACTGTCTCAAGTATTAATCAAATATCCAGCCACGAATAATCGTTATTCAATTTATGTTAATCTCTGATCTTTGTGGGGATATTTGCATATTTCGCACTTTTATTTTCATTAAAACACACACACACACACAAATCGTACACCAAAGGCAACAAAATTAAACCTGAAAATTCAAAAACTTAAAGTCAAGGTCGGACTGCGCCCAAGAGGCCGGCCGTACCAACCACCAGCCACGATTTGGGTTTGACAATGATCGCGGTTTTTAGGCTTAAGGCAGAGTTGGGATTTTTTTTTTTTTTTCTTAGAGAATCCAAACAAGTTTTAGCTACAGATTTAAGCATTGAAGATGAATATTCAGGCGCTAAGACTCAAGAGCTGAAGATTAAGATGAAGAGGAACACGTATATTGAAGTTTAAACAGGCATAATCAGCTAATGACGACAGCAAAGGCAGTTGAACGAGGTACAAGATTAGATTATAGATATATTAAAGGTGTTTTTTTTTTAAGTTATTCGACTGCTAGGGCATACAATTATTACAGGAAAAGGTTGTTAAAAATATTCAGCAGAGATCAAAGGGGCAGAACATATTTTTCTTCAATAAAAGCTTTAAAAGACTTCCAAATTCGGATGAAAACAAGACTCTATCGAAGATCTATCAGCAAATATCAGACTCCCAGGCAACCCATTAATTTCCATAAATTCTCAGCATACCTTTGAACCCCGCCCCCCTGTAAACAATTATAAATCTTAGATACATATATATTTTTTTTCAAATTGATTTTTTTTTGTCTTTATTTTTTACACTTTTCTTTACATTGTATACTTTCTCGCATTTCTCTCATCAGTTTGTTTTATTTTTGTGTCTGTGTGTTTGTTAGCCTTTTTCTTTATATTCTCAGCTATAGTCCATGCTCAGCAGATTTATTTGCACTTAACTCTTACAAAAAATATACTATATTTATGTGTGTGTATGTGTTGTATTTTCCATAATCGACAACTTAGGGGCGAAAACATTCCGAGTGCAAACTATAAAGAATTAAACGTATAATAGTTGGCAGGCTAGATATCGCATTAAGAAGACTAATTAAATAGGAAAAAAATACATACACGTACTTTGGACCCTGACTAAAGGCTCCCGAAAAACACTATAATTGATTTCTTTCTATATACAAAATATATATTCGTAGCTTAAATTAATGTTTTGTAAAAAGTTTTGCATTTTGCATTTATTTATGTACAAAAATAAGTGTGGAAATTAGGAAAATGTTGTCTGGTTTTGTTTTCTTTCAATTCATCTTGTCTTTATATAAATATTTAATATTCTTTTCAATTTGTCTAAGGCACTTTAATACTTTTTACTTCAATACAAATATATTTATTTATTCTTGTTGTTTCTTTTTATTTTTAAATTTTATATTCTATTTTTATTGGTTTTTGTTTTGTTTTTTTTTGTGTCTACTTTTTCAACAATGGGGATTTTTCGTGTCTACATTTCCGTCAACAATGGGGAGTTTTTGCTTTAGGTTTTTAGTGATATTTTCTTTGAGTCTTACTAAATTTTGTTGAGCGCATAAAACGAAGCGAAAAATTAAACTAAAAAAAACTTATATGCTAGACATCCAAATAGATACAAAGATACACCAAATTGTTGTACGAATGTATTTTTTGTTCCCAAGTCGCGCTCAAAAATGTCTTTTCTTTCTTTTTTTGCTGTTGTTGTCTACAACCAAAACACAGCTGCTTAGATCTAATATTTTTTTCGTATTTCTCTGTAATTTTAATTTATTTTTAATTATTTATTTCGATAAGGCCTATTCAACAAACAAAAACCTTCAGCATTCGTTCGAATTTTTTTTTAAGTTTCGATTTAGTTTCGATTTTTTTCATTATGTTTTTAACATTTATATGTGCACAAGTTTGACTTAATGTTCAACACTAATAAAAAAACATATACAAAACTAATTTTAAGTTTGGGTTTTGTTTTGTTTTTTGTTTTTAATGTTTTTCATCTCTGTTTTCCCATTTATCGCTTAAACATTTAACGTTTTTCTTCCTTCTCGTCTCTCGCATTTTTACTAGTACAAATATCACGGTTGTTTTTTTTTCTTCTACTTATTTTTGCATTTACGCTTATTGAAATGTGGTTTATCTTTCAATTTTGCATTAACTGCAATTCCCCTTGCAATTCAATTCTCATTTTCTTTCTTTCTTTCTTGCTTTTTTTTTTGTATAATTTGTAATATTAATATTGTTTTTTGTTTTGTTTTGCTGGTAGCGCTCTAATTGTTTTTTTTTTAGCAACTCTCAAAAGTCTATGTGTAATACGTAGTTTTTTCTTCTTGTTGTTGTAACATTTCTCTGCTAATTTGTTGTTGTGGTTGTTGAGTAGTTTGTAATCTACGTTTTGGTCTTTGCAGGGTTAAGTCTACAATGGCCCATATGAAAAATAAATATGGCCTAAAAACAGAACTGTAGTCGAAGAGCCATAACAAAATGTCTAGACATTAGATTGGGTTCTCTCTCTCTCTCTCTCTCTCTTGTTGCTGGTATACAAAAAGTTGAGTATTTTGATAAAAGGAAAAGAAGGCTGGGGAAAAAACAAACAAAACTCAACGCTTGTGAATGTATAGGAGGATTGAATGTGGATTGAAATTGGCTAAACTAAAATATAAACTTAACTTAATAGTAATTGAATAATGACTGCCTAAGAGTAGTAGAGAAATCTATACATACATATGTATATGCAACCAAATCCTCGAGTGTCTGTGTTTGTGTTTTTTAATGAATAATATTTACAGGAAGATTATATGGTAGGAAGTATGTAGTAGGAACCATACTACCCTCTCTGGTTCCACCATTTACGGAGCAGCAGAACTAAAATAGACCACAAAAATCTAACTACGTTTAACGTACTTAAGCCGTGCTCTTTCTCTCTCTCGCTCTCTCTCTCTCTCTCTCTCTCTCTAGAAGGCTGCTGTAGATATAGAAAAAGAGCAATCCACATACCCTGGAAAAACAGATCTGATATTCTAAAGCCTAACTACGGTAACTGCTCTCTCTCTCTCTCTCTTTCTGTCTCTATTAAATCCTAGGGCTAAGTCTTTAGCTAATTTTTTGTAAGACACGCACTTGAAGGGCGCATCCAATGCCATAGTTTTAGATAGATAATCTATCTGCATCTACATATGTATCTCTGTGTATCTATGGCATTGCAAATAGTAATAGTGTTGTTGCTGGTTGTTTTTGTAGTCTTTTCGCCTTTGCCTTGGCTCTCAATCCGCTCAAATCCGGCTTCAGAATTAGTTACTATATCCCACAACCTTTGCGCATGCCATACATGATCTTCAGTTCGGGATAAATGATCTTTCGTATCAGCTGATTCGTTTTGCCCGACAACATGGCCCTGCGATTATCCTTTTTCAGCACTTTAATGCCAGGCTTATGCACCAGAAATGCATTATCCAATATATGGAATTCGTAATCCAAAACGCACAGCGCATAGCCCTGAAAAGAAATGGATTTTAAAATGTGTGTTTAAAATAAAATAAAATATATATTCATGGATGCTATACCTGTGGCATCTTGTCACTTTTGCCCTCCCAACTAAGCCGCTCATCGTAGTGGGGATCCGCATGTGTGCCAATATAAATGGGCTCCCAATGGATATAATAACCAGTGCGTTTGCCTATGAATAAAAAGAGAGAGAGAGAGTCGGTTGGTTAATTCTGGTATTTAAAGGGAGGCTTCTTATTCTCTCGCACCTATGTGAAACACACTCAATTCATCCGTTTCATTGGCCGCCATCCATTCCTTGGACTTGGGCACACCATGACAGCTGGCACAGACGCGCTTATGAAATGGTATCGCCTTGCCAGTGCGCAGGAACTCCTGCAGCTCTGTCTTGTCATGTGGCACAGGTGAATTCTCCTCCACCTCGAATATGGCAAGCGGAAATACTCTAAAAAAAAAAGCATTAAAAATCAATAAAAAATAAGAAAAATAAATTGATCTAAGATTAAAACCCACCTGGGCGCCTTTCTTCTCAAATACTGCTCATTGCGGGCAATCATTTCAAGGAACCTTTTGACCAGACCCGGATTCGGATACAGCTCAATATCCGAGGCCAGGATAAAGTGCGTCAGTGCCGAATCGCGTGCGATATTGCGACCCACATTCACCGGATACAGGAGCTTCTTCTGCGCCTTGTACAGGTGGCCCGATGTGATGTTAAAGTACGGCGCCGGCAGGGTGCAGTTGTAGCCCGTCTTGAAGACATCCTGGGGCTTGGGCACCGCCCTGGGTATGTGCTTGGTGCCAAAGTAAATGTGAAAAGTGGTGTAGGCACGCACCAGATGGCTGCCCGGCAGACATTCCCTCAGATACCGAATGGAGTCGACGGTGGGCTGGAAATCTGTGCCTGGCGCATGCATGGCTATGCTCACGGGTGCCTGCCAACGCTCCAGCAGTGGGATGAGGTTATCGAGGAATGTGTAATCCGCATGGGTGGTGTATGTGATCGATTCGTGGCACTTGACCTCGCCATGACCCGCCTGGACGTAGTTCTGCAGCACCCAAAAGTCACCGCGCTGCAGCGTCTGCTGATGATAGTCGCGATCGTAGCAATTGATCAGCGATCTAACACGCTCCTCCAGCTCCTTCTCGTCGCCGGTGACGATGTAGCCATCGTTTTGTGTGTTGTTTAGCTCCGGATTTGGTGCATTTGGCACGCTTAGGCCGCCTGCACCGATATTCCCAATCAGCTGATTGGGATCGCTCAGAATGGGTGCACCACCGCTGTCGTTGGCAGGAATTTGTGGCGCAACTTCCGATGCTTGGGCAGCCGCTGACGCTTGGGCTGCCGCTGCCGCCGCTGCTGCGGCCGCCTCTGCTGCTCCTGCGGCATCTGCATGGGCCAGCAGCCTCTCTTCCGCTTCAAAGATCTCCACTGGCTGCAAGCGGCAAGAGATATGGTTAATGTTGAGATATATTTAAGAGCAAGATTCTCTTCGACTTACATCCTGGCTCTTGGGAGAAGGCTGCTGCTGTGGCACTTGTGACGCGGCTGCCATTTGTAATGCGGACACCATTGGCTGTTGCTGTTCCTGCAACATAAAGCTGCCGCCATTGGCAAAATTATTGCCGCCGCCAATCATCAGCTGACTGCCGATATACAAGATGACGGCAACATTTATCAGAATGCTGCAGCGCAGCAGCCAATTGCGACGCGTGAACATTTTCTGGCCCAAAGGCTCAAAGCGCATGTTGTAGCTGCAAAGAAAATAAATCGAATTTATTTGATTAATTTAAGGCATAAAGCAGGAAATATTGCAGTCTGCAGTCAATGAGTTTTTGTTGATGCTGAAATAAATTCCCATGTTTTGTGATAATTTATGAAGCCAATAAATGCCCGAGAGAGTCACTAAACTTCTCTTAAGCTTACACTTAGTGGAAGGCAGTGGACTAAAATAACTCCAGAACATGTTCCCAAGCAATGATTGGCCATAAGCCATGCAAGACTCGCTCTTTTAGTCAATTAAATCCCCAAAAAACAAGGCTACACAAACAAGCCCTCAACTATATAAAGATTATCCATAATCTTTCCTACAATTACCATTAATTATGGTCTAATAACTGCTCATTACTGCTTATCGCAGTTCCAGTTTCGTTCGCTTCCAATTCTAAGAAGCAGCTAGAAAACTGTGAAGTTAATTGAGTTCTACGCCCATTCTGTATATATATATATTCCTATAAAACAAAAGCAGTAATATAATTGCATAAAAATTACTTGAAGGTCTAATGAAACTCCACATACAGAGAAAATACAATAAATCTATCCAATTCTATTCGAAAAAAAAAACAAATAATTTCTATAGAGAACATCAGTTAACATTCCCTTAACATAGAACTGTTAGCAACTGATGACAGAACTGTTAACAGACCGCCATCTGTGCTGGTTTGTGCGAAGCTTTGCTTACTTCGCTTTTCGCTAGGTGGCGCTTTGTGTGAGATGTGAACAATTTGTAAGTTTTAGAGTCTATTACAGTTTTTGAGTGATAGCGTTGGAAAGTAAATGCAGAAAGTAAGATTATTTTGATATCAGCAACCGCCCAATCAGCAACACAGTGCAATGGTAAAGCCACTCTCAGCATTGCTCTCTTTACTTTTCGCCCCCACTCATTGCACTGCGCTGCCTGCAGTGCGAGCAGAGAATCGTAGATAAGCCAACACGATGAGATCATCGCAGCGGCCCTTTGCTTAAAACTTTGTCCAAAATCCCAGCGCAGCAGCCACCTTCGATTCATAAATGGGTCGCAAATTCAGCAACAACAACACAATAGCAAAGACACTCTCATAATTGCTCTCTTTACTTTCAAGCAACGCATGAGGACATTGCACTCACACTACCTGCATTGGGAGGAGAGAGAATCAAAGATAAGATGACTCATCGCAGCGAGCTTTGCATGAAGTTGTGTCCAAAAATCACAGCAAAGCAACACGTTCGCTCGCCTTGCAAAACTAAAAATACTTAAAAATAGGCGAATAGCTCGCAAAATTCGAATAAAACCCCATAGAAGTCGCGTGTGATAGGTATTGCCAATATGCAAAGTGAAAATAGCCCGAAAAAGCCTGAAAATGATCAAATTTATTGTGAAAACCCCGAAAAGTGTGTGGGGTGAGCCGAAAGGAAAAAGTAAAAGTTAGAAAATGATCGCAGCATTAGTGAAAATGAATAAATTCAGTGTTTCGAGTAGTGAAAAATGGGAAACAAGCCGGCCTGCAAAAAGTCTATTGCGTCGCAGCTGTCGCGCTGCTTCCAGCGCTCAGTTCCAGTGTGGATGGAAACACAAAAAGGAGTGCAAGGAGGATTGCAAAAAGTGAGTGAAAGTGAAAGCGCATGTGAAATATAAACAGATGAATGTACCGCAAGGACTAAAGAAAGGATCGGCCAAAGACATTGAGCGCAATTGAGTGATATAAGTGAGTGAAATGCTGCGATCAGGTGAGTGCAATTGCAGGGGACGGAGTGAAATGAGGCGAAATGGGCAATAAGTGAGTGCTAGTGCGCGAGTGAAAAACGGACTTTAAAATATAAACAGTAACTACAGACAGTGGAAAGAGAACTTCACTGAGAGTGGTTTAACGGAGGAGCATAGCAATGCTTGTTTTTTCTTTTGTGTAAAATGCAAGGTAATTCTACACTGCAATTCAACAATTCGACTCTGCAATATATTATAAAATATTTTATACATTTTTATTCATTCAAAATTTCTACATTTATTTCTAGGCTTTTCGAGCGAACTATAATAGCTCCCTTAGATTTCGTCATGGAGAAAAAAGATCGAAAGAAATGATGACCGAATGATAAGACAGATAAGGTAATTGTACGCTAGACTCCATATTATGTGATGCATAAAACATTTCAAGCATATACATATTTTTGCTCTTAGGGAAGGCAGGAGAAGCCCTAAGAGTTTTCTATCATTATCTGGTATTTTTTATATATTTATTTTCTAGAATTTTCAATTATTTTCAGGTTTTTTTTGTTGTTATTATTCCTGTTTTTTTCCGGTTCTCCACAACTTATAGGAATCATTTATAGGACTTAAATTTATTTCTTTAATTGAGCTATTCGTACAAACCAAAATTGATTGATTTATCTATCCCTGTTTTTCTGTCCCTCTACCCACTAATCTTTATTTCAGTGTATCCTTTAGATCTATTTGCTTTTCGTTCTATTTGACAAATACTTTCTCCCATCCGAACCACATTTCTTTCCACACTCAGAAGCAGATTCCTTCTTACTCCACTGCTAAACCACATTTAATTTTCTCCTTGTAAGCTGGTGGGGTGTCCTGCTCCTGCTTAAAATGATTTCAACCAAACATAAATATTGAAATGCTACAGTTGAATATCTAAGGCTCGTATAACGCAGCAGTTCTTCTTTGCTATTTAAATAAATGTGTTCAGAATCAATAGCTTTTGAGATATTTTGAGCCTCTATATGCGGAATATTTTTCATAAATCGCGCCAATTTCAGTGCAAAAATATTGATTTCAATTAAGCCAAACGTAAACATTTATACCCTTTGCATTTTACAGCACGAATATAATCTTATCATAAATTGTTTTTAGTCGCTTGTTGCTTCGATTCTTATAATTTCGACACTAATTGGCTTTCTGCGCTTTATCACAAAAAAAGACACTCTCAAATGCATTCGGTTTCACAGTCGTAAACATAATCGTAAACACAGGAGTTTATTCCTTAGCACTCATGTCTGAATGAGTGTGAATCACTTTACGCGATGTTCAAAATTTATGTTAAGCATAATTAAATGATGTTCCACTCTAAACCTGTACTCCTAGCTAACCAACTATTAAACTTGAGGAGTATTTCTCTTGCCTCTTGGGAGATTCCATATTCCGACTACACGAACCGTAAGGTTGAGCACTTCACACGAAACTGTTGGACCTTTTGGCTTTGCAAGTGGATACTTTTGTATATCTTTTCACCGCGCAGCACCTTGGACGTGCTGCTGTATTTTCTACTTACGTAGTTTCTTATCAGCGGGCGCCGCACGCCGCAGCCACTGCGATTGGTTATGGTTATCACGGAACGCGTCAGTAGCCCGAAACAAAATGTCGCACAGGAAGTGCTTGCGTAGGTTACGGTTTTGACAGGAACTCCACTCTGTGCTCTAGATTTATAAATAGCCACGGATATGTACTGTTTGAATGTTCTTCTATTTCTGCGCATTTTCCGGATGAGTTGCTGACATTTTAAGTAGATTTTAAGTGCAGTTCATGCGAATAACCATAGCCACATTTCGCTCTGAAACAGCAACAGAAAAAAGGTGGTCGCCCAAACGGGTTTTGCATTACATTTGCGTGTTGTTCCCGGTATATAAAAAAAATATACGAAACAGTGCCGAATGGAATGGAATGCCCCTCCAAAACGAGAGTGCAACGACATTTGTTCGCTGTCATCAGATATTAGTCACAAAAAACGTAAAATTTCGTTGTATATTCAATTAACATGTGATTTTTTTTTTCCGTATAAAAGTTCCGGTTGAGTAAACAGGGAACTTCTTTGAAATGCAGCTGTATTGAAACTACGGCAATATAAAAAATATTCAATTGAAATTCAGTACCAATGACCAAAAAAAAAAGTTCCCTATTTACTTATAAAATCAATGTTTATTTCTAGTATATTTATGGTATACTCGTTTTATACATACTTTATGAATGTTCTACCGTCTGAAGATAATGGGTTTGTTTTTTTGATTAATTTGGGATAATTATACGATTACATACGAGTTCAAGATTTATCAAATATTTTTTTCTGCACCAACAGTATATTCGGAAAATATTTTCTCCATCAAGGAATATACTCTCAAAGGAAACTCTTTTTAAAAGAAGAATTTATTGAATAAGCTATGCAAAGAAAAAACCGAATATTCTCCTCTACACAAATAAAGTAGAATATGTGCTAAGAGAGTGCTACACATTTTAATATATCTAACTAGACCCCGATTGCGAGTATCATATGACTACGTGAGGCGAGGCTTTGCTCAAACAAAACTGCAGTTGTGTGTGTGTGTCTGCCTGCTAAAAAAAAAGCACTAACATGTTTTATTGAAGCTGCTTTTTGATAGCCGGCCAACAGCAGCATTAAAAAATAAAACTCATTTGAAGCACGTATTCACGTATTTATTTATAGAAATCGCCTTTAAAGTACTTGATTTCGCCCCAATCAATGCCCCATATAATGCTCTCATTATGACAGAAAGTTTTCACACCACTTCCTGTAAAAACTTTCTTTAGTTTTCTGATAGTCACGCAGCGCTTGTCAAACTTTACTTCGGAGGAAGCTGCGGGAGGCCTCAGAAACTGTAAGAAACAAAAATCTTGCAAAGGAATAAAATTTAATTTGCAAAACACGCATCAACCGTTAAATAAACAAAACAAAAGTATTTTTCTTTTACAATAACTGACACTTGCCAAAAAAAAATTGCCATTACAATTAAGAACAGGCCACGCCCTCGTTTGCCCTCAAAAACGATCAGCGTTAATGGATGTCTCTCAGTGCCTAAAGATTTCTATGAAATACAAAATTTATTGGGCGACTGGTGCGGCTTCTGGACATCAGATCAAGTTCATTCATTCATTAGTGGGGTGGACGGACACTGCGCCCCCGGGGGGGTCCACACGAGCTCGCTCTGAAAAATCTATCTGATGGATTGTCTGAGCGATGGTTTCTTCTGGAGTGGAGTTCAATGCACCATCGACAAGTGTGGTGTGGTGTGGCGCGTTGCGAGGGCCGCCCGGAGAGTTACCAAAAAGTGCCACCGGTTTTCTCTCTCTCTCTCTCTCTGTGTGTGTTGCGTGTGCGTTTGTGTGTTTCTGGGGCATTGTCGGACCTCTCGTACTCGTACTTGTCGTACGATGATGAATTTGCATAGCCCGCGGCGCGGCTAGCCTCCAAACATCACAACCAACTCCCCAAAGTAATCCCCACCACATCTTTACGCATACAGGAAACCAACAACTACTAAACCAACAACAACAACAACAACAAGAAACAACTACAACTTCTACTGGAAACAACAAACAGCCAAACAGCATCACAATCTGCGGTCGCTCTGGCCGTCGGGCAATTTGATAAAAAAAAAATATATATAAAAAAATGCTTGAGCTCTCTGGCAGCAGAACAGAAGAGAACCGAACAGAACAGAACAGAACACTCGGCAACCAGTCTCGAAATCGGACTTGGGCTTCACTTCTCTTTTTTTTATGATCACATTTGGCATCATAATCGTGTCTACGGCTCAGACTTCGATAGCTGACAGTTTGCTGTGGTTTGTCAATACACTTAAAGGGGGTACAATGATTTTTAGAAGCTTCTTGGAAAGCAGAGAAGGTCACAATTGAGGTGCTATAAAAGAATTTCGTTGATTGTAATAATTACATTGTAGTAATAAATTATAAATAATTATTTTCGTAGATTGTTATTTTTATTATTATAAAAACTCGACTGTGGATAGGCACCTTAAGAGAGCTTCCTTCCTGCTATTAAATTGGTTGTCTATTTGTTTGTTAGGGAATCTTATTGATATTATCCATAGATCGTTCTTTTTTCAAACCTAAAGATCGGTTCCTATCTTTATAGATTTCCTAGAACCGTTGGATCTACAAGAGTATCTATGTACATCTTGCTTACTCCTAATCTACATATTCTCTTCCCATGCTTTATGATATTCTTCCAGCAGTCACAAAACGCGAGACTTTATCTTAAAGATCACAAACAAACAAAAATTATACCAATAAATCTGCAAGAGTATCTCCAACTTCGTTCCCCCAAAATCTCAGCTTTCGTTCTGGTTTATGATTTTTTGTTCCCCCCTGCTTTTCAGTCTGTCTTGTATGACTTGTTGTTGCTGTTTCTGTTGCGGCTGCTGCTGCTGCCTATGGTGATTATGCAAAATACTCGCTCACAAAAATCCGTCTAACGTACAAATTTGGAGCAAAACGTGAGAATTTTTATGAGTTTTCAATTTGCCAAACAAAAAAAAAACTGAAGTTGTTTGTGCCCCCAAAAGGGAGGTAAGGTAAAGCTCAAGTGCGCGACACACGTTTTGCGCGCAGCACAATAAATTCTGAAACGAAGTGTGGGCTTGGAAATTACTCAAAGATGAAATAAGTTGTGTGATAAATTGTGCAGATATGGTTTATTTATCTGTTGTTTAGCTAAAAATAGCTACACGGACCTAGATTTCAATGGTAGATGCGAATATTTTGAGTGTTCTTTGAATTGTAGAACATTACAAACGCCCTCGATGGTTGTATTTTTTTTTTTGTACCTAGCAACATGCGCAAGAGCAAACTGAAGTTGTTGCTCTTAAGAACAGAAGAAATGCGGATTAAAATCTAAAATAAATTCAACCCAATCTTTGTTAGAATTTTGCTAATATTCTTCATCTTATAAACACAACGAATGCGTATCCAGTGTTGATTTTTCGAGCATTACAAATGCTCTCTGACTGCTGTTTGATGTCTCTAACATCTCTAGCAGTATATCCTTTTCCCTGTTGTATTTTTAACAACTTTGGATTTCATTGCTGTCATTGACTTTTTTGAGCATTACAAACGCCCACCACTGCCTGCTGTTCTACATATACCCCGAAACTTCTGGTTATTCCGTTTTATCAGCCGGATGCCTTTTGCTCTGTAAAGTCATTTGCCATTTGTGCTGCGTCTTGTGTTACGACTTTTTGTCGCTCCTCCAACCCCCAACCACCCAAAAGCAAACTCCAAGCGGCAAAACAGCAGATGATGAGGCAGACCCCAAGAGGAGTAGGAGGAGGAGGAGGAGGAGGCGGAGAACGACGGCTATGATGATGGTGGATGGTGCAGAAAAATTCATCGAAGAAATGCCAAACTGCAATTGACTTGCATGACCATAAAAATTAAGTTATATACACCAACCGACAGACCAAAGAGACCACGGAGAGACCCCGAAGAGACCAAAGAAAAAGACCAGACCAGACCAGACCAGACCAGAGACTCCACCAAGGCAAAGGCCTGGACGATGGCTCTAACTGGAGATGAGAGCTCTGGCTGTAGCTGGCTGTAGCTGGCTGTAGCTAGAGCCTGGGCCTGGACTGGCGCAAAAATAAAGTCGAGTGAAATTGCTGCTGTAATATATTTTAATAGCACAGAGCGAAGCACAGGGCCGGAAAAACTCTGCGCACTCTGTCGATCGACCATACACACAGAGAAAACGAAAGAGAGACTGAGCGGCATGGGGATTGGGGGTATCTGCCGCTTGGCAACAGTGGAGCAAAATAAAACAAGTCTTTGGTCAAAAAAAAAAAAAAAAATGGGTTGGAAAAAACGTTGCCCTCAGCTGTTAGCCGTTTTGTATCTTTCGGTTTTGGCTGTGTTTGCCTTATTATGTCTAATTAGATTGCGCTGTGGCCCGGACCGCTGTCTGTATGGAAGGATTGGGGAGGCATCGTGGAATGTCTTATTATTTATTTTTTTTTTTTCGCATGCCTTTCCTTTCTTTCCCATTGCCCCTGCTTCTTCTTTGAGAGCGGAATCGTTTATGAAAACGCGCTGTTTGCTTGTGTTTTATGAAGTGATTGGCTAAATCTTCACTGGGCTCCAGCTGGTGGTGGGGTTAATGCGAGGCTGCCCCGAGGATCGGGAATGGATAAATAATGGCTGCAGCCAAGCCAAGTAAATGCAAATTTTTGAAGCATTCGAAAATCATTGGAAATGTAAAAATATCTTAATTATGATTATGCATTTTGGTGGTAAAGAAAGTCGCACTTTTTATTATGATTTATAATATTTATAGCACTCTATCGGGGCGTTGATAACCAAATAAACTGCATGGCTGCTAACCAATTAAGTAATGGACAAATTAAAGTTAATTTTAAACAGAAAGTAAGGCAAGACGAAGTTTTAAATACACTTTTAGAGCAATTATTTCTATGGTAGATATTCGACTAAGGCTGGAACCAAAATTTAATGACGAAAAACTCTTTTTAGGTGAGAAAACTTTCGTATAAAGAAATATAATAAATAAAACGAATTTACAGAGAATATTTTGTGCTAGAAATATAATAAAATTAAAAATATAATTTCCAACGCTTCCTCCTTTATTAAGCCGCAAAATATACACCAAAAATTATTATACCCTACTCTTGGCTGCATGCAATATTTTTCCAACATAAAATCAATAAATTGTTGTAAGCCTCGGAGGCAGCAAGGCCTGGCCGCACTGCTTTTCAATGGTTAAACACACATAATTATCCATAATTGCACATTAATAAATATAATAAATATCAGACAGAGAGAAAGAGAGTGAGGGAGAAAATCGAATGACAAGAGACCCCATAGCGAGCCCATTGCCCAAGAGTTTTATGTGCATTTAATGATGATACTTGGGCCACGTTAATGGCTCTAAATGGTTGCGCATACACAAAGGGCAAACTGTCACATTAGCCAACACGTAACCGAATGATGAATGAATGAATGAATAGAACAGCAAACAGTAAACAGCAAACAACACACACAAACACACACACACACACATAAAATATTGAATTTATATTAGAACATTTCGCTGGACAGCGGAAATGACAACCAAATGAATTATAGCTGCCAGAGAACGCCCAACCCAACCCAAACCCCAACCCCAACCCCAACCCCATACCCAGAGAGGAGCAGCAGCAGCGGATGTTAGAGATGTGTGTTGGTGCCTCATAAAAAATGTTGCATCTCCCCACGGTAACGGCACTTGTTGGTTTGGCCTCTCTCCCCCTCTCTCTCTCTCTCATTAGACAAGCCAATCTGCCAGCGCTAAAAATAGGAAGACATTAAAAGACACCTCAACGAAACAAGCCAGCGATTAAAGAACCGCTCAGAATGTGGCTGCTTGAATTTATCTCGTCTTGAATTCTTAATTAGCGAACATCAATCTTTTGGTTCAGCGGCGGGTAATCAAATTGTGTTTGGCAATGTCTTTTGCAGGTATTTAACATAAAAATTGAAGAGTATCGCTTTACAGAGAGTTTGTTTTATGACATCATCAAAGATTAGATTTGAAATGAGGCACAGAAAGCACACCAAAATCCATTTCCAGCTGAAGAGAGATAAGCCAATAATGTATCTAAATGCAACCACATGGCTTAATTACAATGCGTGCCACACCACAACACAACACACAGCACACACCAACCCAAGCCACACACAAGTAGATGTTAATTAAAGGCCAAGGAATCTGCGGCAAGATGGAACACACAGGCACAAACGTCTCAGGGATACGAAATAGGGAATACCCTAGCAGATTATGTACTATAAATAACCATGGAAAATACTTGAACAATCTTTTGAAGACAATTTGCCCACAAAAATATGTCCAACGACTGTTTCTTTTTATGGCAGCTACAATAAACGCTAAAAATATCAAATTTTTGTGATTTTAAATTGATGAAGCTCCTAACAAACTTACATATATTTAAAACTGATTAAGAATGTATGCCTACAATCCAAATAGTCCCTTTATGCATATAGCTTCAAGAAATGACTATTACCCTTTAAACTAGGGCATAACAAACGTTGATTCTCCGCCCAAAATACTGTCAATATACTGTCATATACTATTTAGTCCCTGAGTGTCTGAATAAGGTACAAGAATAAGAACAACTAGAGCGTAACACAAATAAGACCGTGACGCAGGTGCCAGGAATCAAGGACTCAAAGCAATCACATGTCTCAAAATGTCATGAATAAAACAGGCCACAGACCAGACAAAAACAGAAAACTATTTAAATACGAAATACAACACAAGAAATGGGTCAACAAAAATAGCTAGAAAATAGATGTAATTGTCATTACGACACAACAATCAAGTAGTTGAGGCGTTTCTATACAAAAAAAAATAGACAAAAAAAATACATATTGATTTCCCTGCACTTTGAATGTCTCCCACACACACACACACACATTTCATATAAATGGATTTCACGTGGGCTCTCTGTTATTCAGTAATTTCTCTCTATATCATGCCATATCTGGTTTTAGTTTTTTTTTTTTTTATTGGAATAATTATCTAGCGCACAATTATTATGACCACAAACACAGGCAGGCAGGCAGGCAGACGGACAGAAAAAAAAAGGCGAATATAATGACAATGGTCACGGAAATATCAAATCAAGAAGTGACTTCCCATCTTTATATGGATTTTTGTTGTTTTGCAAACGAAAAAAAAAACTTTGTCCATGGATTAAACCACATTTTTGTTGTTTGTTTGGGCAGCTTTACCGGGCAGGAATTTTGATAGATTTTTCGTTTCGTGGAAAATGGTTTATTTTTCCCTTTGCATAAATTAACAGCTACTTAAAATTTCAGTGGGTACTTTTTGGAAAATGTTTTTTTTTTTTGTGCCAAAAATTGCGTGAGATGTTTGTGGGATGATTCCAGGAAAGGAGCGCAGGATGAGTCTCTGTTTTGTGGCACGAGTGCGTTGGAGCCGTCCATGGAGACGAAGCTTAACTTTTGGGTAATGCTCATCCCGTTGCCACTTTTGGGATTTAAACTTTTTTTCGTATGTATTACGGGGCATGCCCCCTGGGAGTCCTGCTGCCCCCTCTACAATTTATTTTAGTTTTATTTCAACTATTTTTTTTTTTGTTTTAGCCTTTGGGCTGCTCCTGTGTTACGCAGCTGGTTATATCATCAGCCGAATATTGCAAGTCCGAAAAAAAATTATGGCAGATTGCTCATACGCCACGTGTGAGGGCACACTTTTCTTTAGAGTGAGAGAGAGAGAGAGAGAGAGTGGGAAAGAGTTAGCACTTTTAATATGTGTTGGCAGTGGCAGCACGTGAAAGCCCAGGGAAATGTCCGACGAGGAAAAGTAGAAAAAAAATGCGAGTGAAACTGAAAAACTAAAAAAAAAAAACACAAGAAGCGCAAAGAGAAGAAAATCGATTGGTTTTGACCTCATAGACCGCCTAACACAATTCGGCGACGGCGACGGCGGCGCCTGAGACGAGTGCATTGGCACTAATGAAGCAGCGGCCCGCAAAAAAAAAAAAACAATAAAAAAGAGTGTGCCTGCCCGCCTGCCCCGCAAAGCAAAAGACGCAACGGCAACGAAACTACGAACAAAGCGACAAAAGCGAAAGGCAAACAAACACGCCATCAGGCATAGGCATTATGAGGCGGTCTCTGCGGTCGGCTTGGGGTCGGGAGTGTCTCTGCCCCCCACCCACCGATATTCAGGCCAGACAGAGTCCCATATACATATACCACACACATACCGAACCATTTCTTGCTTCCTTTTTATTTTGTTTTGCCTATTTAACGGCGCGCATGTAGCACGCGACCAAATATATATTAAAAAAAAAAAAAAAAAAAGTGAAAATATAGAAGGCCGAAAACCAATAAATTTTGCGCAACACCCAAAAGAGGGAATTTTCGGGGGTGGACAAAGGAGTTGTATAGGTGGGATATGGGAGAAATAGAATATACAGAACAGTTCTAAAATATAAATTATAGGATTTAATATAAATAATAGGATATAATATAAATAATAGGATATAATATAAATAAAAGGATTTAATATAAATAAAAAATATAAATATAGCTCACTCTAAAGAAATTAGCAAAGCAATTAGAATAATTAGAAAAAACGAGCATTAAATACACAATAGAATTTCAGCGTAAATTCAGCGGAACCCATAGATAAAAGTGCTTTAGTGCTGTTGCACACACAAAAGTGCTAAAAATAAAACCCCATTTAAATGTAACAATCTGTAACAAAAGTTCCACCTGCTTAAACCCGAACAAAAGACCTAAATTCACTTGAACTCCCCTCAGCAGCATCCATTGAAAAGAGTCAGCAATTATGGGCGATTACATTTATCCTCCCGCCTTCGCTCCACTAATATGCACCCATTGTCATGCGATTCCCCATGCATGGTTGGGGGGGGCGGGGAATCATCAATTTAATTGCAGCCAGGCTATTTTCCACAGTCTATGAATTTTGTGGGGTGGGAGGGGGCTGCGCTGCTCATCAGCCACAGGCAGACAGGAATATTCAGCGTGTAGCGTGGGCCCAAAATGCAAATGCGTGACATTAATGCCGCATAATGTGAGTGACAGACAAACCCCAAACCAAAACCCAAAACCCAATACCCCCTCTCACTCCCACTTGCAATAGAACTGCCACAGGCAGAACACACACAAAATCGGGGCGATATAACACGCCCACACTAGGCTGGGTGGTGGGTAGGAGCGGTGAAAGGGGTAAAAGTGCGATTTGCAATCGATTATCATGCGAAAGCCCCCGCTCCGCGTTGTAGGGCGAACTATGCTGGCAAATTTAACGCGAAATGCGTTGGAGGAGAGGCCCAGCCATTGCCATAGCCGAACCAGCCACCCAACCACCCACCTTACACATTCATTCATTCATTCAGATACAACGATATGTACACATACAGATACAAAGCAGCCTTCTGCAGATACAGATACAAAGCACGCTCGCAGTTTGTCAGCTTAATTTCATTAATTACGTTCGCTCCATTCCATTCCGTTCCGTTTCGTTTTCTGTTCTGTTTTCTATTTCTTTTTTTCCCCCTTTTTTTTTTTCCTTTTTTCACTTCTTTTTTTTCTGAGGGAAATGTGCGGAATGTATCTGCATCTGGTGTCTCCTCGTTCACGCTGTTGTTTCAACGGTTTTTGCGTGTGGGGCGCCGCGGACTAATGTCATTTTCATTATCGTTAACATGCATTATGTGATTTGGCCCATTAATTGATTGGTCCGCAAGAGAACGAGGCGAGAGGCGAGAGGAGTGGAGAGCAGATAGCAGAGGAGTGGAGTGGAGTGGAGTGTTCCCCGTGGATTGGAGTGTTGCAAATGACGCAATCGATAAGGCACACCAGCGGCAGAGAGACGGAAACGGAAGGAGTGGAGGGAGTGTGTGTGTGTGTGTGCGACAGGCAGTGCTCTGGCACTTCAGATACTTGCAATGGATGTTACCCTAATGAAATTTTCCCATTCAACTGTTGACTTACATGATTAGCACTTCACTCAGCTCTGTCTGTTGTGTGTGGCTGGGGGCAGTAGGAGAGGGCGTGAGGGGGTGCTACTAATTAGCAGGTTATTCGATGGGAAAAGTACACTGGGTGAGTTCCTTTTTTTTCTTCGCTGAAGACAAAGCATAGACAAAGGTGTCCTTTCTTTTGCTGCTGCAGCAAGCACTAAAGGAGCATTCGCATTTCTAAAGGAAAATGCAATCATTCTTCAGTGCCCCTTTCTGGACAAAGAGAGTGGCTTTCTCTTAGAGCAATGGCAATGCACAAAAAAAGTGACTTATTTTTAGGGAATGGAAGGCATATTCCTCAATCTTTTGCTGCACTCAAAGGTGCCACATTGCTGGAGAGGACTATAAATATTCCTGGACAAAAAGGTTCACTACTCCTGGAAGTTACTTCGTTGCAGAGTAAAGTCATTCTTCAATTAATTGCCCTACAAAAATGTAGCAATAAATATCTGTCCTTCCTACCATTCCTTTCTGCATCAAAGTTGCCTTAATTCAGTGCAATCTTTAGCTGGTTAAGGCATTCCTTTAAGCTCTTCAATCTCATCTCTTGCTGCATTAAGCTTTCCATATTGCTGTCCATGTACCTCCATGGAAAACTTAAAAACAATTTTCTTTACTTTCGCTGTGTTTGCCGCACACGCAACATGAATATAATATGAGGAATACTCGTATAAAGTAAGTGCGTTGCCACAACAATGCTGATGACAACCAGAGACGAAACAGAAGGAACAGCCAGGAGGATGGCACCAGAAGCAAAGGGAAGAGCCAGGGGGAAGGCACCAGAGGCAGAGGGAAGAGCCAGGACGATAAAACCTGATGAAGGAACCAACCAGGAGGATGAGCGAATAACGTGCAGGACAACCGAGAAACAGCAGGATAAGCCAGGAGCAGAATAAACCAGAAGATGGACACCACACCGGGCTATGCTGTACACCCCAACGCCTTCAAGTAGGCAACAGTGGAAGAGAGAAGAGAACAGAAGAGAGGCAAACGTTCTGTGGCAGAAGCCAACAGCATTCGAAGACAGAAACAAGCAGCAACATTCGAAGACAGCAAGAAGAAAGCAACACAAAAATACACACAGTTCCAGGAACGGCAACAGTCAGCGCTAAAAGTCAACAAGCAACCAAACAAACAAACAAACAGCCAGAGACAGAGACAGAGACAGTGGCAGTGGCACTCTCGCACATTTATTTATTTATCAAGCCATACAGCAGTGAAGGTGAAGCCAAATGGCGGCAGGCAGGCAGGCAGGCAGGCAGCAGTCAGCCGCACGTGCAAAATGCGCTCCACATTTTCGCTGTCTTTCCCAATTTTCCTGCCCTTGCCTTTAACCGCGGAAAACTGCATGAGCGCGAAGCGCCTTTAAGAGCAACATTTAATATCACTTGTTGGAGAACCACACCCACCCACATCTTTGTGGCCACTTTGAAAAGGCAATTTCCCGTTCATGTCGAATGTCATCGGAAAATGTAACTGAAGTTTGCTACAAAATTTTGTGCTGAAAGTTTTCACTTTACTGCCAGAAAAAGAATATTATTGGTAGAATATTATTTGTTGGTTTGCCTATTTATTGGTAAACTAAAAAATAAGTTTATTTGTCTTCAATTATACTCGAACTTTCCAAGGAGTAGGCTCTAACTTTCAGACATAAAACTAAATTGATTGGCATTCTATGCAGGAATTGTGTGCCTGCCCTGAAGCTACTTAGGGAAGTTGGAAAGAGAGAAATTGTGGGCAGGAAAATCTAATGCAAAAAACATTGTTTAAGTCCGTAGTTTAAAAGAACTTTTAAATATACGAGTATCTATCAGGAAATACGAGACTGGAATTGGCTTTTAGCTTTATTATTGGCTTAAAAATACAAAGCACCAGAATTGTTTTTTTTAGGCATGCCAAAAGCCTCGCACATTAAGTGCCTTTAAACCAAAATAAACTTTCCATTTAAAGCTCTCAAATGCTATGGCCGTAAAGCCCCAAACTGGCTACTGGTTTGAACTTTGCACTCTTTTCTATGCACCCCAAATAGTTCAACACAAAAAATAGAAGCAACACTCTGTGTAATTCCCCACCAAAAAACCTCAAGCTGCATTCCATCAATACGAGTAGAAGAGACCATTCCAAAAACCAAAACAAAAACCCAAAAAAACACTTCCCATTCAAGAATTCCATTCCAGTGGCTTGTACCCATATTTGTACAACATTTTTTGGGGGGGTAGAGATCCTGCACATTGTACATTTTATTTTTGAGGGAGGACTTTGTCTTCGATGAATCGATCCATCCAGTGGTGTGGGGAGGGAGGAGACTGTGAGGATGGGGGAGAGCAACGAAAGTATAACATTTTTATGTGTTTTCTGTTTTTGGTTATTACTTTTGTTGCTAAAATCTCAGTGGCGGGTATTGGGGATTTTGGACATGTGTTTTTTTAAAAAGAATATTTCTATATATTTCTAAAGGATATATCTGATATATTCCATTTCCATTTTTACTTCTGTCTATCAAAATTGGCTTGGAATTTTGGGATATATATTTATCTTTGCAGAAACAATTTCTTTGAATATTCCTTACAAATGCCATAAGCTATGCTCATCCCAGGGTATCTTTCGCTGCGACAATCGCATTCATTTGCCATTTTGTTGTTTTATTTTGTTGCGGATTTGGTTTTTGGTTTGCATTGCCATTGGAACGCGTATTGTTGGGTGTATATTGGCTGGGGATATTAATCCAATCAGCCAGAAGGATTCCCCAATGCAACAAAGCAAACACAGCCACCCGCAGCCGCAGCCAGAAGAGCAAAGAAATAGATAAAAAAAAATTGGGTGGCAACTCAATGAAGTGGAAGGGCAGCCAGTTGCCAGACAAACGAAACGAACGACCTTCGTGGCTTTATTTGTTTTGTGAATTTTGTGCACAAAGTTGTGTGTGTGTGTGTGTGCTTGTGTTTGGCCTGGCTTTATGATCATTTCGAAGGTAATGAAATGAACGCAAATCGCATTAAAAGATATATAGATAGATAGATACTTTGTTGGTTGCAGCTGCCACAAACTTGTCCATTGTCCGGCCACAATCTGCTGAGTAGTTAATTCTGTTGCTGAATTGGTATTCCGCCCCCCCCGCGCCAAGATGTTCCAAGATCCGCAGAGCATACAATAATTGGAGGTTCAACCTCCGCAACAGATCAGATATCTCTCCGAATGGCATCCATGCGTGAGCGCCCGTACCCCGCCCCGCAAAAGAAGATCCCACAAAGAGTAATCCGAATAATACAATTCAATTGCCACTTTTCTTCTAGCCAGTGCCACAACGTGCCACAAATCGAGAGCTGAGAAAATTGTTTGTTGTTGCAGGCAAAATTCCACTGGAAGATACTTGTATCTTGGGTTTCATTTTTGCGGTTTTCTGCAAACCAGGAAGTCCATTAGGAAATTCCTTCTGGAAGGGTGTGGGGGCGGGTGTGTGAATGTGTGATTGGTTGTGCGTGGCCAGAACAGTTGACCAATAATCGGTAGTCCCATTATAATAAATATTTGGCCTAGAAGTCATTAGTGACGGGGCGGAATGATTGCAAGGGCAGCCAAAGGTCAGCGTCAATAACCAGAAAATGCCACGAAATACACTCAAGCGTAGGAGGCATGAAAACCCCCCCAAGAGTTGGGGCGAGCCCTGCAGATCCATTAAGCGACTATAAAGAAGCTTCCTTTATAAACTGAAACTTTTATGACCCTAAAGAGAGAGAGCAAGAGCGGAGTAGGAGTCTCATTAATGCTTCGAGTGTCATCATAAAAAACGGTCGGAAAATTTGAATAAAATATGCCCCGAAACAGAACCCCAAAAGGCCCAGTTGAAAAGCCAAAGTCATGGGGCTATGTCTGGGTTCCTGTGAGAACTGCCGTAGTATCTGCTACGGCCGCGGGGGCATTTAGCTAATCACCTGTGCATGCAACTTCCAATTACAAACGCCTATTAATAGTTGTAGCAATTTTCGCGTGTGCAAACCCCCGCGAAACGTACGGACGCCTGATTATGAAGATGAAGACATTATGGCAACGCCTGCCTGCCAGCCTGCCTGCCATGGAGGAGCAGCAGGAGGAGGCTGCCAGCTGCAGCTGCTGTTGCGGCGGCTCCATATGGTCATAAGGCCAAGTAGGAGGCATGCCACATAAAAAACAAAAAAAAAAACCAAGACACTACAGCGAACGAAACGGCTCCTCATTTCATGCGCATTTAACTAATCTGTCATCTAATCCGCGTCTGCATCGCACGCTGCTGGGGCTCAAGGAGCCAGCCGCCAAGGCCAAGACTTTTTTACACTACACTCCACCCTGGTCCACGCGAGAGTGGAGAGTACACTCGCGGAAAAATAAAGGAAAAGAACACACAGAAAAGTATTGAATGGTGGGAATAGTTTTAGGTTCTCAAAGGGCCTCATTCGTAGCTTTATTTCTCCTTTTGAAGCACTCTAAAAACAGCAAACTCCGCGCTTACAGGGTACAGGGTACGCCTCAGTCTTCGAACAAATAACAAATGTAAAATGTAATTGAAAACATTCCCCAGACAGATGTTGCCAATACTACTGCCAATTCACCGCTTGAAAAACTTTAACTCTGAATCTCCCAGCAGCTTCCTCTGTGGGTCTGCAGTTTTTCTGTCTGTGTGTGTGTGTGTGTGTTTTTTTTTTGTTGCTGTTTGTGACAGTGTATATAGAATAACGATTACCTTGTCGTCTCGTTTGCAATTACATAAGTACAATAAAAACAATTAACTTGTTGCCATAAATTTGAAGAGAACAAAAGCCACCGCCACTGGGGTTACAAAAAGACAGGAAATGTAATTGTAATAGTAACAATTTTCTAAATAGAAAAAAAATACTCATGAAAGCATTTTGGATGCGCTTGTCTCTCGCTCACCCAGCGATAAAAAGACACACACACATAGAAATACCGCAATGGCACTGGCCACTGGCCACAGATACAGATACAGAATCCCTATGGTAACTCCGTCTGCTGGGGTCTGGTCTGGTCTGGGGAGGTTTCGGTTTTCTGTGTCTCGGGCTACTTTCATTTCACAGACGAGTGCGCGAGTCCGGGCTGTGCCGGCTGTCTGATGGTCTTCTTTTTTTTTTTATTTTGCTACTCTTTTTTCTCGGCCTTTTATCAGCTGCCATTGTTTGAGCATTTTCCCCCAATGGAAATGGAGAGGCAGCTACAGAAGCAGCAACAAAATCCACAGCGGCTGCGGCAGTGGCAGTGGCATACAGCAGCCGCATGCAAGATAAGAATCCCCTATGCGAGTTCAAGCGGAAGAGATTCTGGCACTGGGTTTCAAGTTCTTGCAACCATATGGCAGGGCATGCGTAACGCAAGTGAGTTCTCTTCGAAAGGGCATGCAAATTATTAGATTAAAAGCAGCATAAGTTATGATTTTATTATGGTTAAAAATATGTGCTAACTATGTTGAGTAAATTATTCAAATTAATAGCTGGAAAGTCTATCAAAGCTCGCACACCAATTGTAATTTAAATGGCAACTAAAAGGCTGTGCAAATACATTTCTCTTTTAATTGAAAAGTACTCCAACTGCTGCAGCATTAACTGCACAGCGTGTAGCCTCCACACCAATTGATCTGCCATGACCCTGACTCTGTGGTTTGGGTTGGTTTCTCTCCACAATTATCCTACATATGAAGAACATGTGTCGCATGTCTCTCTTTGCAGCTTTGCAGTTCTTCTCTGATGTTTTTTCTCTGTTCCCCAGAGATCTTTTGCCCCGTTTTACCCCACTCCACGCCGAGAGACAGAGAACTCCGCTTCGTCCGGACTCCGGACACATCTTTCCCATTGCTTGTTTTGTCTGCTGGCTGGCCTTCAATTGACTTCCCTGTAAGTTTTTTGTTTTTTTTTTCTGTATTTTTTTCGGCTTTGGTGATTAGGCTCCACCCTAAAAGATTTTTACAACTTGCAATTAAACATAAGTTCGTTCCAGGCTTCGTCTTGGCATCCTCCTCCCTGCCTCCTCCTCTGCTCTGTCGCCTGTCCCCTGTCCCAGCGCTCTCCCCCTCTTCGTCGCTCTCGCTCTTTCTGTGTTTTTCTCTATTTATGGCGCTAACATTACTCACAGACGATGGCTGTACTTGAGAGACAAGCAATTACAAAAACAACAACAACCTTGGCTTTGGCTGTGGCCAGAGCCTCAGCAACGACTTTGGCCAGGGGCAGGGGAGGCTGGGGCCTTCTTCGGCTCCGATTCGGACTGCGGCTTTGCGGCTGCGACTTCGACTTCGACTGCGGCTGAGACTTCGATTGCGGCTTCTCTTTTGGCATTGCGTGTTGCGCATGCGCACTGCGTTTGCTGTGTGCCTCCTCTTCTTTTGATAGTTTTTTTTTCGTCTGATACCCTTTAAGCAGAGGGGTATAATGAATGTGTGTGAAAATGTTGGTGCTGACTTCTTAGCTTATTTCCCATATATTTTGGAACAGTTACAAAAAACGTGTCGATATAGAAATTTTAGACATTCTTTTTCTATGCAAAATAGTTTCAAAGTTTCAAAATTAAAATGCTGTAACTATCGATAGAATTTTCTACAGTGTACAAATTAGAATTCATATTTTATTATGGTGTCCTACGAGAAGTCTTTGTAAAAATAAATTCCTTGCTTCTAAAGATAAGCCCAAAGAAGCTTAGTAATTGCTGTTTTATATAAAAATAAACAAATAATAAAAAATATATATAAAAAAATAAATAAATAAATAAAAAAAAAAAAAAATAAATAAATAAAAATAAAACATACCATTTATAGGTAATAGGAAATCAGACATAGGAAATTTTTTCCAAAAACCTTTTTTTTCTTTTCTGCTCCCAAAAGATAATCTCTTTTACTAGCTGTAGTTAAATTTAGTTTAACTTTTATTTAATTTCAATAAATTTTATCTATTATTACTTATTAAATATATGTAAATGCCATAGCAAAGATTTTTTTTGAGGGTATCCACAGCTTCGTGTTCCCCAACTTCTTTTCTTTATTTCGTATTTTGTGTATTTGCCGCTGGCTGTTAATGTTTTGGCCCGCACTTCAATTTGCCATATTTATTTTATGTTTTATTGAAAATAATAGCCGCAAGCCGACTGAACGCCTGACTGATTGAGCGACTGACTGCTTGACTGATTGAACGATAGATTGACTAACTTAACCCCCTTTGCCTGAACATTTTTGGTATATTTATATAATTTATGGTTTTTTAAAGGTTTCTTATATTTTTTGGGGTTGGGGTAGGCAAATGGGTAATTTAGTTAGTGGGCCTTGAAGGCCCTGTCGGTTCATACAGCTTTTGAGGAAGCAGCGCTCGAGGAATACCTTGAGGATGGATGGATGGATGGCTGACCCCAAGCCCATCATCAAGAATTTTATGCTAATTCAAAATCATTTATGACGCAATTGGAAAAGCATTTGATTCAAGAAAAACTTATTAAAAACGATGAGTAAATCGTGTAAACTAATAAAGAGAGAGAGAGACAGAGAGGGAGAGAGAGAGAGATAGAACTAAAGTCCATTACTTATTTGCGGGCACTGTGTTGTATTGTTGTGTGTGCTCAATTGCATTTCTCATCTTCTGGCAACCAGTTTTTTTTTTTTTTTATGGCTCTTCTCTGCCATAGGGCCCTGACCTCCCTCCCGTACCCCCTTAGCCGTTCGTAAACTTAATTTATGCTGCGCTTCATTTACTCGCTTGTAGCATAAAACTAATTAAAAAGCCTTGGCGCTTCATAAAAAAATAAAAAAAAAAAACAAGAATATAAATAAAACAAACAGACTTTTATTGTCATTAAAGAAATATTGATAAATTGTTTTGCTGTGTCGCTGTCATCATAATTTTTACACGCAAAGGAAATGTAATTAATTATTTTTACGGTTTTTTAGTTGCTATTCCTAGGAATTTTCTATGCCAAAAACCGCTGAGAAGTTTCACAGAAATCAGCGACAAAAATTATCTCAAGTTGTACAGAAATTAGTCACAATTTAGGGAGAGTCTCTTGCAGCTCATAGAACCAAAAATAGTAGCCCAGCCTCTGTGCTTGATTGATTCATAATCGAATGAGTCATTATAATATTCAATAATGAAATTAACGAGAGTGAGACTCCCGATAACAATCTGTTTGGTAATAATGAAATGATTGCACACACATGTGTGTGTGATATGTGATTAGAATTAATCCATATAATTTCATGATCAGCCTGGTCACGATCTCAACTAACTGGACTCGAGGCCTATAATCACAGCCAAAGAGCAACCAGATGAGCTTCGAAATTCAAAATCAATTTGTAGCACCAACTACCGTTAAACAGTTAATGGTTAGTTATAAGAATATTTATGGCCCAGCGAGCACCTGTAACACCTGAGCACCTGTGCTGCTGCTGCCACTGCTGCTGCATGCCACAGAACGTGGAATAAAACGTACTTAAAGATGGTTTTTTTTTTTTGTTGTATGTGCCTTCTCTTCCGTATTGGCAGTTTGATTTATAGAAAGAAAAGACCTTGTGGCTTCGCGTTTTACCCCCTGGCACATCAAAATCATGTTAAACATATGGCGGCGGGCACTTAGAAATGAAAGACTGGCCGTAGATAAGCCTCAAACCAAAATGGTCTTAAAGTGACAGCGCGCGAGACCTTTAATGAGATGAAGACTTAAGAAACGGCACACAGAAATTGTCACAGGAAGAGGAATCTGCGCCAGCACGCAGCAAGCTGAAGAGTCTCAGAGTCAGCGTCAGCGTCAGCGTCATGATCTCCGCTTGGCGATAAATACAGACACGCAAGAGGCCACTTAGGCCAAAAATGTAACATCGCATCCAACTGCGGGCCAGCCAGCCAGCCAGCCAGCCAGCGAACAGCAGAAGAAGACCACAAAGATATTCAAACCCAAAGATGCATTTGATAGATTAGGGCACGACGCAAAAGTCTCATCCTATCAGAGCTGCAATATTCCGTACCGCTGCGTTACTGCCCGTTCCCGTGGCCGTGACAGGCGTTGCATGGCTGCCTATCGATTACCGATCCAGTGAGATGTGTGCAAGATATGCGAGAGTTCTCCATCGATGACGGGAGGTTGTGGGGAAAACTATTTTTAAATAACCATTGGACGCAACACCAGCCAACACCGCTGCACCACCCTAAATGGACACTCATTGGACACGCTGCACTGTACACTGGACTGGGCTGCAAGCAAAAGGCTAGTAAAAATAGATGCCACACTCTACGTACAACTATAATGAGATGAAAAAGGAGACGGGGGCTTGAGGAGGAATTTTAGTTGCTCTTTAGCAGATTTATAGTTTCATTTTGTATATCCTAGAAGGTATTTTTGTTGTGCTTCCCTGACCAATCCCAGCAGATTCATTAGCAGATGCACTCTTTGTGGTTCCAGTAGATCTTTTGCTGCTATTCTCTGTCTCCTAAAATGTCTGAATTATTATGCTCTGCTTGCCTTTCCCAACGCTTTTCCAGCTTCTTTTTTAATCAGCATTATGTAAATAAATTAAGCCATAGTTTCTTGAAGAAAGGGTCACATGTGGTGTGCCCCTTGCATAACATTTTAATCAGTTCTAACAATATGTATCTTTCTGTCCATCTTCTAGGCATTCTCCGCCGTCGAATACCAAACGAGGCGGCTGCCTAAAGTAGGCATTGGATCGCCGCTTCGTGCATTCAGATGATCCACTCAATGAAGCCTTATCACGTAAGATTTTGATCAGAATTATTGAAATATTCTTTTGCCTGGCGAAAAGCCATTCAGCTGGTCTATCCATCCAACAGCCACATGGACGGACGGGTCACTCTTTTGGACTCTGTCGGGGGCTGTCATTAATGGCGCCGCTTGTTTGGCCCACAAACCAAAAGAAAAGAAAAAGAAAGAGACAAAAAAAGAGGCAACTCCTATGTACAGCTATACGAATCGAAACGAGTTTTCTCAGATTGTTCTTTTTTTTCTTTTCCTCTGGATTCCACTTGGGAGAGGCGAGCGTTTTGTTGTCCACGCCTTTTGGGTGGCGGCATCAAAATTGAACGACTGCCCGCCGCCGATTGCTGCTGCCTGCTGCTGCTGCGTTCTGGCGGCTTTGTGCTGCGGTTCGGGCCAGCAATTTTTAAGTTGGCCAAAAGAAGAAGCAAAAGCAGCAGCGGCGGCAGCAGAAGCTACAACCTCAATTAGCTGAAGGCAGCTCCTGCCTGCCAGCCTGCCTGCCTGCCTGCCTGCCTGGCTTTGCGATGAATTTCAAGGCTTGGTTATGGGAACTGGCGAAAAACTAGGAAGGAAAACTTTCAGTAGAAGTTCGATTTGAAATCCCAGTCAGTCTCTGACTACACAAAAACACAAACAATATATTTCGTTAGCCTGTTTAATGCTTTTGGCTTTTTTGACTAAATTCAAAGCGATGCCGACCTTTAAGATGCGCCTAATCCTGCCCTCGCGGCGGTTGTTGGCCAATCTGTGTGTTTGTGGAGCTATGGCCTCCATCTCGGGATTGGCCTACCTCCACTGGAAACTCGAGGATCGGGTGCGTCAGGCGGACTACTATCAGCTGGCCATTAAAACGCTGCGCCAGCATGGCGGTGCTGTACGTCTGCTCGGGGAACCCATCAGGGAGTCCGGCTTTAGTTTGACAAACACCAAGAATGTCTGCGACGGGCAACGGGCACAGTTGCAGGTCTCCGTTAATGGCACCAAGGACAAGGGCACCGTCTTCTTTTGGGCCACCAATAATCGGGAGAAGGGCTGGCTGATTGATCGACTGGAGCTGGAAACGAAACAGTATCCCCATACGCGCTTTCTGCTCAAGAAACCCAGGGACCAAGCTCTGGAGGACGTTGTGAATGATGACGAGGAGAACGAGGAAGACCACGAGCACATCGTTGTACCAGAGCCCAAGCCCATTGGGCCACAGATGCACCAACAACCGGAGCAGCCGACGCAGGTGCCGCAGCATGCCTTTGTCCAGCCAGGCTATCAAGAGGGTCAAGTCCAGACACCAAATCAACCCAAGACACTGCATCAGCATCAGGGCCAGGAGCCGAAGCCATATATTCAGACAGCCGACGGCGGCAAGATGAATTAAGAGTCTATTAAAAAAATTATTTGCAACAGCTGCAACATTTTGAAGAAAATTTAAATCAATGAAATTGTATGATTTTCTATAAACAAATGATATAAATTTTCATCAATCTGATAAGAGTAATATTATAAATAATTTTAAAGTGGGGAACCTTTGGTAGGGAATAATGGCTGACAAGAGTAAGATTAATGCTAATATTGAGGGGTTATTTAAGTGCCATAGAGCATATTTTTCTAAAATATTTATGTATAATGTCAGCTGGTAATATTTAAAACATTATGCATAGTTTTTAGGGACTTTTTGTTAAATATTTAGAGCGTTGTAAAAACCAATTTCAGCAGTGGGTACATTACAAAAAGAAATGTATATAATTGTGTCTCTAATGAGCTTATTTTGTAAGCTACTTTTATAGCTATTTTTAGCTGCTGTAAACTTCTTTCCAACAGAACACAATTAGGGCCATTCTAAAGTGCTTTTGAATCAATTTAAAACATTTTAAAATTCACGCACAATATCTATTGCACATCTGAACAAATAAATAAATAAATACTAATTCCAATTTATAATATATATATTAAAAATAACCACACAATCCATTGAGCTGCTTTCAATGCTCTGCCAATGCAATTATGGCGCACACACACGAAATATACACCCTAAAATGCACTCAAGCAATTATAAAATCCAATTATTTTCATGCAGTGCACTTTCGACCACACAGCAGCAATAAGTAATATTCTTAGCACCCCAAAATATAATAGCATATAAAAACAAGAAGCTGTGCGAAAGGAAAATTGTGTTGCATGCTGAAGACATTTTAATTTACTTGAAAATTATTCTATTGCCTGTTGGCTTGACAGTGTTTATAATGCCTTTTGGTTTCGCTACGGTTTCCGCTTGAGTTTCGTTTCGCTTAATGTTTTGGTTTATATGTACATAGCTATATAAAATGAATTTGATTCAATTTTATACGTATATATTTTGCACATCTATTTTTAGTCAGTTTTCTTAGCTTTTGTTTGTTTGTTTGGGGGAAGTGTAACCCCCAGACATCATGATGCGGTGGATGAGATTTAGAAACAAATAAACCTGCACGTCATCATTGGGTCTGGGTCTGTGTCTGGGTGGGGGAGGACCATGAAAATATTCAGAGCAAAACGCACAAAACAGAATGTGTTGGCTGAGGGGCAGTGGAGGGGCCGTGTAGATCGCAGTGGGTCAGACATGCCTTTTGATAGCCAGGCATGCGGAAAAACTATACTAAGGAAATGTATTTAAAATTGAATTTATTTTAGACAGCAGCTATGAAGGGATTTGTATAAACAAGCAGAGATTTAAAGAAAAACAACAGAAACTACAAAGGAAATTCGGCCTGCACAATTAATGTTTTTAGCTGGATTATTTGTATATTTTTTTGGTAATTAATTGAGTGGATTTATGGAAGAATAATAAACATACAAATATTCCAAAATACCGACCAAAAGATATACAATTTTGCCCGATTCATTTGATCGTTGCTGACCTTCCATATATTGTACATCTTTGAAAACTCTTCTATCTATCTTCGGAAATTAAATAAGAAAAAAATCACTTGCCAACCAATCTTGAAACTTAATTTGCTTTGCAACAATTGTTGGCCTCCCTCAATTGTATCGCTTAATTTGGAGGCGCGTTATCGTAGATGCGTGGTAATTAAATTCGTGACTTAAGTAATTTCTTTTTATTTCCACTTTACCAGCACCACTTTTTTTGTTTTTGCTGTGTGTTGTGCTGGGAATTTCGTTTGCCTCGCAATGTTATTAAAAAGATAATCGCAATCTTAGACATTTTATTTGGTTCTTTTTTTTTAACGTAGAAATTAAGTAGCCAGCAATGAGGAGGAGGCGAGGTGGCACTTCTGGTTACCTTGAGAGTTCAACAAACAGCCAAACGGAAAGACAGGAAAGCAACAGCCCAGGCAGCTAGCTAGTAGACAACAGCCAACACAAAAGTCAAAAGCAATTAAGCGTTTGTAATGCAAACAAGACAAGAAAAGGCTTGCTTTTGCAAAGACGAAGCTTTAGATACACTTTCATAGATTTTATAAATATTTTTGAGCCATTTAAGATTTATCTGCAGTTATATTGCAAGCAGTAGGAAGATTCTATGGATTCAATATTGAAATACATTTTTTTAAGGTAAGGAAGGATAGTTTTTAGATAAACGAAGCTTTGGTTACGGGTGGAAATAAATTTCTATAATGACAAGATTTTATTTCAACCGATTGTAAACCGATTGGAGCTTTAAATAATGATATATTGCTTGCAGCACCAAGTAATATCCATAGAAATACTTATATAACCTTTCCAAACTCCCTATAAAATCGTAATACCCCCTTTAAAGGGTAGCTCAAACCTAAACCCACAGGTCACAGTGCCAGCTAGCCAGTAGTCCGAGGAAGGCACAACTTTTGTTTTGCACAATTAAATTTTTCATCCAATAGAAGAAAAAAAAAACAAAAAAATAAATAAAAATAAAAATCTACGTTTGTGCCACGTACAATGTGTAGATTTGTAAAGGTCGTTCGGGGTGCCTTTTGTTTGCTTGTGCCACACAGACATTTGCAATTAGTTTGTGCTGCAAATTGAAGGCAAATGATGATTTTTATGTTTTTATCCGTAAAATGCAAACAATGCCTCTCGAATGTTGTACAAACTATTATGAATATTTAATAAGATCGGGCAGGAGGGGCAGTTTTGTTGTTTGTTTATGGGGAAATCAAGAAATGAGGGGCATTTTAGTGTTCAAGACTTGGAGGGGATTTAGTTGAGGAGAAAAAACAAAAAAAAAAAAACTCTTAGATTTCTCTTTAATATAATAATTATTATTTTTTGCCAAAAAGTGCTTAAGAACATTTCAATGACTTATTTCCCCGCCATCCCACACACTCTGCTCTTGTGTCCAGAAGAAAGCAAACGAAAAGTCATGTCAAGAGAAATCTGTGGGCAAATGAAGTAAAGGTGTCAAGAACTTTATTGACAGGCAGGCCCCCAGGCCAGAGACCCATAGAGAGAGCGGGACACCCATCTCTCCCGTTGTCCGTGTTTTGTAGGAAGCAAAAAAAAAAAGAAAAAGGCAATGCAAATAAAACAAAAACAAACCAAGAACGTGACAAACAGCAAAGGCAGAGAAACCATAAACAACAAATAAGCAGTGCAAAAAGAGAAGAAAAAAAAACAAATGCTGATTTGTTTTTGCATTTTGACAAATGAGTTACGTGAAAGTTTTGCGCCCCCAGAATCCCTCAGCAGTTCACATACAAATCCCACGTTAAAATTTCCGATTCAGTCAGTTTTTTTTTTGGTTTTAGTTGTAATTGAGTTTTGGTTTAAATCAAAGCAAACGATTAACACTTTATTCAGTTCAAAGTCACTGGAGAATTGCAAGGCGAATGCCACGCACAAAACTAGTTTACTTCGAGTAAGCGATAGGTCGACATACTTTCCGCAGTCACTGTCATTGGCAGGTAAATAGAGCAAAAGCAAACATTGCAATGAGCTCTAGCTAAAGTAGGCTCCATAGAAAGGCGAACATGGCGGAGAGGCACGGAGAGCAGAGGAACGTAGAGTAGGGAAACGAACAGCAGAGCGAACGATGAGCAGTGGAACGGGGTGCTACTTAAGTCACAGAGCATAATTAATGTGCAAACAGGTGGAGCAAGGCAAGCATCGCGTGGTGCTGCAGCAGGAGCGGCGGCTGTTGTTGGTTTGTGCCACTGCAACTTTGTAAGTTGCAAGTGGTTTTCTCCTTTGATTATGGCTTTGACTTGAATTGGAATTGAAAGCTGAACAATTAGACTTAATTTTAATGCACATTTAGAATGTGCGTAATGGGAATTGAATAAAAATGTACAATTTTTATGGATCATATCGATATTTAACAGATAATTTGATGCGAAAAATCGATACTATCTACGATAAAAGATGGGAAAGCTAATTTATTTTATGGCAATTATCTTAATTGAATTAAGTGAATTCTTTGCATTTTTTTTATTCGTCGATTTAATGAGTATAAAATGTGTAGTTTTCATAATTTTTTGGCAATCTATTTAATGATTTTAAAATATTAAAATTCATATTAAAATGCTTCTTTTTTTTTTAGATATTTCAGCTGATTTTGGAGTTGCTCAAATCGATGCCTATCGTTAAGATATATTTATAGTTTTTAACAGGTGAGTAAAATATTATTGAGTATTGAATATTTGTATGACATAATATTTTGGCTTTTTTAGGTTTTTATTTACCTATAACCCATGGCATTAGCTATATCCAACAGCTCAGCTTTTATTGCTGAAACACACTTATTTTTCCTGCTTAAGTTAACGGATATTTCCCCTCTATCTCTGAATATCCCTCTACCAATCTATCTATCTTTAACGACTTTGGGACTGCTCCAAACACTTTCCTCTGGCTATAACCAGAGCATTTGAAAGTCGTTACTTAGCCCCCCCTTTGGCCTTGTGGTATCCCATTTCTAACTCTTCCACTTTACGTTTACGTTTTACGGCGGCCCAGAAACTCATTTGCAGCTGACACCAACAGCAGCAGCAGCAGCAGAAGCAGCAGCAGGCAATGTGGCAGTCAGCCAGTTGTTGAGTTGCAATATCAAACTACGGGAACGGGATGGATGGATGGATGGATGGTAGCAACTGGCTAGAGCCATGGTCAATATCAGAGACTCCTCCTCCTCCTCCACCGATGTCGCATCGTTCGTGGCCCTGTCTCCATGCCAATGCGGTGGCAGAAAGACAGAAAGACAGCAAAAAAAAAAAAAATAATACAGAAAATGAGGAGCAGAGGAAAACGTGTGCCACAAAATGTCACTCTCATTCGACGATGATGATAATGATGATAATCATGACAACGACACAGAGAAGACCAGAAGGGGGGAATGACAGAGAGTGGGGGGGGATTTATGGGATGCCAACTTGGCCAATTGCATTTATGTTGGATAATGACGAATGTCAGCGGCACACGCTAATTAAGGTTAATGAAAACGACAATCCGACACAACAAAACGAATGCCAATAAACTCCACGCAGGCAATGGATGGATGATTAACGAGGACAAACTAAAAATGGCATAACTATACAATCGATACATAGAGACAATAGTTATGGTCAGATAATATACAATATATATAAATCTTGTGTCTAGAGCGAATTTGCATGGCATAATGGAAATGCTAGCAGTGTCTGTCGCCTACTGAAGTTTTTCCTTTTGCATTTGCATACCCAGCACTTGAAGAATGGAAAGGCTATGATGTATTTGTGCTATAAAATCATATTCTGTATACAGAAGCAACACTCAGTAGTACAGACTATATAGAAACTAGAGGAACAGTCTTTGACTTGCAGAATCTATGATTATGCCAGCAGAAAAATAATCTTTTAAATATCTAATGAGACCTACATATTTCTTCGTAATCAATAAAGAAAAACTTGTGGCATCCACAATTTAAAATATATAGCGCTGAAATTCAGGAGAATTCTAAATAAAGCTACTAGCTATCCATCTATAAAAAATCATTAAAATCAAATGATTATTACAAATAAAATTAAATTAAAATAAATTAATATTTTTTCCTGCATGCAAATCTTCTCTCTATTCTAAGAATATTTCTTAGAAGCTTCACTTCTCCAGCATAGCCATTAGATCATTTCCCATTACTCACAAGAACACAAAAAACCTGCCCAAAGGGGTATTCCACAGTCGGAATTTGGACTGAATGTGTGGGCTACATTCCTACTGGTTTTTTTTTTTTTATAGCACGTACTACACACCAGTCGAGTCCGTGTCGCTCCACATAAATCAAAGCTGCTCGCATTGTAGTGTCTGTCTCTGCCGTCACTAACTAAATGAGTCATTTCATTTTCTCAACAAGAATCTAAAGCGAAAGGAAAAGTCAGACCGTCAGACAGCGAGCAGCAAGCAGCGTGGTGGCCTTTGAAGTTTTTCTTTTCATTCGCTTGAGACGTCTTCGCTCATTAAAACACACTTGAGTAGCACAGCAGGCGCTGGGGAGTTTGACGCGTAAAATAAAGGGAATGGAAAATGAAAATCTTGGCCAATTAAATGGTTGAAAAGAAATGGGGAGTAAAAAAAACATCTTAAGACCTCAAATTAGATGAGTGATGAGTGGATGGAAGCATTTACCTGATTTATTTTGCTAATTGCTGGAAGAAAAAAAGATAGAAAAAGAATTAGATTTAATAAAGCGGGATTTAAGGTAATTTAATTTTTTTTAAAATACATATTTTTTATATAATTAAATAATGATTTTTAATACCATATAAAAATATTTGAATATATTAGTTGTTCAACGTGAATTCCCTTAAAAATGTTTCTCACAAAATTTTAAAATATTTCATAAGTTATCAAGAAAGGGAGACCCCTTGCACACATTACCACATCTGCCACTTTCAATTTGTGGACCCGGAATGACTTTCAAGTGTTCTGCTAAGACAGCACCTTTACAGCTTCCTTTGGTTACGAAAATCCCTCTTGTGGAAAATCTCTTCCCCCAAGACGCAGTGCAAAAGAAAACGACAGAAAGTTATATGAAAAATGCATGAAATTTTTTAGTTGCATTTGCAGTATTCAAAAATTAATGCGCTACAATGGAAGCACATGGCAAGGGAGGGGGAAACAAAAGAAAAGCGCATAAAGAGCGGAGCAAAGAAGTAAAAGCGACTCCAAGATGAGTGCTCTGCTTGTCTCTATCGCCAGTCCCTCCCTGTTCTCCTCTTTGTTCCATTCTGCTGCAAACTCTCTCCCGCACAGTTGCTGCACCAACGATGCCCCAAAGGACACATTCTGAGACTCTGACACCGAAAGCAGTTAACATTTAGCAGATGTGTCCACTGGACGATAAAATGTACAGTTTGAAGTTGGTTCTAGGTTGTAAAAACTATGTTGAACGCGCGTTCTGTGTGAAATTTGGATAAGTTTTAGTGCGACAAGCTGTGAAAGCACCTAAAAAACCTTTAAAAGAGGATCACCATTTGGTGAAGAAACTAAAATATGTTGGCGAAGATTTCTTGCTCTATAAAGTAAACTATTTTAAGTACAAAAATAATGCAAAGAAAGAAGAAAAAATGGGGGAAGTTTCCCATTTGGGGACAATTTTTGAAGATCTTGTGAAAAATTTGACTAAGGTAGACCTCCATTACCCCTACTTTATAAATGAGTATTCCATATTTATTTTAAATCCATAAACTCTACAAAAACTTTGAAAATTATTCCAAAAATAAACAAAAATTGCAAAAGAGAAAATGCTTCAGAAAATCCACAATAAAATGCATTTTAAGGGGGTAACACAGAAAGCAGAGCAAACGAAACAAGCGACCAAAAAAATATAATATAATGTGGAACCCATGCGCCGTTATGTATGGTACTTGATGACAGGGGGGGAAGGGGAGTGCGCGCACATTATATTGGAATATTTTTTTTATAGTTGCCGCTTGATGCGGAAGTTTTTAAATTGTGCAGCGATTTTCATTCATTCGCGTAGAGTATTTTTCTTATAAAAATCGCTCGACGCCGCAGACTCCTTGGCATTCAGAAAAGGGAGGCCCGACCCGGCCTGGCCTGGCCTGGCCTAGCCTAGAGAAGGGCTCATCTCGGCTCAGCGGCAGTTGCCGCTAGCCACTTGACTTTTCGAGTGGCACAGCACAGCACGGGCATGGCACGGTATGGCATGCGGCATGTGGCATGTGGCATGATGGGTCGTGTGCCAGGCTAAGCAAACAAAGTCATTTGTTTGGTTGGACTCCTCGCAAGTCAAGGAATGTTGGGTTGTGTGTGTGTGTGTGTGTGTGTGCGTGTGCGGGTCAAGAGCAATAACGTTGAATAATAAGATTTTCATCCGAGATTTACACCAAGAAAAAGAGGATTGAAGTTCCCTTTCGTGTGTGTGTGTGTGTGTGTGTGTACGTGCGAAAATACGAGTATTAAGGATGCGACAGCTGTTTCTACTTAACATCAAAAAACATAAATCACAGTCACATGGAAATCCACTTTAATTATGCATTTAATAATTTAAATATTAGAACAAAATTTAAAAAAATGTATATAGAAATTAGCTTTAAACATGCTAAAAATTGTTATATATGGTAGAATATATACTTTCTGCACCCCAAATCCTCCAAAAAGCAGCAACTGTCAGCGCAGTTGAAACTTTATTTGAATAACTGCAGCACGTTGCAAATACTCCACATGGAATCCACATCGAGAGGGAGAGAGCGAACGAACGAACTTGTATATGCAATATCCTTATAGCTATGTATGCACATAACTCTGCCACTGCTGGGGTAGCCCCTCAAAGGACAACTGCCAAACATGCCAGCTGCCAAAATAAAAACAAAACAAAAAGTAGCGTAGCAGTCTAGGGAGAAAACTGTGACACAACTCCAGCGAGCTGCACAGCCTTCAAAAATTGCACTTTCCCGCGCCACAGAAAAAGCTAGAGAGCAAGAGAGAGAGAGAGTGCAGAGGAAAAGTCATAAAATATTTAAGGCTCATGCAACGCCAAAAACACGTAGGAGCGGCACCAAAACTAACTATAAAGAGTGCTAGAATATATGCTGTGACTGTGGGATACCCTTTCAAAATATTAATTGTGTGCTTAATAGATGGGAAATTTTATAAATGGAATGGAACTATTTTCTGTAGGAGAGTGTGGTCTGTAAGAAAATTGCAGGACGATTCAATGTGGGAAGATTTTCTGTGGGAGGATCCTTTAAACGATAATTCTCTGTAGAAGGAATCTCCATTATTGGTTTTTTTTTTTGTAAAAGGAATATGTATAAGGAATAGGTGCATTCTCCAACGGTTTCTGAAAGTCTAAAAATAAATCATTTATTTGATATAGCTTTATAGCTTCTCCATGAAAACAATACACCCTTCTACTCTACCGCATTCCACAGGGTATTAAGGCATGCACAAAAATGCACACAACTTAGTCGTTTTTCCTTTTTCCTATTTATGGCAGAAGGAATACAGCCTCAAAGATACACAAAGATACGCTCTCTCCTTAGTAAAGGACTACACGTAGCTGTGTTGTCATGTTGTCTTTTGCAATTTAATTAGGCTTACACTAAATTAAATGCCCAAGAAAAGCTGGCAGAAAATGTGACAACACTTTCGGGCGCAAAAAGAGAGAGCGGAAATTTTCTAAAGCTCCTTGCTTCTATTAGGGAAATAACATAGAAAACTGTAGAGCACCCCCACATAGGGGGGGGTACGTACATCAGCGGAAGAGGAAGCTGCGAGTCTTTCAGCAAAAGGAAGTGTTCCACAACTCCATCCTCAAAGTCTCTTCCTGTGTGTTCGAGGCTCAGGAAGTGCTCATTGAAAGTTTATTCCTCGTTGGGTTGGCGAGGAGAGGACATGTGTGGCGACATGTGTGGGATGGAGGAAATTTGTCAGAGGCGAAACCCTCCCAAAAAAAAGTATGCTAAAAAGCCAAACATGAGCCAGAGCTTGTTCTGCTGTTGAGGGATTTAGAAAACTTTTCAATATTTGTTGGATAAATTTTAGACGGGTCTTAAATTTCGACAAATTTCTATAAAACCCAAACGAATGAACAAGTTAATTCAATTATTTTTTTATATAGAAATTATATATGTAGATAAAACCATTCATGCATAAAACCATTGAAATTATCATCTATTTTCATTCAATTTGATGCCACATGCGCACGGGGCGAAGCGGGGTTCTCGGGTTCATTGGTTGCCCAGTGAGTGGCACACTCGTGTGTTTAGTGACTATTAAATTGCATAATTATTAATAAACATTAATGCCATTTCAAAATGTCATTCAATGGAACGTAATTGAGTGGAGAGTGGTGTGGAAACTGGGCTGGGGGGGTAGAGTACTGGGTTGATTTTCCTATGCAGAAAAACCAACAATGTGGAACGACAATATGTGATATTAAATGTTAATCATACGACATGTGCGCCCAACACTAATTTCGGAAATGTGTACGCGTGCCACATGTAGCAGCGCCAAATGGTGTGCTTGTTGCCGTTGAAAGATACACGCAATCTCACTTAAAGATGCAAATTGTAGAAAATACGTGACATTTAATGGGAATATTTGGCAAATTAAATGAAGGCTCTTAACTCACATTTAAATGCTCTGTTTATTTTAGTTGAATTGCCTCTATTCATGTTTGATTATTTTAAGCTAAGCCTCAATTATTTTACTATCTGAAATACATCTGCAGTTATTAAGGCAAATGGAATTGCTAGCAACTATTTAATTAATAAATTGGATATTATAATCCAGATTGGCATTCAATTAAAATTTCAGTGTTTTGTGTATCTATTTCTTTTGTTTGGAAATCTATTCAATGCCTGAACTCCGTGCGAGTGAATATATTGATTATTTTGCAGCCTGTTTTGTGTAGTTTTATATATTTGAATTATCACTTTTGGATGCTTCAATCGCTTCACCTATGCAAACCTATGCTTATAAAAAAATATCTCTGGCATAAAATAAAGCTCTTAATTAAGTAAATATCAGTTACAGTGCATATCTACTCATTGTTTGTGCGCAAATATCTCATAAAGCTTAGTTTTATGATAGTTTTATTTGTATGACAGGCAAATATTGCTTTTTGTTATTTTTATCGCATAAAACTTAATCATATTCTTGTGGGAATAATTGAAACGAATGTTTGGACGATTATATCATACGAGTTCTTAGGTATTTCTTCGACGCTTTGACAAATATTATTTCTAGCAGCCGTAAAACATTTGTAGGACAATATTGAATGTAGTCAAATATCATTTTTGGGACAATATTGAATGTAGGCAAATATCGGCAGTAGGCAAATGGAACGATAGGCAAATATACTCGTATTTGTGTTGGCTACAAACCGATGCTTAGCATTTTGGTGGCACTTTTAACGCAAGCTAATTGCTAAAATCTCATTAATAAAGAAATGTTTGATTAAGTGAATATTTCAATAATAATAAAATATTTAAATTTATTCCTGCAATCGAAACCTTTCAAATTTAAATGCTTTCCTTTTATAAATAAGTCCTATTTATGTTGTGAAATTTTTTAACAAGCATAATTCTTTTTTAATGTGCTATAAATCAATTAAAATTTCCTATTTATTTCGTGGTTTTAAAATCCGGAAAATGTTGGCTGGTAATTATAGCCAAAGGAAAACCAGAGTGAGAGAAAAAGCGAGAAAAATCGAGTGCTGACCAACGGGGAAATTTACGACCAGGCATGACAGGATCGACTGGGGAGGCACATTGCGCAGGCAGGAACTTATATAATTTATGCCTGGGTAATTAAACTAAAAATAATAATTACACAGAAATGGTCTAACAAAACAAAATGTGAGGCATAAATTCGCATGAGCAAATAGCCAGTGCAAAAACAGCAGAGGACGACGGACTGTGATGTGTCACAGAAGAAGACAAATTGAAGGACACTCCCAGAAACAGGACAGGACATGTGTATTGTGTTGTGTGGAATGTATGTCCTGTCAGAAATCGGCTCGGTTCTGGCATTGTTGTGCCCAGTGCAAATATTTAACATGAAATCACATGAATATTTCAAGTTGTCACAGAGAGAGAGAGAGAGAACAGCCCAGCACAAAATAGTTGAGCTTTGACTGTCTGTTTAGATGTACATCAGATGGCCAGGACCCGAATGGGTCCTGCAAATATGTCAGTAAAAATTACAGTTTACTGTACACCACACAGTTTACTGGATAATCAATGTCCTTGCATTCCATTTGAAGTATTCAACGCTGAAGCTTTGTTTTGGTTTCCCTATAAATTATCCCACAAAATAGTAGGTATCCCTGCCGCTTCATAAATCTTCGCCCACTTAAGCGCTACATAATTTCCTCATGTATTTTATTGGCACACAATCTTTACAGAACCCCTGTACATACGCTACTCCCACCTGATGAAAGACGTTCGTTGTGTGTGTGTGACACCTCACAAATCTTATTAAATATAAATTGGATCCCTTTTGCACATCAGTTAACAGCGTCCCCACAGCGTACCTACAGCGTCCCTACTTTGTATCCTCTGTAACCTGGCAGCGGCTGCTGTCCTCATATTTTCTAATCAAAGCCCTGCGGAGTTGCTGGGGAGGCGTAGGTGAGTGGCGCACCCGTTTATATCCACAAAATATCAACGTTTTTCTTCCACCTGATATCCGTTTATTTATGTTGCTCCCTTGTAGTTTACGTATTTTTCATAGAGAGAGAGAGGGGTTTATTGCCGGGAGAACTTAAAGGAAATTGCATTGAAATAAACTTAAAGGATTTGCACATGATTACACATGAATTTATCTGCCCTTGTCGTGCATGCTATCGCAATATAGCTCTGCTCTCCTCTGCTTACCAATCCTTACCATTGCGCGCCTGTCCAGCGATTGTGTGTAGTTTTTCTTTTCCTTTTTGTATGACAAGGCAAAACTTTTCATAGTTTTGTTTGTAGAAACAACAAAAGTTTTTGTGTGGCAACGAGAAAAACACTAACATCAGCAGCTGTCATAACCATTTCCATTCTGATAGAGATGGCCGATGACATGTGTGTGTGTGTGTGTGTGTGTGAAAAGCCTTTAAATTGCATTAAATAATTTAACAGATTTTCCGTAGCGTTCATCTGCATATGAATTTCCATAAAGTATATGTGATTTTCCCACTAGAACTAGATTTTTGATTTTGAGTTTTTCATTTGCCTGCAGGAATCATCATTCATCATCTGTTATGCAGTCACGTTCGTTCGAGCATGAATTTATACGAGTGTGCAGTTGCGAATTGCAGTTGGTATTTTATGGAAAGTTGTTCTGATTTCTGTGTATTGAGATGGGCTGGGAAACGTGAGAAATGTAAAATATCTTTTGAAGTTTTCTTACAGTTTGCGCAGTCTCTTAATATTTTGCTGTGACTTTAAACACAAACGAATGGGGCAGCCGCAGCAGCAGCAATAGCACTGCCAATAAAACATGAAATATTTGGCATAAAATAACGCGCATACGCCGGGTCAACCAGCCCCCGGTATGGCACCAGCAAACGACACTGTGGCAGTGGCAGTGGCTATGGCAGAAGCAAAGCCATGTGCCCCCGCCCCCACCCCAGAAGGCAATATCATCCTCGAGTAGCAGGTAAATGTGGCGCTCGAGCAAACGCCGCGCACAATGCAAAATTTATTAGTTTTGAAGGCAGAGCAAAAGGAGCCAAGAGTTGGGACTCAAATGCCCTTACATTTAGCGGTAGTTCAGGCGAAATTTGATTTATTTCTTTGCAAGTTTTGGGATAAAACCATTAAAGAGTTTTCGTTGCTAGAAGTTTTATTGCAGCCAATAAAATGAAAGTTTCATTTGATTAAGTTATGCTCCCTATACTTCCTGGAATATTCCACGTCATATTCCCTGCTTTATACCTTTTGTTAGGGTATAGAAAACTGCAGCCTGCGGCAGTGGCTGTGGCTGTGGCAACACAGCAGCAACTATAACAACTGCAGGCAGGCAACTTGCACTCAATTGTGTTTTGCTACCTTTTTTCGGGTGCCCCAATAAAAACTACAACAACTACAAGATATAGCGTATCTGTGTATCTGTGTATCTGTGTGGCATGGACTTGAGCTTATGGTAAAAAGCAGCCTAGATTTCGGCATGCATAGTAGTAGAAAACGAGTCGCATAGTAGATACAATATCTTCAAAGGACTGCCAGGAGTCCGCCTGCTCTTCTCTGCTCTGCACTGCCCTGCCCTGCCTGCCCAATTCGCTATCCAAACTGTTTGCCTTGTGCCCTCGATGGTGGATTTTGTCGTCCGTTCGTTTTTTTTTTTTGGCAACTCAAAGCAGCTGGCAATAAAAACCAAAACGATTTGCGGCCCCTAAAACTTAAATATCCCAAGCCTTCTGCAACGTTCAGTAGCTGAACTTCCGTGCCATGCCATAACCATACGTGCCCCCTGGCATGGGGCAAAAGGGTTAATTAAAATTCCTTTTATAGAGCGAAAGTGCAATCTGGGGGGCGCAGAGACCCTACTCCTCCTTTCTCTTGGCATTAGAGCCCGACTCCTCCTTTCTCTTGGCATACGACCATTCTCATCCATTCACAAGGGATTTATGCTGAATATCGATTGGGGCCTAGTTTGCTTTTGGTTTTGAGTAGACACAGAGAGAGAGAGAAAGAGAGCGCTATAGAACTGTTGACTTACTAAATTCTGTTGGTAAAAGACTGGAAGCGATAGGTCTTTGTCTTTTGCATCAATTTGCTTACCTGAAAGTAGAAAAAAAGAGTTGACTTTAATAGAAAATTGTTATACAATCTTTGGGCAGTGAATAGAATATTATGATGACATTTTCTGGCTCTTTCTTCTGCAAAGCTTAAGCACTAAATAAACCCAATAGAACCCAAAACTAAAGCCAAAAAGTAAAAGTCAACAAAAAGGTCTGCCAAACAAATTTTTTTATTTAACTGCCAACAAAAACAAAACAAAAACCAAATAAAAACTCTGCCACACGTCCAGCGTCAGCGTCAAATGTTGTCCATCCCGTCCGTCCAACGTTTCGGACGCGAGTGTAAATATCGTAATTTTAATTAAGAGCTCAAATAAATCGTGAGGCTACTCCCCTGGGATGCTGATGCGTTCACTTGACTAATTGAATGTACAACAGCGACGACGACGACAACGACGACGATGAGTGGCGGCTGCCAATATCCAGGGGACCCATAGATAATGCTGCCACATAGCCATAGCCATACACCAGTAGTCGGTCGTAATGTTTGCCCAAAGAGGGACGAGGGAAATTGGATTGTCAAATGAGATTGGACCGCAGTGAGCGAGGCGGCGGCGGCGGCGACTCTGGTTCGAAAGCTAATTAAAATTTGCATAATTAATAAACTTTTACGCATGGACAAAAACCACGAAAAAAAAAACCCCCCCCAACCCCAACGGAAACTCAGAGACTTTGAAGCGGAAGAGACTGATCCAAAAAGTCAGTGGAGAGAGCTGCAGGATCCAGTTGCAGTTGCAGGTCCGTTGCCCGCCCCAACGGAAGTGCCTGGCTAAGTGAGTCGAGCCGGGCCCTCTCTACACAAGTGCAGCACTTAAAATTGCATTTGAAATTAATTGAATTTTGCAGCGCCCAGACTCTGAAGACTACAAAATTAATAAGCTGCTGTCAGAGTAGCTCCTGACTCACTGACTGCTGTGCCCCTTTGCCTTTGGCTCTGACTCTCGAAAGTGTGCCCAAGCATCTCTCTCCCACTTGAAGTCGGACATCTGCTGGATTCTCGATTGCTATACGCGAGTTGTACTCAAGGGGGGGGGGCAGTAGTTGAGAATGTCATCAACATGGTCTTAATACGCGCTTAATGTGCGAACAAAAGGGGCGAACAGAGCGAATAATGTTGCGGCAATGCTCCATAATGGAATACCCTTTAATGTACCCCGTACAAGAAGGTTGCATGGACTTTGGCTGCAAATTATATCGATTTTTGGTTTGCATTTTGCTGCATTTTCTAGAATATTTTGTACATTTGCCAGAGATGAAGAGATAAGAGTGGCCTGGCTGGCTGGCTGGCTGGCTGGCTGGCTGGCAGGGACCGTTTCTTGCACTACACTCGCATGCACTTGAATAGGTACACGAATTGTTATGTTCTCTTAATGATGTTCCTCTTAATCGCTTGTTGCTATTGTCATTTGCGGTGCTGTAGATGCTGCTGCAGGCGTAGAGCAATTCGGTCTGTGGGTTCCCTCTCCCGCTCAGACTACGCAGTTAGGATGTGATGTCGAAGAGAGCGAGAGAGCGAGACGACTGAGCTCGGCAGCAACGATCGCTACCTGCGCTAGGGCCGCCGCGTAAGCTCTGCTCACGGCGTCCCAGGTTATTTGAAAGTCAAATAAAATGCACTCAAGCTTTAATTCTTCTCCCACTCTGCTCTGCTCTTCCTATACTTAATATTCCATTGCGCTCTCAGCAGCAACAACAACAACAGACGCTTGCACTTTGTCTTCGCTCTCCTTTTGCTATATTAACTCTACAAAAAGGGTATTTAAAATGCCATAAGCCCTTGCATTTATGTACTCGAGAACAGTCCCCTCACAAAGTTAATGTACGCCGCCCGCCCACTGGCACGAATGAGTTTGCCAAAGCAAGCACAGCCTGGTGGACATTTTCAGCAAACTCATTAGACCGCTTGTTAAGAGACGGACGAGACCCTTGCCAAAAGGCATTTTACTCCCCCTATTTTTAATTGCTGTTGTATACATAGTACTGCAAAAGGAAGTAACCCACTGAGAATCGAGTACTTCCTGTTATCAAAAAAGAGAGAGAGAGAGAAGAGAAAACTTGAATGGCTTATCAAGGGGGAATTTCCCCGTGTCAAACAGAGACCAAAGCTAATGAAATTTAAAAAAAAATTAGAAATTTTCTGATAAGTAATGGGTTATAGCCATGTGGAACAATGTATCTGATAAATCACGGCAATTCAAACAAAAGCTATGAACAAGCCATACAATTATTGGCGTTGTAAGAAACGTCTCGTGGCAGATAAGCTATCTGTTAAATGGAACAAATCAATAGTGCTGTTTCATGGGAAATAGCAAAATTCCTGTGCAATACTTATTAACTGATAAGCAATACATGGGCCAGATATATTGCCATATTGTGCTCAGGCGCCTTAGTTCGGTTATATGTATTATGTACATTAAGAGCTTTAGCACAGGTAGCTTAAGTAGCTTACTTTTAATCTAGATACTAGAAAATAATAGAAATGGAAATAAGAAATCACAGCTGATAACTTTAAAGGCTTTAAGAGAAATAGAAATGGAAATAAGAAATCACAGCTGATAACTTTAAAGGCTTAAAGAAACACTCGAAACATTAAAGATTAAAGTATTCAAATCATTCCGATTACTTGGGAGCATTGGCAAAATATTCCTTGAATTTTGCTGCTCATATTTCACACTTGACTGAACTTTTAGCTACAGCTAGAGCAGCTTTTAAACAGATTACTTCTCACTTTTCACCTGGTTTTCCAATTAATCAAAGAGCCAGGCAATTTTCTAAATGCAGCAGAATGCAAAATGCAAAAAAAAAAAAAAGAGATGCGTTGAGTGCGAAAGTGCAGTATGGATAGAGTGCTCTCAGGTGCGTTTGATTTATGGCTTTAAGTGGCGGCACAACCCATTGGAAAGAGCAGCTCTAGTTCCACGAATTGGATATGAATAGAATTCGCTTATCTATCTAGAGGTATTTTACATCACTATGTGCTTTGCTGTTGAAATCATCTTTCGATATTACAAGATAACAGAAACAAGTACAAAAAGATAGATATGAAAGCCTCAAGTGGAAGAGGTTCGCTGACTATTTCTTCATGGCTTGCGAGTGCTCTAAAAACGAGTTAATTCTGCCACTTTATCCTCATATATTGTACGTTAAAGTAATTCCAAATAGGGCGCCTATTTACCACATGTTTGTAGCGGTTGTATCATCTAGTCTGACACTCCCTGTAGTTCATTATCTTCCAGCCTTATCTCAAGATAAGAATGACTCATTTGAAGGTCCCAACAAAAAAATTATCATAATTATCTGGCACATCGTCTGGCAATTCTTATCATTATTTTTATTTGGTTTATCAATTATTTGGCATTGGGCGTAACCCCAAAAACGAAGGTAAATAACCAAAAAATATGGTATACAATAAGTAAATATGCTTTACAAAACGCATTTGTCATACAAATATTTAATTTAAAAAAAACTGTACGGTAGGAAATGAAACGTGTTTGGCACAAAAGTCACGAAACAAAAGGAACCTGCAAGCCACCAAAAAAAAATAAATAAAAATGCAATGAAATAAAGGTACAACAATGCGAAGGTTTCAGTTTGTCAGAGATACTACTTGGACATGCGGGCTGGCAACAGCAACCACCACAATGCAAAAGACAGGCAGCAAGACAGTGTGTGTGGCAAGTGTGGTAATGTGGCGTGCAGCAAACCCCCAGTAATTTTGTGTGTCAACAGTACAAATAATATTAGATTATGCTGCTCTTTCGCTCTCTCTGAGCCCTCTCTTACTAGCCCGCGTCAATGGGGTGCTGCTAAAATTTACGTATATTCGAAAAGCTTTATTTTTTTGCAATTTAAAATGTGTAAAAACATAATTTCTACGTCTTTGTTATTTGTTATTAAGCAAAACATATTTCTAAAGTTGTCTCTAATTTATGATGCTAAAATGAGCTTTACTAGCGGTTGGTTTTTGGCACCAACCTAATGCATATTCGCCTGCATTTCTGTGGGTAAAATGCTAGCTCTTGTGGGTGCCCGCCCCACCGCCCACCGAACAAGCAAGCGAGCGACAACCTTGAATATAATTACATGCATACGACAGGGGCATAAAAGAGCTCGTTTTAACCAGAGTCGGAAAAAAGGTATAAAACGAAAAAATTGGTTCACACAACGAAGCAGTCCAGCAGCAACCAGCCGTCAGTCAGTCAGTGGGCATTCAATTTGTTGGTCAAAAGATTATTATTTCCGAGAAAACCAGAAGCTATAGAAAACAAAAACAAAAACAGCTTACTCATTTGGGAGTTTAATTAAGGGGTGGGGGGTGGTCGGAATTGAATGCGCGTAATTCCCTGAGGTCTGGGGGAAATTACTTTGAACATCAATTAAAATTGCCATTTCATATGCAAATTTAGATGGATTTAGACGCACACACGCGGTGCCCCGCGGCTGTCAATCACTCAAACGGCAAACAGAGCCACTTACAGTTGGCCAAAAAATCGACGCAAAGAGATCCATAAATATATGACAGCCCGGCTTGGCTTGACAAATTGAGAAGCCCCCCCGCCACAAAGCAAAACACACACACACACAGCAAACGCTTCTCAATGTTAAGTACCTGCCTCAAGTATGGTGGGGGGTTGTGGGGTTATGCCCAATTTGCATACGTACTCGCGCGCTCGCGTATTTCCCGCGCCGCTTACTTAATTTTATGAAATTTCAAATGTTGGTTAACGTAAATTATGCATTAATTTCATAGGCAACAGCAAAAGTGTTTTTGAGCAGATTTTTATACCCCTTTGCATAAATTGTAGAATTTTTGGCCGCCAGGCGTGAAATATTTGATTTTGTCAAGATGTTTTGAATTTTTAATTAAGTTTGAGGCTACGACAAAAAGCTGCCAAGACACGTGTGAGTGTCAGAAAGGGCTTCAATGAAGTGCTGAATAATACAGCAACAACGAGGGGAGGCGGAACACCCGAATACCGGAGATTTTATATGAGACAAACAGAGTAAGCCAACCCAGGGGCCGGCACGACGGCAAGGGGGGGGGAGGGCGGGGGGGGGGAAGCAACGAAAAAATTCTCATTCGGCAATGCCGACCACGGCTGGATGGCCGATACGCGAGTCATGGCGCCCGGGGGGCGGGGGGAAAAATACACGAGAGGGACCAGGGCCGGGCCAGCCAAGCCCGACGCCGGGGCGCGGCCCGGGGGGCCCCCCCCGGGGTAAAAGGTGAAAAGTGACATAGAAATACACCTAAATTTGAGCCACATTTCAGTAAATATATTTTCAGGTCTTACAATAGTTGGAATTTACAGAAATTACTGTTGTAATCAGCAGCTAATATGCTGCCCAAAGCTTAAATAAAAGATCGTCAAATATAAACTTGTAGTGCCCATTCATTATGCTTTCCCAATAGTATTACTCGTAGTTGTAATTGCCTGGAATTTCCCCTGAGTAGATCTTAACCGAAACACACAGCTTACCAATTAACTAAATCACATTATAGTCGGGGCCAAAGCCCTACAGCTTCTGTTTAATTAAACGCCTATCAGCAATCTGTCGCTGAGGCTGAGGTCCACAACATTTTCCACTCTATTGTGCGCTCTAGAGAGCTTCCCACCAGAAAACCCACCCACAGAGTGGCAGCTAAAGCTTATATAGAGATGATGCCGCCGCCGCTACTGACTTTGATACGAGTACCCATACCGCGTACTGCGGCTGCACGCAACCTTGAGGGTAGGCTACCTGACTGGCTTGTTTGGCACTTAATTAGTTACATTTTCCGTCACATTAGGCACATGAAATCTTATCAAAAAGAGATGGAAACTGCCGCCACACAAAAGCCGCCTCTAGAGCAGCCAGAGAATGGCCAGAGAAAGAAAGCGCTCAGGCAATGAAAGTGTGAGTTATGTCACACGCAAACGCATAGGAAGAACCCTCCAAAACCCTCATGACGATGATGATGATGAAGTGGAATGCCCAGCAAACAACAGCAGCAACAAAAAAACAAACAAAAAGATACAAAGATACAAAAGAAAAACTCAAAGTCAACTTGCCAGAGAAAAGACAACTCTCAAAGTGACGAAGCGAAAAACGAATATAAACGATGATGGGCATTACAAGTGTCAATGATTTTAGGAATGGAATGGAATGGAATGGAATGGCATGGCATGGGGTGAGGATTTTCCCTTTCCTGTTTTGCCCTGGGAAAAATCACACAGATAGTATTACAAATGCCTATTGATGACTCCTCCAAACCCCACCCCCCCACAAAACTTTTTTTTCTCCCTAAATGTAATTCATGGGCGCTGTCAATTTTCAGGAGAAAAAAATTGACAAGCTGACGCTTCTCGCGGGCGCTCACTAAAGCGCAATCGAGCGCAAATGAGTCTCAATATAAAATCCTATATACGGAGCATATTACTCGTATATTATATACCTACATACATATCTGTATATCTGTTTAGCAAAAATGACAGCTGAGTGGGGGAATTTCCTTTCTGATTGGCAAGCCGGAAGGAATGGCACAAAACTTTTATTAGCACCGACACCCACCTCTCTCGGGACGTAATCAAAGTGGATGTAAGACGCCCTAACCATCGGTTAAGCTCGTGTCAGACTTATAGCGGGAATGATAAAAACAAAATGGCTTTCAGGATTGACATTAAAGCTGATGAGCCGTAACATGCGCTGCAAAATGCAGGCGGGGGTTTCCCTTCAACCGCCACCCCACCCTCTCAATTATGATGAACGGCTAACGGTTGTTGGTGCGGTTTGCGTTGGTTTTTACGAGGGTTTTTCAGGATTAAGGATTAAGGTGTTAAACGGGTATCACAGGTGGAACCTTTGAGGTAAGGTGCTGTAAAGCACTAAATTCAGGGCAAGTTTTGTTCATAAGTAAAATAATTTCAATCATTTCATTTATGATTTGGATTTATAGTTTTCTTCGCTCTTTCTTTTGTAGCAAACAATTACGATGCAGTTTTTAAGTAAAACATTTTTAGACTCCTCTTTTTTGGGCAAACATTTTTGGAATCATTTCCTTTCTCGTCAAAAATGTTCATATCACTTTTTCCAAAAAAGCAAAAGCTTTTAGGAAAATTAATGTACATATGTATGTACCCTACATAAATACCCTGTCAGAGGTTATTATGATTTCTAACAGATGTTGTTTTAATTGAGTCCCATGAAACTTTTTAAGATGCACAATAACGCGGTGATTCTTTACTCTGAGAAAATGCATCAAAATAAAATATAAATATAGCCTAAATTTTAAATTTAAATCAACATAATCTAAAAAATCTTATCAAAATAAATTCAAATAATATTCAGAATAATATTCAAAAAATAATCCAATCCAACGTTGCATAGGCTATAATTCTGATCAAATCTCATGACTATACTACGAGTATCAACTGATTCTATAAAAAAAAAAACACTTGTATCTACAAGCGTATATCTAGCTTCGACTCCCCCCAAATTTCTACCATAAATTTCAGCTTAAATCCCATTTTCCCATGGGGATACTTCACAGAGCAAACACTCGCCTCGCCACAGTGCAGTTTCTGTTTAACTTTGCATCCATTTGCTGGTGCACAGTCCATTCATTCATCCATCCATCCATCTCTCCCACTCTTTAGCTGCCAATAGCTATCTCGCTTACTCATCCCATTTTCGGTAGATTTTCCTATCAGCTTGTTGGCACCTCCGCTTTTTCGCTCCGCTTTCGCTCTACCCACAAACAAAATCCGACCTCAAATAAAAATTGCAATTTTATTTTTATCATTGAAAGCGGCGGGAAAGCGGTTGCGGGTGAGTGGTTGTGGTGGTTGCTTTCGGAAGCTATAATCCACCTCCCACTGGCAGCTCCGATTTTCTCTGTCTGCATGTAAAAGCAATAAATTGATTTATGATGTCTGCCACACACTCTGCAGCGCCCAAAAGTTATGCAACAACAGCCCTGCCCTGCCCTGCCCTGCCCTGCCATACCATGCCGCACACAGAGCAGCAAAATGTTTTCCCAGTGACTCCCACATTTTGTTGGTGGAGATTCCTGGAGTCCTCCTGTCTTTCAGGGCGTAGGGCGTGGCCGCAGAGTAGGTGTCAAGCATTACGAGTGGGCAATACCCCAAAAAGTATGCTACACTTCCGCATTCGCATCCTGTGCTGCTCTCTGGCTCTGGATCTGTCTCTCGTCTCGTATTTCTTTCACTTTTCGGTCACGCTCTGGGCCCATCCCATCGGACGCCATCATTTTTATTAACAATCATAATTCATATTTATTAATGTGCTCAATTTGTTTTTAATGATATTACACACCCGACTGCCTGCCTGCCTGTCGTGTCTGTGTGTGTGTGTGGCAGGACCTCCAGCTGTTGTCATTTTTGCGCCTGTTAACTGGAGGAATGTGCCTGGGCCTCTTCTTACGCTAGGTGACATTTTGATTTACCGATTGGGCCCATGTGGTGTGGGTTTCCCATTTATATTGCATGTCCTGCAAAAGGTGTATATTCCCTTTTCTCCCTTTATTTCGAGGATTTATTCTTCCAGAGTTTAAACACAATTTGCAATCCTTGTCACATGTTTTGTTTAAACATGAAGTAAATTTTGTTTCAAAGGATAGATAATAAATATCTATAAATATATGTATATGGGTTTCCAATATATTGGGTGGGGATACAAGTTCTTGTGGCATTGATTTATATTCAATTTTTGGGTATTCATCAAAGGAAGTACTTTAGAAGTTGAACCCATCTCAAAACGAATATTTAGAGCATTAAATGTGAATATTATGCCAATATTTCGAGCCTTAGACTTAAAATTCCATCAACAAAAATTCTTTAGAATGATAATGGCCCATTTAAGTCGTAAGACATTGCGTTTTCTTTTTTTTTTACCAGAGGCTTTAGTTTCCTTACCTTTAGTTTTTCACATGAACAATTCTTTAGTTTTCTATAATTTTTTGTAGTTTCTGGGATCATTTTCTGCACTTTTCACTGTATTTATTTCACTGAAACCCTTTATCTTCTTCTCTCAACTGTATCTCCATTTTCATTACGTTTCCCCTTTTTAATTAAATTTCCTGTACAGCAAAAACTTGTATCCTAACACCGATGGCTCTCCTGAATAGATCTCAAACTTCATTGATAGCTAAAAATCGAATCCCATTAGTTCTGCCTTCCCACCACGCTCGCTCACCATAACAAAGTGAAAACTGTTAGTGGGAGGGAAAGGCCTTAAAAAAAAAGAGGGAAAAAAACGATAGAACGTTCAATTACTAAAACGTTGACGGACCGAAAAAAAAACCCCCCTGAAATGATTCGCAAAGAAATCTCCAAATACAAACGATAACAATGGTATTGGGGCCTGCAAAAAAAAAAGCATCCAAAGACCGAAAGCCAGCAATATACAACAATGTGGCCTGTCCACAAAAGAGCGAAAGATGAGTTGGCCGAACGAAAAAAAAAAAAATAAAAATAAAATACGGCAAGGAAAAAACCAACATACAAATAAAAAAGTCGAGCTAAAAAGTCAACCGAGCGGGCGAGACAAATGCTAAACGAGAGAGAAAATTCGGTGGAAAAAAAATAAGGAAATCCGATTCCCAGTCCGGAGGGAAGGGAGTTTGAAATCCATTTAAAATATTTCAAGAGGTATTTTAATTAAAATTCTTCTTAATCGTTTAGCTTTGCTGAAATAATTGTACTCCTTTCTTTAAGAGGATTTTGGGTGTTGCTTAGCTGCACTGTGAGAGAGAAATGTCGGAAAATTATGTGATGGAATGGAAGAGAATGGAAATAATAGGGATTACTTAAAACCTTTAAAGAGTTTCCAGATGTTTAAAATGTAAGAAGACAAGAGGTCAAGTGCGGATATTTCCCAAATATAAATTTGAATATTTTTGAAGGAAGATTCTTACGTAGTTTAAAGATTATTTACTTCGTTTTGAAAAATTATTTTTCTGTAAAGTGAAATGTGAAAATATTCAATAGAAAACTAATTGCCTTTTTAAGTGGATCTAGGGTCTACGTAGCTCTCAAAGTGCTGTAACTATAATCCCCTGCCAGAGTAATTAGTAACCGCATAATGCCTCTCCTTTTTTTTTAGTACCCTCATAAGCTTAATTCCCCCAAAAAAAAAATTAAGAGAATTCTCCAACCATAAAAGCGAGAATTCTCCACCCATTAAAAGCGAAAATTCTCACCCTAAAAGCCTGAAAGTGAGAGTAAAAGAGGCATGCTGAAATGAAGCTGGAGGAGCAGGCCACAATTTGCAGCAATTTTGGTCAAGGACTTTTTCATCGGCCATGCAACGCTAATCCTTTTAAGCAGCCGCCCCGGCCATTCGCCCATTCACCAAAAGCAGCCTGCACCTACAAATACAGCATACATATGTACATATATATCGTACTATATAGTGAAGCATATATATAGTTTTTTTGTATGTCGTTTTGGCGTCTCTCATGGGCATAAATTAAGGCACTGGCTACAATAACAAGTGGAAAATAAACACAACGAAAAAAAAAAAAATAAGAATAAAAATATAAAAAAAATGGAAATGGGTAAAAAGTTTTTGTTGCTGCTGCTGCTGCAGTGGGTAAAAGTTTTTCATATTTTTTTCCTGTTACAAATGTTTTCCCCACTGCAGTTTTCTTAACGATTTTCGTCGCGCAGGAAACAAAGCGGCGGGAAACATAAATTACACATGCACACATTTATTTTCATTTCCCTGGCGCAGAGTTCTCTTTCACTTTTCAGAGCTTTCACTCTTCCAGACTTAGTTGGATGTTTTTTTTTCTCTGTCAGAACTGTCTTATTTCGGTTAGGTTTTTTTGACGGGAGGAAAAACACTCTGCGGGAAAACCCTCTAAAAATGAAGAAAACTCCTGTAGCATATTCCAAGGCGTCGCAATGCACATGTGGAAAAATGTGTTGAGTTCTTTTTTGTTTTTGTACTTTTTTTCGTTTTGTCCGCCTCTGAAGTTTTAATGAGTTTTCAAAAGCACAATCAAAATGAAAGAAAAGGCATGAGCATGTGGCATGAGCATGAGGCATGAGGCACGTTGTGGGGATGCAGTGTGTTCGCATGAAGGCAATTTGTTGGGTACTTATGTGCGCTTCAAGTAACTTAAATATGTCGGCATATTTCTCTAGTTCGCTCGCTTTGCCTTCTTTTTTTTGGGGTCGGAGGAAGGAAGGAAAGTAGTAGAAAAACGGCTAGACAAAAGAATATTTAGTTCCCAAGGGACTTTGTATACTTATTATAGTCATAGTCACAAATGGTTTCTATTCAATGTTGTTTTATTTTTCAGAAAAATTGCTTGCTGTGGCAATAGTTGTAAGGGAACTGAAGGATGTGCATTCTCTTTTGAAAGGTAAGTTCTCCTAGTTACCAGTTTATGATAAGCCAGAAAGAAAGAATCTTCTAAAATAACAGATATCCTGTAAATTAGGTTTGCTAAAAATAAGCTACATATTTTATTGGATTTATATTACAATATTTTTTATATACATGCGATACTTAATCAGGAAAATCCACAAAATACTCGCCAAGATAACGAACACTTTGATTAATTCAATTAGTATTATATAGATGTTTATCGATTTTTCATTAAATTAATATCGATTTCTTATCGACTTTTCATTACATGTCTATCGATTTTTATGGATTATATTTTTAATTTCTTTGAATTTAATCGATTTTACTAACATATTAACAGTTTTAAGCCCGATAAGCTTCTTAAATTAAATATATAGACATTAACATGTCATCGATTGATGATTTCTTGTTATAAATTGTTTAATACGTCGATAAAAACAGTGATCTTAGCATTCAAACTTTCTTAAACCTCAAACCCATCTATTCCACAATCTACACAGTAGAAAGTATTTAAATCGATGCAACGTTCTCGCAAGCAATCATATCTGTAAAACTAAGAAAAATCTAAGAATCTCTTGGGCAGAGCCGTTCTGCCACACTTTGCTGTTCAATGAGGCTTAAGAAATTGAAATGCTCTCAGTGCTCTCAGCGACATTAGAATGAACATTCCACTGGAAACCGAAGGTCCTCCTTCCTCTGCCTTTCTTATAAATCGATTTGAAAAGCCACCAAAAGGCGTTTTTCCTGTGTGTGTGTGTGTGTGTGGATGTGTGTGTGAGTGCAATTCCTCGACGAGTATTCTTGAGGCAGAAAGTGAATAAAAGCTTTTAAGTAATCAAGCAACTGGAGGAAAACGCACATGCAGCTGAAAATTATAATGTATTTTCCACTAATTCATTTAAAAGGATGCTCGAAGACTTAACCTCAAACTTTTGTGCAAGGAATGGGCGGGGGGAGCGCCACAAGGAGCGCCAGAGGCGCAGTCCCCGAGGGGTTCTCTCTGCATTCCACATTGGACAATACTCGTAATGGTTTTCACATCTCAAGTCCCCGCCTCTGTGCCGTCCCCATGGTGGGCTTTCTTGTGCCTCTTGTTGTTGGTCGCTTAGTGGGCCTTGTGCCTCTTGTTTGGTGGCCTCTTGTCCTTGTCCTCAGGAACACACATACTCGTCTACACCCTTATATCCACACGCCTCAGTCGATGTCAAGTTTGAGTGTCGTCTGCTCTGCTCATTCGCTCATCTCCGCCTGGCACTGGAAGCAGGCACCGTCACAAGGAGGCACAAGCAGCAGGGAGGCACTGCATCGATGGCATTTTCCCCCCTCACTTGGATGGCTGCCAAAAACTACACACAGAGAAGCTGCTGCTGATGCTACTGCAGCGAGGCACACAGCACGTGCTGCTGCTGCTGGGGCCAAACGATTTTTAATTAAATTTCAGCCTCTCTTCCGAAAGGAGAGACAGACACTGTTTACCAAACGAGAAAGTTTAAATCAAGGATTTCCCTAGGGTTTTCATCATATTTAAGTTGTAGGAATAATGATTGATTTTGGTGGGAAATTCTAAATCAATTTGGGAATGAGATTTTAGTACTAACTGGTGCAAGAATTGTATGACAACTGGCTGATTCAATATTTATTACTATAGTGAACCAGTTCTCTTTGGAAACCCTCCTCCATTTTCTCACTCTTAAAGAAATAATTCAGTTGGGGAAACTTAAAGGAAAGACATTAAACCCAACAATATATCTTCAAGTTCTTAGCACAATAAAACCCACAGAAATAATTACATTCCCAAACGAAAAACAGTTTCAAAAGAAAACACCAAAAAGCACCCAAAAAATTAATTAAAATAGTTACAAAGTTCAGCTCTGATCTCTGACTTGTGTTGTAAATTCAATTAAAGCAACAACCAATGTGTGGCAACTCAGGCAAAAACTATGTTGCTCAGTGTAGTAGTAGTACAATGTGGGCTTCGTTTTAGGTCTATTACCAGGGTGTGGACGGACTTTGGACTGCATTAAAGGTTCAATTGAGTTTAAAACACAACAACAACAACTGTCAGTCTCGGGTCTCGGGTCGGTCTATGTGTAGTCTGACTTGGAGGCAACCCTTTTTGCATAACAATTAGGCAGCTCTAACGCTCTTAACCGATGATTTGTGCAAATGTTTTTGACGTTGCGTCGGGAACTACGAAGTTCCCTTGGTCTTCCCTTGCCTTGCTTTAGTGGCTCTCTTTTGTTGCATTTGCATATTAATTACAACTTAAGTTCGCTGCGCTGCTCTTATTATTCTGTGCAGTTGTTTTTGTCGGTTGTTCTGTCGGTTAAGTGCTGGTAAGATTAATTATGGATTTAAGCGGCGCCTGAAAGCAGGCAAGCTGGCTTGCGAACAGCAGTCACCGCACCACCAATCAATGACGGGGTTTGTGGTTTAATTAATCTGCTAATTGATTGACTAGTGGGTTGAACGCTAATTGTATTCATGGTAGGGATTAAAGAGGCTTTAATATATGTATATATGAGCCTTCGAGTGGCAGTCCGAAGCAGCTGTTACTGTGATTCTTTTATGCAACATGAAACCCAGCAAATACGTTCACATTTAATTTAAAAACTCACCTTATCAAGGAAGAATGTAAAGCAGTATCCGAAGCTTCTTGGGCCCTGTAGGGTTAATCTGAAAAATAATAAAAATCACAAAAGAAAAATAAAATTTACAACTTAAATGTGAAATTTGTTCGTTAAGAAAATTCGTTGAACATATTAATTAATTGCTGAATACATTTTTTTCACATATTAAAAAAGTCACACAAATTTGTCATATCAATCATACGAGTCTCTAATTGTAGACGACGGCCATAAAGTTGTCAAGTAATTAATTTTAAATAGTTTTCTAAACTGTCACATGACAAGTTGCTAATTGATTTGTTATCTCAAGATAGCACAAAGAAATTTCAATTCAAAATAAAAAAAATAAAAAAATGCTGCACTACCTGATATTCTACTTATATTTTGTTTAAGCAACCAAAAATCGATCCAACACACAAATTCCAATTAGGGAAAAAACAGTTTTTGGGCTACTGGGAGGATCATGTTCCAAAAATAATTCCTCCCACTTGGAAATAACAACAGGAACATTAACATAATTACTTTTTTCACACAAGCTACGTGATATGGATAACTTTTTGTGGGGGTGGAGGGGGCAAAACTATTTCTTTTGTGTCGTAAACATCATTAGCGCACGAAAAATAGAAGGAAATGCAAAAGGAAATGGAATGGTGCCGAATGGGGGGAGAACTATGCAAATTTCAATATTATTTCCATTATGCTGGGTTCTTGGAACAAGTTTTTAATGAATTACTAAAGTTTTGTGCAAAAGGAAATGTAGGAAAATGCTTTACAAATTGCATAGATCTGTGGAACAGTGAGTCCTTCTATTAGGAAAGGTATTCCGCACATCCATGGCAGGATTCTATTGCCTTTTGATAATCCCTATATATTGATTTAAGATCTCTCAAGACCCTAATCTACATTTTAGCCTGATATATATAATATTATTTATATTTGCCCCATCAAAAGTGCAATGCCTTTTAGCTCGGAATGGAGCTATTATTTGTATTTTAGACAGCAATCAGGAAACCTTTTCCTTTATGGGTTATTGAACCAACACGAATCAAAATAGAAGCTGAGCAAGAAACTGAGCGTCAGTTTGATTTTAGATTTTTTGATGCGTGTGTCAGTCGGTATTAAAGCAACGATTGCCGCCACCGAAAAAAACCAGCTAGAAATGCTAATTTTGTTGTTTTTGTTGTACAAACCATGAACTTGACTGCGGGGCCCAAGAATATTAAATCCCCAGCTAAATGGCCAATTTATGGCCTTAGACTGGGGGCTTAATTATGCAGATACGTTTAAAGGGAATTTTGAAAGATACCTTGAAAGATTTGATTTAAAAAGATTTGGTAAGCCGATGAAATTAATCAAAAATTTTATAGACAATCAGACACGGCAAATATTAAATATTTTTATTATAGAAATACGTGATTAATAAATGGCCTGGTGCTATCGATAAATTTCGTTGCGATAACTTTCTCGATATTCCTTATTTATGCCACACCTAAACACCTCTGATTAGCCTTGGCTTGGGTTGCCTTGGCACCATTTTCTCTGTGTGAATTACTATCCGTAATATGTATGCTACCGCGGGACACCCTTATCCTGGGGGTTAAGCACATTCCATGCAAATTCAATCAACCATAAAACATAAGCACCCGCACACCCCCACACACCGCTCGACTGGACGACCCACACACGCATGTCATGCTGACGCTGACGCTGACATGCCCTATGGCCACGCCTCCACCCGCCCTGTTTCTGTTGAGGGGCGCTGCAAAGGTGTTGGCGCACCTGCAACCCACCGCTTTCAGCCCCCCCAGGAGTTGTCTGACTGACAGTTTTTGCGTGCCTAATTGTTAAAGGAAGTGAAGAAAAACAATTCGTTGTCATGACAGACATATCCTGGAGGGCCCAAAAAGAGGTATAAATAGGGTCCATCCAAATGTTAGAATTAACCAGAGGTTGAGTGCATTAACAAATTTAATAAATTACCAAAACAAACGAAGGCCCCCCAGAGACCCCATTCCCATGCCAAATAAGAAAGGAAAACTCTTCAGGCAGGATGCCCCTCCTCTTCCCATTAAGCTTCAGCAAAGTGTGAAACATTTTAATGCAAAAAGTGGGGGAAACCCAAGCGAATATATTGATGAGAAGTCCAATTCCCGAAAAAACCCAAAAACGGAGCTGTCCAAATGGAAATAATACCAAGGGTCAAAAACAGGAGCGGATTGTCAAGGGAACGGTTTGAGCAACAATAGATTTAGGGCCAATAATAAAAATACCCAAGAGTATTTATTAATGGGAAAATTTATTGGCAAAATAATACATTTTGAGTACATTTTTATAATCCAAGAAAAGGTTCCCATTAAGTTTTCATTCATTTTGCGTTGCCTATTTCCTAACCGCATCCGCACCTGTCCTTTCAACATAAAAATCCCAAACCCCACAGAAGTTAAACTTTTACAAATGACTGAATTTCTTTTGGGGGGTGGGTGTTTTCTGGGGGGGGTCTAGTAGGAAAAGTGTAAAAGGCAAACGAACGAGAAAACAAAATGCACAAAAATGCTTATTTGCGGTTAACCACAGCAAAATGGTAAACCAATACCAATAACGGAATGAAAGGAAAGGAAAGGAACGGAAACGACCTCTTAACCAACTCGATCTAAGCTTTATTTACATTTTGTTGCTCAAGGCAGCAGACCCTGGATTAATTCAAGTGTAAAGTGCAGTTGTTTTTGTTTATACAAAAAATTTAACCTTTAATTAAGTGTTGTACTAGGTTCTGCAAAGAGTTTTTAAAGGGGGTGATGGTGCTTGGATTAACTTTGGTCATTTCCTTAGAGAGGATACCTTAATGATGAGAACTCTCTGTAGGTAAATACAGAAAGGCAAACTTGAACAGGGCTTGCTCTTACGCCAAGTTTAAGGCCATCAAAATGGTACAGAAATCTGTTAAGAACTTTGGCTCACAGACCTTGAATATTGCTCCAGTGTCTCTCCTGCTCAGACTCTCTTTTTCTTTTTCTCAAAATACTCTGAGTAATAATAGAAATGTTTCTATGGCAAAAGAATTTCTTTTTGCCTTTCCACTTGACTGGTTCTTCAATTAATAAATGACTTTGACTTGTGCACAAAACGAAAAAAGTAAATATGATAAAGAGAAAAATTCAAATTAATGCTGCAGTTAAAATTTCCAGACAGTTTGGCAAAAATGTTGGCCCCCCTGTTTGACCCCTGTGAACCCACCGAGTGACCCCACGGCTACAAAGCCCCCCCACCCCAGCTCAAGCGACACGCGCTCTAAAATGATAAATGTTGTTATTGCTGTTGTCGCTGCTGTTGTCGCTGCTGTTGTTGTCGCCATGACAAACAACAAATTATGTGTGAATGCATGTGAATGATGATGTGAATGATGTTGTGAATAAGTTACGTCAGTGGAGAGTCAGAGGAGTCTTCTGCAAAAGTAGCCAAGCAACATTTATACTCGTTTCGGGCTTTAAAATGGGTCAACGGGCACAGGCAAAGGGGAAGATTTTTGTATTAATTGTTTGGGCAATTTATTTTAGCATTGCAAATATTATGAAGGCCCCCCTTTATCTTCGCTGTTTAATTATCTAAATTTAAAAATATTCTTAGCATATTTTTCATTCTCATCTAGCGATCGGGCAGATACCTAAAATAATTTTCGCTTTCATTGAACTTCGCTTTTACGTTGGAGATCACATATGTATTTTACGCTCTCTTGGCAGTAGCTGCCATCTCCACATATGTTTACCCCTTTCCCAGGGCGATTCATTGTCCAACATCATCAGGGGACTACATTTGAAGCAGCTATAAAGTGACTGCCGTTTGCTATGGACTTCCGCTTAGGCCTTTTATGTGTACAAGATGTACTGTATAATTGTTGCCTGTTTATCAAGAAACTAGAAATGATGCCGAGCGCTTATCGAGACGGCGGCCCTCCCTCTGGTCACCGAGTGACGGCGGCAGCCACCACGTAATCCAAAACACTGCAATGCGTTGGTCTCCAGTTGTGCCTCTAGTGCCTTCCTCCTATATTCTTCTTATCAACGTTTTATGCGACACGTTAGAATTTTAGATGGCAGCGACACTCAGAGGGAGAGGCAGACAGCGCACCAGCAACCAAGAATTATATATGAGCAGGCATCTCTCTCTTATGTCTCTTATTCTGTGGCTCACGTGCTTGGCAAATATTTGTCATCGTTTGAGAAATGAAAAACATTTGTTCAATGGCTACTTTTATTAGTCTATCCTTGAATGATCTTCACAAGAAGGTGGGAACAATGCTCCACGAGCACACACAGAAATACAATACCGTCTGTGTCTGGCAAATATTTATACTAGCAATTGATCAATAAAGATGTTTTCCCACAGTGTTCATACTTTAATTGATGCACACAAATTGATTGCATATTCATTTTGCTAATGAGTTGAATGTTTGATAAGGCAAACAGATGAAATTGTTCAAATTTTGGGCAATCAAAATGGTGCTGTGCAATGGTGCTATCGAAATCGTGTTTATTGATATCAGAGTGCATTATTTTCAAGTGAAAAAAACAAAGGATTCGAACAAAGAATTATCAGTAAAAATGTACAATGAATCAATGACATCCAATAATGATGGATGGATATTTCAAATAACATTTCAATTAAAAATCCAGCTAAAACTCGTAAAAAAAAGGCTAAAAATACACCTAAATCTCAACGGAATTGTTTCTATTTTCACCCACTAGAAAATCAAAGCACATTCTCAAAGTTTTCAGGTAAATGCCGCAACGTCTTTTCATTCAAAACTCAAAGAATTATTTTTCTTATTTTTGTTTTTGTCTTTCCATTAAAATCTATTTTTAAATGACGCGCGCATAAATTAAAATTAATTTCTGTACAGCGATATTTAGCCAGCCGCAAACGATGAAAAGATTTATGTGGTGTCCCTATGGCTTTTTAATGGCCTTGTTCAGCAATGATTAAACACATATTTTTAATGTGTTAACAAATGTTTTGTTAATGTGTTAAATAAGCTGGCAATTGGCAAGCAAATTGGTCAAAAATTTTGGTCCCAACAATATGGATGGAAGACCTAAAACAACATTCCATTAGCGCACATTTGTTTCACCCCTGGGACTTCGAGGGAATGGGCACTTCTTATCATTATCTTCACATACAGTAGTTTCAGCCAAAAAAAAAAATAATGTATGGTTATCTATGAAATTCCACTTGAAAAACACTCGGCAATGTCGTGAAAAGCCTACACCTGATTAATTATGGAGTGGGAAAGGTCTTCATAATTATCTTTTAATGCGAATAAATACAGTGAATGCTCTTTGGACTGGACACTAATGGTTCTGGCTTGCACAGGGCTGTTTTATTGTAGTATTTACACCTAAATTCGGTTGATTTACACCTAAAAAATCAAATCTGGTGCTTCGTTCTTTTGGGTCAAAATTTTTTTTCAAATGATTTTGCGAACTGAAACATTTCCCTTTAAAAAGAAACATTATTCTGTTTGTTTTTCATTTTTTTTGTCTTTTTTTCCTTAATATATTCTTTTAATATTTATTTATATTTTTTCCATTAATGAAACTACAAACTAAAGCTTATACATAATATAATTTACAATCTAAGTTATTCGAAATGTGTCTTTGAGCTTTTTTTTATTATTATTTATTATTTGTATTTATTGAAGCTATTTTTGTCACATATCTTTCTCCTAAAAATATAAGTATTTAATGACAATTACGAAGGGGAAATAGGGAAAGGAAAACAAACATGTGGAGAAAGACAAACAATACATAAACATACAATACAAATATCGAATTCATGAATGAATGAACGGAACTTTTAGTGGCGATAGAGAGACTGGAAACATGAAGCGATAAACTGACTGCTTTCGGCTGACTGCTACCCTTTCCGTGTAGTATAATATAAAGTCTAGTGGAAAGAAAAGACAATTTCTTTATACCATTTACCACAATAAAACTCTGCTGTTGTGCAATATTTTTTCGTACACCTTGGGGATCGTAGCTTCCCTTGTAGCTTTCGTTATTCTTAAACCGTTTGCCAAAACCTATCATACCTCACCACCTCACATCCAGAGAGTATCAAAATACCAACATTCTCCCTCCCCCGTAACCAGCGGAAAACGAAACGAAAGTCAAATGAGCAAACAACTATCACAAAAAAAAAAAAATTTAATGCAGCACAACAATAGCGCCAGTTATACATAATACTCGCAGTAGATATCAAAATTTTATTATTATTTTCTGTTTGATTAAATAAACTTACATCACACAAACACACATACAGGGAAGGGCACTAAGCCAAACACAACACACACACACACACACAAACGTACTCGTGAACACGTGTAAAAAGAAGCAACAACCCAAAACAACAACAAAATGCAATTGGCGATGATTTTGGATAATTGTAATTTTGTTGTTGTTTGTTGTTGCACGAATTTGAAATTTGATTTCTTTTGATATTTTCTGCGGTTTTTGGTTTTTTTCTCCGTTTATTTGATTAATTTTGTTGGATTTTTTTTTGGGTGAAAATAATAGAAATCGCGTTACATTTTTGTTGTTGCTTTTTTTCTATGAATGAACGTATGGTCAGGGGAGAGGCGTGTAACGGGGCCGGGCGATTAAATAAAGAAACAACAAAAACCACACATAAAAGGCGTGACGCTAAGAGCAAGAAGAGCGAGCGGGTCGGGTCGGGCCGGGCCGTGCAAGAGGAAAGAGAGAAGGCGAAATGAAACGGGTTTTTGGAATACCCTTTTTGCGAGCGAGAGAGAGAGAGAGTATTAACTATTTTGATTAGATGTTGTCGAACCAAAGAAGGTCGATATGGGAAGTTATAATATTCATGATCTGGCTGAACAGTCGCGGGGATATAGCCATGTCCGATGTTACTAAATTAATTGTTTATTGTAGCAACACTGAGAAAGCACAATTGGATGGGCAAAGAAAGTGTTTTCCTTTAAAGATAATCCATGCTAAAGTTCAGCATTATTTTTCCAAACGTTGCAACCTAATTCTGATAATTTTATATCAAAACTCTTTGAGTTTGTCAGACTGCTGCCATTTGGCAGGGTACCGCAAACTTCGACTCCCGCGTGCCAACCTGCTTGTTATTGTTGTTGTTGTGTGACTTTGGGCTAAGTAAAAGAGAGGCAGAGAGAAAGAGAGATAAGCTAAGATCCAGAATGTAAGCGCAAAAAAGGAAAAGATTTTTTTTACACCCAAATGCTAAATGTTAGTTGTGGGGGGACAACACAAAGAGAAAGAGGGAGATGGGCTGGTGTTGCCGCAGAAAGAGAGAGAGAAAGAGGGGGGGGTAGACAGATGGCCAAGAGAGTCGTCGCCAGCTGATGCAGCGGCAATAACAACGAAATTTCATATTGGGAATGCCAGCCAATTTTTGTGTGTGTTTTGTTTCTCAAACAAACACAATCCGACAGCAAACCCAAGCAAACACACAAAACACAGACAAACACAGCCACTCTCAACAATCACATGTAAATTAATGCATTGCATTTGTTTTTCTATTTGCAATTACGGATTTTTGGTTTTATTTTTGGGATATGCGAAATTTATTTAAGAGCCCCGGCCCCGTCCGTGTCGCTCTGTCACGCTTCTCCTTTTGGCTTTCTCTCTCTTTACACACCTTCGAACACACACGCACTTGACGCTGCCGCTGCTGCTCTTTCTCTCTCTTGTTGTGTTTTTTTTTTTGTTACGTTGTTGCTTTTGTGTTTGGCGTAATAAACATTTTTCTTATTCGGCCCGACAATGTCTGTTTCACGGATTTGTTGTGAACGCGCGCGAATAACGCCCGCACGACACGACGAATGCAAAAGAAGAGAACCAATTGAAATCGGAAAGAGATCCACAGCATATAAAGTTTATAATAATGTGCTTGCGAGTAGCAGCCGGCCACATGGCATAAATATATTAGGTACAGCCTACAAATGGCCTCTTTCGAGGGACATAATTCAATTTATAACAAAGCATTATCATGTGCGCGAGGCAACTCAAAAATAATAGAAAAAGAAACAAAAAATCAGATATTTATTATTTTGTAGCAAAAAATTTGTTTTTCGTAAACGACACTATCCGAGTATGACCTTTTTTCAGTCAGAAGGAAGAGACTTTTTCAGTCTTTAATTATCCGAGTATGACTTTTTTCAGTCAGAAGGAAGAGACTTTTTCAGTCTTTAATAATCCGAGTATGACTTTTTTCAGTCAGGTGGAGAGAGACTTTTTCAATCTTTATTTTTCCCCAGTTTGGTTTATGAGAGATGAGAGAGAGATAGGGACTTTTTTTCAGACTTTTTCAGTCACTACTACTCTCTCTGTTTACTCTATATAACAGACTTATTCAGTCGCTTCGAGACATTTTTTCAGTCTTTAATTACCGAGAATGACTTTTTTCAATCATTACCCGGGGCAGTACTTGAACTCATGATGTTTCAAGAAACTGGGGAATCTGGCACCCAGCACCCACCACCATTACTGACGAGAACTTACTGCTCATCGCCATGGTAGGGCCGAAAGAAAAGCGTGTCAATTGAATATAAGAACGGGCCTTGCCACGTCATCAGATTTCGTTTATGTTTTGATTTTCCATCGTATTTTAATAAGGTATGCATTTAATTGCTTTTATATAGAATATATTCATATAATGTGCACTATTTACCCAACACTAGTGGAATGTGCTACCTACTAAGTAGTACCTATATATTACTAAGCCCTGCGACTGGAATAGTAGGACATGAGGAGAGTCAAAGAGAGACACATTCCGAACAAGAGAGAGCGTGTAAATGCTCCTAAAATGTAGTATTTTCTCTGGTATTTAACAGCTGTTGCCATTCTGATACATAGAGGGCGTCTTTGCTAGAGCGCGCGTTTTAAATAAATAGTTTCTTTGACTGCGATTCTTTAATTTCCGTTTATTGAAGCCAATTTTAACAATTTCTTTCCGCATATATGCGATTTAAAAATTGTAAGCCATTTTTGTTTGTTTTAAATAACAATCTTACAGGAAAACCCTTTTTAAAGGAGCAAAACTCATATTTGTATTTTGTATTTTCCATCCTAGCGCGACAAGCATATAAATACTTATAAATTAAGGCGCTAGTCACAACAATTCTAAAAGTTATTAACATTAAAAAAAAAAAAAAATTCAGAATACATAGAAACATTTTAGAGTAATTACAGTTAGAATTATAATTGAACTTATGTACTAACATTATCGAAAACAGATTTTTTGGTTGTCCTAATCCTTCCAACCCATAGCCTAATGCTATTTAGCACCTTGATAACTTTAAATATTAAATATTTCCTGTTTTGCAGTGTCGTGTTGCACAGATATTTGTCTTAGAGATGCAGAACTATCAATTAGAGCATCACTCAAATGGCCACAGATTTCACAATCTCTAATTGGACGTAATTGCCTTGCCATCGTTCTGCGTTCTGCATTCTTTTTAACTTTTCTTTTTTTATACATGTCCATGTCCCCACCACGTTCATGTTGATGTACCATTAGCATTGGATTGGCGCTTCCTATCGCACCCCACACTGCTGCACTGGCCGGCAAGCAGTCAATCAATCAATCATTGCCTCGTTAAGCAGAACTTTTTTGCAGCTAAACATTTCAATCTTTTTCGCTCTGATGCCACTGAATCGGGTAAGTAGATACATCTCGTTCTTGCTTCATTTTCTTCATTCCAGAATGGGTTTGCGCCTGCTGTGGACCAGTGATGGAAATTTAAGATTTATTTAAATGATTGTGCTCAGATTTATATTCTAAAATTTCATTTAATTTTCTGCCGCGCTTTTTATACAAAAAAAAAAACAATTTTGTGAACAGCAGCGACTTGGCCCCAAAACGAAAGTACTTTCAATTAAAGCCAGATGGGACGTTCTAACGGTCTCTTATCAGAAGGCAATTAATTTTGCACGCAAAAACGAAAAATTACTCCGCCACAGGAAATTTACTTTCACTCTGACCAACTGGAATAGAGGGGTGAGGGAGTGGTAACCACTTAAGGGTGGCAGGCCAGACTGGTGTTGTTTTAAAGAATTTTCAAAATGTTGCGGGCGTGGTGCAGTTGGCTTAGGAGGCCGATAGATAGTAACTATAATTAAATAATTGAAAGAAAGAACAGCAAACAAATTTTATAATATTTTTGAACACGCTGAAAATTTGAGAGACTCTGAGGGATGGATGGAAAAATGGGTGTAATGTAACAAAATGCTACATGTAGAATTTAAATGTAGCAGCGGATTTTAAGAGATTTTCTACTACCTTTAAATCGAATATAAAGGATCGATCTGAATGGAATAAAACCCCTTAAACATAGAGATAATTATCTATTTAATTGAAACCCTGTCTGCAGTACATTTGCATTAGAAGAAATAACTTCAGTCAAATTAAAATTTCCAATTCTGAAAATATATAGATAAACGATTCCATGCCATGCCACATATCGAACAGTTTTATATACATATGTATTTATTTAGAAAATATCTCCAAACGAAAATGAAATAGTAATTTCTCTTTTTTTTTTGGGCTTAAAGGGCGAATCCAAAAATAAACTTAAAAATAAAATTTCTTCTTTGCTTCATGCAAATTGTTTCGAGGCTTAGGTCTACGTAGTTATTAAACTGAAAATTAAACTAAAATAGTTTCAGAAATCTCTTCTCTATAGCTTCGTTGTCAATTCATTTTGACTAGCACTTAAATGAGAAATTAATTAATCCAGAATATAATGAGAACGTAATTGTAAATCTTCGGTTCGCTACAATAGCCTAGAAGGTGCCTTTGTACACAATTAAAGCTAACTATTCAATAGATCAACGAGCAGGGGGGCTTTGAGGTATGGCGAGCGACTGGTGGCTACTCCTCAGTGCTTTTAAAGCCCAGGCGATCAAAGTGGAGCAGAAAGACCTCCTGCTGATGCATCCAGAGGTCGAGGGTCTGCTCCAGCTCATTGTATTGCCGCTCCTTGAACTCCAACTCCAACTGGTTGTTCTCGTTCTGCCGCTCCAGTTCACTGTTCTGCATGCGCAACGCCTCCAGTTGGGCCAGCGAGATCTGGCCCATGCGCGGCAGTATGCTGCGGCGGCCGCGTCGCTTCTTTGCATTGTACTCCATCTGGCCATTCGCACCCATCTCCATGCGCTCGTCCAGGGGCAGCTGATAATTGGCGGGCGTCAGGGGTGTCCGTCGCTTGGTGCTCTCTGCGTAGATTGGACTGTTTGCGTCGTCCGCCTCAAGCGGCTTGGGTTCAGTCTTGACTGTGCTCTGGGAGGAAAGGTACGATTGAGGTGTTGGTGCTGGTGGGGCCTCCAGGAAGGCACAGCCATCCGGATCGCGCTCAAACTTCACAAACGGCGCCCTGGACATGGAGCTGGGAATGTTGGGCAGATCCGGTTGCTCGCTGCGCACCCTCATGGCCGCCGACTCGAGCACATTCTGGGCCAGGTGCATGTCCGCCGTGGGTCGCTTGGGTTGGAAAAGGCAGTCGACAAGCGGGTATAGACGCCATTCCGTTACATGCTCCGGATTGCCCTCCAACCGACTGCGTTCGGTTCTGCAGGCCAAGAGAAATGTTAGTGAAAGTCTTGCACTGGCAGCTGGCAGTGCCTGGTAATACTCACAAATACTTATTGCGGTAGCTATTGATGCGACGGCGAACCTCCTGTTTGTTCAGCCGAATGCCGCATTGCTGCATGTTCAGTGCAACGTCGCGAAAGATTGGCAGATTGTCGCCGTACGTGGGTATCTGGCCGAGATAATCACGCCACACCCGCACCATGGTGGCCTCCTCCATGGTGGTGTAGTAACGCAAGCGCGTATGCTTTCCGCTCATGATGTTATTTTGGTTTAATTTTGTGCAATTCGTCCAAACATTTCCGTACGTGACTGAGCACCAGCACGCGGTCGGCGTGAAAATGCCAAAAACGAATATACCGAAAACAATGGCGACAAAATACTAACGCAATGCACTAGTGCATTACCTTTTGGTATTTTTGCAGTATATTTATGTGGATCAGAGGGGTATGTTTTATTGATTAGTCCGCGGTCACACTATTTATCACTGTTGTTGATTTTTTGTGCAAAAAATCTTTTTGGCTTCTCAAATTTCGGAATGCATCCAATTATTGTGTAATTCTGTGCGTGCACACCGAAACGGAAACGTGGACTACACTGCACTGCATCGAAGTAACGTCGCACAACGTCTGCAGCGGTGCTTATGGACTACGGCGGCGGCGGTGGTGGTGGTGGCAGCGCAGCCGGCAGCGGGACGAACAACGCCGAGGCGGCGTCCGATCTGAACATGTGCGGGGGTCAGGATATGCTGGAGGGCAAGGCCAAGGAGAAGGCGCGTCGCTACTGGACGCCCAGCGAGGAGGAGCGCCTCTACGAGATCTGGGGACGCGACAACTGGCGTCTGACGCGCAACGGCAAGAACACGATATTCTTTGCCCAGTGGGCGGAGGAGTTGCGCGAACGTTTCGGGGTGGATGTGAAGCCCGAGGAGATACAGATGAAGGTCAACCAGACGCGGGCCAAGTTCAGGTGAGTTTGTGCATCGATCGACAGTCTCTTTGCAATTGATTTGACTGTAATCCCTCCCGCCCCGTCTATGGATTGTGTAGGTCGGTGAAGAAGCAACTGCTGTCGGATCCCAGCAGCTATGGCAATCGCTGGAAGAAGTACGACATTATCAATCGGATACTGAAGAATCTGCACAGGCCCAAGGATGCCGAACCCTTGCCACCGGCTGCAATGCTTAACAATCGCGACATGACGCCGCCCAGGGACGACATGACGCCAGAGCAGTTGCAGCTGCAACAGCGACAGCAGCAACAATTGCAACAGCAGCCAACAGCACAGCCGCAACGACAGCAACAGCAGCAGCAGCAGCAAAGGTCTCAATCTCACCACAGAGGCGGCGGCCAGCAGCTTCTACAACAACAGCAGCAATAGCAACAATAGCAGCAGCCACAATAACAACAACAACAACACGGCTGGTGGCGGCGGCGGCGGTGGCGGTGGCATGAGCTTCAATACGGAACTATTTACGGATCAGTACGATGAGGCGGTGAAGCAGGAGTACGAGGACGATGAGTATCGCTCGATACCCTTCCAGGAGCCACTGCAACAGTATTCGCCAGCCGAGCCAGCTCAATTGCTCGAACTGCAGACGCCACAGCAGCTCCAACAGCAGCAGCTCCAGCAGCAACAATTTCAGCCTGGATACGGGCAACAGTTTCAGCAGCAGCAGCAGCAGCAGCAGCTGTCCACAGATCAGCAGCCGGCAGCACAGCCGCAGCAGCAGCAGCAGGCAAATCTCTACAGCAGCAGCAGCAGCAATGGCACCAATAGCAACGCAAATGCCACCGCACCGAACATCAATCATCAGCCGATCACCGCCGTGGCGTACATCAACAGCAGCAACAACACAATCAGTGTGGCCACCAACGCCAATGGCGGGTCTGTCGGCGGAGCCTCACCAGCACCGGCACCACGCAGGCGCGGCCGTCCCTTTGGATCATCGAATACGCTGGCGGCCGACTCCCTGGAGGCCCTCTACATGGAGGAGGTGCGTCGCAACACGCAGCTGATTGCCGAACAGACAAAGATATCACGTCAACGGCTGGAGCTGGAGGAGCGCAAGCTCGACCTGATGCAGACCTTCTTTCCCAAGGTGCTGGAGAATCAGACGATGATACTGAACCGCTTCATGCAGTGGGAGTCCCGACCGCAGCCGCCACAGCAGATGCACCACCAGCCACCAGATTCCGGGCAGCCACACCAGTGAGGAGCCGGTGGGGCCGAACAATTTTGGACATTTTTTCTAAGCAAATCAACGAGTTTGTAATTTTCAGGACGCGCGCGACGCCTTACAATTTGTCTACATTTTTTTGGGAATTGTAACTGTAAAGTCGCTTTGGTGTGTCCTACGATTATATTAATACCCTACAAATTAACAAAAAAAAAAAAAATAATTATACATACATACAAACAAGCAAAAAAGTGTTAATATTAAGAATTAAAGTAATAAAAATAAAAATAAATACAAAGTAAACGAAATTTCGCTCCTTTAAGGGTATTTACATATTCGGTGCGCCTTAATTTGCTGCCCGTGTATTATATTTAAGCGAAATCTCCCTTGAAATCAGTTGCTTTCGGGAAGCCAACCATTTAACAACCATTCTTGCAACGACCGTGTCGAATTATGCGGGTGGAAATAAATTTATTTGTGCTGCTTTTGCTGCCACTTGGCGAGATTTCTGCAGTTTCTGGGACTGCAAGACAGAGACCCAAAAGCCCCTGGAAACTGAGAGAGGCGCTCTATGGCAACAGCTGGAAAGGTTTCAAAGGAAAATGGTGTACAGGTAAATGCATAAATATTAAAACAATTAAAAATTAAACGCGCGCGCGCTCCAACGTAATCGATTATCGATCTATCAGCAATCGACAGATCACAGCGTTGCCAGATGCATAATTTGGAAACAACATTTAAAATATTTATAAAAAAATTAGTTATTACTTTATAGAGTGTTGCAATTATAATCACAGTTTACAGTTTGGATACAACAATAATTTTGTTTTACTTTTTGTTGGAAGCAAACACCAAAATGCGTCGATCTGGCAGGGCCATGGGCAAGCTAAATGAGCGGCTTACGGTTATCTTTCATCACTCTCTCCCTCTCTCCCACTCCACCGCTCATTACACTACTCGACAAAATCGAACTTTTTTTTTCCTCAAGGATCCAAACCGACTTTTTCTGATAGTCGGTTCTGCCATAGAAAAAAAAAATATCATCAAACCATTTCTAAGCCCCAAATCTTCTAGAAAAAGTTCGTTTTGTTCCTTGAGGAAAAATCGTGTTGACTAGTGTTATTAAGTTGTTCTGCTTCGAGTGCGCCGCTAATTGTCGATTTAAATTGATTTCTGATTTCGATTCACTTGCCTTTTGGCCGTGTGCCGTGTGTCGTGTGTGTTTTACCTGTTGCGCGTCGTGAGGGGAGTGGAAGAATTCGTCGCACTTGATTTTCGGCGTGTAACAAGTGAGAAAATCGGCTTATGGTTCTTATGCATAAAAACATGCACGTGAAATCGCATCTAACGGGGCTTGCGGTGCTGCTGCTGCTGCTGCTGCTCTGCGTGTCCCACGCGCATGGCGCTGTTATCCATAGGAGGGAGGAGAGCGGCACGAATCAAACGATCTGGGACCTAACGGAGGCCCTGGCCGGCACAGCGGGTCTACGTGGTTTCAGTGGCACCTGGATAACAGGTTAGTTGTTCCGTTCGATGAACCAGTACGCTGCTGAAAGCAGTAAACTGCTTGTTTTTGTATCATCCTGAGTAATTCCCCATGGCGTGCCATGGCCGGGGGAATTTTCTACAATTTGTACGCACAATCAGCGAGACAGTGCAACAGCGGGAGCTTATCAAAGTAAACTCAATTATGTAGTCTATGCATGTGGCGTAGGGTCATTTCCCTATTGGAGTTGTACTTTCCCTACATCGCGGATCATTGTTTAACCTTGTGTGTGTGCTGCTGATTTCTGCACACTTCTCAAGAGCTGTATATTACATTATAGGCATCGCAATCTAATCTATGATGAATTACGAGCACTAGTTAGTGGCCCAAAGCAATATGCTGATACACGTATTCCTCTGCTTATCGGCGCCGTCTTGTGGTTTATTATAATGACTGTGTCCAGATAATGCCTCTTACTTTTCTCTTTCTGCTATTCTTTTATCAAATTAAGCGAACGAAGTTCTGACTCGAAGTTCTGGAGAGCTTTCACCTATGGCAGAGCTGTTACAAACAATTCAAGTACGACTTTCAAACTGGTTTTAATCGTCGCATCGGCTACTGAAAGTACTCAATGTAATGACGAGTCTGTCAAAACTTTTGTTCTGCCATTGGCACGCTCTACCTGGCAGCTGGAAGCGTCATTGTATGGCGTTGGGAGATCGAAATCTCATTATAAAAATTTATTGTGGTTTGTGAAATGCATTTAAATATATTTTTGGGAATTTTATGAATTCATGAATGATCTGTTAAGCTGATTGCGTCACTCAACTTATGGGCATTTCCACAGAAAAGATTAACTGGCACTGATAAGACATGATTTTCAATTAGAGCGTGATTGTTTCCAGTGTAGTTGATGCTATGTTGTGGGGGGTACTATGTACTAATTTGCATTCGTAAATAGAAGGGTAAAAAGTACTAACTTTTGGATTTTCAGTTGATATTTTACTGCAGTTTAGTTTATATTTTATTTAAATATTTTTGTTTTTTTTTTAGTTTTCTCTTTTTCTGGCGCCCGTTCAAATGCCAATTACATGTACTGGCACTTTGATTTTTATCCACAAACAGTAATTGAAATTTGGCAACGCTTTTACGGCTTTTAAGTTTGTTGTTTTTTGTTGTCGTGGGGTTTTTGCTTTTTGGCAATGGGCAAACAATTCAAATGCTAACCACATTGATACTCCTAGTTTAAAGCCGACAAAAATGTCCAAATAAATTTGTTTATTTTCTCTATTAAGTTTAATTTATCATTTAATTATTTTTTAATTTATTTGAAGGCTAGTTTTAGGATAGTTCAAAGCCGAAAAAAATACAATAAAATATGTTTAATTTCTCAACTAATTTAAATTTATCATTTAAAATATTTTGCTAAAATAATTTTTTTTATTTTTTATTGCAGATGAAGAATTTTATTACACTGCCACCGACAGATCCATACATAAATTTAATGCTGCCACCAAAACTGATATTATATTCCAAAATTCCTCATTTCTGGTAACGTACAAATCGAATTCTCCCTATCAGCAAGACAAAAACTAATCTATGGAATTTCAGAACAATTATGATGGTGCCACATTTACGCTCTCCACGGACAATACAAAGATCCTCATACGACACAATCTGACAGAGTTGTTCCGGCACTCGTACATTGCCCAGTATGATGTGTATGATATCGAGACGAACACAACCATTCAGATCCACAAGGGCGAGAAATTGCAGTACTGTGGATGGTCGCCGCTGAGGGATCGACTGGCGTATGTCTATCTGAACAATGTGTACATACATTTCAATGAGAATCTGGAGATAAGCATCACGGATGATGGCGTTGATGGTATCGTCTATAATGGTGTGCCCGATTGGGTGTACGAGGAGGAGGTTTTGAGCAGCGGCAGCGCCATTTGGTGGTCAGCGGATGGCACAAAGCTGGCCGTTGGCTTCTTCAACGACACCGAAGTGGAGACATTCAATTACTTCCTTTATGGCGATGGGGATACCACCTTCTATCAGTATCCGCATCAAGAGCATCTCAAGTATCCGAAAACGGGCACCAAGAACCCCGTTGTCAACCTGCGGGTGTACGATTTGACCAACTCTGATCCCACCATGCAACGCATTGGGGCACCCATTGATGTTGTGAGCAGCGATCACATTCTACAGAATGTTGTGTGGTCGAACAACACACATTTGCTCATTACCTGGATGAATCGTCGCCAGAATTTGTCCTCCATACAGAGCTGCAGCCATTTGGGTGTCTGCGTGGAGGTGAAGCGTCTGGAGGAGCCTCAAGGTTGGGTCGACATTAGCACGCCCAAGTGCCTGGGCAGTGGACAGAGCTGCATCTTTGCCTATTACATCGACAACTGGTATCAGGTGTGGAATTTGAATCTGGAGACGGGCGTCAATAGCTGGCAATCGAGGGGCAACTTTACAGTGCTCAACGTCTACGGATACGATGAAGTGAATAATAAATTGTGAGTAGAAGCGGTACAGAATTTGCTTTTGATATATATTAATGTGTCTTGAACTTCGTTTTAGATACTACCAGGCCACCAAGGCGAATGATCCCTCCGTTTATCATGTGTTCAGCAACGACGATTGTCTGAGTTGCAATCAAATCGATGTGGATGGGCAGGAATGCCGCTCGGCCAGCGCTACCTTCAGCAAATCCTTTGGCTACTACACACTGTCCTGCAGCGGACCCAATCCCTCGTATACACGCATCTTTGAGGCAAACACAAACACGCTGGTAATCGACTGGGAACTGAATACAGAGTATCGCGCCAAACTGCAGGAGAAACTGCGTCCAAGCTATAAGTTCTTGAATGTGACCCTGGCCGATGGTAGCATTGGCATGGCCAAACTGGCGCTGCCCCCACACTTTGATGAGACAAAGAAATATCCACTGATTGTGGTGGTCTATCAGGGACCGAACTCTGTGCGCGTAACCAACGGATTTACATTGGGCTACGAGGCATTTGTGACCACCGCCAGGAATACGATCTATGCGTATATCGATGGCCGGGGCACGGGCAACAAGGGCAAGGATCTGCTCTTTTCGGTTAACAACGATCTGGGCGATCACGAGGTGGAGGATCAACTCTATGTCACCGAATGGATGCAACAGAATCTACCCTATGTGGATGCCGAACGTTGTGGCATTTGGGGATGGTCATATGGCGGTTATATGACGGCCAAGACCATCGAAAAGGATGACAAACGCATCTTCCAGTGCGGCGTGTCGGTGGCGCCAGTAACCTCCTGGTTGTATTACGGTTTGTTTATCCTTTAATCCGTTTAACTAAAACTTGTTCTAATTGGATGTTCTCCTTTGTAGATACAATATATACGGAGCGTTATATGGGTCTGCCCACGGATGAGGATAACCTAAAGAAATATACGGAGAGCAGTGCGTTCCAGAATCTGGAAAACTTCAATACCCATGATTTCCTATTGATTCATGGATCGGGCGATGATAATGTACACTACCAGCATTCCCTGCTGCTGGCCAAATTGCTCCAAAGAGCGGACATACAGTTTGAAGAGCAGGTTAGAGGCTTTACATTTTTCCTTCTTTTGTTTGAATATATACATGATTCCGAAAACTCTCCCATACCGAAAAGACCTATACCGATGAGAACCATAGCATTGGTAATGCGCTGCCCCATTTGTACAACACCATTGACCATTTCTGGATAAACTGCCTCAACCTGGAAGTCCTCACAGCCGAGGACACTCTCTAAATGGACGATGTGTTCCCTCTAGTCAAAAGTATTTTTAAATGCTAAATGTTTTTTGTATTGTTTTTTTTATTTGTTTGTATATCAACATTTTTGCATAATCAAAAGTCTTTTGATTGTAGGATTATGCTGGAAGATGAATTGTAATTATAAATATTTTCCTTCAACTAGATGTTTTTTTTTAGTCATTTTAGCTGTTTGGATATAGATAAAATTCATAAATTTTTGGTGTTGTGGGAATAATTTATTTTTTATCTTTTATTTAAATTTAAATATTAAGATTTGGGTGAGGATGAATTTATTGAGTATTTTAAAGAAATATATTTGAGTTCTATTTCTTTGGTTTACTTAAAATATACCAAAAAACATACGGATCTTTTTTTGAATATACACTCAGAGAAAAATGACTAGTTAAAAATAAACACGCCAATACTTAAAAGAAATATTCGAGTTTAAAATACAAATATAGTGGAACTAAATAGATTTCACTTTGATTTAAATAAAATTATTTTTAAAAATCTTAATCTAAAAAAAAAATACTTTAAAATAAATATGATATATTAAATTTGTTATTTTTGAAAATATTTAATTTCAATCAAATATTTTTACATTAAAATGTCCACTCTCAGAGTAAATCTATTGGTATAAATTTATATATATTTTTAAAACTGGTATATAAAATGTTAGCGTAATTAATACAATTTCAGGCCATTTTTTCTCTGCGTTTATGTTTACTATTTAATATTAAACAATTTTAATTTGTATACATGAGCATTTCAAGAGCATTACTTCTATAGGGAGCATAATTCAGAGACTTTGTTGGTTCTCTAAAGATCATCCAAAGAAACCATTCGATTTCTGTATATTTTTTTACACAATTCCTAACAAACCAAAAATGTTTCCATCCCCATCGGGTTTTAGGGGGTATTCAAAAATATCCTGAATATTTCACACCGCCTCTAACCCTATCCTTGATAAAAATAACTCTCCGCTGTAAAGCGTACAATTCACGTGGCAGTGTCACATATCCAGTGGACCGGCAACCGGCAGCCAACGTGGATTCGTTGCGAAACTATTATTTTTTTTTTTTTGGTTTTTTGTAAAGTTGGACCAGAACTCTCGGAACGGGTCACATGGTTCCGCACACGCAGATGGGATTTGGGGTTAGCTAAGCGGCTTAGTGGACTTTGATGTTTTCATTCATTCATTCATTCTGGGGGCGAGGGCTGTGACGGCATTCCCGCGCGATGGGCACATGGGACGACAGCAGGAAGGGTGTTATTTTCGTGATTAAGTTTGTTGGAATTGTTGCCGCTTACCCTTTGACTCTTGCCTGGGATCAAGATTTAATGGCAATTTAAAGACCATTAAGAAACTCAAGGCATGGCTCAATTCTGGCCTTGACATTCTGCAGTAGTTGGGCCATAATGATATTAAAAACCTATAAACAATTTAATAATATAATCTGCGATAAAAGGGGTCTTTGCACACAAATTGCTAGGGAGTTTCGAAAGTTGATATGAGGATGGGGGAGCAGTATGGGTTCTCAAGAGGATAAATACGACTCGTTTTATTAAACAGACATAATCGGAAAATTATGAAAATCTTTATGGTAGATAGTGTGTAAATATTACTTTAAATCCCCACAATTGTTAAAAAATATTTTTTTACTCTCATATGCTATAAAAATGTAAAGTGATTCAATGTCCCAAGGGCCAGGCCTTTCCATGTGCCTGGCCTCCTTTCACCATTGATTTCCCCAGTTCACATACATAAAAAAAAGAACAGTGCAAACAGATAACCCACCCTAACAGCATACAGAGGATGAGCCAAAGGACGAGATTCCATAGTTAACACGACTCGCCTGTCCCTTTTTTGCATTTTATTTTTCCTTTCTTTTTCTTTTTTTTTAATTATGGTTGCGCTGACAGAAGCGCCACAGTGACACCAACAGCAACAACAACAAAACAAACATGAAGAGGGGAAAACAACTGTCAGATAATTTCATTTCCGCCATGCTGCTGCTGTTGGTGTCCTTCGTGCGGCAGTGATTACCACCTTGACAACTTAATTTAAAAAAGACAAACAAACTATCGGAGAAATGTTGCACAAACTGTAGAAAAGCGAGAATTCAACAAAAGGCGACTTTAATTTGGTTAACCCCCAACTGGCGGTCCCCAGCCAGCCAGCCCCAATGGCAACAATACAAATGATGGTTTTTGTGTGTGCATACCCTGGGCATACGAGGGGGCATACACCATAGCGAGCTATGTTTGGCAGAACAGAGACTAGAGAAAGGATTTGCAACAATAATGGAAATTTATTGTATAGAATATACGAGGAATACCAGAGAAATTCTAGACAAATTTCCATCAAATCTTATTTTTGCAGCCGAAAAAAAATATATGTTTGGATCTCTATATCTGAAGTTGGAACTAACATTAAAAAATCCTTATTATCCAAAGCACATACTACCAATTGGTTTAAATCTAAAACAAGTTCGAGTTAATAGTTGTAGACTTTTTTTAAAATAATTCTAAGCAATTTGAATGCATGGGCATCGAAGTCTTCGATCCCAAATGCTAGCCTTTTATTTCTCTTATTTCAGGTTATTGTTTCAGTTATTTTATTGTTCTTGTTGTGGCATGGTGGGGCGTTAATAATGCCACACGTCGAGGTGAACAACTGCAGCGATGCATAGCTGACGCGACAGGTAGCACAGAGTCCAGAGACCAGAGCGAGACGTGAGTGGTGGGGGCTGAGGTACGGATAAAAAAAAATGGCTTGCCACATCCAACCTCTCGGCAGTTCTACATACAGCACTCTCTCTCTCTCTCTCTCTCTCAGCCGTGTTTATGCGATTTAACAGATTGAAAAACAAGTCGATAAACGAAAAATGAAACAAACAGCATAAAGAGAAATGTTGGCTACCAGCACAAAAACATTGAACAAAAATAAAAGAAAAAAGAGATTTATGGGATTTTGTGGCCAACTGCAGCTGGAGCATACAGTGTAGAGACACTGTCTCCTCTTTTTTTTTTATTTCACTCTGTTCTTGACCCGAGGCAAAAAAAGAACAGTGTGTGTCTGCATATGAAGTTCTGCAATGAAAAGAATAGAGCTATCAATGCACAATGGAAATGCCAGGATTTTCTTGTTGGCTTTTGAAAGGTCATTAGCGGAGAAAATACAGTAGCAAAATTTGTCTTTGGCGGGGAAAATCTATACCAAAGACATTTCAGAAGAGAACAAAATTAAAAGCAAGCTAGCTAGGAAATATTAAAAACAAGCTAGCTTTAGAATGTATAAAATTATGCAGAATCATTCCTGTAAACTTCTTTATTAAACAACAACCACATCAAACATTTTCCCCAAAAAACTAAGTGACTCTTGTTAAAATATCGCAAGCAAATTCCCAAATTGAATTCCCTTTCAAACCAACAAAAATGTGTAATAATTAAGGCAAACAAATTCCCGAGAAAATCATGTTGATTCCAGACCCAATAAAAATAAGCATGAAGGCGAGACATGTCCCTTGAAGAGGGTCACAGTGAAATATTTTCACGCTCAACCGGAGAAAGTTATTATGAAATTACTTTATTGATGCGTTCTCTACTGGCGCAAGCTCATTCATATGTAAATACTCTGAATAATACAAGAGAATTTAAAAATATTTTAACCAGATAAAGTCGAACGTTGAATGCGCTTCAAAGAATATTGAGTAAAAAGAGAGAGAGAGCTCATCTCTTTCTGTTGTACGTAAACTTAAAATGTATTCCACATATTCTTTGACTTTCCTTTCGCGCACTGTACATTTATGCATAGACCCGAAAAAGAAACTGGCAAAAGGAAATGATTTCCACATAAGAAAGCCCCCAAGGGATAGCATCGCACACGATAGATATGTACTTTGAAGATATTTTTTTTATTAACCCTTCCTGCAATTTGATCCCTTTTTTTGTTTGTTTTCCAGACAGAGATATGAAATGGGGTTTTTGTTTCCTTAAACTCAAACCATTGGAAAATTCTTGAGTTTTTGCTAGACATTTCTATGCCTTATCCGTGCTCTTTGATGTTTTGAGATGTTTAGCCGGAGATGAAGCGTATGAATAAAGTATACGCCATGTGCGCCATGCGCGCCCGATGCATCTCGCGTTCATACAAAACAAAAAACTTCAACTTGCGAGTGTTTCCAGTCGAGTTGATGGACTTTTTAAAGCGCGGAATTAGAGTGGGAGGAGTTTTGCCACTTTGTGGCAATCTGTCTGACAACATGGCGTATGCGTAACGTGCGGCACATAAGTCAAATCGCCGGGGCATATTCATCTTCATATGCAAAGTAGATTTATTCTGGGGCGCTCTGCTTCCTTGCCTTCTTTTTTTTTACGAATATATTCCCCAAACATGTCGACATGTGAGTAGAAGTATTCTGCATGTTTGTTGATTACGTCCCAAGTTCCGGGCCCTACATGTGCTGTGTGTGACCTTCCGTCTTTGCCGCTGCCTCATAAATTATGTTGCAAGAACGCCGCTCATGTTCATGCTCACGCTTCTGCGGTCGCGTGACATTTTTTTTGTTAGATTTTTATAAGCCAAAGCCATGTCTTGCCCTTTATTATCTATTTTTGGGTTTGCATTATTTAATTACTTAAAGTTCTTGTCTGGTATCCTTCTGACAGCGCACGTGCCTGAATTTTCGACTAGAATTTTCTTGTTTTTTTTGGTTTTTTTGTTTTGGGGGAATAATGGAATTTCAAATTGCAATCGAGAAGCGCTGGAAAGTTAGAGCACGTTCTTGCAAAAGGAAAGTGGAAAATAAACATGGAAATTCAATGTCTTGGTTAGGTTTTCAATTCCAATTGGAGTTCTTTAGTCTTTTGGTTGGGTCCAAATCTAATGTCCGTTTGAACTCCAAAGAACAACTCAAAGATTATCCTCAGCAACTTTTTCCATTTGCCCACTCGCAGAACTTTTGAGGAGAGTCACTTATTTTAATTGCAAATATTTACATGAAAGTTGGTACGAACGCAAGAAACTCACTTATAGTTTTTTGGCCAACAAGTTTTCGCCAGCTGTAAAAGAGAGAGATAGAGAGAGATACCCAAACGCTGTGACGAACACCACAAAAACACAAACATAAAATTGTTTAATTAAAACATCATAAATTTGCTGCACATAAAGACAAAAAACTTTACAAGTAAAATTTCAAACTGAAAAACTTGTGACTCCTTCGAGGTGTTTTTTTGTTAGATAAAATATATAACATATATATTTAAAAATAAATCTAAAAAATAAAGGAAAGTGCTTTGGGAACTTTTAAGTTCTTTATTGAATTTCGTGCGGAAAATGGCAAGCTGGGACAAAATGTAGGGAATGAGACGAGTGCAATAAGCCACAGGCCATGTGGCTCATAAAACCCGGAGAGACTGTACGGTCAAAGTCGACCCGACCGACTGCATTGGTGCTGCATGCCATTGTTGACACAAAACGAAAGCCATGTCAGGTCGCAGTGGGGTGGCACGTGCTCTCTCGGACCGTGCCACAATTTCAGCTCAAGCTTGGCCATATTGCTCACTTTAATAGCACTTGACCGATGCCTTGGGTCACATTGCAGGCAATGCTGCAGCATTTGTGCCATGAATTTCATCCTTTTGTTGCACACATACTTACATAGTTTTGCGTTGGGTATCAAAATGAGGTACCAATTGATAGTTCAGTGCTTGGGAAAAAGGAAAAAAGGTATTTATGGGTTATTGGTATGCCCAATTTGTGTTCGAGTAGAATCTGATGGCAGACCCAAAGAGTTGTGTCCTCAAAAGCCCAAGAAAACTTTAAAAGCATTTTCTATAAATTATTTAAAAATTTTAACAGAAGCTGTACAATCTTTAAAGCAAAAGTCACACTTTTTGGTTGCTTACTAGATTTATGACACAACTTGTACCTCCCGCAGTTACTTGTAGATTTTGTTTTGGGCCTTGAGGGAATTAATCAGTTCCATTGAACTGTTAACTAAAAGGCAGTAACTCTTGAAGGCATCAGGACTGGACTCAACGCCAGCAAAACTTTCGCTTGGGACATTTCTGGAGAATACTTTTTTTTGGGCCGTCGACCGTGGCTGGTGTAACTTTTTCTGTACCCTTACATAGAGGTGCTATGTTTTGGTGGGGATGTTTGTGTTGAAGAAAAGGTTGAAAACTACAAGCTAAAAATTGGAAGACAATTTCCTTTTGCTATCTGAGGAAACAAATATTAAATTTCAATTTAAAATAAATTTTCTTTAAGTGCAGAAAGAGCATTAAATCCTTTTTGTTTCATTCTAGATTTTTCCTTTCATTCGTTTTTGTTCCCCCGAGCATTTCAGCAACAAATTTTGAAGCTCGAAACTTTTGCAAAAAGCATTCTTCACCCCGCAGCCGCCTTCGCCGCTCCATTCAATATTCATATGCTGCAGCATAATTTTTGCCCTGTGAGCGAAACGACTGCGCATAAATAAATTACAAATAAAAAATGCCAGAATCGTGTTGGGCATTCATTTGGAGTTGGACGATATATACTATATATATATATATATATATATCACATATATCCAACAGATATAAGCGAATAAAAAATATTAGTTGAGAGCAAATTGTGGGCACAAATGGTGCTTGGCCGAGTGCCCAGTGCAAATCAGGCTGGATAAATTTTTTCATGCCGGATTTCCTATGATTTTTATATTTATTTTTTGCCATGCCCCATTTACACTCTGCAGCATGCCACAATGTGTTGCATAATTAAAATATATTCTGGGAGTGCAGATTTCTTAAATTCCTTACGGAGTGGAAAACTTTAAAAATGTTTGCAGTGCGAAGTCTAAAAATATCGAACAAAAAACACACACAGCTAAAAATCATTGACAGGTCAGGAGAGGACAGGACAATCGCCCCCAAAAGCCCCGAAGGGCTTTCACAACTGACAGTCGGCTTGGACAGGACTTTGCTGCCCGGTTGGTGGCCCCGGCACGAGAATTTTTTGCCACCCGGGATAGGAGGAGACAGCGGCCCCCCGGAGAGATTGTAGCCGTAAAGTAAGGACGGGGGCACAACAAAAAACATTAATATCCATAATATCCACACACATTGTAGCGAAAATTTACATTAAATACAAAATTTTATGGAATAAAAGGAAATAATTTCCCCAGTAATTATCTTTCGTATTGCAGTTTTCTTCAGAGCGTTTCAGATGTCTCACACATTAAAAAGAACAAATTGATAATCATTTTTTGTGAAGCTGTGAAATATGGAAATGCCTCGATTTATTACACAATTTGAGCTTCTTCAGCTTAAAGATAAGGTAAGAATAATTTGCAAATAATTTACAAACAAAAGAATACTAAAAGAATACTAAAAATACACAGAAATATCCTTACTTAATTTGATCTGTTAACCGATGATGAGTTTTCCGTAAAGCAACACAAATTGTATACCATTTTATTTGGTAACTTTTTGCTGGGCTTCGCCTGGCAACAGTTGGTCTCAAGCGAAAAACCAGTGAAATACAGTCAGAAGTAAACTTTGAAGGGCCATAAAAAAAGAATGCTGAAGCAACAGCTGCAATCAAAAAGGGGAAAAAGCTAAAGAATTTGCCCAAGATTTAACCATAGAAAGGCAGTCGCATCAACCTTTTTGGCAGCTTTTGGGGGGATCTTTCACTTGGATTAATCCGTAAGAAAAAACCATAAAGTGTACACAATTCTGTCAAACACACACACACACATAGGCACACGAGTCCAAAACAAAAATCTTTAAACGAATATGGTTTAAAAAATATTTAGACAACAACAATGTCTCTTTCTGTCTGTGGCGGTGGCAGAGTGTTCCTGTTGCCACTTATGTGGAAAGTCAATGTGCGGGAATTATGCCCCCCTGAAACCGACAGAGTTAAGCAGCTGATAACTTTTCGCTAAATTTACCAACCAAAAAACTTTTATTAGTCCACAAAATACAGTAGATGGTTTAAAGCTTGAACGCCTTCGACCATTTCGTACGCTTTATAAAGTTTTATGGCTCTCACAGAAACACAGCAAGACAGCAACATTGTGATTGGCACATTATCCGGTTAATGGCTTTAAGGAGTAAAGTAAAGCAGAGGAAACAGGATATGATATGAGCAGGATATTTATAAATGCGAGCATGAGAAGTTTTTACCACTGACCGCATGCTTAAATTTGCCGGTCTTTGGCCCCCCCCAAAACTACCCAAAAACCGGAAACGGAAGTCACATGAGCTGAGCACAACAAGAACTTTTTAGCATGACTCTGAAATTGTGGGAATATAAACAAGAGGATATATGTATGTACATACATGGAGGGATACACATGTAACATGACTGCAGGGCAGTTCCAGCAAACGAATTGAAAACTTTAATAAAATGAAATATATTTTAAATGTGTTTGAACCATAAATACCACAATACACAAGGGATTCAGATTCAGATTTTCAGTAGATTCGGAGACATTTCAGAAGCAAAGAGTACGCTTGTTATACGGGTTACCTTGTTCACCGTCGACCTTTTGGGGTACATAATATTTGCCATTCACACTTTTTGCACACAGGTTCCACACATTTACGTGAGAATGGCTCTGCGGTACACCATGTCGCATTAGATACCGAATTATTTATTCATTGCATTAAAGAAATTGTTTTCTGGGTTTTTTCACGCATCTCCGCCGTGCAGAAAAAGACTCTAAGCTGATTTAAATGCTATAGGAAATTTCAGAAATAATATAAAATCGATTTTAGCTTAAAATATTTCCATGAAGCTTTTAGTTTCATTTACACACACACACACACACATATGTATTATCAGGAATTTCATAAACCAATTACATTTAGAATAATTATATTTAATTTTCATAATTCCAACGATACTGCAAATATTTCAAACGGAAAAAAGTCATAAAGGTCAAGCGGTTCCAGCCACCAGCCTCCTGCCCCCTGCCCTTCCCTCCACCCGCTGGCACACATTTGAGTGTCTGAATGCGACAGGCCGGAGAATATTTTCCACACAATAAAATTACAGCATAGTTTCAGCATTTTCTCGTTTTCCGTGCACGCCGTGCCCCTGAGCACAGTTTCCGCCTTGACGCGGCCAAACAAAAGGCGTCGTCGGCACTCGGGAGGCCAGACCAGGCCAGGCCGCAAAGTTGAACAAAATGTCGAGCCGCAACTAAAATAAACTCACACAAAGAGACGAACACGCACACTAACAAAGTCACGTGTGTGCGAGTGTGTGTGTGTGTGTGTGTGTGTCGTTAGACGCGTGAAAATTTGCGCCTTCCGTTTGCCATTTTTGTGGCCGGCGACGCGTCGCTCAGTCGCATTTTCATTAATTTCATTTGGAAAATGCTGAGGCTGAGTGAAAGCCTCCACATGGGGGGAAAAAAAACTCACACAAAACACAACGGAGGACCGACTTTGAGGTACTCACTATCATTTTAGGTTTTAAATTTGTTTATTTTCTTTTGATTACAATATGATGGGTTACATTTAAAGTCTGGACTCAGTCAGGAGAAGCACCGCACGATCTCCAAGTCTATCTTTTATGGAAAATTGTCAATAAGCATGGCTGTCAGCCTCACATCTCTTAATACATTTTTGCATCCACTCTCTGGATGCACGATACGAATAAAGCGTACAGCCCGTCTCGTGAAGTAGATATCGTGCCAGAAGGGCGATAATTCAAATGTGCCACGGCCCACGCGATCCCAGTGTGACATGTCGCTAGAGACTTCCGCGGCGCACTTTAAGATATTATGTAAATGATGTTGTAAGCCTAAAATACTAATTTTGTTGATTTTGTACCAGTAACTCAGCGCGATCACAATCTCATTGTCGTCAAGTGTTACGAGGGACGCTTTATTCCAGTAGCTGGTAACATCCAGGTCAGGACACACGGAAGCACGGTAGGGCCGATTCTCCGGGTCGATCGCTTTATCGATGGCGTCGAGTATTTTTTCCGGCTCGACGATTCCCAGTGGGACGCACCACACGCACCAGGTCGTCGACACCTATGATCGGTAGACGTATCAGCGAGAGCACAGACTTTCTGTCCACGCTCGGATTGTGCTGGATCCATTCATAAACCGATAGAAAGATGTCACCCTCGTAGGCAACGAACGTGTCCCGCCGCAGAATTTCTTTAAGGGATTCCAGGGACAGCTTTTGGAAGGAGTCATCTGCCATCAGCTTGGACCCATTTCTGTCCATGAATTTCAAGCATTTTTCGGCCAGCTCGTTCAGATTGTATAGACGCGCTGTTTTCAGAATCATGCACACATTGCTGACGCTAAGATTCTCCTGCAGATGTCCGGATAGGGCTGACTCGACTTCCACCAAGCCATACTGATTGGCCAAACGGAGCACTTTGATGTGAGCAGCCACGTCCAACGTGAAAATTTCCATCGTGGCCGAATAAAGGTAGCCGAGGATTACTTTAAATGCTTCCAGCGGCACCTCCGGCAGCTGTATTTGGCGTTGCTGCGACTCGGCCATGCCTCCGTACAGCATGGCGCGAAAGTATTCACTGCGCGCGGCCAAAATCAGGCAGTGGGCAGGCAGGCTTTGATCCTCCACAATAAAAGACACGTCCGAGTAGAGCTCGTTCAGGCAGAGGCGGCCCATGTCAGACGAGAGGCGGTCAGTCAATTTGATGACAGTCTTCTCGGACGAAGAGATCGCGTTGCTTTCCTGGCTGTTCATTTTGGTGGCTGGGTTTCTAAGGCGAGAAGCCTTAGGGTGTCTTTATTTGAGTTCCGTATAATTCCATAAACTTATATGATTTTGTGTTGACTTCTGTGTTTTTGTGCTTGTGACAATTCTGACATATCATTCTGAAATTCTGTTGTTGGTTTTTCCCATTTTCCTGTCTGTCATTTTTTACATTTTCGTAGTGAATTGCACTTTTTCGTTGTGAATGTCAACTATATACAGTTGCATTTGAAACGTGCGAGATAGGAACATTCCAGATGGATGGTGGAATAACTGGGAAATTTTCGGAACGGACCATCACGGACCATCCCCGGAATGGATGGTGGATGGTCGCGTGTGGTATTAGACTATTAGACGATAGAGTTATTTTGTTTTACTTTGCTGATACAATTTTGCTGGCTTGGTGGCTGTGTTCTGATGGAAAACATCATTTGGTCTAAAGTAGTGGTCTCAGTTGTGCAACTGAAAGGCAATAGAACCATTCTAGAGACGGCTACGAAAAATAATTTTGATTAGTATGCTATCCTATCCCTCTCCTCGCAGTCTAATGTCATATAGCTATAAGGAATGATCGGAGTGGAATGAATAAGATCTATGGGTTAAATTATGCTTTTAATTTGTTGTCTGTGCTATAAATTTAAACATTTCATTAATCAATTAAACATTTTAATGCAGCGCCTTGATTGCTTTCAGATTTCTGTGTGTGGATAGGAAAATTTGTTGTTAATTTTATTCCGTAAATTCTATAAATTCGGTAATGGCATACAAATAAATAATGTTTCCTTCTTCGCGTCCTCTAATGATCGAAATTGATTCATTTTGAACTCGAGACTTGGACTTTCATTTGCAAATGGCATTCTGTTTGGCTTCTGTCTTAATTTTCTTCAATTATGCCCACTTGAAGGGGCACAGACGCGGTCGAGGAGCAGCGAAGTAGACGCCGGGCTGAGGCAACTGGCATATGCCTTCGCCTTCGAAACCAAAGTCATAAATTCTCATTTGCCAATTGGAAGGGAAGTAAAGTAACAATGTTGAAAACAATTTTCTCTTGCTCCATACCCCCGTCCGTACTTATCGCCCCAGTTCTATTCTCTGTGTGGGCTGTGGCTGTGCGAAAGCAATTAAACTTTACACAAAATATATAATTGATTTTCCCAAAACCAAATTTATTGGCTTCTGTCATTTTTGGGGCAATACATATAGTATTTCTCATTTATTTTCTAATTGATAGATTTCTGTCAGAAATTGTTCGGCTTTTAGGCGGTTTTATTTAATTTTTTTTTTCTAATTGCTTAACGCCATTTAAATTTATTTCCCTGCAAGCATGTCACATTTAATTAAAAGCTCCCCGGGAAGATGTATTCAGTTCATTGGAAACCTTTGGCAAGGCTGTAGGTTCTGACATGGCACAAGGAAGTGGGCACTGGGTTTATCTGCCTGGGAATTTATTTGAGTTTGCCGCTCACGGAAAGGGAAATATAATTCTTTGATATACTCGTATGCAAATTTAATCGATGTAGGGAAGACGAATTTATTTTTTGTTTTTTTTTTCCACGAATTGCTTGAGCATGTGTCAGACATTTGATTAGCTATTAATAACAGGAACTTCTATTTAATTTATATACCTATATTTGGTTGACTATTTTTGACGGCCATTTCTTGGCACTGTATTGGCAAAGGGTGGAGGCGCGACTATTACAAATAATAGTGCATTCGGCTTTTAGTTCTTATCCATAGAGAAATGTTTGTGGATCCTGCACAAAAATTCCGACTCTCAGACTTTAATTTCTCTGTCTATATGAGCACCCGCCTTTCTCTATTTGTTTTCCCGTGCATTTATGTGAGTGTTGCTCTCCCTTTATTTATATACGCTTCCCCTTTTAATTTAATTCAATTTGCTCCCTTATTTATAACTCATAATTCATATTGAATAATTTTTTGCTGCTCACTTCGCCCACGTAATCGCTCTAGTAGTTCTCCGAACTTTCATTTGTTGCTTAATAGCTTGCCCAAAAATTAAAAACTAATTTCCTCGAATTAAACCAACACGCCGCAGTGTGGTGCCCCGCCATGGGGTTGGGCGCCATGGTGTGAAATAAATTACAGCCTCCCCGATTTGGGGTATTCCCACGCTGCAGCCGCAGCACTCTGTGCCAGGGCTGGACAAACATGCCGCAGCAGGTTGACGTAGCGTGGGGCCGCTTGCCACTGCCTGCCACGTTTGGCAATTTGCATGAAATGCGATTTTTCGTACAGCGAAGCGCAGACGTTGCATAATATTTTCTGTTGTGTGTGTGAGGGGATGGGAAATGGGTTGGTAAATCAGGGGAAGTTGGTTGGGAAATGGTTTGTGGGGGGTGGGTTGCGGGCTACCAGCCCCGAAATGCATGCAATGGAATGCATTAAACGGGCGTATTAAGCGCCTTTCACCGTACCAGCAACGCGGCACGAGGCATGCGGCAGGCGTCAGCGTTTTGCCATTAAAAGTTGTGAGGCGTAAAATCCGTACTTCCTCCCCGCTCCACACTTTGCCACTTTCGACTTGCCGCCCCAAAAACTTTAAGCTTTAATCAAAGTTGCCGCCGTGCCGCCGATGAGCCGATAATGAATGCAATGTGTTCCCCAAAAGTTGGATTAAAAGTCAGGCTTCGAATGCAGCAAAGTCTAGTGGGATATTATGAAAGATCTGCCTGTGAATAAAGGATTTTATGAAGCTGAAAATTGCTTATGTTTTGGGGTTTCATATCCCTGAACAGCAAGCACATTATCGATACTTGAAAATAGTTTAATTCCTTCATTCTACTGATAAACCTGTAATTTATGCATGCCTCAGCATATGCACAACACTTAGAAATATGCACAAATATAATGCTGATGGTAGTATCAGTCTCTGCCGTCTCTTTGGGGGAATCTACAGAACTCTCTGGGCAGCCAACACAAGCCATTTCCAACCAGGAATGCCAGCCAATAAACCAGCCAGCCATTCATCCATCCATCCATCTTGTGTGTCAGGCATTTGATATTTGCTTAGGGAAATCACTCCAAAAGATTTCTATAGAGTTTTCCCATTGGGGAATGCTCTGCTGTGTTGTGTAGCATGAGTGTGAAAATGTGAGATGTTTGCTGTTTGCTTCACAGATCCATGCACAAGTATTTTTGTGTAGCTGCAGAATGATTTGCTCAGGAGACTATGCGTATAAATAGTTAATAAGCAGGAATAATACGTGGGAGCTGATGGAGAAACTTTAACAGTTTAAAAATAAACTTAATACTAGGAAAATTAATCAAAATTTAATACAAAATACACTATGTAAAAAATACACTATGTAATAAAGAATTATGCCGTTATGCAAAGGAAAAATAATTTAAATGTAAAGATCTGCATTGCATAAATCAACTCTCTCACTTTCAATTAATTATTGTATATTTTTCATGGGTTTCCCTTTTCTTTTTTGCCACCCTGTCACCCTGTCCGGGGACTGGACAAAAGCTGACAAATTATTTATGTTAATTATAGTTCCAAGTGGATACCCAAAGGGTGGACCGAGACTGGCCTGGGGCTGGGGCTGGACCAGTTGTCGGCCAACTGTTGCCCATATCTTTTTTCCATTTGCCATTTCCCCATTTTTCTCTCTTGTTTTTTAATTATTTCATTCGCGACCCGAGTTCATTTCTGTAAGTGGAAAAATTAAGAAATTATATCGAAACAATGGGACGAGCGGAATTAAATTTCATGCTTGGCCAATTGCAAGAATTTAAAAGTTTTCAACGTTTTCTCGACAGCTTCACACTGATCTGTAGCTGTGTGGTATGTGTGTGTGTGTGTGTATTGTGGCATTATGCAATCGCCACAATTCCACAATTAGTTGTGCACTTAATCCGAGATGAAAACGGCAACCAACCAGCCAGCCAGCCAGCCAGCCAGCCACTCAAAATGGCAGCCAACAGAGCAGAATGACAACCCGATTAGCACTCTCCTCCGTCCCTGCCGACCAATTTTGCGCCCTACAATTTCCCCCCACGGTGCTCGTGGTGCTTGCTAAATGTTGGGCAATTAGTCGGACGGGAGCTCTTGTTTACCCTGAAAATGAAACGCATAACCAAAAGCGATGCTGAAACTTTAATCCTGATGATGCTGCGCTGATTTATGTGTATCCTTAACCGATTCTCGCATATTAATCAGTTGACAACAAAACGAAACGAAACGAAATTAAATGAAACTTCAAGGTTGTCTGGCCGTCTGATAGAAACTGATGGAAAAACAATGGGGGGAAAACTCTTGATGACTCTCGCTCGAGACGGTGGTTTTTGTGCCAATCAGAAAACAATGTGCAAAGTTTTCGTGCCCCTCTCAGCACAGAATTGAGAATTGTTTTATTCAACTTGTGTGTGTGCGGTGTGTGTGTGTGTGTGTGAGTGTGTGTGGACTCCTTTTCTTCTCCATTACTTAATTAATAAAGCCACTGTGCCTAATATTTGACTTTGATGGCAGCCCATGGCCCACGTACAGGCCTCCCTAGTACACACACACACACAGAGTTCTGTAACTGGCTCTGTGTCTGTGTGTGGGTGGGTGGGGGGCTGTGGCAGGTGTTTTGTGTGTGCTAATGAATGAATATTCCCTGCCCCCATCTCCTTTAAGTGGTTGCCAAGGTTACTTTGGGGGATTATTGTAATTGGAAACTAGCGTGGGGTGGAGTGTCAACAAATTCTGAGAACTCACCTTGGCCAGGATGGAACGTGGCTCAAGGAGTTATGGATAGGTGAAACCCCATGAAACTTGTTCGATATCATAAATAACCAGTGGAAAGTTTTGCTACCTGGACACCAAGATACCCGCTGCTCAGTTTTTATATATGCATTTATATATCTCTATGCTGTGTATCCTTAACTCACGCTAGTCCAAGGAAGAGGGGCATTCACTGGGAGAGAGCTGTGCATGGAGAGGGACACAGAGATGGGAGAATTGTATCCCTTTTAATTCAGCAATAATAAAGTTCCGCCCAATTTCCCTCAAAAGCCTAAAAGTTGCCACTTTTTTTTGCCCCAACGACTTCTCATTCGTTCAACCTACTTACGGGCTGACAAATGTGCCAATCGAATTGTGCAACAGCCACATCGCACCCTACCCTGCCACGACTCAATCAAAATGTTCAATTGTTCCAACTGTCGGCTGGTGTTCCCACTCATCAGAATTTTGTGGGGTTTTGGGGGGCTTTAATAAACGATTTTCCGCAAATAAATCAATGACTCTTTGAGTTGCCCTTCTGCCTCATAAATATCAAGAGTAATGCAAAATGTTGTCTACCCTTTTTGGCGCATGGCCTGGCTGTGTCGTGACGTGAAAGCGGATTGGAGAAACTTCCAAGCTGCCAAACTGCAATTTGCCAAAACGACCCCAGCACCAGCACCAACCAGTGCCCGTTCCTGCCCTGCCCTGCCCCATTAAATGCATCAAGTCCAAGTCGGTGCACAAATCCTTTTTGCCAGCTTGATTTATTGTAGCTCCGGCTGTCGGGGGCCCGGCTGGAAGGCGACCAATTGGGCCATGATTATGGAGGAGGCGGCAATGGCAGTGGCAGAGTCAGAGGCCGGGCCCCCAATGCAATTTGTCAAACTTTTGCAGCTACAGTCACAACAAGAGTTAAATGAGCTGTGTAAGTCGAAGACATTCTAAGTAGCAATTATGCCATTACTTCCCGGCAGCCCCTACCCTATCCAGCTGCATAGCCAGAGGCACTCGTAAAAAAGTATATACTTCAGCTACCAATTGAATCACACATAAAACTGGCGCTCTTTGGTTTATTCAGGGACCATTTTATGGGTACAGATAGACAGTCCTGTCAGTTGAAAACGAGACACAGATGAGGGATAAACTCCTACACTCACAGAGAGTCGTAAAAATTTTGGGCCAGCGAATTAGCAATCAAAAGTCCAGGCCCACAGCAATCACAACTAAGCAACAGTTGAAGATTTTTAGTGTAGGAGTAAAGCAAGTACAGAACTGCCAAACAATCACAGAGAAAAACCCGCAAAGAATGCCACACGCCTGGCAAATTAAATGTAAATATGTGAAGCAAATTCCTCAGCACATTGCCATCGATGGGTAGCAAAAGGGTCAAGCAGCAAACATGCCTCTAAAAATACACCTCAACTCTGGCAGGTTCTATAAAAATAAAAGCAAAAAAAAATGTGTAAAATGGAGATGGAAAACACAGTGCTTAACATGGCCATTTGTCTAGGACCTGGGATGGCAATAAAAAATGTTGTCTTGCTTTGTACACAAAAAAAAAGTGGCCCTAGCCCACAGCCTGGCTGGCATACTTTTTGGCCAACAAGACGTGGCCCAAAACATTTTTGTTTACGTGGGCGGGCTATAACTACGGCTCCTAGAGGAACGAAACGAACGAACATGCAAAGTAGCCAAAGCCGAGGCAGGTGGCACCTTTAAAACCCCCTGCGAACAAGGGCCATAACCATTCGAGGTGGCCAGACAAATTTCGTTGAGTATTCAAGTGGTTGTATGCCCTACAAAGCGGGGGGGAGGATAGCTTTGATAGCACTCGTAATTTTTAACATCGATAATTAATATATTTATCGATTTATTATAGCGATTTTTTATCAAACTTAGATCTGTGAAATTAAATGAATGAGATATATGAAACGATTTATTTTTTCATTATCGATGAAGCTTGTTTTTGGCATAAAAAATAATATTTTTCGATATTTCATCGATAAAAGATAGTTATTAATATAGATGGAATCTTGAAGATTAAAATTCAAATTCAACCATAGGTTTCAACCTTTAGGGCACTGTATTTATTATTATTTTTTATTTGTATATTATCGCTAAAGCTTTTTTTTTGGGTAAAAAAAAAATAATATTTAACGATAAAAGATAGTTATTACTATAGATCGAATCTGGAAGATTTAATTTAAATTTCTACCATAGGGTTTGCCTTTAGGGCACTTAGCCATTAAGGGTATTCGTGTAACCGCTGTGAAAGCACCCCGCTTGGCTCTCTGCTTCTCTACCTGCTGTTTTTCTGTTTATTATTGTTGCCGGCTGTCAAGAAGCAGTTTGGAGCATTTGCGGTCTACTCTCTGAGGTGTTCAACAAGCCGAGCACGTCTCTCCTCTGCGGGTGCGGGCTGTGAGTCCTGTCCATGCAGTTTTTGGGAGCACCGGGAGTGGGAGTGGGAGTGTGCTCTCTGCTGTCCATTGAGTGGCATTCCCCACATGAAGGCTTGGAGTGAATGGCTCTTCCATTATGTACTATGTACAATGTACATGCAGGTTGAAGAGTGCACTGGCAGTTGGACGTTTTCGGCATGGCTGGTGTTGGTTTAAGGACTGCCGCCTGCCATCCCATGCCAACACTTGACTTGACTTGACTTGGGCGAAAGTGAGAGCTCAAGCTAAGCGGCTTTGGTAGTTCAAAATGCTAGAAGTCGTGGAAATTTGTTGAGCATATTTTCTGGAGTGGATAATTAGGGACATGCCGGCTGCTCGCTTATGGCTCTCTGCACAAACAATCCTTGGCTTTGGAAGAAGCCCCCACATTTTGGGTCGTGACACTGGTTGGGGCTGAGGGCTGTGGGGTGCTGTGGTATGTCAATGCAGTTGGCAATAAATTTCACCATTTCACTGACATTGCACTTTTGCTAAATGACACGGGGCTTAGCCGCCCACAAATACTTTTGCTTTTGCTTTCTTTTGTAAATCCGAACCGGGAACAGCGAACCGCGAACCGCTTTTTCTTAGCGTGCAGCTCAAGTTTATTGAAATTTTATGCATTTCTTGCATTATTCCATTGTTTTGGGGGGGAGGCGTTTCATGCTGCCTCATATGAGTCTTCTTCGCTAACCGAAAAAAGTTTTGCCTGTCGCTGTGTTGTCAGCTGGCTGCGGCCTGGGTTCGGGGGCCGGGGCCTCGCATCGCTCTCGTTTGTGGCCTGTGGCTAGATTTGAAAAGTTTTATCTAACATGTTTGGTAACACTTTCGGGAGGTTTTCCGCTTATGCCAACCATATATCCTGCTCGATGCCCCAAAAAAAGTTGCTCGTTACGCTAGGAAAGTCTTTGAAAAATTTGCAGCTCAAGTGGGTGAGAATGATGACAACGATTGGAGGTTGCATACGAGTATATGTGAAATTACACACACTCTCTCCACTATTAATATGTACAAAAAATAATCAAGCAAAGTGTTTATTAGAATGAGTTAATTAATACGGAAAAGATGTTCGATTCCTAGGGATTTATGTCATTACAGAGATGTATTTACTGACATATCAAGTGGGGGATTAAATGGAAATAAAGCTAAGCTTAAATAACTTATGAACATCTCTTCACTGAGGGGAAAAAAGAGTTTCCAAAGCAGCCAACGAATTTTACACTCCCCATAGAAGACTGTTAAATATCTCTAGGGTTTCCCCAATCCCGTTTTTTTTTCAGTGTAGAAATCTTTGCAATTCCGCTCACGCATCATGTCCCCACGTCAGCCTTAACCCAACTGTCAGCTGACGTCCACAACAGACAGCGCAGCAACACACCTGACAGCACCTGAACCGGAGCCACACAGCTATAGGGAAGGGAAAATCAGTGCCAACGATTTACGAGGCGAGCAGGCAGTCCCAGTCAGTCCCAGGGAGGGGTGTCCTTGAGTATCTCCAGGGGGCGGCAAGCAGTATTTGGGGAATCTCAGATGAAAGTATTCAAAAGGCCACTCAAAATTGTTTACAATGCTCTCAGTGTTTTATTCAGTGTTTTCAGAGTAAAAGTGTGCTAATAGTTTCGTGTTGAGGGTGTCCATTAGGGTGTAAAATTTCTTAGAATCAAACGCTATAACCATTTCTAAAGAGTGTTGTATATCTTTTCTTAGAATTTGGATGTGTGTTGTTGCCTTTTCTATCGAGTGTCAGTTAGTGTGTAATTTTCTCGTAGAGTAGAGTTCTACTTCTTCTTGTCCTTGTCCTTCTTGCCACCACTGCCCGGCGGACAGGAGCTGAGATAACCGGCGCTCATCATGCGCTCAAAGGCATCCATTGGATCGTAGTTGGAATAGAAGGTCTTGTACTTGGCCTTGCGCGGTGCATTGTGAAAAACGTAGAGACACACTGGAGCAATCAGGGCCAGGACACAGGCCACTTTCAAGTTACGCAACGATTTATGCAGATGCGTATCGTGCATGGGAAACTTAAAGTCAGGCTTTGACTGAAATTCAAATTTAAAAAAATATATTTTAAATTAATATGTAGTGTTGCATTTTTTTCCGTATAATTTTTTGTATGTCTCTTTATATTTCCTTTTTTTTTATAGAATTATTAATTATGTTTTCTTACCTCTAGTCCCATTTTGTAGATTTTTTCCTAAAAAATCCAAAGCGGGGTTCTTGATTCGACAACAGCTGGAACTGAAATGAAATAAAAATCATTTCAAGTTGAAAAGTTTTTAAAAATAAAACTCAAAAGTCACCGACTACTTTGTTCAAATGAAAATAGGACCAAAAATTTTTAAATACTTTATCAAGCAGTGCTGGTAAATGCTTGTAAACTTAAACTGTACCACACTTTTTTTAACATTTAGTTTTTAATATATTTAATCTGTTTTTCTTCAATAGGAAAAGCATTCGTGTAGTTAATCTTTGGTTAAATATTTTCAACAAGTAATATATTTCAACGGTTGCTTACGAATTTTCCAAATATTCCAATTTATTTTTATTTCAATAACAATAAACACTTCTTATTTATATTTTGTACATTTACAAATGATAAAATCCTACAATAATGATGACTTTTTTATGTCCTTTCTTGACAATTGCATTACGTGTTGCTTTCACTTACGGAATAACATAAAAAAAATGTCGTGTCAAAAAGTCAATTTAGTTGGTACTCTTAGTTGATACCCAATACAAGAAAATGCAATTAAACGAAAAGAATTGAATTAATTTTATGGCCTGGCCATATGGGGCGATGCAGTGGCTTAGACCGTAAAAGGGGCTGTCATATATACATATATCACTCGCTTACTGGCTTACTGACTTTTACCCCATATTTGTTAACTATTTCTGATGCCCTGCCGTCTGACTTTTGGCCAAGGTTTAGAGTGCCTGCTATACCGTATAATCTGTGGATATTTTGAGCCCCTTGGTGCCGCCACTGTGGCATGAACCTTTGGACAATGTCCAGACACAGCGAGCAAACATTTTTACTACCCAAAGTGCCTGAAGGGGGGAGATGGAGCATGGGACGTGCTGGTGCTGGTACCCTCCGTGTAAGCTATTTTTAAAGAGGCCTCGTCTGCCCGTGGCAATTTATTGGCATTGCCAGAATTCGGACTCTGTTAAGGCTCAAAGGCCAAAGGCAATCTGTCAGTCAGACACTCAGCTGCGGTTACACTAATTTCATTTGGTTTCTTCTTTCACATTCAGTCCCTGTCATTCATCAAACATAGCTGCGGCCAAGTATCCAATAGATCTATCTATAATCATTTATAAGCATTTAATTGAAGTTGATGAATGCTGAAAGTGTATTTATATTTAATGAATGTTACAAATGATAAAGAAATTTGTTTTATATGTTTTTATATATCTTATTTTAAGGATGTATTCGTGGCCTTCCTTTACTGTTGCCTTTTCCTTTCCTTTTCTCAATATACTTATTTTCTGTTCAGCGTTAGCTTTTTACACCGCATTGTAGTCATGTTTATTTCAGCTTTTTGATTCGGTTTCAAATGTGCAGCCAATTGCAAAGACCAAAAATAGAAAGAAAGTAAACCTCAAACTTGTTGCCAATGATAAACAGGACACACAAACACACACACACCCTGTCGGCTCCAGTTTACGATTTGTGGTTACTGCTGCTTCTCATTTTGTGGTTACAGCAGTGCTGTGTGCTGTGTGGGCGGAAAAGTCTCCACTTGCTGTGGTCACACAGTCTCCTTTTCCTTTGGTTTGCAATATCAACTCCTTGCACAGAAGAAAAATTTTCTATTTCTGTGGCATCAGAATTAGTTGACATAATTGCTGAAGGGCACTCAAATTTGTTTGCTTTTCTGTGCTCAATGCGAATAATTATGCAGTGGCTGTGGCTGTGGCAGTGCTGGCTGGGTGCATGTGTTGTAAAGGTCACCCACACAATGGGCTCCGAGTATCAATTATTGACTCCCCCCACATGTTGTCCCATAATTACAAGAGAACGAGACATGCTAATTGGCATGAAATGGCGGATAGGATGTGGCCAAGACTCCGAACTCCGGATTATGGTGGAGTCGGGTCGCTGATTGCCAATATACGCGCATTCTCCGGTTAAGTGCGTGTGTGTGTGTGAATGCTGCTTCATTAAGGCTATGCTGACGGATATATTGTGGATTGTTTTTGTGGCCGGGCCGACTCATGACTGATTGCTGCATGCCCCCATGACATTTGACACGTTTCGGCTTGTACTTTATTGGAAGCTTAAGACAACAGAAGGTACAGCAAAAGTAGTGGAATAAATATATGAAACAAATTTTCAAAAATAACTGAAATTCTTTTTAAATATTCTTTTACCATTCAACAAGAAAATTGACTACCCCGAAATGCCTTTAGAGCCAATATCACACATACTCTCTGAATCCTTTTTTGTGGGGTTTGGCATGGCATGCCCCATTAGCAGCTGCTTGCCAAAAAAAAAAACGTGACAAATTCCACTTGATATGCAAATTCCAGACATTTTCTTTCAATTTGTGCCAACTTTAACGATTTTGTTCCCACACAGAAACTTGCTTTTAAATTGCTTTTTATGCCCTCAGTGTACTATTTATTCCCTTTAGTCTGTCTCGGTACGTATATTTCTTTTTTTGTTTGGCAGCACCTGGAGCAACACCTAATTGCTGCTGGATGAGACTCCCACAGAATGTTCTTTGACTTGTATTTTACGTTGTTGATGTTTGTTGTTGTTTTTTTTTTTTTTGTCGAAAAGTTTTTACTAGGGATTGTGGGACTCTGGACTCTGGATTTGCATTTGGCAATTAAATTACCGGGCTAACCACTTGGCAAATATACATTTTGAGCGTTGACTTTTTACTTTTTTTTTGTTGCCTATGTGACCAGTGGTGACCACTGGGCACTGCCCACCACTGACCATTCAACTTTGACCGGACGCGAAGAATGTTTTAAAATCACGTTGCATGGGCAACAGCAACAACAAAAACAACAAAAACCCTTGGTGCATTGAACTGTCGCCCAGGTTCTGTTAGGCAAAAAACGAGAGACAATTTCAATATGTTGTGTGCCTGATGGCGTTGAAGGCGATTATAAATATAAGCTTTGTGCCCTGTGCACCGCCCACTGCCAATGCCACTGCCAATGCCAATGGCTTTGCACACTCGTTTCGTGTGGGCGTCTTCTATCTGTCGAGCGTCCCTATATATCTCTTGGTACGTATGCCTGAGACATTGCTATCGCATGTCGAGAAACTTTCAAGTGTATTTTGGCCCAAGCACAAATCTAATGAAATTTGAGTAGAATTTTGAACTTTTAATGCTTCACTCTCCACCACACACACACACATTTATGCTGGGCAAACGTTTCGATTTCTAAAATGTTTAACGCACATAGGAAAAAACCAAAAAACTTTTCGCTTCACTTAAATTTATTTTATTGGCAATACGAAACTCGGGCATGGGTCAAAAATGGTTGAACAGTGGATTGGAGGGTTCTGGGTGGGATGAAAAAGCAATAAATTTCATGTGGAATAACTTTTTAAGTTTTATGTACGTATTCATCGTAGTCATAGAAATTTGATAACAATATTTAAATTGATGTTTTAGATATGGCTTCCAATCCTGTGTATGGCAGGTACATACAAATATTCACTGAGTAAGTAAATTGAATTAAATAATTGAGTGTACTCAAGGTATATTTAAGCAATATGGGAAAATATTTTAAGTATGAGAGATTGGATTTTAGATAAATTATTTGATGTACTTCAAAATAGATTGCTAGGTACGATTCATGGTACAATTGTTTTATTTATATTAATTTTGCATTTTAAAATGTTTGATATATTTAATATATAATATTAAATCAAGGCAGATTTCGGGTGAGATTTTGAGAGAAATTTTTAAAAAAGCCCAAACCTCTGGCTTTAATGATAAAAAAGTCTCATGGTGGCAGGAAAATCTAACAAGTTTCAAAATGCAATAATTTAACTGAATAATCGATTGCTGAATACATTTATTGACTTCTTTTTGGACTTATGCACTGCTTTTTATATAAATCCACAGCTTCCAAGCTTTTAATACGGCTTTTCAAAGAAAAGACTGCTTTGCGGCAATCTGCAATGCCCGTTATTTGAATCAACTGCTTTAAAATTGTAAAAAGATGCCTGCTTCTGCTCTCCTTGGCTGGATTGCTCACACAACTGCTGAGTAATACCAAGAAATAATCAACATTTTGCCTTCCTTTGCGCCTGCACCATTAATTCCGTCAGTCTGTCAGTCTGTGGCGTGGCGTGGCATTTTGAGCCAAAGTATGATTGGACATTTTCATGCACTTGTCAGAGTTAAAGTTGATGAAATATTTTTGGCACAAATACATTTTTGGGCACGAATAGTAGACACATTGCATGCAAAGGCACAGAACTAGCCCGTAGCTCAGTGAACTCCCTCATCTATCTGTGTAGCTCAGCATTTGGCTGACACTGAGGCGGAGGCCACTGAACCACAAGACCATCGGGCACTTGACGTTGTCTTGTCATTATTATCTATTAGTTATGGCCCCCTCCACCACCATAGAGCTGAGGGCACCAGGACACTGGGGTCCCACACTTCCCATTTGCTAATTGTAAGTTATTGACACGAAACGTGCCCCGGGCTGATGACGATGACAGCGATGATGATGATGATGGTATTTTCTTACCACGCCCACCTGTAACCTGTGTATGGCCCCTGCAGGCGCCGCGTTAAGGACTGTAATTATAAACTTCCGCCGGCTATTGGTAGTGCAAATGGATACCCGTGTAGGCAGCGCTCGCTCGCTTTTTATCTTCCATTCTTCCTTCTCTGTACGCCCCATTAAGACATCAACATAATTGAATTATAAATGCTTTGCTATACTCAAATATTGAACTTGCCCCCCCCAGGGGCTTCGGCTAAAAGTGGGTTAGAATATTGATGAAAATTTTTGGGGGCCCACTTGAAATTCATGACTCATGTTTGAGTTGCCCTTTTGTGAGTGAACACAAATAGGAGAACAGCCTCCCTAATTGGTGTCTTGTATGGCATATCAATTATCCTTGGAAACTTTTTGTACAAAGTTTGCCATTTGTTGGATTAAAAAAAAACCAATAAGATACAATTGGGGTCCATTGGGGTCTTTATTTCCCATTGCAAAATTTGTACGCCTTTTGCTATGGCCATGTCTCCATCAAATTGCCTGTGGGCCAACACGCTTTTTGAGCGGGTTGTGTTGGGTCATAAAGCTGGCATTTCATTTGGCATGCAACGCCCCACGCGATCTCTGTGGCAGGACCAGCAGGAGGAGCAGCTTTGTTAGCAACCGACACGACCATGCAATTTCCGCTTCAGTGTTTGACTTCATGCCCATATCCATTCATCCGTATCTGCCTGCAGCAACATTGCATGTGTCCAACCGTAGACAGGACAATGAATAAACGGCCAGCTCGAGGCGCCACCCCAGCCTCAGACCACTCCGAGTCTTGGCCTGCAGTTTCAATTTTGTCACTTGTTTGTTTTTTTGCTTTTTTCTGGCTTTTTGTTACTGTCTTTAAAGTTGGGGATTTATTTTGAATATTCGCCGAAAAGCAAGACGACTTTTGTCTGCTTAAGATGTATGGCGCGGCTCAGTGAAGCTGAAAACAGGGCTGCAGCTTAAATTAAATTGTATTTAAACAAAATATATATATTTAATAAAAGGAAATTATTTACTCATTATTCTAGGCACAAATTAAAGCAGTAAATATTAAATTTACTCTATCGTATTTATGGACTCAATTATAGACACGATTTTGCCAGCCCTAAAGCCTCGAATTGGCTTACTTCATTGCCTCTGCCTGCCAGACTGTTACCATCTGTTTGTGCTGTCTGTCCTGTGGCTGTAGCCTGTATCTGGCGCTGTTTCCAAACGCATTAATGTGAGAAATTGGCCACATTTGGCTAAACGTTTATGCTCCTCTCTCTCTTTTTCTTTTTGTGGGGCACGCCCCTCGCTGTGGATAATGTTGTCAACCCCAAAAAAAAACGACTGATTGAGCACTTGAAAATGTTGTGCCATTTCGCATGACTTGCAATGTGTCTGATACTTGAATGTAATTAAATAAATCAGCGGCTGAAGAGCGGCTATGGCTATGAATGTGAACAATTGCCTGGAATATCGATTGAGTTTCGAACATTTTAGAGAGTCTGATTCGAGACCAAAGTTCTATGAATGTTAAATAGATGCTTAAGATCTTGCTTGAGCCCAAAAGGGCAAAGGTTGACCCTAATGTGGCCAGAGTTTCAAGTAAGAAATGCGAATATAAATATAAATATACATGCATATATCTTGTGTGTGTGAGTTGTCTGAACAAAGAAACTAACTCACACACACACACATATACACAGATAAAGACTGGTGCTGTTGCAAGTGTTATCTATCTCAAAGTGTGGCTCTGCTCTGTTGGTTGGTGTGCTTTATGCCCCCATTTCTGCCATCCGCCAAAGGGTTCATTACACTTTCACAGCGTACAACATCAAAGCCAATGAACGTATAAAATGCAAGTGTACCCAGCAGAAGGTAGCATCCAAAAGGAAGAGAAAGAAACACACAGTGGGAGAGTGAAGGGAGTGAGGGATGGCAACTGCAACTGCGGCAAAAATGGCAAAGCAAGCAAACACAGCAAGCAAAAATGCTCAACAAAAGCCAAAGAGTCAAAGCAAAATGAAAGCAAACGTGACACATGACATTGGGTTGGGTACGGTACAAATTGTGTGTTGGTCGATGCCAAAGCGCCGCAAAAACTATGCAAAGCATCATGGCATATGGCCTACATACGTGGAGGTGGTGCAGGTGGTTGCCGTTGATACCCCTGCAGAAAATACACATAAGAATGTTGAAACGTGTCTTTGAAGCCTTGGGTAGCAGGTAATTAATACCGTCTGGAATGGTATACAAATCTCCGCTTCGTGCTCCTTCTGGTTACTCAAACCGAAACTAATTCCATGAAATATTTGCAATTTTACGCCCATTTATATTGATTTTATGGTGCCAAAAAAAAATATATTCATTCTATTGTAATATCCCATTTGCTAAGCATCGTCATGAGGGTCCACGTCTTCTTGATTTTGTTCCTAATTGGTAAGTTTTGGAGCGTGAATTTTGGAATTTTATTAGATAATTTTTCTTTATAAGTCATGGCCACGTCAAGCGATCCTAAAGATACCTGTGAGGGTGTTTGCGAATCAGATCTAAGTCCTTTGTGTGCATATGATGAAAACAATGCTGTTCATTTCTTTCAAAACGATTGCTTAGCCTTTTTGGATAATTGCAGGCGTGAGAAAGCAAATTTGCCAAGTAAGATTACAAAAATAATAGTTTGTAATACAAATTATAAATCAATCTAATTTTACAGGACTTAATAATGTTACCCATGGCGATTGTCGATATCGTCTTGGGATTAAGTATACCTTGATGGAAGGTTAGGTAATTTTTATCCATCGAATAAATAAAATATGATTGTACCCATAAGGACTGCGAAAATAAATGTATTTTGGGTATATCTTCGCTTCGTACTCCTTCTGGTTATGTAAACTGAAACTAAATGCATGCAAAATAAGAAATTTTGCGCCCATAAGTCTGGATTATAAAAGCATTGCATGGTGCTAAAAAAAATATTCATTCTATTGTTATATCCCAACTCATGAGGGTTCTCTTGATTTTTTCCCTAATTGGTATCTTTTATGGCTTGAATTTCGGAAATTTTGTAGCTAATGTTTTTTTTTTAAGCTATGGCCACTTCAAGCCAGACTAAATATGGGTGTGATTTTGGTTGCCCTTCAGAGCTTATGCCCCTTTGTGCGTATGATGAAGATGATTATGTTCATTACTTTCACAACGATTGCTTCGCCCAAATAGAGAATTGCAAGCGTGAGGAAAAAATATTGCCACGTAAGATTACAAAAATATTATTTTATAATACAAAAATTATAAATCAATCTAATTTTACAGCACTAAAAAATAGTACCTATGGCGATTGCCGTGATCGTCTTAAGATTAAGCCCGTATAATGGGTATTTTGTATCCATCAAATAAAAATGATTTTACCCATAATGGTTGCAATATCTTTGGGGATAATTTAACTTAAAATGTCCATAATCTGTGAAAATATTTGGGGAAGGAATGAGATGTATTTTGGATATATCTTTTCGCACTCCTTCTGGTTACGCAAACTGAAACTAATAATATTGCATGTAAAATAATAAATTAAATTAAATTAAATTATTATAAATAATTGTATGGGGCTAAAAAATATGCATTCTATTGTAATATTCAAACTCATGAGGGTCCTCTAGATTTTTTTGCTAATTGGTCATTTTTAGAGCTTGAATTTCGGTATTTTTGTAGTTAATCTTTTTTTTTAAGCTAAAGCAACGTCAAGAAATATTCAGGCTGGCTGTAAGGCATCTTGCTCTTTAATCCTTAGTCCCATATGTGCGTTTGATGAAAAAGGTGTTGTTCATTACTTTGCTAACGATTGCATGATCGATACTGCTGAATGCAAGCGTAAGGACAAATTGCCACTGTTACAAGCTTTTGGAATATAGAACAATCTCATTTCGCCTAAAACTACCTATGGCGATTGCAGTAAAACTAAAAAACGTTCACCCAAATAGGGGTTTTGTGTCCATCAAATAAATATGATTATACCCGAGTCCATACGGGGGTGGGGCTTATACGACTTTGGTCTTTGGTCTGTGGTTTATTTATTTATACCGCACACTATTACACACTAGGGGGGATGTGTTGTTTGTTGTTTGAGATAACACTGCGACACGACTTTTCTGCTTTGGCCCATCTTTTCTGTGATTTCAGGAAATTTTTTAACGATATCTTCCACTTTAGCTGCAGCTACAAAACGCGGGGCGGACTTTAGCTGTTCAGCTTTAGAACTGCAGTTCTATGCAACCAGATATAGTCTGTTTTTGCAAATGAACACTACCTCTGAAAAACATAAAAACTTAAGAAATTTCAAAAAATTCGAAAAAAAAAATTAATTATAAAAAAAATTTAATAAGTTACAAATTTCAAAATCCCGAAATCTTTCAGAAAAAGTCATTTTAGGCCACAGCGGGAAAAAAGTTCAATTTTGTCGAGTTGTGAAGGTATTGAAGGTATAATAGGCTCGGAAACGAAAAATTATTTAAGTTTTAAAAAATCTGTGATGATTAATACCCACTGCAAGGGTATACCACTGCTTGTGCTCCCTATATATTTCTGGTTATGCAAACCGAATCTAATTGCTTACAAAATAAGAAATTTGCTCCCTTTAGTCTCAATCATTAAAAGCATTGGAAGGTGTTAACAGTCATTCATTCTATTGTAATATTCCAACTGCAAAGCATCGTCTTGAGATTCCCTATAGTATGGGCGTGCCATGGTGCTTTAGGTATTATTCATATTTTATAAGGGTTTGCCTCCATAAAATATTTTGGTATGTTTTTGTTTTTTTGTTCCCGTGTTTCCATCCTTATTCGATGTTCTATTGCATTATCATTAACTTCCACGAGAAACTTTAATGTTTCGGCAATTTTCCGGTACGAAATTCCATTTTTGTGGACGTTTTTTCATGCCCATGGGTATCAGAGTGCTTCAATGCAACATCCTTTCCATTCCTAAAATAATATAATATCTAAACTTTGTTTTATGGATGTTTTTATATCTCAAATTGCTAAAACTAATTACTATCAATAGTTTAAAACTAAAAAACTCTTAGAAATACGCCATTTTTACGAAATATTATAACATGTTTTATTTCGGTGTCCTTATTACTTGGCACAGCCAAAAGTGGATGAAGAACAAAATTTGTTATTATTTTTTTCCCCGTTATACTTGGGTTTTTTACTTTTTGTTTATGGAGTGCGAACACGAATAAACTAATAAAAACTAAGATCATCTCAAAATTCCTCACTGTATATTTATAAATATAAATACATTATATTGACTAGGTAGACAACCGTAAATAATTCCATTTCCATGCTAAATGTGCAATTTCCAGCCATGATCTTTGAGAAAATTTTATATTATTGCAACAAATTCATTATTACTCGTAGGCATCGCCATGAAGCTTTTCTTGGTTCTACTCCCTTTCTTTGGTGGGTTTTCGGTCTCTAGTTTATTAAGATTCCTTACAATCTTTTGTTATTTTAAAGCTATGACTACATCCGGAATTCATTGTGCCACCAACTGCTCGCTAGCCTGCAACAGAATGTACTGGCCCCATTGTGGTTTTGCCCATGACTGTAATTTGGAAGCAGACAATGCGTGTATTTTGGGCTATGAGATCTGCAGACGTGGGGAAACTAATATGCCACGTAAGCTAAGATCATAAACCTCAAAAATATTAAACTTGTTTCAATAGAATTTGCCTCAGCATTTGAAAGAACAGCCGCTAAAGAGTGTCCCACCAATAAACCCAAATGCCGACGTGTAGATCCGTAATGAGAAGATGGTATCTTTGGGATTGGAAGTTGTAGAACAGAACCCCATCGCATCGAAATATTCAGTTGCAAAAAATGTTTTTCTTTACCGAGCATTCACATTTGAAAAAAAGCAACCCATGCAAAAGGAAATATTATTTTTACTGCATGAAATTAATTATTAATTTTGCGCCATTTAACGACTCAATTTTGATCTATAAAGCCCGCTTGCATGACGCTGAAAATATTTATATTTTTGGAATATCCCAACTTTTAAGCATACATTAAGTAAGTTCTCTCTAGTACTTTGAATAATGAATTTCATCATTAATTTGCATTTCGTATACTTTATGGAGGGTACTCGTCTGTATTTGCTACCCATAAAATCCATAAATCGAAAAAATAAAAATTATGGTCGATATATTTGTGGGAATAATGTGGAACATAAATAGAAATACGACTATAGTCTCCTGAATTTATGTATGCAGTTCACATTTATCAAAGGAGCTCAAACATCTGCTTGAAGTGGGAATACTCTCTGCAAGAGGCATATCCGGGGTTATGCAAACTGAATCTAATTGCTTGCAAAATGATAAATGTTGCGCCCAACAGTCTGGATCATTGTGTGGTGTTAAAAAATATTCATTCTATTGCAATATCCCAACTAAGAATGGTCATGAGGTTCATATTGATATTGTTTCTTATTGGTAAAGTTTAGAGCCTGAATTTTAGAATTTTATTAGATTATTTTGTTTTCTTTTTAAGCTATGACCACGTCAGCCAGTATTGACGATGGCTGTAAGTCATTCTGCCCTTTTGTCATCAACCCAGTATGTGCTTTTGATGAAAATGGTGTTGGTCATGACTTAGCTAACAGTTGCAGGCTCGAAATGGCTGAATGCCAGCGTAAGAATATAAAATTGCCACGTAAGATTACAAAAATACAAGTTTGTGAAAAATCAAAAATTAAAATCAATCCCATTTCACAGCATTCAAAAAGGTTACCTTTACCCACTGTCCTACACGTAAGAGGTAATATGTATTTGTTTTCAATCAAATAAATATTATTAAGTACCCATTATGGTTCCAATATCTGTGGGGAAATGCGAGTTGGTCTTTGGATTTTATTAAATTTAAACGTAAATAATCTAACTACACATATATCGTAGAGCTGTAGTTTACATTGAAAATACTCCATTTTATTGATGCTATTAACGGCTAGGAAACAACAACTTCTCTGAGTTTGAAAGATCTGATCGTTAATACCCTCTTCGAGGGTATATCTCCGCTTCATACTCCATACAAATTTCTGGTTATGCAACCTTTTAATTGCTGGAAATATAAGAAATGATGCGGTTATTAGTCTGTTTATTTAAAATAATTCCATGAAAGCTAAAATAAGCATACTGTTAATTCTTTTCCCTCCTTAATTTTTCTTTTCCCACAGAAGCAGAATTTTTGTTCTTTTTTTTATTTTATTTCTGTTCCCTTAAAGCCAAATCAGGAAATCGACTGATAGATCGAACTCTCACAGAGTGCGATACAACAAAATCGGGGAATTATGGTGTTTCGCGTTTTTTGATTTTAAGAGCTAATTTGTCTAATTTATTAACAAATTTAACGAATGAAATGAGCCACATAAGAACACACAATTTTAAACTACAACACAGCATTTAACCAACCATTCCCCCGGGGTTATACCGATAAGCCATGCATTACCGATACACATTCTTTAATATATATCCCCTTATCTTCTACAATTTCGATAATTGTATAATACAAATTTTAAAAAATTTCGAAGGCTCCTAATCCCGAATGGAATTATTGGCATATATGTATATATTTTGATAACCAATAATTCAATGAGAATGTTTTTATGAGATACAAATTGCATATTTATGAAAATATATGTATGTATAAGCGTTGTTGAATTTAAAAAAAAAAAAATATAAATATAAATGATTATTGGATTTTAATAAAATTGTTATTTTCCAACTCCTCATTAAATTTGAAAGTTAATTCAGTTTTTGTTCTTCTATTATTTTAAAGGTATCAAGAAATTAGAGCTCAAAATAGTATAAAGCTGTGAAGGCCCTTTACATGTCAATATTAATGGATTTTTGGCTGAATTTAAAGGTAAGCTATTAATTTGTACTAGCTCAAAATTTATGAAAATTGTTTTGCTTAAGGAACTTAATGCCATAAAAATAATAATCAGCTATTGATATGGACTAGGCATCTTTAGACTTTAAGTGTTCGAAAATGCCTTTAACAAACATCTGTTGAAAATCAAAGGGCCCTGCCACGACTAAACTTTGCCAACTAAACCTGTGAAAAGTTTCGACCCCACCCGAAAAGAAATGGAAGCAAATGGCTTGTATAATTGTCGATGCCTGAGGATACTTCGGAGCTCTTCGGCGCATATTCCACCCATAGCCACCCCCCACTTTTCTGTCACTTAAATATCTGCTGCTCAAGGTCGTGTTTTGGGCTCGATTTGCACATGCCCTTCGACACGCACACAAAAAAGTGGCTGTCCGGCCGAGAATCTTTCATGCCGCTCTAGGCTGTCATTATTCATTAGACGGTTGGCTGGCTGAAAGTATGCCATAACCTTTGCCAACGTGCCAAAGTTGCGGCCGCCAACAGGGGTCAACATATTCTTACTGGCTTCTATGGTTGTGTCGCTTCTGCTGATAATTAGTGGAAAGATACAAAGCTTCAAGCCACTTGAAGGAGCTTCCAGAATGGAGTTACATTTGTATTTCACCTTCCTGCTTCCTGCCATCCTGGGAAGAGTTGAGTCAAGCAGAAAGCGTTGAGAAATTGCTGCCTGGAACACAGGCAATTGATTTGCTTTTATGGCAAAACACATAGTTAAGTCGGGAACGACTATGGGCTCTTGGCACTGCTCTTACTTCATCTTTTCCAGCAGGTCTTAAGTCCCTCTCTCTCACTCTCTATCTCTCTGCTGCTCATCATCTTTACGGCTCTCAGAGTTTATAGTGAAAGCATTTGATTAAATTTGTACGCTTATGTGCACAGTCGTAAAATGAGTTATTTGTGGGCCCAAACAATGCTGCCCAAATATGTATGTACATATATATGTATGTGAGTGTGCACATTATATCTGTGTATATTCCTTTGATAAACAAAATGCTTAAAACTGATTTTATTCCAAAATTAATGTTTATTAAACGACGATCCTTGAATTTATGGACGCAGATTTTAAATGCATGGCTCTGAGCGGCTATTCTTTTTTATCGCTACAAAATATATGCCCTGAATTTATGCAATTTTCATATATGAAAATTCATCAATCAGTCAGCAGAGAGTTGTGTGTGTGTGGTTAGCCAGCGGTTGTGGCTTGGCTTGGCTTGGCTTTGCTGCTTTTTCCCACGACTAAAAATGTTGCTGGCCCCGGAAGAACTGTTGCCCACCACTTCCGGAATGGATATGGGAAAAGTTTTTTCAATATTTTTTATTGTATACCCCTGAGAGCTAAGAATATTGTATATTGTTTGTTTTAATCCAAAGAACTATTTTTCATGGAATTCTGCAGTGTTTTATCGTCAGCTTTATTGATTGATTGATTAGCTGGCTTTGAATGGCCTCGAACTGGTTCTTCAGCTGGTCACGACATTTATTCAGCTTCCTTCTTGGCTTCCAAATTGCATTGATGTGTGTGTGAAGTAAAAATCAATTAAATTTCTATGGGATTGTGGATCACACATGGCCAAGGGCGAGGTGGAACAATTTATATAAATTTTGTTGCCCGTTGCGCCAGCTGTGACACAAAATTAAATTTGCATCCAAAGCCCAGTGGGAACCTTTTATCGCTTCGCTGGTTGCCTCATTCCTAAGCCCAATGCACACATACTTAAAATATTTACCAAAAGCTTGCCATCGATGGCCAAGTACGAGTACTATGGTACTCCCCCATACAGGCATGTGGCAGCGGCTTATGACTACTTTGCCACTTGAACTTGGCCGTGGATGGAACGATTTAAGTTTCAGTTTGATTTTCTTTTTTTTTGTTTGTCTCTCTCTGGCGGAAATTCAAGCAAAGAATTTCAGGAGAGGAGTCTGAAAAGTTGCAGGAGAACAGACAAGACTACCCTCCGTTGTGGAACAGAAAAACTTGCCTTGTCTTTTGGTTAGTTTGCGGCTTAGCCCACGACAAACATTGGCCAATTCGTTACGATCCTAACTATAAACATATGCATAGTGCAGCCTTCCCCCTCCCTCGTCAGTCAGTGACATTGGCTGTGGCAGTGGCTGGGGCTGAGGCTGAGACTGTGTGTTGCAACAACGACAATTGATTTTTGTTTGTAAACTTTTATGCAAGCAAATCTACGACAATCTCCAACCTACAACCTCTAAACTCCACAGACACACGCGCACACACACACGTTGCAAGTTTTGCTGCTTTGTTCAATTTTTCAGTATCAAGTTCACGTTGCAACTGCCACTTGACTGAAGGATTGCCTGGGACTACGCAGAATAAAAATGGCACTGGGACTTCACATCTCAAGAATCGATGAAATAAATTCAATTTGCTGCACGCATTGATGGCGCACTTTAGAAAAGCAGCTACAGGAAGATAGAAATGATAAAAGGAGATGAGAAAATTAAGTTTGGATATTAAACAATACCAAGAGGCAACAGATAAAAGAGGGGAAGCTAACAAAGCGCACTTCCGCACTGAGTTTGGTACCCTTTACTGTAAAAAGTATATTTTAACATGTGTATTTTTACAGCGACCCTTTTTAACATAGGAATGTTAACAGCACCTTTCTATGCACTTCTCATAAAAGGTAGCTAAGCAGGCGTCTCTTATGCGAGTATTCTGCTGTTTCCCTCTCTTTCTATCGTGCTTTTACTTTCCATATCTGCTTTCCAGTCCTTGCCTTTCCATTTGTTTACGTTTACCGTTCATAAAGCACTTATCTTCGTTCCCTTCCTTTTCCGTTTTATTCCCACTCATTATCCCTAATTAGAACCCCAATTTTCTCCTTAAAACTCCTTGCTCCATAGCAAATTTTTCTCTTTCCTGCAAAAAAAAAACCATATGCTCGTCCACAAAAAAAAAAGACATCCACAAAATGAAAAATGCATAGTTTGCTTTTGAGCGCCACATCTGTGCAGCAGCAGCAGCAGTGGCTGTGGCAGATGCAACCACTTAACTGGCGGAACTTCCGCTCTACTGCCAACAACTTCCGTTGCAATAAAGTTGGACATTCTGTCCAACAGCATTACCCATTCGCTTGCACCAACCATTAAACCATCCCTAGCACATATCTTTCAGCCACTCGGTTCGGCTAAGTATTTTCAGTATTTTGGTTGGTTGGATCGTGAATCGCTAACCATTATCATCGTCAGCACTCAGGCAGAGTCATCACTTGTTTTTTCTGGGTTTTCCGCACGTTTTGAATTTAATGAGCGTGCTCGGAAAAATCCCCCACCCTCTGACACTCACACTGTCCGCCTCTCATTCTCTTAGAATTCCGCAACGCGACGCCACCTTGGTGATTTTCTCTTAATTGCAAGGGCCATAAAATGGTTCGCATCCTTCGGCAGTTGAAGCTGTTTTTTTTTCTATGGATTTTTCATGCTTCCTTGCTGCTGTGTGCACATGGGACTGCATTAATTTCGCCACCCAGACGCAGCTTCCTGTCTGTTCTCCGCCATACCCCACAGATGGCTATGGCGATGGCTGTCGGCCAAGTCATTGAGGTTGTTGCCACTCTTGTGGTTCTTGTTGCGCATCTGTTCTGCACGTTTCTGTCATGGTGAACCGTAACTCTATTCTGGCACTCGACCACAGCACATTTTGGAGGGATTTTAAGCCAACTATAATGGTAGAGAATTGGCCGGAAAGGGCAGTGTATCCAAGGAATTATTATGTTTTAAAGTGGGGTGAGGTTTTAGAACCCAATAATACTAATTAGTTGTAATCGGGATTAAATTATATTTAAGAGATTTTAATTGATGTTCGAAGGATTATAAACATTAAACAAAATAACAAAAGTACAGTGAGAATAAGTCCATAATTAATTTGTACATACAAACGCAAGAGTGTGAAAATAATTACTTAATTGTGGAACACCTTAAGCTACTACACAGGTCACACGCTTAAGTTGCTAGCATCGACCCTGCTAATCCCCCTGCAATCAGATTACTCATACGTAGTGTGTCACATTTCATAAGAGCATTGAAAATTAGCTTTTCCCCAAAATGCATTATTTATTCGTTTGACATTATCATATTACACATGCAAAGATGGCGGGGGCCTAATTAATTCTTTACCGTTGCAACGCCTTTGCAAATTGTAAGACGGCCACAGCAACAACATGCTTGTTGGCTGTGGCTGTGGCTATCCCACTGGCCAGTGGAATGAAGAGAGAGCATGCGCACGGAGAGAGCGCACAGGCAGGCAACAAAACAGCCGGCAAAATGCGCGCCAATGTCAAAACAACAGAAGCAACAGCAACCACACAGCGACAGAAACTACAACAATTTTTGTTACTAGTTCAAGTTCAATGCAACAAAAGCAGCAACAAAGCGCCAGCACGTGACGCAAAAAGCCCCCCAACCTACCGCAACAACAACAAACAATGGCAGCCACTGTTAATGTTAACAGCCAGCTGTTAGCCAACTGTTAGCCAGCAACTGGCTTGGTCGTCCGACTCCGACGACTTTCGGGAACGAGCGCCAGCAGACATGTCCCGACACACGTTCAGTCATGAAGTAATGCAGCTCGGGAAAGCACCGACAGCGCGCATCTCAAACGATTCGGAAGCAAAATGCGAAAATGCTAAAGAAATTTGAACCGAACCTATCTGCGTACCGAGTGCTTTTTGGATAATAATTCAAGTGTTTTCGTACTGAGAATTCTACTCAAATTCGAGTGTTGGATCGTGCTTTACCCTTATGCGTGTGTGAGTGAGTGAGAACGTGATTTTTTGGGAATATTTATGCTGAAAAATTAGATGGAAATGTCAAAACAAAACAAAATTATGGCCATGTGATTTATGAAGTTTTTGAAATCTCAATAACAAAAATATTCACAGAAAAAGATTTGCACAACTGTAAAATGATCAATTTATTGTACAATATTAAAATCATAATTCCTTAAGTAAAATAAATTAATAAAAAATAAAAATAATACTAATTTTAAATGTTGAATTTTGATTTTAAACGGATAGACAATAATTTTTTTTTATTATTTTTCTTGAACAAAAAATTAAGAAAGTAATAAAAAAATTAAAAGTAAAGAAAGTAAATAATAATACAGAATTTTAATAAATAAAGCGAAAAAATTTCCATCTGTAATAAATTGTACTTCAGTATTAACTGACACAAGCCATTTAAATAGTAAAAAACACATATAATTTTCCTAAAAAACTTGTACAATATACACACTTAAAGATTATGAAGATACTTAAAACAGATGTCGTAAAAAACAAAGCAATTTCAAAACAGACTTTGGCCCAACTGTAACTAATTCCCACGCGCTTGTAAATTTAACGAGTTTCCACTGATATTCTTAAATCTGCTGCTTACTGCACTCAAAACTTTAAGTAACTGCGGAAAGCTTAGATATTTTTAAGTGCTGTGGGGGATACATAGTTCCAGCAGCATCAGCAGCAGCTTCTTGCATGTTGTAACTTCAATTTGATTATGGTCAGGATAGGGGATAGAGTGGCGTTTCTGTGAAAAGTTATACCCAGCAATGATTGACACCATTTGTCATTCTTCATGGCGGCAATCTCTTGGGCAAACCTTGAAACGTTGTTGCCTTCGGTTTGACGACCTCCATCAGTCAGAATTAAATTACTCAAATGATTTTTATTGGTATAGTAAAATTGGCATTGGGCGACATTAAATAAAGTGGCATTTGCCTTAATCGGCTTTACATATTACACGAACGAAAATGATCAATTGGCTTCCGGTTCGCCTTTAAGTATTTTGTGCTACAAAGCAGATATTTTATTTTAGTAATTCTTAATTGTATTTTTAGAAATGAAACGAATTATTTGCCAGCTTTAATCGGAAATGGAAATCGTAATAATTCTATGTGTGCCTTAATTCTCGTACAGCAAAAGAAAACAAGTAATGTAAAGCGTGCTGCCAGCGATGCAAAACCAAACAAATTAACGAAACAGTTTGTGCCATAAAAATATGCTTTAAGCATCCAACCAAAAAAACCCAATAACCAACGTTTTATGTGAAAATCGAAAGAACTAAGAACTGGAAAAATTTCAATGAAAATCAAGTTAAAGTCGAAAGAGGAGAACGAATTCCCCAAGAAACCAAAAAAGCAAATATCTGGCAGGCAGTCAAAGCTCTTGTGAAATTGTGCTTTGCATGTTAAATCATGTGAAAAACTAGCGATTCATATTGCTCACTGGGAAAAAGACTCTCCCATAGATGACAATGTTGAAAGGACAGAGCAGCAGCAGCAAAGTAGCCAAAAAGTGAAATTGTCCAGAGTCAGTGCACAAAACGAAAATTCAAATAGCATCAGCATCAGGGATAAGAAAGCAACGAAAAAACGAACTTTAAAAGGATTCGTAGTGGAAATATAATTCACCCACAATACTCTCAAACTGGTAAGAAAGTTTTTAAATATTCCTATAAATATTCTTTAATACGAAAAAGTTAACCGTTCTGCTGTATAAATTCCAAATGATGATTATTTCTGGATAAACACACACAATTTTTCGGGTATTTCCTGAACGCCAAGTAAAAGTATTATTGTCAACAAAGTGAATAAATAACGTTGATGGGTAACCTTTCGCAGGTGTGCCTTATGTCTTTCCGCTTCTGTATTGTTTTTGTTTGTTTTGCTTTGTATGTATTTGCGATTTTGATTTGCGTGTGCGTGTCCCGATTAACAAATGGCAGATTCCTGTATTTGTCTAGGAGCCCACGCCCATACGACAGGCACCTAGAGGTTCATTAAGGTACCTTTTGAAAAATGTGTCTTACGGCACGGCACGTGTGTTGATTATATTCTGCACTCTATGGAGGGCACATTAACTGTGTTATGGAGTTGGAATTTATGTAAAGTAATTGAAAGGGAGATGTAGTTAGGGGAACCTTCTGTGTTAAGTAGTAGAAATATTTGGGGAGAAGTTCATATTAATTGTAAGATTATTTCTAGAACATAGATAACATCTACCCACATAAGATAAAACATCAACAGCAAATAAATATTACAGTGCAAAAAGTTTAAAATATTTTGCCAGCTGTTGAGATATTTCCGAAAGTAACTTCCTCCTATATCCTCTTATTGGCAGCCACAATCGAAGTAAAAATCGAATTCTAAATAGAGGGTATGCTATAATCGAAATATAGAATATACATTTAATAAATGTTTTAATTTTTTTCACTGAAACCATTAATCATATTATTCTCATTCAAATAAAATCCTTGGCTGTAAGCACCTTAGAAGTATGCCTCTAATCCTTATATTTCATAAAGTAATTCCCCAAAATAGACTTCCTAGAAAAGTTTCACAGAATTACGATTAAATCTTGATATGTATTTCCCATAAAGAGATCACCTTCGACTGTTGTGTTCTCTTGAGAAATACAAAAAAAAAACTCTTAATATAAATGTCTTCTAGGGCTTACAAGCAAATGCTCAGTCAATGACAGCTGTCATTTCTCAAGGCCCCCCACCACACATCCCACACACCACAACCACCAAGCACACACGGTGTCCTCTGTTGATTATTATCTTCATCAGTTATAATAAATTATTATACGCTTCGGGGAGCCGCAAAAAAAATAAATCCTAATAGAGAAACAAAACAAATTCTGTGGCCAGAGTTCTGAAAGAAAAAAAACCAAGTTCGACGGGCACATTTTCGGCAATTTCCGGAGACTTCATGTTGTGCCCCGCCATCGAGGTATAAGGCCCACCACAGATTAAACAACATTTTCTGATTTAGACATAATCGGCATCAGCAGTAGCATCAGCATCGACAGTGTGGCAGCAGCATCGGCATCGGCATCAAGTGCTCGTTCAATGGCCAAAACTAAATGAAGCGCAAATGACAAACATTGTCAACTCAGTTGGGAAGGTGTGAGACATAGAGAGAGAGAGAGAGAGAAAACGAGAGAGTGAGGTGACGTTATCTCCCTCCTTTTCTGGTCGCACTCGTACTCTCTGTTGTCGACAGGCTCTAAGGATTTTCCCAGAGTTGGTTTTAATGAATTTCCCCTGTTTCTGGCGTCAGAAACGTCTAGTTTTTGTTGGTCCCAAATATTTATTTAATTATGCTTAAAATTTACAGTTTAATTAAGATGTAAATTAATTAATTTGTTAGCTTAGCTTCTCCTTTAAGGATTAATTAAGGGAATTGAAGAGAGTTTCATAAAATTGGTAAACCTAAAAAAGCTATGCCATGAAATACCTTTATAAGAAATTCTTTATATTAAAGTATAACCAAATATATTTCCTGTATGAATTAAATTTAGACATTATTCGCTCGAGAAAACACTTCGGCATAGCTACATTCTGGCGGAACTTAATTTGCCGTGAAGTAGAAACACGTTCGCCACTTGACAGTGCAATCACAGCAGGGGGTTTTCCTTCCTTCAAAGCATTCGCGAGTGAGTTGGCCATTTTCCGACCAAAGAAAAACACAGACACACACTCAATTTGATTTCATAGCATGACACAAAGACAGACGCTCGTCGTTGACGACAAGTCATGTGACGACAAGATGATATTCGACTCAACAGCTTCAGATTGTTTCCTTGAGAACACATCTGTAGCAGTGGAATTTTTAATATTGCTTCTCCCACTCGTGGCTGCAGGCCGCCACTCCGACCACAAACATAAAACGAATAAAAGAGCCAATAGAGCCAAAGATATTTATATAGACATTATTTTTGAGAAACATAGTAATGGGTTACTGGTCTGATTCTTTTATTCATATAGGATACGAAATTAAAGTATTATAATGCCAAACGATTGTATGTACATTTTGCAATTTAAGATGAAATTCATCATTTTATAGGGCAAGGTCCATGGATAATTTCCTTAATGCTGTGAAATAAGAGTTCGTATTTTGTTGATACTATTATTATTATTTTTAACTTACGTTTTAAATTTTTCTCTAAAAGCAAACCGCTCTGATAAACGGCATAGCATTCGTTAAAATACTGAAGGACACGTTGACACACATTTGAGTTTAAGATCCCTTGACGTTGCCACAGCTTAAAAGCAACAGAGAAATCTTATTAAATAGTTTAGATTTTACACAGAAATACTCACCAATTAGAGAAAGCATCAAGAATATCCTCATAGCAATGCTATAACGTAAGATATGCCAATATGTATATATTTTGTATGTATATTTTTAGCTACCATGAAATGCTTTTAAAGAACCAGACGAATATGCGCAAAATGTAAAATTTTTCATTCAATTAGTTTCAGCTTGCATAACCCCAGGATATGCCCCTTACAGAGAATATTCTTACTTCCATCAGATATATGAGCTTCTTCTGCATATATAAAATCAGGAGACTATAGACCATAGTTCTTATTTTTTTTATTTATTTGATAGCTAGAAAATACATATATAATCCATAAAGGATACGAAATGCAATCCGAAATGAACAGCCAGCAAATATTGTAATATCATACGATGTATGTACATTTTGCTATCAACGACGAAATTGATCAATTTTTTTGCCAGCAATTGCCTTTCTTAATTTCCTTGAATGCTGCAAATTGAAAGTTTGTGTTTTTTTTTTTTAATATAATAACTATTTTTGTTAACTTACGCTTTGATTTTTTTTTTAAACGCATACAGTTGGCATATTTTGCATGACATTCGTTATAAAGGGGAGTTCTGAATCCATCATCATGAATCCCGCAATGTGGCTGCCATACTAAGTAGCACTTTTTATTACACGTACTAGTATCATTTTGTGACAAAGCCACAGCTTAAAAATAACAGAGATCATTTATTAGATTTCCGAAATTTGCGCTTTCAAACTCACCAATTAGGGAAAGAATCAATAATATCTTCATGGCGATGCCTTTAAGATGAGATGAGCCAACCGTATGGGTACTTTTAACTATCATGCAATACTTTTAATCATTCAGACTAATAGGCGCGAAATTTGTAATTTTGCATGCAAAATTGTAAGGATATTCGAACCATTATGGGTATAATCATATTTATTTAATGGTTATAAAATACCTATTTGCGTAAAATTCTTTTTACTTTCCGGCAATCGCCATAGATCATATTTTTTAGTGCTGTGAAATGAGATTGATTTTAATGTTTGCTTTTTAAACGGTTATTTTTGTATTCTTACGTGTCAAGTTTTGTTCCCTACGCTTGCAATTTGCAATATCGTACTTGCACTCGTTAGGAAAGTAATGAGCTAGACCATTTTCATCAGCCGCACAAAGAGGCTTAAGATTTTTAGGGCACCATGTCTTACAGAGAGATTTAATATCGCTTGACGTGGCCATAGCTTAAAAAAAAAACAAAATAAACTATTAAAATTCTAAAATTCACGCTCTCAAACTTACCAATTAGGACAAAAATCAAGGGAAACCTCATGACGATCCTCAGTTGGGATATTGCAATAAAATGGATATTTTTAACACCATCCAATGCTTTTAATGATCCAGACTGATGGGCGCAACATTTCTCATTTTACATGCAATTATAATAGTTTTAGCTTGCATAACCAGAAAATTGGTAAGGAGTATGAAGCGGAGATATTCCCCTCAAACGTAGAGAAGTTGGTGTTCCTGAGCCCATAATAGTATCGATATTGGAGTACATAGGAATACATTTCTACGCTGAGTGATTGCTACTACGCTACTGATTATTTCCGGTATAAATTTAAAAAATCCCTACAGTTACTGCAACCATTATGGTTACATAATCATATTTATTTAATTGATAGCAAATACCTATTACCTTATAAGTTTAGGGCAGGCGCCAAAGATAAGCTTTTCTAATGCTGTGAAATGGGATTGATTTTAATTTTTGTTTTTTCACAAACTTGTATTTTTGTAATCTTACCTCGTAAATTTGTTTTCTCACGAATGCAATTCTCTACTTGGACAAAGCAATCGTTCTTAAAGTAATAAGTTTTATCAGCTTCATCAAACGCACAAATAGGATTCAGTTCTTGAGGGGCAAGCTAACTTACAGTCTTCTTCTACATCGGCTGACGTGTCTTAAAAAGAAGTTTTATGAGCTTCATCAAACGCACAAATAGGATTCAGTTCTGGGGGGCAAGCTAACTTACAGTCTTCTTCAACATTGGATGACGTGGTCATAGCTTAAAAAGAAAAAAAAACAAAATAAACTAAACTAATTCACGCTCCAACTTACCAATTAGGAAAAATATCAAGAGGAACCTCATGACGATGCTTTGCAATTGGGATATTACAGTAGAATGAATATTTTTGTAGCACTATATATACATATATATGTACAATACCATTAATAATCCAGAATATTAAGCGCAAAATTTCTTATAAGCCCGAGCAGATGTTTGAGCTCCTTCGATAAATGTGAACTGCATACATAAATTCAGGAGACTATAGTCGTATTTCTATTTATGTTCCACATTATTCCCACAAATATATCGACCATAATTTTTATTTTTCCGATATATGGATTTTATGGATAGCTCCATAAAGTATACGAAATGCAAATTAGTGATGAAATTCATTATTTTGAAGAGCAAGGGCCTTTGATAATTTCCTTGAATGCTATGAAATTTGCAGTTTGTATTTTATACTTTTGATCTATTATTAAATTTTTGTTTGTAACTTTCGTTTCAAGTTCATATCTTCAAGCAAACAGCTCTTATATTTGGCATGGCATTCGTTCTAAAAAGGAACATATTTTCAGCGTCATGCAAGCGGGCTTTATAGATCAAAATTGAGTCGTTAAATGGCGCAAAATTAATAATTAATTTCATGCAGTAAAAATAATATTTCCTTTTGCATGGGTTGCTTTTTTTCAAATGTGAATGCTCGGTACAGAAATACATTTTTTGCAACTGAATATTTCGATGCGATGGGGTTCTGTTCTACAACTTCCAATCCCAAAGATACCATCTTCTCATTACGGATCTACACGTCGGCATTTGGGTTTATTGGTGGGACACTCTTTAGCGGCTGTTCTTTCAAATGCTGAGGCAAATTCTATTGAAACAAGTTTAATATTTTTGAGGTTTATGATCTTAGCTTCCGTGGCATATTAGTTTTCCCACGTCTGCAGATCTCATAGCCCAAAATACACGCATTGTCTGCTTCCAAATTACAGTCATGGGCAAAACCACAATGGGGCCAGTACATTCTGTTGCAGGCTAGCGAGCAGTTGGTGGCACAATGAATTCCGGATGTAGTCATAGCTTTAAAATAACAAAAGATTGTAAGGAATCTTAATAAACTAGAGACCGAAAACCCACCAAAGAAAGGGAGTAGAACCAAGAAAAGCTTCATGGCGATGCCTACGAGTAATAATGAATTTGTTGCAATAATATAAAATGTTTTCAAAGATCATGGGTGGAAAATTGCACATTTAGCATGGAAATGGAATTATTTACGGTTGTCTACTTTTTTAATATAATTTATTTATATTTAGTTTATATATATATGCAGAATAATATAAATCCTAATTTAATGAAAAATATTAAATACTTTTGGGATGGTATATTTTGTGGCTCAGTCTTGGTTTACCCATACTCTTTATATATAGTATCAGATTAAACTTAAATTAATGTCAGATATTTTCTTATATATCACGCATTCGTACAGCTTTGATGTCCCTTTTTTTGGCTGCTCTCACATGATGTTTGCCTCAGGATGTCTCATGTCGCAGTATTAATACCTTTAAGCCTCTCGAGTTTCCATAACATTTATGAGTTTCCTTTACGACTGTTGCTCCAAAACATAAAGTAAAGTTGCTTGGAGCACGTTTTCCACCCTTTCTTTTTTTTGGTTTTTTTTTTTGTTGTTGCTGCTTTGAATAAAGTTTTTGCCTTTTTTTGGGGCACTTGGGGAAATATGCAAAACTTGAGAAGCATTTTGGTATTGTATTTGTACTTTGAGGCCGCTGCATGCATATTTCAGTCATAAAATACACTTCCTTGTGGCACCCTCCCGCATATGCAAATTGCAGATAAACAAAAGGCAGACCCCCCCCCCTATAAATAGGCACTACAGAACTTATTGCTGGGATTTGCATTGGTAATATGCCGGATGACGGGTGCAACCGTACATTGCCCTCCATCACACCCTCTCTCTCTCTCTCTCTCTACACGAGGGGGTTCCTTCATTTTGATTTTTGATTCATTGAATTTGTTTTTGTTTTGTACTTCCGACCAACCCCCCACGGAGATCTTGGCTTAGATCCCAACTTAATGTATTATATGCATCATTTACGGTTCAAAGACCAGCAGCATATCATTTATCATCATATTCTCAGGGTCTGGGCTCTGGCTGTGTCTGTGGCTCTGACTCGGGCTCTGGGTTTGGGTCTTGTTTCTCTCTGGGTGCCTCTGTTTGCATAATGACCCAAATAAACATGTTCGTTGTACTAGTCTACTCGTACTCGTATGTTTTCTGTTCTGTTCTGTTCGCTACGTTCTATGTCTTCTGCATATTAATGGGCTGCACTGTCTGGAGGGGGTGTTCTTTAAACAGGTGAGTCTCTCCTGTCTGCCGCAGGATGCCTGGAACCTTAAATGTGCTCTTAGGCTTTAGGCGGTGGGTACGATGTCAGTACGGTTGATCAAACTGAATGCTATGCAGATTAGTCTGCGGGTTATTTGCAGAATATTGCTTAATTGCTATTCATTACTGGAATGCGGGCTGTGGGCTACTCAGTTCTGTGTAAATCATGCGAGAAATGTTCATGTATGTGCCGGAATTTGAGCTCAAAATAGAGTGAGAGGTTTGATTGTTCCAGAAACAGTGTTCTTTAAATTTCAGCCTTTTACCTGTGAGCCGAACAGATTGCTTTTTGCCTTTCCACTTTACCCCTCCTTATTATTTTCTGTATAATTTTGCAAAACGGTTTGTGTGGATTTGCCTCCATTGACCCTATCGCTCGCACAATCAATACGTTGAATCCATTGAATATTATCCCATGTCAATCACACTTTAACCTCCATTTGGCATACTTTTTTTTATGCATATATACTTCAGTGGATATATAAATGTGCATGTGTATATGTATTATCGATAACCTTTGGGTTTCCATTGCCAAGTGGTTCTTGACATTGATTGTCCTGCCCTCACACCCTGTTGACCCTGGTTCTACCTGGTGGCTCGAGCCCTCCGTGTCCTTCCACCCTCCCTCCCTGATCCGCATTGCGTATACGTAATGCAATTAGGATACCCTCAGGTCGAATGAAGACACGAACGCAGTACACAAATAATTATTTTCACATTTATTATTTACACAACAATCAACCAGGAAGCGGTGTTGGTTAACACACAGGGTCAAGACATTTCCACGGCGGGTGACCTTCGGTTAAAGCGTTGAAAATTGGTTTGTCGTAGACAAACTGCTTGAACTTTCAACATGGCAAACGAACCTTTAAGACAGCAGAAGAGACACCAAAAACCCTTTGGCCACAAAATAAAACCAAAACGAAAACTCTAGCCATAGAATGACTCGTCGTCACGCAATCTAGTGGCTGGCTTTCACAATGTAATTTTCGCAATGCATTCATTAAGCATTTTCTTCTTCTTCATGTTTTTCTTCTTCTTCTTCTGCATTTTTTTTTTTTTTTTTCTGTGTCCCAATTTTAAACTCATTTGCATGGAAAGCTGACTCTTTCCCTGCCACTGAATGGCTCTGCCGTTGCTTCTGTTGCTGCTGTTCCTTTTGCTAGGTTCCCGGATAATTAGGTTCTCGACTTTTAATGCAGACAGTCGCGTCGGTTGCAAATACTGTGCTGTGTTGTTCTGACAACACAAAATTTATGCTAACGAACTGAAATAACAGCTAAGCGACCAAAACCGCACTCTCATTTGGGGCCAAAAGAAGTCAACCAACAAAATGACAAGTAGAGGAGCGTTGAATTATGCTACGACTAAAGGATACCTATTAGAAAGGAATAGTTTTAAGGTGAAAACTAGGAAGAAAATATAGTAGATGCAGTCAAAAGGCAAGGTAACAAGTTTTCTGAATTTTAAATTTAATTTTTATATATTCAAAATGATTTTTCTTTAAACAAAAAAAAAAAAAATGAGGATGAGAAATAGCAAAGCTGATTTCCGATTGATTCCTGACTATTGTTAACCATAATCAGTATATACTACTCCATTTATTAGTTCCTCTGACAATTTTGGGTAAAGATTCTCATAAAGATTCGACTTTCGATCCTATTTAAGTACCAAAGGGGGTTTATGTTTTACTAATAGTGAATTACAAGTGTTAGCTCTTACAGTCTCTAAGGGCCATTTTCATCTACAAAAATGGACAGAAGGCTAAACCTTTATAGCTTACATTTCTCAGAAAGAATTGACAACATATACAGCATCTCTTCTGCCTCTAAGATCTACTCCCACCGACTACAGGGTACACATTAATTCACCAACCCAACTAGCTATGTCAACTGTGGCAAGTGGGTCGGTTTGTGGCATGAATTAGGGGCACTGTACTTCCTGTTTGCTAACAAAAATACAGATGAGCAGTAGCACTTTTTTGTTTTGTTTTTTTGTTGTGGTGGGAAGGGGTACTCATGAGACATAAACCACAACAAACGTCAAAACAATTTCCGGCTGCACAAGTCGACGACATTATGACGCAGTTTTGTATACTTAAATAATGTTGCAAGGATGAGGAGGTATCAGAAGATAAAGTGGCATGAATGTTGTTGTTTTTGTACTTTTTGGTGGGGTGGAAAGGGTGATAAACTCAACAGCAAAGAACAGAAAGTGAAACAGAAAAGGAAAAACTTGTGTGCGCGATAGAAAACTTTTGATGTTATAAATATCCGATAATGAGACTAAAACTATTAAATTGTCAGCTTACTGAAATGATTCCAGGGGAAATGTGGTCTTGCTATACGATTAGTACTTACATTATTAATACTATTACTATGCTAAGTGCTGTTGGAAATATGAAAACAATCCCTAAACAAAGCAGAAACCCAACGTACAATACAGGAAGACTGCCTTCTGTAGGATTTTAAAGTATTTCAACATTTATTTAAACCAGATAGCTACGGCAATTAATCAATTCGTTTTAGTCCTTTCTTGCCACTGACAAACCAATCAATTTCATCCATTATTCTGCACTTCATTTATGCGCTTCCATTTCATTTGGCGTGCCCACAAAATAGAATCACTATGCCACTATGTGGAAAGCCATAGCGGGGATGGGCTGGGATGCCCATTGCCCATAGATGTGACACACAATATGGACCGAAATAACAGAACAGAACAGAACAGACAGCAAATCAAGCGGTTCGCCATTGCAAACAGAACCTGAAACCTGAAACTGGACAACTGGACAAAAAGAAGGACACAACAACTACAACAACAAATACAACAAATAAAACAAATGAGATGGAAGGGAAACAAAAACCCATTTAGTGTAGAGGAGAAATTTCCATGAATTTCGATGTGCTGGCCAGGTTGGCCAGGTGGCCAAATGGCTGATGGGCAGGAGGGTACAAATAAATGAGAAACGAGAGAGAGCTTAAAATGTTTTTGGATTTTCTGTCAAAGTGCAATTGTTTCGATTACGGGGGCGTGGTTGGAGCACCCACACACACACACACACACGTTCTAGCCATCGCATTTTGTATGTAAATGGGCGGATCATCCAAACTCTGGGTGTAGGGCGGTATAATTGAATATTTACAGTGTCAGGATTTGTTTTTTGTAAAGTATAGAGTCAAAAGAAAAGGGTCCCATTTCCATATATGTATTATTGAAGGCGTTTAACTGAAGGAAAGAATCAACAACCGATCTCTCTCTCTCTCTCTCTATTCGTTAAGCAAAGTCTGCCTCGCAGAACAAGCGACTTGCATGTTTACTTCCCCATAATAGGACAATAAAATAAATAAAAAACTTGAAAAATCAGACGCCACATACGCAAATAAGTTGTGAAAGCACACTCAGCCACAAGGGAATCAATTTTATATAAAATGCTTCATTTACAAAATTAAAATTCAATCATTTAAACGGGTGGCAAGAAAAGGGAAGAGAATGGAAGCGGAGGAGGAGGCATGGAAGAAGCCAACGTAAAAAGTGCCATGAAAATTAATTTCACATGTGGCAGGGGTCGCAGGAGATGCTGTGGCAAGTCCTCGTAACAACCAACGAACCGCCAACGTCTGAGAAGATAAATAAAAATTAAATAACAGCCAAAGAAAAACAGGCAGTAAGTGCCAAAAAGTGCCAAAAAAGATATGTGTGTGTGTGTGGGTGTGGGTGTGAGTTGCACTTAGTGCCAGGAAAAAACACACAGAAAAAGAAAAGGAGAGACAGAGAGAGGGAGCATGGAAAGTGCGATGTGAGCGCAGGTGAGGCAGGAAAAGCCTTAAAGCTTATTTTGGTGCAGAAAAACAAAGTGGAAAAAAGAGTAATGAGGACATAATTACGAGTTAGAAACTCGCAGGAGTTTGCTTTTACCTAACCCACGAATAAAGCAGGTTAAATCTCACTCAGGAACTGGTTGGCCCTTCTAAGACTTTCGCCATGACAATGAAAACAGCAGCTAATTAGGGCAAATCGGCTTGCTGCTTAGGTGCCAGCCATTAGGCTGCCAGACATCTTGTAATTTGATGGTCTTCTAGTTGATTGTTAAATTTATGAAACCCCCATTCAAAGGTAATTGCCAGTTAAACGAATATAGCCCCATCCACCACCATAAATAATGAATGAAACCCGTTTCATTGAATGCGAAAAGCTTCATTCGACTTGAGCAGGATATTTTCGCCTTTTGCGTTCGCCACTTACTTTTACGCACCTTCAATTTAATTTGATTTACCAGAAATATTTCATGCTGGCAGAAAATGTATCCACAACATCGCAATATTATATGTACATATATACACTCAGGCGTATAACCAGAAGCGTTGGACCGCACAATTCCCCGGCCGATTGCGCTCGTGGCCAGCACCAATCAAAAGAGTCGGGAGACCCAGGCCCAACCCAGACCGAAAAGAGATTACTTTTGGGCTCTGAGCTCGTTCAGGCACCGCACCGGACACAATGAGGCTGTCACTTGGCTATCTCAGTGGGTAGGGATTTTTTTATACTTTTTTGTACAGGGTATTTGTACAAAATAAGGGTATACGTGTACTCTATTTTCTTATTTGTGTAGAAGAGCGTAAGGGTATTATCACAGGGACAGTTTTTGATTCTCTGGAAGATTTAATTTGTAGAAAAATTATTACCGCTTCTTTTCGCATCTTGAAAATGTAGAAATATTAAAAATAATCTTCCGAAAATTGTTTGTAATAAATTAATTACTATATTCTGCCTATACTCGTATGTACATCGAAAAACATTGCAATCGGATATATTTTAGCGACAGAACAAGGAAAAAAAGTCTCTCCGCTCTCCGCTGCCAAAATACACAGAAAATCCTCCCTGGCACTTAGCCACGTATTTTCCTCTTAATTTAAGTGCCTTTTTTGTAAACATTATGGCCTACAATTAGCTACACAAAGTAGTATACCAAAAATACTAGGTAATCCTTAGTTCCATAAACCACAATGGATTTCGTATTTTGTTTTCTTTCTTTTCATTTTGTTCAATTCTTTTGCGTGCGTTGGCACTTTTAATGACAAATTTAATTAAAAATCTGCGATAGAACTTTTGTGATTAACTGGACGTGTGAAGTGACGAACTGTAGGGGAGGCAGTTAAAGCCCCATTGATGGGCAGACAATTTGTAGCACTTCAATCATTCAATCCATCCATCCCCTATAGCCAGTCAAACTCCCTCTCGGCCCAACTGGCGCTAATGTTTTGCTATCAATTTGGATGCCCTTATGCAAGCCCATAAATTCTTGGATTTGGCGTGAAAAAAACAAACAGCGAGTACTCAACGTCGTACAAACTCAACAAAGTGGCCATCATAAAATTTGGGGGAGTAAATCACACTTTTCGTTTGTGTGTTTGCATTCCGAAAGCATAAATTAAATTTAACGCTAAAGAGGCAATGCCAGGCAGGTGAGCAGAAGGCGCTCCGTGGCAGCAGCCACGACGAAAGTGAAACAAAATCAATTTTGTGGCTCCCTCCCTCGAGTATTACCTGAACTTTCAGGGAATTTCCATTGAAGATGGCGCTAAACTGATAAACTTATGAGCATTCGCCTCCTTCTCCTCCATACTGCAGCCATGGATATTATTTTGTGGGTTTGTCGCTGGGGTTGTAGGGCGGCGCAAGGGATTGGTTAAAGGTGATGGCTAAGGGATCTTTGCCGCAAGCACAAATGATTACGAACGCTAGATAGCAGTGCCTACACACACACACACACACACACACACACACACACTACACACACACTCACAAAATGTCGTCAATGCCTTGGGGTGCCATCTGACACCTCGACAAGTGCTAGCAGACTCGGAGGAGCCGTGGCGGAGTATACATTTTGGGTTTGAAATCAGCCTGACAGGCGGCAGAAAAGGCAGAGAGCAGAAGCACTATAGTGAACGACTGATTGATACTCAGCGAGCTGTTTTATATTCAAAACATAAAGAATATTCATTAATCAATTATTTAAATAAATTAAATGGTTTGATTACCATATTTTTTCTATTCTTTTTATCTATCTAAATACTCCATAAGATGTCCAGCATTTACCAAAAATGTTCTGTTTAACTCCAAGCTGCATCTACCCTAAGGTTTTCTTTTGTATCCCCCGTTCTTGCGGGGTATTGCGTGTAATAACGTTCTTGAATTTCAAATAAGCCAAGCCACAAGTTGTGCAATTCGGCGTACAAAGTTTTTTGGTCGGTGTTAAAGTAATCCCCAATTAATTGAATCAAATGCCAAAACTTGGCTTATCCTCTAACCAGGCTAATGGTTAACAAACAGACACACACACACACACACAGACAAATAGCGTGTGAAAAACTTGTCAAAATGTCACAGACGTGATGTGTGATATATTTGCCAGCCAGCCAGCCAGTCAGTCAGCAGCAGGATATACAGTGTGCAGTCAGAGCTGGCAGATGGACTACCAGGCAAGGGTTAAGGAAAGTTGTTTGGGGGCTGGTGCGGAGTGCAAATGTCACATGGGGAAGGTTTAACGAAAGAGAAAATGTCACAAGGTTGACTTAATGCGAGTGCAAGTGTCACCTGTTTTGACAATGTCAATCACAGCAGCTTTAACCTTAGCAGATAGATATATTCGCATACTCGGTCGTACATACATGTAAGCGGATGTATCTACATATATGTGAAATTATACAGGTAGTGACTCTGCCTGTGCCCTCACGGCGTATGCGTGATCTGATTGCTTTGCTAGCAAATGTCTCACAACCTAATGTGTGTGTGTGTGTGTGTGTGTGCTGCATTTGTAATTTGATTAGTGCCAAGGACACGAAGAGCAGCAGAGAGGGAGATTTCATTCCTGTCTAATGCCAACAACTTTGGTACTCCACTTTGGCTTAATGGCATCTGTCGCGCCAGAGATTTGGCCTTTTGTTGAATGCTCTACCAACAAAAATATTATAAATTTGATGAGGTATTTAAATACTCACAGTTTAATTACTACTGCAAGAAATTCATAATTATAATTATATTATATATATAATTATAATTCATTTTTTAATCTCACAGTTTAATTACTGCTGCAAGAAATTCATAATTACAATTAATTACTATTAATTATATAATACATTTGTAAGGCTTCTCTGTAAGCGTATGCCCGCTTCGGTTTCCTCTATTTCGATTTGCTTGCAATTTTATTTCACGGTTTTTATGCCTTCGATTAGTTGCTTGGGCAAAGTTTTTTTTTTCGTCTGCCCGCCCAGACGGCATTCGAAAATAATGAATGGCCGAGAGCAGTTTCTGTATTGTTCTTTGTTTTTTGTTTTTTTTTTTTTGTGAAGTGTTTGATTAATTTTCCAGCTAAAAGTTTTCCCTACCAGCTGCAGCCGCAGTTCCCCGTCGTCTGGCCATCATAATTATAATGTAATATTTATGCGGCTGCCCGACAAACCGTCACTTGAGCATGATGGATGATGGCCACAACATATTTTCAAGGTCCGGTCGCCCGGCCGTCTCGGCCATTGTTTCAATTCTTATCTTTAGTTGTGGTCCTGCCTAATTAATGGGCCGCTCTAGGAGGCATGGCCCTCACCTCTGTGCTGGGGAAATTACAAAGCACTTTAGCTTGTCTCTATGGCAGTTTCCTTTGTTTCCTTTGGCAAATGTGGAATGTGCACGACGTACAACTTAAATTACCTCTGGGAGGCTGGGCCCGGGTACATCCTCCTCCACATAGAATGTTTCATGTCACATTAAAGCTAATTTGGAATACAGCCAGGCTACCGTAAATGTTTAGTGTCTTTTATGCCTGAAATGTGTGGCTACGATGCGGTTCTTGTGGCTCTTCAAATCATAATTGAATTGGGATTGGAATAATATTTTTGGGGCAGATTGTCCGGATTTCTTGGAACTGTCGTATGTTTGATTTCCATGAACCAAAGTACGGTCTTTGCTTCAGTATTTAAATTTTGTAGAATCCATCAAAGCAGCTTCGAGGCTCCAGTCACAGCTGCCCTGCTGCTGAAGTAGCATAAATTAATATTTTAAAATTAACTTTTTCGGAAAACTTCCACCACAAATTTTGAATTTTTGCTGAAAGTATGTTGCACTTGGTTCGATTGCTAAAAAATGTGCAAATATCAGGGCATGCCAAGGAAGCGATGTTTGCATTGCGTCAGATGTCTAAGGGGAAAACACCTCCCACGAAATGCTCGGCCCCAGCGAAAAGTCCGGCCCCAGCGAAAAGTCCTGCCGCAAAAACTCCTCCAGTGAAAAGCGCTCCACCAAAAAGCGCTCCACCAAAAACTCCTGCAAAGAAGGACGAAACGGCCATTAGCGGTGGCAGTAAATGCAAACCCAAGAAGAAATGTCCGAGCTCGTCGTCTGGTAAGGATGCACCTGGAGCCGTGAAGAAAAGCTGCGATGATTTGCTCAACAAAAAGAGCAACAAAAAGAAACAAAGTCTGACGGCAATTCAAGGCGGTGGCCCATGCGCACCGAAACGCAAAGAGCCAACAGCACACGGTGGTGGGGGCATGAAGCGTTGGCGCAACATTTCCCTATTTGCCATACTGCCAATGGTGGCCATTCTAACGCTGCTCGTCTTTAGCACACACAAAGAGCACGAGCATCCCGAGTTCAAGTATTATCCACACATGTACAAGCGAACGAAGCCCTATTGGTTCAAGGATGGCAATCGAACAGCGTTTCATAATAGCCATCAGAATGCCTTGCCACCGGCCGGCTATGAAGACGAAATAGATGAGCTGGGAGTGGGACAAGAACCAGAGAAGGAAAAGGAGAAAAAGCAACGGATAAGCGATTTTGAAAAATTACTTAAAGATTGGAAAAAGCATGCGGAAGCGCAGTAGCAGGAAAAGAAGAAAAATAAACGAAAAGAAAAAGCAAAAAGAAACATTAGAAAAGAAAACGGAAGAGTGAACTACAGAAATTGCTCATCTGTGGGCTACAATGTGGGCGATGGCATTTTCTTGGCTGCATTCTTTTTGGGGAAAATCCATCAGAGGAGATTCCTTAATTCAGAATTAACACAGAAATTCTATCGCTTCATTTGTAAATTCCATCAAAGTAGTTTTAATACTCTACAGAGTAGAAGCTACACAAACAAAATTCAAAATTGATGTTTCGGAATCTAAGAACAATAAATTTTTGGTTTTTCTTTTTTCTCTAAATTATGCTGCATCTATTTCGATATCTAAGCCGTTTGCAAACCGTATCCAGACATGCAAAAACCAGCAGAAATATGTCCCAGAACACATCTAAGCTTAAGACCAATTGCAGCGAGAATAAAGTTGAAATTCCGAAGGACGAAACGATCATTTGTGGCGGCAGTAAATGCAAACCAAGGAAAAAAATACCGTGCTCACCGGTCGGTGCAGGTGCAGTGCAGGCAAGCAGCGAGGATTTGCTCATAAGTCGTGAGAAAAAATGTGTCATGATCAACAAGAAGCAAAATCTAGCGACAATTCAAGGGGGCGGCAAGACACGTGATCCATGCAAACCACCGAAAGAAAAGAAGCCAAAGCACAGTGGTGGGGGCATGAAGCGTTGGCGCAACATATCCCTATTTGTCATACTGCCAATGGTGGCCTTACTGACGGCTCTCGTATTTAGCACACATAAAGAGCACGAGCATCCAGAGTTTCTGTATTATCCTCACATGTACAAGCGAACGAAGCCCTATTGGTTCAAGGATGGCAATCGAACTGCTTTTCATAATAGCCATCAGAATGCCCTACCACCTGCTGGCTATGAGGATGAAATAGATGAGCAGGGAGTTGGCCAGGAACCGGAGACGGAAAAGGACAAAAAGCAACGGATAGGCGATTTTGAGAAATTACTCAAAGACTGGGAGAAAAATGGCAGCGGAAGTGCTGCTCATGTTAAGCCAGAGGCCGTGGCTGCTGAGCAGCACGAGACAGCCGCTGAGACTGTGCAAAAGCATGCTGAGGCAGAGCAGAAGCATCATCCTGAGGCAGCAGAGAAGCCCAAGGAAGTGGAACAACTATATTCAAAGAAACTACCGATCTACGATGTTGAGGAAGAGGAGGAATAACATTACCGGCAAAGGATGAGGTTCTCTTTGGGAAATTACACCAATATTATTAGGGCAGACTTTTTTCTGGCCTTTTTGGAAATTCCATCAAATTGCTAAAGCAGCCTTGGGTATTAGCCACAAATGTTGCGCCGTAGGGTAGCCGTTTCAAATACAAATTTATTGCCTACTTTAAGGCGTAATGCTACGAGTAGTTTCCGTTTTCTTTCTGCTATGACTCTGTGTGTATGTGTGTGTGTGTGTGTGTGGGGGGGGCATGTGCAGGCAAATGCATTTCCAAATGATTTTGTAATTTATTTCTTTTTGGGGGTTTTCATTTGATAAAGCAAAAGGAACAGTTTGGCGCAGCAAAAGCAGCAAAAGATTTACGATGTTTTGCCCCGCAAAACCCTGAGCACAGGTCGAGCCTGTGTCACAGGCGCTGCTGGCACTCAACCCTTGACCCTGCTGCTGTTTTGTGGCTTTTGGAAATTACCATTTGCATTTGCATTTCAATTTAATTGTTGCGGTTTGCAAATGGCATCGACGCCTCTGCCGCCCTTTTGTTGTGCAATTGAAAAGGGTTTTTTTTTGTCTTTGCTCTTAAGATTGAAACGGAAATTGGTTGTTCAAAAATTCAATCAATTCGTTAGTTGAGTCCAGGGAAGGTTTTCTACGCAGCTTTATGCAACTTTAAAGTGTCCTGCCATGGCACAGGGGAGCCATACTTTGCGCTTCAGCAGCCAACAGGATCCGGGCTTAGTCCTCGCCGCATATCTCTGTCATTTCCGGCCCTGGGTTTGCCAATTTTCTCACGCCTGTCATGCACAGTCAGTGGGAGGGTAAGCGGAAAATCCCCCAATTGCCAAAAGTTGCTCGAGTCAGGCGCGAAACTCTCCCAAAAAAGTTGAGGCGTCTGTCCATGCCGCAAGCAGGCGCCGAATAAAAACTTTGCATAATCTTCGACCAATCCGACACCCCATGCAACCCCATCCGCAAGCACCCATCCACCGCACACAAGGGGGGGGGACAAGTGGCGGGCCCATAAATTATGCAATGGGGTAGGTTAAGGAGCCGCTTGAATGCAAATTTAATGAAAATTGTCGCCGGCAAAAGACGTTTGCCAATTGCCGTTTAAGCCCACTCCAGCAGCCATTCCTCCGATTCGCGCCATTCGTGCCATTCGAGCCATATAAATTGCCGTGATGCCCATAAATATGCAACACGAGGCACGCTGCCGCCGATGGCATTTGTTGCAGCACTTTTATTGCACAAATTGGTGGCACGGAGGCTGCCAATCGACCCGGCCGATGTTGTCTGGCTAAATTGGCTTCCAATAACATGGCACCACGACCCACGAGTGGGGGGTCGGCTGGGCTGGGGGTCGCCAAGGGTCGTGTCTGCGCCCCTTGTCCCCTCTACCAAAATACATATCTCTGTTACGTTTGGTACACAAAAGTTTGGGGCCAACAATGGAGCGGCGAGGCCAAAAGTGCCGCAAGGTAACCAAGGTCGGGTTGCACACACACACACCCACACAGAGAAATCCTTGTGCACCTGACCAAGTGTCATCCTAAATTTGTTTGAACGCATTTTTGCTACCCTCCTACACATCCGTTGACGCAAATCCTGAGCCTGCTCGTTGACGCTTCGTTCAGCTTAAAGGCAATGGAGGAAATCTGCCAGACCAGACAAGAATGTGTACAATATTTTGTTGGGGCTGCTAAAAGTGTAACGTTTCAATCAATAGTTGGCCTTAAAATTAAAGTCTTGGAATAATTTACGTTGAAGCAATTTGTATTTTATTTTAATATTTTAATGTATTAAACTTAATTTAAATTTTATTTTAATTTTGGTTTACTAAAGAGTTAAGCATTTAAATCATTTAATTTATCTGCGAGCTGTGATGCGACAATTCTTGGCCCCTAGAAAGACAGCTAATAATAGATGGTCCTTTGGCATAATAATCCATGAAGATACTTTGGCTTGTACCCGAAGATAATGCCTCAGCCTCATATCGGTTAGCCAATCAGAGGCAGAGAAAGCAGCTTTGTCTGCCAAAAGTTTCATTCAATTTTCGTTTGTTTGGTTTGCCAAGAACAAAAAATTGAAAAATTCTACAGATCATAAATCATGGTTATCATGAGGGCTCTCGCACTCATTTTCCCCAATGCTCCGGCACTCGTTGCCCAATGCACTCGCTTTTTCCTTGAATTTTCCCCCCATTTCTACGCTCACACGTCGGACCATGTGGGTGATGTCGGAGGGTTGGCCTGGCCATGGCAAAGCATATTTCACTTGGCTCTCGCCGGCATACTCAATTACCACTTAATGTCCTTACTTCAGCACAATTTACGTAAACATTGGGCGCCCCCTCCTCTGGTTCTACGGCCAACAGAGAGGAGATGTAAAAGGCTCTCTGGAAGATAGGAAAATGTAGCCAAAAATTCCAATTGCCACAGAATGGGCAATGCAACATGCAGCCGCATGCAGCAACCCGTCCCAGGAAAAATATTATTTCTCTGCAATTTGTTCGCAGTTGTGTGCAAGTTGTAATGACTTTTCTTTCATTTGCTACCCCGCCTAGGTTTTTCCTCATTTTTTGCTGCCCGTTTTGTTGGCTAAAAGCTGCACAAGAAAATTGCACAAGTTTTTTGGCAGTTTCAGTTTGGGGGGTTCGGCTTAAGGTTTTGTTGTTGTTGTTTCTTGTTTTACCATTTCCAGTCGGACTTCTTGCGTGATTTTTGTACATTAAATTAAGTTCCAAAATGCTGAACATTGTGAAGGCAAATCATACGGGCACGGAAATGGAGTACGCTACTGATTTGCATAAGTGAAGACTATTTTTAGTGGCTTTAATGTGTTGAAAAATATTTACAGTGTTTAATTTTTGCCAACAAGCTCATCGTAGGCGTTCAGGCAATTGTCATTTCCTTCCAGCTACCGTAGCTACCCTCAGGGGTGCCATCAGGTCTCTGCTGTCGAAGGAAGCTTTCATTGCACTTGCAGTTGGTTTTTAATTAAATCAGTATCTGGATCAAATCAATTTAGAAGCTGAGATCCACGCCCCTTTGTTTGCCGGAAGCGCCCAAGATCCCTGCTGCTGCTGCTTGGCGGCACAGAACGTCAATCTCTGCGCCATTTGGCTCATTAAAGCGCCAAACAATTTCCGTTCCGGAAGTCGTCGCCAGCGCGACAATTCACTCCACTCCACTCTGCTGCACGCCACTTTATACCCTTATACATAGTAGTCCCATCAGCCCCATCAGGTGCAGTCGAAGTGCAGTCGAAGGAGGTCTCAAATAGTTCCACAACATTGGGAATTAACGCTGGAATTTAGTTGTTGGTTGTTTAGTTTAGTGGGGGAAACCACAGAACTTCCAGTTAAATGCTAACAGTATTAGACACTTTGAAAATGTTTTGGGAAGGTCTGGTTAACGTTAAACAAACGTTGCTGGTGTTTTGAAACTAAAGAAACATTCAATAAAATGTATTCAGTACGGTGTAATTTTCCACATAAGCTGCAGAAAGATCTCCGAAAAAACTCCACTACTTTCCACGTTTCACAGGCATGCCAATAAACATAAACACAACCAGAGTAGGACCCACCTATAATAATAATAAAAATAACAATTAACATTTACTGGGAATGAACAAACCGTTTCTCTGTTCTGGGGTTAACTAAACCATTAGACAAATATGCCATTTGCCATTTAAACTAATTGCAATGCAAACTCAGGTGCCTGAGCGTGGGTCTAGGCGTGGAACATCATGTAAATGTTAAAAATGCAAACATCCGACTTAAAAAAAAACACATGTAGGCCTGAACAACAAAAAATTGTAACTGAAAATGTGGAGCCATGCAAAAAAATGCCCCCATTAAAATAATGATGAAAATCGTTGATGGGAAAATTGTGAAACGGATGTGTACGCTATCCTTTCACAGAATAATCTACATTGAATGTGAACAGAGCATAGATAGATGCACAGTATGTGCGCCCTTCCATAAATTGTAAATGTACATTGGGTGCATTACAATTAACGAACAAATTGACAGAAAGACAGGCAGACATTTGCATTGAGTCCTCATGCCGCAGTCCTAGCCGAAAGAACTCAGGTTGGGCACATGTGAAATGGCAAGATTGAAAGCCAATTCCCGGGCAAACTAGCGGAACAAAAGCTACTACAAGCTCTATATCGAAATATAAGAATATTTGAAAATGTTTTCATGCCATGGCCATGTGCATTTGACAAGTGGATGTGATGGTGGATATTCGTTATTGACAGCATAACTTGGAACGGAGAAAACGTATCGTTAAATGTGGATAATGCCATTCACAGCTTTCCCATTTTTGGAGGAGGAACAACAAAATCGCACCAAAAAGTGGCAGGAATTGTGCATATTTATGCAACTATCGGATATCCTGAAGCTTAAAGCTTTAACGCAAGTCCATTATATAAAATAACCACCAAAAATGTTAATAGATATTCATGGATTTGAATTTGATTTCGGTTTGAACTGTTCGCCGGTTATCGGTGTTCGTGGGACCATTTACCATACCTTTTGAGCATACCAAGGACAAGAGCAATCGAAAATGTACGTACAACAAGTACACATAATACGATCTACAAGAAACATGTACAAACACTTAGAGAACTGTGTAGTCCATCCATATTCTGTAATTTTCAAAACAGAATTGGAATTTAAACAAAATACGAATTTTTTAAGTTAAACATACATCGAAATTAAGTTAGTTTGTGGAATTATACGGCACTCAAATAAAGACACCTTAAGGCTTCTCGCAGAGAAATCCAGCCACCAAAATGAACAGCCAGGAAAGCAACGCGATCTCTTCGTCCGAGAAGACTGACATCAAATTGACCGACCCCCTCTCGTCTGACATGGGCCGCCTCTGCCTGAACGAACTCTACTCGGACGTGTCTTTTATTGTGGAGGATCAAAGCCTGCCTGCCCACTGCCTGATTTTGGCCGCGCGCAGTGAATACTTTCGCGCCATGCTGTACGGAGGCATGGCCGAGTCGCAGCAACGCCAAATACGGCTGCCGGAGGTGCCGCTGGAAGCATTTAAAGTAATCCTCGGCTACCTTTATTCGGGCACGGTGGAAATTTTCACATTGGACGTGCCTGCCAACTTCAAAGTGCTCCGTTTGGCCAATCAGTATGGATTGGTGGAAGTCGAGTCAGCCCTATCCGGACATCTGCAGCAGAATCTTAGCGTCAGCAATATGTGCATGGTTCTGGAGGCAGCGCGCCTATACAATCTGAACGAGCTGGCCGAAGAATGCTTGAAATTCATGGACAGAAATGGGTCCACTCTGATGGCAAATGACTCGATCCAAACGCTGTCCCTGGAATCCCTTAAAGAAGTTCTGCGGCGGGACACGTTCGCTGACCAGGAAGTGCACATCTTTAAATCGGTGCACAGATGGATCCTGCACAATCCGAGCGCGGACATAAAGTCGGTGGTTTCGCTGATACGTCTACCGCTCATTGGTGTGGAGCACCTGGTGCGTGTGGTGCGCCCCACTGGGATCGTCGAGCCGGACAAAATACTCGACGCCATCGATAAAGCGATCGACCCGGAGAATCTGCCCTACCGGGCTGGCTCGAGTAAAAATATGAATGATTACACCTTCTGGAATGGAGCGAACGGTTTGATGTATGAGATGGTACAGATGAGATGAGATTATGAGATTATGGGCGACCTGACTAGCTGGTATAAAATCTACAAAATTAGTATTAAAGGTACATGACCTTGCACAAATTAAATATGGACGTAGTTCTTTTTTTCTTGCCAGGCAGTTTTATATTTTTTTTTAATATACATATATTTATGTACAGTGTACATTTGTTTAAGCATCTAAAATATAACTTCTATTAGATATGCCAGTGCGGAAAACAGCGAAGAAGCAAACTGCTGACACTCGATACCGAACGGGCGAATGTTGTAGGAAGCCATACGATTAGCATAGCTTTTGGGGCCGACAAGGAGTTGCAAGATATCAATGAAGAAAATTTATCTCTCTCTCTCTGAACTTTTATGCCTCTGCCACTGACATACTGACAAGTGATTGAGTTTTTCTCAACCATTTTCCTCGCAATCTCAATTCTTTCGAACTTAATTCGTAGGCGCGGCACAGCTTTTAGTCGCTGGGCGGCCTCATTAATTATAATTTGAGGCAATTAAGTGCACCCTTTAATTACCGTTCCTGCAGTTTGACCCACATCGCGGCAACTTTTGCAACCTGTGCCTGCCTTGTGCCTCGCATCGACACTGCCACTGCCACTGCCTCTGCCTTTGTGCGCTGAAGGGTTTCTCTCGTTCCTCTTGTTCCTCTTTGTTTTGGCTTTCGGTGTTTGTTTCGTCCTGATTGCGGCTCTTAATGGCTCATTGAGTGAACTTTGACTGACGTTTATGTGGTTTTATTTGTTTGCTGTGCCATTGGTGTGTGGGGGGCGGCAGGGTTTCTTATTGGATAACAATTGCTGTGAAGCTACAGAATTTGTGTGTTCTGGTATGTGATGGACAATCTCTTTTAGAGACAAGCGGGAACATCCGATACTTTGATATAATAAACATTTATTTGATCATAGCATTTGCTCAAAATATGATAATTAATGCAAATAAATAGTTTAATTTATATTTGGAAACCCTTGTCGTATTTTACGAGTATTGCCTGCAAATGTAAGCCTTTCAGGGACACTCGAATATTAGCTGTGAGCAAACATCTATTTTTCCCATGTATTCCCAATAGCTTGTTAAATTGTCAGCACACTTTCCACTTCCAATTTATTCATCTCACAGTTTGGCGCATTTCCATGTGAATTGTTGGGGTGGTGGTGCTGCTGTTTCCCCCTGCCAGCTGCCATGAATAATATTTGCCAGCCACTAGCAACGCAGGAGTATGTGTTTCTGTGCAAACAGAATGTTTATAATATGGAAAGACATTCAAACGATTCAGCAGTGTTAATTACTTGATAGTCGTTTTGTTTTCATGTGTGTTCAGTGCGAGTTTCTATTAATTAGAGCACGTACCGAACATACACACAGAGAGTAGAGAGTACAGAGTAGAGCAGGGCAATAATCAAAGCGACATTTTGAAGAGTGGCAGAATGTGAGGAGGAGAGGTCCTGCCACTGCACTCGCGTAATTAGCAACAAAATGTAGCAGTGCATGGGAAAAATATATTCTAAACTAACAAAAAAAAAAGGAAGAGAGAGAAACGAGACCGAAGAGTAACGGAGAATGCGCGTGGCCAAATGGCAAATCATAATTTCCTTTTTAGACACGTTGCGTGTGTGTGTGTGTGTTTGTCTGTCGACAAATGTTTTAATTAAGCTCATTATTAAAGCTTAATTAAAAAGTTGTCTACTCTCAGACACAGACACAAACAGTCGTATGTACCATTGCCATCCCAGACAGTGAGAGTGGGAGGCAGCAGCAGCAGAAACGGAGCTACAGTCACACAGAGAGAGAAAGAGAGAGAGAGAGGCACACAGTCTCGGTACAAATGTGGCAAATGGTACAAAAATCAGTTGACAGGCCATGTTTAATTGCCCCTCGAGTGTCTACACATTGACTGGGTGGGCGTGGGTGGGTGCGTGATGTGAGTGTGAGTGTGAGACATACAGAGGAGAGAGACGTGACTTTGCAGTTAATGAAGTGAAGCTGTCACTGCGTTGCCCATAAGGTCAAAGGTCCTCGCCACTCCAAGACCACGTAAACACCATAATAATTAGTAGAACATTAAAACTAAACACAAGTTAGATCAGCAGTGGGGAAAAACACACACGACAGAAATAGCCATTAAAAGATGAAGCTTTACAACTATTTTGAGAAAAAGTTGTAAAGTTAATCGTTGGCGGAAACAAACTAACAAACTCTTAATCTTATTCTCTATATACATATATATATAATCGATCGTGGCAGCTACAGCCACTTGTTAAGCACATTTCATGGCTTCTCTGTTAATGGTCTTTATTAATTTGTTTGCTCCGAAACTCAGAATTAGAGCCAATCAAGCTTCCATTGCATCGAACCAACTGACAATGGACTTGTTCTTTATCCTTGCAGCTGGAGCCCATTATGAGCGGAGTGCACACACTGTTGCTGGATGGGGCACAGGATGGGGCGGTGGAACAACATAAACAGCGACGACAAAGTGGCCGGACAAACATATCAGCAGCTTACGATAATAATGCTGACAGCATTGGGGAGCAGGAGCAGGAGCAGGAGGAGCATAATCAAACGAGGAGCAGTAGCAAGAGCTCAGCAGCGAGTTATAGCATTTCCGCTGGACGAGAATGGAAACAGAACCCGGAACTGAAGCGACACAACAACAACAACAACAACAAGCTCCGTCTGACCAGCAGCAGTCTGCCCCGCTCATTTCCGTGGCTACTGATGGTGCTGCTGCTGCTGTTCTGGCAGGCGATTGCCACCCTGGCATCGTCTGCAAATGACTCGACGAGCAGTACGGCCATGTCGTTCCATGGCAATGGCACCGATTATGCCCTGCTCTTTGGTGACACAACAACGGCTCTGGCGCCGGCCCAGACCCCAGTACGCGGCGGTGCTGGTTCGGCCATCGACGTAATCGAGGATGAGGAGGATGCCGCCAATGCCAGTGAATATATCTTTGATCGCACCGATGTGCGCATCATATTCATCAGCCTCTACACCATTGTCTTTTGCTGCTGCTTTTTCGGTGAGTACGAAATTAAGCCACGGAATGGGAAGTACAAGCATAAACAAGTCTCATTGTAATCGCTGACCAGGCAGCAGCTACGAGTATTTGTTACCCTCTTGAGTGCAGGTCATTCGGCACGTCTATATCTAGGCTTCTCTTTTTGATTTGTTTCTCAAATCTCTGGGTGACTTTTTATATTCATTCATTGGCTGCGGCCTCTGCCGCTCGTGTCCGGAACAAAACACGAATGAAAGTAAAGGCAGGCAAAGTGCCTGCCACAACAAGCCGTTTTGTGGTGTCCCATTGGCAGCATCCCCAGACCCTGCACCGTTCCGGGTGCGTGCTAATGTCCATTGAGACCCGTTGTATGTATTACGGACGGCGCCGCAGTGAATTTACTGCTGACTAGCCAATTACTCAATGCCCAGCGCTTGGTTGTGCCTTTTTGTAGGGTTCTTTTCCGGTTGGAGTTTGGCCTTTTTGTGGCTTTTTTGGTAGCTTAAAGATGTCTGTTTTGTAGGAGAAGTTTGCTTGTGCAGAAGTGAGATTTAAGGGTATGTTTTAGTCGAATTACCAGAGTACACACAGACAGCTCTAACACGAGATGGCAAATAAAAACGCCAGCAAATAAGCTGAATAAATGATTCACCTGGTGTTGGCATAGTGGGGGGTGTAAAAATGTAAACAACACTTGTATGTTTGGAGATTTTTGTGGGTTTTGTCATCCGAAATTAATGTACCATTGACCTTGACCATTTGCACATTGCGCATACGCCGCATAGGCCGCAACTGCCGCGTGGGACTCATTGAAAGGAATACTTACAAGCACTTAATTGATGGCACTCATTAATGAATTAGTTATGTGTGTCTTTGCGATGCTTAATTGCACAATCATAAATATCGAATGTGCCCTTAATGTCACATCTGAATGCTGATATCAATTACAATGTTGCTGCTGCTGTATCCGGGGGGCAGCCATTTTTCGGGACTTTGTTTACCGCACACAACACAACAGTCGCACACTGAATGACGGAGTTAACATGTGTATTCGCCATGCCAAATGGCGACAAATGGGCGTCCATTAGACACAGACATGATGGGCGTGGCTTAAAGAGGATTGCAGAGACAATTGCAAAATGTAAGCAACTTATTTGCAGCCACGACATGAAGAGGAACATGGAGAGAGAACAGGGGACAGGGGACAGGGCCCAGGACATTTACAACACTCAGCCATAAAATTTGCATGTTGCAGTCACGTTCCAAGTTCCTGTTTGCTGGTTGTTGCTTTATCCAGAACGCTTAAAGTGCAAGGGTCTATACAATTCGGGAACATGTTTGTTGCAGGTTATTTATTTATTATTAATTTTTAATATTAGTTATTTGAGGTTTTTTATATTTATTTATTTATGTTTTGTATTTAATCGGAGACCATAAGAGTTGGAGATCCCTTTGGTGTTTTTTTGTGTATAGAAATATTTTACCGATCCAACAAAATTCGACGAATGACCTCTAATGTCCGCATAACAATTAAAGAGTTTTTTGTGCTTAAATAATTTCTGTCAATTAATTGCGAATGCTAGTTTTTAGAAAGTTCCCAAACAACAGAGTTAGGGTATCCTATAGTCGTAATGCTGGACTAGTTTAGTCTACAAAATTTTTGGTTTGATGTTGCTGGCTCCTGTGACAAGTCACTTTATTGCCCTTTTAGCAGCTTGTCTGTGTGTGTGTGTGTGTGTGTTTGTGGGGTACGAGTACTCGTCCTTTAATTGCTGCTCCCCTGGGCCTCATTTAGGGCTAACCCTGCGGACATTCATCACCTAAAACCTGAATTGGATGCTTAATTTTACGGTCCAGTGTTTAACTGGCAGCTGGTGGCAAACAGTCAGAAATACAAGTCAAAGTCGGAGCACTTGAAGTTTCTTTTTCTGACAAAAAATATTGTTATTATTTTAACAATCATTTGGGCTTTGAAAATGAGCACAAACGTCCCCTCCCAGCCGCTGTTTCCTTCAATTGAAACAAATTTAATAACACCAACTACAAAAATAAAAATATGAAAGAGACGAGGGAAACTTTCGTCCAACATATTGTATCGTATGTAACACAAGCAGCAACACAGCCCGCCCAGCCCTAGCCCCAGCCCCAGCCCCTGCAGCAGCCTCTGTCGCAGTACCCAGCCAGCTCGCTGGAAAGTCCCCTCCTTGATCCTTGATATCGTATTTCATGGCACGCCTTGAAGTGTTGCACGTTTTCGGTATTTTTTGGCACATCTCGCTGGCGTTTTTGTTTCGGGTTTGGTTCTTTTACCCCCCAGTGCCCCGCCACTCGGCCTATCGAGAGTAATTAAAAAAGTTTCACTCGACATTTGTTTGTCATGTGAGGCTGCTGCCCAGAATAAAATGCTGCTGCTGGCCAATTGCTTGAAAATTTCCACTACAACTACAATATCATATGTCATTTGGCCCCTGGAGGGAATGTGGATTGAGTTTTCATTTGATACTCTTGTCAGGGCTATAAATAAAAACAAAAATGGTTCTTCCTAAGAGTTTAATCACTTAACAGTTGTTGGGGGATAAATAAATAACAAATAATAAAATTTACTGTCTTTAGTTCAACGATTTTTGACACATATCTACGATTAATAGTTGTAGATCTTTCTTCTCTGGGCATGAACCAGAGGCAGATATAGAAAATATACTCTAAAGCTCAATACATATTAAAACCTTTTAGAAACATTTTGAAACGCACCTGGCAATTGTTTAATTGCTTTCTTCTCGATTTATTAATCGAGTTTGCAGTCGTTAAAAACTTCAAATGGCATTCAATATGTGACGCACATATGGACGAAAGAATTCTTGGGCAAGTTTGCTTAGCCTTGACCTCCCATAGGATAATAGCTTAATGGAGTCCCAAATCAGTGTAGTAACCTTTCCCAATCGATGCTCTATAACATACCAACTATGAGTAGAACATTGAATATTCTCATGATGATGCAAAGTGCTCGAGAAATATTAAAAGCTTAAATCTTTCAAGGGGCAATAAGTTGGATTATTGATTTTATTAATTTTCTAAACAAATTATAGCTGCAAAAGTATAATTTTTTATGTACTATTATCGATTTTAATATGGTTAGTCCGCATCAGTTAAGGTTTCGCTAAGATTGTGCAAATATTTGAAATTTCTGTGGCTTTAATGCATTTCTGTATTTTGTTAGATTTATTTATTTATTTGATCTTTATCCAAGTGCTACACGATTTACGGCACAAGTCACAGAAATCAGCAAAAAGATTTAGTTTGCAACTGATCCTAAATATATGGAGGAGAGCAATATGCTGCCCGCAAAAATGTCAACAAACAGCATATGGGATGAGAGTTCACTGGTTGCAGGCTACAGCGTCTGTGTTTGTGTGTCCTAATTTGAAAAAATTTATTTTGCATGCCAATATTTTTTGGTTGTGCTGCTGCTGCTGCTGCAGCTAGTGCTTCTTGCATGCATAATGAGATTTAAAACCGAGAATAGGTGAGGCAGAAAGTGCATTTTATATTTATGCAAATTATATTGTAGCAGTAATAAACGAGCAAGCAGCCAAACCAGAGACACGAATTGAGCTTTAAAGTGCTCCCACAGTAAACCGCAGAGCAGCCACCATTATTGGCTCACAGCTGCATGCACAAATGCATTATATATTTTGGCTTGATTGCCATTTGGTTTGCGGTTACTCAGCTCATGGGTATTGAGGTTTTCATTGACATATGCCTTGCCCTCAGGTAGGTGCTGAAATTAGTCGGGTAATGCAACTAATTTGCGTAAATTCTATTCGCAAATTGATAGGTTAACTTTTAAGCCATTGTACTATACAGGGAGTTGCTGGCTTTTATTTGTTTTATAAGGTAAAATCCCTAATTTCAGCACTGAGCCCTCCCCAAAGCCAACAACTTTTCCAAAACTTCTCTTAGTTATTTAAAGTTGTCAGCTACGCACTTACATTCAGTCTGGACAAGTCCTTATTTAATTATGGCCAAAGCTGAAACGAATTTAGATAGATGCCCGGACATGTAGTGAAACCCCTAATTAAAATAAACTTTCAACGCTACATTAAACCTAAACCCAACGCCAGCGCCAGGGGAATATGCGACAGCAGCTACGGCAAATTGTCACAGACGGGTCGGAAGGGGGGGGTTGAGAGTGTAGTGTCATGCAAAGCGCACACTGAGTGCAAAAAGTTATTGCTCCCAGTGCAGTGTGCGACGGCGGCAGTTGAGAAAAGTTTAGGCACCCCCAAACCCCCCAGACCCAAGGACTTATGTCGCCATTTGGCTGCCAGCGGGCATGTCACTTGCACAAATATTTTTGTTAACATTTTTAATATCTCCCAGTTGGTTTTTCTTTCGCTGGGCTTTGGTCTTTGGACTTGTGGCGCTGACAAGCGCCAGGCTAAAGAATAAAGACGAAATTCCGATTTCTTATTTTATTTTATTTTATTTTTATTTTCATTTCCTCCAGCAACTGTCAACTTATTATCGTTCTATTTGATTATTTTTGTGTGTGTCTGTTTTTTTTGTGTATCTTTCTAGGCAATCTACTGGTGATTTTGGTGGTCACCCTGTCGCGACGTCTGCGCTCCATTACCAACTTCTTTTTGGCCAATCTGGCATTCGCAGACTTCTGTGTGGGCCTGTTCTGCGTGATGCAGAATCTCTCCATCTATCTCATTGAGAGGTGAGTGGCGTTTAATTTTATAGTTTTTACAATTTTCTGTAGAGTATTTCAAGCAGGATGAGAATGATAGTTTCTCCCGTTGTAGAAGACTGGCAACTCTTTAGTAACCTTTTGAATTTCATACTGTTATTGCGTAATTTTATATTTCCTGTTAGGGTATTCTGTAGTTTCCCCTATTCAACTCGTTGGTTTGTTCTGCAATTTATTATTCAGTGGCTGGCGCTGTCTGACGTATGTAGCTGTCGGGGTATTGTGGCGAGGCGCCTGAAAGTATGCGACACACAAGTTTTAACTCTCAACTGTGAAACATTTTAACAGTCACCACTCACACACACACACACACACACACACACACACACACGAAAGCAGAAACAAATATGCAACACAAAACAAACAGGCAACACTTTCGTTACGTGTGTACTTTTTCCCTTTTGACCATTTCGCCGCATGCCTCACCCCTCATTCTCTGTATGACCATGATTATTTGCATTGCTTTTCTTACACTCACATCCTGCCACGTATGGCACAAACAAAATGCACAACCGTAACGTACACGAAAAAAATGTCCGCTTTAAGATCAAATCATCAGAATTTCCCTCAGCACTCACACCTCTGTGCGTTCACAGAGTGGAATAGTCTCTGGACAGCTTCCGGGTTCCATTGATTTAAATGCTGTGGTATTAAGAATTCTATTAGTGTTATGCAATCTATTGAAAGTTTTCAACTTACGTGGCTTATTTGCCTTAACCCTTATTTTTTCTTGGCCCTCCAAAAAGCATTTGTTTCCTGCATTAACTACGCAACCTTCAGCAAACCCACAATAGGGTTCATATATCCGGTGGCATGCTCCAGCAGGAAGTTGGGCCTGTATTTTGATGACGGCTTTATAAAAGATACAATAATTAAATAAACTGCTCAATCGATGCTCTTCCACTCACCAATCAGGAGTAAAAAAATTACGACCTTCATGATGGAGCAAAGTACTCGATTGAAAAGTAAAAATGCCAACAGTAACACTGCGCTATTTATATAGATCTCTGATGTTGGAACTGATAATCAAATTATAGCTGGAAAATTATTATTTTATATGCCTTTAAATCGATTCATTTCCACGGCTCCCTTTAACCTTCGTCTGACCTTTTACTATATTTCTGTTGTCTAAGAACCAATTGGTAAATCAATTTTATATCTATGTAATCAACACATTAGCATAAATTAAAGAACTTTACTGCTTTCTACCACAACATATAGAAACCTTTTGTATATGCTAAAATGTATGTTATTTTAATTACTTTTGAAATATGGATTTTGTCCAGAAAAAGTGGTCAAAGTTCCCATTGTGGTGTGGAACAGACAAAATGCACAGACGTAACAAATCATCAGAGTTTTTATTAAATTTCTTTCTCTGTGGACTCGCATCTCAGCACTTACAAAATTGTGTGTTCACAGCTTGGGATATTCCCTGGACATCTTCCGGGTTCCATTTTTATAAATGCTGTGGTATTAAGATTTCTATTAGTGTTATGCAATCTATTGAAAGTTTTCAACTTACGTGGCTTATTTGCCTTAACCCTTATTTTTTCTTGGCCCTCCAAATGGCATTTGTTTCCTGCATTAACTACGCAACCTTCAGCAAACCCACAATAGGGTGAATAATTCAGGTGGCACGCTCCAGCAGGAAGTTGGGCCTGTATTTTGATGACGGCTTTATAAAAGATACAATAATTAAATAAACTGCTCAATTGATGCTCTTCCACTCACCAATCAGGAGTAAAAAAATTACGACCTTCATGATGGAGCAAAGTACTCGATTGAAAAGTAAAAATGCCAACAGTAACACTGCGCTATTTAGATAGATTTCTGATGTTGGAACTGGTAATCAAATTATAGCTGGAAAATTATTATTTTATATGCCTTTAAATCGATTCATTTCCACGGCTCCCTTTAACCTTCATCTGACCTTTAACTATATGTCTGTTGTCTAGAAACCAATTGGTAAATCAATTTTAAATCTATGTAATTAACACCTTAGCATAAATCCGCGCGACATCCGCCCCGCGCGCGCCCGGGCGGGGCGGGCCCGCGGGGCCCGCCGCGCGAGCGCTAGCCATTAAATTACTTTACTGCTTCCTACCATAACATATAGAAACCTTTTGTATATGCTAAAATGTATGTTATTTTAGCTACTTTTGAAATATGGATTTTGTCCAGAAAAAGTGGTCAAAGTTCCCATTGTGGTGTGGAACAGACAAAATGCAAAAACGTAACGTGCACGAAAAGAATGTCCGCTTTAAGATCAAATCATCAGAGTTTTCATTAAATTTCTTTCTCTGTGGACTCGCATCTCAGCACTTACAATATTATGTATTCACAGAGTGGGATATCCTCTGGACATCTTCCGGGTTCCATTTTTATAAATGCTGTGGTATTAAGAATTTCTATTAGTGTTATGCAATCTATTGAAAGTTTTCAACTTACGTGGCTTATTTGCCTTAACCCTTATTTTTTCTTGGCCCTCCAAATGGCATTTGTTTCCTGCATTAACTACGCAACCTTCAGCAAACCCACAATAGGGTGCATAATACAAGAAGCATGCTTCAGCAGGAAGTCGGGCCTGTATTTTGATGACGGCTTTATAAAAGATACAATAATTAAATAAACTGCTCAATCGATGCTCTTCCACTCACCAATCAGGAGTAAAAAAATTAAGACCCTCATGATGGAGCAAAGTACTCGATGGAAAAGTTAAAATGCCAACAGTAACACTGCGCTATTTATATAGATTTCTGATGTTGGAACTGGTAATCAAATTATAGCTGGAAAATTATTATTTTATATGCCTTTAAATCGATTCATTTCCACGGCTCCCTTTAACCTTCGTCTGACCTTTAACTATATTTCTGTTGTCTAAGAACCAATTGGTAAATCAATTTTATATCTATGTAATCAACACCTTAGCTTAAATTAAATTACTTTATTGCTTTCTACCACAACATATAGAAACCTTTTTGTATATGCTAAAATGTATGTGCCATATCTACATATTATGTATATTTTGACTATATTTATGCAGTCTTCTGCTCCTTAACCGTGTGAAAAAAGATTTCATTTCATTTTTTTTTTATGGTTTAAAATGCAAATATATTTGAACTTTGACCATGTTTTGTGGCACTATTTAATAACTTCCAAAGGAAACAATATTTTTTGCTTTTCTTTTTATTTATTTTAAAACAGCAGGATGAAGGTATTTTAAAAAAATTTAGCATGGCAATTCAAAATTAAAAAAAAAAATAATAATAATAATTTGGGAATTTGTTGAGAACATGTGCTTCAATTAGGCGTTGTTTAAAGTATTGTTAATAACACTACTCCACAAAATTGAACTTTTCATTTAGGCTGTGAACCAAAATGACTTTTTCTGATAGACTTCGGGATTTAAAAATTGTTGTAGTACTTTATTTTCTTTTTTATGGTGTCATTTTTTTAAAGAATTTTTAAAATCTGGTATATTTTTCATGGTTTTTTCAGAGGCAGTGCTTCTATTTTTTACATAACGTAAAAATCTTATATCTGGTTGCATAGAAAAAAAATTGATCCATAGATTTTAATGAACAATACCTTAAACGACGCCTAATTAATGCGTCTATCTAAAACTAAAAATGTTGGCCAAGAACTATTTTGAAATTTGAATTTGAAAGTTTAATATCTTCCAGGCATTAAGCTGCAGATACAAAGAGTCTGGGTCGGATTTATAGCTGCACTTGTCAGCTTTTCAGGACCGCAAAGTTCTATGCAACCAGATATATTGTTGAGCTACTGAGCTTCTTCAGTATTGCGATATTATTAAAAAGGCGATGATTGTTCAATATATATATTCACAGTTTATTGTGGTGAAGTAAATAAGCGATACAGAGTCGAAAGGATAGTTAGCTGAGCGAGAGAGCGACAGATCGAGAGAGTGATAGCGAAAGGCGATAGAAAGAAAGGTGTGAGTTGAAGACGCGAGAGAACGGCTGCATCGGCTGCTGCCGTGCGGGAGCATGAATATGTACATATGTATGTAGATGACAAAGTTAAGCAGTGGACAGTAAAAATGCTGAACAATAATAGATATTTACTCTACGGCTGCACCACTGACTATGATCTACTGAATATTTGGCTGCGTAACCAAACACTTAAGTAATGTGAAAAATAGAAGCACTACCTCTGAAAAAAAACAGTAAAAAAATAGCAGATTTTAAAAAATTATTTTAAAAAAACTACGCCATAAAAAAAACCATAATTCGTTAAAAATTTGTAAACGCCGAAATCTATAAGAAAAAGTAATTTTGGGCCACAGCCTAATTCTCATGTTGCCTAGTGTAATCTATGGAAAAACGACTGAGCTAAAATTGGTTGACCAATTTTTTTTGCGTAACATTAAACAAGCGGAACAAGCAAAATGCACAAACGTAACGTACACGAAAAGAATGTCTGCTTTAAGATCAAATCATCAGAGTTTTTATTAAATTTCTTTCTCTGTGGACTCGCATCTCAGCACTTACAAAATTGTGTGTTCACAGCTTGGGATATTCTCTGGACATCTTCCGGGTTCCATTTTTATAAATGCTGTGGTATTAAGAATTCTATTAGTGTTATGCAATCTATTGAAAGTTTTCAACTTACGTGGCTTATTTGCCTTAACCCTTATTTTTTCTTGGGCCTCCAAATGGCATTTGTTTCCGGCATTAAATACGCAACCTTCAGCAAACCCACAATAGGGTGCATAATTCAAGAAGCAAGAAGCTTCTATTTTGATGACGGCTTTATAAAAGATACAATAAATCAATAAACTGCTCAATTGATGCTCTTCTACTCACCAATCAGGAGTAAAAAAATTAAGACCCTCATGATGGAGCAAAGTACTCGATGGAAAAGTTAAAATGCCAACAGTAACACTGCGCTATTTATATAGATTTCTGATGTTGGAACTGGTAATCAAATTATAGCTGGAAAATTATTATTTTATATGCCTTTAAATCGATTCATTTCCACGGCTCCCTTTAACCTTCGTCTGACCTTTAACTATATTTCTGTTGTCTAAGAACCAATTGGTAAATCAATTTTAAATCTATGTAATTAACACCTTAGCATAAATTAAATTACTTTACTGCTTCCTACCACAACATATAGAAACCTTTTTGTATATGCTACAAATATGATATTTTAATTACTTTTGTAAAATGGATTTTGCCCAGAAAAAGTGGTCAAAGTTCCCATTGTGGTGTGGAACAGACAAAATGCACAGACGTAACGTGCACGAAAAGAATGTCCGCTTTAAGATCAAATCATCAGAGTTTTTATTAAATTTCTTTCTCTGTGGACGTATCTCAGCACTTAGATTTCTGTGCGTTCACAGAGTCGAATATTCTCTGGACATCTTCCGGGTTCCATTTTTATAAATGCTGTGGTATTAAGAATTCTATTAGTGTTATGCAATCTATTGAGAGTTTTCAACTTACGTGGCTTATTTGCCTTAACCCTTATTTTTTCTTGGCCCTCCAAAAAGCATTTGTTTCCTGCATTAACTACGCAACCTTCAGCAAACCCACAATAGGGTGAATAATCGAAGTGGCATGCTCCAGTAGGTTGGGCTTCTATTTTGATGACGCCTTTATAAAAGATACAATAATTAAATAAACTGCTCAATTGATGCTCTTCCACTCACCAATCAGGAGTAAAAAAATTACGACCTTCATGATGGAGCAAAGTACTCGATTGAAAAGTAAAAATGCCAACAGTAACACTGCGCTATTTATATATATTTCTGATGTTGGGACTGGTAATCAAATTATAGCTGGAAAATTAGTATTTTGTATGCCTTTAAATCGTTTCATTTCCACGCCTCCCTTTAACCTTCGTCTGACCTTTAACTATATTTCTGTATAAATCTAAGTAATCAACACATTGGCATAAATTAGAGAACTTTGCTGCTTTCTACTACAACATATTGATACATTTTCGTATATAATCATATAAATATGTATAAATACTGTATTAATGTAGTCTTTTGATACTTTCCCTTGTGAAAATAGATTTTATTTCCTTGCTTTCATGCTCAGTTTCATTCATTTGGGTTTTTAGTTTCTTTTTGGTTGAATATATGTACATTTCACGGTCACTTGGCTGCTGCCAGGCAAACAAACACAAAAAGCCAACACAAGTCAAGCCGAAAAAAATGAATGCCAATTATTCTGAACACAATTCTCATTTGCATTGCAGTTCGAGTGGAAATTTGTGGAAATGTTTGCCTTTAATTGTTGTTTTGGCCTATAAAATAAACATTAGTTGGAAATAATCTTGTAATGAGAAAATATGAGTAATAAAGTAATATATTTGCTGCGAAGTCTATTTGGCATTTTAATAATTAATTGCATACATACATATATGTATGTATACATACATATAGGGTGTGTAAGCTGCGAGTTCCTCTGATCGATGGCGAATTGAACTTTCATTGAGAATTTCTAAAATGAAATTTTTCTTCTGCGAATTGGAACAATATTCCCCGATACTTCCAGTTTGAGTTTTGATACACCCTTTATTCAAAATGCATCCAAGGCATTCCATTCCATTTCATTCCAAATATTAATAATAAATTAAATGTTTTTGTGGTCTGCCGATTCTGAATGCGCCGATTTGCATTCATAAAAATGGCCAATAAAATTATTTATTAAATGCATATTTTGCTCATCTATACTGAATCTATTTCTGAATATATTTTCATATTTTCAATTTAATATTTCTCTCTGTGTGACATCGTTAAGAGCTTTTCGTGATTCCGAGAAACTCGTGAGTGTCCCCCCACACACACAATTATCATATTAAAAGCCTAAATTATGGAGCTGACCAATATGTGTTTGGCATAATTTCATCAAAATTATGCGCACAAGTTCATGACGACCACAACAGTAAAAAAAAAAAAAATAAAAAAAAAAATAACCATATGCAAAGTGAAGAAGATTAGGGCAAAAATTATGTAAATATATAAAGATTGTCTAGTCTGTAAAGTTATGTGCCAGTTATGTGTACATACCCATAACCATACCCTTCATACCCTCTGATGGTTCTCAATTAGGGACTGTCTGTGCTTCTGTTGAAAAGCATCTCATGTAGACATTTTATTGCCAGGCAACCCATATTTTTTAGAGCACAAAATTATGTGGCGACAAATGCCATTGGACTCACCTGGCAGCAACAGGGCAATGGCAATCATTTTTAATACTGTAGAACAGAGCAGCGAACGCTACGCGGCAATCAAACCACAAAAGCATCACAATTTCCCCTTATTAGAACCCACTTTTCACCTTGTCGTGGAAATCCAAACGCCCCGCAAATAGAATTACGTGCTAATCCCCCAAATACAATGATCCAAGCCCCCACCAACCCGCCATTCGTCCACATTTAATGTAATTTTAGCCATAGAATAATACGAGTATAAAAGGAAAAAGGAGAGAAAAGAAAAGAAAAAAAGAGAATTTCTTTTCGCCACATAAAATACTAACGACACCTTTAATGTCGCATTAGTTTCGTGGGCGTGTCCATAAAATTTTATGTCTCAGCGTGCCTTAAAGTTGCCGGTCCCGGGCCCCAGGCGGAAGGAAGCCCCTTTAAAAGGAGCCACTTTCTGGCCATAAATAATTACTTATATTCAACGAGTAACTAGTATGGTTTTTGTGTCTTTCCAGCTGGGTCTTTGGCGAGTTCCTGTGCCGCATGTACCAGTTTGTGCACTCCCTCAGCTACACGGCATCGATTTTCATTCTGGTCGTCATCTGTATGGAACGCTACTTTGCCATTGTGCATCCCATAACCTGCAAGCAGATCCTGACTGCGGCACGTCTGAGGGTGAGTTATAGTTGCCATTTCCCTTTTGGATATTATTCGATCTGACGGCTAGACAACAATAGGATGGAAAGCAAGCGATTGCTGGCACGATACTATGTAGTTCGCGGCACGTCAATGAACATTTAATGGGCGGCACTCTGTCAATGATGGACAAAGGTGGAAAACGAAAACAAAGCAAAAAGAGCCCCAAAGAAAACAGTGTTAAATTTCACATGGCATATGAATTTATATCTGTTTATATTGTTTGTTCGATCTATTTATACTCTTTCGCTACTTCATTTATTAGCCGGGCAGACCCTCAGAGCCTTTTAATTTGTAGACTTTATTCAAACTTTTCTTTTGCTTGCTGTTCATCAAATTTTCTCTACCATTTTTCCCCACAACTTTTGGTAACTCATTTTGACCCCAATTTGCAAGCTAATGAAACTTATTAAAGCGAACGAACGAACGCCAACAAACAACACCAAAAAAAAAAAAGGAACAAACACCAGCCAAAAATTATGCGACCAAAGAAGACCCAAAAGGCTTAATAAGCCATGGGCAAAAACTTTGTGGCTGACAGAAAGTTTTGCCCCAGAAGCCAACCAACCAGCAGAACCCACACTGCGTGGGGGGTGTGGGCGTGGTCTGCCACACATTGTTAGGCAAATGAAACAATTTGGCAAACTAAAAATGCGTTTTGTTAATGGTGATGGCCCCTAATTAAACAACAACGGACATGAAGACAACCAAATGGCTGGCGACCAGCCATTTGCATGCAAATTTTTGTGTGTGTTTATTCGGCATTTAACAAATTGCTTGCGTGTCTTAACAGTTTTAACAGTTTTAAACAGCAAACAATGTGAATGTGTGTGTCTTGCAGATGGTCATTGTCACTGTTTGGATCACATCGGCCGTCTACTCAACGCCCAAGTTTGTCTTCAGCAAGACCATCAAGAATGTGCACACACAGGACGGGCAGACGGAGGAGATCTGTGTGCTGGATCGTGAGATGTTCAACTCCAAGTTGCTGGACATGATTAACTTTGTGCTGCTGTATGTGATGCCGCTGCTAGTGATGACGGTGAGTGGACATAAGTGGACATGGGACACAGGTGTAAAGATCAGATCACCAAATAATTCATTTTTAAATTCTTATAATGTTGTTTTTTTAATTACTAATCGATAATCGTCTATGCTGCTGTGCTCCCAGGTGTTGTACAGCAAAATTGCCATCGCCTTGTGGCGCAGCTCTCGTGGATTGACACCGCATGTGGTTCAGCAGCAACAGCAGCAGCAGCAGCAGCATCATCCCTCTGGTCAGGACAATAGCATGGGCATGCACAATAGCATGTACCACCATCATCATCAGCATCACCACATCCACGCGCATCATCATCACCAGCTGCCATCAGCTGCGGCGTCAGCGGCGTCCACGGTGGGTTCAGGACCGGCAACAGGAGTGGCTGTGGGAATGGCTGTGGGAATGAGTGGCGGCGGTGGTGCGTCACTTGCTTCCGGCAGCAGCAGCACCACGTCCTTGTCACGTAAACAGAGCAGTAAATACGAGAAGCGCGGCGTCAGCATCACCGAGAGCCAGGTGAGTTTTTATCATCGCAGTTGAGCGAAAACAATGCTCCCAAAGATACAAAAAAAAGAGTACAAGAGAAGAACAGAATGTCAAACAAGTAAAGGGAAAATATGCAAAAAAAAGGGGGTAGAAAATATGCAAAAAAAAAATAGGAAAAGGGAGAGAGCTTTGTCGCTTAATTGCCTGCTGGGATGGCCAGAGGAGCTTTAAATGTGCCTGCCGAAGAGCAGCCTTTTATGCGTGCCTTAAAGTCGTAGAAATATAGTGTACAGATATGTCAATTGTATAAACTTTTAGCGAAAATTTCATTCGGGCAAGTTGCAGCAGGTGTCAGTGGCCATTAGGACTATCGCCTGTCCATAAACGCGGCAGTTCGTTTGACAGTTGTCCCGTGGGTAAAGGCTGAAATAAACCACCAACCATCTACACCCAGTCAGAGCAGGACAAAAGTTGAGAAAAGCGAAATGTTTTGCCATCATTTGTGGTGCCTGGAGCAAGGCACACCTGGCGTATACTTTATTTTCTGCAAGTCTGCTGCTTGCTACTTGCTACTTGTGAGTGGCCGACAGGAGCTTAGACGGGCACTCACTTGCAGGTTGAATTACTTAGCCCGCCAGCCCCAACTGCAAGACAAAACAAAATATAGAAATGATTACGCGGCAAACTTCACAAGCTCGGCAAACTTGGCAAATAGTGCAATCGATCTGGCTTACAGGTCTGACAGTTTACAGTTTATTTGTTCGATGGAGGAAAACTTTTAGACTGGCTTACCAACAGATTTGTATGGGAAATATTACTGAAACAAACACCACCAAATAAATACCAAAAGAAATGAGTTTATTAATCCCCGTTTCTGTCTTTAACTATTCTTTTATTTTTAACTCTTCTCTCTATCTCTGTGCGTTTTCCGTTTGGTTCCTCCCACTCTACTAACCCACCAAAATACAACCAAAATCACCACACAAAACACCACCACAAATTAGCTTGATAATTGCCAGGTAGGTAATCCGCTCAACCAACTGCCTACCTATCAATGGGTTAGCCAATGGGTTCAATGCGGCTTATTTTTATACGAGTAATAATGCCCTAATGCCATTTCGTTCGGTTTCCATTGTCAGGTATCTCTGGAGGCCGATCGACCGATTGTCAGCGCCTGTCGCAAGACGAGCTTCTATCATCATCCGCATCATCAGCGACAGGGCAATGGCGGGGGCAGCGGCATGGGCATGGGCATGACTGGTGCCACACACATGTCGCACTCCTCGAGCAATGTCCTGCGCGCCCGCCGTGGCGTCGTCCGTATGCTGATAATATTTGTGCTGACATTTGCCCTCTGCAATCTGCCGTATCATGCTCGCAAAATGTGGCAGTATTGGTGAGTATTGTCGTCGTAGTCAGCCCCCCCCCCATTCCAGTTATCATTCCACTCACTTTACACTGCCATGCACCCGGCCCATCCATCCCATCATAAATCCACCTTGAGTGAGTGTAAACAAACTGAATACCCTGCGATTGCAGCAGGGAACACACTTGGGTATATTGTGCTACCACGGAAGAGAGCTGTAGTCTCCGAAAAGATATCCACAACACGGGCGACTTTTAGTTAATCAATTTAATTCTCAGTTCCAATCGATTCAATTTGTGTAAAATTTTAAGTAGCTTGGGGTGTCCTTTATTCGTTGTTTTCGAGTGTAGAATTATTTCTACTTGTTATTTGCATTTGCATACGCACAATACGGGTACAATCTATGGCTGCCGATAGACAGGGGAAATTAACATCTGGATGTGCGCAGATAAGCCCCTGAAGGGTTCGGACTATGGCTGGTAAACAATTAAGTCGCTCCATTGGTTCCGTTGGAGCGAGCGCAGGGTAATGCGCATCCCCCCATCCCATTGGCTGGCTGCCTGTTACGCATTTGCTAATTTCCGTGGGCTTAATCGATTTCACAACACTTTCATTTCCACAAATCCCTCTTCCATTCCAGTAGGAAAACCCTAAGACCTTTTCCACTCCGTTTATACAACGATAGCCACGCCAGACGTTCCTTCAGCTTCAACTTCCTTTTAGCTTGGGGCTTCAATTTCGTTCCGGGCATTGAGAAGTGGGCGTTTTTTAGCGTGGGTGGAGCACACTTTAGGGACCAGGATTGTGTTTTCTTTTCCATAAAAACGATCTGGGTGTGCTGGCCATGCTGTTTGCTGACGGACGTGGCGCTCAGGCGGAAAGGCAGAGAGAGAGCGAGACAGAGATAATTACTCCTTTAGAAAAAAATTAATAATGTAAATTTAAGCGGGTAATGCTGAGCCGAGAAGCTTCTTAGGGAACCATTTTCTCGGTTCAAGAAATTACTGGGACTTTACGCAGACTTCCAAAGAGTTCACATTTCTATATTTTTGTGCTTAACTTACGATTAAATCATATTAAGCATTCCCAAAAACTACCTTCACATGCACTCTCCTTAATTATGCGCTCCTTTTTTTTTTGTGAATTGTCTGGAAATGTCAACAAATTCCATTAGCAACAATTACAATGAGCGAGAGAAAAACCGACAGAATGAAGAATTCTTTTGCTATAAATTGGCCAACTGTAGGAGAGCACATCCACGTCCATTCATTCGAATGGATTCGCGTTCCCATTCGGCTTGTACGTGTAGGACAAATAGCTTCATAACAAATTGACAGTGGGTTTCAAAAATTCTTTTAATTCAATGTGGCATTCTGGAGTCAACTCTCTGGTGATTTTTTGTGCTTTTCCGTTTGCTTTTGTGTGTCCGGTTGAGTGGGAATTGCTTGCTGCTTGCTGCTTGCCTTAACTTGGCCATTATGTGACAGTTAACGGACAGTTGAGTGAGAAGGTTCAATGTCGAACAGCTCGTGACAGCTGTCCAAGCAGGTGGCAGTGCTGCGGTCTCCTCTCCACGAAAGGTAAACATTTCACAACCAAACATTGGAGTGTTTACATCCACGTACAAGTTCGCACACAAGTCCACGTCTACATTCACATTTACATTCACGTCCAATATCAAGTGCCAAGTCTTTAAGGAAATTAAAATGGATATGGCAAACAAGTAAGCAATTATGTCAAGACATGATTTAGTGGGCCTGTGGTCAGGGTTATAGAAATAAATATTATCCCAACAATAAATAAAGTTCCTGAACACAGTGGGCCACAAAAAAGTGCGAATTATGTGCTCTCGAAATGTGCACGAATTAATTTCAATGTCTGACTGCTGCCAATCTGAGCTGCTGTTTTAATATTCTGTTTAAAAGCCTATTGACAACATCCTTAACCTGACAGGATATCCACTTCACTGCGCAGACTGTTCGACAGACTGTTCGACAATAACGACTCCTGACTGAGGAACTGTTCCCTAAGTTTTGACGATTTATTCCATTTAATAGTCTCCTTAAATGGATTATTTTTACCTACTTTGAGTAGTTTCTTCATGTGGATTAAATTCGTATTTATTTATTTTTTTTTTATTAAGTCCGATATATGTTCTTAATAGTGTCAGCTGCCAGACGTATAGAGTATTTTTTCTGCATTAAATATATGATTTACTTAAACTTCAACCGCGCCAAAAAGATTCACTTACTTCTGTGATTTATGCAGTTCTCTAAGTATTAGCTATAAATCTCAATTATTCTTGTGCCAGTACAAAAATCTTTCCGTAATTCGTTCGCTTAATTGTTGGCCGAAAATCACAGAATAAAAGCACGAAATTTACTCGGAGATAAAAATGCTTTTCCCTTTTTGGCACCTCTCAAACGTGCAACGTTGTAGATCTCGAGATAAAATACTTTAATTATAATTGGAAAACTCTTAGTGGCTGACAGCCCAACCAAGATAAATAGCTGGCATACCAGAGCGAGCGTCTGCGCTTCCAGGAGCTTCCTGGCAATAAATCAAATGCTAGTAATTGAAAAACCACCGATTCCAACTCCTTTGGGTACCTCTAAATTTAGATATCCCCATCCATTCTGATGGTCCCATCATGTACTTGTCAAAACGGACACATTCCGGTATCATGTTGCGAGTGCCTTCCCTTCCCATGCCGTGGTAACTGCCACGCGCTGACAATTGGTTTACTTTCTCCGCTTAGTCCTGCGTCCTTCTGTGCCTGCTGGCACGTGTTCATTATTAGCCCAGAAAGCACTTAGGGACACCAGTGATGACAGCGATGACACTGAAGGCCGGCCAGTTGGGTGATAGCGATAACAACTGCCAGCAGTTGCCAACTGTCGCCTCATTAGATGGATCCAGGGATCCAGGGGCATTCCCGGGGCATTCGACACCCCATGGCGCGGCGCGCCTGGTCTCGGGACATCCCGTGATGCACACTTTATAAATATGTTGGCCCCGATTCGGAGGGAGCATTTAAATTTGGTCAGAAGCCACTTCAAGACTCAAGGAGCAGTGGCGACAACAAAGCGAAGGACTCTGCTCAAGTGCCCCAATCAGATGTCCAAGCCACCAGAACCAGCAGTCTCCTCTCCAGCAGCAGGCAGTCCTCCCCTCCTGTCTTTGTGGACTTGTGCCACTTGCAAGTGCAACGCAAATTGTCAGCGGACAACAACTGCAAAACATTTTGACAGTTGGCTCAAAGTTTTTCGCCCCGACCAAAGCTACAAAACAAGTGAAAGAGTGGTTCAGTTATAGTCGAGCTGCTGTCGACTATGCTGCACCCCCAAAGTCTTCTATTTATTTGCATATTCAATTAAATGAAATGCTTGAAAAGTCTATGCAACATTCGGACACAATTTTTACATTTATTTATGACCGATAGGTGGTCATAAAATTCGAAATATCACAGCGATTTCTCACCGGAAATTATCTAACTAGCAGACAATATTAGATGCACAGAATAAATCCATCTCTGATTAAATATATACCCTCAAAAGTACAGGGTAAAAACAGAGAGAAGTACACGAATTTTTACTTCTGCTGCTTTAAATATTGCGGAACATGTCAAAAAAGTTTTTGGGACAAAGTTTATGCTGCGTAGTTGAAGGCGGCGAAAAACTTTGCTTTTGGCCAAATTCCTTGGTACATTAGGCAAGTTCTTGGCTGCCCTCTGCCCTGCCCTGCCCTTGGCTCATGTCCCTTGGCCTGCAAACAACAGGAGCAGCTTAATCACCTGGCCAGCAGACAGCAGCCAGCACCCAGCAGCCAGCAGAGGTGTACGAGTCGGATATTAAGCCGTGTAACAGCTGAATGAATATTTCCTGACTAGATTTAAGATATCTATTTCCTTCTTTGGTGCGTTGGTTATTTAATCCTACGCGCTAAGTGGATTTATAATTAAATATATAGCAGACTCTGTGACAGTCTTCTTGCTGGTGTATAATTAATGGATGTCCCAGTGGGAGTAGGTAGTAGAGCCCATCGCCAAAGGAGTTTTGCCCATGAATTTGAAAGTACAAACTCCAGCGAGTGGAATATTTGTGAGGCAAAAGTTATTTTCCCATTACCCGTAGCGAATGTAAGCAGCAAAGTTTGGATATTCGGGGATTCCAATCTACTTTGGGGTCAGACCGCAAAGTGTGGTCTGTTTTCGTGTGGTGGGTGCCAGCCGCTGGGTTTAATTTAATGCATTGGATTGGTTGTTTTTCGGTAGCGGGAATGCACCCCACCCCAACCCAAACCAAACCAACAGATGCTCATTTACATATGGCATGGCACTTTGTATATTGTGCGTCTATGTTTGGATAGATAGTTATTTCCATGTTTATGCCTTTGCAGGTCACGTTCGTATCGCGGTGATTCCAATTTTAATGCGCTGCTAACGCCACTCACCTTTCTGGTCACGTACTTCAATTCGGGCGTGAATCCCCTGCTCTACGCCTTCCTCAGTCGCAATTTTCGCAAGGGCATGAAGGAGCTGCTCCTCTGCTCGTGGAAGAAGGGCAAGGGCAAGGGCTCCTCGAACTCGTCGATGCACCACAAGCGCAAGGCGCTGCAGGTAAGTGTTTTCCATGGCAATAATACACCCAATGATCCGCTATAAGCGGGCTGGCACGGCACACACACTCTCTCCTCCCCCTCAGACCCACTCTCTGCCCACGGACACCACGCACATTGGCAACGAGCAGCTATGATGGCCAAGCTGCTGGAAGACGCCCCTCAAGCTCTTCGGCCGACGCTCGTAGAACTCAACAGCAGCAGCAACCGCAACCGCAACCGCAACCCATCCCAGGACCGCCACCTTCTAGCCACTTCTAGTCCGTTCAGTCCTTAGCTAGCTATAATTTCATTGTGATTTTCTGAGAAGCCTATTGCTTGGATTGCATTGGCAATTAAAAACGAACGGGTACAGCCCGCAGAGCCCAGCGTAGAATTTAGCCATTATCGAGTTGTATTAACGATACGTAAGTAAGCCATTTTTTAAAGCTAAAATAAACAGCAGAACAAACCGAATAACGGATAGTCTTCGAGTGCGAGTAAGCCTACTCGCTTAACTCTCTCTCTCTCTCTGTCTCAACTTGTCAAGTTTTTAGTGTAAGCTCTTATTTTTAATGTCATTTAATATGAAGAATAAACTTAATAATTAATATAATTTGGGGTAATAATTTATAATGTTTTGCAGGTTTACTTGTTAGCTTAACCATTTAGCTCTATCCATTTGTCATGCTGCAACAATCAATCAGATACATTAAATAGATTTAACCGGCTGGATGAATTCCATTCCCAGCACAATCATTTCTTGCAATTTGCAGGAAGAACCGTGACACAAATTGCAAGTTGCAATTGCGTTTGCAATTTCTGCATTTCCTATTTATATCCCTGACTTGCGATATCTGATGACAGTGGTTTTATGGTCAGCCGGAGAACACGCTTCGTTGCGGCTGCCAAAAAGAAATACCGGACCGCACCGCACCGCACCGCACCGCACTAAACAAAAAGAGAAGAATGGAATAAAGTGCATTAAAAATATATGTGCGTACTTCGAATTGTTGGTCGAATTTTTGTGCTAAGCGCAGCATTCTGTACTCGTACTCGCAGTCGTACTCTCCCTCGAGGCTGTCATAAGGTGACTGGAAAACTGCTGCAATAAATTCACGAGAGCCCTTTGGCCCGAAACTCAATTACCAGGATTGTCTGACGTTGGCGCAAATTAAAAATCAAAAAAATCCCTGCAAAATCTCTTGAATCTCGTTGTTTGCTATGGCCGTATCTTTTCCTTTTTCGTTTTTTTTTTTGCCATTCTGTGACCCTTTATCGCGGGTCTTCCTTTGTGATGCAAAGGGCGATCCATAAACTGTGTCAAGTAGCGCCGTTCCGCAACAAGAAGCCCCGAAACGGGCGGCAGCTCCACTTTGAGTGAGTCATTGGAGAGTGCCAGAGAGATTGCTCATAATTAAGAGCAACTTCAGAGACTAAGGATTGACATAAATCATGGACGTCCCGCCGAACCACCCGGATAAGGAATGGCCCCGAAGATAAGACTCCATGATTTATGCATTTCCCATGTGTTTGCAGCCCATTCAGCGACGCAACAATAAATTCAAACAACAAATTTTGCAGTGTATCTGGTCAGCTCTAGTTTAAGTCTTTATTAACGCAGTCCTAACAATTTCCTTTTTTCTTTCAGTGGAGTCAACAAATCATTCAAATCGGACTGTACATCAAATGTGGTCTCAGCTCGTATTGGCAGTCGACCTTCTGTCCGCTGCAGGATAAGAATCATTGGAATCCCTATATTTCCTGTTAATTATACTTATTAAGCAAGCCAGCAACAGCATAAAAAATACATTTAAAGTGGGCAAAGGATCTGACAGCTGAGATAAATCGTTTAAGCTCTTCTTTTTTTGCCAGTTAGTAAATTACTGAATTCCAATTAAAACAGCAATTTATTTAGCCAGGAAAATCCATTGTAAAAATACGAAGACTTAATTCGTTAAAAGGTTTCCTACGCATAAATCCAACATTGTTCATATTCCTGTTATTTCAGTTGTCAATTTGTGAGAAATCTTTTTTGAATTTGCATTTGCCACGTGCCAACTCTTCGACCAATCAAAATGTGTAGGATGGGGCCGGAGCTATGTATAGAAGGCCATACAAACTACAGAAATTCACCAGAGAACTTCTTTTGCTTCTTTGTTTTCGGAGCGCCTGGTATGCTATGAAATTCAACTGGCCCGGCAAGTTGCTAGAAAAAGAAATGCAACCCAATTATTTTTTATATTTAATTGGTTTTTAGCCATTTTTTTGAACAAATCTTTGTGCCAGGCAATCAGAAAAGTCAGAGGTAGACTTTCCTTGAAGCAGTTGCGAGTAATAGTTGCTACAAATGCCACAAAATATTGCAATAAGGTAAATAAAAATATAATCGAAAGTGTATTTCAAGCCAGCTCTCCTGACAGTTCGGAAATAACGAATCGTTGAAAATATGTCTGCAAACTTAAAATAAAAATACAAATACCCCACTTCAGTGTATTTTTAAGCAAAACTTGTTGGAAAAAATAAAAAGTATATAAAAATGCAAGTACCAGGCCAGCAGATATCAAGAGAAAGCCGACAAAATCTCAGCCAGACTGGGGGAATAAATCCTTACGTTTTCCCAATTGGAAAAGTGCTTGGGATGTGTGTACCCCAGTGCGTATGAGTGTTGTAGGAGCACCAGATGTTTGTTTGTTTTCGACTGAAAATTAAAGGGCACACATTTTTGAACGGATGGCAGAGAGGAGGCAGCTCCCTTGGGTGGCAATGTGAGATGAAAATTGGTTTATTTTCTCAGTGGCCAGAATTAGTTGTTGCCTCTCCTGTGGTTTAATTCAATCTGAAGCAGGCTATGGCCACATGAGTAGGTACACACATATAGGTAAGTAAAGGTAAGTTTATGGACAGGAGCTGTATAATTTGTGAGACTTTTGCAGCAACACACATATGTATGTGTGGTCCAAGGGGCTGCCTTCTGTTACATCAATCTTTTCATTTCCAAAATGTACTTTTACAGCATGAAAGCAAAGTATACTAATTAGCCAGACTTTGGCCCACGCAGGACCAGAACAGAAGCCAGGCAACTCTTTCTGCCGTTATGCAAAGGACTTTTAATTAAAATGCCAGGCAGCTTAATTTATTAAAACAAAACTTGCTATTTGAATATGCCATTAGAACGGGGACGCTTGAATGCAGGGGATGAGCCAATACTTCATAAACTGTCGCTCCAAAGGAATGGGGGAATGGGGAAAATGGAAATTAATTTCCAGCCATTGACACAATGGCAGCCTGCGGGGCAGCCGGTATTACGAATCATTCAACTAAAAAAATGGCGCCACTCAACGAAATCTATTGCAATAAAGTCGCCAAGGACGAAAGGACAAAATGACAGGAGGCAAGTGGGTGCGAGCAGTGGGTGTGCACCCACTCACGAGCTGGACTGGACTGGAGTGAATGTGGATGTGGGCAGATTGTCCCCTAAGCCGATTAGTTGTGTAAAAACAAACGTTTTTGCCGGTAGATGCGGAAAAGCGTGTACAAATATACCCAACGGCTTATGGCAATTAGTTGAAAGAGTTACAAAAAGCGGCTTTGCTTAGATTACTCTAGATTTTCGTTCCATATGACGAACTTGTTGAGCATAAAAGTAAGTATGTTGCATTGCTTCGTATGCCGATGGGAATTCTGGATGCTCACGATCCTGGAAAAGTAAGTATTTTGGTGATCTGACGCTATTGGATAAAAAATAAAGGTCCTCGCTCAGCACACGCATTGCTCTACATAAGCTGTGTGGCTGTACAAATAGTCACAGCGACTTACATATAACATTAAAAAGGCCATATCCTAATTATCGTTGAAGCCAATCTAGTCAAATTGCAGTCGAAAACGATCGGGGACATTCTCGCGATCACGAGAAGGACATGTCCTGAAAGGAATATCAGAACTATTAATAAACAACTGCATACTTATGGGCCTGGCTTTGCTAAAAAGCCCTGAGGTCGTTTATGGGACCCCCCAGCTCACGATCACTTATCACGTCTGATCGGTTGCCAAATGGCAGAGTTATAAAAATTATATCCTTAACCCTTGATGCGAAACTGATTGCAAACGATCCGGGAGATTCTCTTGATCACGAAAAGGTGTGGCTCGCCCAAATCGGACATGTTCTATACATGAATCGGACATGTTTGGACATGAATCGGACATGTTTTGGACATGATCGGACATGCAAGGAACATAAATCGGACATGAATCGGACATGTTTTGGACATGATCGGACATGTGTTGGACATGAATCGGACATGATTTGGGCATGATCGGACATGAATCGGACATGTTTTGGACATGATCGGACATGTGTTGGACATGAATCGGACATGTTTTGGACCTGATCGGACATGAATCGGATATGAAAAAAAAAAGTTAGTTCCAGCAGTGACCGTCACTTATAATGGGGGCGTTACTGTGCAAAATTGATTTTCGGTTCCTCAGTGGCGCCCCCAACAGCGCTGATGGCCAATGCTGGAACTAAAGTATGGTAGTTCCAGAAACCACCGTTCATCATTAGGGGCGCTACGGTGCAAATACAATTTTTGTTGCACAGTGGCGCCCCCATGATCACCAACGGCCACTGCTGGAACTAAAGTATGGTAGTTCCAGAAATCGGCGTTCAAAAACGGGAGCGCCACTGTGCAAATAAAAATTTTGTTGTTGCACAGTGGCGCCCCAAATCTCCGACGGCCAATCATGGAACTAATTGTTTGAAATTTTTAGGCTCAAATGACCGAAAACTAGAAAATTTTCAGACCGAGTACCAGGCGAACAGAAATCAGCAGAAGGTAGCTGGTTTTTCTTTTTTACATCAGGTCAAAAGCTGGCCGATACGAAACTGGCAGCAATTTATATCGTTTTTTAAAATGCGTATAACTCAGCCATTTCCTGTCCGATCTGGGCGTGTCACGCCTTCTCGTGATCGGGTTAAAGTCCTCTATCGTTTGACATCAAGGATAATAAGGATATTGCTTTGGAACCGCTAAAAATCCGTTATTGCTTCGCCATTTTCAGTTTGATCAGGGTGGGCCACGCCTCCATCTGATCGGGGAAAAACTATAGCCGATGGACAGAATGGATCCTAAGGATTCTGGAGAGGTAAGTCCTGCCCCGATCAGAGCACAATTGTCCGAGATATAGCGTCCCAAAGTTTTGGCTGCCAAATATTTAAAATACTGGTTTTTTTTAATCAAGCTATATCTCCGCCAAATAGGGGCAGATCTGGGCGTGGCATGTCTTTTTGTAATCAGGACAACCCATTTCATCGATTGGCATCAAAAAAAAGGACATTAGGCAAATACTGGTTTTCGCGAAAATGATGATGGTTACATCATGCTTTTTGCGAAAACCAGTATTCCTCCGATGTCCTTTTATTGGATGGGGATCGACAGTATGGATCCTCAGGATCCTGAAAAAGTAGGTCCTTCAAGGATTTGCCCCTATTTGGCCGAGATATAGCGGCAGAAAGAAAAAACCAGTATTTTTTTGTGACGCTATATCTCGGCTGTTAGTCGACCGATTTGGTCAGGCCACACCTTTTCGTGATCCGGATAAACCCCCCGATCGTGTGCAATCAGTTTCGCATCAAGGACATCAAGGACTAAGGATTAAATTTTTATAACTCCGCCATTTCTCAACCGATCCAGACGTGACGCATGTCCACGTGAGCGGAAGGGTCTCACCTAATTTTTAAAACCATCAAGGACTTCAGGACTAAAAGGATTCGCCTTCTACATGCAATTTTGTAATATATTGGCCGAATAGACCAGCCTACAAGTATGCCATACTTTTTTTTAAAACTTCCAGCCCCAAAAGTAGGCAGTGTTTTTTTATATATCTGGGTTTAAAAAATGCGCGAGCATCGCTGCTGCCAGTTCGCTGCGTCGAGTAATTTGTCGTCTGATCACACTTTCTCGTGATCGGGAGAGTATCCTCGATGGCTTACAGCCAGTAAATGTTGCTCAAGCTGTTCTCAGCTCAGCTGGTATGCCATAATTTTGATCAAAATACTTACCTCTAAGCTAGAAAGTGTCTAAATACTTACCTCTTAACCTGAAATAGTGCCATAATTTTTATAAAAATACTTACGCTCCTCTTAACTATATTTTAAATTTTGTATCAAAATTCTTTATTCAGCCTGAAAGAATGCCACAACAGAATTTTATGCAATTTTCACCGTTAAAAATCGGGATCTTTATTTTTCCCACATTTAGTTTCAATCTGTGCTGCGGACAGCCATGTTTTCAGCATCTTGACTGATATACATATACATATGTATGTATGTATGCACTCTTACTTTGATTCTATCGCAGCCATTTAGATAAGTTTGCCAGGACTTGGGCCACTGCCAGGCACAATGCGAAAAGTTAAGTGCCGGGCTTTCCAACAAGTGGCCTGCTATTTGACAGAACAACTTGGAATTAGACAACTGCCGACAGCAGTGGGAAACTTTGACTGTGGCGCTGGCTGGCACTCTCTCTCTCTCTCTGTGAGTGTGTGTGTGTGCTCTCGAAATTAATTTGAATGAAATATATTAAGTGTAATGCAAAAGACAAATGAAACTTGAAGAAAACTTTTCAGTTTACCCATGGCAAAGAGTGGTTGCATTTTCACCCCACAAAAGACAAGATAAATTCTGGCATACACATAAACTCCAGCATGATGGATCGACTTTTTGCAGATTTCTGTTTGCCTGGTAAGTCATTTTTTCCTTTCCAATTTTTCCAAATTTCTATTTGAACTCAAATGAAGAGTGAAGGTAAAGGGGAGGTAAATCACACTCCAAAAGGTTAGTGTGATTTTCCTCCTTCACCACCCCTGGGGTCTGGGGTCAACTCTGTTGGTCACTTTGGTCATGTGGCCAACTAGAAAGCAGCAAAAGTACCAGGCACACAGCATCCACTACAGGATGTCCGATTGCAAGCAGATTTCACTTGCATACATATACATATGCATGTCTGCCCCCCATTCCTGTTACTACCATTCAGTTATCTTGTTTTGTGCAGAACTCACTCGGATGCAGCCGAAAAGCAAAAGCAAAAACATTTTGCTTGACTCGAAAAATCTACAATTCGACTTATAAAGTGCTTAAGTTATTATGCTGGGCAGTCTGGCTCTGAGCCTGTTTAGCATATCCGTTTCCGTTTGCTCATCGTCCCATCGTCCCATTTCGCCTCATGGCAATTCCCGGAACTGGACAAAGTTTGCATTTTTCATGAGCCTGGCAATGCATTTCAGATACAAAATTCAGCTTTAAGCTCTCTCTCTCTCTATAAAGTGTGCACGGACTGTGAGTGGGTCTACTAGACAAAAATAAACCCAAAATCACGGCTATCCGAGTCCTTTTTCGTGTGCAAGCATCCTCCATCTAATGTATCCTTCTAAACGGATAATTTGGGACCCAAAGCCCGAGCCCGAGCCTGAGCCAGAGCTGGCAGAGTTATTATTTTAGGATGCAACAAATTGGATTTGATTTCGCAAATTTGTTGATTTTTAATTTGGCCCCTAAAAAGGTGACCTTTTTTTTTTTGTTTAGTAAATTAGGGACTCGTCGCTGACCCTGACCCTGAAGTCGTAAGGGTCTCTCGATAATGCGTAGAGGTATTGGGTGGCCGGCGGGCCACTCATCTCATTTGCCAAAATCCTCGTGAAGGTTTTACTCTTTTAAATCCTTTTGGTCATTATGTAAAGTAAGCTCATTTAAAAAACAAAAGCTTATTGCCATGAAAATTACGCATACGCCGCATAAATCATTCAACCGTAAGCCGGCACCAAAAGCCGGAACGGAACGGAACGAAACGGAACGGAGAGAGACTGAGAGACTCGGTGCCATACAAATTGCGTGGCTGGCCGCATTAATTGTGAGCCCATTTATATGGCCATTTGCCATCATCGTTCACGTGTTTAACTTGATTTAAATGCAATTAAAATGCACAAGAGCCGGATGCTTAAGCCCCCGGGCGATAAGAACGGGCAGCACCTCTCCGCCAAATGAATGGTGACATGGAAACAGTTTCTGGTTTGAGTTTTACATACAGTTGTCGAGACTTATTATTACAATATCTTTTGGTTTCTACTCGCACATGAATGTTAATCAGATTCTAACGACTTATCGACGCTTTAGTTGCGGGACTAAAGCACTAAGCTATAGACTCCATTGATTGATTTGGGATTGTTAGCATTATACTAAGCGAAGTGATACACTAGGATTTGTGGCCACAACAGATGTCAGTGCTTGGCCCACAAATCCCTCTTAGTATAAGCACTAAGTCCTATGTCCTATGTCTTAGCTAACAGGTTAAACTATAGTTAAATATTTACACTTGCCATTCTAAATGTTAAATGTTAAATGCTAAACCTACAAATGCATCTTTGGTCCAAACGGTAATCGTTTTGTTTTCTACTTTTTTGGAGGCTTTCAACGTCTTGGTGCCTTGGTTACTTAGTTTAAGTGCTAGTACGCGTATTCCTAGTTGATATTTAGCTCTCTATTTACAGGTTGACTAATCCTCGCGCTACAGATAGACAAAGTGTCCCAAGCCCTTGGCCGGATTGTTGTTGACAGCCTCCGCCGACAGCTTCGAGGTGGCATTGCCGTTCAGGTCCAGCACCTCCGTCTCGGCCACGGGCAGCAGTCGGCTGTAGATGCCGGCTGGGCCGTAGCGGGCATTCATGTGAATGTCCAGCAGCTTCTTGTCCTTGCCCAGCGAGGAGAACGAGTGCGAGGCCGTGCGTATCTCGCGGATGTTGTACACCGGACTGTAGGCGCGGGCCGGAGACACCGATGCGACACCGACGGGCGCCGGCGTGGGCGAGGCGGCCATGGATGTGGGACGCGGATAGAAGTCGCGGCGCAGAGCGCATTCTGTGGAGTTGTCCGAGGAGCCGGAACTGCTGGCGCACTCATCCTCGTCCTCGGCATCCTCGCTGCTGCTGCTGCAGCTGCGCAGATCCTCCGACAGCGACAGCTCGGACTCCAAAGAGAGCTCCAGCAGGCTGGTCGCATCATCCACAGCTGCGCCGGTGGCCAGGGCGGCCTCGTTCTCGAAGCTCTGGTTGATGGCCTCGTTCAGGTTGGCCAACAGCTGGCGGCGCCGGGCATAGTTGGGGGTGCGACGCACAAGGAAGTGGCAATTCTCGCCCCGCTTCATCCGCTCCGCCTGCACGCGCAGCGGCAGGTCATCGGGATGCAATTTCCGCTGGCACTCCTGGCCGGGACACACCTCGTACAGCGAGAAGTTCTCGACGGGCTCCAGCGAGCTGTAGCAGCCCAGCAGCAGCTGCAGCAGCTCGTCGCTGTTTGTCTCCTCGCTGATGACCAGCGACTTGTACTGGGAAGTGGGCTGCAGCGCCGACGTGTGCACACGGATCAGTCCGCCGGCCTTCAGCTGCAGGCAGAAGCGGGACTCGCCCTTGGGATGACAGGCCTGCATGATGGCCGGACGGGTGTCCTCGTCCAGCACCAGAATGGTCTTCACGCCCGCCCGACGCACGGCCACCTCCATGGAGAGGTAGAAGAGACGCGGATCCCGATGACGCATCTTCAAGCTGGCGGGGAAAGAGTAAAGCAATTGGAATGGGTTCTCTCAATGGGATACTATGTGATCAACTTACCGTCTGAGCAGCATGGCTATGACCTCCTTGCTGGTGGTGTCCCACTGTATGCCCAGTGTCTTGTACTCAATGTCGATCTTCAGGCAGTTGGTGTACACTTTGATGGTGGTCTAAATGAAAGATATTATTGTTAGAAAGATACTTTGGGGCAGAGTGTGAGCTCTGTACGTACCTGTGGCACCTGCTCATTGAGGCTGGAGTAACTGGAGGCACGCGAGGGTGTGCGCTGCAGATCCGTGGGTGGCTCTGGACTGCCGCACATGGAACTGGCGCACGAGGAGGCAATGCTCGAGGAACGCAGCGACACGGAATCGGACCGATTGCGCAGCGGTGAGATTTGTACGTGCTTCAGCATCTGCAAAGGGACGGAGAGAGAATGGGGAAATTATTGGTTAGATTATGGGAATTTTCATTGTCATTCGTTGTCTTTCAACCCTCTCGATTCCTCGAATGAACATTGGCTACGTTGTGTGTAAATGAAGTTGCCACATCCGCAGGGGAGGGCAGACAGTTTAGGTAAATATGTGGGCACATTTTAAAGCCTATAAACCACTTTACTTCCCCCTTCGCCCCTTTCCACTTTCATTGATGAATGCAGCCACTTCCAGGCAGCAAGCGAGCGCTCGTTGAGGCATGCAAATGCGAATGGAAAGATGGATGGATGGATGAATGGATGGAGAGTTGTCGGATCTGGGGCTGAAGAGTCCTCCATCCGAAGCGGCACTCCAGAAGTGCCAGGGCTGATGCATTGAAATTAATAAAGGGCTCGGCTCGGCCGAGGCTGAGGCTGAGGCATGCAACACATCTCGCTGGCAACTGTTCATCGCGTTGACAATGAGCCGTGAAAAGCGAAATGGGGCACTCAACTGTGTTCCACCTACGAGTACATCCAAGGGGGGAAATCGCCCACCCTGACATTTGATTGAATGGCTACACTGAGGCAAACACTGATAGGGGGCAATCATCTGTCCCTGGGAGTGTATTTGGAAGCCCCTCTTTATTTCTCTCAGTGCTTGCCACTCCTCTAAAGTGCTGCTGCCCCTGAGCCAGCGATGCATTGAGATTTGTTTTGAGGGAGGCGTGCCGTATTGTAAAGCGATTGCAAGCGGAAGTTGTTGCAACATCCGGTTATATAACCCCCCACCAATCCCTTCCCTCTCTTGCTCCACTCTCTCTCCTCTCTCTCTCTCTCTCTGTAGTTAGTGGCAAATATTATTCTGCTTCTGCTTCTAATATTTGCCTTAATATGAAAACCGCTGCAAACATTTAATTAAAATGTTCAAACAGCGCTGAATAAAATACAAAGAAAAATGATGGCGCGACTTTCACACGATTAATTAGAACCAGAGAGCGCACAGAGCACAGTGCACAGTGCACAGTGCTGGACCCCCCTGCTGAGAGGCTCCACTTGAGGCAAGCACCAAGCTCCATCCATGCCCAATGACTGTGGCAAGTGAACCATAAACGAACCAGCATAAAATTTCAACAAGCAGTGGAGCAGCAATGCAAACGATACGACGAACGAAGCGACGCGACGCGACGCGAATGACATGCACTGCAGCGCAGATTGTGAATTGTGACTATCTCTGCCAGCACCCAACCCCCTGCCACTCCACTCCATTCCACTCTGTGCAGGGTGGGATGTGGGGCTTATAGAGAATATCCAGGAGGAGGAACCGCTTGAGTGCTGACGTCTGCTGGCTGCTGCAATTAGCGGCTAATGTTGCACGGCTTCACGCGATGATGGAGCAGCTCTCGGGTCACTGCTAAATTGAACTCTTGCTATCACTCCCTCTCATTTCACTCATTCATTCGCTCATTTATGTAGCCCAGCCCAGCGCAGCCCTCTCACTCCCAGCTCATTCCCATTGGCATATTGTCAGTGATCAAAAACAATTTGACAGATTGAAAAAGTTTCCACTAAAAAATCTGTCAGAAATTAGTCCAGCAAAAAGAAAATTATGCAGCCAGCAAGGAATCAGCAGCAGCAAGCACAACTTTTGTGGCAGGCCAAATGCAAATGCAAATCAAATTCAATTCAATTCAAATAAAATAAGATTTGCGCAAGCCAAGGGGTGGCTGTAGGGGGGAATAGCAGGAAATCATGAAAATATCGTTACATTTCAAATTGAATTAGAAAATCGCATAAAATTTTAGCAGCGTACACATGGCTGGGCATAAAAATGTACAGGCCAGCAAAGGGCAAACGAAAAGTAAAGAAAATGGTAATAAGATCAAGTTTTGAAAGAGATGGAAGAGAGCTAAGTGCAGATTAGCTAAGGATCTATATTTATGGGTGAGCAACTGTACCAACTGTCGATTGGTCAGGCAGCAACGCCGATTGAACTCTAATTGAGTTACTTAGAGGCACAGAGAGATTTCACTATATTCCATCCAAAAGTTTTCCAATTATTCGCCATCAATATCCAAAGGTCAAAAGTCATGCTCCGTCTCTCTATCTCTCTCTGCACTTTTCCTTACTCTTGCTGGGAAGTGCTGCAAAAGTCGCATAAATTCCAGCAGGGCAATACAACAGTCGCAGTTGGAGCAGACGGAGAGCAGTAAGTAACTGCCAGACAGGCAGACACGACAGACAGGCAGGACAGAAAGACACGACAGACAGACAGGACAGACAGACATTACACAACTTACAAATGCTGGCAACAGGCAGAACGAGAAGGAACGTGTGAGTCGCTTCTGTGGACGCGACTCTACTTTACTCAGTCAGTATATAAATTTGTGAGCTTATGATTTATGTAGAATACAGCTATCCTCTTGCTGGAGGAGGTGGGGGAAGCAACTGAAAATTAATTTCTTTATTCTGGCTATTATAATGAACCCAATCTGACTCAGATTCGGCAATCTGGTAGATATGGTCATTCTCTACTTTTACCACAAATACATTATACCCCTTGACTCTTTTTGAGTACAGGTATAAAAAGGCAATAAAAACCCAGCTCTGTCTTGGCCAGAACCAGCACCAGCAGCAGCAGGAGCAACAGCGGCACCAGAACGTGGGGGCGACGAAGCACAGAAATTTGGCGAACTTCTTCATGGAATGTTTTAATTTTAAGTTTTGCTTCGAATGGAGATGAGCATGTTGCTGGGACTTCAAGAAGAGCCTCTGCCTCATGCACATAATATTTCTGTCACTGTCACATTTATTCCCCAACATGCTCTCAACTCATCCTGCACCGAATCTATCTTGTGCCTCTTCCTCTCATCTCTAACCATCACGCACCCATCACAAACCACCTCTCCCAGCTCCATCGCCTGGCAGCGCTTTAACTTTTCCACGCATCGCTGAGATTTATCAGCTTGAAGAGTGATAAAAACTGCTGCCGTGACATTTGCCAGGGGGCACAACGAGCGGCAGGGACACGGGTGTGTCCTTGAACTTGTTGCTGGAGAGCAGTACAAGTAGCATACACCAGTACAGAATCAAGGAAAAGGAGCGACAGAGAGAGAGGGGATGTAGCCACTTTCCCTTATCATTTTCACACATATTCGAAAGGCAAAAAGACCAAAAGGATTATTGATTGAATTACCCCGGCAACGGCAAAGGAAAAAGGCCATCAAGAGCATGGAAAATACTTTCATGGTCAGCAGACTAGAAAAGGGATCCCAAGAACAGCAACAACAAATGGCCAAAAAGGGTATATTTTTGTGCTAGAAAAAGGAAAGATACTTTAAGTGGGCCACAGCCCCTTCTCTATGGCTGCCCCAATGACTGCTGGCAGGGCCGAAAGGAATCCACAGGAAGAAGCTGACGTGTGTGATAAGATTTAGCTGTCATGTTACGTGGGCTTTATTAATCAAACACACAGACAAATACAGACAAAAGACTACAAGTACAGGAGCTGGCAAGGTGGCAAGCAAGCAAATGACAACAACCTCAAAGCATTCGCCAAATGTGTCCATCGTCTCTGCGATGCCATGCCACACCATCATCATTGTCAGTGTCAGAGCCAGGCACACAGAAGAAGAAGAAAAATTGTTCACAAAATGAAAAATCACAGACACAGACAAACACACACACAAAAGGGGCAAATGCAACAGGGCAGAAGCAGCAGACAGAGCACAAAACAAAAGTCAGGCCAGGCCCGGGCTAAAATGTCTGCAAAATCATTTTTAATCCCAAATAACAGACCAAAAATAAATTCAAAACCAGACCCCAACACCAGGCAAATGAGTCACATTATGTGAATTGAATTGGGGGGGTTTAGCAATAGATTAGGAGTGACCTTGGAAAATGGATTATTATTATTTGGAGTTTATTTGAGAGGCGAATGTACCTTTTTTAGGGATTATTACTTGATGCAAAAATTTATATCGAGTGTGTTCAACTTTTGCACAGGAAATCTTCTAATAAAATAGTTCGAAAAATACACAAAATAGCAGATACCTTAATGATCAATTTTATCCCTAAAACAATTTAAATTTGAATTATTTTATCTAGGCCCCAAAACAGGTTTCAATGTCCCAATCTAATTTTCCCATCAGGCGAGAGTATTCATGTACATTTTCATGCAAATTAAACAACCTGCTACCCAATCTGATTTCCGTTTGCAATTTGATTGACATTCATAAACTGTGAGAGCAGCAAAAAAAAAACCTTTTGACAAAGATATGTATTCGTAAATATGCAAATGTGAAATCTGATAGAAACAGAAACAAATATTTGCCAGCCGATAAAAACTGTGTTCGGACATTTGGTTTGGCTTTGATATTCACATAAAAACACATTGAGCAACTTATGGCCGCGAAACGCACTGTATGGTATATTATATGCATTTATAATGACATTTACCATATGGCAGGAAATCCGCTTTCAAAGGGCCGGCTGGCTCACGGCTCGTTGATAATTTATAAATTTAATTTGCGTTCATTTCCATTTGAAAATCGTTTCGGGAAAAAGTCAATTAAGTTAACAGTTGCTCCCCATTTGGAGGCGTGGGTGGGGGTGGGGGGGTTCAACTTATGGCTGTGATTGGATGCCACTGACTGACTGCATTGTTCTACTGATTTTTCCCCCAATGACTAGCCAAGCAGAGAGTTTGGCAGAGTTTTTTTTTCTCCCGCCGCCGTCTGCGTTTTCCTTTTTCCAAGTAGAAGCAATCTTTTTCTTTTTTTTTGACGCTGCGTATTCTTAGTTGAGTGATTTTTGATGTTTCGCTTAATTTATGCGCAGCTTTTCTTATGGAATTTTGTTGCTATTCTTGGCATTGGGTTAATGGCTGCAAGTTGATGGAGAAACCGCTAAGTAAAACGGAAAGAGAATCTCAGTCTCCAGCCAATTATGAGAGCGATACAAAATCCCTAGATTAAATAAAATACTGTTTGACTCTCTCTCTCAATTGTAATCCATTTCCATTCGTGCAAATAAATCGCTGAAAAAAATACATTTACGATTCTATAACCAAATCATAAAGTGCTCGCACCATTCATTCGCGACAAACTAATACAAAATGGAGCAAAAAAATGCACAAAAACGTGGTAAAATGCACAAAAAAGTAGAAAAATAAGCACACAAAAAAGTAGAAAATAAACACACACAAAATGTAGGAAAATAAATAGCCAACAAGTAAACGCAAACAATTTTTGTGATACTTTTGTGGATAGCCGCATGAAAAAGCAGTGCGGAAAAAACTGTCTGGCTGTCTCGCTGTATCGCACTAACGATTTTTAATGCCAAATGCTTAAGCGGGCTATTTATTTATTTATCTTTTGGCGGCATTTCAGGGCCTCCTCGCCACCCCGCTCTCCGTGCCTTCTGCCATGATGTTTATTGCCACTTTTTTAAGCAGCTTAGTGTGCAGTTTTTCATGCAATTAAAAAGTGTTGCATAGGTCGAGGCGCCGCGACCAGAGGACAGAGGCCAAAAGCCAAATTAAATTGCAGTTGAAATCAGATTTTGTTTGGGGGCACTGCCGCAGTGAAAATTAAAATGGTAGGGGGAGGGGTCACAGCTTTACAGGAGTACTTTCCTGGACTCCTGGGCGTTTCGTTCCCCCACTGACTTTAAGGTTTTATTCGTTTTACCCGTTTTACTCGCTTCTTAATTGCAAATTTGTTTTGGCGTTTTTTTTTACTACCTCTTTTTACTGCCAGCACTGGCTTTTGTTTCATTTAAAAATTAAGAAGCATTAACATCACGTTGCAGGTTGCAGGAATGAGCTATGCTCCTCATTAAAATGCTGGCTAAGAAAATAAACACTGGCTGCAGCAGAGCCTGATGGACGGAGGATGGAGGGAGGATGGAGGGATGCAGGGCTTGGGCAGTGGTCATGTTAGCAGGGAATACCAGAATGCTGTTGAGTGTTTCATATAGAATGCAGGCAGCACAGCAGTGAACGCAGCAATCCATGTGCCAGGCAGGCAGCAGTCAGCAGTCAGCAGAATGGTTGCAAGGCCGTCCGTGTTCGTGTTCGTCGCCCACTTAAAATAGAATCAAAAGGGCAAAACCCCATAGCAACCCATGCATGAAGCTCCGCCCCAGAGTTAAGAGTAGCGTAAAGAACAAAGAACACAGTGGAGTGGGTGGGTGGCTGCCTTCAAGGCACTGCAGCAGCGAATTAAACCAGCGGAGCTGCCACAGGCCCCTCAAGCATCTGTGCATCTTTTCTACTTAGTTTTAGATTAGAGCAGAACCACCACTGACTGCCCTGGGTACTACTTATGGAAGTGTATTTTTACCTTTGTAGAGTGTACAAATATTCCTTCCCCCCACCGCTCAGAAGTCATTATGCAAAACAGGAGAGGGGGAGAGGGCGAGAGAGCGAGCAGATTAAAATGCCAGTACCGCTCAGAGAACACATACCAGAACCCCTATATTTTACACACAGAGTAAATTATGTTTTGCGAAATTATGCAAGCATAAAGTGACAGATAAAATAGAGGGTGGGGGCAGCCAGAGGGAGAGAGAGATACACATAGGTGTTGTCACCACAAGCGAAAATAGTGGTTGACTAGGGGGAGTAGTGCTGCAGGGTGCAGGGGGAGTAGTGACAGCATCACATGTCCTGCAATGACAGGCGAAATAATTTCCAATTATTTAGAGCATACTTTTGGGGCAGGCAAAATTTCCATTACCCCAACCCCAAGGCACCCAACTGAAATGTCGATTTATGCCCGTGTCTGTGTCTGTGTCTGTGTGTGTTTAAAATTTGTGGTCTACTAACGTCCCTGACAGTTATTTCTGGCTATTTCTGTCACCTAATCATTTGCATACTTTGCGGCATTTGGCCTGACATTGCCGGGGACCTCAATCAGCCGATGACAGGGTAATGTCAGTGCAGAGAATGAAACTAAATTCCAAAAGGGAATACCCATTGCACAGGCGTCTCTTTGCTACACAAATGGAATATTATTCCCTCCTTCCCGTTCCTCTCTAGAGTTTACCCTTGACTATCCTTTATAATCCTGTATGCTGCAGCTCTTGTTTGCCCAGCAAACTTCGTTAGTTTTGGCTGCCTTCATTGCCTTCGTGTTGGCTTTTCGCTTTGTAAATCATTTCAAAATGAAAACCCAAATTCTATGCAATTTATACACTGCACGCATTACACTTTCAGCACACACACACAAAAATTTACAGCACAAGCTGCAGCAGGTGTGGCACCACCCCCGGCGTATGAGGCATGCCCTGGAGTTGGTCCTTTCCTTGGGCATCCTCTCCTCTGGGGTGGCGTGGCGATGTGGCGGCTGCCTTCGTAAATTGCACATTTTAAAAGTGTCATAAATTTTGCGTAGGTGCGAGAATCAGCTATGAAATTGAATCGAATGCAGTCGAGCGTACACCCTCACACGGCACACAAGCACACAGGAACACATGCACACAGATACAGATATTCTACGCGCAATTTGCCATTGCATACTTTCGAGAGCGCAAAAGTTTTTGGGTGGGTGTAAGGGAACTCCCATAAATTCCAACTTCACTTGCAACTTCAGCAACATATGTGGACAGGAGGGGGAAGATTTAGAGCTCTGTTTCCCTCTGCTCATAATTGCATTTGATACACGTACTCGTACGACGATTAACTTTTATGCCACACACAAAAGATAATTAATAAGACGTTGAAAATGGTTTTAAATGCACTCCAGAGATAACACTAAATAGCAATTAATCTCGTCATATACAGAAACCAGTTCGGGGGACGGTTGGAGTGGAGCCTTAGAGAGTGTGTGCGTCTCAGCGGAAGCGGTACTCCGACAGAGACACGCACTTAGCCACATCGACAGCGACATCGACACACCCCATGAGCCACGTTCGCACTCGCACTCGTATCTTCAAGATACTCTGAATACTGCTCTGAATAACGAGTTTTGCTGTGGTGGTGCCTGCGCTGCCTGCGGGCCCATGACTGTCTCAAGACTTATTAGAGTGCATCCTTGACGCGGCAGAGCAAACAGGAAGTCAAATTGGAAGAAATCACTTCCCACTCATTAAGTACGAACCAAAGAGAGATGGAATGAGCAGCAGCAGACATGCAGATAGAATAGATACAGAAAGAGAGAGAGAGAGAGAGAGAGCAGGGAGCAGCAGCACAAGGCGCATTTTCTAGTCAACTTCCGTTGGATGTTGCCACTTGTTGAATGGATAGAAACATGTTCCAGGGCAGCGGAGAGTGCAGGGCGGGGCACACTAAGGAATTTGCCTGCTGCATAAATTCTTCTGGATATGATTTATAGTTTGTAAGATAGTTTTTTTTGCTGCACCGCCATTCGCCCCATGTCACAAACTGGTTCGAAATGCATTTGCCATCCGGTAGCAAGTAGCAGAGCAAAAAAAAAGCACAAGACAGCAAAACAGAAAAACAGAAAAAAAAATGCCAAACGCTATGCTAAATAATGCCGTAAATGTTGTTGTCTGTTGTGGTCTATATTTACAGGGATGCGGGGTGCGGAGGGCAGGGGTTGGGTGTGGAATGTGCACCATTTGATTATACATTTCGTATTCCGCACGACAGACGACAGTTGCGTCACAATCAAATCCATTTTCTTGGATAATTGAACTTCGCAATTACCCTGAGCTACGCATTTTTTTTTTTTGAAGCGAGTGTCCTCATCCTTAAGGATTTTCTGCTGATTTTGGCAATTGCTCAAATTGATGTGTGTCTCTTTGCACGTAGCCACAATTTGGAGCACCCTCATGCCACATGCGACACGACACGCCCTAACCACTACTCCACGTCTGAGGTGGAGGAGTGAGCGCCACTTTCTTCTCGTCAGGGGTTTTTCGGGTCACATAAGAGCCTCAAGTTTGTTAATAGGTTTTGCCCTTTTCCTATGCCACACCTTGCAACGCTCCAAACAAAACCAAACGAAGCAAGGTTCTGGCAATGGCATTAATTTTCTCCTACCCTTCTCTGGTTGCTTCCTCTCTACATTTTTTTTTCGTAGGAATTTTCGTGGTGCGTGTGTGTAAAATACAGGAAATGTTAACATTAATAGCGCCATGTGCCCATGTGTAGAACGGAAATTCAATTAGTAGGCAATGGGAATATATTATATGCAGCAGCACTCTGGAATGTGCGGAACGTTTTAGGCAGAGTTTTAGGGATAAATTCAAGCTCGGTTTGCATTTAACTAGAGGCTCAAATGTTAACTAGAGACATCTTTCCTACATTTATTTCCTTATAATTAAAATTCAAGACATTTTGGGGACCTCAAGCCAGCCAGTTTCTCCCGCTTATCAAAAAATCATTTAAAGGACAAAACACACACACACAAATATTCCAAATCTTCTGTTCTGCTTTCTGGGTCTCTCTCTCTCTCTGGTTAGTCCTTTATTTTCTGCGGAACGGACCCGCTTTGTCTCTCTGGCCATTGGCATTGTGGGGCAGGGTACTATTTGCTGTCAAATTATTTGCTCAGGAATTTAAGACTATTAAAAGGAGGGGAGGACAACCAAACGCTTTTCAGGCGCCGTCGCATTACGCAAAAATATACATACAGACAGGGGTTTTGCATACAGAAGTGTACATATATCTGGCATAGCCATGGCCCGCGAAACAAAACTAACAAAGGGCCCTAACACACACACACACACACACACACACAGGGGGCGCAAAAAACCGACGACTCAAAGGTAAACAAAAGCCGCCAAAGGAGCCGGGTACGGGATAAAAAAAAAAAAAAAAAAGAAACCAAAGCCAGGGGTAATATGGGGCATCAGACGGGGCATCAGAAGGAGCATCAGAGAGGGCGAAGAGCGGAGGTAGAACAGGCGTGTCCGAACCATCTTAGCTATTAATTTTTATTTGTCTTGTCATTTAAAGCATTCCAAGCGACGCTGCCGCTGCTTCTGTGCTTCTCTCTCCCTCTCTCTGATGGTTTCCCCCCGGCACTGACACAGGCAGGCAGGCAGTGGAGAGAGGAGAGGAGCAGAGCGCGCAGATCTCGAATTACCTTATAAATAGTTTTGTCGGGTAGTAAAAGTCGCTAAAGACCACGGCTTGATAGAGATGATGATGGCGGGGATTGGGGGTTTGGGGGATTGTGGATTGGCGAACGGTGATGGTTATGTTGCAGCTGCCAGATGCGTGCTTACCTGTAAAGAGAAAGAGAGAGAAAGGATGAGGTAAGTACGCGTTGAGTTAATTGTTAGATGAGGTAACTGAAAAAGATACTCGGATCTTGGGAATGTCTTAAGCTAAGAACGGAAAACGGGAAATGGCAAAAGTATACAAAAATACTGAAGAGAAAGGCTTCGCCTTTGATTTATTCTAGTGAACGAATACTAAATATAAATAATTATTCTGAAGTTAAGACCAATCAATATATTCAAATTGGAAGAATTCGGGAACTTTTGGTATTTTTAGAATTTTAATCTTAGAATTAATTTAATTTAATTTAGAATTGGTAATTTTCTGATGTTTTTTAAGCTTAGGTAGGTTTTGGTATTTTTAACTGTAGTATTTTTAGTATATTTGATATTTTTACATTTTTACATCTATAAACTTTTTTGAATAAAATTGGAAAACTATGCCCCTGAATACATTCTCTTAGTGTTTGGTATTTGGTACTTTTAATATTTTTCTGGGAATTTTACATTTTCGCAGAAACTACTCAAGAATGCATTTCCCACTGGGCAGGCAGCACGTAAATCAATCAAGCTGCCTGTAGTAGGTTTCGCCCCATGCAAAGTGCAACCATGCAACCTGCAACTGTTGCACATAGTTTTCCCATGGCCACGACTCGGCCACGCGACAGCTGCCACTGGGGCGCACATTATGAAAAACCATATGAGAAAATCTGCCAAAAACAAAAAACAAAACCAAACAACAGGCGCAAAGGAAACTACTCTCATGCACAAAGGGAAGAAATACACGCAGCAGAGCAGATTGCTCACAGAATCTGGAAACGCACATATGCTTTCGCTACGCCAACTCTCGTATATCGCATCCATGAGATACACTTGATACGGCGAATGGGAAGTCGAGACGAGACAAGAGACGATCCGATCCGGCAGCTGACTTGCAGTCCTTCCATAGATAGCGATAGGCGGAGTGTGGGAATTTCGCTATGAGAAATGCGAGAGAGACAAGTCTCAGCAGAGACAACAGCAGCAGCAGCAACAGCAGCAACAACAGCAGCAGTGGCAGCAGCAACAGCAGCAGCAGCATCCAGAAGTGGCAGAGAGACAGATGCAACAGCAGCAGCAGCAGGTAGCAGGCAGCATCCACCGACCGGAGCGATGGATGGATGTGCGTGTGCACAACATGTGGAAAATGTGGCAGGGAAAGGGAAATGGGGAATTGTCGATGGATGGAATGATGTTTTTTCCCCTATCAAAATCCGGCCATAACAGATATATGTATAAATCCTGTTCAGGTCAAAGGAAATCGTCGGCAACTTTAATGCCCTGGGGCTGTCGCGGCCCATTTAAATAGAATCTAGAACTGAATTTTCATTTTCATTGGATGCAAATGCATCCGCAGTTTCCGGTTGAGAGTTCCCTTTCGGATGCGGCATGCGGTTGGAGTTCCCCCTGACTTAGGAGTGAGTTCTCAGAGGTCATCTGCTCATAACAAGATCTATTTAGCAGGCATTGTTCGACCTTTGTTTAAGGCTAACGCCCACAATTAAAGAACAAACAGAGAGATAGACCGAAGAACGAAGACCGCTGGAAAGGTGTGAAAAGAGGTGTGCCTGTGCAGCGGTGTTTCTTCTGTCTTATCTTTCCAGGTAAAGGGATCTAACTTGTCAGCATATTGTTTGTGCATAAGATTGATGCATTCCGATAAGAGCGTGGGCTGGCTGTCCCACAACGCAGAGCAGAGCTCTCTATGCTCAGTCTTAAGAACTGTTGATATCTAGGGCCTTTTTTTTTTGGGTGCTATTGCGCAAAACTTCTTCAGACTGGTTCCAGAAAGTGTGGGTGTTTGGGTTTGGGGGCTTTGCTTTTAGAGTTTCTTTTTTTTTGAGGGAATTATGGGAAATGATTTGAAATCATTGTTGGCATGATATAAACTTTATGTTTCATCATGCTTAGCACTAATTCTTTTATAACTAGAATCCAGATTTTGTAGGCTCTTCCTCTTTTCTATTATTCACATTCAATTCCCATTTTAGTTTCTGTTTATCTCATGCTCCTTTGATGTCATTTTCCTTCAATCTCAAAATTCAATAACTTTTATTGCCTTGCCCAACGGCCAATCATCAGTTTCCCCATTTTCATTTCCCTTTCAGTTGACGAAGTCGGAATCATTTATCAATTAGACGCTCTCACACTTTGATTCCTTCAGGGGCCCACTTCCTGCCCGGGCCCGGACTATATAAAAAGGGAAATCCCCCCCATTCTCAATTGTAGTTGTTGTTTGTTGCGCCTTTTTTACAGTGGCAAATTGAGCAGAGAATTTATGAGGCCATTGAAGAGAATGTTCTCGGGTAAAGCGATACATATTTTGTCAACTCGACAATTTGTAGGCATGAGTGGACAAGATTCCTTTTGTTGTCTCCAACAAATTCGAATCTGTAGCGCAGACATTCACATTCTTCTGGACAGGAAGCTGATTGTGTCTCTGGAAATATGTTTTCTGTTTAACTTCAATTCTGTTGGCCATAAATTACCCCCGAAAATGCTGAGGAATGGCCAGAGGGGACCGGCAAGAGAAAAAGGCAATTTTCTAGTATTTTAATGAGCTCTCCAGACCAGAGCTTCATTTCTGCCTTTTGCGCTTGCCGTTCGCCGCTTGTCCGAGTTTCTTGAGAACTGCAAATTAAACTAAACTAGTTTTTCGGTTTTCCAAGCGCCAAAACGAAGTACAAAATGGTAAAATGGAATTACGCATGAAATGTTCTCGAATCGGAGTTGGTTTTTGTTTTTGTTTTGTTTTGGTCCAAATGAACTTCAACTTTTGCTCGCTACAGCAACAGCTACAGATACAGCTACAGCCTAATGGGCTAAGGTCCGCCCTCTGTGCTACTAAGCAAACAAAATTAACATTTTTGCCTTTTTTAGCCTCTACTTCTTGCTGATTATCTCCGGCTATGGCGGCTTTGGCGGCTGTGGCTAAAGAGGCTTACAGTTACGTATCTTAATGTTTGCCCAGCAACAAGTTCTCCAGCATCCTGTCCCTCTTCGCTCCTCTAAGCAACAGATTCACTTGAAATGTTGCTCAACATGCCATCTGCATCTGCTTCAGGTACTGCTAGATATGAACGCGTGATGTGAGAGAGGATCTATGTAGAAACGATCTTCAAGGGATTGGACGATATTTGTATGTTTTATTCTTTAAAAAAAGCTCTTAAATATCGAAATTGATTGGAAGTTGTTAAGCTAATAAAATCCCCTAAATAAAGAATTAGTAAGCTGATTAAAGGTAATTTCTATCAGTCACGTGATCATCTCTAATGCAAGCCAAGGCCTGCAGCAAGTGACTAACTACCGCTAGCAAAGATTGTCCCATCCCATCTCTCACTCTCTCTCTCTTCCCTCTCTCTATCTCTCTCTTTCTGTATCTTTCATTCTGTTCTCTGCTATTTGTCACGCTTTGACGTAGTTTGCAGACGCCGCGAAAGCAGCACGCGTCGACGCTGCAGTTAGCGACAAAACTTGAGCGTCAACGCTTAGTCACACACACATACACACACACATACACACACACACACGATCGCACATTCACAGTATGATGCATTTGTTGTCGGTCTTTGACTTTTGCTGCGCTTTTCCGCGTCTGTCTGTCAACACTGTACTGTATGTTGCTGCTGCTGCAGAGGTTGCTGCTGCTGCTGCTGCTGCGGGGACATGTTGCTGAAGGTGATTGGCCTTTGGGGCAATTTTGTTGCTAAATGACGTTGCAGCTTTCTTGTTGTTGTTGTTGTTGCTGTTGCTGGGGCAGGTAAAAAAGTTGCATCTCCTGGTATTTAGTGCAAATATGCGCTGGCTATTAATCTATGATGCATTAACTGTTAATGCGCTTAGTGGCGGCTGCTGCTGCTGATGCTGCTGTTTGCCACTTGACATCTCTTCCTGTCCGCCAAGTCGGAAGTGCAGCAGCAGCATCAGATACATGAAATATATTTATATGTACAGTGGCGGAAAAAATAAAAGGTACGCTTCGTACTACATGAAATATATTCAAAATATATATTAATTTTATTAACTATTTTTATGCTGTAAAATATCTAAAAATGTTTAATATTCCATATTCCATGTTTAAGTTTCAACTGCACTATAATTATGACCACAGCTGTATGCTGTACTGTACATTAAAACAATGAGTTCTCGTACCGCGGAATACTGTGAGGAAATCTCAATATGACACTCAATTAAACTCAATTGTTGTTCAATTAATAAATCAATTATTCATTTTTCATATTTTGCAATATATTTAATTTAATTAAACAGCAGAACAAACCCGTAGCTGGGTGGGCTGGTGCGGTGTAGTGTTGGCACTAAAAGAATTAAAATGAAAATAATTGTGTGCAACAGATTGGAGGGCATTCAAACACGGTACATTAGCTAAGGGAAAAGAAAAGCTATATTTGAGTGGATTAACTGAACAATTTTCAATGGGTTTACACAAGAAAAGTCTCCCTAGGGCGTATATTTTGTGTAGCATAAATAGTTTTCAATACGTTTGAAGAGCATTCAACAATTATTTAGCATTTCCATTGCCATGGAAAGCCCTCTACAGCTTCCGTTTCCACATTGTTGAAATTAATTATTGTAAAAGCCATTTTTGGTTTTTTTTTTCTGTTTGGTTGAATAATGCACACTGCCAACTGCCATTGATTAACGCATAAAGAAAACCCTTTAGAGCAATTTAAATTCCCATTTACATTACTCTTTTTGTTTTTGCTTTTTAGTTGGCTCTGAAACAAAACCAAAAAAATACATACATACATACATACATACATACATATGTACATACGCTTCATAAATCTGTTAAAATCCTGTCATATTTCATTGGTCTGAAGCTCCATTGAAGCTCCGTTTCTGACAAAAATGAAAACGTTGCCGCCTCATAAATTTAAAAATAAAAATTTTAAAAAATCTAAAAAATCACATAAAGCTTTCAGCTCTTGGCGGAGATTATAAATTCAGAGCAAAAGTTCTCGATTTTCAAATGAACACACATGTACATATGTATGTATTATTTCTCTCTTATGTTTTACACAATTCTCGATTGCATGGGTTTTCCACAGTATTTTCACTGGAAAATCACGATGCAGAGGTTTTGTTTTTTTCTTTTCTTTTCTTTTCTTTTTTGTGGTTGTCAATAAATTATTGCAACATGCTCTATTTTTGGATAATTTTCTATGTGGCCACCCCCCCAACTGCTGCCACACCTGTGTCTCTGACACTCTCTGTATTAAATTGCAGTTCACTGGGCTTTGGGCTCTGGGCTCTGGCTTTTGTGCTTTTGGGAAATTGCAATTCTATTCAAATTCTAGACAAAAGTTTTAGCATACGATTTTCCCAGTCCACAAGGCAAGGTCGTCTTTCGTCTATTGTGTTGTCGCCGCTCCGCTCAGAAAAACAAATTGCACATTTGTTTCGGATAAATCAACTGAAAAACAGACACAACAAATGACTATCCCACACTTGGATCCATCCTCTAATGGCTTCAAAGTCAAAACAGACACAAAAACTAATCATAAATAAAATATGCACAAGGCACAAAAGGCCTCTAAAAACAAAAAACAAAAAAACACACCCGGAGTGTGCAGTGGAAATGCATCGATGGAGAGCAGATCTCTCCCCCATATACTTCACCGAAATTCCAAGAAATACTCCTAATGAAGTTATGATCTTGGGGGGAATCATCTGCCTGCCTGCCTGCCTGCCTGCCTGTTTGTCTGCATATTGTGTCTCGTATTTATTTTTAAGTCCATTCCATAAGCATATTCCATAAATATGCTGCAAAAAGCTGAAGCGAAGCAGAGACCGCCTTCTCTCCACTTAAGAGCACAAACAATTAATATTTTCCATATTTCTTTTCATTCTTTCATCTCGCAGATGAAGATCTGTGGCAGGGTCTGCCCTTTCATTCTGTTTATTCAAGTGTCGATTAAGTTGTTTTAATATTAAGTCTACTCCCTGATATATCTCTGGAGAGCGTGGGCCCGAACAGTAGAGAGGCCTTGTGCCTACTACATATATGCCTGATAAGCATTATGAATATATACATCTACATATGTGTAGATATTCTTATGTTGCACTATTTACTCATACATATATTTGCTGTGTGTGGGCGAGTGATTCATTGGCATTTATGGGGCAGCAGTTTGACGGCTATTCCAGAGAGTGGTTCAAGGCACTGAGGGTCCAGAGATTTGTACGCGTATTTATAGGACTTTATCCATGTTGTTGTTTACTCAAAGGCAGCTCAGCTCAATGGATAGATATTCCATTCTTTTTCTTGCAGTTCCCCGCAAATTGATCTCGATTTCCATTCCAGTCCCCACACAAATCATCCTCGTCGACTGGGGAAACAAATTGCAAGGAGCAATCACAACTCTGCAAAATTCTGCCAACTGCCAAAAAGCCAACTGCCAGCCAAAAAAAAATGCTGCCGAAAAGTAAAGAAAAAGAACGAAAAAAAGGACAGCTACAGCTACAGAGCTGCTCCACAAGCGATTCTCACACAAATTTGCAAACGCACAATTAAGTCGCCTGGGAGCAGAGGAGCTTCCTGCTGGCAGACCAGACCAGGCCATACCAGACCCTGCTCCCCATTCTGTGCCCCACTTTGCTGCTGCTGCTGCTGTTGCTGCTGCAGTGGAGTATATGATGTGCCAAGAAAGACGTCAACTTGTCACTTGGCAGTAGCCCTCTCTGTGGATGTGCAGGCAGCAGCAGCAGCAGCGGCAGCGGCCGTAACAGCTTTTAAGTTGGTTAATTTGTCAAAAGAAGGAACACAGCAAAAAAAAAAAAAAAAAGCTGCAATTGTGTAAAGAGTTCCTCCTTCTTTTTTTTGGTTTTTTTTTTTTTGAGTGCTGGTATCCCCTGAAATGTCCTGAATGTCGTCTGATGTGCCAAGTGTTTGCATTTAGCCATCCGACTGATGGCAATGGCAGTGGCGTGGCACTGACTGATGTACAGAGAATTAATCACGCTCAAATAGAGCTCCAAAGTGGATTCCAGGCTCTTTTAATTTTTTTTTTCGTTTGGCTTTAAACTGTAGAGTTTCCGGCCCTTTAGAGAGCTACCTACAAAAAGGGTGTTACACGCATATCGATTACGAAAGGCAAACGAATGCAGGAAGGCGCAGGGCCAGGGGCAGGGCAAGGTGCAGGGAGGGCAAGTAAAAGTTGCAGTTTTGCAGTTAATGATTCCCCAAGTTGTCCACAGAAGAAACTACGCAGGGAACGCACGCGGGGGGGCGCAAAGAGATGTGGCAAGGGAGGCAACAAAAAGTAAGTCAATCAACTTTTAGCCCCAACATTCCGCATTCCCACAGTGCATTAAGCAATGGGAAGGGGAGGGGAGGGGGCTCTGCTCTGGCCCTGTCCAAGGCTCTGCCAACAAATTCCTGTCCCAGGGATCCCAGGATAGAGGAGGGACCTGAGAAACAACAAGCACAGAAACCACTTGCGGTTGCATTTTGTGGTTTTCGTTTCCATTGGGGCATGCATCCACAGGCAACAGCGACAGCCACGGCCACTGCCACTGCCACTGCAAACGAGAGACGAACTTTTCGCAGGGCGTGAGAATTTCCCACTTCCTCTCTCTCTCTCTCTCTATCGCTGTGTGGTGTGGGAGGGAGCACGTGATAGAAAGTAAATCTTAAGGCAATGATTTCTCATTGTGATAAGGCGTGAAACTGTGAGATACATTTAGCAGTTAAACGAAAGTTTTACGAGGCCTCTAGGCCAGCACAAATGGAAAGGTTAACCTCAAGACAGAAGCTACAGCTAAAGCTGCTGACCCTAATGGATCATCTGAGTGAGTGTGGAAAAGTGTGCGGGGGAAAAGTATGGGGGAAAAAGTGAGAAAAACAAAAGGGAACAAGATCATCTGTGACAGAAGAAAGTTCACGATAAAACCTTGATGGACCATAAAAAACAGAAGCTTTGGAAAAGACCTCGAGACTGTATGTAGATAAAGCCTCAAAGCAATTGCTAATGGATGATTTAGCTGACGATCAAGGAACATTTAGAGGGCTCTGCTGTACAAGGTGCATAGAGAGACGCTTAAGGGAGAAATTTGCTTGTAAGAGCTGCTCGGGGTGGCTAGTATATGGATTAGGGCATAGAAACTTGAAGACATCTTTTGTCTTGTTAAATAGCTTTCATTGTAAATAATACAACATAGACCTCGTGTAGAGGCAGCCAACAACTATTCCACATAACTCCAACTTCCACTTCCAACTATTCAAATGCCATTTCCAACTACACAGATTCCGTTGGCAACTATTCAAATTCCTCTTCCAAGCGTTTCCAACTTTTTAAATTCCTCTGCTTACTACTTGAAATTCCGCTTAACTCATCTTAAATTCGATTTGCAAATTTACCCATTCGATGACTAATAGTTGATTTCCCTAGAAGCAAATTCAATACCGAATCACTTAACACAAATTCCACCAATATATAATCGTTCTCACTGTACGAGTATAAGGAAGGCCCCTACACACACACACACACACACACAGGGGAGAAAACCGGTGGCTCTATAATTGTTTTATGGCCCACTCGCATTTCACAGCCTCGCAAGCAAATAAACCGCTAACAGATTTTGTGTACTTAGCCTTTCTGTTAATTAATTGTTAACAGAAAACCAACTGTCGACAAAAACACCAACAGAGTCGAAACAGACAGAGACAGAGTGAGAGAGAGAGAGAGAGAGATATATATGAAAAGCCACACAGAAAAAAGCGTCGTCAAGCTTCCAATTTTTGCTGACATTTTGGTGCCATAATTTATAATAAAATATATACCCCACCCCGGCACCCCCTCCCTATACACCTCGTACATATAATATATTTTTGACTGGGGCTTTTAAAGGCGCTGACTAAGTGTGTTTTTCGCTGTAATTTAGCCAAGTTAGCATGAAATGGTAAACGAGGTACGAAATTCCCCGACTTGACTTGAATTCAATTGAATTTCGGAATACTTTTGATATATACAGCTCACAGCAGAGGCAGTCAGTCGCTGATCGGCTCATTGAATTGCAAATTGATTTTGAAAAATTTGCTTATGACACGAGTGACGATTGAGTGGGGGCAGTGGGGGGTAGAGCCACTAAAAAAGATACAGAAACAGCGATACATTCATGTAAGCAAAAGTCCGGGTGGCACAATTTTTATGGCAATTTCTGTTTCAATTGTCTTTTGTCGATTGGCGGGACATACGCGTACAATATGTGTATGGGTTGTGGGTGTGCCGCTCTTTCATTTGAAAGACAATAGACCTTTTGTGTGCATAACTGTATATGGAAATCGGACAACTTCCTGAAGCTACAAAGCTATATTCCCCCGCCCCTGCATACCATTAAGCTGGCAGATTATACACGACAAAACGTTTACGGATTGATCGTTGAGCGCTACAATTCCTTCTGCAAAACAACAATCCTTTCATTGGAATTCTTCTAGTAGCAAATACCAACTGAAACTCGTTTGTACAACTCCACACACACTCCACACAGATCATATCAAAAGACATCTTCATTCGTTCAAGTTTCCACCAACATCGCAACATCACAGCATTTAGTACGAATTGAGTTATAAGCGAAGGCCTCGCTACTAGATCTCCAGCGAAAGATAAATGATGGGCAGCAGCAGCAGCAGCAGCAGACCACCATCGAGAGACGAGAGGCGAGCAGAGACTTCCTCTCAGCCAGTGCCCCGCAATCAATAGACTACTTCCCTTTTAAAACGCCTTTTTGTGGGCCAGGACGTGGGTGCAATATCAAATTATCAAATGAGGCGAATATCCTCCTTCCTTGTAGCAGCACGTCTCCAAATAGTTGCAGCCTCTACCTGTTACAATCCTTGTGGAAAGAATAGGCGCTAAGCCAAAGCAAACCGCACTTGACAGTAGCGCACGAGCAGCAGGTAGCAGGTAGGCGAATCCAAAGCGAATCTCTCACGTACATGGGTGCTGGCTCCCTGCTGCTGCTTTTCATTTGAGAGATCTGAGACCCTCTCAGACCCTGCCCTGTGCATTGTTCCCGTGCATTTCCTGATTTTTAATTAGCCAAATAGAAGCGAACAATGCCAACAAGTTGTACAAATTGTTAATGCCCGAGAAGCGAGAAGGATACGTGCCTGGCATTTGTACCCTCTCATGTGTCCAGCCATGTCGTACAAAATACTCTCACACTCGCCGCCAGGAGACAGGAAATTAATTCAATGTCCAACGTTTTGTGGGTTCCATGAACTCCACTCCACACACAAGAAAATTGCCTGAAAGTGAAGTGAAAAGCCACCAGGGTGGAGTGGGGTGCAGTGGAAACCGAAAACCGCTTTGGGACATCACATCGGGAAATTTTTCCACCGCGTCATTTATTATGACAAGACGACGAGCTTCTGTCAGCGCCGGGAGCTGGGAGCTTCATTTGAATACGAGACTGGACTGGACTTGACTTTGCGTTTTTTTTTTGTTTTTTTTTTGCTGCTGAAAATGTGTAATTTTTTTCTGCGTGTATTTTTTTTCCCTTGAAATTTGTGTGTACTAATTTGCGTTAATTAGCCAAAGATCTCAGCTGCGAGAGAACTTCTGTCATGAGAATGAGTAATGGCGATGGGAACGACAGAAATTCTAAGAGAAACCATTCAATAGTAACCAAAATGTAGCAACAGAATGAAATATGAGCGAGGGGATTAGAGCCAAAAAAAAAGGGATAAGCATTTGAAGGTATTCCTAATGGATCTACTGGGAAAACTTTAATGCGTACAATCTCCTAAAGACTAATCAAAATAATCACGACTAACCATGTGAACTTGTTATCCATCGAATATGGGCATTTAAAAAACAATGGAAATGGGTTTTCTCAACGGAGATATCCATCAGGGATGCCATCATAAACCAATCCAAAGCTAATTCAAATTTCCAACTTTATGTCATTTATAATCATTTTAAAATAACGAAACTCTCGGACTAATTAAGAGAGGCAAGCCACTGATGACTGATGAAAATTTACATATAAAATTGTTATGCATTTTTCGTAAATAGTTGGGAAGGTCTTTTGTCCGATTTTGTGTGTGGCCCCCTTGAGGGCTTCAACATGCCATGAAATATTTGCATAAAAATGTTGTAAAATTAATTGTTGTTCAGTTGCAGATTTTTCCGCAGACACATAAAGAACCGGACAATGACAATGGGCATTACGAGGATTTGCATTATAATCGCCACAAGATGATCTCCGTAGGGGGAAACGGAAATGAGTTGCCAAGTGCCACAACGGTTCCCTTGTGGCAGCACCAGACGACTCTCGGGGTTCAATCAACTCTACGCTGCGAGATTTGATTTGATTGAAAAATCGATTGGTGATTTAGTGAAAATTCTAGACTTTCGCCAAAACGAAAAAGAAAACTAAATAAACCAGATCAGAATCAGCAGCAAACAAGTTGATCGATCCACACACTTTCTACAGGAAGAGTGCTGCGTATTGAACCACATAGATAATCCCAATCGAAAACTGGGTTGAATTCGATTGATCTGCAAAAAGAACTTACCTTGAGAGCGGATGAGAGAGAGAGTTTTATATCCAAATAGGTTCACGCTGTATGGTATGGTATGGTGTGTAATCCCAAGATTTTTAGTGCCGCCTCTGACTTTGATGGATGGCTCGAAGAATAAAAAAAGCGCAGAAGAACAAGTCCACAAACACAAGGCCGTCGTCTCCTCTAACTTCTTGTTGTTGTTGCTTCGCTTTTTATGGCCCTTCGGTTTGCATTAAGTTATCAACGAGCGCACTTCACTTTGTTTTACATACACGCCGCATTTTTATGCGTAGCCATAGCCAAAGGTGCGTACGTGCCGCATGGGGTACGCAGGGGAGCCGCGACACTTGAGCAACCGCACAGATGTACAGGAAACAGGTGCAGTGATTTCTCGATATGCCCTTTTAGTCACAGTTTTGATTAGCAGTATTCTTTGATCACTTTTTTTGTCCCCCAAATATTCGTTTTCGTTACACTTTCAGTTTCGCGTGCAGTTTTGATAAGCTTCTGATGTACCGTTAAAGCAGTGCAGCGACACCGACAATGACAAGAACGTAGGCAAGCGGCGACGAAAGAAAAAACGAACCGCACTCGGCAATGTTTTGAAGCGATTTGAGCGTTAGCGCTAGCGGCAGCGAGGTCTAACCTGTTTCAGACTCAGCAAGCAAGCATGAGAACGGAAGGTCTATTGTAGAGAGGTGAGGTTATATGATATGCACGCTTGAAGCGAGAGTAGACCTTACTTCACATGCACATACTCTGCATTCAGCCATGCTGTGAGCGGAAGCATGTGGAAGAGCGAGAGGCAGATCGAGCTAACTCAAAGGGCTCGCTCTCTCTGCTTTAGCCAGACATGGTACTGCTCGCTCTCGCTCTCTCTGCTTTAGTGCTCTCTCTCTCGTGCTAGCTGCCAGACTTACTCTCTCTCAAGCGTAGGTGTGCAGTCGCTCTCTTCGTACATGTGTGTGGGTTGTCACGCATGCGCTCAATGTTTGAAGTATTGCGGTGCCTGCTCTCCGTACAGTGGGCGTTCTGGGGAGATTGTATGAAGGAAAACTTGTTTCCCATTCGATTTTGACCGGCATGTGGGCTTTGCTTTCCACACAGGAAAATTGGTTACCGAGGATGGGCTAGCGAGAACAACCAGCCAGACGCAGTTGAGTGACGCCGGATGGGCTTGGATGGTGCCCAAAGTTGAAAGGGCGAGGCAGACAGAGAGTTCGAGAACACAGAGACAGGGGTAAAACTACGTTGATTAAGTGAAACGAAGCCTAAATGAAAAATCAAAATTAGCTGACAGTATTTTATGACACTGTACATAGCCATACATATATGTATGTTTCATAAATTCTCTCTTTTATTTATAAATTAAAATATAAGCAACAAGCAGATACCATAAACCATACGACGAAGTCATTGAAAAAGGCCCCCTAAAGACATACCAAAACCAAAAGAAACATTAAAAAAATATATATAAAATTACTTGAAGGTAAATGAAATAACTTGGGCCTCCCATAAATTTCCACCTTAGACTTTAAAAACAAATTAATAAACACCACATACGAGTACGCGTATGCTTCAGCCCAAGCTACCAACAAAAAATTACCATAATTCATAGCTAGAACTTACTTCAAAAATTTATGATGAGCACGTTTCTGGCCATTTATGGGTTAAAGACTCTTACGGCAGCTCGTAACTTGGACTTGCTATTAAAAGCAAATGTAATAAACCCCTGAACTTTGGCCACATATGTACTCGTACATACACTCGTAGCACACACAAAAGCCAACGAAGCGAAAAGAAAGTCAAAAAGTCAAACGTAATTTTCAAAATCCAACCCAGACATTGTCATAATTTTCCCCTCTCTCTCTCTCTTGCCGCTTTTCGTCTGCCATGATTTATTTAGCTAAAATAAAACAAAACAACAAAAAAGACCTAAATTAATTATGACAGAGTCACAGAGTCCAAAAAAAAAAAAAATTATTAATGAAAGTGAAATTATCATCAACGAACCAGAAACCCCCACAACAACAACAAAAACAAGATAAAACCGAAACTTTTTTTTGGTTTCGATAATTTGCGAATTATAAGGAAATGGCAAAAACGAATGATGGGCCAAAGTCTCAGCTTCATTAGATCTTTGATAGATGGAGATGACGGATGAATGGCGCTGACGGATGGATGGATGCATAGATTCGAAAAGTTGTGAAAAACTTTGTGCGAAAAATGCGGAACCAATTCGGTTCGCTGCTGGCCTACGATTGAGATTGATTTAATTAGCCTGAAACACGGCATGGTAGATGTTAGATGATGGAAGCTTATGCAACTAGCTCAGGGTATGGCAATTAAGAATTCATGAATCAGGCCCTAATTAGGAGGGGAGTCGAACAAGAAGAACTATGGCATGAAATGCTAATCGAAGAATAACGATGCTTGGCTACCCTTGAAACTAGGGAGTAGATCAGTACGTGCTCAGATCAACCTACAAGTACTTTAAGATCGATACAGATAAATGCAGAAATCTTCTATACAAATTTTCATTCACTTATTTCCACTGAGAACTCAGTTCTAATGGACAGTAACACTTACAAAAAGCAGTAAATCAATTTCATCTTTCAATATGAAGCAGCTATAGGAAGTATAGAAATTCAATGGGGGTCCAGTCCGAGCTGAGATCTTCACCCCTTCCAGGGTATACAAAATTATAACTTGTAGTTGCCGTCGCAGTCGCAGTTGGAAGCAACATATTAGCATTGGCATTCCTTTGTCAAACAGTTAAATATTTGTATAGAATGGGTGTGGAAATGAAAATGCTATCATAGCACGCTTTTCACATGAGCGTGTGAAAAGTACACAGAACCCAGCAGCAGCAGCTAGGGGGCTGGCTTGCAAGTACGGGACTACGACTCCTCACGGGCGGGTGCTCTCTTTCTCTCTCTCCCCCCTAAAGCGGGGGGTGTTATGTTACCTCGAGATGCGAGCTGTAGACGAAAGCATGCTCCAGTTACAGAACTTTATTCTTTATATATATATATATATCCTATGTATATCTGTGGAAGTATATACATATATATGTGTACTGCTGTATATCATGTTGTAATTGCCGACTCAGCTTTCGACGGCTGCAAGTTAATGGCCAACGACCGTTCGTTCCGTTGGTCAGCAGCTGCCGCAGCCAAAACAGACGTGCTCCAATTGTAAACAAAATTGTTGGGGCACTCTGTATATGTATATGTATCTGTATAAAGAGGTGCACTTGCCACAGACTCTGCTTCTGCTTCTGCTGCTCTGCTGCCTCTTGTCATCTTGCATCTGCCGCTGCTGCTCTCCGTATGGCAGCGGCGTCTGTCAATTGGGATGCGATGCGATGCCGACTTCCCCTCGCCAAATACTCGTACCTTGTTTTTTTGCGTGCTCTGCACATTTCCTATAAATAGTAGCTGTAAATCATACAAACAAAAAAAAACACACACAAAATATGAGAAAAAAAATCGAAGAAGCAGCAGCAGAAGACTTGAACTACAATTGAGGCAATCAATCAAGTGGCCGGCACTCTCAGATACAACAACAACAACCAACAGTAATAATTCTATCCACATTTTGAGGGACCGGCCCCCTGTTCTGCTCTGGCAAGTGGCATGCCTCTTAGAGCTGCTTTAGATGCATTAGATATGAATAAGTGGTATTAGAGATGATTGCTAGATGATTGTGCAATCCACTCTGGGGGAGTGCGCTCTCCGCTAAACGATCATCTAGCAAGCATATCGATTTATGGCCCCCTGAACAGCACTTGACCTTATCCGAGGATCAGCAAAAACCATGAACCAGGTGGCAGCTGATATCGTATGACCGCTGGCTATACTATACTCCTTCTCCTTATGCGATGGTGCCGTATCCATGTCATAAACAAGGACTTCCGATTGCGGCGTCTGCTCAGGTGGCAACGTGCCACGAGCTGCAGCCCCCAACCCCTGCCTTATTAAAGACAAAACCAAAAAAAAAAAAAACGAAACAAACTTTAAGCAAAACTTTTACAGCAGCTGATTGGTAACAGGTGGCAGATCAGCTCAGATCAGAGCAGAACAGACCAGAAGGGAGACAACAACGTCTTGGGGCATATCCGCTGTCATCCGCTGTCGTCAGGTGGTGGTCAGGGCCCCTTTTTTTTGTTGTTGTTGGCCAGGTCAAGCGGAAAGGCGTTTAAAGGCTCCAAACAAACATCACTTGGCCTTCATAACTCATCGACGGGAGTCGAGCCCCAGCTTTGGGCTTCTTTGCGTGGCATCGGCAAATGTTTTACTGCGAATTTGGAATTTGCATTCAATGCTTTTTTGGCGCTGGTTTATGCTTTCATTTCATACAATTTCCATAGAATTTATTTATTTTGGTTTTTGTGTGGTGTCGAAAATTAATTTGATTTATACCGAATTTTGTGCTGCCAAGAATTATGAAAAATATAAGCGATTTTTTGGAGCTTATATTTGAAGAGATTAGGGATTTTAAAGTGCAACTTAAATTGAAATTAATGAGTGGTGAAGTTTAATACATTTTGAAAGATACTTTAGCAGATATTTAAGCAGATATTTCAGCATAAATTTAGCTCGATGTGTCCTACCGTTTAGCGACTTTTACGTCTGCAGAAATACGAGTATCACCTAAATCTTTTCGTTATTTATTATTCCTCTTTCAGTTATTCCCTAGAAATAAAATATCGCTTTGTCCAGACTATTTGGAAGTTGCCTCATCCCCTCCAGAGGAGATGTGCAACGTTATTTTTATTTCTATTTTTATTTTGCTTCGTTCTGCGCTTTATCTCATATTTTAAGCAATTCTGAATTTGGTTTGTCTTTTCGGTTGTTTTATTCGCCGTCTGTCGGAGCGGTTTTCATAATTAAAATGATATATTAATGCTGGATGATTTATTGTGCGAAACGTTTTCGTTTTCATTTTTTTTTTTTTTTGTTGGTCGGTTTTCGCCAGTTAATTATGAGGCTGTTGATGTTCGGGCCAAGAACGCTTTTAATAATGCCTTTAAAAATGCGCTGCTCATGGCGCAAATTTCACTTTCAGCGTTGAGCTAATGTTTGCTTAGCACTCGGTTAACTTTCAATTTTCAATCGCACACACAACGACTGCTGCAAGCACTTGTATCTCACGGATTGCAGGCAATAAATCAACATTAAATATCGCTCAGGCACAACAAATTGTCGCGACATTCGTTACAGCAGTAAAATGGAAGTTTTTTTAAGCCTTTTCTTCCCGCAAAGATACTTTTAGATGTAGGGAAGAGATACTTTTGGATGCATGTTCTCATTGAGGCAATCTAAAATATTTCAGATCTCTCTCTCTGTCTCTTTCTATCGCTTTTTATTTTATTGCAAAATTGTATTTATTTTCCATTTTCCATTTGATTTCGATTGAAGCCACAAATGAGCCTCAATTTAAAAACCGATTTGTGCCTCCAATTATGTTAATTCCCCATTTATGAGTTGATGTTGGGAAATCTGTATCTTTAGCGGTAATTCGATTACCACATGAGATACTTTGGGGTCCAGTTATCATCGATATTCAATGGGTGATATGTGTGTCAATCCAGCGGTGGAGCCTCCCGCTGACCATAAATAGTATCATTTACAAGTCATTTACACTACCCAACAAGCACACATATTTCCATTTCCATTTGCATTTGCATTTCCATTCCAGAATGCATGCCATGCCGCATATTAATGTCTTAATAATAATATTTTTGGTAGAATCGCAGGGGGGCTCCTTCTTTGGGGAGGCACGTGGTGTAGAAAACTTTGAAACTCTACCAGAACTCTGCAAACTAACAAAACTTTTCAAATATTCGTAAAGTTATTTGTTTTGGGTGCAGCTACGAAACTGGAGTCCACTGGTGAGGGCGGGGTGCCTACAAATCTCATAAATGTTTTATAATGCACAAGCCTTAAGCTCTAGGAACTTTTCAAATCATATTAAGGCCCCAAAAACAATGTGCCAAAAGTGTATTTCTCATACCATTTGAAAGCATGGAAATGTATCAGTTTGGGGGAGTTGTACAACCGATTGGCCATCGTGTATATAAGACCGAGAATAATTTGCCAGAACAGATCTATACTAAATGCTTTTTGACATTTTAAAATCTGTGTGACAGCCTTGCCCCAAGGGCAGAGTCCAGCCATGCAGGTGTCGATGTGGAAACATAAGCTGTTGGCTATTTGTAAGTAATTCCTGCCTTTAAATAGATACCTTCTGGAATATATAACTGAGTCTCTGGCCAGTCATCTGGCTGGTGGCAGCTGTCCAGCTTAACTCCGGCAATCCAACCGTGAAAAAGGACAGCGCTGTGTTTACCAAATGGCCAGCTCCAAGTGTTTAAAAGTTTGACCTGTCTTCTTCCAAATAAATACTATGAGCAAGGGAGCTGTCCTATAACTACGATTATATTATATAGATATATTTTGCATAGCTTTAAAATCTATTTAAATATTGAAAAATAAACCAACTTTCATTCCGTTTATCGAAGTAAAAGTTTATAAATCCATGCAAAAATGCTCAAAAAATATAAGCCTACATGTAACATGGAAACTACATGTAAATCCCTCCCAAGGAGCAACTCTACCATAGCTGAGCATAGTGCTAGGATTTCTAAACAGAACAGTATCCTACGGAGTTCTGTTAAAGTAAAGCCTAAAATTATTATTTAGCTTGAAAGATTTAAATGGAATTAAAATTGTCTACGCACAGCCCTCTATATTATTTATTTTCGTAGCTATCTTTTGTTGTTGGCCAACCTCTTCCGACTAGGGACAGTCGTCAATACAGCCATCCTCCATGATATCTGGACGAGTAGTATATGGGGGATAAGGATAGGGATTACCATGGGGAGGAAAGATTGAAGGTCGATAAGGAGGCGGTGGTGGCGGTGGCGGCGGTGGTGGAGGTGGTGGAGGCGGCAGCGGAGGCAGTGCCGGCAGAAGCTCTGCAGGATGGTCTTCTTCTGGTGGTTGATGTCCACAGTCTAGAATTGGTTTGATATGCACCGGTATGAATGCTGTGACCTTTACATAGTGCACAGAATGCCCTCCACTGGCATCATGTTCATCGTCCGCTGGACAGAGATCCATTTGTGGATCCAAATGTGGATCCTCAGGCCTGTGACCAACTTCATGTGTACTCTTTGCCTTGTCCATATAGAGTCCCATGATCCCGCCGTTGATTTGCAGTTCGCCATTCGGTCCAGGCTGTATCACCGTAAGACGCGGCTGTAGCTGAGAGCTGTCGCTGCAATGATCATCATCGAAATCCTTTTTTTTCTTAGCTGGAAGGCCAGAGATCAGCTGGATGCCTGCCACCAGCCAGAGGCCTAGCCAGAGATTCGGTTATGTATTCCAGGAAGTATTCTAAGCGTGAGCTTTGATCTACTTACAGATCCCCAAGCGTAGTATTTGTCTCCGCATCGAACACATCTTAGATGGACTGCACTTGGAGGAAGACTTGGCGGGGGTTTTATAATGAAAAAAGCATGGAATTAGCATTGGTTCTGCTGGCTTAAGTAATTTATTATTTATACTTGGTCTTATATAATAGATTAGGAAATGGGTTGCAAAAATGCGGAAAAGTTTCGAACATGTAATGAGAAAATCTTTTCTGTATGCAAATGCAACTGAGCTCCAAAAAAATATGTTGATATAGCCACAGGTATAGGGTTTAAGCTTCCAACTACATTTATTCCTATCAATTTCTATACCCGTACTTCTAGGAACATCACTGTAAGTTCCATAGCTCAACTTCCCTTTGTACTTTGATTTTCATTCCAGAAAGAAGAGAGCTAAGGAAACCTCTAGAAAGAGTCACCTCTTTTCATGTACTCGACTCTCAGCAGACTGTTGTGTATTTCTCTCCGTCCAATCAAAGTGTCTTAGAACTTTCCCTACACTCTGTGGAAATTGTAACGATCAATAAAGTGGTTTTTATGACTTTCGATGCTGTGATGTGTTGTAAATTGATTTTATAGCGCCAACTGTCCATTAAGGGGCCGTGGCCATGGCCATGGCTATGGCTATGAAAGTGCGTTATAAAGTGTCGATGGAGCAAAGTGCAGCTCGCATTTGATGTATGAAAACTGCTCCAGCAATATGCACTGGTCGCTGCTGCTCATTGGAGTAATGGGTGAGTCTCGGCCCTCTTTAGGGAAGATTTATAAACTAAATATATTCTTGCAATTCCACCATCTTTTTTTGCAGCTGTGCTTCTCAGTTTGATTGGAAATGAAGTCTGGGTGTCTGGTGCCGAGCAGACTACTTTCTTTCCTTGGGAAAAGACTCCGTCAACAAAGCACAAGAAGCCGTACAGGATATCTGGCGATATTTAAAGCTATGTGGAAGGGTTTTTCTTGGGTTGATATGAATAATATTACGAGTATATTGTGTTTGTTTTTAAAAAAAAATCAATAATTAAATCCCAAACTTATACAAAAAATGAAAAATGAAAAATGTTAGGAATGAAATTTTATTGAAATTAATTTAAATCCTTCATTGAATAAATATTATAATAGCTGCATCTGATTTGCCTTCTATGAGAATTACATCGAACGGTAGTAAAATACACTCCTGACACAAAGAGAACGAAAGTAAGAGAGTGAAAGATCAAACTGGGAGCAACTATGCCGCAGAGACCCAGAAAAAGATAATTTCTGTTATCTGTTCGCTCTTTCCAATGGAATGCCCTGCACCTATTACGAATATATAATATAGCAGGAAATAATCATTCCTTGAGTATAGTTTTTGCTTCCCTTGAAGTACCTTAAAGTACCTTGGTTTCAACCATTTCCAACCCGCATTTAAATTAATTATTTCGCTATCGATATTCCATAAAATAAACACTTAAATATTGATTATATCAGAGTGCATGTCTGGTCATAAAACTAATTTGATTATTGCCTACAATCGCACCATGCCACTGGCTAGTGCCTATAAAAGCTTGCCTCCAGGCAGCCACAACTTCATTCAGAAGGAAAATGAAACTCCTTACGGTCTTCGCCTTTGTATGTGGTAAAGTATCAATTTGATTCGATCAAACGTTTCATTAACTAAAAATAGCCACCGTCTTTCTGATAGTTGGAACCTTTGCGGTGCTGCACAGCGTCTATGGCGCACCTGCCCCATCGCCTGCACCGGAACCAGAGCCGAATCCTGTGGCAGATCCTGTGGCAGATCCCAAGCCCAAGGCGGAGCCAAGTCCAGAGCCGCACGCAGAGCCTTCCCCCATGCCTGTTGCATCGCCAATGATGCCACAGCCACAGCCCATGCTGCTGTCTGAGAAATCGGATGGCAATTTCGTTGCACTCTCTGCCAGCCCGGATCCAGAACCAGCCCCAGCCCCAGCTCCAGCTCCAGTCCCATCCCCAATTGCAGCCCCATCTCCAGTTGCAGCCCCGGTGGCAGCTCCAGTGCCAGTGGCTTTGGAACCTCTGGGCTATCAGGGCAGTCTGGATGATATGGCACCCGATGGCATTGCCGAGGCAATGCCAGTCTAAGGGATCCAAGCAGCAGCAGCTTTAAAATCTAAATCTTAACGAGGCCTGCACACACACACACACACACACATAAATGCACGCACACACGTATATATATACACATTATATATATGTATGTATGAATGTCTTCTCTATCGGAACTTAATGTATTACAAGAGCACTTTATGTATTGAATGTATCCCCCCAGAGCAAGAGCAGTTATAAAATTGCAAAGAAAAATAAGTTGAAGTTTCATTACTATATTTTTAGGTTCAAACAAAGGTTATTAATGATATAGATAGAAAGATTCTAGTGGAAAATTCTCCTTAGGTATTTATTAGGAATATTAGGAATAGCATTAAACCATAATTAGCTCATTTTTTGGCATGATCTTGCCTATTTAATCACCAACTATGAGAGAATTCTGCACTGTACGGTAGGTAGGATCTTCTTTAGAAATTTTTACTAGAATTCGATTTGCAGTATCAATTTGCACATATTTTTCAAAGCCTTTTCGTCACTTTCTCTGCTTCTTTACTGGAAAAATTTATTCATTTAATATAATTTAATTTTAAAAAAAAATTAAATACTGTAGCAGATCAACCTTTAATTTGAACAATATTAGTTTTAGAAAGATACCATCTCTTTAACTTAGGTTATAGGTTTTATTATGTACCCCTCCCATCTGCATTGCATGCAATTTTTTCTTATTTAAATATAATGCTTACCAAATTAACATCCACCCATTGAGTAGGCTTAAAAAAAAGCAAAAACAAAAAAAAATAAAAACTCAGACCAATCTCAGAGCGAAAAATCAAGTGAAATATTTGCTACTCAAATCCATTTCCGATATCAACTTCCACATCAACTGATTACTGGGGCACGGCAGTCACATGCGACATCGACACCAGACGGCAGACCAAGCGACATAGAGACCAAAAGACCAACAGACCAGACCAACCACCGACCGGATTTGAATGAAAAAATGCCAAAGACTGAAAGACAGAGAGAGACACAGAGAGAGAGGGAGAGAAAAAATCACTTACAAAGAGGAAGCGACAGCTACAACAAGTTTTATCAATGAACTTAGTGTAAGGTTGATGACAAAAAGCCACAAAAGGCAATGAAGGAAGGGCCAATCGAGAGGGAATGGGATGGGAATGGACAACATAAAACCACACGAGAAAGATTCATTGATCAGTGGGTCTGGCACTGGCTCTAGCTTTGGCGCTGTGTCTGTGGGCACTAGATGGGGTTCATCCGTTCGCAGGGCATCATTACAGAGTTTATTCATTGTCTGTGCGCATATAAATCGGTTTATTTATTTATATTTCCCCTTCTTCATCCGCTGTCGATCGTTAAGCTTATCCCCCCACCCTTACCAGAGCCTGCCTGCTTGCGTTCTCAATCGAGATATCAATTTACATGTTAACACATCGTGAGTGTTTGAATGACGGACAAATTGGCAAAGGCCGAGCTATGAATGAAACGAACCACCTCCTCCATTGATAGGCCAAGAGCCGGTTTTAAGCCACATGGGAAAGGGTAGAGTCAATGGTTTGCCAAAACATATAATGGAATCTTCAAAAAACGGTAGCAAGTCAATGAGGTTAGGCCTTTCCAAATAGCCTAGATATTATAATTTACAGTGGGTTGGAATTTGGTTGGGGCTCTTTGGCAAGTAAATCAAAAGGAAATTTGTATAAGAATTTTTTTGTACCAAGATTAAGGGCAAATAACTTTGAGGATACCAGAATTAACTTTTCTAATTAAATTTAAAGATATCATTGATGGTTGCTAGTTACATAGAGCCTTTTGGAATACAACTCTTCCGGATCTCTCAGTAAAAATATTTATTCGTACTATCCATCATCTTAAGCAGTAATAAATCCTTTAAGTGATATTCTTAATCAAATTCTAAGCTTGAAACTTAAGAATAGGTCATCAGAATACACTCCCCCTTAAACTTCATTCTTTATTCATCATCATATAAATAAATCTAAGAAGAAACAAGCCATCCTATTTATAATCTTCTTCTGATTGAAGTTCCTCCGCTTGAAGTTCTCCATAAAACATATTCTTTATATCATCGTTTACATATTCACAACGTATTCTACGTTATTTAGGATATTTATGGAGCTGCCCCGATCTTAAGTTGTAATTCCTATGATGGGCAAATTGATGTGTTTGTGAAAATCATACCATTTACGATTCTTGGCAACCAACAAAAAGGCAAAACCCACAAAAACTTGAAAGAAAGTTTAAGTAAAATTTAAAAAAGTAACAAAAATATATATTTTAGTACCTACACATAAATGGTACAAGCTTCATCTAAGCAAAAATGTCATCTAAATGGAAAATAATTTACAAATAAAAGAACCGCCACAAAAACATCAACTAATTAGTCACACTAATTTAAATGTGTAAAATTCTATGCATGTTTAGCAATTTTCAAGGGTTCTTTTTCCATACGTGACGTGACACCAATCCATCATCAATAATGCCCTGATCCATAAACCTCAATTGAGTGGCCAAAAGAGCCACTAATTAGAGCTAAAGCATCATAGCACTAATTACATCATAAATAACCGCAAAATTCATAAAATAAAATCACAATGATTGGGGAAAGAAAAACAGCAAATAATACAATTAAATCGATATAAATTATAAATGATATTCAATCATTTTTACACAAAACTATGTGCTAAAAAAAACAAAAAAAATAACATCAAAAGCGGCATAATTAAAACAAATACAAAAGCTACTTAATTAAATTAGCAACCGAAAACACAGCAACAAAAAAAAGTAAAGTAAAAAACAAAAGAGAGAAAAAAATATATTGGTAATGAAGGGGAGGGGAAACTGACGAATCGAAGAGCAATGGTGCGTAGCAAGGGGGAGGCTATAATGGGGAGGTTCGGTGGTGGGGCCCCAAAAGGCAGCTGCAGCACATTAATTTATAATTATTTATGCTACCATCAAAGGGTTAATCAGAACAAGTGGCACACCAAAGGCACCAAGAAAGAGAGAGAGGAGGAAATGTACAAGAAAGTGAGCTAATGAATACTCTATAACAGATAGATACTGGGCAGAACAAAGATACTCTACAATGGATGGATAGGTAGATATGAATATACGAGAAGCGCAGCGGATCCATTAGATATTATAATCTATGAGTAAAGGCACAACAAAATAAATATGAGCTCTTTATATTCCATAAAATATTGTTAATTTCTGATCAAATTATCTTACGTTCGTTATAACTCTTCATTCAGTTTAAGCCAAACAAAAAAAGAGTATGGCAATCTCATGTGGTGCACATCTGAGAAACAGAAGCACAAAATGCGAGTAAATTTTGTGGTCTGCTGACTTTTTTTTCATTATTACTTTTTGAGAGAAACAAATTTGAAATTAATTTCCACAACTGTGCGGGTCCCGTACAGAGAGAGTGTTGGGGGGGGGGGGCCCATTGTGGGTGTGTGGCAAGCGGTGGGGTGCACACAGTTGATTGTTGCATAAACCCATCAACCATCCATCGACTCCGAGACACTTGCCAGTCGCGCTGCCTCATTAGAGCTAATCGAACTGAATGCTTTAATCAAAGTGGGGTTTGATTGCAAATCAATTTCCACTCACACTTTCAGGTTTTCAGTTTTCACTTTCAATTCAATGCGATGGAAAGCACAAAAACACAAATACGGGCGTATGGATGGAGAGACCGCAGAAAATGGCCAAAACAGCAAGTGAAGAAAATTAATGTGGAGAAATTAGCAAAACGTGAAGCAGAAAACCGCAAAAGAAGAGGCGGCCCACAACCACAGGCCGGTGACAGGCGTGGGAGAGTAGAGAGAAAGAGAGAGAGATCTAAGGAGAATTGACAGACGATTCGAGCAGAGCAGATGCTCAATCCCAAGAGTCAAGTCAAAGATTGACGTCAGCACCAAAACAATGACCAGGCAGGCAAATGCATAGGGGTAGGTGTAGGGGGGTCTCTAACAAATGTCTGTGCCACAGGACTCGTGCCTTATCGGAATGTTACGCTCGCGTGATTTGTGTGATTTGAGATTGTTTAAACAATTAAAGCATTGGCCATGGCTCGGTTCGGTTCGGACCAACTCAAGCAGAAGTAAGCCAAGCCCTCTCCACGCACCAAAACAGTTTGAGGACTTACATTACGTGACCTGGAACCTCAAATCGGGCACACAATTAACTGATTAGCTAACTGTACGCAGACAATTGTCGGTTCTTTGGGCCAAAAGCATCAGAAAATAAGTTAATTAATTGAATAGAAAATCTGTAAGAGACAAACCAACATTGGCAGAGCTTTGAGTGTTTATATGAAGAAATTTATGGAAGTAGCAGAGTATGTAGTAGAGGGTTAAGCAAAAGAGTCCCGTTTCCCGTTTTATGCAGAGAGCGAAGGTGTCACAATCTCAGCTTTGATTTGTTGTTGTTGCTGAGAGACAGATAAAAGGCATTGCTAAGAGAGCAATTGAGCATGGCAGCAATTGAGAGAGCAGGTAGGGCGTGAGAGCAGCAAAGCTCGTCGATGAAATGAAGATCAAGAGATACGACAATTGCCAGTGCACTGCGCTCGTAGGAGCAAATACAACAAAAATGTGAAGAACATGAAAAGACGTTTTCATCTCTGACAAATACAAATACAAGCCAGGGCCAACTCATTATGAACTCTTATATTCTTTACTCTATACTCCATTTCTGAAAAGACAGCACTCCCCTTCTATCCCTGCCTACCTTCATAATTGACTCTATAAGCGGATTAATAAAATACATTTCAATTGGTTATAACCAATTAGCCTTTTGAAAGCGTGAAAGTGTTAAAATTCTCAATAAAAATATGCCCATAATCGGCTTCAATTATTTAATATTCCATTCAATTTAATAAATACACATTTTCCGCGAAAGAAATTTGATTAAAATATAATTCAGTTTTAAAAGCTGTCTGTTGGATTTTTAATCAATATTTTATGGAGAATTTTTGTTTGTTGTACTAAAAGAGCGATTCGAAGCACTTTAATCCCACATTATGGTTATTTATTGTGGGGAAAATTATCAACAATTATAATATAATCAGCCACATCCGAAAAACATTATAAAAAAAGACTGAAGCTTTTGTTTGATTTTTGTTGAATTTTTTTGTGCATGTGTGTGTGTGGCGGCGGTTGATGAAAAAGATCTCCCACTGTGTGTTGCGTGTTTCGGATTTTGGCCACCGCACAGCACAAATAGCTGGGGCGGAAATCAATCAATGATTGATAAGCATCGACCAAATGACAAATTAATTGATTGCAAAATGAATGAGAGAGAATGAATTGAATTGATTATTAAGTAAAGCTCTTGGGGGTTAGATAGCCGACTGTGTGTGGTCTAAAGGATTGGCAAAGGACATCATCAAATTAATGAATTGCCAGGCCGTGGCCTTTATGGGTTTAAGCCAGTTTCTATGTGTGGTTTAGGCCCCTAGTCTGTGTGTGGACTTAATCAATTAATTAAAACCAAATCTTATCCGTTTCACTTACCAACGACCGTCTATGACTCCCTAAGGCCTACCTGAAGGCCTGCCTACAAGCGAACACCTGGCCATTACCCATTGCCAATGCCTCCTTGATGGCCAACACTTCACTGCTGAGTGGCCAGCACTCACACTGAAGCGGCAGCGGGCTCTCACCTTCCACAAATGACTTTTGTATCGAATAAAAATTAAATCGCATTCGTTGCGCCGCAGGACAGGAAACGGAAACGAACGACAATCGAAGTCATTGGGCAGCGGTGCATTGTCCATGGCAGCTCCTGCGGTGTCTTTGTGCCGCCAAAAATCTTCTTGAATGAACCCAAAAAAATTGCCATTCATTCATTGTTTATTTGAAAATACTTCCAATGCTTCAAGCTGAGTCAAGTGTGAGTCCAAGGCGCATCGACTGACAGCTGGTTTTTGGCAGAGGTTTGGAAGAGATTTAGAAAAGTAATCTTCAAGTTTTACGAATGTACAAATCATAAAACAAAACATTCTTCAAGCGCATAAATACACAAAAGTGGAAATCAGTTTACATGCCAAACAATTTATTTTCTGCCAAAGTTTAATTGTCGTTTGGGGATTGGGTTTCGTTACCCAAAAAAAAAACTCAAATAAAGAAAGAAAGAAAACAAAGGTAAAGAAAAACATAATTTAGGCAAAAACATTTGTGTGTGCAATGAATTTGATGTGCTCTTGAAAAGTACAATAAATAAATGAGTTTTTCATTACTTTTTGCAGTCATTCCTTAAAGGAGCAACTTTTTCCCCATGTTTACAGGAAGTTTTCCACACTGAGATCCGACTATGCAAATTTCCCACCCCTTTTCCTTGCCTTTGTCGATTATTATGATTCATGTGCATGAATGGATGGAGCTTTAATATTTGCCAGTTCAACAACAAATAAATACACAACAAACACAATGTGCTGTTTGCTTAGCTGCACGAATCGCTGATAAAATGCGTCTAATTTGAAGCATTGGGGAAAGGTTTCTGTGTCACCCTTCCTTCCACTGGACAATTATCAAGATCCAATTACAAACAAATGATTCAAAATCATAAACAATATTAAACATCCAACAGCCAACAGCCAAACAAAGACCATCATTTTGCGGCATTTGCGTTTTTGGTATCTGTATCTGTCAGATAAGACTTCCCGCACTCGACTTCCTGTGCAGCTGTCGAATTTGCCGGACAAGGGAGGGAGGGAGTGACTGATAAACAATGCTCTAGTGTATTGAAATTATCTATTAAATCTTTGTCGTGTGCTTGGCTTGCAGCTCGAAATAATTTAACAAATCTTTGCGTTCCGTTTCTGGATTGACAATCCGTATATAGCGCACAGGTCGTTCCGCAAAGTAGATATTCATCCAGCCCTCGGGCAATGGCTTGCCAACTGGCATTATCCTGCCCACACGATGCCAACGATTCCGATCGCAAGAAATCTGCACATCGTAGCAGATCTCCTGAGATTTTTGACGTTCCATAAGTCGTATACAATTTATCCTGTAACAGTGCCGCAGATCAATCAATACGTCATTGTGCATGTCATGGATACGCCGCAAGAAATATCTATCATAGGCCACATCCTTCTCTGGCCATAACGTGGCACGGCAGAGCACATATTCTGAGATTTTTTCCGGTTCTACGTAGCCGCCCGACGGACGCTCCACATAGACATCTTCTTTCCTCGTGAGTGGCAGTCCTGCCAACTTAAATAGCGAGTGAATGTTCTCTTCCGGATGGTGGCGACTCCATTCGCATACCAAAAAAAAAATGTCATCCTCAGGGGCAACGAAGGTGTCGCGGCTCAGCACTTCCGCCAGCGTTGCTTTGGACACCAGTTGGAAGGATTCCTCTCGGACTAATTCGCACGCCTTTCGGTCAATGAACTGAAAGCATTCTTCGGCTAAATCTGCCAGATTGTTGTAGCGCGCTGCATCCAGCACCATGAACACATTGTTGAGGTGCAGACTCTGTTCGAGACGTTTGTTCAGGGCCACTTCTACTTCCTCCAAGTCATATAGATGGGCCACAGCCAACACATTGACAATGGCAGCCAAGGGCAGTGTGTTAATGGAAAGTGTGCCCGTATAAATATATGACAAAATCACTTTGAAAGGCGCCAATGGCACATGCAGTCTTATCTGGCGATCCTTCGTCATGGAGCCGTAGAGAAGTACGCGAAAGAACTCACTTCGTGTAGCCAAAATCACACAGTGGGCAGGCAGTCGCTGATCCTCGACCAAGAACCAAACATCGGCATAAACCTCGCTCAGACAGCGGCGACCCATATCCTCCTTGAAGCTATCGCCCAAATGGATGTCCTCGATGTGAACCGCCTTGGGGCAGCACTGTTTCTTGCCAGAGTTCGATTTGGAGGTCATTTTTTGTGGCTTCGATTTTGGAGTATTTTTTGTGTATGTTTCGTATGTCTTTACGTTTTAATTTGAGCTTGAAAACAATGGAAAGTTGATTTAGCTTTTCCTTTTCTTCGCTAAAGCAAAAAGCAACATTCGAATCGTATTTATACAGAAATTAAAGACCTCATCCACATGACAAACAAGTTGCTGCCCCTTTTTATACTCGTACTCAAAAAGAGTTAAGGGGTATATTGTATTTGTGGTAAAAGTGGATGTGTGTAACGCAGAGAAGGAAAGATCTAGATCTCAGAGCACGAGACCACGCTACTCATTCTCTTTCTTTCTCGCACACTCTGCCTCGTTATTTACGCGAGCCCGCTGACGGAGAAGATGTAGAATCTAAATGTAGATGTACAGCCTACATTTTAGATCTAAAATCGACATGTAGATGTAGATAACAGATGCAAATAAATCTAAAATGTAAAATTTTAAAATCATAAGCTCACGTATTTTTTTACTGACTGAGCGTGACTATAAAAGTAGAGTCGCGTCCACAGAAGCGACTCACACGTTCCTTTTCGTTTTCGTTTTGTTTGAAGGAACATTTTGTTTGTGGGCGTTTGTGTCAACGGGGCTGATGGCATGGCTAAAAAAGGCTGATGATATACCAAAAAAATGTCTTGTCTGCTTGAGTATTTATTTGTATTCTTTTTTTTTTTGTGCTGGATATGGTTTGTCGTGTGCCGCAAATATAAATATTCATGTGAATTTTTATGAAATTTATTTTTGGTATAATTTCATATTTGATTACGTGACAAATTTGCAGAATGAGATGAGATACGCAAAAATGATTGTCAGAATATACGCTTGGAAAGGATTATGTAAATAAGATTAAATAAAAATGAAGGTCTCTTGGGGGTCTAAAGAGAGATGATCATATAAGCTTCAATTTACACTCTTTTATCTCTGCAAATGTGATGAGGCTTTTTCGGTTGTGTAAGCACTTTTTTTTCCAGTATACAAAAACCCACTCGAAAAACCATTTAGCATAAATATTCTTCCACATTCCATGGGCTATCCATTCCAAATGGCCTGGCAATAAAACTAATAAAATGTGTTGAGCTAACAAAATGCATCTCATAAATTACCAGACATTTCGGGAACTCAAGCAGAGATGCATCCAGCAGAAGCAGCAGCAGCAGACGAGACGATCCACAGAAAACTGAAAGTATGCATAAATCTGTCAAACGAAACGCTTTCAAGCAGTGCGACGCAGCGTCTTGGTCCATTTAAAACTCATGAAACGCGACACTTTTACCCTAAAACGGAATTCCAGTTAAGGTTCAAAGGCGAAGGCATTCATTCCCATAGCGACACGAAAACCCTTCACAAATTAGAGCAATTCAAAGCAAAGAGATCCCAACAGGTAGCCCAAGAAACAGGTAGATGATATCTGTCTACTGGATGGAATCTACAAATTGCGTCAGCAAGGCGCCCTGGTCTTGGCCCAGTTTATTACGGATTCCATATTTTAGAAAGTAGATCTAGATCTGCATTCTAGACGAACGTCTATGATTTACAATTAGGGTTACGACGGGCTGGCGTTTGGATGGGTTCCAGTGAAAAGGAAACGCTCGGAAAAAGCTTCTTCTTCAGCGGTTCGTTTTGATGAGAAATTCGACTAAAGGATGGCTAGTAAAATATTTGAAGATCCTTTTTAATGGTTTAAAATCATAGCAGGGAGCAAATACCCTTCCTAATCAGCTCTTAGAATAGTTTTTATGGTCATAAAAATCAAATATCTTTAGGTTTTACAGAAAGAATAGAAGGAAAATTGAGAAATGCAGAGATTTATCCACCTATAAATTAATAGATATAGACACACAACTTTCCCTGCTATTAAATAATGTAAAATAAAACTCTGCACTTGCTTGGGATTTATTTAAAAAAAAGGATTCCCTACAGCATATTTAACGTGCCACTCCAGTATCCATTTTATATTTCATTCGAGCCACCGCTCTTTTGCTCATTTTACCCGATTTGCGTTTGGTCTTTTTTGTGCGTATCAACTGTCCATTTACAAGGTCCACATTATCCTGCTTCGAACTGGTGCCCGAAATGGAGCGAATGTTGAACTCTGCTGGATCAGCTATACCAAATCGCCAGAGGGAAATGGTGACTTTATAAAGAAAATAAGGAGCTGTCCAACTAATCGAATATTTTGTAAGGACTTACAGCAAAAGAAGAGCCAAAAAGTGTAGTTCATTGTGGAAAATTCTGTTTCGAAATGTGGGTAAATGAATGGATTTACATTCCACTTTGTATCACCATAACGAATAAGATTTTATATTGAATTAGTTTCGTGCTAAATCAAGTATGTTATTTGAAGGTTTTTTGAAAAGTTTCTTATGACTCATAATTTTGTAGAGCAAATGACACGAAAAGGACCTTGAACGCAACTTTTTGTGGCATTTGATTTATATATTTTCAATATATTTCAGTATTTTGTTTTAGTATATTTTTATTCTTTATTCAGAGGACATAGTTCCATATATTTACGTATATTTTAAATACACTTTTGGTACATACAAAGGTTCATATGTACATATATGGTTATGTGGTATTATCCTTGTTACGACGGAACTGCCTTCTTGGCCTTATCCAATATGCCCTCTACAGTTTTTTTGATTTCCGGAACTAGTGGAATTTTATCAATTATACCAACACTGCTGCGCCAGAGACAAATGCTGCCTTTAAAATTCAATAGGTAATCAGAATATGTAGAGCTTATAGACTGTTTTGTTGTGGACTTACAGCAAACGAAGAGCAACGAAGTGTAGTTCATGGTGGAAAATTCTGTTTCAAACTGTTGGGAAATGCTTCAATTTACATTCGACTTTGGATCCCCATAACGAATGAGATTTTCTAGAATTAGTTTTTCCATAAATCAAGTATGTGATTTGAAGGTTTTTTGTAAGGTTTCTCACACTCCAAATTTTGTGGAAATGGTCTCATGAAAAGGGTCAGTTCCTTGGTTAAGGCTAAGTTCTCAAGGCTTTTACTAGGACTTTTTGTATTTTTTTTGTATACTTTTAAAGTAAATTTCGAAGTATATCTTCATATTTTTGTTGAATATATGTATATTTTCCGTATATTTCTATATATGTATGTTCAATTTTAATATTTTCATATTCCAGTAATTCAGTAGTTTCAATTGTGCCAACGAAAGACCAGAGATCGGAGCTAGCGAAGTAGATCTGTGGTCTAGTAATAATCCGGGCATACCGCAGTTGTTTTTAACCGACTAAGCCGTTAAGATCCAAGCGGATTGCATAGAATATCATTCTGCTTGACATTAAGGGACATTAGGTATTTTAACTAAGCACACCGGAATTACTCGAAGGTTAAATGGTTGTTCATGCCGGGGGCTGCATTTACTCCCTTTTTTGTAAGGAAATTCGTGATTATCTTAAATTTCTTGTCAATAGTCACACGAAATTTATTTATGATCGCCCCTTGGGTGGTATATGTCTTGGCCTTTGCCAAGACCTTTTTGATCTCATCTGCTTTTGGCGACTTTTCCGGCGCTGGTTCATCTGCCTTTGGAGACTTTGTTGGTTCTTTCTCTGCCCCGTTGCCCCATAAAACTATTCCAAATAAACATTTTATAGTTAAAGTTCCAATCAATACTTTCTTTCCATCAACGAAACTCGCGCAGAGCTGTGGTGCACACGAACAAAAGAGACCTCATCCTAGAGATGGTGATCCATAAACTGCAGAACAGCAATGGGAAGTCTCTTCCTTATGTTAAGAATTGTCTTCGGGAATTGTGCAACGCTTTGCCATTCGTTAAGATTGTCATTTACTTGGAGTTATATAACTTTTCTACATCGATTTGCAATTATTCAATGTTACTTATATATAACACGAGTATTCGATAGATGCGAAAATGGCTTTCAAATATGTAAAATTATTACCAATTTGAGCGAATTTCCAATATTGGAAACTTTTTATAACTTTTTAATCCATTTGTGACGTTTATTTTTGTGTTTTAAGGTTTTTTCTAGCATTTCTTGGAATTTTTGTAATATTCTTCTGTAGTATGTTCTGGAATTATTATACATATATTTCTGGTACATATTTTTAAATATTTCCATTAATTGGATATCATTCTAGAAATTTTTTCCAATACAAGAAATTGTTTCTCCAACTAAAATTTGATAGTTTTATAATTTAATAAAAATAAATTGTTTTAATCTATGTTATGTTATGTTTATTGTTGCAATGGAAAAGTGTGAGTAATTTAATAAAAATGGTTTCAATTTTCATTCTTAGAGGTGGGAAATTTTGCATTTATCTTCTCATTTTTGCGACCGATTTTCTTCCAAAGCGAATTCGTGACTATCTTTAATTCCCTGTCAATAGTCACACGCAAATTCTTTAGCAGACGGATGTACCTATTTGTATAGTGACGGCCCACGGCCGCGGTGAGATTCTCCTTATCGTACTCGTCCTTGTTAGGATTATTGCCTTTCAACTGAATATCCATTTTCCTTTGGATATCCCTGCACTTATCTCGCTGTTGTTCCGCCGTTTTCAGCTCCAGCGTCACCTTGTGAAAATTACGTTTCGTAAGTTCCAACGTCGTGGCTAATGTTCTGTTTTTTTCTATGCTCAATTCGTATTTTCTTCGCAATTCTGGTATCTTTATATCCAGCCTTTGGATGGCCTGCTCAGTATATTTTTGTTTGTCCTCCCAATAGTTTGTCAACAAGATCAGATCATGTGATTTTTTCGTTGTTAATCGTCCATATCTTCGTGGCCTTTGCCAAAACCATTTAGATGGTTCATCTGGTTCATCTGCCTTTCGCGATTTTTTCGGTGCTGGTTCATCTGCCTTTGGGGGAACTATCGACTCTGCTTCATCTACTTTTGGAGACTTTGTTTGTTCTTTCTCTGCCACGTTGCCCCATAAAACTATTCCAAATAAACATTGTATAGTTAAGGTTCCATCAATACTTTCTTTCTATCAACGAAACTCACGCAGAGCTGCGGTGCACACGAACAAAAGAGACCTCATCCTAAAGAAGGATATTCATAAACTGCAGAATAGCTATGGGAAGTCTCTTCCTTTTGTCATTCGTTTCGATTGACATTTACTTGGAGTTATATAACTTTTCTACATCGATTTGCAATTCTTCAAGGTTACATATGTATATATAACACAATCGCCTATTCGATAGGGGATCTGAAAATTGCGCGAAAAGAGTTCGCATTTCTTTCAAAGAAATTTGTTAACAAATTTCAGCGAATGTTTCTTTTATATTTGTCTTTTAGCTATAATTGTTTCTCCAGATAAAAGTTAGATAATTTATTGCTTTATTGCCGAGAAGCCGGCCGCGGCGGGGGCGTAAATTTATATTTATGTATTTTAAATTGATTTATACACAAATAAATTTGTTTAATCTCACTGATTATGTTTATTGTTGCAATGGAAAAGTGTGAGGAATTCAATAAAAATGGATTCAATTTTCATTCTTAGAGGTGAATAATTTTGCATTTACCTTCCCATTTTTGCGGGGGATTTTCTCCCTTAGCAAATTCCTGACTATCTTCAATTCCCTGTCAATAGTCACACGCAAATTCTTTGGCAAACGGATGACTTATTTGTATTGTCGGGGACCACGGTCGTGGGCAGATTCTATCGTTAAATATTCTTTGGATTGTTAATATTGTTAGGAATAATGCTTATTTACTGATCATCCTTGCAGCTTTCCCACTGTTCTTCAGCCCTATTCAGCTCCAGTGTCGCGTCGTACAATTTACGATTCGAAATTTCCAACATCGCGGCTAATGTCTTGTTTTCCTCCTTGCTCAATGTATATTTTCTTCGCATTTCTGGTATCTTTTTATCCAGTTTTTGGATGGCCAGCTCCATATATTTTCCTTTGTGCTCCCAATAATTTTTAATGGGTGGTACTTGAGCTGTGAATCTTCTTGCGAGTTCCCTTTGCCAAGTAGCTCTTTTTGATGAAATGTCTGGTTCATCTGCCTTTGGAGACTTTTCCGGCGCTGGTTCATCTGCTTTTCGAGACTTTGGTGGTTCTTTCTCTGCCACGTTTCCCCATAAAACTATTCCAAATAAACATTTTATAGTTAAGGTTCCATCAATACTTTCTTTCCACAACTGAAACTCACGCAGGGCTGCGGTGCACACAAACAAAAGAGACCTCATCCTAAAGAAGGTGATCCATAAACTGCAGTATAGCCATGGGAAGCCTCTACCAATCGTCTTCGGCAATTTTGTAACGCTTTGCCATTCGTTTTGATTCACATTTACTTGGAGCTAATTTTCTATTTCTTATTCAAGGTTACATATGTATATTTAACACGAGTATTCGATAGATGCTCCGAAAATAGCTTTCAAAGAAAATTATTATTAAATTTGAGCAGAAGTCTAGTATTTTTCTTCGTATTTTTTGCTATTTAAATAGTATGTACTTTTTTCTATGCATGGAGTTTTTTGTAGTTTCTGGTATTTTCTAGAATTTTGATAATTTTTGGAATGTGTAGTAGTATTTGTTGCACAGAAACAAAGGAAGACTTATTGGGGGCCTTGGGGGGGGCACGGGACCTAACGAAGTATAAGATACATTTTTCAGACATTTTCAATTGCTAAAAGCTTTTTATTTAACGTAGAACTATTGACAAAATATAATAATATTCAGGAAAACATATTATTCATTGGAGCCATTAGCGTTTCGACCGTTTCTATTAAAACCTGGATCCATACCTCCGTTGGGTTTCCAAATCGGTTTAAGAGGGACTCTAGTATACTCAGGATCAAAATCTCCAGAATTTATTTCTTCGTTGGTTTGATGTTGCGGTGAACATTCTTGTCTGGCATCCAGTATCTTCTCGTGGATATCCCCCAACTTTTTAGAGGCTATCTCCAGTGCCAACTTATTATTGGCTATCTCCTTATCTACTTTTTCCTGATCCAGTTGTATTTGCTGACTCAGTGCAACATACTTTTTAAGTTCAGGCTGCAAATTTCTGATGGCCTTCTTTGCATTGTCAATCCTTACTTTGATATCCAAGTAATCTCTAGGGTTTGAAAGGTTAATTTTCCGATCTAAATTTGACGGTTCGTCTAGAATATCATAGGGTGAAGCCGACACCATTCCCATGACCATAGCAACTAAAAAAAAAAACATATTCGATATTTTCTTAAAGTATTTCTCCGCAAAAAGATACTTACAAGCTCCCAGCAGATAAATAATACGAGTTTTCATAATAAAAGATTAGCTATTTCTTGTTCCAAAAACACTTGCCTATATATAGAAAAAACGAGAAGGAACGGGTGAGTCGCTTCTAAAGACGCAACTCTACTTATACCCGTACTCAGTCAGTATTTACATTTTTGAGCATGATTTTTTAGAATTAAAAAAAAAAAAAAAATTTTTTACATTTTACATTTTTTTTGCTACATCTGATATCTACATCTACAATGAATATTCTACATCTAACATGTAGATTCTACATGTACCATTTAGAATCTAAATTTTAAATTCTACATCTCCTCCGCTAGGGGTTGCTCGCGCACTGAACGCGGCATAGTGTGCGAGCGAGAAGGAAAATGAGTTGCGTTGTCGTTGGCAGGAGGGGGCAGGGGAAGCAACTAACAATTCATTTCTTCATTCTGGCTATAATTATGATCCGATCTGATTCAGATTGGGCAGTCTCATAGATATGGTCATTCTTTACGATACTGCGCTTTTAGTTTTATCGTATCTTTAAAAATCTGCCTGCCACAGATGTTCGTCCTTTGTGGGGGCGGAAGGGGGCGGGGTGAAATTTTGAAATACACTTGTAGCAGTGGGATATCACATGAGTCTGGAAACAAAATTTGGTTGTCTTAGCTCTTATAGTCTCTGAGATCTAGGCGCTCATCGAGGCAGATAGCCAGACAGACAGACAGACGGACAGACAGGCATGGCTATATCGACTCGGCTATTGATGCTGATCAAGAATATATATACTTTATGGTCGGAAACGTTTCCCTATCTGCGTTACACACATCCACTTTTACCACAAATCTAATATACCCCTTAACTCTTTTTTGAGTACGGGTATAAAAACCCGCTACACTTTAGTTCTACCTGACTTTTACTGTGACATATCATTTCGATAAGGTTTTTATATAATACTTACATATATAATGATGTATATATTTTTAGAACGATTTTTAAGTGTAAGTAAGATTACAACAGATTTATTAGCCGTTTAGTTCTGTTCTGCTTGACATTTAATAAAAAGTTACACACAATTTTCTGTATTGAATTTCGATTGTTTTTTTGGCGGTAGATAAATTTTCCGGAATACATATATTTAATGGCTATAAACATTTAGTTTAAAAAAACCTCTTAAATATTTTTAGGAATTTTTAGAGTTTATTTCCCAACGATTTGGGGAAGTGGTGGATCATAAGGGGATATGGGGAGTGTAGTAAGACCATTCCGTTTGTGGTCATAGCGGCTTTGAGGGATTCTAGTAAAACCAGGATCCACTTCCCTTGTGGTTTGCTGCCGCGGCACACAACTCGCCAATCGACGTTTGGTTTCCATTTCGGCCAACTTTATGGTGGCCATCTGCAGTGCCACCTTCTTATCGGCTATCTGCTTATCTAGCGTTTCCTGATCCAGTTGTATCTGCTGCCTCAGTGCAAAATACATTTTATATTCAGTTTCCAGTTGTTGAAAAGCTTCCCTGGCTTTACTCGGCCTTTGCTGAATTTTCAAGGCTTTGCTAATGCTAAAATCCTTCATATCCCGTTGCACGTTCAGCGGATCATACGAAATAGTAATAGGCTTTTGTGGATGGGACCCTGAAGATCCCAATTCAACTTTAAAAAACAGTATATATATTTTTTTTAAATATTTACTAAAAGTATTTGCCAGATAAAAGATACTTACAAACAACCAGGCAAGCAATAAAGAATTGTTTCATACCCAAAAGATTGAATATTTCCAATGCCAAAGCACGTCTGTATATAAAGAAGAAACCTCCAACTAAATATTAGTTATGCCCGATTTTTGCTGTGACATATCATTTCGATATGGTTTTTATTTAAGCGAAAAAGATACTCTGTGGAAAGCTAGAGCTGATTTTTCACTCTATACGATTTTTCAAGTATAATTAAGATCACAACAGAAACAGATTTAATGTGCAATTCGCATGCCCCCAAAATTAATGTGAGAACTGCTCCGAGATAGATCTGAGAGCCACCAACTGCCATTGTCTGCCAAGCGAAAGTGAAACTGCCTGCCAGAGAGATCCGTCGAGACATCCGTTTTGGCTTCATACTCATACGTAGAATGTGAAACAATCAAAATCGTAAGTATAGTCGCCTCCACAATTTTTCGTTACGTTTTGGGGGGGGATATGCAAATTAAGACTTGCGCCTGCGCACGCGTCAAAATTGGTTTCGGAATTGAATGTGGGCTGCAGGCAGCAGCCCCTGCAGCTGCCCCTGCCCCTGGTCGCTATACATATGTGGGCGATCGGTCAGTCTTCCAGTTTTTATGGGTAGGTGTCTTGTCTTTTCTTAATGGTTGAATTTACTACCAAATTATGCGCAAGTTACTCGCATTTTGCGTGGTGTCTGAAACAGATCTACATATGACCATAAAGTCGTTTACTACCAAAACAAATTTGAGTTGGAATATTGATAGAATATTAGCAGCTAAGCTACCCTATAAGGCGGCGGATTATACAAAATATTTAAGTTTTGTTTGCATTTAAGATTCAATTTGCAGCTGTTTTGCCATAATGCTACCTCAGCATTTATATTACATACCTACTATAATATTTTCTTGATTAATTTAAATATTTTTTGTTATATTTTTTAAGTTAATTTTATGAATTGCAAAATAATTTCAAATACCAGGTTTTCGTACGTATGAAAATACGGGCAACAATGTACTTTAATTGAGTAAAAATAAAAAAATTACTTACCCTTCAATTTCTTTCGGTGTGCCAGTTATCATTTGAAGCCAAAGAAACAGATATCTTACACCAGGAAACCAAGTCGGGGCTGTGCTGCAAATATGAAAGATATCGTATCATTAAAGATATATTTTTCCTCTGAATATTTAATTTATTTGAGCAAGAACTTTTTTAATTTCCCAAGAAAAATTAATTCTGCTTAATTTCCACATATATTACACGAATTTATTTAACTTTTAATATTCCCACACATGTCGTGACATTAAGATATTCCGCAGTAACTACGAAGTACTTTTTTGCAGCACCCTCTGACCCTTGCCGATCTCTGCCTTTGACATCTCATTGAATAGGTTTCCCAGTATGTATATTATTTATCATTCTCATTCCTGTAACATTCATAGATTTCTTTGGTTTTTCTTAACTTTCAAAGCCACTTCGCCTTTCGATTGATGTTCTTGCATAAGTCTGAAGACAATATCTATCATCTGTCAGCTGTGTTTCCCACACAAAGAGATTGGGTAGACAATGTCTTATTCCCTCATTTTGATTGCTTTATTATGATTATGATGATGATGATGATACTCTCTCTATCTCTATCCGTCTCTCTCTCTCTCTCTCTATTCGTCTCCTGTTTCATCTCCATCTCTCTGTTGGTTCCGTGACGCTCTTCTGGTGCTTTCCACTGCTGCAGTTTTCGGTTTCAATTTCCCATGGCTGCTGCTTGCTGCCTGCTGCCAGCATGTGTTTTATTATATGATTTTCAACGCTTCGAACCGTTGGCAGAGCGCAGAGGGCAGAGCACACGCTTTCATTTGCGTTCGGGGGAAAATGACCCACTTCCGGATTAGCATGGACCACTTTTACTGTCGTTACAATCGTAGGAAAAAGGGCCCCCAGAATCAAACCACTCTGTGGCGTGGAGTGGAGTGGCGTGGAGAGTGTAACGCGGAGTGGAGTGTGGGGGCCTAATGATGTTGTCGCTATACATTCATATGTAGGTATCCCACTCCTCACATCCGCTGGATACAACAATTCTGTCTGTCTTTCTGTCTGGGTCTGCGTCTGCCTCTGTTGCATGTTTGTTGCATTTAATTGTAATTTATTTGCCATACTCCATAGAATGGGGCCTGGAAAAACAACAGAACGGAAGCAAATATTTTCCGGTGGAAGTCTGGATATAGAAAAAGGGAAGTCCACCAACAGACTTCATCATTCTACTCGTATCAAGCATTGATTGATTGCAGGGGCAGCAGGTCCACCAGTAGAGGAGTACTAATGGATCCCGCAGATACTTGAGTAAGAAAACCCAACCCTAAAGAGAGCGACGGCATGCCAATGCCAATCGAATGGCCTTAAACGACTTCGTTGCCTCACTCCTCTCCTCACTCTTTCTCTTGTGGTTCGCATTTTGTCGGCTTTTGCTTAAAGGGAAGAAAATGCCAAACGATGCCGACAACTGGAGTTCGACTTCAATCGAACTGTGTGCAAAAGAATCCGCACAACACAATAATCAATCGACAAAGGGCCAAAGTCGATGCTCTGGCTGAAAGGCTGGGGCTGAAGCCAGAGCAAATTGCTAGCTAATTTTGACGCAAAGAATGCCAAGAATCGCGAAACTGTTGGCAACCGACAAAAGGAAGCTGCAACTTCCTACCAAAAGAGGACAAATGTATGCAGCACCTGAGGGTCTGCTGCTTGGGCTGATGACCCCACTCTACACGGGCGACTCTTCACACCACAAAAATCGGGGTAGGGTGCCATAATTGCCTATACGCAGACAGCAGCACAGAAGCAACCGTCAGGCTAATTACTGACGAAGCAGGGGGCCCACAAATCAAAGCGGAAATTGTTTATTAAACAAATCCCAAATGTTAGTTCTATTCCATGGTGTGGATAATGGAGTTTTAATTGAGTTCTGTGTGGCAATCGGCATGCGATGCGTGTTCGAAATTTGTGGATTAGATGACATAATAATCGGGCTGTCATAGAAAACAGGAAGAAGCCTAACAAGATGGGGAAAACTAAAGAGGCCCACCCCGATCTAGGGCAGAGAAGGTTCTTGATAAAGGGAAGAAGAGCAGAAAGAGGAAGTGGGAAGAGTGTGGTAGTTCGTAGGTTGGAATATCTGTAGATAGTACACTTTTCAGCAATCGTTAAAATAATTTCAAAGACAATCCCATGGTGAACATTCCACTATAATGGTTTACCATTCACTTTCATTTAGTGCGAAATTATTTGCATCTGTTTGTTTGCATCTTTTGAAAGTATGTTATGTATCTGCAGCTACAGCTACAGTTCAGACTTGAGCTATTAATTCTTTCGCAAATTATTCATAGATTTCTCATTATTTTTGTACCATATAAAGGTGAGTCTTTAATTTCCTGCCTAAATTATATTATATTTATTTTTAGTATAATTAATATATTCATTATTATTATATTTATTTTTATTATTATTATATTTATTATTATTGTTATATTGTATTATTTAATATTAAGGTTAAATATGGGCCGTATTAAAAAGAATTTTTTAAATATATTTACATTTAAATCAAAATAAATTCTAATAAATAAATAATAAATTATAATTTAATAAATACATTTTTTTTTGTAAACAATATTTTAATTCAATTATAGGTGTTAATTATCTCTACCCTTCACTGCACTACTAGCTCTATTCTAGTTAGATGTGAACTCTAAATATATATTCTTTTGGCCTACTTTTGGAGTCCCATTAGCAATGCCTCGATCACAATTTCCTTGCGTTCCTCTCCATCACAAATGTGGCCCAACAATAACTTCCCTTTCATAGCAAGAAATAAAACTACATTTCAAAGATATACGGATACATATGGCACCTCTAGATACGTACATATGTATGTACCATATGTCATTGCAGTTGAATTGAATTGCAAAACAATTTCAAATCATCCATGGACTGCTCTTGTACGAGTACTAGAGAGGGAGTGGACGCAGTGCTTCCCACTTCATCTTCTACATGGCAGCAGACAGCTCATCTGTGTCCCATTGTGGTAATGCAATTGCCGGTCGCTGGAGCTAGACAATCGCTTGACAATTGCTTGAGTATCTCATGGATACTCACAATTGTGTCAACGTTGCACTTTTTAGCATTAGCTTTGGCTGTAGCTTTTTTCTCACATTACACAGAGGCACGAGATGCAAGCGAGTGAGCGAGCGACTCGGTAACTGAATAGCAGGGAGGCAAGCAGATACGCGCGCACACGTTGCAACTTGTTGCCTTGCTTTCTACTACACTGCCCCACCAGCAGCAGCAGCAATTTGCAACTTTCCACATGCCACCACCAAGTACACAGATACGCGTATAAGTATCTCATAGAGGAGGTACTACGTACTCGTCTCTCTCTATCCGTACGTATGGGGAAAATGTTGATGTTACGCTTGATTTTTTATTCAACGATTTATGTGTCATTGTTTTGGCATCTGAAATTACCAGAAGACAGAGAGACAGACAGACTCACAGACTCACTCTCATTGTCGATTGTTGTACGTTGAGTAGTCTGTAGCTTTATCTGCATCTTGGATGGTAATGTTATGTTGATAACTTTCCCTGCTGTATCTCATGGATCTTCCCCCCACCAAGTGCGTGTCGAGCGGAAGTCGATTTCATGCCTTGATCTCTACCTATCAGCCACATGATGTAATGATAGTGGGTGCTGCTGCTGCCCCCTCAACCCCTCTTTCCCTCTTGATTAGCCATATTAGTGAAAAGGAAAGTTTTCTCGCCACCTGAATGGCGGCAATCATCATTAGGTGGTGGCTGGCATAGGCATATCGAACACCCCCCCAAATGCGGTTCCAAATTGAAAATTAAATGCATATAAAAAAGCATACCTACAATTTTCATTGCATTCCATACGCCTTTTTATGGGCATATCCAATCCAAAAGTTTTTTTTTGGTTTGCGGATTACAAGGTAGTAAACGACTTTTGGCCATTTGTGGATTTTTTTTTAGATCTCACACACCACATATAAGTCGTGTATTTTGCGCCTGATACTCGTACTATTATGTATAATTTTCTTCAATTAAAGACCAGCAGACACCTACTAAAAGTTGACGGGGGGGCTACTGGGTTGCCCACTCAATCAACGAGCGTTTCGATCGCCCACATAATGACCCTGTTTTGGCGACTATTGATAGCTCCCACACATCACATGCTGACAGAGTTGGAGTGTGGCTAGCAGAGGAACTGAGAGATCAAATAAGTCAAGGGAAAAATATCATTTAATTCTGACGGGTTTCAAAGCATATTTTGTGTGAGTATTTTAAGGCTATCCGCATAACAAGATCGAGTCTGACTTCTTTGATGCTTAATTACATATTTTAAGAACTATAGATCCGCAGTGCCGCAGCATGAAATTGATCAATGCTTACAGGTACGACTATTATAGAACATTCTTTAGTATCTTAAGGTCTCAAAGACGATTCCGACTTTGTTTATGGTTAGTTTCCTTCATAACTTTAAAGCAGATAAATCAAAGAATAAAATGTTTGCATTCTGACTGATTTTATAAAACATTCTTTGGCATTTTAAGCAAAACTATCTCCTGTGATTGAGTCTGCCTATGTTTAGGTATAACTTTCATTAGCTATTGTATCAAAGAAGTAAGGATATTTAATCTCATAAATTTCTACACCAGAGATGTGTAGTTATTAAATATTTCTTGAACATATTTCATATATTTATGACAATATTTTATGGGTTAATATAAACCTCTTAGATATTTTTTTATTCTTTCGTAATGAATCATCTCCAACTATTTTCTAAAAATATTCTCCATATTTTCAAAAGGTCACATAACCATATTCCTGAACTAAGCTGACAATTACATTGCTAAGAACACAATTCCATCGATTCTCCTCTCTTTTTGGGGGCAGCTTAGTGCGCAGTGAGCTTCAGGCACCATCGCCCACATTCTGCCACAAATACTGAGTAAAATTGAGTAGCTTTAAAACTATGAAAAACCCCAAGCCAAGCCAGGCCAGGCATTGATGTAGGTCGTTGTCTGGTATGAAAAGTCAGGCAACGACGTCATCAATTTTGATGCCATTTATGGAGGGTCTCTCTCGGAAACAGATGGCCCATAAAAAAATGCAACAAAAAATCATCTTTTGTTTTTTTTATGGAACGTCCGCCCGCACATGGGTAGACGACACGGGGTGACATAAGCTGCTGCCGTTTTTTGTTGTTTATTATGTTTCTTTTTGCTCTGCGACTTATATAACGCAAACGATCCCCCTGACAGATGACCCACGCAAGTGCAGCGCTGGTTCTTAGCCAAGTTCGATGGCGTTTTGGGCTTTTGGTTTTTGTGGCTGCTAATTAATGGGACGGGAAGCAGCACCGCGACAGGTTGGCGCGTGGCAAACTTTTTCCTACCAAAAAGGCGCCTACAATCTTGTAGCTTGATTGCATATCTTGTGGATGTATCTGTCGGCTCTTTTTTGGTTGCACTTTTTCAGCGTGGGTCTGTCTGTGGGGCTGTCTATTGGCCTGGAAAACAGCTTCAAGCCCGCAAGCGCGTTGGCGGAAAAACAACTTTAAGCCAAACAACAAAATACAAAAATAAATAAAATACAAAAATTCATTCACTAAAAAGTTGGCTGTTCAGATTTTTGTTGAATGAAATGGTTTTTTTTTTTTTTTGGTGAATGGAGCCAGCGAGCAGCTTGTGGCTGTTTTAATTGTAAAAAGCCATGGCCTAAAGGTGTTTATGGCCACAACAGCATTTGCATATCAATCGAAACGTAGGAACAGAATCCAGAGAGAGAGAGGGTTCTCAAGCTAAAGGGAAGTTTCTGTAGAATATAGCCTGCATATATTATTGGTTTATTTTATTGGTTTTTCGGGGATTAACATATTTTAACCCAGAGATTTCTCTCTCACAACTTCAACTTCATTCAGGCGCTCCACTTGGCATAAATCATACCCGAAATATATAGCCAATTATTCAAAGCCCCCCTCCTAGATATTCCCTCTGCACATACTTCAATTTTTGAGGTCAACGAACAACACAAAGTTTTTCCATACATCAATCATCAAAAGACTGAAAATTTCGTATTACGTCCTAACTCCCAAGAGAGAAACTGAAGGCCGAATGCCGAAGTTGAAGCACCAGAGATATTGTCACCAGATCGATGTTTTGTAACCAAAAATTCAGTAGCCTTAGGCGGGCACTGTCCACTCCACTGCGCAGGGACCACCATCCCCTTCCTCTTGGCAAGGGGTGTATTCGCTTCGCTTTTGAATCAACAAACCATAAAACGCACTTAACCCAATGTGTACTTCAGCTTCAGAGTTTCAGAGCTTCAGAGAGACCAGAGCAGTTACAACAAAAAATATGAAATGAAATATGAAGTCCAAGGGAGAGTCGCAGCTTGAGATACCCTGCCAGATTCATTTTTTTCCTGGCTTTAGTTGGATTTTCTGCAAAAATCAAATAGTTTTTCCAACAAAATCTTTAACCAATTTTTCCTATGGCCATTATTATTATTAAAATTTCAATTATTTCCTTAGTTAATATACAGAAATATATAAACGATATTGTACCATAAACTAATTTTTAAAGCGAATATTTTTATGGATGCAAAGGACAGAAACAATTGAGTAATAAAATATAAAATATTTGATAAGGATTCAATTAATATCTTTATATTTTTGACTTACTGAATAAAGTAGATTTTTAAAGAAGATTATGTGCAAGATTTGCAGCTGATATATGGAAAAGGACAAGGGACATATATGATTAATAAATGTAGGATAATCAATTATTTTTGCTCCTATATTCATGTTTCGATCGGGCATCTGTTACCCTACTTCGTTCTCAGCACAGCAAACAATTGTATTAAATAATAATACCCTCTTCTTCAGCCAAAGAAAGAGTATAGAAAAATCTGTAGCTACTGGGCAACTTGGTCGTCTGGGAGCTGACCAAACAAATTGAACGACTGGAACCCTTTACTCCCCTGACTCTTGCCACTTTATCCATACACCCCTCTCCATGCACCTACTCTACTCCCTTCACCTACCCCCCTCCCGCTGTTACTTCTTTTGCACTCTTTGTGGCCGCCTCAATTGAAAACTCAGCAAGTTTTCAAAACAATTTTTGTGTGTGTGCCACCAAAGTAGAAGAGTAGAGAAGCAGAGCAAGAAGACAGAGGGCAAAACCTGTGGCAGGGGACTGAGTGGGGCAGTGGACCCAGTGGCTACGCTACCAGTGAGACAGTGGGCCACTGGATATGGATGTGGCTGTGGATGGGCGAGGGCGAGGGCGCCGTCGTGGTTATTGTTTGGTGCCGGCCGGCAATTGTTTTGTTCAGATCAAAAAGCGCTGATTAAAGCAAGTTGAGCGAACGAGCGGCTTGGCGGCAGAGGCAGCGTCAACGGCAGCGCAATATGCACTTTCAATTCTGGTTATTGTTGTCATCAAAGTTGTTCGGTTGTTCGGTCTTACAAATAGGGTATAACAGTGAGGTATCATAGCTGCATAAATGACTTAAGAATAAATTAAAGAATAAATGAATATATTGGGAAAAAGAATAAGCTTTATTGCCAAACCCAATTTTGATGATTTTCGGTCCCTTAATATTTTGCTTAAAACTTTACATTTCAATTAAATTTTAATTTTTTTATTTTAAGATTAATTTTTTGGGGGAAAAAATCCCCGAATTTCGGGTTTTTTGGGTGTTCCCGCGTTTGGGGTTTTTCTTTATTTTAGTGTTTTTTTTTTTTTTTTTAAAAAAAAATTTTAATTTTTTTTTTTTTTTTAAAAAAAATTCTCTTTTTCACAATTCAATTTTTTTTTATTTCCAAGAACCGGCACAAAAATATTCATTCCTTACAGTCTAAGCCTTCCAGTAAGGGTATTGCCTGTGTCAGCACCTATGTTCATGTGTTGCACTGCCCCCCGCTATTTCCACTCCTCATCTTTTGGTTTTTGGATTTGGGTTAAGCGCTCCAGCAAACGCCAAGTCATGCGTGGACCCCAAAAGCTGCGTCCAAAAAGAGGTTTTGCTTTTGTTTTGTTTGTTTGTTTTCAGGCGGCCCGCTGGTTGCCATGGCGATGCGTTGAAAGATCAACGCATGTTGCACGTTGCACGTAGCAATTGCAGTTTCAGTTCTTCTAGCGGTTCTATCCCCCCCTTCACCCAAGAGATTAATGACTGCCCAAAAAAAAAAGCTACGGAATTTTAATTTGATTTGTGGTTTCGTTTCGTTTCAGTTTTGGTTTCGGTTTCGACTTAGTTCAATGAGCATTCGACATCGACTGCGGTGCTTCATTAGGCGTGAATTCTTCGTGGAGTCGAGTGGAGTGGAATGAAGTGGATAGGCGTAACGCCCCAGTCCCATTCCCATTCCTAACTAGTTAATATGGGGGTAACCGCGAAGTTTACTTTGAGCAGCATCTCTTATCTCTTCTATTAAATAATTATAGTGCCCCAAAGGGTCTGACGCTGACCCCAGGAATGTTTTAGTTGCAACAAAAGGCTGCTAGAACTTGGCAAGAAATTTTGGAGTACTTTAAAATTTAAAGTTTAAATAAAAGGAAATAAAATAAAACTTTCAAATTAAATGAAAGAAAAAATTCGATTCTCGAATTAAATCCGAAAATGAATTTCAATTCTTGGTTGAAGTGAAAGAAAACTGCAGTCTACAATAAAAATGAAAAGAAAACTTGACTCTGGAATGAAAATAAATAAATTAAACCTAAAACCTGGGCTAAAATTTTTTTTTAGAAAATTGATAACAAGAACTGCATTGTACTTCAGTATTAATTTATTCAATGATGTTTTTATGTGTTAAATAGACTTTTCAATTTGGCTTCCAAATTTCAATTACCAAAATCTTCGTACGTAAATCTTTCTTTAGGCTTAATTCAAGTTTAATATCGCCTCTAAAATATTGCACTTCTGATACTAATACGTGGCTGGAATTTCCCTTGATTTTTGTTACCATTTTCAATTGAAATTCTTACGAGAAGAATTCTTAAGAACTCCTATGCTACCTTCCCATTTGTCTGCCTCTTGGAGGGCGTCTTCCAAAGACTTCTTTCAGTCTTTTTCTACAACACAATAAGATTGACACACTTCAAAGTTCAATTGTTGCCAAGATACTTTCCCCCACCCCCACCAGCTTCATGGTTCCACGTTGCCATGGAAAAACTCTTCCTCCTTTTTTCCTCCCAAAGAAAATCACTGCAATGGCAAGGTTTTTTTTCTCTCCCCCCGCCTAGTTGGAACTTTTTCGTTCCGCCATTCAAACTCAATTAACCAAATGGGAGAGTCGTTCACCTTTATTGCTGCTCTGCTGTTGCAGCTTCGTTCGCTTGTCCCTCTGTTGCACCTCCGCTTGTCCCTCTGTTGCACTCCCGCTTGGCCCTCTGTTGCACCTCTCTTTTGCTACGCTGTTGTTTCCCTTTGGATTGGGGAACACAATAGTCCAGAAAGAGCTTCCAGACGACGACACCCACAGCTTGAGAGCCACCAAACTCCACTCCACTCCACTTTGCAACCCGACCGAGCGAACGCTTTGTGTTCCGCTGAACGCCACTCTTGGGGCCAGCAGAAGAGGCAGGCAGGCTAGCATTGTCGCTCCTCTGGGTAAGTGCTGGAGCTGTGCAATTGCAAAAGGAGACGACCATCTGGACACGCTTGGGCGCACTCCGCCAGCTCCAGCAGTACAGCTCCACTGTAACTCCCCAGCAGTTCCACTGTTCTCTGAAAGTCAAACTGTTTACCCACGCCATCGTGGTCGTCGTCGTCGTCGTAGTCTATCTGTCAGCCAAGGCCAATGAACCGCCCTGTTGCCAGAGTACACGAGGAGTACATGTACTCCAAATAATCCACAGCCATAGCCCCAAACAACATCCAACGCATTTACCCCCCACACACACACACACACACACACAGACACAATAGCTTTGGCCCGACATTTAGCTGATATTTTTTTTGAGGCCAAGAACTTAGCTTTGGCCAGGTTTTTGGCCATGAAAAACGGCTTTTTACGTCATCGAAATGATTGGATGAAAACAAATCTGGAGAGAAAAACTGAGCAACGGCAACGGAAGCCATTAGAGGCGGCTTCCATGAACGGGGTGGGGCATGAAGTGGAGAGGAAGGCGTCTTGTGTTCTGGGTAGGAGCGGGAGCGGCTCGGTTATGTGCCCGGCATTCCAAGCAATTAATAATAATTTCCGCTGGTTTCAAACAAAAAGGCAAAGCTTTTCATGTCTCTATTTGACTGAAGAAGAAGCCTCAAAAGGTAGAAAGAGGTCTAGGGTCTAGACTCTAGACCGAAAACCACGAAGACCAAAGTTTATCTTTCCTTTGGTAGCAAGTTGCAGTTTTTATTTATTTTCAGTAAAGTTCTTAGTTTTCTTCTTTTTTTTTTTGGAAGCAAGTTCTTTGTTTTTGTGTTTGTTTTTTTGTGGGAATGTTTTTTGAAATGTTGCTAATTTTTATATACGCAAATGGAAAGAAGGGAAATATTGCTTTAGATTTTCATTTAAAAATTTCTCCAAAAATGTTGCATTCAATGAACAACTAGAAATAAATTTCTAGATTTCCCGTCTAAAAAGAGTTAAGGGGTTGTGGGTAAAGGGGGGTCGGGGGCGCCGATAGCGATGTCTGCTGTCTGTCTGTCTGTCTGTCTGCGTCTGTCTGTCTGTCTGTCTTTCTGAAAAAGAGAGGGCAACCAATTTGGTGGGGGGGGTGCTGCATTTTAGATATAAAAGGGGGGGGAATATAGAAATGCTTTGGTTCTCTCCTTCTCCAGCGCTTCACCTCCCCAGAAAACCAGAAGTTGTGCATGTACAATGTAAACTAACCAGAATGTTGTTTTTTGTAAAAATTTGCGCATAGGTTTCCGTTATATTTAATATCTCCCACTAAATGTACATGAATAAGTTCCTTCTCCACCCTTTATGTGGACATAAATATTCTCTCCCTCTCTCAACATTTTATAAAACTCTGCAGCAATTATGTTGCTAATTTTTGTGATGCTGAAAGAGGGTCATGAAATATTGCTTTAAATTTTCATTTAAAAATTACTCCAAAAATAAAGTTGCATTCAATGAAACAACCAGAAAAGAAATTTCTAGAAATTTGCCATAGGTTTTTATATTTAATATATTTTAAAAATTTCCCTCTTCTCCCTCTGAATGTAAATGAATAAGTCCCTTCTCCCGCTTTATGTACACATAAATATTCTCTGTCTCCCTCAACATTTTACAAAACTCTGCAGCAATAAATCACAAAATATGACCCAAGACTCAATGCGATGTGTGGCCTCAACTGAAAGATTTCCCCATAGCTGCAAGCGATAAAAAGAAGTCGTAACCATTGCAATTATCATTGAGATAATCTTTACCAATCTGAATCTGTATCAAAGTCTAGATCATGGGGCTTTCTTATCGTTTGAACTGTGACCCAGCGTCTGGCTGCGATTGCTAGTACAAATTGTTGTTGTTTCTATTTTGCTGTGCATTTACCGGCAAAATGTTTGTTTATTTTGACACGTATTTCAGCGACCCAAAAGACGCTTGTTAGTAAATATATTTCCGTAATATTTGTGTGCCCTTTTTTGGGGTATTATTTATAGCACAATCAACGACTGTCGGGCGGGCTACTGTCTGCTTCGATCTGTTTGTAATTTGTTTATGGCAACTGTTGCCTCGATTAGATGTCGGCGCTGACAGCCTCGATGAAGTCTCTTTTGAAGGCGCTGCCGCAACGCAGGGCAACATGTGTGGCAGCGGCAGCAATTCTCATTTGTATTTGTTGTTTATTATGCCACGGCCTCTGCGTGGCTTGGCGTGGCGTGGCATGCGGCTGTGGCGGCGGCGACAAAACAGTAGGAAGAACTGCTGCTGGCTGCTGCTTGCTGCTGTTTTCTGTCTGCCCTAATGATTTTGACCCTGAACGAATTTTCAAGTGGTTTCGGTTGCCTGGTTGCATGCCCCGTTGTAAAAGTTGTAAACATGTCCAGCCCCGAAGACTATCCATGCCACAGCGACTGAGTTATAAATTCGTTGCCCAGTTGTTGGTTTATGTCGCTCTTGGTGGTGCCTGTGCCCCACACGTCATAGATGTCGCGCTTCCCCCTTTTTTATTTGTTTTGTATTTTTTTTTTCTGAGGAGGAGCCACAGAAGTTGAAATTGGTTGACAGATGACTGATGAGAGTTTTGCTGGATTGATGGCTGAGAGAGCCCACACCAAAACGCCACGCCACGCCACACAGACACAGCAACATTAAAGACAAAATCTATATATAAAATCGATTAAACAGACGATCCACAATAAATGAAAGCAAACAAAAAAAAAAGGTGTTGCCTTACACAAAACGCTTTGAAGTGGAGCCGCAAAAGGGAGTTGGAGCCACAGGAAAGGTGAATTATGGCAAAGGAAGCAGTAAAATAGGAAATAGGAAGAGATTTTCCTATAGCGAACGAATCTTTGGGGGTTATGATGAAAGTTTATTATGATTTTTGGTGAGTTGAAGTCTTTGGATGAGAGAGAAATATGGAAACTACAAGGCTAAAGGCTTAGAAATTATTTTAGAGCATATTTTCAAGAATTTTTAGAAAGAATATAGAGCTAAAAAAAATGCTAAAAATATAGAAAATTTAAAAGATTACAAAAGAAAGTTGCCAGAGAATATTTTTCACATTTTGCTTAGTTTTTGTAGAAGATTTTCATATAATTTGTAGTAGTAAATATAAATAGCAACATAGTTCATGGATAGAGATAAATAACAGAAGAGTTTAAAGGTAAAGATACAAAACAGAAAAGAGAAAATATAAAAATTCCAAAAAAAAATCCCTTCCTTCTCCCATTTTACTCACTAAAAATGACAGTCTCTGCCCCCAAAGTGGCATCCAGGCTGGCCCAACCCAAGGCACTTGCCACCAATTGCTGGATCTGTCGCAGGGGCACACCCGCCTTCTCCAGATCCTCGGTCAAGCCGCGATACTCCTTCAAGGAGCGAACATCCCGCAGCAGCTGACGGAACTCCAAGCTGCGGATGAGACGCACAGCACTGGAGAGCTCCGCATCCGAGGCGTACATCCGCAAGTAGAGATCCCTCAGAGCGGTGCGCGGCAGGACATCCCGCACATCCTGCAGCAGGCCACGTATGCCCTTGCGACGATTCGGCAGAGGACTGGTGGGCGCCTCTGTGGTGTGAATATTGAGGAAAACTCGCACATAATCAAAGTAGTAGGCGGGATCCAGCTTCAGGCGACGACAGATATAGTCCTGCAGCAACTGATGCTGCTTGGTGGCACGCAAAAGTGCCACCTGCTCCTTGAAGGCTTTGCTCTTGAGTAGTTGCAGCAGCTCCTTCACCTGGGGATCTTCAACGGCATTGGCAAAAATGTTGCGCAGCTCGGCAGCAGGCAAAACAGGTCGTGCCACGCGTATGAGATTGGTGAGTCCACGTGGGGCAGTGCTGGGACACTCTTTCGTATCACGTGTGGTCAGTAGCGCCTCCAGTGTGTTCTTCGTTGTGGTGGGATAGGTGGTAGGGATCGCTTCTGTGGAGGAGACTTCACTGTTGGCTGTAGAGAGGAGGTTTTCGGTGCTGGCGGAGACCTTTTCGGTGCTGGCAATCGAAGGAACCTCCTTCTCTGTGCTTGCAATTGGAGCAGCCTGCCTCTCCGTGATTGTTTCTTCTACCAATTGACGCGCAAGCCTTGCCTGATCCTGTTCCTGCTCAAGCCACACGGGCATCCAATTGATCTTCTGTGCTGTCATCACATTCTGCTCATCCACCGAAGGTTCTGCCAGCTCCATTAGCTCCGCGGACAAAGCAGGAAAATTCTCCAAATAAATGGCTGTCGTCTCCTCTGACGACTGCTCCTCCAATGATGAATCTCCTGCCACCAGTAGCTGCAGCAGGCAGCCAGCGAGCAGGTAAACGACTAGCCGATACATGATGGAATCAATTCGAGTGAGAACTGTGCTTAAGCCACATCAAATTGCACATTTTATAGCCCGCTGAGATGGCAGCTCCCTGCCTTGGCCTGGCCAGGCCGCTCTTTATCTTTTTGGCTGTTGAATCAACGAATCTGAATCTATTTGCTTAAAATTTTGACAGGCAAACACACAATCGTTCCGTCAACAGAAGCGCACAAGAACAAGTCAAAAGGGAGTGTGAAAAAAGTGGAACGACCTTGAAGAAAGCTCATCAATCTTTCATATTTTTCCCTGCCATCGCATCATCGCATTGCCCTCATCGAATTGCATCGTAAATCTCACTTCCCTCCCCTTCCATAAAAATAATCGCAATTTCATGTTTTCTGTCAGGGATTTGCTTCAATGGTTTTTCTGGCAGGAGAAACGTTTCCTGCATGTCCGTAAAAAGCATTTACATTATCACAAAACAATAATCTATTGAATATCTATTGCAGTTAATTTTCTGATGGCAATTTACACTCATTTGAGAGATTTGTAGGTAAATCTTTTTGATGGCTTTTCGAGCACACATACAAGGAACCTTTTTGCCTGCTTATTTTCATGATCATTGTATTCATTATCTTAAAGACCTTAAGGATTTATCAACTATGGGATTAAGTTGCTTTAAATTTGCATTATTTATGGCTGAAACGTTTCAAGGGGAAAAGTTGACGATATTCAGAGAGTTTTTGCCGGGTTTTTGCGGTGGCAAATACATGATAAGATGAAAGATGTGAAATGTTATTACTCACCTTTATAATGATTTTGAATAGTTAAGAATAATCTTGTAGAACTTGTGGAAATTTCTTCACCTTTAAACTGAAATTAAATATAAAAGAAATAAATTTAGTATTAAAGTTGGTAAACAATCTATTTGATCAAATATTACTCCAGTATTGTTGGGAGCATATACATATATTTTCAGCATATTTCTAAAATGTATAACCATATTATACCGATCTAAAAAATTGAAAATGTTCCTTATTTTTGCCTCTATTATTTTTTCCGTAAATTTTATATTATATTTTTAAAAACAAAAATTTCCCATATTTCTATATATATTTTGTCATATTAAAACTATTATGTTTCATTTTGCATATATTTTTAGCTATTATTTTAATATTTCTACTATTTAACACTTCAAAAAAATTTATTTTCTGATATTTATTAAATATTTATTTTTAAATTTTTATATTCCACATAGTTTTTAATATTTCACATTTTGCTCTCCATGTTTCCTACCTAATTTTCATAAACTCCCCTTATAGCCCCCTCAAATTTTAACCAAATTATTAACCTCAATTTTCTGTATTCCCTGCACGCATAAACCTCTTTCAGTCCCTGCCCTTGGTCATAATGGAGACCATTGCCATCAATCTGATGGCCCGTAGAGATTTTTGTAGACATCTTTTATCCAGCCAAGATACCGGAGATACCCAAGCAAAACAAGTTAGTTGCCATACACTCGTATAAAATCCTTTATAACCCATAAAAATCTTCCCCAAAACACAATCAAATGAAATTTTATGTTAATCCACGAGAAGAAGGTCCCTGTCCCCCTTCGCCTCGTGGAAGGAAGCGACACCCAAAACGAAGAACAAAGTGTCTGCCATCTGCACCTCTTTCTCGTCGTCTCTTTCTGTCCCTCCCTCTTTAAGGTCTCCCCCAATGAATATTCATGTAAAAATGTGGGGAATTAGGGTGAATTCTTGAGGGGTGGTAAGACTATCCTTAAGACATTGTCAATTTCAATACCTAAAATGTTTCGCTCATTGTCAACAGCAGCAAGAGGGAAAAACCAGAGGAAAAGTAACAAAAATTCAGAGTAGAAAGGAGAACAAAATTCAGAGGAAAAAGCAACCAAAATTCTGAGAAAAAAGCAAGCAAAATTCAGAGGAAAAAAGATAACAAATACCAAAAGCAACAGAAATTTCAGTGTCAAAATAAAAGTTATTCCTGTCCCTGCAAAATATTAAATGGGGGGAGACACAAGACCCTTGGTGTAATGAGTCCCACATGGAATGTTGCTGTGTGCAAATGATTTTTGGGCTGACGCTTTTACACATTTCACCCAAAAAAAAGAGAGAAAAAAGAATGATAGGAAGAAAGGTGGGAAAATGGGTGGCCTGAAAACATGCAAAAACATCAAGAGAGAGGCAAGAAAATAAAAGAATATTCATTACATTTCGAATGGCAGGGTAAGGACTTGCCTCTCATTCCACTTCCTGTTGCTGGCACCTCCTGCCCTTTATTGTTACCCCTTCTTTTAGGGGGCAGCATCCTTCTCTTATGCATCCACTGGAGGGCCCTTGCGGCTTAAGGCAATGCCACAGCCGAAAATACCCCCTTCTTGGGTGCCTAAAATATGGTTTCAATTGTTTGTCAGTTGTTCGGGCGGGCGGGCGCCTATTTATAGCGGGAAAACGAAAAATCCATTAGAATATTGCTGCAGACACGTGCCCCCCTGGCCCCTCTCTCCACAGGTGTGGCAGACAGAAAAGTACGCAAAAATGCGAGTGGAGCGAGGAAGGCAGGTTGGAGGGGAGAGAGCGAATGCCAAGCCCCAAAAGCATTGCCACATAAAGAAGCATTAAGAGAATTTACTCATCCACACACCTTGCAAGTGGATTGGGGCAGTGGGGGTGGGTCAAAGGCGTGACTGTACTGCACACGCAATGACCACCCCCGAATGGGGTCGAAGGTTTAAGTGGGGGCCACAACCTGGGGCCAACGCCCAAAGAGCAAACTATTTTTGGCGTTGGTGGGGGGGGCAGGCACCAGACAGACAGGACAGGACACACAAGGAACTACATAAATCCACCCTCCCCGTTGACCAGACAGCGGGCATAAATATTTATTTTGACACGCCTTCAGACATACTGGATGTCCTTTCTGGATGTCCTTAATTGATTCAAAAAATGTAATTTAATCTGAAATTTCAATGTGGAAAAACGGGCAGCAGAATCGGTCTTTACTTGCATGGAAATGTATTCTGAATCCCTCTCCCCGTCCCCGTGTGCTGTTGATTTATGTGAGTAATAGTCTGATTTCTGTTATTGTGGCCAGCAATTAGAACGAGTCTTCACGAGTATGCAAATGGAAATGCAAATGCAAATACAAATATTATTAACCCCACAAATGTGTGAACCCAATAATCAAATTCAATTTGTTCAACTCTAAGAGACATACATACTAATATATATGTGGGGGATTTCTGGGGGATCAATAGCCGCACACAAGCAGTAAGCAGTAAGAAATGCCATAAGATTGAATTGCTCTGAAGAAAAGCTGAAGTAAAAGAGCCACAAAAGTGTTTGGCCAAAAGGAATTGTCTGCTTAATAGTTTTGAACATCTTCTGTGTTTCTCTTGTGTATGTGCCATATCGGGTTTAATGGTTTTTTGTCAATTCAGCAATCTATTTGTGGTCTTTGAGTACGGCTTAAAGTTAATGAATTTATCAATACAAGTGAGCTTTGAGCTGTTTTGCGCCTGATTATGGCAAGAACTTATTGCCTTGTGGTTTTAGAATTTTGTGAGTGTTTTATTGCCATGAGTTGAATAGAGTTTTGAATATTTAAAATACATTTAATAATAGTTTTTGGTTCTGGGATTTTAAGGAGATTTTTATAACTTTCTTTACTGCTTGCTTACCCATTTTATTCTCAATTTTTATTAATTTAAAAATTATAAAAAAGTAGGAAATAAAAAACAGTTTCTTCTTTTAACGCAGCAGCTAAAAATATATTTCTTAAATTCAGACATTTATTATTTAATCCCTTGTGAAGCAATTAGTTCTCATTAAACTACACCCAAAATCGGTGTAAGAGTCACATTCCAATTGGACCTTGTTTCCCATGTTTCCCAATTATGCAAGCTACATGGACATAAATGTGTTTAATTATTATGCTAAATTATGTTAGGCTAAGACGATTGTGGACAATGGATAAGTAAGCTGCAGTAGCTGCGAAGCAAAGCCTTGAGTGTCTGAGAAGGAAGTGGCATTGAATGGTGTCTGTTGCTACCATTCAGGGAATCTACCATACACCTACTTAAGTTTTACAGCTTAAAGGGCGTCCAAATTATTGAATTTAATGGGGATTAAAACATTCAATTTAGCATTTACCCAAATACTAATGGAAAATTGATTAATTTCAGCTACATAGTAGAGATACTAAAGCCCTTTGATTGGTTTCGCTGGATTTTGCATAGATGGATTTAACATTCACAAATGTTCATTTTAAATTAAATATTTTCATGAAAATGATTTTTTGCATGTAGCAAAAAGGAATAAATTAAGTATTACTCTCATTATTATTTGAGGTTTTAATGTGGCTTTCAAAATAGTTTTTAAATTACTGCGCCAAAACGCAGACTGTCGAAAGCTGACTGATACAGCACTCCGTACAGTTAAAGAACCTTTTCAACACTACGTGGAGGCGCAACAGTCATTGGATTTTTAAATCGAAGAGGTTTCTTTTCTGTTGGGACTAATTAAAACAGGTAACTAGTAATTCCCATTTCATGAGTAGTAACTCATTTTGAACTAACTCTGAATATTAATTTATATTCATTTTGATTTGAATATGTAACGGAAGCAGTGTTGTAGGCCATCGCCATGGAAGAACAAAACAGCTGTGCTCTCGCATCTGACGCTCTGCAACACTAGACGAAAATAAAGAGAAAAACTAAAAAGCAAATCTCATTTCAATTTTTCGTATCAGTCAAACAAAAATGTAAAACAGTTGCATTAATTAACGAAAACTGATGCGAAACACAGGGCACAGAACAATGCATAGAATGTGCAATAAAAGTAAGTGAAAAACGCATCGGAAATGTGCAAAAAGTGCGTGTGAAAATTTCTGTGTGCTCCGTTGGCCAGAAAGAGTGAGAGAGACAGAGACAGAGAGAGATTTGCTGCGTGAGAGAAGAAGAAAAATCAATAAAAATTGTCGTAGCAGCGCGATTATGACGAGCAAAACAAAAGAGCGGTTAACGAATGTGCGTGTAATGGGGGACAGAACAGAACCTAACCGCAAGCCGTTAGATGCCCCAAATGCGATGGCAAAAAGGTGAAAAATTGGTGTGAGTGAGAGAAGGGGAAAAAAAGAGATACGAGAAAACGTAAAGTGGAATTGGAGTTGGGGAATATTGCGAGTAAACAAACAAGTGCGCAATAAGTACATAAAATAAACAGTTGTGTGTCTCGTTGGGGAGGGTTTCGGGTGTTTCTTTTCACTCTCTTTATGCAAATATCTGTATGTTAATAAATATGTGTATCTACATGTGCATTCAAAGTCAATAAGTACGCGGGTCGTATCGTCTGGCATTGTCGTCTCGTCTTCGTTGTCATCGCCCCCACACACTTCCAATATTTCCGGTTTTTACGCTACGCTACCATCCCATACGCCTCTGCAGCGGCAGGGGTCGCCACGTTCATTCACATTTACGGAACATGCGAAGCGTACGGTACGACAGGCAAAATGTTCTGAAAAGAGAACAGAACCGAAGCTATTGATACCCTTTCGGAGACATTGATTGTATGGTAGCTATATGGTAGTGATAAATAAATCAATTCTATGGTTTATATCGTATGGGCAAATACCCATAATACTGTAAAGTCATTCGATTTGCATAAACTTTCACTGAATAATGGAGAAACACATCTGACTCGTTGATATATTTTCAGAAAATAAAGATGAACATTTGTGTAAAAATCGAAAAAAAGAACTGAAAGAAGTATATCTAAATATTCAAATTAGTTATTGAGCTAAGTGAACGAGCTAATCCTTGCCGTGAAGTAAAGAAAATATCCATCAACTTAGTAATTTTGGATTTAAATTATTTTTGTATTTAATTCAGAATAAAGGCCCGTTGCTCCTCCGCTCTACAAACCTCTTGTAAAAATCACCATAATCCCTACAAAAAGTGTAAAAAAATGCAAAAAGAGTATCTGTTATAAATACACACACAATGATAACAATTGAACGGAATGTACTGCAATACGAATACGAAAGCGAATACGAGTATGAATCACCTGCTAACGCGGCTCTGTGGGTTCGTCCGCCGCGCCGCTAATTGTAACGAAGGGTGTGGGGGGCGCGAGTGAAACGAAAAGCGAAAAGAATCGCGAAAGAGCAATAGAATCGCAACCCCAGCAAATAACAAAGTTAATTCCATTGTGCCGATGGCGATGATGTGATTTGTAAACCACTTGAAAGCACAATTCCTACGGCTGTGAAGTGAAGTGTTGGGGCATACAAAACCCCCCCATATATAATTGGGGTGTGTTTGGTGGGGGCTTCATATCTGTCTCTGTGTGTTTGAAGAACATATATTGTGTGTGTGTGTGTGTGTGTGGTATTAATATAAACATATTGTGCATGAAGTGTGACAATATGGAAAATCATCAAAACAAAAAACGCCATAAAGAATCAGTTGGTTTTTGCCAGTTATCGGTAGATAGTTACAGCTGTCGGATACCAGACAGATAGTTACAGGTGCTTGACGATTATGGCATAACTGTTAAACGTAGTAAATATCAGAAATAGTTAGCTCTGAATTTCCATCCTAATAGATTTCTACGATAGATAAATCTGATATCTGAGTTACTTGAATAAATTCTATTCAAATCTTGGAATAATAAGTGTCGCGTGTCTTGCAGTAACGCCCCTCGGTTGGTTTCTGCCTGGTATGCGCACGTAACAAGCTTCATCGTGGCCCCTTAATGTAATTCAGATTTTAAATTGATATCTTTATAAAGCAGAGTCTATACTACTGTAGCATCTATTAAAAAAAGTGTATAATAAAATGTGTGCGATGATATCATATTTAAAGCACAAAAGCAATTCCTGTTGATATCTTAAGTGTTTCCATTGAAAATCTATGAGATTATTGTGAAAAATTGTGCGTTTGCAGTTGATATCTTTATAGGTTTGCAGCGCGTTAGATAGTGTTTTCTTAGCAGGAAACTTTGACATTTAATATCGAGAATAAAGTAAAATCAATAAAGTTATCACAGTGATACAAAAAGAGACCTCGAGTCATGACACTCGCATGGAGTTATTTTTATATAGAGTTTACTCTGCCGATAATGATATAGAATATGAATATACATATGTACATACACATATATATATTTTGCTTTGAGTTCCTATGGTTAGTCTTTAGCTACTGCAGCGGCATACCCGATTGTATTGGCCTTTGTGCATTGCAAAATTATTAAATAAACCTTCAAAAGTCACACTTAAAATTCACAGGTGGAAGATACAGATGTGGACTGTCTGCTCAATTTTCATTACTGATTAATTATCACTCTTCTCCTGTCTGTTTGCAGTTTAAAATACATTTGGCAGTAGAAAAACCCAAAGATGAATGTAATGCGAAAGCTGCGCGGCGCTGCCACTGGAGGCAGCAGCAACGGCAGTGGCAGCAACACCACAAATAATGGCAGCAGACCCTCGGCGGAGTCCGGCCAATCCCCAGCCAATAGACGGGCTGCTGGCGAGGAAGCACTCGTGGATGGGCGCATCCAAATGAGTCTGGGTACGCTCAAGAAACTCTTCAATGAGTACACCCATCCCCGAGAGCCGCTCAGCGAACAGGAGCGCGATGAGAAGCTCTACGAAATGCTGCCACTCTTTTGCAAGGTCAGTTCTTGGTATTTATAGCAAGGGAATCAAACTTTTTAAATACAATTTACTTTGTTTTTGTTGCAGGTGTTTAGCAGCTGTCCAGCGAATGATATGAGCGAAAAGTTCTGGGATGTGGTGGCCTTCTGCCAGCAGGTGTCACGTCTCATGGTCAGCGAGATACGCAAGCGGGCATCCAACCAGAGCACGGAGGCGGCCTCCATAGCCATTGTCAAGTTTCTGGAGGTGGAGACAACGGAGGAGACAAGCAGCGGTTGGATGCTGTTGGCCACCCTCAATCTGTTGGCCAATGGAGATGTGTCCTTGATACAGGTACAGGAAAAGGATGTTATGGCAAAGGAAATGGAATAGATATCGACAGGGAAGATAAAAGATAGGAGGAATATTGCAGCATAGCATATATAGAAGATATTTGATAGATAGATTGGAAGATAAAAAGAATAACCTTAAGTTGGTTTAATTTAGGATTCATCTCTTTAACTTTCGTCTCAAATTAATTTATTTATAATTAATTTAAAATGCTTTGCATTTACTTCTCTAGTTGCTATCATTCCTTGGTTTCTGTTCTATATTTTAAGTGTAGAAATTTCCGCTAATGTTCCTTTGTTTCTTTATGAAAAGTTAGTTTCTTGCTCTCCTTTTGTGGATCTTCTGTTGGTTCCTCAGCAGAAACTTCTTGGAAATTGTCTTCCTTTTCCTTAGACTCCTTTGGCTGGAGATTTTCAGGCTCTGCTTTACTTTTAGTGGGGGATTCTGCCGCTAAAATAGATTTCTTTTTCTTCTTTATTTTATTCCCAGTTGATTTTTTCTTCGATTTATCCATCCCTTGAGCGGCAGCAACCTGTTCTTCTGACTTATCCTCCAATGATGTTATATCTTCACCTATGAAGCCATTCATCTCTTGATTGCCTTCACTTGGCACAGGACTTTCCTCCTTTAATGTTGGTTCCTCTTCTTCCGAATCACCAGCTATTCTTTCGCTCGATAAGGGATCGCTTCTAGTTCTTATGTCTCCCATCATGGTATCCTGACTGTCCACATCCCTCAGGGTAGATTCATCTGTCAGTGGTTGATTGGCCGTACTCCAATCCTCGATCTTTGCCCAAAGGCTGGAGGAATCGCTCGTGCCACGCCATGTCCAAGAGTCTTTGTGGCGTGCCCGCCCCTCTTCATGCTCCATGGAGACCGAAGACTCATAAAGAGCCATTGACTCCTCGCTTGTGGTGATTGTGGGCGTCTCCAAGAAGCTCTCCTCACTCTCCACAGGATGCACGCGGAACAGGACATTCCGTATGCCAATGACTAAATTATAAACCTTCTCCATAAACGCAACTCCTTCCGCCTCGCCGTCTATGTCCTTGAATCGCAGCGGCTGGGAGTGCGCCAGGCGCTCATAGCACTTGCATCGACGACACAGAAAATCATCCACTGGCTTCGACAGCACAAACAGATCGGTGGCACGCTCCGCCAGAAGATCTGGAAAGCCCACACGCAGCTCTCCTGTGGCCTGACGCCGCCAATCACCCGGCTGCATGCGCATCAGCAGATCGAGCAGCATGAACATGTGCATCAGATACATGGTGCCCGTTATCAAGGCCCCAATGCTCTGCCGCTTGCAGTGCGCAAAATGCGGATGCTCCAGATACGCCCAAGTGGAATTTATGGCCAACAAATGCACATCCGTCCTGGCACTCCGCATGATCAGCAGGCCACAGAAGTAGTGCATGCCCATGGCACTGGCGGTGAGCAGCAGCTCGGATGAAAGTATCGAACTCCTTGTCAGCAGCAGCCGAAAGGCACCCAAGGCGGCCAGCAGCGTGTAGGAGCCAAAGGTGGCGCAGTAGACAATAATGTGGGCTATGGGCTCAGGCCAATAGAGCGAGCCAATCACATGGAAGGCCATGCAGAGGCTGCCTAGGCATATTTCTATTAGCTTAAAAAATACCCAAACTTGATTCATTTTTGAGAGATTACGAAAGGAAAACTTAGCTTATAAATTATAGAATACAGAAATAAGGCAAAGCAGTAAAAGCGGGCACGATTTTGAAGGTGTAAGACAACTGAATGCCAGAGATGTGGAAAATGTAACGAAGAAATGCGTGTGAGCTGATGATAAAAGCAATTGTATTCCTTGTGGGTTAAAGCATTCTTCAGCTGGCAGTAAAATCTAAATCCAGAACCATCTTTATTCCATATCCAACCTATTAATACCTCTCCTCCACATCCCTTCAGGTCATGACTGCCGCTTCCGTACCCTCAACGCTGGTCAAGTGCCTGTACCTCTTCTTCGATCTGCCCATTGTGGAGGATGATGAGCCTGCGGACGATGGTTCTGCCATCAGTGATTTCAATGCCCATGAGCGTCGCACACTGCTGCAAAAGGTCTTTGTGCAGCTGCTGGTGAAACTCTGCTCGTATCCGTATCCCGCCGAAGAACTGGCACGCATGGATGATCTAACGCTGCTATTTTCGGCCATAACATCGCCCTGTCCCTGCCACAATATTGTGTGGCGTAAGAATGCAGCCGAAATACTGACAACCATATCGAGGCATGGTCTAACCGATGCGGTTGTTAGTTATATACATTGTAAGTGCAGCTTAAGCTCTATTCAAATATTTCCTTAATGTAATTTAACTCTCCTTTCTTATATAGCCAAAGGTTGCATGGCTTTGTGTGTGGATAATATGCAACGTTTGACCTTTGGCAATCCATTGGAAATTGTTGAAATGTTTGTCACCGTCTTCTGTTTTCTGAAGGACTCTAGTCAGGTATCACAGATACTAATGGATGATTTTCGTGCCTCACAGGGTTACGTTTTTCTCAGTGATTTTCTGTTAAAGTAAGTGCAAGATTTTACCTCTAAAAAACTCCTCTAAATTCCTCTTTTATCCCCCCTTTTAGATTCGACAACAATCGCAGTCAATCGCTGGAAATCCAAGCAGCTATACGCAATCTGGTACTCATGATCTCTTCCCTGTGCATGTGCGGCTTCTATGAGCTACGACCGCCCGTGGCACAATTCAATACCGCCTTCAAGTTGCAGAATTTCCAACTGCCACAGGCCACCTCCCGCGAGACATGCGTGCGGAATGTTTATGCCTTTCAAGTGCTACAAAATGTCTTTCTCAAGTCCACAACTCCGGCACTTTGTTGCACCATTTTGGATGCCATTTCGCGGGTGTATCATTCGGAGAATGCCAATTATTTTATACTGGAATCGGAGCACACTTTGAGCTCGTTTGCGGAGCGCATACACCTAAAGAGTCCGCAGATACAGGAGAAGTTTTTTGATTTGCTGGAATTTATTGTCTTTCAATTGAATTTTGTGCCCTGCAAGGAGCTGATCAGCCTCTCGCTGCTCCTCAAGCACAATCAGTCGACTTCGTGCAGTATTTTGTGTCTCAAGACACTGCTGAATATCCTACGGCATAATGCTGTGTTCAAGGATGTCTATCGGGAGGTTGGCATACTGGAAATCTTCGTGAGCTGCTTGACACGCTACGCGGGACACGTGCAGGACATCACCAAGGGCGAGGAGTCGCTTGGTAGTGGAGCTGTCATCGGAGCAGGAGGAAGATCTGCTGGATACGCTGGGCAAACATATGCTGGAGGCCCTCACAATGCTGCTGGGTGGCGGTGCCAGCAATAATGCTCAGATTTTCCGCGAATATGGCGGCGCCAAGTGCACACACGAGCTGGTAAAATTCAAGCACTGCCGCCCGCAGGCACTGGGCATCATACGGGAGCTCATTCTGTCCGCTGGCGGGGATGATGACATGCTGTATATCCTGTCGCTGATGCACAGCATCAGTCCGCATCAAGTGGAGTTCAAGATACAAATACTCAACATGCTGCTGGGCTGCCTCAAGGATTCGCATCGCACGCGCACTGTCTTCCGGAAAGTGGGTGGCTTTGTGTATCTGACGAGCGTTTTTGTCTCGCTCGATGGCAGCATGGCACAGCCCCAGCCGGGCATACCCCAACAGGATCTCATACTGCTGCTGCAAATAGTCTGCCAAACGCTGGCCACCGCCATGCGGTTCGAGCCAGCGAATGCCAAGTTCTTCCATCAGGAGATAAGCAGCAGCTCGCTGTGCGACACAATGCGGCTGTTGGGCTGCTTTGGTGGCGCCTCAACGCTGCAGGATTTCAATGGCAGCTACGAGCCCCAGCAGACGCTGCTCAAGTATTATCACGAGATATTCAGTGGAGATATTCTGAGTGTTGGGTAAGCAGGAATCAGGGATCAATCCGCCTTTAGGGCAATAAATTCTAATCATTTTTCGCTTGCAGTTTCTCGGCTGATGTGCCCTATCCCCTGTCCTATGTGTGCATCGTGTTTCGGCTGCTCTACAGCATTGCTTTGGATAACTTTGAGGCACCCAATTTGAGTGGCATCATCGGATCGCTCTTCAGCGATCCCCCCGCACATTCGCGTTCGCCCAGCAAAGAGCTGGCGGCGCCCGTGCATCCCAGCCAACTGAATCTCACACAGCCCATGCCGGAGCCGAGGATTGTGCATCCGGGCGTGGTGCTGTGCATGCTACAACTGCTGCCCGCTGTGCAGCTGGAGGAGGCGCCCCTGGAGGCCATACAGCTGCAGGTTTACTTGAGTGAAATTATTAAATCTCTGGTGCGGAATGAGCGCAATCAACAGATCATGTGCGATCATGGTTTGGCCGAGAAGCTGCTAAAGCTCACAAGGAGAGCCCTCGCGGAGGAGCAGCATCCCCTGCACGTGCCCATGCAGTACATCCTGGAACGCTTGGCCGCCCAGGCGCTGCAACCCACCGAACTGCGACAGTTTCTGCGCCTCGGAGAGCCCCTCTCCTGTGCGGACATTGATCTGCAGCAGCCGTACCGCCTGGGCGGACCTGTGCCCCTCACGCGCATCAAAACGCTGGTGTCCATGACAACGCCCAGGGATTTCCGTGCCCATGGCTCGAGCACGCTGCCACCGTTTGTGGAGCTGGACATGTCTGCCGAGGGCTTTGGCTGCCTCTATCTGCCATCGCTGGCACCGCAGGCCACAGCCACTGCTGGCGGCACCATCGATGCGAACACCATTGGCGGCATTGGCGCCGGCGATCGCATTTTTCCACCACAAACGGGTCTCACGTACTCCACTTGGTTTTGTGTGGAGAAATTCTCGGACCCAAAGACAGATCCACATTGTGTGCGGCTGCTGACGCTGGTGCGAACCATACACAATCCACGTGAGGAGAATCTTGCGTGTCTGTCGATACTTTTATCCGCCAGGGACAAGGCCATTGTGGTGTCCACGCAAGAGACGCTGGTGACGCCCAGGAAGAGTGAGTTTTTATCCAGCATCTAATGGCATATAAATCCGCTAATCGATTTCCTTTCAGGCATTGGCGATTGGGAGCCAGAGGGCTCTGATGATGGCATTGCACGCATTTGGTGTCCCGATCTGCTGCACGAGGGCCAGTGGCACAATCTCGTGGTGGTGCTCAATCGTGCGGTGCTCAAGAACTCCAGTCTGTCGCTCTATCTCGATGGTGTGCCCATGCACACGCAAAAGCTGCACTACATTGCCCAACATCCGGGCGCCACCACCGCAAATCTGACATCTGCCACACAGATTTTTGGCTACATTGGCACGCCGCCCATTTGGCGACGCTACTCGCGTCTCTGCTGGAAGCAGGGCGTCTGCCATTTGCTGGAGGATGTGCTGCCGCAGCAGACGGTGCAAACCATCTACCAGCTGGGCCCCCACTACATGGGCTCGCTGCAGGCGCCGCAGCTGGGCAAACAGTCGGAGGCAGTGGCGCCGCTGGTGCCCGAGGATCGTGTGCTGCTGGGACTCAATGCCAAGGCAGTGTCCAAGCTGACGCTGGTCAAGATACGCAAGGTGTACAGTCGTGCGGATAACAAGAGCATTGCCAAGCAGCTCAATATGAATTCACATGAGAATGCCACGCCCATTAAGTAAGGGCAACGTCTGCTTATAATCCTTACCTAGGAACTACAGCTGTCTCTTTTTCTTTCTTCTTGTAGAATTCTGCATAATTCTGCGGGCCACTTGGCTGGCGCTGGTCGCTCTCTGGGCGGCGTCGTCGTGGGTTATCTGGGCGTGCGCGTCTTCAGTCCCCATCCTGTCTCGGCCATGATTGACACGGTGGGCGGCTGCAATGTGCTGCTGGGCATCATTGCCATGGCCCAGGATGTGGAGTCCTTGTATGCGGGCGTCAAGGCGCTGACCTGTGTGGTGCGCAGCAATCGCGCTGCCCAGGCGGAAATGGATCGCAAGCGCTGCTATCAGACACTGGGCATGTTCTTCAAGAAGAAGAAACATCTGCTCAACAGTCACATACTCCACCTGACATTCGGCCTGGTGGGCACCGTGAACAGTGGCCAGGATACGTCTGCCATTCCGAATGTCACCGCATTCCAGGATCTGCTGTGTGACCTAGAGATCTGGCACAATGCACCCAATGGACTGCTGCGCTCGCTGCTGGAACATCTGCTGGAGTTAGTCGTCGAGTCCAATGAAAAGAAACAAAATGTCAAGATCATGAGGGATCTGCAGCTGCTGGTGAAGCTGCTGCACATCATCACGCACATTCAGGATCATTCGACGCGTGAGATTCTCTTCAATCTGCTGGAAACGCTGCTGGGCGGACAGCCCAGGCACACGGATCTGCTGCTCTATGGCCAGTATGTGGCCGCCAAGCTGCCGCGTGCCCAGGACGGCGCACTCGAACGTGCCGTGCTGCTGCCCAGCATCAAGAACTTGGGCGAGGATCCCGATGGCGGTGTGGCACAGAATATTTACCTGCGCAATCGCTGCCTATCGCTGCTCCACGGCCTGTTGTTTACGCCACGCAGCACTGTGAACTATGTGATCTGCGATGACATCTCCAAGACGCTGGGCATGGACTGGCTGCTGCTCTTCATGCAGCCGCATGTCCACTTTACCAACAGTGATCATTGCGGTGCGCATACTCGTCGTGGTCTGTGCCAATGAGAGTTTTCTGGTGCGCTTCCGCGATGCCACCCACAATGGCGGCTATCTGCGCTTCACCGAAATGGTTTCGCAGCGCAAAATGTTGGGCCTGGGCGCCCAGCAGCTCAACCAACGGCCCAGCAATGGCACGGGCACGGTCATAGTGGCCACGCCACAGAATACCATACAACATTTGCCCACCCAAATAGCAGGAGAAGTGCGTCCAGCTGCGCTGAATATACCAGGTGGGCCTCAGTGTCTCCTTTGTCTCTATGAAGCTTAACTTTAAATTTAAATTCCCTTTTTCTTAGGTTTCCAATTGCTGGAATGGCTCATGCAGCATCATTTGGATGTGCCAGAGCTTTACTTTCTGGTCACCGCTCTCATTATGGGCCAACCTGTCAAGGTGCTGGCCACGGAGCACACGAAATTCGACCTGGATCGCGTGTGGTCGTTCCTCTGGGGCGCTCCAGTGGCAGCCAGCACGCAGCTGCCGAAGTTAAATGTCTGCCCCGAGGGCGTTTGTGTGCTGCTGGCCATGGTCCGTGCAATTGTGCATGGCGGAGAGTGTGCCACGTGGCTGCACAGCCACCCGGAGACCATCATCCAACTGCTGTTTAGTCTGTACCAGAATCTCAGTGACTTTACGCCCGTCATGATGGCAGGCGATGTTGTGACCTCCCTGGTGGCAGTGCTCTTTCCGCAGGTCGCCAGGAATGCTGCCGATTCGGAGCCAAATAGCGGCGCCTCCACGCCCACTGACGGCACGGGCAGCAGCGGTTTTGTTCTGCCACCGCCCGAAACGTTGCATGTGGCCGCTGTGCAGCCCAAGATCACCGCCCATCCCGTGTGCAAATGCATCATTGATTTCCTGCGCGTAATTGTCGTGGATTCATTGGGTCTGAATATGCATGGCAAGGCCACACCCGTGATAGATCTGGTGCTGGATGCCGCCCCAGACTCCGCAGAGATGTCGCTGCAGGTGCAATACCAAACGCAGATTATCATAGCCCTGATGGATCATCTGTTGGCGGCCGATGTGCTCGTGGGCGAGCAGGCGGCACTGCCGCTGGTGCCCATACTGCAGAGCCAAATGCAGCACATTGCCCCCAATGTGTTCTACCTGACGGCGCGCATTGTGGATAAGCTGTGGCAGGGCTGCCTGGCACGCAATCCGCATGATATCTTTGATTTTGTCATCAAGCTGATTGCCCAGGCCAAGCGCCGATCCTCGTCGCTGTCGCTGGAGCATCTGCATCACTCGCTGAATCGAAGTATTCTGTTTCTGCTGTCCCGTCCCACCGATGATTCCCGTGCGGATCAAATGAGCGTCCTGGAGGCACTGCACAAGATCATACAGCATCGTTTGCTCATCTTTGGGGCCGGCAATCACGAACTGGAGTTCATTGGCTGCCTGACCTACTGCCTGCTGCAGCTGACGGCCGACATGAAGATTATACTGGAGCCAGCGACGAGCAGAAACACCACCTGGCATGTCAATCCGCAAACAGAGACAGTGGAGCCCAAGGATGAGGATCTGAATCAGCTGCAGGGTCGCAATCTCATTGTGGGCGCCGCCTTTCGCGTCTGGGAGGAGCTGTACGTGTGCAAGAAGCCGGCCATTGAGGAGGTGTTCAAGATATCGCTGACACCGCCGCCAGCCAGCTCGAAGGCGCCCGATCTGCAGACGACACGCGAACAGGTCATGGAGCTGGCCTCCAAGCTGTGGTTCAACTATGTGGAAGCGGAACGCAAGGCCTCCTATCGCGTGCCCTGGGAGCTGCACAATCAAATCCAATCAAAGATACAAAAGGTCACCGGTGGCCTGACGCGCCTGGCCAGCCGCACCAAGGTCAAAAAGGACGAGCTGGTGCGCACCAAATCGAATATGAGTCGCGAGGCAGCCTACGAGTCCACGGGGATACATGTGCAGCTGATCAAGGATCTGCTGGAGCTGCGCTCGAAGCAGTACCAGCAAATGCTGCAGCACACCCAGCGCTATGTGTACCAGGATTGGGTGCACTCAGAGACGGAGCTGACGCGCGAGCGTGGACTGTGGGGCCCCGCGGGCTGCTGTTCGCTGGACAAATGGATAATGGACACCACCGAGGGACCGCATCGCATGCGCAAGAAAACCATGCGCAATGATGTCTTCTATCTGCACTATCCCTATCGCCCAGAGCTGGAGCTGGCCGACAATCGGCAGCTCAAGTACAAGGTGGCCTCCAGTTTTGATAGCAAAACATATTTCCAGCATGGACAGCAGCAGCCGCGCATACTGGCCGAGGCAGAGCACTCGGCTGCGTCCATGCAGCAGCAGGCCTCGCTGGAGTCGGTGCATGGCCAGCAGTCGTCGCATCGCCTGGAGGCGAGCAGTTCCACCTCAACGCCACCGCCACCAGTGTCGCCCAAGCTAATGGGCAGCGGCCATGGCACGGCGCCGTATCCGCAGGAATCATTGGACGGCACTGCACCCGAGGACGATGAGGAGGAGGAGGACACTTCCATGACCAGCGACAATGAGACATTTCTGCGGCTGCTCGAGGAGCAAGAGAAAATCAGCTTTATGTTCCGTTGTGCCCGCGTGCAGGGCCTGGATACCTTCGAGGGTTTGCTGCTGTTTGGCAAGGAGCACTGCTATATCGTGGATGGTTTCACGCTGCTCAAGAATCGAGAGATACGCGACATTGACACGCTACCCACGGGCGCCTATGAGCCCATTATACCCAATTCGGGCGGCACTACCACGACCACATCACGTGCTGTTAGCCAGAAGCTGCGGCAATGCTCCAAGTTTGCCTACGAGGAGATACGGGAGGTGCACAAGCGACGCTACCTGCTGCAGCCCATTGCCCTGGAGATCTTCTCCGAGGATGGACGCAACTATCTGCTGAGTTTCCCCCGCAAGGTGAGGAATAAAGTGAACCAAAGATTCTTGGCCCTGGCCACGGCCCTCAATGACAATGCGCAGCAATCGGTGGCAGGACAAAAGCGCACGGCGAGTGTGGAGCAAACTTCGGGTATCTTTAGTGGCCTGATAGGCGAGACATCGGTCACCCAGCGCTGGGTACGCGGCGAGATCTCCAATTTCCAGTATTTGATGCATTTGAATACGCTGGCGGGCCGCAGCTACAACGATCTGATGCAGTACCCAGTGTTCCCCTGGATCCTCGCCGACTACGACTCGGAGGAACTGGATCTCACGGCGGCCAAGACATTCCGTGACTTCTCCCGGCCCATGGGCGCCCAGGCAGACGAACGCCTGGAGCAGTTCCAGAAGCGTTTCAAGGAGTGGGATGATCCGCATGGCGAGACGCCGCCCTACCATTACGGCACCCACTATTCCTCGGCGATGATTGTGTGCTCGTATCTGGTGCGCTTGGAGCCGTTTGCCCAGCCATTCCTCAAGCTTCAGGGCGGACACTTTGATCTCGCAGATCGCATGTTTCACAGCATCAAGGAGGCGTGGCTGTCGGCCTCAAAACTAAATATGGCCGATGTTAAGGAGCTCATACCCGAGTTCTTTTATTTGCCCGAATTTCTGAGCAATTTCAATAACTTTGATTTGGGCACCAAACAGAATGGCGAGACCTTAAATCATGTCATAATGCCGCCATGGGCCAAACAGGATCCCAGGGAGTTTATCCGCCTGCACAGAAGTGCCTTGGAGTGTGATTATGTTAGCCAACATTTGCATTTGGTAAGACAGTTAACAGAACTCTCATAGTTCCCATTTAAACTGAAGTTTCTCTGTGTTTTTTGCAGTGGATTGATTTAATTTTTGGCTGCAAACAGCAGGGTCCCTCGGCGGTGGATGCTGTCAATGTGTTTCACCATTTGTTTTACGAGGGAAATGTGGATATATACAAGTAAGTTCCGGCTTGCCCTAAGGGCAGGCTGCTCCCCTTTAGTCTAGTTTATTTTTTATATTTATATTCCTAACGCTGCAGTATTGCTATATATGATTTACTTTTTCTATTACAAATTTTTATAAATATTAGTATTATTATTTTTTAATATTTAATTATTAATCTATTGTTTATATTGTTGTACTATTTATTATATTTCAATTTTCTTTTAATTTTTTCTATTTTATTTTTTTATTTATTTGCTTATACTATTAAGAATTTTTAGAAATAGTATCATTTTTTTAACATTTATTTATTTATCTATTGGTTATATTTTTGTATTATTTTTTTATTTTTTTTTTTTTTTTTTATTTTTTTTTTTTTTATTATCTAAATTTGTTTGTTTTTTTTGTTTTTTTTTGTTTTGTGATTATTTTTATTTTATTTATTTTTAATAGTTTATTAAACATAAACTTTGTTCTCCCTCCTGCAGCATTGATGATCCTTTGAAAAAGAATGCCACCATTGGCTTCATCAATAACTTTGGACAAATACCCAAGCAGCTGTTCAAAAAGGCTCATCCAGCCAAGAAAATGGGCGGCTCGCGGCATTCAGCACTCATCGATCCGACAGCCTTGATGCAGGGCAACAGCACAGTCCTGCAAACAGATCGCTTGTTCTTCCATAATCTGGATAATCTAAAGCCCAGTCTGCAGCCCATCAAAGAGCTCAAGGGGCCAGTGGGACAGATACTGCAGCCGGATAAGACCGTGTTCGCTGTGGAGCAAAATAAAGTGATGATGCCGCCGTCGTACACGAAATATATAGCCTGGGGCTTTGCCGATCATTCGCTGCGCGTGGGTCTCTACGACACGGACCGCGCATCGTTTGTGTCCGAGGCAGCGGCCCAGAACTCCGGCGAGATCCTCACCTGTGCGTGTCCCAATGCCAAGATGATTGTCACCGCTGGCACCAGTTCGGTGGTCACGATCTGGAAATTCGATGCAAACCGCAAGAGTCTCAGTGTGAAGCATTCGCTGCATGGCCACACGGATGCGGTGACATGTCTGGCCGCGAGTGCTGCCTACAATGTGATTGTCTCGGGCTCCAGAGATGGCACTGCCATCGTTTGGGACATGTCCCGGTTCACCTTTGTGCGCCAGCTGCGTGGCCATGCGGGTGTCGTGGCTGCTGTTTCGATCAATGAGCTAACGGGTGACATTGCCACATGTTCGGCCACCTGGTTGCATGTTTGGTCCATCAATGGTGATGCTCTGGCCATGGTAAATACGTGTGTGGGCAGTGCGGATCGCATGCAGCAGATTCTATGCGTGGCATTCTCACAAATCAGGGAATGGGATCAACAGAATGTCGTCATGACGGGCTCCACCGATGGTGTTGTGCGGGTGAGTCATAAATGAGGATTTATTGGAACTTTTCAGCAACTTTTCCTTCCCCCTAGATGTGGTCCCTGGAGCACACACAAGTCCCCATTGATCGCAAACTCAAACGTGGCGTGGAGGTCTGCTCCCAGGACAAACCGGACTCTGCTTCAGCCGATAAAATGAATATTTTCAAGCAAATGAAAAGCCTCTCGCAGGCAGAAGAGGAAACAGGTGCGGTTTTTTGCTTGCCACTGGCTAAATTAATTCTCTAAATTTATGGTTTATATTCCTTGCCTCTAGACATTGTAAAATCTGCCTCGGAGAGCAGCATTTCGGAGGCCTCAGAGCACAGCAAAGCCGAGTCCCTCAAATCCGAAGAGAGAGCTGAGGAAGAATCGCTCAAAACCAAAGATAAAGCAGAAGCAGAAGCGGAAGCGCAGGCACCGGAGGCATCGCCAGTGGAACGCAGAAAAAGTTCCATCCCAGGAGCCAAGTCGCTGCATGAAATGAAATCGGCGACAGTAGAAGCACCCGGCTGCAGCTCGGATGTAACGGGAAATGAAGGTAGCACTAAAGGAAGCATCTCTATACACATTTTCCTGCCAACTTTTCTCTCTATAAATCCGTAGAAGATGCCCATGCCATTAGGCCAAGCAAATCAGACACCAGTCTGACCGATGGTTTCGTTTTGATAGACAATGACAGACAAAGAGGTGAACAGGCTTTGAGAAAGGGTAAGGCAATGATAGATCTACAGCATAGTTATAATATTTATACCTAATACTCGTATATGAATTTTGTTTTATGGTTAGGCTTCAAATGGCAACGTCAATTAATGTTTCGCTCAAAGCTAACCATGCATACGGCATATGATCGCAAGGATAATGCAGAACCCGCTAGCATTACAGCCTTGACAGTATCCAAAGATCATAAAATCTTATATGTTGGTAGGTATAAAAATAAAAAAATAATACTTTAAAATATATTAAAATAAATTTAACTGCTGTTTAGGTGATGCTCGAGGTCGCATATTTTCATGGAGCGTCACGGAACAGCCAGGGCGTGGTGTGGCCGATCATTGGCTAAAGGATGAGGGCGCCGATCAATGTGTCAAGTGTCATGTGAAGTAAGTTCCATATAAAAGTGCACTTACCTTTGGCTTGATGGTTTTTATTCTTCATAGATTCACGCTGTATGAGCGCAAACATCATTGTCGCAATTGTGGTCAGGTTTTCTGCAATAAATGCAGTCGCTTCGAGTCGGAGATCTCACGTTTGAGGATCATCAAGCCTGTGAGGGTGTGTCAGGCGTGCTTTAGTCAGTTGCGCTCCAATTCGTTGGACAATTAAGGGGGGAGAAGAGTCACCCCACCTGTCGTTGAAGCACCGAAGGGCAGGCCGCATCCAATTCGAAGCAAAGTGTACCTATAAATTATTTAAAAAGATAATTTACTTTATAATATTTACGCGTATAACCATTTAAAAGACGTTAAAAGGCGCATTCAGTGATGATATGTAATTGTAAAAAACTTAATTAATTCTTTTATTTTTCAATTTTAACGTTTACATTTTTTAACTAAATTATTTAATATTTAATTTTGTTTTTTACAATAATTTTTAAACCAAATGTAAAAGTTGAGCTAAAAAAAACAAACAACCAAAGGCTGTTATATGATTTTATATTTTATTTATACACAATATATACTTTTAAATGAATTTTTTTATACAAAAAAATACACACGCATGGAAAACAGAGTTGCAATATAATTTATACAAAACAATTTAGTTATTAAAAATATTTATTATACACCAAAACAAACAAAAAATACGAAGAAAAATACGATAATAAATGTTGCTTATGGACAATTTTTCTAGTAATATAAAACGTTCTATAAATATTGTGAGAGGCGCACAAGAAAGAGAGAGTCTATTAATGTTACCAGAGAGCTAGCTATACGTAGTACTTCCCCCGTCAGCAGTTAAAGAATAATATCCAGACCCAAGAATAATCAAAAGTGAAAAAACCACGAAGCACCGCCAGTTATATCAATTACAAAAGAGAGACAGAACTTTAGATACACTTTTTTTGCTAGCCAAAAGTCACGAGAATCAGAAGAAGGATCCTTGAGGGATCCTTGAAACACGTTTTAGAACACAACACACAAACCTCACAACACGTAAAACAAAAACCAATTTAAATATATCGTATATTCTATGGACAGCAAGTAGATTTTTCTTTAAAAATAAACTAAAAAAATAAAGAATTACTTCCAAAAACAAAAATTAATAGAAATCTATAAAAATAATGTATGAAATGGAAACTTAATTCTATAAAGCAATACTAAAGAGTTGCACATTAAAAATCATAAATTATAAATTAGTAAAAAAAAAATAATTAAAATAACAAAGATTATAAAATAAGAAAAAATCGTAACATTCGCTGTCATACATTCTTTACATTTCTTCTCAAACTTCAGATCTCAAAAGAATTTCCTTTCTTTCCCTTTCTTCCTATGACAGCAAATCTTTAAACCCAAAAAAATAATGTAAATACGAAAGACAAATAATACAGAAGAAAATACCATACAAATTGGTGACAAAAATACCATAAAAATTAGTGACAACAAATTAGTTAAATAAATTAGTAATGGAGGTAGAAAAAAAAAAAAAAAAAAAGCAAGCAGATAAAAATTCGGTATTTTGTAGAGAATCTACATGTTGCATTGATAATAATTTACAAATATTACGAGTATATATGTAAATGTGAATGTATTTCAATTATATCGAATATACCTCCCCCTTGCCCTAACCCCTTCGACTACTCCCTCCTCTGTTGAAACAAATACCCGCTAAAAACTATCCAAAGACTTGAATCATCAGAACATACAGAAACGAACTCTAAACCAACCAAAAACACATCTCGAAACTGAAAACTATGCATCTAAAAGACTTCTAAATGTTACATTTCAAAGAACACAAAGAGACAAAGAAATATTATATGAAAAATCAGCAAAACCGCAGATCTAACCTGTATTAAATCATAAACAATTAGAAAATACCAAACAAAAATAAAATAAAAGATAATTATATAAAATTATATATATATTAATTGTTAGTTTGTGAGATATGCAGATAAATAAACATCTACGAAATATGCGAAAATGAACAACAAATACAAATAAATAAAATGAAAAATGTTAATAAAAAAAAAGTTGGGAGAGTTTTTAATGGAACACAGGCGAGACCTGAAGTAGGGGAGTCCTGGGTACACATGGAAAGGCAACGAAATCTAATAAAGAGAATGGGAGTGCAAGCTTCTCGTCGTGCCAGTTTGAGAGGGCTTTAAAGGCTTTGGCATCGATACGAAATATAGATAACATCGTCCTCAGATTTATTTATTTTAATTTTAAATAATTTTTGTATTTAAAATATTTATATAATCTCATTCCATGCCATTTAAATGTTAAAAAGTTCTTCGATTACCTCCGCTAGATTTAAAAATAGTTCCAGGCCTCTGAAATCCCCTTCCAATTTTTCAGTAATAAAAAACCGTTACATTTTTTTTTTTAGTCTACTTTCAAACGAAGCGTATTGTTGTGTGTATGAGTAGGGTGTGCGTTGCTGTCGGCGGTTGTGTGTAGATAGTGTATTAGCTTGAAATTTTTGAAAGCCGCTGTTTTGCCAGTCCTCGTTCTTGCGCCTCAATGGATTCGCCAAGCTCTTTAGTGCTGGCGTCCATTCCAATTGGAGTTCCACGCTGGTCTACCCGAGCCGCTGCGTCCGCCGGGATAGCAGTTGCTTCCAGAGCAGCTGCCACCATATTGACCTCCCGCCGACATGCGTGTGCATCTGCCGGAGGAACAACTACCGTTCGAGCAGCTACCGTTGGAGCAGCTTCCGTTCGAGCAGCTACCGTTGGAGCAGCTTCCGTTCGAGCAGCTTCCGTTCGAGCAGCTACCGTTGGAACAATTTCCCGCGGCGCAGCTTCCGTTGGAGCAACTTCCGTTCGAGCAATTCCCAGAGGAACAGTAACCGTAGCTGTTTCCGTTCCCCTGCGAAGATCCCTGAATGGGGAAGTTGCCATAGCCGCTGCTGCCATTGTAGTATCCATCCATGGTTATTTCGTAGCTGACTTCTAGCAAGAACAAATTCCTTTTTAATTTTTTGTTTTTATTCCCAAATATTTTAACTCACTTGCAAGTATTTTTTTTACTAGGCAAACTGACAAAACAGCGTGTTCAATTTTGAAACTACAAAAATTTGGAACACTATTTTTACCCCAGAGATGTTTTCAGGTGAAGGTCTAGACAGAGAATGAGCTCCGAGCTGCCCAAACATATCCCAAACAGCCTTGACAGCAAAGGAAACAGCAAAAGTCATGGCCTCATTGTTTCCGTAAATTTATTTTTCGAACTCAAAATTCGAATGTGGCCAGAGAGAGCATGCGTGGAAATTGTCGAAAAGTGGTGAGTTTTTTGGGCTTGTCAAGTAGGCGTGGCCTGGCCAGTCGAGAGCGAATGCGACAGAGAGATCCTGTTGAAGGAGGGGGGGCGTAGAAAAAATCCGACTTCTTGATGCCACAAATTTGCCAGAAACGGCTGACGATGTGTGTGCGTGTCCCAGGAAGGGGGGAGTAGGAGTGGAGAAGAGGGCCATGTGTGTGTGTGTGTGTGGCACTGAAAGAGGTGGAAAAAGGTGGGCAGGGTTGCTGCTTTCTGGGTGATTTACCACCAAACGCCGGACGTTGACGTCGACTTCGTCGCTGTGCCTGTGCCCTGTAAATGACTTTGCGTTCTGACTGGTTAAATATAACCGCAGGATTGTATTACAGAGAGAGGGGGATGAGTAAAAAAGGGGAGTTGAGTGGGTGGGGCCATTATATAACCACGGTACCCTCTGCCGGAATGGTCTCCGTGTAATGGCCCAGAGTTTCGAGCCGCAAAATCGCCCCAATGGCCATAAACCCGAAATTACAAGACCCAACCCATCCAAGACGCTACAAGAGATCTCTATTCTATGCTGTATCTTGTATCTACATATATCTGTGTGAGTGCCTCTTCCATCAGTGTATGTGTGCGTGTGTGTGAATCTCCTCCCCTCCCCACCGCTCCAGTATTCAGAATGTCGCAAAAGTCATTTCAATTTAGAGATGGAGAGTCAGTAAATCAACCCCTATAAACATACCAACAACACCAGCAACAGCAACCCACCAGATACCAGAATCCATGGATCCACACCCACAACGACCGAACGGGGGAGGGGACTCCCAGCCAGTCGCTTGTCGGGGAAACGCCATTGCGAAAATGCCGCTAACACACACACACACACACACACAGCTATGGATACACACCCATGGTTACAGCTACATATACTTATAGCTTATATCCCCTCCCCCACCCCGCCCACAAATGTGCATAAGATACAGACATAAATACAGACATATATATTGTTATATATATCCATGCCCCCCACACACATATGCCAAGCCATATCCATTGCGATGGATGCCATGTAGATTGCTCTACGGGCAAGCTAATGGAGTCCTTTGGCTGCTCGAAAGAGCTACAGTTTTCATTTATAGAAGAGAATATAATTTCAGAATGGAAGGAAATACCTATGTTTATGATATTATTCACTTTCTATGACCATAATCTTATTGGTGATATTAAAATTATTTTGTATTGCTATTTAAAATATTATTTAAATTATTTAGGGAATATTTTTGGTACTTTTTTGGAATGAAGAATTAAATTTCTAAAGCAATATAATATCAAAACATTCAACCCATTTCTATACGCACATCTATACAATATCATATATTCAGATCGTTTTCCGTGATTGCCTAATAAATTTGTATCATGAGAAACCTTATAATTCGATTTTACGATTTTGAAGGAAAGAATTAATGAAATCCATTTGCTATTTGCATTTAATTCACTTTAACTTAAGTATTCAAGGTATATTTGAGTATTCTAATATTTTCTAGTATTTCTCTATTAAAGGTTCCAGTATCATTCATAATTTTGTGCTATTTTTCTAGTAATTTCTAATATTTGTAATTAAAAATTTGTTTTTATATTATTTGACTAGAATTTTCCATTATTTTCTGTTTTTGTTTTCATCCACTTAAAATTAAAAAAAAAAAACGAGAATATTTGTCATGCAATAAAAAGCTAACATGTACTTTAACTTTAAAAATAAATTATACACATGGTGGATAATCGCACACCCTTTACATCCATTCAATTACAATTCCATTAGCAAGTGAGGACTCCCTCATCCTTCCTTATCCCTTTGTCACAAGCCTTTACAAATCGTACACCCAAATGACTTGAACGGTTTAATGGACCCTAAACTGTAGCGCCCTTTTTTTGCAGAGCCACAGAGAGAGAGAGAGAGAGAGAATGAGAGAGATCCTGACTTTAGAACTAATAATCCGACAGCCTACAAGCAGCGCAGGAGGATGATGGCAGGACCGGCAGAAGGCAGACGGCAAAAGCAAAAGCAGAGGCAGAGCCAAAAAGGAAAAAAAAGCGAATAAAAATCGAGTGAAAGCCAGGAGGGTACACCCTGACTCCAGGAGGAAGATACATGGTATGGTATGGTATTTGCCGAGCACTGAAGAGCAAGAAGGCGCAAAAGCACAGAGTGCAAGTGAGAGAGAGAGAGAGAGAAAGCAGATAGCAGAAAGCACGACGTCCTAACCGATGGGGTTCGTTCCATGGCTAGCTTTTCGTCATTCTTGACATTTTGTGGTGAATTGTCGAAAGCCACAGGATACGTTGCGACAGTGTGCGTGTCCCAGGACATGTCCTGATGTGTGTGTGTCTGTGTGCGGCTGGGTGGGGATGGTGAAAAAAACAAAAATGGTGGACGGCCAGGAAGCCGGTCCTCATTTGCTGTAATCGCATCAGGGGCCCAGGGGACACAGCAAAAAAGGGCGTTTTCCGGTTGGTTGCTCGAACACAGTTCTCCCCATCCCACTCCCCCACCTCTCTCTCACTCGCTCCCAGGATTTCTCTCTCACTCTCTCTGTGTGTGTGTGTGTCCAGTCGAGGGGGTGTTTGGGTGGGTGGCTTCTCTGCTCGCCCACTCGCAAGGGATGAAATGTAACAATTTTGTAGCTTTTCGTAAATTTTCGACTTTCGTTTGGTTCTTCTTTTTTTTCTGCCTTCCATTTAGTTTCTGTTTTTCCTCGGCGTTTTCCGTTTGCCGCCCGTTTTGCTTTATTTTTCCCGTTTTGCCTCTCAGTTGTGTTTGTGGGGGTTGGGTGGGCACTGCCTTTGGCTTTGCCCCCTGCCCTCCTTGTCAAATTGACTGCAAAAAAGGACCGACCTCTCCTTTGGCAGCTTCACTTTCGTAATTGGCGGTTCTGGTCGCCGCCGCCGCTGCTGCTGCTGGGCTCTGCCACATGCCACGGCCTCATCCGTGTGCCTCATTCACAGTTGGTCCGTCAGACCAGGCGATCCGCAATTCGCATCCGCGTCTCCAAAGCAGGACAGCACAGCAGGGACCCCCCGAAAACGTCTAATCGCGTCGGCAATAGGATATAAAATATTTTAAAAATTAAAACAAGAAGATAGGAAAATGCGGTGACTGGAAAAGTGATAGAAAAATTCGTAAGCATAAACGGAAAACACGAAGAACTCATACGTGAAGAAGTTATCGAAAAATTCTGTGCGACACGGAAAAGTGTGTGTGCCAAGTGCATTTTATACTCTGTTCTAATCCAAGATTAATAACCAAAAATTAGACAAGAATTGTTGTTAATAATATATAATCAAAAATAGTGACTGCAACACTGTGGAACATAAATCTAAGCAAGCTGGATACCCTAGGGTTTAAATATTTCCATCAACGGAAAATGGGAACAGGTAAATGACACACTTCAGAATTCGTGCTGCAAATTGCAACGCTTTACCGTCGGTTTGTTGCTTGAAAACTCCACATAAAGCCGTCGGTTTGGAAAATCAAATGATTATTCACTATGTGATTAAATATATTTTATAGTTTTCGTTTTCTTTAATTTGAATTGGTTTTTTATTCTTTTCTATTTCAGTTTTTTAGATTTTTAAATTTTGGGAGCAGTTTTGCAAATGGATAAACGTGAATAAAACTATTTATTTATTTTAATTTCTTAAAAGTTTTGCTGTTGCAGTCATTTGTCAGATGTAAAAAAACAATGTTTAAAGTGCATCTTAAATAGGTAATATTTTTAAATTTACTTTTACTTTAATTTACTTATTTTCTTTTCGGAATTTTTTCTCTTTATCAGAGTTTAATCTTCATTCTGTAGTTACAGAAATGCTGCGTATTATTGAATTGTTTTTTGCAACATTTTCATGGGTTCTTTTTTTTCAAATTTATTTACAAAAAATTAACAAGAGTCGCGTGGAACATCTCTTTAATTTTTGTTTTAAGTTTAAAAAAGAGGATTAAGGATTGAGAAAGTATATTCCTGAAATATACGCAATATCTGATAGTGAGTTAACATTGGATATTGTGTGGAAAGAGAATTTTTCTGCCCATAATATTATAATTTAGATTGATTAAATGATTGAAAATTGGCTTTTCTATATTCAACTGCATATACTATAATACTGCATCTAAAATAGGAATATTTTCTTAGAATCATATTCTCGAATGCATAAAATATACCCCCTGTGCCACGTCTTGTATTCACCAGCGAAACCAGCCGGGAGTAAATTTGATCTTTATTCCATTATGATTTACGATTTATAACCCACTCCTTCCAAATAAAACTCTCACGCCCAAAATGCAAAACTCTCACGTTCTGCCCATTCCCGTAGGATTGTTAAACGAGGGGCTTGAAAACTCTTTTTGGCCTATGAAAACATGTCCGAGATTTCCATACCAGAAAAGCATATTCCATAAGACAAACTAACAAAAAACAAAACAAAAAAAAAGAGAGAGCAAAGAGCACAATGTGATGATGGCATAAATAAACAGAAATATGTAAAATCAACAATAAAAATATATTTTAAAAAAGAAAACAAGAGGCCGACAAAAGGTTGAGTTGACATCCCGATGCAACCCTCTGGGTAGGACACGGACACGGGGGGACAGACACAGGCGCGGGAGGTGTTAACATGCTGCGGACAATTGGCCGATGCGCAGGGTGTGAAAATTGGCAACACGCGCCGGCCACAGAGCCGAGAAACCGTGAATCGTGAAACCCCGGGGCCGCCAAAAAAACCCCAGACCAGACTCAACCACCAAACAAGCGACAATATGTCAAATGTCACAGGACAAAGGACCTCAAACAAAGGCCAAAACATCCCGATGAGCAGCAGTAGCAGCAGCAGCAGGAGGAGGAGGACGAGTGGGGTGAGCTGAAGTGGTAGAGCGTTTTATTTTGACAAGTGCCGAGTGTTGAACTTAATTTGTGAAGCGTGCCACACAGTCAAAGGGATATACATATATCCTCCTGCTCCTTCTACTTCTTCTTTGCTCATGTTGTGTGTGTGTGTGTGTTTTGAGTGCCATTTTCACTTGCTAATCCGCGGCACAACACACGCGGCAACAGCGCCACAAAGTAGGCAACAGAATCTTTGGTGCGTGACACATGGTATTTGCTTTGGGGCACCAGCACCAAGAACCAGACAGAACCAAACAGGAACAGACGCACAGACCGACCTTTGAGGCACAGAGATTAGTGGCGAAACAAAAGTTAAATACGCGGAGAGGGGGGCAACGAAAATGACACCTAAAATTCCTTTAAAGGAGTTTTGATATTAAATTAGGATGAAAATATTTTAAATTAAATGATTTTTGTGAGATTTCTTGCTATCCCAGTGTGGCTTAGCAGTTAACAGTGAGTTTACAGGTGCCACACATACGCAAAAAGAGCTCACCATTTTTCTCTGTTTCCCGCTTGTCAACGCTATTTCTATCCCAGTGTGGCTTAGCAGTTAAGAGTGAGTTTACAGGCCCCCCACATACGCAAAAAGAGCTCACCATTTTTCTCTGTTTCCCGCTTGTCAACGCTATTTCTATCCCAGTGAGACTTTTAATCGGAAAAATACATTCTCAGCAGAATTATCTTTGGGTATTTTTTATTATATCTTGCATTTCTTTTTGGGGCATCCAATAAAACACAAAGAACACCCAGCAATTAATCTCTTCTTTGTTTCTTCTCATTTTCAGCGGGTGATCGCCTACTGGACATACCCTGCAAGGTGTGTGGCGATCGAAGCTCGGGCAAACACTATGGCATCTATAGCTGCGATGGTGAGTCCCGTTCCCCCTCCTGCCACAATGATTCCCCATGTAATCCGCTGATAATCCTTAATGTTTTCCAGGCTGTTCGGGCTTCTTCAAGCGCAGCATCCATCGCAACCGGATTTACACCTGCAAGGCCACTGGGGACCTCAAGGGACGCTGTCCCGTGGACAAGACCCATCGGAATCAGTGTCGCGCCTGCCGCCTGGCCAAATGCTTTCAATCGGCCATGAACAAGGATGGTAAGTCCATGGTTGGCCCCATTCACCCCATTTTGGCGCCCACAAGTCCTTTGTTTTACTTTCAAAATACACTTAATTATGCAGGAAATTAGCTCCAATTGCTTATGCTCTCCTCTCGCCCATGTCAAGGTTTTTGGGCATAAATTACACTCAGCTCGGCAAAACCAGAAAACCCGAAAACCAAAATGCCGCGGGCTTTCCTACGCCGCTTTCCTTCTCGTTTTGTGGCCATGCAAATGGAATGCCAGTTGGGGTTTTTTGCTGTAGTTGTCATTAAGCTGATTATAAATTATGCGAGGTTTTTGCCACAGTCCCCCCAGCCCGCAGTTCCCGCTCTGTGCATGCCCCCTCCTGCCTGGGGTGGTGAGAGTTTTCCCTGGAATGGTGTTGTGTTTGATTTTTGTAATTGAATTGATTTGTTTTTCGAATAACAAGGAATTTAAGAAGGGAATTTTAGAAAAGTTCATTTAAAAGGGGAAAATTAGCTATTTAGAAGAATTGTCTGGTGCTTTTCCTTTAAAACAAAATTAAACTCACTAAATTATTTTTATTTTTTGTATATTTTTTTGATACGTGCAAATTGCAAATGTAAATTTTTTTTATTTGAACCCCAAAAAGTTACCGAAGAAGAATTTAAGTAAATTCTTTTTTTGATCTAATGATCCTTCAAATTACTTTATATTTCACATATTTTACCATATAATAAACGATGCTGTCTTTGGCTGGGATGCCTCGCAAATAAACCGATTCTTTGTTGAGCAAGCTTCATCATTTAATACATTGTAATTTTTGCTGTTCCCGGAACGTCCCAGTTCGACGCAGTCCTCGTTTCCAATCCTATCATTTGGTTCCCCTGGTAACCAGATGTTCAGTGAAATAGGCTTTCCAGTTGAAAACCAATTGTGTGTACCCTCATTTGCCAAGTCATTGCCTCCCGTCCAGTACATTTCGTAGATTCCTGTTTTTAAGAGATACTGATTGATCCAATTCCATTCCTCTATTGTCTCGAATTCAACCAACTCGGCATTTAAACGGCGACACGATTCATGGGAATCAAACCAGTTCTTTTTCAAGTTATGCTCAATATAATAATAACCATTACCGATCTTTACAAATGGTCCTGTGGTAATGTTTTGGGATCCAGGAATTCCTAAAACAGACAGCAGAGAATTATAGAAAATTCTGACTTATTACTCCTGATGTTCTCACCATCAATGATAATTCCAGTGTATCTTAGAAACATTTTGCCAAGACTATGATGATTCTTCCCTAAGATTTTCTCTTTTATACCCCACCATATCATGTTGGCTAAACATTAAACATTTAATTTTTAAACATACAATTTTACACTGATAATGACGTCCGTCTTAACTGAGGGGCGTTAAAGTCCCGTTTCGAAAGTATTGTTTGTCCGCGCACACGCTTATTGTTATTAATGTTATAAATTTTATTTTTCTGTATAGCTAACACACATGATACTCCAGTGCCTTATCCATCTTGGTTAACTTTGCATTTTACTGGCATTCGACATTCTCCATTCGATGCTTCAAGTCAATTTTGTCCATAAAAACAATGTAATGTACATTTCCTGATCAAAGTTATCAGATAGTGCAACCAAAACATTACCACATAATAAGCCTCTCTGCTGATAAACAAATCTGTTAATTGTTGGAAGCTACGATAAGATGCAATAATCTCGACACTTATATACACATGTGGCGGATTTGATTATGGTATCAACCTCTTATAAATGGAGCGCCTTAATTAAGTATCTTTGTCTGAGAAAATCTTAAAAGTGCACTTATCAGATGACAGAATATATTTCAACAAAGATACGTATTTTACGGAATACACAAGCATCTGTTTTTGATGATAATTTTGTACGAGTATTTTAAGTTGCACTCCAGAGACGGCTTTAGTCTTTTATGACGCACATTAGACGAGGCGCCCCCCTTTAATATTGGAAGCATTGCTAAAAATAGGCCTAGTCGGGCATTTGGCACCCTAAAAACTTGGCGCTGTTTTTCTCATTAATCTATATTTTTATGTGCGTTTCCGTTTTAACTCATATGAAAGTAACAAAGTGAAGAGGAATTTATTGGAAAGGGCAAAATATTTTCTGGGGTATATGGGCAGTTCCGCCAAAAGGTCAACCAGGCCAAAAATCATGAAAAGTCTATAAAAACCGATTTACATATAATTTTTTCGGGATATTATTTTCTAAATTTATTAAAATGTAACTAACCACTTCTGTTTTATGTAACACAATTTTAGGTCATATTTTGGCTAATATCTTTAAAACCGTATGCTCGATTATTTTCATTTTATTTTGGTGAATATAGGACTAACCAATACTCGTTTTTCCAAATTTCGGCTATTGACTATATTTTTGAACATTTTGTCGTACGTATGTAATGTAACGCCCGATAGGAACTGCCCATATGACTCTTCCATATATCATTTGTATACATAATAATATTTATATTAATTTTCATGCATAGTAAATACATCTTTGAGAAGAGAAAAGGTAATCCATGGAATCAAACCAGATACATAATAGCTTAGAAAACTCGTTTTCCAATGGAGTATGAGTAGATCAAAGACTCCAATATGTTCGGGAAGAAGCAATTTATATATATGTATTTCAATTAAATTCTATCTTAAAGATTCTTTTCTGAATATTTTCCCATATAATATATAGCATAGGAGCTAAGTCCTAGGTGCCTTGGGTTGCCTCACAAATATAGCGGATATTATCTGAACACTGTTTGTCATTCAATGCATTGTTATATATGTCTCGTCTGGCACCAATTTCGTCGCAGTTTTCCCTCCCTTTGTAATTATTTGGCTCTCCTGGATACCAGATGTTCAGTCTCAAGAGTTCTCCCGTTGAATGCCAAATATGTTTACCCCCATTGGCCAAGTCATTGCCTGAGGTCCAATATCTGTAATTGATTTTCATTTGAAAGAGATACTGATTGACCAAATCCCATTCCTGCATGGTCTCAAATGAGACTAATCCAGCCCCAATCCGGCGACAAGATTCATAAGCGTCGTGCCAGCTCTTTTCTAGATTTGTCTCTATGTAGTAATAACCATCACCAATCTTAACAAATGGCGCTGTCTTTAAGCTGAGAGATCCAGGAATCGCTAAAATATATAATTTATTAATGTACCAACGAATTAAATAAATTGTGGATTAATATATATCCTCATTATCTCACCATCTGTACCATTTGTTATATTAGCTGCGCCCGTGAGGGAAAGCAAGCCCAAGCAGGCGAAGATATAGACTCCAGTGTAACTCGAAAACATTTTGCAAAGACTATGATGATTCTTTTTTAAGGTTGTCTCTTTTATACCCCAAAAGACAATGAAAAATTTTCGAATATATGTATCAAAATATTAAACATACAATTTTACACTGATAATGACGTCCGTCTTAACTAAGGGGCATTAACGTCCCGTTTCGAAAGTACTGTTTGTCCGCGGACATGCTTACTGTTATTATTGTTATAAATTTTACTTTTTATGTATGGCTAACACACATGATACTCCAGTGCCTTATCCATCTTGGTTAACTTTGCATTTTACTGGCATTCGGCATTCTCCATTCAATGCTTATGGACAAAATTGTCCATAAAAACAATGTAATGTACATTTCCTGATCAAAGTTATCAGATAGTGCAAACAAAACATTACCACATAATAGGCCTCTCTGCTGAGCATCTGTTCGCCACTCAGTAGAGTGTATTATTAAAGTATTTACAAAACTAAGTACAATTTCTAAGTGCAAAATTTCTGTACAATTTTTTTTTTTTCTAATTCTTTGTAAGTTAGAAAATTTGTGTGTGTTTAAATGTACATATATAAATTCCTGAAAAGGCACCTTTAAAGTACGATATTCTTCAGATATTTTACCACACAATAAAAGAGGCTGTCTTTGGCTGAGGTGCCTCGCAAATATACCGTAGAGGAAAATCACAACGCACATCATTTAATCCAGGTGTGTCAGGTTTATAAATTTCTTTATAGCCAAGCTCATCACAATGTTCAATTTTTTTAGAATTATTTAGATTATTCCCATTCCAAATATCTAGGGTTATAGGTTGGCCATTAGCGAACCAGACGTGTTCTCCCTCAACACTCAAATCGTTGCCTGAAGTGTAATATCTACCTTCAATGTTCAAATCTGTGAGATACTGATTGATCAAATTCCAATTCTCGATGGTCTCAAATGAGATTAATTCCGCGCCCATTCGGTGACAAGATTCATAGGCGTCGTACCAGTTCTTTTCTAGATTTGTCTCTATGTAGTAATAACCATCACCAATCTTAACAAATGGAGCAGTTGTTATATTGAGGAATCCAGGCACCCCCAAATAATTTCAGACTTCAGATAATTACATTAATGAAACCCTGGTTAATGAATCTTCATGATCTCACCTTCAATGACATTGGATGCTATTTTATCCGCCCTCGTGAGGGAAAGCAAGCCCAAGCAGGCGAAAAAAAAAAATCCAGTGTAACTCGAAAACATTTTGCAAAGACTATGATTATTTTTTCTCTAACGTTGTCTCTTTTATACTCCAAAAGACAACGAAATCTTATCAAATCGAGTACATATTGGAAACTACAATTAAATACAATATTCTTGGAATCTGTTGCGGATATTTGATTATAAATCAACCTCTTATCAATTACAATTATGGAGAGCCTTAATTGTAGTATGTGTCTTGTATTCTAAGAAAACTATATTGCAATCTGGTTGAGCATCTGTTATTGCTGGTTCATTGCATAAATATGATAAAAATCAAATTAATAATAATACAAATATCTTGTATTTACTCGGTATGTGTTTTCCCTTTTGTTACAGTAGCATTTTTTTTTTTTTTAATTTAAAAAGGAAAAATATTTAAAGGGTTAAGTCTACAATACAATTTAATTTATTTTATAGCATTGACAAACACATTGCATTAATATTAATATTTTCCTTCTATTAATATTACTAAGAACAAAAATTGACATCCAAAATTCTGGCGCAAATTCATAGTATCACCTCACCACATTTTACCCCCAAACAGCCGCTCATCCTACCACTACCCCCTAACAAACCAATCCCACATCGCTCGCCCCCATAACCAATGGGCCATCGGCAATCGGATGGCCATAACCAAAACCCAAATACACAGCTCAATGCTATGGTGCAACAATGCTAGCTTTAAAGCTCTTAAGCCAACATTAAATGTAGCATAAAAACACATAATAGCATTGAAAGGGGGGAGTCAGGGCAGGGCAGCATGGCAGCAGGGCAGCAGGGGGGTAGCTATACGATTACGATTCAAGAGCCATCATCCAGTATTCAGAACGTATTTGGCATACAACAACTCTCGTACCCTATTCATGGGTTCAATGCGCACAGGACAGGCACAGGGACAGGGACAGGCACAGGGACATCATCAACAGCGTGAGAATCGCTGCAGATTCTACCCACACGCAAAGGTCTCACTCGCTTTTCCGCTTTTCCCGGGTTGGAGTCTGGTGATAGAGCCGGAAGCGGAAAGCGATTGACAATGTGCACTTAATAGCGGATTACACGCATTATCCCCTCCGTCGCTGTTTGCTGATGTTTGCTGCTGCTGCTGTTGCAAATGCGACTAAAATGTATTGGCAATCAAATGATGATGCCCCCCAGAACACCAAAACTTAGACGTCAGTCAAAACAGACCTTCAAACCAGGACGAAAATGTATGGAAAAGCCAAAAAGGAAGAGAAGGTGCAGGAGCAGAAGGAGCATGGGTTTACGTATGTACTTGCCCCAAAAGTGGGCAAAAGATAGAACACTGACGGAAGGGAAGAAGGGTTCCCTGAAGAGTAGGCGAAACAACAATAGCACAACGGGCTAAAGGAAAACAACACACGAAGGCACAGAACTTGAGAGGGAAACCTAAGAAAAACCGCAGAGGAAATGCTCTAGAAAGAGAGTTCCAAAATATATATTTAGATGCGAGAGAGAGAGATTTAATGAGATTTAATAACATCTCAAATTATGTAAAGATTCCATAGCGATTCCCGTGATGGGAATTCTTCAAAAATAGGCCTGTAACTAAATGAAATTTCTACTTATTTTCTAGCCATAAATAAGACGCAACCTCACATTTATGATACTACTATCACTACTCTATCCATCTCATAGAATCATCTCTGAAGGAAATATTTTCCATTTCAAAGAATCATCTCATCTATGCAGCTCAAAATTTCCTTTTGTTTTTTTCAAACTTTTTCCATGTCATCTTTTGCTCGAAGTCCCATCCAAAAATCCATCAAAGACACACTCTTACCAGAAAGAGTATCCTTCCAAAACCCCCCACTGTTCTACTCTCAGAATGAGCAACTCTGCTCCCCTTCTTCGAGTAACAATAGAAGGTGGGAAAGGGAAATCCTCCTCGTTGTATGCTCTGACATGTCGCATGTTTTCGTATTCTTTTCTTTTTTTTGTTTGGGGGTAACATTTTCTTAGTTTTTGGCCGCTACAAAGCCTCATGTTAGGCTGCCTTTTTGGGGTTTTTCTTGGCTGGTAGCCGTAAATAAACAATAAACACACACAGACACATAGACACATAGACACCCCCCAAAACAATTTCACCCCACACACTTCTCACTTCTCAAAAGATACGCCCTCACATTCACACACACAGAAAACACCATTGTAGTATCCACCAACAGACAGATACAAAATGCTTTTGTTGTTTAGAGCAAAAAGCAAAAAAGCCACAAAAATCGTTCAAGGCACGTTTGTGTAAGAATTTTTTGTGTGTGTGAGTCTGTGGCACAGGTTGGTGGCTGCCACATGCGAGTAGTAAAGTTGTTAAGTGAGGGGTTCGGGGTTGGTTGTTTGGGGGGGCTCGAGCTTCCTGCTGTGGTTAGCCATTTTCTAGTTTTCGGGTCTTTTTTCTTTTACTTCCTTCTCTTTGGGTTCCTCCTTTTTGCTTTTTGTATGATTTCTCGACGTTGCCAAAGTGCCAATAAAGTTAATTGAAAAGATGTTTGCCCTGCTGCCAGCTGCCAGTGTTGGTTAGCAAGTGGAAGTGTTGGCAAAGTCCAACAGAGGGAACATTGGTTAGTATTTGTATTATATTTATAAAAACTGCACTGAGAGCTGAATTTGTGGCATTTTTAATGGAATTATAGCAGGTTTATTCCTTTGCTTCAGTAATGCTAGTATTGGTTAATGTTTAAAGTGTTGTGTAGTGTTGGAAAAGCACTTTGAAAGTAAGGACAAAAGGTTCCTTTTGATTAAAAGCTAACTTTAGCTCTGCTTCTTATGTCTTGCCAGTGTTGGTTAGCTGTTGAAAGTGTTGGAAAATCACCAAAAATCATTGAATACAAAATATCTTAATAAAAGAGTTTCTGGGGTAAAAACGGCGCCCAGTGTTGACTAAAATAAATAAATATCAATAAATTGAGATATTATTCCAATCAAATACGATTCCATAAACTACCAGTCACATCCAGTGATGCTAAAGAGCCCTTTCCACCCCACAAAACCAGTGTCCTTCAGCGTTCTCTCCACCCACCAGAACTGGCATCATGGCCGCATTGACCAACACTCCCCGTGAGCCCCCCACCCTGCCAAAGCACTTTAGACTCTGACAAATAAGTTATTATGGGAAAATATGACAAGCAGCGCACATTTTTATACGCACCAACGAACCACCGCCCACTGCCTGACAGTCTTATAAATGTTGGCTACTTTGTATGCTAATATCTAACCTCCGACGCCCGCCCCCCCACCGAAGAGAGAAAGACCGTAAAGAATAAAAAGAAGCGAAGAGCTGGCAAGAGAGCTCTTCTAACAAATTATGTTGCCACTTGTCACATTTAATGGTATTTGCATTTGTATACTCGTAAAGCGACACCAAAGTGTCAGAGAGGCATCATCATCAACACGCATCCTTCGCCCCTCCTGGGACTACCTACCTCGCCTGCCTCCTTTCTCTCGCTCCAAATACCAGACAATTCCTTACTTTCACATTCTTTTTGCTTGGCAAATATTTACGCGGCATTTTAAGCGGATTTCTTCTCATTTTGAGTGATTTGTGTCGCCATCAAAAAAATTGTCATCTGGGGGAATCCTTGGGAGTGGGGGAGGCGGGGGACTGGAGGGTGCGTGGGAATATTGGGGTCCTTAAACCACTGGCAGGGTGCGTGATGAGCCGAAAAGTGATGTCTAATGGGGCATCTAATGGCAATGAAGACATTTTTTTTTTGGGTTGGACAATTGAAAAGTTTTGATGTTTTAAACAGGGATTAACATCATCATTTGGTGCAGTTTGATATATGGGATAAGACCTAAAGAGAGCTAGAAAAAGAATAAAGGAAGCAGTAATAATGATAGAACCCAAAGAAAGTACTTCCAGGCTCCCCCTGGCAAAGTCAGTACAAATTCTTGGAGTTTAAAACAACTAAAAATTCTTTCTTAGCATGCGTTTACGTATAAAAATATAGCTTAAATCTTCTAAAATGTATTCCATATATTTCCATAATTCCATATATATTTCTATATTTAGAAATAAATCTTTGGGCAAATGCAGAGATTTATAGGAATTTGCCAAGAATCATCTTTATGGACTCTTCTCAAAACATAAATTTGTTTCTTAAGTCCCAAACTATGTATTTTTCCACAGATACTTTATAGATCTTTATGGTAGATAGACTTTCATGGTATTCTTGATTTGAAAGTTCCAAATTTAAACCCAAAGGTTTTTAATTCTATACCTTTATTAAATTATTTCTGAAGAAAATGTCTTTCTTTTCTTATGACAATATTTTTGTATATAATTGATTTTTCCTAAAGACTCGAGAGAAAGAAACCAGCAATATTTTAGCTATGATTTTGAATATTCCGTGCAAGATAGAAACCTTTATCTATATTCCACCACGTAATTTCCTTTTGATAACCGATAACGGACGCCCTAATCCCTGAGTACACAACAATCCTTTCATCTAGAGTCGTTCCGTATACTCGTATGTACTGTATGTATGCATGTATTTTCCGTAGAACTTTAACTTTAGCGCTTTTTGCAAATCGTAAAGTTTTACAAGCTCAAAGCAAACAAAATTCTTAACGAGAAGGCAGTCCAGTCCTTGGCCTCCTTCGTTTTCTTGGTTTTCCTGGAAAGTAAAGGCTTACAGCAAGCACGACAAGGCGGCTGTGTGAATGGAGCCCAAGAATCAGCCTGGCGGAAAACCTAATGAAAATGCTTCTCGAAAATGGAAATTTCTGCTTGGTTTTCTAGGACTCTTCTCGTTCTCTGTATATATTGTTGCATATATATTTTTGTGGCACTTAAGCCTTTTGTCAACCGTTTCCGTCCCGTTTTCTGGCACTGCGGTAAGCCAAGGTTCGTTCCATTTCAGGCCCTACCGTGCGGTGGATGCCCCCCAGCCGCCCCTCGTTCTTTGTCGTTTCAGGCCACCCTGTGGCATGCCCCATGCCCCGTATGCAACAACCGAGTGTCGATGTCAATGTTCATTTTGTTGATGTCTATTAACCCTCCGCCCCAGCCCCAAATGTAGACCGACTTTTTGGCGCTGGCGCAAAAGGCAGTCTGAGTCTCTGGCTAATTTCATGACCACATTTTAACGTATTGATTTTTGCAGATAAATAAATTTATATATAGAATACAGATATACATACATACATATATATAGATATCTGTATGTATATATATGGCTGATATATATATTTATTTTGCAGCTTTTAAGCCGCCAGTTTTCGGTTGAGTTGCGTTTCCCTGCCGCCCATCGATGGGGCGGGGGCTCGTACGCAATTTTCATTTACAGATGACTGCAGGGCACAGAAAGCCATGGCTAAGAGACACGCCCACACACGCACACGCACGCACACACACACAGGTATACACTCCTACCCGTTGCAGTGGCACACAGACAGGGGCACACGTTGCATGTTTTACTTAATTGACATTATAGCCTACTACGATATGTGCATACAATTTCCACACAGAGACGACTGCAGTGGGACTGCTGGGTGGACTGCATGCGACATGTAAATGCGACTGGCTTGCACATGTCCATGCCCCCCCACACTTTCTTTCTTTCTCTCTCTCACTCACTCTCTCTGTGTGTGCAAGTGTCAGTGTCAACATTAAAAGCGGATTTAAAATCACTCACTCCTTTGGGTGCAGCAGCCCACGCATCCAGCCAGAGTCACAGAGGAGGCATAAAAGCCCTTGGCCTCATCATGATTGCCACATGCCACACACTCTATGCAGAATAGCGGCAGGGGTGCAGACAGGTGGTGTACATACGAGTATATCTGTAATATATAACCAAAGTTAACGTTTTATTATTTAAATTAAATTAAACAACAAAATGGGGAAAGTTATGAAATAATAAATGGGCTAGGGAGAACAAGAAAGGAAACGAAGCATTAATACATTAATAATATTTATATTTAATAATAATAATGAATAATATTAATAATTAATAATATTAATATTAATTACGACAATAATATTTATAATTAATAACATTAATAATTATTAATATTATTAATAAAAATAATAATAAATAATATTAATAATTAATTATATTAATATTATTATTATTCATAATTATTATTATCATTATAATAATAATATTTATATAATTAATTATTAATATTATTCATTATTATTAATTATAAATAGTATTAATATATTAATGCTTCGTTTCCTTTCTTGTTAATATTATTATTTATTAATATTATTAATATCGGACCAAGAGCAGTTCTTAGCTTGCGGAACTGCAAACTTAATTCCACCACTTGCTAAAATCTTCTCTAACTTTGCAGTTCCATAAAGTTTATCAATGCGGAAACATCACATTTTGTATGAGTATCAACATCAATCCTCTATCAATCCCCTTTTCGCTTTGCCCATACCTTTTTGCCGGAGATAACTACTTAACAATCGCTCTATTCATAAACCATTGTACCGCCCCGACAATTCAACGCTTGACTGCCTGAGCGAACACCGCGCCACCGCGAGAGTATTGAGAATTGAGCTGACATAAAGTGTGGCCATTATGAACCATTACGCAGCCTCGTACAAGTCCCCGTACAAGTCCAACCCTCTCTAGCGCGAATCAGAGGCCACCCCTTGAACATACACCATTCAGAGCTCATTCTGCAAGGGTCACTCGTCACTCACTCCCCATACCCCACGCCATTCAGAGCTCATCCTGCTGGCGGCAAACTCGCACTCCCTGCCGGGGCAAGCGCATCGAATCACTTCAAGTGTTTTCCTAATTTCACGGTTTATATTTCTTTTTATTTTATTGTCGGTTTTCACAGTCGTTTCCCTTTTGTTTCCCCTCTGCTTTCCGGAATGATTTTTGCAAACAAAACGTTGCCTTATTTACTTTTAATTTGCCTGCCAAACATTCAGCCACAAAATTTGTGATACATTTCTCTTATTGTGGGTCGAATTTTTATTACGACATTATCTGTCTGGGGAGTGAGGAAGGTAGTGGAGCTATCCACCAGGAGGATGTATCTTTTTGGATGAATGGTGGTAAGGTTGAGGCGTTGGATGAGTCTGTGTGTCTCTGCATATCCCGCATATATAAAAATAAAGTAAAGGTCTTTCCTGCTGCTCTTTCTCTCTCTCTCTCTCATTATCGTTTACCGATTTATTTATTTCGATTTCTGGGGCACGCTTTGCGCTTTTCAGCTTACGGAAGGACATTCCATTCCATACGCCCCCTCACCCAGCAGAGTGTTTCTCTGGTGGTGGTGATGATCATCATCATTAATTGGGAAAAATTTTGCGTGCCTTGAAGTCGTCCTGTGGCTGTTTCTGGTCCTGGGAATGGCTACAGCTGCAGAACATCCGGAACTGCTCGCTCTTCTGCTCTTCTTGGTCTTCGGCTACTGCGCTGCCACTTATCATTAATTTTTCTACCGCTTTTTTCCCCGTTTGCCCATTTTCTGGCATTCTGACATCCATTCTGCCTTTGTGTCTGTTTCTCTTTATTTTCCCTGCACTCATCCCTGAGTCCTTTTCCTGGTGCCCCTTTTCCCCCGCTCTACCGCTGTTTTTCCGTTTCTCTCTCTAGCTCTATTTTGACATAATTGTTTTTGCTTGGACTGTGGCCCTCTGCCACCCCTCTTACCCTGCTCTCTCACTGCCCTCGCACTGCCCTAATTAATTGATTAGCTTCAGCAAATCGGTCAATATGTTTGTTTCCTTTTTTTTCTGTGTATCTCCTCTGTATTTGTATCTGTATGTTTTCGGGGTTTTTTTTCACCCAGAAATGCGAGGGTGGCTGTGGTCCTCGTAATGAGTTGCTAATTAGATTTGTAGATTGGTAATTCTTTTCGCCAAAAGGGCGTAACTTTTTGTTACACATTTCGGGCACGAGAGAGATTTCCGAGTGTGAGTGTGAGTGAGAGATTCTTGAGAGTCTTTCCAGGTGTTTATTTTTGTGGCTGAAGTGGGGTGTTTGCAGTGGCGGGGGCTGTGTGGCGGATAGAAGTCCTTGGAGTGTGGAATCCCTGTAGAGCTTATAAGTCAAGTGCTAATTAGATTTCATATTCATGGGAAGGATCAAAATAGTCCACGGAAAATGGGAATTAAAGCCCAAGAAACCACTACAAAATCTTTAGATATTTTTATTACTTTTCGTATAATATTCTAGAGATTTAAGACACTAAATCGATGATATCTTCATACTTTACTTTTTATCTTTATGAATATATTCCTTTTTTATATAAAAATTCCCCTATAAACCCTGGGCTAAATGATTGGTTCTCCTTAATTAACTCTCTTAAACTTTAATTTCTTAAAGCATTTTTAACAAATAGAAAACAGCCGCAAGCGCTTTTCCTATTTTATCATTCGACGCAGAGACACGACTTTTGCATTTTCCATCATCATAACTTTTTAGCAAGTAAATCATTTTGCATCCAGGCCCCCCACCACTTCTCTCGGTTTGCCCGCTGCCTTTTCCATCAAACAAAGTTTTTCCACCAAGTAAAAAAATGGCGTCGCTTCCAACCAAAAGAAAGCTGCAGAAAATCAAGAAGAAAAGTGCTGGGGAAAAAAGGAACAAATTTTAATTTTTTTTTTTTTGCTGATGGCAGCTAATTTTGTTGCCTTTTTCACACGTTCCTTTGTTTGCCACGCCCCCGGAGGCCAGAGACAGGAGCAGGAAAAGCGAGCAAAAGAGGGCCGCGGTGGCAGTCACAGCCAACAAAAAAAAAGGGTTTAAGTTGAAGTTTGAGCTACTTTTTTGGGGCGTATTTTTCTTCATCTTTTCCCGGGTTTTTTGTGTACTCTTCCGAAGAGAGTAAACTGATTTTGAAAAGATGTTGGAGCGCAGAAGAATTTCTGAGAAGAAGGGAAAACTTTCTGTAGAAAAATATTGTCTTTTCGCAGGTCTTTTCCGTAAGAAATATCTGAAAATCAATCAAAATATGCTCACAAAAGAGTATTCAAAGCCAACGTGTTTTGTCTGCTCCTTTCTTCACTGAACCACAAAAATGTTCCAAGTTGCCGCCTGGAAAAGAAGGGAAAATTGGGTAGAGCCATTGCAAAAGTTCTTTTCTGTCGCTAAAACCCGCAGCAAATAAAAATTTGATGAGTTTGGCATTTTCTTTAATTGAAATTTGTGATCTTTTGAAAGCTTTGAGACTTTTTTCGCGCGCTAGTTTTAAGTGGCATGAAAATGGGAGTGGAATGGATGGGAGGAGTGGATGCCACACACACAGAGGAGTAGGTGAAGGTGAAGTTTTTGGGGTTTTTGAGATACACTCAAGTGGCTGCAGTCATTTTACAGTGGGAAGGCACATCACATATGCGATTATCCTGAAGGATTAAAATGTCACCCCCATATTTGCGCCATGTCATGGGCCACACACATACGCAGCATCAGCATCAGCATCAGTAGCAGTAGCAGTATCTATAGATACATTTAATTACAAACAAATAAAAGTCATGACAGCGCCAGGCACACACACACACACATGATACGAGTATATCCTGCCAGCCTCCTGCCCTCCTCATAAGAGATTCAGATTCAAGGTTCAACTTGTGGCATATGCAACAGTTCACACGACCAGAAGGGACGGGGACGGAACGAGGACGAGGACGGAACTGCCTTTCTGTATCTTTGTATCTTTGCATCTTTAGCATTTTAATAATCGGTTTATTATGTCTTTGTATGCCATCCCATGCCCCCCCTATTTATTTATTTGCAAAGGCCACGCAGCAAGGGAGAAAGTCGAACCTTTTCTTGGTTGGCGGATAGGGGGCTGGGACTGGGGCACAACACTTCAAAGAAATCATGGAAAAAGTATCTGGAGAAAGTATCTTTTGAAATTAACTTTTATTTATTTAAATACTTAACGACAGATTAGTGGAAATTATACACTTGAACTGATTTTCATGGGAAAAACCAGAGATGCAAATACGATGGGTGTCTGAGCAGGGAAATCTGAGGGAAATCATCAAAAAAGAAGTACAAAGTGGAGGGAAAAACAATTTATAGATATTGACATGGAATAGTAGAAGGAGTATTATGCTTAGAAGATACCCTAAGATATCCCTACGATACCCTAAGATATCCCTTAGATACATTGTGTATCTTTAAATCAAATCTAAACCTCTTATTATCCTTTATGGACTTCTGCTAAGTTTTCTTAGGCATTATTCCTAGTAATTTCTTGGTAAATTTTCTATAATTTTCACGTTTTTTTTATAGAATTTTTAAATGGTTCTTCTGGTACTATTTCTAGTATTTTGCTGGTATTATTTCAAATATTATCTTGGATGTATTCGTAGAAAGTTCTTGATATTATTTCTTTTTTCCTAAGTATCTCTGGTATTATTTATAATATTTTTATGGTATTTTATAGTATTTTTCTGATATAGCGCCCACCCACAAAAGTACCCAAAATAAATGCTCATTCTCTTTCGACTCTGGTACACACATCTAAGACCCCTTTCGCTCTCTCCTTCGTTCTCTTCTTACAGCCGTTCAGCACGAGCGTGGTCCCCGGAAACCCAAGCTCCATCCACAGCTGCATCACCATCATCATCATGCAGCGGCCGCTGCTGCCGCTGCCCATCATGCCGCTGCACATCATCACCATCATCATCATCACCATGCCCATGCCCATGCGGCGGCCGCACATCATGCGGCAGCGGCTGCAGCAGCAGCGGCGGGTTTGCACCATCATCATCATGCCACCGCCGGGGGACACCTGCCCGTGTCGCTGGTGACGAATGTCTCGGCGTCCTTCAACTACACGCAGCACATATCCACGCATCCGTCGGTGACGCCAGTTGCGCCAACGAATCCTCAGGCATTCCATCAGCAGCAGCAGCAGCAGCAACAACAGCAACAGCAGCAGGGGGTGGGGGCACCGCCACACCACCCACAGCAGCCACATCCCACAGCCTTCCATCATCCGGGGCACCACTCGCTGGTGCCACAGAATGGTGTCAGCTCTGGCACGGGCTTCCCCACGCACCTGCTGCATCACAATCTGATTGCGGAGGCGGCCAGCAAGCTGCCGGGGATTACAGCGGCCACGGCCACCGCAGTGGCAGCCGTTGTCTCCTCCACAACCACCGCTGCAGCCGCTGCCACCTCCCCCTACGGCCACCTGCAAGGGGCAACAGTCAACAGCAACAGCAACAACAACAACAACTACTCTTCGCCCTCGCCCAGCAACTCGATTCAATCGATCTCCAGCATTGGCTCGAGGAGTGTGGGGGGCAGCGAAAGTCCACGTGTCAATGTGGAGACGGAGACACCCTCGCCCTCGGCATCGCCGCCACTGAGTGCGGGTAGCATTTCCCCGGCCCCAACGCTGACGGATTCCCAGGGCTCGCCACAGCATCCGCCACGACAGACATCGCAGCATAGTTTGAGTGGCGCCACAACGCCACCGAGTCACGCCTCTCTGCTGATGCACAGCATCCACAATAATCACCACCATCAGCATCATCATCAGCAGCAACATCACCATCAGGGGAGCAGCAGCCTCAATGGCGAGCAGAAACTATCGAGTTTCACATCGGGTTCGCCCACACCGACGACGCCCACGCCGCCACCGCTCGCTGCACATCCACCAACGATTGGGCTGCGTCCTTGCCACCCATCGGCGGCCTCGGCAGCTGCTTCGAATGGCTTCCTGGAGCTGCTACTTAGCCCCGACAAGTGCCAGGAGCTCATCCAGTATCAGGTGCAGCACAATACGCTGCTGTTTCCACCGCCACTGCCACAACAGCTGCTCGATTCGCGGCTCCTCTCCTGGGAAATGCTGCAGGAGACGACGGCCCGTCTGCTGTTCATGGCGGTGCGTTGGGTCAAGTGCCTCATGCCCTTTCAGACGCTCTCCAAGAATGATCAGCATCTGCTGCTGCAGGTAAGAGTCCCCCCAGAATCCTTGGTAATCCTTAAGTAATGACCCTTTTCTATTTCCCCATTTTAGGAGTCGTGGAAAGAGCTTTTCCTCTTAAATCTGGCCCAATGGACCATACCCTTGGACCTGACACCCATTCTGGAGTCGCCCTTGATCAAAGAGCGCGTCCTGCAGGACGAGGCCACCCAAACGGAGATGAAAACCATCCAGGAGATTCTCTGCCGCTTCCGTCAGATCACACCCGATGGCAGCGAGGTGGGTTGCATGAAGGCCATCGCCTTGTTTGCCCCCGAAACAGCTGGACTGTGCGACGTGCAGCCCGTGGAGATGTTGCAGGATCAGGCGCAGTGCATCCTATCGGATCATGTGAGGCTTCGCTACTCGCGGCAGGCCACACGCTTTGGCCGCCTGCTGCTGCTGCTGCCATCGCTCAGGACCATCCGGGCCTCGACCATTGAGGCGCTTTTCTTCAAGGAAACGATCGGGAATGTGCCCATAGCGCGACTTCTGCGCGACATGTACACCATGGAGCCCGCCCAAGTGGTTCACGAAAAGTGAGCAGGAGGAGGCATCATCAATCGGGGCAGGGGTTCAATCCGCAAAAAATGTAATCAAAATCGATTTTTGTGAGGGCAACAATTTTTCCGTCACTTGCAAAAATATTTGTACACCCAAAAAAAAAAAAAAAAAGGACGTAAAGAGCGGGAAATGCAAGAGAAAATGGTGGAAAAATTGTACGTGGCATACAAAAAAAAAATTAAAAAATTGTAACTAACTCGTCGACTCCTCCGTTGCAAGCAGCTGTGACATTTCACAGGACAAGGAGCCACAAGGACCATGTAATAGAGATATATATATAAAGTATATATATATATATGCGATAGATACATGCCACGCCTCCTCTCTCTCTCTCTTTCTTTCCCCTCCATCTGTAACATCCATTTGCACGGAAATGTGTCCACGCCTCCAGCTGCCATTTCTACTTCCATTTGCTACGTTGATTTATAGCTACGCGGAAAAATTTTCCAGCTTTTTCTTTTACTTTCATTTCTAACGCTTTTTCCGTTGGCATTTTTATTCCTAATATTTTTATTTTATTTCCATCTTTTTGGCCAGTGCTTTTTCCGTATTCATTTTGGGGACAGTCCCTCTGTGTGACGGCATGGCATGGTCTTTATTTATCTTTCATTCGACGTTTTGTCGTTGGTTTTCTAAAAATTTCTCATGTTATTTCAAGCTGGCAGAAAGGACCAGGGACCAGGAATTTTTACCATCCATCCATCCATCTATCCTTACACATCCTTCACTCTGCTGCTGCTCCTCCTATTCCTCCCTTCTCTACTGCTCCCTTATCTGCTGCTGCTACTCCTCCTTCGCCTTTGTGGCAAATGTTTTTACCTTTTTCGCGTTTTGGCTTTGGACTCAATCTACTCTTTAAAGGAAGAGTAACGGACCCTTTTGTATGCCTTTTGGTGGCAGTCGAAACAATGAAAGATCGATTCCTCAATGGGCATGCTCGCGCATTAATGTTAACTGATTTATAACTAAAACTAGAATTTCTGTATAATAAATGTAACATTTATAACTAAGCAAAATATCATACGTATTAGTGCTTCTTTAATATAATTTCTTGACAAATGTACAATTAAACTCTAAGAAAACTTTCAATTAAAAGCTTCCAAATCAAAAAGAATCCTGTAGATTGTTAGGATATTTCGTTTAGATCAAACAATTTGAAAGGAATACAACGAATAATTTTCTAAAGCGGATATTGGAAAATTATAGAACCCGCTAGGCTTACAGATCCGCGCTCTTATTGTGCTGAACCTACTTTGTTGCACTATCTCTACTCTCATGGAAAATTATAGAAACCGCTAGGCTACAGATCCGCGCTCTTATTGTGCTGAGCCTAATCTCTTGCAGAAAAAATACCCACTTCCTGCTGTGTAAACGAGCTGAGACCTACAGAAAGCTGACGCGCTCATTCTCTATTCACTATTCACTATTCCCTATTCCCTGACTTCAAATTAATTTCTTTTTTAATGTTCTCTACAAATTATATTCCCAAATTCCTCTATGGTTTACTGAGATTAGTGAGCAAACTCCTTATTTAAGGGCATACCTTTTGTGCCATTATATGAACTTCAATCCTGTGAGCATTCGTTATCCTTTCCACTTTTCTGGTTCCCATTTTCCCATTCACATTTTGCCCGATTTCTTCCTGTTTTTGTTTTTTCCACCTCCGCTGCAGCTGTAGTATCATTTTCTTGCCATCGCGTTTTGACGTTACATTTCCCGCGGAGAATGGGCGAACCGCGTTTAGAAATCGTCAAATGATGAAAATGAAAAAATAACTTTGCCGCAGGTTACAGTATTTATGTTTTCTGTGTTTTTTCTGCTTCCACTGTTACGATTCCAGTCTCTCTGGATCTCTGATATTTCAGTTATTTCTATGCATAAGTCCTATATATATATATACGTATATCTGAACATGTGCATGAGTGTATGTGTGAGTGTGTGTGTGGCTTTGTTTATAGATACAGATACTCGTACCAAAAAAAAAAAGAACTCGCTTTATAATTGATATTTGCACATTGAAATGTTGTAAAATGATGGTACGAGCTCTATTAGATATAGAATAAACGAATAATAACAATAAAAATAGTTGGAAAAGAAACCATATAAACACTACAAATGAATGTAAAACACGCTGCATATGAGATATGCAGATGCATATTGAGGGGAATTAAATAAATTTAAATATGATATGAAATACATAAATATACAAAGAGGATTTTATTCCGCTATGTTTTGTCGATGAAGGGAGGGTTCCAAGACTGGATGTGAGTGGGGTGGGAGAAATTCATGATTATGGGCTACAATTATAAGTTCGTTAACTTCGAAACTTTTCTAAACACAAATTCTCTGCAAGCTGTAGTATATTTTCTGCATTTCTATAGATAGTATAATTAGATAGATCTATGGCTATGGATGCTTCAGAACTTTTATTAATCTAGTCCTTTCGAGCAGTAAGAGTCAAAAACTAAACGAAGGCAAGTGAATTGAACCACAAAATGGAATGCGGTAAGCTTTAGTTATTGGTCTTTGTCGCTTGCTAGTCGTGGGCGATTTGAATACACATTTATAAAAGAAGCAGCAGAAAAACGAAGTCTCATGAAGAGAATGAGAGCGCCCTTGTGCTGTACGTGTAAGCCTTCACGCAAAATAGCTCCCATTTCTGCGGGAGAATGAAGCTCTGTAGCAGAGCGGGCTTTATATTTGCAAACTTACAAAGAAGTTGATTTTTTGTACACGACTCCCCATAAATAAATCTATAGAACATCTGACGATCTTATTGAAATAAAGAATTAAAAAAAAAATAAACATAATACATAATTGAGATATTGGGAAGACATTTTATTTGCACGCACTGGATGTCTCAGTCTCAAATCTCGAGTGTGTGTTGAGGAGAGTTTTCAAATAGTGTTAGAGAGCATTGTATCAGAATTTTGAAGTGTGTCTAAGGTTGCATTTAAGAGTGTACTTTTGAGTGTGCTTAAAGGGTTTTGCTTGGTAGGTATCTGCGAGCATATTGAGTTTAGTTTCTAGAACCCAAAAATGTTCATTAGGGTTAGTGGCGGCATGCCTGGTTCTGGACCCTTGCGGTAACCTGTAAAACAAGTTTAGAATTTTATTTAAAATTCAATTTTACCTTAACCTCGACAACATACCCAGATACACCACAAGAGGCACAAATCCCCAGTGGATTGCCTTTTGGACCACGTTGAGAACAATCATCAAACGCTCCTTAGCTTCCTGGGACAACTCGGGCATTTTGTATTGAATTTAGTTCTGGCGTTAATTTTCTTTCACAGCAAAATAAACTTTAGAAAATATTTTGCTTTTGATGCGAACAAGTTACAAGTTATTGAAATTAATTGTATTTCGAAAGATTCCTAACGATTGAGAAAGGCTTTGGCACAGCCTGCTTTGATAAAAAAAAATTAAAGGGGAAAAGTAGATCCATGGAAAAATATACATAAGTAAATCATAGCTGTGTAGGCCCCACAAATTGCTCACATAACACTTATAAAAACTCTGCCACAATTACACAAACAGCTGCCATACAACCCAACCCTACCCTACCCTCTCATAAATTGCTACAAAACTCATGCTAATTTTTCATAAAACTAAACAAATAAGAGAACAAGAGTAGCGCCCCAAAATGAAAACCCTAACAAGCCGAAAGTAAATTTTGTTAATGGAAGTAACACGCCACCAAACAAAAAAGAAGGCAGCAAAAACTGACCAAATCCGAGGGAAAAAAGATGGTAAAAATAAGTAAAATTCGAGGCAATTAAAACAATTAAGTGCTTGCCACACTATTTGCAGAGCAGGAAAAGCGCACGGGCCAAATTACTCGTAAAAAATAAAAAGAGAACCCAAAACATTTTTGCATGGCAACAAAATAAAAAAAGAAACCAAAACGAAATGTAAATCATAAAAAATAAAAGAAAATGTAAATCATAAAAAAAAAAAACACACACAAATGAAATGAAAATAAAAATCCTCAATTTGTATGCTGTCGCATATTTCTGTGAAGGATATTCACAAGGATTGTCCAAGGAGTGGCAGGGGGTACGGACGGGTACGTCGAGATGGAGATGTCAAGGGTGTCATAAATTTTGAGGGTATTTCCTTGACAAAGGACATGTGCTATGTGTCTATTATTGATGCCCCCAACGTGTCTGAACATCTTGTCCTGTCATCAAAGGACCTACCATCATCGCCACCCCCCCCTCCCCTTTCCCATTTTATTGTTCTCGGGGCGAATATCTTGTGCCTCGCCCTCCTCCTTCTTTTTCTTTGGGGCGAATGTCTTTGCCGAAAGGTAAGGAATAAGTCTTACGAGTATTTTGCATATGCAAACGCCTCCAGCTGTCCGCTCAACGGAGAGGCAGGCAGGCAGTAGGGGGACAGCCGGACAGCCGCATAGACCACTCGGACATGTTGCATATTACCCTTTTTAGTTCCTTTCATTCTTTCTTTTTTTTTTGGGATTGGAAAAACTTTTAGCATTCGTTTTTGTTTCGTTTTGCTCTCTGGTTTTCTTTTCACACTTTTCTTGTTGCTGGTGCTGGTGCTGCTGCTTTTGGCCATGGGCAATACGTCTTGGGCCACAAAACAGAACACAAAATCGTCTTAAGTATTTTGTGTGGTTTAAATAAAATAAAAATAATAATGCAAAAAAAAAAATAGGAATAAAACCAAAGCCCCAGCCGACTGCCCGCTCCCTCGCTCTTTCCTTCGCTTTGTGTGTGGATGTGTTTCGATGTTCGTGTGGGAAAAGGATAAGCGTGCTACATCCGCTTAGCGTTGTCTTCTTCTAGTAGTAGTCCTGTTTGTGGGTGGATACCCTTTAAATGTGAATGGAAATATTAGTTAATTGAATTTTTAGTGGGGTATGAACTCAACTTTTAGGGACTGGCACATGATCGGTACGAAAATGCAAGTTCGTACAACCAGAGAAATAAGCCCTGACACTTTAATATTAAAAAAAGACTTTTGCTGCGAGTTTTAAAATGTTGAACAGACTTCACAAACATTCTGGCATTAATATATAAATAATTGATTTAAATATATTTCATATTAATTAAATATATTAATTAATTTAATATTTAAATTATAAATATATATTACAAATTTTAAATAAATATTTTTGTATTAAAATTAAATATATTTTCTACGAAAATGTACTACTTAATTTTAAATATCTAAATATTTAAATTTAAACATTTTAAATTATTAAAAAAAATTATAAAACACTAGCAGACTTTCATACAAAAAGGTATAAAAACAAAATCTATCAAAAAATGTTCTGTTCTACAGAATGACACAAAATTAAATGAAATAGGCATTCAAACACACATTTTTAGACCAAATTTAAGATTTTTTTAGATTAATTTTTAATTTTCGAGAAACTTATTTACAGAAAAGAATAGAAACAATGCCACATACTCTGGCTAGCATTTTCAAAAATAACAGCATGAAATTTGGTGCACGCGTTGCGGAGATAGCCGCTTACACACAGATTTTTTTCTACAAATTTATAGTATAGATTTAAATACTTGGATTATTTTTGTTTAAGTCCCAGCCTTGATTTATCTCCCATTTTAGTCAATTCTCCCCCATATTTTCCCCCAAAAAGCAGTCACGGAAAGTGCATTCAATAGTTTCCTTTTATGTACTACGATTTTCCTTTTGCTTATCGCCTTTTCTTGCCTTTCATTTTTGGGTTCTGGTCTGGTCGGTCTCGTTGTTGCGTAAATGATTTTATTTCTCCGTTGCCTGTCCTGTAAAATTTTGTGTTGATGTACTATTATTCTATGCCCAAGAAATCCTCCCAAATGTCCGTCATTGTTTTTTATAGACACATTGCTATGCACACACAGACGAACACACACACACACAGAGAGAGGAATAAAGGGTTAGGTTAATTCCCCCAACCTACTCCTCTCTCTCTCTCTCTATATCATCGTCATTGTCGAACGAATGAACGAGCCGCTGCTTCATCGTCATCGTCATCGCATGACATGCGAATTAGCCATGGCCAAAAAGGTGGGCCCAGCCTTGCATATTGAATGTTGTGTGAAGGATGGATATGTTATCCGATGTGTGATATGTGATATGGGTTATGCTTTCTATATATGTATATAGATTCTCTCTCTGTGTGTGTGAGTACAAGCATTTCACGCAATCTTGATGATGTGAATTGTGGCACTTGTCCATCCTGTGAAAAAGTGGCAGCATGGGATAACCCGTAAAGGATTGATGGCCCCCCATGGTAATTTTCGACGAATTTTGTGTATGGATAGAAATATTTCCCATACGCCTAGTGGGGCGTGAGATAGAATTTGGATGTAAATATTTTTATAGGCTTGTAATCTATGACAGGCGACATGGGGCAGGGAGGGAAAGAGACCCACAGGTACTACGCGGATTGGTGGAACTTATACTCAATTTCTGTAGCTGAAAAACTTTTCTTTTCTTCTGACTTTCCCCATGATTTTATTATATATATTTACTGCTGTAGGCCACGCCCTTAAAACAAATTTCCAAGCATTAAACATGTAAGAAAATGTCCGGAAAATGTGCACAAAATATTATTCCAAAGAGAATGAAGGAGGTGTTTTTTTTTTTGCAAAAAAACTCGCTTTGGTTGCTGCACAAAATCACATTTTAGCATGGCACAACCTGCACAGGAAAGAAGCAAGAGCCACTACCATTCATGCCACTCCATGCCACACACTCTCTACGCTATTGTACAGCACACTGTCTCTCTCCATGGCATGCCACGCCATGCCACAGCAGCAACAGAAGCAGCAGAAAGCAGTACCCGGAACCAGACCGAGAAGAGATACCAAGTCAGGCCACGAGCATAACGTGCAACTTTCCAGCTTTCGCCGCAATCAATTTTACGGGTGCACAGTGGCAACAGCAGCAGCAACAGCAGCAACAGCAGCAACAAACAGCAACGACCAGGAGACAACCTCGAATGCGGCAGTGGAATTAGAGCAGAGCAACCCCATGGCACAGCCTCCCACCCATCCAGCCACTCACACTGAATGGTGGGCAAACAGCGTTAGACACGCAACGAGAAAGTGGAGTGGCAGGAGTAGCAGGAGTGGCGGTAAGGAGGAACACGCCCAGCACGTGGTCCAGCTCACATGAAGGTATTAGCGCGTAACATCGCTGCATGATTAACCTCCATGGGTCAACGCCATGCGGAATGGGTTGCATGTCCTCTCCTCTCTATGTGTGTGCCCCATGCATGGCCATGGGGTGTGGCATGGCGCAGGCTCTTTTCTGCAGCACAAACCTAAATGCAACTTTTCTTTGGTGGTTCGAACTGAACTTTTACATCTTTTAAACTCATTTCCATCTAAGTTTCTAAAATTGGAGCGTAAGTAAAAGTTAAATAAAGATTTTTGGGGCCTTTGTTCTGCACTAAAAAAAGGCATAATTTCAATAACTTCCTGTGACTACAGGCAGCAGCCCCCCTCGGTCTCGTATTAGTTTCCTTTTGAGTCTGAAAAACATGCAGTAGAACCATCGATTGAATGTCGCTTAGACCACTTGATGTTGTATTAAATGGAGCTTCTTTTCCTTCCATATAATCAATCATTATTCCAGATTATTTTTCAGGCCAAAAATAGACATGATTTTACACGGTATGCCTCCTTTTTCACAATTTGGATCATCTTCTGGGGGCTCCTCTGTCCTGGTGCCACTCGCGAACAGTGCACTGACCATCATGCCAAGGCCTACGGGCACATTGCTCAGGTTAATCAATGTCTCGCCCATACTCTCGCCTGTCATGGAGGCCACTTTGACCAGGAAGCCAGCCTTTGAGAGAGCTTGAAACAGGCGAAGCTTTATCATTTCCATTACCGGAATAGCATCCACGTGTCGCAGCGCTAAAAGAATTCGCTTTAAGGAAGTTCTTCAATAATAATTAAAGAATATTTACTGCTAAATATCAGCACAATTTGAAAGTACGCTAGCCACTCGCTACGGAACATCATTTACAACTGTTTTTCGGTTAATATTTCCATGCAAATTTATGTTGAAAAGCGAAGCGGAACCGGCAGCAACACCATAGAGAATTTGTGGCATTCAAAATTTCATTAAAGTAAATACTTTTTATATTTTTAAGCCAAGCTAATGAAGATTCTGCTCCAAAGAAGCTTTGTGGCATTTAGGTTTTAATAAATAGAAATCTCTATTTTTGATTTAATGATTTATTTATAAAAATTCGATCTGCCCATACCCATTTACAGCCAAGGAGATTACATTTTTAATTATTGAACAAAACAACTTCTTTTTTTTTCTATATATCCTTCAAAAATCAGAATAAAAAATTTAATCGTAGCATTTTTACCCTCCCCCTGATTATCCTTATTTTTTCATTCAATTACTAGCCAAAAATGTTGTCAAATTTACATTTAAATTGCAATGCCCCACAGACTGGTGTCTGCTTTTCCAATTCTGCCTCCAGTTCCCCTTCTTCGAACAGAGAACCAAAGATATCATAAACGGATTTTGGTAGACGACTGCCATGGCTGATAGCATCGCCAATGGTCTCGCCCACGGATCCTAGGGATTTTATGGTATATCCCGCCTCTGAGAGGGCGCTCATTAGGCGATGTTTTATTTCATCAGTAATTTTTTTTTCTTCGATACCGAATGCCACTCGATCAAAAGCTAAATTAAATTTGATTTTATCATTGTGGAAACTCCTTCAAGGCGGAATAGCTTACCGTAGAATATAAGTAGGATTTGTAGAAATAATATCCAGTTTTTGCGAGGCATCGATAGCTTGTGGACATGCAAGGGTTGACATGACTGGCCGTTCCACTAAATGGTTTAATTTTTCTCTTAAAAATCCGTGACGAAATTTCATTTTTAAACCATAAACCTTAGCTAATTAAATGGAAATAGTTTCTTCGAAGCACCTTAGGTGTATTTGATAACATTTTTAAATTTTGCGGGAACAGTGTCTCTCCCAAGATATCAATCCACCGATTGGTGGGTGGTAGGGTGCATGAAATTCAATTCAAATTGCGCGCCCTAAAGAAAACATTTAACAACACTTAGCTACTTTGACACCTTTTACAGCACTAGAACCAGCTCATGTTTTAAACGCATAAATGAGTATAATTAATTTATGTGCCGCTATTAAATTATATCTTCACAGCTGAGATTTCCAGCTGCTTAGTAATATTAAACCGAATATCAAAATCGAGAAATATGATTTCCGATCAGGGACAGAGAACGATTAACTATTAATTACAACGATGTAAGTTCAGATGAAAGATATCGCAATAATTTTTGCATTTAATCCAAGAGGAAAGATGGATCTATAAGACTAAATTACAAAACGTATTATTTTTCACTGACTGACTCAAGTTGTTCACCTGTTTGAATTGAGCGGGGTTCGTTTCCTCTACATATTTAGAAAATTAAAAGGTATATTTCGGTATATTTCTGAGGGTCCAACGGTATATTTTATCAATAAATGCGCGGTCACACTGCTCACAAATGAAATAAATAAATAATTACGCGATTATTTTTATTCACTTCACAGTGGTTCGCCGTGGCTCGTTCGACGTGTCAACATTTTTAGAAAATATTAAATTAAATACTAGCGGGCGCCAAACACGCGAAACGACGTGCGAAGCTATAACTTATAGGAAATACATAAAATAAATAGCAGTGTAGCAATCAACAGCAGAACAGAACATAAATAATTATGGCGGATAAAGTAAACGTGTGCATTGTGGGCTCCGGCAATTGGTGAGTGTAAAAATCCACCTCCCCCTGGCACCCTCCTTTTACTTATATAATAATTGCATTATGCTTCCCTCTCCTCTCTACTCTTGCTTTCCCTGCTCCACTCTGTAACCTTGCATCCTCCTTCCTTGTCCTCGCTCCAGGGGTTCGGCGATAGCGAAAATTGTGGGCGCCAATGCTTCTGCACTGCCGGAATTCGAGGAGCGGGTGACCATGTTCGTCTACGAGGAGCTGATTGATGGCAAGAAGCTCACGGAAATCATCAATGAGACGCACGAGAATGTCAAATACCTGAAGGGACACAAGCTGCCACCGAATGTGGTAAGTGTGATAAGAGCATCGAAAAACATCCAAAATCATGCAAAACAGCTGTTAAGGGGGTAATAACTCACTCGCTAGAGGCTAAAAAAACACTGCGGAATTTCATACTACATTATGTAATAGCTCTGTGTGTGTGTGTGTGTGTGTGTGTTTGCTTGTGCGGATTAACAGCCATGTGGCTTACATAAACGTCTCTTTGCCTTGATCTTGACCATCGTCATCGCCGTCGTCGTCGTTCGTGCAAGCGGCAAATTATCTAATCACACAAATGCACATCTATTTTTACACCTTACACTCTCTCGCGCTCTCTTTCTTTCTTTGGTTTCTCTCTTTTGCTTGCACTCAAATGCTTGCTCTTGTTTGTGTGGTTCGCTGCATTTTTTCAGGGCCAGCAACAACAACCAACAAACAATAAAGAGAAAACAAGGTTAGCTCGTATGGGATCGTCGACTCTAAAGATACCCTTTTAGAAGCATGCGGTGGCGGCTATGGTAGATAATATGAACCGACTATAGAAAAAAACACCTTGAAAAGGAAAGGTCATGGAAACACAGACACATCGATTTGAAGTTATATTCTAATCAAGAATATACCCTTGATTGCATTGGCAGCAAACCTCTGTTTGCAATCAATATTCCCCCCACTCTTCAAGGGTATGCAAAGTTTCACATTCAATGCAGATCTCTTTCTCTCACTCTCTCTTTTGAATAATCCGCATGCATTCTATTGTGCGCCTGCTTCCTCTCTGGCTACTTTGGCACTCTCTCTCTCTCTCTCTCTCTTCAGCTGTCAAATGGTTTTGCACTCTCTAAATGTTGCGCCATCTCTCTTGCACTCTACAAAGCTTTCATCTAGCTGACATTTGCAGGGCTTTCTCTTAAGTTGTCTTTGACGTAGGTCAAGGCCGGCTTGGGCTCTCTTCTTTGAAAGCACTCAAACAATAGTAATTTTCTATGACGCCTTCGGGGACCTTTACTCAAGTTGTAATTTCTACACAAGGTGGGCAAGGCCTTTCTCCTTTCAGGGGTTAGAAAAGGGCACGTCCATTAAGCAATAATTGTCTCGAACCGATAAGAGACGACGCACCGATTATAGACGACAAACGATTCCACTTGAAATTGCCGTATTTTTGTGTATATAAAAAAGCACTCGAATATTTCCATTTGCTGATTATCGATAAGGCCAGCAGCAGCAACACTTGTTGCCGCTCATGTAGAACATGAAACCCACATTCACCGCTGATAAAGTCCCAACTAGCCATCCATCCATCCATCCATCCATCCAGAGACTAGTAGCCGCCCATCCCATGTCCAATGTCCACTGTCTGCTGTCCGTGTGTATCCCATGTTTGCTCGCTGTAAACAGCCTGTAAGTTCTGGGTATTATCACATAGAAACAGAACTTCCATAAACACAGTGTCCCCGCCCTATAGATTAAACACAACTGGTGTAGGAGACAGACATGCGTTAGTGGCATGGACTGATAAAAATATATATAAATGGAAAACATAACAAAATGGGCACCCAAGGAGGTTGTCTAGAAGAGTTTGGTACCCTCTAAGGGTGGATACCCATAGGAAATAAACAAAACTAACTTACTAGTACTGCCTATATAAAAAACAACTTCAAATACTCATAGTTATAAAAAAAAAAGTAGCACACAAAGACACTTTATCAATATAATTTATGATTCTTATCAAAGATACGTACACTTTAGTGTGATCTAAGTTCCTTTATCTCTAAATTTTCTAGGGTACAAAGAGAGTTGATAGATCATTCCCCTATTCTATAGATACTCTGTTTTTGCCGTTTGTTTGTCTGTATAATTAGACGGCTTCACCTACATGTATCTAGCATGCATATATGTACATATGTTAGCATGTAGTGCCATATATTATATACCATATAAAATTGGCAAACTTTCAGTAGCTGTTACGCGCGATGGTGTTAAATGGGGAATGGGTTGCGGGGGATCCATCACAACAGCAGAAGCAATAACAAAGGAGAAAAGTATATTTATATAAACAATAAGCGAGACCAATGTCAGCAATGCAACAAATATGCAAAAAGCTTAGAAAGAAAATGAGTCAAACGGTTAATAAGGATCAAGAAAATTATGAAATTTTAAATATTTCAAGATTTTTCGAGGCTTAAGTGGAAAGATTTGGATCCAATTGCTAACAATTAGACTCTAAAAAATAAAAATATGATAATTTAATTAGCAATTGCAGAAATGATTGACAGAGGTGAGAATGATTTCAGAGGCTATTTCTGATTAAGTTTTTTTTTTATAAATTTCATTAGGGAATTCCATTAAATATTAAATCAGGAAATAGAGAATACAGGCCTATTTTCCACCCTTAAATGGAACCCCCAAAAAGAAAAGCTTAAATCAATGGAAAGTTCTTTTACATATTTCATTTGATTTATTATTTTATGTGCTAAAAAAAATATAAATCAAAGCATTTTTAGCTATTTCATAAAGGACATACACTTACCCTCAAATGTGTGTTTTTTTTAGATATAAAAAAAACATTTGTCACCTTTATTTTAATCAAAAGTATGGCGAACAAAAACAAACCAAGTTTGCGTTAACTACAAAAGAAATTGCAAAATGCCTGAACGTTTAACCTGAACTTTACACTTATATAAAGGTCCAATGCAAAACAACAAAACAAAAATAGAAACAAACGAGTTAATAGAGCAAAAGCCAGAAAGCAAAAGTTAATAAGGAAAGAGTCACAGCAAAGAAATCCACAAAGCAAACGTTAAAGTGGTGGGCAAACAGGTTTCTGTTTTACATATAGAAAAACTACAATGTATACATATATATAATATATTTGTATAATCAAAATGGATCGGAATACCGCGATTTGCATAGTCTAGACGGGTAATCGAATGAGCCGAGCTGAGCCAGAGACGTGCCTCCAAAAAGAGCACAGCACGTGTTTGAAAAATGATTTCCCTGATTTTATGAATTGCCTGCCCAAAAGTCTCGTTCCCTTCATTCAACCTTGATAAACGGAATATTCCCTTGCTTATCAGAGTAATTTTTTTTTTTATGTCTGCTGTATGCTATTTATTTCTTATCATTCAGTACAACAACAACAACAAAAAAGTACAATTAATTAGCCAAGTTTTTCTCGCTCTCTCTCTCTTGATAGGTGGCCGTGCCCGATCTTGTGGAGGCTGCCAAGAATGCTGATATACTCATTTTCGTAGTGCCACATCAGTTCATTCCCAATTTCTGCAAGCAATTGCTGGGTAAAATCAAGCCAAATGCCATTGCCATATCTTTGATCAAGGGCTTCGATAAGGCCGAAGGAGGCGGCATTGATCTCATTTCGCATATAATCACGCGTCACTTGAAGGTAAGCAAACCAAACCGAAACGAAATGAACGATACGAGAAGGTGACCCCCTCTATATCTATGTCTAACATCTGTCTTTACCCTGCCATTCCCTGTAGATACCATGCGCTGTCTTGATGGGCGCCAATTTGGCCAATGAAGTGGCTGAGGGCAACTTCTGTGAGACCACAATCGGTTGCACGGACAAAAAGTATGGCAAGGTGTTGCGTGATCTCTTCCAGGCGAATCATTTCCGTGTTGTTGTCGTCGACGATGCCGATGCCGTGGAGGTTTGCGGCGCCCTCAAGAATATTGTGGCCTGCGGTGCGGGCTTTGTGGATGGCCTGAAGCTGGGCGACAACACCAAGGCGGCTGTCATTCGATTGGGTCTGATGGAAATGATTCGCTTTGTGGATGTCTTCTATCCAGGCAGCAAGCTGTCCACCTTCTTTGAGAGCTGCGGTGTGGCGGATCTCATTACGACGTGTTATGGTGATTAAACCAAAAGATATATAACCCTCCGTTCGATATATCTAATCTCCCATTTTTATCTCTTTACCTTAGGTGGTCGCAATCGTCGCGTCTCTGAGGCTTTTGTCACTTCGGGCAAGACCATCGAAGAACTCGAAAAGGAAATGCTAAATGGCCAAAAACTCCAGGGCCCACCCACTGCCGAAGAAGTCAATTATATGTTGAAGAACAAGAAACTGGAGGATAAGTAAGGAATACCCTGGCAAAATCCCCATATATATTTTGTATTCATCTGTTTCTCTTCCCTGTGTAGATTCCCCCTGTTTACGGCCATTCATAAGATATGCACAAATCAGCTTAAGCCTAAAGATTTAATCGATTGCATACGCAATCATCCCGAGCATATGTAAGTGTTTTCGTTTGCGTTTCTTTCAGTGTATTCGTTTCTTTTGCACTTGCGTTTACGTTCTGAATCCTCGCCTGAATCCTGAATCCTGATCCTGAATATCCTTATAAACCCAGCAACACTCCCCCAATATTTAAGTGCTCTTTGGCTATTGCTTCTTTCTTGTTACCTCTGTATTTCGCTTTTCTTTTCAATTTAAATTTTAAGTTTTCTTCTTTATTTTTGATTTAAACCTCCGAACTCTTCTTTATTTTTTACTTAAGTCTTTTTCTTATTTTGTGTTTAAATCTTAAGTTTTTTATTTTATTTTTATTAAAACAGAACATTTTTTACTTTGATTTAAAACTAAGTCTATCTTCTTATTTTCCTGAATAAAACCTAAATTTTCTATCCTAAGCTCTTCCGTTTCTTTTTTGATTTAAACTTTAGTTATCTTCCCTATTTTATTTTTAAATCCTAATCTTTCTGTTGTTTAAAAATTAAGTTTCCTTTCTGCTGTCCTAAGTTTTCTTCCTTATGTTTTAACCTTAAGTTTTTGCACTTGCTCTTATTTCTGGAATGTTTAAACCGCATTTTAATTATTATTATTTTGTAATTTTCAACTAAAAAAATAAGCTTATTTTTAATACCCAAAACAAAAGCTGAATAAAAAAAAAGCTCAAAGCGAAATTCAAAATTATTCAAAAACTGGATACAAATCAAATATGAAATTTTTGTACATTTTCTTTCAATCGAAAACATATCCCCCGATCATCATATTAGAAATTTCATTCATTATTCAGCTTGTTATTCTGTCATATACATATGTATCTCTTCCTTCTTTGATTAATATTCATATCCACATTCCTGTAGACATTTGCTAATACAACAACAATTATTGTTTCATTCATAAAACTATTTGTTTTTCTTCTCTTCTTTTTCTATATATTATTTTCTCATAGGGATACGTCCATCATGCCGTCGCCAAAACTCTAAAAAAAAATCCCCCACACCACACAACCCCCACAAAAGATTGTAAATACTACTCGATATCTATCGATCATTAATCGATCCAAAGTTAAAAGTCAAGTCATCGATTCATTCACATTTTTTCTACGACTATCAAAATGCATTTCCAAGCATTTTTCTATTCATTATTTTTCAATTGTTTTCTATCGTGTAAAAGTGTTTTTTATGTGTAAAAAACAAAAAAAAAACATAAAAGTGTCATATATTTGTTGAAACATTAAATGAAATTTGTTAAGAATAAAAACTTTAAAAAAATATATAATATTTTGTACATACCATACAAAAAAAAACCGAATGTCTATCCTTCATTTCGAAAACAAAACTTCAAAAAAACAAAAATATTGAAATATTGGCAGCTATCATAATCGGCAAAGAGAGCAGTACGTATCGGAAAATCCAACCAAAAACAAAAGTTTAATCAATTTTTCTGCAATTTTCAGTTTGAGTTCCAAAAGCACGAATTTTTTATCTTTTTCAATCAAAAGAATGTTTTAAAGTTATTAATTTTTAAACAAAAAAATATACTATAATATTAATATTTCGAAACCTCTCTTCTTCCCAGGCAAACTTTGTAGAGCCTTGGAGGCGAAACGATTTTAACATTTTTATGCACCCACAAAAATAAAAACCGAATAAATGTATATTTTTCAGCACAAATAAATTAAGGAACTGTAAGGAAAGTTCTCTAACTACCACAGAAAAATCTCAGAGAAAAGATTCCTCTAACAAAAACAGAAAAGTCTTAAAAACAAAAACTTTAAAGAAGCAAAATCCCAAGGAATCTGCATAGGTTGTTATTATATTAGTTAGTTTAGTTAATTCTTTTAATCCAAATCCCCACGCATATCCCCACAAGTGAACCACAAGAAGAATAACTAACAAGAGAACACCACCAATAAGTCTGCTTTAATTTAACCTAGCCTTGTTTTTAAAGCTTAGTTAGCCATGAGATATATTGCGCGTGTACCTAAATAAAAGAAAGAAAACAAAGGGATGTAAATTTGTGGCCAAGAGTATTACTCGTGCAAACGGCAACAATCGAATGGAACAATCGGAAATCGAATCGAATGAAAGTCGAATTTTTTTGGTTCGTCTTTTTAGCAATTTTTTAATCGAAGATTGCGTAGAAATATTAAAATTATTTGTAAATGTAATAATTAAAAACAAAGAGAGTGTTACATAAATAAAAGCTGGGTAGTTAAAAAAAGTTTTAATTTCTAATTATTTATATAATTTTTGAGAGGGTGTTATGTGATTATTACTATATTTATTTGCAATTATAAAAACTGACATCTAACGATTTGCAATGGAATCCACATCTTCCGACTACTCTCGTTTTCTTTATCTTAAAAATAATTTCAATTTTGAATTAAAATTCAAACAGCGCGCGTATCGCATGCTTTACAACACTCTGGAAAACTAAATTATCTGCTGTCGCTTTACCACACTAACTCGCAAGTCCAAGCAATTCTGTATTCCCGCGCAGGTGACTTCGTGGTGTGAGAAACATGTATCTTACGGGAACGTAAGATACATTTGATTTGTATGGGACAAATTTCAGCAGCATGTGTGGAAATGAATAGGCAGCATTGTTGTGCAACTTTGGCACGAAATGAGCAACAATCTGCATACCTTGGGAAAATAGATATTATGGTCTTGAGATTTTGTTTGTAATTTCAGGCTCCAATTAATGCAGAAACTACTCAGTCTCTGTTTTAAAGATATTAACGAAATTTTGCAGCTCACGGGTTCCAATAATAGGTATCAGAACCGGGATAAATGTATATATTAAACACAAAACATATGCATTAATAGGTAAAAAAAACATGTCAATCTAATATAAATGCAATATTAATGTTTCAAAGCAGCTTGGGACAACCAATTTAACATCAATTAAAGGAAATAGGGTATACAAAAGCCAAAGCGCATAGAAGAAATTTGCTTGACCAGCAACACTGACGTCACATTTAGTCAATATTTACGTGTTATGCTTTGGCCGTTTTTGTTTGAACCTTTTTATGTAAACAATGCAATAAAAAGGACTTTTGAAAACTTGAAAATCCTGAACAAAATTGATGTATCTATCCGATAAAATTATTTGGTTACGGCTGAAAGTCCCAGCTAGCTAGCAATATTAAACGGAATATCAAAATCGAGGAATATCAACTTTGAATGTTTCGAAAAAAAACAATCGATACTATCGTAATAGTATCGGTATCGGGCTCAAATAATTATTAAAAAACTATTGAAAGTAAACCATAACAAAAGTAAATTTTTCCGTTCTTGCACTAAAAATGGAATATTCCACCAACACAAAACGTAAAAACTGCAATATATGATAAAAAAAAACCGCAAGATCATATGATGGATGATTAACTAGCAGAACAGTCTGGGAAAATCCACAATTTAAACGGGAAAATGTTGATTTATTATTCAGATCTGCCACCACAAATGGCGTCATAATTCTCTTTGTTGTTGTTTTTGCTTGTGCCCCACATTAAAAAATACGTATTACAAATATTTGTGCGTGTGACATTGGCCCAGAATATGCCTAATATATGGAGAAATGACTTGGAAACATGAATATCTAAGAATAATAGCAAACGAAAATCCAAACAAAATTCAAAGTCACAGCTGATTTGTGCTCCTTTTTCGCGCCGTCGTGCCGTCGTCATGGATCCACAAAAAATCACCGAACTGGCAAATTTACTGCGACAAAATGGGGATAAAATATTAAGCTCCGAGTTTACGTTGACATTATCAGGTGAGAGGGGAGAGCGAGAAAATCGGAGCAGCTACTACGCAGAAAATGCCACCCAGCATGCGTTCACTGGCTGATGCACAGTGTGCCCCGCCTTATCACGGAATTTTCACACTACATTTTCCTCTGTTTTGTCGCCCAACAGGTTCGCTGCTGCGTGCCTTGAATGATTCGTTTACATTGATTGCTGATACGGAAATCATTGCTGGTGCTGGTGCTGGCACTTACACGACGCATCATCATCATCATCCGCAACAGCATCAGCCAACCTTTCAGGTGGTCAAGCCCATCAATGCCAAGTCCAGTGTCTTCCCAGATCTGCAGCTGCTGCACGATTTTGTGCAGAAAACAACGCTGCTAAAATTAATCTATTTCCCCAGTGAACTTTACTTTGAGGGTGCCATCGATATAGCCAAATTTCGTGCACTGCGACGCCTGGAAGTGCACAAAATCAGCATTAATCAGGTGGTGGGCATCCAGCCGCTGCGTGGCCAATTGCAGCATTTGATTTGCGTGAAGAGTCTGGCCAGTGTGGACGATATAATCACACGCTGTGGCGGTGACAACTCCAATGGTTTCGTTTGGAATGAACTGCAAACGGCGGACTTTAGCTACAATTCGTTGAGGAGCGTGGACACTGCGTTGGAGTTTGCCCAACATTTGCAGCATTTGAATCTGCGGCACAACAAGCTCATCTCGGTGGCAGCCATCAAATGGCTGCCGCATCTCAAGACACTCGACTTGAGCTACAATTGTCTCACATATCTGCCGCAGTTCCATATGGAGGCGTGCAAGAAGCTGCAGCTGCTCAATATTAGCAACAATTATGTGGAGGAGCTGCTGGATGTGGCCAAGCTGGATGCCTTGACCACACTGGATCTATCCGATAATTGTCTGCTGGAGCACTCGCAGCTGCTGCCGCTCAGTGCCTTGATGACTCTGACTATGCTTAATCTACAGGGTAATCCCTTGTCGTGCAACCCGAAGCATCGCCAGGCCACGGCCCAATATCTGCACAAGAATACGGCAACGATGAAGTTTGTGCTGGACTTTGAGCCGCTCTCCAAGGCGGAAAAGTCACTGACTGGCAGTCAAAAGTGGCGCTACATAGGCTCACATCGTGTGCCCCGAAGTGGGCCTGTGTCCATCAACAGCTCCAGGACATCCATCAACACCAGCGATGGCTCACAGTTCTCTAGCTTTGGTTCGCAGCCGTCGGGTTCCATTCGTGGCAAGGATTACGCATCGGAAACGGAGCAAACGACTTCCATGGACCTTTCGCAGACCAGCAAAAAGCAAAACTCCAAGAAAAGTGTCAGTAAAATCCGTCGAGCAGACATCTTCGAAGATACCGACGAAGTGGCAGAAGCGGCAGCAGTTCTAGCCCCAGCCAAGCCCCAAGCAGAGCCAGAGGAATGCTCCACCGATTCCGCGCATCTGGAGACCAAGAAACATATTGAAACCCTGCGACTCACCTACGGCAATGAGTGGCTGAAGACGGGTAATGCAGAGCTCGTGCTGGGCATCGAGTCGGCACAGCCCAGCGAAAAAGAGAGGAACGCCTCACGGCAGCAGTTCAACGAGTTTCTGGGTGAATTCTCTGCACCAATGCAGGCAGCTACCCAGGCAGCAGGCGAACCCACTGCTCTGAATGTAAGCTCCACTCCCACAAACAACAGCAGCACGTGGGGCGCCTCCTTTAACAACACTTTGACTCCCATTAAATCGGACAGCCAGGAGGCAGCAAATCAAACGCTTTACGAGACCTGTGATGAGAGTGGGGAGACGCACTATGAGAGCATTACCAATAGCACGAAGGAGCATGCGGATCAGCCGAATCCAGTGGAGCAGCAGCAGGAGGAGGATCATTCTCAGGATAAGCACAAAAAGTTATTAAGTCTCTATGCAAGCGGCTCAAATGCGATAGAAGAAGAGGAACCAGGTAGGATCGGCTCTAAAAAAAAATCTATAGATGTCCTCTGCTATATCCAAACTCCTATTCCCCCTTGCAGTTTCCGATATGGAGCCCGATGAGGAGACCTACATTGTCTATCATGAGCACAAGCCCAGTGTACCTTTGTTTTTGACCATATCTTCAAATTTTATACGCGAAAAGGATACGCTGAGTGAACGGTATGGCAGAAATGAATGGAAATCCAATTAAAAATCCTTTAAATTTGTTTTCTAATTAATTAATAACCCTTAACTATTTCCTTACTTCCCCACAGCACCAAAACCAAATGGAGCCTCAAAATCCTCGAATCCTGCGAGCGTTTAAAATCGAATACTTTACGCATAAATTTCGATACGCTGCGTAAGGATAAGCAGGAGCGTATCTATTGTGTGGAGAATACATTGTGTCAGGTGGGGAACAACGCACACCATTCCTTAGTTCCTCTTCTCAACTAAAATTCTCTTACTATTTTAGGAACTGGAAAAGAAACTTCGTGACATACTCTCCCAGCGTGATCTCACCGAAATGAACATCAAAGTCTATCGTTGTGTGAATTGTTTAAAACAGTTTTTAATGGAACAAAAGATCAAGCGTTATAAGACAGAGCGTAAGATCGAAACAACCTATAGAAATACGAACCTAAATAATATTCTTTGACCCTCTTTCAGAGCTACGTTGTCCCGACTGTCACAGTGTTCATGTGGCAGAGGTCACAGATCTCTCCACATCGCTGGATAAAGCAGCCCCTGTGGAGTTGGCCGCCGAACCCAAACTCTCGCCCGCTTTAATTGTGGAGGAGTCGCCACCTGTGGGTGCAGCACAGATTAAGGAGGAAACCAATAGCATTGGCAAGTCCTTGGCCAGTCTTGTTTTCTATTTTGATCAGATTTTGGAAACATTTTGAAACTCCCACCTTATATTTATTTTATTTGGTTGCTAGATTTTTATGGTTTATGGTTTCACTTTTTATGCATTTTTTGTTTGTGGTTTTTGTTGCCATTTTTGTATAGACATTCCATTTTTGAAGATTTCATTGCCATTGAATATGAATATTATACATTTTTAGTAAATTTTTAGTAATATAGTAAATGGTGATTTTCTAAAAATTTTAATATATTTTTAAAGGTTTTTAATTTCCTTTTTATTTCGAAAGCTTTTTTAAAAACTTTTAGTCAATATTTAATGGTTTTCATGATTTTTGGTAGTTATATTTTATGGATTTGATGTAGATTTTTAATGTTTATTTTTTAATTTAAAAATTTCAAGAATATTTTTGCATATTAATTTCATATTTTTAATTTATACTTCTTTCTTTTGTTTGTTTCTTTTGCATGCTTTTTGAATATTTAAATATTTTCTCTCACTCCACAAAAACTCAACAAAATAACCCTAATAATTGCTGTAATAATAATTGTAATATATATATTTGATTATTAATATTTAATAGTGGCCCTCTCCAGGCTTAAAACAACCGCTAAAAACACACCCAAGCGTAGGAGTTTGATGCAAGCCACTAAAAGTTAATATGCCAATGATTTGTACTAAGTTTTTCTTTACTTTATTATTTCATTTAATTTTGCATTTTGCTTTTGCGTTTTAATTTTTCTTTAAATTAATGAGATGTGAAGCAGCATTTGGGGCAGAAGAGAGAAGCAAGCCCATGAAAAATATATGGGGGGAGTGGGTGTTCTTCTAGAGGTCTTTATAATCTGTAATTTTTGTAATATATCAATCCCAAGAGTACCTCTAAAGACGCCTGCTTCCTTGGTACCTTTCTCACTTTGTTTTCCAAATTAGCGAAATTATAAAGAAAATTCCAAGAACCAAAGCTGCTTCCATTAGAAAATCCTTGAAATCTTCCAACAAAACCACACTAATATATAATTTTCCTTCCCCTTAATATATAGGTTCCGCCAATAGCCTAAATGAAAGCAGTTCCTGTTCGAAAATCACCAATTCCCAGAGCTCCTTCGACTCCAATCAGTCGGTGGTGGGCAGCTCCAATACAGATCGAGATCTGGAGTTTCGTGCGAATGAAAGTGATGTAGATATCATCTCGAATCCAAGCCAATCCTCAATTGAAGTGCTGGATCCCAATTGTGTACAGAGTGCCAGTCGAAAGACCTCAGAAGATCGTCGCATATCACAGTTGCCGCATTTGCAGGCGTTGCATGATGAGACGCAGAGCTTTATAGAGCGAGAATTTGGGCAGCAGATGAGGCTGGAAGAGGCAGCAGCGGCATCAGCGGCAGCAGCAGCAGCAGCAGCTGTGTCACCACCACTACCACCGCCAGCTGTGGCACAAGTGCAGCTAACAGAGAGCTCCTCTTCGGGCTCTGTGACGGACAGCATTTGCACCACCTACGAACATCAAAAGGAGGGCGCCAAGGAATCTTCCAATAATAATCATTTAAGGAAATCCGCTGAGGTAGCTCAGCTGCCCTTTGCTTCCGTCTTCCAGTCCACAAACCTGCTGATGTCCAGCTCGAAGAAACTCATCGATTCAGAGGCCACCAATGCAGGCGGCTCATCAGCAGCTGGCATGCATCCCTACAAGTTCAATTACAGCAACTTCAACGACATTGATCATCGCCTGAAGCTGTACTTTTATCAAACGAAATTCAAGGAGCAGGACGAACACTTCAAGTGGCTGGCCAAGGGACGCATCTACAACGAACAAACACAGACACTAGGCGAGGGTCTCATTGTCATGTCCACCTGTAAATTGTATCTAATGGAGGCCTTTGCCCCGCCCCACGATGATGTAGCCAAATGGTTGAGGCAGATTGTCAGCGTCACAGTGGATCGATTGGTGTCCATTGGTGTGCTAGCCTGGAAACTGGGTCTATCCTTTAGCCTCCGAGATTGGGGAGGCTTCGGGCTGCTGTTGCCGGATATGCTAAGGACTGATAGTTTGCTGCTTTATATGCAAGGTAAGTGGGCGAAAGTAGGAAATGGCAAAAATATTTTTCTAACTCCTTTTTTGTACGCTTTCCACAGACAATGCCCTGCCATCGCAATGCCAAGTATTGCAACAGTCATCGCTCGCATTGAAATCCATTGCATCGGAACCTCTCAATCTATGTGCAATCCTCGCCAGCTGTCAGTTGAGTGCTAACGAAGACAAAGGCCTGACCTTGGAACCCTGCCTACTGTTGAGCACCGATTCCCATTTGCATATCTGTGGTAATGGCAAATGGGATTGGCTTTCAACCAAGAACCAAGAATCAGCAGCCCTGCAGCCAAGTCTCACGCAGCCCATCAGCAATCTAGTGGATGTGGAGCGTCTAACGGATGTGGAATACGTGATAAACTTTATTGATGAAACCGAAAACAAGTGCGAAATGTGGAAGCTAAACTTTGAGACGTATGCCAATGCCGAATGCTGTCTGAATGCCGTTGGACAGACATGGGAGCAGCTCTTTGGAGTGCCATTCAGCTACTCGGGGACGTAACATTCGTCGGTACATTCGCAGCTCTCTCGCTATCTCTCTTTTTCTGTGTATTTAAGGGACCAATATATCAATATAGAGAAAGAAACTTCTGTGGATTAGCTTTATTATACCCGTTAAAAATTACGCTATACGTTTTTTAGGCTATATGTAGATTTCTTTCAAATTTAATGAAAATTGTTGGTGCTTACCCACGAGTACGAGTACGATACGATACGATGTATATATTTATGAATATAAAATTATCCAGTTTATGAAATCACTGAGAAGTCTCTGCAATAATAATTAATAAAGAGAATAATATATATATATATATATATTTTAGTGTATATAAAATGAGAATATTAATGCAAATTAATGTATATAAATGAAAATTAAAAACAAAACAAAAATGAAATGGTATGTTTATAAATTATGAGAAAAGAAACGATTGTTGGGTGTTCAGATCAATGTTTGTTTTCCCTTTGCAAAGAATTAAGTTAATTAAGTTTGGTATGGATATTGCTGCTGTTCTGTAAAATAAAAACAAAAAAACTAGGCAAAATATGTTTTATGACTGAAATGCATTATTTAGGAAAGAAATTGTAAACAATATACGGGCAATTGAAGCCCCAACTCGTATGTTACATTAAGCAAATGGAATTCCCTTGCATAGATGATGTTTGATCCAATATCTAATAATTCAGAGAAAGGATCCGTATTAATATTTGGCCAACAGATGACGGCACGGGTATCGAAATACCCGAATTCTTGGAAAATTTTCTTAAGAAAATATTCAAAATTTATGGATAATTCAAAAAACTTTATAGTTGGTATATGATTTAATAATTTTGATTTGTACATAAGTTTAATATTTACTTATAATATATGTACATTTATTACATAGGTTATGCGCATTTCCATCACAATTTAAGTGCTTAAAATTCTTCTATTTTAAACACTGAATTTCTCTTAATTTTTCACTCAATATACTCCCATTTTTTATGCTCCTCCTCCTTTGAACTTCTGCTATCTACCAATATACAGGCATATATTCCTGGATTCCTCCCCTTTACTTATCACCCAATTGCTCTGCAATCCAATCAAGATGTTCCTCCTTATAGCGTGGATCTGCCATTGTCAAAGCCGTCGACTTGGAGCTATAATAATAGAAAACTGACACTGAAAAAGATAGAAAATCATTCGTTATTTGTCATCCTTTAAGAGTCATCCTCGCCACTCACTTATCCTATGGATGACAGCCAAGGCATAGAGACCCAAAGGCCATTCCTGACCATTCTGATCCTCTCCCGCCGCCGACAAGCGACTCTGATAGATTATCCAGAAATGCTGCGAGGCCGAAAGCAGAAAATATATGGTAATGCTACCCAGAAAGAGCTTGCAATTCCTGAGTATAATATGCGAGGCTCCCACTTGATAGACACACGTCGAATGCAGGGCCAAAGTGAAGAGTAAATACTCGACAATAATCAATGCATCCTGCGTGCTGCTTGAGGGAAACAAATTTCCTTAAATAAATCTCTTTGTTTTACTCCACTGTTGTACTCACACGAAGAAAAATATGGATGTCTGTAGATGATTCTTGGCTAGGGATGCCCCAAAGGCATTGAAGAACAAATCTCCAGCGAGTAGTGAGAGTTGAAGCATCAACAGATAAGTGTAACGTCCGCGTGTGAGCTTCATTTTTGGTCCTTAAATGTCCTCAAATGTTTGTTTGTTCAGTTTTCTGTGCGTTGCCCAAATTTCAAGTCTTTCGGTTGTCCTGGGGGTTTGTTTGTGTCTGTTGTCCTTCGACCGTAGTGACGTCAAACGTAGTGACGTCCGCATAGCGGTCATGCGCCGTACTCTGCCATTTACAATCGTTTATCGATGAGAGATGGGTGTTGGTAAACGTTCGAAAATACCGTTATGTGTTAGGATAACCCCAAATTTTATTATTTTCACTTTATATAAAATTATTTTTATTGGAAATCAGTTATTTTTTGAGGAATTTGCATATATTTATCGCTTATTCATATATATCTTGCATATTCATAGGGATACCATCTATATGGCATGGTAAAACCCTTCTTAAGGTTCGCTCTCCTACGAAATCTCCTATAATATTGCTGATTTATCTCCGAATAGTAGTTTGTGGGCAAAAGATATGACCAGCTCTGCTCCGCCGCCTCATGGGGTCGCTCCAGAAACTGTGCCATCGATGCGGAAGCCCCCACCGCACAGCCATCCAGCAGATTTAAGGTCATCCATGCCAGCAGTATCGAGTAATAGATCATCGCGAAAATGGTGTTGTATGTGGAATCAAAGTGTCACCTCCACAGCGAATCGAAGTGAACTTCAGACTATAAACTTTTGCTTCTGGGACTGTCAGCATTTTGGGAATTTTGGTAACGGACTGCCGCAGCGGACTGCTGCTGCTGCTGCTACCATTTGCAGTTTTTCCATGTATGCAGTTTTCCAAAGTGGGCTATAAAGTTCGTTCCAGCAGAGAACTTGGCCAACAGTCAACCTTCTTCGTTCACAAAGTAAAGACAAGCACAAAGACACTCCCTAAAGATGGCTTTCAACATGGGTAACCTCCTCCTCATTGTCGCCGCCGCTGCTTTGGCCGCCGGTGAAACCATCCAGCTGCAGCCGACGCAGGGCATCCTCATCCCGGCACCACTGGCCGAGAATATCCGTGTGTCGAGAGCCGCCTATGGCGGTGGCTATGGCGCCCCAGCTGCTGCTCCATCCTACTCCGCACCTGCTGCTCCTTCATACTCCGCACCTGCCGCTCCATCATACTCCGCACCCGCTGCTCCATCATACTCCGCACCTGCCGCTCCATCGTACTCCGCACCCGCTGCTCCATCATATTCCGCACCTGCCGCTCCTGCCTACTCCGCACCTGCTGCACCCGCTGCCCCGTCGTATGCTGCCCCCGCAGGCATCCCAGCCCCACCCTGCCCCAAGAACTACCTGTTCAGCTGCCAGCCCTCTCTGCAGCCCGTCCCCTGCTCGGCCCCAGCACCATCTTATGGCTCCTCGGGCGCCTACTCGCAGTATGTGCCACAGTACGCAGTGCCCTACGTCAGGGAATTCTTGTAAGGACTCACCCACAAAAAAGAACATACTGAATCCATCTCTGAATAAAATGAAACGTTTATAAGAAGCATTTTTATGTGTTAATTCTTTTATTTAAGGAAGTTCTAAAAAGATTTTCATTTTTAGATACTTTTTCTATGGCTTTAGGAGAGCAAAAAATTCAGAACAATTATTCTGTGATAGATCAGATATATGGAACGGTAAAAGATATTTTTCTAAAGTTTTTAGCTGCTGTAGAAGATCGCAAGGGGATGAGGCATATAGGTCCATTATAATTTGGAAGCTTAGTGAAAGATAATCGAACTGCAGTTGATTGAAGATACTTTCTGTGGTGTCTTGTAATTTTTTATAAATAAATTTCCATAGAGTAATTTTAGAGGACGAAAATTATCTTTTTTGAAAGAGGTCTACACAAGGTCGTACCCAGGATTTCGCGAAGGGGGTTACGAATCAGCTGTCCCCCCTGCCTCGCTCTGGGTACGCCCTTGAATCATTTGGCTATTAGGATCATAGATCAATATATCATGGGAAAATAACTTTTATATCGAATAGTAAATAAAATAACGGATACGTGCCCTCTATCCAATTATGAACTTTTCTACCCAAATCGATAAAACAGTGCCCGACTTTGCAATAAAAATAAATAGAGTTTATTCCCCAACTAAAACTAAAACTCGCTTACCCTTTATTTCCCAAACTCTAACAGAGATCTAACAATGATCTCACATTTTCTAGATCTCTGCCCGCCCCACTTCATTCCCTACCATAAATTCCAATAAAAATCCTCTCAAATTCCCATAAAAGTCGCTTTGTTTTATTTAATCAGTCGTTTGTTTCTCTCAGTAACCACAAGAGCTGGAAGCAGCACAAGGCACGGGCTTGATGACTGCCTCACAGGAGAATACATAGTTCTTTGGACATTCCGGCGATTGTATGCCACTGGGAGCAGGAGATGCAGGAGGAGCACTTGGAGTAGCAGGCGAAGAACATGGTGCAGCAGGAGCACTATACAGCGGAGCACTTGGAGCTGCAGGCGCGCTATATTGTGGCACTTGGATCTTCTCTTCTTCCTGGTTGTAGCTACGAGCAAAACCACCGCCAAAGCCACCAAAACCACCGCCGAAACCACCTCCAAAGCCACCGCCGCCACGACCAGGTCCAAATCTGCCAGGGCCAAAGCCACCGCCACCAAACTGAGGACGTCCGAACGGTGGCGGTCCAAACGAAGGTCCACCAAATCCGCCACCAAAATTATTCTCCACAATGACCTCCTGGACGATCTGCTGCTGTCGTCGGTCGCGCAGCAGTTCCTCCTGATGCAGGCCCTCGAACAGCGTCTGCGGCGTGTAGAGGCGGACGGGTATGAAATGATAGAGCGGCAGGGGCAGGCTTCGCACACAGCGCGTGGTATAGCCCTGACATGGTGCCACACTGCAGCCAAAGAGCCAGAGCCCCCAAAACAGTGCCAGATACTTCCACATTCTCGGATTGCAGTTGGATTTACTCTTGCGGCGAGATGTAAACTGAGACTCCAGCGATTGGGGCGATGGTCAGTGGGTTTTTATGAATTTTCCGTGGAAAGTGCAATGCCATGCGAAAAGCAACAGATAAAGAGAGACACTTGCAACAACGGGGGCAAGGTGTGCTCCAGTATGCGCCATTACATCCCACAAATTGGGGTTAGTGGGTGGCATAGTTGTAGTGGAAAGAGGGAGATACGTAGCACAATTCTAGGGGGAAAAATAGAGGCTAAAGATTTATAAATGAGGCACAATTTTTGGGGGAAAATAACTGAAGATTGGAGCTGCAAAATGTCGGAAATTCCCAGGGTAAAGTTTCAATTTGGAAAGTGTTTCCTTGGGCATTGAAATTCCTGCTCTAAGAAGGTGCGTACTGCGTACCACATCCTAATCATTCCCTGGTCAAAACCTTACTATTCTTAAAGCTTTCTGCCGCACGAAACCTTATGTGCCACCTGAAACCCGAAGGTCAGCAATTGTTGCATTTGTTGTCGCCACGTCTGCCCCCGTTTCCCCGTCTGTCCATTCAACCATTTGATTGGGGATCTTGTATGGGATATCATATTTCCTACACTGTTTGCACTTTTACACTTTCCACTTTCCGCACAGTTTTCCGCTTCTTGCACGTGGATTTGGGTCGTCGTCTCTGTCTCTCTGTTTCTGTCTTGGGCATTGTGCGGCGGATGTGTTGCAATATCCCAAATCATTTTATAAATTTTACATTTTTTGATCATTTTTTGCAGCATAAACTTTTGGGGTTCAGAGACCCCGCAAGAAAATATGTTAAAAAATCAATTAATTCTGGATAAAAAGGTAGGAAATGCTTAGTAGTGGATTATTCAATGATAAATCTGCTGCGTTGAAGGTTATACTCTATTGCGGAGAGTATTTTAACTGGTTTTACAAGGTTGGAACTATGAAAGTATTGGTAAGCAGAGTATGTTCTCATATTTGGTTCTTTCTTTGGATATTTCTTTAGGTATTTTTGTCTATGGAGATCTATGAAAATACGTTTTAGGAGTTTTAAGTTACCTTTTAAATCTATTCTTTCCACGCAGAACAAACCTCAGGAATAATTTTTTTTCTTGGAATTGTAATTTAAATTTCTTTGAATTTAAAACTGTATCTATATTCCGGTTTTAATCAAAACTTTTTTCCATTTTTGCGAGTATATATTTTATGTATTTATGTACATATTTGAATATATGAAACTCTTTTTGAATATATTTTTGGATTTACTTACTTCAAAAGTGACTGACTTAATGCATAGGTCATGTTTTTTTTTTTTTTGTTACATATATGCCCAACAAAATAAAGCTTATAGTTAATACAATCAAACTATGGACCCAACATTTGCTTCCAAAAGTCAATATGTTCTCTTTTTTAATTATAAACTATATTTAAGCCCACAGTATAAAGAAATTCGATCAGACAGAGCACCATTTCCGCTTTTATACTCGTAAGAGCAGAAAAATTGCATAAAATATGTTTTACAACCAGACACAAATACATAGTCTCAATATTGTTTTACCTTTAAAAAAAAAATATATATGTATATAATTTTTTAAGTAGAAAATTTAGATTTTATTTCCCTCGAAAGTCTATACAGTTAAGGTCTTTAAGTAATATCCACAGTAGAGAAAAAGCTCAAATGATGGTGGAAAGAATTCACAATTTTCTAATGAATCATGAGTGCCAAATTCTTTATGGGTAGGCACTACTGTAGGAACTGCAATTTCTTTGACAATTGCTGGTTATAGAGACCGATACCTATAGGTACTATTTTCAGGTGAAATAAATAAATAGACTATTTTTAGTTGTTTTTTTTTTGTAATTTTAATTTTGCAATAAATATTTTTTTTTGACATTTTCTGAAAACCTAGCAAAAGATTTTTGTGTGTTTCGTCCGACAGTCGTATTCGTGATCCATTAATGGGAATCCTTTGGTCGATCCTTAGTAGTTCTGGTAGCCATAGGCCTGCTGGGGCACATAGGCGGCGCTGTAGAGCTGCTGCTGGTGCTGGGGCACGCCGTAGTTGGGTGCCACATAGGTGGCCACCGGCGAGGAGTAGGCGCCAGCGGATCCATAGCTAGGTGCGGGTGCGCTGCATGGCACTGGGGCCAGGTTGGGCTGGCAGCTGAACAGGTAGTTCTTGGGGCAGGGTGGGGCAGGGATGCTGGAGCCACCATAGCCGCCGCCGCCGGAGCTGCCACCGTAGGCGGACTTGCGCAGACGGGTCAGATCGCCGTAGCCTTGGTTGGTGATGCCCTCAACCTCGCCATCCTGAGCGGCCAGGGAGACGGTGGAGCCGGCGTTGGTGGCCGAAGATCCAACATTGGTGGGTGTGGCCAGAGCGGTGGCAGCCAGAGCGAGGAGAGCGAAGCACACAAAGGAGTTCATCTTGATTGAAGATTTGGTGATTGAAGATTGAAGCTGGAAGCTGAAGAAAAGCTGGTTGGAGCTGTTGGAAGTGACCAAAGGTGACTGATGACATTCTCCACCGGATCCCTTGTTTATATAGCCCCTGGAATCTGTCTAGTCGGCAGTTAGTGGCTTGAACTAATTCTTTCACATTTCTTCTTAGAGTATTTTTCTGCTCCATCAGCTCCAATGCACCACAAAATATATACCGCTGACTTTCAGCTTATTGGGGTCATTATTTGTACGAAATTAACGTTTAGGTTGGCGAAAATGTACAAACATTTCAGAAATTCTGGTACACAGCACTACGGGGGAGTGGGTGGGAGTTCGGGAGAGAGCGAGAGTGAGTGGGTGGGGTAGCTGGGTATGCGGCCTGGTTACAAGCCACAAAAATGTTTCGAAATATTAAGTACTTGTTCGATAAGAAGTAGAACACATGTCATTTATGCAATGTCTTTGGTTTTAGGGGACTTGGTATAATTATTATTTATTTGGGGGATAAAGAATTAATAGATATTCATTAAAATCTCTTTTTTAATGTTTTCTTAAATGCTAAAATAAAACCCTTTACACATCTGCAAATGGTGTAGATGCTCAAGTTCCCTTTGTAATCAAACCTGTTCGAAGCGATCAGAGAGAGCATCCAAAAACTATGGCTAGGCGAACATTATATACCCTACTTAATTTAAACGCTTGTAAATTACTCACTTTTCTGTTAGTTTGCTTCATTTTTCTCTCTCTTTGGTACGACAGCAACTGAAAGTCGGTTTAACACACACACACAGACACGAACCGGAACGCGAACCTAAAGTTGTGGGAGAGAGTGGGCGAACCAAGAGAGGATGCAGGCGCAACTCGAGCCGTACTTTTTCTATTACAACAACAACAACAAGAACTAAAGCGCGTAAAGGGTGAATGGCAAAACACGCAAGCAGGTGCTCCATGAAAAAAAGGCGAGGCTCCTTCTAAGGAGCAAAGGACTACTCCAGTGGAGAAGGTGCCCGCACACATTTGCACACAAAGGACCGAAGGATTACGGCATAAATGATCCGCGCGCGGCGCACAAACACAACTCGAATCGAACAAATTTGCAATATAACAACAACAAACACGCACTTGTAATTCAAAAACCAAAGCCCCACGTGGGGAAAACTGCTCCAACACATTTTGGGCAGAAGAACTAGTTAAATAGACGAAAAATAAGCTTAGAAACGACGATTTACATGGCAGAGAGAATAAACCACGCGGCGATGCGAGGGAGTTAGACAACGAACGCGCTCGAACCGATTTGCATTGCAAACAACAACGACGTCGAACATGTTTGAGACGAACGAAGGAAGAACGCAAGAGGCTGCAGAAACAGAGCGGGCGGCTGCTGCAAAACTTAAATTGACGAAAACAGATCACCGGCTTTTAATCTTGTTCACCTAAAATGACTGTTACATGCTAGGAGTACCGCACAAACAAAAGACACACAAATATGCACAAAATAACACAATAAAACGCGTTAGCAAGTGCACTAATTGGAGCAACGCAGAAAACTTTACCGGGTGCAATGATCAAAATGGCGGCAATGAGAGTTAGATCCGAAATCGAACTCGAACTCAAACGCCTTTCTAAAAAAAGGATGCAGGAATGCAGGATGATGAATCGGAACAGCTTTCGGCAACATAGTTACATACATGTACATATGTATGTAAAAATGTATGAATATGCAAATAATTCCCTCAATATTCCAGCTATCTGACTGTAACTTTGCATGTGTTCTTTTGTTAGGTTTAGAAAGTATATAAATCAGATTCGGTTATATCGGACTAGTATAACAGTCTTTGTAAGAGAAACTCCTCCAAGCGTTTGAAATAATAGTTTTTTTTTATTAAAATACATTCTTATCTAATTATAATTTAAATCAGATAATTATTTCATAGCGCTGTCATTTCAAATTCATTAAAACTTTATATAAAACGTAGCACTTCTTGCTCAACTTAAGAACCCACAATAACCATCGTTTTATGTATTGCTTCTTTAGCACAAAATAACACCGAAAGATCGTCTGTTCATAAGCTCCACTTGTTGTACTCAATTCTGATGCATAAGAACGCTTTTAGAAGAGTTTCTTGGTAGCTTCTTAGACAGATTAAGCCCCCATCTTGAGTGCAGTAATTAATTTTTGACTTTTCAATGCATTTTCTCTTGGGAAATGCTCCTCCAACTCTCCCACACTTCTAGAGAGAAGCCAATTGAAAATGCAATCAAATGCCAACGACCCACATACATACATATAACGTCGGAATGGGTTGGTTGGATATTTATTACGTATAGCAAATGCCACATAAATAAACGAAAATTAAATATAAAAATTCAAGAATGCACAAACGAAAATTAAATATAAAACAAATGAAAATGTTTCCCAAAAAAAAATGTTCTCAAAATATACACCGAAAGCAATTATACATACATATATGTACATAAGTATATGTACATATACATATACATATGTATGTAGGTATATTTATCTTTTGGTGTATGAATATGTAAGGAGACCCCCCCACAGTGGCAAACCACTCGAAGATCGCGTCACCAGAGCCGCAGAGCACCACACAAAACTCACTCCACAAATATATGTATGTGGCAGACAGACGGTTGTTCGGACTCCACTCTTGGGGTTCGTCACTCACACAGTTCAACGCCTCGCCTGGCACATGGGAGAGGATTTTTGGATATGGTATAACCAAATTATAATACACTTTTAAATAAGTTCTTCGCAGGGATCTTTCAGTATGAAAGGGAATTTTACAGAACTTTCTTTAAGCAATTTTTTAGAATACAAAATGGGAATTATTAAACCATGTAAAATTCTACTTGCGAAAAGGAATACATAGAAGGAGAACTAACCCAAAATTATCTATAGAATTAATAATTAAATAATTAAAATTGAAGTAGTTTTTCATCAAAAAAATATCTAAAACTGAAATATAATATGAAATAACCTTTAAACTCTTTAATATTTATAGAGTAAAATAACTACATATCTTCATCTGGCAAGATGCTCACTTTAAAGCAGCATTGGCGCTATTTTTGATTGGCCCCCGCATGCGGTTGCAAGTGCCACAGCCCTCAGGCCTCCGTCAGCAAGAGAACTCAAGAGAAAGATTCAACATGAAGATACTACCAGAGAGACAGAGAGATAGATGTTTCTGCGTTTTGTTGTTTATGTTCTGTTAAATTTTTTATGATCATGGCACTTGGCATCCCCATCCCATCCCCGCCACTCAATTATGCTCGACAGCATTGGGGTGTCGGAGTCGACGGCGGCGCTCGATTTTTGAGTTCTGAGAAAATCTGTGTGGGGTAGTTTTTCCAACTCATGTTTCCCTGATCGCTGATATCTCTCTCTCTCTCCTGATGTGATCTGAAACGGTTCTTTGATGCTTGATCACTTAATCCAGAGTTTCAGATATAATTATGCACTCGAATATGCTTGTAATTGGGTTCTGTAATTGCTTGTGATTGATCATTTTGGTTGCATTTTAAGTACATGGAAAATTGTGGTAGAGCTTAAAAGACTATCAAGATGTTCTGCTGATGAAATTATAGATTTTATTTTTAACCTTTTGGATAGTAATTTTCTTTGAGTTTTTCCTTCTAATTTCTCGTTTAATGTTCAAATTTCTAATTTATGTAGCCTGGATTAATGGTACCTTCATCCAAATTAGCTTACTATATCCTTCATTATTTTTTTTAAGTCTCTGTAAAATTGATTAGCAATCTAAAAACTCTGTTATTTGCATTGAAAATCTTAAAACAGCAATTTTTCTTGTTGTTTCCCGTTTAAGAAAACTTTTTGCCAACTCAATTCGGAAAAACTTCTTGATTTGTGTCGAGCAAATTTTGTTCATAGAAAGACATGACCAATGGGTCATTTAGTGAATATATTTTCTTCACAGAGAATAATCATTTAAGTTATATTATTTTATGGTACTTTCTTTAGATATTTCCCCACCTATTGCCACCACTTTGATGCCTTTACCTATGTAAAATACTTAATACTCTTAAGGCAATCAGTTAGCAATGGTATTAGCCTTTCAGATCACTTAATAGCATATTTTATCACTCTTTGTACTTTCTATACCCATCTTGCAACTCCTTTTGCACTTACCACTTGATCTGTGACTCTGCCGCAAAAGATTACGACATAGACATGCCCCGTGGCTAATTTATTAACCATATTTCTCGCTCACTCAACAAGCGATTAGACCAGAGATTATGTAAACCATCAGCGCGCCATGCACGAGGCGGAAGGGGCTGTGCGAATGTGGGGCGGCAGCCAAGTGATGATCGTTGGGCGAAAGAAGAGAAGTGCGTGCGTGCCACATGCAAAGTGGAGGCACAGACAACAGCTTGGAGTCATGGACGATGACCAGCAGCAGTTGGGGAGCTGCTGGGAAGAAGGCAGCAAGGCAAGGCGAGGCAAGGCTGCATTCACTTTCACTTGGTCATGGTCATGGTCATGGAGATGGGATAGGGGAATGGGCATGGAATGGGTTGTGTTGGGTCTATCTCTATATTATTATCACATTTCAGAGAACCGCCCTGAGGGCCCCGCATCAAGAAGGCAAACTCTCTGCTCTTTATCTTTTAGTGCAATTTGTTATGGAATTTGAATTTGAAAATGAAAACAAAGGAAAAAGGAGAACCAGCACCACGAGGCGACCAACTGACTTACTCCCGGGGTTTTTTTTTGTTTTTGTTGTTGTTTGCTCCCGATCATATTCTTGCACACATGCGATAGTCTGCCGCATACTTGCTTACAGTCGATTTGTGGTATGCCACATGTTGATAAGTCGAACGGAAATCGCTGCTCGCCTGCACACAACTGTACAAACATTCGGTGGCGGAAGCGGGAATGAAGTGCAGTGGAGTGGAGGCTATGGATTGGCTTTGATCGTTTTTAGGCTGGGGAAATGTTTGCACAAATAAATGTACGTTATTTCTGGAAAAACCACACAGAAAATAAATATATATATTGAGAAACAAAGAGCAAATTACAGTATGTACAAGAAAACAATTTAATTCCGTATTTTCAGCATATTTAAGCATATTTTCTCTGCTGCTATTTGTTTATAGGAGTCATATTTTGATAATGAGCAAATATTAAGATAAACAGGCAATAAGATCTATAAATAATATTAACAGTATGACAAATAGATATTTAATTTTTCTGGCGTAATTTCTCTCTTGAAAAAAAAAGAGATATCATTATATATGTATATGTACAATGTACATATGTATGTTTGATCTACAATTTATAGCCATCTCTCGAATAGTATAAGAAGCATATTGAATTCCTAATGTCCGATAATGTCATGTCGCACGTCGTTTGGCAGTGCCCCACGGCTGGTGGGCAGCCCATCTGTCTGCAATACGCGCTTTGGAAGCTTCGTATTGCATTTTGGGTAGTACTTGCAACGACTTTGAACTTCAGCCCGTTATATAAATAAAATAAATTTATTCATACTAAATATATATATAATATAATATATATAAATATAATATATATAAATATATTTTATAAATATTCCGAATCAACCCTCATTACCCTTTCAAAATTCAAAATTAAAATCAACATTTTTTAAATAGACTTGTAATGATAGCATATAAAAATATACAGCACAATCTGGTATCCAAAAGAGCAGTGTTCCCCCTATCGGATCCACTATTCATTCTACGTTTGATACAAATTTATTGTATGATGACGATTGTAATTCTTATATATGTACATACCAGAACGGATATGAAAGTGCAAACGATGGCTGATTCGATTATGAGAAACAAATAGGTCAAATAAAAAATATATATATCTAAATAAATAATTAAATTTAAAATTATTTAAAATTTGTATTATTTCCAAGAATAACAAGAGACGATCGCATATTTGTATTTTAATCATGCCAACTTACGAGACTTTTTCTAGGCATTTTCTTGGGCTTGTCAGTAAATGTACCTATGTATGTACATATAAATATGTTATTCTATTGAAAAATTCTAAATAAATAACTAAATTAAATACTTATAATATCTTAAGTTCTCTTGAGTTTTTAAGTACATTTTCCTTGTCAGAAATTTAAATTTACCAAAAACAATTTATGTATACATAGTAATAATCATTCAAAATTCCCCCTTCCACTAAAACCAATCAATCTGCCACACAATTCATAAATTCATCATAAATGCATAAATTCATCATGTAGAGCAATTAATAAATAAATAAATCAATGGGCACTCCACAAAACATATCTCTAATCAGATATGATTACGTGACATATCTATGCCACATACATACTTGACCAGCAATCGTTCCCTTAGCAATTACCAAACCCATTTCAATGGATATTTCCATTCCCCCCTCCCTAAATGAGGTACAACAAATCAATCCACAAATCGTTAGATGCATTTTATTTACAGGACTGTCAGCGAATAAAGATCCATGGACTATAATCGATTCTGTGCGGCCAAGCCCAAGCGATAGTGGTATTCCTCGAAGAGTTCGGGTGCCACGCGATACGGTTGATCGATGAGCGAGAGTCGTATGGGCGTTGCACAGCTGGGCGTTGCATAGCCAGGTGATGGAGGAGGAGCAGGTGCATAGGCCGGCGGAGCCACTGGCGGAGCTGCTGGAGGTGCCGCTGGTTGCGCCGCCCCATAATTATAGACAGGAACGCCCCAAAGTGGCAGATAGCTGCCGCAGGGTGTTGCAGCGGGAGGTGGCGGCGGCGGTGGTGCGTATGTGGGCTCCAAAGGTGCTTCATAAACCGGAGCCGCTGGCGGTGTTGGCGCTTCATAGACAGGAGCCGCTGGCTGATTGTTGTAGCTCTGTTCATCCACCTGCACCTTGGTGGCCACCTCTGTCCTGGATGCAGGCGGTGCAGACACATAGATGATGGGCTGATAGACAATCTGAGGTGGTTGGGCAGCAGGATAATTGCTGGCAGGCGGCGAATAGTCCGCCACTTTGCCATAGGTGTCTGGTGTGGCAGCAGACTGTTCGTAGCTGGGTGCAGGTGGGGCTGGTGCATCGTAGACGGGAGCAGGGGCATCGTAGACGGGAGCAGAAGGAGCAGGCGCCTCATAGGTAGGAGCAGGCGCCTCATAGCTTGGAGCAGGCGCCTCATAGCTGGCAGGAGGTGCTACTGGAGCATCGTAAGTGACCGGAGGAGGCACCACTGGAGCCACATAGCCCGCATCGCCATCCCCAGGACCATTATAGTCGGGATTTGGCTTGGCATAGCCGTCATCCCCACCATAGCCAGGTGCAGGCGGAGCAGGCGCCACATAATTAATCTGCGGCTGCAACGGCTGCTGGCCACAATTGCCGCCGCACAGTCCGCCACAATTGCCGATCGGATTGCCAAAGAGATCGGGCATCTTCTTGAACAATTTCATTTGCTTAAAGGGATCCAAGTCCTGCAGCTGCAGGCCATAGCCATTGCAATTCGTTTGCGGCTGGACAACAGGCGCCACAGTGGGATACAACACATTGTTGTAGTTGTTGTTGTTGTTGTTGTTGTTGTCAATTATTCTGCCCGAAGAGATCGTCCCACCATTTGAGCAGCGATCGATTTGTGCGCTTCAGCGCATCGTTGGGACCCACGGATGAGCCGGCATCGGCCATCAGATAGTACTGGGGTTCGCCTGGACCAGCAATCCTATTGGTTGGCTCATCTCGAAGCTCCTGAATGGCTTGGCAGCGGCTTAGAGCACAGCAAAGGCAGAGTACCACAAGAATTGTTGAGGTGCTCATCATTTTTGGCAGCGATTTGAAAGCCCCCCGGGTGTAACTTTAACCACGCGTCGCGAACTGTCAACTGCAACTACTGCCAGTGGCAATGTTTTCATTTGGAGAGAGCTAAAACTGCAGGCAATATTATTGCAAGGTCAGCAATGGACGATGCCCTGCCTTGGCAAGTATACCTCTTTGTATGGCTCTTTGAGTGGCAGATTAAAAATGGCAAGAGATGGAGTTATCTTTAATATAAATAAGGGAATATATTTCTCCTTTTAGAGATGGATAATGTACGATTCATCACTCACTAAAATCAAGAATATTCTGCGAATATCTCAAGAAAACTGAACAGAATCGAAAACTGAAGGAGAAACACAAGTCCAAGGACAATAATCTTTGAAATTAAACATTTTTTGGGTTGATCTTTTTTTTTTGCTTAATTTTGATTGATATTTTTCTACACCTTTTTTTATCTTTCTGCATCTTTGAGATATTATTAGATATTTTAAATATTTTGTATTTACGTATTTTTGGCTGTATACTTTTTATTAGTTTTTAATCGATTTTTTGGCATGTAATATGCAATTTCTATGCTTCAAAATATATCATCTAGAATAGTATTTAGATGTACCAATTAAAATTCCACTTTAAAGTTTCACAAATTTAATTCTAAATATATTTTTTTCTTCATTTGCAATACCTCTATTTTTATATATTTTTATAAAGAGCATCTAGCATTCTTTAATACCTATAATTCTGCCACAACATAATGGGTACAATTGGTATGAGGAAGTTCCCCGCGTATTTCTCATATTTCGCAAGCCCTCCGAAAATTGTAACCCACTTAATAATAGAAGCCGTAGCCTCCCCCCAATCCAAAAAGCACATCAGCTGTGTGTTCTCATTCCAAAGCCCCATGCCAGACTCGAGTCAAGATCCAGCCAACCTCTCTCTCCGCACACTTCAAGAGGTTTTTTTTTTGCTGCAGTGCATTGACTTCAGGCATTATTATTTACTTGTATTTTCATTTACAATTTTTTCCTTTTCTTTGCTTAACTTTTTCTTTATGGTTTATTTAAATTGTTCTGTTACGTGCTCGAAATTGCTAATCGCCAGCTGAAACCCCCAGCGGCTGGAGTTGGGGGGCTTTGGTTCCTGTTTGATCCGTGGAGCGTAGCTGTCGGTGTTGGCCATAAACACACAGCCAGCCATAAGCCATAAGCCATGAGGCATGAGGCATGGGGCATAGCCATAGCCATAGAAAAACGGAAGTACAAGATAAACATATATACATATTTTACTTTGTATGTATATCTGGTGGCTATATGAAACACTTCCTTAAGTGGCTTGGCCATTGGCTTGGCTTTTTGTTAAATGTTTTCGGGGCTGGGCATTGGACAGGCATGCGAAAGGGAAATATTTATTTACAAAAGTAATATGTGGTGGATATGAGTTGGAAATAGTAGAGGAGGAAACGGAGGTATAAAAGATGGATTTATGGGCAGGGTTAAATAAAGATATAGCAGACAGCACGCAGATAGATAGATGGAAGAAAATAATTTACGAAAAAGTTTTCAACAAGTTTCTACCTCAATCTTCAATCTTCAAATTTCTGGAAATATTTCCAAAAAGATTCCACCCAAAACATTCAACCAAAACCCCCTGCGGACTTCATCAAATTTTCTTTTAATTAAAGAAAAATATTTACGTTCCATCATTAAATTCTACATCAAGTTGAGTGGCACGTAAAGTCCAATGTGGGCTCTCCCCTAAGATCCACGCAAAAGATTAAGGCTGCAAGTAAATAAAAACCCTCTGGAAAAAGTGGAAAGCTCCAGCACAATTTATAAATTAAATTTTTTATTCATAGAAAAATGCTGTAAAATTCTAGAGTTGCTGCAGATACTTTCGCTTCTGGTTAATCCCCTTGTTGGTTCGGGCATTGTGGCGTTTGCGCTTTTCGGTCTTCAATGGATTCTCGGTGGGTCCCTGGTCATTGGTCTTGAGACTCTCCTCGGCCTTGTTCATCAGGTCCCTGGCAGTGAGCTTTCCCAAGGGTATAGCCTCGAGGGAGGCGGCTCCAGAGGTATCCTCTTCACTGGACACTGCTGGTGTTGTCTCCACATGATCTTCGTCTTCCTCCTCATCCTCCTCCTCGTGTTCATCCTCGTCTCCAGGGCTCGCGAGTGCCGCCCCCAAGCTAGGCTCCGATGATGAGGCAGAGCTCGAAGCCGTCGTCGGTGTGCTGCTGGAAAAGTTTAGTTTTCCCGCCTTTTCCGAGGATTGCTGCACAGTTGAGCCCACGGTTGGTGGCTCTGTTGTTGTTGTCGTCGTCGTCGTGGAGCTGTCTGGAAACTGGAAAATGCGCTGGAAACCATTCTTTTGGGGCTGTGGCGTTGTGGGTGCTGCAGCGCCCAGAATTCTGTTGAATGGATTGAACGGATTGAGGCCGCCAAATGGTCCAAAGGGATTCAGGCCCATACCGAAGCCAGCTCCGACCTGAGGACCACCGGCCAGGCCAAAGGGGCTGCCCACTTGGGCGCCCATATTCATGTTGAATCCGGAATTGGGATTAATACCCATCTGTGGTGCCATTCCGAAGGGACTGCCCACCTGAGGAGCATTGCCGAAGGTACTGCCACCCTGCTGATTCGCTCCGAAGGGACTGCCAACCTGTGGAGCCATTCCAAAAGGACTTCCAACCTGCTGATTAGCTCCGAAGGTACTGCCACCCTGCTGATTAGCTCCGAAGGGACTGCCAACCTGTGGAGTCATTCCAAAAGGACTTCCAACCTGCTGATTCGCTCCGAAGGTACTGCCACCCTGCTGATTAGCTCCGAAGGTACTGCCACCCTGCTGATTAGCTCCGAAGGGACTGCCCACCTGCTGCTGCATTCCATAGGCGCTGCCCACCTGCTGAGACATGCCATACGGACTTCCCACCTGTTGATTTACACCATAAGACGGTCCATAGGGACTGCCAGCAGGCAGCTCATTGCCATAAGTCCTGGTTATGCCTCCTCCTACGCTTGGCGCTCTGTTTGGCAGCGCCAGATAATGCGTGGGCTGCTGCTCGTAGCAGGGCATGGCGATGATCACAGGCTGAAAGCTGGGACACATTGTGCTGTAGCTCACACCCGTGTCCGCTGAACAGGGTCGCGGCATAACAGGAGCATTGCAGCCATTGCAGTAGGAGTTGTAGCCATTTGTTGTTGGTTCCAGGCTGGATGACGGCGGCACCTCCGGCCTGGCATAGGCAGGCGGTGGCGGTGGCAATGTTGGCGGTGCCTGCGGCTCAGCGGATTGGCCGTAGAATGGCTGATAGCTTTGACCCACCAGAGGTTCGATGGGTACGGCAAGTTGCATTGGCTGGTTTCTGCTTGGGTGGTGTGGAGTCCTTGGGGGTGGCTCTGCTGCTCCTACTGTTGGGCCTGCTGCTGCTTTAGCCATTGGTGGTGCTGCTGCTCCTACTATTGGCTCTGATGGCGCCAAGCTATTGTAAAACGATCTCATTACGGGATCATCGTGTAGGTCATCCACTGGGGAAGGTGGTAACCAGACCATTTGTGGCTCTGCCAACTCCTGTTGCTGCTGTGGCTGCTGCTGCTGCTTCTTTATCGGTGCTTCTCCCATGGAACCTCGATAGCGCTGTCTGAATTCCTCCGCTTGGAAGCCCACTCTCGGCATTCCCAACACATCCCCATCCATGCCAGGCTGATGGCGACTTCCTACCACTGGCGTTGGCCTCTCGTATTGCTGTCCCTGCGCTGTTTTTGTAGCTGCCGCCGACTTCTGAGCTGCTGCAGTATTATATGCAGTGGGCGTGGCCGTTGGGCCTGGGCCTGCAGCAACTCCGTATTGAAGTGCTGACGGGCTGCCTGGATTTGGGCGAGGAACTGCTGGCAGGCCATTTGACTGCGCAGCAAATGCAGCCGGAGGGGGAGCCAGGGTGCCGCCAGGGTAGCCCAATTGCTGTTGATGATTGAAGGGCTGCTGCTGAGGTCGCTCTGCATATTGGGGCTGCTGCTGAGGAACATTTTGGAGCTGCTGAGGAACATTTTGGGGCTGCTGAGGAATGTTTTGGGGCTGCTGTTGTGGATTTTGTTGCGCCCCTTGGCCAGGACGCTGCTGCTCCTGGTATGCCGTCGCTGGCGTTTCCCTGCCGTCTTCCTCATACTGCTGTTGGCCTGGAAATAACCCGCCTCCAAAGGCGGGAAACGACGGAAAGGTGTGTGCAATCGGTGCAGCTTGTTGTGGCTTTTGGTAGGGAAACCCAGGCAAGGCAGAGGGCTGATCCGCCTGTCCATTTCCACTGGCAAAATCGTTGCCCTTGCACATGTAGTAGAGCTCGCCCTGGGCGCCACCGGGCTTGAATTCCACGCAGCTCTGTTTGTTATCAGTGCCGAAATTCTCACCCTTGCACATGTAGTAGGGCTCCTCCAGCGGTCCACTTGGCTTGATCTCCACGCAAATGGTGGTTAGAGTTCTCTTGGAGCGGTGCAGAGGCTCCAGTGGAGATTCCTTCTTTTGCTTGACGGCAGCTGAAGCCACAGAGATGGGCAAGGCAGCAGAGACTTCCAGTGCAGGCAGCCTGATGGTTCGATCTTCAGCTCCCAGAACACCACAGAGCCCAAAGGCCAGCAGCCATAGCCACAGCAAAGTCTGCCAGCACTGTGAATATTTATCCATTTTCTTCCACTTACTAACTTCCGCTGCTGTCTGAGAGCTCGCTTATATACTCTGCTGCAGCTAGATCTCCTCGGTATAACTGCAATAGAATTGTTTGTCAATTGTTAGAATCTCTTTCTCCATTCCCAGTTCCAGTTCTGCCGGCAAGAGGAAAAACACCCACCTATCCACGTTCTGCTTGCCCAACAGAGTTCTCCGTAGTGTCTTGCCCAATCGAAGCTTTTCTTTGTTGAATTTTCCTTCTCCTGCCTTTTTTGGTAGGGTTTTTTTCTGGGATTGCTGTTTTATTGCACTGGGCACTCGTACTCGTAATTGGAGTTTCATTCGCTGGCAAATCACATGACTGAATAAAAACGAATGCAACGTCGACCTGATCGAGAGGGTTTTCACTTTGAATGTGGCATACGCTTCTGTTAACTGAAGTTGCATGATACATTCGATGGCTTTGTGATTGGTTACTTGATTTCGGTTGATCTCCATCACTTTCACTTGAAGTTCTATGACCTGCTTCAGTAATATTCTAGTTGGATTAAATTGGGGAGAATTTTCTTGCAGAGAGTTAAAAAAATTAATCATTAATCACTTCCTGTCCGCTTCTGCTCTCCCGTTGCTGATCTTTCCCATATTATTCGAGCGAAAAATTTGATTTCCGGCATGATTCTATCCCTTATTCAATACCAAATGAAATCTTAATCACAAACCAATTAAATTCTCTTCATTTTAGCATTATTTTCAGCTGATTCTCGCCATATATAATGAACGGAATTTCTCCCGTTTCTCAATAAAAATAGAAGATTAAGATTCAAATATATCTATCATTATTCTTTGCCAAAGTAAAACCCTGATCATTAACCAATAAAATCCTCTTAATTCTGGCATTATTTTCAGCTGATTCTGGCTATTTCTTTTGATAGTTTTATCTACCGTTTCCCAGCCTAATAAATCACTGGCAGTTGCTCATTAAAACTCTCTAAATATTATTTTCAGCGGATTCCATCTGTATATTCTCCGCATTCATTGTCCAGTTAGAGCATTAAACATTTCCTATAGCCAAATGCTTTTTTTCCACCAGCGATAATTATCGCTGATCCTCGCAATTACAATTTCGCGTGTGTGTGCAGTTCAACAAACTGCTCCTCCGATTGCCAGCGCCTCGCCTCACCTCAACAATCGAACTACAAAGTCAGCAAAAGATTTATACCTGAAGCTCTACCCGTCTGGGTTTTTAGGAAAATGTTTGCACGGTGTTGAACATTAGCTATTAGCCGATAAATTGGTCATTGGGTCAGCGGGTGTTAGATTCCAATTCGCTGTAACTGACCTGACCCATAAAGCACCCAAACAGAGCCACACAACACAGAGGGGAGACACTGAGAGGAAACCCTCAGCTGAAAGAGAGTCACAGAAACGCTCGTTAAATACAAAACCAAACATGAGAGACCTCCCCCTCCTCCCTATAAAGCGAACCCTCTCCTCAGCACTGATGAGTAATGAAAGAACGATTACCCATGCGTGTGTGTGCTTCAGGAAAAATAACTTGAAATGAACCCACAATTCCGGCAGTTCCGACAGTTTTTCCCTACCCCTTCCCACACACCATTCGTTTCCAACATTCATTTAACAAAAGTGCTAAAGACCTTTGAAGTGGGGCAAGGGTTTCCGTGAGCAGCAGGATTTACGCATTATGTCAGACATTTGCCACTTACCTCACCCACGTTGGCGGGGCGGGTTGGAAGGGCGCTGGAAGGCAATAGACTGAGTGGCTCCCCCGTCAAGAAAGCGGAACGGAACGGAACCGCACCCATGTAACCAGGAGGGGTTGCTGCTGCTGCTGCTGCTGCTGTGCAACGCTGTAAAACATATGTCGACAGGCAGGCAGGCAGGCAGCAGGGCACGACATATCGTCATCGTCATCATTATGTGGTCTACATTCAAGGCACATTATCATTATCATTTTCATTTATTAATAATCAGGTTAAGCGCCGCCGTAGACAAGCAAGGGTGTGGTCGGAGCACCCGAACTCCTCCTACTCCTCCAATCTACCTTTTGCAGCTTATCGCAAATTTCTATATTTCTTTTATAGATAGCAACTAGGTTAATGTGGGTTTTTGCACTTGCAAATCGATTCATAGAATTATTAGTTTTTGGGGTTTTTTTTGCACTGAATTTTCTATATAAAAAAAAGTACCCAAATTTGCAGCTAAGATTTTAGATTTCCACTTTCCGTTTCCTTTTTAGATAAAACACTGAGTAAACGTAGGTAAATTTAGACATATGTCTAGCTATTTATGTAGCTATATTTTGGGATAGAAAGTCACCTGAGAGTCACTCTGCTGAGCAAGTAATTCGCTGAAGACAGACGAACACTTAAGGAATAAAGCAAAAGTAAAAGAAACTATGCCTAAAGTAAGGCATTAAATCAGAGATTAATTCATGATCATATTTCTCATAGCTGATGGTCCAAAAATTAGGCCATGCATAATACACCCCTGATAGATCTACGATAGATCCATAAAGAAATCTATAAAAGATATATAATAAATTTCATGATTGATTTATGAAAAATCTATGATAGATCAATGATTATATATATCCTTGATAGATTAATGGTTCATCCCCAGTTAACCCATAAAAATATCAATGATAGATCGATCCATGGCAGATCATTGATAAATACATAAAATATCCATCAATTGATCTATGATTCATAATATATCTAAGATAGAACAAAGAATTGTTCCTTAATAGAGCGATTATTAATCCCGCATAGATCCTTGATAGATATGCACATGATAGATCAATGGAGAAAATTTATAAATAGATCAATGATAGAACTATGATAGATCGAGCCATGCATGGATGATAAAATGCAAAATGCATGATAAATCCATAAGATTTCCATTCCTATTTGCCACCAAACCCCCGAGAATTTCCATCATTTAGTTCTATTTTAAAGAAGAGGATTTTTCATCATTTATATTATATTTGTTCTATATATATTTATATTCTTACACTACTCTAAATCTCGCTACCCTTGAAGCGGAAACTGAAAATTTTCCTTGACTTTGTACAAACTCAAAATCCCGTTTGTCCCTGCAGCTTTCGTAGGTTCTCAAATGTAAACCAAAACACCACCGACCAAGGACCAATGCGCACCCAGCAGGGTATGAAGCCCTTGTACATGGCCGTGGGACCCTCCTGGCTGATGAGCTTGATGTAGCAATCGAAGGCGTTCTTATAGTGCAGACCATTGCCCATTTTATCGGTGGGTTGATTCATAATGCGCGACTTGACCACATCCGTGGGCGTGCTCAAAGCACTCGCCGCAAAGCCCGCCGTCACGGAGGATAGAAACTGAATGAGCAGCCCATCGGGCATTTGTAGCCAGGCCATGAATTGGCGTTTGCTCAGGTCATAGCAGGCTGTGTCACCTGTAGGATGTAGCATGTAGAGCTGTGTGTCAGATGAAATCTGTGTGTACAACTTACCAGCTGTCATTAGCATGGCGCGTGCACAGCTGGGGCCACAGCCCTTCCACAACGATCGCAAGCCGCCATGCTGGTAGGCATCGCCCAGGGCCTGCCGCACATTGCTCACTCGTGCCGGAAATCCAAGAGCCCGCCGTCTGCCCTCCATTTGCATGCGAACTTTGACAATGTCCAGTGGATTGGCTATAAACTGGGCGGCACACCCAGCCAGACAACCGGCAGCAAAGCCACGGGACACTGTCAAAACATCCTTGCCACTGGCCGCATCCACTTGGGCCAATCTCTGACGCAGGCAGTCGTAGAACACCACACGCAAACCATTGAAGAACAGATTCCTGATGATCATGGCGGATAGACCAGCATACAGTCCCCTCACACCCTCCTCCCGGGCCATGCCCACAGCAGTGCCAAGCATTCCACGTCGTACTCCACCCTGGGCCGACTTCTCCGCCGCCTCGCCCTGCAAATGCAGACGCGTCTTGGTCACATCCATGGGATACGTAAAGAACTCGGCATTTGTGGCACCCAAAAAGGTGTTCAAATACAGCGCAAAGGGGCCACTGAAGGGCTGCGACTGCGCGGTGGCCTCCTTCACATAGCGAATGGTCGGTGAGAGATATTTATTGCGTACATAATTCATGTGCCTATTATCACGCGCCATACTCGTATTTGCAAAAGGAATTTCGAAATATATAAACAATGTAACAGGAATGTAACAATGTAACAATTATTTCTAACGCACGAATGTCGTACTATTGAATGACAATATTTTCAAATTACTAGTTTTATGCTCTTAAGATGGGCAGATTGTTTATTGGACTGCTTTGTGGGTATTATTTATACAATTTGGATGAGTGAAATATCACAAAAAGTACCTCAGCAGCTGAACCTCTAAATACACCACAGCAGATGATGATTTTTGAGACATATTTCTGTGAGTATTCCATATCACATTTGGCTGGCAATATGTGGCAGAAAGCGAAGGAATTTTACAACACACAAGACACGAAAATTCTCTTCAATTTATGCAGTACATTCCGAAGTGAATAATGATCTTTTGCGTGATTTTTGAGACTACTTTCCCAGTGGGAAACTTAATCCACTACAGATGATCCCTTATGATCCATCCATTCAACCTCTTTTACACCTTCTTAGGATCACAATTTCTTTTATAATTTGCATGTACCTTGTTTAGAAACCCGCTTGTCCCTCCACATCTCTCAAAAACTCCACGGACATCCAGAAGAGCACCGAGAACGGACCCAAACGGAACCAGCACGGCAACAGGCCCTTGTACAACGCCAGGGGACCCTCCTCACTGACAGTTTTGATCAGACAATCCATGGAGTTCTTGTAGGTGAGATTCTTGCCGGCGGCATCCGTTTGTTGATTCATCACCCGAGACTTAATCACATCGGCGGGATTGCTGAGCACACTGGCTGTGAAGCCAGCGCACATGGAGGAGAGGAAACGCAAGCGCAGCCCATCGTCCAGCTGGAGCAGGTCCTTGAAGAAGCGCTTGCTCAGATCGTAGGTGCCAACATCGCCGGCGGTCATGAGGCAGGCGCGCAGGCAACTGGGCGTTATGCCCTTCCACATGTGGGGCAGGCCACCCTCGCGATAGATGCCCGTGAAGGCGTTGAACATATTGGTGACACGAGGCTTGTGGCCCTGGATTCGGCGGCGACCCTCCGTCTGCATGCGCACCTTGACAATGTCAAAGGGATTGGCCATCGCCTGGGCAATGCAGCCGGCGACAAAGCCGCACGACAGCGCCGAGGATACGGCCAGAGTTTCCTTATTGTTTTCGTCCAAGCGTATGAACTTGCGCCGAAAGATATCGTAGAGCACCACCCGCATCGAGTTGAAGATCAAATTCCGGGCCACCATGGCCGAAAATCCAGCATAGAGCGTCTTGGGTCCCTCGTTTTTGACAATACTTCGGAGTGTGGCCAAGGCATTGGGTATCTTGGCGCCCGTCTTCTTCGCCTCCTCGCCCTCCACCTGCATGCGGGTCTTGGCCACGTCCAACGGATACACCCAGGACTCGGCAAAGTTGGCGCCCAGAAAGGTGTTGAAATATAGCTGGAGCACGGTTCGCACCGTCAGCGGTTCAGTGGTATACACTGGCGGCAATTGCGGACGTCTATCCATTCGGTTGGACTTTACTATCCAGTGTTTTGCAGGCTCCTTGTCCATTCTTCAAATGTTACTTGAAATTTATTCGATATAAACTATAAATTACTAGACTCTAATATTGGTTTGTGGTAAGATGTGTGCGTCTACTATTTTGTACTAGGGTTTGAAAAGCAATCTGGGATGTGAAAAATCCTTAGGAAAATTTGGGAACATAAAAGCAAGGGAGGAAGCTTCCATTGCTCTGGAATTTATTCTTTGGCGACAAGACACCAAAGAACTCTATTCCGAGACTATATTCCTATAGCAAAATACATGACGTGTGTGGACACAGCTGTGCGCGTCCGTTACTCCAGGCCGAGGCTTGTGATGAAGAATACAAAAACAAAACGAGACTGGAACCGAGGCTGTCGCCCTCATTCGTGTCTGTATCGTGCACAATCAGTGCATTTGGGAACCCTTCTTCGCTCTGTGTACCAAAAATGATTCTGGGTTGATAATTTGAATATCAGCTCTCAACCCTAAGCTCCACCTCCCCTAAAAAAATTAATGTTTTGAAGCACTCTAAACGACTTACAAATCGCCTCCAACAACTAGCGAAAGCATTTCAATAACGTCTGGGAAATCGTAGAGAGACTACGACTAACATTAGCATATTTTATTAAATGAATCAATCTCTCGTCCGCTCAGCCGCTCCGCTCGTTACCCCGCGGCCAAACAAATTTGAATTTTTCCGTTAGACATGGAAATAAAAAAAACACGCGCCTCAAATTACAGCTAGACTAAGAGAGAGATGGCATTGCGCGATGGGTGGAAGGGGCAGCCAAAGGCCACTCACAACAAAAAAGTTACAATAATAATATATGATTAATTGTACTGCCGATAAAAAAAAATTTTGTCGAGACGGGGAAGCCAGACCAGCTCTTTCTTTGAATCATTTTGATTTTCTCCAAAAATAGCAGAAAAAAAAAAAAGAAGAGAAGAGCGGAGCGGAGCGGTGGGGAGCTATTGAGAAAGCGAAAGTGAAAGATGAACAGCAGCGGATGAGCACATTCAGAAAAATATCTGTACGTATTTTCACACATTTACAAAATAAAAAAAAATAATTTGGGTCAATGTTTTGTGCTGTGGCGGAGGATGAGGATGCCGCCCGCCACAGCGCCAAAACGACTAACAAAAAATTAGCTGAAAGAAATGCCAGCTGCAAAAATTGGAGAGGAGACCCCCACACAGCAAAATATTCACAGAAAATTAATAAATAAATATCTCTGTTTTATGTACTATAATATTTGTTGACCCCCAAATAATTGCGCACTTGCGTCAGGCATCAGGCGTTTCGCATTGAGAATGATTATGCAGCGATAAAAATAACTTGACAATTTGCATAGACCCAAAAATGGGCAGAGAAAGAGAGAGACAGACGGAGACAGAGCAATGTCTTATAAATTAATTGAAAGAAATCCATTAAAGCTACAAAGTACGAGGGGCGATAACAACACAGCAGCGGAGTTCAATGATCTGTCAATCTATGAAGCCGAAAGAGAAGGTAAGCAAACGACAGTCTCTACCAAAAGGTGGGCAGAACAATGTCAAATCAAAGAAAAATTCAAATTGCTAATTCTAGCGATAACAGCGCAAAATTTCAATAAGCAAACCAAATATAGGCAAAGAAATCAATGTCAAGCACAAAGAATCATCAAATTGTAAAGCCCTAGCGATAACATCTCAAAAGTTCAACGATCTATCGATTATACGATAACCGTATCGACAGCAGACCTGAAACATTATGAAAAGAAAATTTAAGACTATACAAAAATTAATTTGAATAAATTTCAAATATCATAAAGCCAACAATTTTAAGATAACACTGGCGATAATATCCCAAAAGTTCAACAACCTATCGATACCCCTCGATAGCTGCGCATTTAAAGCAAACCTGAAAGAGAGAAAGAACCCTAGAAAAAAATGCACATTTTGGTTTTAATTTTTTATGAGGAGAATTTTGTGTTTGTCTCACTCGAGTTTTTTATTTCAATAGTATTAAAGTATCGTATTATATATGTTGCTTTTTCTTTTTGTTTTGTTTTTGTTGGTTTTTTTTTATGTTTTATATTCATATATTTATGCATTCGGTTTTACTTCACGTTTCTGTTGCTTGTACGAAAAATGTCTGTGTGTTTTTTGGACTCATGGGGGGTGGAGGCTAAGGGTAAGGGAGAGAGTATGGGGTTGGTAGTTGGTATATATGTGGGGATGTGTGTGGTTGTTCTGGAAAAGCCACATTAATTTATGTATGATTTGTTGTAGTATGGTAATCGTATGTTTAATTGTTACACATGCATTTGTTTGTTACGTTATTCGTATGGTGAGAAAGAGAGAGTTTTAATGGCGATTTAACTGCCGAATTCTGTTCTTCTTCAGGGTTGCCAACTTTCAGCAATGAATGTTCCACCGGTTGGGCAGTGCTGGGCAACGCATACGAATACGCATAGCCCCACGGTTGCACACTGCACACTTAACGGTCTACATATAAGTTTTTTGTTTGTTTTGTATTTTATGTATGATGTAGTATGATAGGATTTTCGAAACATTTAAAGCAATGCGCACACAACAACAAATTAAGAAAGAGATATATTGTAGATAGTAAGAGAGATGGAGAGAGAGCGAGCGAGCGAGCGATTGTGTGATTATATGGACATGATCCTCTATACCCTATACATAGAAATTTCTTATGGCAAAATGGCGTTGATTTGGGGGGAGCAAGGAGAATCTAGAATCTTTATTTTATGTACGTTTCGCAATCGTATAAAAAGTGTTCACACACCGCACACACACGTGTGCATACCACATCTCTCACACACACACACACATATGTATAAATAGAGCATCTCTGCATGGATCTCCAAATAGTTTACATATACAAATATATATATAGAATATATATTTATTTTCGATTATTTCGGTTTTTGCTTGTGAGTTCTCTGCTCTTCTCTGCGTCGACTACCCTCAAAAGTCTCTCTCTCTTCTCCGAGATCAGAGATCTTTTCTCACTCACTCTCTTTTTTTTTTTTATTCATCATTTCTGTCTGTATACAGATATATATATATATATATATAATGGTATATATATATATATATCATTGCGTGTATATATTGCTATACAAAAAATGTTTCAAAAATTGTTGTTTTTTTTTATATTTTGTTTGCCTGCGTTGCTTTGCGTTCGTTCTTTCTTTTCTTTTCTTTCTGTTCTGTTTTACAGTTCTAAGACTTTTTCCAAATTATCGGATTTTAGATGAGGACTGGAATTATTTAATGTTTTTTGTTTTATCTTTTATTTTATCGTATAAACCAAAAGTTTTTCTTTAATCATAATAATGCAGAGAAATTTATAATTTTGTTGTTGTAGTTGTTTGTTGTTGTTGTTGTTTTTTGCGGGTAATTGATTTGCGTGTTTTTTTTCTTCTTCGTTTTTTCAGAACAGAATTGCGGTTTGCACATCCTCTCGTTCCCCAAAATCTCCTCCGCCTTGGCCGTTTAGTTTGGGGAGGGAAATTACTCCATAATTTAAATATTAATAATTACTTCCATTTTTTACGTTTTTTTATTAATAGCATTTTCCTCTCTCAGGGTATCATCCATCCATCCATCCATCCATCTTCATATCAAAGTTGCTGCTGCTTTTGTTGTTTCCTGGTTGGTTGGTTGGTTGGTTGGTTGGTGTTTTTTTGCTGGTTGTGTGTTTGATGGAGGTGTTGGTGTTTGTTTTGTTTTGTTTTGGGGGGTGGTGTTGTGGTTGTTTTGTGTTGTTGATCTATTCACCTACTATCTTAGTACCCGCAAGTAATCAGATAGTCTCCGAGTTTCTCTACAACGGAAGCGGCCTGCTGGGGCTGTACGGGATCCTCGTAGATGGAAACGATGACGGCTGTTAAAGAAAAATTTAAAGGGAGAAGAAATTGTTGTTAAAAAAAAATGGAAAGAGTTTTTTTTGCTACCTCAATAAATTTCCAATTCTTATCAACTTTATTCTAATCTCACTTTCGCACCTAGACAGCTTTTACTGTGGAAAAATTTAGCTTTAATGTATTTCTCTTCTCTGAACTCACAATAGAATCCTATTTCTTTCCGGCGAACATCTTCCTTACGCTTTAAAACGATTTCTCATCCTTTCTCATCGTCAAAAGTAGAGCTTCTTTTTTCTTCCAGCGAAAGTTCTCTTCCCCCTATTTCTACATTCCTCAGGAATTCTTTTAGAATTCTTCCTTACCGCTTTCACTATAGCCACAAAAATCTCCTTCAACATCTCCATAAATTGCAGTTTTCTTTCAGTAATTCTTCTTCAAGAAACCTCTATCCGGTTGACAATCAAATGCTCTCAAATGTGAAGAGAAAGCAGGCAGCAATAGGAGGCAGCAGCCGTTGCCGCTGCCGCTTCGTAAAATAAGAACTAACAGTAGTTTTTTTTTTTACTCGAGAAGCAGCAAGAAATTATGAATAAAAGCGCTCAATAAAGAGAGTGTGCCCCGTCCGTCTCTGTCGTCAGGTGAAAACCGGACGGACAGGCGGCGGCGCAGACCGCAGACAAAACCAAACCAGAACAAATCGCACAGACCCCAAACCCAATGACAGCGACAAAAGGAGACGACATGAGGAGGATGAGGTGGAGGAACATGAATGACAAGACAAGTCTGGTCTTGGAGCTTAGCTCAAAAGTGTTCAGATGAGAGAAGAGAGTCGTCTCGGCCTCTGTCTCGGTCTCGGCTTGAGTGGCTAATACATTAATCAAATGAGCAGAAAATGTGATGGAGAGGAAGCATAATTGATTGAGCGAGCACAGCGGAGCACAAATTGGAGAGTAAACCCCGGACACAAAGCCCCGGCCCGAGGGGTCAATAAACCAATGTCTCAGGCATTTCAGTCGCTAGACTCATGTCTCTGGCAGGCATTTCAGTCGCCAGAGTATGTGAGGTATGTGACAGCTTTTGGCTGTCACCTGACAGCTGTCATCGGCCCACCCACACAGTCACAGACCTGCCAATTCGTTGCGGAGAATCGATAAATGATAACTGCCATACAAGTTTGTTGTTGAATCTGTAATCTTGTTACATCGATTCTCCCCTTGCCACTCTCAAAAGTTTCTGAAGCATAACGAATGGCAGCATATCAAATTGTGCTTTGTTTTTAAATGCCTTGTTAGTTGCATAATTAAACAATAATCCGATTTACACAACCAGGCAACATTGTTGAGGTCTTTCGACCGTAAACCAACACTGTCGGGAGTATAGGGAATTCCTCACAGCAGGCAATTAAAGGGTTAGATCTATAGATGGGTCGGTAAAATGCAAGTAGCGTGAAATTGTGGCAATATACTCGTTAGGAAGTGTTACACACAATCAGCTGTTTGGGGGAGGGGTTTAAAGTATGAAAATACTCTAGAAGATTTTTAGAATTTCCCTGTCTTTTCGCTCTCCAAAATCCGCCGACAGCGAAGAGAGATCGTACGGATTTCGTGCTTGCAAGAAATTTGGATTCATTGTTCCATTTTTTTCTTGCTCGTTACTCTACTTTTCAAGTAGAAAATTTATCTATGGAAAAAACTTCCCTATATAAAACTGACCTAAGTTGAATTTCCCTAAACTATGATCTTGAACTATATCTGCATCTATCAAATTGCTCTGTTCAGAACATTTTTCCATTAATATTTATTTTACTAAACGCAAATAAATCTAAAAGTAGCTAATTAATGTCTCAAATTCAATAAATGGTAGTTTTCTTCAACTAAGAGCTGAATAATGGTTCCATTTAACGTATTTCCCCTGTATTTAAGCCACATACCGCGACTTGCTACTGCCACACACGCATATGTGTGTCGTGTCGTATGTGGTTGCTAGGTATGGCGCCAGATCACCACAGCTAGGTCACAGACCGACCCGACCACAAACGAAAGCCAAAGCCATAGCCATAGCCAAAACCCAGAGTCAAAGCCAGAGAACCGAACAGTCAGCCAACAGCCAGCCAGACGTTAGACCAGTTTTTGCCTATTTTTGCCATTTCTTGCCTATTTTTCTATGTCTATTTTTATGCCGCGGCTTCTCCGTTTTTCTTCTCTTTTTTTTGCGTTTCTTTGCGGTTTATTCTACACACACATTCTACAAGACAGAGACAGAGAGACACATGGGGCACATACAGCAGACAGCAGACAGCACACAGCAGAGACTGTGCAACATTTGCACTTGAAATGGATTATGGCAATAACCTTGAGCTTGTGGCTGCAACGACGGGAGGCGTGAGGCGGCGGCGGCCAACATTGGCTTTGCGTGTGTGTGTGTGTGGCACTGTGGGGCTTTCGTTTGTGTGCGCGCAACAGTTGCCACAAAAACTGTACAAATATGGAGACGAGGCTGACGCGTCAGCAAACAAAACTGGTCGTAAAATGCAAAAAACAAATGCGAGAAGTAAAAAAAACATAAATACAGTGGTAGTTCGGTAAAAAGAAAGGCAATAGAAATGACTATAAAATGCTCTCAAATCAACAGACAACATAAGGCAATATTTTCAATAGAAAAATCGAAATGGAATAAAATAATTAAATTAAGTTTTGAAATTTAATTTGCAATTAGCTGATTTTTATCTAGAAATTCTAGAAATCTTTTAAAAAAATATCCAATTAATAAATCTTAGAAAAACGTCAAAAATATTGAGGTAAAAAAATTTTCAAAATAAATTAGCTTTGATTCCCACAAAATATATATTTTTTTAAATCATTATTTTTAGCCTTGTTCCACTGTAATTTCATGGCATAGTCCCACAGTGGCAGCAGCAGCAACTGTGAGACATGGCCAAGATTTTTTTTTCAAACATTTTTAGCTTGTTTTTCAGGCTACAAAACAAGGTGATGAAAAACGAAACGTCGCGCGTCGTCGGGGCTCTCTGCTGCTGTTGTTGCTGCTGCTTGTTGACCGGAAAAATGTAGCAACAACAACAGCAACAAGCGGCAGGCACACAATAATAATAATAATGGACCATCATTTGCAGCCTAGCACTTGGCTCTAGTTTTTCCGTTTTGTTTTTTTTTTTATTGTTGTTGGGCAAGTGCAGCAAATTAGCCATAATTATGCGCGAGCAGCATAGCAATCGGTAACCATCTCTGGGTGGGTGACTAATGAGCTTTTCTTTGCTTCAGTTTTCACATAGTTATTATCGGGTTATAGCAGGGGGGGTGGTGGCAGGGCGGGCGGGCAGGCAGGCACTTATCTTGAGCCATGTTTGGGCTTTGGATCAAGTGCTTTGCACTTGCACGATAAGTCCCCGCGTTTCCCGCCACACAAAAGAACAAGTGGCATTAAAACACTCAGTTGCCTTTCTTCTTTTATTTGCTTGCCGCTGTGTTGCGCGGCCATAAAACAAAGAAGCAGCAGCTAGCTGATAATGCTTATCGGAGGGAGACTTTTGGGCAGACATCGACAATCGATGGCAGAGCCACAGCCACAGCGACGAATGAACCTTCGGGTGTGTGCTCGTGCTCGGGTGGGTTCGGTTGAACATTTGTGTGATTTTTGAGATAACGGTATTTCTCCCCATACAAAATATATGTGGAAAATATCTTATATTTCGCCAAACAATATAATAATATACATGATATAATTGCATGATCTTTGGGGAGAGCTTGTAGATGGTTCATTTTCTTGCTCAGAATTAAATTTACTTTTGGGATTTATTTATTTATTTATTAATATAGTCATCAGCTGTGTGAAATTTTGGTTTAGTTTATGGAGAAACACAATCTTTGTGACCTTTCTTGGTTTATATTTAGTCATTGAACCAAACTTTGAGAATTATAAAGTAAGCCGTGGGGTATTGTCTGGCACATTTAGATGCCTAGGTATATTTTTACTTCTGACTGCAAAATTCTCTGCATTGCAATGTTCGTTCATGCGTGAAATCATCTCGTTCTTCTTTAGATCTCCTTCCTAATTCTCTATTAGATCTCTATTTGTTCCCATAAATTCTTCTTACTGCTTGGAGCCTCTAGGATGTCTTTAAATATTCTTTGCATTTTACACTTCTGGGCAGTCCAGGAACCTCCACCTCCTCTGTCTGTAAGAGGCTCCACACTAAACATCTCCTCCTACCGTTCTTTAAGTTTGGAATTACTTTCTTCCCTTCAAGAGAACCTCTATAATACAAAAACCCCGTCTACAAAAAAAACTTACCTTGTGTTGTCTTCATGCAATGGACTCCACTTCGCCCAAGCTTGGCGCGCACCACACGATCTGTGCCTGAGAGGTAAATGTACCGTTGGCCGGCTAATGTAACACCGTTGCTGGTAAGGATATCCTGCTGGTCGAAGCCGCTAATCAATTTGGACAGCTCCTCCTTTGTAATCTGTAAACACAAATAGGGGGGCACAAAAAATGGTAGATATTAGTGGAGATATTTTTGGAATAGCATTTATCATCCCAGAGAACTCAAAGCCAACGTCAGTGTTGTGTCACGCACAAATTCCATAAATTTGTGGGAATTTATGAGTGTGTGGTGTGTGTGTGTGTGTGTGTGTGTGTGTAAGAAGGTGGCGCATGGCCGCACACGTTTTGTATATTCATTTGTATGCGTCAGCGCGTGTGTTGCAATATTGTATATGGAAACAGAAAGGATCTGGGGAGTGCTTTTGGTGTTGGCGCGCCCTTTTTGAGGCATACACAATACATTAATTTCTGTTAAAAATATCAAAGTAATCAGCGACAGACGGCGCAAGCAACACACAACCCACGCATCAAACAAAGGCACAAACCCACCACCACCAACCACCATCCACTGCCACAGCACAGACCCAGACCCAGAACCAGCCACAACCCCCGCTGTAAACACCACCACCCCGTTGTAACCACCCATTCGCAAACAGTTGGCAACAACAGAACACAAAAGCAGCAGCAATATCGACGACTGCCAACTCATTAACAAAATGCGGTGGTCGTCGTCCGAGGGATATGTGTGTGGATGAAGATGGGGATGAGGATGGGGGATAGGCCGCTGGTTCGTCTTGATTTTGGGATTCTTTAAAACAAAAATTAAAACAAGTTTTGCACACTTGAATGACTTGTACCAGTGGGAGAGAAGAGGGCAAAGTAAGAGCGAAAGAGAGAGAGTGAGAGAGAAAAGTGTCATTAGCCTTGACCAAAAAGGACAGCAGCACCATCTCTCTCTTCTGTGAATACCAGCTGCTCTTCGATTAATTTTCTTTGGTTTTTTTTTAAATAAAACCATGATTAATAGTTACTCATTTGGGATTCAACAAAACTGTGACACATGCGCACTCTCCTTCTCTCCTCTCTCTTGCTCTCTCTCTCTCTCTCGACAGAGAGGACCATAAAAAAAGCATCGAGAAGTTTCCATTTGAGTGCAAAATATAAAAAACTCGAATCGCATGAGTGTGCATGTGTGTGAAGAGAAAAAGAGAGAAGAAAGAGATTTGCGAGTCTCAAAAAAGCCGGTTTGCTGCCTACAAAAGTTATGCCAAAAATGTTTTAATAAATTAAGCAGCAGCTCAATTAATAAAATGGCACAAATTTCGGGCAAAGCTCGAGATAAGGAAAAAATTCCACAAGAAGCAAATCTTTTTTGTTATTGTTTTTTAACTAATTAAACAGCCGTTTTCAAATGATTTTTTATTGGAGGTACAACAAATATTCTATTTGTGGAATGCAATAAGAAAAACTGTTTTAGCTTATGTTACCTTTTAGAGCAGGTTTTTTTCATATGGTTTTGGCGCAAACAAAGCAAAAATCTTTTTTTTTTGATAAGCTTCCAGAACGAGAATCCACTTTTGGCTCAAACGCACACACACACGCATAAAACCTTATAGATTTCCTAAAACAGTCTGGCAAGGCCTCAACAGCTGATCCTAAACCAAAATTCGAATATACAACTTAATTTGGTAATACTTTTTGATAATTTTTTGAGCATGATTCATCGGTAAAGATGAAAAATAAAATAAAAATCAAACTAAAACCAAAAGTAGGTAAAGAAAGAAAAAGAAAAAAACGAAACAAACAAAAGCAGCAAGGTAAGAGATAAAGAGCCAGCAAAATGAAATGAAAGTGATATGGCAAGAGGTGTACGCGTGGAGAATAGCAACGAACGAAATGTGGGAGAGCGAAAGAGAGAGAGCGGTTCATATGATTGTGTGGTCAAGATGATGACGTTGACACACACGACGGGGCGGAGAAAAAATCAACGTAAAAGCGGCTTAAAAATGGAAATTGACTGACGACAGATTGCCAACTCATTGCCAAAATGTCAACGCTATTTTGCAATAATCGAATGCCAACTCATTGGGAAATTTATGTCATGCCTCAAAAATCGAAATCGACATCGATTCATCTAATGCAATAAAATAATCGAGTTTTCATGCTCGAAACAAAGCAAAAAGGGAGTGTCCCTAGCTCCACCCCGCGCATTCCCCTTCCACTCCACAAGCCAAACCCACTGAATGGGGCGCGCAACAGCCAGAGCAGGATAAAAGCACATGGCAATGGAATGGAGCATGGAGTGGAGTCAGCAGGAAGTTGCACACACACACAAATATACACAACCACTCCAAAAACGCAAAAAACGTGGCGCGCATACGAAAAAATTGAATTCTTAAAACATTTATAGAGTCGAGGCTGTTGATGACGCGGCATTTGTGGGTTCGCTTTGGGGCTGCGCTTTTTTCTCCCAAGATATTATTCCTTCTTTTTGATAAAGAGTTGTTTTTTTTGTTTTGCCGGCAGAGAGGAAACGAACTGAAAAAAAACAGAGATAATAAAACCCACACTCAAACACTAACACACGTACGGGCATATCAAACTATTGAGTGAAGTTGATAAAATAAAAAAGGGTGCTCTCTCACGGCTAACGCTCTCTCCTCTCACGCTGCTGACAAAAAAAAAGGGAGTGTGTCGCGCTTGCATTATCACAAATCACAGCAGTGTTGGTAAACGCCATATTCGTACCGGCTGCTGCTATCAGATTACTGAAAACACCTTTCAATGGAATGCATATTTTTGTATTTGATGATGAATCGAACGAAAATGGTTCTCGAATGAGCAACTGCAGCAGCAGAAGTACCAACCACCAGCAGCACCAGTCACAGCTGCCTGCCGTTCCACCAAATGACGAATCATCCAACTTGGTGAATCATCGGAGCAAACACATATAGATGTTGATAGTAAAACGGCAGAGAGGAGCAAACAAATTTGTTTGATTAGATGGGACTAATTGGGCTATTGGCGATTAAGCATATGACTGGCAGCGCTTATCGCATTCTGGCAGGCAGCAATCGTAAAACTAAAATTTAATGGAAACCATCCGGACTAAAGAGTGTGTGACACTAACTAATGGAAATGCACTTTATTTAAGTGGTGTGGTATGGTGCGACAGGTACCTTTCGAGGGAAGCAAGCAGCAGTTCAGTTTACAATTGAATAGAGCATAAGCAGTAATTGCATGTTAAAGTAGTTTCATCTTCCTTTAATAGTTCGTATAACAAGTAGCAAAGCAGTAGTATATTCGTAGAAATGTAAATATAAAACTGGTTTCATCTGCCTCTTGTTGGAAAAAGCAGTGGACTAGTAATTTCATCTCCCCTATATTCTTGTTACAAGCAGTTGAAATTTGAGCACTCATCTTTCCCCTCCCTCACTCAAAGGCTATTAAAGCTAGATAATATTCGATGTCACTAATCCGAAGGTCCCCTAAATGTCATACAGGCTTAGACCCTAGAGAGAGAAAGAGAGCAGGAAAAGAGATTTCACACGATCACCAACACACCCACACACACACACACACCCAGCAAGGCTGCTTGCTGCCTTGTGGGAGAGGGCCTGCGCAGAGAGAACAACGCCTGCAGGCGGGTGGACGACGGCAAACACACTCAAACAAAGCAGAGGGGGTGGCAGTGTTGCTGCTCCCTGGCTCTTTTATCACAACGAATGAAAGTAATCATGGCGGACATGCATGTGCCTCCTTTGTGTCTGTCTCTCTGTCTGCTCCGACTGCTTTGTATGCGTATGTGTGTGTGTGTGTGGGCCTGGTCACACCCTTGAACTTGCGCGAAAAATTTCATTGTCAAACGCAATAGTACCGTTAGTTTTACTCACCTCAAAGCCTGGAGACTGCGCCCAGATGTTGCCATCGTGTCCGGCAATGCACGCCTTGTTCACGCACTGCGAGGCGAGCAGTTGGTTGTCCACATAATCTTGCCAGCTCATGTTGGATTTGTTGTTAACTTATTGCGTTGGCAATTAATTTATAGAGTTGCACTTGACACTTTTTGTCGGCTTTCCGGAGGGGGGAGTAGGGAGTCACACGCCACCGAAATTATTTGCGCAGTGAAGAAGTTGGGGGAAGAAGACAAAGCAAAAAACCGCAACGTTGACGATTATTTGCTTACAACTTGTTTTTGTTTCGAACTTGTGCAAACTGCAACGAGAGAGGGTTGAAAAGAGAGATAGACGGTTATTAACAATTATTTCCAGTTAACTATACTTTTGTCGTTTTTTTTTTCGGGACTAGCCGGACGCTTTGTGAGCAACAACAACTGTAAGTGACTGGAATCGAATAAGTTAAGCTATAAAAGGGAGTGTATGTATGGTACGGGGATAACTGTAAGCCCAGCGACTGCTTTAATTTCAACAATTTTTTCGTATGAAAAAACTCACTTATACACACACTAGAGCGAGCACAGCCACACAACACACACGCACAGACAGCGAAATAACAGTTTCCACGTTCCACGTCCGCCTTGAGCGACTTGAGAAAAACGATTGGATGAGATTCGAAATGCAGAAAGGCTCCAAACAGCTCCACGAGTGAAAAGCACTCAAAACGTGACTCACACTCACTCACCCTCGCTTCTTACCGCGACTCTCACTCACACAGCCACAGTGCAGTGCAGCTGGAGCGTGCGCCAGAGGGAGAAAGACACAGATGGCGAGCCGTTATTAATCAGCCGGCAACGTATAATGCAAATGAGTGAGTGAGAGCAGACGATGACTCAACACAGTTCGCTCTCTCGCAGAGCTAAGTGCGTGTGTGTGTGTGTGAGTGTTATGAATCGGATGGAATCGCTGCTTTCTTGGCCGGTACTGAGTAACTGTCATAAATTTAAAAATAGACTTTAATTTTAATGCATATATGTACCCCAGGACGGTATTTAAAGCTATACGTTTTGTCCACAAGAATTCTATTTACATGGGTAATAAATTTCCAATGGCTGACAAATTGCCTTCAGTGGTTTTTTTCTGAGCAAACTGACCGGCTGCCGCCTAACTTTTCCCACTTAATTTTTTGCACACTATACACACACACACACACATGTAATACGACGACGCACAGCCAACGCCGTCGGCGTTCATGTATGTGGTTCTTTTGTCACTCCATTTCAAGCGTTTTATATGCATTAAAATTACATTTTCACCCACACTTTACTCACTCAACTACCTAATCAACTTGCTGGGCAACCAAGTTGCGTAAAATATGAAATAAATTGCTTTTAATTTTGGATTTGGAAAAATTCTTCGTAGCCACTCACACTGTTCACGCTGCGCCGACAAAATGGTAGGGATGATAAACATATATTGATACACAATATATCGATATATATTTTCTGTTGATAATATTTTTGTGGGTGATATAATTTTGGACAGGCGAGTATGTATACTTGGGTATGATAACATATTGAGAACTGAACTGGTTTAATTTTGAACAAAATCGACATTATATATATTTTCTTTTAAATGCCCGCGACTTTTGATTCTTCTTATCGATGCGCAGCGCTAATTTAAAAAAAAACATATCGGTATTTTCGTGCGATAAGCGAAACGAAGTCGGCGGCAATGTACATTTATTTTGAATTAGAGCCGACATCAGTTTAAAATTCTGAAAATTATCGTAAAACAATGCCGGAAGAGAGGTCAGAAATCGAAACCATCAGCGGTTATGAGAGCAAAAATAACAAATTTATGATATGATATGAAACCATAAATTCGATTTTCAAGTAATTCAGTCGATCTGGCATCCACCTCAACCGAATACATCCCTGTGAAACTAATTCTATATGGGTGGCAGCGCCAACATTATGACATATTGAAACTATATAAATATTACAGAAACTACCACATACTTGACTAACAAATTTTTAATTAATTTTCTAAAGATTAAACAGTAGCAACACAACTCACGAGCACTACGAAATCCAGCCGGAAACGCCGGAATTCCTCGATATATCGCCCGCAACTATCGATAGTCGCCGATGTTTTCGACGTCACTGCCACTTTTGCAAGATGGAGTCTCTTTTGCTTGATTTTAACAAATCAGTAGCAGCACGTGTATAAAAAGTGCCAAATAATTTTCTGAAAATGTTAGTATAAACCATAAATTAAGCGTCAAAATTGTGAAAATCGATCAGCCGAGCCCGTTTGGCAGCGTTTAACAACGAAGTCAAGAACAATTTAAATGTGCAGCAATATAGAAAAATTGATTTTAAAATTTGTGACGGCTAAAAATGTGAAAAAATTGAACACGACGGCCTGTCGTCCGAATGTCAGCGCTCCCAAAGAGAGGGACGAAGAGAGAGAGAGCCGGAGAGCATAGTGGTTGTTCCATGAGTGTGTTGTTCTACGGCAGATAATTAATACTTTTTTTTAATGCAAATGCAAGGCAAACGATCAAGGAGAGGCCGATGACGTTGTTTAAATATTTGAGTCATTTTGGAGAATGATTGAATATCCGTTCACACACACACACACACTGGCAGAGACTCGCAGGCATTTGACTCATGGCTGGACAATGACGGCAAACGTTTATTCTCGGACACTTCAATGCCAAAGTGGTTTGGTAACAATTCTATTAACGAAAGCACCGAATTCAACAATTTGGTGGTTGCCCTGCCGCTCTCTTCTCTGTTCTCCTCTCAGCGGCATAATATGGGATGGAAAATTTCGCTTGTCGGCTTAATTTTCCCTCCCTACTACTATTTTCCCACTACTACTATTTGGCAAACCGAATTAAAACGCTAGGCAACACTGCATCCACAGTTATGTTCGCTCGTACCTACTGCTCGACTGCTCTCACCAATGCCAGCAACCACTGACATTGACACACTCACCCCCTATCGTTGTCCCGCTCGCACACATTCATGGGCGGACGCTACGCTCGAAAAAGGCCGCCTAGCTGTCGTCGAAACCTAGCAGCAGCAGTCGCATTTTATACATGAAAATACCGCAGAGCAGAGAACACCACTCACACACATACGCACACCAACGGAAAGAATAAAAAAAAGTCGTCGAAACGCGTTCGGTTGGAGAAAAGTCACACAAAAAAAGTGAACAGATTCCATTTCTTTGTTACTCACTTTTCCAAAGTGTAGGAAAACAGACGTCAAATTGTTTAAGTGAACGGTTTTGCTGCCGTCGAAATTCAGGATATAAACTTCTCTAGTCAAACCTTTATTGTTGATAATGTAAGTGGCGGCGCCCCGTTGCCAAGCGCGATTCGCCCTAACCAACAAATGTGTGCCAGTCGGGGAGGGGAGGGAAGAGTATGTGTGTGGAAAATGGGGAAAAGTGCAGTGAAAATTTTCCACCCACCCCCGTCTCCATACACCATATGCATACAGAAAATGGAGTGTGTGTTAATTCTTGGTTTTCCTCTATGTTTCCTTTCCAGGGATGATCGGAATAGTGAGATAGCTCAGGATGGTCCCGCTGGCATGGACCCCGAGGGTGTCATCGAGTCGACCTGGCATGAGGTCTATGACAATTTCGATGACATGAATTTGCGCGAGGAGCTGCTGCGCGGCATCTATGGCTATGGTTTCGAGAAGCCATCGGCCATCCAACAGCGCGCCATCATTCCGTGCGTCAAGGGTCGCGATGTCATTGCCCAGGCTCAGTCCGGTGAGTAATCTCCCATACAGTACATATCCACATTATCCAACAACAAAGAAAAATTGCTGCGAGAAAGTGCAAAAGTTGCAAAAAATTAAAGCAAAAAGAAGAGTTTGGAGCAGCAGCGTCGATGACTCAGCTGCACTGCGTTTGGTCTGTGTTCTCTCTCAAGCGAGCTCTCTGCTCTCTTTGGTCGCTCTCCTCTTCTCTCTCAGCCGGCCCCTCTCTCTTTTAGCGTGTTTTGAGCTTGCGCGCCACTTTTCTGTAGGCTGGCGCGCGTTTTTCTGTTTTCTTGCTGCTTGCTGCAGAAGAAAGTTCCTGGAAAGAAGGTCGTGGTCGTGGCCACGAAATGGGAGTGAGACTTTCTACCTGCAAGAAAAACGGACAAAGATCAATGCAAATGTCAGCTGTCGCTGTCTTGTTATACAAGAACATGATCTAGATGCAGGGTTGGGTTTTGCCTGCCCCTACCTGCAGATCTACTTTTAAAGAAAATGGACATTTGCACCCTTATTTTCTTCCAACCTTCTATGCAAATGTCAGCTCTCTGAGCAAATCTAATCCATTATTCATGCTTCAAAAAAAAGATGGCCTATACTTGGGCCTGTCCTTGAGGGTTTTCTGCCTTTCGATACTCATTTTTTCCATGAGAAATTCCAAATTTCAGGGATTTTCCCCTAATTAACCAAAGAAAACCATTTGAAAAGTAATTTGAAACCATTTACCAATGCTAACCATAATTTTCCTATCTCTATCTTTCAGGTACTGGCAAGACTGCCACCTTTTCGATTGCCATTCTTCAGCAAATCGACACGGCCGTGCGCGAATGCCAGGCTTTGATCTTGGCCCCCACTCGTGAGTTGGCCACGCAGATCCAGCGCGTGGTGATGGCTCTCGGCGAGTACATGAAGGTGCATTCGCATGCCTGCATTGGTGGCACCAATGTGCGCGAGGACGCCCGCATTCTGGAGTCCGGCTGCCATGTGGTGGTGGGTACACCCGGTCGTGTCTATGACATGATCAACCGCAAGGTGCTGCGCACTCAGCACATTAAGCTGTTCGTGCTGGATGAGGCCGATGAGATGTTGTCTCGCGGTTTCAAGGACCAGATCCAGGATGTGTTCAAGATGCTGCCCCCAGATGTGCAGGTGATCTTGCTGTCTGCCACCATGCCGCCAGATGTGCTCGAGGTGAGCCGTTGCTTTATGCGCGAGCCCGTCAGCATTCTGGTCAAGAAGGAGGAGCTGACCCTTGAGGGTATCAAGCAGTTCTACGTGAACGTCAAGCAGGAGAACTGGAAGCTGGGCACACTGTGCGATCTGTACGACACTCTGTCCATCACCCAGTCGGTCATCTTCTGCAATACGCGTCGCAAGGTCGATCAGCTTACCCAGGAGATGTCCAGCCACAACTTCACTGTGTCGGCCATGCACGGTGATATGGAGCAGCGTGACCGTGAGGTCATCATGAAACAATTCCGTTCGGGCTCGTCCCGTGTCCTGATCACCACTGATTTGTTGGCGCGTGGTATTGATGTGCAGCAGGTGTCGCTGGTCATCAACTATGACCTGCCCTCGAACCGCGAGAATTATATTCATAGGTAAGATATACAGAAGAGCGCCCCCGCCGTGGGTGCCCTCTAAGGAAACGCCTTTAAATTGTGTATGTTTGTTTATTGCAGAATCGGTCGCGGTGGTCGTTTCGGTCGCAAGGGTGTTGCGATCAACTTCATTACGGATGATGATCGACGAATCCTTAAGGATATTGAACAGTTCTATCACACAACAATTGAGGAAATGCCTGCTAATATTGCCGATTTGATTTAAATAGTTTCTGCTGAGCCACGAAACAACAAAACGCGAGAGATAGATCGAGAGAATCCTAAATAAAAAATAAAATAAAGTGAGTGAGCAAAAATCGAAGATCTGAAGCGCAAAACTATTCAAACCAATATTCAAAGAGAACTTCAAGCTAAATATTTATCCAAACATCAATCCAAAAAAAAAAAAGGGCAGCAAACAACAACAAGAACACCTATCGACAAGAAGAACTACCGTCAAGGGGGCAGGGCAGGAGTTCCAGGCAAACAACATCAGAGGCAGCAAACACCAACCAAGCAGCGATCGGCGTCGGCCAGGGCAAAACAACATCATCCAGCCGTGGATTGGACCCCCCTCCTCCACCCATATCCAATTAGTTCTCTCACCTGTGTAACATCAATTTTAAAACTGCGTCGTCAACCAGCAGCAACAAATATATACAAATACATATATATGAAACAAATCCCCCATTTGCATCTATCTGAAGAAAACAAATCGAAAGCGAACAATTGGCGAGCCCAACATCTTTTTGCAACCACACACACCTTTGTTTTAGCTTTTTCTAGAACTATTGATATAAATATATTAAAAACAATACAAAAACCTACACATATACAATTTATGTTTAAATATAACAACACGCGCCCACGAGCAACAGAACAGCAGCAACAGCTGAGGAGCCATCCATAGAACAACCAACCACCCACACAGCACAACAACACCCTCCCCCAGAGCAATGCCAGCCATATTAAGGAGTGGCATATCAGCCATTCGTGCCGATCAGAAGACGAACATCCATAACATCATCGGCAGTAGCCACCTGGTGGTGTCGCTTTCCCATTTTATTGTACTCTTAATTCAATTATTTCAACAACTACGTTTTCCCTATGTAATACTACTACTACTAAATTATACCAATTGTAAGAAATTATATAAAAATGGCGAACAAAAGCAGAGCTTATAGTGTTGTTGTTGTTGCATTTCATTTAGCTGCAATTTGCAAACCAATTAAAATTAATTCAATTCAAAATTGAAATATTGTAGGCTTGCATTTTGGTTCTTGCTATCGATAGCGATAGGTCGTATTCCACTACGATTCTTCAAGTCCAGTGTAGTGGGAAAAACAGAGTAAAATTTTTTTTTAATCGAATTTAAATCGAAAATTTTTCAGAAACGTGCACTTTCCTCGCTAGAGGTTTCTGTCGAATTTTACATGAATATGTAGTTAATTTTTAGCAAATGTGTAGTTAGCGTGTAGGTACCATGTCAAACATCGACCTTGCCATCAAAATACAATTTTCAAATAACCGCCAAACTCCATTTAGCGCACAAAAATATCGATATTATTCGCTCTCAAATCGTGGTGGAATTCAAAATTAAATTAATGCAGAAACTACTTAGTCTCTGTTTTAAAGATATTAACGAAATTTTGCAGCTCACGGGTACCAATAATAGGTATCAGAACCGGGATAAATGTATTTATAAAACACAAAACATATGAATTAATGGGTAAAAAACAAAAAAAAAAAAAATGTAACATCAATTAAAGGGTATACAAAAGCAAAACGCATAAAAGAAACTTGCTTGACCAGCAACAATGACGTCACATTTAGTCAACATTTACGTTTTATGCTTTGGCCGTTCTTGTTTGTACCTTTTTATGTAAACAATGCAATAAAAAGGACTTCTGAAAACTAGCCAATCTTGTAGAAAATTGATGTATCTATCGGATAAAATTATATGTTTAGGGCTGAGAGGGCCAACTAGCTAGTAATATTAAACTGAATATCAAAATCATGGAATACGATTTCAATCAATAAAATAGAACGTTATCCCATTGTTGACCAGGGGGGCATTTAATATTTCCACGAAATGTATGTAACTTTAATATCTTTTACGCATTACAGGTGAAAGATGTCGGTGGTCATTTTTGTTTTGTTAGTAAAAAGGAGGATGGGGCTACAAGGAGCTTGTACAAACAGTATTATTTTCCGCGGTTTAACATAGGGTGCTCAACTTTTTAAATAGTGGGGTGTTAAGTGGGTTAAGTCTCGTTTGATCGCCGGATTGCCCTGGCTCTTTTTATCGTTATCGTCCCACGCTTATCGCACAACCAGCCAATAAAAATTATTAATCATTTGTTTTGCCTTTCAATTCGATCGATAATGTCAATGCAGTAACTTCGAATTCGAGACGTCAAATTTAAATCAGAAAAAAACCCTACCAAAATGGGCCAAAAAGTGTCGCGCACCGATTTTGAATGGGTGTACACGGAGGAGCCGCATGCCTCGCGCCGTAAACTCATACTCGAAAAGTATCCACAAATCAAGAAGCTGTTCGGACACGACCCGAACTTCAAATGGATTGCCGGCGCCATGGTCTTGACACAGTTACTGGCCCTGTTCGTTGTCAAGGATCTGTCGTGGTCATGGCTTCTAGTGGCGGCCTATTGCTTTGGCGGCATCATCAACCACTCGCTGATGTTGGCCGTCCACGAGATTTCGCACAATCTGGCCTTTGGACACAGCCGTCCCATGCACAATCGAATGTTGGGATTCGTTTGCAACCTGCCGATTGGCCTGCCAATGAGCATATCTTTCAAGAAGTATCATCTGGAACATCATCGGTACGTATTATATGTTATGACGTTATTCTATATATCATAAGTCTTCACACCCATACAGAGGCATTCAATCGTTTACAGTTACGTGCCGGTCTGTGGCTGCGGTGGCAGAGGTGCGGTCGCTGTTGAGCTTTAATTTGTTGTTGCTGGGGCGTAGTCATAAAGAAGAACTATAAATGTGGGGGCCCCTACTCCTCATCGTTCTGCGGCACCATCCACCCTGCCCTTTTGTACATACAATTGTTTGCAGTTGCCTATAAAGCCGGTTAGTTGTGCGTTATACAACACTGGGGGCACCCGGTGTCTGCCGCCTTGATAATGCCAGTTGAAATATACGCCCCATGATAAGCTCTCTAGCCCGTGAGGAGTCAATTTCTTGGATCTCTAGCTCAAATTAAATTGCTTGGACATTTTCGAGTGTCCGATAAGATGAGTGGCCCCGTCACATTTACAGCCAGAAAGCTCTTATGGATATCTAAATCCTTGCATTTCCTCAATTGGTCACGTAGCTCCATCGTTTCCCACTCAATTTGAGTCATTCTGAAGCTCTTATCAGCTGCATAAGTTCCCCCCACGGGCACCGTATATTATTTCCATATATGAGGCAAATATTTGTGTTTACAGTGGACACACCCGATAAGGGGCTAAATATTATATCTAATCTCTAATCAAGTGCCTTGTTGATTGTCATATACCCTATTGAATCCTTTTACTTATGGTAGTTTTTTTTTTGTACGCATTCCACAGTTACCAAGGCGACGAGGCAATCGATACGGATATACCCACACTGCTGGAGGCACGACTCTTTGACACCACATTCGGAAAATTCCTTTGGGTCTGCCTGCAGCCGTTCTTCTACATATTCCGACCATTGATAATTAACCCCAAGCCACCGACACGCCTGGAGATCATCAATACCATTGTGCAGCTGACGTTCAACGCTTTGATTGTTTACTTTTTGGGATGGAAGCCCATGGCCTATCTGCTGATTGGTTCCATACTGGCCATGGGCCTGCACCCGGTGGCCGGTCACTTTATATCGGAGCACTACATGTTCGCCAAGGGCTTCGAGACGTACTCGTACTATGGACCACTGAATTGGATTACCTTCAATGTGGGCTACCACAACGAGCATCATGACTTTCCCGCTGTGCCCGGCTCGCGCCTGCCGGAGGTGAAGCGCATTGCACCGGAATTCTACGATACGATGCCACAGCACACCAGCTGGAGCCGTGTGCTGTACGACTTCATCATGGATCCGGCTGTGGGTCCCTATGCACGTGTGAAGCGTCGTCAGCGCGGACTGGCCTCCTAAACTGTCGGTTGTTTTTGGTTTACTCAACGTTTCCTGTCGTTAAATGTAATCTCAGACCCCAATTGTGGGATTTTCTATATACATATTCCACACGATTGAACCAGAAACACAGAAACGGAACGATAACGAGCACGAAAACCGAAACAAGCAGATTAGATATGGGCCTGATTTGAGCATATTGTATGTGTGTATATATATATAATATCTGGTATTAATGCTAGACCGTGTGCGCTTAGTGTGTCCAGCAAAGGACCAACTAGGGTGCACTCTCGAGCGCTTTAATTAATTGTTACCTCATAAGTTGGAAAGCCTGTTAAATCTAGTGTGTAATACTTGTCCTATACATACATATATACTAATGTCTTTAGTATTTTCTGTGCATATATTTATATATATTTTTGCTTGACTTAAAACACACATTTTTTTAATATCCTTTACGCTCTGTGTGTCTGTTTTCTCGCCCTCCAGATGGTCAGCAGCTAGTAGCCAAAATCATGTATTTTTGATAGCCTCTTGAAAAACTGTTACCTAAGAATCAAAAATCAAAGTCAAAGACCGCTCTGCTGTCTGGCAGGGCATGTCGTCTGCATACACGGCAGGCACTTAATATTTGAACAAAAATAAAAACAAACAATCAATTGTCAAAATACTATACCAAAATTGGTTAATACTCTGTGCTGTGTTGCGCTGTGTTGTGGTGTGATGCACGTGGAGCAGTTTGTCTACGGCGATTGCATGCCGCACGTCATGTGTGGGGGAGTCATTGTGTAGCCAATTGTAGACCCATCAACTGATAATAATAGTAGCTACGATAAGCTTTCGTCTATCAAAACGAAAACACAGAAATTCTGTTGTTCATATGTATGATTGGGGCTTGGGCCTAATAGACCTTGAAGAAGGTGACTGAAATTGTGTAATCGGTACTTTGTACGAGGATCTGTGCAATGGCCCGAAAGAAGATCGAGTTTAGGATTATATTATTGGGTTTTGCTTTTGGATATATGTTTGTACCTATGGATAGATAAATATCGGCCTGATTACAAAATAGATTTGTTGTTCCCCCCGTTCCATTTCCGTAAAATTGGTACCAATTTCAATTGTGAACAAAGTCAGATCGATTTGCATTAAGTAATCTTTAAATTGTGTAAAACGATGATGGCAAAGTCCAACCACAAATCAGACAACTGTGAAATTCTATATAATTTGCAGTGACACGCAAATAATATATAACAAATAATTAAGAGCAATAATATGACTGATGAAAAGCCATAAAAAAGATGAATATAAAAGAAGGAAAATGTATATTAAGTTGGATCTATCTATCTACATATTTCCATCAGTTTTTACCGATATCTCCCTTCCAGCACTAAATTAGTGTAAACAATAGGTCAGGTTATACCCACCCATACACAAAAAACAAGTGTGATTTTTCGTATATCTCAAATTTCAGCAACGGTAAGCTCCAAGCAAAACAAAACACCGGACAGTAAACAATATTCCCCAAAGTATCCAATGCCTCGTATGTGTATGGGCTTTGCTTGGGAAATCAGTTATCAGTGCGGAGTATTTTTATGGCCAGGTGTTTACGCGTTAGTCAAGCTGTTGCGTTGCGGGTAGGCAACTCTCTGTCTGCATGAGTAATACCTACCTGGCTGACTTTCAAGTGGCGCACGTGGCAGGGGAAGCGTAGACTTTCCTGTGAATATATCATATGTGGAGGTGACGTGTCTGGATGGTCTGTCTCGTGTGCTTCCTACAACATTAAAAATACGTATTTTTTTTTGTTTTAAATACTATTTATATATAATTTATTTATATGATAGAATTACATATTTGTTGAGGGGGGGGAGGTGTCGTGAGGGTTAAAGATAAATTTTTTTGTGTGTGGCTTTTCGTACATTTTGTTTTGGGGGGTGTGTAGGAGGATCCATTAAAACAATAGTTAATGATCGGCCTTAATCAAAGAGAATGGTTTATCCTTAATGGTTTTGGGGATTTGTTTTTTTTTTAATATTTTTGGGTTGCTTGCATCGGGGTACCCTTTCATTTTGAGTTGTTTTTTTTATACACATTTAAAAAATGATTTTACAAAGTGTTTTCTCTTTTTTTTTTCTTTTCTTCTTGCATAAATCCTAAGCATTGTATTTTTTGTTTTTTTTTTTTGTTGTACGTTAAATGTTATCTAGATCATTTTGCAATTTTTTTGTGTTCTTTTTTATTTTTGTAATTTTTCTGTGGAAAGTTGCTTTTGTTGTTGTTATCGCGAGTCAACTTACATTTTTTATTAATTATAAATTAAAAATTATACATTTTTTCATTGTATTTTTAAAGTGTAAACTTATCTGCCTACTGCACTATATGTATATATATATGTATGATCGCGTTATTAACAACATTTTCTGCTTGTTAGATTTAAACTTTTTAGGGGGAGGGAGCGGGGGGTGTTGGTGGTTCTTTATGCTACAGTTTTTGTTTTGTTTTGTTTTGGTTTTTTAAATCAAAAAAGTTTTCTCTTGGGTCGGAAACAAAAAAAACATACAAAAAGAAAGCATTTTTGTTTTGTCTGCTTACGGGGCGCCACGCGTTCATATATGGAAGATTGTTGTTAATATTAAAGTAATATTAATATTATTTGATGCTTTTGTTTTGCAAAACGAAAAATTGTACAAAAGTAAAAGGGGCAAACGCGAGTGGAGCAGAGCAAGAAATGCCAAAAATTAATTTAATTAATATATTAAAAAATATATAATGAATATATTTAAATTAAAATAAAAACTCAACGGCGCGCGCATTGTACAAAAAACTCAAAGGCGAACACAAAAAAGTGAAATTAAATTAACAAAAACTAAGAATAGCAGGTAATGGTATCATCATATCATAATCGTAATCATAATCATAATAATAGTAAAAGTAAAAGAACGTTTAACGAACGTGAAAAGAATGGGTCTCAATTATACAAAAACAAAATTGCTATTCTGCATTTTACAAGAGTGTCTGTGTGTGTGTGTGTGTGTGTTTCGTTTGTGTGTGTATTTTCGCTTAAATTTTAATTCTTGTAGTAATAAATTGTTGTTTTCTTTCTTGTTTTTTTCTGTGTGTGTTTTTCTTTTGTAATTGTGTCTGTGTGTGGGAGTGGGTGTGTCTGTGTGTTTTACGTTTTCGAATGCGTAATAATAGCAATAATAATTAGTAAATATGTACTACAAAAACTCTCTCATCTCAAGTGACTTTTACTAAACTTAGTAAATGTGTGTGTGTGTGTGTGTGTGTGTGTGTGTAGTAGTAGTAGTAGTAGTAATAGTTCTTCTTTCTCATTAAATCATGCGTAAAACACAAAACGGCTGTTGCTTGCAAATCCATTATCTTCCTTTTCCTCCAGATCCTATCTCTCTCTGTCGCTCTATCGCGCCGATTGCACTGCCCGCTGCTTGCCCGGCGTCGCCATCGTTGTCGTCGCTCCCATGCCATGATTACTACTACTACTACTACTGCTCACCGCCACGGTGACGGTCTTCGTGCACCGTATACAAATGTAATCGTCATCGGCCTTGATCTGGCTGCGATTGAGACCCACACAGTACATGTGAAACCACTCGTTGCAGCCGCCATCGCACTGCACCCAGTCCACCTCACGCCCTGTCGGCTTATGGCAGTTCTCCGCCCTGCATTCCTCCTCGTCATCCTCCTGGGCTGCCTGTTGATTGCGCTGGGCGTGCTTCTTCTGACCGCCGCCGCCACCGCCCGTTGGTGGTGGTGCTGCTGCTGCTGCCGGTGCTGTCGTTGCCTGCGCTCCACTAGGAGTGCTCGGGCTGTTGTTGTTGTTGTTGTTGCTGCCGCTGTTACTATTCGTGTTGTTGGTGTTGCTGCTGTTGCTATTGTTGTTGTTGTTGTTGTTGTTGCTACTGCTATTATTGTTGGTGGAGGTGCGCTTACGTTTCTTATGCGCCGAACCAGGCGTGGCCGTAGGCGTGGGTGTGGTCGAACCGCTACCCACACCCGCCGCCCCCGTCGCTGCAGCCGAGGATATATTTGAGTTGGTATTGCCGCCATTCGCCTGCTTATTCTCCGCATCGGCATCCGCTCCCGGTGTCGTTGACGCCGCCGCCGCTGCTGCGGTCGCCGCCTTGGCCTCACTCTTCCGATTGGCAGCCGCTCCGCCGCCGGCATTCTTCTTGCTGGGCGTCTGCTTGGGCGTATTCTGCTTCTTGCGTGGCACGGCCGCATTGCCGCCGCTGGCATCGTTCGAACGCCGCTTCTTGTTGCGGCCATTGTTGGGGGTAATCGTGGCCGGCGTGCTGCTATTATTGCTGTTGCTGTTGGGACTGTTCTGCACCAGGAGGCTGTCGTTGGAGTCCTCGGCGCCGGAGTGAATGCTGGAGGATGTGGGCGGCAGGGATGTCGGTTGCTGTCGCTGTCGCTGCAAGTGCTGGGCCACACGGCTGTTGGCTTCCGCCTGGAGCATTGTGGGGGGCATCGTCTCCAGTATGCGCCACAGTTCGAGCGTCTCGTCGAGTGAGACCTCGAGGAGATCACCCTCCATCATTAGATCTAGTAGATTCTCAATTTCGCTATCGGACAGCAGCTTGAGGAGATCGGAATTCAATTCGGTGTTCGTTGCGGGGCGGGGCAGCTCATCCTCATCGTTGCTGAAGCCATCCTCGACGATCCGTAGCCGGCACTCGTCATCATCGTCATCATCATCGGCATCCGACTCTGTGGAGCCGCTGGCCTCCTTGGCCATGCTGCCACGACGCCGGGGCTTGCGGGGACTGTTTATGTTGCCCACAACACCGCCGCCGCCGCCACCACCGATGCCACCACCTTCCGAGCGACGCTTCTGCTGCTGGGCGAGAATCGCCTCCTGGGCCGCACTCACATCGGGGCTGCTGAGGGCCTTGCGGGCCCTGTCCTGCCAGTTCATGGCACGCTCCGCCAAACAACGCAAAGCCTCATCCTCGGGCAGACGTATGGGCAGCTGCTGGAGCTGAACGAGCAGCGGAAGGATCGTTTCCAGACGCGGCCGCTTCGAGCGCACACAGCTGGGGCACAGCCACTTGGGCCGATTCGTGGGTGGCACCATGCCGCCGCCGCCGCCGCCGCCTCCGACTCCTCCTCCATTCAGCAAACCATTCTGACTCAATGCCGAGGGTGGCGGTGGCACACAGTCCTCGTGGAACCAATCGCGACACAACTGACAATTGTACATGAGGCCACGGAACTCGGCCTTGCACAGACAGAACATATCCCGCAGGGGGTTCTTGGTCATGTTCTGGCGCCGTAGGTCGCGCATATCGAGCAGCTCCTGCTCCTCGGCATGCTTGAAACTGTCGACAATCTCCGCCGGATTCTTCTCCTTCAGAAAGTTATCCTGCAACAGGGATTTTTTAAAGCAATCTAAATCAAAGAATACTTTCGACGACTCTACCTGGAAGCGCGGCTTGAGATCCGAGTCAATATTGATGGCATCCGCCCGAGGCATCAGCACCTCGAGCAGCGTATAGAAGGTGCCCTTCTTGAGGAAGGCGCACGCCGTATTATCCTTCCACTGATTGGCGCTGTACAAATGGCCCTGCATGCGGCTGAGCTCCTCCAGCTGAATGGGTATATTCAGGCCACGCTCAATCATATTCTCGAGCGTGTGACAGTAGGTGACATGATTGTTCTGCTGCAGCTGCTCGACGGCACGCAGCCACTCCCTCGCCTTGCGCAGGGCATCCTTTAGCAGGGTATGCGATGGTACCTGGCCGCTTATCTCGCCCGCCGACTTTAAGAACTGCTCAATTTCCGCCAGTTCGTGCTGTTGCGTCAGGCGGCGGAAATACTTGGCCGCCTGCGATTCCCACGACTCAATGTCGGCGCCAATCTGCTGCAGCTTGCGCATCTCCTTGTCCACATAGGGATCGGTGGGATCCAAATCGGCCGCTGCCATATGCAGGAGGTTCTTCACATCCTGATATGTCAGCTTGGAGCTGGTCTCCCGCAATCCCTGCGAGCGTTTGTACCACTTGCACTGCTTCAGACGCTTCTGGAGTAGATCCAGCTGCTGCAATTCAATCCTCAGGGAGCTGCCCTCACTGATCAGCGTCTCCAGTTCGTTCTCCTCGAGTGCCTCCAGCGTTAGCTGCAGCTGCCCCTCCGCACGCTCCACAAATTGCTTGCCCAAAACGAGCAGCTCCCGCACCGAGGTGCCCTCATCGATGATGCAGCAAAGATTATCAATTTCCTGGACAAACAGCTCGAGCTCCTCCATCGTCAGCTTGTATTGGGCCGCCTCCTGGTTGTGATCCGAACGGGTGCGTACCTGAAGTATCAGAGGGGCAACACCTAAAGTTTGAGAGGGTCCATCTACAGGGGGAGGAGCTATATTTCTTACCTTATTGATGCCCAATTGCTGGATGACTGTGACGCACTTCTCCGCCTCGATGGCCGCTGCATTCAGGCGATCAATCAGCAACGATGATGGAAACTTTTTGGTCTCCGCCTCCTTGCACAGCTCCTGCAGTTCGGTGAGCGTCACCGAGGTGGGTGTATGGGCATCCACAATGTCCCGGCAGCGCGACAGCCAACGCTCAAAGCTGTGCGCTTTGACCTTCAGTTTCTGCAGCATCAGTGGCATCTCATCGAGCGTGTAGCGATAGATGAGCGTATGCTTCTCTGGGGCACAGCCACAGAGGACGGTGTAGTGCCGCAGACAGACAATCAGCTTGTCGTTGCACTCGCAGGCCACTGCCGAAAGGAAGCACGTGGTATTGCACTCCTGACAGTGCCGCTCATCATCGTTAACCAACTCAAAGGCGCGACGCTCCGCGCGGGTCACACCCCACTCCAGTAGGGACTTGCGCAGCTTCTTTTCGGTGTCCACCATTTCGGCCATGTCAATGTAACAGGCGGTGGCTATCCCAAATGTCAGTTTGGCCGGCTCCAAAGCCATTTTGCAGACCAGCTCGTCGTGGGAGAAGACACAGAAGCGACGCAGCATGGAGTAATGATTGACGCATTCACGGCCCATCTTTAGCCAATCGGCGGGCGCAAAATTAACGGCCTCGGCAAAGTTATAGCCCTGATTGAAGCCCGCATGATAGGCGCGCGGAAAGGTGATGACAAACTCGCCGGCATGCTGATCGGTGCGAAACACCGGCACCCGATTGTTCATCAATATATTTGGGTTCATAATCGTCACCAGCTGATGCAGCAGATCGGGCTGTGAGGAGAACAGTTCGGGTGCTGCCCGCTTCATGGTCTCCTCAAATTGTTCGGCACAGGAGCCGGGCACACCGTACCAGGTCTTGGGTTCGCCCCAGTGCAAATAATTGATGGAGTAACTCCAGTGGTCCTCGTTGTGCCAGCAGAAGGCGGCAAAGCACATACCCACATACATCCAGGGGGCATTCATGCCACTAATATCGGCATTGATGTGCCCCAAAATCGAGTCCTCGAGCAGCGGAAGATTGTTCAGATTCCAACTGGACTCGGCATACTCCTGATCCCCGGGCAGCAGATACAGCGAGCTCTTGGTGGGGAAACCCGAACCATGATCCATTGTATGCAAATCGGCGCCATACTCAACGGTCACATCCTCATCAATTGAGGAGACAATGCGCCAGAATTCACGCTCCACCGATCCGGTGGGCACCAAATGCACTGGCTTGCGGAAGTACTCCTGCTTGAATTGATCCGCCATCTGGCCAAACTGCTGCAGCGTGTACTCCCTTTCGGCCTGCTCAAAGCCAAAGGCCTCCTGGGGCTTGCTCACCTCCTCAACAACGCAGCGCGGACACAGCCATTCACCTGATAATGGGAATAGGGGATTAGTTGGAGCAGCGATAAGTGTGATTGGTGGTTGGTGGGGTTGTGTGTGCTTCTTACCTTTGGGTATGCTGGTCAAGGGCGGCAGCAGACAGAACGTGTGGTAGCTGTCGTCGCAGCCATCGCATAGCAGCATCGATTCCTCGACATCGCCGCGATTGCAGATGTGGCAAATGTACTTCATCAGTGGATCAATGAGTGGCGGCGCAGCTGGCGTCGGTTCGTTGTTGGTCTTCTTGGGGCCGCCACGGCCAGCAGGTGTGCCGCCAGCTGGTGTGCCGCCACTGCCTTGGACTGCATTGAAACTGCTGAGAAGATCGCGTTTGAAATCCTCCTTTGTCTCCGTTTTGATGACCACACCACCGGGAGACCCACCATCCTTGCCACAGGCTGCGCCGCCTGCTAGGCCGCAGCTGGCAGTGGAGTTGCCAAAGCGCTTGGAGCGGCGTGTGTTCGTCTCATTGGGCGGTGCGATCTGCTGACGGGTGGCTATCTCGTGGGCCTTGTACTCAGTGCCCACATCTTCGAGCTTCACGGGCGTGGGTGTGCCGCTGGCCGTGGCTGCGGCAGCGGCTGCAGCTGGACCCAGCACCTTGCCCGAGGTGTACACCTCAAAGGGATGGAGAATGCGCTCGTAGTGGCTCTTGAGGGTGGCACCAACACTCTTGCTGGATGGATACTGCATACGATTGGCCACCTTTTGCCCACTTGCGGTCCTTGGTGGTCTGCTCCATGCCACCCTCCTCGTGTACAATGCGATGGAGGGTGTACAGATCGAGGGCCTTGCGCTCCACCATTGGGATCTTGAGGGAGGAGCCCTGCAGCTCCCAAAACTTGGCGATTTGATCCAGGAAATTCAACTTCACCCTGGTCTTGGCCTCCAGCTCGTTGAGCCGCTGGACACGCGGCACAAAACGCAGCTTGTCCACATCCACGGCAAACGGTGGCGACCATGTCGCTGGCGGCTGGATCTTGGCAATGCCACACTTCTCTGCTATCGAACGAATCTTGCTGATGTAGGCCAGCGGATTCTTAAATTCCTCTGCCGTCGGCCGAAACACGGGGCACTCGGGCGGCGTATCAAAGTGGAACTCCTCGTTCTTGCCCTGATCAAACTTATTGCTGCTGTGCGGCTGCGTGTGCACCGTCTTCTTGTGCACTGTGGGCGTGGGATGGGGACAGCTGTTGTGGTACTTTCTGCTCGCCGACACACTGCTGCTGGCATGGTTCATGGGAACGCTCGGCATGGGACGCTCCGTGCCCGCAGCCGGCGACGGGCCATGGCCACTGGCGGCCGAAGCTGCAGCTGGTGTTGAGGGTTCATCGTTTGGATTGGATTTCTTGCCGGACTCACTTCCGCTCGCCGGACCATTGCCCGTGGAGTTGCGTGTGCGTAGACGACGCGCCGGTGTGGCGGTTCCATTCGAGGAGGATGTGTTGCCCGTTCCCCCGCCGCCGCCACCACTGCTGCTACTGTTGCCACCGCCGCCGGAGCTGGCGGCGGTTGTATTGTCCGCCTCGGTTTTGGCGGACATCGCTTTAATCTGATTTCAGTTTAAAAATATTGCGTTCGGCTCTGAAAAAAATCAAGTTAACGAATAAGCAATTGCTGTAGTTGTAGTTAAGGCTTGTTCGTTTTAAATGCTGAAACGATTCTAGTTTCGGCTGTTATATCTTTTTTTCCTCTATATTTTATTCTGGGGTTGAACAAAGTTTCCTTTCCCCGCTGCGTTTGATTGATATGGCAACTCTGTGGCTGTGTCTTTTCAACTGTTTTTTTTTTTCCTTTCATTTACAATTATTTTACACACACTCACACGTACAGAGATTTTGTCAGAGATACACACACACAGGCAGTGGTTTTAATTTTGCATTTTCTGTTTTTTTTTTTAATATTAAAGAAAACACTATTCAATTACACCTTTGTCTTTGTATTGATCTAAAAATCTGCCAATATAACCTGTGACCCACTGTATGTACATCAAACTATACACAAACACACACACAGTCAGAGTTACATAGGCACATATATAGTATGTCATGTACTGAACCCTCGCCCTGACAGCGACAGCGACAGAGGCAGGTAAACAAATATTTACGGACGAGACAGGGCAAGTGCATATTCGTTGTAGCACCGTTATTAAGTACTCTCCCTCTAACGCTAGTCGTAAAATCCGAGCCAGTGTTGCCACATGTTAGCATGATCGAAGAATAGGATAGGTAAATTGGAAGGGTGAGACGCTCTGACGTTCGATGACAGGCTTCATTTTGTTGTTACCTATCTCCATCCCTCGCCAAACTCTGTGGTTTTAACAGTAAGGGGCGGGGAGGGGAGTATGCAACAGCAAAATACTGAATTTGTTGCATACAAAAGTGGAGCACCAGCACCCCCCAACACAAACACGACACGGGCACAGGGGAGGAGGACATGTGAGTATGTATAACAGAGCGACCGATAAACTTACAAATTCAATATGCTTTCACATGTAAATGTACATACATGTGGATGTAAATGTAATGTATTAATCATACACCCCGTCAGGACATACATTAATAGAGACTACATACATACACACACTTGTATTTGTATATACATATGTATGCTTTTCGCTAGGTGAAAGTAAATCTTGGCGAAATTTGAAATGGCTCTGACGAAATTCTAAAACGGAAATGAAGCCATATTGACAAACGTCAGCTTGCTTGTCTTTCAAGTTCCGGTTAGGGTTTGCAGTTTTTAATTTTTTTTGTTTTATTTTATTAGGTAGACAAAAGGAAGCCGCTTCCAGTCGTCAATGAGCTTTGCCTTTGGTGCTTTGGTGGTTGTTGTAACACACAAACACAGAGGCACACACACAAATGTGGGGGGCGCTTGTCATCCCACCGCACTACCCAGTCAGCAGAACATGCGAAAAAAGGGAGTAAAAGTGGGTGGGGGAGCAGAGTCGATCAGGAAGAGACGTCTGCCTCTCCCTCTCATACACTCTCCTAGAGAGATGAGATGAGCGGCGAGTACCGTTTTTTGTGTATCAAGTGAGCAAAGTACATTGGCAGCGACTGAGACGTCAGCAGCGACGTCGCATGCTGCGTTTTGTTTTTGTTGCTGGGGGATAATGTTTCCCCCTATTCGAAAATACATTTAATTAATATCGGAGAATATTAATTAACGGGCTTTTGGGCCCGAACCTCTAGAATTTCACACAAACAGTTGGCCGCAAGTCGAATCTGTTTTTTTCTGGTTTATTGATCGTGTGGATTGGTTGTAAAGTAAAGCCTAAGCCGAAAGCTTCTTTTATATAATTTCCATTTTCAGCCTCACAGCACACACACACATGCACGCACTCAGCTTACACAGGCATAGACAAGCACACAGAAATCCGCATGTGGATATATACAGGTATACAATTATATACACACACCGTTGCGTTTTCTCTATACATAAATATGTATGATTTTTTTAGTTTTTTTTTATATCGAAATTAGCTCTAAAAATCTTGTTACTTTTTCCAATGCACACACCCGCACGCACGGGCTCTTACACTCGCTCAATAATTAATTGCAGCTCAAGAGAGCGTGTTGCCAACACCAACACCAAAAACAGTAACAACAATCGTTGACGTTGTGATTTTTACGCATTTGCTCTGCCATATTGCACATTAGAGGCAGAAGGAAAGAAGAGAGTTGAGTTGGTTCGTTTCGTTTCGTTTTGTTCAAAAGTAAATGCAGCACTGTACTTTTCACAAAAGTTTACTTCTCCCCATTACATTAGTTACTCGACAAATATCTGTGTGTATATTCTCCGTACAATTAGCGGCATTATTTTGATTTTCCAACCGTGTGGGATCACAATATTTTAGTTCCTTTTTTCATTTTTTTTTTTGCTATGATGGCGACCACGGCAGCGACGCAACGCACTTTACAGCGCTGTCGCGCTGCTGCTGCTAGCGTATGTACATATGTATGTAATTCATGCGCCAGATACGCGATTCACATAATTTTGCTCGCTTGACTTTTACACTGTCCGCCACGCATCTGATTTTGTTCTTTGCAACCTGGCAGAATCGTACCGTTGTTATTATTAGAAGAATTTTCACTTTTTATTACAAATTTTTTCGGCCGTCAACTGCGCTGCCAGCACGGGAGAGCACACACATACAAACATTTTTCTTTGATTAAATGCGGGGGGTTGTTCGCCCTAAGGGCCATTACAGGGCTTATAATATCAACTTTTCTTACATTTTTCGCTGAATTTCCTTCATGTATATCGGCTATTTCAAGTTAGTATATGCATTTTCCTCGATTTTCGTTGCTAATTAAACATTTTCAGCCATCAGTAAATCTCAAAAACTCACGCACGCACACACTCATACACTTGCACAGGCTGGGGAAAAACTCACTGTCGTCATAGGTAGCAAAACCGCGCACGCTTGGAAAAACGAACTAAATGTTTCACAAAACCACCGAGCACAGCACTTGCAAACTTGATTAAATATGTATTTATTTTGTTAATTCCTCCTGCGTTTTGTCTGCGTTTTTTCCTCCTGCTGACCAGTGTGACCGCGGGTGTATCGATACCGCATGAAGACAATATACCGAAATACACCTTCTCATTTCGTAATATACCGTAAATATACCGAGGAAAAACCCCGCTCTATGTAACCAGGTGAACAACTTGACGTAAACCGCGGTAAATAATAATTTTTTATACGCTCCTTGTACCCCCATTCCTTCCTCTTTACATGTCCTGAAAAATATTTCTCCTGATATGCATAAAAAGTGTTTCAGGTTTTAAATTATTCCTGCGCAAATCGAAATACCCACTTGTCGGCCATGGGTTAATCGTTGTCTGTCCAAGATCGGAAATCATATTTCTCGGTTTTAATATTCTGCTTAATATTACTAGCTAACTATGACTTTCAACGCTGAACATATAATTTTATCCGATTGATGAATCAATTTTCCACGAAATTGGTTAATTTGAAGGACTCCTTTTTATGGGTCTGTTTACAAAATAGGGTTTAAACAAAACAAGTCAAAGCATCAAAAGTAAGTGTGCACGGAATGTGACGTCATTGTGCCTGATCAACCAGGTATCTGCTTTCAGTAGGGACATTTGTATACCCTGTTTCCTGTAATCAATGTGGAATATGTTTTCCAAGCTGCTTTGTTTTCCGTATATAGTATATCTCGGTCCCGATAGTTTTATAACTGAGTAGTTTCTGCACTTATTGGATCCTGACAACCTCAAATCTATAATATCAATTTCCCCAAGATATGTAGAGTGTTGCTCGTTCCATGTTGCTTAAATTGTTCAATACAAATCAAATGTATCTAACGGGATACATTTGTTTGTAGATTCATTGTTGATAAAATTATAGAAGTACAAAAAAAAACCGAAAACTACCGTAATACTAAATTTAGTTAGGCGGTCATCTGCATTTAAACAGAGTATCGATTACGGTTTTTATATTTTCCTTGTAGAGCCTTCTCTTTGCTTTAGCTTTCTTTCCCCTGAACTGCTCAAAAGTTCCTGAAGTTTCCTAGTATTCGTGCGTAATATACAATGGTTGACCTATGGTATGGCACAAAGGCTGAATAGATGCAGATCATAGATACACGATGTACGTTTTCTTATTCTTACCTTACCTTCTTGCATTATTCTTATTGCCAACCTTTCTGTTCTAGTCATGTCCACTGAAATAGGCCAATTATTTTCCAAGTCTTTTAGTGGGTTAACATAACATATGTGAGGAATCTAATCAAGTGCATGAATACGGAAAAAATTCTTTACTATTTTATAAACAATAAAATAATTGGGAGTCCGTAAAATAAGCTCGATTGTAGAAAACTAGTTCATCTATATGATAAAATTATATGTTTAGTGGTGAGCGTTCTACATACCTTGTTAAATTAAATCGAATATCAAAATTGAGAAATATGATTTTCCTCGGTATATGCATGGTATATTATGAAAATGAGAAGGTATATTTGGGTATATTATTGAGGGTCGACGGTATGTTTTATCGATAGATCCGATTTCAGTAAAAATAAGTGAAAATAGCGTTTTGGTTTATGTTTTAGTCATAGTTATTATAATTAGTGTACAAATCAAGTTTAAATCATTCCGGAGATGCCTGCAGTGCGTAAATATCGACGCGAGACAAGCGAAATCAGTTGCTGCCTGAAATACATGCTCTTCATGGGCAATGTTTTTATATGGATGGCTGCTCTCATGGTGCTATCCGTGGGAATCTGGGCTTGGAGCGAGAAAGATATGTTTCGCAACTTTGCCAAGCTTAATTTCATAGCCTTGGATCCGGCTTTTGTGTTGATTATATTGGGAGGCATTACCTTTCTTCTCGGCTTCATGGGCAGCGTGGGCGCATTGCGGGAGAATACTTGTCTTTTGGCGGCGGTGGGTATGAAAATGGTTTCCATTTAAACCCATTTAATGTGAAATATTACCTCTCTTTAGTATGCCATTTTTCTGAGCATATTGCTGATAGCTGAGATTGGCTTCTGTGCTTTGGCGTTTGTGCTCAAGGACAAGGGCTGGGTAAGTCTCTCCATAATCAAGATATACTCATTTTAATGGTTTGCCCACTACAGATCAAAGACCAAGCCACTGAGGGGCTCAAGGCCTTCATACGGCATTATCGTGAGGATGCCGATCAGCAGAATCTCATCGATTGGATACAGGAGGACTGGCTGCAGTGCTGCGGCATTGATGGCCCCAAGGACTGGGACAGCAACAACTATTTCAATTGCTCGTCCATTGCCATTGGCAGCCGTGAGGCCTGCGGGGTGCCCTTCTCGTGTTGCCGTCGCCGTCCCCAAGAGCTTATCAAAAACAAGCAATGCGGATATGATGTGCGAAAAGAGGGATACGTAAGTGGTTTTAGGTTTAGGTTTACTCATAATGTATCGTGTAATCATCCATAAATAATCTGTGCAAGCAGCCTGTGGATAGGAATATACATGAGCGTGGCTGTTTGCGCGCTGGCGAAGATTGGCTGGAGGCACATCTAATAAGTGTGGCAGCAGCCTGCGTTGGCCTGCTGATGCTGCAGGTGCTGAACAAACAGAATACTCTGTGATACCCTATTCTTTGTTTTAGTTAAATCTATTTATGAATTATTATATTCCATATTTTATTTGATTTCCATTTGATTCATTGCCAGGGCTTGGAGCTGTCCAAAATCATCTATGAAAAGGGCTGCGTTCAGGCTGGCGAAGAGTGGATGGAGCATAATTTGATTATAATTTCCACGGCTGTCATTGCGGTCATGTTTTTCCAGGTTTTGATTTGATTTTAATTACTTGTTCTGTTCTTTTGTTTTGTTTAGCTTTAATCTTTTCCATTGAATAATCAACTAATATTTAAATTCCCTTGTAGATTTTGGGCATTTGTTTTGCACAGAATTTGCGTGCCGACATTTATACGCAAAAATCGAAATGGCACTGACAAATGGCCCTCGCTGCACCCACAGCACTTTAGAGACAAATGAAAGGAGAAGGAATACGAGGAGGAAAATCACTACAAATACTCATCTACGCTTCGGTTAGTTAACTATACTATAAATACCTTATACTATCTACTACCCATATGTGTCTGTACTCGTATACACGAGTATACCTATACTGTAGCTGGCTATGTACGTGTCTAACTAAAACGCAAACGCATTCCGTCTTCGTGTGTGGGGACATTGACTAACTAAAAACACATTAACTAGGTTGCCAAATTTTTTGCTGTTTTTACGTCGGCTTTCTCTTTGCCCAAAATCAACCAAAAATGGTGAAACAAAATGAAAACAAAACTCAAAGCAAAACATTTTGAAGACATTTTCTATACATTTTTACAAATGAAAGTAAACGAAGAGGGAAGACATTTTTTACTCGAAATGCAGCTGTGATATATTTTTAATGAATGTATAGAAAGAGAGGAGAGAGATAGTGAGAAAAAAAACAACAGAAATTAAATGCAACAATTTTCCAAACAACAAAAAAGGCAAAAAAAAAAAAAAACAAATATAAAACGAAACTCATTCCTAAACTGAAAACAAAAGCTACAACCTAGCACAAAACAACAAAATATCTATCATGAATGCAAACACTATAATAATTATTTTTATAAAAAAAAAACGCACAGATAGAAATATTATAAGAAAAACAAAGAAAAACGCATACCATGTAGCTTGCTTTTCTCATTTCAAAAAGAGCTTAAAATTAACAGAAACAGAAAAGAAAACTAAAAACAAACAAAAAGTAAGCTATATGTATATTTTTGCAAAAAAAAAACTCAAACTGAAACTTGATGTAAAACTACGCTCTCGTAATTTACCTTGAGTTCAGTTTGTGGTTTATTTATGAAGACGCGCACTCTTAACTTTTGTACGCTAAAACTCTTAAAGAAGAGCACTAAATGCATTCGTTCTTGTACCTTGAATGAAGATTTACTACACGAGTTGTGTTCTTATTTACCTTGATATTAATTACAGACACTGATTCTGAACTATACCTACATATATATATATATTTTCATTAGATAGGAGTTCATTTAGCCAAGGCTTTGTCCTACACAAGTATTTCCTGAACACTGCCCTCAACAACAACTGAACAACAACTGAATAACTATGTATTAATTACCCACTGAAGATCCATTCCTGATTTGTTCAAAAACATTCAAAATATCTGTATTAAAGGTATTTTGTATTAAAGGGTATTTTGCCAAATATTTAATTAACGAGAAGGAACGTGTGAGTCGCTTCTGGGGACGCGACTCTACTTTTATACCCGTATTCAGTCAGTATATAAATTGTTGAGCTTATAATCTATTTAGAATTTTAAATTTTACATGGCGTGAAATTTTTAAATACACTTATAGCAGTGTCGTATCACATGAGTCTGGAAACAAAATTTGGTTCCTCTAACTCTTATAGTCTATGAGATCTAGGCGCTCATCAAGACGGACGGACGGACGGACAGACAGACGGACAGAAAGACAGTCGTACGGACAGACAGACATGCGTTGCACACATCCACTTTTACCACAAATACAATATACCCCTTAACTCTTTTTGAGTACGGGTATAAAAATGCAAACCCTATAAAAAATGACTGCCATAGAAACCAGCCTTGTTACCTTACATGATGTTGAATAAAATAATCTCAAAGTTTCGGAATGGATCTTCTTTCTTTAAGACTCTCCCAATTATCTAAAGAAATCCCAAGACATTAATTGATTTAATGCTCAATTTTGCATAGAGAACTCTGAATCTGAGAATCTCCCCACTTGCCAATGATAAAGCCCATTAAAAATTAGGAATCTATCAAAATTTAAGCACAAAAAGTATCAAAGTATACATTAAAAAATTAAAAAAAAAACAAAAAAAAGATTAAAATTAAAATAGGATAATAATGGTAAAGGAAACAGTCAATTGAAAACGAGCTGAAACTAAAATGCAAGTCAGTCAAGCACATTAATAAAAAACCATTTATTTAAATATAGAATTTATCAATTATAAATTTATAATAATAAGAAAATTAGCAAATATAATAAAGCTTAACAAAGGTTGTTGACGCAAAAGATCAATCAAAACCAGACCTTCTATGGAGTAGATATATATTTTTGATTTTGTGAAGTAAACATAACGCGGACGTTTCTCTTTATTATTTTATACCATAAGTGAACCTGTTGGATCAATTGGATTTGATTGATATAATATCATTTTAAATCCACAACAGGGTTTTAAGCAACTTCGATATAATCCTTCCTTAAATTATGAAAATAATTTAGGCACCGCATTGCCTGAGGCTTTAAAAACCATTTATTCAGATGCAGTACCTAAATCTATTAGTAAAATAGTTATAATTGGTTATCTTCCTTGAAGAAATGTCACTTGAGTGGCACATCTCCAGACTGTCCGTCCAGTTGAGCAACTGCATCAAACTGCACAGCGGGTAGATCCTCACCATTTGCTGTCTTGTTCGTCCGTTGATACTCCAGAATCACCAACGAGTTATCCCCCACCTTCAAAATCTCATTGGGGACATAGAGTGTGACCTGGGGACCAGCCACGGGCCAATATCGGCCCAGATTAAAGCCATTCACATAAGCCACGCCCTTGCCCCAGCCAGCCATGTTTAGGTAGGTGTCGCCGATCTCCTCCACGTTGAGGCTGCCCGTATAGAGGATGGGTCCGTTGCGCAGGATGCGCTGCCTGGCCAGGAAGGCATCCAGTGCCCGCTCTCCGCTCTGTTTCCGCCAGTTTTCCACGTCCACTGCTTCGAGGGGGAATGCAGTGCTCTTCCAGTTCTCCAGCGGCAGGTAGCCGCCGTTATGCAGCTGTAGACTCACCTCACCGATGATGCCCTTTGTGTCGTTGGCGATGTAAAAGTTGACGCGTCCCTGATTCTCCACCAACAGCTGCAGCGTGCTGCCCCATCCTTTGCTCAATGGCAGCGAATATATTTGCGCCTCCCTGGACAGTGTGCCCACCAGCTGCTGATCCACAAAGACATGGGCACGATCGTTGATCTGATCCACCTTCAGGAGAGCCGGATCGAGGTCCATGCTGGGCAGTTCCGTTTCGTACAGCACCAGCCCCGAGTACAGATCGAGTTCCTCAAAGGATTTTGGCTTCGTCGCATCCACGGGATTGCCCTTGGCCAGGGCTGCACGTCCCTCGGCCGACAGTAGGGCGAGTGAGGGCGTCACCTCCACTTTGCCGTAGGCCAAACGCTTGGCGGGATTGAGCGAAATCTCGGGCAGGGGTAGAACCTCGCCAATCACCTGCTTAACCAGGTTATATTTGTTGGTCACGCCGCCAGCCTCGTCCATCACTGCATCGTAGTCATAGCTGGTGATGTCCGCCGCATAGCCAATGCCACCATCCAGATTGTAGTTGGCTCCGGCCGTGAATCCAAAGTTGGTGCCGCCAAAGAACATGTACAGATTGACGCTGGCATTGTAGCTCAGAATGGTCCTGAAATGGATCCGAAATTAGTTGGATTAGCTTGCCTAAGAGCAGCTAGCATCACCCACTTTAAGGCATCGGCCACCGCCTGACCATCGCGTCGTTGATTCAGCTCCTGCCAATGGGTCAACCAGCCTGGATAGAACTCCGAATTGACCAGCGGTCCCGTGGGCTGCTGTTTGCGTAGCATTGCCCAAATATCGTCGATCTCGTGAACTGTTTTGAATAGAGATTCGAGTGAGGTTCAACCTGGTTTTCGTGGGGTGGGATAACTCACTTCGATCAATGCCAAAGTCCGTGGTGGCAAACACATTATCGATCTTGCCGCAGCTCATGCGTTCGTTGGGTATGTCCGTCGTGAAGAGCAGCGCCTTGCCAGCCACATACTTCTCCGTCTCGTCGCGCAGCCAATTTAGGTAGACTTTGTCGCACTCATAGTCCCCGTACTCGTTCTCCACCTGCACCATGATGATCTTGCCCCCATTGCCGATCAGCAGGTGCTGCAGGCGTGGCATCAGCACTGCATACCATTTACCCACTTCTTCCAGGTAATTACTGTCACTGGTTCGCATCTTAATGCTGGGATATTTCCTGAAGAGCCAATGGGGCAGGCCACCCTAGAAGAGAAATCAACAGGGAATTAATTACTGTCCGCTTTGACGTTTTACTCTCAAGTTGACTTACATTATCGCGCTCTGCACAGATATAGGGACCCGGGCGCAGTATTATATAAAAGTCTTCCTCTTGGGCAATCTCTAGAAATTTCACCACATCGGCAATGCCTTCCCAGTTGTAGACGCCATCGTGGGGATTGTGTAGCGACCATTCCACATAGCTGGGGGGATATAGAAGAGATATCCATGAGCACAAAGTGGATTATTTTTGAGCACGAACGTCTCCAATGCATTGAGGCAAAATATTGCGAAATAAATTTCTATAAATTTCCATACTGAAAGTTTAAGCTACTTATGCCTAAAGTCTTTTGGTGGCAATGAACGAGTACTCACGTATCCACTGCATTCAGGCCCGATGCTCTCATCGTGCGCAAACGACTCCTCCAGGCCTCGGGCACTGCACGGAAGTAATGAAACGATCCAGCAACATATCGGAAGGGTTCACCATTCAGCACGAAAGTGTTGCCCGCATGATCGATTGTAAATATGGGCGGATCCTAAAAACAAAGCCCAGTTTGAGTTTCACCCAGTACAGGCAGCCAATATTTTGATGTATTTTTTCTTACCTCGCGCACTGCCCCGCTCTCGCCTCCGCCCAGGCCCACACAAAGGCCGACGGTGAGGGCGATCACCAAAATAATCAGACAGCCGCTCATGGCCAGAGTCAGCTTTCGAGTGCAACGACAGCTCATGGCTCTCAATCGAAACAAAAACAAGACTAGATCAGCGCAAGCTTAAAGCTCACAAAAGTTGGCGCTCTTTTTTTTTTTGGGCACTGAAGCAATTAACGACCGGTCTCCAGCTCTGACCAGGGCACAATGTCAAGCAAAGTGTCGGGCAGAGCCAATGGGCTTTTGCATGCCCGTATGGCACTTTGGACGCAGCGCACCCTTCCTCCATATACATACATATGTAGGCGTTGAGATAATAAAGCCTGTTGTTGGGTGTTCGCCACTTGAGGCTCTGATAATGCTGCACATTTGCGAGTAATCGTAATTTAAGTTTCCTCGTCGTAATAACAACCTCTAGCGTCCAAGTGGTTGCTCTCTCAAGTGTGTGCGGTCTATAAAAGTATCCTATCGAATCTGGTTAATGCTCCAAATTAATCTACAAATTGTTTTTTTCCGTTTGGAATCTGGCTAATGCTGCAGGGTAATCTATACTGTTTTTCTTTTATGGAATATTTTACTGATTGCTTAAATTGGTTTAATTTGGTTTTTAGTGGGGTATTACTTATCGTTTGGGTAAGAGCTCTAAGACTTGAGGAACTTTTTGATATTTGTTTGTATGGCAATTAATAATTTATATATGTAGTTGGTGCCCTAATATTTTAATTTTTTTGTGTTTGATTTGCATTGAAAATGGTCTCGAAAACTATACAAAATGATTACCAGTTTATGCAACTATATTTCCGAAGGGTTTTCATTTGGACCATAGCTCCAATTATATAAAAATTGTATAAAAAAGGACCATAATCGTTTCCCTTTCAAACCTTCTATAAAGTGCCGTATTCCGTATTTATTCTTTCATCCGGTTGCCCACACTATCCCACGCTGTAAAAATATAAGATCAAGGGTCGGCGTGCCACCGATAATAATTATTATTTTTCCCTTAAGATTTTTATAATATTTTCTGTATTTGTATTTGCATTTTATTTACTGCACTATCACTTATCAAAATTGCAAAAGAATTATGCATTCTTAGTGGGGGGCCTATGCCTATATACCGCTGTTACATATGTGTGTGTGGGAGTGTACATATGTATGTATATGTGTGTACTATAAATATGCTGCCTTTGATTAATGTATATTGTCCGCTCTATAGTTTAATAAGTTATTTAGTTGAATATAATTTAAGTACTAGACTTTGGTAGTTCAGAGTGTTCAGAGTTAGAAGATTGTTGTGTGCCCTCTTGGAGAGAGTTGCGTGGATAAATAAATATCTCGTATATACTGTAGTAGGTTTCTATTTTGATTCCTTCCCTTTCCTCCATTCCGTTGTCGTATAACTAGAGTTTTTGGTTTTTTTTGTTTTAGTTTTGGCTTAACTAAGGATTAATACATAAATATTTTTTTGAACTGTAACATAAAGTGCTTCTGTGTGTGGTTTCTGGCTTAAATTATATATATATAAATACAGAATGTACCCAGGCTGAGGTAGAGAACAGCACGAAATTCAAATTTGCGGAGGGTCTGTAGACAATTGGAGATACATAGATAGTAGATTGATTGATTGATTGATTGATTGATTGATAGAGTGGTGTAGTGTATAGTAGAGTTTTGGAAGTGTGTGGGATGACGATCATTTTGATTAGTAATTAGTAATTATTATCAACTAGAAACTAGAGTCCATATCATATCGTTGCGTTTGTGTTTTATTTTTTTTTTTTTTCACTTTACTTCTCGGCCATCATGCAGAACTTGTCGGCCATTAGTGTTAGCACCTTTTCCAGCTTGCCATGCCGATCCTCGGGCTTGGCCGTGGCCCCACAGCTGCCCCATAGAAACTTCACATGGAATTCAGTTCTGTAAAGGCAAAGCAAATTAGCGGGAAAAAACTTTTTATGGGGGCAGAGGCAGAGGATGTATACCGAAAAGCATCCGATAGCAGCTCATCCAGCCTCGTGCTGGCATCTTCGAGCATCATTTTGGCATTCTTGCGGTACAGATCGAGGCTCTTGAGGAAGCCGCGCGAGGCATCCAAATGCTGGAAATTGATGGACATGCCAAAGTCATCCGCCTTCGATTCCCAGGGCGCAATGCAGGTGTGATATAGTGCCGGACGATCGTCCATATTCGAATGATTGATAATATCCATGACCGGACGATCGATGAGCAGGGCATAGAGCAGCACATGCGGCACTGTGGTGTTGGGCGCCTGCGGATTGGAGGCCTCGTTCATGCTGCTCAAAGTGGGACGCAGCTTGGCCTCGAACGTGAACGCGCTGTCCGTGTACTTTTGCCTTAGAATGTGCCAGGCCTGATCGAGTTTTTGGATCTAAACCAAAGGGAGAGGGCAAATCGTTATCTTTCTGTGCTATAAAGTGTGTGCGGGGACTCACCTGTGGCATGCACAGCCCCAACATAATGGCACAGAAGCCAAATAGATTCCCCAACGCCGTCTTCGTCTCCACGGCAATCTGTATCCACTTGCTGAGCAGCTGTGCCCGATCCAGATCCGTCTGGCAGGTGAGTATGGTGACGGCCACCATCAGCTTGATGCACTGCGTCCGCTCAATGATATCCTCGCGAAAGAGTTTGCCATGCGGCAGTGTCAGCAGCTCCAGGCCCGAACAGCTCAGAAAGTAGTCCAACTCATCGTCGGGCTGCTCCAGAAACAGACCGATATCGATGCGGGTTATGTGCTCCGCCAGCAGCTTGGGACCCGTTTCCAGGAGCATCATCTTGAAGGTGTTCAGGGCATCCCCATCCAGCGGCTTGTTCTCCACCGACGGCAGCAGCAATGTGCTGAAGTTCTCAAAGTCAAATTTGCTGCCCTGAAAGAGGAGGAGGAGGAGAGGATTGCATGAGGATTAAACTTCTCCAGGGGACTCCCCCTGCTCTCTCACTCACCACGCGCACCTCCTCAATGGCCAATGTGAAGAGATTCTCCTCGGCCGCCATGGCATCGAACTCGGTGAAGCTCTTCAGTGTGCCATTGGACACGGAGCTGCTCATGAATCTTGGATTCTTGATGATCACGCCACGCTGTATGCTCACCTCGCTGCCATCCCCCAGCGCAGAGTCGCCCGAGCCGTTGCCCGAGTCGGAGCCACTCGCCTGGTAAGCCAGCACGGCGGCCATCGGCTCCTTGCGCGGCTTGGGCGGCGGACTGGGTGGCCGACTCGAATCCGACGGTGTGTCCAGGCTGCAGTTTCTGGCCAAACTGGACATCCTAGCCGCTGCCTGCTGGCGCAGTGCCTGTGCGGCGGAAGTACTCGGCCTTGGCAGCGAGTGGGTGGTGAATTTGTTCTCCAAATGCTGCTGCAGATCGCTGGTGGGATTGCATCTGGCTATGGTCTGGAAACGTGCCATTCCATTGCCATTGCCATTGCCATTTCCATTTGCCTCCTGCAGCTGCTGCTGGTGCTGCTCCTGCAGCTTGTTGATGTTGCTCACGACCATGGCCTGGGCGGGCGTCAGGCTCTGGGATCGCTGCTGCTGCTTCTTGCAGGGCAGCCGAGGCGGCGGAGGAACTTCGCGACGTGCTCGTGGTGGCGAGCAGTGTGGACTGCCCGGAGATGCCACCGACTGCTGCTGCTCTTGTTGCTGCTGCTGTTGCTGCTGTTGCTGTTGCTGCTGCTGTTGCTGCTGCTGCTGTTGCTGTGGATCAAAGCGAAAGACTGCAGATCCTGCGCCATTGCTGCCGATCGGAGAGTTCAACGGACTCAGGCCACGTAGCCCGGCCAGCATTTGGCTGTGCAGTTGATTACCCACAATCTTGTGGCCATAGAAGGACAGTGGATACCGCCTGTTGCACGGATACTGAATGAGAGCGCCCGAGGCGGCTGAAATGGGCTTGCCAGAGCCCACATAGAACGTGATTAGATCAGGCACCGTGTCAAAGGCATCTTCCTCAAACTGATACTGGACCCGTTCGTACACAGTCTCCGGTTGTAGCACCAACTGCAAGAATCAGAGGATTATGGTTAGAGGAACACTTTCAGGGGATCTCTCCGCACCCACCTTATTGAGCACAAAGTGCAGCACTGCCAGCTTGCAGCGACAACTGAGCACATAATTATCCGGCTGTGAGGCGCAGTCCCGCACCAGAAAGTCGCCCTCGCGCTGCACAATCTCCTCGGCCCGTTGGCGGGGCAAGGGTCCGTGGTACCAGGCATGCGAACGCAGCTCCCTGGCATCCAGACTCAGCTCCCATTCGAGTGCCTTCTTCAGGGCAATGGCCTCCTGTTGCTCCGTGGGATTCGGCGAGTTGATGGCAATCGGTGTGGAGGCATTGCTGCCGCTAGTCAGCTCCATCTCGCTGTCAATGGCCCAATGGGGACTGTTGCACTTGGAGCGCGGTCTCAGTTCCTCGTAGCTGTAAATGCAGGAGGGTACAAAGAGATTGGGGGGTGAGTGAGTGAATTTCCCTTATTTTGGGTAATTTCTGACGGCTAAACGGCCATTCCCCTCATGTGCGGCACGCCACTCCGGGGGAAATTTTGCTCGCACAAGGATATTTTGGTCCTTGGTATATGTACAACTTTTTGTCTGAAGTTCAAGTGCAAAAAAAATACAAATCGAATTGTAGTAAAAAACTGTTGTAAGGCCAGTCAGCCAGCCACCGGCATGGCTGCCTTTCTTTCTTCATTGCAAAAATAAATGTACAGAAATGTACTTTTAGGCATGCAATTTCTTAATATATTTCCCATATATTTCTCTCTATATTTCTTATCACTCACCTGCTACGCCCATTTTGGCTATACCAAGCTTTCTAATCAAATCAAATTGTGGGAACGGGACACGCCCCAAAAACTATTTGGCAGCAAAGCAGACTTTTATTTAAGTTTAAGCAACTTTTAAGCACCTTTTTCCATTCAGAAGTTTGCCTAAATTTTACATCACAGCAGCAGAAGCTATTCAATAGCAAGAAAAAAAAAGTCCTATTTCTATATTTTTTTTGCGTTTGCCTTAACCGTCGGGTAATCCGTCTGAACTCTGCGCCGTTTGCAATTGCTCTGAAAATGTTACGGCCATGTCCATGTCCATGTCCTCCCCGTTCGGATTCGTACTCGGATGTCCTTGCGAGGGTTGTTTCGGTTTGTTTTGGGTTTTGTTTTAAGACTCCTTTTTGCCGCTTTCAAGGCAGGTTTCGAGTTGTTTTTTTCGATGGGAAATTTCTTGGAGCATGCGCAGAGTTTTTGTTATTGAAAATATACGAGTGTAATGCACAGAGAGATGCTCGTCTCAGAAAGCAAAGGGGAAATGCGGGCTCGGCAGGGTGGATATAACGAGGGACGTAACGTATTATATTGTGGATGTTGATTTGAGTTTGAAATTCAACGCAAAAAGATAAATTGAAGATAGACAAAAAGGTAACAAAAAATACCTATATTTATATATGTATATTTTTTAAGCCCCCTTTCCCCTCACTCACATGGTATTTGTATCATCGAAAGCAAGTTGCTTAAGAACCTTGCCACTTTTGGTGATAATCAAGCCCCGTCCGCTATCGGCACTTCCCGCGATATCGCTGGAACTTTCCTCCAGATAAACCAATGGACAGGAATTCTTGCGGCGCAGCACGGCACGCGGCACACTTCTGCTGGCTGTTGGCAAATGAAAGCTAAGAATATACATAATCCATGCATAATAATTGACTTTGGGGGACTTACCCTCCAAGTTCATGGATTGCCGTCGCTTGGCCCGCACACCCAGCAGACTGTTGATCATCAGCTGGCGATGGGCACTGCGAATGCCGCAGCGTTTCAGTTCCTTATCCGTAATGTCCACCACATCATCCACAGTGCTGTAGGCCTGCAAGTTACCTAGCGAGAGCAGAGACACCATGTACATAAATGCTGGTTAGGGCAGGTCAGAGACAGCCCAAACCTTCGTACTGCTGCAGCTCCAAGAGATCCAACCACTCGGCGATGCTCATCCTGGAGTTGTGCACAATCACCGCGAGATCCTCCCGCCGGCGTGCCGCATTCGAGTACCGAAAGTTCCAAAGGATACCTGCGAAGGAGTTGCAAAAGATCTTCAAGCTCCGTGGGGGCCCTCTGATTGTGTCCACTTACTGCTTCGCCGGTTTGCCACATTGCGCGGCTCAAGTGGACGCGGCTGCACATTGCCCATGTTTGTTGGCTTGTGTAATGCCCCGCGTATGATATAAAAATTCTATTATTATTCTTTAATTAAGCCGTCACATGGCCACAAGACTCAGCAGCACTCAACACTCGATCTGAAATTCAACCGCTCGCTGCGCTTTGCCTCAGAGAACTGAACGTGAGCGAAAGGCATGGGCAGAGCATAGGAGGAAAAGAGCTGAATGGCAGTGGGTTTAAATTTGTAATTAAACCGATGAGTGAATGCTCTTTTTACACCACTTTTTATGCTTTACTTCGTCGAAGAATAGCCACTTACAATCCACTAGCACTAGGACTATGACCTCCAGCTACGTTGCTCAACAAATAATATTTATGCGTTGGATTGGAGCTTCTTCCTCAGGGCTACATTGGGTTTGAATAACTGGGAAACTAGTAAAGTTCTAGTAGAACTAATTCTAGTAATGTGTAGCCCACATTTGCTTTGGTTGGTACCCAAAATACTCCTCCCTTTATCGGCTAATATATACATATATCTGCTATAGATATCTTGAGTACCCCTATAAGATCGACAAACTCCCTCACCACATCGCGTAACTCTCTTCCAGTGTATCATTGAAACCCATAAGCTGAGTATGAGCATGAGTAATATTTCAATGTCGTGCATCCACAATTTACTCTCACTGTTTGTCTAATTACTGCTCTCCGAGACACTCTCCTCACCCCTCGCACCCGCGCTTGACCAACTGCCGTTGCTGGATTACGGATGGGTGGGGGTTTTCATTCAGTTTCGTATCGGTTTTATCGTTCTCTTGATTAGAGAAGGTCTCAAAAGCGTTTCATATTTTGTGCTGATCGCAGCGGTATTTCCTTAATTAAATTTTCTGTAGCTGTTTTTGTAGCTGGTTGTAGCTTGGCCTATGGCATATGGCATTGCGTATTATACTCGTATTTTCATAGGAATTATGAGAGAGTAAATGTCTTGGTTGCTCCAAGTAAACAGATAGATATTTGCCCACCCATATTTACCCAACTAATTCCAGCTGTGGCTCTGCACTCTGTGGGCACTTTAACATTTATTTCATAGTTAAAAATTATATAAATATTTTAAATATTATAAATTAAGCTTAATTTCGATATTTTTAATAATTTAAATTCACATTTTGATAGATGTATTCTACATGGCTTAATTGTGGCATAACAATTGCCACAAAAAATCTACTTGACATTGTATTTTACACAAGTAACAAGCATGCGACATGCATGTAGATATGTATGTAGAATTGGTAGCTATTCCACGACATCGATTTCTATATCATCGTCGGCCTGTTCGCTGAGCTCCACACTGGAGCAGCTGTCGGAGCTGTAGTCCAGCTGCTGCTCCTGTGCATGATTCCCGGCCACTGTTAGGATGGTGGGCTTTGTGGCGGCCGCATTCGGGGGCTGCTGTGGATGCGGCTGCTTCTCCTGGCCACTCTTTAGATTCTCGCGTGTATGCCGCCATTTCATGCGGCGATTCTGGAACCATACTTTGACCTATGCCACAGGGAATACATATCCATTAGTATCTCTTAATTCTACCAAGTTCTCTGTGCCCAAACCCACCTGAGCATCTGTCAGATTCAAGCGTGCCGCCAGCTTGCGCCGATCTGGCTTTGTGATGTACTTCTGTTGCTGGAACTGTATTTCCAGGCCCTTTCTTTGTAGATTCGTAAAGACAGCCCGTGACCAGGAGCGTTTCCGTTTCCCGTTGCTGTTGCCACTGTTGCTGCTGCTGCTGTTGCCGCCCCCATTTTGGCTGCCATTTTGTAATGTGGCAGCTGCCGCCTGCGATGTGGGAATGTTGTCCAGTAGCTGCTGCTGCGACTTGCCCAGAAATCGCTGCTGCTGCGCCAACTGCAGCGATTTGAGGCCATGAAGAGGCGCCAGCAGCGCTGCAGCTGTGGAAGCTGCATTGCTGGCAGGTTTCTGCTGATGCAGGTGTGGCTGATGGTGCTGCTGTGGGTGTTGCTGCTGCTGGTGGTGGTGCTGCTGATGGAAGCGGAGAAGAGCGTTGGTTGCCAGAGTGGGATAGGTGGTTGCTGAAAGAAAGAGGGGAAAAGGTTAATTATTAGAAAGGAACAACAGGCTTGCCATAGGTCGACTTTCGCTCGCTGTAAGAGGTAAAACTACCACAGGAGTGGAAAGCGATAGTATTTCCTTCTTTTTAATTGATGATCCCCCAAAATTATTAAATAAATCTCATAAAAATAATGAATTAAAAATATATGAGAACCATTATGACCTGAAGCCCCCAATAATGTTTTAAATTCTTTATGTAAAGTTGTTAAAATAGAATTTAAAAAAATATTAACCCGATGCCATTGAGGTACTACTATCTACAAAATCTAGAACTTTCATTTCCCTTCAGTTTTTCACAATTTCCATGCCATATTTTACTGAACTATATTTATTTTTTAAACCCAGCCTCGCTATATCCTGCCATCATTAATTATTGCCCATATCCGGGGGAAACAATATATATTGTATATTAGTATTTTTTAGCTAAAATCCCCCGATAATTTACGCATTTCCGTATCCAGGAAAAACATAAAGATAATATTATTCCTTTCCGTTTCGTACCGCTTGCAAAATATTAAAATTCAGAAATTGGAAATTGTTTTGGCTGAGTAAATTATTTTGTTCAATGAAAAACGCACGTTGAAAATATTTAAATGAGTTTGTTTATAATAAAATTTTCCACTTAATTGGAAATAATCATTGAGGAGGCATTGTTGGCGGCGGTGTGAACTGAACAATTTGTTTATCCCCAACCCAATACGAAACGAGAATCCGAAGAACAACAATTATTGTATCTTTTCGGGGGTAGAGCAAAGAATTATTTGGGGTAATGGAACACGACATGGGGCACACGAGAGATGTGTGTGTGTGTGTGTGATGTGTGTATGTGGGTGTTGTGTGTGGAGGCCGAGAGCCCAAAATTAAATGCCTTTTTGTACGTTTAAATGTTTTTTAAATATCTCAAAGAGATGCTTCTTATTCTTCTCTTTGCCTAAACTAGTTTATGCATCTTTTTATTGGCTTTTTTCATAAACTTTAGTGGCAGAAGATTCCAATTTTTTGGCTTTGTTTGTGTGCTCTCGCGGCATGCGTCTAATTATTTTCATGGCGAGCCATTTTATTTACTCTAGAAAAACACTCGACGTGTGGTGTGGTTCTTGGTGTTTCGTGGCTATTTACATTGCAGCGGAAATGCGCTGCTCCTGGCTGCACTTGCAGCAGATACAATTGTATCTGTATCTGCATCTGTATCTCTGTGTCTGCATCTGCGTTAATTAGCCTTTTTTGGCATTTGGTTTGTGTCAACCCGTCGACGGTTTGTTATAATGAGTTTCCATCGATTTTCAACACCTTCGGGGTCTTCGGGTTCTTCGGGGGTTGGGGGCTCTGCCTTGGCACAGCGCGAGCTCTTTAATTGCCGACTATTCAGATACATTTGTAAATATCGAGCGCCCCAATACCCCATGCCCATGCTTCCAGGGTAAATATCTTAATGAGTTGTGATAATTTCGAGGCGTGATGCTAAATCACTCCAGCCCCCAGTCTTGCTCCCTGCATGGATGCGGATGCATTCGCACCCGGGAGGATCTGATCTGAGATCTGTTTGTGTGCCGTTGTGTTGAATTTACGTTGCCCGCATTTCCATTTCCATTTCTACCGATTTATTTGACCTGCCATTCCCCGGGGTATTCCATATTTATGGCTTGGCGAATATTTTCTTTGTCAGTGTTGTGGCTGTGGCTGTGCTCTCTTTTTTCGGCGTAAACTGCGAATGTACTTTTCGACACTGACCGAAACACCACCCCACAACTCATTAGATGCGGACGCTGTTACGCCGTTGGTGGGCCATGTGCAAGGGGTTGGGGATGTACGGACGATGTATAACCCTGGTCCATCAACTGACGAGCAGGTTACGTGATTACTTTATGAGTTTTCTGACACTGTAAATTAGGATTAGGAATTTACTGAATTTGTGCAAGGCCATAGACAAAATAGGAATTTGCTGAAATAATTGCTAATGCATTGGAGAGGAGACCTAAAATCAATTTAAATTTATTGTTGTCCCTACACCCAGAAAAAAAGCCCTGCGAACCGCATAGTTACACTTAAATTTCAATAATAAAAAATATATATTTTATATTTATATTAAATTTATTTCATGCTTAAATTAAATATATTTCCTATAAATTTAATATTATATATTTAAATATATTATAATAATATATATTAAATATGATCCGCAATAAAATGACTTTTTAATACATTTATATTTAAATCAAAGTAAATTCCTTTTAATTTCTTCATTTTTGTATTTACCAAACGAATATTTACCTATTTAATATTTAATTTAATATTAAATATGTCAATATTCTCTCAGTCGATAACGATGGTTCGTTTCTATAGAAAGAATTCTTAAATTGGTTCGGTGTTTCCGTGGATATTCTATTACTTAGATAAATATATGTTGATAACGTGCTCAAATGAGTTTGCAAATGAATTGCAAAACTGAATAAATTAGTTATCTTCCATCAGAATCATAGGCATATTCATATGGTGATCAAAAATTGTATAAATTTAGCATGTAGATCAGGAACAAGATGATGAATATTCATTCTGGTGATGATAATAAACGATTTGCATGCTCCATATGGAATGCAAGTGATCAAAATTGAATCATGTTCTGATATCCAAAAGAAAAGTTATATAAATCATATAGAAAATCTGATTAAGCAATAATTCATAGAGTAGACCATAGACAACAATGCCAGATCACTCCATCATTCAATGCACACTTATTTACAGTAAAAACAATCGAAATCTAGTTAATCCCCATCATTAAAAGTAATCCTCCCCTGCTGCTGGGAACTCTTTGGCATAATCTCTTTGATTCCACAGCTACCAATTCCCCTCTTTCTCTCTCTCTTTCTGTATGTCTCTCATGTCCATTGATGATCGCTGGAAACTCCATGTAGCTGCAGCCAGCAATTGGATTAACATATAAATTGTAAATTAATTAGGCAAACGGCGCCAGATTATCGCTCAGACATCAGCATTTCCATAACAGACAAACGTTTTTCAGCTCTCCAGCATTAATGCTAAGGGGGGGATGGGATTCGATCGATCGATCGATCGCCAGCCTCCCAAAAAGCCCAAACCCAAGTAAAAACAATCAAACAAACTACTCAACACCAGGCGAGGCAGGCAAACAGCAACAAATAGTCAAAGTATCGAGGGAGATATCCCATCCCAAAGAGATATTCTTCTCTGGCTCTGGCTCTGGCCCCAAAGTTTTTATGATGTGCGATGCGATGCGATCAATCCATCAAGAAATGAATCCGCAGAGAGGAAGAGGAAGAGGAAGAAGAGTTGGTTGGAGCAGGTTGGACTCTGCAGGTAGCCATGGCCAATCGCTCCACAGTGGGTGGCTGTGTAAATAGTTGGCCTCTGGCCTGGCCCCTAAAAATACCTGCATCGCATAGCATAGCTTCAGCTTCAGTTATTCCATCATTCAGTTAGTCATTCACTCATTCAATCAGTCGGTCGGTCATGCGCTGTGCTGTCATTAGCCTAAACGGCAGCAGCAGCAGCATCAGCATCGTTGAGTCACAGTAGTTGGGCCCAATGGCGCCCCATCTATCAGGGCTCACATATCGCAGTCGTCTCCTTGCGGGGCCAAAGTTCTTCTCCTACTCCAACCTCTCCACTTAGCTGTCTCCTACCTCCTACCACCTACCTCTGTGGCAGGCGGAACAATTCATTATAGGAAGGCAATTAGATGGATAGCTATCTGTATCTGCCCATGAATGACGGGCCAATTGCTCAAGCAAATAAACAAATTTTTCACCTATTCCCCAACCCAACCCCACCGCACCCCATCCAACCAATCGCTTTTCACGCGTTCTGCGCTTTGGTAGCTTGAAGTTTATTTTTAAAGTCTGATTCCTAATTTGTTCATAAATTGCTGTTAATTTTCGGCTGTGTTCTGCTCTGTGCTGTTCTGTTCTGTTCTTTTGAATTTAATTTATTTAATGTTCCCACAGGATTGATGAAACACTTTCAACGATCGTTTGTTTCTTTACCTCGAACCGAACCGCTTTGTTGATTGAGGAAATGTCGAATTTAATTCTACTTACTAATTGCCCTTCCATTTTCACCTGGCGCGGAATGTGTTTGAAAATCGTTTAATATTGATGATAATTTTCATAAATGTTCCTTGCCCATTGAAGTGGGCAGATTTCGATTTATTTCGAATGTGCCGCTAATTTGTTTCAAAACAAAAGATTTTCTTTCTTTTTTTTTTTTTGCTGCTAGGCACAATGAGAAATTATACAAAATAAAATGATATCATGGCTATATGTAGTTGAAGATTGAGCAAAAGGGCGGGCCAATGTAGTGCAGGGAACCTTTGAGCAATAGGTATCTAAAATATAGTATCTGAAACAAATGTAGCTGCTCTGCCCTCACCATAAACCACATTTCATTCCAAAAGTTATGGCTTGTGCTTGGCACTGCCTTCCTTTCACAATCTTCGACAATATGTTGGCACGCTTCCTGCCTCGAACTTCCTTTCCAAATCGATTGAAAGTCCTCAGCAGCTCTTTAGCACCCACTTGATAAGTATTGTATATAAAACAAAACCCAACTGGTTGCAGCCTGCTCCAGCAATGAACAATGAACAATTTCTATTTGAAATGCCTTCTTCCCGCAATATACAAAATACTCGTCGTCGTATATATTTCTCACTATTTTTCATATAAACAAGATCAAAGTGCATGGCCTGGCAGGCAGTCCATGAGCAGAGGAGTCGTCGTCCCCAGATTAGATTAGTATTCGTATTCGGTATACAAAAACCCAGCAGGAAGTAACGTAAATACTCGAAATATATCGAGATATTGTGCGGTTCGGCTTGTTGCCTCTTCGCTGGTTTGTTTCGTTCAACAAATGGATTGTTTTCGTCAAGAGTTCCGAACAGTTGGCCCAGCACAATATTGCACAATATGGCCACAGATCAACTAATAATTCCAATAAAAACAAACGATTTATGGGCCAGGCGTTGCGTTTCGTTTTGTTTCCCCCTGTTCTGTGCTTTTCCCGGAATTTACATTTTCTACGTTTTCTCTCCTTTGAATTTCCTTTGTAAGTGTAGCCATTCGGGCACGTAATTGCAGTGTATAGCACGTAATGAGCTGGAGATCTTTTGATTGGCAAATGGGGAAACTTCCTCCATCAGATCAGATCAGATCAGATCTTTTGATCGTTTCTGCTCGCACTCGTCTGATATCCTGAAGATTGCTGCGAGTGGAATGCCGAGTGATTGGCATATCGGGAAATATGATTGGAAATGTTGCAATGATTTTGCTTTGATCAATCGTCAAAAATCGTATTAATTGAGGCATATATTTTAGAGAGAAATATAAACGCTTTTCTATGGATCAATTTAATTGTTCAGAAATCGAAAGAATCGTTTTAACCTTTGAAACGCTCTTAAGCTGTCAGATAAAGATAGATCAAAATCTACCAAGGAGAGAAATGTCTTAGAGAGAAATGCTTTCCTAGAGATCAATCTCTAATTCTTTCTTTGATCGGAATATGTATTCGTTTATTGATTTATATTAATTTCAGCTAACATGTGAAGAAAACTTCACCGCGTTTAGATTGAAGAATCTATCTATGAAATTTTGGCAAAGGGTTTGGCACATATACAGGAATATAAACAACATCCTAGGCATCAATTCCACTTCCGATTTCTATATAGATAGCATTTTACGGTGGTAGGAAGATGCATAAAATATAAGAGTCAATCCTGAGGTATATTTAGAGGTCGGAAATGTGTATATCTGTATCTCCCTCTTGAGATCTATTAAAATAAATAAAAAGTTCTCCTGATGGACCCTCCTGGCTAACTCCAGCTATAGCTTGGGAACAATGGGAGTCTATACCCCCTATTAAGCTTCATTTTGAGCCGATCTTTCCCTTCTGATAAACCCCTTTTGTACAAATAGTAGTTGGAGAAACTGCGTCTTACCATGTTCATTTGCTCGAATGGGCGTTGGCCTCAGCACAGATTTGTAATCCATATAAAGGTTCGGGTACAGCTTATCCAATCCCGCATAGGCATAATGATGGCTGGTCGTTTGTGGTAAAGCGATGTGTCCCATTTTGGCAGCCTCTGCTGCATTCGATTGACTGTAACAGTGTGGAAATGTGCAGCAGGAGTAGACACTGCCATCGCAGCAGGACCGCGAGGAGGTGGAGGAGGATGACGAGTTTGTCAGGGATGATTCGCTTGGCTCAGAGCCGAGCAATCGATCAACACTGAAACTGAGTTTCACTTTGGTTGTGGTGGTGGTGGTGCTGGTGGTGGTATGGGTAATGGGAGGCGTTGAACTGGTTACACTTGTCTCAGGGCTATGGGTGGACACCTTAGGCGACAGATCGCACCGATCACGATCACTATCCGTGGGATCGTGCGTGGTCGGCGATGGCAGCTGCTTCACTTCACACTCGCCGCCGTAAACATGATGAGTGCTGAGATTCTCGGGCATACTCTGCTCCATGCTGCTGGCGGCGGCACTTTCGTGTTGTAGTAACATTGCTTGATTATGAATAGTGAAATCAGTTTGATTCTTAGAGCTTAACCACTGTGTATCGATCCTAACCACAGATCCTTCTTCCAGATCACCGATCGATCAAACACCGTCGCTCGAAACGATCGCGAAAATGTGCTAAAGGAGGCGCTGCACAGCAACCGCTTAAACCGTTTTGTATCAGAAGACAACCCACACAGAACTGAATCGAACGAAACGAAACCGGCCGGGAGCATACCCAACCAGCGATCGATTGCCGTTGGCGCACACGAGACATGGTACATGGATGGGTATTGTCTCTGGCCTGGCCTGGCCTGGCCGGGCCTGGCGTTTAGGTAAATCTCCGCGCTGAGATTGTGTGTGTGCTGTGCGGTGTTTACAGTGGAATGATATCCGCGGAAAAATGATCAGAGTGGGTAAGTTCTGTGGCGTTTATTTTTGATAGAAGAGGAAGAGGAATGATCTTTCAGGGAGAATACCCAAGACTAACTGCCTACTAGATAATTCCTTCCAACAAAGTCTAATAGCAATGAGGTGAGTTATTTAACTTCTATTTCGATTTAAGCAAGAAATATCTATAGCTAAGAAACAAGCAGATCCTCTTTAGATATCCAAAAGGCGTAAAATAGAAGCAAAATTCATAGGGTTCTTCACTTGATACTCAAACTCCAGATATTTCGTTGTAATTTAAATTATTAAATCGCAATCCTATTCCTATTCTCCCATAAAACTTCTATGCCTTACATTATTCAATCACTTTTGTACCACTGTAGCCCACACATGTATGAGAGTCGCGGGGGCTGTTTACACACAAACACCCCGCCGCTGTGTCATTAGCTCAGTCGGAGATTGTTTCCCCGATCGCTGTTCAGATTTGTTTACCCGATTTCTCCATATGTTACCCACACACACACAACACACACCGCATGCGCACACATACCCATACCCATTCGATATCCGAGATGTTCGGCTGTTGATTCCGGTTCCCTTTGCGCGCCCACAACTCGTGGAGAGGCCATGGCTTGGCAGCAACGAGCCAATACGATCGATCGATCGCTGCCAGTGGGCGGAGCCAGAGAGCTGCTGCTGCCAGCTATGCTGTGCTGCTGCGTCTCTGTTGCTCGCACGAGGAATGCGGCATGCCTAATTGGCCTGCGGATTGAGCGATCTCTGTGAACTCTGTGAGCTCCATGCTGTCTGGGGCTTGTTCCGTTGTTAATAAAGTGGGTAACGGTGCCATGTGCCGGCGGTGCCGGCGGTTGCCCCTGTGCAGGTCATAAATCCAACCGCATTCCCGAAAAGGAAAAACCTCAGAGAACATAAACAAATCGTCAGAGTGCAGAATGCACGGCTCCATATAACTTTTTTTTTGTATTTTGTGGTGTGTGTGCCATTAAATTATCGCAAGTAAACAGTCGATTCGGCAAATCCGCTTGCTGCGCAATAAAAAATAAAGTGAAAAGAAAATTGCAAAGCGGAAATCGTGTTATTAATGGCAAGTTCTCTCTCCTCTCTCGCCCTTTCGTGACTACGTAACTTAGCATACTTTCAAGCGTTGAATCCACTACCCACATCCAGTGGGTGTACAAATGGTGCGCCATCACACCCTAGTACCAGCCCAGCCCAGCCCAGCCCAGCCCACAAATTGACCCCGAAAAAACGGATATGCAAATGCAATCCATGGGGAACAAAAGTGGGGAAAATGTAAATGAAAACGGGAGCTAAGCTAGAGGATGGATTACGGTGACATTGCCAATGCCCTTCGAGGGGAAAGTTAATAGAGGCAGGGAAAATACAGAGCAAAATTTAAATCAGATAAAAAATACTAGACACATCCTTAAATCAAACCCAAGTTGATTCCCATATCCATAAAATTCTGAAGTATCTTCTGCCCACACCACACCCATCGCTCATTTAGCATACCCTGCATACGGGCAGGGAATATAATAAATGGAAAAGCAAACATACAAACAAAGTAAACAGACACGAACACCGAGTACGAGTACGAGTGGGGCATACTGCTCCTGCCTCCTGGTCGTTGGGTAAACCGCAATCAAAAGAGCTCTGAGGCAACTCAATTTGGGTTAGGCCAGGAACAGTACGTGCCATCCGCTTGGATGGAGTCGTTCGCGTTGTCATCATTGTCCTCGATGTTCTCGTTGCCATCGCCCATGGAGAGCCTGAACCTTTGTGACCCACCGCAGGATGAGCCGGAGGAGGAGCAGGAGTTTAGCTTTCGCTATCCGAGTTATATGTTCCCCGATGTGGACTACGACAAGGACGATATACCACTGCCATTTAAGGCCACGCCGGACTCGCTTTTCAATCTTTGTGCTGCTGTTGTGGATGCCCAGGGCCGCACGGAGGTCTTCAAGTGGAGCATCAATGATGTGGCCGATTGGCTGCGCGACTTCGGTTATCCCGAATACGAAGTGAGTGGAGGGTGGAGGGGTGCTCGCCAGCGACGCAGCCTGAAAGGATATACATTATTTGTTATAGCAAACCTTCAAAGAGAACCACATCGATGGGCACAAGTTGCTCAATCTGGATGCCATCTCTCTGGTGGCTCTGAATGTGCGCAACTTCGAGCACATTCGTCATCTGGGACGTGGCATTCGAGCGCTCTACCGCAAGGAGCTGCAGACAGCCACGGAGACAAAGCAGCACAGTGAGGTGTACAAAACCTTCAAGGCCCGCACTGGCAGAAGCTACGAGGGATTGCGCGAAACTGAACTGCTGGGACGCATGCACATGATACGCTCCGTCTTTCGGGACGTCAACGATTGGGACATGATGGAACTGCATATGGCTCGGGCACCCATAAGGCGATACCGTGAGGTGCTTGCCAACTCCAGGCGCTACAATCTCTACGGCCCGTCGACGGCACGCAGGGAGCCCATTATCATGGACGATGTGGATACCACATCTTGGTTTGATTTCGGCGATTGCTATTAGGTTTCGAGTTGATTGAAGCATATGTAAGCAGGAGAAGCTACTTATAAAAGGATATTAATTCTAAAGATTCCGTGGAATATCAAACATAAACATAAGTAGCCTTACGCTGAGGCAAAATGTACTATAGTCTAATAAGCTTAAAAATAGTTTCATTTAGATGTCCTTCATTTTTTAGCATTGGGTATTCGGAAATCAATGAACTATAAAGGATTTTAATACCTAATACATAAATTTTAATGATAGGCAAGTCCATCTGAAGCACACCCATGCTTTCAGTTTCAGAAATTTTTTCTTCGAACAGAGTTTTTACCACACACATAATCATTGTTGGAATTTCCATCCAGTCATCTATATGTAAGTCTGTCTAAAGAATCATTTGTGTTAAAATTTTGAACACATTTGTCACAAAATCTTATGATTTAGATTTTTCTGCACAAAATTTTTAACTGGAAATTTAGATTCCAATGACCTATGGAGTAAATTGAGTATCTCAATAGTCTCTCTCGCTCTGAAGGACACACTCATGATGTTAGTTCCACAGAGTTTTACTTCCAATAAAGTCTTAACAATACACATAATCATTGTTGGAATTATGCTGATGGATACTTGATAGTCATCAATATTTATGTTTGTCTGAAGAATCTTTTGAACACATTTCTCACATAATTATGATTATAATAATCAATCTGCTGATATTCTTACCACCTTGCGTGACGCGTCTAGAGGGGATGTACGAATCAGATCTTGTACCTTGAAGCGATTATTTAAATAAACACCTCGCATAAGAGGAACACCCACGAAAAAGTAGCCATCTAAGCACATATAGTAAGTTATTCCTAGTTACATATATCTTGTAAAACTGAACACATAAATGCTTAATCGTATCTTTTTTCTGTGCTCATATTCTCTTGAAATAATACCCTGCTAATATACAATCATGTTCCATCGATTAGGACCCACTTTTACTGCCATATTTTAATGATTTGTATAATTTTGAGTAAACCCAGACCAAAAGCACTCACTTTCCCTTGCCCATTCATCCCACACCACCCCAACAACCAACCGCCAGCAACACTCGCGCGGAGTTTTCTGATTCTGCCCAATCAGTCGACACGGGGCATTGATCACTTATCGCCCTGCTTTTGCTGCTTTTGGTGGCTGTGTGGACCGAGCGATCGTTCGTTCTCCTGTTGTGTGCCGTACACATTCGCGTCCGCGTCCGCTCACGTGTTCAAATTTATTGATTGTTCTGCTCACAAGACACGGCGTTTCTGATATTTTTTTACTCGTTTCTCGTTGGGCCTGAGCCTGGAGTCCTGCTGTGCGGCATGGGAGACGTACGTGTGGTCGTTTTATGTTATATTTTTCGACATCTTGTGTGTCCGACGAACGGGCTGAACGCTGAGCTCTGAACTGGACCTGGGCCTGGGATTTGCCTTGCCTCCTAGATGCAACCTTAGACTCTGGTGCGCTGCAGCTACGCAGAGGCTGAGAGGCTGAGCTGCTGCCCATGCAAATCGTCTTCGCCTTTATTAACTTATGCGCATTCAGATTACCTTAATAACTCGTTCCGTTAACACTTTATTATGTTCAAGGCTCATAAATCGTTCCATCACCCAGACATGGTCCCGAGCATGAGTATCGGGAGAGGGTTTCTGTCGATGGGTTCCCGTTCCCGTTGTCGTTCCCCGTTCCCCGAGTCTCTGGCGCAGACATCGTCGATTATGATTTATCGCATTTTAATCAATTTAAAATGTTTAAAACGATACAAATCGGAAGAAATTATGAATGTGTTGCTGTCTTTGGTCTCCACAGTAGGCCAGCAATAACAACAGCAACAGCTACAGCCACACAGCCACATAGCCACAGGCAACCGGACGACGACGCCAACGACCACAAGCCACAGCGATGATCGTCAGCATGCGTTATCCGACGCGTACCTCGTTTGTATTTCACTCCCCAAGCCTCCAGAGACTCCTCTCGGGTTACCTTTTGGTCGCGGGAGAGGCTCTCGAAATTTACGCGCGCCAACACAAAACGAGGGAGTCCAGGAGCGGACCAAGGCCTTAAATGTGTGGGAAAACAGAGTTACAGAGATTCTTCTGGGGTGTCTTCGAATATAGTCCGCCCCTGAGCCTGAGCGTGTCCCAAAATGCATTCCTCGATCGCGTGCTGTGTGAGTGTGTGTGGGGATTGGGTGGGGTATTGCCTGGTTTCAATGTGCGTCGCGAGTCGCGACGACGGCACAGCGACGATTATGATGATTAAAATTGATAAGCGAAATATTTTTATCATTTCTCAAATTAACATAAACCATATGCGATTATCACACAATAAGCTCAGCGGCTGTTGTGGCCACAACAGGCAACAAACACTCTGCCTCTGCCTCTCTTTTTTTGTTGTTCGCTTTTTATAAGCTTTTATGGCCCGCCTCTGACTGCGTTCGCTTATAAGTTATGGCATTGCTGCGAAATTATGGCATTGGCCATTGGATTTGGTCGCGGCAAAAGTGTCAATGGGCAAAACATGAAATTTATGAGGATTTACCAGCCCCAGCGGTCATGTCACGGTCTTACAGTGTGTCCTGCCCCATAAAGAGGCTTTTATTCAACTCTTAACCTATGCGTGCTTACGGGACTAAAACGGTTTGAAGCGTCGCGACTGCTTCAGCAGTTCAATTTTTCGCTTATCCTCCTCGAACTTTTTGCGCATCTCGACGATATTCTGCATTTTACTTTCGCGTATCTGGAAGGTGTAAAAGTTTTTCAGCTCCTTCGTTTTTGTGTCGTTTGCCCGCTTCTTCTCGAGGCGTCCGATGACGGACTCCTTCTGCTCGAAGCCAGCATTGCGACCCTCTTTGCCCACAGTGACCCAGCCATCGGCGTCGGCTTCGCTATTCTTGGCTGCCAGTGCGGCCGCTCGCTCTCTCCGGTCATAGTCGGCCATATATTCGCTGATCTGTGCCTTTGTCTTCTCCGCATCCAGCAAGTAATGATTTTCGTACTCTTCGTGCCACAGATCCATGCCCGTTTTGATGGTGGACTCGCCGCTGCCGCTGTCGAACAGGTCAATGCTCGGCACGGCCAAGGCCTTGGCCAGGCTGCTGCTCTTCTGGAACACCACGTAAGCCACTTTGAATATGAATGGCGGGCGCACATTGGCGAAGGGCTCGTTTGTGCCCTCATACCATTTGATTGTCTCATCCTTTCCAGGCTTCGCTGCAAATTGTACGCTCTCCACGTTGCCGGCCCGCTTGAAGAAACCCTTCAGGCCGTCCTCCGTCACATAGGGCGGTATATTGAGCAGGAACAACGTGCGACCCTTGGGTTTATTCGGATCCATCAGCCGGATGAAGTGCTCCCGCATGTAAACGCTGTGGCAGTGCTGTGCGTCGCGGCTCATTCGCAGAGGAACAACTAGAAGTCAGGTATTTACGATTAGCACTAGTCGCGGCAGTGTTTGTGTGTGTGCTTTTACCTGTGTATCCCTCGATTCCCTCCATTATTGCTTAGTTTTTGTTAGAATTAAATAAACACGTTTCGAGCCAATGGCGATGGGAAGTTAAATGTAAATATATGAATATATCGATATTGGAGATGCTGGAAATATCGATGTCTTAGTGCGATACACGTAACTTTAATTTATCGCGCAGGTTGGCAGCTCTGTTGGTCGGTTATTTTAAATTTGAAAATATGTTTGAAATTAGTTTATTTTATTTATTTCAAGAATTAACTAATTTCATCTAGAAATTCACTCTTCTGTTGCTTCTCACAGAAAAAACAATTAGTTAAATCGCAGAAAGCCATATAAAATTGTGCAATCCAAGCATTTTCCACTTTCATTTAGGCCAAAATGGACCGTATGCATGTGTGTGCACTACGCCAAACGGCAAATAATTAAACAACATGCATTGTGGGAAAAGCAGGAGCTGAATTAGAAGCAGGATGCGGCATCAGTCGAGCCAAAACCAAATGTTTTTGTAAACTTTGCACGTATTTTAGTTTTCGGACGATTTTGTACTGCCAGCGAGCTCGCTCTCCTTCTTTCTCTTTCTGGTTGTGTCCTACTGCAATCCCAGGCCCTGTGTGTGTGCGGGGGGATGTACCCGTCAAATGGTCCGAAAACAAAAACTGCTCCCTAGCCACAACCCGCCGCCTCCCACTGACCGCAGCCTGCGTTTATTTAACGGCCGCCGTTGCCGCATGCTGAAAGGCGGAAGTTTGCCAGGCACGTTTGTTGTACACTGTACACAGTCCCTGTGTCCAGCGAATAGATGCTAATTAATTGAAGGCTGCTGCATTTTTATTGTCTTCAGTTGAATTCACAATGTTTCATTGATTTCCTACACAGAAATCTCAGCCTCAAAGAAGAGAATGGGCAAACGTAATTCGTTAATCAAAATCCTATAACAAAGTGACCTTAATTGCAGCACAGATTGACATTGTTTTTGTAGAATTATGACCCATGGCAGGCACCACATGGCAAATGCCACCCACCCATTGGGGTAACAAGAAGCTGATTGAATAATGCAATTTGAATGCGGTTTGATTTTGTATAGCAAGTCTCAAGTGTAATTAAATGTGCAAACGCTGTGCTAAAAGGCCAGTTAATTTGATCAACAATTTTGCAGATGAGCTTTAAGTGCATGAATCCAATTGCTTTGAAAATGTAGCCTAAAGAACCAGTTGATAATTAGTCAAGCAGGTTGTTTTGTAGCAGAGACAGCAGACGGATATCTGTATGTATCGTCCTGAATATACTTTTATTAATACATATTTGGATTTGGTTAAGGTTTAAATTTATACACAAAACCGCATTAAAATCCTGCACGCTCGCAGCATTAACTGAAAACCATAACAAATGCAAAGTTTTTTAACTTTTTTTGTTGTACGTGCACATAATTTTAAAAATTTGTTCATACTTTATTAAGTCTGCTTATGCAAAAAAAAAAGGAGTAAAACAAAAATTGTACATTTAAAAGCGCGGCACGTGCTCCATATTCTTTCCATTGAGGGTCGAGAATTTGTTTCCTTAATGCCAAATCCTTGACTAATTAGTGCATGTTGTGGCAACAGCGTGGGTCGTGGGGTCGTGCCACCACCCCTAAGCTGGAGAAAAAGTACGAGAGTATATTTATGAGGCTTCAAGCGCTAAAAAGTGCCAGCATTTCTTTTCAGCAAGTGTGTCTGAGTGTTGAGGTGTATAGGTGTAGGTGTGTATAGGGGAGAGAGGTTTGTTTTGATTTCTGTAAAAATGTTGCAAGTCGGGGAAATTCATTAAAAATGTTCGCTTAGCTGACTGACGCGTAGCTGTGGGGGGGAGGGAGTGGATGAGTTAATGCAAATTATGAAATATATTCATTTCAGGTAAAAGTCAACTTGTGGGTGCATGGTGTTCATTCTTGAGAGCTTCTCGCACTCACACTCTATCTTTATTTTTCTTAAATTCCAACTGAACTAGGAGCTCCGACTCCAATGCCGATACCAATACCTGTGCCACAGTCATGTGATTTTGGAGACTTCAACTTGTCCAGTTCCAGGTTTTTGATTTTGGCCAATTGTGCGTGAAAACTTCCCAAGCGATTTTTGTCGCACGCATGATTTATGTGCGTCCATTTGTGGCACGCAATTTGTGTGGCAGCCACAGCCACAGCTAAAGCCACACTCCGACCCCAAGCGAATCAACAAATGCTTGTGCAATTTTCATTCTCATTGAGGTTCACAAAACGTTATTTCGTTTATTTTTCATTTCTTTTTTTTTTTGGGGTCGAGGGAATTCTAGAAAACTCCATTTGCTGTGTGACCATTTAAGGCGTCACGTGCAACTAATTTATTTTGCCATAACAATTGCCATGATTCCTGCCCCCCAAAAAAACAAAACCCCTAAAAATTGTGGCACAACAAATTGGAGTCCCCCACTTATGTCCTGAATACCTCATTAGGTAATATCCCACTGGTTGGTGGCAGGTAGTTTATGCTATTGATACGAAAATATTTGCAAATGCTTAGTAGGGATGCCCAAACATGTACATAATAGCTTAAAATATACCGTCAGTGTATCCAAACAACCAACTGTGACCCATTCGGAACCCAACCACACCAACCATAAACGCATTGCACTGAACTCTCCCGCTTTTCAGTTTTGATGCTCCTTCCTGCAGAGGGTATTATAATTCTGATCACATGTTTGCAAGGCAGATTGGAAAGTCTTGGAAAACAAAACAACTGTATGTAAATTTTGTATCTATAATAATTTATATAAATTGTGATTTATAAATCTTCCATAGGAATGATGGATCTTCAAGGGTATCAAGAGTTTTGGTTCCTTTTTGTTGTTGGTCATTATGGTCAAAACAGAAATTAACCAAAAATGTATTCAAAAATGTTTGCTACTGAAACGTGACCCAAACCAAACCAATGGCTATATTTTCTTTGCAATGGGAGAGGAGAGGAAAGCATTCCTCACACACCCAGAACCACTATGGCCTCATGATTAATCGGGTAAACACTTTCCGTTAACGATATTTCCATTAATTATGTCTTTGCAGAGAGGCAAAATACACAAAAAAAAAAAACGAATCGAAATATGGTAAGAAAACTTTTAGTCTGGTCGCGCTTTCCCTCTCATTAGTATCGCTGACATGCCACGCCCACTCCGATGGCGTTGCGCCGATAAGCAGCCAATCATGTCGACAATAGAACCCTGGACTTGGCCAGGACTCGTACTCGGCCCACCGCTTGGGGGCAGTTGCAAAAACTTGACACAAAAGGTTCGAAAACTTTACTCATTAATTATGGAAGGCAACAACAAAAAAAATAGCAAAATAAATTGCGTCAAAAGAAAATTCGTCAAGAGGTTCGTCTCGCCGAAATTGGGTTCAATTGGTTATTTGTAATTTCTGCTGCAATAATTTTTATTTACCGATTTATTAACCACCACAGTAAGCCAGAGAGATCCCATTAGCGATAAATGGGGACATTTTGGGCGGAAAAAAGTAGCTGAGCGCCATATAAAATACCAGGAACATGAGAAACTAAGTAAAGGCGGTGCAACGGGGATGGGATACTCTGGAGCGTAAGTATGTAGTAGTAGGTATGAAGGACGGGAAAATATCCTTGAAGTTAAAATGAATGTGAAGACGGCAATATGAATATTATTCTTGATGCCAAACGATCAGAGCGGTGTGGCACGCTCACATCGGACGAGAAATGGCATTAAAAATAAATTAAAATAAATGTAAAAACCATGGCATACTTTTTGAGTTGGCTTATTAAAATTGCATTCCTCGAGGTTCTTGATGGATTCAAAGTATAAAGGAGACCCTTCCACCCACGAGGACATGTATCACGTCTGGATCGGACGAGAAATGACGGAGTTGGAGAAATTTATCAAAAGTTCCGAGCTAAGGTCCTTGCTCTGGACATGTAAGTCTGGTCGCAAAAAACCAGGGGAACCTAGAAATGTAGAAATCAGACAAGAAATAGCCACTTGGCTATAAGTTTATAACGTCACGAAAGGCAATATCCTTTTTGTCCTTGATGTCAAACTGGCTGTAAGCTATCGACGATACTCTCCCGATCACGAGAGAGTGTGATCGGACGACAAATTATGGTTTTTTATCGAAGCAGCGAACTGGCAGCAGCGATGCCCGCGCATTTTTAAATCCAGATATATATAAAAAACCACTGCATGCTTTTGGGGTTGTCATTATTAAAAAGTAGTGCATGCTTTTAGGCTGGTCTATTCGACGAATATATTACAAAATTGCATGTAACAGGCGAATCCTTTCAGCCCTGAAGTCCTTGATGGTTTCAAAAATTAGGGGAGACCCTTCCGCTGACGAAGACACGCGTAACGTCTGGATCGGTTGAGAAATGGCGAAGTTATACAAATTTAATCCTCAGTCCTTGATGTCCTTGTTGCGAAACTGATTGCAAACGATTGGGGGGACTATCCTGATAAGGAAAAGGTGTGGCCCGTCCCAATCGGTCGACTAATAGCCGAGATATAGCGTCACAACAAAAATACTGGTTTTTACTTTCTGACGCTATATCTCGGCCAAATAGGGGCAGATCCTCGAAGGACCTACTTTTTCGTGATCCTGAGGATCCAGACTGCCGATGCCCATCCAAAAAAAGGACATCCGAGGAATACTGGTTTTCGCAAAAAGCATGATGTAACCATCATCATTTTTTCGAAAACCAGTATTTGCCGAATGTCCTTTTTTTGGATGCCATTCGATGGAAAGGACTCTCCTGATTACAAAAAGACATGCCACGCCCAGATCTGCCCCTATTTGGCCGAGATATAGCTTGATTAAAAAAAACCAGTATTTTAAATATTTGGCAGCCAAAACTTTGGGACGCTATATCTCGGCCAATTGAGCTCTGATCGGGGCAGGACTTACCTTTCCAGAATCCTTAGGATCCATTCTGTCCTTCGGCTATAGTTTTTCCCCGATCAGATGGAGGCGTGGCCCGCCCTGATCAAACTAAAAATGGCGAATCAATAAAGGATTTTTAGCGGTTCCAAGGCAATATCCTTATTGTCCTTGATGTCAAACGATAGAGGACTTTAACCCGATCACGAGAAGGCGTGGCAGGCCCAGATCGGACAGGAAATGGCAGAGTTATACGCATTTTTAAAAACGTAATAAATTGATGCCAGGTTCGTATCGGCCAGCTTTTGACCTGATGTAAAAAAGAAAAACCAGCTACCTTCTGCTGATTTCTGTTCGCCTGGTACTCGGTTTGAAAATTTTCTAGTTTTCGGCCATTTGAGCGAAGCATTTTCAAAAAGTTAGTTCCAGCAGTGGCCATCAGCGCTTTTGGGGGCGCCACTGAGGAACAAAAAAATTAATTTGCAAAGTTGTAAGCGACGGTCACTGATAGAACTATCGATCGGGACGTGCGATGGCTTTGTGTGATCGGAGGAGCATTCTTGATTTTATAGAGTCCTTGGCAAGGACAAAGGATACCAAGGGTCAGAATTTTGGATTGGCTTTGGCAACATCTCCGGATGGATTCCTTGTCAAGGATCAAGGATAATTTCACCAGTTACAAAAATTTAATTTTCTTCTCTATTTAAGGACCCATCTGGGCGTTTGATGGTTTCCTGTGATTGGAAAAATGTCCTTAATCCCCTTACGGTATATCCATACAAATTCAATAAAAAGGATGTGTGAATTTTCTTGTATTTCTTAAATTTTAATTGCAGATAGGATTACATTCAATTCATTATGTTCTAAAAATAATATTATTATAATTGCCGCTGTGGGCATTGCTGAAGGGACTCGATCCGAAAGATTAATTTTATTCATCTTTTGCTTCAGTCTTCAGACTGGATCTCATCATGGGGCTCGAAGGATGTCTGCAATTTAAGGTACAGAAAATGTATTATTTATTATCGAAATGTATGTAGTTTCAATAAAAATAATTAAAATATCATTGGATTAATTTAAGTTGAATGCTCGAAAACACTTGCTTTCTAAGTACTTCTTCTGACATTAAACCTTTGAATCTTAAACCAAAAATGAGCCCGAACCAACCTCCACACCAACGAACCAGACACCCCCAGGCAAAGAGCACCAGGACAGCAGACCGCGACCAACACCAAGCCCAAGTCATTTATCATTGATAATTCGTATAAGGAAGTGGAAGGCACACCAATGTCAAAAAAACCAATTTAAAGTAAATTAGCGCAATGCCAAATGCTTGTCGAATTGTGCGGGTGGAAGACCACAATGGGTGTGGGTGGGTGGGCTTACTTGGTATAGGACACAGGTGCGTGTTCTTTAGGCCAAACAAATGTGGCAACTCGACTTGGCCCAAAGTTTGCACACATGTCGACGTCTTAGCCGTCCCTGTGCCTGTCTGTGTTTGCGGTTGCCGTTCATTTCCTATCAGATCACGTACGGGCGCGTGGCTTAGCAGTGAGAAGAAATCCGTTTGCCAGGTCCTGCTACTGCTCCAGTGTGGCTACCATGGAAAAAAGTCTCCAGGCTAGGGGGAAAATAGTGCAGACGTTGCGCCTTAGAAATTTATTGCACGTGGTAAGTTGGTTAGATGGGTTGGACTGCAGATTAGACGCCCTGATAGACACAAAATGCTTTTTCCTCCAGTTCAACTTTAGTTTAGACAGGGACAAAAATTTATTGCACGTTAACTGAGACATCAAGAGGTAGAAAGAGAGACAGAGCGGGCCAAAGGATTGTGTGTCCTGCGTTTTGTTTGAATGGAGTTGCCTACTTTGAGGCGTTGTAACTTGATCTAGATGGGAGCCAAGTTCTGTCTGTCTGACTGTCTGCCTGTAAGTTGTGGCTGGCAAATGGCTTAAGGCAGTTGAGTGAATTTGCCAAGTTCTGATTGATGAATCCAGGGGATAGGAAAAAGGATTCACTGAAAGTTTAAGTGGTTGACAAACCAAGGCAAAACTTGGTAGACTTACAGGACTAGGATGCCACTGCTGCCGAATTCCTTCTGCGCTTTAGTGTAGATATTTTAAATGCATATTTCATAATCTTAAACCTTCCCTCCATATTGATTTCATCGCATCGTGAAGCGAGCGTAGAAATGCAAAATACAAGCATAAAACTAAAACAATTGTCTAATCCCAACTGGGGAGCTGGACGCCAAAAGTTGCACCCAACCAAAAGGAAACAAACACGAAAAGTCCACAATGAAGCCATGAAGCCCACCCCACAGGGCACGGGGCACCCCCCGACCTCGATCCGGACACAAGCTGCTTCGCAAATCTCACAGGACTTGATGCACGTTGTGTAAAGAAATCTTTTTAAACAATTTCATCTCATGCTTGATTTCTTTCTGTGTGGGTTCGTTCTCTATTTTTTTTTTTCTGTTTTCAGCCACTGCCCTGCTTGAGGGCGGTTGCTTAAATTTTCTTATGGTTCAACTTTTGATGTTTCAAGCCAGATTAACAGAGCTTACCCTGCGCCCCCGGTTGGACCTTCTCTCTGTCTGTGATGTGACATTGTTCAGCATAATCTACTTTCGAGTAGCCACAAGCAACACAACACACCCATGTTAAGTGTGTATGTGTGTGTGTGCGAAAGGACAAACTGTAATTTTATGCAAAAGAAAATGCTGCATGGCAGCTTTTCCCACTCAAGATAATGGGAGAACCACTTTTTTTGGCCATTTTTGTTGTTGTTAGAATTAAAAAATATAAAGCAAGAAATATATTCAAAACCCTCAAGAGAAAGCAAAAACTAGAATTTCAAAGATTACACAACTTGTTCAAAGACACAAAGATATCAGACTCATAGACATAAAGATTCATTAAATTAACGATAGTCAAACCAAACTATAAAATTGTGAGTTCAACAACTGCTGATTAATAAAAAGAGAAAACCAATCAAATTTAAAGAATACATACAAAAAAAAAGAAGCTCTTTCGACCATAAGGTACCTTAAAATTAGATTAATTTCTTTTTTCAACTATTAAATGATGAAAATAATTTTAATATTATATACAAAAACTATGTAAATTGTTTTGAAATGTAACGTTGTACACCATAAAGACAGACATGAAGATCACCCTTAGATCGTTATTAGGAACATGAAACATATATAGCTTATAGTAGCTTTATTCTACCATTTCCATGCATTGACAAGAACACAATAGACCCAAGTTTTTCCACGATTAGCGGACATAAAAAGGGAAAGTTATTGCCTTGTAAAACAATACATAAAATGAAATCAATCGTAAAAGTCTCTTCTCCTTCCAACAAATATTTCTAGGTATAAAACCCAGCGAATTAGAGGAAACTGTCAACAGTTGGATTTGGGGCATCATGCAGTTGGGAGTACTTTTTGGATGGCTTGGTAAGTCCCTACGTTTTATACATTCATTCCAGACTTATTCAAACATTTCCCTGCTATCTTTCTCTGTCTCTTTGTTAGTTCTCTCGATGACCACACACCTTTGCCTAGCCTGGAGTGACAGTGATCCAGTGCCATCTATGCTGTCCCGCATCTACAGTCACCAGAAGCAAAGAAATCTAGCCAAAGTGCAACTTCTACCTCAGAAAGTTGTCAGCTTTGTGGGACCCAGACAGGCGGGTTCCTCAGAGGAGGAGGAAGCCGACGGGGAATACGACGACTATGAGGATTGGTGGCGCTGATATGGGACAGATATCCTCCGTATTCTCGTGTGCATGCAGCATTTATTTAACTGCAAGCTGTTAATTAAATTTTGTTTTAAATTCAACTTGTCGCAGTGGCTTGGCCATGTGGCTGGCGGTGGCTTTGAGCTCGTTTCTGGGTCTGGGCATGGGTCTGGTCTGGGGTCTGGCTTGGTATTCATTGAAAAATCCACAACTAATTAGGACGCACGGAGTAAGCGATGCAAGGAGGTGCAAGCACGTAGACGTAGATGACACGGCGACAAGAGTCCGTGCCGTGCCGTGCCGTACCGTACCGTGCCTGCTGCCTTTGCTGGCTGGCAGGCAGGAGATAAAACCAACTTGCGGCGATGCCGGGGGGCAACAGAGCAAATAAACAGCCAGACAGACAGGCAGACACATGAACAAATTAACAGAATTGCATTCCATTAAATTTCCTTTGCTGAAAGAGCACATCCCTCGTAAAGCTTTTCTGGTTGAGTATACTTACTCTCTGACATGGAGCAAAGCTCTTTTGGTATTAAACATATACATATATCCCCGAGTGTTATCTGATTTGTTCACAAACTTGTTCCGGTCAAGGGAACGGGAAGCTCTTCAAGGATTAATGATAAACGGATAAGATCTGTTTTGCACACAGCTCCGTTCCGTTCCGTTCCGGTCAACGTACGTGCAATCATTTAATCATTTAAATGTCCCCTAAATATTGAATGACTGCAGTGGAGAAACTCTTTAAAGATTTAGGCTATTCGGACTAAACACCATTATCTGGCCAAATCGAATTTGTGTTGAGGTTTTTTGCCGGTTGCCTGCACACCTGACAACAACTTTCACTCAGTCGCTAAATAATTCAGGGACCACAGGACAATTACTTCTGTCAACGGGCTCTCCAAACAAAACTGTCACATTGTTTTCACCTATTTGGAATTGGCCCCCCGAAATGGTGTGGGCGTGTCCGCTTGTCGCCCACATTTGAGACTTGCGAAAACTATTGATTAGTGCCTGAATAATAGATGCACAATGTGCATTATAGAGTGGTTGCTTGCGGAGGGCTGCTGCATGGCCACAGCGAAACGAAGCGAAGCTACTGGGCTTCTGGGCTGCTGGGCTGCTGGTCTCCTGGATTGTCTGTCTGCCAGGTTAAATGGAGCGCTTTGTTTGTTTTATCTCAAAAGATACATACTCCGTGCCTCAATCGTGGAAGGAAGTGGAAGTGGGGGAAAGGAATATCCGCCCAAGGGCTAAGCTAACCATTCGAAAAGTGCACTCAAGCGGAAACTGTTGATGCCCCTGAATGCGAGCGAGCGCCATTCAGAGAACCGATTCGCTCCTCTGGCTCGCTCAAAATTTACATTTAATGAGGTTTAAGTCCATCGAAGGTGTGACAAATCTCCAAGCTAAGCGGAAGCCCAGCCAAGAGCTTTGGCATTTTCAAGTGTCGCCCCCAATTGAAATTGAATGCAAATTATATGCAAGTGCAGAATGATGGGATTTATATGGATTTGGCATATTGATATGGGTGCTATCTAATGGAGCAGTCCATTAAAAGTTCGTAAGAAAGGAAAAGGTAAGGAAATTATATAAACGGATATTTATTCCATTAAACAAGAGTTCTCTTTGCAAAGCCCATTTAAGAATATATGTCCCCAACTTATAGCTACATAAAATCAGGCACAAGTCTCCCTAATCAGAGGAGCAGCCAGCCAACTGTCAACCCCAAGCCTCGTCGTGGCAAATCCCAACCACATTTGAGTATTTTCACTAATTAAACTGACACGAAAGCCGCAACACAAACAGCAGTACACGGCCCCTTCCTAACGCGACACCTGACAAGTTGTCTATGTTTGTTTTTTTTTTTTGGCGCAAATGTCTTTTGGTCTATAGAAAATGAAAATTCGTGTGCTTGGCAGCCGCTTGATGGCTGGCCGTAGATTGGTTTTTGGGGAATGCGGTGGCAACTTTTGTTCAACTGTCAGCGGCAGCGCAAACCAAACCCCATCCGGAGTGAATTTGTTTTTTATTATAATTAGTACTCACCTCAGCAGCAGCAGCAGCAGCAGCAGACTAGAGATCCAAATGCTTCTCTGCCGTTGCCAGGCCAGTGGGAAGACCTGGCAGCTGCAGTCGTCCTCCAAGCAGGGGCAGTGGTGCAGCAGCAGCAGCAGCAGCAGCCACTGTCGCACGTTCTTTGCCAGTGGCCTGCGGCACAGTCTGATTGCCGCCGCTGGAGCCGCCCAGCCATCTGCGATACGTGTGCTCGGGCTGCGTGTTCCAATACTTGTGAAAGGAAATGGGCGGCTGAAGGTGCAGCAGCTCGCTGGCGTAGTCCTGAGGCCTGGCCTGATGCAGCCCGGCGGCTGGCAAGGCCACCACTCCGAGCGCCTGCAGGCAGTAGCCCAGTATCATGTCGTCCGGGGCGTTGGCACTCGGACAACTGCAGTGCTCGAGGACGAGCCGCACCAGGGTCAGGCTGAGCACAATTCCGGCTCCTCCCGTGTGGTAGTTGAAGCCATCTGAGGCGTACAAACGATACCCGTAGCGTTCCCCCAGATAGATGTGCTCCGTGTGATTGTAGCCATTCAGCAGGGCGCTCACTCGTGGCACGCTGCAGGCAGAGACCAAAGGGAATTGCAGTTGCAAGGATGAGTGCGGATTTATCAATACAAATATTTTTAATTGAATGCGCCGTCATGCGATTAAGCCGGAAAATAAAAATATCTCAGCTGAGCGGCAAGGTGCAGGAGGATCGACTGGGTGGTGCGCAGCATTTAAATCAAAGTGAAAGAACGCATTTAAAGTAATCTAAATGAATTTAAGGAAGCATTTTTACATCTCAGTAAATGGAGTTTCCATAATCAGAAGAGCCTCCTGCCTCCTGCCTTCGATTGCTAGCAGATCAGCCATCAATCAAAAGCCATTGCTGCTAATAGACATTCGCATACATAATCCCACCTCCCAGCAGGTGCAGTTGCCGCAGAGTGACTTACCTAAGCAGCGTATCATCATCGACGAGCATGAGCCAGCGTATGTGTGTCTCCTTTTGTGCGCTGATATCCTTGAGGGATAATTGTAAAATTGCCAATGTTTTGGCACAATGTCCAGTCTGAACATTGGGTATCCCAGTGCTGATTGTCGGTATGCCGACGTCTGTTGCGGTTTAGAGCAGGCGGCACGGCGTGGGGTGGCAGTTGGAATCCAGTAGACAAGAGACACAAGACAGGAGGGAACACACAAAGTCAAATCAATGAATATTCAATAAGTTCGACTGCTCGTTGAAGGGTGATGTGATGTGGGGGGGATACAAGCAGATGAGGACCGAAAAGCACACGGATCCTGCAAGGATGTGCGGATGTGTGTGTGTGTATGTTTTGTTTGCCTGTCACTCCGCCTCATCGTGTTTTTGTTAATGCCCCACGCACACACATATGCCCCATGCATGCACGCATGTACATACATGCATTGCCACACATGGGAAAATATTCGTACGTACGTATTGGTTTGTGCAACGATGGCTGCCATTTGCTCTTCCGGCATCACCCTCATTTGCTTTAATTGCCCTCTCATTGTCAACGGGGGGAATGGAACGGAACGGAGCGGGATGGGATGGGTTGGGTTGGGTTGGGACGGCCGCTTACCTGCCACATCGCTGTAGTATCTACGGTGCCGGGCGTCGGTCGCCCAGGTGCGTTCGATGATTGGTATACGTTCCTTATGGAATTTTGCACAGGTCTTGATTGCAAAATAGATGTGCGATCCTGTTGTTTGCACCTGCACCTGCTGCACCTCCACCTGCTGTGTGTGTGCAGAGAGAATCGGAGAATCAAGTGGATGTTGATTGCTTGGGGGCTTGTCGTCGCACCCAAGTGAGTGCGTCCAAGAATTTCGAAAACAAAGCACAAAATGGGCTGCTGCTGCTCGTTTCTGTTGAGTGCAGAGGTGCCAAAAACAAATAAAAGGGAATCGAAATTTGGACAAAATACCCAGTCAGAATCGGAGGCTTAATCTTAATCAAAGTTCCCTTTAGAAATGTTGTGTTAAATCTACACACAAACACACTCACGGCGATGGGGGGGAGGGAAACAGGAAGCGCACTACAGGCAGCATAAATAAACTTACCCCTTGCACCCGATTCCGATTCCCCAAAGTCGATGGCAGGACAGCAAACATCTCTGGCTTTGCATAAAGCATACAAGGCACAGGCTTCCTTGTGCCCGTGCCCGTGCCCATTCCCGTCTCGGGGGAATGCAACGGCCCTGCTGCAGTGGGACAAATGTAGGCAGCACTTTTCAAAATGATTTTCCGCTCCAAGGTTTCGCCATCTACGGGGTCGCTCTTCGGTCCTGGCTTGGGTGTGTCAGGTGTGAAGTTGTCGAATATAAAGCGGGCCAGCTCATGGGAGGCGTCTATGGCGAACTCACTGTGCCGGTTGCCATTCTGGGCATTAAGAGCAACAAGTTCCGCCAGCCTGTTAATGGATGTTTCATTATGAGTTATGGATGATGGCCAGTGCCCCGCCGCCCCCCTTCCACTCGAGGGAATTACCTGCGCAGCAGAACACCTGTGAAAACAACGCCGGCACTGAGCAGGGGATACGGGAACCATCTGGGATTCTTGTAGTGTGCAAAATGATGCACAATCGTGGCCTCCGTGTCGTACAAGGCATGGCCGTAGTAGGCAGCCTGAAAGTTAATATTCAGAATAGTTTAAGTCCATTCGGAAGGACAGCTACTCACCTCCGTTGGGTCCTGGCTGTGTAGCTGCTGCAGGAGGCCACGCAGCGAGGCCACATGCGTGTTGTGTTGACACCAAATAATCCATTCCGTGCGCGCAGTTAGCAAACGTGTCTCGCCTGGCAATGCGTCCAGCAATGTCCAATAATTGAATAGCTCATGCATTATGTGGAACCTGAGGACATAATCCCCGGGGATGAGCCCCGCCAGTTGTTGCTGCTGCTCCCGCAAACTGTCCGACAACGCAAAACATTCATCCAGCAAGCGACGGGGCAGCGGCGGACAGGCAATGACCACAAGCACCTCAGTCGCACTCGCAGCCTCTGTCCAGCCATGGCAACAGCTTAAAAGACACCAAAGCCACACCACCACCACCAGCACACGGTGCCAGCGCCAACTAGGCATTGTTTTCGACTCGGTAATTAGACGCGTACATATTATAATTCACATTTTTAAAGCGACTAATCGGAACAGCGCTCAATGGCAGCATCCGTTGGCATCCGGGCACGACTGCATTAATGAACGTGCGAAAACGTACTGAAGCAATGTGATTTTAATTTTGGCGCAAAAGGCTACGTACCAGCCGAACTGGTGGGGCGATAGGGAGGGCCTGTGCGTAGTCCAAGGCGCAGGCGCCTGCTGGTCACTGATTTTATGAATGAAAGCAGGCTGGCTGCATGCAACAGTTGGAGGGGGAGTCACCATTAGATGGGATAGCAGCAGCAGCAGCAGCAGCAGCAGCAGCTGCCTGTGGAGATTACTTTAAAGTTTAAACTTATTTTGATTATATTTGGAACAGTCCACGTAGGTCACATTGAATATTGTATGTATATTTATACGATTAATATTTATAAAGGAATAATTAAAGGGAAATACTACGGGTATTAATGCATTGGCGATGCCAGTCGCGTTGTTGTCTGCATGTTGTTGCTGCGAGTATTCGACTTGAGCCGCAGCTCATTCACATGCTTGAACAGCAGATCCTGCTTCGAGAGCAGTTCGCGTGTGCGCTGGCATCCGTGCTGGGGTGCACACAGACCCGGATTCCAGCGGCAGTACAGACCCTTCCACAGCCGCACGGCGCGCACACTGGCAATGGGCCGCAACACAAGCTCCGCGCCGTGCGTGAACGAGGGGAATAGCGGATTTAAATACTGATCCAACGAGGAGTTAATGTGCGTCCAAAGGGATGTAGTCTTGTGCTTAAGATCTGCAAGAAGTTTGCTCTCCATATGGGTATAAAAAATAAGTTTAAAGGGCACTTACCCTCGGCCACACGCTCGGCTTCGGTGTTGCACAGGAAGGTGCCGAATCGACACGAGTACAGATGATCCACAATGGTTATGAGGAAATGCTCATTGAACTCGAAGGCGTTGTTGAACTGCTGGCCCACCTGCCACACGCTGTCAATGAACTGCAGGAAAACCGGCGAGCGATCCGCATCGGAATGCTTGTTGTCGCCATGGCCAACGCGCTGCTGGAACTTGTGCCCGAAGGACAGCCACTCCTTCTCGATGAGCACCTCAAAGCCGCGCACAGTGCGATAGTGAGGATCCAGCAGCAGCATCGAGAGGGCAGTCAGCTGCGCCGTGCGATCCCAGCCATCGGAGCAGTGCACCACCACCGAAGTGCTCATGGTCTCCACCTTGTCGACTATCCGGACAGCGCCGGCCAGGACGCATCTGATGTGCTTCAGCCAGAGCGTGTTGTCGATGGCCGATTGCCATTTGGAGTCGTCTGTGGTGGGGAAACAGGCCTCCTTCACCTTGCGCAGGCTCTCTCGCATCACGTGAATGTTGTGGATGTCCAGGAAATTGATCTCCACATTCTTGTACGCATCCTCCGACTCATAGCCGCCTCCCTTGGCCTTATTGGCAATGGCATTGGCGCTGGGTCGCGCGTCCATAATCGTCAATTTGTCCGACTGAGCGTTGGCCTCCATGATGTAGCTCAGGTAGGTCTCATCGTCCGCATTCCTTTTGCCACTGACGCCCACCAGGGGCTGGGAGCAGCGTGTTATGCTCGCCTGGGTCTTGGGGTTCATCCACGACAGCACTGGCAGACGACAGCGGGAACGGAATTGCGCCACGCGACGCAGAAAGTCATCGGATGCAGCTTTGGGCACCGCCCAAACAGCCGGATAGCTATCGCAAACGGCATAGGCTTCGTTTATCTTGGTGACCCTCCACATGTCGTTGGGCACGCCCAGGCGTCGCAGCTCCGCCAGCGGTTCGTACACTGCCCAGCCGTCCCAGCCGCCGCTGCCGTTCACAGCGTTGGCGGCGGCATGGGCAAAGGCGAAGAGGCGGCCGCTGTAGGAGAGCGGAAACGCATTCGTCTGCAGCTTCTCGAACACCGTTCGGCGCGAATGATTCTGCTGCTTGTGTGCGAAACGCAGATTCCTCATATCTTTGCAGAAGATCTCAATGCCGTACGAGTTTTCGCCGCGCGACGTGGCACCGCCGATCTTCTCCACGCGCGCAATCACGCCCAACGGTACATCGACCACTACGGGCGGCTCTTGATCCCTCAGAGGCAGCGACCGGAAGTACAGGCGATAGTTCGTAATGGTCAAGGCTCCGAAGACGGGTCCGCGGTAGGGGCAAACGTATGTGACATCGTTTTTCTGATCCTGATCCTCTTCGCCGTCCAAGTAGGAGAAGGGTGTGTCCCTCAGTCCACCATTTTCGCCGCCGCCGTGTTTTGAGCCGAGGGAACTCGACTTGGAACTGCTGTCCAGTGAGTTGCTGCTGGCCGTTTTAGAGGCCAGTTTGTCGGCCAGACTTGAGGAAGGATCCATTGCGCGATGTGCACGAGTAGTGGGCAATTTGTGTTTGTTTTGGCTTGTTAAACAAACTTTTAAATCTAAATTTAATGCAAATCACTTTAAATAGTGATGGGTCAGTAAAGCTTCAAAACCATCGATGACACTATCGATATTTTATAGATGCACTATAATTGCAAGGTGCATTAGCTAGAGAGGGTGGTGTCAAAATAACAAATTGCCTATTGTTTTGAAGAATTTCCCTACTAGGGAAATTATTATTTATTTATTATTTACTTACTGTAATTGCGCGTCTTGTTTTAACTTTAGGCGCATTTTCGCGTTCAACGGAAACATCGGACCATGTCCTGGCACAATGTGATCGCACAAAAGCGCCATTTTGCTGCGCTCCACGCGCTGACTGTTTTCATCCTCGCTGCCGGCGTTCCGCCAAATGCTTTCATCCTCCACATCCTCACGGCGCTCGAAGAGATCTCCAGCAACACCCACCGGGCCGCCAAACTGAGTGTTTTGCACGATTACAGAAACACAGCTAAGCGTGTGCCCGGGCGTCCGCTTGACCACAACCTCGCCATTTGTATCCAATGCCAGTTGCTCGTTCTCGTCGCCGCTGGAGAAATGGTCCAAGTATAGATCCCGATTGGAGGCACAAGCTCCTACCATATGAATGCGCGCCGTTGTAAACAAGTAATTGCAGCCAATGTGATCCGAGTGTCCATGTGTACAGACGACAACATGTATGTCCGAGACTTCCAGACCCTGGTGCCGCAGTAGAGATCGCAACAGATCGCCATCCCAAGCTGTCATAGTGTCGACGATGATGTTTAGGCCGTCTCTGCAGCGTACCAGCGTGCAAGTGCAATTCGCCCTCATGGCAGTCGCGTCATGTTCATCTTCATGGGAGTAACCAGGTTGGAGCACAATTACCTGATTTTTCGCTGGTGCCGTCATTTGTCCAGTTGCTTGCAGGGCGTGTGACCTAGAGAGGGTGGTCCGAGTTCTGAATGCTGCGAACAGCTGATTGCTTTGCCTCACATGTTTATACGTCGCAATTTCGTTATTATTTAACGAATTTTTTCTGAATAAAGCAAGTGATATTAGACATGTACTTGAATTGCGCACCGCGAGCGCAATGGAAATACTTGCAATACGTTTTGCAAATGCGTCAACTGCAGCTGCTACGACGACATGTCAATATTGGGGCAAAGCCGCCTATACAAACAGTGGTGGCACTGCCGGCAAATCGGATACACCTTCAATATTACTCCCAGCGCATGGAAAGTCTAGCGGACAGATGTGGAGCGGCAGTAAGTGAGGAGGATGCTCTCATGATGCGGCTTAGGGAGACAAAGACAAGCGACGAGCTCCTGGAGATGATCGCAGGGGACAGCTTGGAGCGGCACCATTTAGTGGAAAGCCTTTCCCTGCTGTGGCTGCACTACCTGAACCTGGGTACGCCCGAAAGAGAGGCTCTCACAGATCGTGTGCACAAAGAGGTGCTGCAGCGCATAGATCCCCATGTAACCCACATGGACATCCATGAGTTGAGCTGCAGCTACCTATATCTACGCAAGATGCACATACCCAATGGTGAATCCACCGTGGAGTCTATACTAGGACGTGCATTGAGAGCTATTGATGCGAAGGAGCAGGGTGAGCTTGTCCCCCTGACTGCGCTATCGCGACTCTCTGTGGGAATCAATTTGGAACGCGACTTCTTTACGCCGCTCGTGTGCCGCAACTTTATGCCGCATTTGGAGCGGCACATAGCCCAGTGCGAGAGCGAGGAACACGTTCGCTTGCTCTCCACTTGCCTGTTTCAGCTGCACCAGCTCATCGACGAGGAGCTGCTCAACGACTACAAACAGAGAGTAAGCGAAATGCTGCAATGCGGCATCCTGAGCTGTGATACGCCCAAAGCCCTGCTGAAGCTGCTCCACATGCTCAACATTCGAGTGTGGTCACAGCGTCATACGCAGCTAATAAGGGAAATTATGCTGACACTGCGGCCATGCCTGCACCAATTGGAATCGGGAGATAAGAAGAGCATCTGTCGTGCGTTTCTTCATCACCAGGAGCCCGCTGAACTGATGCAGCCACTCAAAGAGGCTACAGAGAAATTACTGGCGCATGAAGCCACTCCCGATGCCCTCGCCTGTGCCGTTCCCTTTGCGGAGCCCCTGCAAAGGGAAAAGTACTTGAAAATATTTCACAAATTGCTCTACTCTGACGCCGCTTGGCTACTGCCCAATGCCAGTAGCCACTTCTTCAGCGTACTGCGAACACTGAAAATATCCGATATACGCTACTGCAACACATACTGGTCGGGTGTCATCCGGGAACTGGACTCCAGCCCAGAGGAGCAGACGCACCTGAGGTTTTTGGGCCACTGTCAGCGTTACATGAACTTCAATAATAACCTGGGCGGTACGTATCGCCACCTCAATGTGGAGCGGAAATTGAGTAGAATGTGCATGAGTGCCATTGAGGAGGATATAGCTGGCAGGCTGCCGAACAAGGTGTCCCGCTTGGCCGCCTTTGTGATAGCCTATGGGCACACCCAAATGTCCTGGAAGAAGTTTCCCAACATACTAATGAGCAAAATACTGACAATGGCTCCACAGTTCGACATTCAGGATTGTTTTGTGCTCAGTCGCGGCATGCAAATAGCCTGCGAGCTGAGATTTCGTCAGGATACACCGCCACTGGCGGGCATGCAGCTATCTACCATGGATAGCATACTCATTGGCTGTTCGGAGCGCCATTTGGCCAACGCGGAGCAAGAGCCACTAACGGCTAGTGAGCTCAGCGTCATTATACGCACCCTCAGCCATAGGAAAAGTGAGTGCAAAAATACACAGCACAACACAACACAACAATACAATAAATTGTCATTCCCTTCATTCCATAGCGCTTAAAAACACAGTGGTCTATATGCAGGCCCTGTCGCTCTACAAGACTCTGCATTGCAAGGATCTCAGCTCGCGCGTGGTTCGTGATATGGCGTACAATTTCAATGCCTCGCATTTCTTTGTGCCCGAGCTGCTGGAGTCAATGTTTGGCTACATTGCGGAACAGCACGAGCACATCACTGGCGATACTGTGGAGAAGGTGCTGACTTGTTCCTATAATCTGGGCTACACGCCCGCCTCACCACTGACACTGGAACGGGCGGCGAGTGTTTTGCTAAGGTGAGGCATCCATCCACTTCCAGTCAAGTAAATTAGTTAATATCAAACACATTCTGTTTAGGGACTTTGATCAGATGAGTGGCCTGTCGCTGGTGCAGGCCTGTCTGGCGTTGTGCTTCTACAAGATCATACCCGACGAGCTGATTAATCAAGTATTCTGCGTGAGATTCATTCAACGCATCGAGGATGAGATACAGGTCTGCTATTCCAAGGCCACCTATCCGGAAAGGGTACTCAATCTGGTCATGCAGCTGAATCGCACCGTCTGCTTGGACCTGCCAGAGGCGAATGTGCCCTGGTTTCAACAGAACTACATCGAGGCACAGATCAGCAAGAGTAAATATACACACAGATAGCCCTAAAGTTGCACGTTGATTAATTGGCATTGGCATAATTTAATTTGCAGAGTCCCCTCAGCCCAGTGCCTTTGGCAGAGATGTCAAACAATTGCTGAAGGGTTTACTCAAGGAGGATAAGTATTTCCGCTGCAATCACACCACGCCCTATGGCTATCAGATTGATTTTGTGATACATTTCGATCGGGACAAGAAACCCATGCCAGCACCACCAGTCGAGGCCACCATGTTGGATCGCATAACCAAGTGCGCATAGCATTTAAATATTTAAAATTTAGCCAAAACTCTCTACATACCGATTTCTCTTTTTGTTTTGTTTGCAGGGTAGCAATATTGCTGCTGAGATTGGACTCCTTCTGCGAGAACGATCTGACTGCGCTGCGGGGTCCCGAATCGCTGAAGATGAAGCATCTGGAGATGATGGGCTACAAGGTGCTGCACATAAACGAGCACGACTGGAACTCCAAGTACTTGATGGCACCGGGTGCCAAGGCGAACTATCTTAAATGCTTGCTACAAATTTCGCATTAGGCTTCGGATTATTCATTGGGCTTATTTCTCCTCTCTATATAATTGTTCATATTTCATATTTCGTGATAAGTTATGTGTAGGTTGATATACTCTGTATATAGTGTGCTCGTAAGCTGGATTAGAAATACATTTAATGTATTTTGAATGTGTTTTTCGTATGCGTTTCTGCATGTTTAATGCTCGCTGGACTGCACACACCAGTTGTAGGCATTGTTGAACATCAGCTGCCATGGACTCTCGTCCTGTGTGGCAGCCACCTCGAAGTTGGGCGGCACGTACGGCCACTGGTACATGGTGCTGCAGCGCTCTGGATGTGGCATTAGTGCCAGATGGCGACCATCCGGCGAGCAGAGACCCGCAATGCCCTGGGGACTGCCATTGGGATTCATCGGATACAGTTCTGTGGGTGTACCAACGTCGTCCACATACTGCAGTGTCACCAGCTGCTCGGCCTGCAGCTGGTCTATCAGCTTCTCCGAGCGGAAGGCAAAGCGTCCCTCGCCATGGGCCACCCAACAGCCCAGCACCAGATCCTGCATATTGGACATCATAATTGAGCGATTGGCTGGTATCTTGACGGTGGACCAGCGGCACTCAAAACGCTGCGAGCGATTGTGCAGCAAGGCCACATCGGGATCTACGCCAGCCGAGCTGCCTGCTGGACGGCCCACAAAGCCAATTAGAGTCATCAATTGGCAGCCATTGCAAATGCCCAACGAGAAGACGTCCTGGCGCTGCTTGAAGGCCTCAAACTGCGGCTGCAGCAGGCGACTGTGCAGAATGTTGGCAGCCCAGCCCTTGGCCGAGCCCAGAGTATCAGCATAGCTGAAGCCTCCCGGGAAAATGACACCTCGATACTGAGACAAGGTGGCGGAACCTGCACGAAATAATTAAATATGATTATGAGGACTGCGTCGTTTCGGCTATGTGTTTGCTCACCTCCTATAAGATCTGACATGGTGACATCGTGTACCTCGAAGTTTGCCTTCAGCAGGCAGGCCATCATCTCACGTTCACTGTTGACGCCCTCCTCCCGTATGACAGCCACGCGAATCTTCTGGGAAGAGCGTGCCAGGGCCAGCTCGGAGCTGAGATTCACGGGTCCCTTGTACTTGGGCGCCTGACGATAGTCCAGACTGTCGTATTCCGCCTGGGCACAAATGGAGTTGGCCTGAAGCTTCTCCAACTCGTAGCTGGTGCATTCCCACTGTCTGTAGAGCTGCCGCAGGGGCTGAGCCAGCAGCAGCTGATCGGAGGTGGCTCCCTCTCTGATGACCACTCTGGAGTCGAGTCCAAATCCTTTGGTTGCACCCAGATAATAGTTGGGCACGCCAGCGTCGCTGTAGATGGAACGAACGCTCTTCAAGTCCGACTCGAGGAGCTCCACAACCCAGCCACATTCCTCGGCAAAGAACAGCGCCAGCTCAGGGCGTTCGATCCGATTGGCAGCCTCATCATATTTCTCAATCTTCGCCATCGGTTCGGCTATGTCCACTTCCAGACCGCTCAGACCGCCAATGGCCATCTCTATGAGGCATACGAGCAGACCTCCATCGCTGATATCATGACCAGCCAGGATGCGACCTTGGCCCAGCAATGATTGAGTGACAGCAAAGGCCTGGGCCAGCACATCGCTCCGCACCAGATTCGGTGACTCGCTGCCCTGCTGGGCGTAGGCCTGTGCCAGTGCAGAGCCACCCAGTCGGAGGCATCCCTCGATGTTGATCCACAGCAGGACTGTGCTCTTGCCCGCGGCGGGACCCTTGAGGTCGGGTGTGGCTTTTAGCTTGACATCGGGACACGGAGCGTATGTGGATATGACCAGAGTGCCCGGAGATTTAATTGTCTCTCCGCCCACTTTGGCGGCCATGGACAAGGAGTCCTTGCCGCCATCGATGGCAATGTGCAGCTCCTCGAGAATCTGGCAGAGTTCCTGGCACGCGTCGTACATTTTGGCTCCCTCGCCGGGCAGCTTTGCAGCCCACATCCAGTTGCCAGAGCACTTGACGTCCGCCAGTTCGCTGATCTTCACAAATACGAGATTACTCAGAGCCTCGGCCACACTCATTCTGGCCATGGCAGCGGGATCGAGCAGTCCCTTGAGCGGCTGTGTGCCTATGGAGGTGGCGATGCCCGAGGTGCTGAAGTGGGACACTGTGGTCAGGCCGTAGTCGGCCAGTGGGGCCTGCAGGGGACCCACACACTGCTGCTGGGCAATCAGTCCGCCGACACAGCGATCCACTTTGTTCGTGAGGAAGCGTTTGCTGCCCACCGCCACCAAGCTGAGCACCCTCTCCAGGGCTTCGTCCAAGCGTATATCCGTGGGTAGCACCAGATCCTGCAGTTGTGTCACCTCCCGCGTCAAATCGTATGTCCTCTTGGGCATGTCACCCAGGACATGCTTCAGTTCCAAGTCAAATGGAGCCGGTACTCCACTTACGGCTGTGAGCGCCTCCTCGAGATCCTTTGGAGCGGCCGCTTCCAGCAATGTGACGCGTCCATCGCCTGTGACCACGCCCACAAAGCTAATGGGGCAGCGTTCACGCTTGCAAATCCTTTCCAAGATCCCACGGTGCTCGGCTTTGCAGAGTATGGCATTGTTCTCCTGGTACTCGGCGCCCCAAAGCTCCAGCGCCGTAATGGTGGGATCACCCAGCTGGAATTCCTTCGAGAATATTATGGCACCAGCGAAGCCCGGCTCCACCAGCTCCTTCAGCACATTGCCATTGCCGCCGGCTCCCTGATCGTGTATGGCCAGAATGGGATTACGTTCGCCCATCTCCAGACAGGCACGCACGACGCGATTCAGCTTATTCTCCATTTCGGCATCGCCCCGCTGCACGGCATTGAAATCCAATTCGGCGTCACCGGAGCCCTGTACCTCCACCGAGCTGGCCGCACCGCCGCCCACACCAATCCTATAGACCGGTCCGCCGATCTTGGCCAGCAGTTGACCGCGAGCTGGCGGCAGCTTCTCACGCATGGCGGCGGGCATGGTGCCCAGTCCGCCGCTGAACATGATCGGCTTCACATACTCATCCCGCTGGCTGGCATCTGCAGCGTTCTTGAGGCCATAGGACAGCGCAAAGCCAGAAATCACAGGCTCTCCGAACTTGTTGCCATAGTCGGAGGCGCCATTGCTGGCCTCAATGAGGATCTGCAGCGGTGATGCAAACGTGGAGGGATATTTGAAAGCCGCAGTTTCGTAGGGCTGCTTATAGCCTGCAAAAAAAAAAAAATTTTGGGTTAATTTTTGAAAATTTGTTTAAAATTTTGTAATAAACATTTAACGCTTAATTAGTGATGGTAAATATTGAGCCTGGCTTCCAATTAATTTAATATGCACATATCGATCGCTTCAAATTGCCTATCGATAGCGTACAGTGCAGATGACGGAAGTGAATTGGGAATTCCAAAACATTTGCAAGATTTAGATTGAAAGATAAGTTATATGCACGGTAAGATCTTCATTATTCGATTAAAAAAAAAATTATTAAAAACATAAAAACAATTTTGATCAAGATTCTACTCCAAAAATAGCTAAGCGAGAGATTAAAATCAACAAATCGTAAATATGTGTGTGTGTGTGTATGTGCATGTGTCTTATTTTCAGTTGGAAGATCCGTGTTAAAAAGTTCAAAATGGACCAGGACTATTATCTGCTATTGGGAGTAGGCCCCAAAGCCACAGAAGATGAGATCGTTAAGGCCTACAAGCGCATGGCTCTGATATATCATCCGGACAAGAACAATCACCCCGAGTCTGTGGAGCACTTCAAGAAAATAGGAGCTGCCTTCAAGGTGCTCTCAAACAAGGTCGCTCGAGCGAACTACGATCGAAACGGTAGAGGAACGGCAACTCCTGGGCCAAGTCGCCCGAGCACTAGCCAGCAGAGCACAGCACCGGATATATTGCCAGTGCTGGGGGTCATTGGTGTGGGCATTTTGGGCGTGTTTGGCCTCTTCCAGTTGTTCAACAACAAGGAGTCGAATAACAACGATGGGGAATCGGATAATGACGAATAAATCTGTTGAATTTTTACCCAAAACCACCCAGGTGTATAAATCCTAGTGCATGGCGGACTCACCTGGAATGTGAAGAGCACCCACGCAATAGCCGGCAGTTCCTGCAATGGGTATACCTCCTCTGCCCACGCCTTGAACGTCGCGCAGTCGACCGCCAGTGCCGGTGGTGGCACCACTGAATGGCGCCACAGCCGTGGGCATATTGTGGGTCTCGGCTGTGAAGATCAGATCCGATTGGACAGTCGCCAGGCGAACCGGTCCGGGCGATGACACTGTGGATGGCTGCAGGGTGTCGTGCTTGAAGCCCTGCATGGCGCTGCTGTTGTCGCTGAATTTGATTGTGTTGTTGGGATTCGTGTGCTCCTGGGTGTCCATTATCATGCGTATGAGGGACTTTGGCTGCTCCACGCCGTCAATCACCATGCGACCGCGAAAGAACCAATGCCTGGAGTGCTCGCTGTTGCTCTGCGCACAGTCGAACAGCTCCACAGTGGTCGGATTGCGCTTCAGGGTCGTGCCGAACAGATCTTGGTAGTAGTCCAGGTCGTAATCGTTAAAGGCCAGGCCCAGCTCTTGGTTAATTTTCTGCAGAGCGGCTCGACCCTGCTCCAAAACGGGAACAAAGTGCCAGTCGGCCTGCCCCCTCGGTAGCTGCTCAACGAAGCTCACTTTCGGAATATTCTCCGCTGTGTACAGACAGTGTGTCATGCGATCTCCCAGCATCAGCGCGTACTTGGACAGCTCCCTTGGCCCATCGTAGCCAAAGGTCAGCAGATAACGGGTCGAGGACTCCATGCGCTGCACCTCGGTGTAGCCGAGATTGTGGAAGATGTTCACACAGTTTGTCGAATATGGCGTGGAGAAGTTGAAGCGGGGACCAATCTCCAAGAGCAGTTCCCGCTCCTTTTTATCCAACTTTAATACGGGCTGCTTAGTCAGACTCTTGCCGCTGTCCATGGGCTGCTTGACCAGCCAGATGAGCAGCTCATCCAGCGGCATGGCGTGGTTCAACTCAGTGGTGTACTCCAGGTGATAGCAGCGTTCCATTTGCACGGAAACCACACTGGGGTCCTCCTTCTGCAAACGGCGCAGAACACTCTGCTGCTCGGCTTCGTCGTAGGCCTCCACATCGTAGTAGCGTAGAATGACCATGTTGCAGTGCTGGAAGAGATCCTGGCAGATATTAGACTACAGTCTGAATTGGTTTACTTTTGTTTGATGCGTGCGTGCGCTTTGCTTTGCGAAGCGCGACTGATCTTGGGCCCGAAGCCGTTGACAACCAGGCCAGTGCCTACGCTGGGGGGTTAGGTTGGTTATCAATAGCCGACACCTCCAACTCCACCGCAGCCCAGCCAGATCAGGTTACAGCCCCCGAGCCGATTCGATGCACCGCCGTCACAACTTGTTTGTGCATCTACCGCTTGGGGGCTCGCTGATAAGCCAGCGTCAACATATTTTCCATCGCAAACAGGCAATTTTCAATAAAGCAAACCGTAATCGTACTTAATATACATACCAGCAACAATTAACTAGCTAGCCAACCAAAATTAAAGCACAATAACAATAAAATAAGCGTCGCGCGCACGTGTGTGAGAGAGAGAATCTAAGCTCACATTCGGGGTATTCCCGATAGCGATTATGATTTAATTAAGTTGTGCTTGGAAGAGCTTTTCGCTGCTCAAATGCGCACTAAGTTTGGAGTCAACTTAAAACTGTTTCTTGAGTGTAGTACGGTAATAAACTTACAATACTGCTGCATCGTGGAAATATATTTAGCGTTTCCATAATGGCTTTAAAGCGCAGAGTACCGTATCCCTACTGTCACAGTCGATACTATCGATGGTTCCGCCAAAAGTTGACCGGCTTAATTTTAATTTATCAATTCAAATGAAAGCAGGCAACAAGGAATTAAAATAGCTGACATTGTTTTCTTGTAGTTTGTTCTATGTACACAGAAAAACACCGTGACGTCACACATTAATTGCCTTGATAGTTTAATAAGGGCCAGCCATGATAGTTTCATAGCAGCCAGCTTTAAAAGCGCTATCAACCAATTATACAAAATAGCCAACTGCGCAGCACTGCAAAAGCCAGACGGAAAGCACTTGTTTAAATAAAACCTGCATCGTCCGCGGGACAGAGGGTTATCAGCACGTGGGGGCGCCCCGTATGGCAACAGCAACAAATCAATGAATTCGGCGCGCCTATAAGGCTGGCGACGTCACAGGTTGTGGTTGGATTTCGACCTGTGCATATCTTTAAAGCAGATGCGATGCTATAAAAAACTCGAAACAATTACGAAACGAGCCCAAAACGTGTGGGGGAAGTGCATTGCATTCCGCTGTCTCGAATTTTATTTATATGCCATTCAAAATCGTGGCACTGGCTACATTTAGCGGTCACTTCAGTGACAATACGCAATACATGAATAAATGAAATAATTAAAACCCATTTGAACTTGAAACGCATTTGTATGCAAATTGTCGCTTTTAATGTTTGTTGCTCTTTTCGTTCCATGTCTGCTGTGGCATCTTATAAACGTTAAACTTAAATTGATTTGAATAAATAGTTTGACTGTGTGGTTGATTAGTGGTTCTCATTGCAGTTGCCATTCTATTCGCACGGATAAGGTGACCTAACACTATGGTATGCCCGCCAATCTTATCAATTTCAGTTCCACGACTGATAACCATTGTGTGTTGTATAAAATATATGTATCAGCAGGGAATTTGAAGAAACAATCGAGTTTGCGGCTGCTCGTATTGTATGTCTGTAGTTGATGTTGCACTAAATGTTGTACTAAAAAAACAGCGTATCTTGCGCTTTGGATAATAATATTTCTCTACTCGCCAGCCCCTGCATCTCTAAACTCTATGTTATGTGCATCGCTTTTGCCGCCTTGGATGCCTGTACACTGATCTCATCCATGCCTTTCCTGGCACTTTCTGTGACCTCATCAATGGAACGCCGCGTTGTGTATATCAGCTCGTCTGTGCCCCGTGCGGCCGATTCAGCAATCCCCTTGACCTCCGTATTGATCAGTCCGATCACCCATTCCAGTCCCTGGCGTCCCTTGCCAGCGTTTGAGCTAATCGTGGATGTGAGCAAGTCTTCCATGTAGTGCGACAGCGGCACACCATGGACAGTTACTGTGGCCTCCTGTTTCAGCAACGTTTTGCTGGCATCTGCGGGATGTGGTTCGTAGTAGAGCACCTCGTCGACGCTAATGTTCCGGCAGAATGTGAGATTGTTTGTCTTCAACACCATCTGCTTGGTTTTCGGGTCCACCGTTGAGCGTTCGCTGGCAAAGCACGACTTGGCGGTGCCTATCAGCGCGTGCGTCCACTTGGGGAAATACCATTTCGATTGAACGAGGCGATGTGTGTGCAGCACGCCGTCAATGACTTGGCGCTCGACTACGTCAGTGCCAATGATTGAGGGCGTCATGGGATTCGGATATTTGCGCCATGCCGCCTGTGTAACCGTCTCCCACGGGTGGTTGAATATGTGCTCCGACGTCCAGATTTTCATTATGCAAGTCTCGTTGTCGTCACTGTTTCGTTGTCGGGAGGGTTTGACTCTCTTTTGTTTATTCGCAACCGAGCACTAGGCTTGCTTGCAGCCTGCAGGGGCAGTGGGGTAAATCAAAGTATAAACAGACAGTGTTAGGTATGTTCCACAAATGAAATTTTGACACAAAATGCTGTAATTATCGAATATTTCAGACGAGTTCAGACGGAGAGGAGGGGGGACTCTAACCTTTACTCTTGTGTTGTGCGCTGAGAAGTGATGGGAACTGGCCGATGGCTGAAAGTTATCGAGACGCTATCGATGAGACAAGAGAGCTTTAGCGATGGTCACACTCTTTAACAAATTAAAGGCGTCATATCCTTAATTTTACATAGCATAGCTATTTTTATGACATTTTAATGCACTTTTTAGGAATATTCTTAGAACAGAACAAGCTTATACTACTCCTTTCGTGTTTGCACGAAATGCGATTTACTCTGCACCAAACGTCTTGGTGTATTTCTCGTACGGACGCTTGTCGACGCGTTGAAGACGATCCTCCAAAAAGGCGCGGAAATTTTGCATTTCAATCGAGTCCTCCTGTATCAGTTTCGTCTCCGCCTTGAAGCACTCTTCCAGCAGCGTCTCGCTGTTTGAAGCATTTCCCTTGATTATCGACCTGGCCAGTCGCGAACGGATTTGGTTGCATATTTTGTCGCTTTCGTAGTCCATGATCTTGGCCAGGGCGCGGGCCGGCGTGCGGCGCGTATTGAGCGGCAGGGAAGCACTCTCAGTGGAGAGACCCTTGCTTGTAGACGCGACTGGCTCCTTATTTTTGCCAGCAGCAGAGCTTCCATTGACCCGGTGGGGCTCATCCGAATAGATTAACTCCTCCAGTGAAGGCTCATTGGGATTGGTCTCTGCCAAGGCCGTATTCGTTTGGAAATTGGTCAGATGAAACGTTCCATTGGTGTCGTAGAACTTATAGCCCAGCATTTCGAGGGCTATTTCGGTGAGAAGGTACGACATCCTTGGGTTTTCTTCTATTTAATTGCGTTTCGAGTTGGTTTTCTTTGCCGATATGACGCCGCCTAGAGCCATGCCGATAGTTTACGCAGCCACACCGATAGTCGGATGCCCTAACAGCTGTTCTGCGATAGCGTCAATTCTGGCACTTTATTTTTTTTACCTGCACATCACAATAATAAAGAAAACGAAAAAAGAACCGACATAAATTATCTGGGTGAACTTTATTTATAATTCGAATGTAGCTTCCAGGCCATCCATTCATCAGCATGAAGATAAACGAAAAGAATTTATCTGTGTTTGCGAGAACGCCACCGTACGATATCGAAGGTAAGGTAGTTCTGACTTTTTTGTTTGTTCTTTTATTAATCACCAGAAATCTGTTTCGTAGGCTTCTTGAACAAGCGGGGCGAGGTCAACAAAGCATTTCAACGGCGGTACTTTGTGCTGAAGGGCAATTTGCTGTTTTATTTCGAGGCTCGGACGGATAAAGAGCCCCTAGGCCTGATTATCGTGGAGGGATGCACCATAGAGCTGTCGAATGAGGTGGACAACTACTGCTTTGAGATAGCCTTCAACGGCAATCGCACCTACATTCTCGCAGCCGAAGATCAGGAGCGAATGGAGACATGGATGAAGGCACTGACCTGTGCCGGCTACGAGTACAAACGGATAATTGTTGCCGAGCTGCAGAGGCAGCTGCAGGAGATCGAGGACTCCAAGAACAGTAAGCCAAGCAAGCCACAGGCGTTAACGATAATCTTTTATGTACAATCTTTGCAGAGATGCTCGGGAACGGGGGTGAGAGCTCGCAGAATGCCATAACAGGATCCAAGCCAAGACCTCCGCCCAGGCGCACAAATCCATTCAATCGTCCAGCGCCGCCGCCGCCGCCGTCCGAAAGTGCACTGCGGAGCGGAGTGGTCATGTCGCCCATGCCGTTTGTCAATGGCTACTTTGGCTCCAGCAATGCGCGACTGCAGCAGGAGCAGCTCATGATTAAGCAAGGTACGCACGCCCTGAACTGGTGACGTCAGCGCCAGCTGTTTTCCTCCTTACCGTTAGATTGTATAGAGATAAGAGTAAGAGAGCAAGAGCAATTACAGAAGAAGAAAACACCCAAGATTCTTCGTCACTGCCCACTCGCACCTTATCAAGTAGAGTTCAGTCCGAATCGGTCCAGTTCTATCTGTGTGAACTCAATCGAAACAAAACCAAACAAAACAAAACATGCCTCTGACCGAAATAATTTCGAAAATTTGCTGCATATTTTCAAAGCAAGGCTATAAACATATACAACTTGCAGATGGCAATGGAAATGGAAGTCCACATGGTACGCCCAAGGCGCACCGACGTCCGGCACCACAACCGGCGACCAGTGCCTTCTACATCGATCATCTGAGCTCGGAAACGGCTGGCAGACCTACAGTATTACCGCGCAACGTCAACAACAACAACAACAACAATATTCACATCGACAGCGCAGAGCAAAAGAGGCGACAGGACAAGGCCAAGGAGGACTTCAACAGAAACCATGAACATTTTCGCAGTGAATTGATGCCCAGCATTGTGGCGTATCGGGCCACCCAAAAGCAGCCCCTCATACAATTCTGATGTTCCGAATATTCCCAGAATGCCAATTGCATAAATTACATTATCCGTTTTGTGCTAAATGAAAAAATTGATCACATCAACAACAAATGTTTCATAATTCCTAAAATAAATAAAATTTGAAAATTTATAGTATTTTCTATCGCTGTTTTAGGCTATTCTTGTGGCACCTACGGAATTTTTGGTTGATTTGACAAATCTCTCCAGTCAAAATCTCTAGAGATTTCTGTGGCACAACCTGACAGTCTGTATTCATTCGACTGCCTTAATTAAATTGAATTTGTCTTCAGTATTGCACTTTTGTAGCTGGCTTGCACTTCCCAGTGGACCACAAGACGATAGTAAAGAGGAACTATCGCAAAATGTTCGTAAACGGACTTAGAAATGATAAAAATCCGTGAGCTGTTACTGAAGCCTCGCTCAATGTCCGCAAGTGGACTCAAGAAAGAGCATTTAGCGGACAAAAACCCTAAGACGTTTAAGTATCGCAAAACTATTGCAAACGGCCTTAAAAATGAGTGAAAAATTGACAAGAAAGTAAAACATAACGGAGAAAATAGCTAGCTACCGGTAAAGTATCGCCAAATGTTCGCAGACGGACTTAGAAAAGAGCATTTATTGTACTAAACCAAGCGTCGACTAAAGTCGCGCAAAATTATCGCAAACGGAATTAAAAATGAGTGAAAACTGGATAAGTTTGAAAACTATTCAGTGTTCTTGGTTGGCAGTAGGATAGGTTTATAATTCCCAACTGCTTCTGGCTGTGAGAACATGGAAACCCCGATGCCGATCAGAGGCGTAGAGGTTAATCGTGATCACGAGCGTGTTCCTCCGGAGTGAGACTTGGTCATTGCACGTCGGCTGAGTTGACTTTTGCGATTATTCCTAATGTGAATAACTCGTCTGTGTAAATTTTGATAGCCGGAAATAGCGTTTGCGCCGTCCCTACTTAAATAATAAATATGCGAACAAAATACGAGACAAAAAATGTTATTTTTAATTTACTTTTAATATTACTAGTGGGCTACTTTTAATATTACTTTCGGCTCGATAATGATATTAAAAACGTATCGTAAAAGATAGCATAAAAGGCTCGCAAAAGATATTATAAAAGGTCCGCAAACGCAAATTATCGTTTTTGGGTCTAAATTCGATAGTTTTACCCGCTTGAGTTTCGCGTAACTCACGTTTGCGATATCGTTTACGAAGTTTTGGTCCACTGGGAATTGTTTCCCTGCTTGATGTGTGTGTGTGGGGCATATGCTACACAAATGACGCATATATTTTTATTGAGTGAATAATGACAAAGTAACCAATGAACAGTTTTATACATCGAATCGGCCACCGCTTACTTTTTAGCTCATCTCACTTCTCCTCGCACCACTCGTTCTCCTTGCGCACCTGCTCCTGCTCGTCGGGAGTGATGTTCTTCTTGATGTTGAAAGTTCTACGTATCTCCTCTGGGGTCTTCCCCTTAATCATGTTTGCCACGGTTTTGCAAGTCAGTTCGAGCAAACCCTTGATATCCAGATAATTGGCGGCCAGTATTAGCTCGAAGAGTGTGCCCTGGTCTACTTTAAGGAAATCGGCGTCCCACGAGATGATGTCGTCGGTGCGCTTCTCCTTGCTCTCGTCATCTTCAGTGGGCTGAGGATGGTCCTTATGGTAGTGGGCCCAGGTCAATACCTTACGCAAAATGGTGGAATTCACATTTGGCAGAGGAAGAGGAATGCCATTCTCGTCATCCTCCATTCGGCAATCCTCAAGCATTCTCTTGATAAGTCCTGAGCACTTTGCGATCTGGATGTCAATATCGAATATTTCCTCGTCCGAGGACTTCAGTTTAATGCTGGGCATTTTGGATATCGTTTTTCCTTACGTATTGCTTTAGTTGAATACAGCTAAAGAACTATTTTTCAGCCAGAAAAATAAAATGAATTGTGCAGCGAACACCGTTGTAGATAACAGCTGTTTGAGCAGTGTAACCGTATGCAATGCATTGCACACCTGGTCACACCACTGGCCGCTAGAAGAATTGACATTTGTTTGCTAGCAAACAGTTCAAGAATGAACGCACGGAAAACCTTTTTGTTAAGTTTCTTTTTGGACGATGGATTGGATGCGAATCTGCTGCATCAGGCAGCCCAATTGGCGTCCCTCGAGGGCAGCCTGACACAGCACATAGCCGTGAAGGAAACAGTACAGGAGGAGGCCGAAGAAGACGAGCAGGAAAATGATGATACAGTGCGGAAAATGGACGATCAATTTAAGGAGCGATTTCGCATGCAGCGCTCGACCTTAGAGGTCTGGCAGTGGTTCAAAGTATATGAAGTATATACTAACGAATTCTTTTCGCGCAGACACTGCTGCGGGTGTTGGGTCGAGCTATTGCGGGAGCGGAACAGTATCAGCCCATTGGTAGCGTTTCCCTGCCGGAAAAGTTGCTCTACACATTGATGCTACTCGGTGGCGGCATCTCGTTTCGGGACGCTGGCGAGATATACTCCATATCCAAGAGCTCGGGACATGAGATTTTCAAATGGGTCACTTCTGCCTTTGCCGCCCTATTGCCGTGCTACGTTAAATGGCCGAAATATAGCGCAGCAGGAGTCGGTAGCTCTTCCATAAGCAAACTTACCGGCGTCCTGGGCGCCATCGACGAGTGTCGCATACCTCTGAAGCTGCCCATACGCATTGACGACGACAGTCCGAGGCAGTACCAGTCGTTGGCCCTGCAAGCTGTCTGCGATGCGCAAAGTCGATTTCTCAATGTCTACATCGATGTGGCCAATAATGAGCAATGCATTCTGCTTGCCAGTCCCCTCTTCGAGGATCTCATGGACATGGAGACGCCGTTGATGGCAGAACACACACACATAGTGGGGGACAAAACGTACCCGCTACTGCTGAATCTGATGACACCCTATGTGGGAGAACTAACCCCTTGCCATGCCCGATACAATCTGGCCATACGCCAGTGGAATGCTCCGGCGGAGAGAGCTCTGGCGACGCTCATATCACGCTTCAAACGCCTGGAATCGCTGGACGTGTCATCGCTGGAATTGGGCACCACAGTTGTCTCCGCCGCTTGCATGCTGCACAACTTTATACTGGACTCTTGTGGTGAGGATATCGAAGATGACATTCTGGCCTTTGATATGCTGCCCGGAAAACCACAAGAAAATCCACTTTGAGCAGCATGGGCTTGTGGACACGGACAATATGATTGCGGTGGAAGAGAAACGCGACCGCCTAATAGCCAGTTTTATCAATAACATTTAAATACACTTGGAATTTAGTATACAGTTTATATAGACTAATTGTTGGTCAGATACTCTCTGAGAAGATCGTTCCTCTCGCGTTGTATGGCATTCGACTCGTCGATGCGCTTGCTCAGCTCCTTCACGGCTGCAATGCGGCTACGCTCCAGGATCAGCAGCTGGCGTTGTTGTTCCTGCGTCACTGTGAGATCATCGCCAGTTGTGGTGGATGGTACGCCCTCTGAGGTTGCGGCCAGAATGTCCGCCACTGCAATGTTGAATGTTGTGTCATCGGAATCAGAGTTTTTCTCTGACGACGACTGTGGGCGTCCCTCAGTTTGATGCATTTTGTCAAAGACGTCATAATATGGCCAGGCCACACCTTTCCGCCCACTCTTGAGCATTGCGTCTTTGGATGTGCGGTAGGTTTTTCGCATATTGCGCCATTTGCGATCGCAGATGTCTGCCGAGATGCCCCTATAGCCAGCCTGCTCCATGTCCTCGACTATCTCCAGCCAAAGAGCCCGCTTGCGAACTCTTGGATCCTGGAAACGCAGATACCGTTCCTCGTACAGATCCACAAGCAGTTTTGTGTTGCTTGCATTCCACTGCCATCCGTCGTCGCCTTCGACGCTCATATTTTTTGAAGACTTGTTCATTTCCACTTTTATTGGGACTCAGACATAGCAAGAAAAACCTCGACCTTGATTTGTTTGGAAAACGAACTGTTACTTAAACGCAAATATGAGTCGGAAAAGCGACTGAGCCCTGGAACCGAATTGATTTCTCAATCTGATAAAATTATATGTTATATGTCCTAGTTAGGGTCCTGTCCTAGTTAGTTAGTAATATTTAATCGAACGTTGAAATTGAGCAAAATGATTTTCCTCGGTATATTTTAGTGGTATATTTGGGTATATTTTTGAGCGTCAGACCATTTATCGATAACACACTGTTTGTTTGCCCATTCCCTCGCGAATTCAGAAAATTATTGCAATAAATCCGCGATTTGAACTGTAAGTTTGTAGTAGATAAATAGCTTATATCAATAAACTGCCCGCCCAAAGAAATAGTTGTGAGAAACGCTTAAATATAGACAAAGTAATGCTGAATGCTGTGAATTCTATGCAATGCCTTTGTGTGTGTTTTTGTGAAGTGACGCTAACATTTTCAAACATGTTTTTAGCCGCCTTTCATTGCTAATTCTTTCAGCAGCTGCCAAATAAGGCGTTCGATTGGCCAACAGAATGAAATGCTTTGTTTTATTCATGTAAAACGATTCATTTAATAGAAGAAAAGGTTTTTTTCCTGCTGTCGGCGTCGTTGACAGAGACAGTAGCGGCTTTCATTTTGTTTTTCTTGCAAAAAAAAAAACCACCACACAAACTCGAACGCACACACACACACACACACACACACACACACACACAGGCACACATACGTATAGAGCTGAGCGTGTGAGAGCAAAGCCGGGTCACGCTCTGCTGCTTTGCTGCGTACAAAATATCTGGTTCTCAACGCCTGGCCTGCCTCTTCTTTCGTTACAGCTATTGTGCAGCCAGAGCCGAAAAACCCTCCACTTCACAAAACTTCACTTGAGAATATGTCCGCTAAGCGCAAGGCAGGTGGCAATGGAGCTGGTCCCAACAAGAGACGTCCCAAGAAGAAGGAGTCGGACTACGAGGATGAGTTCAGCGATGACTCTGATGACGATGCCGCACATCGGCAGGCGGCCGCCACCCATATGGAGGTGCTCATACCGAACGATGATCTTGATCCGCCCAGCAAGCTGCCCGAAGACTTGCTGGCCACGCTGGAGAAGACGCCAGGACAGTTGCTGCTGGCCGGCATGGTTACCTGGGATCTGACCGGCAAACGTGATCGCAAAAATGTCACAAAAGTGCGCCCAAACTTGTACAGCTTTCATCGGTTTACAGAGGAGAAGGTAAGTCGCTTTATTCGGGGACTATCACTAGATATGAGAAGCTAATCTTTCGATTGTGTCTCCGCAGTATCGGTATGTGGCCAGTGGTCCGAGTGCTGCCCACACCATACTCATCAATATGGATCGCAAGGCTCTCGGCTTTGGCCGAAATCCCAGCGGACAATTGGGCTTTAGTCCGGATGTAAAGCTGGTGGAGAAGCCCACAATCATTCCGGCCTTGGAGCAATTGAACATTGTCCAGGCTTCTGTCGGCCGCCATCATACACTCTTCCTGACCGACACGGGAACCGTTTACGCCCTTGGCGAGAACAAGTCGGGACAGTGCGGTGTGGGCAATGCCCATGCCAATATATATTCGCCCACTCCGATCAACTATCGGGGTCCGCCCATCATTCGCATAGGTTGTGGCGCCGAGTTTTCGGTCGTTTTGGATATCAAGGGAAATTTGCATACCTTCGGTCTGCCGGAGTACGGCCAGTTGGGCCACAATACGGATGCCAAGTACTTTGTAAATGCCAACAAGCTGTCATTCCACTTTGAGACGTCGCCCAAGAAGGTCGTCTTGTACATTGAGAAGAGCAAGGAGGGCCATGTGACGCCCGTGGATGGTGTGCAGATCGTTGACTTTGCCTGCGGCAACAATCACACGGTATGAAAGATCCCTCTACATATTATCTATCTACGATGTTATTTAAACAAAAACTAATACACCCATTAACAGGTGGCCATCGACTCAAAGAAGCGTGTCTATAGCTGGGGCTTTGGCGGCTTCGGTCGTCTGGGCCATGCCGAGCCCAAGGATGAGATGGTGCCGCGCTTGATGAAGTTCTACGATACCCAAGGTCGTGGTGGGCGCAGCGTCTTTTGTGGCTCCACATTCAGCTTGATTGTCAACGAGCTGGGTCTGCTCTATCTGTTTGGCCAGAACAAGAAGACGGGCGAGGCCAATATGTACCCGAAGCCCGTGCAGGACTTGTCCGGCTGGAACGTCACCGATGTGGGCTGTGCCAATACGTCGATTGTGATTTCGGCCGACGACACACTGATTGCCTGGGGTGCATCGCCCACATTTGGCGAGCTGGGCATTGGTGAGTTCCAGAAGTCGTCGACGGTGCCCAAGGAGGTGCCCAAAATGGATGGCATTAAAATACCTCAGGTGACAATGGGTTACTCGCACACCGCCCTGCTGGTGGATACCACACACGAGGCCACCAAGCAAAAGTACGAGAAGCTGCCCGAGTACACCATCGACGATTAGAAGCTGTCAGCTGTCTGTACTGCCTGCCAGGCGGGAAAGGGGGAGGGCAGCAATACCCTAAAAGCAATACACTGCTACCGATAAGTATACCGCTGCCAACAACAAATACTGCTCCACATAGGTTACCACGAAATACTACGAGAAACCCTGAGAACTGATCATCGAAACACTGCTGCTACTTACTGAAAAACAAACAAACAACAAAACAAAACAAACAACAAAACAAAACAAACCATCAACCATCAATTGTATGCTATAAGTCGTAAAGGTCGTAAATAACGCTGCACTCGCTACGTACATTTTAATTAATAATCTCGGAATGTATTTATATTTCCTTTTCCACACAACTTACAAGTTTTAAAACATAATTTATTCTCGTATTTGATAAACAAACAAAAACTCTACCCTATCCCTGCCTCCCTTTAATTTATTGCCGCCCACCTTTAGGCTTACAAAATGAAACCACTAAAAATGGATAGTACATCCATCCTATCCTCCCACACCCCCATTGTAACTTAATTTCGATGTAACAATCATACAACAGAACAGTATTCTGCATTTTGAACAGAGTGAACGAAACGAATGGCAAAAGCAAAACAAAACAAAACAAACAAAAACTACAAAAAACATATTAATTAACAATTTAAGCGCGTAGGTTACATATATTACATTTATAAAGTATACCATGGAGCAAATCCAGTACAGATTGCAACTATTACACAAGTACATCATGCATTTTAATCATATACAAAATGAATATTTAAATAAAGAGAATGTTAGTATTTAACAGATGAGTTTCGATTCAACAATTTTCCAACAATGTTTGTTGTTGTTTTTTGATTTAATAATTCCAGCCATGGGAGGGGAAAAACAAAAACTAATCCAATCCCCTTTCATTTCGCGCTCATTGTCAGAGTGTTGTTTTGTATTATTTGTGAAAGGAAGGATAGACTTTTCTCTCTAATGGGACTTGACTTCATAAATGCTTCTCTGGCTCACTCTATGCCCCCGAAGACTAAGCTGGAAATTCCCTTAATAGTTTTAAAGTACACACTCACCGAGCCCCACCCCCCCACATCAATCTGTAGCCCGTCACTTATCTGTTGGCCCAGTCCTGCCAGTGGAAAGGGGCGGTGCGGGCGCTGCAAATGTTGAATGAAAGCGAAAGTCAATGTGGGGAGGAAAAGCTTGCTTGAGCGCCACTCGAAAAGCTCTCTCTCTCTCTCCTGGCATCGTATCCTGCACGACGACGAGGACGACGACAACGACTTTTGACTCCAACGAACTCTGCTGTGGACGGGACTCTCTCCGGGTTGGATGCCATGGAAACTTTTTCAACGCCAGCCACAGCCACAGTCTTCCGTAGTCCTGTCGAGTAATGTGCGCCGCTGAGGAACAGTTTTTGCACGCCAAAATTTAAGTTTTATTTTTTTGGACTCTTTTTTGTTTGTCCCCCCCGACACAAACACACACACACAGACACGCACACACATACCACACTCACACACATGCACACACACAGTCACAAAAATATCAACAAATATAATTTCAAAAATATAAGAAAAGAAGGAAAAAAGAGCACAAAACGCGGGCAACATTTTTAAATAAATTTTACAACAAAATAAATAAAATACAAATCTTGCGAAATAAAACAAATATTTGCTAAAAGTGTTATTTGATAAATTAACAAAAAAAAAAAACAACAACAAAATAAATAAAATATAAAAGGAAGAAAAAAAGTAAAAGAATCGACGGCGTGTGGAAACTGCAATAACAGCAAAAAAAAAAAAAAAAGAAATATGCAAAATAGTTCTAACTGTAAATTACAGTGCCTTCTATAAAATAAACAACGTCGCTATCACCACCAAGAATATCCCTCAACGGCAACAAAAACAGAAGCAGCAGCAGCAGCAGGAGCAGCAGAAGCGAAGGAGCAGCATCAACCCAAAAATTTCGTTAAGCAAAACACGGTAGGGATATTACGTATAAAGAGTGTGGGGGGGCAGCAGCTAGGATATACATGTGTATATATATTGTATTTGTATGTGGGAGTGTTGTGCCGCCTCCTTTTGATGCCTCCACTAATTGGTATGCAACATTATTTCTTGTGTGCCTTTTGTCATGGCACTCCATCACGCGCATTTTGATGGTTAGTAATTATGGTGTCGGTTTTTTATACGGATGAAGCCCACTGTGGTGCGGAGGAGCCACTGTGTCGTCGGTGTGTAAGTGTGTGATAAGGATAGGGATTGTTAACGTGCCAGTGTGTGAGTGTCTGCTCCATCCATCCATCCATTCATAGCCACCCCCAAAGCCCCTGGCCCACGCATTTCTTTATTGTTCGTCGAAAAAGGTTTGCATAGGGTCTTAAAGCTGACAGAAAGACAGACAGACAGAGAGAGAGAGAACACGCACACATACACATACATACATATATGTATGTATAGTTGGGGATGTGTGCGAAGCAGTATTCATAATGAATATTCATATTATTCACCTCTCTTCGAAACCATATGATAATGAGTGCAAAATATTATTCAAATTGTTTTTCAATGAATTTTCCCATCATTTCAGGCGCCGCCAAAAAACAAAAACTAAAATAACTTGTGGCGCGCGTTTGATAGATAAAATCATTCAAAATTATACTAAATATTATTCAAATATATCCAGCCCCATACATTAAGGATGATTGCGTGCTCCGAATGAATATAAAACTCTGCCAAATTGTATTATAATAGTTGTAAGCGAAATAAGGGCTGGTTGCTGTAATGGAGGAGGTGCGGCGCTCCTTTATGAATATTCATATAATAAAGCACTACAGAAATTATATGATAATAGGTGGAAAATAATATAATAATTGTTTTTCATCGAATAATGCCGCGGGCCGGCCCTACCCTAGCTCCTAAAAAGATACCAAAAGACTTTTGTTTGTTTGCCATTGTGGCAGTCACGAAGAAGCCAAAAGTACGCTTGGACAGTACGGAGACACTCCCACTCCCACTCCTACTCGTACTTCCACTCCACTCCCATGCCATGCCATGCCATGCCAACCACCCCACCCCTAGCCATTATAATATAAAAGCTGCCGAAATCAATAAAGACAGACAAAAAGCAGCGGGCAAGCAGCGAGCAGCGAGCAGAGCAGAGCCCCAGCCAGAAGCCGACACAACGTCAGGCGCTACAGACGCTCCCGCTCCGCCGCCCCCCTATGTGTATCCCTATGTTTGGGGTCCTGGGCCGGGCCGGGCCGAGCCGGTTCCCTGGGTCTGGTCTCTTTGTTGAGTGTATCTGTGCACTGGGGGAGTGTATCTGTGGCCCTGTCCTGTGCGTGTGTCTGTTATATTAACTCACCTGTGGCGGACACTTTTCATATTAGCAGCAACAACAAATCTCATCATCATCGCGTTCGGCGTTCATCGCCTGACGCTCTGCTCTGCTCCACTCCAATCCGCTCTCTCTCTCGCTCCACCTCCATCTCCACTCGTTGGACGCTCGTTCCGTTTCCTTTTTTATCTCCATTGGCTTTTCTTATGGCCATTCTTTTGGAGATGGCTTGCCATCGCCCGCCATCGCCTTCTCTACATCCTCTCTTTCCTTTTTTTTGTTCTCTTCAGCTTAGCTTTTGTCACCTTTTGTGCTTGTTGCTGACGTTTGAGTGACGTAAATTAATACATACATACATATTTTATTTTCAATAAGCGAATCGAGCGAGGTACGGCACAGCACAGCACAGCACAGCAGCCCCCGCCGGGCGAGAGTTGTCAGCACCCACAGTGGGCAGGCGGAGTGGCTGGATGAAAGGAAACTGGTAATGAACGAGAGTTAGGAGTTGAGAGGAGCAGCAAAAGAAGAAACTGAAGCTACACTTTTGGACTCTCAAATGGGTCTCGTAGGGGCTTTGCTGTAGATTTTATTTGCTTTTCCTGCAAAAGAGTTCACACAAATAAATACACAAATAAGAACCACTCAACAGGTTATTGGCATTTAGACAATAGGTGCTAAAAGAACACGCACACACACATGCGTACTGCCCATGGATACATTTAAAATAACGCGCAGAGATATTTAGCAGTAATGGAAGCTGCTACAGGCACAATTTTAAAGATACGAGAAAAATTTTAAAATGTTTTTTTAAATTTTAAAATTCTAAAAAATCAAATCATAATCAAAAATGTATATACTGACTGAGTACGGGTATAAGTAGAGTCGCGTCTCCAGAAGCGACTCGCACGTTCCTTCTCGTTTAAAGCTTTTATTTATGTTTATTATTATTATGAATACACCTAGCTTAAGACGTGGATTACGTTCCTCAAAAATCTTGTGTTAAGTGAGTTATCGATTGCGTATTAAGTTTGACATCCATATCAGCAAAGACTATACTATACAATACAATACAATATTTTGTATAGTCTTTGATATCTGTTATTATTGATTTTTTAGTGACTTATAAGGTTTTGAAATAGTGTATGAACGAGGTTTTCAGCTTGTTTAAAGGGGAGCCAATTTATTACCTAGTAAGACCGAGTTCGTGCTAAGCGAGGGCTAGGTGTATATTTTTGTACAGCATTAATGGATAAATAATCCACATAAATTCGACGTAAATAATGTCGAACGGCACAGTTTCTAAATATTTTTATTCTCTGAATATATCAGAGATAAATTCTTAACACTTTTGTCATGCCGTGTAATGTCGTACCGCGTGTGTGTGTTACAAAGGGAATGTACATAATTGTATTGCTTTGGTAGCACCTCCTCTCCTCTCAGTGGTTTGCAAAAATCAAGGTCTAGGCGTCGAAGTGGCAATAGCAACATGTGCTTTGCCACACACACACACACACACACCCATGCACACCCACACACCGTTAGCCACGATTAAATTAACGCAAATTAAGCAGATTAAGCAAACGTCACTCACATCATCCACCCACATTACAACACCCCACCAACCTCTCCCACATATCCCCCAACCGTCCGCCGTCCGCCGGCAAAACAAAGAGCAGGGAAAAAACCACAGCAAAAGGCAAAAGCGTTGACATCACACACACACAGGGACACAGACACAGACACAAAGAGCACCGATAGAGCAGCCGCACGCACACATTGACAGTGCGCAGGACAATGACGGTAGAGCAGCAGGAGGAGGCTGCAGCCCCCCCACCCTTCCTTCACTCCACTTCTCCCGCGCGCACACAACAAAATTGATACACACCAGTCAGCGGAGGAGTAGGGGGAGCAAGAGCAGGAGCAGAAGCAGGAGCAGGGGGAGATGGGGCTGCCTGCACAATGACTGACGCAGGCAGCAATACCCCCAACCCCCGCGACTGGCTGTGGGGGTGGTGGATGGATTTTTATTAGGGTGACGCACGATGCAATTTCATGATTATTGAAAATATTGGCTGCACGTTTTTATGTAGCATACTTATCCGGATTCGTATTTATAGCCTTTAAAGCGAACAAAATCATTAATGGCTGTGGGCGGCGTGGCGTGGCGTGGCATGGGATGGCTCTTGGAATCTCTACAAACTGTTTGCTAAATCAGTTTTTTAATACAAAACTTAAACAACATCAAAGTGCATTGAAATATGTAGCTCTAAATCGGGCAATGCATTGCCCACTCAATTTTATTTGTGTTCGACTTGGAAAAGTTTAAGCAAGAAATGCTTGACTGCAGTGCACCTTCTGTAGCTCTAGGAGTCCGCAGAACTATTTCCAACTTGAAAGCATCAACTGCTGTATTAGTTGTGAGGCAGACAAGTTGCAGTTGCAGAAGCTAGGGTTAAATACACAACTCAAGGGCTCCACTCGTGCCCCCAACTTTCAGCACATTTAACTACAACTCAACTGAAAGTTTGTCTTAGTTTTAAAATTTCAGGCATAATTCCTGCTCTGTTTCTGACAGAGTCTGCTCTGTGGCATGTCCATGTCCCAATTGAATCTTGTTTCACCCTTTCCGTTGCCTGCCTGCCTGCCTGCCTGCTGCCACGGCGCTTAATGAGTTTTTAACTCGCTTTTGATAAGAATTTCAATTAAGATTTTTAATAGCTGGGCTGGGCTTGCATTTATTGCCACAATGTCCGGTGCGGTGCGGTCGGCACCTGCAACTGCAGCCACGCTTTAAGCTTAAGCCGAATCCCCGATTCGGGGGTACTCTGTGGGTGGCCTTAACGCGCAATTAAGTGCAAACTTTGGCCGACACCCGCACATTGCCTTGATGGGGGGGGGCGGCTTAAACGTCAACTGGGGCGCAGCTGTGGCACTGCCAGTGGATGTATCTGAGGCAGCAGCACCAGCAGCAGCAGCAGCCGGTTATGGAGACAGAGAGGCGGCAGCGGCAAACCTTGCGGTTGTTTGTCGAGGGCGCAAAGTGCAAGGTTGCCATTCATTTGGCCGCAGTCAGCGAGCAGGAAAACGGAAGGAAGAGCAGCACTAATCTCTGAGTGTGCTCTGCCTTGTTATGCGCTTTACTCGCCGCGACTCGCGGGGGGTATGCTGACTTCCACGTTAGGTTGGTGGGTTATTTCTGGCTCAAATGTGCCACAGATCCATCTAGCAACTGGGTAACTAGGTAACAGGCAAGGGTATCAGCGCATCTTCTACTCTTCTACTGCCATATACATATGTACCCTGTACCTTGGGCTATCTGGTTCGCATTCTCTCATTGCATTGCATAAGTGTCAGTGTCAGCGTTGGGTAACTGTAAGTGCAAGTGGGGGTGGGGGTGGGGGTGGGGGTGTAGGACCAAGGGTCGTAACACTCGTCTGTGTCTCTGTGTGTGTGTGTGTGTGTGTGTGTGTGTGTGGAATTTGTGTTGAATGCCATGTCGGTGTCTGTTCTGTTCTGTTCTCTGTCTGCTTGCTTCCTGAATGTGTGTGTGTGTGTGAGTGTGTGTCCTTGCTGGGGTATACAACAACAACAACAACAAGAACAAAAAAGACTGATGATGATGATGGCATTTTGTTACATTTTGCTACCTTTTTTCCTTTTATTATTTGGTGTCCTGTGCGGCAGCGGCAGGCACCTTTTAGTATGAAATGAGGCGGCCAGACAAACGCATCGACAACGAAGATCGAACACGGATTGGCATACGACTAGCGACAGCGACAGCGACGGTTACGTTTACGGTTACGTTTACGTTTACGGGCAGCATGAACAGCAACAATCTGCAGCAATGGTGGGAGCACACATACCGGCGGCATCATCTGGAGACGAACAACGACCTCGACACCACGGAGCTGCACTATGCGCTCCTCGAGCATAATCAGCTTGGCGGCAGCGGCACCGGCACCTGGACCCTGCCCACCACGGAGCTGGAGGGCTCAGCCACGGATTTCGATTACGGCAACTTTAGTCTGATTAATCCGTACGATCTGGATGCTGCTGACGCTGCTGCTGGCGGCGGCGGCGGCGATTCAGAGAATGCCATATCCTCGCTGACGCTGCTCCTGCTGGCCGTCAGCTATGGTCTCGTCGTCTTTGGCGGCGTTGTGGGCAACTCCACCTTGGTGCTCACCCTTTGCTCGGCCTCGTCGGTGCGCCTGCGGAATCCCCTGCTGCTGGCCGTGTGCATTGCCGATCTGCTGGTCACGGGCATATCGGCACCCGTCACCCTGCTGAACCTGGCCATGAATCGCAAGACCAGATCCCTGCCGCTGGTGCTGTGCAAGGTCATACACTACATTCAGGTGGGTTCAGCTCTTAGCAGCTTTGATTTTTACATATACTTAATTAATCTCTCTCTCTCTTTCTGTTTCCCTGGACAGGTCATGCCCGTGGCGGCCAGCACCATTTCCTTCTTCATGCTCTCCCTGGATCGCTATGCCACCGTTAAGCATCCTCGCTTGGCCCAGCTGCGACAGCGTCGCTACCTGCACGTCTCCCTGGCGCTGATCTCCTGGCTGGCCTCGGCCGCCATCAGCACGCCGTTTCTATTCGCCTACAAGATCATAGCCAAGTCGGTCATCGTCAAGGGGCGAGCAGGGGGCGGCAGCACGAATGCCAGCACCAGCACCACACCGAATCCCGTTAGCATCAGCTGCACCTCCGATCTGGGCGCCAATGCCATGTTCATGTCGTTCATCATCTTCCACACGATAGCCGTGTTCGTGCTGCCCGGCGTGGGGGTGCTGCTCAATCACTACGGGGTGCGGCGCAAGCTCTGCGCTCTGTCGCTGACGGCTCGTGCGGCGCACGGGGAGCTGCCGCTGCCCATGCCCATCCTGCGGCGCCAGACGCACATGGTGATTGTGACGGGCTGTGCCAACGCACAGCAGGCGGCCTGCGGTGGCCCCACCACCGTGGACGATACCTCGAATGGGAATGGCACTGGCGGTGGCGGCGGACAAATGGCCGTCAGTCCGGGCGACATACAAATGCACACGCTACAGCCCCGCGTGCCGCAGGCATCCGGTTCGGTCCTTGAGCCGGGCTCCTTTCGGTCCAGCAACCCCATATCGCCCAGGTGATTAGCGTTAATTGGATGTTTGTTGTTTGTTGTCTGATGTTCGAATCGCAATTTAATTTGTGTTGTGTTGTGTTGTGTTGCTCCGCAGAGCCATGAGGGAGATACGCATCCATTCGCAGCGCCAGCGAATACATCGCGCGGGCCGTGGTCGGGGTCCGGCCACGCCTGGCATACCGCTGCCACAGACATCGACGCTGAGGTCACGCCGCCACTTGGCCAACATGCTGATCGCCTCCGCCATCATCTTTATCGTTTGCTGGGCGCCGCATGTCTTTTGCATATTCTATAAGAATTTCGGCTACAAGCAATACTGCAGCAAATCCTCCGTCTACTTCAGTCTGTTGTTGGGTGAGTATAGAACAAAGCAGGAGAAGGAGCAGGAGGCGCCAGTGCATAACTACTCGCTCTCTCTCGCCTGCAGGCTATTTCTATTCGGCCATCAGTCCGGTCATCTATTGGGCGCTCAACCACAATTCGCTACGACAATCGCCCTGTGCGCCCATCATACGGCTGCGCTCCATGCAAAATTTTCTGAGATCACGCTTCCGGACGCACACAGTGCCACCGCCGCCATCGTCCACCAATGAGGCGGCGCTGGGCGCATTCAATCCCAAACTGATCAAGCTGACACCGAAACAGTATAGAGCTCAGGCTTCTTCGCATTATCTCTACTAGTGTGATACTAAACTAAACTAAAACTAAAACAAAAACTTGATATACATTATATATATATATATATATATATATATATATACATATATGATATATTTTTTACTTACGACCTGATCCTCAATCCTGAGTCCTGTCTAGAAAACAAACCCCGCCCCCCACCCACGAACCCAACCAAAGAGAACTATCTAGATGTTTTTCAAAAGCTCTACGCAATTAGTTGGCTAAAAACCTACTACAATATATACATACATACATACATATATATATATATACAACTACATAATACATAGGACATACATACATACATATATATATATATATAGTATATAGTATATAATGTGGGTGGCAGTGTTAGTTGACGCTTATTTACACTACGAGATGTTGTGCGCCTAAAGCTATGCAATAAATGGAGAAAACCCGAAAACCCAAAAGCAAAAAACAAGCAAAAAGCAAAAACAAAACAAAACTCTTCTAGTGACTTGTTCGAAATGTTGTTTAGTCTTTTAAGAAACAAACAAAATAACGAGAGAAAAAAAAATACAAAATACAAAAACAAAAAAATATATTGTACTATGTTCCTTCTCATAGATAAGCAATAAGATGAACGCTTTAAGCCAAGTTAAACGAAACGAAAGCAAATCAAACTAAACTAAAAAACGAGATCTAAAACTTTTAAAAACAAGCAAAAACAATTAAAATAAAACCTAACAAAATCTAAATCAAATACGAGTACATACCTAACGAAAACATACATACAACTTACATATATATATATATACATACAAGCATACATATATACATAAATATAAAAGAAAGAAAATATAAAAAAAACAAAAAAAGATTATAAATGTGTGGTAAAAGATTTAAAAAGAAACTAAAAAACTAAAAAAAAATAACGAGTATTGTATACATATGTATTTCTATGACTTAAATTCTTTATACACTTTTTCTAAACATTTTTGAATATCGTACAGTGCAATTGAACAGAGAGAAAGAGAGAGAAGGAGAAGGAGAGAGCGGTCCACTGAGATCCAACTCCGAGCGCGCAGTTTCAGAACTGACTCAGGTTCGGGTTTCATTTGCAATATGGAGGATGACTCAGCTTGGGAGTGTTTCCCCTTAGCCGTCGTCGCCCACTCCACACAATTGCAAATTGCAAACTACACAAAAATAAAAAAAACTAATCTGCCACTATCCGTTGCCAACTTTTTCACATATTTTCTATGCAGATACTTTTTATACTATTACACTGAGGGAAACTACACTACACTACTATACTATACACTATACTATGTATGTAATTTCGTTACTTTACAAAAGCAATGCTGTCGTCAATCAAATCATTTTATTTCCAAACTGTATGTAAAACTCTTTTAACCTTAAAAACTTCCTTTAAAGCCATCTGAAGCAGCAGCCTGTTGTTATCGCCTTTGAACTAGTGGCTAGAAAAACCCTAAACTAACTTTTAATAATATCATTTTGTACTTTAACTAAATCTTCATTAAAACAAAACAAGAAAGAAACAAATGAAAAAACTCTAAAAAAACTATAAATATGCTAAACATACTAAAAAGAATGTGAATTGTTTTATTTCCTTTTCAACTTTGAAGGCCTTTGAATACGCTGTAAGGGATGGATATTTATTTAAAACAATTCTAACTGAAGGGAAAACTGAAACGAGAGCTATAAGTCTTAGGCACATTAAGGATCAATCTAGAAAATCGTATAGAACCGAAATTCTTTCAACCTTAAGAACCATTTTAGCATCATTACCTATCATATATTAACTAAATCAAATGCCTAAAGCAAGCAGATTTATCTGCAATTAATTGCAATTTAATATAGCTTCATCCAAGATAAAAGATAATTCCAGTTAGTACGAACTTCAAACTATAGCACCTATGCCCTTTGGAAAGAGTATAAATAATTATTATAGTAACGATGATCATACTCGTTTCGAGATAATTGTTTTATAGTGCCGGCATTCCGGTGATCTCCAGAACGCCATGACAAATTTCTGTTGCATTAATAATTCATGAGGACATCAAAATTCATATTTCCATTACACTACTCGACAAAATTGATCTTTTTATTTAGGCTGTGAAACAAAATGACTTTTTCTGATAGATTTCGAGATTTAAAAATTTTTGTAGTACTTTAATATTTTTTTTATGGTATCTGGTATTTTTTTCATGGTTTTTTTCAGAGGTAGTGCTTCTACTTCTGCTTCTGGCAAATGCAGCTATAAATCCGACCCAGAACCTTTGTATCTGCAGCTTAATCCATAGATTTTAATGAACAATACCTCAAACGACGCCGAATTAATGCGTCTATCTAAAACTAAAAATGCACGCCAAGAATTATTTTTCTCTCGACTTTTCCGAATTTTTAAAGTCAAAATTTCGAAAAAAAAATACCGCAAAAAATGATGAAATTTGAATTTGAAAGCTTAATATCTTTCAGGCGTTAAGCTGCAGATACAAAAAATCTGGGTCGGATTTATAGCTGCATTTGCCAGTTTTTTAGAACTGCAAAGTTCTATGCAACCAGATATATGATACTTAGTTATGTGAAAAATAGAAGCACTACCTCTGAAAAAAACATTAAAAAATACCAGATTTTAAAAAATTCTTTAAAAAAACTTTATCATAAAAAAAAACCATAATTCGTTAAAAATTTAAACCCCGAAATCTATCAGAAAAAGTCATTTTGTTTCACAGCCTAATTCTAGTGTTGACTAGTGTTATCAAATGTCCGGCTAGAGATATGTAGAAGTGTTCTTAACCTGGAATTTTACAGCAGCCCGACAGTCGTTAATTGACCGTTTAAAGCAACGCAAGCAAATCTTTAGAAAGCTCAAAATGTTAAAAAATTTGTTGTTGTTGTTCGTAATAGTTGTAGTTTTGGTTCTACTGGTTCTACAAGGATGCGATAGCAAGACGTAAGTTGGACCAAACTTCCCTTATATCCTGCTAATTGAATACCTCTTATAGATATGAATTTATACCCGCTCGCTGTGTGGATGAGCCTGGTGTGGAGCAGAAGATTGGCGGCCCCCTGAGTGTGTGCAGCTTTCCACCTAAATACGAGACACCAGACGCCGAGGACATCCAGGCTGTGATCAAGCAAATACAAGACCTAAACCTCAATTGAAGAGAACAGAGAAATGCGAAATGGGCACATGGTTTAGAGAATATTACACTTTATATGCATTCAAAGAGTGCGAGCGGGTTTAAAGAAATCAAGAAATAAATTTAGCTATAACAGAGTAATTTAATTGCTGGCACGCTTCGTTTGCTGTGCATGTTGTTGCATACGTTTCTCGATCTCGGGTCTGAAGTGGCGGATGAGGCCCTGGACAGGCCAGGCGGCACCGTCACCCAATGCGCAAATGGTGTGGCCTTCAATTTGCTTTGAAATCTCCCAAAGCATATCGATCTCAGCGGGTTGTGCATCGCCCTTGACAAAGCTGCGCATAATCAAATGATTTGAAAGGAAATGGATTGCCTCAATCTGATTCTGGTTTGAAATAATCGACGAAAAATGTGTCTCTACTCACCGCGTCATGATTTTGTTCATCCAGCCAATGCCCTCGCGGCAGGGTGTGCACTGGCCACAGCTCTCGTGCTTGTAGAACGAGATGAGCCGGGCAATTGCCTTAATCACATCCGTTGACTTGTCCATCACAATGATGGCCGCCGTTCCCAGCGATGTTTGAGCCGCAATTAAGCCATCGAAATCCATAATCACATCATCGCATACATTTTTGGGAATAATGGGTGTGGACGAACCGCCGGGAATGACGCCCAACAGATTGTCCCAGCCACCAGTGACGCCGCCACAATGACGCTCAATCAGCTCCTTCAGGGGTATGGACATTTCCTCCTCCACGGTGCAGGGATTGTTCACGTGTCCCGAGATGTTGAACAACTTTGTGCCCGAGTTACGGGTGCGTCCAAAGCTGGCAAACCAAGTGCCGCCGCGACGGCAAATGGCTGGCGCAACGGCCACCGTCTCCACATTGGTGACCGTTGTGGGGCAACCAAAGACACCCACATCAGCGGGGAATGGCGGCTTCAAGCGCGGCTTGCCCTGCTTGCCCTCGAGCGACTCAATCAAAGCGGTCTCCTCACCGCAAATGTAAGCGCCAGCGCCACGGTGCATGAAGACATCGAAATCGTAGCCGGTGCCGCAGGCATTCTTGCCAATGAGGCCAGCCTGGTAGGCCTCGGCGATGGCCAGCTGCATGTTGGAGGCTTCGTTGTAGAACTCGCCACGAATATAGATGTAGGCAGCCTGAGCGCCCATGGCAGCGCCCGCAATCAGGCAGCCCTCCACCAGCTTGTGGGGATCGTGGCGCATGATGTCACGATCTTTGCAGGTACCAGGCTCGCCTGAAAATAAAACACGAGATAAAATGAATGTAAATCGATCATTTGAAATGGATTTCATAATGCTCACCTTCATCGGCATTCACCACCAGGTACTTGGGACGTCCATCGCCAGGCTTTTGCATGAAAGACCACTTCATGCCACTGGGGAAGCCAGCGCCACCGCGACCACGCAGACCCGATGTCTTGATCTCATTGATAATCCAGTTGGGACCCTTCAGAACAATCTCCTTGGTCTTGTACCAGTCGCCACGCTTCAGGGCACCGCTCAGCCGCCAGTCGTGGCGTCCATACAGATTTGTGAAGATGCGATCCTCGTCGGCCAAGGGACCGAACTTGGTCTTCGTCTGTGGTGGCGGTGTGCCAGCGGGCGGCGCTTGTGTGCTCTGGAGCCGCTGCAGCTGCACGCTGGCCGGAAGTGCCGCAACTGCAATAAGCACACGATGCAAATCAATAAACTGCGCAGAACCTCTTGCCTTACATTTTGTTTTGCTTTGCGCAAAAATTACATAATTTGATTGCAGGGCAAATGATTGTTTTGCTGGCTTGCAGCGGCTTGTTTGACATGTCTCGCAAGCAAGCGGCTAGCCCATGCTACTGCCAAATCACCACTTAATAGTTGTTGCACAAATTCTTCGCGTTTATTTACCTAATTGCGGCTTGGTTAACAAATTAAATCGCACAATTGCAGCCATTTTCGGTCCGACGACTGTCAGCTGAAATGTGACGTTCGCGTTTGGCGTTACCAGATCAACAATGCGGTTGTCTATGGCAGTGTTGCCAGCTAAGTTATTTTATAGCTAATTCTGTTATATCTAAATATTACATACTTAATTTTGGCCAAATAATGCCTCAAGAGTACCCACATAATCGGTGTACAACAGATACTTATAAGCACAAAGATGACAATTAATAATTAATTCATTAATTTCCCGCATTTCCCTAAAAAAAAACAAACTTGGCTTTTTAAAGCTAAAGACCGCACTGGTCTGTAGACACCTGCATATATAATAGGAAATTCTAGTATTAAGTAGGCCTTCAAATTTCTATTATTAATATTCAATCGAAGTGAATTAAATTATGCTGTTGTACCTCAAATTATATTATTAAAATATACATAATTTGTAGCTGTTGCGTTGCCATATCGTTGGTACACCGATAACAGCTGTCATCGAACCGGACACGGCACAATACGTTCACACTATAATCTGTTATTTGTTTTATTAAAAAAAAATGGCCCAAAGAACAAAAAATAAGTCAAGTAATGGCACGACAACTGAAGAAACAGATGGAAATCAGTCACAAACTGCACCAACACTGCACTTGCGCCTGGAACAGCCACGAGACGAACGCCGGGTGATTTTTCACGAAGGTGTCATAGACAATGAGCATTTGAATCGCAAGAAATCCAAATGTATGTAATCTTTCTACTATTGCAAACCATAGGCCAACATTTATTTATATATAACTTTGCAGGCTGCTGCATATATAAGAAACCCCTGGCATTCGGTGAGAGCTCCTCGGAGGACGATGAAGATTGTGAGCACTGTTTTGGGCATCCCGAGAAGCGCAAGCGAAACGCCAAACACAATCATAATCATGATAATGACAACAGTTCTGGTCAGCCGGATGACGAGCCATGTACATCCGCCCAGGCTTCAACGCAGCCAGGACCATGCCCACCCGCTGAGCCTGTTGCAACGCCAGTGAAGCCACAGCCCGATCCAGCCGCACCCATTGACCAGTTCGAGCAGGCGGGCAAGTCGTAGGACGAACGAACACCATTTTCGATTATGTATAATTAAAAACGTTAACAAGTTGTAACTAAATATTAACAGCTATAAACAAACAATTTATTTTCCGGCAGTAAGAACCGAACCACTTTTGTATATGAACATCTGTCATACTGAGGCAGGGTAGGGCAGGGCAGGGCAGGCACATGGTTATTGTTCATATATAGCTAGCCGATCTTCATTTCTTCGGCTTGAGCTCGAAAGATTCGCTCACATTAATGGGTATATTATAGGCCTTTGCCTTGGCCCGTGAACGCCAAACCTGTTGGAGATAAAGCATTTGTTTTAACAAAATAGCATTCAAATAAATAAGAACCGTGTGGCACACACACACCTTAATTGTATAGTCATCGCTGGTGGTCACGAGCATCTCCGAGTCTTTTGGATTGAAGGCCACACTGTTGACCACATCCGAGTGCTTGAATTTGGCCAAACTAATGCCATAGTAGCGATCCCATAGATAGGCATGCTGGTCCTCCGCCCCACTGGCCACATACTCCGTACAGACATCGAGGAATATGAAGAAGCATTCGGTGCTGGGCGTGTAGGCCTTATGGGCGCGCAGCATATTGCCCACTCGCTTCAGCGTCATCAAATCAATCACATGTATATCGATCTCCTGTGCAATTGGCGGCGGCTCCAGCGGATTGGTAATCACATAGTTCTTTGGCCACGGGCGCGTATTAACATATAAATAACGATGATCGGGACTCAGCGCCATGCCAATGATGTGGCCATGCAGATCGATGACTTTGTCCACCTGATCGAAGCGATCTTTAACGGAATCATAGTCCCACCAGTCCGGATCATTGCGTGGCTCTTGCTGCTGCTGTTGCTCTGCGGCCCGCTTGGCTGCTATTCGCTCCTTCAGCGAGGGCCCCGGGTCCAGTTTTTTGGGAAAGTAAACGTTCCTAATGCGCTTGAAGCCGATCTGGTGCGGTGTAAATGTCTTGGAGCCCGTCGAAAAGATCAGATACTTGGGTATGCTATTCTCCATTTCGTCGTACTCCTCATGCACATCCATGGAGTCGTACTCCTCATCGTCCTCCTCTTCGTTGGCTTCGCTTGTGGGCGCCACAGCCTTTCTGTATTCCTCCAGGTAATGAATGGTCGCATCGCCAGGTCGTGCTCTGGACCGACGCTCGCTTATGTCGGGCAAAAAGTTCTCCTCCGGCGTGGCACTTCGTGTGCGCCTAAGGCTGGCGGCATGCGACAGAGGATTGCCACTGGCCTGCGAACCCTGCGCCTCATCATTAGATAATGGAAACGGAAAGGTCGGACTGCGCGTCTCCGCCTCTACCTTGGCCAAAGGATCGTTGCTCTCGTCCAACCAGGGACATCTGGCCACCATTATGGCCCGCACAGAGCTGGCATTGCGGTTGTAGAACTTGTACAATTGGCTCATGATCGGCACGTGCTCAGAGTCAATCTCCTGATTGGCCTTGTTCAGCCACAGCACCGATGTGCTCACCAAATGGGCCAGCCAATGCAGGTCCCCCGAGATCAAATACTGATCACTGAACCAAGTGCCAAATATATCATACGGCCGATTGACCACTCTGCAGCGTAAATGGGACTCGGTCGCACCCAGAAAGAACACGGCTATCTCTCCAGACGTGGACTGCGGCGATCCAAAGTGCACACCTGAGACCAGCAGCAGTGTGTCACTCTGATTGAACTGCGAATATTGAGAGTACTTCCAGCTGAATTGTTTCATATTGTGCGCATACTTCTCCGTGCATGGATGCTGCGAGTTCCATATCTGTTTCGAGGCAGGATGCACTGATTAAAACCCCAACTCATATCCGCATATCGGTAGGACTACTCACTATGACATAGCCATCCTTGGAGCAGGTGGCAAACATCTCACCGTTGTGAGCAAAGCTCACATGTAGAACCTGATGCGTATGTCCGTGATTGTTCTCCACCGTCGGCTCCAGACGCTGCGCCTGAACAAAGGGTATGTGTGTGGACAGGCGCTGGTATTCCGAACGCCAGCTGTCGGCACCTGGCTTCAGCGGTATGCTCGGTGAGGCTCGGAAGTTTTCCTGGAACTTTTGACGCCACAACAGATCATCGTTGGCAATGCTGTGCCATCTCCGGCAACACAAGCTCGCCTGCAGCAGCTGGAACACATTCAGACGCTCGAAGATCATTAGAAGGGCGGGCTCTGGCAAGGCCCACCACCCATTATTGGGTGTGTACTCTTCTGCGTCTGCTGATGCTGCCGCTGTTGCATTTGTGTGCTTTACCAATCGGGCCTTTTTGAAGGTCACTTCCATTTGATTTCCGAATTAGGGCCGACTGTCGATACAGCTGGTCGCGTCTGCAATGAGGCTTACGGCTCGACTGCCTGTGTGCTATTGAGTAATAAATAACTGGTTTCTCGTTGCGTCGCGTTGGCCTTTGTTTTAGCGGTTAACAAAACTAACAGTAACTTTCTCTCTCTCTGGGCTTATTGTTAATGTTGTTTTTCTTTTTATCTTTCCGCACAGCTGTTTGGGTCCCACTAGTATGGTCACACTGCTCATGCATAAACTGGCGCGATAGACGATATCGTTAGCGTTATCGATAACGGATCAGATGTTATGTGTAAACTGAATTTCGGCTTTTAAAATCTTAAATTAATAGTAGTAGTTAAATCGAATAAAAGACATGTGTTTGAACATGCACACGATAATTCTGGGCAGGTTACGCATGCAACACTCTAAAAAGTGCGTAATGCAGCCATGATAATGACACTGATAATGGGTTTTCTGTTCTTCCCAGCATTTCGAGGTTCTTGCGGCACTCTAGCAAGCAGTTGGACGGAACACATAACAATGCCGTGGTAATCGCAGCCGCTGTGCGTACCCCGAGTACGCCATTCAAGGCGGAGGAGCAGCAGCTGGCTGGCATTGTCATCGATGAGCTGGTGAAACGCACTTTGGTGCCGCGGGAGGAGTTCAAAAAGCTAATTGTCTGCTCCTCGTCGAATGCATCCGCCACCGAGTGCAATGAGCGACTCACCAACGTAGCCAAAGAACTGGGCTTGAAGGGCTGCGAGACACATGCCGTGCAGGACGACATATGCTCAATTACTGGACTGCGAATGACCCTGGACAGTCTGCGGGAGGGAAAGGCGCAGTGCATTATTACGGGCGATACACGCTGCCAGTACCTTGAACCGGATGATGGTGTTCTGGCCAATGAGCTGATGACCGTTCCGGTCAGAGGCAAACCAAACGCCAAGGCGGATCCCTCAGAGCCCGCACCAACTTTGGGCGCTGCGGCACTGGCCTGGACCACATACAAAACTGCAGAACGCCTTCAGCTGCAGCCGCTGGCTTTGGTGCGTGAATTTGCTGTGAAAAATAACCGAGAAGATGCACTGTACCACTTGCACGGCGGGCATCCGCTTCTGCCCAATCAAATTAACACCTGGGACCTGGTTACGAGCCGAGAGCCCCGCAAGCCATCCATTAATCTTGACACAAACGGCAACAAACTGTGCACCCACGACAATCTGCATATAACCGCCAGTCACCTGCTCACGCATCTTGTGCACTCCCTGCCCGCTGGCGAGCTTGGCTGTGCCTACATGGATGGAAAGGATGGCCGTTTGATGATCATATTTCTCGAAAAACTGTGAGTCCTCCCACTGCCATGTGCCATGATCCCATTCAATATGAGAGTGTCTCTTTTAGCGTGCCCAAAATCGCCCAGGTGGATGGTCTTCCGCTGCTGACGCTGTACACCAAAGAGCCGTGTCCTTTGTGCGATGATTTGGTGGCTCAATTGGAGCACAAATATGCTGGTAAATTCAGGCTGGAAAAGGTTTACATCGATCGCAAGGAGAATGTACGCTTCTTGCGGCTATTTCGGCATGATATACCCGTCTTGTTCTTTAATGGACAATTTCTATGCATGCACAAACTGAACGAAGAGGCGCTGCATGAACGTCTGGCTGGCCTGCACAAGGGCTAAGGGACTCTAATTTTATCTATCATTCGGCATAAACCAAATTTAAAATAATTCGCCCATGGGTTTGATGGTAATCTCGTGAATCTGTAATGGATGGATGGATCGGTAAGGATTTCTTTTTGTATGTTTAATTACGCTACGCGTACCTGCACATGAGGCGGCGTGCGCAATGCATATAGCACCGCATCGGCTATATTTGCCGGCTCCAGCCTCACCATATCCTTCACATAGAAGTGTATCTCCTCGGGGAATATGTTTGTGTTCACTGCACCCGGACAAATGCCAGTCACGCGCACCTTGCTCTTGTGCAACTGAAACTCCTGACGATAGGTCTCCGTAATGGCTGTGATGGCAAACTTGGTGGCCGGATATATGTTGAACGAGGGCAGCACGTCGATAAAGTTGAGCACTTGATGTCCCGCAATGCTGTTGATGATCAGCACATGACCCTCTGTGTCCCGCTTCTTCATGTTGTTGAAGGCCTCCCTTGTGCACCAGAGCACACCCATGACGTTGGTGTCAATGACCTCGCGCAGCTTTTGGGTATTACCCGGCGTAACTAGTTCCATTTCGCGTGTGATGCCCGCATTGTTTAGCAGCACATCGGCTCCCTCCAGCTCCCTTTCTATCCAGTCGAATGAGCTGAGGACCTGATCCTCCTTCGATACGTCACACCGCCTGGGTATGAAATTGGCCTGCAAATCTTTCGGCAAGCTGTCCCTCAGCTCACGCAGCTTCTCCTCTCGCCGTGCCAGACCAACCACACGCAATCCTGCGGCAATCATGGCACGAGCACAGGCAGCCCCAATGCCACCGCTGGCACCAGTAACCACAGCGAGTTTGTTCTGCCAGCGTTGCATGCTGTCGAGTGAATGAAATTAAATGAAATGCTGATGTAAGCTGGTAGCAGGCAGCGTCATTTAATTTCTCTTGGCATTTCTTTGGCTTCATTAAATATAGGTTAATCTCTGTGTCAAATGGTGCTCATGGCAGCGCGTCTATAAAAGTATTTTTTAAATAAAACGCCGATAGCTTGCGTTTATCGCACAAAAACACCGATATTTTATTGTAAGCTAACCAATATATTGCATATCGATTTATCGAAATATTTATTATACCTTCTAGGCACGCAGGTGTTGAGATTTTAAGCAAATTTATAGTGAAAACATTCAATTTAACACAAATAAACTTTAAGCGAGCATTTATCAAACAAAATGGCACAAATGGACATTGAATTGAAGAAGGTAAGGGCACTGACAACGGTCCACAGGCGACAGCCGGCGTGCAGCGCGTGCTTTTTCCCCCCCATTGAAAATGTTACTCATTCGCATCTACTGTACCCCCCCCGCAGGCCTTCACCGAGATGCAGATCAACAAATTGGAAACAACCAAGAAGATCAATATGATTGACATGAAATGCGATATGGTCAAGACGGGCAAACACAAATATCTGTTGACGGAAAAGGGCACAAGCAATTTGGACAATGATACGAGGTAAGCATAGACCCTTAATGATGTTTCCTTTCTATGCGCCCCTAATTGGCAATCCACCATTACAGAGTATACCAGTCGGTGGGTCGCATGTTTCTGCTCACCGACGTGCAAAATATGCGCGAGGATCTGAAGGGCAAGCAGGAAAAATGCGAAAAGGCCATTGAACTGCTCGAAAAGAAGAAGGAATTTCTGCAAAAGTCATTGAAGGACCAGGAGGATGGCCTACGCGAGCTGGTGCAGCAGCGCAAGGAGGCTGATCTCGCCGCGAAATAGATCCGCGCACTCACACACACAAGAAACACACACACACACACATTTTGTTTCGGTTCATTCTTTAAATATAATTGTCCAAATTGAAGTTGGCATAACTAACAAATTCGTTGCCCAAATTACGTTCGTGTTCTGGTCGAAAATTGCACTTGTGCACCGGCAAACAGGCTGTCAGCCAGGGTTCCACGACTTGGCCAGAGCAAAATATCAGTTTGGAGTCGCTCGAACTGCGCTGCAGCTTAACTATAATCTCTGATATTTTGCCAATGCACTCCTGAGACAAGAACGGCGGATCGGCTATGATTAAATCATAGCTTTTGTGCTGATCCAACAGATATTCTGGCTGGCCGTCTATGCAATTGATATCGTAATGGACAAAATCCTTGCCATAGGCTGCAAAACGTTCATCGTACTCGAAGATGCTGACTAAAGGGGGGGAGGGGTGGAGAGTGTCAGCAAGATGGGTAATTGGCCTTGGCTGGCAGATCCTTACCGTGCTCATATATATCTTTAATATCCTTGTACAGCGATGGACAAGACAGCAAAGCTATGCGGTAGTTATATTCCTCTGATTTATTTGGTTGTTCCTTCAGTAGCTTTGCCACAATGTCTCGCACTGCGAGTTTGGTCTTTTTGCTGTACCAGAATTGGCTCAATTGCTGCAGAATCGAAATGCGATAGGTTTAGCAGGCGCTGCACTCGTAGTTATCTTGAATAACTTTCCCAATTCTCTTCGAATGTTGCCTCCTTGCCGTCCCGGTTCGCAATGCTATCCTCCTCTTCGGCTTCGCGCTTCGAACGCTCTGCCAGGAATTCATTGAGAATGGCTAGTGTATCGGCGGGCAGTGCTAGATCGTCATCCATGACGTCTATATATGCTGATATTTTAATTTAAAAATAAACTCAACTAAAATGTGCGTTGCGTTCGTTTACGCGTTTCGGCATTATTTAGTGCTAGTTCCGATATGAATCACAAATGGTCGCATGCCACTAGACTAAGTGCCGTTATCGAACTGGTTCAACAGTTCTGTGGTATTATTTGGAGCTGGAGCTGAAATGAACCGGAGAACTAGTTCAAAGTGGAAGAGGCAGACACAGAGACGTATTAATTTACGTGTGAATTTAATTTAAAATTTTGTACCATATCGCCACAGACATACACTCGACGCTTTTGTTTGCTTAGTGAATGGTAAGTTTGCCTACATAAATTTAATCAAAAAAAACTTATTGGATTCTGCGACATTTTGTGTGAGACAACGCGGAGGAGTGGAGGCATAGAGGATACCTGGCAGGGCCAACTTTCTTCACGCGACTACGTTTCGTTTCGTCCCCAAATCATATAAAACTGTACGCGAACCCCACCACTCCCTCCCCACTTTGTTCATTATTAAACCAATTGGACAGTCGAGTGCTGCTGGCTGGCTGGCTGGCATTATAATCAAAGTGTATGCAGGTCTGTCTCTTGTGTGGTGTGCCCTAATCCGATCTCTCTAGCTTGTTGCTGTGGGTCGAGGGCGCGGATTAGGAAGCAACCAATTCCGAGTTCTGTGGAGCGGCAGGGCTGCACTTTGAGCGCGGCTTTAAGAATATATATCTGTAGATAGTGTATTATTCTGCTTTGTCATTTTGATCTTGTTTTATTATTTAAAGTTCAGACATGTCAATCGGAGGCAATTTGTGAGGCGGCCGTGCGTGTATTCTGTTCTATGTGTACCTCTGACGTGTTCCTTGCTGTTTCGACCACGTGACGTCACTTGATTTATACATATTTCATCCAAATTTCATCCGATTGGTTTCGCATGAATAATCGAGAACTATTGTCAAAGGCAATTATCAAAGTGTAGGTCCCCTCCCCGCCGCCCCCTCCCCCTGAGTACTTGACCCAGTTTGTTTTGAAGGACTCTCTCCTTAAAAATCAATAGTAATCATGATGACATATTTTAAGCCCCCCACCCACCTGCTCCTGCATATTAAATGACAACTAATGACCCGCCTTCAGCCGCTATCATACATTGTATGTACACATATGGCCCAGGTACATGCCAGTGCATATGTACATATGTATGTATGTATAATACACGTAGGTGTCCCCACACTGACCGCTGCGCCGCCGCACTCCACTCTCTGATGTTTACCCAACTCTTGCTTCCGCGGTATCTCTTGCTGTGTGTCTGTCTGCCTCTCCTTCGCACTCCAACTCTGTGTGGCAGCCACCTGTTTGGCCATATTTGTGTGTCTGTGCTGTGCCGTGCTGTGTTAATATTTCGACGTGTATTTCGTAACAACATGCACTGCACATTGTGGCCAAACGTCAGTCAGACGTATCATCTCACGCTCTCCTGTCTTGGCTTGTCTTGGCTTGTCTTGTGTGTGTAATTTAATTGCAAGTTTCTTAAACTTTACGTGGAAAATTGTACAAGTTTTGCATCATAAATTGCTGGGCAGACTCCTTTCCCCTGCAGTTAAAGAATTGAATGAATTTTAAACCATAAACTGCATTTGAAGAGCATTTAAATTTCGCTCTTTTTTTTTAGCCCTTTTTTGTGATTTCTTTTCTTGTTTGTGTTTATGGTTATAGGGTCTGTAATTGCAGTAGTTTCAGCATCATCTGCGAGTCAACGTGACCATTAAAACGCCTCTTTGGCACGCCCATTCTTACGTGTCTTTTAAGTGGTCTTTTTGTTTTTTTGAAGTGAAGTGTGTCTGCGTTTGCAACTTTCCATTTGACTGGTTTAACAGCCCAGCCAGCTAAGCAGCCAAAAAAAAATTACAACTGAAAGCCAAAACGCGTGCCGTTCCACAGCCCTAGGCAGCATTAGATCTGCAGTCATAGATCGCAGTCGTAAGTTCATTTGAGTGTGGATCCATCTCTCAAGAAAGAAACAACCCAAAAAGAAGGTGAAGAACACACACACACACACACACAGACACACACAGACATTAGATATGGTTTCGGTAGTTGCCTAGTCAGGCAGAGTATGGGTATCGGAGGTTTAGCTTATCAGGGGGCCAATAGCGGGCGCGATAAGAATAGAATTCCCGCTGATAACGCTTAAAACTAAACTCATTACGTTTCTCTTTTTTGTATAACGGACTTGCAGACCAAGAAATCCAGTAAGGTGAACAGCAATCAACCGACAACAAGTTCATCATGAGCACATCCACCGAACAGCCGCCGCGCTTCGATAGCGCCAATACCAATGGCTCTGAGAGCACATCACAGCAGCAGCAGCAGCAGCAACAACAGCAACAGCAGCAACAGGAGCAGAACCAGAACCAACCACAGAATGCAACGGGCAAGCTCTTGCAGCATATCCAAACGAATCGAATTGATTGCGCCCTGTGGGCCCTGCGTCTGCTGTCGATCTTCTTTACCCTGAGCTACGTTTTGCCCATATTCACGTGAGTACTCCGCATTGTTAAAACCTAACATAAACAGCAGCTATATGTCCATGTCTCTTCCACACACAGCTCACAACAGAGCTCCTTCACCAAGGTGCTGCTGGCCAATGCGGCCATCTCGGCCCTGCGTCTGCATCAACGGGTGCCCGCCTTCTCCTTCAGTCGCGAATTTCTGAGCAAATTGTTTGCCGAAGACTCGTGTCACTACATGGTGTACTCCCTGATCTTCTTCAACATTCGGCCCTCGCTCTTGGTGCTGGTGCCCGTGCTGCTCTACTCCGTGCTGCACGCCTCCAGCTATTCCCTCAAGTTGTTGGATGTAAGCAGTTTGCTAAAAGGCGTTGTCTTTGATTGAACATATAACTAAAATGCGTGTGCTTAATATTTCTTATAGCTGATTGGCCAGAACTCGTGGTGGGGCGCACGTTTCATTATCTCAATTGTGGAGTTCCAGGCGGCCAACATACTGAAGGCCACAGCATTCTGCGAGATCTTCATTATGCCCTATGCCATTGTGCTGACATTTATGTGAGTTGCGCTCAATTTTCGTTTGCTTTCTTTATGTTTATTAATCAATTTCTTGGTGTATTTAGGAGCCACGCTGGCCTGATGACACCCATTATCTACTATCACTATGTGGTAATGCGTTACACCTCACGCCGCAATCCCTATCCCCGCAACGCCTTTGCCGAGCTGCGCATCACCTTTGAGGCGCTGGCCGCTCGCTCACCGCCGGCCGTTGCCAAAATCATTCGCGGCGGCATTGGCATTGTCAGCCGTTTGGCGCCGCACCCAACGCCTGTGCCACCACAGCAGTAAGGTGTACGTACCGCATACGGGAAGGAGAACGCTACTAAGGACATCTAAATAAGCTTATTTAAAACTATTGTACCAGCCCACACACACACACAGACGGGCTCCTCTGATATACAGGAGCTCAAAGGGTTCACATTTGGTTTTATTTGTTTGCAACATTTTTCCGCAGAGGCCCTCACAAATCGGTTTGCAGTTTTGTCTTTTCTTTTTTCCATCCGATGCGTTTTGGCATATAATAATTTCAGACTAAAATCACTGATGATCCCCACATACATGCATACAATATGTTAAAGCGTATTATTAACATTAAATTCAAAAAGGAAAAAACAAATTAGTTTTAATTTGTTTTCGCTATAATTTAGACGTTATTTAAAAACTGAACAACCAACCTGGAGACAACTGAAGATGACAATGAAAAGGATTTATATCTATTTTTTATGAATGTGTAAAACTATTAAGCGAACAAAACAAAACGAGAGTAAAGTAAACTTAAATAAATCAAAGAAACAAACAAAAATGTTCAAAATGCTTGGTGTTCTTTTTTTTCTTCTTTCGGTTATTTGTGAGTTAATCAAGTGTGCTTGCTAAGAACAGAAATCTGTTGCTATTTAATACATAGATTTGAGATGGAAATACCAATACCAGACACCAAACAAAACAGCCAGCAACTACTGGTAAATGCCAACTACTCGTATGTGCTAGGCCCTTGGCATTTATAGGGCTTCTGCACTAACCTTCTCTTTATCCGGCTTTACTTATGGCCAAACTGGTCCATACTTAACCAGGACCAGTTTTCCTTTTCCTTAACCTTAACTTAACCCACTTGCAAAGGAAAAGCTCGCGTTGGAAAAGCCCATCTAGCTAAATAGCTAAAAGTAAAACCTATAGTATTATTACAAATTTATCTTAAATCAAAATCATTTTTTTAAAAGGACTTGATACGTGCCACCATTTCCCAATCAGTAAGAAACGTCTCGAAACAAGCCCAACTAAAGTTTCTCTTTATCCATACTGTTTTAGTAAAGGAATTTTGGTTGCTGAAAAGCAATCCTAATATAAGAATATTCTTATTTTGGTTTTCCCAATCATAATGCCGCCCTTTCGATTTCTATGCTGTTATAATATAAACACAATATTCATTATAATCAAGAGATTCCAGATAACCCATACAAGATCTCTTTCAAGTTAAGAGAAACCCCAACCGAAAGCTTTTTCTTTCACAATTCTCTTAAAATAGCTATAAAAGAGCTCCCCGCCCCGAAGTATGCAACAGCATTTTCCCTTTCAAAGACAACAGACAACAACTAACGACACATTCAGTTCCGTTTTCGCTTTCATTTCAAAGAAAAGCAAAGCCTCCCCCCATCCCCCCACCATGCAAGTGCCTGTTGTGAGGCGGAGGCAAAGGGTGTGGCACATGGCCCCATAAGTAAATTAACCAATTTAACTCCAACCAACACGTATCTGTGCATGTTTTGCCAGTGTTTCTTTCTGGTTTTTTCTGTTGCGTTCAACCACCAAAACCCCACTCTGTGCCCAGCTACAGCTAGAAAATAATCGAATGCTCTCGGGTGGAGTTTTTTTGGGTGGTGGAGAGTGGAGAATGTGTGTGTTTAGCTTTTGGACTGCTTCCGATTTGCCCTCAAGTTCAATGAACTTCTTCTGCTGTGCGCCAAAAAAGAAGTGCGCTCTCCTCTCGCTCCGGCAAGAGGGTGAAGTTGGAGAAATGCTTGGGGGAGAGCGAGACTCACTTTCGTTTGTAGTGCGGGGCAAAGTTTTCCCTGTCGCTCGGGAGTGGCGTTGGTGGTGGTGGTGGTGGTGGTGGGGCACGGGAAACAGTCCATCCAACAGCATAGCCAGTGAACCAGCGCTCGCCTGATGGCGTGTCGGTGTCGATGGCAAGTCTCCGTGCTGTGATGATGGTTTCATGGGGTTCTTGAACTTTTCCAGCGTCCAAAAGATTTGTTTTTCCTTTTCCCGAAGACAGCAGCAACGAATTTTTGTGGCCAAGATTATATTTCGTTTAATTTTTGACCGCTTTTCACAGCTTTTTTTTTTTTTTTTATTATCCATTGTCTGTGGGGGTGTGCAGGCGGGAGGGGGTTTTTTCCCCCCAAATTGATTTGTAGCTTCCGTTTTTACAGAAGGGTTTGATGAGAGAGTTTTTCAAAAGATTTAAAGAGGTTTTATTATAGAGGAAAAGTAGATGGGGGGAAGCACTGATACAACTTTGTGCCAAAAAGAATTGAGAGGATTTTCTTTAAAGAAAGATCTGCCTTACGTCTAAAATCTTTAATTAGGGCTTAATATTTTTTTTTATATATATATTTTTCTATATTTTCCACCATTGCACAGTGGTCGATTCTACCAATTTGGCAGGCAATAATTAATATATCATAAATATATATTATATTTTTTAATATAAAAAATAAATGAGTAATATTTTGAAAAATATTTTGTATTTCGGAATATAAATCAACGGAGTATTTAAATCAATTTTTAATTTTTATTTTTATTCTAAAACTTTTAAAAATAATTATAAATTAATTTTTTTTTTTTCCTAAACTTTTAAAATAATTATAAAATCAATGCATTGATTTGTTTCCACGCAAGTTTATCCCAAAGGCGTATCTTATCATCCCTTTGATTTTTATATGGAAATACAAAAATTTACCATAAATCAGAGCAACGCGAATCTGCAGTGCGTCAAGTAATGCATATCTAATCATAAACGACTAACTACAGGCACGACGAATCCAAATATATGATTCAATTCATGCTAATTTCATCACACTGCCATCAAATAACAAAAAATAATACTTCAATTTGGTCGTACGTTCAGAGCCCCAAAAGACTGCATATATGGGTCAATCCAACGCACATGGATGTGGGGGCGGGTGTCTGTTATAGCAACCACCATGCCATCCATATAATATACGGAGTACATGGCACATATTGCAGAGCCCTACCAATCCTCAACTTGGGACACGCATAAAATTTAAGCATAAATAAAGCCGAATGCTGATTATGCATTTCCACCCTCGCTAGCCTCCGCCTGCTGCCCCCCAAAAAAACAAAAAAAAAAATATAAAACAAGCTTCTAAAATGACATCATGACAGAGCAGAGCCAGCCCCCCAGCCCATACCCCCAGCCCATACCCGATACCGATACCTAAAACCGAAAAACAGTTGCATTTTTGTGTGTGCGTAATAGAAAATAAGAATTAAATGAGATACAGAAAGCGAAAGGCACAGAAAGCACAGCTGAAAAATAAGCCCTAGGCTTTTTGGGGTTGTCCGCCGCCAGTCCGTCCGTCCGCCCCGTCCCGTCCCACTGTCTGTCCGCTCGAGACCCCCGTCACTCGTCGCGTCGCTCTTCTTCCACACCACACCGCAGCGCAAACACATTGAGCGACGGACCGGCCCGGCCCGTTGAGGTCTTTGAACTCCATCAAATGTTGTACTGAAAATGGGTCACGACTCAAGTATTTCCCGAAAAACCGAACAAATTTCCCTGTTGTCAAACGAACAGCTGATGGCTGCCAAAAGGGAAATTTTTTGTGCGTAAGAAGTTTGAAGTTTGAGCAGGCGGAAGGGTGGGTGGGTTTGGGTGGAGTGGAGTGGAGTGGTACGTGTCATATACAGAAGATTGATATGGGTCTTAACTAAATAACAGATGGATATGAATTCTTATTAGTAGGGCTTGCAATTACCAAAAATATAAGCACGGGAGAGATCTTAGACGAATACGTTATAAGGTAAATGAAATGTCTAAGAGAGCAGTACATTAATCCATAAATTGGGAGAGAGTCGCTCTCTTTGTATTTTCTTTGCAATTTTTATTGATCCAGAGAACTTCTATTACAGCAGTAATCCCACATTTTTCAATGCCTCAACGAACATCTAACATCTCCGCAATAATATCCCTCCCCGCCACTTCACTTCACGCCACTCAGAATTCCTCTCAAACTCCCTCATAAGTGACGAACCATTTCCCTTCCTGCAAACCCAAAAATATGCCGCTCATCGAACTTCAAACATCACTTAACTCCACTCTCAAAGCCATTAAAACCTGCCCTGCTCTCAAACTCACACAAATATCCCCGAATGAGAGCACACATAAAATAATATCCCTCCGCGCATGCAGCAAACTGAATTTCTCAAATGACTTGCACTCAAATCGTATGAAATGTCCCAACGGTGAATTTCCTCCCCCCTCACCCAATTGGACGTGACATAACCGGCTGGGCTGTGGGCTGTGCTGTGCTGGGGGTGAGAGGGAGAGCGAAGAGTAATCCAAGCATGTTGGTGCGTGTGCGTGTTTGTTCTTGTTTGAGTACAAGTGATGTGGCTGTGGATGGGCCTGTGGCTCTCTGGTGGGCCAGTGACCCCTCGAGTAACGGTATCCATAGTATTAGATAAGTTCGTGTGCCCCCGTGTTCATGCCGCCTCTCCCTCTCCCTCCTCCTTGTAGCTCTGGTTTCCAATTCATTTTCATGTTTTCTACATATTTTAGGGGCCATTCGCCGTGTGTATACTGATCGAGCTTTCTTTCGCTGTTTCTTTTCGATGTTTCTATTTTCGTTATAGGGGGAGGTGCCTCAAGTGTTGTTGTGATTCGACTTAGTTATGCTACACATCCAATATATCTTTGTTCAAGTGGCAATTTTATGGCTGATCCGATCGATGCCATTGCTCTTCACTTTTGAGGCAGTAGCTTTTGGATGAAGATTGCAGATTGTAAATGTTGAAGGGGAAGTGCTACTCGATTTATAGAGTTTGTTTTCATTGCTTAAATGTGGAAAATTCCACAGGAAAACTGGAACTTTCTAGAGATTTAAACAGGAATTTAGAAAGAATTTTACTTTTCTGAATTTTTTGTAGAACATTTTTAGGAATTGGTTAAGGAAAATTTACAACAAAATTTTATTTTAGGGTTTTGGCATAGAGGAAAAAAACCCTAAATAGTCATTAAATTCTAAAAGAAATTAAAAAAAAAAATTTCCACAGAATTCTACATTTTCCCTCCCCATGCTCCTCCTGGCATTCTGTTTCCTAGCAATCATAGATAACTAGTAACAACCCATAGATAATCCTATAATTCTATACGTTTCCCTTTTCCATAATTTCCCCATGCTCCTCCTGGCATTCTCTTCCCTAGCAATCCCAACAGATTTGCAAAGTAACTAAACTAATTGTCGAGTGTGATTAAGAATTACGCATACACTTCACCTCTGTGAGTGGCCCCCCATTTGGGAACGGCCCGCCCCCAACTCGAGACTCATCAAATAATTTTCCCTTTTTCGGCTGTCGTAGGCCATTAAATTTTCAGGACCATTACAGCCAAACAATGCCGGCCGGTGAAAGCTTCAAATTAAAAGCAAACAAACAAAAAATATACACACACATATTTTCCACCATGACAATATCAAAAAACTTCCACCAGTCCTCCGCTCCCCGAAATGTGGTGGGGGAGGCGGCCCCCATAAACAAACTTAGGCGGAAAAGCCGCCCTCGCCCTGGCCCCCATGGCAAAGAAAATTATGCGCATGTCAATTGCCTTTGGAAAAACCACCCTCGCACCTCATCCTTGCCGAAAAGTCAACCCCCGAAATGAAAAGGGAAATTTTTGGTGTCAAGAAAGTGAAAAGAAAATGGCAAGGTCAATGAACCTCACGCAGAAACGAAAAGCTAAGCCGGAAACCCCCAAGCACAAGACGCAGAAGCCACAGGAAAAACCATCCAAAAAACCAGAAGCAACCCCCGGAGAACTAGGAAGGAAATTTTTTGGTCTTGGTGCAGGCCATTGCGACGAGGGTGGCACCGGCACCGGCACCACACCACACCTTGAGCAAGGAGCAAGGGAAGCAGCTGGGGGAGAAGGTGAAAGAGCCGCCTCAGTGGGCCGTTTGGCTGAGTGGGTGGCAATTTGACACACATCTGAACGAAAACAACTGAAAAACAGATAAAGACCGGAAACGGGCACATAAAACGCGAACGGGACAAGCAGGGATACGAAATAGATACGGTTAAGGGAAGGGACGAAACCCTATATAAAACTCCGCTGAATTCTGTTTTCTGTGTTCTATCTGGAATCGTTAAATTTGAAATTTATGACATTAACAATTGGCAGAGAAAAGTTTCTTCAACGCCAGGATACGAAACTTTTAATTGGGTTTCTTTAGGGGTGGAGTTACCACACAGATATCGTATCTATTTGGGGTTAAGCCAAGGGATCACGAAGGAGTACTGTGTAATGGTATTTTGTGGCTAAAAGAAAGTCATGTGATACTTGGAATTATATTGGGAATATATGGGATAGACTTGTATCCCATATATGTATAAGGTATGCCTGTTTTTATAGCACGCTTTTAGCGCGTTCCCTTAGAGATACACTCATTCCCGGATCGATCACCTGTCATTGAACTCTCTCTGTCGCTCGCCCAGTTTCAGGGACCTATAAACACCCTTGAAGTCCAGCAATTATCTCTATCTGTATATAATCCGATGACAGATCAACAAAAAATGTGCAATAATAAATATATTAAGCATTCCAAATGGAAACACACAACTAGAATGCATTGCCCTGTTACATATTTGACAGAAGCGAAGCTGATTATTCCCCGACTATGCGGGAAGATTGTGTAATTGATATTTTGTATAAAATGTGTGTGTATATGTACGTGCCATTATAAACCAATTAAAAATCCCAGATAGTCAATAACAAAATAACTCACACAAATATGCATTTTTAATGGGTGCTTAAATATTTTGCTTTGCACCGCGTACAGGTCTATTTTTGTTAATTTTTTCAGTAGATTTTACAGCTCTATCAAGAACCTATGCAAGTCTTGTACATACCCTAAATAAGACCCATTTATTATAAATTTATAAAAGCCTCAAGCACTTCCGCTTCTCCCCATCTAATTCCTTTTCTTGTCACTTTAAGCTCTTTTGACATTTTCTCCCACTTTCATTGGCGAGTAATGGATGGAAGGAGGGCGAGAAAACTGTGCCATGTGGCCAGGCCAAGGACCCACAACCAAAAAATGTCTGCAGCCATAACTTAAGCAATTGAAGTGTCCGAATGGCTACATTTATGGGGTAAACATGTACATTATGTGCATACATTTGTCTAAATGCATTTCTTTTAATTCCGTTTGATGTCCTTAGCCAAGGCTTTAACTCAAAAAAAAAGAAGTTGCTGCTGCTGTTGATGGCCGGACAAAGATTTTCCACAAATTGCTAGGGAAAGCAAACTGTTGATAGAAGGGGAGCGGAGTTTTTTTTTGTGGCTTGTTTGGGGTGGTTTTGTGTTGGAAAAGAACTGAGGGGAACTGAGCGACAAGTTAAGGTTAATTAAATCATTGTTTGGTTTTCTGTTTGGGTTTTCCAACTAATGAATATTAAATGATTTCGGGTGAGAGGTGACTTTTATCTATCAACATGTATACATTATGTTTCACCACGCCCCCTTCCCACAACCGGATGCCAGAAACGCCCCTCTTTTTCACACTATCAAACAGACGATTCTTATCGAATGGCGTTACGCGTGATTGCAAGCACTCAGGTTAAGTCCATTCATGCACCGATCCACTGTCTATATTTACTTTGCTGCTATCTATAGTCTATAGGTCGTCTACGTGCATTATTTGTTTTTCTATTTTTGCAATAGTTTCGATGCTTTGGACTTTGTTGTTTCACCTGACAGTTGGCAATTTTAATGGATATTTTATAGATTAACTAAAGTCAGGTAAAATTATTAATCATTGAACGCTAAAAAGAAATATACATGGACCTATTTTCAGGGTCCAACACAAACAATTAATAATAATAATTAATATTAATAATATTTAATAATTATTATTTATTATTATTATATTATATTATATTACTATAATTTATTAAATTAATATTTACTAATTCTTATTTAATATTATTATTATTTATTAATGATATTTAATATTAATAGTATTTAATAATTATTATTTATTATTTGAACAAACTATTTATAGCCCTGCCACCGTAACTACTGTATTATTACAAGACCTTCCTGTAAGCAGACATCAGTGGCTATTTTTAAAAGCAAAGCAAAAACCCCCCAAGGGCTTCTTATCATTCATCATAAATCAATCCTTTTTCCCTTGCAGCTCTAATTACATTTTGGAATATTCAATTTTAGCTACACGTCTACGGCTACGGCCCACTTTGTCCGTAGCACGTACGCCCAATCAGTGAACATAAAGCGTACAATAGCACCGGAACTGGCGTAGAGTAAGACCAGCAAAAATGCTACAAAAATGAATGCAAATTTTGTTAGCAATTTTGTTGATGTAAATCCCCGTTTGCGCTAATAGAGCGTGTCATCATAAATAATGTAAAAATATAGTTGCATTTTGCAGTTTGAATTTTCACATTTTCCATATTGCATTTTGCACTGGCGATTCTCTGACGCCCGTTCCGTTCCGTTCGCGGGTGCGCGTGCGGTCGTAAAAGCCAAACAAAAACGATCCTCAAGTGGGTGGCACGTATGGGTGGTGGTGGTGGTGTTGGGGGGAAACAAACTACTTGGCTATTGGGAGTCAATGCACGACAGAGATTGGCCTTGGCGCTGGTCAAGGTCGGTGGGGAAATACGCGTCTATAAAGCTAGTTGTCGTTGTCCAGCCGGGCATTATTAGACCTACATTGTGCCCACAATGTGGCGGGTAGGGGAGGCGGCGATTCATAAATAATCACCAACGACACGCTGTGCCGTTCCTTACGTAAAGCGATTGTCTCTTTCAAAAGGGAACTGGAACTGCATTGGGCCAGAGTCCACCCTATGGATTGCGCAGTTTATAGATCCACATTGCCATATGTTTACTTGTACTATTTGAATTCAAGTTCTTTGAGTCTCGATTGTGATTGCAAACTGGTTATTTCAATTAGTTTCTAACATTGTTGTGGCTCGTCTAGAGCATTAATTAGCACCTCGTGCCAGACGCTAAGGCCCTGCCTGTCTGCCTATCTGACGAATGACTAAGAATTCAATTTTAAATGTTATTTGAGAAAATGTTCTCCTTTTGAACTTTAGATGGATGCACATTTCAGAGTTATTTGAAAGTGTTATTCCACGAAAAGTTAATAAATAATCGCTGCTGTAGCAATTATTTAAATAAATGCCTGAAATTCCAGCATTAAAATACGAGTATTGGAATTTTTATTAGTTTTTAATTTTTTGCTATTCGATGCTCAATTTCTACAGGTTTATACTAAGTATTATAGATCATTATGAACTTGTAGTTCTTAGTTGGAACTCTTACTGATTAGATTGTTACAGCAGTGACAAGGGGCTTCAGGGGCTGATTCCATTCTTATCGCAGGTGTTCATTCACAAAACTCGAAATTAATTTACCACACAATTTACCCCATTCCAATGCTTAGGAGAGAGAGAGAGAGGCTCTCCCAGGCGTACATTAAGGGCAGCAAACTAACAGTAAGTGTCCGGACAATAGAGATTTTACTGTACTGTACTTAAGAAATACAAAAAAGTACAAACCTTTGATGGTTACCCGAATGAACGGAAATCGATACTCATATAATAAATTCTCATTCAAAGAAATACTTGAAGGATTTGTTGCTTGGGCGTGGGGGTCTGAATACATTCATAAAAAAAAAAAAACACTCTAGATTAAATACCTCAACAAATTCATAAGTTGATGGATTCTCAGCATTTCCTCACATCAGAATTTTAATTTACAATGAACTCTTCACAGCTATAAGAGGGTGCTGGGTACCCTTATCGGAATCAGCAGAGTTTCACTGAAATATAAATAATGTATGTAAATATTGTTGCACAGATAATTGGCTTGACGGAAATAGAGATATATGTACATTCATATGTATGCGGTTGATGACATAATGGTTAATAATATTTTTAGAGCCAGGCACTTGTAGGGCCAAGTAGGGTACATGCAATTCTTGTAGATTCATGTTCAGCCAAGCTCTAAAAATTATTCCGCTAATTACATATTTCTATTAAATGCATATTCATTTCATATCTTCTTCTGGTGAGATCATTATTTCGTTTTGATTAGAGGGTAGGGTATTCCGAGTAGAGGGTATGAGGGTTCCTTCGCTTGCTTCCTTTAAATAACTGTGCAGTCCGAAAATAATCCACATGCAAGTTTTCTTGAGATAGGAACAACTTTGTCCGAGCGTGGGATAGGGAACAAACACTCACACACAAACACACACAAGTGCAGGCCACGCGCGAGTGAAAAGCAAATATCGAGAAAAATCAGACGGCAACACTGCGACCCGACCGCACAACCGACCGGCTAGCTATAATAAGCCATTTTTATTGTGGCCAGAGGAAGATGGAAATAGAGCGAGAGAGAGGGATGGGCAGAGAGGGAGTGCAGCAAGCATGTGCATGCGATAAATGCAACGTGTAATTCGGAGAGGCAGTGCAAGAGTTTTCAACAGCTGCCGGCCGCACAAAATGGAAGAGGACGCGCAATAGTTTACGATGCACGTGTCGCCGGTCAATGAACCGCGCACCAAAAGCAGCAAGAGTAGCAGCAGCACCAAAAGGGAAGTAGAGGGAGACGAAGAGCAGCAACAGTAGAGGCAAAAGCAGCGACCAAAGCAGAGGGCAATAAAGAAACAACAAGAGATGCGCGCAGCAAAGAGGAGAGGAAATGCAGTGAGAGCCGCCGACAGCATGACAAAATATGAGGGACAGAGAGAGAGAGAGAATGAGCGAGCGAGAGAGAGTCATTACGAGCGGGAGAGAGTTGTCGCTCGGTGTCGTTGTCGTTGCAGCCGTTTAATGCAGTTATTATTGACGCAGTCTGCCCTGCCCTGCCGCTGCTGCCTACGTGCCCGCAAAATGGCGATCTCTGGCCCCCCCCTGTGAGCTACACGCGTCACTGCTCCATATCACACATATTTACACATTTATTTTGTCCCCAAAAACAAACTGCATAATAATGATCCTAGCCTAATACTAATACTAATATTAATCTTATCCAACTGTAAGTAATCGTAATTACATATGTATATATTATTTTTTAAAAACAACTGCTGACTGCTGCTAATTATATTATTGCTACTGTTTTCGTGAGTGTAACTAACGCTCTTATTATTATAATCAACTGAGAAAACCAAACAAAAACAGACCCACAAAGCTGTTTTATAATCAACCCAACCATTTGTCGTTCAGGCTTGTTTTTAGCGTACTTTTCGTTAAAATAAGAAAAATCGGACTTTAATAGATACGATGAAATACTCCTAAATACATGTGCATTCATTATACAGATGTATGCACATAGATATGTACATAATGTAGGTATTTTTACTGCGGAATGTCTGGACGGGAACTATCCTTAGGCTAAAAACAAAAAATTCCTCGAAAATTTTTCATTTTATTACAGCCATTTAATTTCCCGTAAAATTATACTTAAAATTTCGCACTAAAAACAGCAATCCAATTCGAATGAAACCATATTAATCCTATATGATTTATGATTTCACAATAGAAATTGTATATGAAGTTCGATTTTCTGGCAATTTCCTATAACTTATAACCCTTGAAAGTTCTCTGCTCTATCGCTAGATCGTATCTCGAAAATAATACAAGTCAATTTCGTTTGTTTCGATGTTTTGGCAACCTTGAAACCTTATCTCGGGGTCTGCGCCACATCCTATCTAAGTTACGGAAGCAAAGAAAAAAGCATGACAATTAGATTTCACTTAAGAAGTCATTTGGGCGGTGGGGAAAAACAAATAAGAATCAGCCCATAGAAACCGCAATTTCCCTAGGTAAACATCCAACCAAATACAGTACACAGAATGTCAGAAATATCGCAAAGGTGTGCGAATTCATCAAATGTCTCTAGTATAGAGCATCTATACTGTGTGTGTCTGGCATTGACATTGAAAAGGCATAGAGAAATATCATACAGATACACCCCAGATACAGCCACAACTGAATGATAAACATGTAAGGGGGAGCGGGGAGCGGGGGTGGAGTGCATTTTCCATCCCAATCATTCTTTCGAGTATTTTGTGGATCTTTCTCCCACATGCATGCATATCTCTTATTCTGTCTTCCCCAGTCCTACTATATACTTGTTGCTTGTTGTTGTCCGTCCTGCTCTTTGGGATTGCGCACCGCTTGGTAAACAAATTTATTGCAATCGCAATAATAGGAATTACATCACAGTGAATAAGGCATTACTATAGTTGTACTTACGGCTGGCTACCTCAAGGTACAGAGAAGTACGGGATGAGCTCTGTTGGAAGGACAGTCAAAGATAAAAAGTTTTTAGTGGGACATATCCTGGAAGGAAGAGAATAAATATTAAAATTTAAAAAACATTGAACGATAATGGAACTACTTAAAGCAAAGGGGGTTTTCTTTTTTTCACTTGTTAAAACAAGTCATGGTTGGATAGTCTATTTAATGTTCTTCAACATCGGCTGTTGACCCTTTCTCAAGTGTTCACTGTATAAGTTTACAAAGAAATTTACATACATACATATGTTGCTCTGTATGTATGTATGTAAATAAATTTGTTGGTCATTTGATATATGCCATAAATTGCCGAGCCGAGAGTGCAAATAGTTGCGTGTTATGCAAGAGCCCACGTCGTCTGATAAGACACTGTCAACCTGTGCCACATGGAAAGCAAAGCCCTAGACGGGGAATACTTACAAAGTTGTGGTAAAAGATGCTCTTTACCTACAGTTTCAGATGTAATACGCTCTTGTGTGGGTTACACTAATATTTGCACTTGAATCTCTTGCTCTCTGAGCGTCTTCCTTGTGCAGCTACAATATCTGATTCGAATAGAAAATTAAAATTGGGCGACGCAGTTTATTTTCGTTGTTATCTTGGGGTAAACAATGCTAACAAGTTAGCAATCTTACGAAATCGAAATTGTTTATGTTTCATAAGGGGTACTCTATTACGTATGGCTGTTCAGGGAGAATAACACTTGAAAAATATTACCAGATTTGTGGCACAGAAATTCAAATGAATGATCATCCGAAAACTTTTTATGTAAAACAGATAGCTCACATTATGGGGATCTATTATCCAAAACTATGTGATACAAATGGACTTATTTAAAGTTACTGTAAACACGATTTTCCCTACAATGCGATTGTCTAGTTACGCGATACCGAACCTCTTTTATAATATGGGTACATTTACCCCTCGAACACTTTCCTAGACACAAAACGAACTTGAAACGCAATCGCATTACCCAACAACATTTTGTTGTGCAATTCTATTTTGCAGTTTTCTGTGGTTACTACTTGGCAGACGGGAAGCTAAATTTGGCGCTGGACATATTGTAAATACTGATATAATGAGCAGATAAGATACGGAACCCGCGCAATGATAGATACCGTACCACTCAAATGTTATGCGAGGCCCAGAGGCTAGACTTTGTCACAGTCATCATTAAAATGTACGATCCATAAATGGCGGCCTATAAATCCCTTTCTTTGCACTCGTGGCGGACGCTATCAAAAGGTTCGCAGCTGTTTGGATTTCCCATCCAAGACAACTGTTTTAATCCCAATCAAGATGTGAATCACTTTAAGAATGCATTTGCACGCTTGGCGTTTCCGCTGCAAGTTCTGGGAAAGTACTTACCATGAATATGTACATATGTATGTATGTATATTTGTGTGTTGGCCCCGTCTAGAAGTTTCCATGTTTTGGTATGTCAAACCCGGAAATGAGCGCACTTTTCGTACATTTATTACAGTTATAACATTTACCGATTGCAGCCCAGACACACACATGAAATACATAGATTGACGGAGGGTAAAGACCCCTGGCAATATTCAGACATGAGCCATCAAAATTAAATTGCATTTTATATTGATTATAAACACAAATTTCGGGTCAGGGTTATTATTTTCACTTCGCGGAATCGAACCGTCACGTATTTACCGAATTACTGCGACGTGAACTCAAACGCAACTGCTCTCTGAGCATTGCAAACTAGAGCTCAAAGACAATTAGCATTGTATCTTTCTCTGTCTCACCCACGCGCACCATAGCAAGTTCCTCTACGCTCGGCTTGCGCTCTCATTATCCTACTTTGATCCTCTCTGAGCGAGCCTCTCATTGAACACACTCTCTCTCTCTCCAGACCACAATAACAACTGTAAATCGACCAAGGAGATAGATGAGACACACAAGAAGGAGAGCAACCAACACAAAGGAAAAAGTGAATTGAAGAACACGAACAGAATCTTGGAATACAATAATAGTTTCAAATATTAATATTTAAATTTTTATTAGATGTTCGAGTAAAGAATTTATGGTACACACCCACTTAATTAAAATAATATTAAGTCTTGGCACTCGAAACGACATTCACGCCCACTGTGCATACAGCAAACACACAGACAAACACCCCCACCCACCCCTTCACTCATGTTGAGAACTGTTGCCGGCTCATTTCTTTTTGTGTTCATGTTTAGCTGCTTTTTCATCGTTTCTCTCCTATTCTTGCATGTGCAGCATGGTGTCGAAAACCGTTGCACGTCCTCATGATGCTGTTGAAAACCCATGCACGACCGCCACGCGGACAATTTTTCGTGCGCTGCTGCTGCTGCGCTGCCGGCGCAACGTATCCAGACATTTGGGGTTTGAGGCTTTTGTTTGCGGCTCGCTGCCGTTTCTGTTGGTGTTGGTCGTTGTCGAAAAAAGGGATGAAGCTTGAATTTATTGCACCGTCTAACCTCTTCGATCCCCCATCCCAACAGCCCACCGACGCCGACTGCAATGCTGACTGCAGAGGAAATGCGTTAAGCGTCGCTGCCGCTTTCTTCGGGGGAACTCTTTCCTTCTCCTCTCTTTCTTTTTTTGCATATAACGAAATTTTTCGGAATATCTCTCAATTTTTGGTTCCGCCGAAACCCAAAAACCGAACTGCAGCAGCAGACTTCATTTTTATTTATGCACAATAATTTTGATTTTAATTCCTTTTGCTGTTGTCGGACAACGTTTTTACGGACTCTCGACTCTGTGTAAGCTTTCCGCCGTTATCGTCGTCACAAAAGAAATCTCAGGTCAATACACTCTTTGTAATAACAAACGTACATGTGAGACGACACTTCATTGCAGTAACGGTGGTGGCGGGGGGGTGGGGGTTGGGTTGGGGGTGGTTGCAGCAGGGCAATGACTGCAGCTCCAAGAACATGATCTCATGTTGGGATGGAACGGACACAGGGGCTGCCAGAAGCCGAGCTGGGATGGGATATGATATCGTGGATAGAAGTGTTCGACGATGGTTTGGTTGCAATATCTCTTGGCAGTGTCCAATCCCCAAGAATACATACGTTGACAAGTCGCTCTTTTGGTAGACTGAAAAATAATCTCAAAGCTGGAAAAAGTTATCCACAGTAAACATATCGCCAGAGTATGATATTCCATTCGTTATCTATTGGAAATATCTCTGAAAAAAACCCCACAGTATTCCAGCCCTGATTGCAGCTCCATTGTGCATCCACGTCAGTTTTCAATCTCCTTATCCATTGTGAACTTTGAACGGTGACAGGTACAGGTACAGGTACAGCGCTACCCACCTGCTCCATTCTGATGATATTCTTTGTTAACAAATCTAAAATTGAGCGGGTTCAAAAACGGAGATATGTACATACATACATACATACGTACGTCATCCGGCAAATGGCGAACGAACGAACCAGCAAACGCGATAAGAACTGAAAGCCCAAAAATACAAGCAAAAATTCAAAATCAACGAAAATTTCGGCATTTTTTTTTGTTTTTTTCTGAACGTGTGCGTAGATATCATAATAAAAATTTTATTGAGTAAGTTGAGCATACATATGTATGTATGTACGAGCGAACAGTGAACAGAGGCAGAGGCAGAGCGAAGCAGCAACAAAAAGCAATTGCCAAATACATACATTGTGTGTAGGTGTGTGCGTGAGAGGCAGCTGCTGCTGCAAATGCCGGTTAGCACTCACACACACAGCTTTCATTCTGCCCAAAGTCAATAGCAACGTCAGCGTCGCTGTCGCTGTCGCCGTCTCTGCCACAGTCGCTGCCGCAGTCAGCTTTGTTCTCGGCAAAATACATGCCGACGTTCGCGGTCGTTCTCTATCTCTTATTTCTCGACGAGCAGCGGACGCGGCAACAGCAGCAACAGCAAAGCAACAGCAGTAACGGGGAACTTGAACTTCGAGTAGTATTAGCAAGCTTTTTTTTGTAACCGTGTAACCGTGAAAAAAAAAACAGCTGTAAATTACTAAACAAACCAATTGATCTCGTTTGCCTTAATAGAAACAAAAAATATAACCAAAAAGAAGGAAAATCTATAAGTTCAAGGTTAGGCATACAACAGCAACAACAAACAACAACAAAAGTGCAATTTCCCAGAATATATTGGAACGTGCGTGTGTAAATAATACCAAAAGACTGACGACAAACATAATTTAACTTCCTCTAACGTTTTAATAACAAACTAAAGGGGCTACAAATCAAATAAGAAAAAAGCTCTTTATACACAGAAACAAATTGGAAAAATTTACATTAAATATTTAAAGGTTAAAAAGTGCACGTAATCAAATACTATAATTTCGAAAATTTGCTAAAAAAAAATAGCATACAAAAAAGTGCTACAAATCAAAGGCAAAAAGAGAAACAAAGAGAAGGCATCAAAGCTCCCTTTCTACAAGTATATAGCCTATAGCCTGCCCAACAATACATATGTACTCGTACATATGTATATAACCTAGGTCAATATTGTTTATAGTGGCGTGTGAATGTGCGCAATACGGCAGAAACAACAGCCAGAATCATAGTTGCTCAGCAGATAATAAATACCAATCTCACAGACACACACACACACACACACACACATAAACATAAGCATATACGGAAATACAAATACAACAAAAAGCAACAACTCGACAACTAATTTCAGAGACGAGCGCAAAAAACCGAAATACAATTTTCAACTTGATAATCATTTTTTTATAATAATATCAAAGGCAGCAGCAGGCGAGAGGCCGAATCGCCAGCGAGTAGCAAACCCGAATAGCCACGAACGGCATACGAACGTCACACGAACGCGTTTAAGACCGTCCGTCTCTCGCTCTCGCAAGCTTTTGCCTGCTCTCGGCGATCGCTCGACTCGCTCGAAGAGACATGTTCCTGTTCTAACGGTCTCGGGGTCTCTAACGCAAAACAGCCACAAAATATTGTTGGTCAGCGTCAAGTGCAGACGTGTTCGGCGCGACAACAGAAAAGAGAACATCGGCGCAGCAACGCAGCGGCAGCGGCGACGATTACGATTACGATTCCGATTCCGACTGAAGAACGCGACAAAGTGAATCAAGTTCTTGATGAGAAACACTTGCCGCTTGTCGATTCGCGGGTTTGGACGCGCGACTCCCACAAAACAATCGTAACAGTAATACACACACCCCCTTCCCTAACCAACAAGTGTCTGAAAAATCGAAAGCATTTTCATCAACCGTTAACACAATCCAACAAGCCAACTTTTTGGATTACCAACTTTTGCCTTCAAGGAGGAATATCAAACTGAAATTTGTGGATTTTTCTGTTCAATTTTATGGTGAGTTTTAGTTTTGGAAACGGATATAAAAATATTCAAAATTAATTAATTTATAAATGGAAAAGCATTTAATTTAAAAAAAAAAAAAATTACATTTGGAAGCTTAAAAAATATCAAAAATGTTTACATACAGAATACTACACGTACGAGGGTTAAAGGACATGGCATTTGGGATGAAATCTCGCTTTTACAGCTGAAAATACCCATTGGGTTCGTGGGTGTCTGTTTAACGTAGATTTTTATGGCATAACGACGACGCTCTTCAACCTGTTCTGGCCAGCCCTTGCGTATACGTAATACAATGAAAAACTCCCCTCAAAATGTATTCCCGTTTGTGCGTCTCGAAACCTACGTCAAACCCAAAATTATTACGTCAATGATAAGCCACAAAAAGAGTATCTCACTAGATCTATAAATGAGCAATCAGAATAACAAATATAAAAAATCACACATACGCCCCATGATGCATGCATTACTTTACCCATCATACTCACGATACCTCATGGTTATTTCACCGATTACCGCAATGCAGTGCACTCTTGGAATAAAGAAAAACAGACAGACAGACAGACCCCCAGATATGCGTTGGGGAGGGGGGTGGGGGCACCTGTTCTAAACCGATTCCCGAGGGTGACTCAATTCTTAATTAGCCTAAAAAACGGACCCTGCTTGAGTCACCATGACAGTAGGCCAATATATATATACATTATAAATGTATTATATCGCTCTAGGTATTCGAAATTTGATAATGCTTCGATGGATGTTCAAGAGGGGTTTCCTAAGCATTCCGTGAGTCATTCAGTTTCGGGTGTGAGTCACTTTTACGGGGTCCCACTTGACAGGATCATGCGACTTGCGCTATAAACGTGTGATAGTGTGGGCCACACGCGTGATTCCTCTTGAAGATCCAACTGATAGAAATGGAGAGCTATAAAGAATCGTCAATTTATTATGGATTAGGCACTTGAACGGTGAAAGATTAAATGAATACATTGAAGACAAAATACGATTTAAATATAAGTATTTTCGAGTGTTTATAAAAGGTTTTTTGAGACTCATTTTACTCAATCAAAGCTATCATGACGAGGCGAATTCAATGGATTTATTGTAGTTAATCGATTTAGCAGAATATATGCGATAAATTACTAATTGCTCATCCGATAACTAGGAAATATTCCATCCGGAAATATTCCATAATAATTCCATAATAAATTCCATAAATTATAAAAAAAAAAGAATTTTTGCGACTAATTTGAGTCTTTGCAACTGGCGCCCATCCAGTACCGTAACGCACTGTACCATTGTGTGTAGCGAATTTTATCTAAAATATATTTTAGCTAATTTCGTGTCTGAAGGTCAGTGCCAGCGTCAGGCCCCGAGGGAATACACATAAACAAAAACAACAAATCACGAAAGAACATTAACTGGCAAGAAATTTTTCGAGCATTCCTATCGTTTCTTTTTTTAATCTCTGTAAACTGATATTGAGGTATTTATGTGCACAGGAAATTGTTGTCGCTGGGAAACAACAGCAGCAGCAGCAGCAGCAACAAAAATCACACAAAAAATATACCGATTATCGGAAACAAAAGAACACAAAAGTTAATGCTGTTATCGCTATCGCAAAAAAAAAAAATAATATTCGCCAAAGTTGATTATTTGTATATTGTATTTTTTTTTGCCTGTTCATTCGTTTCGGGTCGCGCTGGTCCGGGTTCTTGGGTTCTTGAGTTGTCGTAGCTGCGTTCATTCACGTTCCACCTGTTGACAGTTATCGGAGCAGCAGCAGCAGCAGCAGCAGCAGGCCGATTGGTGGAATTCTTATCACCTGCTCCGATGATATTTAAATATACCTTAAAATCGTGTGGGAGCAGCTCTTCTTTTATGAATGGAATGCAATGAATCGGAACCGTGCTTAAATTTATCTTTCGAAACTCTAGTTGGATGCCATTTTATGAGGAAGTAGTACTTCCCGTTGATAGCGAATCTGCTTATATTCTGGATATATTCTGTATATATTTATTTTTTATTTTTCGGCTAGTCATTATGAATGAGTAAACCTAAGAATTGGTGGGCGGAAATGTAGCAGATTGATAATACATAAATGTGGGTCGGATAGTAAATATTTGGTTGCAGCAGAATGAAGAGGAGAGCAGCATATAAGCAGCATATAAGCCTGCAACTCATTTTGTTTACCAAAATGCTTTAGTTATCAATGGAAATGATTTAACCATTAAAATGGCATGCGAAAAAACCTTGACAGTTGTCACGATATTATGTCATATAAATTCACTCTGTTTAACGTTGAACGTTTATCGTACTTTTTCATCTTTGAACCCACACTTTATGGACAAAGTAATCGCTTTCACGAGTATTTTTGGCACTCTTGAGACTGCTGCCCGAGTATACATGACCAATATAATTAACACCCGATATTTATAGAACTCTATGCAGCACTTTGTTGCTTTCAAGTGTTTTGTCTCTATCATAAAATATCATTGAAGGCGCACAGCCACAGCCCCACACCAAACACATAAAAAAGAAAGCCTTATCGGACTGTTCATTAATTTTTTTTTTGACAATATTTTGTGTTTGTTTTTTGCCAGTTAATTCACAAAAAATATAAAAAAATAAACTTCTGCTTATCATGAAGGGTGGGTAGGAGAAATCACATGACAAACCCGTGAGCAGGAGCAGCTAAAACCCGTAACCAGAGACAAGAGACAGAGAGACATTTATTAAACACCAGACCAGAGACCCGACCCTATGCCTACCCCATTAAATTTCGTATTGAAACGCACACAGGCAACAAGAAGAAACATTTCTTTTTTGTTTTTTTTTTGTTTTGTTTTTTGGATACGAGTATCTTTCGAGGGATACACACACAAAATACAAACAAGCTCTGCCGTACGTAGTATACGGCAGTATATTCTAATGCCAAAAAAAAATATATGAAAAAGCCGGTTCGCAGACATGCGTAATGTACGTCGAGTATCTGTGTGTGTGTGTGCACAAAAATTTGTCAATGTGTGTGTGCGTGCTGCCAAAAAGTTGTGTATCTGTGCGAAGGCACACGGCACCCTCGCCTCGCCACCACATCTAATGACGGACGGCCTCTGCCTCTGCCTCTGCCTCTGCTCGTTGTTCTACCTACTGAAAAATCCGCCATATTTTTATATACCCCATAAACTTGTGGATGTGCAAGGGGTTATGTATGGTTATCGGGTGTATGGCATGTCACAGCAAAAGGGAAGGGTTTCCGCACATACAAATTTGAAAGTTTATTCTATTCGATTTCTGTGCTCTCGCTTTATCTCTCGGTTATTTGAATAGTCTATAAGCTGCAATTAGCGCACACAAAATACCACCAATTAATGGGTATCATTTAGTGCAAAATTCCCCCGATTTCTAGCTCTCCTCTTACTTGTTGTTGTGATTGCGTTTGCTCAAAGTGGGTATTGTTGCTGGGACGTTTTCTTTTAAGTCTTTTGTTGTTGTTGTTGTTGTTGATTCTATTGCCTGTTTGTTTATCAAGTTCTCATGATACTCTCTCGTGTACATACATATGTACATACGTTTGTATACATATATCCCTATATATTTCAGCGGCAGCTCTATCTCTGATATTTTTTTGCTACTTTTATAAATGCTCGAAAAAATACAACAAAAAATGTTGACCTTGGTTAACAAAATTTTATAGCAGTTTCTGTTTTCATTCTTATTTCTTTGTTCTAATTGCCAAATGACTCGGACTCGATCTGCCCCGTCCCTCTTCGCCTTCCTCTTACTATAATATATATTTTTTGTTTCGTGCGAAAAAGTTTTCTGTGGTCAGTAATTTGTTGCTTTTTGTGAGTTTTTATTTTATTTGGAATTACCATTTAGAAAAAAATATTATTGTCGTTGGGGCATGATAAGCAACGGCGGCCCTAAGTTCATTCTAAGAAATCCCAACAGTCAACACGTGTCGGAAATGCCTTTGATAAGGTATTTCCCCTTAAACTAATCCATGGATACTTTGTTTTAGCTTTTGAAATTCGTTTTGCCATGGATTTGGGAGAGAGTTTATCATATGATCTGGTCTGGTAATAAAGTAAATTTCCAGTTGACTCTTCTTCGAATATACTGTTTCAGGAAAGAATTGTATCAAGTTATTTGATCATTTTGGAATATTATTTTTATAGTTCCAAAAACTCTTATCAGTCCTCTTGATGTTATTTATGCTTGCTAAAATTTACACTTTATACTATATACCTTCTTTTTTATGTACAATTTTAGCCATGATTCAGATAATTCTTAATTAGAATATAAATGCTTCGTTTCGCTGGAAACATGCCTACAAATGCATTAATCTTTCATGAACAAACCCATACATACAAGTTATATAAAATATTTGCCATATGGGAAGCCCTATAGAGGAACGTTGCATGCGTTTGGGTTGCGTCCTCCTCTGCCACTGGCCTCGGTCAGCATTGCAGCTGCAGTTGTGGGTCTCTGCTGCGCCTCTGCCTGCTCGCATTTGAAGCAGATTTGCGCGCGCGTGTGTGTGTGTGTGTGTCCTTTGGTTGTGCTGCAAAAAACAATAAAAATGTTTGCCAAGTTCAAGGACAAGACTGCAGCAGCGACGCGTTGCGTTGCGTCGCGTCGCGTCACTTTTTGACGCTGGTCGTTGGCTGTACATACAAAATGGCGAATGCCCCTCCTGTGCACTGTTGCAAGCTTCTCTCCCTCTCTCTTTCTGGCTCCCTCTCGCACAAAACTTTCCATTTTGTTATGCGCATTTGATTATACCCATGGGAGCAGAGGGTATTATGTGTTCTGAGAGATGTTTGCGACTCAAAAGGAAGGAAAGGCCATGAAGAAGAATTCTGTGTTTCATATGCTAAACTTGGTGAAAATCAAAGGACTCGATTTTATGGCATGCTGCAGCTCTTGCTGCACAGCTGCATATCCCATGGCCATGTTGTAGTTTCTTTAAGGGGTGTCACATCTTCGTTTCCCCTCTATGTTTTAGCCTGCCTTTAATGCTTGCAATTTTTTCGGGTTTCGGGCCAAGTGTTCACTGTACCGAACTTCATTTGAAGGCCATTGCTGCAGCCGGCATTGCTGCTACTGCGCTGCTGCCAGCCCAGCCCAGCGCAGCGCAGCGCAGTTGCTGAAATTCAAGTTCAAGGTGGGAATCATTCGGCGCGCTCTCCTCTCCACGGCTCTGGCGCACTCAATTAGCAGTGGGTTGTGAGGCTTGATTGCACATTATACACTGAAATTAATCAAACACACAGCTATGTACATACCTAAGGAAATTGTGCGCACTTTAAATTAAAAAGGGATACCTTTACGGCGTTACATTTGCATTCCATCTTCTTGCATAATGATGCTCAATGGAGTGTGGCGGGTGGGAAAGGGGGGGGGGGGGGCGGGGGGTAAGGGGATAACATTTTGCCGCTTAGGTTTGGTCAGTGATAATTGCGGCAGAGGACCCAAATGTCTAACCATCGTTTCAGGTTTTGTCTTTGACAGGCAACCTGCCAAACGTGTTTTTTGCCAAAATACAAAAAATACGCTATTTGTATGTGTGATCTGATCTGATCTCTTTCTCTTTCTTTCTTTATGTATCTGCAGTATATAGTAGTTTTTGGTTTTGTTGTTTTTTGGGCATCTCTTTTTTTTTTGGCGAGTGTGACTGTTTCGGATTAGTTTAAAATAAATTGCAAGAATGCAAGAATCGGTGGATGAATGTCTCACCCACCTCCCAATTGAAAGGGGTGGCTGGGGGAGGGGCCCACATGACGCACTGAAATGTAATTTTTTCGATGAAACAGAACGGAAACGAAAACGGAAATTGAATTTCAATTGGAAACAATTGGACCCCAGAACCACAAGTATGTTTAAATAAATACGAAGTTTAAGGGATATAAAATTGCATTTAGTTTACATTTATTTTAGTGAGAGATTTAACTTAGGCGGAGCATTTGTCACGCATTCAAAAGCGGTTGGGCAGGAAATGCATTTCCGAACTCAAATCGAACAAAGATTGAACCAGTTTGGACGACACAGCACACGCCCCCTGGGATACGCCCTTCAAATAATTGTTAATCATTGAAGTTATTTCCATAGCCGGAAGCAGCCCAAATCTCCATCACACACCCATTTCACCAGCTCTTAAACCCGTTCTGCTTACCAGAATGCAATTCCCGAAAATTTCCAAATACCGTCTGGCACTCCCCGCCACCCACCCACCCCCAAGCAAAAAATATATCACCTGTGCCCAGTCGCCTGTCCGGCGTCATTCATTTAGCTGATTATTTTTAAAATGTCATAAACATGTACATACATACATATGTATTTCAATTTTATTTTGAGAATAAGAACAAGAACGAGAACGAGAACACGTAAAAAGTACAAAAATGTTAAATGAAGTGTATGATGGCTCTCTGCTCCACACATCCTCATTCTTGTTACCCCTTTTGCTGCTGCAGGCGAACAAAAGAGGCAAAGAAGAAAGAAATTCGGCTGCAAGTAAGGAAAAAGACAAAAAAACACTTGTGCATGCCGGCTCCTTTTTTGTATGATGCCTCATTCAGAGAGAGCATTTTAATTTCAAGCAAAGGAAGGTAACTCCTGACTTATTTCAATTAAAAATCATTTGTGAAAATGCATTTGATTTGGCAGAAATTTGATCAGCAGCAGCTCAATTTATATTCTATAATTTTTGCCCAGAAAATGATCGATCATTCTTTAAGGGCATCTAGTGCTTCGTTCTGCAGTTCTGGAGTTTATCTTCGCTGTCCCTTCTGCCTGTTGGTATTTTTTGGTGCTTGTTCTCGAATGTACAAGTATTTTTCCAGTATGTACATATTTATTTTTGAGGTTTTCACAAAATTTTATGTATTGACTGTGGTTGTTGTTGCTGCCCTGCTGCTTCTTCGCCCCGCTCCAGACACGATCGTCGCACCACCCCACCCCACCCCAGCAAACCATCAACCAGCCAGCTGAAATTTCGACAAAATGTTCGTTCTCTCCCTTACACACACACAAACACATGCTCAATTTGTTTTCGGATTTCTTTTCTTTACATTCTTCGAACAAAATATCGTTGAGCTTTTTTGTTGGTGTTGAACGAGTAGTTCGTTGACCCTTTTGTATGGCAAATGTTGGAATGAGGTTGCTTTGCTGCTGCTGCTGCTTTGTCGTTTTTCTGTTGAGTGAAGCACTTTTTCTTGGGAGAGGGAATAAGTACTGCCTAAAAGCTTAAACGCAGTAATATTCTAGAATATTGCAAGCAAAACTTGCGAATACTCGTATTCATATTCATATTTCATAATTATATAAATGAATAAGTCTCGCAAATAAAGGTTAAAAAAAGTATGCAATGCAAAAAGTGTGCACTTACACATGGAACCCGTGCACTCACACACAATCGCATAAAGGGGCCTCGTACGGCGTGCACTCACACAAACACACACACAGAGGCCTGACTGCACTGCTCCTCCGCTGCCAGCGTCAACTGCACAGCAAACGTCAGCAGCAACGCCAAGCTTTTGCTGCACTCTCACACTCTCAATGTCGCCATTCGCACTCTCATACTGCCACACACACTCGCCTCGCCTTGCCTCGCCGTGCTTCGTTTCGTTCTCGTTGTTGTCTTGAACTTGAACTACACGTGGAGGGCGTGACAATGTTTTCGACACGCGCATGAAACAGCTCTCAGCATGGCGTTGCCATAAGGAGGCCGTGCATAGGTTTTCAACGCCAGAGAACAGCAATGCGCGTGCTGGCAACAGCAGCAGCAGCAGCCAACACTCTCCCTCTCCCATTCTCACCCATTTACTCACTCTCTCTCCCTCTCTCTCTCTATGTCGGTCTGTTTTTCTGGTTTGTGCCATGAGTAAGCATGTTGCTGCAGCAGCACGGCAGCGCAGCCGTGGGTGGCAGCCTCTGTCGCCTGCCTGGGGGGAGGTAGGATGAGGAATGTCAAACGAAAGGGAAGGTTGTGCCTGATGCGCCATTTTTTTTGCTAACGAAAAAAAAAAAGTGAAAACCTGTCATTGGGGGTGGGTGGTTGCATGCAGCTTTAAGTTTTCCTGCTAAAATTTGTTGCATTTTCCATGAAAAATATTCCATTTCACAAGATATCGAAATGTCGGATGACTTTATTACGCCACAATTACAAGAATTATCATTACACATATTATTTGCACGCGCGCCCAACCCTTCTCCGTCGCTTGGTACTGTGTTGCCTCCCCATCCCTCTCCTGCTACTGTGCTGCGTCATTTACAGTTTGATTGTGCTCTCTACCTCTCCTCTCTCTCACACTCTGTCAGTCACTCGCTGATTACTCGCCCGAGTCGCTGCTGCTGCTGCTGCTGCTTGCTTGCTTTTTGACCTAGGCCAACCGCTGTCGCCCCACGCAAAATGTGCGTGGCCTAACAGAACAGCTGCGTCGCTGCTGAAGGTGGCAGGGGGGCAGTGACAGAAGCAGAGGCAGCGGCAGCGGCAGCGGCAGCGCAGCTCAAAGTCAGACTTCGTGTCTAGACCTTCGCAATATAAATAAAAATATGTAGTATGTATGTATATATTTACCTATGCGTATACTCGTTATGCACCAAAAACAAAATTTTATTTTTAGGAATATTCCTTTCAACAAAATAAAATTTTCCAATTGAAATGTTTTATATTTTTACACCGCTGTATTTTAATTAAAAAAGCGTTTATAGAAATAAATAAAAAGTACACAAAAAATATGTTTACCATAGGAACCTTTCTTGCCCCCACAGATAGCCTTTGTTTATTGTTTTGATAGTTGCCCTGAAATTTTCCTAGGAATCACCATTAGCAGGGGTTGGGGGATTTTCCATACATAAAAACACTGTATTGTATTTCCTTATAAATGTCAACCCCAGGGGTATTTCCGAGCTACGCCCCTTAGCCACTATCATTGTCATTATCTTATCGCTACCATTAGTTTCTTCCCCTTTGAGAGAGCTTCAGCAAATAGTAAGTATATTCATTGAGTATATTGTGAGTGAGATTTCCCACAAAGTATCGCACTGAAACGTAGAATCACGGGTTGGGTTCTCTACTTCTAGTTCTTATCGCGTGGGCTCATCGAACTCTGTTTATATTCAACTGAAAGCTAGTGAAAATCATACAAATAGGAGCACTCCGATTGCTGTAATGGATATCCAGCCGGGGGGGACCAGAGCAGAGCAGAGCACAGAAAATACCCAGAAATAAATACATAAACAAATCGTGAATGAAGCCGCGGGAGAGAGAAAGAGAATGAAAAAGCTTACAATTTGCTTATATTTAAATGTTCATTGACCCCATCAAAAGTCCACGAAAGAAGAAACCCAAAAAAGCGAACACCAAACCCCCAGTCACAGTCACAGTCACATACCCAGACTCAAAACCCCAGACCAGACCATATCGTACACCTAGAAAAAAGGTAGAGTAGAGAGCGTGGACGGGGGGGGAGTCTGTAGATTTAGGTGCAACATGCGAGCGTCGGTGGGGGGTGTTTCGGTGATTGAAGTGTTTATGGAAGCTTAAGTGGATTTTGGCTGGGGATATAAATAGTCATAGAAGGAGGGGAAATATTTAATACGACTAGGCTGCATAATTAGTTTAGCTTTACGATTTTACAATCTATAACTAAGCAATGTTAAGCTGGGGCTTGGAATTTTTATTGCTTATTTAAAGTAGGTACTATTTATGGGTGAATATTTTTTAAAATTTTATTTGAATTAAATTAAATTTAAATTTAAATATAAATATACATAAATCTACCCCAAGTAGAGTTCTTTTAAAATATAGTTTTCGTATCTTAAAACCCCACCATAAGCCCATCCATAAGTCATTTCTAAAATGGCAGTTATTCCCGTCAAGCAACTTTACTGATCTATCCAAACATGATCACCAAACAAAAACCCCAACTTCTTGCAGCTCACACCTAAAACCACCTACCTCCAAACACCACGCCACGCCACGCCACGCCACAGCCCAAGACCAGTTTCAAAAGTCGCTCCATTTCAGAGCTATCCCAACAAAATAACGGCACTTCGACTTGGTCAATATGGGCAGGGGAAGCATAAAATAGAAGAGGGAGAGTGGAGAGTTCTTCACCACTTCTCTCTTTCCCAGTATCTCTATCTGTGCACGGCAACAACGATCCATCCCCATCCCATCCGATCATTGACCGTGTGCCCATGCGTCGCACAGTGCACGAGGGCTTTGCTTTGCTTTGCTTTTAACCTCATAATAGATAAATGTATTTTTCGTCTGAAACATTTTTCGGTGTTTTGTTGTACCTTCAGAAACTATAAAGAGAGAGAGACACACACACAGAGATACCCCCCGATCCCACACAGAAATAGTTTTTTTTTGTGTCGAATGTTAATGAACTTTTGCGCTAGTTTTACCGTAAAGCCCGAATAAACATTCAACACTAACACTAACAACAACAACAACAAAAGCTGACAAAAGTTTTTTGAACTTGCCTTCCACACAAAAAAAAAAGTTTTTTTTTAACATTTGCTTTTCGTTCTTCGTGTGTTTCAGTTTTTCGTTTCGGTTTTTTTTTTTTTGTTTTTTTGGGAGGGTTTCTTATATTTTTTGAGTTGTCGAAGGTGGAATTTGGTCGTTGGCTTTCTATAGATAGATATTTGGTGAGGAGAGATCTATGTGGTGGGGAGAACACGAACACACAAAATGAGTTATTACCTGTGAGATCTGCAGTGAAAGTAAAGTGAGGCATAGGAATAGTATAGATAATACCCAGTAAGGATAATCCCAGGCAAAAAAATACAAGTAAAAGATTATTGAAACCATATTTAAATTTACGATAAGTTCGGAGCCCAATAATATGCAGACAGCTGTCTGTTCTATAAATCAACTTTGAAACGCTATAAATAACATTCGTAAACAACAAATGAATGAAAGTACTTACGATGCTAGGCTATCTATATTATCGGAAATTAACCATTCCTTTATGAGCATATTCGAATTTTATGATCGCAAAAAATTCCCACACTTCAAACGATATTGTGCAAGGCATTTGCCTGCCATATACGAGTAGTATAACCAGCCATACGATCGGATCTCTATCCACAAACGTTTTGCACTTTAGTCTGTGCGCTATTTTTGTTGGTTTTATTTTCGTTTTAGTTTGGGAATGTTGTGGCTTTTAGATACCGGAATTCTATATAGATTATAACCGTCAGAGTCATCATGACTAAGACAGATTGCGAAATAAGCTTAGATAAGAATTTGATTTATTTTATTCTGACTCATTCCCCCCACCCCTAGAAACACCATCGAATCATAGGGAAATTCTGGTCTAACCAGGAAATTCCCTTGCAACTTCATTCAAACGCACTCAAAAATGTCCCTCGAACATTTTAACGCTCAAACGAATTTCCAATTTGAAGGGAAATTTTCAGATCAAATGGGAACATTTTCTTGTTGGTGGTTGATTTTTCCCGTTTTCCATTTTCGGGTTTTTTTTTTGGGGGGTTCGAGGCAGATTTTTCGGCCGCTCACCCACCAGTCTCCGTTGCACCATCAGACCAAGAACTACATACGTGTGCGGCAATGTGAATAATCGCGTAATTCCCCCGGTTTTGAGATCCAAATCCCAGTGGTGTGTGGCGTTTGGCGTGTGTGTGTGTGTGTGTGCATCACCAAAAATGACTGATTTCTCAATGAACGATATCTTGAGATCGTTTAGAAAAATGCGCATGAATAAGAGTACGGGTCAGGGCGGACACCACCAGTATCATCCCCAGCAGCAGCATCCTCAGAATATTCAGGCCTATCAGCACACCTATCCCGTGCAACAGTCCAAGGATTTGAAGAAAATCATCAAAATAATTAAAAAGAATTTAATCAAAGAGAAAATTACGCGACAAATGAAAATACTTGTTTAAAGGAAATAATAATAATAAATTAAAAATAATGAATTAAAAATAATGAATAAAAAATAATTAATAAAATATAATGAATAAAAAATAACAAACAAAAAAAATCAATTTTTTTAAAAATAAACAAACTTAGATTAAAACTTAGTATAATCTTAAAAAAAAAAAACAAAACCCAAGGACTGATGGAACACAAAACTGACTAAATTGCTGCTAAAGTCTGATTTATATTAAACCAAATGATTAATTTTATACGGACTTTATCAATATACATACATATATAAACGAAAAGATCTCCTAACGAAAAACAAAACCTGATAGAACTGAAACTGAAACTGGAAAAGATTTACACTTTTCCCGGCGCGCAATGAATGGACTTTAGAAATCAAAAAAATCCCACTATACCCTTAAGACTTCGAATACAAAGATGACTGAGAGCAAGAATGATGCAAAAACTTGGGCCACCAAGCAAATATGGATTAAAGATGTGCTCCACAAATCGGGCACTGAACTGGTGGATATATCCAGCAAATCCAAACCAAAGTCCGGCACCGCCGCTGCTACCTCCAAGAAATCGAATGCAAAAGGTAATCCATGACAGGAAGGTTCACGAAAAGTTTCGCTTTTTGCCGGAAAACTTTAGGGCTGCCCCCCCCGCACACGGCTCGACGCCATTTTGTTTTGGTATACGTTGTTCCGTTGCTGGGTGGTGGGGGAGAGGTGTGGGTGGTGTGGGGTTTTATTTTATCATAACAGTAAACAAGAACCGAGAGGAAGAGAGCCAAAAGCAAAAGAGAGCAAGCAGAGCCATGGGCAAAGCCGGTTGGAAAGCTTCAAGTCTATTTTTGAAAAATATCCCTAATAGGAAGGGAAATTTTTCCTATAATGCGTAATTCTGAATGAAAATGCCTCCCCATTACGCTCTCCCACTCTCCCCCTCTCTCTCTCCGGGAAAACCCCGGCCGGCAATAACAAGAAAAAGTGCGTAGTAGGCATGTCATAGGGTGGGTTTTTCTTGCCGCCCCCCGCACTCACCCCTTTACCTTACACTCACGCTCTAGACTCTAGAGGCTTTTCCCAACCACCCAACCGTATGTGTACCTTATTATAAGTAAGTCTTATCGGGTCTTGGGGGGGGTTTTTTTGCGTTGCTACATTTATTTATTATTTTCTTTTTATTATATTTCTGCGATGCAGTATCTCTGGATCAATGGGACACTGTAATGCAGGTTCATCGGTTAGTCTGGGGAAAAAAAGTGGCAAGATAATTAGATTAAAACTAAAGAAAAAAAATATATAATTAGATTAAATAAATAAAAATATACATAAAATAAAATAATTATAAATAGAATAAATAAAATTAAATAATAATAAAAAAATAAAATAAATAATATATAATAATAAATAAAATAATAATAAATAAAATAAAATAATAATAAATAAAATAAAATAATAATAAATAAAATAATAATAAGTAAAAATAAATAATATCATTGCTTAAGATATCCAATTGCCAACCACCAAAAACCCACAATGCTAATCCCTCTCTCTCCCTCTCTCTTTATTGCCTCTCTTCAGATTCAGCCACAACCAATATGGTCTACTATCCCGCTAACCAGCTGCTCATAAAAACGGAGCAACCCGCCCAAACGCAATTCTGCCTGCAGGTGCCGCCCCCATTGACGGCGACGCCCAGTGCGGGTGGCATTGGTGGTGCGCCACTGGGCGGACAGCAGGAGCACTATGAGCTGCTGCAGACGCCGCAGCAGCGACAAATGCAACTGCAGCAGCAGGCGACGCAGGAACAGCAGCAATTTGTTAGCTACAGCTATCAGCTGGCGTTACAGCAGCAGCAGCATGAAAGTATTACAACAACAACAACACCCACTGCAGCAGCAGCAGCAGCAGCACCCGCAGCAACAGCAGCAACAGCAGCAGCAGCAGCGCAGCGCATCAAGACAGAGCCACCGCCAACTGTTAGCTACAGCAGCGCTGCTGGCACTGCTGTCACTGCGCAGCCGCGCAAGCAGAACGGCACGAAACCGCAATTCAAGTGCGAACAGTGCGGCATGACATTCGGCAGCAAATCGGCGCACACATCGCACACGAAGTCGCATGCGAAGAATGCCGAAATGGCGCTGCATGGCGCGGGGGGAGCACCCGGCGCGACAGCGTCACCCATCGAACTGAACGAAGCGGGTCTGCCGGTGGGCATACCGAAGAGTCCGACCATCAAGCCGCTGGCGAATGTGGCCGCCGGCGCGGATCCGTATCAGTGCAATGTGTGCCAGAAGACATTCGCAGTGCCCGCGCGACTGGTAAGCATAAGAACACACCCCACCCCCCACCCAAGGAATATGCCCATTTAATGCTCTCTCTCTTTCTGTTTTTTGCGAATCTTTAGATCCGTCACTATCGCACCCATACGGGCGAACGTCCCTTCGAGTGTGAGTTCTGCCACAAGCTGTTCAGCGTCAAGGAGAACCTGCAGGTGCATCGTCGCATCCACACCAAGGAGCGGCCGTACAAGTGCGATGTGTGCGGCAGGGCCTTTGAGCATTCGGGCAAGCTGCATCGCCACATGCGCATCCATACGGGCGAACGGCCGCACAAGTGCTCCGTCTGCGAGAAGACGTTCATCCAGTCCGGCCAACTGGTCATCCACATGCGCACGCACACCGGCGAGAAGCCGTACAAGTGCCCGGAGCCGGGCTGCGGCAAGGGATTCACCTGCTCCAAGCAGCTCAAGGTGCACTCGCGCACGCACACGGGCGAGAAGCCGTATCACTGTGACATCTGCTTCCGGGACTTTGGCTACAATCACGTGCTGAAGCTGCATCGCGTGCAGCACTACGGATCCAAGTGCTACAAGTGCACCATCTGCGACGAGACGTTCAAGAACAAGAAGGAAATGGAGGCCCACATCAAGGGGCATGCCAATGAGTTACCCGACGATGAGGCCGAGGCAGCAGGTGTTGCCGCCACCTCCTCCGCGTCGTCGTCCTCCTCGCAGGGCATCACCAGCAATTCGGAGAGCAGCAATAACTTCTCCACCAAGCTCTCCGCCAGCAGTGAAGAAGCCACGGCAACCGCGACAGCCGCGTGGAGTCAAGGCGGCCGCCACTGGTGCCGCCCCACTCTCGCCCAGCTCTCCCAGCTCCACGTATTCGCCATCCGCCAGCAGTGTGGCCTCACCGCCGCCATCCACAGTGCAGTATCTGCCCGCCGCGCCGCTGGACACGGATGCACTGAGTCGGGACAGTGGCGTCTCCAGTGCCCAGCCCGCCCACAGCAGCTATGCGGACGAGGAGCTGCCCACGGATCTGAGCATGCAGCAGAGTCAGCCGCCAGTGCCGATGGTCTACCAGCCCTACCCGGCCACGCCCAGTTTAGTTGAACTACAGCCACAGGCGCAGGCCCAGCCCCAGCCCCAGCCCCTGACCATTAATCCCGCGCTGCTCGAGGCGGCCAGTATTGCACGCCAGGATGAGGATGACGTTCATGTGAACGATGAGGATGTCCATGCCGCTGCCTGGCAAATGATGCAGCTGCGTCGTGGACACGCTGCTTCACCGCCGCCACCCGAGGCCACAGTGCCGCAGCAGGCATCGCCACAGCCCACGCTGCATGTCAGCGATCTGGCGGCCAACTATGACGATACCCACGAGGCCACCGTGCTCATTGAGCACTTTAAGCGTGGAGATCTGGCACGCCATGGCCTGCACAAGGGCTACGCGCCTGTGCCCAAGTATGAGTAAGTATTGAAGCTACACTCGCCGTCCAGTGGAGAGCCAATCTAATGTCTCAATCTAACCACTCTCGCCACAGATCTGCCCTTCCAAATCCAGACATTGTGCGCCGCGTGGAGGCAGCCATTGGTCTGCGCTCCAGCACCGAGTCGCCCGAGCGCAGCTCCTCGCCCGAAAGTGATTCCCTGATGATGGCCGATCGTAATGTGATGACGCTGCCGCTGAGGAAACGCAAACACTACATGAACAAGGGCGATGCGTCATGCCAGGCGGAGAGTGGCCCAGCGACGCTGGGGCCAGCAGCAGCAGATGGTGGCGTCACAGCGGCCACATCAACCTCAACGGATGCCAGCAGCAACAACAACAACAACAACAACAACTCCAAGGTGATGAGGATGAGCTCTGTCATACAGTTTGCCAAGGCCTCGTAGTGGGCCACGGCCACGGCCACTCCCCCCCCCAAAAAATCAGCATAAAGACTGTCCAGCAAATTCTAACTGAAATTAGTTTTAATTTTTACCCCACGAGGTTTGGAATGGAATTGTTTTCTAGCAGCGAAAAAAGAAAATGCCAAAAGTATTATAAAAAAAAAAACACACACACACAAAAAATTAATAATGATGAAAAATTTGTTTTAAAATTTGTTTTAAAATTAACACCGTTCTACGTTATGGTAACGAATTTTGTTGAATGTTTGTTTGTTTTTTTTTTTTGTGTAAAGAAAGAGAATTTTAATGAATTAATTTTTGGCAGATATGTAGCAGGGATGTATTGTGTATATCGTTTATGTTTTTCACCACACCCCCACACACACACCCCCCCTGTGTTTTCACTTAGTCAAATTGCAACAAATTGGCATTATCGGTATTAAGAGTTAGCATCACTAATTTTAAGAACGCTAAAACGAGAATCCAAACATTAAAAATACAAAAACCATAACATACAAATAAAAATAAACACCTAAACAATAATAAGCTACGTGCATGATTATCTATACAAAGAAACAAACAAGTAAATATACATATATGTACACATAATGATAATGAGCGATATGTATGCAACATAAGGGCCATATTGGCACATAACATACATACAATACAATACAATACAATACAATACATAAATACATATAACTATAATTCTAAAGACCTATTTATTACTGAGAAATAAAATATATACATACGAAAAACCTCTGCTCGCCAAAAAAAACGATGCAACACCGGGAAAGAAGAGGTAGAAGGGAACCATTTCAATTGAGTTTGACATTTTGACATTTAATATAAAGTGATTTCAAGATTATATTTGAAGTCTAACAATACCTTTGCATTGGAAGCTACAAATCATTCAGACAATTTTCTTCTTAATTTTTTTCTCGGTGTTGCACACCCCACCCATCATCCATCCTCCTGATCATCAATCAATTCATTCGCCTCCATTTAAACACAATTTGATATGCATTTTATATTTTATATACAACATACATACATAATAATAATAATAATAATAATAATAATAAATATTTAACGAAAGTCATTGAATAACAAACTAAATGCTAAAACGAAAAATAAAATTCAAAAAATATACAATACGGAGAATATTGAACTGATAAGCAAGGAGCAAGCAAGAATAATTAAGTTAATAAAAGAAAAGAAAACCTAACATAACATTTACCAACAACAACAACAACAACAGCAACAGCAACAAAATCAAGAAGGATTTACATTTGCAACAATATAATTCTAAGTGCGTAAGATACATAATTTTTTGTAAACGCTAAGTTAATAATTTTAGTTATAAATTGTAGCATCAAATATTGCAAGTAAAAAAGCGCAGAATGAATTCGAAAATATAAAAAACAAAAACAAAACAAAAAACAATTCAATAAAAAAGAGAAGCGTAAAATTAAATACGAAATGAAAATTGAATTAATTTGTGGGTGGGTCGAATGCTGGAAAGACAAAGAAATGTGTTACCTACCGAATCATTTTTGAAGATTCGTTTGATTCGAGAGCAATGAAGTGGCATGAGTGGATTCGAAACTACTGCAGAGATCTGGAGAAGTGGCGACTCCCCATGAGAGGATGGATAGATCGCGAACGAGGCTCTCTCAAGAAGGAAACAACTGCCGGATCCTGTGGCTAAACACGTTCTGAGAGTCGCGGTACTCTTTCATGGGTACCCTATCCGAGCCAGTCGGGCCGTAAAGTGGAGTGCAAACTAATCCACAGGGCGTACTTTTCTTATACTAAATATATCTGGGCTATGAGTAGGCTTTCCCGCACAAACTTCAACAAATACTAGACCCAAAAAGCCAGACAAGACAGCACCATGAAAGATATAAAATCCAAATTATTATTTAGCCGCTTCGCTAAGTCTCTGTTCATTGCAATTGTCATCACTTTGTATATTGTGTTGATGATGGAAGGCAACCGCATCGATTATGGCAGTTGCGAGGGCAAACATTTGGCCAGCAACGCCACAAAGGCTGCCAATGCCACAGGACAGTTGCAGCCAGAGCATACGCTAGAGCTTGAGGTGGAGGTGGAGGTGGAGGAAAGAGATTTTGTGATTACTCGCGGCTGTCATGTGGGTGCCGTGAAACCTCTGGCCGCTGCGGTGCTACCATTTATCCAACAATTGCGTGGGATTGTGTGTCCCAGGGTGCAGCTACTGATAACCGAGACAATTGCCGGCAAGAATTATTTGTTCCTCAATCACAGCGAGTCGCAGTTGGACGCCTGTTGTGGCGTGCAAAATCTCAGCGAAGTCAACTGCACATATTTTCAATTGAGACGAAAGGATGATTTTCGCAACACAAAAATAGAACGAAAATATTTTAATTTGAGCAGGCAATCGAGATACCTGGAGGTGGGCAGTGGCAATCAGTATTTGTGGGTCAAGTGTGCAGCAAACGGAGAGAGCTTTTATAATGATACGCTATTTTTCGTGGCACCACCAACGATGGAGCAGCAGCCCAAGCCCCACGGGCGACTCTCCGTGCTGATATTGGGCATTGATTCGCTCTCCCACATGCACTATCGGCGCTCCTTTCCGCAAGTGGCGGAATTTATTGAACAGCTGCCGCATACCGAGTTCTGGGGCTACAATCGCATCGGTCGCAACACCTTTCCCAATATGATACGCCTCCTGAGCGGCCTCAGTCCCAAGGAGCTGAATGACAGCTGCGTTTCGGGCAACAAAACCTTCGATGACTGTCACTTGCTGTGGGATGACTTCAAGGCGGCTGGCTACACGACCAGCTATGGCGAGGATAGCGACATATACGACATATTCACGCTCAATAAGAGGGGCTTTGTCCGACAGCCCACGGACTTTTATTTGCGACCCGTAATGCAGAACATCAGACAGCACACCCAGTATGAGGCGAGTGGGTGGTTCGGCGCGCCATCGATAACTATGAGCTGCACGGGGGGACGCCTCTATCAGGATGTGCTCCACGAGTTCATCTACAAGCTGATGCCGCACATGAGACGCCAGCCCACATTCTCGCTATTTTGGCAATCATCGGGTGTGCATGACTATTTCAACTATGCCCAGACATTGGATGAGCATTATGTGAGAATATTGCGCGAGCTGCATGTGCAGGGCATCATGAATCACACGCTGATACTGCTGATGTCCGATCATGGGCTACGGTTCCAGGGCAGCGACAGTGCGGGCAACGGATATACGCAAACATTTCAGGGCATGGAGGAGATGTCACAGCCATTGCTGATGGCCCTCTATCCCGAGTGGCTGGGCGAGAGGTTTCCCCTGGCCATGTGGAATCTGGAGCGGAATGCGCACAGTCTCGTCACGACATTCGATCTGCATGAAACACTCAAAGATGTCATCCATTTGGATGAGCGTTTGAGCGATGATCAGCTGGAGAAGCGAACGCTTCATTTGGCCAACGAGCGGGGCATCAGTTTGTTTCTGCCGATACCAGGGGAAAGGAACTGCACCACCGCCCAGATACCAGGACACTTTTGTCTCTGCTTCAAGCTGCGCAAGATCTCCCGCAAGGAGAGCTCTGTGCAGAAGGCGGCACAGTTTGTGCTGGACAGCATCAATGGCCTGATCAAACCGTATGCCCAGTGCCAGCCATTGAGATTGGTGAAAATTCTGGCTGCCTATAATCTAAGCGGCCGAAAGCAGAAAGCTGGCACTAAACGGCCATTCAGAGCTTCCTATGATAGATACGCCACACAGAAGGCGGCAGAAGTTGACTACGAATCGAGTGATAGCGAGGGACGAGCTGTCCACCAGATTAGGGTACGCCTGAAGACGAGACCCGGTGAGGGACGGTTCGATGCGAGCGTTTTGATCAAGCCACAAATGAGACTGCTGGGTCCTGTGACCAGAACCGACAAATATGAGAGTAAATCCCATTGCGTAAACGATTATCACATTGAAAGGTACTGCAATTGTTTGTAATTTCACTTAAATAATTAATTTGCATAATATTTTCTTGTTGCTCTGGATTAATCGTAGGCTTCAATTTAGTAAATAAAAAATAAATCATATATTTGCTACGTTTGATGACAGTCTTTACTTGAATTTAGAAAAGAGTTCCATAAAGCTGCCTTAAAAATGTGAACTCAAAACCATTAACTGATGGCCAAAGCATATCCAATACGTAGCACCCAATTCTGGCTATGCTCTGTGTAATAACTATCTAATTGTATTCATGCATGGCAGTTCCATTTAATCAGTTCTGACTTCTAGTTTAATCAGCACACTGATGAAAAGCTGCTTGCCAGAGGGTAGCGCCAGCGGCAGCCAATTATTCTGCTATTTGTTTAAAGCTCTGCACAAGCTTGCTCGCTCTCCTCCCCCGACTAAGCTCTCTCACCGCCTAAGCGCTCGCTCCGGCTAAGCGCTCGCTCTCACAATCTATGCTAACTATGTGTGTACGTATGCTTGTCTATGATAAGCAAAGCTGCGCTCTCAGCAGGCGGATCGGCAATGCAATGCCGAAACATGCAAAGAGCAAGCAAGCTTTAGTGGCACTTTTGTTCTGACGCTTTTAAGTTTAAACTACAAAATTCGTGAATTAATTTGTGCGCCGCCGCGTGTTTGTGATTTATTTCGGTATAAATAATAAGCCAATTGGGCAAACAAAATATTATGCCACACAGGTATGTACATACATACATATATATATATATATTTCTAATGAAACTCGTATATAACATGGCTTGCCCTTAATTCCGGTTGCCTTTTTTTTGCAGAGTTTTAATACATAGAAATATGATCAGAACTACAAATATAGATATTTTGCGACATTTTAACATAGTTTTTTTATATAGCTCAAAAAAATATTAATTAGCTTAGAGTTCCGTAGACCTGAAAAACACTTCGAATGATGCCATCAACAATTCCGTGTGTTTGGAAAAGGTAATCACCTTCCGGAAAGGGCAGAGTCGCTGTTAAATGACTGTTCACAAGGTTGATAGGCACCTGATCGATAAAAATTTCCCCCTGCACACACAGGGGATATTATAGATATTACTTAGAAACGAATGGTTGAACAACTTACATTGTAGGGACATGAATGGTTCAAATTGTGGTTCGTTCCAATAATGCCAAAAAAGTAATTAGCCACCGGACTATGACGGGGATTATTGAGGAATTTACAGCCATCCACAGTGAAATTGTAGAGAAATGGTTTATATCCACTGAACCGTTTATACAAACCACAATTTAGCTAAAAAATATATTAGACTTTAAATATATATTTACTTATATCAGAATTGTGTCATATATGTATATATGACGTACCTGGACATTGGTAAGGGGAGGTTTTAGCAAGCGCAACCTGCCGGACGCATATTTGTAGGTACGATTTATCGACTTCAGATAGCAATAATCCATGCTGCAGTAATCCTCATCCACACATTTGCACTTGACGTTGGTGAACTCAAATTTGGATGAGATCTTGAAGATTTCTAAGCTGTTTTAGCGTTCAATTTGTTATAATATGCCGTTTATACATACTTCTTTAATAAAATACAGCATCAAAATGAACAGCAACAAGTTCTGCTTAACGGACATGTTGGACTTTTGGTGTTTTATTGAAAACTAATACCCAAATGTTCGATCAGAGGCTATTTATAATATATAATATTATTGCTGCCCATTAAATATGCATACAAAATCAATTAAATAGTTATTATTGTTATGGAAAATTTTTACCAATGCGCATACTGGTACTATCATGGTATATCCTCATGATATATTCGGTGAGTGGGGTACACAGAATTCTCTCTTCATTTGTAGATTGGTAATAGTTTTTTGGTAATCTGTGCTATTAATTCAATTCTATGTAAATCTTGTACTACTTTATACGGATCTGTGGATTTGTTAATTCCCTGTGATCCACCTCCAGTTCTGTAGATGAATCTTAATATAATCGTAGATTCCCTTATCCAACTTTTCTTCATCGATTTCCGCGTAATAGATTTATCTGTGATATCTATTTAGAATCGACATCATTTGTTGTATATATAATAATCCCACATAACCTTTTAGATATTTCCTAAAAAAAAGAGAGGTTATTACATCCAATAAACATTAAAACCGATTCGAAATCCCTTTTGCCAAAGTTTAAAATAAATTAAAAATCAATTTGTTTCATTCGGTAGAATGTGTGTGGGGGGCATCTGTACCCCCACATCTGTATTCGGTTAACAAACATTTCGATTATATAAAAAATGAGTTTACATGAGTTTTTTGTTTTGTTGTTGTTGTTGTAATTTGACTGCTGGAACTGGCAGTTGAGGCACCAGTCCCAGGTTCATTCATTCACCTGTTTGATACGCTTTCGAACGCGATTCATATAATTAAACACCAATTAATATTATAATCAAAACAATCATTTACAAATATGGCAGAGCTGCCAAATGGGCGAGAGGGGGGGGGAGGATAGGAGTGAGAGAGAGAGAGAGAGATAAGGCAAATTATGATACATTTAAGCAAAACGAATTGCAATTCGTGTGGGAGAGATAAGGCAGCGGGCACAAAAAACTATACACTTAAATTAGTTAACGAGAGAGGGGCATGGTTATGGATTGGGGGAGGTGTGGGTCTTGTGGCCTATTACAAAAGAACTAAACCTTGTTTTACAAACTAATAATGCAAATTGATTTAACTTGTCGCCCGTTGGAGCGACATCATCCCCACCCATCAGATGCCAATGTAGGAGCAAAGCACAAACACGGCGAATATCATGACAATCATAAAGGCAATGGCCAACCAAACGGGAATAGTGCCTAAAATATATATAGAGAGAGAGAGAGAAAGAAATAGAGTTAAATTAGGACGAAAAATACGCTAAAATATTCGAATTGCTTACGCCTTTGGGCCAGACTATGAATGCAGACTTTATTGTCCACAGAGATGGACAGCACGGCCGCCTCTGTATCGCTCGAGATGGGCGGACCCTCCTCATTGGTTATGGGCAAAAATTGCAGGCCCGTCACGAACATGGAGTGAGCATGAGGAATGTGCAGAACGCGCTGGAAAATCGAAATTACAACTGACTTGCTGTCTGTCTGTCTGTGGAAATGATATGCTCCTTCCACTCACCTGCAGACTAAATGCTATGTACATGGATACGCTGCCCGAGAACATGGTTCCCACAGCCACAAATCTACCGTCGTCGCGCACTGCCAGCGAGGACAAGCTCTCATCGATGGCCACCGCCTGGCGCAGCTTGCCGCTGGCACAGTCCCAGTGCTGCAGATAGCCCCGCTGTTTGCCGACCTTACCCAGGGGATTGGTAATGGTGAACAAACGATAGTTGTCCTTGCGCGCCTCCACGGTGCCGTAGCGACAACGCTTGAAGAGATACTTGGAACCCTCGGGCGTCTGCCATTGCAGCTTGTGCTGCAGTTTGCCCGTGCTCAGGTCCCACACCAGTCCCTGCGAATCCTTGGAAATGCTCGCAATGTATTTGCTGTCGGGACTAAAGTCCAGATCATCGATTTCCTTGCTATGCGCCGGCAGCTCGGCACCCAGTTGCATCTGTGGAAACGACCAGATGCGCAGCTTGCCGTCGGTGCCGCCGGTGGCCATTAGCCTGCCATTGCCACTGATTCGCACCACGCGCTGCAGTGGCTCCGAGCTCTTGAGGAAGTCCGTTTGCACCACATCCGCCGCCTGGATGTCGAAGCGTAGGCGCTGGAACTGCTTAAGTAGGTCATCGGCCGTGGTAGGTGGCTTATGGCCATTGGCTATGAATTCCACACCCGAATGTGCGGCTCCAGCTCCACCGCCACCGCCACCGCGCTGCCTCACATTCCCGTTCTCATGGGGCCGCTCCACGGGATTGGGTTTATTGTCGCCATCCTCCTCCGTTTCGATGCGCGGCTGGACAAAGTACATCTGGCAATGGGCCTCCTGTCCGGCACAGAGATATCCCCTCCGTCCATTGTTGCGCACCGCGAAATTCATCACCACATTGGCGCCCGTCTCATGGCGCAGCACTTCCTCCGCACAAAAGTGACTGCCATTGTGGTACAACTCGTAGATTTCCTACAAAATCAATAAGCATATCAATCATTTGTCATGGATTATTACGTGCAGTGACACAGTGACACTTACAAAGCCATTTGCAACGCCCGTCTTGCTGGAACCTCCACCGCCGGCCACCAAAATGTGGCGACTGGTCAGCATGTCCACGGCATACAGGGGGAAATTGACGCGGGCCAGCAGGCCATCGCTGGGTCTGCGTGTCGGTGCCATTATCAATTATTAATCGACCGCACTTGGATCGATTCCGTTGGTTTGTTGTGGACTTCGACGGTTTTATCAGCTCTGCTCTGGCACAACTGACTCAGGGGCACATTTATCTGGGTCGATGCGCTGCCTGCTGGCTGGGGGGATTTTCTATAAAAAATATATATGCACTATGCACTTGGCTGCTCTGCCGTCTCTAGTTGAGGTTCTCCATTGCTTGCTGTTTGTGGCGTTAATTAACTTAGTTTATTTTTTTTTTTTTGTTGACTTCTTCCACGTACACGATATGATTTTATATCGATATATTTGTGATATTTTTATTTTTGATACGATAATATCGGTACGATAGTTTTGTCGCCGATTATATCAAGAATCGATATTTTTAGAAAATATCAACCACAATTAGCAGCACTGTAACCCCCAGAAATATACCGTAAATATACTGACGGACACGACAAGTTGATATTCCTCGATTTTGATATTCGGTTTAATACTACTAGCTAGCTAGTCCTCTCAGTCCTAAACAATTAATTTTATCCAATTGGCTAGTTTTTAGAAATTCTGTTTAGAGCGAACTTTCGGTATTTTTTGTGGGCTAAATGGAATTTGGCGGTCATTTTGAAAAGTACTTTAATATATCTTCAAAATTGATTAAAAATACTTTTAGATACCGACACTATAAATGGACTTTGATCTTAAATATACTTTGAACAGAAGTATTCGACACTTCGCGACACTTCTGTTTTTTCGGAACTAATTGGAATCCAATTGAATCCAAAACCAAAACAACAGCTGATTGTTTGGCAACTAAGTCTTTGGCGTTAGTTATTAGTTATTTGATTAGTTAGTTAAAGTTATTTGATTAGTTATTTTAATTCAAATCTGTAAACGTATTCCCGCTACCATACCGCAATAGCTAGCAACTATCGATGTATCGATATATCCATATACAGTGGCGCTATTTGTTTGTTTTCGGAACTACACTGTAGTGTCGTGTAATGTAGAATGTAAAATCGTAATAATGATCATTGCACCACATAAATTAGCATTTGCACTGTTGTTGCCTGATGTTACGCCCACATAAAAACAGCCTTCTGCTTCCCGCTTCATTGTCCTGCCACTGGAATGGTGGCGACCTTCGGCACTGCCATATAAGGCCGCATCCAGAGACGCCATCGGGGAGTGCGATCTCTTAATGTCCCCCCACCGCCCCAACCCGCTGCGACTGTCGGGCAAGTAAGTCAATTATGGATTTTATTGTCGATTCTTATTCTTTTGTTGTCTTTACTGATTCAGCAAGATCTTTGTTTGTGTGTTTAAGCGGAGCTTCTTGACTTTTGCTTAACCGCAGAAAGCCAAAGTGGGGTTCCGGTCGCCTCTCCTTTAATAACACTCTCTATTGGAGCAATTTGTTTAGCAATTTTTTATTCAAATTCAAAGCTTGTTTTCAAGTGAAAACCTCCGTCTGTCTACGCATGTGAACTCGTTTTTTTTCTTCTTCATTATTTCTACGGTGCGTGGACAAGTTTTACCGGCAATTCGATCAAATTTCACTTTTTATGAGAGTATCTCCCCGGGTAGCTGCTAAATTGATTTGTCACTTAAACCGTGGTAACCCCAACACCCAGCACCCCACTCCCAGCGAGTGCCTCTAATAAAAGAAAAAAGAAAGGCAGGCAGGCAGCCTCCGAGTAGTAATTGGTAATTGCAATGTAGGTGAGAAATCTGGCTGGCACTTTGTTTCGTTTGGTAACAGGAGTGTGGGTGGGTGGGTGTCATCTGCCACTCTGCCCCATAAGGCAGTGGGGGGTTCAATGTACTCCTCACTATTATCTCTAGACAAACGCTCTGCTCTCTGCTTCTGGGTTTTATGACCGTTGCAGGTTGGCAAAGTGCTGATAAGCGCACTCTATTCAAGCTCTAACTGCCATCCATTTGTTGATGTTGTGACGCTCGCACAGCTGTCTGTAGGTTTGAAATAAATCACAAGTGATGATTTCATTCATCCACAAAAGCAAACAAGCAAAAAAGATTCAATTGGAAAGCAGGCAGACGGAAATGAAATTCACCTCCTACTTGCTCGTTCTCTGTGTTCCCCTGGGAACCGGTTTGTGGTCTAACTGAATTCAAATTTTCAAATTTGAATTTGAATCTTAACCGCCCAATTTAAACAAAAGACAACGCGCAAAAGTTCCTGGCGCAGCTTCCCCCGCCAACAACAAAAAACATTGCACAGCTGTCGATCAAAGTAAGTAAATGTAGGGTGAGGCATTGCAAGAGAGAGCTCTCAGTGCAGCTTGCAATGTTATACTCAGTGGTGTTCGTGTGTGAAAATATATACCGTATATACTGTGAATAGCTTTCCGACTATACCATTTCCTAGGTCAACAAATCGTACGAGATCAAGAGAGCAAGAGTGACGTTTGCTACTCACTGAGCGTGAATGCTGTACCCTACTTCGCTATACTTTGGCATCCGCTGCTTTAGTTTTCCTTTTTGCTTTCTGGTTTCTTCCTTGCGCATTCGCTCAATTTTCGTCGTCGCGATCACAACGTAAAGAAAAGCAAACTATAAACTCAGCCCGATTCCCGCTATAAAACATTTAATAAAGTTTAACTTGTACATTTTGTGTAATTGTGCCAATTGTGCGTGTGTTTAACAACCTTTGTTTGTGGCGTTATTAAAGAGTGCAGCCAGCAGCATTTGTCGTTGGTAAGTTGTGGCTTTTGTTAGTGCAACCAGAACGAAGCGCAGAAACAACTGCAATCCGGTTTGGGCCGGTGCAAGATCAGATCCCTTTTCTCCATTTTGCCCACGGCGCAATTGCAACAACACCTTCATGACCCCCCTCCATCACTCACCATGTTTCCCCGACGCCAACGGGGAATTGAAGTTTGTGTTGCCTTGGCAGCAGCGCTGTTGCGTCGCAGTCGCAGTTTTTTTTTTCCCCTCTTCGCACTTTGTTGCTGTTCTTATTTGCCGTAATGAGCGATGTGCGGTTCTTCTGCGAGTGTTCGAAGAGTGTGTGTGTGTGTGTGGGGGTGCGCGTATACCCTTTCATACAGTATTTTTGATCTGATCTTCGACCCCAACAAGTATATATACATAAATCAGATCATATTGATCTACAGCTCTTGGAAAAGATCGGCAGACTACATACATATGTCATATGTACTTAAATACAAACATATATACAGATATATAAGGGCATAAAAAACTGCGGCGCCTGAAGCCTAGCCGCCTACATACATATGTACTTCTTTTTAGTTTACCGTATTTCTGCCTGCGGCCTGTCACTCTTCTTATTGGCATTGCGCTTTGTTTGCTGTTTGCCGCGGCCTGTTCGTTTCAGCAAGGGAGTGCAATGAGAGAGAGAGAGAAAGAGAGGGAGAGAGAAGGAATGGATTGAGGGGTATATGCCGTTTTGTGTACGATCTTGCAATTGTGGTGGGGAGTATGTGCGTTTAAGCAGATTCAATATGCCGTTTATATCTGTAATTGGAATACCCTTCTTTCCCACAACTTTACCTCAGGATTGCATCGCATCTCCCATGAGTATTTTCTTCAGTTAAGAACTTTATGCTTTTGTTTTACTCCTTTTTAAGGGTATACCCACATTCGGTACACGAATCCTTCTCTTTCTCTATTTTCCTCACGTTCTCTACTATGTACTATTGTTTTCTCCAATAAGAGAACCAATACCAAGCCCATACAAATAACAGGAAAAAGGTAACCGTAAGCCAGAAAGAGGGGGAAAATACAAAGAGAGAGGAGGCACTGAGAGGTTCAGCACAGCACAGCACAGAGAGAAAGGAATGAATGACAGCTAAAGAGTGAGACAAAGAAAGAGGAGCCAGAGGTTAAGAGCACATTGGTGCAGCAGATTCCCTCGGGGACTCGACTCTCTTTGTAGTTATGGCATCTTGTTATGGGGACTCTGTTTGCCGTAAATTTCAATAGCCATAAACAAATCAATGCACGATGCATAAATCTGTTAACTGTTCATGTGTGTCGTCCCGTTCGCACCGCCTGTGTGGGTTTTCGCCCAAAAGAGTCGTAAATTAAGTTAAATGAGTGTACCGTACCATTTGTTGTATGGAGGGGGCGCTATTTCTTCAGGTTTGTCATTCTGTCAACAATTGACTTTAATTGAACTTTGATTGACATCTGACGGGTGGGGTCTCTCGCTCCCTTCTTCCTCTTTGGTTTCAAATGGTTTTTTATTTCTGTTATCAGCGATTTTTTACGAATCTGATATGGATATGTATGCTTCCCACGCTAAATGTGTAATATAATACGCGTTCTAGTTGGCGGCTTAGCTTGGTGTTAAGCAGCCCTTGACTTGTGTTTGATTAGCGTATGGGGTTGCATAACATTTGTGAGTGTTAGCTGGGATTAAATTTTATTTAAATTTGTAGATTTTCTGGGTAGAGATATCCCATGAATAGACATATTTTTACTTCTTTTATAAATGAATATAATTTTCATATTCATTTGTCTGATTTTCTTAGCATTTTCCTTTGTATTTAATTCTTATTTCTTAATACTCTTTATTTACAGTACTTTAATTTGGATTATCGTGACAAACCCCACATCTTTTCCTTGTTTAATCTCTACATTCCATTTAAAAAAGGAACCAACAAAACAATATAAAAATGGTGAACAATACCGTTGATACCGTTGAGGGTAAGTCTTGTTTTCTTCTTTTATTTATTTTTTTTTCTCGTTTCGTGTTTGCTTTCCATCACTGCGGGATTCTCATTACATTTTCACACTTTTTCATGTGTTTTTCTGTTGTTCTTATTTCCGATGTTGTTTTCCTCCGCCCGAAAGAAATGCAAGAAAAGTTCAGTTAACTTGAGTTTCTTCGTATTCCACGAGCTTACTCCCGCGGGTGGGTGCACTGCAGCTGTTTGGGGGGCTTTGGGAGGAAAATCGACTCGAAACAAAACAAAAGATGCCACGCCTCGTTGCCCGTTTTTTTTTTTTATTGTATCGGAGTTTTCCTAGTTTTCCTTAGTTGTTGTTTGCATTTGCATAGCAATCATAAAAATGCCAGGCCTGGAAAACTCGCGTACAACAAAATTCGAGCGCTGTGCTCTTTTTTGGATTTGGATTTAGGCCCCATGGCGAATGTATCTGTATCTGCTGCTGCTGCCGCTGCTGCCAGTCGAGTGGCATAGATTACGCGCCATTGTATCCTAAATACGTTTTATGTGCACTTTTAGGATGCGTGAATCCAGCAGATACTTTCGCATGCAGATAGATACATATACAGTCACATGGCAACACTGCTGCAGCATGTCGTTGTCGACAATTTCTATTGGAAATCCCGTCAAGTGCTTGGGAGAATAGCCTGCCTGCCTGGCTGCCTGCCTGGGCCGCATGGCTGCCGCCTGCAGCTCCCATTATCATGTGCATGGCTTTTGTAGTGCGGAAGTTGCCGGCAAAATATGTTTTATGCAGATTTTGTGCAATATTTTGATGACAGTGGCGTTGTCAAGGTGGATTGGATGGGCAGACAGGTGAATGCTGCTAGCTGTAGCTGTAGCTGTAGCTGTGTGGAGCTAGCTGCAAAGGCAAAACCCATGAGATACTTTTATTTTGCAAGAGCTTATACAACACTACAGGTTGAGATATGGCTATTGAAATGGGCGGACAAATGCAAACTATTGTAAAAATATAAAAATATCTTTCAGCTACAAGTTTCTTTGCAGATTGAAAATTTGTTTTTTTTTAATGTTGCAGTTTATTATTTCTATGGAAAATGAAGGAAAGTGTTAAAAATTACAAACTTATCTTTGAAAAAGAAAAGTTCAAAGATACAAAAGTATCTTGTGGATACAAAAAGTATCTTTTATGTAACTAAGTAAAAAGCAATTATAATATATATTTTTCAGTTTGGTTTTTATATTTTTTAAATATTTAAATTTATATTTATACAAAAAAAAAAAACATTTTGCATACCTGTCAATCGCAACTTTCAGCTACAAAATGTCTTTTAAATCGCAATCTACTAATACAACCTGAATTTAGCAGAATGGCAGGCACATACACAAAAAGTAGATATATTTTAGAGCTTCCTATTCAAAATGCATTAACAAGAGACTCATATTTTGGGCGAACATTTCCTACTGCATTGTACATCCGTACAACTGCCTATTATATTTAACTGCTGGTGATGGTGATTTACGCCCTATGGCTGTACAAATTACCGCTTCCCCAGTCCCCAGTCCGCCCCCGCCATCCGTTGGCGTCCCAATCTTTCTCTCTCTTTCCCTGACTGGCTTTCATGACTTGCCGAATCATGGCAGTGGCATTGCATTGCATTTATGTATTTATGTATTGTGAAATGATGAGGGGTTGTTGTACTCCACCTGCAACAACAGCAGCAGCAGCAGCAGCAGCAGCAGCAGCAGTTTATGCTCGTTAGCTGCCAGTTTTTTTTTTCGGGGCTAATGGGGACTCACGAGTTGGCTGACAGTTCCGCCTAACGCTAAATGCTACCGTGGATGGTATAGCCAGGCACCTTCTAGCAGCCGACAATTCCTCTGGCAGTAGTCGCATTTAATTAAACTATTTCCCCATTGATTGTCAAGAGTTTGTAGAAACTAAACTGTCGTAAAAATTGATTGCTTTTGGGAGCAGAAAACTTTTCTGTCAGGTTCAAGTTTTCCTTGAACCTTCGATTCCCATCTCTGTATGTGTGCGCGTGGGGTAAAAATAAATTTATTTTGGAATTTATTGTCGTGTATTTCGGAATTGAAGTTGAATGTGAAGTAGTTTTGCAGCTGCAGCTGCAGTTGCCAGGCTCCAGATAAAATCCGAGGGTTGAGGTTCATTGGGCAACTAAATCGGATTCGGATTCGGAACTTCTCTATTACATGGCATCCTTTGTCCGACGACTTCAAGTGTGAGTCCTCCTCTTGCTCGTTTGCGGCACAGACGCAGGCAGCAGAGGCAGCAGACTCGAGTGGAATTTTAATTTTCTAGCAATTGATTTGACCTCAAAGTCTGGTACTTCCCCCCTGGTCTTTACCCGTTCCTACTGACTAGAGGCAGCCCTCTGCCAAACAAATCTCTGATGAGGCAGAATTCCTAAATAGGTCATTGCACACACAAAGTGTTGCATACTTGAGGGCGTCGCCAGGACAAATTAAGATGACAACGGCATTGATAAGCAGCGGTATTTTATGGGCAATGGCAAGAATGGAGAAGGGAAGAGCGTCACAGCAAGGGAGGTAGCGCAGCAACTGTGTTACATCTCTATCTAAACATCCTGGAGTATGCCCCAGGACCGACCTGGCGCTTTCCTCGCTCTCGCAAATATGCATGGACGCCTGCAAATAGGCAATGCTTTCTGCGTGTGGCACGTACAGCGCTTGAATTTATTATTGTCTTCCCTTCGTATATTTATATGATAATGTATACAGACGTTTGGTTGGACCGTCGTGCGTCGCTCGAGCGGAATAATGATTGCAGACCCCTCTGGAATGCCACCGCCTCCGCCCCCACCGCCACCTTTCAGTGGGTTGGTGCGTTGACAAAGTTGTTCCATTTCTTGTGGAATACCCCCGCCAACGACACAGTCGATAATCACGTGTAAATTACTCAGGGACCTCCCGCACCAGATACATTTTCTGGTCCCGGTCTAGCCTGTAAATTTTGCATGATTTTATTTACCTTTCTGCGGGGTTCTGTCTGTCTGTCTGTCTGTCTGTCTGTCTGTCTGTTGTGTCGTGTTTGGCTTTTCAATTTCTTGTGCTGCGTCCTGGGACGACGAAGACGACGACAACATGGCCTATTAAAAAGTCATTTCATTCTCGTTCTGTCTCTCTCGGAATAAACCAAAAGTTTTTGCCTTCATAATTTTATGGCTCTGCTGCGAAGTCTTCAGAGCAGAACGACTTTACCCAGGCATTGTGTTGTGCTACTTTCTCGTTGTTTTGTGCCAAAAAGAAAGATATATCCTAGTAGATGACAGCTGCAGTTGTTGCTTTGTGCAAAGGCTTAAAATAGTGCATGGTGCAGGGGCAGGACATGAGTCCCTTTCCCTGCCCCAAAGGAGTAACTAGAGCATGAAGTAAACACAACTCAAGCTGCGAGATTTGTGTTGTATTTGTGTGTGTGGTTTTGCTGGCCTCTGACAGCATTCGACCCAAATCGATTAAACATTCAACAAAATTAAATTAATTTTGCTTGAATAAATGGGGCAGGGGAAATGCAGTGTAATTTTATGGAAAATATTAATATTTTAAGGTATTTATAGGATAAGGAACGAATGAATAAATTCGAACAGAAACTAAAGAAAATGTAAGTTCTGTAATCTGTGGCCTAAAGTTGTATCTTTAGGTAGTTCGAATATACATATGTGGCACTGGAGTATCTTTTTGTGGCTGTTTCAAGCTTAAATCTTAGCCCTAATCTACTTATCCTTTGACCCTAATAAGCGAGTAAAAGTACTTTTGATCTGTCAAATAAGAAGAAAACTCAACATGCAGAAAATATTTGTGGCTCATACGAAAGTCTACTCACGTAACGTTTATCTTGGATTAATAATGAACGAACATCATTATAATTTTTGCACATAATGCGACACCCACAAAAAGGAGATACAGATACTACAGGCATACTACATAGAGCATTAAAGCACTTGGGACTTGCTCTTAATGGAACTTTTTTACGCACACACATATTCCAGAAGAAGGGAAGGAAGGGATGGGATGGAATGGGATGGAATGGGATGGCATTGCATGGCATGGGGTGGGGTATTCATGGGGGGATTGCTGCTGCTGCTGGTTCAAAGAGCACATAATAAGCAAGAAATCTGTTGCTCCATCTATCTGCCAGTATCTATGTGTGTGAGTGCGTGTCTGTGTGTGGCAGGGGACATGAGATTATAATCAAAGTTCTTTCTCTCTCTCTCTCTCTCTCTCTGTCTGTCTCTTCGGCTGCCTATCAAAGGGCGAAACAGAGCGAAAGAGCAAAAATTCACAAATGCAACCAGTTGCTGTTGCCTCGAAAGCCAACACGCACACACACAACTTTTTCCCTGGAAAACTCTAGAGTGGAAGGAACGGATGTATGTAGGTCCTCGCTCTCTCGAAGGACTTTAAACCACAAATGAAGCTGAAGATGAAATATGTTCCACATCATAGGGACAAAGGAAGTGTGGGTGGGGTGACAGAGGAGATAAAAATACTCAACCTCAAAAAGTCACTTGTGCGACGAGCGACATAATTAGAAATTGCGAAAACTGCAAACAAAACTTCTAACTACTATCTGCGGCGTCGTAGCTTCTGCTTCTGCTTCTGCATCTGCTTCTACTCCTCCTGATTATGGTAGTTCGTCTTCTGCTTCTTTTTCTACTTCTTCCCATTCTTCTTCACGTCTTCGCTTCCTTATATTTCTTCCTTGGCGGTACAGTTATGACACAACAGGAAGAGAGAGACAGATGTAGAGAGTGAGAGACGACACACAGCGACACGATGCGTTAGGCATTGCAAATGAGCTTTGGCGGATGTTTATGCGTAACAAAAAATGATGATAATTCAAGTTTTAGTTTTTAATTAAAAATAATTTTAAAAAATAATAAATAATAAAAAAAAATAAAAAAAAATGCAAAAAAATAAAAAAGAATACAAAAATATTATGCAAAAAAAATAAAAATTAAATAAATACCACAAAAAAATTAAATAATAACATTAAATAAAATAAAATAAAAATTAAAAATATTTCAACAAATATATATAAATATATATATAATATAATTAATAATAAAAATGTATGCCACAGCACATTCAAATAAAAAACTCTCTTCAAATGTTAAGAAATCAATACAAATTTTAAGAAATAAAATTTTAATATACCAAAAATATTTCCAAAAAATTAATCTGAATCGCATTATATTGAACCTTCTAGTAATATGTATGTATATTTTTTTTTCCTCACATTGTTTACCGTGTAAACGTGAATTGTTATCCATTTTCTCGAGAGCTTTAGGGCTACAAGTTTGTTGCAGGAGCATCAGCAGGACCAACAGCAGACAAGTGTAGACATGTTTGCAACAAGCAGCAGCAGCAGCAAAGGTTTTTGCCAGACACGTTGACATTTGTGCGGACTCTACGACATGACCGGAATAAATAATTATTTATACCAGTCGCCAGTGCCAGTTGCCAGTTTGTGTCTCGGCAGACGAGTCTTGAGTTGGGGGGCATACTTTCCCCCCTCTGCCGCGCACACGCACGTTATCCTTCGGTTGCATTTGCGCTTCGTTTGGGTTCAACTTTTGCGTGTGGAAGTTGTCCAAAAAGTAATTCAATTTAAGTTTCATCTGCGTTTTGCCCCCAACTGAATGAAACGTAGACATGGGGTAAAGGTTATGTCTGTATTACACTTCTTGATGATAATTTTCACGTAACTTTTCGCTCTCTCTCTTTGGCTACATATTCCCTGCCCCTGTTGCCTCTCTGCTGCTGGTATTCCCTTTGCACTGCTTAAATCTGCTTTAGTTGGGGGATTTTCACAGCTGAAACATAAACAATTTTATGAGCTGTAAAGTGTAAACGGAACTACTAGACATTGCATTTTTTCCTGTAGACCCACAAAAATAGAGCTGCTAAAATCCTTTTTATAGAAGTGCAAAGAGAGTGTGCAAGGGTTTATTGAGATTTTCATTGATTTATTTCCACCTACCAATCTATACCACCTTCTTTCTGGTTAACTATGACTTTCCATTATATATTTCAACCACAAAACGCCAAAAACAAATCCCAAAACCATTAGAAAATCCATCAATTTTGTGCTGGAAATATTTGGCCATCAGCTTTTGGGCTTAAACATTTTCCTCGCTTAACATTTATGAGTCACAAAATAAACTGCAATACTTTACAGACGGGACACAGGATACAGGACATAGCAGCAATTCATTTTCTAAATGAATTTGGTTTTCCTCCTTTCAAACCCAAAACAATCAAATGAAAATTTACTAAGAAATAACCCAACGGACGCTGAAGGATTAAGCTGCAGATTAATCAAATTTTGTGCCAACAGAGGCGAAAACAAAAAAAAAGTAGAAGGGTATACTTTGATTGTCAATTAAAAACGGAATAGAATGGCAGGACACCCAATGAATGGCAGGAGCTATGGGAATCAGGGATTGGCTTGTGGCAGGCGGCACATGGCAGCTGCCAGATAGCAAAGGACTTTCTCCTAACTCTTCCTTTTCCCCACATAGATTTATAGAGTCCTTGGCTGCTTCTCTAGAGAGAGACAGCGACGAACCAATTGTTGCATTTGTCCTGCGAACCGGCAAAAGGGTTGGAATTGAATTGTTGGCAATTTGTTTGCAACACACCCCCCACCACCCAGGAGATGAGGCACAGGAGGTATTTTCTCTGCTGTAGATGGAAGAAAGTGGGTGAAAGGTGGGTTGCGGCAGGCAGGGGGAGGATGGATGCGGTGGCCAGGTCTTGGGGCAATTTGTTTAGTATCTTTGTTCGCATAATTGCCCGCACAATGCCATGCCACACGGAATGGAAACGGAAATGGAGAATCGAGCTTGCGCGAGTGTGAAGAGCCTTAATTAAAAAGCTTTTAAAGCCAAAGGGAGCAGGAGGGCCAGGCCCACACAGATTGGTATGACAGCGCGTCCTCTGACCCCCAATCAACCCTTTTGGCCTTCTGCACGATTTGCTATGGGTGGGGGAATGAATGATTGTGAGGGGTCGGAAGTGGCAAACGTGATTTTGGAATAAATTTCCATCATTTTGGAAGGCATTTTGTATCCTGTATCTTGGCATATATTTTAAGAGAATTCGTTGCATGAATTTTATCCGAGATTTTACCCAATTGGCAGTCTATAAAAATGCAATCTATAAAAGTATAGACAGCTCTATTTATCAATATTCCTCCCTCCCATCCTTTTAATGCGGGAAAACTTCTCCTGAAACTTCATTTAAGCCGCTTTCGATTAATGGTCGAAAAAAAGAGATTTCCCGTTCTTTTGGGTTCTGTCTGTCATTCGATTCATCACTTGTTGCCTTTTTAAGCCGAAGTAAAGCGGATAAATGTTGAGCGCCCAAAACACCACAATCGACGGACTGCGGACTAATGGCCAATTAATGGCATTTAAATGCGCTCGCGTAATGTGCCTGCCATTCGGGGGCGAAAAGCGTCGGAAAAAGAAAACTCTTGAATATTTTTGGTACATACCACAAAAACCATAAACAGAAAACGGCAACAAAAATTGGTAGGTACAGGCAGGCAGGCAGGGAGGCAGGGAGGCGAGCAGGCAGCACCGCGACAGCGACGGCCGGCGGCTTGGTCAACAGCAATCAAATGGACATAAATTTGTTGCCAAATGTCGTAAAGCCATTCCCCCATTCCCCCCATGCCCCGCCCCATACAGTACCCACCCAGAAGTAGAAGAAGATTGCTACAGGTAATTACAAAACCATAACGCGCGCCAAATGTCACCGCAAAATGTGCGGTCAATGTTTCTGGGCCATCAGGCATGGGCACCCCACCATTCGCTGCTGGCTGTGGCATCATCATCATCATCATCAGGCATTGCAAAACGATTTTCGCTTGCTTTTCCGTTGCATAATTTTTGTGCGTGTCAGTGCGGAATTTCAGTACACTTTCGCATTTGGGAATCACGAGTCCAGGTCCAGGTCCAGGTTCTGGTTCAGGTTCAAACATTTGACACGCGTGACATTAACAGCCTGGTCTGGTCATTACCAATGCCATTTCGGTTAAGGAAATTTGGTATAAGAATGGTCAAGAAATCGTTGGGAAATGTCTTTATTGAATATTTATTTTACTTGAATAAACATTTCCTTGAAAATGTTGATAAATATTTAGGCAAGAAATTCTGAAAATGATCACAAAAATTCTCTTAACAAGTGGCAACTGCTGATGGGGGGGAAATAGTGAAAGGAAAAGCTGACAAACAGTGATAAAAAGGGCTGCCAACTGCAGCTGAAAATAGGAAAACTGCTGAGGAGCTGCTGCCATTTGCTGTTTCTGACAAACAAAATTTACACGAAAGGCGGCCAACTTATCCTTCCCATTATTACATTATTTATGCATTGTAAAACCCCCTCTGGCAACTGCAGCATACTGAATGATTAATCACCTTTTAAGGGGGAGGGTTTTTTATTCCACGAAAATTGCTTTCGAGTTTATGGACAATTTGTTCGATAATTTCGCTAAGCTTTTGCCGCGCGTAATGTAGGCAACACTTTGGCCCGCGCACACAATCAACAGGCACAGGCAATACGGAAAGGAAAGCCATTCCGCCAGCATTACGTGGAGAATCGCATTTGTGGCGGGCGGCACAAGAAACAATTGGAATTGCAACTGCCACACGACACGGAATAATAGTACACGCAGCAAAGTGCGCGCGGTTAGCCGCAGAAACTGGCGAGAAGGGAAAACTCCTGTCATTACAAGTCGCCTAAAACGTTGCAACATACAACTTTTGCCACACAGAAACGCTGAAAGGACAGAAAGAGGGATAGAGAGAGAGAGAGAGAGAGACCTACATAAAACCAGTTAATAAACGTCAGTGCTGTTGCCGCACTTCAGACAGGGGAACAAGAGGGTAGGGGCAAGGAAATGCAGTGGAAAATCGTTATCATTATATACAATTCTATATAGAAGAGTGGGCAGGGGGTAAAACGAGAGGGCACTACGCGCACTACAAACCAAAAAAAAAAAAAAACCACTGAAAACTATATACGCGAACACTTTTTGCGCAAAAGTTTATTGAACCGGAAGTTGAAAGCGGCTCGGCGGTTGTGTGAAAAGCGGCAACAATGCGGCGAAAAAGCACATACAAACACACACACACACACACAAAAAATAAAGGAGCAACTTGCTGCCCTGAGGCAGCAGAACCCTGTGTCTGCAACATGTCTGTGCCACAAGAGGGAGAGCCCCCCAGAGGCGAACGAGCCGAGGCTTTGCGCTTATTTATTTTTTTTTTTTTATTTTCTTTGCCGACTGGCAATCATATTTTATCCGACATTTCAAAATCCGAATCCAAGTCCAAGTCCGAATCGAAATCCAAGTCGAAGAATGAAGATGTTGCCTCGAGATACTTTTTTCTATAACTTATTCATATGCAATGATGGGGCGAAGGGAAGGAAGAAGAGTTTCTGTCTGGGATTTCGAGGGGTTGGTACAGGGATGTACTTGGAGATTCCCGCCGCCGCCGTCGCCTGTCACTCGAAGGCATTCGCTTATTGTTTCAGAACGCCCCCCTCTTGGGTGCATGTAATTGTTGTTTAAGTGATGCAAATGAGCGTTGTATTTGTAAGAACAACAACATCATTCATCAGGCAGGACTTTGATTTGATGGACTTGAGCAATACTCCTCAATGTTAGTTTATATGAAATATAAAAGCAATAGGCATTCAATATCCAGTCAGTGCGCTCAAAAATAATTATAGTTTAATGGCGATACTTTTTTCAATGGAAAAGGGATTATTTAAATATAAGAATTATTAAATACTTATTGTTAAATACCTATTAAAATTATTATTATTAAAATAATAAAATTTAGATGGATATTTGGTAGAACAAATTAAAATGTAATTACAGCAATTTAATTTTAATTAAGTTTTATTAAAAATAGTTACGAATTTATTCCCAATAAAATTTATAAATAAAAGTTATCATCAAATTAAAATTTGTTTGTTTCCAAAATAAAAATTTTCTTTTTAAAATTTGCATCTAAAAATTCATGTAGATTAAGACACACCACTCGCTGATACGCCCTCTACCGCGCTGTCTGCTAACCTCTAAAACAAAAATTGCCTGCGGGCATTTTTCAACGAAAAGAAGCAAAAACTCCACTTCTGTTCGTTCGCTTCATTTCGTTTGAAGTGAGCAAAAAAAAAAAAGAATAAATGTTTTTTGGGGAAAGATACTCCATGACTGCTGTTGTCAGTTCTCCATGGAGTATCGGGATTTCAGGGGGTTACTGCGCCCAAGGGGGGCTCTTTTCACCCTTCGGCCTCGCTTCGCTTTGTCATTGTTAATGGGGTCAAAAATTTCGAGGCGTGATTTATGTCTGTTGTTCAAATTGTGCCTGAAATGTTGTACAATGCGCGGATCCATTGGATCGCTTTAAAGTTTATTGAAATTGATTGTCCACTGTCGTTTGGCCTGTTATCGTTTGGTTTTTGGAGTATATTAAAAATTGAAAATCATCCCCTAGAGGAAGGGGATAACCTGCCCCTGCCGCATGCCGCATGCCCCTTGACCCCACTGAAAAGGCAATTTAGTCGTGGAATACTGCAGATTGTTTCTATATAAAACACGAAATTGCAGTCGCTTGAGAGTTTGAATATTGCATGGGGGGGGAAAAAAAACAAGAGAGAGACGAAAAACATGGCAAAAACAATCTGAATCCCAGAGATTGATCAAACGGCACGTACAGACGTACCAACATCGAATGACAATGGCAAAAGTTGCTAATGAAATTCATTTGTTGACATGCCACACAGGACGAGCACTCGTCGGGGCAAGTATGAATGGTTTTGTGGCACTCTGAATGGGTGGTGGTGGGGGAATCATTTGGGAATCGTTTAACTATTTAAATTTTAAATAGTTTGAAATTCAATGTGTTAGGGCACCAGTCAATTGTCATTAGTTAGAAGCTGCTAAGAAATCGAATGCAGCATAAAAATGAATATAGAAAATACTTGAAATTTTTGAGGTTCTCAATTTGAATGCCAAATCAAGGGTATTGCTATTTTCAAATATTCAATGAATATATGAACCTTAAAACAAACCGCACAATACTCATATGATACACTATGACCCCCCCCGAACACTAACGGCAAATCCATCAATTATACAATTACCCGCAGGCTATTAAAATAGTACTAATTAGTACTATTCGTGAAATTAGTCAGAAAAGCCAGGAAATACTTCTGAAAAATATATACACGTGTCTAAATACATATATACAATACTCATGCATGTATATACAACATACACACTTAATGTGGTCAAATATGTTAGTTTTATAATAAATAATATAAGCCCACAATGAATATTATTCACTTAGTTGATAGCTTGAGATCAAGCCCATAGCTTATCATGCATGGGTTATCAGTTCCGGAAATACAATATGTACATGTATTTATGTACATATAGTGTGTCTAGTACGAATTGAAAGTGCCAATTAGTATTTATAAGTGGGCATCGGATCCATTTTCTTCAGTTTGGGTTTAAATCGACAGTACGCAAGTCAAGCGAAAATGAAAACCTCGGGCTTTATGGTAATCATCTGCTTGCTTTTGCTGGAAGGCAATGTGGCAGAGAAAGTGACTATGCTGGATCAGTGCACTGGATGTTTTTTCTCAGCTCTCCAGCCATTGCTCGGACTAGAGTTTCAAGAGGCAGCAGATGACAAAAATGTAGCAAAAGACAAAATACACTCATTAGAGTTGACCATCAGCAATTTGCAGAGCCAGTTACTAAATAGTGGGACGGAAATTAAAAACAAAGAAGAGCACATCAATGATCTCAGAGAGCAAATCCAGGGCAAAGAGGAGCAAATGAACGGAAAGGACGAACAAATCAAAGATCTTATAAAGCAAATCCAGGGCAAAGAGGAGCAAATAAACGGAAAGGACGAACAGATCAAAGATCTTAGAAAGCAAATCCAGGGCAAAGACGAGCAAATGAACGGAAAGGACGAACAGATCAAAGATCTTATAAAGCAAATCCAGGGCAAAGAGGCAAATAAACGGAAAGGACGAACAGATCAAGATCTTATAAAGCAAATCCAGGGCAAAGAAGAGCAAATAAACGGAAAGGACGAACAGATCAAAGATCTTAGAAAGCAAATCCAGGGCAAAGACGAGCAAATGAACGGAAAGGACGAACAGATCAAAGATCTTATAAAGCAAATCCAGGGCAAAGAGGAGCAAATAAACGGAAAGGACGAACAGATCAAAGATCTTATAAAGCAAATCCAGGGCAAAGAGGAGCAAATAAACGGAAAGGACGAACAGATCAAAGATCTTATAAAGCAAATCCAGGGCAAAGAGGAGCAAATAAACGGAAAGGACGAACAAATCAAAGATCTTATAAAGCAAATCCAGGGCAAAGAGGAGCAAATAAACGGAAAGGACGAACAGATCAAAGATCTTAAAAAGCAAATCCAGGGCAAAGGGGCAAATGAACGGAAAGGAGAAATGGGGAATAAACGGAAAGGACGAACAAATCAAAGATCTTAGTAAGCAAATCCAGGGCAAAGGGGAGCAAATGAACGGAAAGGACGAACAAATCAAAGATCTTATAAAGCAAATCCAGGGCAAAGAGGAGCAAATAAACGGAAAGGACGAACAAATCAAAGATCTTATAAAGCAAATCCAGGGCAAAGACGAGCAAATGAACGGAAAGGACGAACAAATCAAAGATCTTAGTAAGCAAATCCAGGGCAAAGAGGAGCAAATAAACGGAAAGGACGAACAAATCAAAGATCTTATAAAGCAAATCCAGGGCAAAGAGGAGCAAATAAACGGAAAGGACGAACAGATCAAAGCTAAGCAAATCCAGGGCAAAGGGGAGCAAATGAACGGAAAGGACGAACAAATCAAAGATCTTATAAAGCAAATCCAGGGCAAAGAGGAGCAAATGAACGGAAAGGACGAACAAATCAAAGATCTTAGTAAGCAAATCCAGGGCAAAGAGGAGCAAATGAACGGAAAGGACGAACAAATCAAAGATCTTAGTAAGCAAATCAAGGAAAAAGACGAGCAAATCTTGCTTGCCAAAATAATCGATCAGCCATCGCAAACTAATCCAACGGCGGAGAATCTTCCCGACACATGTCCCAGAGGCTGCCCAAATGGCATTTTCCAGATAAAGGTCAGGGGAATCGATCCGTTCGAAGTTCCCTGCGATACGTCCGGATGGACGGTCATTCAAAGGCGAATCGACGGCAGTGTGGACTTTAATCGAAAGTGGGAGGCCTACAAAGAGGGATTTGGAGACATGCGCGGAGAGTTCTTCATTGGGCTGGAAAAATTGCACTTGATGACCGCAGCTCAGCCTCAGGAATTGTATATAGAACTCCGAGATGTTAATGGAACTTATCGTCATGCCAGATATGACAACTTCAGTGTGGGCAGCGAAGAAGAAAACTTTATTCTCAAATCCCTGGGTGAATATTCGGGAAATGCAGGAGACTCCCTAAGGATTCACGAGGGAGCAAAGTTCGCTACTTTGGATAGGGACATTGTTCGTTGCGTTTTTCGGTACGACGGTCCGTGGTGGTTTAAGAGAGCGAATTGCGGCATAAGGTAATTATTATTTTATTAGTTTTCGAGATAACTTCTTTAATTTCAATTAATTTCCTTTATTTTTCAGTTCGTTAAACGGTATATATTACGAAGATGGTACCACCTATAAAGCAAATGGAATTTTTTGGGGCCATTGGACCATTCCGGCTGATTTCCACATTTCACTGACTTTTGTGAAAATTACTATAAGACCTAAGCGTCCGCAGACGTGAGAAATAATATATCAAAATAAGCTTAAAATCTTCGTTGGATCGAGAAAATGTAAACTCAATAAAATCGTTAATTGGTTTTCATTTAAGAAGAATTGAAAAGCCTTACCGTGTTTCGGAATGTGAAAGTCCTTAGTCGGACTTTAAGTTTTTCAGTTTCGGAGCGTCTTGCAGTCTGGCAATATCCATCGACTAATTTGTAACCTGGCTCACACTTCTTTAACGCAAACGTTGATATGACTTCGACATCTCGGCATGCAGCGGCTTGCACCTCAGCAGTTTAGGACCAAGCACCAGGGCCGAGAGGAAGGCCAACTGCAGCAGCAGCAACATTATCTCGGGAAGGGAATGATTGTATTAAAAATTTCAAACGTTCACGCATCATTGCAATGATTGGTTGGGAATAATACCGACCACTTCAATTGTTTCCGCCAAAAACAAAAAATAAATTTATCATTTTAAATTGGTAGAGACAAAGTCCTATTTATGGGCGAGTTAAATGTTTTCTTCAGGGAATTTCAAAATCCTTTTGAATTTGAATATACATTTGAAAGCCATTGGAGAAAATGTATTTAATGGGGGTTTTTTCTGGGCGTTACCATGAACCATGAATTTAAAATATTTTTAGCATTCATTTGGTAGAAAATTGCGTTTGAAATAAATAAAAGTAATAACTATGGCGATTTTATAATTTTTTTTTATTATTTTAACTTTTGTTCTGATGGAATACTCTTTCTACTCCAATGATGAAATTTCGTTGTATTATTTCCAAATATTTAGTATTAAAAATTTTCAACTGTTACATTTTTTATACATTCAAGAAAATGGCTCAATATACAAATTAATAGGTATCATTAATCTATGATATACATATGGTGCATACGATGTGTAGAATCTAGCAATATTTGTACCCAAAACTAGCAGCTTCCCAAGAGATCTTTTACTTGATAGGTAAAGCAGATCAAACAATTTTTCTAAAAATATTTTAAGTTGTAAATCATTGCCAAATACAGTTCCTACAGTACGAACTTCTCTGTAAATTAAGTTGTAAAATATCAGTCCGTTGCAAGTAATATTATTAATGTAAAACCAACTCCCCCATTCAATAATTTATAGTTCCCGGAAAATCATTAAATTTTTGGAGGAGAAAAGAGTTCAGAGAACTACGATAAAGAACACTAATGCATTTATAAATATGGCAATATACGCAAGTATCTTTATGTATAAAGATACAGATACATACATAGGACCACAACAAATGATGTCCCTTGGGGGGAAACGTACTGCACCAGCGCATGGAGTAGGAGGAGAGGAGTAGGCCCGGCCCTGTGCTTACTTATGCATATGCGACACCCATAATTATCAGAGTTTTCCACATGCAATGGGAACATTTACATTCACATTCACATACAGGACAGACCCCAGAGCGGGGAAACTGCCAACGAACCATCCATCGAAACATATGTTTTGGTTTGCAAAAAGAAGAAAAAAGACGCCACTGCACTGCCATGCGGGGGAGTACGAGTATTCCATTCCCCCGCTCTATTGGGGTTCTCGGTCTCGGTCTCAGGCCTGCTGCTGGGCCCTTAAAAAACATTGATTTTTATTGCATGCTTCGTCCGAAAAACTCTTTCGCATTGGTGTATGGTGGGGGGGAAATGCAACCCACTAATGACGTTGTTGCTGCGGCTTTTTAAATATGTGTGTGGGGGGGCCAGCAATTTATCAATATATCTCTGCCATGTGTAGTTTGGTTGGGTGCCGTCGTGCACAGACATACAAACATGACTGTAAAACACTGATATGTGCAATATTGTGCGAGTATATAGGGGAGGGGGCAAAGGCAGTGGCAGTGGCAGCAGCAGCAGCAGAACACAGGCATATTTCATACTCGAATGCCTCGCACAACTCCTGCTCCTACTCCATCTCCCTCTCTTTTCCTATTTCTCTATTCCCCATTTCGCATTTCCCCTTCTTCTTCTATACCCTCCCCCTTCAGCAACAGTAGCCAGCCCCATGGTTGCGTGCAAACGACCCCTTTGGGTGGAGTCCGCAGGGTCCCCGGGCAGCGTCGACATATGTTTTCTGTCGCCAATGCAGCGTAAAATTTACTTTTTTTATTTTTTATTTTTCATTTTTATTTGTGCTTTACAATTTTGCCTTTATTTCTGCCCTGCCATTTGTTTGGCTCCGATTTTGTGCCACCTTCACTTGGGATCTACAGCAGCCACCCCTTTCCCCCCGCTCCACCATGGAACATGTGTGTGCTTTGCCCGATTTAAATATTTCACAATCGAAACACGAAACAGTGAATGGATTTATGCTGTCGAAATCATTTATTACTAACGCTCCAAAGTGTTGTTGCTAAATTCCAAATGAAATCAATTATTCAATTATGCATTCGATTGGGTTTTGCGGGGATCGAATGTGGAGGGGAATTTGTGTTTAGTCTGTGTGTTGAATGGTGTTGCTATGTTTAAGCATAGATAGCTATAAAGTTGTTAAATGGAAGTGTGCATAGAAACAGATTTAATTGGAGAAGAGAGAATGCTAAGCCAAAGAAAAGATACAAATAACGCTCCTAAAAGAGCACTACTCGAAGGGAATCCATATCCATTGTTTGCTCCCCTGAAATGTAATCTGTAAGCAGTCTTTACTCCAGCCTTTGACATGTGACACGTCGACGACATCGTCCAGTGGCCTTAATGCAGTCATAAAATTGCGTATAAAATCAAACGACTAACGAGATCCACCTCTGCCCCATCCTCTCCCATCCCATCCCTTGGCTGCCACTGGAAAACACCTTTATGTACTTTTTTTTTATTACCTGAACAGCAGACAACGTCTAGACGGGGGCGGGGTGTAACGAAGCAGGACACATGACACACAGGATGCTGCTGTGAGGGAAACTTAAAAGAAATGTTTGGCTGCTGCCTCAAACTACATCTCTCGTATTCGTCGTAATCTTGGGGCCTCGTTCCGGGGCCGATCCAATGACATTTTACGACCAGTTTCCGTAAACCCTTTATGTAAATTAAAACAAAATGCGCATCAAGAGAGGAGCCAAGGCAACGAACCTCTCGAGGGACACTCTTAAGCTTGGCCACTGGACTTTTAGACTTTAAGGAAATACAGAAGAAAAAAAAACAAAACAAATAAATAAAATTGAACCCCGAATAAGCCGTAAAGCCTAAAGCCGGCCCAGAGAGAGAGAGAGAGAGAGGCTCTGCCTCTCATATTGTTTCTCGTATTGAGTGGCATCAAAAAGTTGGTTTTTTGGGAGCTCTTTTCTTATGAGGGGGGGTTTTTCCCCGTCCCACTGCAAGAGTTCAAAAGGCCAAAGCTACAAGTGGCTTAGGGGAATACTTAGAGGGGTTGCAATTCTCATTTGGGGTTGAAGTTGAAATTGAAATCGCCCCTTCACTTGTACGTAAATCCAATTCCCCTTCTTAGGCTTACCTCCTTCACCTTTAACCTTTCTCCTGCTGCCTTCTCTTCCTTCTCTCTGGATTTCTGATCCTTCTCTCTCCTGCTGCTGCTTACGTGTGCAAATGCATTAATAATGATGTGTGTGCACCACGCACGTTACGCCTGTGGGGCAGGGCCATGGCACTGCACGGTAATGCGTCACGTGTGCCCCAAGGAGCAGATGGAGCAGGTGGTGCTCTCGTACTTGTGGGGTTATCCATCCATCCATCCATCCATCAGTCCTTCCCCTAGTAAAAACCTGAAAAATAATGCGAATTCTGTTATAAATTATTAAAATATTTCTGCTCTATACCCTGTAATTTTTGGGGATATTATTTTTAAGGTAATTTATTGGAATGATGGGAGAAATTATACCCCGAAAATTATATGATTATGATTTATGACAATTTTATTAATGGGGATATTGGAAAGATTTTAATATGAATTTTTTAAACTTAAATTAGTCCAAAAACTAGTGTGGAAAACGGAAATCCATGTTTATATTTTCCTCGCAATATACTCCAAAATGTTCCCCATTCTATAGGATAACTGCCTGTCGTATTTGCTCTCAAAAAGTCTCCCATTTCATGTCGTGGGTTTATGGTCAAGTCCTTGCCACACCAGCAGCATCACAGCACACACAAAGGTGTGGCATGCTACCTTTAGTTGCCATAATTCAGGCTGCTTTAAAAAGTAGTTTCCACTAAAGAGAGAGCTTCCCTGCTCAGCTTCCCTGCTCTCCTCTTTGCGTGTCTAGACACGTCTATACGTCTGTCTTCCCCCTAGTTTTAGCTCTTCCTGCTTCCCTCAGCTTTGGCTTTTCCATGCGTCCATGTGTCTGCTTTTCCTTATTTACAGTTACAGGTGTGTGATGTGGTCCGTCGTCCCGCATATAGTGGGTGTGTGTGTGTGTGTGTTCTGCCTCTTGTGGGGCTTCCAAAGCCACCCCCGTGTACCTGCTGCCTGCTGCTCCCCAGAAAACACGCAAAATACGCAATAAATTCAATTAATTGTCTAAAGCTTCTTATTTCAGCAAATTTGTTGCATGATGCGTACGGGGTGGAGGGAACTTTTGGGGGCTGTGAAAGGGAGAGAACTGGTAACTTCCCATCCCACCTTTTGGGGTCAATGCGAGAACTCCACAGAGAAGTGTACTACGGCTCTGCCTCGGGGTCGTTGCGGGGCGAGGCGTCTGGTCTGCCTTTTGTTTTTATGGTTGCGTACCAATCTCATTTTATGCTCCTCTGGCAGCATTCCTAAGCAGACGGCTAATTTAATGAAAAGGTGGAAAAGTAGAAAATTGCATTTGCCCGGGTCTCAGGTTCGTTCTCTCTGCCACTAAAGTGGCTTAAAAAATTGTAAAAGTGTGGAGTTTCTGTGTGTGTGTTTTTCACTTAAGGAAACTTTCAAATAGAAGAGAAGTTTTTTACGCTTGGCGTTGGAGCTATTTTTAGTGTTGGACAGCGATGGACAGTGTTGCAAATGCAAAGAGTGGCATTTGAATTGGCAAAATGTGTGTGTGTTGAGTGTTGGAAATAGTATCAAAAATTAAGTTTGAGTTTAGAGGCCAAAAATAAAAGAAATTAGTGAACAAAGCTATTTAAAATGTAATTAACAGTGCTGTTAATCATACAAATATAGTGCTGAAAATGGTAAAGAAAGAGCTGGATATTGAATGTCTAAATTTGATTCAATTTAAAATAAAATCATTTCTCCCATTCCACAGAAAACCCTCTGCCATTCCTCAAATTTACGCTAAACTCTTGCAGCTTTTAAAGTTTAATTCTTGCACATACTCGTACGTGTATGTGTGAGTGTGGGCATGCCCCCTTGTAAGCTCTTTGCACTAGTTTTTAATAAAAAAAAGTTGGCTGCAAGCATTCGCTGTAATAAAAGCCACACGCATCATCCACGAACTCGGCGATCCACAGAACGCCCTGCACTTTAAAAATGCTGCTGACGTTGATGGGTAGCACGTAAATTTCCCCAGTGACATAAACGGGAATTCTCCCAACAGCATCCACAACAGAGAAAGATGGGGGAAAGCAGGATAGTGATAGACAAGGGAGAGCAAGAGAAAGCCAAGTGTTGTACGCGTTAAAATTGTTGTATTTTACATGCTACTTGTTTGGGGCATGTTGTATTTGTGGTTGTGTATGCAACAGGCAGATGAAACTACGCTGAAAATAGGGAAAAAGCACATATGTATATATATAAGGACTTAATTCATTTCAGATTTTTCACTTTTTCCCAGGGTAAAACCTGGTCGATTCATTCGACCGTTATCTCCTATCTCCTCTACTCTACTCCTCCGCTGCCACCGCAGTCCCCCACTGCCGCTTTTACGGGTTTTCCTGCTACGGGAAAATAGGCACTAAAAAATCTAGCGTAGCAGACAAAATGCAGCAAGAGCAGGATGAGCGTACAGGTGGCTTTTGGGGCGCAGTGACACATTGCTGCGTCCAGGCTTGACATAAAAAATATTTGACGCAGTGCAAAATTTGATTCGCGGAATGTGAGTGTGGCAAAGCTGTTGCGCCTCAAAGTGGGCCACATAAACTGGCACCATGTTGCAATGGCAACGCTTAAGGGGAAAGCAATCAAAGGGTTAACACTCTCACAACAATCAACCTTTGACCCTTGGACTCAAACCCCGCCCTCAAACCATTCAATGGGAAAATGGGGAATAAGAATGAGCTTCCCTTATGCACATTAAAAAAGCCATAAGACCACAAAGACACACAAGAAAACGTTTGAATTTCAAGTGATGTGCGCGTGGCTTTGGCTTTGGCTCTGGCAGTCATAAAACGTTTTAAGGATATTAAAAAAAAAAAAGGAAACAGAATGGGCAACAGAAGATGCTTTTGGGTGGAAAGAAGGATAACTGGAACATAACTTGAGCTGGGAGTTACAGCGAGAAGGAAAGGATAACTCAAAGTTGCGACATGACTTGACTGAAGCAGCAAATATTTTTTGATGAATTGACAGAAATGAGAGCCCAAAAGGATATGATTTTTTTTTTCCTTTTATATCATAGATTTTTCCAAGGGGGAATACTTTATGGAAAAATATTAAGAAATTTAATTCAATTGATTTAAATAGGGGAAAGCAATTTTGTGGGTAGAAAGAATCAATATAAAATTGAATAAGGAAAGCATTAAGATTTAGGGGATATATAGAGCTCTATATATATCTATAGTATATTTTTTGTATAAATATTCCAAATATTTATAGAATAAACAATACTCGCAGCTCTGGGCTAGCATTTTTTTTTTTTTTTTGGTAACCCAATTGTCAAAATTCAAATTGATAAATTTCCCGCTGATTTAGGGCCATGTGTTGTCGGGCCAATTTCTGGCATCCTTTTCCTTTGGCCAGAAGCCAGCATAAATTGAAAAATCCTTGGCACCACAACAGCCGCTGTGACCCACATTCAAAATAACCAAAAATAAAAAAAACTCTTTTACGCTTGACCCCAAAAACTAAGAGCAAAACTGGCAACTTCTACAACAACAAAAATGCAAGTAATCTGAAGGATCGGTAGCAGCTCTGAGGGAGTTATCTCATCAAAATCGATTCGAATTATGCCAGAAGGCAGGACTGGGGGTGATTGAGGAACGTGTCTAAATGGGGGAAAAAAATTGAAGCGTTTCACATTTCTGTGGTGTGGCAAGCAAACCCAAGAAGAAGATAGGGGAAAAGCCAAAGAAAAATACCAATAAATATGTGAAGTAGTCGGAATTGAAAAAGGGAAAAGTCAATGCTGGGGGTAAAAAGTGATTTGTTCACTGTGATGCGAACGGGAATGAGTAATGGCTGTCCCATCTAATATGGCAGATTGAGAGTAAATCCTTTAGATATCCGCAGGGTGCCGGCACTGAACGTTGGAAACGTAAGAAGGAAAAGGAGTTAGTGGAAGCGGGGAATGGGATTCACTGAAAATTAAATGTCGTTGGATAAATAATGATACTAAATAGAATATGAGTATGTTGTACATGTATACATATGTATGTGCCCAGTATATATTTGCCCCACAGATTATTGTCCTTGTGGGGGCGAAGGGGGCGTGAAACAACTGAAGTGTGATATACATAAATGTCGGAAACCAAATGGGTGCACGTGACCATTAAGTCAACGCTGATTCAGACTCGGACTCCGACTGCATGGAGCCAAATACTAAACGAGAGCCAGCGCACTGCCATCCGTGCTTCGTGTATTCACATTGTAAGCTGCCACAGGATGGTTTTCGAGAGCCGGTCATTAGGCCCTGCGCTAACAGGTCCTTCTGGTACCACAGATCAATTCATCCCTTGTCACTTTTGAAGAAGAAGATCAATAAGGAGTAGCGGTTGTCAAGGACAAGCAAGTACGGGATCGAAGCCTACTCGTTCACTGGGATGCACACGAATGAGAATGGCTGTCCCATAAATACGGCAAAGACAAAAGAAAACGTTTGAATTTCAAGTTGAACGTCCAACAAGAAATTTAAGCGAATTTATTTTTTTTTTTAAATTTCGTTTAAATAATAAACTAGTTTTTAATTTTTGTAAATTTTTACTTTTAAATGCTTTTTTATTTTTTTTTTTTTTTTGGTTTTTTTTTTACAACTGAATTTTGTGAAATATTGGGTTGTCCGAACGAAAAAGAGCCCCAGCTCCGACTGACTAATCCCAGTTAAATCACAGAATGACAACACAAGGCCAACACAATGGCCTACTTGGACTTACATTTTCCAAATTGTTAGATATCAAAGTATTTAATTTAGATATGAAATATATATTTATTCTAAATATGCAATTTTTAAATTAATTTCTTTTAAATATGAAATTTTTATAAATTAATTTATCTTAAATTTGAAATATAATTATTTTAAATATGAAATATATTTATTCTAAATATGAAAATACTTTATTTGAATATGAAATATATTTATTTTAAAAATCATATAAATATCCCTCTATCGAAAGCTGTGATTTCTGCTCCCATTCAGTGACTTAATATAGCCATCACTTGTGCTGCCGCTTTATCGACTGCTTTCAATGCTTTCGAGAGTTCATCATTTCATGATATCCTTCACCATTCCATTAGATTTCCTGCTCGGAACTCCTCAAGTGGTTTTTCCTTTGGCCGTACATTCCCTGGCTGTTGATTTTCCTGCTGCTGCTGTTGCTGCCTGTGGCCTTTGACTTTGAGGAATGGGATGGAATGGGATGGAATGGGATGGGATGTGGCGCAGCGAGAAAGGATTGTCAACGATGTCGTGAATATATCAAGACTCTGTCGATTCCATTTTAATAACGTCGGAGGCGCTGGATCCTGGCTCCTTGGAGAAGTGTGAAGTCGTCGATTGGTGGCCCATTGTTGTGCCTAAAGTGTTGCCTAATGAAGCGACGCTTCAGCGGCAGCAACTGATATCCTTAGAGCAGTGGAAGGACATCCTTTCAAGCGAAGTATGAGAACTTAGAAGAGTGGCAGCAGCAGCAGCAGCAGCAGCAGCAGCAGGGAGGGAGGGAATGTAGCTGTCTGAAGTCTTGTGAAGGAAAATCAATAGGGTCTAGAGTGTGCCTCAAATGCAGACATAAAAGAATCGAATCACATGGAATCGTGTGGGCTGTTGCCTGGTGGCTGCTGCCACACCCAATATTGAATTACTCTATTGCCAATATCCCCTAACTCATACAGAAAATGCACACACGTTTCTTGAGGCGGCATGCAGCCAACTAGCCACAGTGTGTGTTGCTCCTGCAAGACATTTTATCCTTTTGATCCTTTTATTGTTGCAAAAACCGCAGCTGGTGTTGTCTTACATACACGTGCGACAGAGCGAGAGAGAGAGAGAGAGAGAGTTCCGAGTCCCTGCTCTTCGCTAAACCACAATGACGTCGTCGTACTCCTCGTATGGCCTCCTCCTGCTTCCTCCCTGTCTGCTTCATCCGGCCTGCTCCTGTGTGTGTGTGTGTCCAAACAGACGTGACGTGGCCGCATGCAGTCCAAAAATCCTGAAACCGGCAATTGGGTTTTCTGTTACAACAACAGGAGGGGCAGGTTCTGGTTCTGCCACTGCCACTGTCACTGCACTTGACTCGTCTATTTCCCCTACAATATAAGCTTCCTTTGTAGACCCTCCGTACCCTTGGTTGTGCAGTCTTTCTGGCTGCTTGAACTGCTCCTGGTCGTGGCCCTCATTCTGGCTGTTTGGGCTCTCCGCCTGTTGGCGCTCCACTGGCTCGTTGCTAAGGCCAACAACCGTTTTCGCCTGCTTTGCTTCGCTTCTCTGCTGTTTTTCCTCTACAGCAGTCCTTTTAAAATTCTCTCCCTCTCTCTCTCTCTCTTTCTCTTCCATGCTCTTTGGATTTCCTCCTGCCATGGTCTTTGCATTTCCTCCTGCCATCCTCTATGGATTCCCCCCTCTTCATTTCTTGTACCCCTCCTGAAAATTGACAAATTGTGAAAGTTTCTGTGTTCAGTTTTTGAAAGTTTTGCTTAAAGTTTTTTAGATGTTTGTAAGGATTATGTTTGTGTATCCATATGATGTGGGTTTCAGCGTGTAATCAGTTGATTCTACACAGCAATCAATCAATTATGATTATGCCACAGGTAATCAGAGGGTAGGCAGGATGTATTGTGTTCAGGCAAAGGTATGTGACAGGCAGCAGGAAGCTTTGAATGCCTTCGGATCCTCTCCCAAACTCAGAGATCCCACTTAAATTTTGGCTGTAATTTATAACTTCCATTAAATAAAACGTCTTCAAAATTAATACGCTCCAAATATTCTTCCAGCCAAACAAAACAAAAGTTCCGTAAGAAGAGAGTGGGCGGAGAGAGCGGCGAGAGGGGAAATAATAATTGTAAAAATAGTTTCCGAAAGGTTCATTAAACTGCAGCTGACAACGATGATGACGATGACGATGGCGCTGATATGGTACGACCCTCGGGCGCCTGACTCGAGAGCTCCCAGCCAGGCCCCAAGCAAGGACTCGAAAGGCAGACAATGCCGATCATAATCTACATATAGATGGCTTCCAAGTAAATGCCATAATGTGTCCTTTTCCCGTGCCCTCGCTCCCCTACCCATCACACCCTGGCCTGGCCCCTTCTGGCATGTGGTACGTGCCTGTAACGCAGCCGAAGGACATTATTAATGTTGTCTCTGTGCCTTGTGTGTCTGTGTATGTGTGTGTGGGTGTGTGTGTGTTTGCCGTACTGCAAATTCGATTTTGAGGTCCTCCCTGAGGAGCCTTCTCCGCCTTCCGATTTGAAGGGTATTTCTGCATTGTTTGTGCATCACTGGAGGGGCTGCCTGGCCCGGCCCGGCCCGGCCCGTCCTGATTGGATTGATTATGAGACGAGGAGGGAGGACAGTGCCTGTGGGGGGGATGGGAAGGGAAACCTGTGTGTGAGTGTGACCCTTGCGACCATGACACGTTGTTAAGTTCCTTATCCTTTAAGCTCTCCTCCGTACGAGAAGAGCTTCTTCCTTGAGTATTTCCCTTCCGTTTGTCCGCAAATTAGCAGCCAGAAAAAGTTTTCCCAACAAACTTTTCACAGCTTGAAATCTTTACCAAGCAACAAAAAAAAAAAAAGAAGCTTGAAATCTTTCCCCATCACACAAAAAGAAATAAACAAAAAAAAAAAAACAAGGAGAAACATCAAACATTTTAAGCTAGACGACACTGCCGCTGGTGCCAGAATCCATTAAGTGGCCAGCGACAAAACGAAATAAAAAAGGAAGAAAAACTTGTCCAAAACTGAAGTTTTGAATACCCTATAAAACACGCAGTATGCAGGGGTAATTACGGTATTTAAATAGTTGCAACTTTTTACAATAAAACGTACAAGGAAAATTATAGAAACATTTCTTGAGAATTTATAAGAGAAGATGATTATTTATTGTTTATTATTTTCAATAATGAATGGAAAAATAAAAAGTTATTCCCCTAAATTTAGATATCCCTTCATGATTTTCTAAACCTTTTTTGATTGCAATTATTTCTTAAAAGTTTCCCCCTTTTTCTTTACCCTTAAAATCAAGCTCAGAAAGTGCCCATGATGCCCACTATTAAAGGGTATTTGCGTTACCAAATTGACAACTTTAAATCGACGCAAAATGAAATGGCAAATGCAAGTAAAATACTCAAAAAAACAAAAAACGAAAGACAACAAAAATAAAAGAGCAAACAGAATAAAATGGTACGAAAAATTCAATTTTGAAATAAACAAAAGGCGACAACGAACAGAGTTCTGCGGAGTCGTCCTGAGTGCGGGTCCTGGCCTGTTCCTGTCCTCAGGAGTTGTACGAATGATAGGCATGGGAGCGGGAGTTGCTACTGGCTTCCGAAGGAGTACCGTGCCCGCTCCCTGCCCTCCGAAAGGCTCTGTTGGAAAAGGAGCAAGAGGAAGTGCCTTGCAGGAGCTTAGCCTGCACGCAAGCGAAAATGCAAACAAAATGCGGGCCAAGCAGAGTAGGTGAAAATATCCCCCAAAAGAAAAGAACCAAAAAACGAGGAGAGAAAACAACTTTGAAATTCAATCTATAGAATGGCACAAAAGGTAACCAGAAATTGAGTTGGATATGGGATATGAGTACGCCCCGCTGCTGCCACTGCTGCTGCTGCTGCTCTGTTTGGGCCACTTGCAATGTGCCCTAAACATGCAATCGAACTCCGGCTTTTGGCTCAGCTGTTAATTTAGCAGGGGCAGTGGCAGTGGCAGTGGCAGTGGCAGGAGGTGTACTTTGGGGGTTGCACTCTCCACGCCATTCCCGGGGGTTGTGTACGAGCACCCAAGTACTCGTATTATTTTTGCAAAACGACAAGCGACGACGACGAGACGGCGACGACAGTTGTTATTGCCAACATTTTAGTTGCGCCTTTTTGGCCAAAAAGAGAGTGCGAGAGAGCGAGAGCCACTGAGGCTTGAGGGGGAGGCACTGAGTGTAGGGCCTGTGCTGGGTGTGCAGCACCCACCGCCTGTGAGTCATGCAAAGGCGGCGATGACGAAATCAGACGGCAAATGGCAGACAAAAACTATATAAAAATACACAAACAGCGAGGGTGGAGCCAAGAACTTTTCAATTATTGAGAATATAACTTTTTAAGCTCTAACTGGACATATTATGGTGCAACCCTCGCTCTCTCTCTGTCTCTCTCTCTCTGGATTTTCACGCATACAGTTTTCCGACATGCGAAAATGTATTATGCATAATTCGTGTGTGTGCTTGAAGCAGGCGACGGGGCACGTGGTGCCAATCAAAACGCAAGACACAAAGGGGCCTGGGGGGTGGGGACAGAGTGTGGTTGGTGATGGTGTGGGACATGTTCTAAGCAAAAACCAACAAACAGCAGCAAACAGTTGCGTGCCTTGCCACTCCGCTTGTAGCCAAAGAAAATGTTATGATTTCCCTTCACTTAAGCAGTTAATTCTGCCGCCAAGTGGGTGACCGTGTTGGAGGGGGGGGAGAGACACCCACCGTTTGGGTCTTTAGAGATGTGCATAGCAATTATCATAGAAAGGGATGTGGGGATGTGTGGGGTGTGTGGGATAATAACCATGCATTTGAGCGCCTTAATCGGTGGGAGGTCCGTCCGTCTGTGTATCTGTGAATGATTTGCGGTTTGTCTCCTCTGCTCTGCTATGCTCTGCATTCATGGGCATCCATGGCATCATCATTCGGCACGGATTAAAGTGGATGTTTAGAGGCTTCATTAAACGACCAAGGAAAGTGTGCAGAAATGCAAATGCAAATGAGGAAAATACATTTCAATTAAGTCTTTTCACTACCGCCTTCTACTAGCCGTAAGTCCCGTAATTAATTCAGCCAATCGATTGGCTGCAGCAGTGAGAAGAAGTGAGGAGCGATGAGGTGCTGGCTGGCTGGCTGGCTGGGTGGCTTAGAGCCATAGAAGCAGCGTCAAGAGATGTACTTCGATTAAGTGTCGTTGCCCGCCATTCAACATTCAAACACACTTGAATGGAATACCCTTCTCGCCTCTTAAGCGGGGATTTAGGGGAAATGCGATAGCTAAAATAAAGAGCGTAGTTGGGGAGAGGAAAATGAAACAACTTCATGGAGCTAGAGCTAGAGGATAGAATGTGAAGGAATTGGCCGAGTGAATGATCAGAGTTTATAGGTATTTATGGGAGAGAAAACTAAAGGTATTTCTTGGGTAAACAAGAAAAATAACGCAATAAATGGGTTGGAATTTCCTAATAATGGTTTAAAGTAATTTTTATAGTTCTAAACATTTTAAACTTAGAATATAACACAAATACATTTCAATTGCTTTATTTTTAATATTTGTAAAATATTATTTATTATTTCTTTTTATTATTTTTTTTTTTTTTATTATTTATTTATTTTTTTTTATTATTTATTTATTTTTTTTTATTATTATTTTTATTATTTATTATATATTTATTTGTATTATTTGTTATATTTATATATTTATTTAATATTTTATTAATACATAAATATAATGATTATAATATCTAATCATATTTCTCTCTATTCTTTTTCAGGTGAGTTCTCGCTACGATACCAAACCTTAATCCTAGAGGGCAAACTATAATTTTCCGTGTAATTTAATCCTTAATACAGCCACAAAAGTAACTTACGAAAATCTGAGCCATTTATTTCAACATTTATCCCTCACGTAAGGGGTGGACAGACTTTAGCTGCTTCGTGAACACATAATATTATTAAAATACTTTTGTGTCCACTTAACACACAATTGTGTGCTAAACTGATGGCCGTTTAACACACAAATGGTTCACACTTTTGACATCGTTATAGGTACATATACACACATACGGAATGCTGCTACTCCTTCCTGGCGTGGGTCTGTAATCCCCTGTCCCTGCACTCTCCTTTCATTCCCTTCCCTTCCATCCTATGGAAAAGTCAACCATTTATGGCATGACACACCGGATGGTGGGTGTGTGCCACTCACGTCCTTGTTTGCCGGCAAATGATTCCACAGCAAACCAATTCAAATGCAAAACCATTCTCACAGTAGTCGGAAAACCCCCCGCTCCAAGAATCAACAACTAATATTGTTGAACAATTGTGCTTCGATGCCTTCGACAAGCTGCCGTCATGATAGGCACCATCTAACCCCCACACCCCCTAAGCACTACTCTGGAGTCCACCTCCAAAGCTCCTCCTGCAGGTCCTCCTACTTCGCTTCCTGCACTTCAGAAACAGAAGCGCCAGCAGACATCAGCTTCGACATGCTTCGACAGGGAACATGGTCATGTCCATGGCTCCATGGCTTCATGGTTCCATGGCTGTAGGGGATGTGGAGTGTGTAGGGGGAAGTGTGCAAAAAGTGTATGGCCCTTGCCCATGTAGGCGAGTGTACACTGCAAAAATAAAACAATGCAAAGGTACTATGATCGATATTCTGAGTGGAAAACTATCTAAAACTTTCCTAATTAAAGCACAACAAATGGTAGAATTTTTTTTAAGAAAAGTTCAGAAAATAAATTAAACATATGGTTATTTTAATGCCCACAAAAACCATCCGATTTGATTTAATTTTTATAGATACGTAGATCATAGTTGTGTTTCCAACTTCACCAAATGTCAACCAGATATTATTTATATTGTGGCGTTTTCCCTGTATGGCAGGAGCCACACCTATAATTTAGATAATTTAATCCAAATTAGTGGCCAATAAATGCTCATACTAAATTTGGTTCCTTTATCTCTGATAGTTCCGGAGATCAAATAGGTATTCTGGGGAATTTTTCCATATGCCATCATTTATTTTTTCAAGTGTAGTAGTAAAACTAGAGAAGGCAGCAAAACCCATCGCCTGCAGGCCTATACGATAGGTCTCATTTACCATTCTTCTCTCTCTACTTTCTCTCTCTCTCTCTCGCTCACTCCATTCTTCCCCCTCTCTCTCTCTCTCATTCGCCTCCCCACCGCTGCTCCCCAATTGTGATTCATCGACGACCCTCCATGTGTGCGGTTAGTTTTGCTGGCGCCATTCTGCTATTTAAATGTCCGCTCTATATCCTTGTCCTGTCCGCCCTTCTGTCGCTCCCTCCAACCCTCTAGCGAGCCTGAAACCAAGTGGAGCCCCGACGCGTCGCCAGCTTCACACTCCGGACAAAAAAAAATATATATATATATTGGAACCATTCCGCAACCATTCTGTTCTCTGTTTTTCGGCTTTTGGCTGCTTTTTTGAGTCATCGCCGTTTTATTTATTGTTCTTTGACAGTTGCTCTGTGCCGTCACTTCCCCATCGCCTTCCCTGCTGTCTCTTCCGTGTCGCTCACTCTCTTTGGAGCCCTGCCCGTTCCTTCCCTACCTCCCTCTTTCTCCCATACTTTCTTCGCTCGCGCATTTTCGACTTTTTGTAGCGCGTCTAATTTAATTGCAGTTAATATTGTCTTCGATATTCGAAAGCGCTTTTTTCGAACGGTTGCTCTCTCTCTCTCTGGCTCTGTTGCTTATGCTCTCTGTCTCTTTTTTTGTGTCTCCCTCAAAGCTAAAGCATTGCCAGATCTAAGTTTTTGTGGCTCGAAAACGTTTGACAATATTTGAAATGATTTTTTTGAATTTTTTATGTGGTTTTGAACGTTTTTAAAATTTCCCTTCCATAAATATTCTAGTTCAATTCTAGATTTAGTTCTATAAAAAATCTTTAAAGATTCTACATTCATTTTAGTTACAATAATTACAACATTTCCGCAAAAATCTTACATTTTCCTTCTCTATTTTTGAGCACTTTTCCTGTTGACATAAATTGTACAACTAAATATCTTAAAATTCATATATTTGTGGAATTTTAAACATATATTTTACGTTCTACTCGCCTCGATATCAACTTTATGTTAAATATTATGAAATAAACCGGCTTTTTCAAATGCACTTGTCCCCGGCTTTCAGTGGCGCGCTCTCTGCAAAACCTCTCTTGAAAACCGCTCTCTCTCTCGCGCTGATTTCTGCGCAGGCTTTGAATGGCAGTAATTTCGAAAGTTCGAGAGCTAATACTATTACTATTTATTTACGAAAACAGTATGAAAAATTAGAACAAAAAAATAAGGGAACTATTTTTTAAATGGTAGGAAATTTATTTTAATTTTAAGAAATATTTAAGCGATTTATACAAATTTTTATAAATATTTTAATTTCAAATTGGCGGAAGCTCAAGCCGCTCTTAGGGCCAAAAGCCTTCCCAACCCTCAATAAAAGTAACACACTCTCTCTCTGCCTCTCTGGTTCAGTGCCGCTCTCTCAGCCGCTATTTCGACTGCCTGCCCTTTCGTCGCCCCAATGTTCTCTCTGCTGTTCTGCTCTGCCCACCGGTCGCTGCGCTCTCTCTAGCGCTGTCTCTGCTGTGCTCTTTGGGGGTGTTGTCGCCTGCTCGCTCCCCCCCAAATGTTTGGTTTGTCCTTTTGTGCTCTGTGCATTGTCCTTGCTGCCCCGAAAACGCAACGTCGACGCTGGCGTCAGGCATCGGCATCGGCATGGGCAATGGGCGTCAGGCATGGGACGTGGGACGTGCCTTGGCTTGGCGCCGTCGTCTCTCATCGCTCGTTGGCCGACGTGTCGGTCCTTTGGTCGTCAGTCCCGCAGTCTCGCAGTCCGACGCAGTCGTCTGTCAGTCGTTCGCCTGCTGTTGAAAAATTAACATCGGCATAATTCAGTTTGTCTCTGTCGCTCGTAGTGCTCGTTACAGTCTCGTCGTTGCGTCGCTTGTTTTTGGAAGGTTTTCCCCGAATCTGAGAGAACGACATTTTCAAAGGCTCCCCACACGCGTGTGTAGTCCCGTAGGAACAGCAGTAGCACAACGAAAATACTCGTAAACAATCATTTAAATAATTTAATGCCGCGCAAATCAAATTGAACCCAAAATCTGTAGCATACTTTTTAGCTACAATTAAAAGAAAATTCCCCCAAAGATTAAATTTAAAACTAAATCCAGAATAAATCCAAAAACCCAACAAAAGCAGCAAGTGGTTGCCTCTAAAAATTGACAAGCAAATTATAGTAAAAGTTTTGTGCAACAAATAAACAAAAGGAACGAACCCCAAGGAAACCCAAATAAAATCCACACATATCCCAGCAATCTTTCAAGCTAGAAAACAAATAAAAATTCAACATGCTGATTGGATTAGTACGCGATTCGGTGATGCAGTGCTTCTGCCACACCTGCCGGGCACCGGGCATTCTGCCAGCGGGTAAGACGAAAACCACACACTCTCTATAAGCAGGGTGCCCCTCTGTATATTTGGGGGCATCTGTAAAACCTTGGTAACAGTTTGATTTGTGTGAAATTTTTAGGGCTATTTTTTCAAGAAAAAGAAAATAAAATGTTTGATCTAACACTGAAGAAATTTTTTAGATTTGATGGAATTCAATTAAGATCTTTCCTCTCTTCTAAAGGATCTTGGAGAAGGTGTGTCAGGTGTGACAATGTCAGGGTTCCTTCTTAGTCAGAGTTCCTATCTAGTCTTTCCCGAGGAACTTCTACTGTGTTTGGGGTTGAATTTTTAATGATTTTTTTTTTTGTTCTTTTTTTATCATTTTCCAATTGGTTTCCAATGGGTTATCTGTTAAATTTTAAATTCCATAATTCCCACACTTTTCTGGGACACATATTTTGTTATAGTTCTCGTATAACCAGCGGCTCGGCTCTCTTGTTCCCTATTGAAGGTCAACCAATTTGTTGTTGTTGTTTGTTTGTTTGGGTGAAAGTTCAGGGCAATTCTTGTGTTGCCTTTGGGATGCCAGGCATCCCACGTCTACCCACTTGCTGCGTATACGTAGTATTCCCCCAACACACACACACACACATCTAGCCGCCCCTTAACGAAAAATGTTGACTCTTTTTTTTTGTTTGTTAACTGCTTTCGTATGCCAAAGTTGTTTTGGCCATGTCCTTGTACAAAAGTTAAGTTGTCTTCTCTTATTTTCTCTTGAGGTTTTTTTGAGTGTGTGTGTGTGTGTGTCTCTCTCCTTTATTTGTTGTTGTTTTTTTCCGTCTATTTATTGTAGAAGAAATGTTGGTTTTTTTCTTACATTTTTGGTATAAGGAATGTTGTTCTTTTTCTATTTGTTGTTGGTTTATTTTTTGAACCACTTCAGGGTCCGTTTTGGGGTAGAGTTTTAAAAAGCCAATTAGGTTCAATAAAAGTTTTTGATTGTTAGAAAAATATAAACACAGATGAGAGAGAGAGAGTCAAAGGATTTTGGAAGGAAGTGACTTTGGTGACAACTTTAAAGGGCCCCTTTAGAGGTTGAAACCCAATATAAAAGTTAACCAAATGAAAGCAGAGTAATTGTTTGATCAAAATTTCATTTCATTTGTCATTCGATATTTATTGATAGCCCACGGCCACGCGTTGCGTTGGTTTGCCCAACCGAATCATCATTAATCACAGCAACCAATCAGCGCCCATTCCTCTCTTGCAGATCTATTGAGTCATCGGGGGAAATTATGTAATGTGGAAATAGTAGGGAAAAACGGTCCAAAAACTCTGCCAAAACTACTCAATTATACAGGAAAAATCAATTTACCCCCCCACCGCCCATCTACGAAAAATTAAGCATGGAAAACATCTATGAAAAAGTAAAAGAAAAATTAAAATTAAGCCAGAAAAGAAAAGCCAGGAACCAAAAAAAAAAAAAAAACTAAAATGCCAAAAGGCAATAACAATTTTTGTCCCCCTCCCGCCGCAAACTTTAATTTTCTTGTGTTTTTTTTTCCATGGTAGTACCATCGCATGGGGCGCCAGTCAGCCGCCGGCTAACAAAATGAGTCACCACTCGATGGAGCAGAGGCGGCTCCTACACACCAAACCAGCTCCACTCCACATCCACCTCAACTCTGCCTCCACTCCACTCCTCCTACACTCCACTTCTCTCCGCTTTCTTTATAGGCATGGAATTTAATTTTAGCAGCACACACAAAGACATAGCGACACACCGAAGGTCCGTCCTTGCGTTCACAGGTCCTTTCTGTAATGCATATGAATGTCTATATTACACACTCGAATGACATTCATTCATACTACGGAGTGACTAGTAGTCGCTCGGTCCTCGTCGCAGTTATGCCTTGATTTTTATATCCTATTTATATAGGATATACTCGTATGTACATATATGGGCGAATATATGTGATTGAGGTGGCTATTAAAACACAATAATAATCGCCGCAAACAATCGCAAGCACACACACCCACAAACACACATGTTAGGCAGCAGGGGGAGAGCGGGGGCACAATGATTGCGCAATATGCACACGGACGAGCGAACAGAACCGAACAGAACGGAACAGCACCAGAACCTGAACCGGGCAGAATGACGACAAAAGGACGGCATTTATTGATTTATTGACAGAGCTGCCGGTTCTTACATAAAAAAAAAGAACGTAGGAAAAAAAAAACAATAACAAAAAAAATACTAGAGTAAAGAGCAATGACGACTGACGACGACAACATGCGAAAAGGGGAACGTGCGAGAGTGAGTAAGGGAGTGAGAAAAATAATGGGCCTATGCCGTTGGGGGACGGTTCGACCGTTTAAGGCACTGAGGGTAACATTGCATATTTACTGCCCCACACGGCGATTATAAATCAATTTTAAGAGACAACCTGTGCCGTCCCACCGTTTATGCTGTGTGCTGTATTCTGTAATTGGAATATCAATTTTATCAATTGCTAAGGATAAATGCAAAAAATGGCAACCATATACATTCCATTAAGTAGCAAAAAGTACGCTCAATAGAGCGTTATTCGAAGAATTGCTTAGATATAAATATTAAATGGTTTCTGATGCTAAAAATCATCTTTAACTAACGATTTGGTGGCCTTAGGGCCGCCGCCAGACAATAATAAATGCAAAGCTGCCTTCAAAGCAGAGACAACTGAACTCTCAAGCTCTCTCGACATTCCAAAAGTATCAAAAAGCACTTTAAAATAGTAATTTCAATCATCTAATGGACAAGACAAGTGTCGAAATGGCATTAATCAAATGTTACTTGCAGCATGTGTAAAATAATTTAATATGCATGTCATTGAAGGTGTCCTTAATTTGAAAGTAAGGTTTCTTCCTCGGCTGTTGCTGCTGCTGCAGCTGTCTCATGCCCATCCCCATGCCTCTGCTTCTGCCATACCCTCATACCCGCAACAGCCAAGGCTGACGATGGCAGCGCACGATTTTCATTTAGCTTGGGCCTTGCGATGCCTCTAATTGTCAGCGCTTTGGGGCACACACACACACACACACCACACATCACACATCATCCCCCCCCCATACAAGTATCTTCGCCCCTCTGTGTGTGTTTCTAGCCCTTTTTGGGTTTTTCGCTTGAGCAAATTAGATTTCCTTGCTGCGAAATTGCAATTCAAAATGCTTTTTGGCTGCTGTTTTTGCTGGGAGGAAGAAGAAACGGAAAACGTGGAAATTGGGAGCTCAGATGTGAGGGAAACTTCAATTTTACATTTATGCTTTGCATCGATTGGCAATTTGCCAAAAAAGAAAATTAAACGTTTGAATGCACTTCCAGCAAAGGGCAAAATAGGAGGTGGAGCAGAAGGTCAGGGTTCGTTCAATGGAAAGGGAAGTAAGCATTTGGCAAGAATAAAACAATTAATCTATTGTTCTTTTGTTGAAAAATAAAATGTATCTTTTAGAGCTGGAAGCACATGTAAAATAGAAGCATCTGCCTTTCTAAACCAAGTATTTTACTGGGAATCATCTTTCATTCACATTCACATAATATATAATCCCTTTTATTACGTACAAAACCACAATAATTTCAATGGTTTACCTCCCTTAAATCTGTGATCCCCTTGCTAATCTAACGAGCAATTAGATAAATTACAAACACTTAGCATGCAAAAGCCGCCAAAAATTACATTAATAACATTTAAGGCAAAGATGTCTGCTGTACGTATTAGATTGCTTGAGTCAAGGACTCTATGTTGCTGCTGCCTCGAGCATAAATCAATTAAGATAAATTGCAAGACACACAGGCAGCAGAGTGGGGCCAGCGGCTGCAGAGGCAGAGTGGCACAGGCAGAGAAGAGACAAATCAACTCTCAAACTGACATCAGTGGCGAATTTAATGTGATGTATTCCGGTAGATACAACGCTGCTTGCCAAAATGCTCTCGGCAGCTCTTGTGGCTTGTGGATCAGACGACATATTAGTATGATGAATTAGTGGGTGGGTGGGTGTGCATGTGTAGGACCACCCACTAAGCTGTACAACATGTGTAGGTACTAATGGCACAGTAGCGATGGCAAATCTTAAGGAAATATATTATATTTCGACGGAAAGATACCCTTCATTCAGAGTTTTTTTTTGTTGCGTTCCAAGTAGAAAATTAAATTGGAATTTTTTCATAGAATTTTTCTGTAAGAATTATTCCATTATGTACAAGAAGTTTTTTTCTTGATTTTCAAATGTCAAAGATGGGGAAATGTCAGACAAAACTTTTTAACACAAAATATCTCTAGACAATTTCTCTAATTTCTTCGTATTTATTATAGAATATGTCCTTTCGTTTATGGTAAATCTGTGCAGAGAATAAATAATATTCTCTTCGACTATTATGACGTAGTGGAAAAGTTTCTTTAAGGAGTGCTCTTCTCCTCTTGTTAAACACAGGAAGCATGCCCTCAAATACCCTGTATATAGAAATACTTTGACTTCTCGCATTAAGTATGCGTGTGTCTCATTAACCAAAATGTCCTTCGAGTCCTTGACGACTGCCAGTAGCCGACATTTCGGCGCCAGTGCGGTATTTTTCTGCACGCTAACATTTTGTGTGTGTTTGGCTCCTGCTTCTATCTTATAACTTCTATCTGGTTACATTAAGTCAACGTTTAACGCTAGACGGCCATTAGATCGATTGATTTTTATTAAGAAGTAACAAAAATTTCGGCATGGACTGTGAAATTAATTAAAGAAATTACTTATGGTTTTTTCTTTTACTGCTGCAAAAGAAAATGTTTGTTTGATGGTTATATAATTTTACGCTGTACCATTTGCGTGACTCCATTTTCCGTTGATTTTGCTTTGATTTGGCCTTGAAATTGGGGTGAAAAAACGGAGCAGGCCAAAGGAATATTTTTTGTGGCTTAGGGGGTTGAGGGACGATGTTGCATGTTGTGAAAGTTGCCTCATTAGCAGCTGCCAGAGAGGATTTCCTGTCGATGTGATATGAAAGTTAGCTGACTTTTACGAAAGTTAAGAATGTGTTGCGGAAATATTGCGAACGTCTTTCAATGTTTAAATGTGGATACATATTTTCGGTGGTTTTCCAGCGCCACAAACCTCAGTTTTTCCTCCCTTTAACGACCTTTTTCCCATAGATTTTCCACGAAACATGGCAATTAAAATGATACAACAGAATTTACATGATAACGATAACGATGCCATACGAGGCGCAAATGTTTTATTTAATAAAAAAAAAACTGAAAAAAAAGCTGAAAGGTACAAAGTTAGTGCGTGGAAAATGCGCCTCTATCGGTTTTCAGACTGAGTGTAAAATCCCTGGAAAAACACCGACCACACTCATAAATAAAAGTGAAAAGTTTATGAATACAGCTGCCACCCATAAACAAACAGTTTTTCCTGTCCTTTTTCCTTTTTTTGTGTGTGTGTGAAGCGCCTGTCAAATTTGACAAACACTCGTCTGGATCTGTTTTACGGCTGAACTCCATCCATGTCCTGTGGCTGGCTGGCGGACTTTTACGAAACTCTGTTTTCATTTCCTGCCGCGACCAACACCTTTTTGGCCGCCCTTTTCTGGTCTGTTTTTTACGGTGGCGGCGGGGGAGGCTTGGAGTTTCTGGCGTTTCAACAAACTGTCTGTCGAGCGTCATTAATAATGCCACCAACTCTTTCGAGTGTCGTCTCTTGTGTGTAATTTTCTCTTGTGTGTAATTTTCACTCGTTTAAAAGCACATGAAACATTGACAGGGAAAATATACCCCAATAGAGGGGCAAAAAAAAATAGACTCTAGCGGAGCAAATTAAATCTGTGGAATAGCCAGAGGCAAGTCAGTCGTATAGATGTCTGTCAAAGGCAGGAAATTCGCTTTTATCATTTTATTTCTTTTATTTCTAAATTTCATTATTCGTTTATAGGCGATTTTTCCATAAAAAAAAAAGATGCAGGAAAAACTTTGATTAAATAAAATTGAAAAAGGAAATTAACGTTTAAAATATGTCAAACTTTTTATTAGGAATATCAGAAACGCTGAATATTTGTGTTTTTTTTTTATATAAAAAATTTGTTAAAGGTGTTTTGGGCTACTTAATACCTAAGCAAAGATATTCGTCTATTCCATCTGTCTTGGATTTCCCCCAAAACGAATTAGTATAATTTCCACTCATTACAATGATTTCCTTAAGCCTTATGCACATTTCATGCTTCAGAAACTCCTCCATCTAACACGACACCACACACCATCCTCACGTAACTCATCTAACATTCGTCGTAATCAAATTTTCCTTAGTTTCTTGCGGAAAACTTTTTAACTTTATTTTGTGAAATGTATCTCTGCCACAGCAGCTGTGGCATTACTTACTCCTCTTGGTGGCAGTACGTTGAGATATTTGGGCCACTCTGTCACGTAGCGGGCACATTTTTCCATATTATCCCTGCAGTAGGCGCCGCCTAGCCTCCATCCTCCTTTTGTTTCTCCTTTTCCGCATGTGTCTCACGTAACAGACGCATACATAACATTACTTAATTTTCATTTCTTTTGTTGGTTTTCCTCGACGCGACGAGATGCTCTCCTCTCTGCAAAAAAAAATTAATGAAGTTGCATATTTCGGTGACTTATCCTTCGTTCGCTGTTTTCCCTCATTGACATGCCAGGGGGCATGCCGCCGCTCTTTGGGCCAACAAATTGGCTCGGGAACTGAACTGCATATCCATTTCAACATTCAGCATTTTAACATTTAAATATGTCGACAGTTTCGCCGATAAAAATGAAGGGAATTGGCAGCTCACCCCGGGAAACTCTCTCTGTGGGTATATGTCATCATCCGTCAATGCCTCGACGACAGTTATTTCTCCTTCTGTGACTGCTCTCTCCCTCTCTCTCTCTCTCTGGAGGAGTTCATTCTTCTTGTGGCGACTCTTTGGTGGAGTTCCTCCTCTGTGGCGACTCTTTGGGGCAAATAAAGAGGGGATATATTTATCCTGCGAGTCCATAAAATTGTGCAGTCAACATTTGCAGTGGATGTATTTTCGTTCATCAGTATTCTCGCATCACTTTTGTTCCTCCTTCATATTTTTTTATTGTTATGCGATACTTTTGAGGAAATGTTTGGGGGTATGCAGCGGTGAAGCAGTTTAAGGTTTTTTATTCTTTAAAGTCAATTGAGGGAGCGATGTTGTTTATAGGAAAAATATAGCATTTCTAACAAGAGAAAATACTGTAAGGAAATGGTTATTTTTCTTAGAAAATCCCCAACTGAATTACATATTTTAAGCATTGAAATTCTACCTAAATTTTTACCACTCTTCACAAGCAAAATATTATTTCTGCTCCCAGTTTTCTACTTTTTAAAGGAAATGTGATTCTGTTTGCAAATTTTTACATGAAAATAAAATAAAATGGAATATTTTTAGTGGTTTTATTTTTTGTGTGTGGTAGATGCTCCCCAGAAACTTTTCCAACAAAAAAGAGAAACTTAAAGTTGAGACTAACCAAATTTGAGATAACATAAAACATGCCCGATGCTGTACGCGGAGAAATGTCTGTCTGGAAAAGCGACAGATATGACATATGCATGGGGCATATGCTAAAGCTCTGACTTGCCCACCTACCCGCCACCCTCCTTTCGTTCATCGCCTGCTGTTCTTCTGTGGCCTTGCGGGGGGTGGGGAGGGTAACCTCCAGCCTTTTCAGGGTTTTTCACACAACCAAAAATGCCTCGTCCGAACAGATGGGATGGCGGCGACTCTGGGATCTGCTCATCTACGTGCCTCTATTTCGCTGTCTGCCACACTTAATGCAATTTTCTTCAACTTCAGTGAGTGCCTCCCCTGATGGGGGGGCAGGGCAGCAGCAGCAGCAACAGCAACAGCAACATTTCCCTTTTTCATTGGAGGCCGCGTAGTCTCTCTTTTTGGTGGAGTTTTCCCATTTTCCCCTCCATTTTGTGTCTGCTTTTTGTGCTCCTTTGTTTGTGGCGTAAATTGCATTTGCACTATTTTATTTCTTTTTCTTTTATTTCTGCTTTTTCGAGGACCCGGTGCTTATGGCCCTGCCACTGCCAGTGCCCTTACCGCCCCCCACTCTTCATGTCAAACGTCAACTGTTTTCTCTTCGTCCTCCCCTCTGGACCCTTCAGAGAGACTCGCTCGCGCGTGGGGGCGCTGCTGTTAAATAATTCATGCATGCATTCCACTCCCATTACACGTCTAAGCCCCATCCTTGCAACCCATCTGGCAACAATCAAACACTTCAACAATGACACTGACATTCGCATATTGCGCCGCCGCCGACGCCGCTCGTTTGTATCCTTTCCGTGCCACCGGAGGAGGCATCTTAGGGGGCGTGGAGGATGCCACTGAAGCTGCGATGATAAATGGATGTCTATAGGATTCCTTAATCCCTAGGATGCAAGCTGCAGAAGACACATCGACGACAATTTTCGACAGTTTTCCACCTTTCCCCATCCCCCAAGCCCCACACACCGAAAACTGTGATTTCTCGTGGGATAAATAATGATTGCAGATTTTGCTCAAGACAAAATTCTTGATTTTAATCACTCTCTAAATTTTTGTAGTTCTTTAAAGAAAAAAATACCAGACATATACTAGAAATATACTAGAAAATACTGGAAATATTCAAAAATATATATAGCATATACTAGAAGTATACCAGAAATTTATATATTCTACATTTCTTTTAAATGGATTCCTCTCCGTCAAACCAATATCTCTTTGCATTAAACTCTTATAATAATTATTCTCTGGAAAGTCTTTTATTTTGTCACCTTAAGGAACGTTATTGGCCACGCCCGCCCGCCCTGCTGCGCATCCAATTATAAAATTATGCTTAATCTAGCAGAAAATGTTCTGTGAGTCGTCTCTGCTTGCGAAAGAAGACAGAAAACTTAAGGAGGGAGGGTGATGGAAAAAGGTCACAGGACGTAAGGCAATATATTTCACATGGTCGCCCGAAAGTATGCCATAATCACAAATTACTTCTCTGTTTATCAGTTGCTGCTGCTGCTGCTGGCTCTGCTCTGCCTGTTAACTGTATATTTTGGCCATCTTAATGAGCCACAACCACAAACACAGGCAACGGAAACGGATACGGATAGAAACAGAAGCGGTTAAGCTTTGTCACATCAGTTGAGGCATAAAAATTAAATTTTAAACTCCTAATTAAATGGCAAGAACTTTTCCTAAACTCCTAATGCGACCTTTCTAAATTTCTAATGAAAGAATACAACTTTGGTAAAACTCTACAACAAAAATAACTTTGATAAGCTGTTATTAAATTTAAAAAAAAGAGAGAAGAAACAGGCGACAGAACAGCTTCAAAACAGCTCCGAAACGTGGTCGAAACAGCGTCGAAAACGCTTCAAAACAGCGTCGCAAAAGAGGGAGTGCCACACCACACCACACCACTCCTTGGCCTTCTGTCAACATTTTGACTTGTCTTCTCGCTCTTCTTAGTTGACTTCTCCTTTTACTTAATTGCCACAAATTGTGGCAGAAACTTTAGCCAACACTCCTCCTCCTCGCCTCTACTCACACAAAAGCCAAGCCGAGCCACTTCTTCCATGCATTTAACATAAAACTTTATTTGCATAAAACACATTTTCCCCCAGTCTGGCTCTGTGTGTGGAACTCTGAAACGTGTTTCAATAAAAATTCAATGTTATTGTCTGAACAATTTTTGGCTCAGTCCTGCTGGCCTGTTGTTGCCTGCTTTTTGTTTTCTGTTCCTTGTTGACTCTTTGCCTGTTGGCCGGCGCAACAAAAGTGTGACAAAAATAAACATAGGACCAAAAAAAATAAAGTGGGGAAAGAAAGGGTATGAGTAAAGCCTAAAAGCAACAATGGCCATGGGCCAGGACAAGGGCCGCGTCACCAGCTGTTGAAATGCTGCCATTCCAATAGAAGGGTTGGAAGGAAAGGGCTTTTCATGCATTCAATGCTATAGGGGAAGGCCATTTCTATCCATTGGAAGGGTAGGGAGGGGAGGCAGGGCAATCTGTTGGCAGAAGGACCACTTCTGCAGGCCTCTCAATCTACGAATGAAGGTCCACAGCCTGTTCACATCTTCAATTTTTCAAATATGCAAATTTTTGAGGCATCTTTAAGAACATGTTTTCCCTCTCTCTGATTTGAAATCGATATTCAGCAAATGTTAACTTGTGGAAAATATATTTACTTGACTTTTGCAATTGTAAACCAAAAGGATACACATGCATGTACATATCTCTGCCAGTTACAGATATATTTGACTTCAATTAAGTGCAAAATAAAGTCGAAATGTTTTTCTTCAATTAGTCAAATGAAACTTTAAGCTGCAGAAAATGTTTACTAAGCTCAAAGATTTTCCCTTTACCTGGGGGGGTGCTAGTGTTGGGTTCTGTGTAAATGTGTAAAATTGAATGTCGGAAATGTATCTCTAAATGGCAGCAGCATCATTGGAAATGTGTCTCTAAATGGGAGTTTCATTGGAATGTAGTTTGTATTGCAATTCATTTTAGCTTTTATTTTAGTTGATGATTTAAAAATGAAATCAATTTTGTGTTGTATTTTATTGGTATTTTGCAACAGTTTAATTATACATTTGCTGTAGTTTTTGTTGCAAGGGTTCCACACAGCCAAATCTGTTACATATTTTAGGAGCATTGTCGCAGTGCAAATCAAACTGTTACCAAAGGTTTTTTATTCACAATTTTTATATATGAATAAATGTTGTTCTAATAAGTGTAAACTTTTCTCCATAATAATTTTAAATACATGCTTTCCTAAATGGCGGATATATCGATGCATATAAATTTATAGTATCGAGAAGATCGGCGCCCATTAAGAAAAATAATAAAGTGCGCTCCAAGCAGCCGCGACTCAACAAGAAAGTTAAATTTATAAGTAAGTAAAATACCTTAAATGATATTAAATCAAAAAAATATATAAAAGACACATGCAAATTTATCTATTAATATAATTCCCTTAAAAGTTAATCGACTTTTAAATACACATGCTTTATATGCCAAAAATAAAACTCAACTCAGGTTCCATGTCACGCCCAAAGCCCACCTTTTGCCATCTTTAGGGACCAACAATTTAATGAGATTTCCAGCCAAAAATAGGAAAAGCCTTCACCTGAGCAGTCTGTCAGACCTTCATTCACGCATCTAATTGTATGATGGACAAAGCTTCGGGGCGCTCGCTCCTGATCATCGGAACTAATGGACATTGAAACTGTCTGATGGGCAATACGTGCTTTCGTTACGGGCGGAAACTTTGGCAAACGAGAAAACAGTAACAGAAAATCGTTCCCCAAAATTGTAGTATTAGTTGGACAATTTAGTGCGGAGACCGACCAAAACAAAAAAAAGGAAAGCTGAAAACGCGACAACACGACAGGGCCCCAGGGGATCCAGGAACAGGCAACCACGGGAACACAACATAAAGCCCGTCGGGCGGTTGGTTGGTTGGTCAGGTGGTTGGTAGACTGAGAGCCAAGGGGCCTAAGTGAGTCATTCCACCCAGAAACTCACCGTCTACTTGCGTTAACCCCCGCCCTCCCGACTTTTCTTTGGCTTTCCTGGCTGTTTGTTGGCTTTTGCTCGCCTTTGTTGGCTTTTTGTGAGGTAATAAAATGTCAAAATCGTCTGGACGGCGCCATGGAAAATGAAGTAAACTCCTGGCTCACCCCGCCCCTCCGTGTTCCCGCCCCCCCGGATCTCTCCGCCACGCGGCGTATACGTGTTATTTTGTACGTTGATTCTCTTGCTACGTGAAAGCGTATGAAATTAATTTGTTTATTTGTTATTGTTGCAACATTTTAAATACTTTGCGAATGTGTCTCGCCCACTGTGGTTTTTTGGGATAAGCTCTGTGTCCTGCAAACACATTTTGTTCGGAGGATGTTTACGTGAGAACCTTGCAGTTAATTTTCATCTGGCTTTAGGGCACCAAAACCCGGTTCATATTTATTATTTGCTTGGTTTTTGCGGTCGGCTTGTAATTAGGGCTTGCAGATGTAGGAATCCGGTGATGATTCCAGTGCTAGAGCGAGGAGCGAGGATAATAATGCTGGCTTAAGCGAGAGAGGGCTGTGACTAGAGGTACTTCAGGATAATAGAGTGCAGAAATAACAATGAGAGTCTGTATCAGATATCAGTGTGGATAGAGAATACCTAAAGGAAGGTATCCATTGCATTGTTTGTAGAAATTTCTTTAGCTAAATATCCCAGGATACATTAAAGCAGAATTAACATACATTTCTTCAATTTAAATATTAATTAAATGTTAATTACAAGTTAATTTCATTCACTTTGCTATGGAATCAAAAGTTTGGATTACTTTGCTGCGTGTGCATTAAAATAGTTTTTTGTTTTCTTCTCTATTGAATTTTCCAGTTATTTTTGAGACCATTAGTTGGCTTTTCTTCAACTTGAATACCCCCATCTTCAATTAGTGAAAAAATACCCCTGCGCCCCCTGCTTCAATCAGTGCCGAATATCCATCATATCCAACGAAAACCCTTCAACTGTTGCCAGATTTTCGCATTCACATTCATTATGGCCATCTGCCAATTTTAGCACTTCTCTCTCTATGTTTTTTTTTTTTTTTGCTGTCTTTTCCACCCTTCCATCTCGCACTTTCTTTTGTTCCTTACTACCATATTTTCCGGCAAGTTCATTAATTTTCTATATGTATCTTCTTTCCCTTTGGCTAATGGCAAGAAAACGGCAAAAACTTCCTCGCGCAAAAGTCATTAAAGTGCGAAAAGTTGTATGAAAACGGGGGGCGGAAAGATATATATGTATGTATGTATGGGGCATGGGGCATACGCCCCCACAAAAGTAAGGAGTGTGGTGAAGGGTGTGTAAAGAATGGAGTGAAACAGATTTATCTTAACTAGTTTTGTTGGTCAAACTCGTGAGTGAGGGGTGCGGGAAATAAAGTAGCTCCAGAGATAGAAATGAAGTGGAAGAGTGAATATTTTTCAAATAAATAAAAGATGAATGCATTCATTAGGGGTAGGTAGGTACACGCTGCATAATACTACGAGTGTCAATGATTAGATGGGATAAAGAAATGAAAGTAACAAGGGATTCCGAGGGAAACAATAATTATAATTTGCCCCCCTTCTAAGTCACTAAAATTATCAATTAATTCCAGCCATTCCGGTAATTCCTCGCCTATTCCCTCGGCAATTATCTAGCATTATAATCATAAAATATTAAACAGCATTTGCCATCCCTAATTAACACACGAAACAGAGGCAGACAGACAGACATACGATGGAAGGACAAACCCTTCATCTACTGCAAACAATTAATTTTTCTATAATTTAAATGATAAAACTGTGTAAATAGCAAACAAAATTTTCTGAAATTAAATATTTACATCGAACGTAGCACTAATTAAAAGCTAATTAAGTTAGTGACGTAATAATAATAAAGCCGCCGACCAAAATATTAGCCCCGGGAATATGTGGAAAATGTGAAAAATGCAATCAATGTATGTAAATGTGAATGTGAAAAAAATTGATAATGCAATATACGTGTCGTACAAATAATATTTCCCCCATAAATAATGTGCATTCTTTTTTTACATGCTTATCGCTTTCTGCTGTAAAATCAATAAACAACGCTCAATTTGCAATTAATAATTAATATTGATGGTAATGGAAGTGGAAATGCAAAACATACTGGCTCCGTATTTAATGTCCTTTAAGTTTAGGGTACTATGATTTTTTGGAGATGTTTGACAAGGCAGAAATGTAATATTTTACGCTATAGGCCTTTAAGCATAGCTTAGCTACTCATTACTTATATTATTTTAATAATTAATATTTATATTATTTTAATAATTAATATTTATATTATTTTAATAATTAATATTTATATTATTTTATATTATTTTTATTTTTTATTATTTTTTTTTATTTTTAATTTTTTTTAATTAATATTTATATTATTTTAAAAATTAGCATCTATCTGCCTTCCGTTTCTCGTAGATAATGCCCCCTAGGTATCGTCCCTGGGCCCACTCTGGTTGGTGCTTTACGTAAGACCTATATGTATGCCTGCTACTTTCGTTAAGATTTAGCTCAGCCATATTTAGCAGGGTATCCTACAACAAATTTTCGAGGCCTCTTCCCTCCTATCAATAAATTTGTTTATTTCATAAAATTTCTGCAAAAAAAAAAGCCAGCAAATGGGATTGGAGCTCGGTATTCAGGAGACCCTGTAGTTGCAGGATCTACGTATGAATACAGTTGACAATTCAATTATATGCACAGTTTTTTAATTAACACATTTTATTTGCTTTAATTAAATTCCACTCTTCTTTTCCCCCACCCTCCTCCTGGTTTTTTCATGAAGAAAATGCAATTAAAACAGAAATCAACTCAATTGCAAGCAAGAGGAGAAGGAGTGAGAAAGCAGATATATTCAGAGAGTCACAGAGGGAGAGAGAAAGAGAAAGTGAATGGACAGAAGTTTTCTCTCCTTTGCGAAAGTGTTATAGCAAACAAACAGAAATGGCCGCCGACTGGCGACACTTCCTTCAATGACTGCACAAAAAGCGAAAAACATTTCTTTCAATAAGTGAAAAAAAGAAGAAAAAAATTTAAACGAAATAAAAACACTTTGGGCACTTAAAATTAAAACTTGTTTGAAAAAAATTCTCTAGAGGGGGAGGAATTTTTGCTGTGACTGTACACAAGGAAAATTCCCAAAGGAAAAGCCAGCCGTGCCAACCAGCAAATGTAGATTTATTCACATTTATGGCTGAATATTTTCCCGTTGGTTCAGCTGACTTTTGACTGTGGAATTCTTTTTTAAATTGAATATTTATGAAACCCTGTGCAAAACAATAGTTTTCTATATATATACATTTTTAAAAAAGAAAAAAAATCAAAGAAAAATCTTTCAAATTTGAAGCTCTAAAAATCTATTAGGAATGTTATTTGCTTTTGGTTTTTTCCCCCCCCACCAATTTCTTGTAAAAAGTAAAAGTGTTCCCTGCCCTCATTCGCCCATGTACCATGATCCCCCTCGCTGTTTGTTTTTTTCTGGCTTTTAACAAAATGGCCAAAAGCTGAAGAGTAAAAATGGCCAAATGGCAAAAGGCAAAAGCGGATATTGTGAAATATTGTTTATGATGACAAATTGCCGCGGAAGCGAGGGAGAGAGAGAGTGCAAATAGTTTGTTGTTTGTGGCAATCGTGGGCGGGGAGGGGATTTGTAGGGTTGGAGAAAACATTAATCTTTATTGCAGTCTGGCGGAAGGCCAAAAGCAAATGTTCACAATAATGGCTAATAAACTGGAGACTACAGAAATATATATCATCGCATAAAAAAAGGAAAAGAAATTGCGAAAAAGAGTGCAGCGGAAAGTACTCCATGAAGGGCAAGTATTTTCTACCAGAATAATTGAATAAAAAATGCGACTGTGTGTGTCTTTCAAGGTATAATTGATTCACCAATGCAACATCTGTTTTATAAAAGGCTAAACATCCATATAAAAGCCTGAAATGAATAATCCATTAATGAAAGATGCAGCCTGCTGCATAATCTGCTCAGAGTAAAACCCATTCTAAGACTCATTTGCATGATCTCTGAAACATCGCCCCCTGCCATTTGCCTTTGTGTATTTGTGCTTCCAAAAACGGAGAACATCTCCATTTAGAACGCTTTAATTGCTGCCCTGAACATACAATATTTCATTCATTCTGTTCGTGGCTGCTCTCTGCTGCTGCTTTCTCTGGCCAAAACGAATATTTGTATTTCGAATGCGGGATTTGTATTTGTCTGGAAAATGTTTATTCGTGAGGGGCATAGAGTGGGGATGGGGGGGATGTTCGTTGCATTTCCATGAGGCATGAGGCCAAAACTTTGCAGCACAAAACTTCAATTATGCATTAAGCCAAGAGAAGTGCTCTCTCTCTCTCTGTATCCCTTTCTTTCTCTATCCTGCCGAAGGGGTAGAGCAGTGGGGAATAGTTTCCTGGCTAAAACGCTTGCCATGTTAACACACACACGCACACAGGCACATGGCATTTGCTGCACTTGCGCCAATGTTTGGGCCAGGATAACATTCTACTTCGAACAGAGCACCATTTCCCCCAGGGGTTCCAGCGGTTCCATCGGCTCCATCTACACGATTACTGGACCACGTTGCGGGTTCCGGCTCTCTGCGTTCTGGCTGTCATCATTTGCATACCAAATATGTTTCTTCCTCAGTAGAAGCCCCCCCGCAAAGCACACAACAACACAAATATCGCACAAATGTTTGCTTTTCCTTTGCGTTTTCTCTTATTATGTGGGAAATTTGCCAAAATACGAAATTCAATAATAATCATAATCATAATATTGGTAGGCAGTGCGAAAAGAGAGAGGAGGGGCAGGTAGGGAGGCAGTAAATTGATGAAATTATTTATGGTAATGCCTCCTGCTGGACCTCCATACAGCAGCAGCAGCAGCAGCAGTACCCCCAGGGGACAAATAATAATGTTGTGTGTTTGCAAGCAAATTGATGTTGATTTACTCTTTTGTCTCTGATTTGCAAATAATTTTATCGCTTGGAGCATGCCTGCCACATGCCAAAAAAAATATGTGTATAATATTTCATAAAGATGAACAGAATAAATCGAATTTCTGTGAAAATATGCGATTAAACAAACCGAGAAATGAATGAATCAAGATACAAGTGCTGCAAATAAATTAACAATATATTTCTCAATTAACACTTGAAAGAAACACAAAAAAAAAAAAAAAGACCGATCATATAGCAATTTCCATTATAATATTGTAAATATTATGCAATATTGCATGCAAATTTGTTGATGAAATTTGCAACAAATTATCTTTGAATATTCATTTAAATCTTCATTGCTGTAGGACTCATCCACACACCACCTTCTCTCCTCTCCTCTCCTCTGTCTGTCTCTCTCTCTCTGTCACCCTCTCTCTGTCACCCTCTCTCTGTGGGTTTCTGTGAGTGCAACGATGCGTATACGTGATAAAAAACTTACTCCTCTCACACAAACAATACATGAAATTTAATAATATTAAAATGAATATTAAAACGAAATTATGCGCTTGGTAAAACTTGTAAAAAAAAAAAACGGCAACCAAAAACCAAAGTTCATTAAATGACGGAAATGCATGGACATGAATGCCTGATATGACACTGGGAAAAGCTGTGAAAATCCCGGGAATAAAAGGGCCAGTGCGAAAGATGGAGCTGTGAAAAGGTTGCGACATATTCTGACCTCAAAATGGGGCGTAGGGAGGGCGGTAACAAGTGTGGGGGGGGGGGAATCAGAGCAATGCTGCGGTCAACTTTGGTTATCGCATTCGTTGCATGCCACTGCACTGCATATGGAAATGGCACACCATACTCCCAGAGCACCCTGCTCTCCCATTCTCTGCTCTCTTTGGATTCCTGCTGCATTCCCTGCTCTCTCTTTTTGTTGCTTGCTGCCACATGCCCTTAACCGCCTCCCTGTGCTGCCACCCATACTTCCTGCTTTGATTGTTCGCCCATTTGTATGCAACATTTTATTTATGAGCCTGACAATTTTATTATTACGCACGCACGTAAAGGACATGGTCCGTGGAGGTCCTGCTGATTGCGCATTCAAGTGAGCTGTCCCTTGCCCCAACGCAACCCCAGCCCCAGCCCCCCATCTCTCATTCCCTCCGCTCTCTCTATACATAAGTGTGCAACCGCAAAATTGCATTGTGGTTGTGCCTCTAAGCCCCCAGAGCAGAGACCACAAAAAGTCCAAGGAGCAGCAGCGGAAGGGCGGGCGGGACGGGACTGTTATTCTGCATTGAGGGTTATATACTAGGAGATAGAATTATTCTGGTAAGGGTAGTATCAGCCATCATTCTGCATATGGCTTAGAGACCAGGACACACTGCAGCTCGTACTCCTTGCAGGACTCGCTCCTTTTTTGTGTGTGTGCTGCCATGTGTTGGCAAATATTTTCATTGAACGTATAATTTTCACACAGTTGCTGCTGCTGCCTGCTGCCTGCCCTGCCAGTCTTTTGAGTTGCTCCGCTCCTTCACTCCTCTGCTGCTCTTTCTATTTTTGCTGCCTCTGACAGATATCCTGCCACCTTCCTTTTCCTAGGGAGAGCCTGCTCCTGCATGCTCCTGCTGCCGCCCTTACGAATATCCTTTATTTATGCCTTGGTGTCGTGTCGGGTGTTTTCCTTGGGCCCTTTTTGTGCGGAATTGCTGACATTTTGCTTTGATGGAAATGCTAAAAATTTCTATAAAATATTTATGCATATTTCTTTAGCTTTGAAGCAACAACAACAACAACTTAAAAAAAACAGTATGTTCTGCAGATTTATGCTTGAAAAGTTATACTCAAAAGGTGGAAGGAAACATTTCCGGCTTTAATTTCTGCTCGAATTCAATTCAAGAGTTCTCCCTGCAATTTAATCAATTGTTCCAATGGCGTTCCATGAAATTCAATTCATTTTTCCAGGGAGGTTTCCCTGAAATTCAATCAGAAACTCTTTCTAATTAGTTCCTGTCACTCAGATCATTAGAACTGGGATAGGAATTCATCATCGTAGTAGCCGTGGCTTCCTGTTTTTTTTTCCCCCAAGCGAATGCCTCACCGTCAGGCGCCACATTGACGAACACTTTTGCCGTATCCGGTTTTATAGTATCAGTCTTAATTACCAACAATCCACCACGCCCATACATTTACCTGCACTTCCCTGCGCTCTCTGCGCACTCCCCGCTCGGGGGATATCACCTGCATGTTGGCGGCTAATAAACTAAACCGCCGTTGGCCATAAAACAATCTTGCCACCAGAGTGGACACACAACACGGCAGCGTAGCGAAGAGACCCCCAAGACCTTCATCGACACGACACGACACGACGGTCGGGGGGTTGAATCGCTGGCAATAACGTCCGACAATGGCAACGGCCGCCACCCAGCCCCGAAATGCCCCCGCAACAAACACAAAAACAACAATGGAAACGCACTAATTTAAACGCTCATAAAACTGGACTACAACGAGCTCCCAGCTACCAGCTCCCAACTTCAGGCCACATATCCACCCATTCAAGGGCGTAGTTACAGGGGTAGAACAGGGGTAGAAAAACAAAGCAGTTTTCAGGGTGGTTTTGAATGCCAATGCACTTACCTTACGAGTATTTATGATGACACTTTTCTGATACGAAGAGTAATTCTCCCTAGCTGAAATTAAACATAAAATTGCACTCAAGAAAAGATTTATAGCAATCGAAAAATTTACCCAAAATATAGGGATTGCTTAGGTGCTTTCTGGACCAGCATTTATCTGCTGCTCAAAATATTTTAATGTAAAATATCCTAGCTCCCTAGGAAAGTTGGCTCTTTGTTACTCATTCCTGTTAAACGCAACAAATATTTCGTGCCACATTTTTCCTGTAGTTTTCGGCCACCTATGTGCCCTTTTAGGCCTATCTTTTGGGACCCCCTTTTAGATACCAATCTTTTCAACTACACCCCTGGGAATCTCATGCACCAGTCAGCAAAAACGTGCAAACAGACAAACATTAGTTCCTACGTTATATAGGTATTCCAGGCATCAAGGAAGCCCTCTGGTTCGCCTGTACGATAGTTGGGGAATAAGGCAGCCAGCCACTAACTTTGGTTAAGGGCAAGCAAAAATCAATAATATATTTAGTATTAATTACAAATAGCATCGAAAGCAACTAAAGCCAAGTTTTGTATGCCATTTTGGTTAATGTTATTCTGGCATTTGGCATTTGTTTTTACGAGCAAGAAAGGGAAAGATGCTTTTGGCATGCAATCTTAGAAGGTTATATAGAGAATGCTGCTGTCTGTATGGGATAAGTTTTGTAGTTTTGGAGGAAAGAGAAGATGGAGAAGACTTAGAGGAGCAATCAATAAGATATTAAGGATTGGAATGCCAACAAAGCTTAAGGAAGATTAAGGATAACGGATAATGGAAATAACAGTGAAAGAATTGCAGCAGAAATCAAAGCAGTAGAATACCAGAAATCTTAGAAATGTAATGGAATTTTTATTCTTTTGCATTAAAATCCATACATATCTACATACATATATATATGTTAATTGGAAATAATTTGCACATGTCGCTTCGATGGGGGATTTTCTTTCTCCTATTCATTTGCTGTATTTGTTTTTTTTCCTGTCACTATACCGCTGGTAACAGATGCATTTTATTTAGCGGACATTCCCGTTGTCATAATAATGCCAAAACAGAAATCGTAACAAAACACACAAAACAGAACACAGAATACAGAACAGAAGAATGCAGTGGAAATCCACCGACAAACACAAAACTACACCACAGGCAAATGGAGAAAATGGCAAAATGGCCAACGACAAGAATGAAATGCAACAAAATTTCATTGTTTCCTCTTACATTTTAGATGACGTTTGTTGGTTGTCATTCTAAAGCGGATGTGGGTGCATTAAGAGATAGAAAGAGAGAGAGAGACAGAGAACCCGAAAGAGGAATAAACATAGAAGGGTGGGGGGGGAAAACATAGCGAACAGTTAGTCGACCATTTTGGTTCATGTTTATCGCTGAAAGCAAACGACCAACAAGCGACAATATTAAAACGGATGTAAACTGCAGAATGCATTCAATGCAACAGCAGCCAGTGGGGGGGTGTTGGTACATATATGTAGGAAGAGGCGGTGGATATACATAGATCTACACTGAGACAAATTTAAGACCAAAGCGAAAGCAACAAGCTAGAAGGAGGTAGAAGTACAGGGGGGACATGAATGTACACTAAGAGAGTAAGGAGCTTCAAGGTAGCTTCTTCTTTAATCTCTTCTTTCTGTTACCTTCTCTGCATTTGTTGTTCCTTCCATACAAACAACACCTCAGATCCGCTACCTGACCCGCACGACGACTGCGAGATTACGACGCACGAAGCTCCGATGTCGCTGCAGCAGCGCAGTCGGCTTAGGTGTTCGTTCGCTCATTTTAAGCTGGCTCAAAGTTTCTCTTTACTCAAAGTTGCGCTTTGCTGCTCGCTCCTGCGCTCGCTCCTGTGCTCATTCCTCCTCTTCCTAATTGCTCAATCCCCACCGCAACGCGAAAAAGGCATGCGATTCTGTTTCTCCCTCTCACACTGCAAAGAGATTGGAAATACATATAGAGCTCAGCAGCGTCGGTGCGGAGGCGGGTTTAAGTGCGGTCTATTGTCTGTGCATTCGTTTAAAAAGACCAAGTCGAACGTAATGTAGAATTCAATTCAAAGTAAAATTAAATGTAGAATAATCGTAAAAATCAAAGGAATATTTCTGTAGAATATTTTCAAAACATGCAAAATGTTGCCTTTTTTCGCTCAGTGTAGTGATTGAAGCTAGACAACAGTTACGACAACTGCAGCAGCTTCAGCTTCAGCCGCACAGCTCTGCTCTTGTTTTAGTCACCGCCTTCTCGTCTGCATCGGACGCTAAAAATGTCACTGACATTTCCCACTGACAACATGGCTGGCCAACATCCCTGCCAGAGACGACAAACAAACTGCCGGACGGGCATCACAATTTCCTCGTTGTCTGGACGCCCTCCTAGAGATAATTTTAAACTTGCCACCAAACAGTGCTGCGGGGGGTAAGTGGAGTGGGGTACTCTACTGCTGCATTATGTGGCGTCTGTCTGGTGCAGATCTTGTTGAATTTATCTGCCTGATTAACTGCAAGGCAACTTAGTTCTTTGGAATTAATGGATGAGAGTGAAAAATTGATGGGATTTAATTAGAGGGATTGGACAGAGAGAGAGCGCATACGCGCCGCCTAAGAAACACACCTCAAAGTTGGCTTTCTTCCACTGCATATGTATAACCCATCCTTCTAGGGTTCCAAAGACCTTCAAGACGATTTCCTCTCAACAGTCCCTTGCATTTATTCTTGAACACAAAGAGCATTCCCACACAGAACCTCGTTTTAAAGTCCTTTCCACCCGCATTCATGTACATTTATTTTTATTGCTTTCTCTCTTTCACATTTGACGCTAAATTAGCAACATTTCTGCTCTTGTTTATCCCCCACCACAGCCATCCACCATAGCCTTCCAGCCAGCCAGCCAGTAATTGTTTCCCTCCTTTGTGTATCCATGCAAACCGTAAAACCGGCGACACATTCAGCAAAAATTAAGTTTCTATTCTGCAGGCGTTGGCACTGGTATAAAATGCCTTCAATTCTCATAATATTTACTCTTGTTTTGTTTTTGTTTCTGCCTCTTGTTGTTGCTGTTGTTGTTTCTGCTGCTGTTCTTTGTACTTCCGTTTGTTGCACAAGGCAACAACATCTACTTAGACAGCGGCTTTTATGCCGTTTCCTTCATTAAGCGCCCGTAAGTGTTTGCTTTCGTCTTTTTATTTGCCTTTCTTTTTGGTTCGTTCCTTCATGGGGTCCCATATGTGGTGCCCCATTTATCAGGAGAGGAGTAGGAGTGACATTGCCCACTTTTTGTTGAATTGCATTTAAATTAAATAGAAGTGGGAGATCTTTACTCGATAGCATGACTGGGGGATGCTTTTTAAACGGCGGAAAAATTCTATAGAATTAATGAAAGCAATCCCTTGATTTTTCAGGGTTTTTTCTTTATTAAGCCATGAAAATGTATGCATTTCACATCATTTTTCATGTCTCATACGATAAAAGAATGCTTTAAAAGTGTTCAAAGTGGTTCAAGCTCTATATCTTTCGGTTATCAGAGGATTTTTGTTTATTTTAAATGTCGGATGGAAGCGTATTCATCACAAAATACTTTAGAATTATAGGTGTTCTTGCTACACAGAAAAATAACAACTTAAACTTGGGCGGCTTATCTTCTAAAATTGTCCTCTGGCTGCAACCTCTTAAACTCTCAAAATGCAGGGCATTCATAAAACAAGCAAATAATAATAAAAATGCATATACAAAAATGTGAATATCTTGATGAACTCCTACTGCCGCTTGCTGCCCCAATGCGACAGAGGGGCATAAACCATTGTACAACTTGGTACTGTTTTTGGGGCATGTGGGAAAGCTGCTCCAATGCCTGCGGGCTCCTTTGTTCCCTTTGCCGCTGATGTTGTTGCAGCTTTTGTTTTAAATGTTAACTGTTGCAAATAATAATAAACTTCCTTCATTTTGCACTTTTCACTTTTGTTGTTTCGCCTTCCGCTTTGGTTATTGTTTTGTGCTTTTGTGAACTATGTTCCCGCGCTCTCTCTTTCCCCCATATAGAGGTGATGTTACGGTGCTCCTTTTCTTCAGTACTGTGCTGCTCCTTCTCTTCTGGCTTTTCCTGCTCATTTTCTGGCTTGAATTGGGGGATTTCCTCGTGGTTTTGTTTATCTTGGCGGGCACCAAACTGGTGGCTTTCTTTGTACTGCCCCTCCTGGCCTGTGCTACTAATTAGCTGATGTTGATGCTAGTGCTCAGGGGTCGCTGCAGCTGGGGCAGGAATCGTGGTGTGGTATTGCCTTGAGCAGAAATTAAATGAACCTATGCTTTAGTTTTACATTTTATGGATTAATGTGGTGGATTTTTCCTGCCAAAAATACGATGCACAGTACCCATAGTAAATGTACTGCAATACCCACTTTAAAGCTTCAAAATGAAGCCATTTTCATGCTTGCTTTTCGCTTTTCATTAAATCTGAAAGGCAAGCGAGCGCGCGCACTCTGGTGGGGTGGTGGCGGTGGTGGGTGTGGTGGGTGTGGTGGGTGTGGTGGGTGTGGTGATGCTGCCTGTTCGCCTGGAAAATGCTTACCTCTTCAAATAACCTCCACATTTCCCCTTGTCTGCGCCGCCCCCTCCACGCTCTTTGAGCTGCGTATTAGGAGCAGGGCAGCGCCTCAATTGCTGTCAATAGTTGACTGTATTAAGTGGCATGCTGCAGGGCACTGAATGGTGGAGCCTCCCCTCCTCTGCGGCGCACTCTTCCATTAATAATTCTCAGCCCTGGAGGCTGGCTTTTCTTTCTTTCATTTTTCCTTTGCTCTCTTTAAAAAGATAAACTTTTATGCTGAATAAATGCTTTGAGTAAATGGGTTAAGCCTTGAAAATGAAAATTAATTTTCAACTCAAATGAGTTTTATATGTGATTCTTTTCTTCTCTCTGTTTACTTTGGAGTTTTACTCGTAAATGTAAACGTGGGCGTATTATTTTTATGGGGAATAAAGAAGTTCAGAGTCCACAAATTAAGTTTGGGATTTTCGTTAAAACTAAAACAGTGGGAGGAGAGTAATTTAGTTTTAAATGGAGAACCTGTAGCAGAAATTGAGAGTCAATTCTTTTCTAGGTGATGGTTTTTAGATACTTTAGCATAATTCTGTTATTTTTGTATTTTCCATCCTAGCGCGACAAGCCTATAAATACTTATAAATTAAGGCGCTAGTCGCAACAATTGTAATAATTATTAACATTTAAAAATTCAGAATACATAGTAACATTCAACGTAATAACAGTTAGAATTATAATTGAACTTATGTACAAGATAGGCCTGTATAACTGCGATAGATTTATATTCTGCCATCAAAAGTATATTAACCAAAGAAACAAAAAGTTTTTATGCACGGTTTCTATTGTTCTATTCTGTTATATTCAAAAATCGATTAAAAATCGCGGGAAACGGGATGCAAAGGCTAATAATATTGAATATAAATTAGGAATTGGAACTGCGGACTTACATTTTATCTAAAATAAAAACATAATGTACAATATGAATCAAAGATTAGATATATTTAAGGACCTTTATATACTCTTTAGAAATAACACGAAATTCAATTTAGATTTCATTAAAAACAAAAATAATAATTAAAATAATTAAAGTGAATAATATAATTTATTTAAATACCACTAATATTTTTCTAAATAATTTGTCGGTTATAACCCTCTGCTAATAACTGTTTCAAAACCTATAAGTACATCCTATTTCCACCCCTGAAACCTGTAACTTTTTACTTGACTTTTGCTAATATCAAATGACCTCACCTGCCATTGCCACCGCTTTAAATCCACAAAAAAAAATGAGAGAAAAGTAACATGAAACCAAACAAAAAAGGGCAGCAAAAATCCAATCAAGCAAAAAAGTCTGCAAAAATCGAACCAAACAAAAAAAAGGCAGCAAAAATCAAACCAAACAAAAATAAATAAAGCAAACATCAAACCAACGCAAAAAAAAAACGATGAAAAAAAAAGCTGCATAACTATCAAAAAATCAATAGTGCAGTAGCCTTTTGCACATAAAGCGTGCATGTACATATGTACAAAGTACATACATACATATGTATGTATATACTCGCATATATACAGATGTGTAGGAACGTTGCTGGTTGTTTGTTTTAGTGGTTTTTTTTTTTTTGCAGTCATTTAGCCGCATTTCCAAGGTGATAAACTGCATTGGCCAACAGAGAAAACTTGGGAAAAACTTTTGGGGCGTCAGTTTTTTGCTCCTCCGACTTTTCTTCTGCATTTTCCACCATTCCTTTTTTTTTTTTTTTGCATAAAGTAAACACGTCACGTCACTGCAGACGAATGAATATACATACATATATATCTGAGCAGAATATAAGGTATATAAGGCAACAACTCAAGTGGGCGGAGGCGCCCAGGCCAAGGCTTCCGTTCGGCTTCATTGAGTCACAGACACAGACACAAACACAGACCGGTGCAGTGGCAGGAGGCAAAGCCGGGCACGTGCTACCGGCATTTACTTATGTAATTGCACAGAAAAGGAGAGAGACCTGCCTGAGACACAGGGAACCCGCCAACAAAGTGTGAAGGAGAAGCGCAAAAAATGTGGAATAGTAAGGCCAGATAGAGCAGGACTTAGTGGCGCCCCAGTCTGGGCTTCAAGGATAACAGAAAGCAGGTGAAAAGCAGTCGCTAAGCGTCTTAGACTTAAGAGCAGAAACTATAAGGAAAGCAACGAGAGAGAGAAGAATTAATCGTAGACGCTTGAGGGAAGGCAGAACACAGGATAAAAGATAGCAGACGCATTTAAGGAAATATCTTATGAGTTAGATAAGGAATAGATATACCTATCCATTTCAGATAAATTCATGGTTAAAGGTTCGCTTAAAAGCCCCACAGAATCCTCACTTAAACGCGTTGAAGTCAACGACCTGGGGGCACCCAAAAAAAAAAAAGAACTTTCAACACAACTTGTGAAGGATGTACTCCACCAAAAAAAAAAACTGCCACATTCTTTGCTGCCAAGTGTTTGCTGCAACAAATAAAAAAGCGCCTAGAAAAGTCTGTGTCCATCATAAGAACCACTCCACATTCAGACCAACAAAAAAAGAAGAGAGTCGCTTCTGCTGAGAAACTTTTTGAAGGTATTTTTCTTGCGTTTTTTTTTTCAGTTTGTTGCTGGTCGCGAGTCGTCTGCATTTCTCACTTATCTACTTGCAACAACTGTTGGCCATAGTGGTCTCAAAGTTTTCATTATTATCAGAGGCAAGAAAAGCCCCGCCAGTGGGGTAATGTAGGGCGGAAAAAGTTGCCACACGCGCGCAAGCGACAGCTGTGCGAAACTAAATGCAAACAGAATTACAAAAGCAGCTGTCGCTAATTTTTGTTGTACTCACTTTACTTTCCTTTTACTGTCTTATGTAAATGCTGTTCTCTGCAGTGGACCAGGACTATCTTCCTGCTGTTTCACTATCTCTTGAGCAGAGATTAATCCATAAATTGCGTCGCAAGCAAGATATCTTACCCAAAAGAAATTATCATCTAAATAAGCTTTCTTCTTTATACATTTTCACCACAATTTCTCCACTAATTGCGGTTTTATTTCTGCTCTTCTCTTTGCAGGTAAGTTTCCGCACCTTAAGCCCGCAAGTTGGCCAATTTGTACGGGGAGGGGGGAGAGCGAAAGAGCGAAAAGCGCTCAATGGCTGAGCCTCGATGAATCATCATCGTTTGTTTCTGCTCGACTCGTACTCGGAAAAAGCCGCTCAACAGCGGCGGCTGGCTGCAGGGAAAACCATTAAAACTACAACAGCAGCAGGAGCCGCAGCAGCAGCAGCAGCTGCAGTGCTGCTTATGCCGCTTTTCCTTTAGCCATGTTTGTTGGTTTTTGTTGGCTTTTGAGCAGCTTTCAGTGGCAGTGGCAGCGGCAGTAGTTTCTGTTGGCTGTAGTTTTTTCCAGCCTGCAGACTTTTGTCGTCGTCGTCGTCGCTGGCGACATTTGGCCCTGCTGAACACAACGATGGCGATGGCGTTGGCATTTTGGGGGCCAATCAATGCCAAAGTGCCTGCCTGTCGTGCGAGTCACGTGCGACAGTGGAGGAACGTGAAAAAAGGCTCGATTTTTCAGTATTTTTCTGAGGAAAATGGTAGCAGAGGTAGTTCCCATTGCTTCCCCGTTGCTGGGCGGGCATTTGAAAATGAAATGCGGTTTATGTTTGGGCTTTCCATTGGGTTTGCCATCGTCGTCGCCCCCCTGGTCTGCTGTTAAGCCTGAGCTTAATAGCGGTCTTATTGAGCCAGCAGTTTCTTTCTCTCGAGCGTACACTGCACGAAATGGTAGGTGGAAAGGTTGAAGGACAATCTGACCGACAATTGCCCAATTGAAAATCCTCAAAGATTATGCTGTGCTTTTATTGGAAGTTATGAGGAAGGAATCCATGGATTTTACTAAAAAGGCTTTCTTCTCTGCAATTCCTTTAATATAACTCTCAAAAATGTAAAATAAGGCTCAAGGCTCCTCCACGCACGCTAAATACATATATCTATTAAGCGCCCAAGTTAGTATCTACATAAAGCCTTCTTAAATCAATTTGTAAGCTTTAAATTGATATTTTAGCGGGTTATTGTAGCGGCGTTATTGTAGGTAAATATTGGATTTAGAAATAAGTCTGTTGCCGCCCAATCCATATTATTTTTTCAATGCTATTGTTTATTTTATCTTATTTTATTTGTTTATTAGCCTCCGACATCGATATAGTGGTCGAGTGGTGGCTCCAGAGTTCTGTGGCGATCGAGTGGTGGCTCCGAATGTGCTTAAAGATCCGAATGTTGGCTGCAGTGGGGCATGAAGATCGAGTGTTAGCTTCGAAGGCGCGTGTGGTACTGCATCGTTCTGTGGGGAACAATATAAGTCAGTTTTTCAGTGGAAATGGCTTACCTTGTGCTGAATATTCAATGCAATGAATATTCAATGACTTTGGTGTTAAGGCTATTCCTTTTCTTTTTGTTGGCAAGTGTTGAATTGCGTTGGGGCATAGTACATACATATTTGCATGTTTTATTGCTCACAGGGCTGCTGGATTCTGTAAGGGAGTTGCTTTCGGTGATCAGATACGAAAGAATATGGCAGGGGCTTTTGTGTGTTTCTTGCTGGATTTCTGTGTAGAGGGTTGTAGCTTGAAGTTGAAACTATAAGATCTGTGGGACACAATACAAGTTAAATGGTGCACTGCTTTCGTTTACGTTTCGTTTTTTATTTTCTATCCTTAGTCCTTAATTTTCACATATAATACTGATGTTTTACCCAATATTGGGTGCTCCGAAACCTTGGACTCTATCATAAAGTTGTCCAGTGTTGATAGGACGCTTGCCTTTATTGAGTTGGTGCCGCAGACAGCCAGCGGAGAGATGGATGTGTGAAATGCATTCATATATTTATATTCAAAGTCGTAGATTGAGATTGGCTCATTCAACCAATGCATCAGATGTGTTGCTCGGCTTAAAAAGTCGGGATCCTCAAGCAGAATCTGTTCCAGTAAATATTCCAGTGATATTTTCATTTTGTCGCGATATTAGAAAATTTAAAAACGCAGTTACTTTTGGAATTTCTTTCTTATTTTTTGTGGTTGTTGTTTGTGTTGCAACGAGTAGCAATCTTTGATTAAATAAAAATATGAAAATTTGTTGACCAATGATAATCGAAATTTCCGAAACAAAATGACAACCTGTATGAATTTGTTGTTGTTTTTTAATTATTTTTGATTGGCACACTATGAAATACGAAACTCGTCTGGGAAATACGTTTGGGATAGGCAGGGTCTAGATATGCTTTCAAAAACAGCACTATCTGATTGAAAAAAATAAGCGAATATTTTCCCAAGGTGTGTATATGAATATATAAAACATATATGTACTTAAATATGTACATATGTAGTTACATAGATACAAATGTGTTATGTAGGCACCCCCATAGAGGAAACTCTTAACAACGAGAGCTGTGCCAAGGGATATCCTTTAACGAAAGCTACACAAATTTGTCTGCATATAACGTATTATATATAACGTAACATTCCGTAGCGTAACATTCGCAAAGATTAGATTGGTGTGCACTAAGTATCGTTACGTGCTAGCAGAGGGCGTTTACCTTGTTCCCAATTGCCATTTCCAACGATCGCTAGAAAGAGAGCACACAACAGCTGCTGACTCAAAGCAACTGTTATTATTCTCACTCGAATAACAGCTGCAACTCTCCCTCCTTCCTCGCTCTTTGAGTGGTGGTGCTTGCCTGAATCATCAGCTGTTTTGAGGTCTTGCCCTGCCCCAACCGGCAAACGAAAGCAATTAAGCCGCACAACAAATCGACAAGGGCAGAGGAGGGGTATAGCAGACTGCCAGACGACTGTCGGCGACGACTAACGCCCGCTGAGAGTGCCTTGTTGTTAGTGTTGCTTCTGCTATTTTTTTTTTCTCGTTTTTTTGCAGCACATGCCAAAAACTATGCTACACGACAAAAATTAAAACTACATTTCGCTCAAAGCTCTAACGGAAGGAAGCAACTATGTACTCTTTTGTGTGTGTGTGTGTGTGTGTGTGTGTGCTGGAGTGTGTGTGCATGATTGTCCAACATTTTTGTGTCGCTTGTAGCTTGGTTCGCAGTCCCACCGAGTCTCACTCAGTTAGCAGACTGTTCCATTCAGTTGGTTAGCGAATTCCTGCGAGTCAACAACTTGCCAAAAAAAAAAAAAAAAAAAGAGAAACGAAAAAAGAGAACTGAACTGAGGATTATTTCAGCAATTTATCAAGTTCGATTCGATTTGGTTTGTGTTTGTGTCTGGAGTCTGTGATTCACAATGGTGGCCATCCATTTGCATTTGAATTGTAAGTAAACTTTAGACTTCCTTATGGGGGGTAAACTTTGATGTTAGAACTTCGAACTGAGAAGGAAAAAAAAGTGATTTCCCATATGCTCGATACTCCCAGAGAGCACATTTATGCCGTAAATAAATTCAAGGAACACAGTCAAACTCGAAACACTTAAATAGTGCTATTATCTATATATTTACACAAAATTATTGCACTCAAAGAATTATATTCTAGTCCTAAAACTACTTTTAAGTGTTAAGTACAACCTCTGGCTGGCTTTTTATGCCACTTTTATATTTTCAGGCAAAAAGAGCTACCTTATTTCCCTCTGACTTTCCGGGGCTGGGGCATAACTTTTACCCTTGATGTTTTACTGAAACTTTCCACTCACGCCCCCACATTTTTCGCCCATTTTCCTTATGCATATATGAAAATTGTTTTAATTGAAGTCTTGCCAGCGTAAAAAATTGTTAATTGAACATGCATGGCGATGCCATTAAAGTTGCTGCCTTGACACATTCCAAAAAACAAAGAACAAAAGACAGAGAGAGCGACAGAGACAGAGGCAGACCCTGCCACGCCCCGAGCAGCAGGAGCAGCGCAGTTCCTTCGTTGGCCCCCACAATAGTATCAACTGCTGACTCATACAAATAATTTAATTAAATGGAAATTAAAATGCTTTTATGAATATTAAGTAAAAGGCAACAGACAAGGCACTTCTGGGGGCTCTTCATTCCATTACGTTTTTCCTCTTCTTTTGAGCAGCATATTTTCATGTCTTTGCCATTCTTTGCCACTGGGTGTGATAATTATTGAAAATGTTTCCTATCCCTCTGCTCTGGTGTGCTGGCTTGTGTTCCGTTGTTGGCGGACAAAAAGTTTTTATGCTCGAAATGGAACATTTTAGGCAAAAGTTTTTTGGAGTGCTTCCAGCGGGTAATACTCGTATGTACATAGAAAGAGTGTAAAACTCTTCAACAAGAATTGTAAAGCCAACTTACGAGTACGAGTATATGCAATATTTTTTAGCTAACTTTTTGGAATATGCTGTGCTGTGCTGTATGCAAAAAACAAGGCAAAAAGTGAATTGCTATAATTGGATTTTGGCTATTGCACTTCATTTGGGGTAGGGTAAGTGAATGGGTACGCAAAAAACTTGAAATGGAAAACATAATTGGATATGCCACTAAAAAATATACAGCAAAAAAGGAAGCAAAACTTTGAAGCATTACAAAATATGCAACATTTCTTACAGTAATTTGCAGGATTTTCCAGAAGTTGTTTCGCCTCCAAATATACATATACAAAATTACCAAATTGCTATATATGTGGATAATTTTTTTTGGGCTGCATTTTTGAATATCTTCCTATCTCTCCCGATAGGATATAGAGAAAATACTCTTACTTTATTTAAAAGAGTGTGGTAGCGTAATCTTGCTGCAACCCAACCCATCTGACATATCCGAACCTTGCTGAAGAAACTGGCATTAAGTCATCTCCCTAGCTATTAATTTTTGAACCTTTCACACATTTAACCCGAAAAGAAATCACCGGAAATGTGTTGCCCACCAATTAATTAATGAAGACAAACACTTTAGTCATTCAATTAACTTACACAAAATCAACAGCAACACACGCACAGTAATTAAGTTCCCTTTTGGGTTAAGCTGTAATTCTCACTCTTCTTCTGCTTTAGTCCCTGATGTCCTGTGTGATGTGTGATTGACTATCTCTGACGACATGACTCTATACTATATGTACATATGTGGGTTGCTCCCTTTCGGCCTTACTCTTTTGACATTTATTTTGCAATGTCATCAGATGTTGGTGCCTGCTGCCGCTTTCCTGGCTTTTTTGAGCTCTGATAAATCGCTTCCCTCAGCTGTCAACTGTCATAAGCAGGATTTTCGAGAGAAATCCCTGCCCCTCCCCCTGCCCCTTTAAAATGGGGTTCATTGTGGGGAGTATATTAATACGAGTATAAGACCAGGCCATCAACACTTTATCATGTCGTTTCAATTAAAATCATGTCAGATTTATAGCAAATTTTGTGGGCACACCCACACATAGAACCATTGAAGGCAGAACCTTAGGCAGCCGAGGGGAGGGAGGGTCCGTCCTTCTTTATTTCATTTAGCACAAATTGTTGGCCGGATTTTTAATTAAAAGCGTGAAATGTCAACGGCTCTTTTTATTGCTGCAGTGGGTCCTTCCTTCCTAGCGTGGGATGGGGGAATGTACTACATTAAGTACGAGCACATAAAATGCAAGTTGGCGAAACTCTCTCTTCTCGCAAAATATTTTAATTGAGGTCAAACGCTGTGAGCTGTGTGTGTGTGCCATGCTTTGGTGTGGTGTAGGTAAGTGTAGTGTGTTCGGGTATGTGGATGCATTTTACGCTGCTTTAAATTTGTATAATGATGCTTATTATGTTAATGAGAGTTTTTAGTTGGGTCCTGCGGCCAAGAACGGCTTGAATATGGAGTTAACAAGCCCTGGGGTCCAACAAAATAAGCACAAAAACCGATCCCTCCCTACCAAAACTCACGCGCTAAAAAAGTATTTGGGCAAAGTTTTCCTGCACGGGCATAAGTAAAGAAAACAACAAAAAGGAAAGGCTAGACATAGGTTTGGATCACACTTTGGTGCCCCAGTTGGTTTTTCTTTATTTTACGTATGGAAATGTGTACAAATATAAATAAACTTCCACAGATTTATTTAATTATTTCAAGTAAATGCAAACATTTTGCATCAGTCATGACGCAAAACAAAAAAAAATTAAGCGTTTCTGTGCACTATCGAAGATAGTGATTATAAAACTTGAAAAAACATCGATGCATCGATATTAACATCGTTTTTTCTCCATCTCTATCTCGTATTTCTCTGACAGTGAAACAAACTGTACTGTTAAGTGCGCAATGCAGTGTGTTATGTGCGAAATTTGTGCTGTTACGTTGCCAAAAGCCTCTGTTCCGACGCGTAATTCAATGATATAATGTGAAGAAAAAACATGACTTTAATTTATTAAAAATGGCTATTGCCTGTAACCACTAAGATATGTGCTTTTGATACCATATTTCTAAGAAAGAAGCACTGCTTTGATTTAACTGAAACATGCCTTTAGTTTAATAGCCCATTCGAATCAACTTTGCCGGAGACGCAGAATCGAAAAGCAACATGAGCGAAATCCACAGTTTTCTTGTTGCCTATCGGGACCGTGAAAGAACAGCTGATACACAGATCAGGAATATATGTTCAACCATTATTCCTGAAGTGAAAAGTGAGAGCCGGGGGCAAAAACTGTGCTTTTTTAATTTTAGTAGCATTTTTTCCGCGTTGTCTAGTGGTGGCAAAATCGTAGCGTCTATTCGGAACATTCGATTATTTTTGCTCATTTTTGCACTTCTGCCTATCGGCGTATGTGATATCTGTGTCATCTCTCTTTCCTGTTTCGTTTGTCATAGATGTCGGTTCTTTCGCAAGCGGACCGAAGTTAATAAATTCAAGCAAAAGCATAAGTGTATATTGTAAACAGCACAAAAGTGCGGCTCAAGTTTAATCAAATCGAGTGATATTCAAAGTAAAAGCAGGTATTGGCAGTATTTTATGAAACATTTTATTCTTTGGCAAAAGGCGGCGCAAGTTTTTTTTTTGTGTGCGGCCCCCGGCACTCGCTTAATTTTTCTTTTCTGGTTTTTGTGTGTGTGTTTTTTTTTTGATGTTCAATTTGTTTGTGCGCTGCGTTAAGTGTTTGTTTAAGTAAGATCGAGTTTCAATAAACATCAGTCGCGAAGAGTTTTATGTCCCCGAAGCCCGCATAATTTTGCGCCATTTTATTTTTTTTTTCGAGCGTGCCTGGTGTATGTGCATTGTGTTAGTATGTGCATGTGCCGGCGTTTTTGTCCAATTTCAATTTGTCTGTCTGCATATTCATTGGTTTTAGGCTATGTACATCTGTCCACTAATAAGTTTTCAGTAAATGCAGCTTCATATATACATATATTAGCTCTAGAAAAGTGCGTAAATTGCATACGTTAAAGGTACATAAACAGCTTCTGGAATATGTACATAGTATGTACTACATACCTATGGTAAACATACATATGTATGCATGTACAGCGGCTTCTAGAAATTTCTGCGCCGAAAACACTTCACACAGACCCCGTTTTTTTTGTGTTGGTTTTTTTAAAACACATTTTACTAGGCCCTGAAATATCTGTAATCCAACCCGGCAAACTTCTTCAAAGTAAATCCAGATATTGCTTGTTTAGTAAATTCTCTGCGATTTGTTGTGTGCCTTGCCTTGCCGTGCCGTGCCGTGCCGTGCTGCTGCCTTTTGCCCAAGTTTGCCAACGTACGCGGCAGAAAAAGAAACAGAAAAAAACATTTAGTCATCATAGTCTCATCCCTCCCTTCACACAGAATGCATCCGGATGAGCCACCACAGTCGGATAGCTCTGCCTTAGATAATGCGCTGAACGTCTTAGCACAGGTGAATGGCAACGCCTATCAAATGAATTTGCTGCCAGATCGTCACATTGGCTTTCCGTGCCGTCAGTGCCAGATGGTCGACTATGCCGGACTGCGCTATACGTGCTTTCACTGCAAGAATTATCATCTGTGCGGCATTTGCTACTCGGACAATCATATGCCGGCATCGCCGAATCACAAATATTATCACATAATGCAGGTGTTCTACACCCGTACGGCGTTCCAGCTGTACTATGACGGGGAGGAGCCGTCCACCAGCCCCATGGACATGCAGAGCTTCAAGTGCGCCCTGTGCCAGCGGCTGGGATTCACCATTGAGACGCTGTACCAGCATCTGCTGGAGATGCACCGTGACCATGCGGACTACAAGGATTACCTGCTGATGGCTTATTCGTATTACTTTGTCGACTACACGTCGAGACATCCGGGTGCTGTTCCGCTGATCGCCGCCCAGGTCGTGGGGGGATCGGGATCCCGTTTGCAATTGCCAGCGCCAGCACCAGCCCCAGCCCCATTAGCGCCTCAACAAGCTCCCATGGCAGCGGCTTGGAACCCACCAATTGCTGGCCAATCTGCGGTAGTTGCAGCCGCAGTTCCAGTGCCATTTCATCCGATCGCCGGTCAGGCCACAGCGGGGTCGCCATTCCAACTCCAATTGCCAGCGTCATTGCCGCCAGCTGCAGCTGCAGCTCCAGTGCCAATAATTCAGCTTGAGATACCAGGTTTGGCGCCAACAGCACCAGCAGCAGCCCCAAGGACCGTTTACCGTTCGACAGCCCGTGCCCCCATCACTGAGGCAACCATTGTGGCCATGGACCGTGTGTTGTTTGGGCTGCAGCGTGTGATGGATCGGCTGCTCAATCTAGACTTAAATATCGACAGTTACGAAGCGCACTGCACGGGACTAGTGATGCGGGCACGCAGCCTGCGCGAACAGTTTTCCCACCTACAGGCCAACAATATAGCCCACAATGGCATCGCCAGCAATGTCGATCGCATCTGCCGCCTGATCGAGATGGAGGGGATTTCACGCCTACGAGCGCGTTGGGAGTCACCGCCAGTGCCCACAAGTCGCCCACAAGTCCCGTTCAGTTCGGTCTCCAGCAGGCCAATCAATCGACGCGTCCGTGAGGTGACGTCGACTAGGCTGCAAGAGCCGCCCCTACCACCGGCAGCTGCCAGTCGTCGTGCCGCTGCTATGCCGCCGCTGCACGCACCAACGGAGGGATCGAACGGAAATGTCAATGCACGTCAGCACCACTTGAATACGTTCTTCCTGTGCGATCAGTCGGCGATTCGTAGTCCCTCTGTCGGCCGCGGTTTGCCGAATTTAACCCGCGCCCATAATGTCAACCCATTGAACCTCGACAGCGTTGCGAACCGACACGGCTCGTACCTCACAAGCTGGCAGGCTGTGCCGCAAAACCGTCAGGCTGTGCCGCAAAACCGTCAGGCTGTGCCGCAATACCGTCAGGCTGTACCGCAAAACCGCCAGGCTGTTGTGCCGAACACAATCCTCGTGGGTCCGCTTGGGGCCACACCCGTGGGTCTGTTTGGGCCACCACCAAAGAAGAGCGACAACATCACAGAGCTGGTTACTGGTGCCGAGCCAAAGCTGAAGAGCATAGATAAACCGAACGACAAATGGGATCTCACTGATGATCGTTTTTGCTGCTCAAAGCTGAAAAAGGCCTTTGAAAAGATGCCTGGAAACACTGAACACGACAGAAAGGTGTCCAAGGCACGTTTCGTGAATGCTGTCATCTGCTCCATGCTCACCGAGGAGGAGCTCAGCTCCGTGCCACTGGACTTGCACTCGATGCAGGAAATGCGCGCCAATCAGACACCGCCCAATGCCACAACAGCTGGGGCTATCAGCGAGCTGAAGCCACTGGCGGAGCAGCTCAACCAAGGGCCACGTTGCATGCCGGTGACCCAGAATGTGGGCCAAGCCCGTGAGTCGGGCGTGAATGCCATGACCAAGTATCTTAAAGGTCTCGTGGATTATCATCACTGGTTGGACCGTTTAACCCAGAATATTGAAGCCAAGAAGGGATCCAAAGAGAGTGAAGACAAGAAGAAGGGATGCAAGGATCCAGAGGCCCAGGCAACATCCAGCAATCGTCACCTGGAGAACATATTGCAGATCAATTCATCGGCCGATTACGGTCAAGATGGACACATTCTCGGTGCTGGGATAAACGGCAGTAACGACCTGAATCCAATAGCATTTATTGATAGCAACGATGGCGATGCCGATGACGACGAAAGCTATGACGAGGAAAGCAAGGCTGGCACTGATTTTGCCAACGATGACAATGACAATGGCAATGGTGATGGTGCCGATAATAATAACAATACCGATGCGAACAACAATGAAGACAACAACTCTCCACCCTTACACATTGATATTTTCAACACACTGAATAACGGCATTGGGGCGCCAGAAGGAGAAGAAAATCAGCAGCCACTTGCAGCTGCAGCTGCAGCTGTGGCAGTGCCAGCTTCAGATGTTGCAGCAGCCGTTCCAGCCATCATTGATGATGCTGAGATAATTTATGTGCCAGGTTCGGACAGCGAAGCATCTGATGACGATTCCAATGAGCTCGACTATCTCTTCGAAGATGATGACAGTTATTTTGGGGAAGAGTATTGAAACCACAATATGCCACAATATTATTAAATGTAAAACGAACATAAAATAAAAGAAAGAAAGCAAGTAAACAAAGGAGAAAGAAAGAAAGCAAGTAAACAAAGGAGAAAGAAAGAAAAGAAAAAGCCAAAATATTCAGCAAAACAGGAAACTACATGTAAAACATAAAAATACTAATAATAATTCTGGAACAGAAAAAAACAAAAAACATTTCAGATCAAAATTCCATAATTTCAAAGAAATATTGACTTTACAGAAAATTTATATATATATATATATATCATATATAACTGTAGTTATTACCAATAAAAAAGAGTTCCTACGCAAGTTTAGTTGCATTAGAAATGTGTTTGGACTTGAGACCTGTTGAAAAAAGGTTCAATTGGAAAGAGAAGGATTTGCTCAAGCATTAACAATATAATATATAGTTTGTTGGTCTGAATCGAAAGCAGTCTCCAATTTTATGCATAGCTATCTCTATAGGCAGTTAGCAGCTAGCAATAAGTAGTTTTATTTTTTATATTTATGCCAAACTTAAGGAGAATTGGAACTGAGGCTCCAGATTTCGGACAAGGCTTTCGCATTTCTAATTCGATATCTGCCATTCAGATCTAAACAGAGCTGCGATAGCTACAGGCCCCTCTCTACGAGTATGACTGCTACGATTGATTACTTCTATTATTTTGTGCACTTGTCAGAAATAAACAAAAAATATCTAGCCAAGCAAAGCAGGCAGTGCCTTTCGAGTAGTTCTCAGAGTAGCTTCGTGTCGGAATGCCTCACAATTATCGTTGATACCGTTCTCGTTACATCGTAGTTTAATAAATACGAGAAACAAATTCATTTTTTCAAACCTTCTACGAACCGGAAGTTTCATTCTTTTTGGAACACAAATTTTGAGCTGGAAAAATAATCAAGAAAAAGTCCAAAAATCGTGCCAAGAGAGAATCTCCCTTTGATATCTTTTCGATCGCGTAAATCTGTTGTTGTTGTTGCGTGTCGCAATGTCTTCGGAGTGTCCGGTGGTGCACCGCAAGTGCTCGGGCTGCCCCGCCCACGGTGATCTTGGACGTTGGTACGAGTGCGTTGTTTGCGGCTCTCAGATGACCGTCTGCGGAGCCTGTTTCGATCAGGACAAGAATCGCGTCAGCCCCAAGCACAAATACTATCATCCCATGCGTGCCTTCTACAATAAGAAAATGCTGGACATCTACTTTGGCGGCGAGGAGTTGGTGAACGGCGAGGCGCCGCAGAGCTTCAAGTGTCCCTTCTGCGATGAGCTGGGCTTCACCGCCGAGGAGCTGATGGTCCATGTGGAGAAGAAGCATTCCACCCATCCGGATGCCAGTGCATTGATAAAAATATTGGAGACCATGTGGAATGCTGGCATTGCTGGTGTTCGTGGTGGTGGGCAGGATGCCATGGAGCAGCAGCACTCGTGTGGTATACAGGATGTGGAAAAGTTATGTGAGTAGACGGGTAGAGTAGAGTAGTAGAATGGACCACCAGGAGGGAGGGAGTCTTCGTCCCATCGACTCTCGACCACAAAAGCCACTTTGGGAAATTGCTTTGGCAGCGTTGCCAGCTAAATGGTCCGGCCAGTGCGAAGAGAATGGTTTTGAAAGGGTTACGGAATCCTGAATCTGAAAGTTAAATGAAGATGGCTTTGCCCTGCTCCTGCCCATCCTGGCCACCATTTTGTGGTTTGTGTGGGCGGCGGAGGCCCATCAAATCTGTCAGCCTAATAGACTTCAACACTTGACCTCGTCCAAGACATCATTACTCAAAGCCAGAGGACACGACGCCACACAGTGTGGGATGGTGGAGGGAGGGGGGCAGGCAGAGAGGGAAAGTGATGCTGAAAGTGAACCCAAAAGCGAGTGTCATGATTGACAGTCGGACAAATGGTAGGACTAACCGACGGATGGACGGACCGACGGACACCTACTCGAATAATGGCAAATTATGTGTCAACAGCAATCATCCTGGGACACCTACGCAGCAGCTCTGTTCTGTCCCTTTGCTAGAAGTCGATGATATATTTCGGTATATGTATGGGTATGGTATAGTAGGGGGGGGGAGCACTTCCTTCTCTTGTGTATATATATTTTTGTTTTGACAAATAATTTTCCACTTCATTTGATAGTCCCCTCCCCTCTGATTAAACAAAAGCCTCGTCCCCCCGCCCTATCTGTCTCTGTCAGTGTTTTGGGCTGTGGGGTGTTGGTGGATTGGGTGGATTTTTGCTGATGCGAATTGTTTGTGATTTGTTCTCGGGTTCCGTCTAGGGATTGCGATATCTACGATTAGACATGGCTCTGTGCTCCAGTTGCTGTTTGTTTAACATTTCTGGTGCGTAAATATGCAATCTATATGCTGTATATATTTTTATGCTTAAAATGCAATAATGCTAGATTAAATATCCAACTTTAAAGGTGCTGCAACTAGATTCTGATGTGTAAGCAAATTAGAAATGGAACTTCAGCTAGTTCTTTGAACTACTGATTGAATTTTTTTTTTATTTATTTGCATTTTATTAATTTTAGGGCTAATATAAAATAATAACTTAAAAATATGCGAGCACTAGCCACTGGGGCCTTTAGCTCTGCTGTTGCTAATGAATTTAATTTAATAGATTTAATGAAAAACCTAGAGCTATAATGTTGCCATAACTTAGTATGCATTCAAGTTCCTACATTTACTTTAAATCTGTATTATAAATAATAATCTTAAACTGTTGAAAGAACTCCCCAAAAACTTCTGAATTGCTATTCAGTTATTTTCACACTTTGCCTGCTGGGGCTGCGGAATATGCATTTTCCAGTGCATTTAATTTTAATAATTGTTCCGTGTGAAAATTCGCATTTTATTCGGTTTTCTTTGCCACTTTACTGTGTTGCCCTGCTCTGGCTCCGCTCCGTGTGTGTGTGTGTGTGTGTGTGTGGCACCATTCTGCCTATCATTGTCAGCGAACAACTTTGCCGGTTTTCTCGTTTGGTGTGTGGCGGCGCTTACATGAATTATGGTTTGGCTCTCGGAAAAAGTGTGAATATGTCCTGAAGGCAATGGATATGGATATTACGGGTGCGGTGCGGTCCGGTGCGGTGCGGTGCGGCGGTGCATTGGAGAGTGCAGCGAGGCGTGGCCATTAATCAAAATGCGCTTAAAAAAGTGCGAAGCCCAACTGTGAATGCAAATGCAAATGGGGGCCAGAGAACCCAAAAAACAAAAGTTAATGGATATTTTGCGGGCAGAGCCAGAGACTTTTGCCAGAATGCAATTAACTTTGAGCGAGTGTTTTTCCACTTAAATTGCTTTATACGCTTAATACTTTCATCTGTTAAGAGTGCCGGGATATATCCGTATTTGTGTGGATGTTCAATTCGAAGTTACTTCGATGGAGTCCCATTTGTTGATCCGTATTTGTGTGCTTGTATTCTTAGCGACATGTGGCATCGATTGGGGGGGATGCGATGCCCACGCAGAAGCTTTCGTTGTGTGAAATCTGACAATGAGCCACAAGCTCATCCCAACTTCTGACCCCCACTGACCTCCACTGTTTATTCCTGCACTTTTTTGGTTTTCGGTCACGGCTTTTCGGCCTTAAATGCGCAAAAGACACAAAAGGCATCGTGCATGAGGGGGTGGGGGGCGGAGGCATTGCAAAAATGATGTCATACGAGCCACCAAGCAGAGGGTGGCTTAAGGGTGAACTGGACTGGACTTTCACCCTCCTCGACCACAACTTTATATTTATAGCAGCGCCCACCCCCCGCCCCCAATGCACATATATTGAATTTCTTTAACGGCTCCCCATCTCACTTGGCATCTTCTCTTTCTCGTTTACAGCCACTGAGATTCGCTGCCAGGAGAAGTCCCGCGGCGGACTGAGCTATGAGGTCATTCTGGCCGAACCGGCACCCAATGTGGCCGTGCCCAAGCGTCCGGTCACCCCCGGCAAGAACGTCAGCGTCGAGGAGATTGAGCAGAAGCTCAAGGCAGCCGAAGAACGTCGCATTGTAAGTATTAGTCGTACGCCCCTTTTCGGAATCGTTGCCCTAACAAAGCGAATTTGTTTACTTTTCGCAGTCTCTGGAGGCCAAGAAGATGGCTGATATCTCGAACAAGTTGGCCAAGGTAGATGAGGCCACCCGCAAGAAGGATGAGATCACCAATGAGTTCATCACTCAGACCAAGGAGCAACTGGAGACCAAGATGGAGTTGCATGTGGAGAAGCGCGAGGCCATCATCAGTGACATGAAGGAGAAGCTAAAGGTTGGATTTCGATACATCGATTCTATAGTATTTATCCTTGAACTCACACATAAACTCTTTCTGTACAGATTCATGCTCAGGAGATTGAAAAGACGCGCGAGACTTTGGAGCAGCAGAAGGCCAATGAGCAGAAGGCCATCGAAGAGAAGCTTAAGATTGCTCAGGCTTTGCGCGATGAAAACATTAAGAAGATGCTCAATCGTCTCAAGGAGCATGTGAGTGTAGTGTGTGCATACACCAGACAGCATCAGCATGGCTTCGTATTTCGAAAATGGCCTGAAAGAGAGCTGCTTTTAGATGATTTAATCTCCATACTCTAGTTCCTTTGATCTGTTTGTAGTTGCTTTACTTAGACGATAGACTAGACGCATGTAGTATAAATGTAGAAGCGAAATTCGCCAAAAATTCAATTCAAATCTGCATAGAATTTCCATTGGAAAGACAATTTATTATTGTATATAAAAATTGCATCCCAGCTTTGCTCTAAAATATAATTAGCTATCTGCTTCAACCACAAATACCCAATGTGAGAGAGAAGCTTTCATGCATCCACTATTTGTAGGATACACCGTCCAGTATTTAGATCTTATTCAACAATAATTACATTAGGGATGCGGAAGTTGATCGATCTTTTCTGCGGCTTAAACCATTAACATATTAGAAATTCACCCTAAGAATCAACAGCACAAGCACTTTCCAGCAATTATGTTGAATGAATTAATTCTCGAAACCATTTAGAATCTTCAGCAACTAAATTTCATATCATCAATCTTAGCTAAATTGGGAAAAATAACCAAAAATGTAACATAACTGATTTCGAATTAGCTTTCAACCTATTAATTTCCTCCAACTATCCAAAAATATTCCCAGACTTTCATAAATCTTTCTTTTCGTCTAAATATCTGTGTGTACCGTGTACTGTGTATATGTATGTTTGTTTTTCGGATCATGTGTATATATAATTTTTGTTTTTCATTTCTCTTATATCCTCTCATTTAGAACACTGTCAAAATTGCCGAGATTAAATCACACCAAGATCAATTGGAAACACAAAAGATAGAGGAGAAGGCGCGCATTTATGAGAATAAATTGTTCGCCGCCGAGCAGAACCGCGAAAAGGAGATACAAAAGAAAATCGAAAAAGTGCAAAAACTTGTACGTTTGTTCCCACACCCCCTCTTTACCCATGAACATAAATGCATATGCCTTATCATTTGAGTAGCAGTAGTTCTCAAGATAAGAAACCCACCCTGCTAGATCCCCAACTAATTCTATATTTTCGTTATGTTATTTGCAGGAGCGCCGTGCCGAGCTCGTGCGCCAGAACAAGGCCCAGACCCAGGATATGGATGGGCAGCAGAATGCCATCGCCTCGTCGGGTTAGAGGGGCTGTGCAGGGCGTAGACCGTCATTACTTACTGCAAAAAACAAAAAAAACAAAAAAAAACAAGAATAGAGGGACACTACCACTACAACGGCAACACTACATACACCAACAACACAAACACAACACAACATATTTAAGCGAAAACAAAAACAAAAGGCAGCAACAAATTTGCTTCAAGACAATTTCAAGTATTATAAACGACATAGGAGGACGGGGCAGGGCATATCGAATATCTCAAGATTCCGCTGAGCGAGATGAGGCCCTAAAAAGATATAGCAACAACCAGCAACATTTACTCACGAAACTTTTCAACAAAACACAAAGCAAAGCAAGGCAAAACCCCGAAAGATATAGCGGCAAAATCAATTTAAGCATAAAATCTATATACAACAACAAAAAAAAAAAAAAGAAGCCTTTCAAAATACGTTTGCTTAAGTTCGAATTTCTCGTTTTACATTTGTTCAATTTGATTTTTAATTATATTAAACAATTTTTAAACACATTCAAAGCTCCTCCTCTTACATTCTGTCGTAAAAATTAACGAGAAATTCGAAACAAACGTATTTTGAAATAAAAGCCATACAAAAAAAAAATAATTAATTTTGCCTCGAAACATTTGTTGTACTGCTATTTGCCAGAAAACCAATATTCACAAGATCTATCATTTAAACAAATATATATTATAAATACGTGTATAATTTAACCTTATTTTTTATCTATTAACATACGCAAAAAACAATACAAAAAAATTAAAAAAAAAAAAGGAAAACAAAAGTTGGAGCCAGTTTCGACACTAACAATTAAAGTTTTAAGTTTCGCATTTTCTATCTATAAAATAAATGTCAAACAGAAAAAAATACATGAGAAATGCTTATAAGAAATAAATAATAAAAAAAAAATCAAATACAAAGTAAAACAAAACACTGCATTTTCGTTTCATTTACAGACAACATAAACAATTTAAACACAATTTAGGCATTAACATAAATTAAAAACTAAACTAAAATATATAAATATAAATAATTATATATGGAATGATATGGAAAATCATATTTTGTCTAACGTCGAGTTATATTTAGAGAAAAAAATGGCGCAGATTTTTGGCCGGAAATTGATGGGGGGAATTATAATAAAAAACGAAAATGGAAAATTTAGGCAAATTTTGTTCGCAGATGCTGCGAATATTTTCCCCAAACTTTGGTTTTGCACGAGAAAGGGCGCTGAATTTAGCTTAAATTTGAATATCTCTCTCATACCGTTATAAATGTGTAATACTATGGCTAATATAACGGAATATATATTATATATATTATAAATGCAAGACAACTATACGCACAGAGCCCCCAACAGCAACCCAGACAGGAGAAATCATTCCAGACATATTCAAAAGAAAAAGCTAAGGAAACTTGAAACACGAAACCCACATTGCAAGTGCATCAATACAATTGATAAAAATGCTTCGATATTTAATCAATTTATGATATATTACTAACATACATGTGTAATCAATTCCAATAATCCAATAAACCGAACGAAACTTTTGTATGAGAAAACGAGCAAAGAAATGAACGAAACGAAGGTTACATTTTCCAAATCAATGTTCTCTATAAAATATAAAACAAACACAAGTACGACAGCTTACGAAAATGGTTTTTTCTAGGTTCACGCATAACTTAACATTAAGTTTACATAAGCAACAAAATAAATGACGATAAGCAAGCAAAATACTTATAAATGAATGTATAATAAAAGTGCATAATACAAATAAATGAAATATTTATAATTGGTAGAAAATGCGTTTTAATCCAATAAAAGGGAGTCTCTATAAGGTAATATAGAGAATCGATTTATCGAGTCCTAGCCAGCTAGTAATATTGAACCGAATATCAAAATCGAGGAATATGATTAGTGATCAACATTGTCGACGAGCCCAAACAAATCATGAAACTGGAATTTTAGGGCAGTTCAGCTGAAAGATATCGTTTTAATTTTGTTGTTGTAAGTAAAAAGGTAGGTTGTACATATCTTCGTGTATTGTATTTCGCGGTTCAACTCAAGTTGTGCACTTGTATAAATAGAGGGGGCTTAAGTGGGCTCATTTATGGTATATCAGTATATATAATTTTTTGGTATATTACAGTATATTTCCTTGCATCAAACGGTATATTTTGTTGATAAATCTGCGGTCACACTGCTTGTGAATCACAAGTGAAAATTAAGTAAAAAAGTGAATTTTAAACATTCAAAAATCAAACGATTGGCAACAAACGTTAGCAACAATAAGCCCACACAATGGCCGCCACACTGAAACCCTATCTTACTGCCGTGCGGCACTCGCTGACCGCCGCCATGTGCCTGCAGGATTTCCCCTCCCAAGTTGTAGAGCGCCACAACAAGCCGGAGGTAGAGATCTGCTCCAGCAAAGAGCTGGTGCTCACGCCCATTGTGGTGTCCCGCAACGAGCGGGAGAAGGTGCTGATTGAGCCATCGATCAACTCGGTGCGTGTGAGCATCTCCGTGAAGCAGGCGGACGAAATCGAGAAGATACTGTGCCACAAGTTCACGAGGTTCATGATGCGCCGCGCCGAATCCTTCGTCATATTGCGCCGGAAGCCAATCGAGGGCTACGACATTAGCTTCCTCATCACCAACTTCCACACGGAGCAGATGTACAAGCACAAGCTGGTTGACTTTGTGATCAGTTTCATGGAGGAGATCGACAAGGAAATCAGCGAAATGAAGCTGGCAGTGAATGCCAGGGCTAGAACATGCGCCGAGGAGTTCCTCAAGCGGTTCTAGGGTAAGTGCAAGCAGGGCCCCCAGTTGAGTTTGAGAGACCCTAATCACTGGCCTTACATCACACAGGTGGACACACAGTGGTATGCACGCACGCACCCATTTCCAAGTGGATTGAAGAATAAAGACGGATTTTGTATATGTTAAAGTTAAATTTATTAAAAACATTCCTGGGGCTCGCCGCCTGACGATTCGAATCACAGACTTCGGCCGCACCACCACATCACGACGGCATTCTCATAGATCACTTCCTGTGGCTGCTCCTTCGTCTGCTCTGGCTCCACGACGCCCGTACAATCCAGAACGCTGTCATTCACACGGCCATCGTGACCAATGAAATGATATTGGCCCGAGCTAGATGCCAGGATGGGAAGCGTCGGATGGAAACCAACGCCATTGCAGCAGTCATTGTGGAGCGGCAGAGCAGATACTTCTCCATTGCCGTTCATATCCCAGACGTTCAGAGCACCCTGCGTGTCTCCGCTGGCCAGCCATCCCAGGTCGGGCGTCAGATCGAATTGGATGCGCTGATTGGTGTCCACATGGCGCTGGTACTCGCCCAAGGGCTTCTTGTAGTTCCTCATGTCCCACTGCAGCAGCTTTTGGCATTTTCGAGCGCCACTAAACAGCTGCCAGCCCGCAGCACCGTCAGCGTACTTTAGCTGGGTAATCCCAGCCTTGTGGCCACCCAACGTGAAGAGCGGTCCCTGCTTGGGGCTGCAACGCAGGTCAAAGTGCTGGATGTAGCCATGCCAGTTGCCGCAGGTCAACGTATTGGGGTGCTCCGTGGTCTGCGCAATGCACGAGATGGCAAACTTCACCGGATAATCGTCACAGAGGCGGCCAGGTCGGCTTGTGTCGAAGATTTTAATGCAGCGCTTGTAGCCCGCATAGATCTGCTGGCCATCGTGCGAGAAGGCCAATGATATGGCGGCCATAACTTCGTCCACGGCATCATAGCCACTGTAACTGCACCGCAGCTTCCCATCGAAGGCGTCCCACATGTGAATGGGCTCGTGTTGCCGTGTGGCCAGCCAGCTGAATGACGAAACAACGCATCAGTATCAGTTTGGGTTGCAGGCAGAATCAATACGGAATACTCACAAGCAGGTTTCTGGTTGCTGGCTATTCATATGCGGATACCACACGCAGTCATAGACAGTGCCACCCTCGGGCACATGGACTGCAGGCACCAGATTGGTTAGGCCGCGCTCCTGCGGCACTGTTGTGGCGGTGTAAAGGTCCGGAGGCAGTTCCATGACGTGCATTCCATCCAAATGGATGGGGACCAGCAGGCAGGTTCCATCGGGCGACCAATAGCAGCCTTTGGTGTAATGCTGGGCCTCGGCTGAAGATTTCCAGCAACGCCGTCCCACCTCTATGAGTTTGCTTTTAAAATACTCTGGCGGAGCAATCTCTAGAGCTGCCTCTGCCACAATCTCTATGGCCTTCCTCTGCCACAACCGGATCATTTTCGTCTGCCAAAGGCAGATTTGTTAACCACCAGTTGATTGTTTTCCGGCACAATCGCGTGAGGTTCGGCATCGTCTATGGTGTCTTCGAGATTTATGATGGATTCACTCTCCTCTAGGGTGGATGATTCATCCAGCGTGGGCTCCTCATCCAGCGTGGGCTCCTCATCCAGCGTGGTCTGCTCCTCCAGCGTGGTCTCCTCCTGCTTGCTGCTCTGCTCTGTAATGCTGATCGCCTCCCGGACGCTGAGAGCATCGATGCTCATGGACACATCCATGTCCTCACTTGGCCTGGAGTCAGCATCACACTTTGTCTTTAGTTTACATATCTCCGCATCGGTTAAACTGAACGACAGATCCGCGCTTGTGCTTGTCACCATTGTGCTGCTGAAGCTCACGTTGTTATTCAACAGCGCTGAAGATAAGTCCTGCTCGTCCACGTCGCACATGCTGGCGCTTAGATTGGCAGCAGCTGTAAGGATTTTGGTTGGGTTTATTTTTTAATTTTAAAAAGATGCCACTTACACATTGTTGTGGTTCCCGCCGGCAGTGTGGCCGTGACGATAACGATAAAAATACCATCCGGCCAAAAAACAAGGAGCCAGGGCAGAAAAACCAGGGCAATCCGGCGATCAAACGAGACTTAACCCACTTAACACCCCTCTATTTAAAAAGTGGAGCACCCTTTGTTAGCATAAATTGATGTTAAATTTGTTGTTCCAAGCTGCTTTGAAACATTAATACTAAGATTAAAACTAAGATATAGCGTAAGAAAAATACTCGTTTTTTCTCCCTTAAGCTATATGTCAGCCAAATACGGGCAGATCCTTGAAGGACATACTTTTTCATGATCGTGAGGATCCGCACTGTGAATCGGCATAGTGAGATTTAAATCTGCCGTAGAAACATCAAAAGTTCCTTGCTCAGGACATGTAGGTCTGGTCGCCAAAAATCAGGGGAACTAAGAAATGTCGAAGTCAGACAAGAAATAGCCACTTTGGCAAGAAGTTTATAACGTCACGAAAGGCGTTGTATCCTTTTTGTCCTTGATGCCAAACTGGCTGTAAGCTTTCGAGGATACTCTCCCGATCACGAGAAAGTGTGATCGGACGACAAACTAGGGTTTTTTATCGAAGCAGCGGACTGGCAGCAGCGATGCCCGCGCATTTTTAAACCCAGATATATATAAAAAACCACTGCATACTTTTGGGGTTGTCATTATTAAAAAAGTAGTGCATACTTTTAGGATGGTCTAGTCGACGAATATATTACAAAATTGCATGTAAAAGGCGAATCCTTTCAGCCCTGAAGTCCTTGATGGTTTTAAAAATTAAGGAAGACCCTTCCGCTCACGAGGAAATGCGTCACGTCTGGATCGGTTCAGAAATGGCGGAGTTATACGAATTATATCCTTAATCCTTGATGTCCTTGATTCGAAACTGATTGCAAACGATCGGGGAGATTGTCCTGATCACAAAAATGTGTGGCCCGTCCAAATCGGTCGACTAAAAGCTGAGATATAGCGTCACAACGGAAATACTGGTTTTCTCTTTCTGACGCTATATCTCGGCCAAAAAGGGCCAGATCCTTGAAGGACCTACTTTTTCAGGTTCCGGAGGATGCACACTGTCGATCGGCATCAACAAAAACGAGATTCGGCGAATACTGGTTTTCGCAAAAATCATGATGTAACCATCATCATTTTCGCGAAAACCAGTATTTGCCGAATGTCCTTTTTTCGGCTGCCATTGGATGGACAGGACTCTCCTGATTACAAAAAGACATGCCACGCCCAGATCTGCCCCTATTTGACGGAGATATAGCTTGATTAAAAAAAACCAGTATTTTAAATATTTGGCAGCCAAAACTTTGGGACGCTATATCTCGGCCAATTGAGCTCTGATCGGGGCAGGACTTACCTTTCCAGAATCCTTAGGATCCATTCTGACCTTCGGCTATAGTTTTTCCCCGATCAGATGGAGGCGTGGCCCGCCTTGATCAAACTGAAAATGGCAAAGCAATAAAGAATTTTTAGCGGTTCCAAGGCAATATCCTTATTGTCCTTGAAGTCAAACGATAGAGGACTTTAACCCGATCACGAGAAGGCGTGACACGCCCAGATCGGAAAGGAAATGGCAGAGTTATACGCATTTTAAAAAAACGCAATAAATTGCTGCCAGTTTCGTATCGGCCAGCTTTTGACCTGATGTAAAAAAGAAAAACCAGCTACTTTCTGCTGATTTCTGTTCGCCTAGTACTCGGTCTGAAAATTTTCTGGTTTTGGGCCATTTGAGCCTAACAATTTCAAAAAGTTAGTTGCAGAATTGGCCGTCGTTGAACATGGGGCGCCAGTGTGCAATAACGTCGTTTGCACAGTAGCGCCCCCAAAGGTGAACGGCTATTTATGGAACTAACATATTTTAGTTCCAGCACTGGCCGTCGGATATAATGGGGGCGCCACTGTGCAACCCAAAAAATTTGGATTTCGCACAGTGGCGCCCCCAGTTGAGAACGGCTATTTCTGGAACTAACACAAGTTAGTTCTCGTAGTGGCCGTCGGAAATAATGGGGGCGCCACTGTGTAAAAATAGCTTTGGACTTGCACACTGGCGCCCCCACCTTCGACGACGGACAACGCAGGAACTAAAGTATGTTAGTTCACGAAACCGCCGTTCACAGTTGGCGCCACTGTGCAAATTAAAATTTACGGGTTGCACTAAGCGCGAAATTCAAATATGCTGTTTTTGTGTAATTAATTTGAGCGTTATTTAAATCGCTTTAACTCCGCCATTTCTTGACCGATCTGGGCGTGATAAGTGTCCTTGTAATCTCCAGGATGTCCCCCATCGTTTGGTCTTAGATCTTATCGTGATCAGAGCAGCATCCTTGATGCAGTCCTGAAGGTAGTAGAGACCATTTCCCAAAAAATAACCGGGATTTTTTATATTTTAATTGAATTTATATTTTAATTTGTTTGTATATAAAAATATGTAATATATGTAATAATGTATATAAACTAAGACATAAAAATAAACTAAATACATATGTACAAATGTTGAAAATTGGTAGCAGCAAGATCTTACAGCTATTTAGAGCTAAAATTGTTTTAGGTATATCTAATCTAATATGAATCTTCATATATGTATATGTACAAATTTATTTGTGTGCTTGGGAAACATTTTGGATCTGCTTTAGTACTCGGCTGCGATGGTGCCAGAAATCTCATATGTAACGTCCGAAAAGGTTTGCGGCTCCATTGGAGTCTAGACTGCCGCAGTCCGACTTCTTGCTGCGCCTCCGAGTAGTTGGCAGTCTGCTGCAGGCGTATCAGAATATTGAGCTGTGGGAAGAAAAACCAACCAAACTTTAGTACTTGAAAAAAAAACAACGATATTCAAGAGGAAACTCACCAAAGGATCGTAGATCTCTGCTAGTACCACATCCTCGTAATTGATCTCTCTCAGCGGTGGCTCTGAGTCGGGTCCGAAGAGTCAGAGATACGAATGAAGACGCGAATGAAGGCAAAATTATTATTCCAATCCTAGGCACGGCGCCTATGGAGATACGACCAGGCAGGACGAAAGATAGAGGGGACAGGACAGCAAACAGAGGCAGCCAATGGCCAGATCAAGGTAGCTTCGGACGTGAGGTCCTTTTCCAGCTCTACCTTTGACGGTTTTAAAGCGACTATCCGTAAAAATCTGAAAATAGCATTGGAATTAGTTACTTTTTCAGGGGTTTTTCATGGCATGACTTACATGCGCTAAGGGCGCCTGCATCCTCCAATTTTTTGTTGATCCAGGCAGGCGCTCAGCAGATGTAGCCCAGATCTTTCGTCGCTTTGTGGCTCACGCTGCAAGAGAAGAGAAGTGAAGATTAGATTCGAGTGTTTGCCATAATCAAAACACTTTTGTGGCAAATGCCATTTGCACACTTTCAATAATCCAAAACTAATATTTTGAAATAAGATAAATCGACAGCGAAAGACAACGAATATGGATGGTCATTCGGAACCAGAATCTCCCGGGAATAGCGTCGGGGCAATAAGCCTCAAAGGCTTTGATAACTTCAAGGAAATGACCATTGGCAGGCCGATCTGCATTATGCCGCCCCGACCAGGCACTGCGGTGATGAACTACCAGGAGCTGTACATACCACGCGACCAGCTGACCTCCGTCTTCTATCCCATCGAGGAGGCACAGCGCTGGCTCACATTGGTCGACAAAATGGGAAAGTCGCACCGCTTTCCCCTGCCGGCCATTCTGCCGAAGGTGATTCAGACGCGCTATGTGCCCAAGCGGCATCTGCCCAAGGACGTGGAGGTGGACCGTCGCCGGCGGCAGTATCAGAAGATCAATCTCACCGAGGAACTCTTGCGGGCGGGCCTCACCGACGAGGTGCTGCAGCCGACCGAGGAGCAGTACAACGTGATGTCGGAGTTCGCCTTTCCGCACAAGTTCCCCCTGAGCTACTTCGATGACAGCAACTATGACATCAATTCGCCGGCGGCCTGGTTTGAGCTGGGCGTGGTCGGAGAGGCGCACTATCCGCTGCCGGCGAAGGCGTACCTGCCGTTCAACCGGAGCCTGCTCAACTGCCAGTGGGTGTTGGCTTCCGTTTCGGCGTACAACGAAGATGCGGACCTCTGGACGCTGCTCTCCCTGGAGGATGGCTGCACCTACGAGGTGCCCAAGCTGCAGTTCATGTTCCTCGCCGAGGATCCGCACAAGTACATCAGTCGGCTCAAGGCCGCCATTCACGAGCGCTACAAGGGCGAGCAGCTGATGCTGATGGAGCTGATCGTCGACTGTGTGCTGCACGAGGACATCGAGTCGACGGTCTTCTACAGCTTCAAGCCCATCGAGGCCGTGCTGCAGGCGGCCAAAGTGTCCGAGCAGTGCAAGCGACGCCTCCGGTCGGAGGTGAATTTGGTCTTTGAGCGCCTGATGGCTCTCTACGAGCTCGAACAGTTCATCATTAAGATGCCCAAGGAGTTTCCCCAATTCCGCAACATTAATCTCAAGGAGTTTCTGCCGCGCGACTTCCACAATGACATATCCGCGCGGGAGCGGGCCGAGGTGCAGGCCCTGGGCATCACCATGACGACCAAGCGCTACGATTACCTCAAAGCGAGTCTCTTTTACTGTGTGGGCGGCATCGAGGCGATGGCCGGTGTGGCCATCGAGTGCCAGCACATCGAGACCATGTCCATATTCATCTGCAACTTTAGCAAGCCCCTGGCACTGGTGGACTTTCTGCAGTCGCAGGAGGCGCACAGCGACAATGTGGCCACCTATCTGAAGGTGTACTGGCCCCAGCAGCTGACCTCGGTCATCACCGTGGTGCTGCGGGCGCTGGGCAAGGGCTATCTGGACATTTCACTGCACCAATGGACCGTGTATCTGATGTGCAAGATCTCCACGTTCATACTGCAGGTGAAGTTCCGCATGCAGGAGTCCATGGAGGTGCTGCTGGAGACATCGCTGATGAACTTCTCGCACTTTGTCTGCGATCCCTGCCTGCAATTCCTCAAGCTCAAGTCCAACTACAAGTGGACCAGCAACTACATTGACACGGAGTTTCCCTTCCACAAGCCCGTCTTTGCCATGACCCTGGGCATCAATGAGGAGCGCAAGGTGTTCTACTCCACCGATCCCGATGAGTTCCAGCCCTCGCTGATGGACATCTACAAGCGGGGACTGGAGAAGACCTCGGGCGTGCGCATGATTGACGCGTCGGTGATGACCTTCCTGAAATTCGCACCCAATCTGTATATACTGACGGTGGAGCTGATTGAGGATAAGTTTCTGATCGAGAACGAGCTGATGCGGCAGTGCTATGCCAAGGCGGTGCTGCCGCTCAAGGCGTACGCGCGCATGTACGAGAGATTCATTGATTTCTATCTGATGAACGTCAACCATTATATGGTGAGCTATGCGGCGGCCAAGAAGCCCTCCTCGGAGGTCAAGCGGGACATACTCGAGCACAAGCGCCTGAAGGAGGAGCTGCGTGTGATACTGCCCGCCTTCATTACCATCGGACCCTTCTACATCAACGTGGACACGCTGAAGCAGTTCCTCATCAAGAAGCGCATCGATGTGGTGCGTCGCATTTTCGAGTACTACGTGGATCGCATGTTCGAGACGAACGAACTGCTGCTCGAACGCTGCCTGGAGGTGTTCAACAAGATTGCCGAGCGACCCATCAGCATCGAGCATTTGTACAGCATTCGGGACTTTGCGGCCACGGTGCCCGATGTGGTCGAGCAGCTGCGCGCCGACATACAGATCATGTGGCTGGAGTACGATCTGCTGGACAGTTTCTTCTACAATTTGAGCGATCATCAGTTTGCCATGAAGTGGAACGTGTACGCCTGGCCGCACCAGATCCTGGTGCGTCTCTCCACCCTCAAGGAGGAGCAGAAGATCGACATTGAGGAGTTCCTGCGCCAGCATGCCAGCGAGTGTCAGGCGTTTGAGGAGCGTCTCGAGTCGCTCAACGATGAGATTCAGGCCTTCTCCCTGGTCTTCAATACGAATCGCGCCCAGGAGACATCGGTGGACATCAAGAAGACCTGGGCACTGATCAAAGAGCTGCAAAAGGTCAGCCAGACGTTGCAGTATCGCCAGATGCTGTTCGAGCTGGAACCTCTCTCAGTGGAGTTTCTCCAGAGCATCATCGAGAGCTTTTCGCCGTACAAGCAGCTGTGGTACGCCTGCTCCAACTTCCTCAAGCTGGAGGAGGCCACGCTGGGCAATCCGATAGCCCAAGTGGAGCTGGAGGAGGTGTGGAACAACCTGGAGGAGTTGCGCGGCGAGCTCAAGGAGTCCATGGTCATATTCAACGAGAAGCCCGAGATTATGGAGGTGGCCCGCGTATTTATAGGCAAAATCGACGAATTTGTGCCCGTCTACAACAGCATCAGGGATCTGCGCAACGAGAACTGGATGTACGTGCACTGGGTGGAGCTGAGCCAGGTGGTTGGCACGGAGATCAAGTACACCATTTCGATGAACTATCAGTATCTGATGCGCAAGGGCATCCTCGATTTTCTGCCGCAGGTGCATTACATCTCGGTGAAGGCGGACAACGAGGCCGAGAGTCTGCGCGCAGCGCTCGAGGAGGAGGAGCGCCAGAGGCAGGCCGAGCTGGATGCCATTCTGCTGCGCAAACAGTTGCGCAAGTGCCGCAGGGATATACTCTAAGCTTTACTTGTTGCTCTTTTACAAATGTTTATCTAAATTAAATATTCCCTCATCGCCAGGGACGTGCTTTGAATGTCCTTCAGGGCCAGCCAGAGCAGCAGCATCAGGGCCACCACGATGCGATGGGCGATCAGAGTGGCGGCCCCGTTCGGTCGACTCTTTTCGAGATTGTAGAACATAGCCGAGACGCCCAGTGGCAGCTCCACCAGCTGTTCGCTGCCATCGAACTCCAGGTCGTGTCGCTGCCCCAGCACGAGTCGGGCATGCTGCAGGACGCTCTGATGCGGCACACGGCCCTCGAGCAGGGCCAGATCGGCCACATGGAACTCGTAGCTGACGCTCAGGAACATGTTGCGGCAGCTCAGACTCTGCTGCGCCTCATCGTAGTATCCCAGCACCGGAGGCACGTCATGCGCGTTCTCCCCGAAGTGCAGCTGTATGGGGATCCAGCGCTCCGGCTGCGGTCTGCCCAGCTGCGACACAAACACCTGATTCATCTCCTCCAGGCTGCTGCAGTTGTGGGGCAGCAGCTTCCTCCAGATCTCCGCCTGCAGGCGCTGACAGAACTCCGTCTGATTGGCATTGGCATTGGCATTCTCTTGTGGTGCTTGAGGTGCTGCCTGATGCAGCAGACACTGCTGGGCCAGATCCACTCCGAAGCGCAGCACCTGCGTTTCATCCAATTTGCGTTGACAGTTGCCGCTGCGAGGCTTCCGGGAGAAGAGCGGCAGCCAGTGGTAGTCCGGATCATCGTTTCGGGCATGAAAGTAGCTGAGCAGCTGCTGCTCCTCGCTGCTGTTCTGTGGCAGCATTCTCGAAAGGATTACAGGTGCGCCAGCCAGGTAGCCCAGTGGCCCAGAGCTGGGCTTGGCCAGCGATTCATTTGCAGTGGCAAATGTCACCGCGTAGTGCAGCCAAATGGGCTCCGTGTCATCCTCTGCGGCAGCAGCTTCCTTGATCAGCAGCTTCGCCGCCAGAATGTTTGTGAAATTGTGAATCAGCTGCAGTTCCAGCCTCTCCACGGGCATATCCCCCGCCCACTGGGTGTCGTTGCCTGGCTCGGCGCACAGCACTCTTCCGCTGTCCAACTGCTGACAGACTTGTATTTGGACTGCCTCCACCTGCTGCTCCTCCAAGTCCCTCGGCTTCGGCAGCAATTGGTGGCTGGCAGTCAGATTGAGCAGCGCCCACACACTCTCCTGCAGCTGGGCCTCATCTCTCATGCGGCAATTGCTGGCCAGCGGCTGCAGGTGTCGAATCAGCTGCTTCAGGTGGCACTGGGAGCCCTCGTAGGCCGTGGGCAGATCAAAGGTGGTCGACTGCCTGCTCTCTGGGTGCCACAGTTGCAGCGGTTCGCCCGATTTGTACAGCGTGGACGGGGCTGGCGGCCCTATGGCCTCCGTTTCGTAGGCGCCCAGTGGATCGGGCCATTTCTGGTACTGCGAGGCATCAAAGTTCCTGATGAGCGGCTTCATTTTGGCCGGCTTTGTGTTGCTGCGAAAGACACACAGCCAGCCGTCGTTGATCTGGCAGGTGGGCAGGCCGTGGGTGTATTGAAAGTCCTCCAATCTGGAGAGCAGCTGCGGCGCAGCCAGCACCTTCAGGCAGCTGAACACCTGCCTGGTCTCGGTGGGGCAATCGCGATCACAGCAGCAGTTCAGATCGCACATCTCCGAGCGCAGGTCACAGGAGCAGAAATAGAACGAATCGTCGGGAAAGTTCATGGGTATCTTGGGCGTAGTTTCAGTGGCATTCAAAGGCTGTGCCTCAGCAGTGGCAGCTGCCTCTGCCTCTGCCTGGGCAGCTGTTGTGCTGGCCTGTGTTGGTGCAGCTGTGGCACTGGGCTTTGGTTGTGGTCGTGGCGGAAAAGTCTGGCTGGGCGTGCTGGTGGCCAGCTCTGGCAGGGGGCTCACGGAGCTTTCAGTCATGTAGGATACAGCCGATACAGCAGGTACAGCAGGTACAGCAGGTGTGATTGTGGTGGCAGGCTCCACTGTGGTTGGCGGTGTGGCCGTGGCCGTGGCCGTGTTGTTGTAGCTGTGTGAGATGCCAATCTTAATCGTGTGGCTGGGGGCGCTGATCAAGCAGAGGATCGTCAGCAGCAGCCGTAGCTTCTCCATTGCTAATGGAACTCCACGCCGTATTCCTCGAATTTGCGAAAGATCAAGTTGAGATCGGCAATGATCTTGCCCGAGCTGCGTGTCTGCAGCTTATAACTGGAAAAGGAGATGCAAACCCTTGGAATTACAGGCACATAAATCAGGTGTCAGGTGTCTGTTCACTTACCGCTCCACGCCCGAGAATAGCAAATCTGTTTTGCTGAGCGATGCACCGCCGCCGCCGAAGCGCTCGCGTATGCTCTGCCACCAGCCGTTGGGTGCCACCTTCCAGGTGTTTATCTGCAGACGATGGGCGCCGGGCGTGCACGGTATGTGGGCGAAGCCGTAGCCAACGGGCCACGACTGCTGCAGCACATTCACCGCGTGCACCTCCACCAGCAGTGTGGGCCAGCCCTGAATGGAGGCGCTGCTCAGGTGTATGTCCAAGGGCGCCGCAAAGTCAGAGCAGCTCTCCAGGCGGTTCGATGAGACGTGCGTTTGGCCGTGTAACTCGCCCTGAATCAAGCGCCAGGCGCTGCCTTTAATTGGATTGGTTTAAATATATAAATTTATTGATCGCTGGAATTTGTGTGGTGTGGTGTGGTGTGTTGTGTTGTGGCATACCGCTCTGCAGTGTCCACGTGCAGTAGAGATGCGGCTCGTCGAAATCAACTGCTTTCAATATTTGTCCAATTATGTGCACTTCCGCCATCAATTGAGATCAGGTTTCACTTCTGCAATTGCTCAGTACGCCGCATTAATTGAGTTTAATATTTTCAGTGGACTTTTCACTCTCCGACAGTTGCTTTTTGCTTTTTCCTTTTTCTTTATTTTATGTTTTGGCAGTTGGTCGTTGCCCCTGACAACCCTTTAACACCCCACTCGAAAAGTGAGCTGCCAACTCGTGCGGAACGGCCTAGGAACTGGTTCGTAGTTCGTGGTGGTTCGGGGTTCGTGTTTGCTGGTTCCTGGCACCCTGAGGTTCGCTTGGAGGGTTGGTTAACTTGTCGTAAAAACATTTATTTGTATTTAATTGACTGTTAATTTGAAATGGATGGAATGGCTCCACTTGGTTGCTGCCACGGCAGCAACTGGCTGGATCTTTTACTACTTGCTCGTGAACCAGGGATCCTCCTTCACCTGCGGCACATTATATCGAATCTTGACGGGCGCCAGCACATGCATTATCATGTGCTTGCACTCACTGGTGGCCGGCGGGGTCTTGGGGAACACCAGCGACTGGTTGATGCGCTTCAGCAGTATGTGCACGTTGGAGCCGTCGTAGGGCAGGCGGCCAAAGACCATGGCGTAGCAGACGACGCCACAGGCCCAGATATCGGACATAAAGGGATCGTAGGCAACGCCTACGGGTGCAGTGGGATGGGGGTGGTAATTAATGGATAAATACGGCGCTGTGGTGTGGTGGGGTGGGGTTGTGCTTTTACCCTTAAGTATCTCGGGACTGGCGTAGGCGTAGCTGCCACAAAACGTTTTCGAGAGCACCACCTGATTGTCGGAGGAGCGCGTGTCCTTGCGTGCGAATCCGAAATCGATTAGCTTCAGATTCCAGTCCTCGTCCAGCAGCAGATTCTCGCACTTGATGTCCCGATGGACCACGCCCTTGCTGTGTATATACTCGACGGCGCTGATCAGCTGCCTGAATAGCTTCCGTGACTGCGTCTCGTCCAGGAACTTCTTCTCACGCACATAGTCCAGCAGTGTGCCATTCTCTGCCAGCTGCATAATTAAATATACTCTAGGGGGTGGGTAGGCGGGGTAGATGAGGAAGGGAAGGTAGTGGTATGGGAAGGGGCTGCCTTCCTACCTATGACTCGTCTCTATGCTCTGATAGAAGGTTATCAGATTGTCATGGTGCAGTCCCTTCACCGCCTCGATTTCGCGCGGCAGAAACTTTTGCGTGTACTCCGGCGGTGCCTTGACCTTCGAAATGATCTTGACGGCCACCCGCTTGCCGTACTCCTCGGAGAAGCCGATCTTGACCTTCGCATAGTTGCCGGTGCCAATCACCTTGCCCAATATGATGCCATGCTCCTCGAGTATCGTCTTCTGTGGCTTGGCCTTCTCATCGACTTTGGCCGGAACGGCACCGCCAGAGGGACTGGTCTTGGCCTGCTGCGGCGGCTTCTCGTTATTGAACGTGTACACCTTCTGCTCCTGCCGACGCCCCGAGTTCGTATCAGTGGCCAGATCCTGGGAAGAACTTGCACCAATCACTGCACCACACCCCACCCCCACCCAGCCAGCGCGGTAGTAAATATCAGAATTATTTTTAAGGGTCTTAAGGTTCATTGTTTACCTGCGCCTGGGTCGCCTTTTCGTTTTGGGGCTGTCGCCATTTAAAATGGTACCACAAATTCCGCCTAGCAACGTGCCCCAGGCTGTTGCCGATATATATAACGGGTGCGCTGCTGCCGTGCAACAACCAAAGAATCATTGAAAATAGTACATATTCCGGCTACGAACATCAATTTTGATAGACAGTTATTTCAATGTTAATTAGAGACTTTAACGTAAAATTTAAATTAAAATAAATTAAAATAAAAAAATAAAATGAAAATAAATGTCTTACAGGTTTAATTTCCTCGCTGGTATTGTCCGCCCCCCCCCTGTTGCTGGTAACTGGCGAATGAGTAGAAGTTTTTTTCACCCTGAAAGGAGAGAGAGAGAGAGAGCGGAGCACAGGTTAAATGTTTATTTAATTGAATTAATATGCCATAGGCGCCTGGCGCCTGTCGCTTGGTGCTGCCGCTGCCGCTGCCGCTCTGGCGGTTGCCGTTGTGTAATCAGTCACCACACACCGCCACCCACAGCCCAACAGCCCAACACAGCCTAGAGGGCCTTCAAAAGCTTCTTCTCCTTCTGCTACTGCTGCTGCTCCTGCTGCTGCTGCTGCTGCTCCAGCTCTCTGTATGGAATGTGTGCGTGTGGGTCGGTTCCAACTTTTCCATCGCGTTCACTTTTTGCTGTCCACTCGGAGAGGCCACCGCCACCGCCACCTTCTCCTCCTCTCACTGCTCCTCCTTGCCCCCAGGCATTGGTTACCTACCTACATTTTTACTTAACTTTCATCGCTCTGCCGTGTTTGAGTTTTGGTTTATGAAATTTTAACATTTTTCGCATTACTTTGCTCCAAGTCAGAGAGGGAGAGGGGGGGGGGGGCTGGGGCTGGCGCACAGCACATTTTTAAAGTAGCTTAAGGTCATTCGAGCGGTTGGTAAATTTCAATTGAAATGCGGACAACGCCAACTGCAAATACACTTCCACTTCCCCACTTCCCCACTTCTCCACTTCCCCACTCGCTTGACTCCGTCTTGGCGGCGCTCGTTTGAGGCACTTTCTCGGGGCTCCCTCTCTGTCTGTGTGTGTGTGTGTGTGTGTGTGTGTGTGTGTGTGTGTGTGTGTGTGTGTGTGTGTGTGTGTGTGTGTGCCGTGTGCAAGTGAAATTTTTTTGTGTTTCATTTAAAATTGAAATGTAGCCGTAGGCGGCACAAAGTCGCCTGCAATTGGCAGAGTGGAATTTAATACGGGGGCAACCCAACTGTATCCGACAGCAGCAGCCACCCTGCCACCCAGCCACCCAGCCACCCTGGCCCCTGCCCATCTTGTTCACGCTTCTGTATTACATCAAATATTTATAATTTCATAATGAAAAAGAGCAGCCTGCCAAAGATAATGCGAGCAGAGCACAGGGGGCACACGGGGCATAGGGGGCACAGGGCATACCCTTTCGGAGCAGCTTACGCAAATGTGCTCTCAGCAGAAATGTGTCAGCAGCAAATTCCTTTCTACTCATCAACTGATTCACCCTGCTGGTTGGGCCCTGTAGTTGCAGCCTAGATTGGGGGCAGGGTTGGGTTGGTGCTACATCTAACCACTTGTTAAGGCAGCACTAAAGAGCATATCCTGCTCGACTTGATGTTGCCAATTTTTAATGTGTCTTTGTTTTTTTTTTCTTGTCTCTCTGTGCAGGTCACCTGACTGGCTGGGCTGCCTGGGCTGCCTGGATGCCTGCGCCTGGCCACCTTCCTGGCCTGGTCGGAGCTCTGTCGGAGCATGCATGTTAATGTCCCGCCATTACGTTGATTTCACAATATCCTTGCACATCCTGTCCGGAGCACTGGAGGCAGCAGCAGCAGCAGCAACAGCAGCAGCAGCTCAGCTCGGCTCGGCTCGGCTCGGGGTTTTGCACTCCGCAACTCTGCACGGCAATGTCAAAATTGTTTGTGGCAGTTGCCACCGCAGTTGCGTTGCCTGCCAGCGGAAATGCCGTTGCAATGGACACAGAGAGAGAGAGAGTGGGAGAGAGAGAGAGAGAGGGTGTGGAAGGGAGGCAGATGGAGTTGCTGCAGGGGCTGCAGGCTGCTGGGGGCAGTCGCCTTTTGTGGCACACGCAAAACTGACAAAACAGCAAAAATGACAACTGAAATATGCGACGCTGTGCGAAATTTGCGAGCAAGCGACACACACAGAGAGAGAGAGAGAGAGAGAGAGCGAGTCATAAGGCAGCTTCCAGGCTTGAGGCTTGAGGCTTCAGGATCTGAGCTCTGAGCTTTGGGCACTGGCATGGATCCTGGGCCCTGGCATTGTGGTTTGTGTGTCATCATCAGGATGCAATCGCCATTAGAGGTACCCGTAACAGGTTACTGGTACTCCTCCTCCGTCACCTCCTCCTCCTCCTCCTCCACGTGATTGTGCAATTGCCGTGTGATTTAAACATAAATTAATAATTATCTGCCTTGCTCGTGGTTGCTGCTCCTCAAGTTTGCTGTCACATTTCATCATGTGGAGACACTTTCGACACTCCTGTGGGTAGTGGCAAGCGGCTGCTGCAGTCCGGATGATAAAGAATTTCGGTACAGGAGAAATATTTCTTGGTTTATCCTGCTGCTGCTGCTGCTGCTGCTGCTCCTTTCACTTCCGTACTTCTCTCTCTCTCTCGCCTTACATTTATTGCCGTGTTTGTGCATAATGAAGCAAAGTCCATTGTTGCGGTCAGTTCTGGTTTTGCTCTCTCCCTCTTCCTTTTGGCCACTCTGCTTCTCCTTCTGCTTCCCTCCAACATGCAGCTGAAATGGTCATTCATTTGCGGTAATGCGTGGTCACCACATGCCACGCCCTTCCGCCCTGCCGCCCCATCCGCCTACCCCTTTCTGGTATGGAATTCTGCTTTTGCCGTTTTTCACTTTTTTCCCTCACTCACTCTTTCTCTCTCTCTCTCTCTGTCTCTGCCTGTCTCTGTGCATTTCCCTTTTGCTGTTATCTGCTGCTCCCCGCTTCGTTTGTCCTGTCATTAACATGACTCTTCTGGACGTTGCTTGCATATTTTCCTTGTTTATACCCTCTCACATAAGGGCATCATAATTATGGCAATGCCATCAAAGACGAATTATAATAGGTTGATCCATTCAAGTGGATCTTTTCGAGGATTTTGGCAGAAGAATTCAACATAAAACCTGAGAGTGGGGCAAGAATTAGAAGCAATGATCCACGGCCACAGAGCACGGAATATTCATATACAATTAGCTTGATTCCCTTGCCATTACCACAAAGAATCTAAAGACTGGAAATTAATATTATTTCTGGAAATATTTCTGGAATTATTTGTGGAATTATTTCTGGAATTATTTGTGGAATTATTTGTGGAATTATTTGTGGAATTATTTGTGGAATTATTTGTGGAATTATTTGTGGAATTATTTGTGGAATTATTTGTGGAATTATTTGTGGAATTATTTGTGGAATTATTTGTGGATTATTTTGTATTCTGGAATTATTTGTGGAATTATTTGTGGAATTATTTCTGGAATTATTTCTGGAATTATTTGTGGAATTATTTGTGGAATTATTTCTGGAATTATTTGTGGAATTATTTGTGGAATTATTTGTGGAATTATTTCTGGAATTATTTGTGGAATTATTTGTGGAATTATTTGTGGAATTATTTCTGGAATTATTTGTGGAATTATTTGTGGATTATTTGTGGAATTATTTGTGGATTATTTGGTTATTTTGGAATTATTTGTGGAATTATTTTGGAATTATTTGTGGAATTATTTGTGGAATTATTTGTGGAATTATTTGTGGAATTATTTCTGGAATTATTTGTGGAATTATTTCTGGAATTATTTGTGGAATTATTTCTGGAATTATTTCTGGAATTATTTGTGGAACTATTTCTGGAATTATTTCTAATATTCCTCCCGCTTTTGTGGCACATCAAAGTGTAGCCTTCGCTTCGACTTGCATTAAATATTACCTTCGTTCTTTTGTTTGCACTGCTGTTTATTAAAAAATTATTAAAAAGAGAGACAAGCGAGAGAGAGGGAGGGAGAGACAAAAGAGAGTCAAAAGAGTGGAATGTAAGAAGAAACTTTAATGCTGTCCAGCCATAATCGCAATGCAAATCTTTGTGCCACTCGAAGCGAGGCGAACAGAACGGAAATGAAATGAAAATAAAATAAAATGAAAGAAGCGACTTGCAGAAATGTTAAAAAAAGGAAAGAAGGACAAACCATTTGTAAGATGAGATGAGATGAGATGCGTTGGAGGCAATGGCAAGCAAACTTGAGGCAATGATTACTTAATGAGAACTCTGCCGGGCGGCTTGTGTGTTGTGTGTGTCTCCTTTGTCACTCTGATCTATAAGAGCTCTCTGGAATAACACAGAAAAACTGGCAGACGACACATATTTATCCAAGAATAATTTCATGTCCAATAACAGTTCAATTTCCGACTAAAATATTATGCCTTGAGCGCCTCTCAGCTGCTGCTCTCTCTCTCTCTCACACTAAATAGAAAAGAGATTCTAAAAATACAAACGAAATATTGTGGCTACTTTTGAGGCGACACACACACACAGGGAATGCCCACAAAACTGGGCAAAAATTGTGGGTTGAAAATGCAGTGAGGAATATTGTAATCCCAGTGCTGAAAGGGCAGAGGCAGAGACAGAGACAACATAACTTCTTCTGGCATAATAAAATAATATTTTGGCTCAAGTCCAAGGCAAAAACAAAGCCAAACAAGCTAAGAAACAAGAGCAACAGCAACGACTAAGCTGCAGCAAAGTGGAAGGGGCAGCAGGATGTACAGGGTCCAGAGACCAGATGAAGTAGACCGCCTCTACTTGCCAAGGGTTTTGGCTGGGGGCTGGGGGCTGGGGACTGGGTCCTGAGGTTTGGGGTTTTTCGAATCCAGAGTCTTGTGGCCATGACAGCGACCAAAGTAGCAGAAGTCAAGTGCCTGAATGTCCTGTGGGGCGCATTCTCTGGGGCCGGGTCCAGCCTGTCAAGTTCAAGGATTTAAAAATGTTAAACAGAACTCTGAACTGGACCAGGGAACTGGGGTATTCCTACCCAAATAATGATATTGTATTGGGTTAGAAGTCCCCACCCACCCCCACCCCCAGTCACTGTCCCCAGTCCCTGTTCCAAACCCCTTGCCTGGCATTTGTGGAGGCTTCTTCCTGTCTGGCAGTCGGTTGCCTGTCATGATTTTATTTTGCATGCAGATGCAGGCGCGTGTCAATGCACGTCCTTCCTCTATAAACCCCCTCTCTCCACTCTGCACTCCACCCCCCTCTTTGGCGAGCAGTGAACCGTTGTGTTGTTACATTTTTGGCAGCCCGCCTAAAAGTATGCAACGTCTGTGTCTGTTGCGGAATTGTGCATGTCTGTGCCGTGCCCTGCCCGGCTCTGCCCAGCCCTTTATTACCCTTTTGAGTGCGGGTTACCATTTTTAACCCCCCGCCCACCACCTCGCCACAATTTCAAGCTATTTCAATTTATGCTAGATTTATTTAAGGCATTTTCCAGTGCCGAATTCTTGCACCAAACCAGTGCAGGAAATATTACGAGTACGAGTACTATGTAGTTGCCTGGTTGGCATTCGTCGTAGGCTGGCAAATTTAAATGCTGGCTGGCATTCACCTCGTTTTTTGGCCTTCCATATGCATTTAAATGCATTGCATGTGAGGCTAAAATAAAAAAATCAAATTGAAAAACAGGCACAAAAGGAAAGGGAAAGGAAAAGGAAAGGGGGAAAAAACCTGCAATCGGCAACTCGCGCGCGCGTTGCCATTGCAATATGCATTTGTATATGTGTCAACAGCTGCTGTTGCAACTTGCAGCCGAATAAAACAAATGACAAAAGGGCACTGCGAGAGTGCTGTAGAGTCGCGGCGGGGCTACTCTATTTATTCTCTTTAAAGATAAAGATAAATATGAAAAATGATCATTCGAATATTTATGGGGAGTGAGGGAAAAGCTGTGCAACTATTTAGGCAACTTTTTAAGCATATATTTCTCACTCTACACAATAAGACTAGTTGCAGCTAACAGTAGAATCAATAATGCCTGAATAATTGTAGGAGAATCAACGGCTCAAAGGAGCTACTACAAAGGCAGCCATCTTCCATATCATTCTCTACATAATCTCAGACTTATTTATTTCTCTAAATGATCTCAGACTTATTTCTGATTTATGAGAATTATTTTCCAAGAATTACTGCATTAACAATGATCAGTGAATAATAATTTTGTCCTGCACTTTATTTCTTTGCCAAGAGCATCATGGCCCAGTCTGGGACTGGGAGTACACTACGAACCCACAACTAACTTGCGTAGGTCTACTTTCAGTGCTTAATCCCTTGAGAGCTTATGTAACTTGTAACCGCAAAATACCCTTTAGGCTTTTGCTGCAAAATAACCAAACGGAATGGCAACAGTTTTCCCATTCAACACACAAAAAAAAACCAGCAAATATATATCAAGAAAAACGAATAAACAAAATAATTCCTTTTTGGCAGTTGCGGCAGCAGAGTGAAATAAAGCTTGTAAAAAAAAAAAGAAATACTGAACAACAGAAAATAACATAAATTAATATTCAGTTAAAAATGTGCAAATATTTTACGCACGCATGTGGCTGCTGCTGCGGGTTCCCCCCCTTCTACCACCCCTTTAGCTATCCCTCACTCGCTTTACGGTCACTGGATTTTGTATGGAGCTCGCTCGCTCTCTCTCTCTCTCTCGGTTGCCTCCTTTTGTTGCAGCAGCTTATTTTGTATTGTTTCTTTTTATATTTTTTGGGGGTAAATTTATGAATTATTTGCGCGCTTGCCGTTGAATTTATTAAATGTAAATGCTGCGTGCTGCCATCTCTCTCTCTCTCTTTCACTCTCTGTCGTTTCGTTTCGTTTCGTTTCTCTTCTCTTCCGCTGGGCAGTGAAAAATGCCGTAGCACACTTTTCAGCGGTGCAGCGACTTATCTACAGGGCTGCATATCATGCGGGAGCCAGGGCTGCTAGGAGGGAGGGGGAGGGGTTGGGGGGGGGGGTATGTATCGCCGCGAGGTAATTTACATGCATTTTTGCTATAAATTAATGCGCCTGCAGGTCATTGAGGTACCAAGAATATGGCATACATACATATGTAAAATGTACATAAATATGTACACACATATGTAAGTATGTATGTATGTATGTATGTATGTATTGTGATATGCCCTGTGTTCTGTTTTGTGATTTATGCAAATGTTCAGTAAATTACAAAGAGCACTCATACACTCACAGTGTGAGTCTCACACATACATACATATGTACATGCATGCATGCATCTATATATCTACAGTTTACCCCCATATGTGTGTGTGTGTGTGTGTATCTGTGGGGTAATTAAAAATGCATAGAATTTTACATAAACCGAGGCAACTAATATTCATAGTTTCAAAGTTTTCATCCATCATCCACTCGGGAGCAGGGACCCACTTAATAAGCCCCAAAACAACCGCAGTGTTGTAGCTTAAAGGGAGGGTGCTCCACCCCCTATCCAGCTCCCCCCCCCCCCTCTCTCTCTCTCTCTAATGCTTAAAAGATAACCAAACCACAAAGCTCTTGCTCTTGCTTCTGCTTCTGCTTCCCTCACTGCCACACTGCCACTGTGGCGCTGTGTCCCTCTGTCGCTCTGTGTGGCTGGTGTCTGCATTATGAGCTCATTAATTATTCATAAATATTGCTTTACGCAATTAGTTAATTCCAGGATTGATTGATTTACTTTTGTCTGAATATGTATTAGTATTACCCCCCACTACTCCAGCTCCTCCTTTCTGCTTTGTCTCTCTCTCTCTCTTTGTCTCTCTGTCTCTGTTTCTATCTCCATTGCATTTGTCTTCTCTATTGTCCTGTGCTGTTTGTGGCTGTCGTGCCAAGGCAAATAGTTTCCACACATCTAACGACAAAATGCCATAAATGCTTTTCTATTTGCATTTCACTCAACTGCAAAGGGGGTGCGGGTGGGTGTGGGAGTGGGTGTTGGGGGTACTCCTACGACGAGGCGGCAGTTGCATTTGCTTTGTGGGCGGGCACGGGTTGGGTGTGCAGACTGGCTGGCTGGGGCTGGGGCTGGGGCTGGGGCTAGAGAAATGTGCACTAATGTGCCGTATATGGCATTGTCCTGACCGGCGGAGTGCACTTCGAGTGGCATATCATCTTGCCTGCTTACCACATATGAAATCGAAGTCGATATCGATTGAGTTAACTTCACAATCTGCCTGATTATATTCGAGTATCGCAAATCAACGATTGATGTACGAATTGTGACAACAATCAAATAAATACCTTAAAGCCCCCCTCCGCGCTGCTAAGAGCACCTGCAGCTGCAAATCCCCAACGAATACCTTCCCTATATACATATATATATGTATGTATATATGTCCTTGTTTTTGGGTGGAGGGGGCTGCTGGGCAACAGCTGAAATTTGCAGTCAACATAAATCGCTGTCCAAGTTTTGAGGTTTTGGCGTGCCAGCCAAATGCCGCAGCTCTTCGTCTTAGAGGCTCAATACAGACGGACAGACCGATAGACGGACAGGGAGAGGCTTTGCAAATGCAAATTAATTGAAACCAAACACAGACACACACACACACACACACAACAATGCGGCATGGTATGAGCGGCAGCGGGCGGGGGGCAGGCATTTAAAATTTGATTGGCATATGGAATGGATTTTTAAACAGCAATTGAGTTGGGCCATCTCTCCGCTTGTCCACGTACTCGTACTCGTATTCCAGTTCGTATTCCAGTTCGTATTCCTGTTCGTATTCCTGTTCGTAATCGTATTCGAGGTAGTTTAGCTATCAAGACTCAATCGAGCGTTGGGTAAAGGGCTCAAGTGCATGGCAGCGAATGGTTGCTAGGGGTACAGGGTTGCGGGGGCTAAAGGGTTGGGAGGGGTTGGAGGCTTGCACAGGTTGCCTATGGTTGATGGGTTATTATGGTCAGACAATGCGTAAGCCTCAATTAAGCTGCAACAATTAGTGTAGAGGCTTATTACGAGCAGCTTTGTTGCCTGCCCCTTGCCCCCACCACTACCCTGCGTGTGTGCGTGTGTGTGTGTGTGTGTGCGCTGGGGCATTATGTTTGTTTCGATGATTGAGCGGCTGCAATTGAAGCGGCAGACATTCAAAAGGGCTCTACGCTCGTTGCGGGAGGTGTGTGTGTGGGGGGGTGTAGATGTTTGGATATTTGTGTATTCTATTAAGCAGCAATATGCTGCTTACAGACAGTTTAAAGCCAGCCATTGATGAACTCGACTTAGAGCTAAGACCTTCCCAGCTTGGGGGACTTGCCTGGGATTGGCCAAATAATTAGGAGAGCCATTGAAGGGGGGGAGTCGGACTGGGCGGACTGCCATTATGGTTACTAAATTCCCCAATTTGAGTGCTTTTAAGCTTCCTTTTTCCGTTGCCTGATCCTGCTTCCAATCCTGGCGTATTTGCTTCATTCGATGATATTTTTTTTTTTGGGGTTTTTTGTACTCTCAATTTACCAGAAATTACCTCAAATTTCGCCATCTGTTACCAGGTGGTACACGGCATCAAAACTTTAAGTCCCTTTCATCCTCTTGCTGTGGGAGCCGGCGAGTCCAGTCTCCGGCTCAGGACTGTGTCCAGTGAGCTCTGCCACTTGTAAGCTAATACCTTTTGGCCAACTTCAACTTTGGCCGTGCAACTTCAGTTGCCACTTGCACATCAGAGCCGAACGAGCTGAACGAGCCGAAAGCAAAGGCAAACAAACAGATCTCTTCTCCATCTCCTGCTGCTGCTGCTCCTGCTGCTGCTCCTTCTGCATTACACAGGAGGACTTTGTGTCATTTGGCCTCCCCATCCAGTTCTCCTTTGGTTCTCTCTTTTTTCTGTATGCTGTTGCTCCTGCTGTTCTTCTGTTTCTGTTCTGTTCCTTTCTCCTGTTCATCCTGCTCCTGCTGCTCCTGCTGCTCCTCCTGTACTGTTAGCATATTTTATGCAATGACAATGGCTTTGGCCTCGCCACTGTTGGTAGTTTATAAATCATTTGAGATAAGCTGCTGCACAACGTGCAACACCTGATGCCTTTTTGAAAGGATGCCGCCGCCGCCGCCGACCCCTAAAGCCACGCCCCATGCCCCATGCCCAATGCCCCCACCCACCTGCTCTGCTCTGGCATTGTGGAGAAGACTCTTCCTGGTACGTTAAAAATTTTGCAGACAACGACTAAATGGGCACAAAAAACACAGAGGCAGTGGCACTGGCAGTGGCAGAGCCACCGAGTGGAGGTGGAACGGAACCGAACATAACAAAATTGAAAATAAAAACGAATAGCAAAAAATTGGCAAATGGCAAAAGGGAATAACAAGGAGAAGAAGAAACAAATAGCAGGCAACATAAGGAACAGGAAATACTCTTTGTGCGAATTTTATTATGGGAATTTTTGGTAGAAAAAATTACCTAAAAAAGAGTCCTTAGTAATATATTAATTATACATAATTAAAATAATTATATATTATAGAATTATATATTATTAATTAATATAAACCATTGATATATTATAATTATATATATGTATAATTAATTATAATATATAATGGTATATATATTAATTAATATATTTATAATAAATAAATTAATAACTAATAAATAAAATATTTGTAATAAATACCTTTAATTGTTGCTCCATTTAATAGCCTAAAATAAAAAGAAAGGAAAAATATAAGTAAGAAATTTAAATAAATTTAATGATTTATAATAAATATATAAAAGCGTTACCTGAAGATTTCCCCTACTTCTATGTAACAAATCTATCATCAAAGCCATCCATACCTCGACTGCTTTCTCTCCCTCTCTCTCTACTAGCAGCTCCGTTCGGTAGGACAACATCAGGCAGCAGGCAGCAGGCAGCAGGCGGCAGGCGGGCAACAAAATTGTTTGCGGTGCGGCGTGGAGTAAAAATATGAAAATGTAAATACCCTGTAAGGTATATGTGAATTTGTTTCAATTTTCTTTAAAAGTAATAGCTGCCGTTTGTTTTGAATATGCAGTTCTTACCTTATGTTTGTGCTCAGCTAATAACTCGCTTTTGAACTCCACTGGGCCGTACTTAAATAACGTCGAGCTATACGTAGAAAACGGTTATAGTCCAGTTATTCATGTTTTGAGAGTGGCTGTGTTAGCATCGTTTAGAATGCAGGGATTGATTTAGTACGTAAATACAATTTTTCAAACCACGCAAATTACTAAAATTGCATTTTAGTTGAAGCCTCGTGGTACTGATTGTCTGAGGAAGACAAGGGGATCGGAATAAAGCCGGCAGAAACGGTAATCGCTTCACTAAGAACACATTGAAATACTATTCCAAATTTTAGACCAGATGGTTACCGCTAAACCCTTGGCCAGTCCAACCACAGCAACCGGACAAAACGGCACACGTAGTTAGCAACCGAGACAGATGAGCTGCAACAAATAAGCAGAACGGATTACAATCACCAGCCGTGCCAATTACGAAAATTGAACCTCACATCGAAACAAAGTTGGCAACCCCTTTAACTAAACGGCATAGGTGGCTTTTTATGACCGTGGGATTAAATAATTTTTAGTGATGAAATCAATTTAGAGGTCCAGACGGCCATCATAAATGGGGGATCCGCGCTCCACGACAACTGTACAAGCGGAACCATGGCGGTGGATCGCTTATGTATGGGCTGCCTTTGGTGGAGCTCCAATATTTTGTATCGGCAATACCAGCCTAATCACATAGTGTCTTTGAGCCTTTCCATGGTGACCAAGGACATCCACAAGTAGACCATCAGTCGGTACAATGTTTTTGACCTACACATCCATGATGGTGGCCGGCTGGCGGACTTAAACCCATTGAGGATCTGGGGCCCGTTTATGCAGCAGGGTGATACCTGAGTACCCAGATGGGCCGATTGACTACAACCTACAACTGGCCCGGCTGAGGGAGATGGGCATTAATTATTAACAGAGTTCATTTTCTATATTTTTCCCTGACTTTTTTATACAAATAGTTTTTGTGTTATAACCATTTTAGCATCTTTTTTTTTTTTTAAAATATATTGTTTGTTATGCCTTTTGTTTTGTAGTTATAAGCAGCTAACCAAATAAAAATAAATAAAGATAGGGGAAAAAGCCTTTAAAGCAGTGCACATATAGCCATTTTACTAAGGTAGCATAAAATGAAAACCTGCAATGGCAGCACTTTTGCAACACTTTGAGGCACCCACCCAACGCCCAAGAATGGCAGGCACCCAGGGGGAATATGGGCATGGGGCATGGGGAATGTGGCATGGGGCATGTGGAAGGTATGTGGGATGTCGATGTCGATGTCGGTTTGGTTGCCAGCCCAGCGACTCCTTCGCTGTGACTGACGCTGAGTGCAAGCTGTTTAGCTTTCATGTGACAAAGTAAATTTCAATATATTGAAATTGTTATTTAAGTAGAGTGCACGTGGATGCCCCCCCACCCACTGACGAAGGAGTGGAGTGGAGGAGTGGAGAAGTGGAGGTGTGGGTGTACCTCGATTTTGTTGTCTCTGCATTTATGGGCGGCAACTGCCAGCTGTTGTCAGATGCCGAAGCCCCCCCACCCACCCACCACTCCTGCTTGCATCGTTTCTTGTAAATAGTGTCATAAATAAATTGCCGTGATTTGTGTGCCAGTCACCAGAGAGAGGGAGAGAGACAGAGAGAGGGACAGAGAGAGGTAGCGCTAGCGAAACCCATAGAGATAAAAGTAGAGAGAACAACAGAGCAACAAAAAAATAACACAACAATATCCATGCTAACAAATTGCATTTTAAAATGCAACCCAAGCGATTTGCTAACAAAAGTACAAAAGTACAGTTGCCGCATCGCTGCAAAACAAAACCAATATGGCTGCCCACAGCCTGACGTACAGAAAGAGATAGAGCTATCAGCAGAGAGCGATATGGAGACTGTCTGCGAGAGAGAGAGAGAGAGGCAGAGTGGAGCAGCTGTTGGGGTTTCAGAGTTTGGTATACGATTTAATTACAAATAAAGTAATTTTTAATTGAATAACCGCCAAAGTTGATGGAAAAACGTTTCGTAGCCACACACACACACACACACACACATAGGCATACCAATACACAATACACAGACACACTCACACTCATACACATGCAGATTCCCTCCCCAATTGGCAGAGTGGCGGAGGGGCAGAGAGGCTTAAAAACTGATCGATTTTCAGTTTCGGTTTGATGGTGGAAAACAGCGTGAAAAATGCACATCCATCCAGCCTTGGCTCGGCCCGCTCCCCTCCCCCCCCTTTCAACGTTAACTTCATTCTCACCATGCAACATGTGCAACATTTGTTGTGTATGTGTGTGTGTGTGTGTGTGTGTGGCATTTCCCTCTGTATATGCGTTTGGTGTGGACATTAATTTTGCCACTTTTCTGCCCTTTGCATACGCAGTGCAGTGGTTTGCTCTGCGTCCATCTTGACCCACACACACACACACACAACACACTCACACACACACACACAAACACACTCACACACACACACACAGAGCAGTTGGATGCCCTACAAGCAAACAATGGGGAATACGAGTAATCTGGCAGTCAAAGGTTAAGGCTCCAAGAATGATTCTTCTCTACTTTAGCAGCTCTAAGGTTGCATTTGATGTGGGACTGGCAATTGCCACGATAGATCGAGGATCAGCACACCGATCGATCGATGGTGCAATTTATTGCAGGGTTTCCAAGTCCATCCCCAAGTCTTTCGTCTGCATCTGTCCTCTTGCCCATAGGTTTCCCCTAGTTATCCTGGTTGTTACACTCCTCTTTCATCTCCTCTCTCTCTCTCGCTCGCTCAGCCTCAAGAGCATTCAATTATTCACTTGATCCCATTCACTATCTCTGCCGCTGCCTCTGCTGCTGCTGCTCCACTGCCATGCCCACCTCCTCTGCCAGCTCTTCCTCCTTCCTGCCAGTTTCTGTTTTTTTTTTTTTTTACAGTTTATAGTAGCTTCTTTTTCGCTGCGCTTATTTGCAATTGCATCATCGATTTAATTGCAAATTAATTGCTTCATCATTGGCGAGCGCATCGGTCGTCATTCCGACCAGACACTCCGCTGGCATGGCCTCAATATGCTACGCCACAAAGCCCCCCAGTACCCATACTCCAACCCCACAACCCACCAACTCACCAACCAACCAACCAACCGACAAACCCCATTTGACTGTTTTCCCGGGTAGCAAGTCATCAAGCGAATTGCGGGGCAGCTGGCGTTTATTTTTACATTTCGCGCCGGGCGCTGCATTACTTTGTAATTATTGTGGCAAATGGTTTGTTTGCATATTGATTACAGCTGCAAAAAGCCAATCGCTGGTCAGTCCAGCTACTCTTTCTGTCTTCCAGGCCTCATTCTGCCTGACTGCCTGACTGCCTGCCTGCCTGCCTGGCTGTCTGACTGCCTGTCCGTCTGCCCGGCTGCTGCTCGTCAGACGCCAATGAGCACGACAAAGGCCTGCAGCAGACATGCCCCCGCCACATAGGGGCTGAGGCGCTCGCCAATCCTTGCCATCTTCCAAAAGACACCCTGCCATCTAAATGGGGAAGCAAGTGAACTGATTTAATGCCAAGTGGAGGAGTCGAGCGTCCCACTCGCGGCTTACCCGGTGCGATGATTATCGAGTAGCTGTGGCACCATCGAACGCACATAGGCGCAGGTGCAGATGAGTAACAGCAGCACAGACAGCATGCCAGAGAAGTGAAATATTGCCGACTTGCAGGAAGGGAAAATACAATTTATTTTCAATGTCAGTTTGAAGATTTCCACTCACCATTGTGTATGTATTTTTTTTTGGATGAATATTTCGTAGTAATAATGCCACAAATAATTGACAGTTGTATCCCAAATTAATGGCAAGGAATCAAGTGTTGCACAGGGATTGTTTTAGCAGTGTTGTAAAGCACATTTATGATAATACATGGCAAACATTCTGCACCCATCGAAGTGCAAGAAGTGGCATTCAAAGCCAGTTTACACTTCGAAAACTGTTGCAACTCGTTTCAAGTTGTGGTTAACTTTTTGTTAGTTAGATTTCAGTGCATGCTCGTCACAATGATTGACTGGCAGCAGCAGAAACTGCAGTGCTGCCCTCCCTCCGCTGCTGCTGCTGCTGCTCAAAATGAAATTAGACGAAATTGCCTGGCGAACAGTGGCAAATGTAGACGTGTAATGGAATTTGCTGCGCCAATTGCATTGAGCAAGCGGCAGCCAAGTAGCCAGCCGACGACAGCCACAACAAAGGCAGCCAGCCAAGCCACGTTGCGGCCCTTGTCCTGCGCCTGCAGGACACAGACAGGGCCGGGCCTCGGACAGGGCGACCAGGATGGAGTGCAGCAAAAAACTTGCGGTTGATGCATTTTTATGAAATGAAGCGCAAAGTGGACGTGGCTGAGACGTCACGAGGCAGGAAGGCAGGCAGGCAGCCAACACACGCCCCCAATCCTACACTCTACTTCGGTCCAGTCTGTGTTACTTTTTCTCTGGCTTCCAGCAGTAGATGCATGCGGATGCAAGAAAATATAATAATATATACTGCAAAAATGACACAAAATGACAAAAGACATGTTAAAAGCACAAAAAAAAGAGCGCACAGAAAGTGGCAACAGAGACGACGACGCCGACGACTGTCAGCCCAAACCAAAAGTAGACAACGGCACTGTTTGATAGGCTGATAGTGGGTGGCGTTCCACACACACACACCAGTAAAAAAAAGGGCGAAAAAAGTAAAGGAGAGAAGAAGCAGCAAAGGCGTTCAAAGTGCCGACGAACTAAAAAATATTTGCACAACAATGGAATAAGCCAAAGAAAAGAAAAGAAAAGAAGAGAAAAGAAAAAGATACTTAAGCAGCAAAATGCTAAAAGTATCGACTAAGGGATGCTTATTAATGGGGAACTGTTGTGGCTTAAAAGAAAGGGCCACAGTCATCTACACACATATGTATGTATGTATGTATGTTGGCATGATTTGGCAATTTATTTTGGCCAGACTTAGCACGCAACGATAAAGGGACAGAGGCAGAAAAAGAGTTAGAGTCAGAGAGGAAGAAACAGAGGGAAAAATGAGAATAATAAGAGTGGGGCAGAGGTGGAATTAAACTCCCCAATTAAACTCCCAAAACTGCTAAAATAAGTCACAATTTTCTCCATGGCCTGCCAGACCCACCATCCAACTGTTACGCCCTCTGCACACCCTATATATCCACACATACATAAATTCCAAGCAGCAGAATAACTCCAGCAATTGGGTTCCTGGGGCGGCGGGAAGGCAGCGGATAAAATGGGTTTAGCAGCGCTTCGCTTCGGTCTTGGGTCTTGGGTCTTCTGGTGCTTCTGGCATGGGGCTGTAAAATGTAAGTAGCTATAAAATATGAATATAATAGAGCACGCCACATCATCGCATCGGTTGGTGCCCGCCCGCAGCGAACTGCTGCGAAAGACTCGGAATCTGAGTCTGAGTCTGAGTCTGAGTCTGAGGATGTGTCCAGGAGGGTGGCGGGGTGGGGTGCGCCTGGCTGGATGGTTGGATGGATGGATAGTTGATTAAATCTGCGCAGTGATCGAAGTGACATGCACATGAGGCACTCGAGGCGCTCCCTGCATAATGTTGCACGCTCTTGGGGTTAGAGTTTCTCGCCTGCCTGCCCGCCCCCCCCATCGTTCCCTTTTTGTGTGTGACAATGAAGTTCAAGTTGCTAGCTGGGGGTTCTTCCCCTCCCCTCCCCTCCCCCTCCCCCCTCTCTCGCTCTCTCTTGGCATTCTTTTTTTTTTTATGGCGAAGCGTGTGAAAAACTTCCGCTAGTGAATGAATAATCTGAATGGGGGGCTTATGACTGGGTGTTAAGGTTGATAAAAAGCTTGTTAAACTTGCTTGTCTATGGCGGCAGTTTCAACGATGAGCATGAGAATGATGATGATGATGTTGCATGTGGCATGCGGCACGTTGATGGGGTGGCGGGGTATATGAGAGCTATCAGGCATATCTTTAGGAGGTGTGGCATCTACCCCTCTCTCTGCGACTTATCTTTAGAAGGAGTTGAAGTAGCGCCAGGAGTACACTTGACTTTCTGGTCTCATTTATGGAACGTCTCCCCCTAACTGAGGTTGGGCTCGTTTGTGGGGTCTTCTTCTGGTTTCCAGCTCAGCGGTCAATCAATAATCAAACAAACAACAGGAGCAGCAGCAGTGGCAGAGGGAGCAGCAGTGGCAGTGGCAGTAAAGCCAACGCCTATATCAACACCTTGACAAGAACGCAACAAAGGAACCGAACCCATGCCGGATGGGACAAGGGACAAGGGACCAGGGACCAGGGAACCAGGGCCCTGATGAGCGACAACGTCTGGCAGTGGTAAATGTTATGCATTATATATAGTAACTGTATATATCGTACGTTGTGGATGGGGGGCAAACATTAACGCCATCGAGCAGTGGAGCATGGAGCAGGAGCATGGCGCATGGCCAGCAGCAGGAAGTGGCAGTCGGTGGTGTGTGGGGGGCATCGTCTGCATCCATGTCTACGTTCACATGCATTCAAGGCAGAGCCCCCAACTCTGGGCATAGCCTCCCCCCCTTACACTGCCCCCTCCTTCCAGTTGAAAGTCAGTCAGCGGAGTGCTCGCGTCAATAAGTTGGACACAAAAGGCGAACGCCTTTTGGTGTATGCAACATAACTTCCAGGAAGTGGAAGCAGCAGCAGACCCCCACATGGAAGCCAGCACACAAAGGACGAAGGCCAGCTGGACGAACGGCAACCGCAGGGGAGACTGGAGAGAGTATAAGGTGGTGGTTGCAGGCTGGTGGCAGGGGCAGGGGCAGGGGCGTGGCAGGGGCTGCCCTGAAGAGTGCCAATGACGCGTTGCGGTTTATTACCAATGGCATTGTATACTTTATGGCGTTACCAAAGTAAATGGGCGTGGCTGCTGGGTGCCAAGGGGGGAGGGGGGGGGGGGCACGGGTCCAAGTATGACATTAAGTGTGCAAATGTGCACCCCTGGGGGGGCAGCAATAGGTGGAACGTGTGTGTGTGTGTGTGGTGTTGACTTTTAACTTAAATAAATTTACTTTGCCGGAGAGCTGCCAAGCGATAGTAGTAGCTGCCGGCACTTAGGCAGCTCTCTGCATAGTGGTCTAAAGAGGCTCCTGGAGGGGACACACAGCGTCGTCGTGGGGTGGTAGGGTGGCAGGGTGGCAGGGTGGCAGGGGTGGGGCGGTGCCATAGCAATTTTGATTTAATGTGCATCAAAATGTTATGGAAAAATGAATTAGGCGTGTCCTCGAGACTGGTGAGGCAAAGTGAGGTACGAAAAGTGATTGCAGCCCAATGATTTTATTTCCCATTTAATTAATTTAAATTTGTGCGAATTTTTAGAAGCAAAAAATAAAAAGAAAAATAAATATAATAAATATAAAAATAAAATAAAGTAAAATAAATTATACGCTTGAAATATGCTTCCTGGAACGGAGAAAATCATGCATCAATTTTCTCCGTTTAATTTTTCTCTGCCAGTTTTCCCTTGAGCAAATCTCTCGATTGACCCTCGCATCAGTCGCAGAAACTACGAGTGAAGCGTAGCTGGAGCCCCCCGTCTGGCTTTCGCACATTTTCATGTGCGTGTTAATTTTATTTGCAGTTTTATTTTCATTTCGTATTTTCCTTTACGTTTACGTTTTGCCTCAATGACCTTTTCTTTGGCTTGCTGTTTGCTGTTTGCGTTTACCAAGGGTCCCAGTTGATGCCTCATGGCCTGTTGATGTTTTGTTGGCTCTTTGCAACATTTGTGGCATTTTAGTTGAGTGCATTTTAAGTGCCAGCAGGCCTGGTACGTATACGTACGTACCACAACCCCCTTCCCCGCCAGCAGCAGGCAGTCCATGAATTTCACTTCTTTATCGTTTTGCGTCTTCGTTCGTTGGTCTCTCAAGGTTATTGGCCACTCCCACTCCCACTCCCACTCCGCATCGCCTACTCCTGGCTTGATGGCACACAAATGGGATTTACATTTCTCCGACACTTGGCTTGCAGCTATTTTGTGCGCTTTTGTTCTTGATTTAAGTAAAGTCTAGACACTAGACGTTATTCAACGGCACAAAAATATGCTTAAATATACCATAAATATTTCAAAATGGAAACAAAAATGCCAAATCACGCATACGCACCGGTGTACACCGTACAGCATAAGCCAAAAGGCAGCAAGAGCCACACACACACACACACAAACAACACACACAAAAAGAGCAGCGCCAAACAGAAGCCAGCAAAAGGAAAAGGAAAAGGCAGAAGCAGAAGCAGAGCCAGCGCCAGAGCCAGAGAGCACTTGTTTGTCTTTGCTCTTGTCGAGAGCGAAGCAAAAATATTAAAATATAATTTAAATATTAAGTCAAAATACCTTGAAGGTACGAGCTACGCTGCTCAGTCGCTTGCACTTAATACACAGAGAGCAAAGGCAGAGGAGAAACATAAATGAAAAGCGGAAAGGCAGACGGGGCTCAAGCAGCGGATGAACGTGGCTTAGGTGGGTGTGTGGGGGGGGGAGCGCCATGCACTTAGCAGCTGAGGCTGAGCCAAGGGCAGCATCTCAACGACGAGTGAGACCTACAGATGGAAGAGCAGTTAAAGATCAATTTACCAGCAAAAGTACTTACGATGTGAATCTTTAAAGCTAAGCGATCCCCTGCCCATGAATATAGTTGAAGGAACTGCCCCGATTACACAGGGAGACCCGTATGCTTGTGGGGTAAAGCAATTCCATGGCTAGTGTATAACAATGTGCAGATATCCCCTTTGGCATGCTCTGCTCATAATGCTGGTATTATGTTGCCTGCGGAATGTTGAAAGGAAAGGGTGGAGTTTGGGGTGGAGTTGGGGGATTGGCACTGGCACTGGCACTGGCAGTCGGGAGCGGCAGCGGCAGCGCTGGCTGTTGCACGTCGGCAGACAAATCCCTTTGGGTAATTGTGACACACAAGCCGTCGTGTACATTACTCATGCCCATGCCAGCGACAGACGGGGGCGGACAAGGGACAGGACAGAACAGAAGAGAGAACAGGCATAATAAAAGCCAAACAAGCGGAGCGGTTGCGTCTTCAGGTGGCGCCTCCCTCCACCCATCCACCCATCCACCTCTCGCTCTGTAATTGTCAACGAATTTTAATAAAAATCATTTTCATGACGGAAGCTTCCACTGGCAGCCTGGCAGCCTGGCGTCAGCCTGTGAAACTTAATGCTCTGGCAAATGTGTCTCCAAAGACGAGAGACATCCTCCGGGGGATGGGTCGGTGGGCCTGGCAACAGCCACAGATCTTGTTCCAAAGTCCTTGCCCCCTCTCTCTCGCTTTCTCGCCTCTCCCTGCTCTCTCTCATTCCATTCACTGATGCAGCTTTCCGTTGTCAATGCAGGTTTTGAATTACTCAAAGGAAATGAACAGAAAATGTAACAATAAAAGTGAATTTTTCACATGCAAATTGAAAAAAGCAAAAAAAAAAAAAAGAAAAAAAAAAGAAAAGAAAGGAAACCGAAAACAAGTCCCACAAGTCCTTCCCTCCTTCGACTTTCATTCCATGCTGAAATGAAAGACAGTTAATTTGATTTTGAAAATTTTCGAATGCTCAGCTGACAAAGTAGGCCGTGGAGTCCGTGAGTCGGGCAGCAGGTGGGAGGGCACTGGGAAGCTAATAAACGTGTTGCCATTGTCGCTTAGGTGACAACCCTGGTGGAGTGTGAAGAGGGGCAGAAGTGTTGCCTGGAGCAAAATGCGTGTGCCGGGAAGTCATGTGAAAAGCAAGGAAATTGAATATAAGTTGATATAATGCATACAGATATAGATTTTGGGGGGAAATTGCCCGCAGGCACAGTGGGCCCGAAATAAGTCACAAAGTGACGGCCAAACTTAAACGGCAGTGGCAGAAATTAATCAACTATTGTGTGTAATGGGAGAAAGGAGAAACAAGGAACGAAATTCCAAAGAAGGCCCGAGTTCCAGAAGCATATTTGTATGGACTTTACCTGGGTATATATTACTCTGTTCTCGCTTAGAGAACTCTTCACAGTTGTCCAATTAATTTTTGTGGCATTTATTAAGCTCCTAGGCCCACGGTGCACCCAGCTGGAATACTTTCCGTATGCCTGAAAGTCAGACAACACCAAAACACAACGCAACTTTTCGCACACACACACACAACACTTCCACTTCAATACGCCAAAAGTCTGCGTCACAAGGAGCTAAAGATGGGTGGGGGGGATGTGAAGATGAGTGTAGAGATGGTAATGGGTGTGGGTGGTGGGGGGGCGGGGGGGGGGGGAGCTGTTGCTGACGACGGCTGCCTTGTGGCACCTGTCAAGCGTAGACACCCAGCCTCAGGTGCCAGTGCCTCAATACAAATAACTGTCTGTATACCTGAGAGAAGTGTACTCCTACCCGTACTCGTACTCGTACTCCTACCCGTAGTCATACCTTAAAATCCAGCCAACTCCAAGAGCCTTCACACACCTCAGACCTCAGAGATCCCTCAGACCCCTCAGTGCGCACAGCCTGACAACCGGGACAGAAAAGTACATCAAATGTACATTAGTGCGGTAGTTAACTTATTCATGTACACAATTTGGTACGCCCACAAGACGACCACGCCTACTCGACGACTCTCACTCACTCAGCCAGGGCTCATTCATTTTCATGTTTTTCCTTTCGTTTCGTTTCGTTTCATTTCGTTTTTTTTTTCCTTTCATTTCATTTAATTTCATTTCATTTGGTTGTGTCTTTCACTAACACGAGAAAGGCAATTGTCAAATGAAATATAATAAGGGAAGCACACCTGTGGGGGTTTTAAGATGGGTTTGCTGACTCCATTTAACTCCTACGCACTCGCAGGCAAGAGGACTAACTACCAGCGTCTCGTGTCGTGTCGTTCGTACCGCCGCTCGTTGCTGGGCTTTTTGGCCACTTTCTCTGCTGTCACTTTTCCCCCGACTGAAGCAAGGAGGAAGCAAAGAAGGAACCAAAATATGTGATACTCTTAGCATGGGAAATATGCTACACTTTCCATAAAATGGTATTTATTTTCTTGGAATATTCTAAGCAGAAAAAGAATGCCCATTGTATCATTCACACAGCACTGACCGCTCTGGCAGGGCATCTAAGCCTTCGGTTTTTGCTGGGCAGCACTTTTATCTTGTTTTTGTGTTGAGTTTCTCTTGCATAGTTCCCGCCGCCAAGTTTGCTTTTAGGCAGGGAGGGTAAAGGGAACCAAAGACTTTACCAAGTATGAAATAAAGTCAAATTCCAAGACGTAGATAGCATCCCCATCAGTAGCTCTGCTCTGCCCTGCGCTGCCCTGCCCTACCGCGACAGCAGCTGCAGGTGAAAGTTTCATCTAATTAAAAAAAAAAGAAAATACTTTTGCTGGCAGAAAGGAGTGTGGAGTGAGGAGTGAGGAGTGTGGAGTGAGGAGTGTGGAGTGAGGAGTGTGGATTGAGGAGTGTGGCTTCCATACGGACGCTTTGTGTGCGGCAGCTTCCATTCTTTCATCGAGGGAGAGTTGCTGCCAGGCTCCATTTGCACATCCTTCATTCCGCGATTACTTGCGCATTTTTCAAGCACATCATTCTGTTATTTTCGTATATTAATATTTTGGTTTGAGAGTTGAAAGCCGCCACACACAGTTTCCCATCTTCATTCAGTTCTTGGGGCCGGGGGTAGAGGCTCAACCTCATTCTCAGCTTCAGCCTCAGCCTCAGCCTCATCTCTTAGGTGGTTCAGGTAGGTACGAGTATAATTTGATTACACGAAGGCAACATCTTGAGCATCTTGTTGCAAGCTACTTAAGAGGTAACCTAACCCCGTGCTCTCACAGCTTTACAACCCCTAATTCAACGCCAGTTTCTCTCTCTCTCTCTCTCACACACACACACGCAAACACACAGCGACAGTGGAGAAGTCACGAAGTAACATTTACGCGTTTGCGGTTATTTTGCTTAATTTATGTTGTAATTATTTTGTTTTGCACCTCGCACTTCCCTACCCCACCCTCCCATCTTCTGGTGGTGGTGCTGCTGCTGCTGCTGCTGCTGCTGAGAGTGCGCTATAAATATTTGCTTATAAATGTCTTACACTTTGTTCAAGTGTCTGTCTGGTGGTGTGAAATGTGTGTGTAAATACCCTCCAAATACACATGAATGGCACACAGCAACACAAAAGTTCTCCCCCTGCTGCCTCGAAGAGCTGCTTCTGTTCTTCGCAAATAAATACAATTCAAAGTGTACTTTATGGCGACGCTTATGTCGTACTAATTAAATGTCACTCATACGCACTGCTGGGCCTCTAGTTGAGGCATCGTACCCAGCCTCGTTCCCGTGCCCGTTTGCCCCCTCCATTCAATTTAACTTCAAACATTTAATGTATTTTGCATGCCTTCGCATAAGGTGCGTATGGGAGCAAGGGGTGGGCGAGTGGGGGTGTCGCACAGGATTTGCTCTTGACAGCTTGCAAATGACATCATGAGGAGAGGAGGGGTCATCAATCGATTGAGGTTGAATTCCAAATGGCATTCAAAATGGCTAATTAATAGCCCGGGTTGAGGTCGATGTGTGGGCTGCTGTCCAACTCTCCATGATTTAGGATTAGTTTAAAGTTTAAATTTTGAGATTAAATCAATGAGAATTCGGGGCGTACTTGTGCTTAAAATCTTATGAATATTCTTAATGGAAAAATCACATGAAAATCTTGGCACATAAAATGCATTTTCTTTATATATTCCAAGCCATAAACTCCAACTGAAACACCGGCAAAAATACTAGCAAGAAAATACCACAACTCCGGAGAAAAGTGCTGCCCATTGCCGTGAATACTCGCTCTCTCTCTCGCTTCTCTTCTGGTTCGCTCTCTTTAAGAGCTCTACGCTCAACTCTAAAGAGAGCTTTTAGCCAGCCAGCAAACATGCGCTCTGGCCCCTGTAATCCCTTGCAATACCCTGCCCACCACGGCTAGAGTAGCCTGGCACAGGAAACCGGAAAGTGGGAAACATATGATGGCGGCAGGTGAATGGGCAACGTGGCGTATGCGTAACATTGTGTAAACTTGACGAAAGGTGTGAGCGAAGCAACAATCACTGGTGCTCGCTCGCTCTCCCTCTCCCTCTCTCTCTCTCTCTTTCTCTTGTTTTCTCTATCGCTCTCTGGTTTTGTGCTGGCTGCTCTTTGACATCGGTTATTTGCTCTGGCATCGTTGGGCAAACACAAAATGTTCAAATTGGCAGACACAGAGCGGCAAACAAACTTTATTATGGGTCATTGTAAAGTGCAGCACACACACACACACTGAGCACACACACACACACCCACAGCACACACGTATATGTATGTGTAGATGTAGATGTATATACATGTAGGTCCTGGCTAAGTGAGCGAATTGAATTGAAGTGCCTATTAGTATGCAATAGATTTTTATCAAGCCGCTTTCTCCTTGCTATTTGCCTGCAAATTGAGTGAAGCATCCACATCCACATCCATGCATGCGTGTGTGTGTTTTGGGGTTGTGTGCATGCCAATTGATACATTTTCCCCTACCATCCAACCCACCCCACCCCACAGCCTCTCTTGTAAATAGCCCCTCTTGGCATTGGCATTTTATTGCATTAAGTGAGATTTCTTTTTTAAGCCTCTCCTTATTTGCCACTCCTCCCCCCCTAACCCCCACCCCTTCGGTTTAGTGGATTTGCAATTTTAATTCAATTCTCTGCTCTGTTCGAGTATCTGCTCACGGGGCGGTATCTGTGCTCTCAATTGTTGTCACAAGTTGCGGTCTCGATTGCTGCCGAATTGATACAAGCCACATAAGTGGCATTAACCATTAAGCACTTAACATTTTCTGCGCGCATACACAGAAATCGCTCATACGCCTCATTGCACATGATGGAACACACACAGTCGTTGTCGTGTGCGGCACGTGTGTGTGTTTTTGAGAGGTTTTTGGCATGTTTTCGGGTATTGGTATTGTAATTGAGATCAAGTGCACGGCTGAGAAATCAGTCTAAAATGGAGTCCATTGATTTAATTGTATAACGTATAAAATGTAGCAATTTAAGCAAACAAAAATAAAATATTAAAATAAATAAATAAAATAAATAAATAAAATAAATAAAATACTTTTACAACATAAATTGCATAAAGTTTCCATTAATTCAATTAATTCATCTATTTATACATAAATACTGGCATATATAGAACATATTTCTGTACAATCAAATTTGTCTGCCATCCATTGATATATTTCAGCTTTAGCCCTTAAAACTTCTTTTACCTCTTCTCTATATGATGTGTTAATACCTTGTTTCCCGGTATACCTCTGCACACCTAGCTTAACGACATTCTCACTGAATTTCCACCTATAAATCGTCATTAATCCACTGGGTTTCGTCATCATTATCATTTGTGTAGCAACAGCAGCAGCAGATGCAGCAGACACGGCAGCAACGTTGTGGCAGCATTGTCGCGGTCTCTCACATTGTTCATCATATTTTCGCGCCACGTAATTTTATTTTTTAACGATCATAAACATTATGAAACGAAATAAAATACTTTTCTTTAATGCATTTAATGCAACGCTGAAGGGTTGAGAGGACTGCGGATTGCGGTTCTGAATGTGAATGAGGCCGCCGAGAATGATGCTGATGATGATGAGGCTCTGCAGCTGTAGCTGTAGCTGAAGCTGTAGTGGACCTGCTGCTGCTGCTGCATGGGTTGATTAAAAATCACGCATACGCAACGCTGCACAATGGCGGGCGCCAGTGCGGGCACCTCGCCTTTCGACCCCACCCATTATTATTATTATAATATTTATTTTTTATATCGTACTCTGTTTTTTTTGTTGTTGTTGTTTTTTTGTCACCGAATGAAGCGCACTTAATAAGTGAAAATGTGCGTGGCATATTAAAAGTGACATATTTAACAAATAGCTTGCAAAAAGTCGCATCAGGCGATGCAATATGAATATGACAGACGGTTGGTCGGTGGGTCGATCAGACCGAAGGAAAGAAAGCAGCAGCAGTGGCAGTGGCAGCAGCAGCAGTGGCAGTAGCAGCAGCAGCAGCACGAGGAAAATAAAAAAAACGTTGAAAATTTATGACATTTTTATAAACATACAGAGCAAACGGTATTTTTGCCATTGGCATTAATTATGAACAAATTAATTAAATAAATTACTCATGCGTGGCGTAGGGAAGAGGAGTGTGTGGTGGCACTCCGCTCTCCTCTCTCTGCTCTCCAGAACTCTCTCGCTCACCCCTTCTCTCTCTGGCACTTTTGTGCGGTTAGTGCAAATATTTATGCGAAACCCGCTTGGGTGAAATTCTTTGATGCATTCACAGGATGGCTGAACTATGCATTTCATTTGGTTAAAGTTTAAATAACACTTTATTTTTGTTTTTGTGTTTTCTTTTTTTTTTTTTTTTGCTTCACACGCTTGAAATGATTTTGAGGGGGCGGAAAAGTGGATACAAAAATAAACAGTGCTGCAAAGCGTTGAACATCATTAAAAATGCACCCCTAATTAGAGCTGAACTACAAAAAAAACTACAAAAAACACACCAACACTATTTTACATTATAGAATGTTCTGTGCGAGGAAGGGTTACAGTGCGGAGACGCAAACCGAAAGGGTTAAAGTCTCCCTCAGGGAAAACCATATAAAATTTGAATATTTAGTGCAGTCAACACCATGTGGCATGTAGGGTAAGTTACGGCTAGGGTTCCCCTGCTAGACAGGGAGCTGGTTTCCGTGGGGCGTTGCAGCTTTAAACAGAAAATCATCTCTCACTTTCTCTCCTTACTTTGCTTTTAAACTGCACCAAATTCCGTTTAGAACTTTATTAATTTCTTTATTTGTATTATCTCTACTTCTATCCCTGTTTCTTCCTCTCTCTCTCTCTGGCATTCTTCAAGTGCGGCTGTGGTCCAACTAACACCAACAAATCGTCATTAGGGGGATTCTTCTGTGGCAAAGTGGCGGCACAATTGCTTCAAAAGCTCTTCTGGTCTCTCCTGTTCTGCTGCTCTTTTGCTCCTTTTTTTTGTGTGGCCGAGCAAATTACGCGCCTATTGTTTGCCAGTTGCCAAAATGTGCCATCTCCTTCTCTGCTTCTGCTTCAACCTTCTCCCTGCCGCTTTGCTTTCCACCATCTCCCTGCCCGCTTGGCTAATGGCAATTTTAATGCGCACTTCCGGCGGAAGTCGAAATGTCGTCGGCCTCACAGCGGGCTAGCAGTCCTCCATTTTGGGTAGCCTGGAGACAGGCATAGTGAATAGGGAATAGGGCAACACAGGCAACAGGGTGGAGCAGGGCAGGGCAGAGCAGGGCAGGGCACACGTACACATTCAAAGGCAGTTTGGCGTTAAAAAGACAAATGACAAACACATTTGCACACTATTACAATTGAAGTGCGTGTCTGTGTGTGCCTGTCTGTGTATGCTGGAGATGAGCGATGGGGACACTCATGAAGGAACGGGGGAACGACTCTCATTCACATGGAAAGCTCATGACAGTCGTCGTCGTCGTCGTCGCGATAGTTTCAGTCACGAATCACATTAAGCAGAGCCAGAGCCTGGAAAAGGAATAAGGGAGCTTTGCAGGGCAGCAAATCCGGCAGCTAAGAGGCATCTCTGAGGCGAGTTCCCTTCCAATTCGCAACAGGCGGCCATGACACACGAACACAGGGACACACACACACAGGGACACACACATAGATAACAGTCGCTCTATTTTATACACACTACTTACATGGCAGATAAACACGCATGTAAATATGCTGTGCTGAATGGAGGGGTGTGTGCCGGAGAGTGCACAGTGGGTGGGTGGAGGGATGTGTGCTGTGCTGGAGATTCCCATGCAAGGGCTGGACGTGGCAGCCGTGTCTGAGAGACAAAAGAGACGAAAGGAGGTTGGCATTAAAATAATGTTAAATTGCTTGTAGTATTTGCTCCTGCTGGATGCCTTCGCACAGTGGCATGCCGCCGCCGCCTCCTTTGTTGATGCTGCTGCTTCTCCTGCTGCTGCTGCTGTACTCTGGCATGTCCTCTGCCCGGCATTGTTCCCTGTCATGCCGCACAGTTTTTCCTTTTCTTTTGCCATACCCATTAATCGTCGCGTCAGAGGGTATATTGAAAGCGCAGATAGAGGCAACCCGTAAAGTATTTATTGCACAGAGTCGCGAGGTATCTGATTGTCTCTTCTTTCTTTCTTTTCTTTTATTTTTTTTTTTAGGTGCGTGTCATTGTAATTCATTGCCTTCGTCTGCCCGGCCTTAACCATACTTCCACTTGCCACTCCCACTCCACTTGCCAGTAGTCCCTGCTCACGCCCACGTCTGGGGCCATTTTTCCCCATTTGTTGTTGTATTTAAATGTGCTTAAAATGTGGTTAACTGTATTTGTCTGTAAAAGTCCCTGCCATGTTCCACGGCGCATTTCCTTTCCGTTTCCTCTTAGCTCTTGGCTCTTGGTTTTCTGTTTCTGTTTTCCCAGCGTGTTTGTGTTGATTTTTTGATTTGTGATTCTTTTGTTTTCGATCCCCCCCCCCATGACTGAGGTTTTCTCGGTAAACACTTGCAAATTGCTTGGGATGCAGCATTCTTTGGGGTCTAGTGAGGGCTTAAGGTGGGGAAAAAGCCCGACAAATCTGCCAGTCCTGACCCATTTTTCGCTTGGTAAAGTGACCAACCTTTGGTCCACTGAGGCCAGCAGCACCCACAAAAGGTAGAAAATCGCGATACAGTTTCAGTTTTTGCATCTGCTGCTGCTGAGTTCTTCTCGTAACTCATCCATTGACCCATTGCCAGTTGAACTGCAACACTGAAGCCACGTTTTGCTTTGGGTTGATGCAGGTTCTCTTTTTTTTTGTATTCCCCAGCTACCTGTTTGTTCAGGGGGTTCTATGAAGTAAAATCTAAAAAAAAAATGAAGTGTACATTTCAGAAAAGAGCACAGCATAAAAACCCTTTATCCACCATCTTTGAGGGGCAGCTGCAGCAATGTCAAAGTGGGTCGCATCTGAATTTATGGCTGCTTCAGGGTGCCCTACCACAGCCTTGGGGCGCAGCATGAAACTAATACTCATACATAACAAATGATTTAAACTGAACCGTGCACCCACGCATACAGCAGACACACACACACACACACACGTAGCACACACGAAATTCCAATTTCAATTAATAATGTTCAACAAATTTGTAAATCCGCTTAATTCAATTAGTGTTTTGTCTCTGGCTAATTTATGACGGCATTCGATATTCGATGCGATGCGCTGCAATGCGATTCGATTCGAAAGTTTTCGCCAATTACAATTGAGTATTAATTGATTTCGAGCCTCAAGTACAGTGATCACTCGCCCGAGCTGATAAATGCATATTTGGGGGCTCAAATTAAACCATTACAAATTATCTTCACAAGCAGACACAGTCACAGGACACAGGAAACCAGATACTGGCACTCAAGCGTACACACACACACACACACTAGTATACATATGTATGTAAATATGTACATATGTATGTATTTATGTACGAGTGGGTATTATATCCGTATGGGTGGCTGGATAAATGCCAAATGAAATGGCATCATAATAAATTGTAATGCATAAATTCGCCAAAGGAATTATTATGATGATGGACAAGTGGGTTGTAGTTGGGTGCCAGCAGCAACTGGCGGCAGGGGGTTATAGGTTACAGGTTGTGTTTGTCCATGGCATTTGTGCGCTCTCGGTTGGACGCATTTTAATGCCATTTCAATTGATATTTCAATTAATTTTCAATTAAAAATGGTTTTAATAACATATAGCCGAGTCGGTCAGGCAGCACGGCAGAATGTTGGCACGGCTTGGAGTTTGGGGCAATCTGTAGAGATTTGTCAGGTTTGTAAAGGGTGGCGTCCGCATACTTATGGGTTAGTGTTTGGGGGGGCGGATTATAATCAATGTGCACGGCGAGAAAATTACTGTAATTAAAGCTGTTGTAAGATGAGAAAATACTAGTCAAGGAAAACAATTCTTAGAGCATATAATTAAATCAGGGAAAGGGGATTAAAGAAATATTATTACTCATATTTCTTTACTGGTTCCACCTTCAACTTTCCCTCTTTTATTCTCTCACTGTACACTGAGCTGAATATCCAGAGTATATTTCAATATTCTATCGCATTTTATGAATTTTTGTTCGCATTCTATTTTTAATTTTTTTGTTCATGTTTATGCGTGTTCCCAGCAGCAGCAACAGCAGCGGCAGCGGCAGGAGTAAAAGCAACTGCCGTCGCAGTAGCAGTAATAATAATTTTGTGGTCTGTGTTCTCTTTCATTGCCGCGGTTTTGGGTCTATAATGCGAAATTGAAATTGTCGGGTATTGTCGGTGGGTAATAATAAAAGGTGTCAAAGGTTGATGGTGAAACTATAAAGAATTATGGGATATTTAAAATATTGAAAATCTGCGGGTGGGATTTAATTAAGCGTGGAAAACAAAATATTAATAGTAACAGAATTTTCTAGCCTTGGCTACTGAACCAACGGCTATAATTTAATTTTTTCTTGTGCCACATTAGTGGAGCCAAATGAACTACAGACCTAAGCAAAATGTATTCTCTATCCCACACTTATGCTAGCTACATCCTTCAGATACATATGCTGCTATGTGTATCTCATGGATTTCCACTTCATTTTCTGTTACCCCAGAGAATCCATATCAGTTTACATTTGGATCATTTGTCCAGAGGCCCATGCATCATAATCCAAACTTTTTTCGCCCATCAATTATACACACGTGTGTGTGTCCTGTGTGTGTCTGCTGTGTGTTTGTGTGTGTGTGCCAATGCCCAAGTGAGCAATAACTAATAACGAAACCAGGAAAAACCAAATGAAAATATTCGAGCAGCAACAACAGCATCAACAAACAAACAAAAAATGAAATGGAAATTCAACTAGCGATTAATTAATATACTTTAGTTTTTCAGTTAGTTGCTGGTTTACTAATTAATTTTTGTGGTTTTATTTATAGTTTATTTTGTCGCCACGGCCCGGTATTGTTGTTCACTTTGCACTTTGTTGTTGATTTTACTTGTCGGATGTAGTTTTTGTCTATACCCTAACCACAGAGGGTGCTATAATTTTGAGCGAATGTTTGGATTGAAGGGAAGGGAAGTACAATGTCTGATATTTCTCTGATAAATATTCCTTATATTTTGTAGGTCCGTCTGTCAATTCCCATGCTCATTAAAACCCTCCGTAAAAATTAACAAACGGCTCACTTGACTCTCAGCTATTGAACACAAATCGAGCTGCAAGCGTATTTGATGCTTCGGCTCAAAAAGTTTTGCCTTCATTTCTTTGTTGATTTTTCAATTTGTTTGGAGTTGACAAAGTGCAATAGTCCAGCCCTTTTTGTAGCTTGTTGTTTGCTTTCATTTGACCAACAACAAAATGGAAATTAAGCAAGTTGTTGCTGCCTTTGTGGTGGCTCGGCTCGAAAACAGCACTCCAAATGGATGGTTCATTGGGTCCATCCGAGCAGAGCAGAGCAAAAACAATTGTAAATTAAAACAAATATTAAAATGTTCATAAAATTCTCAATTCCAGTCCACTGGGATTGGCCGATGGCCGAAATGCGAGTGTAAAAATAAATATTTAATTGGCCTAATTGTCGTTGCATTATTGCATAAATAAACACTAAAAACTCTTTGCATATGAAATGAATTTACAGACACATTTCCCCCACACCATTAAAATATTCGATGCTCGTTTTTAATGTAATTCCGAAAACTGCAGTTTTCCCTGTAAGTTTAGGGCCCTTGGGGGGGAAAAACTACATGGGCAAAGTCTCAGTAATTGTGTGTTTTTAAATCAAGAATTAAATTAAATAGGTATTATAAGGTATTCAGTATTAAATATTAGACTCTAAATATTTAATATGGTTTAAATTATCGAAATATGAACGAACCCTTTTGCTCTATTTATTCCCTACATTAAGCATTTAAAAACCTTCACCCATTGATGCCACATAAGTACTTATGATTCGCGTACATATTGATATTATTATTATTTTTTAATATTAAAGCTGCAGTTTTCTCGAGAGCTCTGCAAACAACTTGACAACGACCACAAAGGCGCTGCTGCTGCTGCTGCTGCTGCTCCTGATGATGATGATGGTGATGATGAGAGGATGTGCTGCATCTGGGCTGCCGGATTCTGGGTGGGGTCGTGACAGTACTCTGGGTACACTGTGGGTCATCCATCGTGTCCTACAGTTTGTTGTTTTTTTTTTGTTCCCCCCACCGCCTCATGTCGTTTGCATTTAAATGTTTCAACATTTCCGTTTAATGTGGCTGCACTTCCGTGAAAATTTAATTAAAAACTGACATTTTCTTCTGATTCTTTGTGTTGTGTGCGTTGGTTTTGGGGTAACTTCTCCCACACACGCACACCCACTCGCACACGCAGACATTCATGAGTACTCATACGAATACAATCAGAGAAAAATAATGAATAATTTTATATGCCTACATATGCATACATACATGGTACATATATATTTATGTATACGACAACATGATGGAACAAGAACAACATCCGGGTGGGTGGGTGTGTGTGCACAAACCAACAATAGTAGGGGCCGCATGCGGGCCAAAAATGAACGTAAAAAATAATAAAATATTTCGTAAATTCGAATGTAATATTTTTATTTAATTAACAACGCGATATGCAATGGTCGATTCTTCATTTTGTTTTATTTTTTTTATGTATTCTCGGTGTGAGGTCAACTGTGAGGTGACTGGCGGGAGTGTGAGTATTTGCGTCATATGTTCCACAGGGAACAAAAGAGCAGAGGGATAAATATCAAAGGGAAAAAAAGGGTAGCAAGTTGGTTATACATCATTGCAGGAGAAGTTTGAAAGGGGAAGAAATGTATGATATATGATAAGGTTTTTTAGCCAGAGTTTGGTATGAAAAAGAGTGGCAATCAAGAGCTATCCGTATATCATCACTATCAGATAGTTCTCCAAAATTCCCCATTCGTTGATTGCGTAAATTCCCACATTTTAAATTGAAATTCCCATTTAATTGCACCATTTAAAATTTACGTTTTAATGATCAGAAATTATTGATTTTCGGCCAACTCTGCCACAGATGGTATTAGTTTTTGATGAACCAACAAAACCATCCACCTTATGTACCATTTACATAATATATACTACCAGTATTCAACATAAAATATCTTTAAGATCACATCGAAATTGGGTTTATCAGCGTTAAATGCAATTGTGTGGATGATAAATAATCCTAGTTTATTTATTTTATGTATTATTTTATTAATTTTTTATTTATTATTATTATAATTATTATTTATTCTTATGTGCATTCGAGATATCGCACATAAAAATTCATGTCAGGGTTCAAGTATATTCAAACTCTAATCGAAATAATTTTTTTTAATCTGTAAATATTTTGGTTAATTCAATGTTGCTTCCAGTGCAGTGAAAATCTTTCGAATGTCTAAATGCTCTTACGTAAAACATATAAATACATGTACATGGATATCTATCCCTCCCAGAAAGTGCATTCAAAGTGCGATCTTGTCTACAATAAAATATATATTTAAATAATTCCCAGGACACAACGCATCTGGGAGGGCATTGCCCGACGATTGGTTATTAAAAGTTGTTAACATTGTTGCGCCAAAAAGAAGCTGCAACAGAGTTGCCGCGGCATAGTGTTAAATGTATATTATTATTACACTAGACTCTACGAAGCCACGCACACAGGACGACCCACGGGGACCCACAGGAGCTGTGAACCCATTTAATTAAAATAAATGCCATCGAAAATGAAAAGTTCAGCCACATCAATATCCCTTCGAGGAAGTATCGGAGTATGGGAAGTCTCAGCAGAAATCCCTCAAAAAGCAGAAAGGCTTAAAAAAGAATTGAAAAAACTGTGGCCAGTGCTCGCGACTTGGTGTAACTTTTATGCATTTTCCACAGAAAATTAAACAACGTCCGCACGGAGGAGAAATTTGCAAATTATAATTATTTCGTACCTGGGACTAAAAAGGCAAATTTGCCTTTCACTCAAAAAGTACGCGATTTTGACGAGGCGGCTCTCCTCCGGCTAACACACTTTGGAGAAGCTGTAAATGGCAATGGGCAATGGGCTATGGGCTATGGGCTATGGGGTGGTGGAAATTAGAGGTGGAAGCTGCAAGTGAAGTTAGCCAAGGTGCTGGAGCCGCACTGGAAGAAGCCGCAAGGCTGCTGGCAAAGCGGCAAATGCATTACAAGCGCCAGCGGGGGGGAGGGCCCAGTTTGCCACTGGGCAAACTTCAATTAAGGCTTAAAACTTTCAATTAAAAACTTTGTAGCGCGTGCGAAAAAAAACTCGGGGGATACTCCGAGTGCAACAGGGAAAAGCAGCGTGGGCAGGGCAGGGCAGGGCGGGGTGGGGCTGCTGCTGCTGCTGCGCAAGCGGTGGAAAACTTTGGAAAACTTTGCTTATATTGATATGCATTTTAAGCGAATTAGGTTGAAGGATATTACGAGTTAAGGTGAGCCAGAGAGATTCACCTGGCTAATTAGGGGACAGCAGTAAAGGACATAAACATGGACATGGACATGGAGAAGCAGCAGAGAAAAGATGTTCGAAAGAGAGATTAAAGCGAGAGAGCACAAAGATACAAATGGAAATCAGAGCTGCTGGGGCAGGGAGGAAATGAAAAAAAGGAGCTGCAATTAGAAGAACATAGAGACATACAATAGAGTGAATAGAAGTAAAAGCAGAAGCGGGAAGTAAGAGCAGACGCAGTTCTAGAATCCAGAAATCTTCAAGGGAAAATACCTCATAGTTGTAGAAAATATTTAACGATAAAGGTGAAGGCTAAAGGTGAATTTTCAGACTTGCCATGGGGTGCCAAAGTCTCAGATTTCTTCCCAGAAACCCTCGTAATTGATTTATTTTCACCTTGCCAGAATTCCAGCCAATTAAAGTAAGCCCCCAAAGCAACGTTGAACCTCTGCAGCTTTAAGACAGCGTCTGGCCCAAAGAATTGTTCACCCTGGCAGTAACTTAAGCACAAAGGGAAAATCCCACGCCCGGCAGACTCCTACCGACTCCCGGCCATATGGCAAACACTTTTTAATTTTATTTTTTTTGTCGGCGTCGACTCGAAAGTTTTGCTGCTTAAATTTTGCAGTTTCTTTTCGGGGCGACGCTCCGCTGCGGCCTGCACAGCCGTCGAATGCATTTTTAATGAATTCCATGAGAAAAGGTGAATGTAACATGCAGCGAGAGAGTTGCAGGTGGGAAAAAAAACACCCAACCAACCAACCAACCAACCAAACGCCCACCCGAGGAAAATGCTACAAAAAATTGAAAAGCGCAACTTTGACTTTGCCGCTGACGCTGTGTATCCTCTCTTCCTCGCTCTACTCACGACCCTCCGCTCTTTCCTCACACAACAAGAACAACTACAATGCTGTCGGGAGGGGGGAAAAAGTCTTAATTGAATTAAACTTTTTAGCTGGAAAAGTGCGCAGACGATGGGTAGGGAAAAGGTTAACCAATTTTTAGTTGCTTTTATTTTTATAGTCTTGGAAAAATGGTAGGAAAGATTTTGCACATTTTACCTGGAGATTTCTAAGTTAAGAAATATTTTTAAGCCTAAGAGAAAAATTTTCCATAATTTCCATAAAAACTTTCGCTCAATTAGAGAGCATCAGGGAACTTAATTGATTTAATAACAATTAATTATGAATAATACCCCATTCCTAATGCTTATTTACCATATTGCATTCCCCTGTTTTTTGTCTATATAAATTTTACCCCTTAATTGAATTTCGCTGAACGGATTATATATTCACACAATTGCCCCACTAAAACGGCTTCATTTCGGGCAATTTCCGCTCTCTAAGTGCCATTTTCTGAAATTATTATAAATCATTTATTTGTTCAGCGAAAAAACAGAATACTAACAACAAAACACAGCAATAACAGAAACAACAAAACGGCAGATAAAACCCTTACCGTGGAAACAATTGGAAATGCTGTCAGTCAAAGGTAAATAACACGAAAAACGGAAAATCGGAAAATACGGACAATAATTGCGCATTAAAATTGACGCTCGAATAGAAAATGTACAAAAATTAACTTCATTTCCGCTGGAGAGGGGGGGCGGGGGTGAGCACTGTGCAGTGTCAGAAATAAACATAAATATGAAATGAATATGCCGTGAATTTGGTTTAAATTGAAAAGAGGTAAGTGACAGGCAAGGAGGGTGGTCTCCCCCTTACCTGTTGTTTTGTTGAATTATTACACAGCATTTCCATTGGGGCTCTCTCCTCTCCGTTCGAGTTGTTATTAATTTCAATTATTTGGCATTAGGGACAGGATGGGTTGGCAGTGGAGAGAGAGAGCAGTGGGGGAATGGCAGTAGCAGAAGCTGAAGCTGGGGGAGTGGCAGTTGGAGGAAGCTGAAGCTGAAGCTGGGGGGATTGACTGGGGCTTAGTTTGCTGACTTATTAGAGCTGACATATGTGAGCCATAAAATGCAAAACAAACAGAAAGGAAAGTTCCCCAGCTCCAACTCGAACGAACCGCAGTGCGACAAACCACAAAAAAACAAACAAAAACAAATGGAAAACAAGTCAATTTTTATGGCATACTTCTGGGCGCACCGCAGCTAAGGGCGAACGAACGGTAAAAAAAAACCCTGAAATAGATGCCAAAAGTAGGCTGAGAGGAAATCACGGGAGGAACCGGGCAGAACCCACGGCACAAATGTTGCCAAGAATTGTAATAAAAATTTTGATTGTGTGTGTGTGTGTATGTGTGGTGGGCTGGGGGAGTGACAGATGTGTGTGTGTGCAAAAATATTTATGGTTTCCAATATGATAAGCAAAATAGCAGAGCAAAGGAAAGGTGTAAGGGGGGGACTAGCAGATATCCATGACTTGGGTTTCTTGATGTCTTTATTCACTTTTATAGGAAATAATAAAGTAAGTTTTTGTGAGATTTAAAATAAAAATAAAAAAATATGTAAGAATATTTGGAAAAGGGATATATGTACATACATATGTATGTATGTGCTTACCAGAATATTAGCTTGCAACTGATAAAATCAGTAAGAAACTTCTTCAGGCGGATCCTCAAAGTTTTTATATATAAAAATTTCCAAATTCTGGAAAGATAAAGATACAGAAATCAAGTAAATTAGTAATTAGTTTAGAGAGTAAAATAAGAGTGGATTTATTATTAAATAAAAAACATGTTAAATATTTTTAAAATGTGAGTTGTGTCATGTTAAGTTTTAAACTTATTTCCAAGAGTATCTTCATTTCGGTTTTAATCAAACGTTTACTTTCGATTTTTTTTTAGATCTTTAACGCTTCTTCTAATACTTTCAATACTAGTTTCAACATTAAAAATATGTTTTAATGCTGAAGCAGGAGAAAAGTGGTTTCCCCTCGCCTGTTGCAATGGTTGATCTACTGATATTTTGACAAATAACTTCGTTGATCACGTGTTTTGCTTTATTGCTTTAAAATTCGCGTTTATTATCATTTCTGATCATAATAGCTAAAAAACTAATAGTATTAAGCATCTCGAAATATTACTTTCCTACTGAAACGAGCGCTTTAAGCACGAACCGTTTTCCGCTGTAGAGTGTTTGCCACGATCCATGACACCGGTACCAAATGACCAAAGACAAAACTGAAAAAGCTTGAAACTGTTAAATAAACCATTCCAGTATTATTTAACAACGAAAGTGTTGCAAAAATTTAAGTAGATTTCATAATTTTCAAAATTTTCGGTAGCACACATATTATTTGGACCGCATCGAAATGGTGATATTTATCAACAAATCTCGAAATGTAACGTAAAGAAAAGAGATAGGCTAGTATAACTTTATAATCAAGGACGGCAATGCTTAATATTTTTACGAGTAGAGAAATAAATTCGACTGTTGAAGGAAGAGCGGAAAATATTAGCAATATGTAAAAACATTTCGACAGCAACTGTACCTAGAGATTCTACTCGAAAACAGTACATCACCGCTCTCTTCCAGCCACAGCATTCCCTGCCACACTTTTCATTTATATCCTACAAAAACCCAGTCATGATTTCAATATCAGTTCGTAATCAAGTCAGTCTTGAATAGAAACCAAAGATAAAACCAAAGACAAACCAATAGCCAAAAGTAGAGGCAAACTAAATATATTTTTTATACAAGAAGCAGCGCAGGGAGCAACCAGGTGAACAATAATTATTAAGCCGAATTTCAGCTGCTAAATTTCCCCCAAGCCAGCATGGCGGATGATCGCAAGAGTTTCAAGGCGACAACTGTGCAGGTGCGCCTGGGTGTTAAAAAGGCCAAGCCCACAGATGTCGCCGAAAAGCAGGAGCAGGAGAAGCACAAGCACAAGGAGCACAAGGACAGATCGGAGCGTGTGCTGGGCAAGAATAAGTGTCCGCCGCGCAAGAGTACCGGCAAGAAGACCAAGGAGCAGCGAATCATTCAGCAGTTTCGCAACATTGACTTTTCGCGCAAGGACTCGGACCACCAGCTGACGGTGCAGACGCTGGAGTTTCCCGATGCCAACATCAAGCGCACGGATCTGCACCGGCGGGACGAGTGCGGCCAGAGTGTGGTGCGCAAGAGGGGTCGCGACTTCGCCAGCTCCAGCAACTCGCATTTCCGCGATGGCGTGCAGACGGTGAAGATACGGAAGCAGAGCTGCACCTCGACGACGGCATCGAGCCAATCGAGCAGTCGCGTGTCGTCGGCACGGCCCTCGGCCCCGGTGCGCGGCATGCCCGACTCGCAGGAGATGATCGACTCGCTGCACGAGCCCTCCGAGCGACCGCCGTTCTTCAAGGGCGAGGTGTGGAAGAAGCCGTGTCCGGCCAGCTTCATTGCCGGCGCCCCACGCTCCCACATCGGACGCTGTCCGGATAACTACAATCAGCTGGCGAAGCTGCGTCCGTCGCGCCAGAAGTTCTTCCTCACGCAGGACCCCCGGCAGACGCACTGCCTGGTGAATCCTGTGGCGCTGCGGCACAAGCCGCTCACGAAAGTGCAGGAGTACGAGGTGATCAGCAAGATGGTGAAGCACGGCGATAATCTGTGCGCCAGCACCGGTTCCGAGGGCTCCGATTCGCACATCAGCGAACTGATCGATCTGCAGAATCCCTTGAACTTGGACTTCCATGGCATGGACTACAAGAACACGTACGAGCAGGACGAGAACGAGCAGGAGGACACGCAGACCTATTGGCGCGTGAATCGGTACATGGCCCGGCGGGCCACCAAGCAGAACACCCAGGTGAAGGTGGAGGCAGAGCTGAAGGCGGAGCGTCTGGCGGTGCCCCGACGCTTCACCACCCTCATCAAGGACGAGCCGATGCAGGAGGAGCCGGTGGTCAAGTCGCCACGTCTGGTGGATCTCTATCGCAGTCCCGACAAGCCCGCAAACAAGAGGAAGATCGACGAGGAGCGCGCCAGGCGTGAGGCACGCTACAAGGACATTTATTTGCGCAACAAGCAGCGCACCTTGGAGCAGGAGAAGGAGCGCCAGAAGCAGGAGGCGGCCGAAAAGGAGATACAGGCACGCACCGTCGCCGAGCAGGATCTGCGCGAGGATCTGGCCATCATCGACGATGCCATCGAGCGGAGTTTCCGCAAGAATGTCGAGATCAAGCCGGTGGTGCGCAATCGCAAGGTCTTCCCCAAGACCCTCACCGAAACGGAGCGCCTGAAGGCGGTCATGCATCGCGAGAACTGTGTGGCCCGGGACAAGGCGAAGGTCACCCAACAGTTCTTCCTGGAGCGCACCGGCAAGCTGAAGGAGCTGCGCGCCGCCGAGCAGAATCTGCGCTGCGAGGAGAGCATCGAGGGCAGCGTGGGGTCCACGCCCAGCGAGCAGAGCAGCGACGATGAGGACTACCTGAAGGTGGGCAAGATTGGTGACCATTTCCAGCTGCGTGGCTTCCACTTCAAGCACGGCGATGGGCTGCGCGGCAAGCTGCATCGCCACCAGATCATGCAGGGCCAGCGCACGGTCAAGGGCTGTCTGACGCGCGAGGAGTGGCTCAATCAGCTGGTGCCGCACAAGGAGCCCATCAAGCTGGACATCGAGCGGGGCATCATCAAGGTCATGGATCCCGACGATCCCAATTTGGATCTGTTCCCGCCGTTGCCGCTCACGATGAAGCGCCATGTGCGCCAGAGCGCCGTCCGGGAGTTCATTGACAAGCGGCTGGGCATGCACTACCATCGATTGCTGCGCAAGAACATCAAAGTGATCAAGCCGAAGCTGCAGTACAACGTGCGCAAGTTCAATCTCATTCGGTATGTCTTCCCCGAGAAGGTGATTGTGTTCGAAGACCGCAATCAGGTGGATGTCGCCGATGTGGATGTGCTGGATGCCACCAAGACCACCACCACACTCGAGTATCTGAATCTAAAGCAGAAAATAGCCTCGATCAAGCGGCACAAGAAGAAGCTGGCACGCATGGAGCTGCTGGGGCTGCCGTGTCAGGAGATCAAGAAGCAACAGCTGCGGGATCTGGGCCAGGACGAGGGCGATCACGAGGAAATCGAAGTGGATTGGGTGCCAACGCCAGAGCCACCCTACGATCAGTCGGCGCACACCGATGAAACGGGTTCGAGCGCGAACAGTCGCCTCTCCGGCGGCTGCGACACTCAGCGGAAGGACCTGCGCTGCTTTATGCCCCACTGGAAGCGTCAGGGCTTGCTGCAAACAGCCAGCAACAACAACAATCAGAAGAATCGCAACCGCAACAGAAACTGGAGCAACAGCATTCTCCGGGGACGCGTGTCGCCCCGGGAGGAGCCCGAGAGCCAGCAGAAGAACACCAACCACGACAGGTATTGGCGCAACAGCATCATGCGGCGACAGAGCACGCCCGATGGTCAGCAGACGGTCGCCTCGATCTTTCGCAATAGCCGAAATCGCGAGGGCTACTGGCGCAACAGCAAAATGTGCGGCCAAATGTCCTCCAACGGACGCCTGTTGGCCGGTGCCGGGTACCAGCCGATGCGCTATCGCGGCAATATGCCGGCACCACAGCTGCGCGAGAAAACGCTGACAATCCATCCGCGTCGTCGGCGCGACTACGAGGCCGAACGCATCCCGTCGGCCCTGTTCAACGAGGTGCTGCCCTACTCCCCGGTGCCGCTGCTGGAACAGCCCGAGCCAGAGCGCATACGCCTGGCGAATGTGCGCAAGAAGAAACGTCGCTATACGGACATCTTTGAGGCACGCCACCACCACGACCACTGGGCGCCCACCCAAGTGAAGAATGTCCATGTGCAGTACCAGAACAAGACCGTGCATCCGGAGATCACGACCGTACTGAAGCGGATCAAGGAGCCGGTCATTAAGTTCGACAAGGCCAATCCTCCGTGCAAGCAGCACATCAACATGGACCTCACCATGCCGCGCTATGACTTTGAGACGATCATCCACGAGCATCTGGCTGCCACGCGCACCGACAACAAGGAGGCCGCGGGTGCGGTGGTGCAGGATCTTTGCTATCCGCATGACTTTGTGTTTCACTCCAGGGATCCGGAGGAAATAGCCAAATTGGATTTCCCTGGCCGGCGGCAGTATTTGGAGTTTCTGCGCGAGACGCGCGAGGCCATCTACGAGACGAAGGACATTGAGCCGGGCGAGGAGCGGCTGCTGGTGGACCGCAAGGCAATCACCGCTGATCTGGAGGAGGATTTGCGCAGCATTGAGAACTGCCTGAGTTCGCTGAGCAGCTCCACGTGCACAGATCTGTCGAATGACAGCGGCAGCTTTCTGGTGGTCGAGGGCAAGACCAAAATACCCCTGGACTACATACGGAAGCCACTGGTGCCGTTCGAGGAGATGCGACGCTCTCGGTTCCATACCACGGTCATCGATGTGAATGCCGAGGACGAGGATCCGTATCGCATGCTGCCGTTTTCGGGCCAGCACAAGGAACAGTCGGCCATGATGGGGCCCAAGGACACGTTCTTTACGTTCAGCACACGGCTGCGGAACAGTCTGCGCCTGCGCCTGGAGGTGGAGGTGCCCGATGTGCGCAATACACTGCTGGGCCCCGGCAATCGCAAATATTATGGCGCTGTGATCACAGATCTCGATGAGAACTACATCGAGGAGCTGAAGAGTCGCGCCAATGTCAAGACATTCAACTTTAAGACGGGCATTGAGCTGCTCAAGGATGCCATGCGACTCAAGTACGAGTCGCTGCTGATCCAGGGCCAGATGGTGCGCACAAAGATCTACGATCGGATGAACGAGCGGCATTGGGTGAACATGAAGAACACCAAGAACCTGTACGAGGGACTCTTTGCCAAGTGGCAGAAGAAGGAGTACAATGCGGCCATGACGCTGGTCTATCAGGTGAAGGCCTACTACGAGATCACCGACAAGCTGAAGCAGCAGTTTCGCGAGCTGGAGCGTGAGCTGATGATGCTCAACATGGACATTGTGTTCATTGAGGGCCATTGGATACGCTGCATAATGCTGCAGAATTTTCACTACCTGATGGGCGATCAGGACTGGCGCATGGAGCACGATTGGATACACCTGCTGCCCACCTCGAAGCTGGGCAAGGGCGAGTCCGCCGAGGAAGTGGCTGAGGAGCAGGAGCAGCAGCAGCAGCAGCAGCAGCAGCAGCAGCATCAGCAGGAGCTAGATGTGGCGGAGGAGCAGGCGGCGGCAGAGCAGGGGGAGCCGGAGCATGTGGTGCACGAGCTGGAACGCGCAGACATTTCCATAGCCAGGCGAGCCATTGTCAACATTCGTGTGCGCGACAAGGACGATGCGTGGGCCATACGCGCCTTCTACTACGACGTCTACATGCAGAAGATCCATCCCATTCTGCAGGTCTTTCCCGATGCCGAGGCCTTTCTGCAGGGCGTGGATAACCTCAAGACAAAGACCTTCATGACCCTACTGGAGATGCACTTTACGCTGTCGATTCACACGGAGCTGCAGGGGCGACTGGAGACCTTCATGGACTGGTGCAGCAAGCACCTCAAGGAGAAGGAGGAGTACGTGGCCCGCAAATCGGCCAAGAAGTTCTTCATGGAGGGTCGTGCCATCGAAATGGAGCATCGTGTGCTGCACTATCTGGACAAGCCCATCGAACAGTCCTTCGCCGACGAGGAGTTCAACAAGCATCGCGCCGTCATCGCTGAGGTGTGGCGACGCGTCGTGCCGGACACGGTGCGTGGCACCAGCGATGTGGTGCCCTGCACTGCCGATATGGTGGCCGGCGTCAGCGATGTGGTGATGGAGCTGCTCGGCCGATTCGAGCACATGGACATACACAAGGTGCGCGAGGTGGAGCTGTCGCTGCGCAAGAAGCGCCGCTATCTGGAGAAGATATCGGCGCAGGCCTACCAGGTGGAGCGGCGCATCGAAATGGAAATGAAGAAGGTGAAGCGCAACCTGGAGCCGCCGTACAAGCCGCCCAAGCGGGAGGGCAAGCTGCCGCGACTGTTCTTCAAGAAGCGCGTCGTGCATGTGCCGGTGCCCAAGCTTGTCGTCTCGGAGAACACAAAGAACTTTATGCGCGCGTTCAAGGATGATGGCGAAGTGATTGCCGACTCGCTGACACAGGACTCGCTGCTGGTGGTGGACAACATGCAGGAGCAGATAGTGCCCTTCTATTTCGATCATTTCCTCAAAATCCACGGCTATACGCCCAACTATAACTTCAAGACGAACATCGAGCTGCGCGACGGGCCCGAGGTGGCTCGCCTCAAGATCAAGGAGGTCATACCCGATGTGCTGATTCGCCTGGAGAACTGGGAGCTGACACACAAGAAGATCATGGAGGAGAATATTCAACGTAATCCCAAAATGTATGAGAATATTAGCTAGAGATTTTTTAGCTATTTTATGCGCAATATTTAATAATATTTAATAAATTACAAGTGAGAGAATTTTGTGCGATTGGTGCAGGGGGGTACAGGTGGGTACAGGCGGGGTAACCCGAGGATTCCTTTTTGGTTACAGTTCGATAGTTTTCTGGCTTTTGTGTTTTTCCTTTATTTATATTCTTTTTTTTTTTTTTGTGTCCATTATAAAAATCTTTTTGAAAGTTTTCTGGGGCTAGCTTTCACTACTGTTGCAGCTGTCGCTTTCTTTGGACTTATTTCTGCTACACCCCTCCTCTCTTCTCCCCCTCCCACTCTTTCTCGCTCTATTGTGTAGCAAGTTCTTGACTTTTTTTTTTTTTCTTAGCTTCGCTCCGCTCGTCACTCTGCTTGTTTGACTTGGCAACAGCTGCAGCGGTAATTTTCATTTTGCTACCTGATGTCCTACTTCATTGCCACTAGCACTAGTGCTCTCTCCCTCTCTCTGCTTCTCTGTTTGCTTCTCTGTTTCCTTTTTTTTTTTGCTACAGCATTTACTATGTTTCCAGCTCCTGTTTTGAGCTCTTTCTTTGCCTCCTTTCTTTCTTACTTTATGGCATAAAACTTGCCTCAGCTTTTGTGTTATATTTGCACATAAATCACACAAGTTTCTGGAAATTATTTGCTGCTGCTGTTGGTTCTCTTTTTAGCCTTTCCTTTCCTTTATTTGCGTGAAAGTAGCGAAAGTGTGTGCGTCGCTACGTTTCTGTTGTCCACAGTGATTGCCATTTTGCCCGATTTGGATCCACCATTTTTTTCTTTTTTCTACACATTTAAAGGGAAATTTGTACAAAGCGAAAATCACAGATACGGCACTCCAGCCAGCCAGCCAGCCAGCCAGCCAGCCTCACACAATTTCCATTAGCAGCTAATGAAGCATTAAAAAAAGTGACAAAAAAAAAAAAAAACGAGGAGCAGGCAGAATAAAAAAAAGAGCCAGAGCAGAAGCCAAAGAAACAGAGAAATACGAGTACTTAACGCCATATTTCCAAGGAGCTCAAAAAGCACAGCAGCCGTAAAATGAAATAAAAGGAAAGGCAAAAAAGAAAAGCGATGCCAACCCCACGCCCAGTGAGTGAGCAGAGAGAGAGAGTGAGAGAGAGAGTGGTGGGGAGTGGACAGAGTAAAGTGAGCTCTCGCTGAAAATATAAAAGCATCACGAATTAAATACCTTTTAGCAATTAATCTGCTTAGCTAATGGACGTTTCCCAATGCGGACTGCGGACTGCGGACTGCGACATCGAATGGCAGGCAGGAGAAGGATGAAGGCAGGACTTACATTAGGCTTATGGCCAGGCGGTAGGCGGTAGGCGGCAGAGACCAAACCAGTCAATGGAAAAATCTCTGCATCGAATGGCTACTCTAACTATTTGTCCGTCTAATTTCATTCAATAAACTCGCGCCACATCCCCCTATCCCCTACATTCGATTGGCTTGGCCATTGATGCCAATGTTCTCGCTGCTCTCTATCCGTCCGTCTGTCCGTCCGTCTGTCTATCTGTCTGTCAATGCTTTCAGCACTTGAATGTTTGCCTTTTGACCGGGGCTGACTGTCTGCCTTGGCATGCCATTTATTTAGTTGCTGCTCCTTTTATTTTTAATTGACGCCGCCAGTTGGTTTTTAATATCACTTTGGAGGAGCTTCGATTCACATTCGATTCGATTCGTTGCGTTGCGTTGCTTTGCGATTTGATTTGATTTGAGGCCACTTCGATTAATTAAGCTATTCATGTCAAAGTTCAGCGTCTGTTTAAATTTAAATTATCGGTAGACGGTAGATGTGAAAAATCACTCTAAAAATGCTTAAGGAAAGTGTAGCTGCTGCTCTATTAATAGGCTTTTTTTGTATTTAATGCATTCTGGTAGCCCATTGATAACGCTGCTTCCGAATCTTGTTTTTAGGAAATTAAACATCTTCACAGATATATATCTGTGCCATAGTCATGTATTTTGATATCTGCAACGACAATCTGGCAACAATATGAGCATACGAGTACCGAACAGCAAATGCTATCTATATTTGAAAAGTATTCCAATTCGACATTCTATACCAGCGGAGAAATGGGCCATGGGGCATTGACTTTGCCTCACAGGGAGTCGAACTTTAATAGTTTTTAATATTTTTGATTACATTATACACTTTAATACATAAGTATTTTATCTGCAAATACTGTCACAGAAGACGTAAAATTTTTTTGCCTACAATAAACTGTCAGAAAATAATAAAAAATAATTATAATATACATATATAAATAATTATTATTATTATTAAGTATATTTTATATAAATATAATTATTTTGGCCACAAGAAAACTGTCAGAAAATAATAATAAATAATTATAATATATATAAATAATTATTATTATAGTATAAAATATTTATATAATAATTATTATTAATATAAGTATAATATGAATTATGTCCTATATTTCACACCCAAAAAATGTTCTCTTCTCAAAACGAATTCAATCAACATTAGAGCCATTCAGCTATAGAAATCTTCCAGTGGGATTAAAACCCCACTGTTTTTTCCTAAAAACTAAAATTAATGTCATAGCTCAACTATTTATGAAACATTTACTAACCATTTTCTAACCATTTTAATAATATATTTGACTCATTTAAGTACAATTTGTTAGTGCAGCTTATGGCACTTCTTTTGAGGCATCACTACACCATATAACATAACATACACATTTAATCCATTTTCCATATGTATATTATATGCATTTTATGATGTTTCGTGTTTCGCTTTTTTGTGGAGTGAAGGCTGCGTAACATTTTTCGCCTGACGTCTGTTCATTTGTAACATTTATGCCCTGCTGTTTTATTTATGTGGCAGGCAATCATATATTTCATGTTATTATATATTGAACATATACTTATGTTGCATAACAACCCGGTCCGAGTGGCAGGGCAGAGGCAGAGATGGAGCCAGAGTCAGGATTGGGCTTGGGTTTGGGTGCGTTGGCTGAGTCGCATAATGATAAATCATGCCTTGGCTTCAGCTCTCTCTCTCTCTCTCTCTCTCTCTCTGCCCCGTTGCTCATTGCTCTGCCTGTCATAAACAAAATACATTTGATTGAAATGATGTTGCTGCTGGTTGGCTGTGTGGCATGGCTATCCCCTACCTGGTATACTCCTTGACTCCTACTTTGTGTTGGACCTCCCTCTGGGCGGGTTCTCCTGCCTTATCCATTAAAGTTTCACCCACTTTGCCACAGTTAAATGAAGCGATCCAGATAAGTGAAATTAACTTTTATACCCACCCACCCACCCACACACTCATTTCGATTATTTCCATTTTGATTTTTTTTTTGGTGCCCTTTGTTATTTATGCCCATCTCAAATTCATTGGTTTATTGTTTTTGTCAGCCTGTCTGACAGAGCCAGAGCCGGTTGCCCAGCCTGCCACTCACCCTCTCTCTCTCTCTCTCATCTCTGCATGCATATACATATATCCCATCAAAAATGCGGTTGTTTTGATAGTTCGCCCAGCACTTTGTTTGCTTCAATGTCCTACGGAAATCAATTGCCGCAGCAATTTTGGTTAACGGTTGATTGATATAAATAATAAAGTAAATCTGACGACTGGACTCTCTCCGGTGGCAAGTCGAGCAGAAGCAATCGGCTACAAGTATTTTGATGGCTTATACACCAAACCGCAATGGAGAAAATGTGCGCAGAAAACTGGAATGTGATTGGAATATGTCAAGTTAGACTTGCGAGAAGACAAGTCAAGGATATGGCTGGGTATATATTTTAAGGGTATTTAATCTGCCTTAAATCTGAATGCCACATATCTGTGGTTCCAAATATTGAGGAGTTTATATTTTAGTAACATCTGTAGAAGGTTGAAATTTCTAGTAAAAGTTTATTTGCTATTCAATTATCATATCTGTAGCTGGAATAATATTTTATTTTATTTATATATATATATATATATTTATTATTTTTATTTATATTTTAATAATAGCTGTAGATTCATTCAATAATCATATCTGGAAAAATATTTTATTATATTTAATTATGTACATATGTATATATTTATTATATTATATTATATTTATTATATTTATATTTTAATAACATCTGTAGAAGGTTGAAATTTCTAGTAAAAGTTTCTTCTGCATTTAATTGTCATATTTGTAGCTGCCATAATATTTTATTTTATTTATATTTATATTAATTATTTTTAATCATTTTTAGAAGGTTGAAGTTCTTCTTCCATTCGATTATCATATCTGAAGCTGGAATACAAATAATATGCAGATGGTGTACCTTTTGCCGTTTGTTAAAATTCATTCACTCCTCTCCCTTTCTCTCTCTCACTCTCTGTCATTTGCATCTGTCATTTACTTGTGTTGTCCATCACCGAATGCTTTTCGTTTCCTTCTTGCCAACGAACTCATTTTCTCTGCATTCCAAGAACGAAGAACCCTTCAAGCATTTTGGGTACAATAGAAAAATCATGTCAATCATATACAGTTTCAGTTATTCCGCAAAGTCAAAGGGAAAGAAAAAGTTTGCAAAAAAAAAAAAAAGTTGCATGATGAATTTCCAGCAGTCAGATACAAAACAGTTTTGTTGTTGCTTATTCTGTTTGTGGAGCTATAGCCAGCTCTGAGTGTGTTCCCTGCTCCTGTTCCTGTTCTCTGTTCCTGTCCCTGACCCTATCTCTCGTTATTTCACTTCCGTTGGCCCTGTCCGTGACCCCATCTACGACTGCTGCTCTTCCGTTGTCTCTATGCCAGCCCTGACCCCCAGCACTACGACTCTTTTCTCTTCTGATTTCTCTGTCTCTGTCTCTGACCCCCTGACTCTTTTCTTCTGATTTTTCGTGTCCCTGTACCCCCCCATAGCTCTGACTCTTTTCGCTTCCGTTGACTCTGACTCTGTTGCGCATATCTTTGCATTCTTTTCCATCAGTCTCTTTTGGTTACCCTTGCAGCGGGTATTATGATTTTAATTTGATGTTAGAACCTGATCGAACCTGATCTAAGCCATATTTTTGGTGCAGAATGTAGAGTAGAGATCGGTTTATTACATAAAAGATCCCCCCATGGGAATGAATTGTTACGAAAGTGTATCAAAAGCTTCGTCTGCCCCTCCAGACTGGCCTTTATTTATTGTTCTTTTCTTTTTTCTTTTTGTCTATTTTATTAAAGTGAAAATGAAATGAAATAAAATATTTGGCTCTTGATTTATTCAGAAATCTCTGTGGAGATTTTTATGATGGAACAGGAGATGGATCTGGAATTGTTGAGTGGAGGGTGGGTGGGGGGGCTATTGTAACTTGCTGCGTATCTGTGCCTGTGTCCTGTGCGTTTGTTATTAAATAAATTGACTGACACACACACACACACACCGACAAAAGGGCGGGGGGCGGGGGCTAGCATCATCCTTCAGTCAGTCACAGCTGAGAGCAGAGTCCAGTCCGAATCGGAATCCGAGTTCAGAGTCCTGTCGAGTCGAGTCGAGAGTCCTGCTGCTGCTGCCCAGGCCCAGGCCCAGGCCCTAGGTAGTTCATCATGTCATGAAAATTGTATGGAAATTTAATTGAAAACATAAGCCAAGGATAACAGGCCAAAAAGGACAGGCAATCACACACACACACACACTCGTACAAAATGGCGGCCACATAGATGAAGCGTGCGAGCGAGCGAGCGAGGGAGCGAGCGAGACAGGGCATAAGCTTAACAACTATGGCCGCCATCTGCCTGTGCCCAGCCCTGCCCTGCCTGCCTGCCTGCATGCTACCCACAGGAAGTGTACGAAATGATATAAATAAATAAGCAAACTACAAGATAAAGCTATTTGCAATTTGATTGTCAATTTTCATGAGCGAGAGCACCAACAGGCACAGAGAGAGAGAGAGAGAGAGAAAGAGCTCGACAGAGTGATAGAGACAGACAGACAGACAGACAGACAGACAGACAGACAGACAGACGAGAGGTTTTGTTATTGTGTGGGGAAAAGTTGAGTCAGGAATTGTCAGGACATTTCCGCCGCACGAAACGAACGAAACTTTTTTGCCCCACAGGCAGCCCCGTGTGTGTGTGTTTGTGTGTGTGTCTCGGTTCATCTGTCAGTGGTTGAAGTCATTTACTCATTGATGCAGTCAATCAAATTTCATGAATGATTTTCGGTTAGGCCAAAAGAAAACTTTTGCCTCGCTCACTCGCTCTCTGGCTCTCTTGTCCATTTTCATTTACATTTTGCCGCTTGATTGCCTCAAATGCCATTTGGCCGTCGTTTTCATGTCCATCTCAATTTGGTTTGCTTGCTTGCTGCCTGCCTGACTGCCTTGCCCGCTGCCTGCCTGCCTTCTACCTTTCAAGTCGAAAGTTTAATTGCATTTTCATTCAACAAATTCGACAAATTATTATTTTCTAGTTGAAGCATTTTTCCACACAATTAAAAAGTGGCGCCAATTTATGAACTGCCCACCCCCCCCGTGCCCGGTCAGCCACTGAAACCACTGAGCCACCACCAACACTCATCCTAATGATCCACTTCAAAAGCCAACGCTGGCTACTGCTACTCCCCCCCCAACCAGTCCCACAGTCCGCGGGGTAGAAAAATGTGAAACCTAATTAAAAAGCGCTTAAATGCTGGGGAAAGAAGAACTCCACTGGTCCGCTGGCCGTGTGCTAATTTCATAATCCAAATAAAGTTTCAATTAATTTGGCCAGCGAACAATTTAAACATAAATTTTTCTTCTCTTCCATACCCTGGAAAATTCAAAAGACTAGCGGGTATCTAGAGGGAGGTATGCAACGACATTAAAGCAAATCATTTTACAATTAAATTGATTTTAGTGCACTTTAAGTCAATTTAGTTACTATAATTAATTTACATACAAAAAGATTGCAGCGGAAAGCGATCAAGTGTCGTTTTTCAGAGCGTGTCCTTGCCAAAGAATAAGTGTTAGAAAATACATATCGGAGCTCATATTGATCTAAGTGCGAGGATATGCAATTAATAAAATGATTTCCATAACAAAAAATGATACAGCAATACACACCTTTTGTGGACAGTTTAATATTATTCCTGTTTCATATTTAATACAAAAATCCTACTCTTTGCGTAGAACTTTTTTTGCTGTGTAAATCTTGAGTTAAATCTTGCCAGTGACACGTTTGACACTGGGCTGTGGCCCAGCAGGAGGAAGATTAGCAGAAGCCGCTTAGCAGAAGCGTCGCATCCAGCAGATACAAAAATTTAATAGAATAAATAGCAGATTTTGTTATTCCCCTTTGGCATCCCTATATGAGGTCTGATATTATTTAAGCATTATTTAATATAGATGCAAAACATTACCCAAAAGTGTGTTTTGTGTGAATTCTTGATAATTATTTGCAGCAGCAGAAACAGCGGAAAAAAACAGTTGGGAGCAATTGAAGTCAAATCCCAAGGCATTCCCACCAAATTGCATTTTGATCTTAAAATAAACTTGAGTAATAAGTATATTCTAGTCGGATGCCAAGCGGACTCCTTTCATGTTTTCTGTTAAAAAAAATAAAATAAAAATAAAAGAAAATTCGTGGCAACCCCTAAAAAAAATAATAAAAAACCAACTTTTTTGTTTGTTGGCGAAGCATTCAAATTGTTTGCCTTGAATGAGTGAGTAATTATAAATTGGGGGGCAATTCGCAGCTCAAGGTTTTGGATCCCTTTTTTCGTGCATAATAAGGGGTGCCCTGCTTGGGATCCAAAGTGTTTTTTTCATAGGTGAATGATATTTGTATTACTGTTAATTTTGGGCGGTAGGAAATGAACCTTAAAGTGGTTCTTCAACTAGATGCCTGTTTACATACCTGTGTTATGTGTTCAGCTATTTTCAGTAATATATTCCATTTTAATTTTACAATAATTTTGTACTCACATTCTAAAAATAAAAGAAACAAAAAATAAATTAAGAACAATTTAGAATTTACAAATTTGAATGTTTTCCAAACGGTATACTTTGATCAATTTTTTCTAGCAGACAAAAGCAATCCAATTTGATCCTAAAAAAATTATTAAATATATTGGTATCCATCGGGAATCCACTCTGCACTCTCCCAATTACCAAAAATGTCTTTGGAGCTCTCCCTTCCTCTTTCCCTGCTATACGCGCCCACATTCAACCCCGGGAATGTCCCTCATCGCATCGCATCTGTCGTCTCGTTTCGTTTCGTTTCGTCTAAGTGATTGCGATTTCTGGTCCAGTCTGACATTCGCCGTTTTGCCATTTGCCCGTCTACTGCGTTTTGGGCCAACTTAATAAATGGCTGACATTTAAAGCGCATTCGCCTCGCACCCCCCTCCTGTACCCACTACTGTCCCTGCTGTCGTGTGGTTGTTCGTCTCCATTTCCATTGCCAGAGCTTGACGTTTTTTCTGAGCTTTTGTTTCATAATATAACGTTACATTCTGCGGGCGCTGCACACACACACACAAACACACACACATCCGTCTGCAAGCGTTTAAAAATAATTTCACTGGCTTCCGGTCGGTCCTCTTCTCTCCTTCTCACCCTCCCAGTGTGCGCTTTGACTGTCAGGCAGCCAAAAAGTATGCTCATATATTTTAAAAAGCATTGCCATAGTCCGTCCGCCCCTTGATGCTCCTTAATAACCAAACACAGAGGGGGTTAGCGATGGGGGTGACGGGGGGCGTGGGTGTGTGGGCACAAAAAATTTGTTGCATACTTCCACGTTGGGCAGGCGACAGGCAACAGACGATGAGGATTACGTCGAGGCTCGCATTTCTTTTATTTATAGGTTGACGCGACGCGGTCTCGACTATATGTATGTATATTGCCGCTATATAAACACACACTCATATGCACACAAGCACACACATTTGGGCATACAGCACACAATACAACACATAAATACATATTTGTGTATATCCCTCACTCATATCCGGTTTTGGTTTGGTCGCATTTCCGTTTCAAAGCTTTTTTCTGCTGCTGTTTGATTCTCGGTGAAAAATTGCAATCCTGATGAGCTGCAGGGTAGTGCTGTGGAGTGGGCGTGCTTGTGTGTGTGTGTGTGTGTGTGTGGACTTGCAAAATATGCTCGAGTGGTTTATAATTTTTGCTGCCAAACCTTTTTTGCTTGTTTTTTTTTTTTTGTGGGTGTCATGGGGTTAATGTCATGCCATACAACGAGATGCGTTTCAAGTGGGGGAGGGGATTGCTGTTTCTGGGGGTAGGGCAATTCCCCCCAGTTGAAACGAGTTGACAATTGGCGGGTTGAAAGGGCCATCATTTGTTTTGGCTCTTCCAACGAGGGGTCGTGCGCTTTTTTTTTTTTGGCGACGGCTCTAGTGGTGGTGGTGGAGCAACATTTATGGGCGTATTTAAATATCCAAGTGGTTTTTAATGAAGCGTAACGGGGCTTCCCCCAAGAGAGAGACACACAGAAAAAAAGGCAAGCATGGGGCGAATGAATGATGAATAGAACGTGTCTGGGGAGAGGTACGAAGTATAGTATGTCTGCAAAAGATACTGTTGTGGCTGGCTTGGGTCGTTACGAGTGGGGTGCCCCTATATCCCCATAGAAACTTAAGAGGAAAGATCTAAAAGAGATCTCTATAGAGCCTTAAACTAGTCGTTTTCTAAACAAGAATTAATGGCTGCTTACGAACTTACGTACGAATTTTCAAAATTAATTTTTGGGATAAGCTTTTAAATTTAATCGAAATAAAATACTATTTTTGTGATTGAGTGCAGCAAAAAAATAAAACTATGTGGTATGGATATTTGATTAATTTTAAAAAATATATACAGTTACTTCTTTTAAACTAAAATCGATTGGCAGTATTTGTTATATGGAAACCTTTAAGTTATGTTTAGAGCACAGTTTCGTATATATTTCCTTGCATTTGATTCGTTGTTGATTCGCCATTTCCCCCCAGCAGTTCATGATACCAGAACCCCATTCTCGATTCTGCATTCAACAAGGACCAACAGAGAGAGAGTCCACCAACCATTATTCAACAAATTTATATTTATATAGAAATAATAATGCCGAACGCGTCGCTGGTACTACCCACTCCCACACACACCGACACAGAGAGAGAAACACACACCCTACCATTCAGAGTGGAGAAACGCAAAAATACAAACATTAAAAGTCCATTACCATTGCATACTTTTCAGCAGCAGCAGCAGCAGCGTGAGACACTTTTTGCCCCAACTCTACCTCGCTCGTCTCTCACTCTTCCTCACTCCTTCACTCGTTTCTGAATACATACATTTATTTGACAATTTCAGTTTATTTTTATGAGTGTGTGCCCCCAACCAGCCAACCTTTGAACCCCCCAACGCGAACCTAACACACAACACACGAACAAATTTTCAGAAAATATTACGTATACGCCTCGACATCTGCATGTGTGTGTGTGTTTGTGCCACAAAATGTATGCAATGTATGTATGTTCTTTTTGGTGGTAGGGAACAAAAAAAAAAATGAAAAAAACGGAAATGGAGCTCTGTATTGGCGCCTCCAACATCCGCCCTGGCAAAATATTTTTTCAATCTTTTTTTTTCAGCTGCTACTGCTGTTGCTGTTGCTGTTGCTTTTGCATTTTTTTTTTTTTGTGGCGCTTCTACAACTTTTGCACTAACTCAAAATGGCAACAATCTCTGGAACCAAAAAGGTTTTTCGCATGCAACTCTATTAATTGTTTTGGGTTTGGTCTGCGACTGGCAAATAAACCATAGCCACGGGATGTTTTGCACTCCATTTCAGAGTTGATTGTGTTAAATGACACCTTTACACCACGGTGAGGGGCTTTACTGTACCCGCCAGCGAACTTTTAATCAAATTATAAACTTTAATGTATACGAAAATAAAACGATACCATTTACAGGAATGGAATGATTTGAGCTTCATTTGCTGCTCTCGCTGCCGCAATTAATTACATTTGAGAGCCAATCACATTTGGAGTTTCCCTGGGAGTTTTGCAGAGTGCATTTTCATGGAGTTTTCCCCATTTCAGTTTTTTATATTAATTGAAATGGAGATGTTTTCGAGCAGTTGCAGACATTTTGATTTGTTGAAGTAGAATTTTTCGTTACAGATTTTTGGGTAATTTTGAATTGAATAAACAGCTCAGAGAATTCCTTCAACGCAGCAAGAAAAACCTTTAGGTTATAATTAATATTAAATCGTTTCTTTCAGCTTACGTCAGCAACATCATTTCGCGCTTTTAAAACTGTGTCAAATGTATGTCCTAAACCAAGCTCCACACTTAAAACCCCTTCTCCACGATCCTCTGTTAATAACCTCTCCAAATTAGTTCACATTTTTAATGGACCTTTCGCTGCTGTGGCCGTGCTGTGGTACTATGTCTGAAAAGTGAGCACAAAACAAAGCAAACATTGAGGCAATTTGGCGTTTGCGACCTCAGCGCTGATTATGACGACGACCTGGGCACATTAATGCTGATGAGATGTTGCCGCTAAGTGGCATTCCCAGTACCCATTTCACTTCCATTCCCACAGCAGGAATAGCAGTAGCAGCAGCAGCAGGTAAACAAATACCTCGACTCCTGCAGGAGAATGTTGGGAATATTGGTGAGCTCGACAGAGCCCGAAAAATGTGCAAAAATGGGAAGCAGCAGAATCTTAGCGGTTGCCATGGCAGCACCCAAAAAAAAAAAAACACTCTGGCACGGAGGTCTCTCACACTCTCTCACACTCTCTTACACTCTCTCTCTCTGTTTCCCTCTTGACTTTGCAATTAAATATGCACATTCTCATTAAAAGTTTGCGCCATTAATAAACGCCAACAGGGATGTAATTTAATACGGTTAAAAAGTACGACACGTGTAGGGTAAGAGGAGTCAGCGGCCCAGAGTCAGAGTCAGCCGAATACTTACGAGTACGAGTATATGCTTTGGTGGGTGGATTGGGTGCAAAGCACACTCCACACACACACCACACACACACTTACACACACACACTTGCTTTTCCAGTCATACATTAAATATGCAGCCATGTGGGAGAGATCCAGCTCCGAGCGCTAGCCCATTCACCTGGCTACCGTCTCCCGTCTCCCGTCTCAGTCGTGAAAACAAAGCTCATAAAATTTGCAAATGTAAATAATTTTCTTAACGAAATTTTCACGTTCCTTGCCGTCTGGCTGTCTGGCTGTCTTGGACCACATTAAAGCTGGCCATGGACATGGCTGCAAATTTGTCAAGTGACAGTCCTGCCACGGACACGACAGCCACAGAATAGGACACGACACATATGGCCAGGGCTTGAGCCCCTCACTCCTCCTCCTCCTCCTCCTCCATCGCCTGAGCATAAATAATTGAAAATGTCTCACGGGAATTGTCGTTCCTTTTTGGCTTCGTGTGAACTTTGCCAGCCAACAACTTGGCCTTAATATTAGAGCACAGCCCACAGTCCACAGCCCAAAAGCGATGTCTTCCTAAAGGGTATTTCCAACAACAGGGAAAAACGGGGAACTCCTCCACCTCGTTAGATATTTTATTAGTAGTATTTTGTATGCAGTTATTTCATTTCGTTATGGAATGAATGGTTCTGCTCCTATCTTTACGTTATGTATGTTATGTAGCTGTAAGATTTGATGCGATAAGATAAGATATCAACTGATTGATGGCCTATCAGTCACGTAAGTAATTTGCTAAAAGTAAAAAACAGCCAGATACACATCTCATTACATTAGTAAAAACGTAAACGTTCGTTTGTCACTTCCGTAAGGGCATACAAAATTCGTAGAGGAATTTCATTTCTTTAGGCTTTGCCGTGCCGTTTGTAGTGCCTCGTAAGTAGTTTCCTCAAAGCCCCACGCCTGGAGGCCTCAAGTCGGGGGTGGGGCACACACACACACACACACACATTAATTGCATACAACTAGGCGCTTTGATGGCAAAAAATGTTGACAGCTTCGCTTTTCTTGGCCCAATGGCTTAGCCGTGCGGCCATTTGCCATTTCTTGGGCCAATTCCGGCGGGAAATTAAAGTAAAAGTTTACGCTTTTTTAGCCCCAAGTCCCACGCACTTTGCCGTCTGCCATTTTCTGAGCACACAACACACATATGTATCTGTGGAGGTGCAGCAGGTACGAAAATTGCTGCTCATTATGTATTTATGTCAATTTCTGGCTACACTCTCCACTCTCCATTGGGGGGGGGGGCTCTCCGCAATGACATGTAAAACCTTTTTGGTGCCTACTGCGAGGGTGGTGTGGATTGGTGTGGTGTGTGGCGGTGTCTTCCTTCCAGCTGCTGGCCGGGGCCATTTAATGACTTTCGCTTGCTCTCTTTAGGGACGCATTTAGCGTGTAAATTCCACTGTACAATTTTTACTCCTTCAGCAAATCGTCAAGGTGTGTGTGTGTGCATATTTCAGCTTATTTTTATACCAGCGTTACTTTTTATGTACAGTCCCACACACATACACATACACATAGACATATGTACATATACTAAGTATATACTTGCTCGCATATGGGCACGTTTGTTTGTGGATTTTATGTGTTTGCGTGTTTCTTTATATGGATTTCGCTCGCTCACTCGCTCGCTAAAGATCCTTCAAGCTCCTGCGTTGTGAAATTTTGTGGATTTCGTATATTGTAAAGGGATTTGCTGGGGCACTTTCCCTATGCCCCTGATATGCTGCTGATGACTCCGCAAGTGCGTTGATGATAAAAATAAGTTTTTATATGGCATATAAATCATAAAGTTTCCACATGCCCAAGACTGTCATTTTGCGAAAAGGTAAATCAAGTGTGGACTACGGAGGATGCATAAAATGGCAGGAGCTAGCACACAGTGAATGAATGAAGAAGGTGTATCGATATAGGGGGATATTTTTGGATGTATTTGATTGTATTTCAAAGCAAAAGTTCTCTTAATTTCTTCAGTAAGCAACCCACAGCAAATGAATGACCACACCTTCCCGGACATAACCCAACCAGCAAATCCCCTTCACATGCCCATGCCCCTGTCCCTGTCCCTGCCCAATGCCCTTGACTGTACGTGCACCACATGGTGTGGCCGGGCGCACAGGCCAACAGCTGAGGCGCAGTTCCTGTCGTATCTCAACGATTAATTAATGTCAGTGACATTTGTCAAGTCGAGTTTCATAATTTGCGCTTCGCCTACCCCTGCGGAGACCAGCACTCTGATTCCGATTTGCCCATTCTGATATGTGACTCATCTGGCACCTGGCCCCACCCTAATGGCGAGTTGAGGGGGTGCAGACATTAGTTTCAATAATAAATTAACCTGTAACTCAAACTCGTCTGCTTATCTTGCCATAAGTCAGTCCGAGTCGGAGTCGGAGAGTTCCCAGCCAATGGCCCTTTGCACTCCACTGAATCGTCGCGTAGCCAGTCGACTGAGGATACTCTTGTGTGTGTGTGTGTGTGTGAGTAACTATATCCTGCATCCTTTGTATCCCCTGTATCCCTGTGTGTGTGTGTGTGTAAATGTACTTGGCATGCAAGTGAATTTATTTTAGCGTTGCGACAAAACTGCTTCATGCCTTCCGGCCATTCTGGCCGCTCTGCTCTGCTCTCCTCTGCTCTCTATATTGTCAGTGATTCTCAGCGCAGTCTTCGTGCAGCTTTCCAAAGTTTGTCTCCTTGTAAATTATTTATCAGCAAGTTTGTACCTGGCTGGGACGAGCAGCAGCAGCAGCAGCAGCAGCAGAGCAGCAACGGTTAATGCATGCGGAATAACAATTCCAAGTACCCAAAGCATCCCAGCATCAGCTTCGACATCAGAGACTCCTAAAAGCAGAATGGGTAAGTGGTGTGCTGTGCTGTGCTGTGGTGTGCTGTGGTGTGTTTTATCCAAGCAATCCATGTTGCTGCATTTCATTTATGAAAATCAATAAGCAGCTGCCGACTTAATTCGATTCGCTTCCCTTTTCATATCTCGCAGCTTCCGTTTGCTGGCCTCATGCCTCATGCTGAAAGACTTTGATTGGAAACTGTGGCAGAGTAGCAGGCAATTCGATTGAACTTAATTTGAGGGGAAATGGGGTCACGCCAGAACGACGACGATGACGAGGATGACGATGACGATGCTGTGGCAAAAGGACAAGCTAGATTACTTTTTATGCCCACAACCAATACAAGCGGAGCATATTGGACCAAGAATCGGGAGCGGAGACCTACATGTCCCGTAAAATATTATTTCCTACATGGATTCATCAAGGCAGGAGACTCTGTCCACCAAGAGCACTCTCCTTACAGAGATTCTCCTAAAGAATATTCCTAGTTACAGGCCATCAAATAGTCGAGGCTTCAGCAGGGCCTTTCCCTCTCACTTGTTGCGCTGTGAGGAAATTGCAAAGTGTAAGGCAATGTTCCGCAGAGTACGCCCCGCCATTGCGACAAGGTGATTCCGCTGCACAAAGGACACAGGGCAGGACAGCAGGACACAGGGATAGTTAAAGTACAAGAAACCGTTTAAAGTTCCCCCTCTCAGAGTATAGCCATCTTTTTTTTTTTTTGTTCGCACACACACACACACACACTCTGGCGCTGCTTCCGTTTCCGGGCGCCAAGCGGAGTGCAAACACACAAGAAATTCCCCCTCGGCTCTCCCACTCTCCCGCTCTTTTTCTATTCCACGTTTTTTTTCTGCTTTGTTTTTGCTGGCAGAGAAATCATTAAACTGATTTATATTCCGTTTGATTCTGCCCCCATGTGTGTGTGTGTGTGTGTGTGTGCCCGCCATTCCGCCGACTGAACTCGAGTTCAAGTTGGATAAAAGGGTCGCCATAGCCATAGCCATAGCCAGAGCCAGACCAGGGACCGATACGAAATTCGATAATTCAAGTCAATTTCGTATGTGTCGGGGTTGCTCAAGGGTTAAGTGATTTCTTTTTTGCTTTCATTTCTTCCTTTTGTTTTTGTTGCTCTTTGGCATTTTTCGTCTGCCTCAAGTCAACTGTAAAATAAAGTCGCATAAATAATCTCTGCTCGAAACAAAACATGAAACATTTAAAATTTGTTTGTCTCTTTTTTTGTTTGCTGCATAGAAATTTAAATTTTCAACTACTGAACTATTGATTTTTGTATCCTTTACAGAGCCGCCCCCTTTTTAAGGCAGCAACTTTCTCTTAATGCGCTGCAGGCGGTGCTGACCCAAAATGTTGGGTCCACTCTACCTCCACCCCATTAAACCATTACGACACTCAGCCATGACTCTTTCTAGCCACCTTTCTATGAAAGGGTTGCTAGCTGGCAAAAAAAAAAAATGAAAAAATAAACCCAACAAAATTTCAATTCAATTTCGTTGAAATGTTTTATTATAAAGATTTTCTGGTGTTGTTGTCGGGTAGTCGAGATTTTAATGTAATTGCCGGTAATAGACAGACACATTTTATGGCTTAACAAGCAACAACATTGGCTGCTGTGTGGATATTTTTTTGGATTTTGGTTTGTGTCCCCTGACCGCCGCTCCTAATGTTCGTTTTGACCAAATTGAATTCTAATTTGAAATTAATGTTCATGGTTCAGATATTCGTTGGATAAAATTAGATGGTTATTATATGATTAAGCGGCTGGGAAATACCTCGAATAGAATTTGTAAAAGGTTAATAGAGACCTACAAAATACTTGAACTAAATAAACTAACGACTTTTATCATATATTTGGAGACTGCTAATTGCATTATTCTGAACGGAAATAACAACAGGAACTCCGTTCTTGCTATCAGACAACACATTTGGAGTATTTTGCTACGAAAAAGACTCCACACAGATTCTAAGAAATTGTATATTATTTTAGCCGTAAAAAACTCTCACCTTTTCCTGGGAATTTTAATTTATTTTACTTCTAACACAGAAAATAATTGTTTACAATTTCTTATAAAGTAAATGTTTGAAAATTGCATGCAAAAATGAAAAAAAAAGAGAGGCAACAAATTATTGCTGGGCATACTCGTATGAGAAATTTCCGTCTCAAGTCTCGACTTTGGTAATTGTTTTTGATGTGACATGAAAAATGATTGTACAGGCGATTTGCACGCACGAACTTTTTTGAGTACAACTTCCGAACACGACAACGACCACGACCACGACCTGTACTTGACTTGATTTCTTATCGATTTGATTGTAATTACATAGTAAGCATTTGACGAGCGCCCGCACGATCCGCACCACCACCACATGCTGCTCTATTGATCGTTATCGAGGGGGAAACCATTCAGCAGGAAAAAAAAAACACATGTTTGCAACACGTTCGTGACATTTTATCGGGGTGTGAGTAGCATTTTGGTAGTTTTTGGGCAGCCCCCCACTAAATGATAACACTACCCGACAAGATTTTTCCTCAAGGAACAAAACCAACTTTTTCTTAAAGATTTGGGGCTTAGAAATGGTTTAATGATTTTTTTTTTCCTATGGCAGAAATTTTTTTTAAATGATTTTTGAAGACTGTTATTTTTTTTAAAGCTTTTTTCAGAGGTAGCGCTTGTTTTTTTCACATAACTCTAGTATCTTACCTCTGGTTGTAAAGAACTTTGCTATTTTGGAAAGATAATTAAAACAGCTAGAAGTTAAGCCAATTCAGCTTATCGTATGGGAAATATAAAGCATTGAAATGCAAAAATTATGATTTTTGTGCGGTATTTTTTACGAAATTTTGACTTTAAAAACTGAGGAAAAGTCGAAAAAAACATTATATCCTGTGTCCTAAAAGTCCATTTCCTGCACTCCCACTTGGACTTTTTTCCGACAAACCTAGGCGACGTTAGTCGCAATCATCGTTCATCAACAATTTAAATCTATGGAACAACGTTATCAAGGTGTTTGGAATGAGAACATGATGGGCGACTATGTGTGGAATCTCATAAGAGAATCTGGTTCGAATACAAAAGGAAGACAGCCAGAAAACTTAAATTATTTAAAAAAATGTTAACAAGCATTAGCAAACCAAATGTATCACTTATGTTTAAAAACTTGTAGCAACATAACACCAAATAAAAAAGTTTGTATATCCTTAGAATTGACTGAAAAGACTAAAAATTACTGATTGTTGTATGGGTTAAGGAATGAAATCCCATATCTCAGGTATTTCTAATTTGGTTTAATTGAATTATGATTAGGTAAACGCGACAGGAAATGGACTTTTAGGACACAGGATATAATTTTTTTTTCGACTTTTCCTGAGTTTTTAAAGTCAAAATTTCGTAAAAAATACCGCACAAAAATCATAATTTTTGCATTTCAATGCTTTATATTTCCCAGACGGTAAGCTGAAATCACAAAGTGTTTGGGCTTAACTTCCAGCTGTTTTAATTATCTTTTCAAAATAGCAAAGTTCTTTACAACACAAAAATGGTATTTACAAAAATACCAGTTTTCAAAAATTCTTAAAAAAAAAGTTCTGCCATAGAAAAAAAAATATCATCAAACCATTTCTAAGCCCCAAATCTTTAAGAAAAAGTTGGTTTTGTTCCTTGAGGAAAAATCGTGTCGGGTAGTGTAAGTGGAAGGGAAATTAAATACAAAGAATGAATAATCGATAGCAGAGCTTTATTTCATCGAATGATCAGCCGTTAATGGTGGACTAACATCATGGTAGAAAGCAACCCAGGTTTGTCCTTGCCAAACCAAACACCCATTTACATCTATTTAGACACGATTGAAAAGGACTACTGGACTCGGGCCATGACATAGACGGCAAATATGTGCAATTCAAATCATGGCTGCTGCCTCCTGCTCATTTGTTGTCTGGCATGCTGGCTATGTCTTTACTCTCAACTCTCTAGCCGCTGTCTTTGTGCGTATGCGGCATGCATCTAATTAATTAAACAATTGTAAATTCCTTTGATAAATTAACGTCACCAGGCCCTGACCGCACGGACACACACACACACACACCCGGACGGAGTGGAGGAGAATGAGAATGGGAGGGAGGCTGGGCTTGTATTTGCGATGAGGTAGAGAGAATATCCTCGGAGCTGGAATGTTGAATGTCGGATGTCCGTTGCCGAGTGTCAAATATCGAATGATGATAGTCGAAAACTCTTAATTAATAGCACGTTGTAGATGCAGAGAGATGTGTCATGCCTGTTCCTGGCACCGATTCGTGCGAAATAATTATTGAAATTGAAAAGTTTAGGCCATATGACATTCGTGAGGTGATAACGCACGGCATCAAAGCAGCATCCCATTCCCCCTCGCCACCGCGAGCTTTCAAAATCAAGGTTGTCGTCGCAAGACGCACAGATATCAAACCTCCATCTACATGTCAGACCATCGATAAGGGTCACTTGGGCATTGTAAAGATACGTATCTTCCGTGCGGGGGCCACTGTATAAAAGGCAGCGGCACTTGCGAAACTGCCATTCCAGTACAGCTCTTTGTACGCAAGCTTGTCAAGGAGAATAGAACCCGCAATCAAAAGGAATAGCTGCCATCTGAGAATGAAGAGCATATTCGGTATGAATCTTGGACTATTGTCTGTCAAACAGCAAGGACTAACCTAACCCATATCCCCCCCCATTGCAGTAATTGCCTGTGCCGCCTTGCTGGTGGCCAGTATCAGTGCCGCTAGTGTGCCCGGCGTGCCAACCTCCATTAATAATCAGCTGTATCGTCGCTATGTGTGCGTCGACAAGTCGGACGGCTTCAGGGCTCTTGTGCCGGGAAGCTGCTCTCAGTACTACGAGTGTCAGGGAGGACAGGCGCTGGTAAGCACCTGCTCCCGCTTTTTCGACGCCAAGGTCCAGGGATGTGTCAACTACAACACTGGATGCATTGCAGTACAGTCATCGGCGTTGGTCACAGAAGATGTTGATTCTGCCTGCACACCGACACCCTGTCCGACGACCACCGTATCACCCTGTGTTACCACACCGTCTGCACCAACAACTTGTTCGACAACGACATGTTCGACAACGACATGTTCGACAACGACATGTTCGACAACGACATGTTCGACAACGACAACAACACCGACAACAACGACATGTTCGACAACGACATGTTCGACAACGACATGTTCGAAAACAACACCGACAACAACACCGACAACAACACCGACAACAACGACATGTTCGAAAACAACACCGACAACAACACCGACAACAACACCGACAACAACACCGACAACAACACCGACAACAACACCGACAACAACGACATGTTCGACAACGACATGTTCGACAACGACATGTTCGACAACGACAACAACACCGACAACAACGACATGTTCGACAACGACATGTTCGACAACGACATGCTCGACAACGACAACAACACCGACAACAACACCGACAACAACACCGACAACAACGACATGTTCGACAACGACATGTTCGAAAACAACACCGACAACAACACCGACAACAACACCGACAACAACACAGACAACAACACCGACAACAACACCGACAACAACACCGACAACAACACCGACAACAACACCGACAACAACGACATGTTCGACAACGACATGTTCGACAACGACATGTTCGAAAACAACACCGACAACAACACCGACAACAACACCCACAACAACACCGACAACAACACCGACAACAACGACATGTTCGACAACGACATGTTCGACAACGACATGTTCGAAAACAACACCGACAACAACACCCACAACAACACCGACAACAACACCGACAACAACGACATGTTCGACAACGACATGCTCGACAACGACAACAACACCGACAACAACACCGACAACGACACCGACAACAACGACATGTTCGACAACGACATGTTCGACAACGACATGTTCGAAAACAACACCGACAACAACACCGACAACAACACCCACAACAACACCGACAACAACGACATGTTCGACAACGACATGTTCGACAACGACATGTTCGACAACGACAACAACGACATGTTCGAAAACAACACCGACAACAACGACATCATGTTCGACAACGACAACGACATCAACGACATGTTCGACAACGACATGTTCGACAACGACATGTTCGACAACGACAACCACAACATGTTCGCCAGAGACCACCACATCCTGTGATGAGACTACTACAGTCTGTGGGGAGACTACGACTACATGTTCGACAGAGACCACCACATCATGTGATGAGACTACTACAGTCTGTGGGGAGACTACGACTACATGCAGCGGAGCCAGCGCAGCTGTCAAGGTCAAGCCCGCCTCCATGCAAGTGAGACCCCCTCGTCCTACCCGTCCCGCCGGATTACTTATGGAGGCAATGCAGCAGCAGGTCGCGCCTCAAGCCCAGGAGCTGAACATCTTCACCTACACTCACTACGTGTGCCGTAACAAGCCCGACGGCTTCATGATGGCCTCCCTGAAGAGCTGCAACGACTACTACATCTGCCGCTACGGCAAGCCCCTGCAGGTGAGCTGCGGCGACAAGTATTTCAACGCCCTGAAGGGCATCTGCGATCTGCCCGAGAACACGCGCTGTGTGCAGCCCTCGGCCTAGACCTGGCGTAGACGATAACGATAACGATCACGATCACGATAGCCCATAACAATCGAGCAGCACCACCTAACCCCACCTTGATATACTATGTCTAATCGATTCTATCCAAGCCTATAATATAGTCAAATAAACGAGTATGCAAAGCTACAAAAATGTACAATAATCTCTGCTTGTTTTTTGTATCCATTTGAGGATTTTAGAACTCAAGAAGGAGCCATCACACATCTGTTCTCGAGCCAATAAGTTTTGTCGCACTCACACACACTGATGGAGGCAGGGTATGGGTCACATTATTACCCCCCTAAAGACCCCAATGTGTGGCCAAAAACGAATTACGACCCACTTAAGGGAGAAACCCCGTTGACCAAGGGTGCGACATATTTTGGTTCCAGTCACATGTGAAAACGTCAAAAAGTATTTAAGGTATTTGGCTTAGAGACGCGTGACCCCTCGCCCTCGTCTCGTCCTCGTCCTCGCCGTAGTACTCTCTTCAACCCTCCAGATTAGGCCATAACAGGATTTTGGGCCACAAAACGCAGAAGGGCAAACAGAAATAAAAGAGATCTGGCCACCGAAAAACTGACCACAATGCGCTTTAAGGCTTATCGAGGCGGGCGGGCGGCTCCACAGGGCCGCCGCTGTTCGCTGGCCCCCAGTGTTTTTGGGGTTAGTTTTTGGACCCAGGACTCCTCGCTGCCGTATTATCGGCTTAGTCAACGAAGTTTTTGGCCCTGGCCATAAAGTGTCTGCTTAAGGCCCTCGGGCGCTGCCGCCTGTGTGACAACTGCTTAACAAAATAATTAAACGGAATGGGCACATATGCCACGCCCACACCCAGACCCAAACTCACGACAGCGCCATCGAAAAGCCTAACGTTTCTTTTATGTTAATTTAAAGACGTCAAGTTTGTGGCAAAGAAAAACAGAAGAGGAACAGCACGGAGCAGGGGAACGGGTTGGAGGAGCAGGCTCAAAAATTACAGCAAAAATAAATAACGTGACACAGCATGACATTGCTGGCAAAATAGCTGCCTCCCAGCCACCCAACAACCCCTAACCCCTAAGCCTTACACCATCCCCCACCCCACACAAGTCTCTATCCCATTTCCACTTCCACTTCCACTTTTTCCCTTAAAAGAACAGAAATGTGAACAGCGAAAGCAGAGAGAGGCTGAAAAGTAAAATCAACACGCTGGCACCCGGAAAGCGCGGAAAACGCATGACTTTCAGTTTCGCATAGGCGACCAAAAAGTAAACGCAGACTTTTTAGCCGCCAGCCATTTTCCGAGACATGTTTGGCAATGGCTTTTCCCAAGGAGGGGGTACACAGCTACAGCTACAGCTACAAGCAGGAGTTTCTCGCTTCATGTGAAGGTGCGAGGCTTACTTTCTCTCGCTCTGCCTGTCTCTGCCTCTTGGCTTGTTTAGTGGCTTAGGCGTACAGACATGTTAAGACTTTGGGAGGCACTAAAGGCTTAGGGGACAAATTTTGCTCATGCTTTTAGGTTGGAACACCCGCGAGCAGCAATAGACAACATGTTTTTATGTCAATAGCCTCCAGTTTTTTTTCTTTTTTAATGAGATGTTTTCCCTTTCCCATCCAATTTTCAGTTCATCCAAAAAATATAGTCGTAGCTTAGACAACACCAACCTGCAATGAAAAAGAGCGAAATTCATATGATTAATATGTGTTTATGACTCTAATATTTAGCTTTATGAGATTTGAGTGCCATACACACAAACACAATTCAAGCTGTGCCACATGGCAAATTTTTGTTATAGAGCATTTAGCCAGACTCTCAGTAGGGGGTGCGTGTGTGCCTCAATTCCAAATGCACTGCAGGAGGCCCTGATTGCGGGTCCTTACTGCCGCTCTTTCATTCACCAAATAAACAATGAACACAAAGCACCAGAAAATTTCGTAATAAAACTCCCACACATAGAGCGAGAGAGTGAGAGAGAGAGAGAGAGTGATAGAGAGAGAGGGAGGGAGTGAAAGCTTCGTTGGAGCCCCTTTTTACACCTGTGTTTTCTTTGGTTGGCAACGGTAACCAAAGGCCTCTACGCTGTAATGAAATCCGCTTTTCGCTTTGCACATCTGATGCGGCTGGCCCCACCCCTCCAAAAGAAGAATTCAAATTAGAGTTTTGTTTACAATCGAAGGCAGAGGAGAAGGTTCTAGCCACCCACCTATCCCCGTCCATCGAGCTCCTTTGTGTCCCAGGACGAGTTATTGAATTGCGCCCCCAACCCATTGAGCTGAAATTTTTATTGGCAACGCGCCCGTGCCCGTGCCCGTGCCCGCGCCGACGACGTCGACGTGTTCTTTGTTTCGTGCTCACCTCCTCGTTTAACAAGTGTGGATGGATCCTTGATGGTCTCTTCTCATTGGTTCCTGAAATCCTTCTGAAGCTCAGCAAGTATACAGCCCGTATGGCCAACAGGCCGGTCCGCTTGGGCCGCAACCGCGCGACCCACAGCAACCTCCCGCATAGCCGCAGGGACCACACGATGGTCCACATGAGGGTCCGCAATACGACCCGCACCAGGCACCACATGGACCAGAGGGTCCATACCCGTAGCTGCCACAACCATAGCCGCCGCACATGATTTCTTCTTTGTTGCGCTCTCACACGGAATACGAAAGTTTCTCTTGGATCGAAACAGTTTTGACCAGCAAAAAAAGCTTCACGGATTTAGGAACACAAACCGAAAATATTTTATTTGAAAATTTTGTGTTGTTTGTAAATTTTTATACCGAAACTTTCAAATCCGTTAGGTACAGGGAAAAGGTGTTGACGGTTCGAGATAAAAATTACAACTGAACTTTTTCGATTCGAAATAGAGGAAGTACGTGTTTCTCTTGGGAAAACTTAGAATCAAGGCCTACACATTGGGGGATTTTCTCTACAGAAAATAGAGAGGTTTATGCTCCGAATGGGCTGAAAGTTTTGAAGATTTGCTGGTGTTGAAATTTTCTTAGTAAATGAATACCCAGCAGTACCTAATAGCAGCCTCATTACGTCCTTCCTTACTGCTGTAAGACCATCAAGTATTTTGGACTGCAGTTAGAGGCCATTTTCAAGCAATTTGCTTACTTGAAAACTCTCTTGGGGAATGCTACAAATTTCAGTTGGAACTATTTAGAGCCAAAAACGAGACACAGACACAAAAAGGGAAGGCAAAGGGCTTAATTATTATGGCCCCTGCTGGAGGAACAGTGTCAGTTTTCGCACGGCATACAGCATCTGCAGCAGCAGCAGCAACAGCAGCAGCTGCAGCTATTTTTACGATGTCATTAACCCAACAAGTAGCTTCCCGTTGCAGACACACGATGTTGCACATTCCAGGGATCAGCGAGTACATAGAGTTGCACAGGGACAGGGGGTCCATGGGAGGTAAAAAACTATGCAAACAGGAAAACAATTTGGCCCCAGGTCGTAATGGGATTGGGAACCATGGAAGTTGTGTACCTGTTTAGGGTTTCCCCAGAGAATATTTTGAATACGAAATATATTTTCAATCATTTTCCAACATTTCTTAAGGCAATAGAAATTTAGCAACTGCAAAACTTTTAAAGAGTTTTCAACGTATTTCTAATAGGTTTCGTATTACCTGTGCCCTGCGGCTATGGTCCGGTGTCATTTCCCATCCCAATCGACCGTTCCAATTATATTAAATTTATATCGAAAATAGCTGCAATTATGTTCCTACCTTTATTCCCTAGACTCGAAATTTTATGCTCAAAACACCGACGGAAACGGAAACAGCGTTTTATGGCGCAGCCTCGAAAATCATCTTTTCCTTATGCCTCTTGCTGCTGTTTATGGCCAAAAAACTTTTACTACCATCCAGCGCCTACAAATTATGGCCTGAGACATAAAACTCTGGCTAATGAGCCGCTAAGCAGCCGCTGCCACCGATGCCACCGATGCCAATGCCAATGCCAAAGGGGTTAGCAGCTCGGTTCGAGCCATAACAATTATAAAAGAAAATGCCGCAGAGCCCATCAAAATCAACGACTCGAGAGTGTAAGAATTTAATAATATAACGCAACCAAATAGCAAAATTGGCTAAGGGATCTTTAAGTTTATGAAATTTAAATTGAGGCAAAGCCTGCACAGCAAAATGCTCCAATCAAAGCCAACCCCCCTGCTGGTAAGGGTGGGTTCAATGGAGGGCAACAGCTGCCAGCCAAGACTGCTACGGCTACTGCCACTCTTTCCACTCCCCGCACTTTCTCTGGGGATAAATTAGTGGTTTTGGTCTCTAATATAGTCGTCGTTGTGCCCCCGACATTTGTCATTTGTCACCCTCATCTACATCCCTCGCCTCGCTCTGATTTAATATTTATTTTATTAATACGAAATTAACATAAAAAAATTGCCGAAATATTTTGACACTTGGCATTGGTATGCACCCAAGGGGCTGGGTGCGAGTTGGATTGGGGGGGTTGGGCCTGAGGTCGAGTTCAGGATTGGACTACTGGGGGTGGCTTGTTATTATTTTGACACTTGCCAAACAATTGGCATGCGAAATGAAAACCCAGCTGCCTTAAAGGAGCAGCAGCAACAGCAGCAGCCAAACGCAACCCAGAAGGAAAATTTTATTATGGAATTTCGTAAATTAAATATTTACACGACAGCTGTGCAGAAGGTCTTAAGTTTTCCTTTTGCTGCTCTAGAGCACTCATCGCTCTCTCTCTGCCAGACTCTCTTTCTACTTTTGATTCAATATTGTTCGGAGGCAATAATTGAATTTAATAGCTGGCTGGGCAACGGGGACTGGGGCTTTAAAGGAAACCGCGCTGTCAGCTGATTTGAAGAGCGAATTATGGATGAACAAAAAGTGTTGCATATGGCATAGGGGGTGTTATAAAAAAAATAATTTCAAATGTGTTAAAATATTTTGAAAGTTATATTTATTTATTTTTCTTTGGGAACACATTTTCACAATAGCCAATCCATATTCCGCTACACCAAAAAAAGCTGAAGAACTTAAATGTTTGCTGTAAATAATAACAATAATAATATTTAAATATTTGTACTAAAAAAACACTTGAACAAATGAAAGTAATAAAGTAGTCAGAATATTATAAATCAAAAAAACTAGGAAAAATTTTAAAAAATTCAAAATATATTAACTTATTGAGAATTAATGAAATAAATAAATAAACAAACATTGTTAATAAAATTATATTAAAACTGTTTCAATTAGCTAAAAATAAATTAAATGCTTTTTTGATAGGGATTAAAGGCTGAAATATATATTTCCTCTGCACTCAGGTATTTTTTTTACTAGACCTGCTTGCCTTATTAACCGTAGGTCTATCAGGTATTAAATGTTAATAATGTTTTCGTATACTTTATAAGGTCAGATATTTTTCTTTCACCTCAAAATCGAATGGCCATCTAATGCCCTACAATATAAAGTAGAGATCTCTCTTCTTTTAAAGGCATCCAAAAACATTTTCATCTCACCCTCCCATCGAGAACTCTCCATTTCGATTGCCTGTGCAGTGTTTTTCCACAATTCAATTACCAAAAGCAGAAGAACCAGCAAGAAGAACCAAAGAAGCACTCGCCTAACCAAAGTCAACAGCCAAATTGGGCATTTAAAAATAAAAACAAAAGTAAATACCTCAAGAGGAAAACGCGCTCAACGCTGAACGTTGGTTGTGTCACTAATTCAGGTAATTTGTCACTTTATTTGCATTTTAAATGAATGTTATTGTTGCTGTTGCTGCTGTTGCCGTTGCCGTTGCTGCTGCTGTTTGTGGGGCGTTCTGGCAAAGGGAGCAAACCAAGAGAAAACCAATTTCCATTTCCATTTTGCGGGCAGCAAAACGCAGAACAGAAGACAAAAACAAATGAGTGAGTGACAGCCAGCCGTGGGCCGTGAGGGCAGTGGGCCAAAGGACGAAATACGGGACAAACAAGAGGCAAGAAAAAAAAGAAACCAAACCCTTTTCCTGGTCTGCTTTTGCCTTGACAGTCCAAGACCCAGTCGTGGTCTGTCCCCCTGTCCCTCTCCCTGTGCCTTGCAAGTGTCGAAGCCAAAGGACATGGCGGCAAGTGAAAAGGACTCGGAGCCACCACGACCAAGAAATGCGATTAAAATTTGAACATTGAGGCGAAAGGCAAAAGACGTTTTTGTGGCAACCGTCACGTAGGTTGCGGCGTAGGGTGAATGGTTGGGGGAGGGTCTCTTGCTTAATTTGAATGAAGTGGCAACATTGTTAATAGCCCGCATCTTACCCCCCACCCCACCCCAGAAGATGCCCGCGTTGTCCTCAGGTGCTTTTCGCATTTAATGATGCTGTTTACTTTTGCATTTTATGTGAACAGATCCTGCTCTGGCAGGAAAAAAAAAACTGAACCTGAACGTGGGCAAACATTTGCATAGAAAAAACATGAGGCCCAAAGTGGAAGAAGGTCCCAAAAAAAGAATTCTCCTATTTCTATATATTTAACACCATTTTTTTTCCCCTACATTTACTTTTCTTTAATTAATTTTCTTACAATTTTACTATTGATATTAGCCCAGAAAAAATTAAATCTACCTTCAATTTTCTTTCATTTTTCTTTGCAAAGACAAGATAAATGTATCCAATGTCTACAATGAAATTTACTTATGCAATGTTTAGTTTTAATTATGGATTATCTGAGGCTTCAGTTGTCCCACCTCGATATTCTCGAGTTTTCCAATTAGTTTGCGCGACTAAAAATTTACAACCGGCCTCGCCGCCGCAAGAGGCGGCAATGCAATGGGCAAAAATTCAATCAACCAAGCGACAGCACGGCGTTTACGAGCCTCCTTGCCACATAAATTTTTCCCGAGAGCCCCAAACAGAGCAGCGAGAATATTGGAGTCCTGCTCTGGTGCTCACCTTTACCTTTTGTGGGGTGGGAGCCACAAATAAAAATAAACACACGTTCCTTTGTCGTGTTCATTGCCAAAACGTGTCCTGGGTTCGCCTTCCGACTGCCACAGAAGGGGGGAAAACAGATCCAACCACAGCCAAAGCTACAATATGTACTATGTTGAAGGACCTTCTGCTGGTAGGACTGAAAGTCGCGGTTTTTGTCAAGCCAAAGATAAAGTGCGCTCTCTGCCACAATAATAGTTGAGCAACAGCAGCAGCAGCAGCAGAACCACCAGAAATGAGCGCATAAATATTTGAAACATGTTTACCCGACTATACTACATACTCGTATACATATTTCTGCTGCCACTCCAGGTTGCAGCCAAGAAGAGCAGAGAAGCATCTTCTTTTTTTTTTTTTGGAAGCCTGACCACGTACGCTATCAATGTCCAATCTTCTCCACTCAACAAATTCCCAGCCAGACGCTCTCTGAATTTATTTTCCAGCACTCTGGACTCGCCTCCTCCATTTCATCTCTTTCATAATTTGCTTATTTTATTTGCTTTGATTTCTGCTTGGCAGGAACAGCACAGCGCAGCGCCGAACCTCTCCAAAATGTCAGAAAGGAAAAATGCTTGGACTTTTTATCTGTCAGAGATGGTTGGATATTTTTCTTCAAAAAGATTTCCTATTTTTTAGCCATTTGTTTGTTTGTTTGTTTGGTTGGTTTTTTGGGGGCATCTTTCAACAAGTAAACAATAAGATTAAGCTGTGAGCTGCCTGGCATATGAATGGGTTATGTCACGCATAAAACTACAAAGAAAAGGGTTTTTGCCCACACTGAGTGTGTGTGTGTGCTGTGAAAGCAAAGGACTGGCTACAGTGGTCACTGGCTATACAGAAGAGTGTAGAGTGGATCTGGCACAGAAAACGTTATCATTATTCTATGTAGGGAGAATTTTCATCCTGCCCAGAAAAATATCATTTAATGACTGACTTTTCTCATTTGTCTTTTTCTTGCCCAGAATTGATTTGCCTTCAACTCATAGCGAGAGTCCTCACTGTACCCTACTGCATCCTGCTTTATCGTTGCTTTCTCTCGTAGGTGTTCCTTCGCATGTCGTTCGCTTATTGTTTATATTGTTTTAATTAATTTAATTTTGAGTTCTTGTCTTTGCCACAGACACCGCTCCGGAGGCGACGCAGCCTCGTCCGTCTCCCCCCTTTGGCATATTTTATGCTCACGTATGCAGAAACGATATCGTGTCGCCATCGTCGTTGGGGGAGGGGGAGCTGGGGGAGCGAGCATTCACCACCGAAGCCGACTTTGTCGACGCGTCGACCGCAAGCCAAGTTGTGTGCTCTGTTAAGTGGTGGAATGCCTTCCCCAATACTCGACTACTGCCCCCCCCCACTCAATCTACTTCGGCTGCTGATGTTGCTGCTGCTGCTCCAGATTGCTGCCCAACCACTCCCCTTTAGGCCTTTAGAATTGACGATGCCTCTACTGCCTGACTGCCTTCCGGTCTCTTCACTATGTTTGTGCAATGAAGCGTTGAGCTTTTATAACGCCAACAGTCAGCGGAGACTAAGAGACTGAAGCATTTTGTGTTGGGGGAGGGGACTGGAGAGATTGCGGGGGGCATGGATTCGAGGACGTAGTCAGTCATTGAGAAGCTGTAAAAAGCTGCAGGGAAATTCTTAATTTACAAAAAAAAAAGCAGCAAAAAAAAAAAGAGAAAAGGAAAACCTCTGCGTAATAAATGAAATGTAAAAGAAAAAAAGAAAAACCATCCCAAGAACCAAACGAAACTTAACAACTCAACGAAGACAGAAGGGACAGGCGGACTATGGAGCCTCGTCTTCACCGGACAATCGGCGAACGACTGCTTCACTGGGTCCCGTTCCCGTTCCCGTCCCCGTCCCCCCACCAAGACACAGTTTTTCGGTTTGGACAGACTTCCATACCAGACCGACCCTCTCGTCTTGGCCACGCACTGAAAGCTTTCCGCTCCACTTGTCTGCTGCTTTGATTCTCACGGTTTTTCATTTGAATGCCCCTTCCCCCTGCCACATGGCCATATCCCTGGAATGAAGGCTGAAGGACGCTTCGCCTCACCTGTTCCAGCAGTGCAGCAGCAGCAGCAGAAGCAGCAGCAGTATCTTTGAGATACTTAGATACGTATATATATTTTAATGTGCGCTTTATCAACAGCTTTAGATAGCAGACTTCTACCGGCTCCACTGTCTACTCTGTCTCCTTTGGATACGCTTCTCGGTTGATGGGGCATGCAGCAGCAGCAGCAGCACAGAGTATGGACTATGACAGGTGGGGGGCAGCAGTGGCAGTCCCCCAGTCCACCAGTCCACCAGTCCCCTTTCTCTCCTCCTGCTGTGCTTTTCTGTGTGGAGTGGGATTTCAAGTGATTTCTCTTTAGGGAATTCGTGTAGTGGAAGTCAAATTTATTTCGATTACGTTCTGACTGCAGCTGGCAGCGCTGTTTGTCAACATGGCGTTGCCAGACGTGCAGTCTTTTGTTCCTTGGCAGCACTGGCAGCACAGGGTTGCCTCCCTCTTGCCGCAGCTGGAGTTGGCAGTTCATTTGTGAATGGCTTTCAATGGGTGGGTGGCTTTGTCAGGCTGTCTGGTCCCCCGCCTTTCTTGGCGCTTTTCCGCTTGTCTAATTAAAAACTTCGAGGCGTTAATCCAGGCAACACATGAGATCTTTAACCCATCGCTCGCTCTCTCGCTTCCTTCGGCTGTCAGAAAGGCGTCACAAAAATGACATTTTCCTGGCTAATTACAATTTCAAATTAAATCACGAGTAATTAGACGAAAGTCAAAGCCAAAACATGGCAAACACACGATACGGGGTTGCTGGTGGCTGTTCAGGAATTTGACAGCATTTTATGATTTACAAACGCAATGAAAATTGTTGGCCTAATGGTCTGTCTGTCTGTCTTGTCTGTCTTTGTACTACCCCCTCCCCACACCCTGACAGGTGGGTGGTTCACGCCCACCATCGCTGGGAAATTTCCCTGCCAAAATGAAAGACATTAACGAGTGAGAAGGAGGGTGAGCGAAAGCAGCGAAATGGGCGACACATTAAAATACATTTTTAATGTTGATGTGCCACAGCGTACCCCGCGTACCTCTCGCTGTGTGTCTCCTGCCACACCCCCATGCCAACAACTGACGAAATTTTTCTTCATTTTGTATTTGTTTTCCTTCATTTTGCCGCGGTATTTATTATTTATGCATGTGTCTGCGTTGCTCTCTCATTTGACTTTTGCTGGTTCTGCCACGGAACTCAAATGGCAATAGCCCACAACCCAAATCCTCATCAACATCCTCTCATCCTCGTCTGACAAAACCCAACAGAACCTGACACAACGTCCGTTAGAAATGTAATCAAAATAATTACTTTTATTGCGATTTCACTCCCGTATGCTAATCAACAGGACTCGGATTCGGTTTCGGATACGGGGAATGGTTCTGTCTGTCAAGCATATTTTTCTGGCCTTTTGGGATTTGAATTATTGTTATGGCTTTCATTTTAATGGGTTTTAATTTCCTCTAGTTGGAATGTTTTTCTGTTGTTTTTTGTTATTATTATTATGCGAATAGATATGTGATGTAGATATGCATATGAATTTTTACACGGCCATTCTTCATATCATAATGGGAATTTTTTAATTTTTATTTCGATTAATTTTTGATAAACTTTTGGGACCTTTTCCAACACTAAACTAAACTCGATGTATCGATAATATCCAACCATTACGGGCATTTCTGTCACATTTTCAGCAAGTGGGCAGCGCTCTTTACATTCAGTGAATAAAAATTAAGTTTTTCTGTGATTTTTTGCTGCTCTAAAAAAAATCGAAACGTTCGTTCATTATGCAATTTATTACGAATCATCCTTTTGGCCCAAATGGACCCTACTATCGCCGTGCCTGTCTACGTGATCGCTTTCCCAGTCTGCTGGATGAGGTCGGTAACTTGGGCGACAGTCTGGTGTCCCATTTGGGCAGCTCCAATATCGAGAACATGAATGGACGCCTCAAGCGGGGACGTAAGCATACCAAGGAGGAAGAGTTGCATGACGCCAATGAGCTCTGTTTGGACGGTCCGTGGACCATCAATCAGACGCGGCGTCAGAATGCGCGAACTATGCAACGCGCCTGTGACAGATACGCGCCAGGCTTGCCGCGCTATCCGCCGGAATGGGCATCACCACAGCAGAGCACACAGCCGCGACGACGCAGTCGCAGCGTTCCCGTGCTGCCCACGGCCAAGCGACAGTCGGGCGAGCCCCCGTACGAGGGAAAGTGCGATCATTGCCGTCGCCAGGGCACCGATGATGTGCTGAGCGATATTAAGGCTCGCACCATGGCTAAGAAGATGTGTGAGCATCGGACTCTCAGGTATGCTAATGCCATTTTGATCCTGACTTTGTATGCCAACTGAAATTGATGTTCCTGCCTGTCTTCATGCCTCTAGCAACCAGCACCATCTGTTGCATGTCCACCATAACCGCAGTCTCAACCCAGCTGAGTTTCAATGAGAAGAAATGCCACCAAATATTCGTACGTAGAGAGCTTCCAACATCTGCTTCCAATTACACGATACACTTGCAACGGGCGCTGGGGGCGAGGGGGACGGGACTTGCACTCACACACAAATCAACGCGGACATTTATTTTCATGTAGCCCCCTGCCTCTGCCACTTGGTGGCAGATGTCAACGGCCAGCGAAATATGAGAAATGGATAGGCCCGCACCGAAGCGAAACGGAATGCCTTGGCGCCTCATGGTAGTTTGCTGCAGGCTAAGGAATGAGGAAGTAACTGCAGACAGACGCGACATTACATAAGAAACACTTGAGTATTTGTTGGAACACTAAATGATTGATAATTCAAATATATATATTTAATTGTTAAACTGCGGCTTAAACATGGTTCAGTTTAGATTGTTTTTCTGTGGTTTTTGTGGCATATTTTTGGTTGTAGTGCTAGAATCTACAATGCTGATTTGCTGTGAAAGTTTAAAAGTTCTTTTGGGGATATCTTTTTGGGGATACTTGTAAAATTATTTCTAGTTTTAATTTGTTAAATTCTTTCTGTTTAGGTTTTTTATTTCCTCTCAAATTAAATCCATTACAGATCCTCTGCACCAATCCTTCAGTAGCGCAGTCACTCATCGAGCAATCCGCTCTCAGCACTCACATCTACCGAATCTTATCTTACGCGTTTCCGTTGCTATCTCATTTCCCTGTTAGCTCTCATTCCCAGCCAGCCCCCTCCCACCCACCAATCTAAATCCTGCACATCCTGCCTGACTGCCGCCTCTGCCCTCGTATTCGCTTGTTCACTTTGCCATACGCTTTGCATAACTTTGGGCGCAACAGGAAATGAATGAACACGCCCCAGCGACTGGAAACGAAACGAAAAGTGGCAAGCAAAAAAAAATATAAAAACAACATCCAACAGCAGCAGCAGCAGTGGGAAATGTAGCAAAAGCAACAAATAGAGTTTTGTGGCACAGTTTTTCCATGTACTTTTCACGCATAGCCCCTTTGCCAACCCCCTGCCACCACCCCCTTGTCATTTCCCAGTCAACACAAATTGCTCTTGTAATATCAATTTAAAGCAGGGCGCCAAAAAAAAAAAATAATGCCTTAAATTATGCAAATGATTTTGTTTGCCCGATTTTTATTTACTCAGAAAGAGAGAAATAAAGAAAAGTCAGTCCTGAAGGAAAGAAAGAAAAGCCTGTTGTCTGAAGGAAAGTAGTGAAAAGGGAAATATTACGGGGTTAATTTTGGGTTTCATTTTTAATTGTTTAATGCCAGAAAAACCAAAAGGGAGTCCAGTCAAGCTCTCGTTGGCTGTACAGAGCCACTCATTTAACTAAAACCAGGTGCAATACTCCTCTGGTTTTCCAATTGGGCGAAAAACTGTAAGAAAAACCACAAAATCAACTTTCATTTCACTGGAATAACTTTCTTAATATTTTGTTTCCTTTCTGCTCTGCCACTTTACCGTTCTCCTACTCTTTCGTTTGTCTTTCCTGTGGCACATTTCCTTTGAACTTTTGTCTTTGTTGTTTGCCTTTTGGTATTGTTACCATATACGGATATATTTATATATATATATATATATATATTTATGAATATTTGTATGTATATATATTTGTATATTTCGAGACAGCAACAGACCAAAAATACAATATATATTTTTCAACTTTTGCCGCTCAAGTTTATGCAAAAGCATTCCTGTTCCCCCTTTTTCCGCCCCTCTGTTTCTGTCGACAAAAAAAATTGAGAGCGCCAAAACTTTTTGTTACCTTTAAACAAATTGTCCCTTTTTTGTTGTATCTGTGTGTGTGTGTGTCAGAGGGAGGAAAGGAAGCAACAACAAGGACACATTACAAAAATCCGGCTAAGCAGGATGTGCGCACTTTTGAGCCTCCTTCTAGCTGTACGAGGAGTGTGTGAGAGTGTCTGTGCGGGTGTGTATGTGGCAGAGGATTCTGTTTGCCATATTTCCGTTGATATTTCTGCTCAAAACTTGGCCAAGTTCTTTCTTTCTTCTGAAAAGTTGTTTCCAGACCAAAAATGAAACTGTTGAAGCCGCCTCGTGTGGCAGAGCTTTGCTCGGTATATTCGTATTTATGCTCTATAAAATGATCAGGGGTATGATGGAACTATTGGGGCTTTTGGAGAAGAGTCAAACATTTTCTTTAGAGGTTGATTAAATTTTTGAAGATTTTATTTAGAAATAAGGGACAGTTTTTGAATACTTCTGGTTGATAAGAAGAAAGGTTGATTTTTTCATAAATAAGTTCCCAGTCGGGAAGCAGAAAGGAACAATGTTTTTTAAGGTAGATAACTATTCTGTAACATTACTGATTTTACAACGCAAAGGAATAAAATATTAATTATAAATATTAAATTAATCTAAATATAATAAATTAATTTCAGAATGCGTAACATATTTATTGGTAACATAAATGTTTAAAAATCACTTGAATATTTTTCCAAAAAACGAACCATAATACTCTAGCCAAAAATGCCTTATAGAGAGAGAAATTCGATTAAAAATTCGAAGGTAGAGATTTGGTGTGCCATTTCATAAGCTGTAACTCCCCTTAAGATTGTATGTAAGTGCACTCCATGTTTCGTTTTGAAGTTTTTTGCCTTTTTACTTCTGGTTTTCGTTCTTTTGTTGGCTCATAATTCTTGTAAAAAAGTTTCGCATATTAAATAAATATTTCAAATATTTCCCCCTCAAGGAGTGGTGCTAGGAGAGGAGTTCAGCAGCAGCAGCAGCACGTATAGCATAATTATGCTTTGATCTTGCTTTGGGAGCTTATTGATGTTTCATAGGGAGCCCCAACGAACCCCCAAGCACCCCGTTTGGTGCTTTGGTCCTTTTGGTGTCTGCCGCTTGACCGAGTTTTTCTTTTGTCCGCTCTCTGCCATAACCAAATCAAGTAGCCGACGTGTGTGTCGGCCGTCGGCGGTTGGGTGTGTGTGGCTGTTGCTGTTGGTCCTTTCGTTCAGCCATTATTAAAAATGCAATGCTATTAATTTAAAATAGCACACGCTGTGAGAGCGGCAGCACATCAGAGCAGGCAGCCAGCATCCATCAGTGGATGGGGCGCAAAAAGGAGTGGCAAAGGAGTGGAAAAGGGAGTGGGTTGGTTGCCGTGGCCACCTTCGTCCTTTTGGATTAAAACTACAATTAAATTCACATAAAACAAAATATCCTGCGGTGCTTTTTATGTGCGCTCTTGTAATATAAATCCTGTTGGCTAATGGGGGCCACGAGCACACAGCATTCGGAAAAGCTCCAAGTGCTCACAGCAGGAGGTCCTGTACCGAAAAAAAAAACACACACACAAATAGTGGGAGGAGGTGGAAAACTGGGCAAGCAAAATGAACTGAAAACATTGCAAGGACAAAGAGTGGTGGGGTAAAGCGAGAGAGAAAGTGGCAGGGATCAGCGGGGCTCTGGGATGGTCTGAGAGGGTTAAGAGCACGAGAGACACAGAGAGAGAGAGAGAGAGAGAACGGGCATCAGAGGGGCTTTAGAGCATGGTCTGAGAGGGGCCTGAGTGCGAGCATCACAGAAAAGGGATTGAGTGGGTTTTGGAGGGAGAGGTGGTTCCAGAGATGAGGCAAAGACTGTGGGACGGGACTCAAAAGCATGGGCTAAGCAGCGCGCTCGTGTGGAGCTTCTAATGAACAAAATTCTGGGTCTGCGTTTGTGCATGCGAATGAGCTTCCACAACATACATACAACAACAACATTCAACATCCCAAGAACACGAAGCTCACAGATACAGGTAATACAGGCAAACACGGATACGGACACGGACACGGACACACCCGAACCGACCCCATTCTGGGACAGTAAAATATGCATCCTTCGTGTGTGATTAAGCGTAAATCTGCTTTTATGTCTTTGGCATTAAGCAGAGCAACTAAGAAGAGAGACGGAGAGATAGAGAGAGAGTGAAGGCTCGAGAGCCGACTCCATAGAGAGAGAAATGGTTTAAAATTAAGTGCAATTTTTTGTATGTTTGTGTGTGCCTCAAGGTTACTAAATTAATGTCGGTTGTGGGGTTTAAAGAGTGGGGCAAGGTTTGCTTCTGGTTGATTTGGCATCGTTAAAGCACTTGTTCTTGAAAAGAAAATTTACACAGAAAAAATCCAGTGATGCATATATTAATTCAATTTAAAAATATTTCAAATTGAAAATATTTTATTTAAATATATTTCACATTTAAAATATTTAATTTAAATTTATTTCATATTTAAAATATTCAATTTAAAAATATTTCATATCTAAAATATTTAATTTAATTTATTTCATATTTAAAATATTTAGCTTAAATATATTTCATATTTAAAATATTAAAATACCCAAAATATTTAATTTAAATATATTTTATATATAAAATATTTAATTAAATTTATTTCATATTTAAAATAAATATACGTAAGCACATTGATCTGCAATCTAGGGACTACCTTGATGCATTAGCATTGTCTTTGCATTAAGTTATTTATAATAATATATTATGCCAAGTGCAAATGTAGATAAATTATTCTCACACCAATTAATAATATCCATCAGAGAGCCTTCTCATCCAATTGAGAACTTTGGAGCAGCCAAACTGCACCTGTTATCCCCTTTACCTGTGACGCCCTCCCCTCCACAATCCATAGATAGAATGATAATAACCTTTTAATAATAAGTTTGTAGCCAGAGAACTGTTTGCAATTTCCATTATCAGGCGATTTCCATGGTACTCAGACAGGAGGGACCGAGAGAGAGTGGCAGGAGGAGACCAGGGGGTGAAAGGCACAGTAGGAATAGACACACAGACAGAGAGACAGTCGGGAGCGAGTGTCCGATTCAGTGGCAATTCTGTTTAATGTGCATTTAAGTAAATAATTGAAATTTATTGCCCTGCACCACATACATAGATAGGTACTTCTTATACGATTATATATATAGTCGTGTACTGAAGAAGTCGAGTGCATAAAACTATAATTGAAAGCAATTTCCAGCGGCAGTACACTTTGGGTCTGGAAATCTGTATCTGAATAACTGGGGATATTGTGTTTATTCATTTAATCGTAAAATATACAAAGAAAAGCCGAAACACACACAGCAAGAAAGGAAATGTCAGTAGAAGAAGAGTTTCTTCCGCTCGAAGGTTTCCCTTTTTTCACTCCCTTTCTTATTTTATTTTTGGCAGGTCTAATTAAGGTCACGTGACTCCAGCTGCTCCTGCTGCTGGGGGGAAAAGTGCAGCCATGCATGCGGCTGGCAAAATGTTCTCTGGGCATCAAAAGCAGCCGTTTGGTTCAGGGATTTTTTTGACTTGTCCACTAAAAAGGAAACGAAACTGTGAGCACTCGAGTCAGCAGCAGCCTCTTGGCTCTCGACGCATGTTTCACGCACATTTGAACACAGACGACATTTCCCGCCCCCCTACCCGTATCCAACCCTGACTCGGGCAATTATCATGCGCCTAAATCAGCATTCCCAGCACCCCCCGCACCCACTAGTCCGGCCGTCCGTCTGTGCCCTTGGCATGTTCAAAGCAAAGTTTTTCCCAGGCAGCAGCACAAAAAAAGAAAGCAAGAAAAACTTAACACAGGGAAATTACGCACACGAATTGCGCTGGACAATAAAAAAGTGAAAGAGAGAGAGAGAGAGCCAAAAGAATGGCGAATAAATTATGAACAATGCAGGAGGAGTGGCGTAATGGGGGGGTATACAAGGGGGCATGGCCATGGTTTAGCATCTACTTGCGCGTCTAATTTGTTGGAAAATTAGTTTGTGTGTTTTGTGCGTGTAATTTTCATGCAAGCTCCCCCGTCCCTTTGCTCATCGAGTGGAGTGGAGCAGGGAGATCTGCACTTGATTTTGATTGAAATACCCACAGAAGAGAGCGCAAAAAATGGCAGCAGGGTGGCTGGGAGCAGGGAGCAGTGAGGGGGGATAGCAGGCAGTTGGGCCAATTTTGGTTAACATTTATGACAATGCCTTCAAAAAGGTTGGCCTTTTTCTGTGGGCTAGAACTTTATGGGGTGGCAAAGAAAAGCTACTTGCTTGACTATCAAGTTTCCAGCTGGGGTGTACGTTGAAGGGAAGTTCTTTGCGTAATCGAGCATTAATGTATGTATATTGGGCGAATTTTGAGATTTTCTATGGCATGTAAAAGATTTCTGAGAGTTCTTCAGATTTCTTCCCTTATAAAAATATGTGCAAAAAAAATTCAAATAAAATCTGAAGATCACACATCAAATAGCCTCATAATGGGAGTACCAGTATAAAATTCCTTCTTATACCTTTTCCTGTTCCAAAGCCCTCATATTTTTGGGCGCTTTTTAAGCTGCAATCCCAAGTTCTGTCCCTTTCAGCTACCAACTTCTCACACTCGTCAGAGCCCTTGCCTCCTGCCCCCCTGCCACGCCACTTGAAGTTCTGTTCGGTTGTCAGATTCTCGTTTGTCGTCTGCTCTTTAGGGATTTTGCTTTTAAGTAAACATTCGCACGTTTTGCGTTAAATTATTTTCGTTTAAGTGCTGCTGCTGCTGCTGTTGCTGCTGGCCTTTTATTTTCTGCGGTTCCTGCCTTGATTGTGGATGGACGGCTGCGTCTGCGCAGAGTTCTCATTCTCTGTCTCAGTCTCTGTCCGTCTTGCTGTCTGCTTTTTAGTATCTGCCTCCCAGTGGAGTGTGTGGGATAAGTGGCGCGCGGCAGTGCAGAGGATCCCCCTTTGATTATGAGGGCGTTACTGATGTACGCGCAGCTGGGGCCCAGGCTCTTGTTATTTCATCAGGCCAGCAATCAAATGAATGGAAGAAAGAAGCAATAAAGAAGGCACCAGTGGGGCCAAGGCGACTGTGGGAATGCTCTAACTGGAAGTAAAATATTTTTAGACTTTAAATGGGTGAAATTTGTGCAAGATAATTCTAAAAATATTATTTAAATATTTCTTCGAATGTTTTTATCATTATTAGCTATGGTCTGCAACCCATGGAAAATATCAAAAATTAATATTTTTAAAATTTAATTTCGTTGATTTTTCACACAATATTTAATTTTTTTATTTTATTTAATAAATAATATTTCCATAAAAAAATGCATATTTTTAATTAAATAACATAAAAATCAAACATATATTCCTGCCCTAAAAATAAAAAGTACTTCCTCTTTGAAAGCGTATTAAAAAACAAAAACAAAAAACGCAACTAAAGTTCTGCGAAACGAAGAAGACCGAAGACGACACAGGAAACTGGTTTAATTGGTTGAGAACCGAAACGAGGCGTGGACGGGTTGTTCCTCTTTCTTTTGGGGCGGGGGGGGATGATGAGAGACTGTTGCACTTGCCCCTGCATTGTCTGCTTGATGGCAGAGCTGGCCAGATCCACCCACGCCCCACTGTCCCGGGCACCCCTCCTCTGCCTGCATAAATCACAAAAATCGCAACTCATCGAACTGTGAGCAAAAAGTTCAATTCAATTCAATTAGCAGCATATTTTGCTGGCAAGATACAAAAGCTATGTGCGATACAGATACAATGCCCCTCAGATAGCGGCAATTTATGGGGCCCATGGCATTGTCAGCATGTGGTTCCCCCTCCACCACCCCCGTTTGGCATGTTTTGACACTGCTGCAGGCCGGGAGAAAACCGAGAGACGCAGAGACACACAAGATACAAAGAGAAAGAAAGAGAGAGAGAGAGAGAGAGAGAGAGAGAGCAAAAAAAGGGGAGCACCCGCTGTTCACACTCGATGGCATGCGATCTTCAGATGCCCCCTCTGCCATGGCCTGCCTTGCTGTGAATGAGTGTGGCATGGGGCATGGGGCAGGCAGGGTCAGACCCGCTCGCACTCGCATGTGGCGCGCGTTGCGTGGCGTCGAAATGATTTAAAAGTTGGCGTGTGTAAAGATTGTGTGTGTTGTGCAACAAGCGACTCACCAGGCAGCCCCACGCCCTGCCCCAAACTGAGCCCCAGCGTCCAGCATCGCAAAATTATCTGATAGATACGAGTACTCAACACAATGTGTGCTGGCAATCGTTAAAGGAGCATCATGGGGGAGATCTTGTTAGCCCACTTAATTAGTTGATTAATTGAAATTCTCTAAGAGAAATTTTTGGAGCGGGGATCTTTCGAAGGTGAAATTTTAATTGAAATAGATTGAATCTCTTAAGTCCATAATATTATTTATAAATACGGAAAAAATATCGTGGAAAAGCACATACCTTTTATTCCTCAATATTTCTTCAGTTTGCGCCAATTAAATCTGAAATAAATAAAAGAAAATATGATTCTAATTATAATTATTATGAAATATGGTGCTAATAATTATTTTTATACCTAATTATAAAATATTATTCCAATATTTTACGGAATATTTAAAACTATTTGATGCATTATATAGGATTGATTAAGCTGCTAAATCTTAGTTTTTAATACCAAAAATAGCATGTAAATTAATTTCAAACACTTTAAAGATGTATAGTAGTATTTAGTACAAATATATGACACTAAAAAAATATCAAAAGAATTTTTTACAACAAAATGCCTGTATGTAAAGACCTATCCATTTCCTAAACAGATTTCTTCAATCAAAATAATTATTTTGCTTAAAAATTTATCTTCTAGCTGTACCTCTGAGGAACCTTCATTTACCCGTTTAAAACCATTCCATTGCCTTTAAAATGCTGCTATTAATGATCCCTCTTAAAAGGTAGACCTCTTCCACGATCAAAATTATTTTTCCACTAATTTCTGTACTGCCATTCCACGCACCCCCCATCGCTCGTTGCCCCACTCCATTCTTGCAACTCAATGACCCATTGAAAAGCTGTTTGCCATCTCTCTCGCTTGATGGAAAGTTGTCGGTGGCCTGGCCCCCTTCTGCCACCCCTAGCCCTGGTTTATCAGTCGGTTGGGGGCGTGACGGGTTGCGTTAAATGACAAATTACAAGTATTTACATGCAAAACACAACAAGATGGCTGGCTGGGAGGCCAAGCAAGATGCTTGTGTGGCCCATGATGCTTGGGATATGCTGGCTGGCAGTCTGCGTAATCGATGAGTGTTGCGCGTGCCGTGTGGCTACAGGGTGGAAGTGGAGGAGGCGCCACAAAAAGCAAGCCACACGTTGACAGAGAGCCCGACAGACGAACGAGCGAAAGAGCCCCACGAGCGAAAGACAATCAAGATGCAGGAGGCTGGTGGCAGCAGGCAGGGGGAGTGGGAAAAGAAAATGAAGCGACGAGGCGTAATTGAGCGTAAGAAGTCAGGCAAGGACTAGTGCCTAGCGCCACCTGTCGGTAGTTCAGTCTCTGTATGTGTGTGTTTGTGTGTGTGTGTATGATATATACTTGAAATTGATTGCATTAATGATATGTTGTTGTTGTTGTTGCTGCTGCTGCTGCTGCAGTGAAAGCTCTCAATGATTGCCAAGTTTTGTCGGCGGCTCTCACACAAGTTGATTAAAAGTCTCGAGTGAGTCGTGGATGCAGCAGCAGCAGCAACAGCAGCAGCTCCTCAGCGAAGTAGAAGGAGCCTCGATGGGAAGGCTCCTCGAATGGAAAGCAATTAGCAATTGACACTTGGGTGGCAGCTTAGAGCAGCAGCAGCAGCAGCAGCAGCAGCAGCACAGAAGAGCGAAGAAAATGCCGAAGAAGCAAACAAACGCAATTAATGAAAGTGGCAGTGTGGCAGTGTGGCAGTGGCAGTGACAGAGAGAGATAGAAATAAGTACAGACAGCGAGTGTGAAATGCTCTTAAGCAGGTACAGTAGGTGACAAAAGCTTCAATTTGAGTTTCCAACTGTGAAAGGAGGCCAAGATAAATCGAAGGTTATTTTATAAATGAAGGATATTGCAGGATATTTCAGTCAACGAGTGTATATGTGTTTATAGGGCAAACATACTTGTGTGGAGAGCGGAAAGAGATCTTAAATATTTAATGGGATACAGGTACAGTAGGTGGCAAAAGTGTGTCATTAGAGCTCTGGCAGAGCTAAAGCGTTTTTTGATGCAAGGAAATATAATTTCAAGTTGGAAATTTAACGAAATAAATAATAAATTAATAAAATAAATAAATAATGAATATTAATAATGAAAAACTGATATGACTAGTTGGTACAGTTGATTCCAAAAGGTAGTTCTTAGGCATTTTTGCCATGACAAAGGTTCCAGTATTGAGAAAAGCTTTGTTAGTGTTTTTATTGTAAAAAATTATGAATAATCAAATATAAAATTAATATTTATTGTAGGTGGCAAGCGGTTTCTCCTTAGTTTAATTCCAAGAAATTCCAGATAATAAACCAAAGCAAGATGCTGCCCCCAAAAACAATCTCCCACAAACATTTCAAATTTATGTCTTCATGCGATTAATCCATTTACAGATCTCCCTTGCCATAACCCAATAACCTATCCCACCAATGGACACCTCCACCTCTTCCCCACTCCACATGCAGAGTTCTCTGCAGGGTAACTACAACTTCTTGTCGCAGCGGCAGAATCTTTGCAGCTCACTGCACAAGGTACCACCATCATCCCATCCCCATGGTGGACTCTCTCCACTCCATTGGCTATCGGGCCACGCAACGCTGACCGCTGCCTACTTGCGGGCGCACTGACCGACACAACATTCCCAAGGAAGCTGTACCCATATGTATATCCTATATCGTGTATATGTACATATATATTTCTCATGCAATTTAATTTGATTAATGAGGCGCAAGAGCTGAGATAGCAGCTGCTGCTGCTGGGCGGGGGAGGAGGGAAACTTAAATCGAAACTTTACTGACCCAATTCTTACTTGGGAGAGCAAGAGCGAAAGCTAAGCAATAGTTGCACGCAAAGTTTAAGCCACAAAATACCAAAAAAAAAAAAAGGGGTGGGAAAGAACTTTGTTCCGGGTGGGGGAGTCGTGCCCCGTTGTGCTGTCACTTTGCCTTCTGTTTATTTTCATAGGTGCAGTTTTTAATTAAACAGCCCCCCGTATGGCACTTCAAAGTGCCATTTAGTTGCTATTTATAGGAGATCAAAGCGAGTCCAATTACTCAACGCCAGTGCCAGGCCAGGCCAGGCGAGGGCACTGCAAAAAAAAAAAAGTTGGCAATGAGCTAGAGAGCCGCCGCATCGGTGGCTGTAGGAAGGAAGAAACTAGCAGCCCTAGCACACATCAAATTAATTGCAGAAGAGAACTCCAGTCCACTGCCACTGCAATCTGGGGGTGTGGCAGGCAGGAAATCGAAGTGCGCTCGCGTAGATCGTGCAAATGGACCCAGACAGACGCCTGGCAGGCAGGCAGGCAAGAGAGGTGTTAGAAGCAGAGTTTTCCCAGCTCTTTCGAAGTGTGACCAGGCCCTAATTACATGGAAAGCCGGTTGTTTGGTTGCCTCATTCCTGCATGCCTAACTGCCTGACTGCCTGCCACACACAATGCCACACGGCGGGGCAGTCACACGACTTTCAAAATCAATTTAAACCAACAATAAATAATTTCTTAATAAATTGCACATTCAAAATGCAACTTCCTGCAATTAAAGGCCAAGTCTCCCCTACCCCGTTCCCATTCTTCTTCTCTTCATACCCTCCTCTGCTGCTGCATTCGAGTGCAATAAAAAATAATTGAAAATTCAGTCACGTAAACGTTTTTCCAGCCGCCGTTCTCTCTCTCTCTCTCTCCGAAAGATCGCTGATCGCGCGACTCATTAATCCATTGCGGCAGGCTCTTTTTGCGGATCGCTTGTGGCAACCATTGAGATGGCAACGGGATCGCGAATATACATATAATAGGAACATATCAATAAATGTAGGGAATATATTTGGGCATAGATATATCCCTAAAGTATCCTTTGATTCTCATTTAAATTGCTAGTAATTACAATCTTCTATGAGCCCACGATACCAGCTTCGAAGGCTCATTTAAATCATTTCAAATGTAATATTTTTTGCTAAAATATCTCTAAATTCTTTCCTCTATTTTATTCCCAACTAAAATCACAATTTGCCCTGAGGCTCCAACCGATACTCACGCGCCCATCTCTCATTGTAGTCTGCGCTGTTTCATCGCTTGTTTCTGCCCCATAATAAAAGCACGCGGCTGGCTTCGCTTATCAACCAGCGACAATCGGCGGAACGTCAGTAGGGGCGCTGGCACGTACGTGCGGGGAGGAGCAATCTTCATATTTGGGTTAAAAAGGCGTGCATGCAATTTACTTCCCCCCAGAGAGCGGCTGGGGGTTGCAGAGCGAGCGAGAGAGAGAGAGATCATCATCATGATTACAAAGCCAAAAGACACACTCCACTGGGGCCTCGTCGTCTCCGTTGATGATGCGTTTGATTGAGGCGCGGTGTGGCAAGGGGCCAAGAGGGCAGATCAGATCAGAGCAGCACAGCGACTTAGTTAAGGCTGCAAGTTAATTAATTGCTGCAACTGCAACGAGCCAGCCGGCGAGCGAGCGAGCGGAATCTCTATCTCGCTTGCAGGTGGGCGTGGAAATGGATATGGTCTGAGGTTTTTTTTTTGCAGGTGGTTTTGGGAAATTAGAAATCTGAAGCCGAACTGATCTAACCGGCAGATAAGCTGAAATATAGAGACAGAGAGAGAGAGAGAAATTCAACGAGTCGTGAGGCGGGTTTGATGCGGTTTTTCTTCAGTCATGATTCTGTAGAATCTTGTCGCGTATTCACCCACGTAAAAGAGATTTCTATGCTGGAAAACTCCTACATTTTCTGTGCTGAAAAGTTAAAAAAATTTCAGCATTTTCTTCTAGAAAAACCTCCAGAAAATTACATCATTTTCTTCTACTGAAACGTCTAAAAATTTCAGCTTTTTCTTTTATTGAAAACTCTACAAATTTTTTGCATTTTCTTCAACTAAAATCTCTAGAATTTTCAGCTTTTTATACCCATAATCAAAAAGAGTTAAGGGCTTATTAGAGCTTACAAATTAATATACTGACTGAGTACGGGTATAAAAGTAGAGTTGCGTCCAAAGAAGCGACTCACACGTCCCTTCTTCTTCTTTTTCTTAAATCTGAAGATTTTTTCTTAATTTTCTTCAATTGAAATTCTACTGAAATTTTATTATTTTGCTTCTACTGAAAACCTCCACGATTTCTGTTCATCTTCTGTGACTTCTGCAACTCCCTTTGACAGCTGCAGCTGCTGAGAAAATGGTGGAAAGTGTTTGCGACAGAAGACAGAATGTCAACCGAATGAAAATTACTGCTGAAACGAGTTTCGCTCGTCTTGCCTTTGTCTTCATTCCCTGCTGGAATCTTTCCCGTTGTCGGGTTGTTTGCAACGAAATTGAAAATACATTTTTAATGATTTGTTGCTCAGAGATGCATCCACATGTACGCCAGGCGACGGCAGTGGCAGCGGCAGCGGCAGTGGCAGTGGCAGCGGCATCAATCGCTGGTGGAGAGTTTGCTGCAGGTTCGATGAACCGCCAAAAGAAGGAAGAAAGAAACTCTGCGCGCTGTCTATTCACGTGAATCATCATTCGTGATCAGGTTTTGGTTGCACGCGAACAGCAGCAGCAGCAGCAGCAGCGGGGGGCTCCTCTTCAATTTATGGCATTGCTCCAAAGTGGAGCACTTAAAGGCAAACAAACAGCGAGACAAAGACAAAGCCTTCGAAAGAGACAATGAGGATCGCTTTGGTGCTGCTGCTGCTGCTGCCAGTCACGAAGGCATACAACAAAAAAGTGATATTTTATTTGTGAAAGGGAATGTTGTGCCGGTGACTGTGCCCCTAAAGGGTTTGAAGGATCCTCTACACATCTCCGAGTATCTCCGCATTCTTGTGAAATTAATGCCTGTCAAAGAGCTGCCTCTCCTCTTCGTGGCATTGGCCCCACAAAAGTGGAGACTTGATTAATTGTGCAGCCTTCAAACGTATCCGTTAGATACACTTGACTTTTGCGTAAGTGTGTGTGTGTGTGTGTGTGCGTGTGGCCTGGCAAATGAAATTGAATATGCCAAAATATTGCCAAGACACTTGAGGCTGTCAGTGGCATCCGTATCTATGTATCTATGCTGCTGTGTATTTGTCTGTGTGTGGATAATGAAGTGCTGCAGCTGCATAGATACATATCCATTTGACAGGGTGAAAACTTGAAAACAAATAAGCACAAATACAAAAGGACCACCACAAGCAGGACATTAGAATATCTAATAGATGCCTGCCTGCCAGGCTGCCTGGCTGCCTGGCCCGCTGTCTGCTTGAGTACATTCTGAAGGATAGCCTAAAATGTGACAACAAGCTGTCGTACATGTGTGTGTGTGTTAGTGTTGTGTGTGTGTGTGCTTTTGCCTTAAGATACAAATGTATCTACAGCTGTCATATCAAGTGGCACTGCCTTGCTGTGTGTGTGTGTGTGTGTGTTTTACTGTGGTCAATGGCATTTGCCTAAGAGGATTTTAAAATTTTAAATTAAGTGGCATTGCTTTGAGCGCACGAAGGACTCTGACTCTACTCTCTGGGTCTCTGACATCCTGCGGTTTGCTTGCATAATTGTCCTCCAGTCATCCGCATCCGTTCGTTCGTTCGTTCGTTCGTTCCGTTGCCCAGTCCCCTGGCGAAAATGCAATTTTAATGCCTGACAGCAGCTCCCAGTGGCAGCACCGAGAGAGCAAGTGGAATGCCATTCCATTCCCTTAATTTGCTCTTTGGCTCTCATTGTTTAATGCTTGGTTACATCCTAAATGGCCGTGCTAATTGAAAGATTGCCTTCGTCCCTCCTACCCTCCTACCCTCCCACCAACCAATCTGCACTCACACCCCCGCCCAGATGACCGAAAAAGTATCCATCAGATACTACTTCTCGTTGTGGGCTTGACCCTCCGGGCCAAAGTCAATTTGTCGTTGTACTTAGCCGCACACATAAATTCCCCAAGTCCTGATCCACAGGCAGGAACTGGGGGACCCCATTTCTGGGGACGTTCACGTTGCACATTACAACTTTGAATGCCAACTCGCAAATGAACTATAAATAAATAATTTCGCTCGCTAGAAAGAACGGCAACGGCAGCAACAGAACAACCAACGAGCCAACGAAACGAGCGGAGCAAACGGCAATGTTCCAGAGGTCATTCAGAACGAGCAACAGAGCGCGAGGGTTGCTCCAAGGAGTTGCACGTAATGGAAGATTGACAGTGAAAGGAGGAAAAGGGTATCTCCAGGTATCCCAAGTAGTATCCCATTGCAGTATTCGGAATACTTTTTCCACTTTTTTTGCTGCTCCTTTTGGTTTTCTGTGCTTTTGGTTTTCCTTTGGAAAAGTGGTCTACATTTTATAGTCTCGGCATAGAAATCTATTGAGAGGTCAAATATATCTAAGAACGTTTTCCTGTATTTTTATAACACTTAAAAGTATCTTTCTACAGAATTTTTTTAGGATTTACGATTTATTTCCCCTTGGTGGTAGGAATTATCTGTGTGATGCATGCCTCAGGGTTTCATTCGTTTGCTTTCTATGAATCTAAAGCATAAAAATGTGCAAAAGAAAAGACCCTTTAAATCTGTTAATTGTAGTCCACCTGTAATTATTAATCAAAAAATTTAAATATACTTTTTGAGTAGAATTTTCTGCTATTGTAGTCCACCTTTAAATATTAATTAAAACAATTAAATATACTTTTTGAGTAGAATTTTCTGCTATAAACTCTTCATATTATTCTCCCTCTATCTTTCTGTCTTATGCTTCTATTTGTCACCTGTTGTTCCACTTTCTACAAAACTAACATATCTCCCCCTGCGTTCACACACGTTGCCAAAAAAAAAACGTATTCGTATATTTTGGGCTGTCAGAAAAGCGGAAACAAAGAGAGTGAGAGAATAAATGAAGTCAAAATAAACAAAAACAAAAAACAAAAAAAAAAAAAAAACTATCGAAACGAAACGTTGGCCGGCAACAAATCGCCCGAAAAACAAAAGAAAAAATAAACACAAATAACAAAAAGGAACTTTATAACATGTCTGCAGCAGAGACAAAGATATATACTCGTAGTCGTAGTGGCAGATACTTTCATACAATGGCCGGCAGCAGTAGCAGCAGGAATCAGCAGCAGCAGCAGGAATCAGCAGCAGCAGCAGAAACAGTGGCAGGTTCCAGCTACAAGTTCATTAAATAAATTATTCATACGCAACGTGTGCCGAACACACAAAAATGGCAACCCGACGTCGCCGTTGCCGTTGCCATTGCCGTCGCGTCGCTTTGTTTCACTTTTCCGTACGGTACTTCCGTCCGTCCCGTTCCAGGTCCCGTTGGAGGGAAATTCATTGGCAGTTTGTTTTATTTGCCAATGTCTGTGGAATGAAAACGCATTCGGCTTAAATATTTATGCCCAAATGTCTGTGTTTGTGTGAGAGAGAGCACTCCGTCTCTTCCCTCTCTCCCGCTCACTGGTGCAAGTTTTCCATTTTCCGTACTCAATTTTCAGTCACCAGCATTGACATTTTGTAAAGTGACGCTTTAACTTCTGGTGGCCAGCATTATTAGGCTGCTTGCAACCACTTAACTCTGACTAAAGGGAGGATCTGCCACTTTTCTCCTACTGCGGCAGCATCTCCCACTCCTACAGAGCACCACCCGCTTCCACAGAGCATCTCTGCCATTCTGCTGTACAACTATAAAAGTATCTGCCACTCATTTACAATGCAAAAAGCACCCCCTGCCTCCTCCCACCGCAGTCAAAGTATGCAACACTTTTTTGTCCAGAGCAAATCAAAATCTAATTTCATTTCAACTCCTGAAATGACATCCCTGCCCGCTCTCCCTGCCCACAACTCTTTCGTCATTTATTTGCATATGGCTATGAAATTGTAAGCTGTTAAATGGAATTTTTTAGATAGTTCTACCCTACCTGAGGTGCACCAATAAAAAAAAGAATCCATAGTGAAATATGTAAATTCCATTCCTGAAATGTAAATGCCAACACAACCATCCGACAACCGGAGTGCAAGTGCACCACCGCCGACAAGTGGCATGGAATACTCCTACTCGTATGCTGCATTTTTGACAGTTGCAACTCAATTTCTTTCTGACCCCTCCCCGCCACCATTTTGTGGCATGTTGAAGTTTTGGCTGACATTTCTGCTGCTGCCTCTGCCTCTGCTGCTGCTGGTGCTTTGCGGTTGGCTGAACTATTTGCTGTTCTTTCGATTCTTTTGATACCCAAAGGGCTATGAGGAGTGCAGAGGGTATGCTGTTTGCCTTGAAGATCTTACCAACAGCAAGAAGTACCTTCAAAGCTGTCACTGATTCCCAAATATATCGTAGATTATTTTCTTTTCTTAATCAAAAAGTAACTAAGCCTTGGAAATGCTGTCACTTTTTCCATTTAAAAAATAAATAAATCTTCGATTAAATTGGAGCGTTAAATTTACAAATTTACTAAAAATCATGGATAAACCAGTGGTTCATGGTCGCGTTATTAAAATACTTGGCCGCACTGGCTCTCAGGGTCAGTGTACACAGGTCAGAGTGGAGTTTCTGGGCGAGCAAAATCGTCAGATAATACGCAATGTGAAGGGACCCATACGCGTGGGTGACATTCTCACACTTTTGGAGTCGGAACGCGAAGCCAGAAGGCTTCGCTAGAAGAGCACAATGCAGCAGATGCCCTGGCAGGCTTCAAATGTATTTAAAGGTAATTTCGAGTGACTAAAACACACACAAAAGAAATCTCCGCTAATGGAATTTTCCAAACACTTTTTAGATATCTTTGGCGCCTCGGGCAATACAAAAACCATAAAACAAATGCGGAAATCGATAATTAAAGACACCGATTAAGTATGTCTCCCAGTAAGAGATAGTCAAAGATTATCATATTTAAATGATTGTTTTATTACTCTCATAATTCATAGTGCTCCATCATAAAGAATTAAAAATGATTGATTAATTCAATTAAATTTTAATAATTGTTTTTGTTTTTGCGGCGAAGATAACTTGCTGATAACTTTGCTGATAAGACAGCAGGGCAATGCACGTTTTTTGCACCTATGGGAATAAAGTATTTAATTATCTTATCTACCAGATTGAAGAACTCTTTATTATATAAATTTTATTGGCAATACAATTAATGGGTTTCTTAGAAAAATTATGATAAGAAATATATATTTAAAGCTTAAATTGAAGGGCATTCGGTAGTCAGTCGTCAGTCGTCAGTGGTTTATAATGCAGTCAATGTGGTGGATCTACGGGTTGTTAGTGTTTTTTCTATGCAAAAGCAGCACGGGACTAGCAGATGTCGAAGTGGTAATGTTTCGAGTGTGTTCTCCTGAATTAAGAAATAGCTAAGAAAAAAAGTCTACTTACAGCGTGTCATCAACGAAACGGACAGTACTGATATTCAAAAATTATATTTGGATAATCCGTATAGCCACTGTCCTAACGATCCCAGTGCCCATGGTATATATACCGTACAGGTAGGGGAACTAGATCCCTTCCAAGTGTCCTGCGATGCAAAGATGGCGGGTCCTGGCTGGACTGTGATCGCACGTCGAACCAACAAGAAGCTACATTTCTTCCGCGACTGGGAGGAGTACAAGAGAGGATTTGGTGACATCACAGGCGACTTCTTCATAGGATTGGTTAGGCTGCATGCCATTACTAAGTCACAGACCCAAGAGCTATACGTACACCTGGAGGATTTCGAGGGGAACACGAGATATGCCCAGTACGATGAGTTCCACATCGAAAGTGAAAATGAATCCTATCGAATGTCCAAGTTGGGCGCCTTTACTGGCGATGCGGGTGATTCAATGACTTATCACAAGAATGAAAATTTTTCCACCTACGACAGGGACAACGATAATAATAGCGGTAACTGTGCAGTTGAACGCATGGGCGCCTGGTGGTACGACAGTTGCACGAGCAGGTATGTCTGTATATTAAAATAATGATTTAATAATAATTTTAATCGCATAATTTCAGTAACCTTTTCGGCATGTATTTAAATGGTAACGTACCGTCAGGCATGGAAAAAAAGGGAATAAATTGGTACAGTTTTCGCGGAGATCGCTATTCACATAGAGCAATTCAAATGATGGTCCGACCAAAGTGCAATTGTTCTTAAAATAAATCAAATAAAATAAATATTGCATTACATTTTTGTTTTTTATTCTTCCTCATAGCTATACAAAGCAGACAAAAGTTTTCTTAATCCTTTCAGAGCGCAATAACCCTCAAGGAAAAAGTACTTGAATCAAATGTAGAAGCGAAGCACTGACAACCCGCGTATCCTCTGTAATCTCTTTCTGAACATTGCTTGCCACCTCATTATTGTCTGTTTCCCACGCAATTCCATCACTCTGACAGACAGACAGACAGACAGACAGACAGACAGACTGCTGTGCGAATGTCAACGAACTGGCAATTTTTTATAATTTGCCAAGTGAAAAGGAAGGTTTCCCTTTTTGGATTTTACAGAAAACAAATTCATTAAAGCGCAGTCGCCCAAGAACAACGGAACATATGAAGAGTAACGATCCCAAACACAACAATTGACAGTGACAAAGGGGCAGAGAAACAGAGAGACAGAGAGAGAGACATAATGGAGGGAGATGGTAGATGGTAGATGTGGGTGGAGATGCCGCCAGACAGCGGCAAGGCAGAATTTTCTAATAAATCTGCGAGCACTTTTTACTCCAAAACAACTGAGAATTTAATTAAAACTAAGCTCTTCATTTGACGACCACGACAACCGTCCGCCCTTATCCATCCCCCCAATCCATGCCGCCACCCCCCGACCAACCTTCATCTGGGGTCAGTGGGCGTGGCAATTGGCAAAGCAGCTGCAACAGCTGTTGCTGGGGCTACAAAAAGATACAATACAAAGGAAAAGCAAAGCAAAGAAGGAAAAACTTTCGCTTTTCATGGAGTTGGCAAACGCAGAAAATTGTGGGAATTTTTAATGAGTCTCCTCTCCATCTTGGGCACTGGCAGTGGGACACTGGGGATGAATGTTCTTGGGCACTGCCAGCCAGTGGCCCATCCATATGCTAATGATTATTGTCATCATCTTTCAGCATTTAGTTATTCATTATTTGAAATATGTAGGGCTTGTCTCCTTCTGGGCAGGCAGCACCCAAAAAAATTAACGTCAAATAATATGTTTCCATTATGATTTTGTCTTTATCTTTGTCTTTGTCTCTGGTTCGGTTCGGTTCGGTTATCTCTGTGCTTCTCCCTCATTTGGCCATTTAATTAATTTCACTTCATTTTGTTATTAATGCACCCCAAATTATGCTACTCACTTTTTCTCTCTCTCTCTCTCTCCCTCTCCTGTTTTTCCTCTTCTCACGCCATTTTTGCGGTTAAATGACCAGGGAACGGTAGAAAATTGTAGGAGATTATGCATGAAAATTTCGGTGTGTTTTTTCTTGCTTATTTTTTGAAAAGTTTTGCGTTTTTGGGGTCTGGCTGGAAAAAGTTAGCGGTTGTTAAGGAAATTATCCAGAAATTTTTCATGTTTTGAGGTAAGCTTGTACGCAATTTAATTTTTTCTTTTTCGATTTAAGTTCGGAAAAATAGGTCCTTAAAATGTAGGTCAGATCTCGAAGTTGGCCATCTCTAGCCAAAGGATTTGCATAGCAAACACAAAGAACATCACAAAATAAAAATTAACAACACGCAGCGACATGCACACCAATGCAAAGCAGTTCCAGCAGAGCATCCAGCAGAGGATCCGTCAGCAAGGCAGAGAAGCAACAGCGAAGCTCGTTTAGCGGGCAGATGCAAAGCGCAGCGGCGACAAAAATTACGCACCAAAGCGTCAAGCTGGCAGAGGATCGTCCAGCATAGCAGAGGTCACAGACAGAGAAACGACGAAAACGAACAGCAGCGTAATTGTCACGAAGAAGGAAGAGAAAGCCAGCAGCGAAGCTATGCCAAGCGGGCAGAGGCAGAGAGCCGAAGCGCCTAGAGCAGAGCAGAGTAGCAGTACACGAAGATTGAGCAGAAGCACCAAGTACAGGCAGCGACGTCAGCTCATACGCGGGCAGAGACTGATCTGGAGTCAGCAGCCAGAGCGAGAGGAAAGAACGGAAAATTAAAAACTTATCTTTATATAGTTTTTAGAGGATTTTCTAAAGATATAAAGCAGAATATAATTTGCATTCCATTAACATTAAGTTATAAAATGTTAAAATCACAAAACTCCTACAACAAATCCATTAGAAAACCATTATTGCTCCCATTTCACATGGGAGCACTCAGTTAGAGCAAATTGGCCTACAGCCTGCACGCCAAAACCCCTGCAAAAGATTCCAAAATAGCAGCCATGACGACCAGAATACAAAACCCAAAACAATCCGTGCAGCCATCGCCATCGCCATAGAGGACAAAGGACCATACTATGTAGAGGGGGGCGTGCCAACGCCCATGTTATGGTTGGGCATCGATGTCAGCAACAATTTGCCCACCCACAACCAAAGCGAATTCGCAGCGTGACTTTTACTCCCCCCGCTTGTCGCGCCCAGTGGCGTGTCGAATAAATTTTATTTAAATAAATAATTTTTCCATTAACCGCAAACATGGATTTTGGTGCAATTGCATAAATGGAATGTAATAAATGAAGTGCAGTTGCAGTGCAACGAGTTGGTCCAGGGGTCAGGGTTTAGAGCAGGAGGAGCAGGAGGAGGAGTAGCAGTAGGGCAGGTCCCTTTTTGGTCCTTTGTCGTTGTTGTTGCGGTTGATGGCGTGTTGACGCGGTCGCTTTTGGTATTCCGATTTCCAGGTTGCATTGTTGTTGTGTTCCGCATCTACGCTTCAGTTCCGCCATAAATTCCGCCCACTCCCGCCCCCCAATAGTATTTTTTTTTTTATTTTTTGCTGTACTGGAAATTAGTTTGTAATTTGTTTAGTTTACACAGAAAATGGCCGCACAATGCATTTACATATTGCACATTATGTTGTTGCGGTTGCATTGTTGCCGTTGCCATTGCCGTTGCAGTTGCACTTCCATTTGTGCCCAGTTGTTGTCGTTGCTTTGGGCCATAAAGAGCATAAACTATCGGCGGTGGGACATGGGTTGTTAAATTGTTAATGCCGACTTTTAGGCCTCCGATGGCTGCCTTGCCCCGGTATCTATCTGATCTGCATGACTGTCTGACTATGGGGTTTAGTCTATTTAATTAATTAGCTGATTTTGTGGCACAGAGAGAGAGAGAGAGGAGATGGTTGCACTTGTGTTAAATAATAATAAAATGTGAATATGCCTAGAATATGCCACTAGATTAAATTGATTCCAAGTAATTGATTCTATATTCCACTAGATTGAAAGTAATAGTTTTTGATTCAATTTTCATTGTTTGAGGCGAGTTTCCCCGGGATTATTTAAAGATCTTCCCACTCTGTTTGCTTCTATTTTCAATAATGACTGCATAAACAAGTCAAAACTTTCTCTTTCTAGTCTAAATCATTTCCAAATTAGTTGATAAAAGATGCCTCTTCGCGAACACCATTCCACCCTCCCACTTTTACTCATTTTTGATTTATATTTCTATTTATATCTCGAAGATCTTCTCCTACATTTCTCTTCCGTCATTGCCTCGCTGCAGATACATATATTTCTCATTCATTCATTAATTCGAAAAATTATAAACCACAAAAGTTTTCCTCAAACTTTGCCACTCATCACTGAATCTGCCAATGCAAGAAGTTTTTGTGTTTATTTCAGAATTCACTCAAAGTTTTTGTGCCACAGTTATCCAAACAACATCCACCACAAGCGACGACTTCCTAGTTCCATTGCCCTGCCTGCGTGCGGATGGATGTGGATGGGGGTGTGGGTGTATGGGGGTCTGACTCTGACTCTCTCTCTGGTATCCATTTGACAATTCAATAGAAAACTGACCGACCTCACGCAGAAATAGCAGCCACAGCCAAAGAGCCGTAGAGCCATAGAGCCACACAGCCACAGAGGCGCAAACCATTCCATAAACAAAGTGATTTCAATTGAAAAATTATACAAAAATAAGAGAGAAATACCAAAGGCTGAGATGCGAAGATTTAGATACTCTAAGACAAAGATCTTTCCTATACATAGGGCTTCGTTCTTCCAAAGGTTCTGTACAACGTTTCTAAGAAAAAACTCTGAGTATATCTCTTGATGCTCCTCAAACTCGACATACCCTCTCCTAGAGTAGCCCTAAAACATTATCACTGGTTGAGGCATTTCCACAAATTTCATGCTCGAAAGAAATGTCTTTCAAGCAATCGTAAACAAAACAAAATTTAGCTTAAAGGCAGAGCTCTCCAGCAACGGGGGCTCTCTGTCGGGTTCTCCACCCACTTGAAGCCATCGTCGCCTCATTGCCGACATCCTGCGTGTAGCATATTTTTTATTTGTATTATTCTATTTTCTGTTATTATCGAAACGTGCAGTGACAATTTGTTCATCGAATTTATGGGCCATTGTGCAATAGAAGCCAATCTGAAACGATGCGACACGATAGTCCGACAGCTTCAAGAAATATTTTAATAATTTTATACGATTTTTACAGCGTCACGTTCGAAAAGCGTTTTCAGCGAATGGAAGACAGAGAGAGAGAGAGAGAGCGAGAGAGAGAACTTTTCCTTCTGGTCGCTTTTTATGAATTTCTAATTAGACAATTTCCAACGCACATTTCTGACACCTCTTCTGTCTCGAACGGGTTAAGACACCACGGAAAAGTCGTAAAGCCCGCAAGGCCCATTGAGGCGCACCGTTTTTACGACATTTTTATTTAATTGCAAAAAATATAAGCATTAAATGCCATCGACATTTTACGACAGCTGTCGACCATTTAGAGCGAGACGCATCACTCTCTGGCCCCTAAAGTGTTGGCCAAGTCATTACATTACAAGCTTTACTGTAATAATATTTAAATTTTTCGTTGAGAATTTCACAGTCTTCAAGGCAAAACGGAAGTTGAAATTGAACATCTTTTGATGATTAATGTGGATGGGGAATGTTGCAAGAAACTTCACTTTTTGATGGGTAGAAAATTTCCGATTTTTTTCCGATTTTTTTAATTGATATTTCCCTGACCAAATATTACCCTTTTTATCTCCTTTTGTTTCTACTAATTTCCTTTGAAATTTCCTAACCGAAATTCTCCACCAACAGTTTACCGCAAATTTTTGGCTGGCTTTCAGCTAATGGCTTCTGATGCTGAGCGGCTGCTGTTCATCATGCCGCTCATGCATTTGAAGTTTTGACAGTTGACTGTCATTATTCCATCCCCAGTCACAGCTTCACGTAACCGACCTCCACCACCCCCACCCCCACCCCCTCGTGGCATTCGCAGTCAAATTTTGCAGTGCGTTTGCGTTTTACGTTAACATTTCGCCGCCTTGCATACTAAACAAATCCTCCAAAATGGCACCCAAAAAAGTGGACTGGGTGGACTGGCTTCAATTGTTGCCTGTTGCCTCCTGATGCCACATCTCTGCTGCTGCTTCTGCTGGTGCTGCTGCTGCTGCTACTGCTGCTGCTTTTGCTCTTGCAACAAAACCACAAAATGGACAAAATGTGTTCAATTTCAGGCCTGTGATTTTTCAATAGACAACTGGATGAGGGTTGTGCTATGGGTGGGGAATTGGATTTGGGGTTGGGACTAGGGGGACTGGGGGGTCAACTGGCATCTGCTTTGGCGAATTAACATTGATGCCGTGCCTGGCCCGAGCCATCATTTTGTTTGTTGGCCGGCTCTGCTCTCTCCTGCTGACTGGATGACTGGTTGGTTGGTTGGTTGGTTGGTTGGCTGCCTGGCTGGCTGGATGGCTGGCTGCCTGGATGCCGGAGCCTGGTCGTAGGATCTGACGTGCAAACGTTCCCGTAGAACGTTCATTAGCACGCACGTCGGCGCCATTTTGCAAACGCATTTCCGCTGCAGCTGTACGTGCAGTCGTGCAACGTTTACCGTTAGTGGTCCAAACGAGAGAGATGTGCGCGTTACTGGGCGAATCAAAGAGATGTGTAGGCGATGGATATCGCTTGAAAAACGATGGTAAAATCCCGAAAATAAGTCGGACTATCATACTGGTAAGTCCCTGCATTTTAAATCGATACAAAAATTAATCGAAGTATAATCGATAGCATTTAAATAATCGACAATCACAAAAATTACTTTTCATAGATATTTCCGTTAAAATAGCGATATGTTTCGTTTAAAATACCGATAAATTATCGATCAAATATTCGATAGCTGTTGAGAACCTCGCAAATTATAGACTTATTAAATGGGGCAAGAATTTCTACTGATTTAACCATGAATTATAATTAATCTTCGGCTAAAAACGGCCGAAAGCCAGAGGGACATCGTCGTGACTCACATGCCCATCTCCATTCATTTGCACAATAACTGTTTTCCGGCAGTTATCCTGTTAAGGCCAGGTAAATGTTATAGCTGCTCTATTTTTCCTCCTCTGTTTTTTTTTTTTTGCCTCCTCCCATCATCATTTTTGCGACTGCCGGGCCTGGCCCCATTCAAAAGGCATTTTTAATTGGCGATGTGTACAGCAGCTTAACGCTCTACGGATAGCAGCCGGATAGCCGGCTGGCAGTGCCGGCCGTGTTCAGGAACAGACGACCTCACCGTACCGTAGCCGTTCGTTCAGTAGATGCAACAGTTTTCGCATCGGCATCAGCATCAGCATCAGAATCGAAGCGAATCGAATCGAAATCCAAAAGCCAAAAACCAGAGAGCCCGAGCCAGGGCCAGAGCCAGAGCCGGAGTGCAGTCTAGTCGATAATTGGTAACGCGTCACGTGTAATGCTCTCAAAAGCCAAAAATGGAATTTCTAATTAAGTTTTACAGGGATTTAATATCGACCATCTCTGCTGCAGTTTCCATTACAGTTAGCCTTCTGCTTCCTGCTGCTTCCCCTCCACTGCACACCGCTCTTCAGCAACAGCTACAGCCATGTCGCCCTCCAGCTACTAGTGTGTACGAAATTTTGGTCAATTAACACATCAACGAGCTTAGGAACAGAAGCCCAGAACAGAGCCACAACCCCAGTCAAATAGCCGGAACACAAAAAAAAAAAAAGAAACGAGAAAAACGGCAACGGAAAGGGTGAGAAGAGAAGGGAAGAGAATTTGACTTACTTTCTGGAACATTTTGCTGCTGTTTCTGTGCTGTTTCTGCTGCTGATGCGCTTGAGGGATTAGCAAGTAGTCGAAACGAGCATTGGCTATAAAAGGGAGAGAACTGAGTTCCGAGTTGAAGTTGCAAGATAGAAAACATGGGCTGTAGCTGTATATAGCTGTATAGCTTTGTGGCCAAGAGATGTCTGTCTACCTAAAGGATGAAGGCTGAAGGCTGAAGGCTGAAGCTGGCATCACTCCACCCCACTTGATGAGTAGAAAATTGCTTTTAAAAATCTGATCTGCAGCAAAGTTCATTCATTGGAGAGTGTTTTTGCTGTAGCAACTATGCCTGTCAGTCAGCTATGTGTGTTGAGTCTCCAAATTGGTTTAGGATTAGCAAGAAAAAAAAATAGGTAAGTTTAGTGCAGCGTTTAGATCCAGTTCTTTCCAGAGAGTTATTAAATGGATTTTCTACTCATTTGTTCTTCTCTGGCGCAAAACTTTTTGCCCTCTCTATGCAACAGATACCTGCCCAATGGCGGGCGGGCAGGCAGACAGGCAGGCAGGCAATACAGTCAATATGCATATAAAGAATCCATATCATACACAGACAGGCAGCAGTTGCCTGTCGATGCCAAAGTTAAGACAACCTTACAGCCAAAGCTGGCAACCCGTCACTCACTCACATTCATCCCATCCATTCCAGCCATTCATTTCATTCATTCAGTGGCTCATGCGCTCGCTCTCTCTCTCTCGCTCGCTCTTCGGTCTGTGCCTGGGCCCATCATTTGCCAGAGCCCTCGAAGCAGTAACAATTGATATGCGTGTACGTGAGGCGAATGGCGAATGCTGCAGGGGCAACACCATCATTCGAGGAGGCAATTGATTTGATGTAAGCGGAAGGTAGCAACAGTTCGGGTGCGGAGGCAAACTTCTGGAAACTTCTGAAGTTGGCACGCGTTAAAGTCAGCTCTCCCAGAGATGTTTGTTGTTAAAATGTATCAGTGGGCTGGCGGATAAAACTTCGTTAGTTTTGAGTTGGTATTAAAGATCGAGAGAGAGAGAGAGAGAGAGAGAGGGTGGCAGGAATAAGAGTGGATGAAATATAATTGCTGATGAAGATGGGTAAAAGTCATTTCACTTATGGGACATCTGTACACGTTTTTAGCGTAAAAAAAGAAAAGTTAGAACTAAAAGAAGACTTACAGCTGTATAGGAAATTCTACGCGCAATGTACAGGAAATGGGAAAATGTCTCTCTCTATCTCTCTCTCTCTCTTTTAGTCGCCTGGCCATGTCTATTCTTATCAATTAGCAATTTATCATTTATGCAAACAAACAGCCGAACACAACCGACAGCCGACAGCCGACTGCCGACTTCATTCAATAACTCTTCGCCGAACAAAACTGTTGCGCCTGCGCGCTGCTGCCTGTCTGTCGGAATGTTTGCCTGTCAGCGAGTGCAGAGCGTGTGGAGAGGGTAGAGAGGGTAGAGGAGAGTCCACAAATGGTTATGGCCAAGGGAATTTACACAAAAATGCAATCAGCCTGCAAGCAGATAAATATACAAATTGTCGTGGCAGCGGACAGACAGAGGGTCCAGAGTCCGGGACTGCAGAAGACTCTGTGTCTCTGTCGTCTTATCATGAATGAATATTTACACAGCCAGCAGCGACGTTCGAGCAGCAGAATTCGATAAATTTATCAGCCAGATATGCGATTAGCACAGCATTTGTTTGAACTTCATATTTAGCTGTCAGTTTCTGTTGAGTTGTGTTTGCCTGCCGCGACCCATGGCACAAAAACAAGACAAGATTGTGTCGCGGTATGGCATGGCATGGGATCGTTTGTTTGTTCAGGGAAGAAGCTACATACATATTTGTTTGTAGGATGAGGCATTGCTTCGAAAAATGTGCAAATGTTTGAACAATATCAAATCGATCGTTGTTTACCAGAGCATTCAATTATGGCATGGATGCACATTTTCATGGATTAAATCTTTACATTGGAAATCATTCAAGTTCTGACGGAAAGCGGAAACTTTAATTACCTTTCGAAGAAATATCATTCTTTAGTAATTCCGTTTTCTATTTGCCTTCCTGTCGCTAAATGTTGTTGGATTATCTGCTTTGCATTTAACAATGCAATTCCCATTTACTTTAAATTACAGTCTTTTTTTTCACTCACGCTTGTTGAATGATCCGTTCTTGCCAAATTCCACGCGTAACTAATCTGCGTACAGCATAAACAGAAGCTTCTGTGCAGAGAGTAAAAAAACTCTGTCTCCTGTGTCTCTCTTTCGACGATTAACCTTGAAACTGGCTTGCAGTGAGCATTGAAAACAAAAACAAATAATCTACGCAGCAAAATGCAAGTACCGTTGGTTACTGCTTGAGCTTCGTTCATGTGTGTTTTGCTGTGAGAGAGCGCGTGGTCAGCGATGAGAGTGCAAGAGCGCGTTTCAGTCGCAGCCTCTGCCGACTTTGTGTGTGTGTGTTGTTGTTGTTGGAAGAGTTGTGAGCAGTTTGTATTGCGTGCGAGAGGCAAAAGCTCGTGCAGGTAAAGCAGACCAGGATCGACAGAGAGAAAAAAGAAAGAAAGAGAGAAACATGGACAATTGCGATTGTGTTTGAAGAAGAAAACGAAAGTAAAAAAGTAAAAAAGAGCCTTCACAGCAAGACTGAAGAATATTCAGAACCTAGATTCACATTCTCTTATCTAGAATTTAATACGGAGCAAACGGATCTATGCACCTACAAGTTGTTGTTCTTTAGTCAACCCATACATACGCTTTAACTCTTGATGTACCGCCCTGCAGCAAACAGATCATGTGTCCCCTTGTCCATGTACATATTTATCCCCGCGCGTAAAGCCTTTGGTAAGCATAACCCAGGGCTATAAATGGCTTTAAACTAAATCCATATTTACCCGTTCAGTAGCTGCGCTCTTCCATAAAAACAAATTCCACCATTTATACTCACTCTCCATAGATCCAAACTCCGCTCACATCGATGGAAGAAACCCTTTCCGATCACAGCTTATGAGGTCACGCACACATTGGAAACGCTGTATGGATTAAGCAGATTAGCAGCGGAAACACTCGAAAAAAATATTCATGGCAGCTCTATTGAAAACTGTGTCACCAAGTCAGAAAAAACATTCGAAAGTAACGCGACACACGAGTATCGGCTGTATCGCCGCCCCCCTGGAGGCAAACAGCCAGCCCCCCTTCCCCAGCCACAAAGTGCGCTCCGACCAATCAATCAAAAAGCGAGGCAGGCGAGAGACCATAAACCGATACCATCTACAAGTGCCGCCCCCACCCCCACTCACTCACTCTCATACCACGTTCCACTACCCCTACCACTACCCCCTGCCGCTAACCAGTGCAGACTCTATCGTAGAGGAGAGTTTTATATCGCGCAAACAAACCGAAGTGAAGCGTTCCCATAAATCATCGACAAGATCGGCATTCTCTTCGCTCTTCCCCAATGGAAAATCTCAACGGGTCTAAAGCCCAACAACCATAATGCCACATTATGACAAGTTGCGGCGCGTTACGCACGCGGCGAATGTATCTCTATCTTCCACGCTAGCATCTTGTATCTCATGGCTCCCATCTTCCATGTGTCGTGAGTGTGTGTGAATATCTTGATTAATGTGAGCGGCAATTATTGGAAATTCATCAGCGTCAGCGTGTGCCGCCAGGCAGACAAACTCAACGAAAAAAATTTGTATAAAATTTATTTACTTGTGAAAATGTGAAAACTCAAGGAAAGTAAAAACACAAATCAACAGTTAAAACAGTTTGCTCTTTTGTTTTGTTTCGCTTAAATTTCGTCTGTTCCGCTAACAGATTGTTAAGGGGAAAGGGGAAAAAGTCTTATACAAAGAGAAATTTGTGTGTGAAGAGAGTGCAACAGAGAAAAAGAGATAATGGAGTTGCAAAATGTTTGTTAATTTGGAGTTGCACCGAGTGTTGTGGTTTGGAGTGCTGCCCAAAAATATACCGGCAACACAAAGGGGACAAAGGATGAGTTCAAATAAATAGGAATAAAATATAAAAAAATAAATAAAAAATATTCCCAAATATGCAAAAACAATAAACTAAAACTAAAATAGTTTAAAATTGGCAAGGCATGAAGGGTACCTGAAACTCCAAAGAGAGAACTTCAATTACCAAATGGAACCCACAAAAGAGAGCCAAGCAACTTCAAAGAGAGCGAGCACGATAACGAAAAAACTCAACGAAACGCCGCTCTTTAATGCTCTCAACTATCTCTCTCTCTCTTTCTCTGTCCACTCTTCTACCCACACCATTTGGCTCTCTTAGGTTCCACACTTACAGCACCAATACACACACAGAGCAATTGCCGTTCGTTCGGTTTTTACATGCCACATGCCACACCACACACTGGCTTGGTCGTGCTGCTGCCGCTGCCGCTGACATCGTCGTCGTCGTCGTGGATACGGGACTCCTTTGCGGGTTTACATCGCTCGTTCCATTCAATCGCTCGTCAACCTTCGCTCGGCGCGTTACAAGAATCGAAAGCCACCGACCGACCGAACGGGCGAACCCTCCACTCCAAAACACACACACAATCCTCAGGCCCAGAGAGCCAGCCGCTCAGTCGACGTCGACGTCGCTGACGCAAGCAGCGAAGAACGGGCCGCGGTCTAGAGTCGCGCCGGGTTTCAGACTCATCCCAGCGCCCGTGGCAACAACAACGCTTCTTGCAGTGTCGTCGCGTACGCTAAATACGAATATATATCTCGGGGGTTCACATCATCATCGCATCGTAGTTTCGGTAAAAACGGCGAAGATCGCGCGCGCGCTTATCGCGAGAAATTGCAACGAATCGGTGGCAAGAATATCGAAATAAATAAAGTGTTTAAAATGCGGCAACTGTGCTTTTGGCGTCGCCATCAATGCGGGGCAAAGTGTGTGTAAAATGTGCCACATAGAAGGCCACAAGCCCTAACATATGCAAACACCTGAGAACCCAGAGATTCAAAAGATAGCAACATCTTTCAAGTGCGGTGCATCGTGTGCAGTGATTTTGCATTTATTTTGCATTTAAAATTTTCGAGTGTTTTAGTGCAAAAAGGGGAACATCAAATCCCAACATAAATTGTGCAAGCAAAACTAAGGATTACAATCAGCAGATATTCTTACAATTTAACAAAAAAGATAATACATTTATCTTTTAACAGAAATAACAGAAATTTAAAGGTGAGTCGCAGAAGCAAAGAAAATGGGCGGATAGAACGTTGTGGCAGATGGAAGAAAAGTCTGCAAATTGAACACCAAACAAATGGAGAAAACTCAGAGGAAACTGCAGTGACATATTCCTGAGAATATCTCTCAGATTACCCTCTCATTACATCTCAATCAATCTCTGCAGAAATCAATTAAAAACAATTGTTTGCTTGTGTAGCAATCAAAACCCAACAGCAATTATGTAAATAAACCAGAATGAAATCACAAAGTGAAAAAGATAAATAAACAATTGCATAAATAAAAGCGAGTATCGGGTGCATAAATAAGGCAAGCAAATAATCAATTAGGAAACGGCAAAGACGCAACGGAAACAAGTTTCTTTATCAAATTGGCTTAAATTTATTAAGCAAAGATTGCGCATTAAAAGCAGCAACAGAAAGCTGGCTACAAATGTTTTTTGGCTGCTGGTTTTCAAAATGAAACAGAACTTTGAGTCACATTTTTTGTGCTGAAAGAAAACAGAAGGAAAAACAGCAGGAATAGTAAATGGAGTAATAGGTAATGGGGTTTTTTACTGCAAAATATATTTCGGATAAGAACTCAACTTGCAAATGTTTTTGGAAAATAAGCGGGGAAGTATTTGTTTTATTCTTGCAAAAGAACAAAGCAAAAGTGATATAAATAAGTGGGGAAACATTTTCTTTTAGCAGAAAGTGGAAGAGTTAAAGGTTGTGTGGTCTAAAAAATAAATAAATCCAAATTCAGCGATAGACTTTTGTGGAGTTCTTGCGGAAGAGTTAAAGAAATTGGCACAACTTTCGCATAATAAAACAAAAATAGTTGCAAACAATTTTCTACAATAGATAAGAAACTTCAATCTGCAAAAGATTTTATGGAATTATTAATAACAAATAATAACAAATGAAATTACGCAAAGAATTCTGCCCTAAACATTTCTCAAAAAGAAAAAATAGGAAAATAAATAGAATATTTTTTTAGGGAAATCCTCCAAAGTGAAAACAATGTCGCTACACGATTAAAAAATGTGTAAACATCGGATGTTTGTGCCCCACAACAGACTAGATATATCTACAGCGGGTGCATGCCACCACAAAGGTTAAATCTTATCGCATGGCATTCCCCACATTACCCACCGCATAACTAACCCATTTTTCCCTATGTTTTCCTCTCCGCACCCCACCAAAAACATTAATTAAACACAAATTAAGAAAAAGTCAAACTGTCAACATCTCGGGCTAATCAAAATAACCTGCTGTATCTTATAGATACGAGATACAAAGCGGCAGCCTGCGCCTCATCAGCAGAGCAGGTCATAAAAATGCTAGAAAAAAAAGAAAGAAAAGAAAAGAAAAAGAATATCTTCCAGCATTTCTCTTGTGTATGTTTTTGTGTGTGTGTGTGTGTGTGTGTGTGTGTGTGTGTGGAGTGGAGTGGAGAAAGATCTTTCCCCCGAAAGATACGAGATTGTTATCTGCCAGTTGCAGTTCTTTGGCAACTTAACAGTTCTGTGGCGTCTCTTTCTCTCTCTCTCCATCTCCCTCTGTACCCGAAGTATTTCATAATTTCCACAGTTGTTTTTTCTTGCGCGATTCGAGAGGTAATTAAAATTCCACCCAGATATCATTCTTTATTCTTCATTCTTCGCTGCTGTTGTAAATAACTTTAATGAGTCTCCCTCCCTCAGCCCCCGCGCACTTTACACTTCACTCACTTTGAAAATTGTTTAGAAACTGAATTGAGAGATTGAGGCATGCGGCATGTGGCATGAGGCAGCCGCCAGATACTTGTTCGTTCATCTGCAAAGATGCAGTGCCGCAATCGCGCGAGCGGCGCATGCATAATTAATTTCGTGTAAAAATCATAATTACACCAATTAAAATTTGTGTAAACAAGTTGGCGAAGCCTCCAAAAGGGGGGAAGTCCGCACTGCCTCAAGCGGCATTTGGGGCGCCCCTCAATAATTATTATAAAATCTTGAAACCAACAAAAAAAAAAAAACCAACAACTCCATTCTTATGAGTCCAAGTTGTTGTGGGTCGTTTGTGTCGGCAGCCAGTTAAGCTTTAATTTGTGGCTTATTCATCTATTCGGCATGTATGTATGAATATTTCATTTGGCCTGATGATTGATTGATTTAATTATACTGCTATACAAAATTCTTTAGCCAAAAATTGAAGCTACATAATAATTCAATTTTTGCAAGAGGATTTTGATTAGAAGAAAATAGTTTCCAAATGAAACAATGCCGGATTTTTGGCTTTGTATTAAATGCTTCTTTTTATGGCTGATTAATTTATTTTAAATTGAAAGCAAGGAATAAAGAAGTATTTTTGATAGAGAAGCAAATTTTCAATTTGATTAAATGTGTTGTCAAAAGCAATTTCTATTTATAATTTGATTAAACGAAAGTTTAGTCTTAGTTTCGTTTGTAGTTTTGTGCTAAAAAAATACTTGCTTAAATGCCCAAGTTTTCCATTAAGCCAAGTGCGAATAGTATTAACTAAAAAAATATACATTTTCCGTACAAATTTAGATAGAAATTCGTATATTTCTTATAATTTCTCCAACATAATGAATTGCTCCTCCTCCGTCTGTAGCCTCATTTCTGTGGCTGCTCTGGCACTGGCTCCATTTTTTTTCTCAGTCTCTGGCACTGACGAAAACCACAATCAACAAAATTTATACCTGTCAAGAAATGTACCACTCTTTCCACTCGACAAAAAAAAAATGTCATTCTCGACTGCATTCACAGCATGGTGTGGCAATGTGGCAGGGGGCAGTGGTGCGACTACTGGTTCGACAACATTGCCTTGTGTCTCCTCCCACATGCCGCAAGCAGTGGCTGCTGGCAGTGTTGCTGTGTTGCCACCGAATTGTTGGCCCCTGGCTGGGGCACCTTCCTACTACTCCTACTCCTCCACGTCTTCTAATTAATTAGCATCTAACTAAGAATAATGTTTCCTGTGGCCCCAGCTCCCCAGCTCCCCAGCTCCCTCCTTCGTTGTGGCAGTGGCAGGAGTCGACTGTCATAACTTGGCCGCAAGTTTATTTGTTTGACTCAAAAAAAAAATACAGAGCGAGAGACCGCAGCGGCAACACACAGATACTGTGTCAAAGCGGGTGCACAAGCAAAAGATACAGTGGCAAAGCCACAGCCACAGCTACAGCTACAGATACATCTAAAGATACGCAGGCGGTGCACACAAAACCGCACAGGTGCCACAATTTGCCTCAAAGACCTTCTCGGCCGGCACTCGAGAGCCATGTGCCACAAGGTGAAATAATTTTTTGGACCTCTGCCTGCTGCTGCCTTCAGTTTTTCCTCATTTTTTTTTAGTTATTTTTATTTTCTTCTTTGGGGTTTTTCTGGTATTTTGTTGCTGTTTTTATTCTGTTTTTTTTTTTATTTTTGTGTTAAATTGTAAAATAATTTTGAGCCGTGCGGCTGCTTTTGTACTTGTGAAAAAAAAGAAGAAAAAAGATGTGCCTCAAGTGGTGGCGCCCCTGAAAACGTAGCCCGAAATGTGTCTATGTGTCTGTGTGTTATTCGCTTTAAAAGTAGCCCGAAATGTATCTGTATCTGCCACTTGGCATGTTGTTGAGAAGTTTTTTTGTTGTGTTTGTATTTTCTCATGTAACGACTTGGCGCCAGGTCCCCACATTTTTATATGGTGGCAACAACATGCTTAGAAGCTTGAGGTTTTCAACGGTTTTTCTTCTGTACTTTTTCATTCCATTTTCCCCCCGCTGCCGCTGCCACCACGGCGCTTAATTAGTTTGAGGAAAGAAAAGCGGCAGAAACTGGCGGGGAAAAGCGTCGGGAAAAAGTGGAGAAATGCAAGGAAAAGCTGTGTGTTAAAGTATCTCAAATATTTCAAGCTGTCAAGAAGTTCGAATGGAAGAACAAATAAGTCGAAAAAAAAAACCAGAAGAAAAATCCAAAAAAGTAGCAGGAGGAAAAATCATTTAAAATTAAATGCAGGAAAAATCCCCCAAAACAATTTACAATGAAATGTGATTTCCAATAAATCTATCTGCGCTTCCGTATCCCTATCTTGCACACATCTTTTTTGTATCTTTTCCCCAGCACAATCTCAGATCTCTAGCAACCGCAAAACCCAGGGAACCCTTTCTTATTCCCAAGGCAAAGACCACACAAAAACACATTAAGATTTCCTGCTTGGCTTCCTTGACCCTCATCGCGCAGCCTTCTTCCGCCTCCCTGCCACAGATACTCTTTATGTAAATGTGTGTGTGTGCGCGCGCCTTGGAGTGGCCCCTAGATGCGACCTATTATGGCGACGATTTCGTTGAGCTAATTAACTCCCGGTTACAGTTCACTGCGCAAAATTGCGATCAGGGAAAGAAACAAAAACAACAAAAATCTCCCGAGACTCGTCCGCACACAAAACATATTAAATTTGTTGCATGCCCCCTCAGAACGGAAATGAATCGTCGTCGCCGCTGCTGCCGCCGCAATGATGACGACGACTTCCCGCATTTGCCTGCTCTGCTCTGCTCTGCTCTCTTTTGTCTGATCTACACACACAGAATGCATTGAAGCAAGTCGCTGCGACTGCTTACAGCCAGAAATTAGTGGACTTCGAGGCATCATCATTTTTACGCATCACAAGACAATGGGGCATCATTAGCCCCGATCTGAACGCTCAGGGTCGGTGAGCCAAGCCCCCCAGACACAGACCGAGGCACAGACCCAACCAAAAAGCCCTGCCCAGCCCAGCAAATCCATCAAAAATGCGGGAAGATTTTTTGTTGTATATCAAATTTGGTTTGGTAATTAAGTTCTAAGTTGCCAAACTGCACAGGAAAGACGGGGGCTGCATGCCACACATATGCATTTGCCTGAATCATTAATCAAAGGTCGCATCGCACTCCTCCACTCCTCTTCTGCGGCTGACAAAGTTCTGTCATACATGCAATGTAATTCTTCAGCAGTCAACACGTTTAGTTTATTCGACGGGACAGGAGATACAACAAACAAAATGTGTTCCCATTTAGTCACTCGAATAAACCCATGCCCATTTCCATTCCCCTTCCCTGCTTGATTCCCTGGGGCATGCCACACACACACACACACACAGAGAGACACACGCCAGGTGTCGAAAATGTGTGTCATACGCTGGGGAGTCCACTCTAAAGAGGTTTCCACTGCGTGAAGCAGGGTTTCCCCAGATAGATAGAGGGTTTCCACTGCTGCCAGGACGATTTCCACTGCAGAACGGATGGAGGATTTTCCTTTCCACTGGCGAGGGTTGCTGCTTGCCTTTCAAATGGACAACATGTTTGCGTAATTAGAGCATCTGATGCTCCGGCTGAACTGGCTGTTGTTTTTTTTTTTTAGAGAGCGGGTTAAGTGCCAAATGTTGTGAGGCGAGTTGAAAGGGGTTAAGACAGGAATTGGTGCGGCAAACGAGCTGGAAAATGGGTTTTTAAAGGAAGAACCACTCAGGAAAGTAGTTGGGCAAGCTACAAGATATTCCAGGCAATGTTTTTGTATAAAAGAAGAGGCTGAACTGGTACTCTAATGAATATAAAACTCTAATATTCCATACCCTGATAGTTTTCCTAGACCATAACATGATTCTACCTCACAAAGTTTTAGTTTGCTGTACGAAAAGGTATCTTAAGATACTTCCTGGAATGTTTTTGAATGAACGCAGAAGCTGTAATCATAATATACTACATTTAAGTGAATGTTAAAGCATTAAACAATATTCCCTGATAGTTTTACTGCATTTAAATTCGATTCTGCTTTGCAAAGATTTACTTTTTAGTTACAAAAATTATTTTTAGATACTGCCAGCTCAATTTTTGCTAGAAAAAGAGGTTTATATTATACTCTAATGAATCTGAGGTCTTAATATAATCATTTCTAATAGTTTTTAATAATGAATAGATTTTTCCTCGTTGATTTTCTTAAATTTTAAAAATTAAAAAATTAAAATTAAAATTATTACAAGCATTATTAGATATTTCCAGCTATCTTTTTGGGCGTAAGAACAGTTTGAAATACTAATTTTGTTCCTTGTATTCCATAAACATCTAATAATCCCTCTAATAATCAATTACCCTCCTAGTTTTCCCCTATCAAAGCCTTCTTATTCTCCCCCTTAATCCGCTACAATCAAAACTCTATTTTACTCGTACTTCAAATCCAAGTAAGCCCCGCCACCCGCTGTAAATGACTTTGGCAACTCATTCGTTTAATGTCCATTACCTCCATTGGAGTCTCTTTCGGTTTAAGCCCTGAAGCTAATAAAAAGCTTTTGTGGACTTCCTGCAACAACAGCAGCAGTAGCAGGGGGCAGCGGGCAGGGGGGTGGCACAAACAGCAGCCCCAAAAAAAAAAACAAGCGTTTTCCAGCGTTTTATGACCACAAAACCCGCAAAAGCGCAGCCAAAACGAAACCCGAATGAAGCCCGGAATGAAACGTTTTTTTTTTTTTCTTTATTTTCTTTTGTTTTTCATCAGGCCGCCTGGCTGGTTCCGGGTGCCATTAAAAGAACCGCTCCACCAAATGGGGCAACGTATGACACAATTGTTTGGGTTGCAAGTAGCAACAGAAAACAGAAAGAAAAAACATGCAAGCATTTTCAATAAGCAACAAATGACGCACACGTGCAACAATGTTGCAGGCAGAGTCTCTAGTCGCTGCAACTATAAATCTTCAAGCTATTAATACTAACTGTAATTTGTGAGTGATGGCAGCGCCATTTGTTTAAATGTTTGGCACCACAAAAAAAAAAACAAAAAAAAAACACAAAAAAATAAAATGATGGCAGAGAGACTGTAGAGAGCAGCTTCACTCACTCACCTGCAGTTAGTTTCCATCTGTGTCTTTGTTGTTTCTTTCACTTACAGTGCGCGTCATAAAAATTAATCAAGCGTTGCTAATTTGTCTGCTGCTGCTGCTGCAAGAGAGGGAGAGAGAGGGAGCGAATGCCATGAAATGCCATAAAAACAATGAACCCGCGTCCAAGTCGCAGCTGCAATTGCAGCCCCAACCCTTTTTTAATGCCCAAAAATCAATAGAGTGAGGGGGGGAGAGAGAGGTGGAGAGAGAGGGGTGGCGAGAGAGGGGGTGGAGAGTGAGCTTGAGAGAGAGAGACGAGTCGTCCCCGTCCCACACAACATGTGATGCGATGTCCTGGGCCCCGCTACGCTCCGTTGATCGGCCTAACGACTGTCCTGTCTGTCTGTCTGCCTGTCCCCCTCCTCCTGAAAGTTCCATCTGTGTGCTGGCATGCCCCCTTCCAGCCTTTCTTTTGTGTGTGTGCCGCTGCTGCCGCTGCCGCTGCCGCTGAAGCCGCCGCTGCTGCCTTCCTGTCAATCAGCGCTTTGTTGTTGCCCCGAGTTGTGGCAGCCACTTACTACCGCCTCTGCCTCATTGTCAATGTCGCTGGGCTGTCATGCTCCTCCATTCCCTTACCCAAAAAATATTCTGTGTTTTTTTTTTTTTGAAAACATTTTTACATATTTTGTTGGCAAAGAAGAAGCCACAAGCCACAAGCCAAGCCAAGCCACTCGGCCCCGCTTATAATTCATAAAAATTCCAGTGCAGAAGGGCCACACACGACGACGAGCAGCGATTGTGGCTGGGCTGCCACATGGATGATGACAAACGCACAGACAAAGCGGGCAACAGGATGCTCCTGCCGTGTGGCAGTTCCTTCAATTGACGTTGGAGATGAGTGGCCAGACAGTGGGTGATGAGGGAAGAGATCCACTTTGATGCTCCACACTGCCCTTGGACCCCCCCACCCACACACACACACACAAAGCCCCTGGGGGATCTCCTTTCAACTTTTTCGGGTTTTCAACTGGAGGCTGGGGATTCGGGTTTTTCGTTGGTTTCGTTTCAGATTTACTTCTTTTTTTTTTTGGGGATTTATAATTCTTTATAAGCAGAGTTTTAAAGAAGAATATATTCTGATTTATTTCGTCTGTAATTTAAAAACCTTTGTCTTGAATTCTTTCGTATAAATTGAAGAAAAATAAAGAATAGGAAGATAAAGGCGGTTTAAATAGGTTTATTCTGAGATGTCTGTTTAACAATTAAAACCATAAGTTCTTAAGAATATTATTAAGACGTAATTGTAGTCGTTTTTCCGTATTAAATACTCAAATTTCAGTGAATTTCTTTTGAATGTTTTGCCTCACTTCCTGTTTTCCGAAGAATTGTTTATGTATTTGGTGGAAACTTGATTCGTGCAACACTTTTCCCATTGTATAATTGATATTTTCGCTGCAAGATCGTTTAGTTCCGCTGCCATTCCCCCTGTTAATGTATTTCTCTTGATATTTGCCGAATATTTCTTTGAAAAATCTTCAAAATATCATGGAAACCTCCACCATACCCTGCTCTTGCTCCTTCAACTTTTTTGCTTCCGCCTCGCTCTCCCTGACATTCCCTTGCGCTATATCATTCCTCTATTCTTCATCCTCCATAGATGTACCTCCCTTCCCTTCTTTGGACTTGTGGCTGTCAATATCCTTGCGCTTCCTCGTTTCCCCACTTCCTGTTTGTCTATCAGACATGTGACGACTGTCATTCTGCCACTTCAGAGGGCTTGCTCCCGCTCCCCCCACTCACTGCTCGCGCACTTTATCCTCTCATGTTCCTAGCATTTTGACTCCCACACACAACCTCTGCCCCCCTGCCAAGCACACACACACACACACACCTCGTTAGGCCCGAGAACCCCTTTCTGGAGAGCCCCACCACTTATCATGCATAAAAGTCTAGAATTTGCCGCATTCTTTTCACAAAAAACTCGACTAATTTGATCCCCAGGCGCTGCTTGAGCCTGTCCCCAGGACACGGGACTCTCTCTCTGCTCCTTCCCCCCCTTGCGCTTTCCCCACCGCTTTCCACTCCAGTGCCTCGCTGTGATTTCCTCAGCTTACCAAAGCGTGAAACATTTTTTCGCAACCTTGCGACCTCACACGCCCCTCCCCCCTCATTCGCTCCCAGACGCGCTACTCCCCCGTCCGCTGCCCCCCGCTCTTGCTCCTGCTTCCACATAGAAATTCAATATTGCTTCTCTATGTCTATGCTAATGAATGGCTCGCCAAGGAGAGCCACCAGCAGCAGAAGGGAGCGACGAAATAGGACTAAAAGAGAGTAAAAGAGAAGACGCTCCACTGCTTGAAAGAGAGTGGGTGGGAGAGGGGGTGTACCAGGGGGTCTTCTCTTTTGCGCTGCTTTTATTTATTTTTCTGGCTTCCTGTTTCGGGAGCTCTTCTGTCTCTTTTTGGCTTTCAACTGTTCTTCCGATACCCTACAAAAAAGAGCTTAAACGATTTTTGAAAGGTGTTTGCAGAAGCACTTAAAATATATCCAAAATAGACCTACATAGGTATGTACATACATATACTATAAATATGTATATTAGGCTAGTTATCTGTTACTAATATACAACCTCAGCTAACTCCAGATTACACCTATTATTTTTAAGTAACTATAAAAAAAATAAAAACACCTTATATAATATACAATAGATGTTTCTAAGTTTCAATTTTGCACTTTTTTTGAATGTATTTACCCAACAATTTGTATTTCTTTTCGTGGTAGAACCCCAACTACTAAAATGAGTTATAAATTTTACGAACGGGGGGGGCCCGGCATGGCCCAGCCTAAAGATATTGTACATTCATATGTCAGCGAGTGGTGCAGCAGGCTGCTGCTCTGATTTTTGAATTTTTTTGTTATATTCTCGCATGTATTTTTATATTTTCTATTCGCTCTCATCAAGGCGCAGCAATTTGCCTGTGGTTCTCATCTCTCGCGATCGTTGTCATTTTTTTCCCTCACGAGCATCGCTTCTAGCACGCAAAAACCATTCTCGCGATTCCTTAACTATCCTTCAGTAGTATCCCTCAGCTCCCAACAACACTGCACCAAACACACAGTCGACAGAGGCTGCGCTCCTCTTTCAGTCCACCCACGCGCTCTCTCTCTCTCTTTCTCTCATTCAGCCCAAGCAGTATCCAACGGTACTTAGACTTTGCTGCTTAAATTAAATATTTGTTTTTGTTTTCCAATGCTCATTGCAAGCCAGTTTCAAGATTAATCACCAAAAAAGAGAGAAAGACACAAAGTGTGATCAGAGGCAGTTTTTTTTCCTGTCCAAAAACTTTATTTCCCCATAAAAAAAAACTAACATAATGGCAAGTGATTTTCTTTGTTGAATTTGATCAAAATGTAACCACAAACTACTTTAGAAATATTTATACGACTATTTAAAATATATTTTAGAGACTACCAAAATGTTCTACTTCATTTTGCCTTTTTTGCTCGCTTTTAATTTCGAACTTTAATGATTTCCAGTCCCAATTGATCAGCAAGGAATCGCTACATCATATATGATACATATGTATTAGTACTGTAGAATACATATATTTAATGCATTTTTAGGTATCCAAAGCTTCGTTCTATTTTTGGGCATTTTTTGTGTCCTCTTTTTCGTCCTGTTTTTGCTGCCTTTTTTTGCGGTTTGACGCAGCAACTAAAAGTATGCAACACTCTTTTTTTCGCATGTTGCTTTTTGCATATTTAATGGTCTCTCGCTCCTCCTTCCGAGCTCTCTCCCCATTCAGTCGCAAGGACAGACAAAATGGCGGCATTTGCCTTTTTTTTTTTGGGGCAGCACACCCCAAACCCCCCAACTTGTCCCTGTGGTTAGGCGTTGATTTGTGGGCGCTTCGTTTGTTTGTTTGTTTCCTCCTCGTCTCGTGTCTATTTGTGGTTTTGTGTGGGGGGGGGGGTGTCGGGCGGGCGGGCGCTCCTAGTCCTACTCCACTGATGTGACTTTAATGAACTTGGGGCTCGGTCTCCTCGCCTGTCGAAAATCAATATGTAGAGGCTTTAACTGGCTTAAAGTACTGCCCAGAGCCAGGAGACCGAATTGACGGGAACAGAGACAGAGAGTCGGAGAGTCGGAGAGTTTTTCCTGCAGTGTCTCCGAGGCCTGTCACAAATACTAGACAAACACATTGAGGGTGTGGGCGAGGAGTTTGATGGGTCCTGCTTTTTATGCCACAGACAGTAAAAAGTTTTCAACTGCTGAATGCCATGCAAAATTTTGTTCTATTGAAACTTTAAAGAAAAGGGAAAAGGAATGCTGCTGCTGCCCCAACCCACCTCGTACATGACTCAATATCGATGATGATTTCTGGTTAACCATTGTTCCCCGGTAGAGATTTGAAAGTCAAGGTTTCTGTCTGGCTGTCTGTCTATCAGTCTCTGCTTCTCTGCTTCTCTGCCTCTCTGTCTCTGCTTCTCTGCCTCTGCCTCTCTGTCTGTGTCTCCTGTCTGTGTCTGTGTCTCTTCTCTTTCATTAGGAAATCTCTATTGTATTCCATTATACCGCGCAACTAAATCCCGTGTTCTTTTCTGTCTTTCTGGTGGACAGCAACCCATTATTAAATCATCAAAAGTGTTGGCCATCAAATGTGACAATGGAGTTGGAACAGACAGGACAGGAGAGCCAGCCCAGGACAGCCTTTCCACCCACAGAGACGTTGGGTCTGTGTTCTCCCACAGTTCCTCCTTCTGCAGCTGTAGGGTTGCTCCTACTACAGGCTATGGGCTGGGGACTCCTATAGCTATGGGCTGGGGACTCCTATAGCTATGGCTTACCCCTTCTTCAGGCCATGGTTTGCCCCTCCTTCAGGCTATGGTTTGCCCCTTCTTCAGGCGATGGTAGCTGCTCCTTCTGCAGCTTTGGTGCTCGCTCTCTCTCTCTTTGCTCTTGGGAGTTGTTGCTTCTGTGTGTTGCCCTTCCGTTTTTGCCAACAAAGTTGCCTCCTGCAATGATGGTGCCACTGCCGCTGCTGCTGCTGCTCCTCCTGTCTGGCGTTGTCATTTGATTTGATTACAACTGAGGGGGAAATTCGAGTCGTCACTGTAGCTGTAGCTGTAGCTGTAACTGTGCAGCTGTCTGTCTGCGGGAGTTGATGGATTATATGACGTTGCCTGTCGACTGTCGTCTGTGGGTTTTACTGGGGGGCTCTGCGTTTGAGGCACCTACCCGCATGTTCGTTTGGCTTTAAGCTTACAACTCCCGCCCCACACCACACCACACTCTCTGCTGCCCTAACTAACTGCAATCGCAGCCAATTTGTCTAGTAGTTCGTTCCAGCAGCAACAGCAGCAGCAGCTCCAACCCTATTTAAATGCTTGGCTTGGCTTGGCTTGGCTTGACTGTCTCTTGCTTGATTAGCGCCGCTGAATTGACAGAAATTGTCACTAGTAGTGGAGTGGAGTGTGGTGGGGTGGAGTCCCCTCCACAATTTGCGTCACTTGTTTTGTGTTGCATTGCAGATGTTGCATTTAAGCCTCGCCATCACCCCCAACAACATTCATTCCCTTGCACTCCACTCCCAGTCCCACTCCCCAATCCAAATACGAATCTGTATCTGTATCTGAATCTGTGAATCCGCATCCAAGCGAATCCCTAGCTGCTGCTGCTGCTGCTGCTGCTGCTGCTGCTGTTGATGTTGATGTCGATGTCGAGCCACGTCAATTGCTTAATTGATCAATTTAATTTGACACTCATTCAAACACTCGACGCGTTGCCAGTGCTCTCACACAGAGCGCAGTGCCCAGAGGCCTGCCTGCCACTGCCTGCCACTGGATACAAGATAAATATCTTTTGCTCCCGATTTTCCACAGCAGCGGCAGAGCCGGCAGTGTGGCAGTCAACTCGCTTTTTGTATTTCGATTTATGCAAATTGTGTCTCAACTTGGGCCATGTGGCCTACTATATATATACATATGTGCATATAGTATATCTATATATGTCTGTTGCTCTGCTTTGGATCTGCTTGCTCCAGATTCCCAGATTCCATTTAAAATTGTGTGTGTGCCTCATCAATTAATCAATTTTGTGGCATGGCTGCATGGCTGGAATTTTTGTTGTTATTCCTCTCCGATTTTATTTTAGTTTGTTGTTGTTTTTTTTTTCGAGTTAATCAGGAAGTGCGTCCGCCCCCCAACCCACCCAAAAAACCAAACAGTTAAAATTTTCAAAGCGGCGCACAGGCTGCAATTTGTTTTAGTTTTTCGAGAGAGAGAGAGAGAGCGAGCGAGCGAGTTCCCCAAATTACGGGTTTTAAACATAGGAAAGTTCTCTCTCTCTCTGTACAGAAGGGTGTTGCATGGAGCATGGGGCATGGGGCATGATGGTAGGGTTCTGTGGCGTGGGGGCTTCCCTCTGTGTGTGTGTGTGTGTGAATGTGTTGACATTTAAAATGGGAAACTTTTTTGATTGATGGCTGCCACTGGTTGATGGCGCGTCCACCAGCGCCAGTTAGCTAAATTGGTCGTCGGATTTGTGGGTGTCTCTCTGTGTGTGTGTGTGTGTGTGTGAGGGGGGGTTTTCGGGAAGGAAAATTAAAGATTTAGTTTACATTTAAGAGTGTGTGAAGTGCGTACGATTACGAGTACGTATGGCAGTGATTAAGTGAGATTTAAGTGGCGATGCCAAGAGCAGAGATATCACAAAAATCTCGTGTAATCGGGGGCATGTCGGTATTTATATATTGAGACAAACCCATCAACACTGTTTTTTTAGATAATTATCTGGCTGGGTATACCTAATCGATATATTATCTAAAATTAGCATGCAGTTATCGATAATTGTAGTTACTGTATATTGTTTCGCCAGATTAGAAATCGATTATATTTAATAAACTTTTTCGATAAATCGATAAAGGCTATCGAACTTCAGCACAGTTATCGATAGCTATCGATTATTTTCTATATTGATTTGTATAATAAATATATCAATGAATCAATATCAATAAACCATATATATCGACATTTAATCGAACTTCAGCACAGTTATCGATAGCTATCGATTATTTGCATATTGATAAATTCGATCTTTTCCGTACAAATTCCAATATGAAAGCAATAAAATGCCTTGCCGTGAATAATTATGCTCCCACCATTCCATTAGTCCATGTCTTTCAATTGCAAAAACCCCCGTGCCCCCTTCCCCATCCCGAAATGCTCATCCAAGCCAGCCAACCCGACCATTATATCACAATTCACAATCGCACACAACTTTGGCGCTGTTGCGTCCAATGATCACTGGGAATTGCATCGAAAACTGCACTAAAACTCCGCCCCAGTGCCGCAGTGCCGCAGTGTTGCATGCCACACCGATCCACTCGAGCATTAGCACTACTCGTACTCGGCCATTAGGCGATAAATCTCTTTATGACAACCATTAAAAATTGTGGGGCCGAAGCAGCAAAGGCAGAAGTAAGCAAGCAAGCAAGCAAGCAAGGAAGAAATTGCACCGGCTGGACGTTGCGGACGTTTGGCTAATGCCACTCTTTTAGAGCCAATTGAGCGTGTAATTAACTAACTGTACATTTCAATTTATGAAATATTCGCGTACGAAAAATGCAGCCAAACAAACAGAGGAACAGCGGCAGAAGCAGAGACAGAATCAGTAGAAGTTGCCCCCAAGAAGCAGGCAAAAACCCGCCAGAGGCTAGAGGCGTGGTTATCAAAGCATCGCCGCCAGGTGCAGCAGCAGCTGGCATGTGGCGAGGCGAGTCCGAGGCGAGTGTCACTATTAATTTAACCTAGATTGTGTGGCAGGTTGCAGCAGCACCAGCAGCAGCAGCAGCAGCAGCAGCAGCAAGTTGAAACTATGACAGCCAGCATTTCTCTGGTATTTTCTAATTTGTTGGCCGGCCTGCCTGCCTGCCTGCCGTACTAGATCCGGAGTCCACTCGATAGGGCTGCGCTGGTTCCCCTGGACGTTGAGAGATGAGCAATTAAGCGCTGAGTTATTGACAAGACTCACTCCACTCCCACAGGGGGGGAGAGCAGAGACACACACACACACACGCATGAGGGGGAGTCTGTATCCGTATCTCAACTGCTGCAGCAGCAGCTGCGTGACAAATTGCCTCATGACGTAGACAATTTTTTGCATGTCCAGTACATGCCACAGAGACATTCTCAACGAAAAGGGAAAAGGATAAAGCAAAGGCAGATACATTCAAGAACCTGGAACCACATTTATTAGATACGAATCAGGCACACAGGGAGGACGAAGACACACGGCAGTGTGTGGCATGCATCTTGTAATACGAGTGGTATCCATTACAGCAGAATGGGGCGCACTCTGTGCCACCTGGCAAACTGTACAATGGACAAATGGAGTGTGCGCTGATCCAAAAGTGTGGATATGGAAGCCACAACCCCCCCCCCACAGCCCACACACACCATACCCTTCTCTCTCTCTCTGTGTGCTCGCTATCCTTTTGGTGTGGCGACTCCTACGCTCCCTTTTTCGCTTCTAATTAGTTTTACTTAAGGGTAGCCTCTGCTGCCGCTGCCGCTGCTCTGCCAAAGCCGTCGCCTGCCGCCTGCAACTCATTAAAATTAAAAGACATCAAAAGAAATTTGCAAACTAAACAGAAACGTAGGGTCCTCGGGATGATGTCCTTTTTGCCAGCTCACTGGCTGTGCCAGGCAGTGGCAGGGGCAGGGGCAGGCACTGGGTGTCCTGCGACACTCACGTTCATCATCTGGCGCTACCTTTTGCCCTTTTTTTTTTTATATTTTGTTTTGTGCCGCACGCTTTACATAAACTAAATACATTTCTTGGTGGAGGCTGCCTGCCTGCCTGCCTGCCTGCAGCAGATTTTGCTCTTAAATTGCTCCAACAGCTGGCGGCAATGGGGCAGTGGCAGTGGCAGTGGGCAGGGGGCGGGCAGGGTGTCTCTGGGTGTCTCTGGGTGTTCTGGTTTTTCCTTTTTTCGCCCAGCCAGCGTTAAATTAAAGCGGAAACGGGCTTAGACATCGGTGAATGGGATAACCAGCAGTGGCAAGCAGCAAGCAGTGTGGCAGGCAGTGTATGGCTGGCAGGGGGCAGGCAGAACATGTTTGCTTTTGCCCGCTTTCTATGGCATCTCTCTGGGCTCTCTCTGGGCTCTCCACATGTCTGACTCTTGCAGCAAAAATTGTTGCAAAATAATGTTAAATGAAAAGCACAAAGTCATCCTGCAAGCCAGTGAGCTGCAGTGGGGAGGTTGGGGCAGGCGCAGGGGCAGGGGCTGCCACATTGTGCTGCCTGCTCTCGTCGTCGTCATCGTCGTCGTCACGCACATTCACTTTGCATTCATTCAAGTCAAAATCGTAGAAGAGCCAAGAAAAAGTCAAATGGGAGACGACGAGAGAAGAGATTTTTGCTGGTTGCCTTTTTTTTTTTTTTGCTTTACTTTGCTTGGCCATCAATTGAGTTTCCGATTCAGCAGCAGCAGCAGCAGCAACAGCACTCGAGTGATGCTTTCTAATTGAAGAGACAACAGTCAGAGATTGAGAGATTGAAAGAATGACAACTGACAGATAGACAGACTGACGGAGAGAAGATTGAAGGTTAACAGACAGGTTTAAAGGTCACAAAATTTGAGTCAATAATTAATTGAATTTAACTAACATAATTTTTCTTATATTTCTTTACAGATCTCTCTCTCTACTCTACTCTACTCTGCTCTTCTCTCGCCGCAAAATGAAGCATAGCAGTAAAATGTTCTCCCGCCAGTGCCTTTCCCCCACCAAATCCACAATATCATCAACCTGCCCCACAACAGTCAATGCCACAGTCAATGCCAGCAGATGCCCCTTGGCCCTAATGATTGCCATTGGCTGCTGCTGCTTGCTGCTCAATACGCCAACCATTCAGGCATTCGATATTGGTGAGTACTAGGTCTTATATATATATATATATATATTCATACGAATCAATCAAGAGATATATCTGCGTTGCCCTCTGAGGGTGACTGAGGGGGTGGGTTCGTGCACGACTCTTGGCTTTTGCTTAAAATTTATTTTAATTGACATTGAAAGCCAATTTTTATGTGGCTCATCATTTTCCTACCGCCAGGCGGACAGGCGGCACAGTTGGCGGCCCCCAGCGCCATGGGGTGCCCGCTCACAGAAAACTGGACATGTTGCAAGGCAGCAGGCAGGCAGGCAGGCAGCAGGCAGGCAGGCAGCAGCAAACCAGCAACCAGCAGGCATCATCCATGCATTCATACCCCATAAGGAGTCATGGATTGCCTGCCTAGCATCTGCTTGCGCCCATCTCCTGCTCCCATCTCCTGCTCATTAATAGGCATATTGACATTTTTATGTCGTCTTTAAAGTAAAAGGAAAAGAGGGAAAAAGAGGGAAAAAGCTTCGCTTCTTCCTTTCAGTACACAGTAGTACTCGTAGCAGTCTCGAGAGTGGGCTTTAATGAAGCCATAGCGCAGACATGTGGCTTAGGATTATGGCCAATTTCAATGGCCATGGCATGTCAGCGGTTCATAAATTTTCGATATGATATGGTCGAGAGGCTTCAAGGCAAGGCTTCCTTGCCTTTCCTTTCCTTTCCGTTTACTCCTCTGGCGACATCGAGACATCGAATGGACGGCACAAAAGCCCCAGCAGACGTCGCAAAACTCATAAGTAGGGGGCATCCAAGAATGGGGCATACATAAACAGTGGAGGCATTCAACTGAAAGTACTACTTTGTATGTTAGTCGCAGATTATTGATTTTCGCAGCCAAATTCAATTAGAATAATTATGCCAGAAATGACAATAAAATGGGGGAAAAATCGGAAAAGTTAAGCATGTGTAACTCCCCTCCCTTCCCTTTTTATTTCTCCCTTTAACTGAGGCAAATAAACTTCCTGAAAAGTCACATATAGAAAGCCATTTCAACTTCCAACTTCATCGGTTCATGGGCATCTGTCACAATGGTCGATTTCTTCTTTCTTTTCTTGCCTTGAAACATATTTTCTGCCATAATATTTATAGTTAATCAAGCAACACAAATACATAAATACAAATTTATAAGCATGTTCATTTTGTACGTACTGCCAGGCAGCCTCCAAACCCCCCTAAACTCAATATAAAACCCTAGACCAATGTTGTTGCCTTTTGCAATATTTGCTATTCCCCCATTCACCATTCCCCCTTTACGTAAAGCAAACACACAATCCCTAGCAGAACTCTGGGCTGGGCTGTGCTCCTTATTCTGGCTGTTGTTGTTGTTGGGGCTAGACACATCTCGGAGCGAGAGTTGAGTTAGCAAAACATGCAACAATTTTCCAAATGAATGCACTTGCAATATGCAGTCCAGAGTCAGAGTCACAGAGCCCCCAAAGTCAGAGTCAGCATAGTCAGAGTCGAAGTCTCTCAGTATGTGGAGAACCTTCTCCTAGACTGGGGAGGAGTGTGGCTTCTGACCTCACTCACAACCTGGGAACCGACCCACACAGGCAGGCAGTCAGGCAGTCAGGCACTTCGCCACACATTAGCATTGCCAGCTATCAAATCCAATCAAGTGCGAATGCACCGCTCCAGATGCTGGGCACTAGAAATGCACCAGCACCAGAGATGAGAAATAAATTTTGCAAAATACCATTAAATACTAAAGATTGTTGGGTGAGAGAAGAGGCATAGAGGAATACCATGCCAAATGCTTGCCATGTGAATTTGTAGTATTTTTATTTTACCAAAAAAAGGGTTATTATTCTACACAAAAAAATGTCTTAAATTAAAAAACTTTTCTAAAAAAAAAATACCAAAAGCAACTGCTCATTAATGAACAAAAAGTATTTCTTCAATACAATATTTTGGCTCTAGCGAAAAAGTAAATATTAAATATAAATATTAAATACCAAGAACGAAAAATAAAAAAAATTTAATTCTTTAATTTGAATAATTTAATAAATAATAATAAATATAATAAACAATTATAAAACAAAAAAAGTAATATAAAAAAAATATATATGTACATACATATATACAACATAAAATACCAAGAAAATACCAGCTTCCTGCCTTGTTCCATTTCTTGTAAAAAGTCAGAAAATACTGTATAGTTTCCAAAAAAAATACCCAATATATCAGCTCAACCGCGAACTAGATTTCTCTCAATAAACTCCTCCACAAGCTCCAATCGAGTTGGTTGGATGCTTGATTCCATGGCTCCCCTCCTGCTACGCTTCAGTACGTACACCTCCGCCTGCCCCTGATTTGGCTCCCCACCCCTCTGCACACCTCGTGCCATGTGTTTATTTATAAACTTCTAAACGAATGCACGCACCTCTGGCTCCCTGGCTGGCTGCTGGCTGGTGCCTGATGCCTGATGCTGGGTAGGAGATCAAAAAGTGGGATTGGTCGATGCGCCCGCTGGGCCGGGGCAACAAAAGTCATGTCAAATCAGTGTTGATTCTGGCGAAAATGTCAGCAGGCGACTGTCAGACCTAAGTACGAGAGAGGATGGGTGAGGAGATGGTTCTGGGGGTCTGGGGTCTGAGGGTCTGGACTGGGGATATCTTCAAAGGCAGAAGGCAAAATGCAGAAAGCAGGATGCCTCACTCTCTGCCAAATGCAATTGGTAGGCAATAAATTAAGTAAAGTAGTTGACGGTTCTGCCTGCCAGTACAGGTCCAGGTCCAGGAACCTGGACCAGGAGTTGACTTTGGCAATGATTAAGTGTTTGGTTTATTTAAAATGAGTATAGAGATGCCATTCATAAGTCGAAGGAGAGCGCACCAGAGATCTGCCTGGGAAAGCGATAGGGGCCCTCTGAAATACGCCTCCTCCCTCCTCCACTCTCTGCCACAGAACCAGAAAAGCAAATGTCAAAAAAGTCAAATTGACGCTCGACTTATTTTGATAGATTCGATGGGCGTTGCGTTGCGTTGCATCGGGCCAGATTGTTGGAGACTGCCAAGTGCATTCTATATTTATATGGATGGATGGATGGATGGCTGATGCCTCCGCCCAAACATCATCATTAATTAAAGTTTTTTCATAAAAATTTAAATTTAAAAAATATTTCTCTCGCTTCTTATTTTCTTTCTTTCAGCCACATGCAATGTGCCTTTGGGCATGGAGTCGGGAGCCATAACAGATGCTCAAATCACAGCAAGCTCGGCCCATGACACGGGCTTTGTTGGTCCTCAACATGCAAGGTAAGTGTTCCAGTCCCCCAGTGAGACTTCATGGGAGTGAGAGGTGAAAGGGGTTTCCAGATAAGATTGCAAGTCGGTTGAAAGGTTACAGAGGTTGTTCGGGTTAAGGGAAAATGCTTTTCTTGAGGCTGAGAACTGCATACAAAAAGCTACAATAAAAAGCAGACTGCTGGAGCCATGGAAAGTGGTTTTTGGGTTTAAAAATTGAACTGAAAGCTGAAGGCAGTCTAAATGGATGATTTAATGCCACAAAAAATGTACTCTGCGAAATGATAATTTTTTTAAATGTATTTCTTTTACATTTCTAATAAAAAAAAAGTTAATTAAAAATGTAAATTAAATTAAAAATTATATTAAAAAAAATCAATTAATTTTTTTTTTTATATTAATTTTGGCTGTAATAATTGGTCAGTTGTAATGATTTGAGTTAAATAAATATAAATTTGGGTCATCTTTTATTCTACCAAATTTTTAGTTCTTTTTTTTAACTTTATTGGTTTTAATAATCATTTAATCTTAATGATTTTGAGCATAGCCATAAAAAGTGTTTCTAAAAACAATAACACAACGTTTCAGTTTCAGTTTCGTAAACTTAAAGCTAAAGGCAACACAACATTTTTTAGCACGAAATACCAACCCAAAATTCGATATACAAACCCTTTTCGAAGCAAAAATGAAACCAGAAGAAGGCATAGAAAACCCGTTGCTCCCAGCATATTGATAACGGCTAAAGATCTGCTTTGTAGATTACACCCCCAGGCCTGCCCTGCGCTGCCCTCCCCAACCACTCTTTATACAGCTTCCAGCTCCTCATTATCCATTTAACCCAAAGCTGCCCCACGACGACGACGACGACGACGACGCGAGGCTTATCTACAATGGCTGCCGCTTGTGCTCTCTCTGTGGCGGCGTGTTCATTTAATTGCTAATTTTATAGACAACTTCATTAGAGGCCGATAAGACGGGGGAAGTCAATAAAATCGAAAAAACTTTTTTTGGCCACCCCAGCCCAGCCCCCCCCCCCGACTGTCTCCATAGAGTGGGAAATTTATGTTATGACACAAACAGTTGGTTCATCAACAAATACACAAATGCCAGGGAAAAAACAAAAGCAAACAAAACAAATACGAGACAAGACGAGACGAGTATTTTGCATATCTTGTGAGCAGAGTGTAGAAAATATTTTGGTGTTCGGCTAGCGCCTTTTAAGCCGATAAAAGATCTTTAGCTGATGCTAGCAACAGAGTGGAGTGGAGTGGAATGAAATGGTCTCTGGCAACCGTTTAATGGTTTTGACAGTCAGATGATGATGATGATGAAGATGTTATCTTTGACTGCAGCAAGCGACAGCAGCAGCAGCAGCAGCAGCAGCCCTTCCAGCGAGCTAATTAAATGCAATTTGAGAAATGCACAAAACTGGTTTTTCCCCACTCCACACAAAAAGTTTTGTTTTATTTGATTTTCTTGCTAGCTTTTGTTTATGAGTTTTTAGTGGGGGTTTTTTTTTTTTTGCTGGCAGGGCAGGAAGTACGCTTACGATTGGTACGATTGGAGGAGAGAGATGTGTGTGTGTGGCAATTGAAACGGAAGTTTTGCAAGCATCCTACAGCCAATTGATTGATGACACCCATACTGCGGCAGGGGGAGTGGGGCACCCTGTAATTAGTATAAAATATCAGAGAGATGCAAACACACACACACACACATAGACATGTCAATTTCCCCGCATTGAGTTATGTGGCAGAAATCAAACCTGTAAGTTGATTTCGCATTTCCCTCGGTGTTTTTTTTTTTTTTCGCTTTGGTTTTGTGTAATAATTTTTCTGGTCTGCTGTCTGAGTTTATGGACATGCAGCACTTAAAAAACACTCAAGTGGTATGACTCTGACTGACAGAACCGCACAAAGAACCACACAGAGCACCACAAATCGACAGAGAGAAACGACAGTGGAGTAGGTGGAGCTGGAGCTGGAGCTGCAGGCATCATTAACCCTTTACGGCGAGCAGTGGGCTGGGGCTGGGGAGGGGGGGGCTGCACTAAAGTAAAGCCACAAAAACGACGCGTGATGAGCACGTTGCAGATAAACAAAATACATTTTCTGTGTCTGTCTGTCTGTTTGTCTGTCTGCTGAGATTAACTGGAATTTGTACTAAAAAGATTTCTCAACCCAAAGACAAAAGGGAGGCAAACATCATCAAAAAATTGAATGACGCGGGGGGGTATGGGCATGGGCATGGGCATGGGCATTTGATGTGCCCCAAGATGCGGGCCCACAAGTAGAAGTCTCTGATTTTGTTGCTGTTGTTGTTGTTGTTGTTTAGCCAATGGCATTGAACTGAATCACCTGGCGGAAAAGAGAGGCGCTTTTTGTCGTGGATCTGGATGGGTCTGAGGTTGGATTTCTGTCTGTCTTTTGTCTCTCTGTCTCTGCGAATGAATGCTGGGTAGAGAGTTTGCTGCTGCTGCCTCTGCTGCCTCTCTGCTGCTGCTGCTCCTGCCTCTGCTGCTGCTGCCTCTGCTGCTGCTGCTGCTGCCTCTGCTGCTGCTGCTCCTGCCTCTGCCTCTGCTGCTGCTGCTTCTGTGGCAGATTGACAGGCCATGGCAATGTATGCTGTGGCCTGGTAGTTGCGATTTCTGCCAGAGCGCGAGGTTAAGTGACTGCAGAGTTAATGGTTAATGGTCAGTGGCAGTGGCAGCGGAGGAAATATATTCATTATGTTTTAGGCTTTTAAATCAAGTCTTCTGCTTCTGCTTGTTCTTCTACACTTTTAGGGCAAACTAATTAAAGATACTTTGCCCGAGTAATGCAGTGCAAGTTTTGCTTGCCGCTCTGTTGAAAGTTCCTTTAACCACACAGCGATAGAGAGAGGCGCCACAGAAAACTCTACACTCAACTTGAAAGTTTCTTCCTTTGTCTTTCCCTTCAAACTCAGCGTCCAATCAGGCGAACTGCAATTTGCTTAGCCCACCGCCCACCCCCCCGAAAAAGTTCCAGAGAGAGGGCTAACCAGGAAAGTTCAAAAGTGCAGGCAGCATTATAATTTGTGAAGCGCTGCCGTGCACTTACCTAAACCAAAAAGAGAGACTCAGACCCAGACTCAGACCCAGACCCATAGAGAGAGAGAGAGAGACTTCAGGCAGCAAAAGAAAAAACTACTCCATGAAGTAATTCATTACGGGAATAGACAGTGGCAGAAGGAGAGACAGGCAGAGAGACAGGCAGAGAGAGCGCCGCCACAACATCTAATTATTCCTCACAAAAAAAAAAAAACACCCTAGGGATAGGGCATAGCCCAAGATCTGGGCATGAACGGGTAGCTATTGAATTACAAAGATTAGTTTAATGACAGTTGGCGCTGTTTGATTTTCATTTACCTCATGGCCTGCCAGCCAGCCCAGACGCTGCTCCTCCATTGCGCCCCATTAAATTTACAACCTTTTACATATTAAAAGCAAAAAAAAAAAGAATACTGAGAGCAGGCAGAGGGGCTGGCTGGCTGCTGCTTCTCTTGATTAGATGCGGCATTCCCCTGTAGCCACACAAGAGGCGGCAGCAGCAGTTAGTCCATCAGAGTCCATCACTGAAATGAACGACCAGAGCCGAATGGCCGTCGAGCAGATTGTTAACTTTGGCAATAACAATAATTAAAGTCATGTTGAAATGCACATAACTGAGGATATTAGCATTTTAAATGATGTTTTATGCCGGGCGCTCTTCCCTCTTCTTTGTGCGCCCAAGCCTGCAGCATATTTGCTACCAAAACAAATTGAAGGAGCAGCGCAATTTTATGAAGATTAAATTGACCTTTTTTTCTGGTCCTTTCCCCCACTTCAATTTTGTTCGCATGCACCTGAAAATAATTGCAGTTTGGTAATGAAGATTGGCTGATATTTCAGTTACTAGACATCTTTTAGCATAAAGTTGGCCAAGTAATAGTCAAGGATTTAAACCGTCACCGCCCCGCCCCCCTGCAGTTTCAATAATGTCTCAATCCATTTTGTAGCCTCACATGGCACACACATGGCGCAGGGACATGCAAAATTAATAACTAAATTCCAGCATAGAAAAAAAAAAAAAAAGAAAGAGGTAAGGAAAAAAAAAGAAAGAAGTAAGGAAAAGAAAAAAACATTAAAAAATCTACAACGTAGATGCGAATTCAATAAACCCGCTGGCAGGGGGCAGGCAGGCAGCAGCAGCAGCAGCAGCCACCAAATGAAGCAATTTGTGACGACAGGAGGGAGGCCTGCCAGTAGCCAGGAGCGATGTCGGGAGCCAGGAGTCCAGGTCTAGGCCTAGAGAGCGGCCCATGAATAATGGCCAGGCATTAAACCAGGCAGCCAGTCAGCGCAGCCAGGCCAACAGCAGACCCCAAAATGCAATCAAGCATGTAAAACTTAATTGAAATATAAACCAAAAAAGAAAAAAAAACAGAGAGCGCCCCGTACAGGAGGCATTTGTAGCAGTGGTTAACAAACATATCAATGCGGCTAACAGCTAGAAATTGATTAAAGTTTTAGCCAGGGATTGGGAACTGAGACTGAGACTGGGGCTTGGGGTTTGGGATATAACTTAAATTAATCCTTAATTACATGGACAACATCCTGCTGTGTGTGTGTGTGTGATGTCTAAAACCGCAAACAGCTTAACGAACGTAGACGAGCTGCCAGACGTTGGCTGTCCCCCCCGCAACCCCCACAGCACCACAAAATGTCCATGGTTTGGTGGTGGTGGTGGCTGGAGACTGCCGTCTCCTCGCCGTGTGGTGCCGAAAACGCTTAATGTCAATTAATTTATAAGAGAAGAAAAAACATTTCCCCCGTCAAGGTTGGTTGGGGCGGTGCGGCATGCAACTGGTTTTCGCTACCGTTCAAGTGGACGCCTAATTAATAAAGTCTTCTCTCTCTCCATCTTTTTGGCAGACTGAAAACCGATAATAATGGCGGTGCCTGGTGCCCCAAGCATATGGTATCGAATGCGCTCAAGGAGTATCTGCAAATCGATCTGCTGCAGACGCATGTGATAACCGCCGTACGCACCCAGGGCAGATTTGGCAAGGGCCAGGGCCAGGAGTATACCGAGGCCTATGTCCTCGAGTATTGGCGTCCGGGCTTTGACAAATGGCAACGCTGGAAGAACTCTCAAGGCAAGGAGGTAAGTAAAAGAAAAACCCCCAGCACCCCCCCAAAGGATCTACCACAGAGCTAATACATTAAACACTCCTTTTTCCCATCCTTATACAGATATTGCCGGGGAACATCAACACTTATAGCGAGGTGGAGAACGCCCTGCAGCCGATTATATTTGCCTCAAAGATACGCATCTATCCGTATGGCCAGTACGATCGTACAGTGTGTCTGCGTGCCGAGATCGTTGGCTGTCCCTGGGAAGGTAAGCGCGACAGAGAATTGAAGCGAGTGCGATAAAAATACGACATGAGCAATGGGATAAGTGTGGAGAGCGGCTAACAGAGTTTTAGTGTCAGTTGCTAATTTATCAAGCGACAGGACAGGCGGCGGCCGAGGAGGAGCGGCAGCAGCGGCTACAGCCAAAAGCGGCTTAAGTGTTCTTCGTTCTGTCTGTCGGTCTGTCTGTCTGGCTGTCTTCACATTAGCATGGCATTTGCAACAGATAGAGTAAGCGAGATTGAAGCCTCTTCCATGTAAGGGGTATGGCTGTGTGGCAGTGTGGCAGTGTGGCATGTAGCTGCAGCGCAGCAGTGCACTGTATTTGGTCTGTGCTTTCAGGGTACTCTAAATAACTGAAATTCAAGGCATACCCATACCAATAAAACTAAGCAAAAAGTGGGCGTAAATACTCCTCCTCCTGCTGCTGTTGCTGCTGCTCCTCCTGCTGCTGCTGCTGCTCCTGCTGCTGCTCCTGCTACAATCATAAAGATATTTCCCTGAAAATTCTAGTAACTGCTTCCCAGTTTAGCTGGAATTTTCCCCCCAACCCCACACCCCCCACGAGTGCAGTGTACGCAATAATGCAATCCAGAACTGCGCCTATATTTACAGAACCAAGGAGGCTTCTCCTCGTAGTATTGGCGGAACCAAACTGTAGCGCATTTTTCTCTCTCTTGGCTTGGCTTTTGTTGGGTTTTCTTTTTAGCAGGCCATGTGTGTGTGTGTGTGTGGGGAGCAGAGTGTGTGTGTGTGTGTGTGTGGGGTGTAAAGTGAAGTGAATGTGTGTACTTGAAAAATATCGCGTGCAGACATTGGAAAAACATAGCCGCAAAATCGAAATCCCAGACGACGACAAGTCCAAAAAGGCAGCCAGCTAAATAAAAACAGCAAAGCACAACACAAACCTGGTCTTGTCGATGTTTGCACGCAATTGTCAAGTAGTGCACGGAGTCGACAGTACACAAAGTCTGGACAAACAAATTTTTCTATAATTTCCAGAGAGAGAGAGAGAGGCGCAGAGGCAGACTGCCACAGAGGAGTGGAGTGGAGTGGAGCCCACAGAGCCTAATGACAATTTGTAGTGCTGCCTGTGTAACCCTAGGGAAAAGGCGCGCAACTTGAAAATTATTCCGTAAATTAACGCAACGTTTCCAACGGGGCAGCGCGGGAGCGGGCAGCTCCCACTGATAAGTGGCGCCATTTGGCTACAAAAACTATGCATACGCCCGCCCCCCCACGCCCCACCCGCCCACTTTTTTGGGTGGCATGAGAATTTGAGGTTGGCAGACATGCAATCCAAGCGAATCGCCTCTGACCGCTCCACACACACACACACACACACACATTTTGCGGCCATGTCATTTGATTTGCTGCTTGCCCCATGGGGAGGGCAAGACTGGTTGGAGGGGGGGTGGGGGGCAGGCACATTTCATATGCAAATTAAACAAGATAAGATGGGGCGGGGGGCGGGTAAATGGGTCTGCAAACAGAGAACATCAGAGTGGTGTGGAGTGGAGCCAAAGGAGGGTCTAGACAAGTGCCAGACATTTGTCGGCGGTTGGGGGAAAGCAAGAAAAAGGGTGGGGTGGCTGGGGGGCTTGGCAAGAAAATCAATAAATTGTTCCTTCATTTTATTGTATCTGTGTCGATTTCATTTCGATTTTTATGTGCCCAAAGATGCATCATAATTGTTTATTAAATTGTGGCCATAAATTTGTGGTAGCAAACATTTTGAATGCAAATCGAATGCTCGCTGCCGCACCTACGACGATTCGAACGGCCGCACCCAGAATTTGTTGTTGTTGCTTGCTGCCTGCCTGCCTGCCTGGAAGCGCCACACACACAAACAAAATGGGAGTAGTCGGAGTCCCCCGCCAGCTTGGTCACGTCATGGCCCAGAGATTATCTCGAAACTTTGATTTTCCCCCCGACCCAACCACAAAAAAAAAGGCGACACTAAACACAGATTTGTTACAAAGCTTAGCCCTTCGCTTAGCAGCCATCGAACTGAAATTGGAATCAGAATTGGTTTGGGCATTGGAACTGGGAACTGGGGAACTGGGGGAACTTGGAGCTTGGGTTGGTTTTGCTGCAGTGCATTATAAATGCAACAACTGATTAGCGTTAAGCTGGCGATTTATGGGCCACCCATAACCCATTACCCCATTACCCTATTCGTGGCTATATAATTTATGGATCTTTTAAAGGGCATTAGGTTTGAGAGGTGGTTGGTTTCTGCTGTTTTCTGGTGGCTGTTGAAATTTGAAGCTCACTGAAGAAGTTGCTGAGGGTCTGGGTGTTTGAATTTTGTGCGTGTGTGCGTGTGTGTGGGTACGACAGGTGGGTGTAGCTAAAGATTATGCGACTCTCAAGTGGGAGAGAAGTTTAGAAAAGAGTTTGAGATCTTAAATTTCATTGCTGCCTAGTGAAGGCAGCCAGGCGAAAGCTATTTAAATTATTTAAAAATTACAAAAGAAAAGGCCCTAACTAAATACCTTAATGAGTTTCTTTATTATTCTGTATGTAATAATTGTCCGATTTTGATGAATTTTTGTAGATAAATAGATCATGGAAATTTATACAAATAAACCAAGTTTCAGCTTAATAACTTGCAAATTGTAAACACCACAACTTTTTTCTTTACTCAAACACTAACAATAAAAGGGTTCCGATTATAACGATTTTTGGTAAATAGTTAGATAAAAGCTGTCTATAATTATTTAACAATTTTAAGCTTCATAGCTTAAAAATTGCAGAATATAAAGATTGCAGATTAAAGGTTTATAGGAGCCTAAAAATGATGAAAATATTTTTAACATATGTAAAATATCCAAAGGCCTACTCGTAAAATGTAAAATTCGACAAAATTTCATTTCCTCCTAAAGCTCTTTTATTTTTTGGGTAATTTCTTGCTGAAATAACAAAAACCCTTGGCAGCTAGCGACTTTCTTTATGTCTAAAGGGTAAAGCTCTTTCCTGTTCCCACTCTTCACTGTCATCCCCTTTCTGTAGCTCTCCCTCTGCAGTTCACTGCGAGACCCACTCATCCATCCATCTTATATCCTCAATTTGACTCATCAACGTTGTCGTTGTCGTCGTTGGGTTGCGTGACGTTGTTCCCCCCCCCCAAAAAAAAAAGGGAAGGAAAATTACATTTTATATATTGCAGTTTCAGTGTATCCGCCCCCGCCATTTGCCATCTTCCACGCACTTAAACAAGGACTTGTTCCTTACTTTTTGTTGCTGTTGTTTTTTTTTTTTGCTCATTTTTTCGGCAGTATTATCCTCCTGTTAAACCCCCCCAAGCAACAATCTGCTGCTGCTGCTGCTGCTGCTGCTGCTGGGGCGACACGCAAATAAGAATCGCATGCAAGCACGCGAATAACAAGGCAGAGGCAGACACAGACAGACAGACAGACAGAAGGAGTAGGGGGCAGCCCCAGTCAAGGGAGGAGCAGCACAAGTCGAAGTATGGGGCAGCCCCAGCTAAAGGAGGGACAGTCCCAGCTAAAGCAGGCGCAGCAGAACTTCCCCCCTTCCTTGGGTCCCCACCCCCTGCTGCTGTCTTTCTGCTCATATGTGGACATTGCGTGAATGTCGCGTTGTGTGTGCCGCGCGGCGGCAACAACAGTGAACCGCGCCGCGCGTTGCCTTAAATGTCTTGGCAGTTAATTAAATATACAATTTCTTTGTGTGTGTGTGTGTGTGTTTCATGGCGTGTCCACAGTACACAGTCCACAGTCCAGTGTCCTGTGTCCTTCTATATAATTCTTGTAATTAAATGAATGCCTTGAATAATAATTAATATTTTTATTGCCACACAGACACACACACAGTCCTCATGTATGATCAATAACTGTCATTTCCTACCTGAACGAACATCATTATCTATTGCTACCTATAATTATGTGTAATTATGTGATTTTTTTTTTTGGTAATTATTGGAAAATTCCTTCCACCTTCCATTTGTTGTCCTGCCTGTCTGTCTTTCTGTAATGTATGTGGCCACGTGCCTGGATTGTGTAAATAGAAATTCAAGTGAAATTAGTTAAACGTACCCCCCCACCGACCATTTTCCTTCCTGCTGCTGCTTGCTTTTCCTTGCTATAATTATATTGAGTGCCCTGGCAACCCCTAACTGCTGTTTTCTTGCTGTTTTCTGGTTTTTTTCCATACCAAATGTAATTGTTTTTGCAGTCGGGGGGGAATGAATGAACGTCCACACTGCCCACGTAGCTAATTAGTGTCAGGTGTTTGTTCTTTGCCCCCCCCAGCACCACACACACACTGTGTGCTAACCCCAATTGTATCTCCTTTAAGCGTGTTACCCAAAGTTAGCCCCAAAAAAAACCGCTCAAAACATTTTGTTTTCTGGCTGTGAGTCAGTTCTGCTTTTTGGCTGCTTAAAACATTTGACTTTGACATTGAAAAACTATACACACCGAAAATCCACAATCCACAATCCACAACCCCCCACGAAACCCAATTTCCCACATTTTTCCCCGCACTCTGAAAATTTTGTGCTAAAAAAAAACCACAAAAACCAAATGGCAGACAGAGCGAAGCGAACCAAAGGAGCGTGGAGAGGAGAGGAGCGCAGTAGAGTGGCCACAAAACGAAATTATGTTTCAAAAGTAACTCAATATCCTGCTGCTGTCTCTCTCTCTCTTACACCCTCTCTCTCACTCACTCTCCCACTCTCTCATTCCCCCTCTCTCTGTTGAAAAGTTCCGCCCGCCTTTGGCTTAGGGGAAGCATTGAAAACTTTAAATTTTTACCGCAGTTTAAAAACCATACCACAAAAACCCATCCATCCCATCCATTCCTCTGCCTCCCCTATCCACCTAAATAGGGGGCTGCACACACATTGTCAGTCGTTTGTCTGCATCACGTGACACGCTACGTGACGTGACATGACGTGTGTGCATGTCCCCCCGTGCCCACCGTGCCACTCTCCACCGCCTAACCCGTCTCTCCCCACACCTTGCTTCTCATGTTACGCTATTTTTGGGGTTTTACGTTTGGTTTTTGGTATCACTTCCACGAATCGCTTTTGCCTGTTCGAGTTCGAGTATTTAAAATTTCCGTTTTCTTTGCAGAGGGCATCGTCTCGTACAGCATTCCAAAGGGCGTGCAACGCGGCATGGAAGTGGATCTCTCCGACAAGACATACGATGGCAATGAGCAGGGCGATCGGTATGTGGATGGTCTGGGCCAGCTGGTGGACGGACAGAAGGGCAAGGATAACTTCCGCACGGATATCCATGGATTTGGCAAGGGTAAGTAATCGAAAATTCCTTTTTGGTGGGTATTCCTTTAATTAGCCGTCATTTGGGGCACTTAAACCAGTTAGAGAGGCAAATACTGAAAGCATAGTTCTCCGTTTCTTAAAGTTTTCGCTGTTAAAAGTTTGAAAAGAGAGGGAAAAAAATATCGCTTCTCTGGGAGAGCTCTTCCATAGATTGGTACTTCCTTAGACATACCTTTTAATCGCGTAAATCCCTACAAATAAATCCTTTCTGCATTTTAAGAATATTATCAACATTATTCAGTTATGCTTTTTAATTCTTAAATCGCTTTTACAATCGCAGATCGGCCCTTGAGCGATATTTTTATGCATAAAATACATTAAATCCTATTCATTATTGTTTTATATTTTTAATTTCCCAAAACACTTTCTAGTTCTAATTCTCATAAATAGTTTTCCCGCCTTTAGCTTTCTAGTAATCCGCTCAGTAGATTTCCGCTAGATTTTCCTCTGCATCCTGCAGCTTCCTGCATTGAAACGAAACTTTTTGGCGCCTAAATGGCTTCCCTCTGCCAGCCCCTAAAAGGCAATAACTTTCGCCATATACCAAGTCCACAGCTCCTAACTCATGGTAAAGCCAACCCCCCCTCCGTGCACCAACACACAAAGATTTATGGCAATAGAAAAAACTGATTAACATCAAATAATTACAAAAGTTGCACCGACAGAAAAAGCATAAGGCAAAGTCTGACCTACGCCCCATTCTCCCCGCCCGCCTGCACCCATACTGAAAGCTCACTTCATTGAACAGCGGGTGGCAGTGGTGGTGGCGGGAGGGGGCAAGAGATTCCTGGAAAACTTTTTGGCTTTTCGCAAATAATTTGCCTGCCACACACACACACAAACACACAATAAACGAGGAATAAATAATACTCTGGGAGCCGTAAGTTTTTCGGACTAGAACTACGACTATTTGGCTGGGGCTATGGCAGCAAAAACTTGCACGGATATGCCACCCCGAATGAGAGAGAGAGTGAGCACTGCTCCACAGTCTGCTCTCTCTCTCTCTCTGTGGATATTCCCCTCGTGCTGCCCGCTCTGCTGGCATTTTCCTGCCTGTAAAAATGTAAACATTATGCATATTTGATAATTTATGGCAACACTGGCATTCATTTCCGCCCCAGCGGCTGCACTGCCGCCGCCTGCAAAAAAGTTGCCGAGGAATTTTCGCAATGCTCCGCAAGTTTATTTTTTGCCATTTCGCACATTTTCACTGGCCCCGTCGGGCGACCGGCGACCGGGGGCACTGTCGTCGCTGGTGGCACCTCCTCTGATCCTCCCCTGTTTGCCATAGTTTTGGCAAATGGCCAATAATCGAAAATTATTGAAAACTTTACGCAGGAGTAAAGTTTCGGTCAGACAATTAGACATGCAGTCGCTGTGCCCCGTATCTCCACGAAGCCTTCCCTTGGGTGGGTAGTTGCTGTACCCAGAAGTCTCCCCCTGATAGTTGCTGTTCCCCCCGCCCATCGCTGGCATTCGAGACATCGTCGAGACAGTAGCCCCCATAAAATGAGAGTTCGCATTGCATCATGACAAAAGTTTTCCCTTTATTTTTCGGGAATTATTTGCTCGTTTTATTTGTTGTTTTTTTTTTTGTTTTTTGTTTGCTTGCTTATTTGCATTGTAAGTGGAAATCAATACGAGAATTTGAATGGTGGGTTTCCTCTTTCCCTTCCCTCCCATCTATTGATTGCCCCCCCCTAAGACCATCACACACAAACCTCTTTCTTCTCCTGCCCTCCTGCTGCTGCTGCTGCTGCTTGTCGTATAATTTCTGGTTACAGCTTGTTTGCTGGGTGGACCTTATAGCCATATAACCATTCGTAGTGGCACTGGCAGCAGTTAATATTGCATGACTTATGCATAGCGGAGACCCCCTCTCTCTCTCTCTCTCTCTCTAAGCCCCCCACGTAGGTCTCCAGCTGAAATTAGGGCCATGCAAACAAAGGCAACAGCAGCCCAGCACACACACACAGGGGAAAAAAATGGCTTAAATGTCGCATTGGCCATAATTTCTAGTTATGTGGGGGGGTGAGACCCTAACTCCCCACCCCCAACTCCCAACCCCCCACCCCCTGCTAGACCTTCGTGAGCATTTATTTGCTTTTTGTGTGTGGGGGGGAGCCCAGAAAACTTCACCCCCTACAAACCGAGAGCCACAGCAAAAAGCTTAAATAGCTTTACATGTCAGTCCTTTTTTTTGGGGTTTGGTCTATTGATTTTCAGCTACCGCCCCCCGCATTTGCCGCTCTGCCTACATTTCTGATGGTTTTTTATTTGTTTCGTCTTCTTGCAGGTTATGAATGGATTGGCTGGCGGAATGATACGCCCGGTCTGATGGGCAAACCGGTTGAAATTGTCTTTGAATTCGATACGGTACGCAATTTCAGTGCCATCGTCCTGCACACAAACAATATGTTCGCCAAGGATGTTCAGGTGAGTGTCCCATAACCCCAAAACAGCGCCCAAAAAAGGGGTGTGCAAGTGGCGCATTAAGGTTGGGGGATTTTTAAGTGATTTAAGCGATTTTGTGGCACGGTTCAGTAAGCGCAAGAAGCGTCTATATATTATGCTTGAAAATTCATCGATTTACTGCGCATATTGAACCCAGAGAAATCCTTTTCCTTGACATATCTGCGCCTGAAATTATTGATTCTTTAGCGCCTTTATTTATTTCATTTCTTTAACCCTTTTTCTCTCTCTCTCTCTCTCTGTCTTTAGGTCTTTGTTCATGCCAAAGTCTTCTTTAGCATCGGTGGACGTTACTTCTCTGGCGAGCCCGTTCAGTTCTCGTATATGCCCGATACCATTATGGATCATGCCAGAGATGTGACCATTAAGCTGCATCATCGTGTGGGCAAATATTTGAAAATCAATTTGTATTTTGCCGTCAAATGGATAATGCTATCGGAGATCAGTTTTATATCCGGTAAGTACACTCCACACACACTTGTATTCGTACACTCCGTACGTGATGTACTCGAATGAAAATGAATAAAAATTGCCAGAAAATTGCCAGGGAGCTGGAGCTGGAGCAGGAGAAGGGACAGGGACAGGGACAGGCAGAGGGACCTGAATCTGAATGCATTTTTCAGCTTCATTTCACTTTCGAGTGGAGGAAAATGCAATGCATTACACTTAACAGACGGGGGATAAAACATTTTTCCAACATTTTGGCTAACAACAATGGGCAGCAGGCTGGCAGGGGGAGACAGCAGCAGGCTGGCAGGGGGAGACAGCAGCAGGCTGACTGACTGGAGGGGTAGACAGCAGCAGGCAGGCAGAAGGGGGGGAGAAAAACAGTCGAGAGATAAGTGAAGCAGAGAAAAGAAAATCCCTCTCAATGGAGAGTGTCTGTCCCTCCTTTTGCTGGCTGCTGGCTTAGGGGTAGCATACACCCCCCCCAGCCCACAGCATCAGCCTCTGGGAGGGTGCAATGCCAGTGCAATGCCTGGCATTTTTCCTGGCATGTCCTGATTAAATTGTACCAAGTGCAAGGCTCAATCCCAGGCAACATGTTTAGACAATATTTTCATGGCACATTTGCCATCGGTACGGCAGAGTGCAACCCCCCGAAGCACAAATTGCTCTAAAGCGGGCGATCCGGCTATAGATCCTCGGGTTTTGGCAGCGGTCACTGAACTGCCAGTCCAGTGATCATTTATATTCATTCCAGAGTTTTTCGGGGTTTTTACCCACCCCCAAAAACGCAGCCAAATCGAAGCGTAAATCTAGGGAAATCCCAACACCCATGTGCAGCGGCAGTAGGTGTGAAAATCCGACTAGGGTATAGATTTCCATGGATAGTTCGTCCATCCATGGGAGTTTGATTGATGAGTCAAATAGAGCGTGCCGCATGAATGGGGATTTCCTTTCCGGCATATTACTATTTTTTTTTTCCGGCCAGATGGTTTTAGGGGATTTAGGGCCCTGCGACGCCGCTTGCCAGAGAGGGGTGGCATTTTCTAATAGTTTTAAATGCCTAAAGGAAGTTGACCCATAAATCGAATGCTAGTGAGATTTTTATAGTTCAATTAGGAATAAGCAGAGAGAGAGAGAGAGAAACAGATTGAAAACGCGAACAGAAACGGAAAAGAAAGCCATGCCATGTCATACCTGAGGAGCTTCATAAGGAAACCAATTTATGAAGGGGAAGAGGGAAGTGATCTGGAAGCAGATCTTTTGAAACTAAAAAATCCCATAAGAGGATCTTTTGAAAGTAAATAAAGGAACGGAGAACAGAGAACAGAGCTGGCATGATGCATGGGTTTTATATTGAGTGGGATATGCCCCGAAGGATTTACTGAGGGGCAGCAAACTTAATTCAGAAATTGAAAGATCATTCCAACACAATCATCCTTTTATCCCACAAGCAAAAACTGACGATCCCCTTGAGCCAAAAATTTACTGAGAAACAATCACTTGAAGATCCGTAATCCTGCCAGGCATTACGCAGCACAATACTAACCCAAGGATAGCCAAAAAAAAAAAAAATAAAAGCAAAAACCACAATACCAAAACGGAAAAAAATAAAGAAAAAAGTTTCATGCTGCGCGTTCTGTGGGGCAGGGGCAGCAATTACATGATGCACCAGAAACAGCATTTGTCACGCACACAAAAAAGCGACAGCAACGAGAGAGAGAGAGACGCCAGAGATGGTATGGGATGATCTTTATAGGTTGCAGGCAGTACGTTACCTCCCAGTGGCAGCCAGCTGTTTTTTTTTAACATGCCACTCAAGCAAAGGCCTCAAAGAACTAGCGTAAGGGGGTGTGGTAGGGTGGGGTGGGGGGGGTAGGATAGGGTGTAAACAAAAGAGCGAAACGCACGTATCTTTCGAGTGTTTCATACGAATGCGTATATATTTTTATCAGGCACTGTATACAGCCGAGAGATTTAACCCCAATTTGTGAAGATTTTGCTTGCGGTGATTTGCTGTCGCTGGAGTTAGTATATTTAAAGGTTTTTGGCTCTAAAAATACAAAAGAAAACCATGAAAACAAAGAGCCAGAGAACGAGCGAGAGAGGGAGAGGGAGGGAGAGAGAGAGACCCTGGGGACACACAAAGAGAATTAGTTATAAAAGAAAGAGCAGGCATGCGATGAGAGGGAACAAATAACAGAAAGGGATATGCGGCATATTTGCCATTATTTCTTGGTCCTGCCTGCCTCCCTCTGTGTCTGTGTGTGTGATAAATGTGGCACGAAATATTTTAATTATTTTAAACGTTTTATGACGACCACAGAGAGGTTAGAGGGGGAGAGGGAGAGCGTGGCAAGGAGATGCTAGAGATATTTCCCCCTTTTATGGCACAAGTAGGGAAGCGCACAGGAAAAAACACAAGCGACAAGCAGGACAATGGCAATGTCGAAACAAAAGCCCAGCAGGAACCACACAGCGAAACTTCACACAGGGGATGGGCATGAGGATGGGGGGGGGGGTGGCATGGCATGGTATGGTATGGCATGCCTTGAGAGTAGACTGCCCCGTCTAAGGAGCCCAAGCGACATAACTCAAAACAGCAGCCAGAGCCCTTACTACTCCTCCGTGGACTGCTCCTGTGCTGCTTCTGTACTGCTTCTGTATTCCTCCTCCTGTACTCCTCCGCTGTACTTTTCCACTCAGTCAGCCATGGGACGAGGACGAGAACTTCACACAGTAATTACGCCATTTACTGTCCTGTAGAAAACGGGGTCACCCACTCAAGGAAACGCTTTTTTTGGGCAGCAACAGCAGCCAAGCCCAGCGTAGCGCAGCCCTGGGGGCGTACAAAAAAACAAACCTCTCGCCCTCACATTCTTCGAAGAGAGCGAGAGCGAGAGGATGAAACATTTCTGCTTTGTTATGCCCTCAAGATGTTGGCGAGATAAATGACAACACTTCTGGGGCCACAGCAGCAGCATTACCATCACCATCATCATCATTGCCATATGCTGTATTCTGTTGGTAGTTGGGTGGAGCGATTCCAGAGCGTAAAACATAAGCCTGGGCCATGGTATTATTTAGAGATCAAAGGAAACTCCTGAACAGGTGCCACGTCCGCGCAGGGTCTAAGCTAATAATCAGGCCTAAGCCTTAGGAATTATGGAACGCCGGGAGTTATTAACCAACGCTAAGATAACTGAGCCTCGGGGGTTGATGGAGCAATGAAAATTGATGGAATGGATAGATATGATGGATTAGAAATAATTAAGAAACGGAAGTATGGTGTGCGGGCAATTAGAAGGATGGTGGACCCAAAGAACTCGAGATATAAAAGAGATACAACTTTGATGTTTATGGGTGAAGAAAGTAGAAGAAACTTAAGCAGAAATATTCAGTGGGAGAGTGTTCTACGGGTGCTCTAGTCCATTATAACCCATGGTAACTCATGATATATGGCACATACGACTTTGCTGTTTATGTGGCAGAAAAGTTAGAGGAATATATGCAGAATTTTAAAATGAGAGATGAGCTAGGAGTTCTCTAAGCTATTATAACCCATGATAACTCATGATATATGGCAGCTACGACTTTGGTTTTCTTGTGGCAAGCAAGTTGGAAAAAAAGTAAGCAGAAATATATGCTGCAAGATATTCCAAGATTACTCTAAGCTATTATAGCCCATAGTAACTCATGATATAGTGGTGCTATACGTACCACTTTTCTACTATTATAAAGCTCATAGATTGCCCAACTGTTAACTAAAGTGAGGCATAAGCAAAAGTTAATTAAACTCAAGATATCATATGATATATGTTTAGGTGCCAGCCCAGAGTTACGCCAATCAAAACGCACTCCAAGCATAACATTCATAATGAAACAACAAGATATATGTAGGGTTTCCTCACGCATATATTAAACCATTTCAAAATCATTAGGAAAAAACAAAACCCAAAATAAATATTCATAAGACACGAGGGAGAGAGAGAGTAAGGAAGAGCGAGTGACGCCCCTTAAAAAAAAAAAACAAATCAAATCAAACATCTGCACACAAGACCTTTTTTTTCCAGCGACCCAAAAGTTGACAGGAAATGAACACGTTAGAGGTCATATATATTGTACGAAAACGAAAAGAAAAGCGTGTCGAAGGCGAAACAATTTAAAGCAGAACGAAAGGTGTAAAGAAAGGGACTCTGCCAGCAAAGAAAGGCGAAGGGAAAGAGACAGAGACAGAGAGCGAAGAAAAACTAATCATTGAAGCGCAGCTGTGCGCGGCAGCGTCGTGGTCGGTGGTGGCGGCAAAACTTCTAAAGATGGAAATGAAATGAACTTCCAACCCAACCCAATCTACTCGTAACTCGTTCTGTGTCTCATTTTGCTTTTCCATTTCCCCTCTGTATTTTTTTGCAGTGCCCGCCATGGGAAATTTCACAGACGAACAGGAGCAGCGCAACAGTAATTCGCCCAGCCAGGCGCAGGATACACGCGAATATCCATTGCAGAGCAACGACTATCAGCACAATCATGGCACAAATAAAATGAATGTCGGCGCCACTGGTGCTGGCACAGGAGGCGGCAACACTGGCAACGCTGGTGGCATATCCACATCCGACTCCAAGTACAGCAATGGACCGCAATGTAAGTGTGTGTGTGTGTGTGCCAGCATTGGCCAGCATTAAATTCAATTTAAACACAAAAAAAAAGGCAAAAGAAAAAGCCTTTTTGCTAATTATTTAGTTGAACAATATTTACATTTAATTTCATTTCGTGTCGCGCACTTTGTTCATTTAAAATTTCAATTTTCTCTTTCTCTCTCTCTCTTTGTCTCTCTTTAGTAATTGCACCACGGCCCATTGATCAGGAGCCGAACGATGCGAATTTCATTGGCGTTGTCATTGTTGTCCTAACAACGATAATTATCCTTTTGGTGGCCATCATCCTGTTCATCGTATCGCGCACCAAACGCGCCCGCGGCAGCAACGTACTCGATGCATTCCAATACAGCTTCAATCCGAACACCCTCGGCGGCAATGTGGATAAGCATCGACCCAATGGCAATAGCATTAAGGTGAGCGAGAGCAGCAGCAGCAGCAGCATCAAATAGTGGGAGAGTCCGGGTGTGGGTCGTACTGTATGGATCATTGGCAAATTCCTTGCCTTGCATCGAAAATTCCACATAATTGTTCAATGTAGCGTGGAGTTTCCACATTGCTTACGTTTCTACGTGCGAGTCTGCTGCTGCCCCTGCCCCTGCTGCTTCCGGCATTTATTTAATAGAACTTTTCAATGGGCTGGCAGGCTGGCAGGCAGGCAGGCAGGCAGCAGTGGACTCTGGGCTTCTGCTGTTGATTTGTGGGGGTCAGCGCAGAAAAAAAAAAAATACTTTAAAGTTTCGTACAAAACAGAAGGTGGCAAGAAAATTGGATTAAAGAAGTTTTCCGCCTCAAGTGGAGGGCAGTGTGTGGAAAAACTTGAAACTTGTAACACGAAACGAAAGAACTATTCAAGTAGAAAGATTTGCAAGGCAACAGGCTAAAGGAGGATTTGTTTTGGTGTAAATCTACCAATTAATCGAACACTTTACTGGCATATCGATTGTTTTCGCGTTTTTTTGGGGTTAAATTATATCTAGAAATTAAGTGCTGGCAGGCTTGCTCTTTCCTTAACAACTAAACCTTTATTATTCTTTCTTCCATTGCAGGCCAGTGTCGATGACAGTGATTCCATTGGCAAGAACAGCCTCTACCACGAGCCCTTCAATGTCAACATGTACACGAGCGGTGTGAATGGCTACGCAGCGGTTAATGATTTACAATGCAACATGACGCCAGACTATACAGGTGTGTACCGCCACAGTGAACCCTCAGACCTCAGACAGCCAAAAACCGCGCTAAATCCTCGCTCGCGTCCCACATTTCCGTTCCGTGCCCGGAACTAATGCAAATAAATTTTTGTGTGACAATTTCCCCAACGACTAAAGGCAACTTCTTTTTTTTTTTCATGTCTCTCTCCCTCACACAGATGTACCGGAAGGTGGCTACGCGGTGCCCCACATGCAGGACTATATGCCCTCGACAAAAATGGCCAACTCCGGCGTCGGTGTGGGCGTGGGCATGGGCGGTGGCTATGTGAATGTGAGGAGAACACCGCCACCACCGCTGAGCAGCATATTCCCCAGGCCGCCAACTGTGCCGCCGCCGCCCATGGAGAAGTATTATGCCACCACGGCCATTTTTAAGCCCATCAAGGGCGCTGGCTCTGGCCTGAGCAGCGGTGGCAACACCAGCAACACAAACACTGTGAGCAGCGGCGGTGGCAAGAGCAGCCACAGCCACAGCAGCAGCAGCGCCAACCAGCAGCAGCAGCAGCAGCAGCAGGAGCATAACAATGGCATCTACGACGATGGCATGGGCACCATGAACTCCCAGTCGACGGCACCGATGATCAATCCGTACAGCAGTGGACAGAGTTCGGCGGCCGCTGCAGCCGCCGCTGCTGCGGAGTTTCAGCGTGCCAGAACCTACAATTTCCGCAGCTATCCCGATAATCTCTAGTTCGAAGCCTCCTTGAAGTTGGCAGCTCGCTCGAATGTGGCACCAGCCGCCGCCACCGCCGCCGCTCCCGTCGCCAGCACCAGCACCATGCCGAAGAAGCCGCAACATTTGAGCCTGGCCAGCAGCACGGCCAACAGCAGCAACAACAGCAAGCCCAAGTACAGTCTGACCCTGCACAATAGCAGCAATAGCAAGTATGCCACATGCAACAAGAATAACCCACAGGCAACAACAACAGCAACAACAGGAACAACAACACTGCGCGACAATCATCATCAGAGGCAGCACCTCAAGGCATTGCGGCTGACACGGGATGCAGCACCCGGCGGGGATGCGGACTACAAGCGACCCACCATGACGGGGCTGACGGGCCTGTCGCCCGGCGAGGATCTGGTGGGTGTCCATCAGAACAGGACGCTGGCTGCCATGAAGCCCTTGGCTTTGGCGGCTGTCAATGGAGAAGCTTCAACTAATCTAACAAAATCGATGGGACTGGGAATGGGTATAGGGATGGGGAATGGAATAGGAAATGGAAATGGAAATGGAATGGCGAACGGTGTTATGAGAACACAAAACAACAGGCTGTGGTATCATTGATGAAAACCCCATTATTAAATGGATTTGAGGTGAGTAAAAAACTAATAAATAAATCAAATATTATAGTTGGCTAACAAAATAAATTAAATCTTTTGCAAAAAGTACTGTACTCTAAAAATTAAAGAAAAAATTATAAAATATCATTTGGAATATTAGATTAATTTTTATATTTTCCTATCTTTATTTTTTGATTTTTCTGTTTGAAATAATTGTCTGATCTTGTTGATTCTTGGTAGATAAATAACTAATGCAACTCAGAGTTATTTTTCTGCAGAGTTTCATTTTAATATACGAATATATAATACTCTTTTTGGCATTCTCAAGACTAACCTCCAGCCCTTACGTTCTGCTCTTTCAATTTACAGCGCTGAAACTCTACACGAAAATCCAACAAACCAGCAAGTAAACGTTACAAAGTCAAGTACAGAAAAATGGAGCGTGCATCCCACATACAGGGGTCAAAGGCTGATGCAGCAGACAGCCAGCACAAAGCGTCGAAAACAATTAAACCCACTGAGCTAAACAGAAACGAAAAACAGAAACGTAAAGAAACGTAAAGAAACGAAACGAAATGAATACGTTAATCATCAAGACCTACCTACAAAAATCATAAGTGTAGTGTTAATGTCGATGTCGATGTCGAGGAGCAATGCCAACGAAATAGGTAAAGGAATGGTATGGTAAAATAAAAATACCCTGTAAATATAAATAGGAAACGGTAGTGAGCAACAAACCCCCCCACACATTGCATAGAGCTGAATTTTAAAACAACAAAATGCGCATCGTAGGACAAAAAGAAAAAAGAAAAATAAAAATCAAGAAGAAAAAAATCACTCGAATGATAAATGAAATATAAATGAATAATGAATATATAAAAACGAATTTAAGGTCTAGCATTTAGCGACATTCATTAATTTGTTTATAAAACGAAAAGCAGCAGAAAGAAAATATTTTATTGTAATGGATTAAAAATGATTAAAAAAAATGACTCAAAAAAAAAAAATAAACTAGCGTATAAAAAAATAAAAAAGTTCAACTGATTTTTAGTACCTTTTCGAAAGCAACCAAAACAAAAACAAAAAAAGGAAAAACACACACACAACACTGAAAGAAAACACTGCAAAAAAATACCACAAGAACAACTGTCAAACCTGTAAACCTTAACCCTCTGACTGTAACTATCTATATATATGTATGCCCCTTCAGCCCCGCCCCACTCAAACACCCACTGTAAATTTCTGTGTATAAAACTTATAGAGAGAGAGCGAGAGAGATGTCGTCGAAACAAAATTATGTAGTGAGAAAAGAGGTCAAGAGATACAGATGGGATATATGTATGTATGATGTACGATGATGATAGGATGATGTATGATGTATGTATGATGATAAAAAAAAAATTGTAACGGAATTTAACGGACCAAGAGAGCAGAGCGTGTGCAGAGCGACGTTGCCCAAAAACCCAAGTAAAATGAAGTTTTCATCAATGATTTGTGATTCAAGAAGAATATATATTCAAGCTACTTATAGAAACGATTGAGATGCGATTGAAACGATGGAAGATTCAGTTCTAAATGCTAACATTTAATTTATTCTAACCCGCAAAAAAAAAAAAAACCAAACAACAAATGACTCTGACTATAAAAACAAAACAAAAACGAAAGCACTATTTAAATATTTAAAACAAAACAAAACAAAAACGAAAACACACTCAAACACACAGACACACATACACACACACAAATCGTATATATTATAATTAAATATTAATGAATAATCATGTATATGTTCCTTTTTAGTTTAATGCGCATACTCGTATAAGTATTCACCAAGGAAAACAAACGTACTAAGAGTTAATAAGAATAGTAGCTTCGTAGTAGCAGCAGCAGCAGCAGTAACAAAAAAAATTACAGGCAACATTACATAGAAAGTGTTGGAAAATAGTATTTAAAAGAAAACACACACACAAAAAACACAGGCACACAGGCAACATTACATCACACTGCAACAAACAACCACAACAAAAAGAGTAGTAGAAAAATAGTAAAAAAAAAAAACAAACACAAAACACTCAAAGATAACGAACGACACTCCACACAGCAGCAGCAGCAGCAGCAGCAGCAACAGCAACAGCAAAAACAAAATATTCAAAATGTTTGTGCAACATTTTTCGAGAAAGAGTTTTTAAAAGTAAACAACAAACAAAAAAATACATTACCCAAGCTAAAAGTTAAGCAAAACAACAATATTTAAAGATATTTAAAAAATAATATTAGGCTCTGAAAAATAATTGTCTATTCCTCAAATGACTTTCTGCACAACTTCTTTGACTTTCCAAACGAATTTCCATTTGCACACTCAAACCCCCAAACACACAAACAACACACACACACACTGTTAGGCACTGTGTAACACTGCAGCAACACGACCCCCCCCCCAACCAACGTACTACAGACACACACTCTCATGCAAAAAACAAATCACGAAACCTACCTACAAGACTTGTATAAATTATGGATATATAAATAATAAAAAACGTAAAAAGCTAAATTAAACGATTTAGAGATTAAGTTAAAATTACATTTTGTAAAAATTAATAAGAGTACACTGTAAAAAAAAAAAAGATACTAATGTAATGAGTGGTGTTATCCTTTAATTTTGGTTTGGGAATTATGGCAAAAAAAAAGTTATATCGTACTAGTAATCCCATACACAGGAATATTGTTCGTTCTTTTGCGGTGCGCATGAGAGCTTGTCCCCTGATTTCCAGATTTCTAGTTTAATTTTTAAATTAATTTACATTTAAATGCATTTATTATGTGTACATTTTTCGAAGGCAAATATATAGTATTCAATTATTTAAACAGCAACAACAGCAGCACGCATTTGTTTTGTATTTTTCTTACACATTAATTATGGAACAGCAAACGGGGTAAATATTTTGCAATTGTTTTGCAGAGATATTCCAGCAGGGTGGCAGGATTCCCCCCAAAAGGGTTGGATGGCATGGCGTGGTTAAAATGTAGTTATAATTTATATAAAACAAAATGCTTAACACTATAAATAAATGCTAAATGAATTAACAATAAATATAAATTGAAATATCTAAAAATAATTAAGCGAAATAGAACAAAAAAGCAGTTAAACTAATTGGAAAACGAGTTATAATTCTTGACAAACACACATTAAAAGAGAAAACAATAAAAAAAGAATAAACTAAAATTTTAGAAATGAAAAATTGGATTTTTCTTGGAATAAAAAAATGGTTTGCAGATATTTCGGGCTATGAAAGCGAGATATGAAGGTGCCTAGAATTCCGATATTTACGATACCTCGAGGAAAGTATTCCATCTAAATGATTCATACAACAAAATTAAATAGAGAAGATATTTTCGAGACCTTTCGAGCCTTTGATAGATCTTCCATAGATTGCCATTGTGAAAGAGCAATCCGCCACATCTCAGGATCTCTACAGCACCATCATTTCTGCAGCTCATCTTGAAATTTGTTTACAGCCTGGCACTGGCAGCAGGGGAACTACTACGAGTACTACTGACATTTCCCAAGACATGTCTTTTGTGTATTTTCTTTTGCCTGAGGAGTGCTCGATGTCAATGGGGTTTTCATCGCCTGGGACTGGGACTGGGCCTGGGACTGGAACTCTCAATACTTCAAAGCAATCGAAGATACAATACATTGTCAAGGCTGTGGATATTTTTAAGCCACTGAATAAACAGAAATACTTGCCCAAAGATAAACAAAGACTACCTCTAAGTAAACAAGCCACTGCCGCTGGGGTACACATTATCCGAAAGGGCGGGGCGTACGGGGGTACCAGATCGAAATGCACCGTCCTTTGGGACCTGGCTTGGTCCAGGAAGTTAAACATAAGTTCCTGTTTATATAGTCAGCCTGAGGCCATGAGGTCGTTCCCGTGGGGCATTAATCAGAGCACTTGCGACGTGCCTCCCCCCCCCCACCAGTCGCTGCTGCTGCATTCAATGGATCAATGACCGTTCCATCTGACATCTGCTTTAATTCCATGCCAATTTCCATTTTCGATTATACCCCAATTGAAAGCAAAAATCGACGAATAACATGATTACATTCCACACCGCAAATCGATGGAGAGAGCGCCTGTCGTGGCGGTGGCAGTGCTTTTTGGGTTAACATTTAAATCAAATAATATAATATAATAAAATAAAATAATAAAACATTTTCAATCCCGACGGGGGAAACAGCGCAAATACTTTGCCAGTCTTTTAATTGACACTTTCGATTGTTTGGCAGCCCCATTCGTTGGCGCTGCTTCAAATCAATGAATGACTCAATGGAATGAATGGATAAATGCCTGACGCACTGACTGACAGCCGCATGCCTTCCCTTCCCTTCCCATCCCATCGCCTGTCAAACATATCGCTCTGAAAATTAGTTGAAAGCCAAAGGGGAGCGGATGGCATGCTCTGACGCTGGGGAAAATGCGTGAAAAGTTCGTCCCAATTTGTCTGTCGCATTGTCTGTCAACTCTGTCATTTTTTCGGGGTATCCCCAACCCCCCCGCTCCAAACCAAAAAGCCGTGTGTTAAGCGATTTTATTTGATTTTATTTCGCCCACACTTATTTACTTTTTCATTGCACTTTTCATGGCTGTCTCCCGTGCTAGCTCCCTCCTGCCCTCGCCGTTTGCTGTTCACTTTGCAGGCTTTCGGCTTTCAATTTGTAACACTCTTCGTCGTTTGTCGCTTGTCGCTTGTCGTCCCACTGTGTCCCACTGAATGACTTTATTTATCGCATTATTTGACAAAAAAAAAACATTTGCCAAAAAAGGGTTTGACCCGCCGCTGCCCCTTTACCCTTTGGGCGTGAAAGTGTGTGAGTCTGTGTGTGTGTGTGTATTTTGGACAGTTAATGGAACCTTTTGGCTGTCATCCATCTATGGGATGTGCCTCTTACTCTCTGCCATTCCATGGGCTGTGCTCTCTTGTGTCTTCTGTGTCCTCTCACTTTTTTTTTGCAGAGGGCGTGAAGCGTTGCTAAAAACGCGTGAAATAATTATAGATAAAAATTAACAAAACTGTTGGCGAAATTCCCAAAGGGTTTCAACTAAAATTGTTGGCAAAAGAAGCGCATCGAAAGGGTGGGCTAAAGTGGTGGGCTGAACGGTCGGCAAAAGGTGTGAGGCAAATTGATTTCAAGGGTTATTATGGTGTTAAATGAGACATCTGTTGGGTAATTCATAAACTGACGGGTCTTTGATGGAATTGTTTCTATGGTTGCGATCTCTCTGGAGACTTTGATGGGCAATGCGCTGAATATATCACAGATTTGAATGGGGAAAAGGGGCAAAGGTTATACAAAGCGATAAAAGGGACATCTCTAATAAAGGCCTTGAATGCCGTGTTAATATGGCTTTCTATACTCAAAGACAGATCTTGAACAACAATTGAAATAAATGCAAAAGAGAATTTGTCACTAAAAAAAAGGCCTTATTATAATTATTATTATTATTATTATTATTATTAATATGGTTAATTTTATTATTATTATTCTTATTTTCCTATATTTTCCCTTATTCCAATATTTTTTTGCAAACAATCTTTAATGAAATTAAACTTAATTCTAAAGGATCATTTATTGTCCACAAAAAAAAAGGAAAAAGTTGAATGAGATCTCCAAAGACTTAGTCTAGCCACGAGTAGATGACCTATTAATGCATCAAAGTGCTAAACTAATTTCTTGATTCTTGAAAATATATTTTTAATCTTAGCAAAGTTCTAACACATTTGATGGCAGATAAAAGCCTTAGGATAGAGCAAAAGTCTTTCATCAAGCGTCTTTAAGCCAGCTTTACTTTTTCCCATTCCCAAACTCCAATACACCAGCAAGAAAATCTCCTTCAAATGTGTGTGTGTGTGTCTCCACAATGGGAAAATACAACAACCTCTAATCTGCAAAGAGTAAAAGCAAACCAACTGTAAAATGTATCTAAATAAAGGCATGTTGGTAGGGTAGGGTGGGGTAGGGTGTGTCATGTGTCCTGTGGCCGCCTCTGGGCAATGATTTTTGCACATTTAGCAGTGTTGTAAAACTAAATAATGGATTAGTAAAACCCCAAAGACTGCAATGAAAATATTAACACTGAACAAAGGATTCCCCCCGCCACCCAACTGGTGGCAAGGACTAGAGGGTGGGGCAGGGAGTAGCATCAGCAATTAACACACTCGAATCCAAGAGTTATGCAAGCAGCACGCAGCACTTTGATAGTTAGATAAACAAACAAACACACACACACACAACACACTCCTTAAACAGGATATAGACAAAGGAAGCCGGCAAGGACGTGCCCCAGGAAGGAGCTCAGGCAGCTGATAAGCTCTCCAGATAGTATAGTATCCCCCGCTCCACCCACCATGGTGGAATGCAATTCAATGCCGATGGAAATGCAAGGTAACATGCAAATTGACAGACAGGACGTTTGTCAGGACATAGGCAAACACAAACAAGTTTAGGGCAAAAGTAGCAATAAAAGTCGAAGCGCTGCATACACTATTTAGATTTAATCCGTTTTATAGGGATCTAAAACTGATCAAAGTTGGAAAAACTTCAAGGAAAATAATGAAATTTAAAGCATTTTTAGACACAGATATTCTAGTTCTATTTCTAAAAAAAAATATTCGTAGCTCTGCAAATTGTTCCCCTGCGAACCCTACGTTATGGTGATCTGATATTCAAGGTTTCCACTTATAAATTTTCATATAACCATACAGATGGATTTTTTGGAAATTTACAGGCAGAAAGAAAAGCTTAAGCATAGAAACAGAAAAACAGTTAGATAAAAAGGGTTCAATTCACTCTTGTGTTTTTTCTGCTCATTAATCTACAACCTTAAGAGATCTATAGCCGTTAGGCTTTAGTTATCTTCTCTACAACACAAACCATACATAAAAATCTTAATACCCTCTCTTTGCAGAGTACAACAAAAGGGAGACACAGACACAGAGGTTGCCAAGAGCGAGAGCAGAGAGCGCAGGGAAATAGTCAACACATGAATTGCATTAGTTGCATTGGCCAATAGACGAAAGGACATACAGACCGACAGACAGACATACAGACAGACAGAACGACAGACACAGAGACACAGCCACACAGACGGACAGACGGACAAGAGAGACCGACAGCAGGACAAACAGCCGTACAAACTTGACATTTTACTTTGTTTTTAGGCGGTTCCGAATCGGAATTGTTTTTTGGGGTGGGGGGGAAACAACTTTCCTATGCAAATATATAGAGAGAGAGAGCAGACCAGAGAGTAGAGAGCAGAAAGAGGGTGGAGAGCATCCTCTTCCCGGGGGCCCATTGTGCTGTGGCGATGACTGAAACGATAAACTGTCAAATTGCTTCAATTTAACGCTTCATAGAAGACCCGTTTAGCCCTCGGGAGTGCATGGTCTGAGAGGATGGTAGAACTTTTTTCCAGAACAGAGAGCAGATCCGACAGATAGTTGGTCTCTGGCCTAAAATGACAGACTCTCTCTCTTCACTCAATGATTATGCGGTGTTTTTTTTTTTGTTGTTGTTTTACCTTCAGGTAACCCCCCCTCTGTACGCACCACCCATTGTTCGCATTTGTTCCATTGTTGTTCGAGCGAAATGCAGTTGATCCTTTACAAAAGTCAAAAAGGGTTTTTCGGATTTGTTTTACGCGCTTTGTGTTCGAAGGTGCATTGGTTGTCAAAAATTGGGCACAGCCTCAGTGCCGGGGGGTTCGGGGGTTCGGTGGTGCTGCTGTTCGGCTTTACAATTCCATTTGTCTGTCCTGCCTGACGTTTGTAATTATGAAATGCGAACCCGAACGGGAGAAAACCAAACGAAATCCAACGATCTGAGCTATTTAAGCGATTTGCTTTATGCGAAATCACAAGCAGAAAAGCAAACAAAAAATTTGCCAAAAATTATAACCCCTAGCAGGAACGAAGGCCATAGCGCTAGAGAAAGTATTTTTGGGGGAATTTTATAATGTAAGGGATTCGAATAGTGGATACTGTTGGGAGAGAGTGCAAGGATATTTCAAATAAAATATTTTCAAAAATGTTGGAATTCTTTTTTTCAAATGAATATAAAATTATATTTTATATATATTATATTATATAAAATTGCTGAAAATTATCAGAAAATATTCATATCTTTTTAAGAATTTTAGGACAATGAGATTTAATGGATTCAAAAAATGTGACTCACTTTTCTTTTTTGTTGTTGTTTATAAATTGATGAAGATCGTTTCTAAAAATAAAAATAAAATAGATTAGAAGAGATTTTACAACATTATAGAAGAAGAATTCTTATAGAATATGAAAGTTTAAAAAAAAAGAAAAAAAAAAAGTTGAAAAATCTGAAAAATAATGACTTAAAAGATATTTAAAGAGGAGGCTCTTTTAAACTCAGAAATTTTCTAAGTAGAGATATTATCTTTAGAGAAAAAACACGCCAAATAGAATCTCCAGTGTAACCATCTCTCTGCCATCGCATATATCGCTAATAAAACATCAGTAAAATTACATTTATCCCAATAGACATAAATCTCTTCGTATTCTATAGTTTAGCCTAACACTCCACTCTGCACATCGACTCTAACCATTCCCACATATCCGGCTAATGGGTATCACAAACAAGGCACAGGTCGCACATGTCGTTGACTGTCGAATGTCTGGCGAATGTCTGTCCTTCCGTCTGGAAAATCTGCTACTCTGTTACCATTCGCTACCATTCGCAGCTTGCCGAAAAATTCATTCATTCATTCATTCATTTCGTTTCGTTACGTTTATCCCTTTTATGGGTTGTTTGGGGATTTTCATTATTACAATGACATCGTAGTAGCAGTCGTCAGTAGCAGTACGCGTAGTCGCATTCGCAGATTCGGATGTTCGGATGTTCGGAAGGGCATGGCATTGTCCCAGCTACTTTTCCCTTGTCCATGTTTATTTATAACTTGCAATTGTAATTAGGATTACTTTTTACTTATTTGCACAGTTGTTGGAGTGCCTCTTCCTCAGCCTCTGCCTTGCTTCCAAGGACCAAAAGGACGCACAGGGCACAAGGAATGCGCCGACGGCATAAAAAACATATTTCTGCATTTTTACGTCGCAGGCTTTCCTTTCGAAATGGCCCTGCCGGGTATTAAAGTATTTGTCCAGACGGCTTAGTGAGGAGTAACAGTCCTCCCCACACCCCGCAGCGGGCTACACGACTACCGAGGAGGAGTAGTCCTGTATCTAGTTAATAGGATGCTTATGATGATACTTTGATAATGGCACAACAGAACAGTACCAGCTGATGTTGTGGATTTGCGAGAAGGAAAAAGATTTGCACAGAATGACAGAAGGCAACAAAAAAATGTCTGAAAATGGAAAAGTAGGATGGGCGGGAAGGAAATGGGATGGAATATAAAGAAACACAGGGAGGGACGAGTTGTTTGAGGTATTATTTCTATGGTAACTATATGATTTATACCATCTACTGTTCGGAGTTCGATTTTAGGATCTTTTGGTGTACTATTAGAATTAAAATTCAATAGATATTCGTACAACAAAGATATATTTGAATATTTTGCAGCTGTAATGGTCGAACTTTTAAATAAAATATAAATCATAGGATTAAATCTAATAGTCCAAATAGTTCAGACAGTCCTATAATTATAGATTATAATCTTTCTACAAAAATAAATAAAATATATTTTTTGGGTAAGTAAACAAAAGGTTTGACAATATCGATCGTGGGACTATAATTATGGTTGATCTTCAAAAGCTTTAGGACTACACTCATAAAGTTTTATTTATGCAAAAAATTCTTCTTTGGCTGGAATAAAATATAGGACTATCAGCAAAATAGAATTGAGAATTTTTTCATTTTCACTGTAATAATTTTTTTTTTTGAAATTTTCTTTTTTAAAGCCTTTCCTGCTGTTTTATCCTGAGGAAACTGCCAAAAAATCGTTCATAAAATGTTACCCTGTATCCCGTACCCTTCTCCCTTTAGACTGCATCAACATCTAAATACTCAGCCATGGTTTGGTCTCTACTCAAGAATTCTTACCCAACTCCATCCCCCCCGATTTTGTTGTATATTCCCACTAATTCTTTCCCTCTGATTCCACGTTAATTTTCTGCCCACTCATTTGACTTTTCGGTTCGTGACTTTTCTCTGGTATTGTTGTCCCCAAACCCAAAATGCCAATCACAGTCGTCAGAAACGAGTATTTGCCAAAAGAAAAAAAAAAAACAAAAAGAAAAAAAACATAGACGAACGGCTAAAAGGAAAAGTCATTTGGGTAATAAATAATTAGAAGCCATTGTGGGCAGGCGAGGCACGAAGATTGTTGCTTTGGGTAGGAGAAGGAAGGGCCAAAGCCAAATGCGCTAATCATGCGCTTAACCCACGAATTTATCACACACACCATCCACATCGAACAGAGAGCGAGAGAGAGAGAAATTTCAATTACTTAGAAAAAAAAAACGATGCATGGCAGCATCCCAAAAAGATCCACTGGGAAAACTGCGCCAAATCCTAAAAAATGATGGCAAATAGTGTGTGCCGTTATATGCCTCTGCCTGCCTGCCAGCCTGCCTGACTGCTCTTCGTGCGTGCTCAAAAACCGATCAGTGTGATTAATGAAGAGAGAGAAGTGGCACAGCCCAGAGCAGCGCAACCCCTTAAAAAACAACAAGAGAAATGGAGGCATGCCCCGTGTGGCAGGCAGGGGCAGGGAAATTAGTATGAGAAATTAACAAGTGCCAGCCATTGGTCATGTCGGCTTAGCGCGAAACAGAACACAGATTCCCCCCAGAGAGCGGCACACACACGTACACCCGTATTCCGTTTTTCGTATCCCGTTTCCCATATCCCGTGGGCGCAGGCCGCTGGCCGCACACGGCTAATTCCCCACCCCGCCCCCCTAAAATTTTCAGAGTTATTCGAAGTTGGGATCTCAGTTACAGGATTAGCATTCGAACAGCAGTAAAGTTCACAAAACGGAAGTGGTTTCTGGGTGACCTTTTCCTACCCACTGCGAAGAAGCAGGAGAAACGCAACTGATGTTGTTGTCCTTTGCATTGACATTCATTTTTTTACAAGGTTTTTATTTTTTTTGTGCTTCGGTTTTGGTTTTCACTTGCCAAATGTTTATCCTTCCTTCCGTCACATCCCTTGCTACTGCCCGTACCCCCACCCACCCTGCCCACACTCGAATGTTTGCTCTCCATTTGGTGTTGTCATTTGTTGTTTTTCCCGTGACGTTGCATCGTTGAAAGTTTTTTTCGGGGTTTTCCTTCACATCCCAAAATTTGATTCAATCCATTATTTTTATATTCCCTCCCCCCCCACCTTCACCCTCTAACCGTATTGCCTTTTGCATTTAATCGCATATAAATAAAAATTCCTTTTTTTCACATTCACATTTCGCTTTCCATTTCCATTTCGGTTTTCCCATTGTTTTCCCTCCTGTATCCTGTGTGTGTGTGTGTGTTTTTATTTTCACTGTTTGGTTCTTCACGCGCCCCGAACAAAACATCCCCTCCTCGAGGAATGGAATGGGAAGGGAGAGCAGCAGAGTAGCGTCCCAGGTGAATTTGTTTGATATATTGCGCAGTTATTGCACACAGGAAAATTCTTATTGTAGCCCGTCCCCCCACCCCCTCCACCCAACCAACCATCCAGGGGTCTCTGGGAATGCATCATGTGTGCGACGTATGTTGAAATTTCATGCGTTATTCCGCGTATTTGTTGTTGCAATTTGCTAAATTAATGTAATGCAATTTAATGGGGTGGTGTTCGATTCCATATGCGACAGAGAGAGAACGAGAGAGAGAGAGAGCGTACAGGTTAGGGGTAGAAATGAAGTGGTTTTGAGCGCATTATAGTTAGTAGTAATGGTTTTAGTTTGAGTAGTTTCAAGGGTGTTTTAAATGAGTTAAGTAATATCAATTATCAGGTCAGAGGGATAAGCTAAGAAAAGAAAAAGAACATTGAAAAATGAACAACCACAAAAAATGCAAAGCAGAACCCACGCCAACTCGGCAGAGGCTCGGCAGAGCCAAGAGCAGAAGCATCAGCAATGCTCGAAGAGCGGGCGACAGAACCAAAGCGCAGCCGAGAGAGCTAATGCAGCCAAGTCGACAGAGGATCGAACAGCGCAGCGGAGCTAGGGTAGCCGACAGGGAAACGAACACGAAAAGTGCAGCAGAGCTCAGCAGCGAAGCTACGCAGGTAGAGCCGAAACTACGCAGTTAGCGGCAGCCACGAAGCTAAGCCGAAAGCTAAGCGCAGAGCTGAAACAGCAGTCCACGAAGCTTCCGCAGAAGCACGCAAAGGCAGCGACAGCGCCGTTAGCACTCACCTACGTCACGCGGGCAGAGAATTGCACAGGGGTGGGGAGAAACATTTCCCTATAAATTGAAAAATCACTTCAGCTCAGCTATGTATGAAGAATAACAAAATAAAGTTTGCGTAATGCTTATAATATAACATTGTTATTATATATTATATTATAACAGGGTGTTCCCCAACTAAAACAAAATAAACTGAACACTTCTTTCCAACAGCTTTTTAGCTCAACTGAAGTTCCCAAAACAGCAGCCTAAGAACCCTTATATTTAGTGTTCTTTTAGTCAGCTCTTTCCACTAAACTTTTCAACCCTCCAATATCCAATTTCAAAGTTTACTTCATTAGCAATCACTGATATTCATACTTGATGCACAGTTCTCAATTATGAAGCTCTCAGTCCCCCCTACTTTTATTCTCATTATGAACCGCACTTATTGCCTCCAGCTGACTAACTCAATCAATCGATTGCCATTGACCACCACCGCTCTCACTCGTCAGGGGTTTGGGTTCCCAAGTAGAACATATGTCGCCAAAAAATACAACACACATAAAATAAACTTATTCGTGTATTTATTTATATATATATTTATTTCGCAGCATGTCCTGCCCATTGCTGTCCGCCCACAGAGTTTTTGGGCCAAAACAAATAAACGAAGAAGAAGAAGAAGCCAGCAAATTATGGCGAAATATCAAACACCCTCCCCTCCACAGCCCAGACGACGACATCCATTCGAGTTGATGGATCGGACGAGCGAACGAACGGTTTTCGGTTCGTGTTCCGTTTGATTCTGTGGCAACAATTAAGTTTCCACATGAGCGGCATTTAATGTGCAACTGATTTTCAACATCTGTTTTCATTTTGTGGATTTTCTCGTGCTGTTGCTGCTGCTGCTGCTGCCTCACGAAAATGCCCAAAAGGGCATTGAAAAGGAAATGATACAGACGACGTTTGGCTCCCCGTCCTTCTATATTTGGAATTGAAAAAGTGTCGGCGAACATAATTTTGATAGGTCTGCCGCGAGATCTGTGTGTGTGTGTGTGTGTGTGTGTGTGTGCGGAGGCTCCAGGAGCACGTGTGTTTAACGGGCACTTGCCACTTGCTTTGACCCCCTTCCCTTCCCCTTTCCATTCCTTTTTCCTTGCATTTTTTTGCCCTTCTTTACAGTGGCGTTAATTAGCCGCAGCCACTTGATGTCTGTGCCGCGTACACAGCTGCCGCTGCTGCTAGGGTTGGCCTTGCCACAGGCCTCGCCTCGCCACAGAAGTAGGGAATCATAAAAATTCCCCATCTCAAATTGTCTACATAACAAGATGGAAATTAAAGTGAAGGCAGTGAAGGGATTGCCATGGAGCACACCTTTTGGTTAGTGGCGGAGACAGGGTACATTAGCTTAGAGAGCATTGTTGGGGGGGTTCCCTGGAGACCCTCCAGCCAAGTTCATTTCATATTCGGTTTGCTTTCTTCAAAAACATTTATGAGGCGCGTTTCCAGCTGTCTTTTTTCAATGGAAAACCCTGCAGCCAAAAGAGAGACAGAGAGAGAGAGAGAGAGAGAGCGAGCTGGTCAGGGCTAATCCTTGAAGCATGTCAGACACTTCTTCCACATTCAAAGTGTCGTCTCGTATAGTTTCTTGCAAGAGGGGTAGCAGGGGAAATGGACACAGACATTTGTCGGTGCGACGGATCCGGAGACGACTCCGGGAGAAGGCGTTGTCGGGGCGACAAGTCGCCAAAACACTTTGGTTCCTCATTAAAATTCATCCACGCAGATTATTAACATTTGCATCTAATTTGCATTTGTAAGATACATGGCCGACAATTATGTGGCAATGCCGCAACATATCGAAGAGAGGGGCGAGTACTAGGCGAGGGGTTAGCCAAGAGACGACGGTCTGGGGTGTGTGTGTGTGAGCGTGTGGGGGGTTAAGGGTCCAAGTCGAAGTGGCAGTGGTTAGGGTAGGGGAGGCCGCTTCAATGTTCAACTTATTTATGCATACGTTTCCCACTGGCAAAATGTCGCCAAGAACCACACACACAGACACAGACCCCCACCCGGAGCCGACACACATTAGCAGTAGTTGCATAAATTATGCAGCAGAAAGGGGGAGGCATCAGGATTGCCACCGCTTGGCATGGGGGGGGGGGGGGGGGGATGGTGGTGTAGGTTCAACGAGGTTAAGTGTAATTAAATTATCAAATTATTGCCAAGTCTTAGGTTGCAGTTTATAATCTGTGCCAGAGGAGAGGCGAGCCAAAGCCATCCTACCAACGTCACTCTGTTTGTGCCATAAACAAGAATTAGGCAAAGTTTCAATTAGTTGCGGGCGGTCGTTAAGTGTAGCTACTTTTGGCCTCAAAATAAGCCAAAAACGAGACACCAATCGAACGGCATATACATACATACATAGTATGCATAAATTTCTGTGGCTACAACTTTAATCAAACTTAAATGCTTGATGTTGGAGCGTTTAACCACAGGTTTAACCAACAGTTGTGGTCTATTCTTAATGCCCCTCGAGAAACATTTAATAAACTGACATAACTTTCGGTGCGCGGTGCGGGGTGGGTAGTGTTTGGTTAAGGGTGCTATAACTGAATTATTGATACAACAATTATGTTGAGAAATTATTAGCAATCTAATGCTTGAGGTTTGTGGCCAAAGATATGTGCAAGGATATGATGTGTGTGTCCTCGTTTAAGTAGATTGCAAAATTCTTATGGGGGAGAATGCCAGCCAGCATTCAAAATCAATTAGATTGTGGTCGAAAGGTTGTCATTTTGGCAGTGGCAGGGGCTGCTTTCTATTCCCTAGTACAATCGTTGGTTACATATATTCCTACTGAGGTTCCCTATTTCCCCTCATAATCCCATTAACACCTTTCATTACCCGCCCAAGCAAGCACAAAAAGAGTTTTCCCCTTACCCCCCGTCAGCGATCAATTTGCAAATTGTTGCTCCCCCACGCTGCTGGCTGCTGGCTGCTAGCTGCTGGCTGCTGGAAAGTATTTTAAAACCATTTATTCCAAAAATTATTTTAAAACTCCAAACACGTAAGGCAGTCGGCAGGTCGAATCGAACCTTTAACCAACAAAAACAACAAGCGAAAACCCCACCTGAGCGCCTCGCTCTCTGGTGCCATAAAAAATTCATTTGACTTGAAAAAACTTTTTACCAGAGACAAGAAGTAACCGAGAAAAAAGAAAGAAACCCCAAAATGAACATGAGACGAAGGTGAGGTGGGGAAGCGGTCGAAATTGATATTAAGTCAGGTGGCGCGTGTCCATTACACGCATTGCAGCCAGAAAGGGAGAGGTTGATGAGAGAGAGAAACGAAATTAGGGATGGTAGCGTATTAGCTGATGGGAATCTCCGATAGGAGATCGCTGGAGATCATTAAAGAGTGTTTTTTTTTTATCGATATAAGTGCCTAAAGAAATAAATATGGCTCTAAAAATTAATGATAGAAAAATATGGGTTAAACATAATTTTAAAAAATCTATGTATATACATATATATTATTATATTATATACATATATAAATTTGTAGAAACAAATTTGTGTGTAAGCTCTCCGCAACGCGTGCACCAAATTGCATGCCGTTTTTTTTAATGATAGCTAGAGGAGGTGGAATGGTTTGCAGAAACAAATTTGTACTTTTCTATAAATACGTTCCTCAAGGTTCCTCATTAAAAATGAATTTAAAATTAATTTAATTTAAGATTCACAGGAATATACAAAGGAAAAATGGGTGTTAATCCGAATTAAATCATTCTTAAGGCACTCACGATTCACGAGCTATGCAATGGAATTTATTTGATCGTATAAAATCTGCTTTTGTTCATGTTTTTGCTATGTTTACTCCCACAAACTCTTACACTTTTTGCTCAGTGGAAAATAAAACATCTTTCTCGTATTTCTTAATTTTCTTGCTGCTGATGATCATTGCTGTGTGCGATCTCTACACTCACGATCAAAGCACACTCCCATCGCCAATCATGGCAAGACAAAGACAAAGCCATGGACATGGACACACACTCGTACTCCCGTACTCGTCTCGTATTCCACGGCCTAAACTGACAGTTTTGAGGCACGCTTCCTTCTACCCGCCTTGCCTGGTGCCTGGTGGCTGGTGTGCCTTGCATATAAACAAATCAAATCATTCAACTGAATTTGCTTAGACCGCCCGAAAATCGAGGCCAAGCGGCGCGGAAATTGTGGTCGCTGGGTATGGTTCCCATTGTCTATGAACCGAAAGGACTGTAACTGGAACTCGAACTCAGAGAGAGAGAGAGGAAGCCGGAAGCGCGACGAGAGTTGCTGCTGGCTGGCTGGCTGGCTGGCCTAAAAGTGCCTCTTCCTCCTTCCTGCTGCTGCTACTGCTGCTGCTGCTCCTTCCTGCTGCATCCTGGTTGCGGCGTTTTGTCAAAAGCAGCACGTGAACTATTAAAATCACTTAAGTCCGATTCATGTCACGTTCAACGGTTCGGTTCAGGCGAACCGAAAACTTACAACCGATTGATATATGCGATGTTCTATCCTTCCTCTCTCTCTCTCTCCCCCCCTGTGTGTGTGTGTGTGTGTGTGTATTTTAGGTTGCAAGATAAATGAACTCGACCCACAAATGGTGGGTCGTTTTGGCCCAAAAAGTTCAATAAAGTCGAGGGGCTTCAAGTGAAAATTTGCATAAAATGAACTGGTTTTTTTTGTTGTTTTCGTTTCTCTCTGAGCTTCAAACTTTTCCGATGATGTGCTTTTTGTGGGTCAAGGTTTCGTTTGGAAGGCGCAGCAGCCAATGTTTGAATAATTGCCCGGGCAATTAATATTCAGAAGAATATTTTCACATTAATTGAGTTTTCTCGAATTTTCTCGTCATTTATTTTTGCATTTTTAATGCTAATCAGATTTTTGGGTTCAGGAAAGTGAGAAAATACAATAAAAGATGGCTGAAGAAAATGCAATAAAAATTATATGAAATATAAATTAGATTGGGGAATGGAATTAACAATTTCGGTTCACCAAATAAATTTCTAATATATTTACTGATCTTCAAAAAAAAAAAAAAAAAAAAATATATTTTTCCGTTGCCTTAAACATTTCAAATGTAGATATTTATCTAAAACATTATTAAACTAATTTGAGACACATTTTCTCGACATTTATTTTTTGCATTTTTAATGCAAATCAGATTTTTGGGTATAGGTAAATGAGAAAATAAAATAAAAGATGGCAGAAGACTATGCAATAAAAATTATATGAAATATAAATAGATATTGGGGGATTGGGGAATGGAATTAACCATTTCGGTTCACCAAATAAATTTCCAGTATATATATTCCATTTAAAATTAAATAATTTTCTAAAGTATTTTCCACTTTTTCGTTGCCTTAAACATTTAAAATGTATATATCTATCTAAAACAATATTAAACTATTTTGAAACACATTTTACCGGAAAACCTTTCCTTCCCTTGCCATTTTCCTGTAATTGAAATTTGTGCAAATCTGCATAAAGGCCAAAAGCAAATAGCCATCATACAAACCCATACATGTAAGCAAAAGTGCAGTCTGTGCAAATCACAAAACGAAATAAATGTTGATCAAAAGCTGATTATTTTGCACATGGAGATTGGGCATTTGTTGACCCAATTTATGTGTTGCCATAGAATTTGTGCACAATTTTTGATTAATTTTACAATTATTTAAGCATTTAATGCAATTGTTTTATCTGTGGTCATCTTTCTGATCTGGCAATCTGGCACATGGAAAAGTGCACTGGCAAAGATATGCCTCAGGTCTTAGCCTGTTGCCCCGCCCCACCCCTCTACGCACTCTCTTGCTTTTCTCTGATTAATTACAGACATATAAATAATTCCAGTCTCCACTCTCTCTGTCTCTGTCGTTGTCTCTGTGGCGTGTGGCATGTGGCTGCGATAAAAATACTTAGCACTCGACTGCCTCACACAATTCATTTTCGTTGTCTTTATGTTTTGATTATTAATTACAGCGACACTTTTGTGCCTACGCTAATGAGCACCAAAATAGAATCTCATGTCCATAATTTGGCTCTCCATAAAGTATGAGAGAGTGAGATATATAATATATATATATATATAGTAGATATAGTAGCCGACTTCTCTCTTTAGTTTAGGGGCGTGTGGAGGCACCCCCCCCCGCCCATCTACCACCTTGACATGCACATGCACACACAATTTATGCAAATGATGCTAAAGTGTGGTTTGTGGATCCAGCATAGAGGCTGCTGGAGTGGGGTTTGGGGCGCGTTTATTCTAAAGAGCAAACATAACCTCATTCAACATCTGCCTTCTTAGCTAATATTGTACGCTAGATGGCGCTCGCTTTTGTTGTTGTCTTTGTTGCAGCACAGCCGTGCCCGTGTCCGTGCCCGTGCCCGTGCCATGACAAAATGATTATAAGTGGGTCACAGGATATGCAAATGTTTCTTTTTCACGCTTCAGCTTCACGTCCAGCAGCAGCGGTAGTTGCAGCTGTTGCCGCCAGAGGGCGCCTGCCAAGATATATGTATAGTTGGCTGTACATATAGAGTGGTTCTGGGTCTGAGTCTGAGTCTGGTGGGGGCTCTCTCTGAGTTATATGCACCGCTGACTACTTGGCAAGAAAAAAAAGACATTTTCCTGCTGCTGCTGCTGTTGCTGCTCTCTGCAAATGCAACGCGAAGTAAGAAAGTTGGCAAAGAAAATGGCGAAAGTTTTTACACTCTCTTGTATTTTATATCCTTCTTCCTTAAGTGGATAGGACAGCGGGCGGAGAAAGTGAGGGAATGGCTGGGACACTGCTTAAAGCCAAAAGTCGACAATGCCCATGGCCAGGGCAAAAGAAAAATGCTTGGAAAACGAAGGAAAAGTGTTACGCTCTAATAGATCGTTTAAGTATCAATTTGGCAGTGGGGAAATGCTTTGAAGGAAATGCAATTATAAGTCGGGAGTTTCTGTGGAATGGGGGAATCGCAAGAATTATGGTAGGGTAATCTACATAAATTGTTATCCCAAAAAAGTCTCTAAAATTTATTCAAAATTATCTACTAAATGCCGATTAAATCCCAGAAATCTTTATATTTTTAAAAAAATTTGTATTTTAGGGGGTATCTTTTTAGATAAGACTCAAAATACCTAAACAATGTGCAATATTTGAGGAAATTCTCAAATTAATTATCATAGAAAAAATCTTTTAATTTTCCTTTTTTTTTTAATGCATAAAATTCATACAAATAAATAAAAATTTAAATATATACAATTTCGTACATCAATTGCTTATATATCCACATAATGGAACACACATAATTTCACATATTTCCATACAAATATTCAATTCGAAAGATGCCTCCTAAAAGTCAGAAAGTTCTCCCATTTTGGTGGCCCTTTCACTTTCATTTTTTTTGTGAATTTCCACTATGTTGCCCAAAGTTATATTCCCATATATGACCCGCATTGAAATTCATTTTTGCTCGTACCAACTTTTCTGTTGTGGAACGTTTCCTGAAGCGATAGGCGATGTTCTGTTCCCTTTCCCACAAGGTATTGAGTGACCTTTCCCTTACTTTACTTTCCTGCAGCACAACAAGCAGCAGCCAGTGCAAGCCATAACTTATATTTACAGATACGATATGAAGCCGAAAAACTAATCAGAATGGTGGACCATGTGTCCTTTAAACAGGATGTGGAACCAGGATGTGGATGAGGATGCGAGGATGTGTTTGTTTTGTTTGTTTTTTTGTTTGTTTGTTCTGCTGATGCTCTTGGCCATTTGCTCTTTTCTAGTTTGGCACTCCCCAACCTGCCTTACCCTGGCCTGGCCATTCTCTCATATCCTAGCAGCATTTCTAGTGAAAGTTTATTTCATTTTTTTCGCTCTCACTGCTCTCTCTCTGTCTCTCTATCTGCCTTTCCTGCTGCTGTTCCTGCGCTGCATTTGTGCCTGTTGCCCGCAAGTCAAAAAGTTTAAAATGTGTCATATATTTTTTTGGTCTTTTTTTTAGCTTTATATATCTGCTCTATTTATGGGAGAAGGGAGCGCATACTGTACAGTGTAGCGTCGTTAGGTGAAAGGTCAGTTTGGGTTAGCAGTTTTGGATTTCGCAAAGTTGCCTGTTGCAGACATTAAAATTGAAATGTCATGAGCATTTTTTTAAGTTTAATGGACCATAATAGGGGGACTCAGTACTGATCCAAAAATTACAAAAAAAAAAAAACCAGAGTAGCAGAAATTATATTAAAACTATATTTTCTATAGCTGTAGTTATTGTCTCTGATGACTTGCATGTAAATTGAAACGCTTAAACTCTGATTGCCTTTTGGCCATGCCATGAAAGAAAAATCCTTAAACATTTTACAACCGACTCGAAGCGCTTGGCCGCGCTGCTTTAACGTTAACTTCAGCCACTCGACCACAGGACACTGATGACCTATCCACAAAATCCACATCCACAGCCCTCTAGCGCCATCCCATCCCATACCCCCCTCCCCCCAACAAACCCAGTGCCAATCCCAATGCACCCACTTTTCTTAGTACAACTTTTGGTAGTTTTTGATGCCCTCGCAAAAGGGTTTTATGACTTTGAAATAAAGCAGTTGAGACCTACTAAAGTGTGCTATATATTATTGCTGTGTATAAAAAACAAAGAGAAAAGCGAAAAAGATTATAAATTCATCTCTCTTGCTCTCGTAGCTGAAATCAAATCACTATAAAATGGAGGTAAAATAGTACTAATCGTTGGAGACACAAAAATCTTGACTGAGCAGTTTCAAGTAGGTTATATTTTTTAATACAAATGTTAGAAATTACAAATGTTAATCCAATATTATACTATATTTAATTAATTTAATGGAACTGTTACCTTGATATCATCAACTTATAATAGCAGAGATCATTTTTCAAGTGCTTCCAAGCTTTCGGTTCTTATAGTATATGTAATAACAGTCGTTATTTCTTCTAAACTTGCTCTTCATTTATTGCAACTCTCGCTATGAAATAATCTACTTATTATAGCCGAAATCATTCCTTAAGAGTATCTTCGTCGTCGACTTCAAATGTAGCCTCTCTGTCATCCGTGTTTTTTTTTGCAGCTTTGCTCCACTCTTAGAGAGAATTTTCAGAGTGTTTTCGTTGCTTCTTTTTTAGTTTTTTTAATATTTTTGGTGTTTTTTTGTTGTTTTTTTTTGCTTAGTTTGGCAAAAACACGCAGCGACCATTTTTCATATTTTCATTTATAAATTTATTATAAAGCCAACAGCAGCAGCAGCAGCAGCAACAGCAACAGAAGTGGGAGCTAGAGCTCTGAAGCTCTGTGACTCCTGGAAGCGCCGGCCTTGGGGCTGTGTGGGGGGCTTAATAGCCAGCTTTCTATGGTGCTCAGGGCCTGCGATGTTCTGCGGTTTAGACCTCGGCTACTTTGGCATTTATTTTAAATTATAGTTGGGTTGTAATAACTAATGCTCAGACCAGAGAGTGGCAGCACAGAGAGAGAGAGAGAGAGAGGGGGAGAGTGGGGACGACAGCTTTTGGTTGTACACACACATACGGAAAATTATAGACATTTTCTCTGTTGTGAAACTTGTATTTAGCTGCTGCTACCCTTTAATAAGGATAGAGGGGGTAGTGGCGAGAGGGTGGGGGGGCATTTCAGAGTACATTTCTGGTACATGACATAAGCTCAGTGTCTGTGTGTGTGTGTGTGTGTGCAGAAAAAGTTTTTTCTTTTTTGTTTTTTGTTTTCTAATTAAATTTACTGCAAAATGAATGTAAAATTCAACAAATTTCTCACCCAATGCATAATTATGAAAATTCCTGTCTTTTAGAAAGGGTATGGTTGGTGGAGTAGGGAGGTGTGGAGGGTGGGAGGAACTAAGTTGACATTTTTCGGTTGCACTAATTGAAAATTCCTCAACAGTGGGGCGGGGAGTCGAGTCGAGTCGTGTCTCTTGTGCCCTGTGTCCTACAGCTGACAAGGTTTCTCAAACATTTTCCCAGTGTCTAAATTATATGCCACGATTAATAAATAATGTCAATCGATTGGGCAGGACCACCCACTCTCTCTCTCGCTATCTAGAAACCCCCCCCCAAGAAACCCCCAAATGAAATGTAAGTAAATATGAATGAGTTTTCGAGTTGGATGTTAATGAAATATGAATAGAGGGAAGACCGACAGCAATCATGTGTCCATCACAGGGAAAACTTTTATTTTTCTGCCAAAAACAGAAGCAGAAAAAAAGGGTGGCAGGGTGGTCAGGAAGGGAAAAAGAATGGAAGGAAAAAATTGTAATCGAAAACCAAAGTGAAAATGAAGCCTTTACCGCGGAAAAACCCCCACAAAAAAACTGCTGGCGAAACAAACAAAAATTACAATGCTTAATTATGAAAAGTGTTTTTCTCGTCCTGGAAATGTGGGGAGCAGCAGCAGCAGCAGCAGCAACAAAAGTGGGGACGGAAAACGCACATGGAAAACATGGGTTAATGAGCGAGAATTATAATGAAGTATTCTTGGTGGGGGTGGTGAACAAGAACAAGAACAAGAACAACCCTTGCGGCACCATCACTGCTGCCAAAGCCGTCGCATGTGGGTCATTGGTGGCGTCCCATCCCTCTCCCGGGGGTCACCCTTCTAATGGGGCTAATCAAATATTTGACATTTACTTTCGGTGGGGCTGTCCTGGCTGTACAGACTGCCAACGTTTTCTTCATTAAAATTGAAGTGTTGTTGGAATTTTGTAAACATTCCATCCACCGGCACATGGTATATCGTATGGTGGGGCAGGCGGTGCGGCTAGATTGGAGATCCAACACTTGTTTACATGGAAAATACATACATATACCTAAATATATATATTCTAGACCCTAAATTATTGTTGTACTTTAGGTGTAGCTGCTTGAATTGGTCAGTGAGAGCTGGAGGAGCCAAAAGACCTTCAAATGGGTGGGGGGACGTTGAAATATTATCGATATTTGAATGCCATATTTAACCATAGTAGAATGCTAATAAACTCATTAAAACTCAGTAAAAAATTCATTCAAATAGGAATAGGAATAATAGGTAACTAAAAGGCATTGTGATGCAATTTATGTAACTTAAAAATCGATATTATAGGCGATGTTGGATTGAACACCGATAAAGGCCTTTAAAAATGATTAATTTTTTCATAATTAATAAGATTTATCCATTTAATACACAAAATAAACTATTTGATACGATTTTTATAGAAATTTTATGTGGATCTTTGATTATATCATTGAAAAATCTATATAAAACTGAATTAAATTAAATTTTTTTGTTTACTATTTTACTATTTTTTAAATTACTATTAAATTGATCGATACAGGCCATAAAAAATTTATTGAAACGTATTTTGTTGATACAATTTATTAATACATTATTTTATGTATTTATTTATTTTTTTTAAATTTATTTTATATATCTAAATAATCTTCAAACATTATTCAACTACTTATCAATAGAAGATCATCCATAAAAGAATATAATTACATTAAATGTAACCTTTCAGCGCTTTAAATCTTCAAACAAAAAGCCAGGCAACAACAGTTTTCTGTTTCTATATATCCCCCCATCACTCTTTCTACATCCATCCATGCCATGTAAAACTGTGTTGAAATCAATCGAATAAAGGAAAACTCTTCACAGATCAAATCCAAATTGATGCACAGATCAAAACAATAACAGAATATGGGGGAGATGGACATGTACGGGTGTATGTGGTGGCTATATTCCAGGTTCAATGGCAAAAATTAAACCAAAAGAGGAGAGACAAAGGACACTGGCTGCGGAAATGCTGAATGCGGGCTTTGGTTTACAGCGACGACGACATCCACGATGAATGGTCTGCGGACAGAGAGTCCAGAGCTCATGTGGATGGGGGAATGGTTAGGGAATGGGTGGGTGGATGGGATGGGACTTCTTTCGGACAGGACAACAACTGAGTGACCAACACACAATGGGGCGAGGCCGCTGCCGACGGGAATGATGTGAGTTACGCGCCACAGAGCCGATAAATATTTATTTGCATGTGTGTGCCCTGTGTGCGCCCTGTGTGCGCCCTGTGTGTGGATGTGGTTGTGGCCCTGTGCGTGTTAATTAAGAATTTGCAGGGCAGACAGACGATTAAATGTGTATGAAAATGTGCACACGCCCTTCAGGGGCATCCTCCCCTACTTGCTGCTGCTGCTGCTGCTCCTCCTTCTTCTTCTTCGGCGTCACGCACATGGAAAACCATTAGTTCTGAAGGAAAAGCGATGCCAGGGGGATGGTACATAAATATACATATGATGATAATGTGTTGTAGCGGGGGGGTGTAGTGGAGAACGGGGTACGGAAAGGGTTTTAAGCGGCAGATAATCGAATAAATTAATGGTATGCGCCCAAATGAAATATATATTGATTCATGCTGATAAATCTGCTTACATCTTTTTGGCGGCAGGGGAAAAAACGTTGTGGGGTCTACCAAGATAAGCGAATTCTTGAGAGCTCTTTGATAAGAATTATATGAGTCAATAGTAATCGGTAATTGCAAACGTTGCGGAACTTTAAAGGCTGCAGAACTGTAGAGATTCACAGTAATTCATAAGAAAGCATATTAGTTACACTATTCATTTTTTGTTGTTCTTTTCCTAGTCTTTGTATTTTTATTTCACCACTAAAGAAAATATTTGTATTAATTTAATCAATTTATTTACTTATTCGTACTTAAATTTACTAGTATAACGACACTCAAGGTACTGATGGAGTAATTCTACTAGGAGTTTGGCGGTAGTTTCTGTTTCTGTGCCTCACATTTTACTGCTTCTTGACCTTCTTGGGCTTCGAGGAGAACTTCCTGCAGATGAACTTAATGACAGCCTTCGTGAGCAGCAGGAAAACGACTGCAATGATGGCCAGCAGAGCGTAGATATCCAGGTTGTTGGCTGCTATGAAACTCATGTGCATCAGGGGACTCTGCAGATGGGCGGCGCCATGGTGGCGGATAACGTACTCGGACCAGTAGATGACCGTTTCCCGGGCGGTGAGTGGACGATCGCGGTAGAGCTGGGAGAAGGTGGACACCGTCTGGAAGTACTTGGGGTTCGAGAGGATCTCCTCGATGCCCTCGCGGAACGGCTGCTCCTCGAGGGTCAGGAGATTGAGCGTGAGGCCAAAGCCCTTCTTGACCATCCCATCGGCATTGGCGGGCTGGTCCCCAAAGACGGGAAGGGAGAGCATGGGCTTGCCGTGGTACTGGGCCTCGGTGAGGCCGCCCTTTCCCGCGTGATTGATGAACAGCTTGATCTTGGGATGGGCCAGGATGTCGTCCTGTGGCAGCCACTTGGAGTAGAGGATGTTGTCCGACTTGCCGGGGGTCTTGTCCAGGTCCTCCCACTTCCAGATGACCCTCTGCTTCAGCTTGGAGAGGACATTGAACATCTTTTGGACGGTCTCTGGGCTGAGATGCTTGCCCTGCACATTGGAGCCCAGACTGAGGAGGATTGCCCCGTCCGTGGCATTGCCCAGGAACTCCTCCATGTTCGCGGGGAGTGGAGCGGGCGTATCCTTGATCTGAATGCCACCAATCTCGATCACACCGGGAACATTGGGCCGAACGGGTCCCTCGCTCAATGCGTGGGAGGCGAAGAACACGAGGGAGGTGTTCTTCATCATCTCTGAGTACTCGGGCATGTTGGGATCATCGCCAAAAAGCTCTCTGTGTGGAGTTAAAAGGGAGATGAGTAACTTTTCTGGGGGCTTTTCTGTTCCTTTACTCACTTGTAAGACTTTTTGCTGCGCCTCTCAATCAATTTTGAAAATACCTTATAGCCGAGGCCCATCACGTATCCACTGAGGCGCTGCTTAAAGGTCATGCCCTTTCCCTTTTCCACCGAATCATTCATACCGGGCACATATGACAGCTCTTCCGGATTGCCAATCAAATAGTTGAGCAACAGGCCCGGCGGCATGGTGGCCACAACGATCAGGGGGGCCTGCACCTTCTGGGCAAAACCCATCTGATAGTCGTTCAAGGAAAAGCCCGAGAGAACCAGATCAAACCTGTTGTCCTTGTTTAGGTAGAGATCTCGCACTCGCGGATCCTTCAGTGCATCTTCCATTTTCTGTAACATAAATCCCATCCGTCCGAACATGCGGAACATGGAAACGAGCATATTCCTGTTATTGTACTTGGATATTTCCGCAAACAGATCGTTCAAGTATTGGCTCGCCTCCTCGCTCAGTGGCACCTCAATCACACGGATATCCTTGTGGCTGACCGCTGACTTCAGTACAGTCACCACTGTGACATTGTGCCCGCTCTCGGCGAGCGCCTTGGCCGCCGACATTTGTATAATCAAATGGGAGGGACTTAAGCTGGTGAAGAGTCCCAAAATGTTGGCTCCCTGAGTGCCGCCGATAAGTGCGGCGACAGCAGCTACCGCTAGCAACAAAATTCGCACCATTTTCGACCTGTGTGTGTCTGTGTGGGGGAGCAGGCAGCCTACTTCTGGCTAGACAACTGCCAGCTCGCGGCTTATATTAACTAAATGTGGTAACACACTTGAGGTTTGCCGCGATAAGGCGTACGTACGCTACCATTTCGCCATAAAATTTGTCCATTTCGTGTTTAACAATTTCATTTAAATTTAGATTTTTGGCTGTTATCAAACATAACGAATGATTCGTACCCCAAAGAGAGAGAGGCACACACAATCGTCACGTAGAGCGAATATATAAATAAGCTTCGGGTTGCTCCTCGTTTTACACAAACAAAATCCACAGATAAACATAATGTTTAGGCCGATAAGAGCCACATTTTTCTTATCAACATTTTTGAGTGCATTTCACGCACGAAATGGCCAAAAATAATTGCGAAATGTTTTATCATTACCTAGCACAACATTGGAGCACAATTGCACACACACACACACACACACAGGAGAGGGACTGGCAGCCCGTTATCAGGGCCCCCTTTAGGCAAACCTGATTAGTCATCCAATGTCAGCGCGAAAATTGTTTTCACTATAAAGCAGTGCCAGTGCGGCGCTATATCGACAGTCCGCCGGTTGCCTTACAAACGTCCACATACGTCGCTATGCTGCTGAACACTACGCGAATTTTGCTGCTGGCCGTGGCCGCCGTCGCGCTTATCGATGGCAGTCAGGGTGCGAATATTCTGGGTTTATTTCCCAGTCTAAGTCCCTCCCATTTGATCATACAAATGTCGGCCGTGAAGGCGCTCGCCGAGAGGGGGCACAATGTCACTGTGGTGACTGTGCTGAAGCCGGCAGTCACCCACAAGGACATCACCGTTATACGTGTGCCCCTCAGCACGGAGGAGGCGGCCGAGATGAGCGCCATGATAGAGAAAATGGCCAAGAATGAGAACAAAAATATGCTAGTTGCCATGTTCCGGATGATCGGACAGATGGGCTTTATGTTCCGCAAAATGGCAGATGCCCTCAGGGATCCGCGAGTGCGAGATCTCTACCTAAACAAGGACAACAGATTCGATCTCGTTCTGTCGGGTTTCTTCATGAACGACTACCAGATGGGTTTTGCCAAGAAGGTGAATGCCCCCCTGATCGTGCTGGCTACCATGCCACCGAATATGTTGCTGAATCCCTTGGTGGGCAACCCCAACGAAATCGCTTATGTCCCGAGTATAAATGATGCCGTGGAAAAGGGAAAGGGCATGTCATTCAAGCAGCGCATCAAATGCTTCATTATGACCGCTGGCTTTGGGGTTTTTGCCAAAATAACAGAAAACCGCAACAGAAATACATACAAGTGAGTATATCCCCCTCAGAAAACCCCCCTGCCAGGACGTATACTCATCTCCCTCTTAACTCTCCGCAGGGAACTCTTTGGCGATGATCCCAACATGCCCGAGTACTCAGAGATGATGAAGAACACCTCCCTCGTGTTCTTTGCCTCCCACGCATTGAGCGAGGGACCCGTGCGGCCCAATGTTCCCGGTGTGATCGAGATTGGTGGCATTCAGATCAAGGATACGCCCGCTCCACTCCCCGCGAACATGGAGGAGTTCCTGGGCAATGCCACGGACGGGGCAATCCTCCTCAGTCTGGGCTCCAATGTGCAGGGCAAGCATCTCAGCCCAGAGACCGTCCAAAAGATGTTCAATGTCCTCTCCAAGCTGAAGCAGAGGGTCATCTGGAAGTGGGAGGACCTGGACAAGACCCCCGGCAAGTCGGACAACATCCTCTACTCCAAGTGGCTGCCACAGGACGACATCCTGGCCCATCCCAAGATCAAGCTGTTCATCAATCACGCGGGAAAGGGCGGCCTCACCGAGGCCCAGTACCACGGCAAGCCCATGCTCTCCCTTCCCGTCTTTGGGGACCAGCCCGCCAATGCCGATGGGATGGTCAAGAAGGGCTTTGGCCTCACGCTCAATCTCCTGACCCTCGAGGAGCAGCCGTTCCGCGAGGGCATCGAGGAGATCCTCTCGAACCCCAAGTACTTCCAGACGGTGTCCACCTTCTCCCAGCTCTACCGCGATCGTCCACTCACCGCCCGGGAAACGGTCATCTACTGGTCCGAGTACGTTATCCGCCACCACGGCGCCGCCCACCTGCAGAGCCCCCTGATCCACATGAGTTTCATAGCAGCCAACAACCTGGATATCTACGCTCTGTTGGCCATCATTGCAGTTGTTTTCCTGCTGCTGACGAAGGCTGTCATAAAGTTCATCTGCAGGAAGTTCTCCTCGAAGCCAAAGAAGGTCAAGAAGCAGTAAAATGTGAGGCGCAGAAGCAGAAACTATCGCCAAACCCCTAACAAAATTACTCCATCAGTACCTTGAGTGTCGTTATACTATTAAATTTAAGTACATATAAGTAAATATTATCGTGTATTTAGAGTTGAAATATAAATAGATTTGGTAGAAAAAAGACCATGAAATTGTAGTTAACAAGAGATAAGATAACAAATAATAAAAAGTAATAATTATAGCAGCATAAAGCATTACGTTTGATCAAACACGGCTCGAGCTCACTATAACAAAAATTCCATTCCGCTAAATTCGACGTAGCATTGCAAAGTTTGGGTTGATCCAACCGATAACAAACGAACTTTATGATTCGACAAGTGTAATTGCAAATAGTAAATTGTGTTTGATCAATCTCCTTTTCCTTTTACACCTCACATTCTGCAGCAATGTGTTCGAGTTCGAGTCCGAGAGCAGCGCCACGAGCAGCTTTCGCCCAAGATCAAACATGTTTGATGGCCCCATTCAGATTTATCTCTTGGGTTCTCCTTATCTTTGCTTCAGCCCATGAATGGGCTGCATGAATTAATGAGATTTGCTATGAGCCAAAAACCACGCTGATTCACCCTCTATTTTAAGCATTCTATAAATTGTAGCAATGTGGAAGATATTCACAGATAAACTACAAACAAAAATATTCTTTTTCGAAGAACCAAAAATACAAATCTGCCACCCAATAAAATATTGTTTCCAAGCCAAAGTACACAGACAAATCAATGAAATACTCCCAAGTATACATATGTATTTCTAATACTTCCTCATAGTTGCATTGTTATAATGATTAGGCTGTTCTCTAGTATAGAATTAATCAAACTACCTCTTCAGGCTGCCACATGTTAAGGTGGCCATTGATTATGTTATCAATGGGATGATTAAAGTAGAGTCTAAAAGATTGTAAATAATGTGGAATACCTTGGCTACTATGACTCGTATGATAGCAGCAAAGGCTGTCTTATACGAAAGGCTACCATTACTATAATAATAATAGTACTATTATTATTATCATGGAATAATATAAATGGTTCTTTTGGGGCAAAAATATAAATGACTGCTTTTTGCTCATTGTTAAATAATATTCATTCTATTCTATTTGTGGAGAGCGAAACTGTTGCTCAAGTCAATGACAGATAATGCTTATCATCGTGATTTAAATTTGTTTGGAATTCTACAGCCCAGCAGCAGCAAGTTTTTGCATTAGTTTCTTCATACAGCAGATGTTTACAGCGCTCAAAAGATTAAGAAACTATTAAAAGTCGCAGCAGACGACTGTTTAATAGCCGCTCGAGCTGATAACGCTTATCAGAGGGATTTCTGTTAAGGGGAGAAGCCAGCAGCCAGCACCAACACCTGTGGCAAGCTCCCCCCGATCAGTTGACTTTCAGTTGCTCGCGTGATCAGATGGCCGTAAAATTGAACATTCCCTTGCTGTTGCTGGCCCTGTTGGCGGGCGGCAGTCAGGCTGCCAATATTCTGGGACTCTTCACCAGTTTGAGTCCCTCGCATTTGGTCATTCAGATGTCAATGGCCAAGATACTGGCCGAGAGTGGACACAATGTGACTGTGGTCACTGCCCTGAAGCCGCCGTTTCTGCATCAATCCATCAATCATATTCAAGTGCCACTCAATGAGGCGGATGGCAAGTCCTTTGGCGCCCTTGTTGCGGGCATGGCCAAGAGGGATACCAGCAATCCGGTCATTTCCATGTTCTTGGCCATGGGCTCCATGCTGTCGCTCTTTGGCAAAATGGAGGATGTCTTGAGGCACCAGAAGGTGCAGGATCTGTACGAACAGCCCGACAATCACTTTGATTTGGTCATCTTGGGTTACTTTATGAACAGCCTGCAGCTGTCGGTGGCCCACAAGTTGAAGGTGCCACAAATAGTGGCACTCTCCAATCCGCCCGTCCTGCTGGGCTCTGTCCTGGGCAATCCCAGTGAAATCTCCTATGTGCCATCCCTGAATGTGGTCGTGGAAAAGGGTCAAACGATGAGCATTTTCCAGCGTTTGTTGAACATATTCGGCACTGTGGGACAATGGATATTTATGCTGGCGATTGAGCATAATAATGACAAAATTTACAAGTGAGTAAAAGTCCAGTCCAGAAAAAAACCAAGAGAAATACTCATTTAATGGCATTCCCTGTAGAGACCTCTATGGCGATGATCCCTCGATGCCACGCTATGAGGATCTGTATAAGAACATTTCCCTCATATTCTTTGCTTCGCATGGCATCAGTGAGGGTCCCATTCGACCCAATGTGCCCGCTGTGATCGAAGTGGGCGGCATACAGGTCAAGGATCAACCAGATCCTCTGCCCAAGGATATAGAAGAGTTTCTAAACGGCGCCACAGAGGCACAGGGCGCCATTCTGCTCAGTCTGGGCTCCAATGTGAAGGCGGAACACATCCAAACGGACACCGTGCAAAAGATGTTCAATGTCATCTCGAAACTAAAGCATAAAGTCATCTGGAAATGGGATGACCTGGAGAATACGCCAGGGAAATCGGCGAATATTCTCTACGCCAAGTGGCTGCCACAGGACGATATCCTGGCCCATCCCAAGATCCGGCTGTTCATTACCCACGCGGGCAAGGGAGGCGTCACCGAGGCCCAGTATCACGGCAAACCCATGCTAGCCCTCCCAGTGTTTGGCGATCAGCCGGGCAATGCTGATGCCATGGTCAGTCAGGGCTTTGGTCTGTCTCTCAGCCTCCTGACCCTCGAGGAGCAGTCCTTCCGCGACACTATACTCGAAATTCTGGACAATCCCAAGTACAATCAAGCGGTGAAAGCCTTTTCCTCGCTCTACCGCGATCGTCCTCTGAGCGCTCGTCAAACCCTACTCTATTGGGTGGACTATGTCATCCGGCATCATGGTGCGCCGCATCTGCAGAGTCCGGTGGTGCACATGAGCCTCATAGAAGCCCATAATTTGGATATTTATGCCTTGCTTTTGGGCATACTATTTATTATTTATTGGATTAGCAAGCGTTTGCTTTGTGCCATTTGTAGGAAATTTGGTACAAAAAAATCGAAGAGTCACTTAAAAAACAAAACCAAAACGCAAAAAAAAACAATAAAGTCATTCAGCAGTCGTAAGTTTTGATAAGAAATTGAAAAATTAGTTTTATCTGCTCTGACTAAATATTCTGGCTAGACATTTTGGTGCTTTCACGTGGTTTTTGGGCGGAATTCTTATCAGCAAAGGCCATTTGAATGATTATAAATGTGATACTCAGTTGAAACATTGTTTCCCTGTTGTTGGGGCACTAATTGGGCTATTGAAGGGTGTCTGAAAGGTAGGAGATTATTAAACTACTGCGGAGAGCAGGACATAATTTCTTAAACAATTAAAATATAATATTACAATATCAGAAATCGTTATATGAGACCTATACAACAAATTTGATCGGTTTTTTAATAGATTATTCTTGACAATATAGGAAAAATATTTATTTTTATTTTGCGTACAAATTCTAAACATTTTGTGACAGCACAGAAAACATTTATTGAAGAACTTAAACATCCAAAGCATTTCCTATTTTTCTTTAACGATCTACTTATTATAGGGAAATTCTATGCGAAATTTGTATTTTCTTGAATGTGTTGCATAACCAATAAGTTGCTAAAGAATTATTAATTGTAGAGAAATGCTCGGGATTTATATTAATTACAGGGCATCAGAGAGCTGCGATAAGTATGAGACAAAAGCTTTGCTTGTAACATGATCGAAGGAAGGATCGACTAGCTCAGGCTTGAAACTAACATGCAAGCTCGAAATCAAACTAGTTGGATCATCAATACTGCGGGAATAAATATTCTAAATGGGCGCCACATATAAAGAGTCATACAATACGAAACACTGAGCATATTTTCCAAGGGTTAATACCCTTTCAATATCTGGTATTTCTTCCTATTAAAACCCTCTAAAATCTTGTAATTCTTATAAATATTCCCTCCCCCCCTTACAAATCGATTCGAATGAAACTTTTGCGTATTTCCGTTTTCTCGCGCTTGATGCCTTGATAGACTGCTTAACCACCTTTATGTTGATGTTGATTTCTGTGCAACTTTGGTTACCCCAAAGCTATTCTTGCTGCTTCCCCCCACACACCCCCCGCACAGTAGCTTTAGCTACCCTTTCCAGTGGGTAGTGAAAAACTTCTCTGTGTTGGCAACTTTATTACAAAAATTCGCAGAATACTTGAGCGCATCGCCGTCTCATTGTTGTAGTCTCTACGGATGGTTTTTGCACTTCAATGCCAATTTGCAATGCACTAGAAATTCTTTAGAGTTGAATGTTTTGGCTGCGCGAAGGTTGTTTGGGGGGGGATAACAACAACATGGAGAACAACATTTTGCAATAAGCAAATTTCAATTGAAATAGCAAACGGAAAAGGCATTCAGACATTGAGCATGGGAGAGCAGAGCAGAGCAGAGCCCTGGCCTGGCCTGCACTCCCCACATCCCCATACATAACGTGGTCTGCGCTCTGTGTAAATCCATCCAGCAACGAAAAAGTATTTCAGAAATCTCTGCAATTGTTTTGTTTCCCTCTCTTTTTTTGGGGGGGAGGTATAGAGTGTGGATGGATAGATGGATATATGGAAATACCAATGGAAACACAAACAACTGAGAAAAAGAGAGTAAAGAGAGATGTTATTTTCTTAACTAAAAACAAACAACAACAAAACTAGCTGAAAAACGCGCGTCAAGTATTTCATTAATTAATATTGTTTTTGCAGGTAAACAACAACCGTAGCAGAGTTTACAAATTGGATAGAGTGTTGTACATTTTATCCAAATCCTCTCACACACCACAAAAAAAAGGCAAGCAAATTTTGCTATTATTTTGCACATATCTAAAATATTTATTACTTTACAAACATGTTTCATGAGGGGATTTGGTTGCCTTTGCCCAGCTACCAGCTACCAAAAATAGAATCAAGAAAATTGCACGAAATTGTATCAACATTTTTACACATTTAATGAAATTTTTTTGGCCAGCATCCTGTGTTCAAATAATATACAAAAATGTACAACAAATTGTGGTTGGGGGAGAGTGTGGCAAGGGTGGGGGCGTAGGTGTTTTTAAGTGTCCAATGATTTAATGAAATTTTGGAAAAAATCTCCATAAAATGTTTAAGGATTATAAGGAAATATTTTGTGTGGTTTCAATTTTAATTTTATTTAATTTTACCTGAAACTCTTTATCGAATTTATGCTTTCCCTTCTTCTCCTGTTCTATCCCGTCTCTTGCTTTAAAAATCTGCCTTGTAGCTGCCTAAACTGGTCTTCTTTCATATGTCATGGCAGCACTCAAGCTCTCAAGGGTTCCGTTTGGCTTTTGTTAAATATTTATCTACTTTTAGCTGATTTAATTGCATAATGCAGCACTTGAGTGGCACCTCAAGCATACGGGGAATCGGAATCCCTATTCAAACTAATTTTCTGCCCTCAACAAACCAGTTTTCCTATTTTTTTTTTAGCTGAACCCTCAAAATGGGAACAGCGTTTATGTGCTCCCATTCTGCGCGCTCTTTTGTTGTCAGTTTTGTTTAATTAAATTTGGAATAACAAAAAGCGAGAAACGATCCTCTGTAAACAGCAGTTCCCTGGAAACTCCATTACCATTTTCAAGTGCCTGACAATACAGACAAAAAAAAAAAAACTCCATCCATTTCGTGTGGAAAGGGCAAAACATTTTCTACGCCGTAGTTGAAGTCGCATAATTCATAAAGCCGCAGGGGAGACATTCCATACACACAGTAGAGTACAGAATTCGATTCCTGTTTCATAACCTACCCTATCCTGTAGGTACAATGAATGTCCTTTGCAATGGATATGTCTCAATCAGTTGCCTGTTCTCTAGGGTTCTGACTGTTCTCTGCCATTCCCTGCAATTTGCTCACAGCACGTGCCCCCTGCAATTACTTTCAGGACACGACAAAATTTAACGATGGGAAAACACTGGGAAGAGAGTGGAAATGCAATTTCAATGAGCGCTGCTCATCAAAGTTTTTCTATGCGTTGCGTGGGAAAATCGGTTGCGGTTTTTGGGTTGCCTTAAACTTTTTTTTTTTTTTTGGTTGTGTCCTTCAGAAAGGGAAGCACTGCCTCACTGCGTAACGGCATCTGCCACTCTTTGATCTCTCCATTTCTCTGCAGCCTACTCTCTCCCCCTCTTTGATCTGTGCGTATGGCCTGTGGGCGTGGTCAGAAATGCACTGGGCTTTTTTCTGTGGGTCGGGGTGTTCGCTTCTTCTGTTCCTACGATTTTCAATTACTTTTGAACGCTGCGGCATTTGCGGTGAATTATGGCGACAAACGCAACGCGACGTGTGCACAACCCCCCCACCCCACCACCCCGCCTAAGTGCATTCTCCCTTTTGCGTTTTATGGAGAATTTTCAATTTTCGCATTGTTTTTCCATTGCATTTCATTTTGTTTTGTTTTTCCCTGTGGTTTGAGTAGTAGCGGTAGGGGCAGGGGAGGGGTAGCCCTATAGGTAATACACAAATTTGTTTTGGTTTGTTGGCTGCACGAAAATTGAAATGTGCAAAGGGAAAGGGAAAGGGAGTGGGAGTGGGAAGAGGGGAGCCCATAAACACATTCCAATCAATTTGTTTCGGCAAATGAATTATGCATTGAAAATTGCATCGTTTTCGTTTGGCTGCTGGGTGGAGTGATTCAAGGGGTGGAGGGAGAGTGAGGGAGTGGGGTATTGGGGTTAAGTTAAAGCACAAATATGCAGCACATTCTCTCTGTATGTGGGCCTGCAAGGGGTGTGTGGGGGTGGTGTGCGGTATATTGATGAGTAATTTATTCAAAATTATGATATTAATTTTCCCATCTGAATGTATTATCGAGTGCGGTTGAGGCATTCCGCTAAATACTCCTTACCACTATCTACTATTATTACTACTATTATTTATACTACTATTCCTACTTCTTTTTAGAGTGGATCAAGTTGGGTGTGGAATACACTTAATAAAACTAGGGATAAATTATTATTAGGGTTTTATGGTCATGTTTATTCTTGGCAAGAGTTTTTCTTTGTGAAAACATCTGCGGATAGTATTTTTTAGGTGAAATCCGAGAACCCAAAGGCATCTAACGAATTATCAGATATTACTTTAAATAGAAAATGTAACGATATTCCTACATTTCTCTTAAGAATAAATGTTTTCCCTCCAATTATAAGTTCAATCTCTGCACTTTCCTTTTTGATTATTCTCCCTATATCCGCTCTAGAGAAGCTCTCCCATAGGCTCATATCATCCATTAGAATTCCCATTTAACAATCATTAATTTCTCTGAATCAAACATCGATTTGAGGCCCAGTCGAATTTCCACTATTTTCCATTTTCCAACTTTTATAAACTTTTTGGCGTTGGATATTTATTCTGTTGGGCACTTTTTACCTTAACTTCAGATTCACTTCACTAAGCTTTTGTTGTGACAAGAATTTGTCGACATTTTGCATAATTAAACAATGCACAAAATGCACATTTTCTGTGTGGGTGTTTGTGTGTGTGTATGGCTTTGTGTGTGTGTTTCGCCAACACTTTTCCCCAAATGCTATTTTCCGCTGTTTTTCTGTTTTGTTTTTCCACCACTTCGCACCAAAAACAGATGAAAATGGCTGGCAATCTGCTGGCTGCACTTCCGTGTTGCTCAAATAAAATCAATAATCCTTAAAAATACAATATTTTGCACATAAATACGGAGTTTTTTTTTTGTTTGAAAAACCTGCGACTGCAAATGCATTGAGCGCGACAAAAAGCGCGCCAGGGATTTGCGTACGGTGCGTTTTTTGTCGCCCCCCCGCGCAGCGCTGCGACTTCGCATGGCGAGCGGCAGCAGAATCGACACCCGTCGAGCCCGACGCCGACCAATTTGTAATCAAAGTAATTTTAATGCAAATTTTATATGTTACTGCACGTAGGAGGTTGCAACGTAGCAGGGGGGCGTGTCAACGCCCAGCGACTGACTGAAAGCCGGCCAATAACAGTAAAAGCTGTTAAAAAAAATATACAAAAAAGCGGGTATGGGAAAATAGTTTTCGGGGGTCGAGGCAGTGGATACCCTTAACGAATGATTTTTAATATGTTATTATTATAAGAAATTTAACCAAAGCAAACAAAAAAAACACAAATCCATTGAATACTGAGCTTTGCTTGGAATTTCTTGAGAAATAATCAAAGACTTTTTTTAACTCTACCCTTAGCCATTCCGACTAATACAAGCTATTCAGAATATCATCGAAAAAGTCAAATTTTGTATCCACTAAAAGACTATTAAAATCTATATACCCCCTTCAAAGGGTACCAGCGAAAAAAAACTGACCAAAGCCGAGGGCCAGGACCAGAGCCAGCGTCAGGGCCAGCGAGAAAAAGCCAAAAAGGGTCGCAGGAAAAACTGCCGCTTAATTCTGGATTCAGGACCCCAGTAGTCGGATATTCAGAGAGAGGATTTTCCCCGCCTGCACCCCATCCCCATGCACCATGCATGGGGTTTGTTTATTCAAATGATTTTATGACTTTTCCAAAAAACCAAATGGTGACAACTTGTGGCGCTAAAAGTTGAAAGTTTTGTGGCCAAACAAAATGAACATTAAAAAATAACGAGAAGAATAAAAAATGGATCGGAAAAAAAGGGCACAGAAGGAGCGGGAGATAAAATCATGCTTGTATATGGCGGGATAAACCGACATTGGGATGCTCTGAAATTGGAAATAATCGTATTTATGAATACGATTTTGAGAAGGTAATCCCTAGTTTCGGTAGGTCTACATGGCAATACATTCAAGTATTTAAGTTTTGGACTGAGCAAAGGCAGTAGATAAAATATTAATTCTCTAATAAAATAAAGAAAAACTATTTCTAAATCTCATAGAAACCCAATTAAATGATATTCTTTTTGTGTGAAATATCATCTATAATTTCTTTCAATATTTTCTCATTAATGATTAAAATCTTCCACAATTTCAATAAATTAACACATAATTTTTAACCTAATGCACATAAATCGCTTCCATCAAGGGGAATCTCTCATTTAGAATCTACCAAAATGATGAGGCACAATCTATAAGCACTTAAAAATGACTCTATTACACGACAAAGATGCATATCATAAGATATTCTATCATCTCTTAGACAATCTTCACGAAGCAATCTCCTGAAGTCATCGAAGTACAGCGGTATACCCTTCTGTGAGAGCATTCTCATTCTCCCCACCAAATGTTGCTGCTGCTGCTGTTTCCCAGGGCAACAGAACAGCAGGCCGCACCTGTGGTCTCTTTTTATTCCCATCCCATCTTTAGGAATCCTCACCTCCTGCTTTTGGTTAGAACTATAAAAAAAACACACAACGACGACGGTCTAGGCCGTAATTTTCAAACGAGACAAATTCTACTCCAATGCGTTTTTGGCCGCATAAATTTTCCCATTTTCCCATTGCAAGAGGAGTAGGAAAAAGGTTCCACATTAGGCATCATTAGCTGTGAGAGAAGAAGATTGTGTGGTGGTGGTGTGCGGTTGTGGTGCGGTTGAGGTGCGGTTGAGCCACTGGAAGGGGGCAGCGACAAGCCAAGCGGTAGCCTTAGGCCCACACACAGCACAGCAGAGGGTCGGCCGTTCGAGGGTCAAGGGTCAGGGTGGCGGCACATGTGAAAAAAAGGACACCAGCAGGCAGTTCCCTACCTGATGCTTCCTTTATTATTTTTCTTTTCTTATTCTTTTTCTTGGGAAATTGCTTGAAAGTAATTATGTAATTGACTTTTGTGGCAACTGCAGGGGTAGTGTAGGGGGAAAACCTCTCTGAAGGTCGCCTTGGGGCGCCATCATCAGTCCGTCAGTCGGCGGCGGCTCAGTCGTTGTTCTGTCATTTCTCAAAAGGCATTGTGTCAGTGTCCTTCTGGTGTGGTGCGGGTCGTTTTTTTTTGTTTTTTTTTTATTGTTCCAACGACTTTTTGGCCGTCAATTGTCAGCTTCCTTCCGCCTTTCATTTGTTAGCCCACACGCCACAGTGTTTTCCTTTTTTCGGCTTTTCCTTTTTGGCCCTGCGACATGTGTCGCAGATTATGACATTTTGGATGTGGAGGAGCTACAGGAGCATCTTCTTTCTGGTCATAAATTTGTGTGATGTGAACACATTAGCAATTATTTAATGGTTCATTGGATGGACATAGCTGGCGATGCTAGCGAAAGATTGGCCTTGGCTGTGGCAGGACCCTTCCTTAGGGCAACAGCCAGAAAATGTCACAAGTGCCCTGCAGCCATTTATCTTCGGGGAAAAGGTGCGTGGGAGAAAATGCCTCTCAAAGAAGTTTTCTTTGGCAATTCTTTATTACATATAAAATTCATGCATTAATTTTTTCATGAATTTTATACCCCCCCCCTCAGAGTTTTATGTATGATTCATCCAAGGGTTAATTTATGTTTTTTTTCTTATGTAATTTGAATGCCGTTCTGAATGCCATACATTACCCCCTTCCTCACACACATCTGCTCGACGATACTTAATACCCTGCTGTCCCTCCCACCCCTTCACCCTACACTGCTTCCGCCTCATTTGTAAGTCGATACTTTTCGAGCAAAGAAAAAAAATAACACAAACTTTAAATCGATTTAGAAACCATTTGCTCTTGCATTTGACATTTAAAACAAGGCAACAAAAATGTCAAAAGATCAACAAAGTAAGGGATAGAGCAGGAAAAAAAAGTGGACCGAGAAGTACGACTGAGTGAGAGAGGGGGAGACGTGAAGGTGTTATTGTTATTAAATTATGCGCTAAGCTGTCAGCAGACATGGGTGCACACCTCCACCACCTTTAGAGACCCCACCCCCCGTTCATGCACTTCTACAATATCTACACATTTCCCCCCTTATGCCGGGCTAGATTTGACATTTGATGGCAAATTGACATGGAAAATTGTTCATTTGTTAAAGAGTTTTTCGATTTTCGTTTGGAGCGGTGCGGTGGACGGGGAGGTTTATTTTATGACAGTTTTTCTAATTGCTTCTGGCCAAGCGATTTCCTGTCCATCAAAAAAAATAGAGTCAGGAGTTTTTTCAAGAGGGGAAAAGCAGTGACTATGCAGAGGGGGAATGGAGAGTGTATGCAGAGAGGGTATAGAGAAAGAGATTCCAGAGGAGAGTATCTGGAGGGGCTATGGAGAGTATCAAGAGGGGCAAGAGCACAGATATAGATAGAGAATCAAAGGACGAGTGGGCGGTGCACCAGAGAGGTAGCAGCTAGGCAGCTGTGCAGAGAATCGGCAAGCTAATTTGCAATTAGGCCAAAAGAAAACTGAAATGAAATCAATGCATTGCATAGCCCGAGGCGCTTTTTGGCTTAATTGAAAACTGCGCAAAGCAGCGCAGGAGCAACTTTTAATGAAGATGGTGAGGACCGACATTGGAGAATCTACAGCAGGAGCCGCTGGAGGAGCAGGAGGAACAGGAGCTTTAGAGGTAGGAGGGGCAGCAGCAGCAGCTTTAGAGGAGTAGCAGTCGCAGGAGCTACAGGCAGACGCGGTAGCCCGATAGCTGGGGCTGAAATAGGAGAAGGAGCCGAACCGTAGCTGGGTAGCCGTGGAAAGGAATGAATATGCTGAAAATTTACTTGATTTGCCTTGGCAATGTTTTGGGCGTGTTGTTGAAAGTTTTCTCCACCCCCCCCACTACAATTTTGAAGAGATACTCTTTGATAGAGAAAAGGGCTATGGTCATTATTTGGAGATTAATCGAATTTTTATATATTCACTTGGATTTAAATTTAATTTAAATTAAATTTTAAATTAAATTAAATTTAGATTTAGTTTATTTTTATATTTAAAAAATGTAATATTCAAGCCGCAAATAAATAAAAATTTAAATATAATCAACTTTAATTCCAGGCTTATATTTCAATAATTCCTAAATTCAGATAATCATTAGCTCCCTTAAGCAATACTACTAATTAAAAATATTAATAAATATACTAACTAAAAAATTATACAAATAATAATACTTATTAACTGCTGAAGGATTTATTGAGTTTGTGTGGCAAAACCTTTTTTGAAGATATTTTCTTCTTAAGCTACAGTTTAACTGCAAGTTCTCCTTTATTTTACCAAAGGAAAAGCAATCCGCATTCGTTGTGAAAATCTATTAAAAATGTTCTCCTACTTTCAAATTTGTTTCGCTTAAACATTATTTTAGCCACTTGAATATAACCATTGCTCTGCACAGAAAAAAGGAGTGAAAAAGAAACGAAAACCGGAGAGAATAATTTGGGTTAAGTGAAAGTGCAAATGGAGAATTCATGAAGTTGGGCTACCAAACAAAACAAAAAACCAAAAAATTAAAGTAGGAAAAACTTCTGGCAGGAGCGCTAAAGAGGGTGCATTCAAAGGGGCGATTTTTGGGGGAAGTGGGGGACGGTGCCTGGGCCACAGAAACATGTTAACGTCGGCCACAACTATAAAGCCTAATGAGCTAATAAATCCACTCCAAAATACCAGACAGAATGCAAGGCAGGCAGGCAGTCAGGCAGGCAGGCAGACACATATGAAGAGCAAGGCCTCATCCATAAAACTTCACTTCACTCCACTCCTCTCCCAAACTAGTGCAACTCCTTGATTCCCGACCCATTCCTCCTGTTAATTCTTGGTTCATTTTTTATGGCCCAGTGCCTTAACAAAAAATTCTGTTTTGGTTTGCTTTTTTTTTTTAATTAACGTAACAGTCGGCCACAAGGCCAGAAAGCCATCCAGACTTCAGAGTTTCTTCCATTGATCTGTGGTGCCTTTTGTTTGTGCCGTGAGGAGTCGTCTTTTACGAGTTGCAAGATTTGTGGCACTCCATGTTAGATATACGATGGGGGGTGGAGATACAGATACACAACAACAGTTTTATTGCCTGTTGTGGTCTGTGTTGATGAAAGATTCTGTGATGAAGGAGCACGAGATAATGGGGCGGGGCGGGGCAGGGCAGGAGAATGAGAGCTGTTTAGCGCCCATCCACAGAACTCAAAAATCATGTTCCGGGTCCCCCGTTTTGTGGGTGCTATTTCTCCCTTTAATCATTTCAATTATTGATGGAAAGTTCACTCAATTTTTGGCCAAAAGTCTCTGCAGCAAAAGCTGCCAAAAAAAAATTCCCAACAAGAAACTTCAACCTGGAAACCCTTTACCACCCAAAACGATGCCACCATCTGTGGCACACACACACAGACACAAGCTCAATTACCACCACTGCCACGAGGACTATAACGACAATCCCCCAAAGCAAGCTGAGTGTGTGGATTTGTGTGTGTGTGTGTGTGTGTCTGGGGCTTGTTGCAAATCATGCAACAGCCACCCACCACTTCCACTGGGCTTCCCATCTCTCCAACTGGCGGCATCCCATCCCCTTGTACGTACAGGGGCACATCCACTGCCCCGCGTGGCACTGTGGCATCTCTACCACCCACAAAGTGGTCTAAGTTGGACACGCTCGTTTTGGGTGATTTGCCAGCAGAGTCGTGCAGCCCTACATCACCATCCCCATCGCCCCCCCACCCCCTGCTCCGCACCATGCAAAAATCAAATGTCAAACCTAACAAGTCACGTGATGGATGCATTTCTCGTGTAGCCAAGCAGCCAAAATGAAAGGAATTGACGGGAAGTTCCGCAGAAGGTGGGCGGGTTAAAGTGGTGAAGAGGCAGAAAACCCATAAGGAAACTCGGCATTTCACAGATTAAAGTTCCTTATACGGAACAGGAAAAGTACAGGTCTTTTGGGCAGAATTTTCCAATTTTAGAAATTTATTAATAACTGCTAGAAACAGTAAGATTTCCTGGTATTTTCTTATACCACTGGATGCTTAGATATTTCCTTGTTCAAAGAGAAAACTTATGGAATGAAAACTTTTTCTAGAGTTCCATCCCAAAACCATCTTCATTTTTAGAGTTCTATAGCAGGATTTAGATTGAAGATCTAGCATGCATTTCCAAATGGAATTTGATTAATTTTGGTGTATAGAAGATTCCTTTAAATCCTAAGATATTATTATTTATTTATTATTATTTTATTATTTATTTATTGTAATGCCATTGAATGCTTAAATATTCCCTTCTTCAAGCACAACACCCAACCGAGAACTCTCTTTAAGATGGGGACTTAAATCATTAATAGGTCCATCTTCCATATATACTAACACCTAAAGCCCAACCAAATCTTCCACCCAACTTTCAGTCAAATGAAACGTGCGCCATTTCAGCCTTGAACAATAATTTGCCTGCATTCCATGAACCCCTCCCAAGTCCTGCCACGCATTTCCCTTCATAGCAAAAGTAGAAAAGAAAATTCACTGTCATCCTCCCTTTCCTTTCCTCCTCGCGTGTCACTTGGCTTGTAATTGATTTTGGCGATAATTGATTTGATTTTCAAAACGATAGGAAAAACGCTGATTTTTCACTATGTTGCACTCTCTGGCTGTCTCTGTCTGTCTGTCTCTCTCTCTCTGATAAACCTGCCGCATCAGCATTGAACATTCGACATTGTCCTGGGGCTGGGACTGGGACTGGGGGTTTGGGCTGCGTTCTTGGTTTGTGTTCCCTGGTTTTATGGCATGACACGGACGACCCCTAGAAAGTGGGCGAAAATGAAGAGTCAGCCACTCAAAATTGGGTCACAGAGCGCCCCAGCAATGCAATGGGGAAACTTGACACACAAAAACAGTTGCATTTGCAGTTGCAATGTGGCACTCCCAGTGGCAGTGGGGGTCGCGAATCGAAGGACCTTAATGCGAATAAAAGAAAAAGGGGGCCCGCAACCGAAGGACAAGTATTTACAGAATTTCCTGGCATCAATGGCAACAAAATGCAGCCTCTGTTCGGCTGCTGCTGCCGCTCTGCTGCTGCTCTGCTCTTGAATTGTTTTAAATTAATTTCTACAAATGCGAGAAACTTTTAATTGTTATCGAACGATAGAAGAGTTCTTCTAGGGGTGTGGGGGCGAGTTTGTAAGGGACGTAAATGCCTTGAACTTTGGCCTTTTCCTCGATGAAAAGTCATAATTAGAAATCATTGCAGGGCAAAATCCTAATTGCAGAAATTTTGTAATTAGAAAGAAAATGGCAGCAAAAGTTGCAAATGGCCAAATGGCAATCACTAATCGATGAAAGAAATTAAATGTGTGAATGAATGAGTGAATGAATGAATGAATAATGGGTGTTTGGCGCTCATATTATTAGTGGAAATATGGCTTTAAGGATAGGTTTTAGGTTTTTTTTTTGGGAAGTTATTTCGTATATTTATATATATTTATTTTTTGATATATTTTTTTTAATTTTATTTTTAGTTTATATTGATTTGTTTTAATTTATTTATTTAGATTTATTTATTCTCAACAGAGTTTTATTTTCTTGCCAAAGTAAATTTACCCGCAACTTTACCCTTCAGTTAAACTTCGACTCAACTAAGTCTCTCTCCCCCTCTGCCACAAAACACATGCCAAAACTGTTGCTTCTTTCTCTGACATTCCCTCCTGATTTTCCCCCGCTGAAAATTCCTTTCATTTCAAAAAGGAAAAGAATCTACTGTCATGACCATAAGATTCGTTTCGATTACAAAGCGCGAGACGTGACCGGCATGAGATGAGCCGCGTCGCCGGATCCTTCGAGAGGGTCCACGCGATTTGAGATTTGCATTTCAATTTCAGTTTCGCGTTTTTTTGGTGTGGGTACGCAGGGCACTGGCGACATTTTTAAATCGCATGACCCCGCGGCATCCAGACAAACAGAGGAGATGCTCCCCACTCCCCAAGAGACAAAGAGAGAGGGAGAAAGACATTTCCGGGGGTCTCTGTTCCAGATTCCAGGACGAGTCCGAGAGTCCTAATGCTTCAGAATGATACTTCTGCTTCTGCTACTCTTCTTTCTCCTCTTTCCTGGCTTTACTCTACTCTCTCCTCTTTCTACTCTTCCAGCTGTTGGCTCTCCTCCCCTTCCCCTTCCTCTTCCAGCTTCTGGTTCCTTTCCTGCCAGTGATTTTCCAATTGTGCTTTAGGGCAACAGTTTTTCTTTCTCTCCCTCTTTTTTTTTGCTGCCGCTCACTTTTTTTCGTTTGAAATTAAATTAAATGAAATTAATTTGAATAAAAATGAAGTTTTCGCCCGCAGCTTTTTGGCATTTTGCCCAAGCGATTTTGACGTTCCAGAAAGCGACAGTTCAAATACGTTTTATGGGGCAGGTTTTTCGCCAATGTTTTTACGATTTTCTTACGACTTTTACAGTTTAGATCGTTGAGGGATGTTTAGCATGGTAGCAGTGTTGAAGATCAAAGGCAGTGACAGATTTTAGGGATCTTTGGGAAGAATAGGGAAGCATGAACAAAAATATAATATAGTTTTGAGTATAGTGTAGAATTTGTTACCTTTATTTTAATAATGCTCAAAAGCAAAAACAAATACCGAGAATAAAATGATTTCTCTTTCGGTCTTCTCTTCCAGTGACGAAATCACTGAGAGCTATGATCATTCGCTCAGAGAGCCTAGAACAAAAATGTAGAAATATTTTATGAATAAAAATGTATAAATTATTTTATAATATAGTGTATAAACTAATATATAATATAATGTTGAGTCTTGTGTAGAATTACCTTGCATTTTGCTAATGCTCAAGGGGAAAAAAACAAGCAGTGCTATGCTCCTCCGCTCTTAAATGCCTCTGAGATAAATTAGGGTTCTCTTTCCAATGCTTAAAGTTTTCATTTCGATTTCCGTTTATCACTCGCGCTTTAACACTCACTTATTGCCCATTTCGCCTCATTCACTCCCTCCCGCTCTTGCACTCACTTGATCGCAGCATTTCACTCACTTTTTTCACTCACTTGCGCTCAATGTCTTAGCCCGCTCCTTTCTTTAGTCCTTGCGGTACATTTTATTGTCTTTATTTACATGCGCTTTCACTTTTCGCTCTGGACTTTTCACTCACTTGCTCAATTTCTTATTCCGCTCCTTTCTTTAGTCCTTGCGGTACATTCAACTGTTTTGTTTAACATGAGCTGTCACTTTTCACTCACTTTTTTCACTCACTTGCGCTTCATTTCTTATTCCGCTCCTTTCTTTAGTCCTTGCGGTACATTCAACTGTATTTATTAACATGCGCTTTCACTTTTCACTTTCACTCACTTTTCGCCTCCCTAGCTTCCTTTCCCTCCTTGCCGTCTGATGACCACCCTGTACGACAACAGTAAAACATGATTTTGCTATTCCTGCGTTTCCATCCACATTCCAATAACTGGAAATGAGCGCTGGAAGCAGCGCGACAGCTGCAACGCAATAGAATTTTTGCAGGCCGGCGTTTTTTTCCATTTTACGCTGCTACAAAAACACTGAGTTTAATCTTTTTCACTAATGCTGCAATCATTTTATAACTTTTAGCTTCTCCGTTGGCTCTCCGCAGACACTACTCGGGCTTTACACAAAAAAAAAAAATTGTCAGGCTTTTTCGGGCTATTTTCACTTTTCATATTAGCAATACTTATTACGCGAGACTTCTACGGGTTTTTAAAGACATTTTGCGAATTATTTCCCGATTTTTTCGTATTTTTAGTTTTGCGACGCGGACGAACGTGCTTCTGCGCTGTGATTTTTTTGACAAAACTCTATGCAAAGCTCGCTGCGATGAGATCATCGCGACGCCTCTCTCTTCCGAGTGCAGGTAGCGGAGTGCAATGCGGTGCCTGAAAGTAAAGAGAGCAATTATGAGAGTGGCTTTGCTATTTCAATGTGTGTGTTTTGTTAATTTTGCGACATATTTATGAGTCAAAGGTGCTGCTGCGGTCCGATTTCGGACAAAGTTTTAAGCAAAGGGCGCTGCCATGAGATCATCCGATGTCTTATCAATGGTTCTCTGCTCCAACTGCTGGTAGTGGAGTGCATTGCGTGGGCGAAAAGTAAAGAGAGCTTTGCCGAGCGTAGCTTTACCATTGCAGTGTGAGTGTGTGCGTGCGTTGTTGATTTTGCGACCCATATATGGATCGAAAGTTCTGGTGCGTTGAGATTTTGGACAAAGCAACTGGCGCTGAGATGAGATCATCGCAATGTCTTATCTGTGAGTCTCTCTAGCTTATGCAGGTAGGCGCGAGTGCAATGACTTCGTGCGCAAGCAAGAGCTGAGAGTGGCTCGTGGGCCGTACCCGATGACATCACTTTTCTGAAACACCGTGCAGATTTTGTTCTTCTTGATTTTGTTTATGTACATATGTGTGTATTTATGTACCGTTGTTGTAGCCTGCCAATGCTCAATAAGGAGAAAGGAAAAATGGGAAGACGCGTGAGGGAGAGGAGATTATGAGCAGAGAAAATACATACATACATATGTATGTAAGTTATGTACATAATAATTTAAAGTGATTTCGATGCCGTTCTATGTATGCAATTCTCATGTGTTGTTTATAAGCAAAATATTATGTTTTTGTAATTAAATTAATAAAGCGATTAAGCTATACTTTCACCTACATATTTGTCTATCAATCTATATTGTATGTATCATCTGCCTTTCTATTTACCTCCAAGTCTCTTTCTACCACTTGTAAACAAGAAATTACCCCTCGCCAACACAAAAACTTGCCCAAAGAGCAACAATTGTCAGGGAATATGTCCTCACAACATTTTTCAGAATAATTAGCCAAAACTTTGATCCCCCTCCAAAAATTACTATAATAATAATAATAGCCGCGCCTTTTACCAAAAAAAAAGTTCCTTTCTTGCAGCAAGGCAACTCCCAGACCTTTTTAAGTATCGAAAATTTCTATAATTTTATGACGACCTAATTTCAGATAATTTTCAGAACACCTTCGTCTGTGCATCATCCTAAAACTAGAACTCTCTTGATCTAAATTTATTATCTCCTTTTCTCCTCCTTTTCGGGTGTACCATTTCATATTCTTCTCTCCTGATATATTCTATAGAAATAAACTCCACCGAAACTTAAAGATATTCTAGCTCTGTTCAGGGTGTTCCTCAAAACTAATTCTGTTGCGAACGCACCTTTTATTAATTATTAACAATTGTTCTACATAAAAAGACGACCGACCGACTGTTTCCCCTCACTGTTTCCATCGTTTTGTCGTCCACTGTTGATGCTCATTTTGCTCCACTTATTAACTTCTGTTCTTATGCCGTGTTTTGTGTTCTGTGCCGTGTTTTTGTGCCTCTCTTTTCTTGCAGTCAATTAAAACTCAGGCATAGAATCGAGGGCTTTAGATTTCGCCTACAGCGTGGTGCTACTTCCTGCTGCCCCTTCCCCTTAAATCTTGACAGCTGCTTCCTCTTGAACAGCTCCTGTGGAGCTGTTACTCCAGCCATTGCTTTCTGGGAGCTCCTCCTTCTACTGCTTTCTTTTTGTGCCATGGCTGGAGGATGGATCCTTCCTGTGGAGGGACTATTCAAAAACTCATCTCTTGTACAATTTGCGAGCATTGAAGGCCTGCTGCCCGCGGCTTGAGCCTAAAAATGGGAAGAACTTTTAGCTAATTTCATGGAATTGTTTGGTGGCGCCCAGAGCGGTGCTGGGGCGGGGCCAGGGGAAGCTCTCTGGCAGCAGCAGCAGCAGCTGCAACTGCAACTTTTACATACATTCTATGCAATTTGCCATGGCTCACATTTCATCCAACTTCTGCCCTGAAAAACCTCCGCAAGCCCCCCGCCACAGGCCCACAATTCTCATTCATATTTAAAGCGCGAGGAAAAACCCCATGAAAAGGGAGCGGGTGTGCTGCAGGGTGGTGGCTGGGTGGGTGGTTGGATTTTGCCATTCAACGTTTCGGTGGGTTGTTGGTTTTTTGGGAAAACGTAAAATTTCTAATTTTATTTGCTGAGCAGAGCCAGCAGAGGCAGCTCAGCGCAGCAACTATACAAAAGCATCCTGGCGTGCGCTTATTATCCTGTGCGTGCTCTCCTGCACTCTCCCATTCCACTACCGCGCCCAACCCCCTTAGGACGAATGAAGCACTGTTGTTGCCTCAGCTGGGCATTGTCCTGTCCCAGGATAGCCACTGCTGCCGTTGCCGTTGCCGCTGCTGCTGGGCATTTTGCTTTTAATGCCTATTAAGCCTAGCAATTAGTGAAGTATTGGTTTTTGAATGGTAGCTGCATTCACAATATTCACAGTATTCAGTATTCAGAAGCGTGTGGGAGTGGGAGTGGGAGTGGGTGTGGCAGTGAAGGCTGAAGGCAGAGGCAGTGGCAGCGCCCTGCGGCTGGGAGTCTGTGTGTTTGCCCTTCTGCACTTCGTTTAATGTTTGGCTACTATGATTTATAGTCGAAAATTATTGGAAAAAAAAAAACGTTCATTGGCCACGTTTGGGCGGCAAATGAGCAATGGAGGTGACTCAAAGTACAGTAATACTACAGGCAGCGCGTACTTAAGGTTGCAAGGCAAATATCAGCAGTTCGTGGACGTATTATAATGGTAGAAATATTAAGTATCAATTTTCCTAGCAATTTCCAGCAGGAAACATTCCATAAAGACCCCACAATCTACCATCTACCATCTTCCATCAATCTTAAACTCATTTCCTCTGTAGATTTCCCTTTAAGCTTCCCTCAAGCTACCCTTAAAGCTTTAAGCAAACATCTTTTGGCTTTAAAATACAAAAATCTTCAAAATATGCCTGCCGCATGCATCCGGTAAGTCAATCGTGGCAGCAGCAGCAGCAGCAGCAGTCGCCGCCGTCATCAGCACTCACTTACTCATTCAGCCAGCAGCCAGCCAGGGAGTTACACCCGGTAAGACCAGCAAGCTACGGCCAGAAGTACCGTAGCACCAGCAGCACCCACCTTCCTCCCAGCTCCACCCTCAGATTGCAACCATGGCAATCATTCATCAAACAACAAGCTCCGTGAAAATTCAATATTTTTCCTTGCCCTACCGACTGCGTTTCTTTTTTTTTTTTTTTGTTCGACCTTTCCGCTTTTCCCTGCCAAGACGCTCATGTAAAAAATTAATTAAATTATGAAATTTTATACCCCGAAGCAAATATTTAATTTAATAACATTATTATGCCGCTGCCACTGCCGCTGCCGCTCGACTGAAGGGCGTGGCCAGGTGGGCGTCACCGCACGCACCAGCACGCGCGGGCACCGTGCAAAAGGGGGAAAACAATATGCAGCCAGTAGATAATTTATTCTCCCCCCGTACCCCAGCAGGTTGCAGCCGGATAATAAAGCGTACGCGTGTCCTTTTGGCTGCAAAAAAGAGCGAATGAATGGCGGACGGAAAAGGGGGGGTGGTATACGAAAACGCATCATATATTTTCCGTTTTCTTTTCTTTCCGCCGAACGTCGAGTCGAACGACCGTCGCCTGCTAATTGCCAAAAATCATTTTTCAAGCAGTGCGACGGATGGCAAAGGTTTTTTGATATTTTTTGAATAAATATTTTTCAAGCTGGCTGCCGCTGCTGTTGTTGCAGCAGCAGGTTGCACGTGGCACATGCCAGACCGTAAATTCGCTTAATCAAAAAATCAACAAACTTAATAAGCAGCAAGCCCCGAAGAGACCGAGGCAAGAGGCTGGCAGCAACATACTTTTGTGCCGCTTTTCCAACATGGGGTTGAGGGGGACTCCCAGCCTCAGTTCTGTGGTCGCTTTGATGCAGAGTCATGCCCCCCACCCACCATGCATGGCAGTGCATGTCACATGCCCCCTAGTGGCGGCATTGCAATAATGTTGGCTGCATTCCCCCACCATCCACCCCTTTTGGGGCACGTTGAATGCCAAAAATGCAATACATCCAAAAGTACAAAAGGGCTAGGAATGGCCTCCCACCCACCCGCTCTTTGGAAAATTAGTGAGTGTATTTTGGGGCAGACTGTACCCATCATAATGGGCCCATAATGAGGCTAAATCAAAGGTGCAAAACACCCAAATTTCCATGTATTGTTACTGCTGCAAATGAAACAGGTGTGTCCAACAACCGTTTTGGGAATTTAGCAATGGGGGGGGGGGGAATCCTTGATTAATTCTGTGGAATTTTGTTTGATCTGTACTTAGGTACAACGCCGAAGCTTACACAAAGAGAATTAACAAGAAAAGTGGTAGAAATAACACTGTACCTTCATTTAAATATATAAAAAAAATAAAACAGATAAAAATCAAATTAACTAAATAACAATAAAATAAACCCAATAAAAATAAAATAAATCAATTGAAAAAATTAAATTAAAAAATAAAAATGAAAAACACAAAAATAAAAATAGGCATGTAATAAACAGAGTCTTTAAGAGCATTTATTTTTTTAAAAATGTTTAGTTCTTAAATAACTATTATTGCCTTATCATTTTTTAATTTAAAATGCCCATTTATCATGGAAAATCATTTAAAAATCACCCAATTACCGATTGCATAAGAAATCAAAGTCAGTAATTATTTTTCCCAAGAACTAATCATCCCTAAAGCGTTAAAAGAGTTCACTTTATTCCTTAGAACATCTGTTACACCAATCAATTCCTCATTTAGAGAACTCTTCAGCACTTGAATAAGTTATTTAATATGAAATATGCTCCTCCCTTCATTTTTTTATTCCTAGATAATAACTTCATTTCCATGCATTTTCAATGCGCGAATATTTCCCTATGGCTATGCCAATCATTTTCCTTTTTCTGCCTTGCATTGATTACTTTATAACCGCAACATTCTAATAGCCACCCTTTAGCTCCTGTTGCATAACAATTATAGTTCAATCAAAGCCACGAATCCCTCAATGGGGGTGTAAAATCAACCCTTAGGCGGATCCGATCCTATGGTACCTCTACAAGGAAACAAAAGTGCCTCGGAGTATTCATAATTAGAGCACCAACTGCTGCACATTTTTCCCACATGCAAAATTTGCAAATAACCCTTCAAGAGGGTTCCGTTCTTCCTGAGTCATGTCCAGGACATGGACCTCCCACAATTACTGCTTGTGCCCAGCAACCCGCTTTGATTGACAATTTTCAAATAGAGGCGCATGCCATGCTAAGGGGCGTGCCAGGAGTCAGTCAAAGGAACGCAGAAACTTGACAGCAAAATTGGCATATGCGTTGGAAAAATTTCCGGTTGGCAGGCAGGCCACGCCAGGCGGGCAGGACAACTAATAAAGGGGCAGGCAATCCAGCAAAAGAGTCCTGCTCCTCGGTGTCCTGCGTGTGTGTGTGTGTGTGCGTTTGTAATCCTGTGCCAAAGTTGACACATTTCGCAACATGAAAAATGCGGAAATTGGCTGCTGCAGTTGCAGCTGCAAGCGGCTTAGGTTTCACTCTAAATAGGATATTCCTCTGGATTCCAGGACCTTTTTTTTTTGCGCCGATATATGTCTTAATTGGTTTGCCTTTTTGGCAGGAATTATAAATGTGACGAAGCGGATTACTTCCAGGCAGCAGGCAGCTTGGCAATAGGATAAGCAGATTTGGTTGTCCGAAGTAGGATCAGTTTTGGTTGATTTTTGGCATTGTTTTTTGAGCGATTACTAAGGGATTTTCAACAGATCTTTGAGCTAACACAGAAGATCAAAGGTGGCATATAACATAATCTGATGATGCTCAATGGATTTAGAAGAGATCTCGTTGAAGAGACTTTTAAGAGATCACAACTGACAGATTATTCACAGCTTCTTTGCTGGGCATTGGAGAATGCTCTGATCAGATTTCAAAAGGTAGATCTGTTTGGGAAGCTCTTTAGAAATATCTATAATTCCCATCGATATTCCATTTCCACACTTTCCCATACCATTTACCCTTATCAAACACACAAATTAAGACATTTCTACCATGGCTCTGTGGACTCTTTTTCTCCACCAACAATAATTTATGAGCCGCAGAGCAGACAAAGTGTTCGTTTCGTTGGCCATAAATCAATTCAAATGCAAAGCTTACTGATTATTTCTCTTCCTCTCTCTTCCCCTTCCTCTCTCTCTGTCTCTGTTTTTTGGGAGCATATTGTAAGCATAACAAATACAAAACTTAACGTACAAATAAACAGACAACTATTTATTAATATAAATTTATATGTTTATGCGCCATTAGGAGAATTTACAACCCAACCCAACCCAGCGACCAGCGACCAGAGGCCAGAGACGAAACCAGAGGCCAAATAAATCAATGGATGGTTTTCTCATTTTAATTGTGCGACAGGTTGCACGGTGGCAACGGAGTGAGGGACGATGTGGGGATGGAGGGTTGACTGTAAGTCAGATCACGACACGAAAAGTGCATTAAGTAGCAACGCTTTATGTCCCTTCAAAAAAACAGAGAACAACAACAACCACAACAACAACAAACAACAAATAATCCGTGTCCAAATGTTGTGGTTGCATGGCCAGAGGCTGTCGTTGTCGCTTTTTAATGCATATTTTAGTTTATGACTGACAAAACACAAAATTTTTACAGTTTACATTTTACATTTGGCCTGGCAGTATTATTGTCACAGAAGGTAAAACGTAATGTCATGGACATAAAAGTCACAAGGGGGGGAATAGGGAAAACGAGTACTATCCATAAATCCAGAGATTGTAAAATTAATTCTACGAAAAATCTCATGAAAAATGGAGATATGGTTGCATATCAAGATTAAATCAATTGAAATTAAATTAAAATTGAAGATGACTAAAGCCATGAAAATTCTATGGGGAGAGTACATTTCTCGAGAATTTGGAACAAAAATATATTATATATTATATATATTTGCGGCTCTTAAAGCGGATTAAAACAAGAAGATTATACACAAATCTAGTGGAAAAGAAATATCCCTTAAACAATTGTAACTCAGGGCTGGATAAGGCATCTCCTAACCTTTGAATTTTGTAATTTTTTATATATTTTTTAATTTATTAATTTATTTTAATTTAATTGCAAAACTCCCTTCATAGTTTCTTAAATATTTGCATTACTTTCTACTCTATTAATCATTCAAAATCTTTCAGAATTAAAATAAGACCTAAAATATTAATTCCTTCAGTACCCATTAAAATTTTGAGTATTTTTGCTTCCAGCATGATGGATCTGTTGGAAAAAATTGTATATTCCACTGCCAAATGGTGTTTTGAGTTTCATGTAATCTTTGGAGAGTATCCGAATTACTTGTGAAAGATATGATAAAAGTTATTCAAGAACAACCTGTAGAAATCTTCATATTTTCAGTGCAAATAGAATGTCCAGTATTTCCAATCATAATATTCTTTACAAAATAAAACCTCAACCATCGCAAAAGCTTCTACCATTTTCCCATTCAGCAGTTAATTTTTGGATGATATTTTTGCATCCACATTTTCCCCACATATTTTACAGAGTTATGGTCACACATTGCCGTGCCGTGCCGTGCCGTGTCCCGTGTTGCATGTGTGTGAGTCGTGAAATTTACTGCACACAGAGTTCTATCGTACATAAAATATGAGATCCACACGGAAAAATGTCCTCTCTTTTTCTGTGGCTTGTATTTTTTGAAAACTGAAACCAAAATCTCCCCCCGCCACTGCTTTTCTACAATTGCTTTGGTGTGTGTGTGTGTGTGTAGCGTATATTCAGTTATTATTTCAGTACTTTTTCCCCAACTCCACCCCGCCCCCCTACTCATATCCTATGCACATTGCACAGGCGAAAATTTATGACACACGACAGCAATTTCTGTGTTTCGTATAGAAATTTTTCCTGTATTTCCATTTCCATTTGTGTTTTCTGTTTTCTGTTTTTTTTTTTTTGTTGTTTTGTTTCCCCTCACAGCCATTGCGTGGCCCCTGCCATGCAATCAATACCCCACACTCTACAGTCCCCACCCACCCCCTGCTACCCTCTGCGCTCTTAACAAACTGTGCCCCCGAGTGTCGACGAGACATGAAGCATTATTAAAAGGTAAATATTACCCAAGCAAACAACAACAATACTACTACTACTACTCCATGCTCATAAAACATAAACAAGAACAACAACAAAAACAAAAAAAACGAATCAAAAATTGTTTGAAAACAAATGTTGAAAATTTTTATGCATTTTTTGCAGACAAGGTTTTTAGTTGTTTTTTGGATGTGAGATTTACGAGACATCACATAAATTCCAATGAACCGTACTAGTCCCCTAGTCTCCGCTATAAGCGTGAAAGAGATGGCTGTAGTAAGTGAGTAGGAAAGAAAGAGAGGCAGACAGACAGAGCGACAGAGAGACACATCCATGGGCTATAGTTTTTGTTGCTTTGACATTCTCAAGTGCATTTAATTAGAGCGACTGCGACGACTGCGACTCTGACTGCGACTTCTGCCTAGAGCGGAGTTTTCTTTCGCTCTTTCTCCCCCTCTTTCACTGTGTGCTTCTCTTGTCTCTTGTCTCTGGTTTCTTCTTTTGTTTGGCATATTTTCCATGTCTACCAATTAAAATGAATGCGTTCATTGATCCGACTTGCAGTCGCCCTACCTCCCTCCCCATACCATTCCGCTCCGTTCCGTTCGCCAGCGATTCCGTTACGTTATGCTTATTGGAAGCGTGTGAGAGGAGGGGCAGATATAAAGCGCATACGAGAGGGAGGGGAGATATAAAGCGCATAGGGAGAGGGGCAGACAAGAGGGAGTGCTGTGCTTCTGTGCTTCTGTGTGTGTGTGTTTGTGTGTGTGTGGCTGCTGGCCCTTATCGCTCGCTATAAATCTTGATACGCTGTCATGTTCTGTCTAATTAGCAATATGTCAATAAACTTAATTTAATTTTTCTCTTCTTATTTTTTTTTTCTGTTTTGTGTGTGTTTGGGTTTCCTTTACCGCACGCTTTGTTCGTTGCGTGGGGGCGGAGAGAGGCGAAGAAATTGTTGAAATTTCTATCTGAATTTTTCTTGGTATTCGATTTAAAGTTTTTATGACAAAACACATTTTTCTTTGGGCCTTTTGTTTGGTTTAGTTTTTTTTTTATTTTATTTCATTTAAATTGTCGTTTGGAAAAAGCTTATATCGGTAAATTGAGACGAGATTCCTCCTCTTTCAGTGAAGTGTAAGAGGGGGAAGTGCATAAGGGGGAATGCCAGGGGGAAGCGATTTCAAGAGCGGAATGCCTCTGTGGATGGGTGAGTGAGAATGGGGCTTTGAACTACATTGGATACATGTATATGTGGGATGAAAATGTGTATCATAAGGGCAAAATTTTTTATTATCGAGCAATCATCGATAAGTTTTAGTCGATACATTAAAGTGAATTCAGCAATTGTGGCAGATTCCTTCCAAAGTACGTAGATACAATACATAGATTTATATTTTATCATTTATTACGTTGAATGTTATTTATTAAAAAAGTGATAAAAATAAATACAAAATTTAGATAAATAAATATAAAATAACTAATAAAAAAATTATAAAGTATACATAAATATTATAAATAAATAAATATTAAATAACTAATAAATATGTAAATGAATAATTAATAATAATTTAATTATATTAATTATTATTATTATTATATAATTATAATATCCAAATATATAAAAATTAAAATTTTTTTATCAGGAAGTAGATGGAGTCCAAAACATATATCAAAATCCACTCTATTTATCTACTATAAACTTGTTTTATACGTGCTCTATAGATTCATTCTATGCAAAAACCAAAACTGAATATATTCCCCTATGGATTGTCTATGCATTCATTTGTCCCCTATCCTCCCTCGAGTTAATTTCTGTCACGCGCCTACAAAAATACGCGTAGCATCCCTGGACAAAACCTTTTGAAATATTTGGCAAAAACTGCAGATGCATCACGGAAGGATCCCCCCCTGCACCCCTCTCTGTGCGTACACAGAAACGAACCGAATTGAAAGCCGACAACAGTTTAGCACCTTTAATGCAATATCCTATAATCAATTATGTGTAACAACAACAGCAACAACAACAATAGAATGTACGAATAGTATATGTGGCAGAAATAATAATGATCCGAGGGCGAAACATGCAACAAATTTACGGGGGCACCCAACAGGAATGCGCTCCGCTTCGCTCCATCGACTGTCAACATGTTGAAAATAAATTACGAAACATTATTAGCATAGGGGGACGGACATCCGGAAATTGGACTTCGAGGGACAGGCTAACATTGAGGGATGTGCCACGGAGGGGGCGTGGCATGTCGTATAAATTAGCAAAAGTGCAAAAGGAGTGGGGAGGGGGGGATGAAGTGTGCGTGTGTGTGTGTATCCTGCAGGACTCATAGTACGTAGAAAGTTGAGAGGCAGCAGATTGATTGTTTAGTTTTTTGATCACACGAAACAAAAATCGAAAAATCCACCTGAAGAGATGATGTATAGGGAAATATTTAATTAAATTCAATGGCCCAACGATACGACAGGATACGGACGCACTCAAAGTGCCATGTTTAATCATTGTTTGATAATTTGTCAAGCTCTGTCCTCCGCCCTCCACCCATCAGCAAATACAAAGTGATACCAGCGGGTGGGGTGTGGGTTTATACGAGTATTTATATGATGAAAAAAAAAAGAGTGGGAGAGAGTGGCCGCCGAGTGTAGTAGCTGTACGGTTGACCGTAAATGAAAATGAAAATTAATTGATAAACGCTGATAAATACATTTAATTTGCAACCAAAAATCACATTAATTGCATTACAACGGAACAAACCGGCACAAACACACACACACACACGACCGCACACATTCAAACAGCAGGACAAAAAAAATAGCAGAAATAAAATCAACCCCCCGCAGAGGTACGACCGACCAGCGACCAGCGACCAATGACCAATGCCAACAGATCAAAAGACAGACACAAATACACAACAATAAAACACATAGGAAATGTGCAAATAAAGTGATTAATACTAGGGTATACCCTGTACTCAGAGATGTCTTTTGTATGCAGAAATATGTCAAAATGCTTCCCAAAAACTACGAGAGAGAATTATAATGAAATGGCGATATAAATAATCTTAGATTATGGAAAAAGACTCTGCTATAATGTGATTCAATCTGTAATACATCTCCGGGCATTATGATTTTTTATATAACAATATATAATGCACACTTACACCATTACATTCAATGGCAGCACAATTTATTCAAAATTCTGAAAAATAGGAATATTTCTTAACATCGAAAAAATGCTTCGTAAAAAGCTTCAGAGAAATTTGTATATACAAAATATATAAAAATATAAAATAAATATTTCTTCATACCAAAATTAGTTACTTAAATCCCTAGATTTCAGGAGAGCAAAGCGGAGAGCACAGAAGCTTTCCAGGTTTCCAGTTTACTATCCAGTAAATTCCATATAAAATACTTCTAATTCCCAGCTACGAATATCTATAACAAACCAGCAAACCCTGCTCACCAACACAAGTACGGGGTATACAGAAATAAAACCACCCGCCTGCAAGAAAGAAGAAGAGGGCGAGAACCGGGTTGGGATCAAGTAGGCAGCAACCAGCAGTGACCAGTCGTCGCGTCACCATCAGGGGGAAACCAGACAGAAAGAGAGACAAAAATCAAGAATAAGGGATAAGAAAGGAGACAAAAATTCAAGAGCAGGGGAAAAGGAAGGAGACAAAAATTCAAGAGCAGGGGAAAAGGAAGGAGACAAAAATCAAGAAGAGGCAACAATTAGCGAGAAAAGGACACAGGTATCGGCTGGCGTATCTATCGCCTGTCAACAGTTCATCGTATAATATGCCAAAAATTAAAGCTGAACCACTCGCCAATGCACCCATCCATTCTATTCTGCCTTTGTCCCTTTTGTCTGTCCTTTGGTGGTCCCTTGGTTCACTCGTTTTGGCCGAAAACATCTGTGCAAATCGAATTAATGTTCACGCATGATTTCCATGTTTGTCCATCGTGCCACCATCCACCGATGATGACGATAATGATGGTCCTCCTTCACTTTCTGCTGCTGCTGCTGCTTTCAGAGAGCTCTTTATCCCATAGACCCCCTGTATCTGCTGTACCCAGCGCCCTCTGTTCCTGTGCTGCCCCCTGTCCCTGTGCTGCTTAGTTACGCCCTGTGGCAAAAGTGAAGAAAAATTAATTAAGCAGCTTGTTATGAGTGGATGCAGCAACAGCAGCAGCAGCGGAGATGAGATGAATGACGAACACCACAAATCAGTGAAACCCAAAAGCAATGCGGGAAGAACCAGCTTGGAGGTGTGTCCTGTCCAGAATTATGCTCCTTGAGTATGGTTCCATTCCGCATTAAAGTGTTTGAAATGAGGAAGTTTAATGCCACTCAAAAAAAGGAAAAGATTGGCAGTTGCAAAAGCTATGAAATATTCTTCGAAAATAAATACAATAATTAAATACAAAATAGAAATGACATATCAAAAATATTCAGAAAACGGTAGAATTGAGGAGGATTTCCATAGCAAAGAGATCTGGAAAAAGGTTTTTTTTAGCATTTCTGATCGAAAATTAGTACAAAAAAATACAGTCAAAATAAAAGCCGAAGGCGTCATTCATAATTTAAAGGCTTTAAGAAATCTAAAAATTTATATATTCTATATAAAATATGTAAGTGATCGCTTCTTTTATTACCATTTTTTTAAGTGATAATTTATCAAAATTCTTCAAAAAACATCCAAAAATAAATTAAATTCTGTTGGCTGTGATTTTCCTCACTTTTCTGACTAAAAAACATTCTCAAAACATTTCCATTCATAGAAAATATAAGGATTAAAATGCTACAGAGATCTATCTGTTCACCATTGTAATCCGCCTCGTCGATTGTCTTCCCAACTCACTTTTAAGCCACTTTGCATATGAACAATAATTGAGAGAGAAACAGAGAGACAGGCAGAGAGAGAGACAGAGAGGATTATAATCTTTCTCCAGCCATCAATCAACCAATCAATCAATCAGGCTTGATGTTGCACCACATGCACTTTCCACATGGACGAATGACAGTTATACCCTCACTGACAAGAACCCTAAAGTACAAATAAAATGCGGAAATGTTCACAACATAAAAATGTCAAACGAGAAATCGTAAAAAAAAAAGCCAAAAGCCAGACTGAGGCTAATGTGAAAAATCCACTTGCCACAAGCAATTAGAGCAGCGTGTGGCACGAGTTTCTGGTTGAGTTTTAGGTTTAGATTTTCAGTTGAAGTTTCAGGTGGAGCCACTGTGACTGGCTCAAGTGACAGCAAAAAAAAGGGCACACACGTTCCACAAAAAAAAAAAAAATGGAAATTAAAAACTATACAACAGAGGGGATAATGGGGTACATTATCCAGGAAGTTTTTCAGCTACAGATACAGATACGGCACGAATGAGCCCAAAGCCAAACAAAGTGCTGCTAAGAGTGCGATACGAGGAGCAGCAGAAAAAAAAGACACACACACACACAGGGGAAAATATCAGGAAAAAAAAAAACATTTAATGCTAGTGAACCCACAAATACATATAAGTACATATATATAGCCAGCAGTAGCTTCGATTTTCCACTTAATTTATGGCAAATATAGATGGAAGCAAAAAGGACTGACTCCTGCCACATAAAATTGTCGATGTGGGTGCACCATTTGGTGGGAAATTTTTAATGGACTTTTAATAATCCATAGATATGCGCTGGGGTGGGATGGGATGACTCTCCCATCTGCGCCCCCCGTTTGAGGTTGCTGAAATGGCAGCTAAACAGAAAGTGTAATGAACCGCAGGACACACACATTGTGCAGACATTTTCCGAATGAAAAGCCATTCAAAGGCGTTCGGCAATGGCCAAACAATGGAACACTGTGGAAAGAAAAGCTGCTGGAAAAAGTTGGATGGAGAGCGAAGAGTGGGAGAATTTAAAGCATGAGAGGGTGTCGACTTGAAGATACCTTTTGGCAGAGGCATTGGCGGGAAGGGAGTTGTTTTATGGGCAAAGAGGTGATAAAAAAGATTAAGGAAATTACAGGAATATTTAATTGAGATGCAAGTATTTTATTATAAGATTTAGAATGAAAGAATCTGAAAGAATCAACCAAAAATTAATTTTTTTTTCTCCTATTAAAAGTAATTTTTAAGTGTATTTTTCTGTAATTTAATCTTAGAAGTTTTTATAAATATTCCCCACAGCAAAAACAACTTTTCTTTTATTCCAAATATCTTGCTTATTGATCATAGCCCCCAATAGCTGCTGCTACCCTTTGAACTCACGCACACCAAAGAGTTAAACTGTGGGTTCGAATCAAGGCTAACTCCCCGTCAGTCGGTCGCACTCTCTTCTCTCCCCTGACCGCGTCGGGCAGGCAGGCTGGCTGGCTGGCTGGCAGGCAGACAAACAACAATAAAGATAGAAATCAACGCAGACGTGTGCATAAAATATTAATTATCAGCAGTTGGCTGGCAGCTCGAACGGGTGTTCCAACGCCCAATAACGGATCCACAACCCCATCGCTGAAAAGCGCCAGACAACAACAGCCGGGAACCCTGCAACTGACTTTGGCAGCAGATTCACGCGACATGCAACCAGCCAGCAGTGGCAGTGGCAGGGCAGTGGCAGCGGCAGCGGCATTGGCAGACAGTAGAAAGGAGAATGACTTTGGCATTGGCATTGGTAAAAGTCTGAGGGACTAAGGGGAAGCTAAATGTTGGATGGGTGCTTAAAATTAGTAAGTTTTCCAGTTAGCAGCAGCAGTTTCATTCCTTCCACTGCTTCATCCTTTTCCACTCACAGGAAAATGCATTAAACGCAGATGTGTACCAGCAGAGGAGTGGCAGGGGCGTAAGAAAGGGTTGCAGCGGCAGCTGTGACAAGAAAATGGGTTCTGGCTACTGGCTTCTGGCAGCAAATTGCAAGAATATCGGATGCAAAGTACAGATAAAATCGAGTCTATTAGGGGATAGGAAGGATATCAGGATAATCAATTTCCAATAACAATTTTTAGTGAATTTAAAGAGGGAGAGGGAGTAACCGTATCTCAATTTTAAGTCAGTTCAAATGTGAAATAAACAGGAAAGTTACACGGGGTGTAAATTCTTCTGGGATTTATACAATTTTGACTTTTTTTTGCTTACCCATAATATTTATTGATTTAAAGATTAAATTTACCTCAAATAAAAGAGCGGAAATAATTATTAATATATGCAAACAATTGGATTATATTTTTCATGGTTTACTTTATCACACTTTATGGTGGAAAAGTCTCTCAGATATAATCTTTTATTACTAGAATATGTTTTTTTATATGTACTAAAATAAATTTAAAAAATATTTTTCCAATGCCAGATATATAATCTTTAAGATACAAATTAAAACTTATTTTTTAGTTGGGATATTTGTTAATTTTTTAAACTTTTTTTTACATCTCAGTTGATTTTTGGTAGTTTGTTCCTGTTTGATTCGATTTTCTTTGGGCAAACCATTTCCGTTGTAGCAACTTCCCTTATTACGGATAATAAACTACTCGTAATTTGTTTTCCCATCCAAATTGAAGTCATTGTTTTGATTTATAAGTCAAAATAGATCACATGCCATATGTTTTCCCATCGCCTTGCCCCATGCATTAGTCAGCCATGCATCATTTTGTTCTTGCACTATTCCCATTGGGGGATTCAAACATATCGCTGCCTGCCCCATTCTCTTCTTTTCACAGACATTTTTCCTAGGAAAAACCCCCCCAAAAATTGTCTCCAAGTGTACCCCGAGTACTTTGCTGTCTTAAATTTTAATCGTTTTTCCCCGAGACAGCAAAACAACAAAAGGTCTCCAATTACAAGCGAGAGAAGAGAATTTTTGGTAATTGTTTCATTGCGCGTTCACATTAGTTGACAAATTGAACGAATGAACATGAATAGAAGGAGCAGAGTTAACCCTTCCATCATTTGTTGTGTGTGTGTGAAAATTTAATGTTAATTGGCGTTTTATTGATTATTTGATTAGATCGGGTAGATCGGGAAGAAAGGGCAGAAAGTGAAGAGTGCAGAAGAGCGTGAAGGAAGAGAATATCTAGAGGTTCCACCACACGAAAGCAGCACCAAAAGGCTACTGAAATCTGTCACCGAAACAAACAGAAAGTCGCCAGAAAAATACTTGAAAAACGAAGAACTCGAGAGCGAAAAAAACCACTTGAAAATCATGAATTTCAAATGCCGTCTACCGGCTGGCTGCTGCTCTGCCCGGAGGTCTCTCCTGGCGCACAGCCAATGGCCAGAACATGGAAATGGTACCCAAACGGAACCCCCTGCCACCCCATCCATAAAACGATAATAATGACAATGATTAGTGTTAAATGCGCCGCGTGCGTCGTTTCCAAATATGTTTTCTTAATAGTTTCCATTTTGTGTCTGGCTGGCTGGCTTTGTGTCCTGTGTGTCCTGTGTGGCGCCTATGTCCTTTTCGGGTTTTTGTTTTTGTCAACGCTGCATAATTAGACACCAACCGTTGCCCCTGCCCTTGCCCCAGCCACGCAGCGTTGCGGGTGCGTGTAATGTGCTGTCGACATTTTTTTTTTTTGGTTATTTATTTCAGGGTCCGCGCACAGACACACAGCGGGAATCCTTGGAAGGACCAAGTACCGACTGCGACTGCGACTACGATTGCGGGTGCTGCTGCTGCTGTTTATGGTAAATGGAGTCGCTCTCCGCTCTCTGTCTCTCTCTCTCTGTCTCTCATTCTGTTATCAGCTGTGTTTGCATATGGGAACCAGCCACCATATGTGGCAGCAGCAATCACATCATCGATAAAACGTGCCACACGCTGAAAGTACCCCACGACCCGTTGCTGTGTTTACTCAGTGAACAACAAAAAAGGGAAAGTCTAATGAAAAGTAGGGATAGTTTTCTGGGCTCTGCAGCGATAAGTTCAAGTGGTTTTAGTTTATGAAAGGTTCTTGGTTGGTTTTTGTGTGGGCACTTGAGATCTTTGGCCTTTCATATACCTTTTCCTAGGTCTCATAGGGATGTCCCCTTTGGGGTCCTGTATCTGTACGATTGGCTGTACATTTTTGGGCTTGCATTAATTTATATTCTTGTGTAGATCTTATCTAAATTTTATCTCTATGGCACACATGCAGCCAAAGTCCTTTAATTCTAACACTTAACATATTTTTGGTATTTTTGTTTTAGTTGTTTCTAAATCTTCTAAGCATTTTTTTTGTGTTCCATCTCCTTGGTAGCCATTTGATGGGATCAATCATAAACCATTTAAATGAACAAACGAACTCTTTTTTTATGCCCAACTGAAGAAGTTTACTTGACTTTAAATGCCTGTGATGTTCCGTTTAAGGATCTCCTTCCATCAGAGTTTTGTGTGCCGTTTCTATGGCCACCTACCCCAGTCTTTCGCTTGGCAATTTCTACATTTATTTGGGCACTTTTTCCGCTTCCATTTCTCTCACTTTTGGGCCACTCTGTTTCTCCCTTTCTCTCGCCACTCCTCAACCACTCTTACCTTACTTGCTGCCACTCCTTCCGTCCCATTCTCCCACTCTCTAAGCCCACTTCTGTTGCCATATCTTTCTCTGCATTTGACTTCTCATCTTTTGAAGACTATTCTCTCGAAAAAGGACTTTATTTGTAGTAGTAGGAGGGGTGGGCAGTGGGAGTGTGAGTGGGGGCTGGGGGTTGGGTTAGAAAGTTCACTTTCCCTTTTTGCTTTCTTCGTTTAACTGTTAACTGATATGTCCACTTCATTAAGTTGGCCACAACACAAAACACGAGGCCACGAGTCCACTTCAAAGGAGAGCAGCAAAAACCCTTTGCTTTGTGGGCTGGTGGGGGGATTGGTGTGGGTGAAACTCTCATTCAATGCTCAATGCAGGCGCCACTTACAGGCTGGCTGGCTGGCTGGCTGGCTGACCAACAATCGAGCATAACAGATATATCCTGCACCCTTTTCCACTCAATTTTCCGATGGGGGTGGGGGCACCCGCACACAAAAGCAGCGAGCGAGCGAGTACTTTGAAGATGGAAGATGGACAAACAGCAGCAGCAGCAACGGTCCGCCCAATATAATCGTTGGAATACAAAAGGACTCTCCCCCCCACACACGCTTAGGGGATGCAGAAGGAGCAGCAGCAGCAGCAGTTCCTCCTGGGCAGGCAGCAGTTGCTCCCCTGATAAGGAAACCGACAAGGAATCAACTTTAGCGTGGAAAAACGATTCAGTCATTCCCATTCTACCATTCTCTCATTCTACCTACCATCTCGCCCATTTTTTTTCCCCCTGTCGCGATCAGCAGCCCCAGCAGCAGCCTCAAGTGCAATTTTCAATCATGCAATTTCCCTTTTTGCAGCTGTGTCCTGTGTGTCCTCCCGCACACAAACAAAACAACGTTCCATCATGCCCGTACATGTGCGTGTGTGCGTGTCTCTTTTGTGTGTGTGTGTCCTTGTGCCCTGCCCTCAGAGCATGTCCTGCACTGCGTTCTTCTGCCGTCTGCCTGTCTGTCTGTCATTCATTCAGGCATCGGGGGCCGTCTGAAGGCTTTTCATTAAAAATCGTTTAATCCACGCTATCATTTTCCCTGCCTCCCTCCCACCCCATGCTACTTTTTATCGGTTCGCGTCCTGCGTCGCTGCCTGCGCTTGCCAATTGCTCATTGATGCAAACGTCATTTGATTGTCGTCATTGTTGCACATTGACAAGGACAGACGTCATCAACAGGAGGCAAGCATACAGGCTGTGGCTGTGGCACTGCCACTGAGGCATCATTGGGTTTTGGTCACGGATGTTGGCTCTTCAATTTGTTTTTTTTTTTTTCATGTTTCATATATCCTGTCACGCCTACAGCGCAGCCAACCCTGCCGCCCCCCACTGCCTTCTTGCAGCAGACCTTGACACATGTGTGGCTGCTGCTGCTCCTGCTGCTGCGGTTTTGTTGCATGTTCCTGCTGCTGCTCTTGAAACGCGGTTTTTTTTCTCTCTTCTTTTTCCTTTTTTTTTTTGTAATGGCCTTCGATAATTATGGCATTTACTTGTGGCACGAGAGAGACCCCGACCCCTGTCTAATTATGTAGCACATGGAAAAATATGAGAAAATGTATGAAAAAAATAGGGGAATTTCCACCATAAAGGAGGGGAAAACAATGCATCGGAGATCTGCCTGCCCTTCACTGAATCTCCTTTGCTAAATACCCAAATCTCTGCTTAAACATTAATCCACCTTTCAAATATCAAAATCCAAGCCATAAAATCAATCAGAAAAGCAACAAAAAAAATACACTCACATAATTATTATTGCTCTGCTGCCAGTTGAAATTTTAATAAGCCAAATAAAGAAAAGCCAAACCAAGGTGAAATCAGGCGAAAGGAAATCACAACCAGCACGTAAAAGTGAGCAGCAGCAGCAGCAGCAGCAGACAGAGGGAGGTAGAACTTTCACCACAGGAGACAGGAGAGAGCTCCAGCTATCCAGAGTTGGTATGTGCCGCCCCCACCCCCGTATATTGCTTGTTTTTTATGCATATTTAAAAGAGAGAAAGAATAAGCAGCGCGCCCCCAATAAGTATGCTACAAATAATAAGCGTAGTGAAGCAACGACGAGACTCGCATTATAAACCCCCAACACCGAATCCTCTATCAAAAGTCTACATGAAATTATGCGCAGAGGAGCTTCGCTTGCCTTCTGGCTTTCATTTGCCGCCTCCTGCTGCTGCTCCTTTTGCTGCTGCTCCTCGTTTGTTGCTGCTGTTCCCCATCATTTGTTGCTGCTGCTGCTGCTGCTGCTGTTGTTGTTTTTGCTAATGGAGAGAAGCAAAAATCTGCCAGCAGCGGTTATTATCCCCACGACTGTGATTCGTCTCATTCTTCTGCTGTGTTTTGAACTTAAAAAAAAAATAGATATGGGGAGCAGAACTCAGACTCGGGGAAAGGAACCTGGAAGCAGGACTCAGACTCGGGGAAAGGAACCAAAAGCAGGAGCACGAAACAGGACCAGGACTAGGACCGGTACCGGTAGCAACCACCAAAAAAACACATCCCACCAATACTACGAGACACAAGGCAGCGCAACGCAGCGACCATTAAATGCGCATCTCACAAAGGGAATATGCTAAACGCTTTCACAGCAGACAACAACAGGAGGAGCAGTGGCAGCAGAAACAACAACAACAGAAAGAACGAAAAGAAAAATAATACCAGATGAAGCAGAATATTCAGCTAAAAATAAGAAATAATAAAAAGGAATATATTTATTTAGGTATTTGAGAGGTAAGCAAAAATCACAAATACATTATAACGGAAAGCGCCAAACACCATGGGGTGGGGGGTACTTTAGAGAGCTGCTATGAGAGGTGGGGTAGCTATTGGAACGTCTAATGAATTCTTTGACATCAATTGAGTGCGGAACTTTCGATAGAAGGCAGTAGTCATGAGGCCTTTGAGGCATTTGAAGCTGTGATAATTTTCAATTTATATTGAAATACAGTTGGAATAAGTAAAAGCTGCTATATACTCGTAGGTAAGTATTCTAGTATCTTTTGAACAGATTTGAGTCGATTTATTTTCGGTACAAATAAATTTGTCATTTATTTCAAGCATTCAAATGAAATCACTCAACTAATTTGCACACAAAAAGGTATCTGAAAGCCACTCAGCTAGCAGCATTTGTCCAAAAAAAACATGTTCCAGCAAGTAAAACTGATTTAATTATTTTTTATAATTAAGAACTACCTCTCAACAGACATTTTAAACGCTTAAATAAAAAGAGTTTCCTTGAAATAAAATAATAATAAACTAAGCTTCCTTAGAAGTTAGTTTTCCCCAAAGTAAAAAGTGCTTACATTTTCGTGTTTTGCCATGTATTTATATAAAAAGCTAATAGTTAAATGTTAACCATCAATTTCAGTCGTAAAATAACAAGAACTTTCCAAATTCACAAATATTATAATTTCCAAAACATTTTCTCATATTAAAATACATTATTCTGCCACAATTCCCATTTATATAAGCATCAATTTAATTATTACACACACCACCCCACCCACACCCATAATTTATCTTTCAATCTTCCAACCTCCAAACCTCCTCCAATCAACCCCATAAACCTACTTCGAATCACGCATTTTAAGAAACATTTATCCATCCCATTGTACACACAAAAGATATACAAATTAAGCATCCCCCATGACACACCCCAACCCCATCGTACGTCGAGAATTCATGCCATTAAATCCCCCACAAAAGTGGATGTCTAATGATGTGGCCCCAAAAATCCCCCAATACCAACTCCTGGTCCCATAAAAAAAGGTGCCAAATTAAAGCCAAGTGAAAACATGATTTTACAAAAAAATTACTACAAAAAGAAAGAATGGAAAAAAATAAACCAGAAATCAACAAAGGCCTAAAAGAAGTAGAGACGCATTTTTAGGCCTTCTTGCTGATGGCTGGCACTTGGAAAAACTGATAGAGCACAACGCGATGAGATGCGTTGCGGTTATTGAACTGCCTCTAAAAATGTAGATAGATGCGATGCCACACAGGGTTCGAAGGGGCAACGCGAGAGCTTCAGGGGAGCCAGGACTGAAGCGCGAGGGATGGGTGGACTGTAAAAAGTCATACCTTATCGATATGACAAAACAAATTTTAATCAGCATACAACACAAGCCGCAGCGCAGCTGTCGAAACGGAGAGATGCTCTGCTGCTGCTGCTGCTGCTGCTGTTGCCTTGCCTCCTCCTGATGACATCCTTTTTGTGGCAAACATCACGTTGAGTCCTTCATTGATTATAGCTTCAGAGAGGAGATGGCATGGCAGGGGATAATAATAGCTGCTGCTGCTGCTGCTCATGATGTTGCCCGACACTCGAGTGCTGTTTGATGTTGATTATGACAAAAGTTGTTGCCGCCAGATAAGCCTCAACCATAGAAGCAAAAAAAACGAAGGCGGAAAACTCTCAAGCGATGAGCGTGCAAATTTCTAAAAAAAAACACAACCAAAAAATGGTAGGGGAAGGGCAAAAGTGTGTGAAGCGGAGATGGAAAAGGAAAAAGCGTGAGGCATAACCGTGAGGCGTTTCTGGGGAAAAACAAAACAGGATGCGTTGCCTCTCTGCCACTGCCACATGCCACGTGTCGCCCTTAAAAAGACCGATCTAATCAAATGGAAGTAAAATGTGTAAAAGGTGGAAAATTTACGCCGAAGAGCACAACTGGGGAAAAAACAAGACCAATAGAAAACAAAAACCATAAAGAAGTGTGGATACGCTTGGGGGAAATTTTTGAATATATTTTCTTATATTTGTAAAAGGTTTTTTGGAAATTTTGGCACTTACACTTCTTGGTGTGACTTCTCAGGGAATATATGCACAAATTTATTGTAGATTTCTGCGGATTTGCTAAGAAAATATTCCCCTACATTCTCTTTCCACATTTTCCTGTATCAAAAAATTAAAAAAAAAAAATGTTTATTACTGGTAGTTTTTTTAAATTTTATTTAATTTTTATTAATAAATCAATATTTAAAAAAAAACTTCAATATTGTATATTAAGTAATAAAATATTGATTTAAAAATGTTCATACAATTTTCGTGGTTTTTTTTTGCATTGATTTTCATTGATTTTCTCTAAGCTTTTCAAATAACCAATATACCTTCCCAAAAACCCAATAGAAAATAACTAAAAACTGAGTCAAACCATCGACAGGAAAATATTACAAAAAAAAAGAAAGAAATAAAAAATAAAAGCTAGAAAACTGACTCTGGAAAATGGAAAATCATAACTCGTCACCCAGTTCTTTGGGCCCTGCCTTTCCCCCTTCCTCTAAGCCCAGAAACCAGTGCTCCTCCGCCTCCAAAGAGCTTCACCGATGGCCTACCTCCTGCTCAGAGGCACTGCTGCCGCTCTGCCTTCCTGCCACATGACTAGACACAAAGTCCTCTCTCACTCTCTGGTTACAGGGTGGTGGAGGGGGGACTTGAAATTTAAAGCCTCCTCCATGCCGTGAGACCGCCAGCCCGCTCCGCCCTGTCGTATGCTAATTTCCATATGGTCAACCCTTTCAAAAAGGCAACGAACCCAAACGAGAAAATTTTAATAATTTTCACTGAAGTTTTCGCCGGGCTTCAACTTTCCCCCCATAGCCCCGCATCCACACCCTTCCCCTTCTCTGCCTTTTTCCCGAGCTAATTGTATGCTAAACGTTTCGGGAGGGGGAAGCAAGGAGGCGGTACGATAGGGTTATGGGGATTTGTGGGCGCGACGGCCATGGGGGTTTGAGTCAAAGTTTTTGTGGCACTTTTCGGCAGAGTTTTCGGTGCCACAGAGACCCAAAACAGCCAGCGACACAGACACAGCCAGCGCAAGGGACACATGAGACACTCTGCTACGTGGTTGTGGAGCGGTTGAGCGGGGCTTCGATGTGGGGGAGGGGTAATGTCTGGGAACTATCCCTATCAGGATGATAGTCGGGTAATGACTTTAATTGCCCTTCGCTAAGTGAGAAGAGTTAATAGTATCCATATCCATGTCCCCAAAAAATGACAAAGTATCGCCAAAGTCTGACAACATTTTGGAGAAACATTTTGCTATGGCCAAAGAGGGAAAATGCTGAAAATGGAGAGTGAAGGAGGATGCGGAAATAGGTAGGTAGGGAGGGAACAAATAGATAGTGTGCTTTATGAGATCTTAAGCCGGTTTTATTTTTCTATTTAAGGATTTCTCCAGATTTTTGGAAAGTTCAGAGCGGTTTTAGTGCATTTTGCTCAAAGAATTTCATCTTAAATTCCATAATTATAATACATTTTCACTTCATTTAATTTAAACCGTTAAATTAAGGTAAAAACCATGTATCAAATATTAAATATTTAATTTGTTCATTAAAAAACATTGATTTTAAATAAATATCACCTTATCGCCTATCACGCGTCATACAGCAGCACGCCTCAATCGTCTACTGCATTTTGTACTGTAATCCGCGCATAAAAAGTCGCTTGAAGTGCCCCTTAAACTGCAGTCATGTCTGCATGTCAATGTCTTAATAAATCTCTCCAAAAAAAAAAAACATTCGTCTAGAAATATAAATTCAATTAATGTCAAAATGAAGCACATTTCCTTCAAAATATTCCCAAAGAAAAAACCAAGAAAACTGCACAGCAATTACCCAAAATACAAAAAAAAGATGCAGAAGAAAACAGAAACAATTCCTCAGAATCTTAACGGGCAAATAGTGCCGCCCAACTGCTCTGAAAGAAAATCCACCCGACAGACAACCGGTTAGCCAAATATTTTTTGGCTGCAAAAATTTCGAATGCAACGCCAGACGGCAAGGATATTTTTCACTTTACTTTTGCCACACACACACACACACACAGCAACAAAGAAGAAGAGAAATGAGTGCAAAATAAGACAGAAAGGGGCAAAAAGTAGAAAAAAATCAGGAAAAGAGGGCGAGGGAAAAACGGAGAACAAAGTCGAAAAAACTCAGTAAAGGAAGTAAAGTAAGCAGACAAAAAAGACAGCGTACAAAAATAGGAAAAGAACCGTCAGAAGCTCACATGACAGCCCCAAAAAGAACGGAAATTATATATGGAATTCACGGCCATGGCCGAGACACGACGCGACGCCACTTGTTGGCCAGAGTCAGGAGTCCCACAGACAGATTCCCACCAGAGCCGAGTCCTGTGTGTAGTCCCGTATCCTTTCTACTTTTCTTTTTGTTCCTTTCCTTCCTTGCCTTTCCTTTCGCTGTGTTGCCAATGTTAATCGAAGTTGTGTGCAGGCGCAAAAAAAAATGTTGCTCAGTTTTTCGGTTGGCGTTATCTCACGTATTGGGGCACAGACATAAAAACAAATTACATGTCGCGTGGGGACACAAAGAAGGGGCAACAAGCAGGAGCCAGGAGTGGGACAGTAGCCAATGGAAGTGCCACGAACGAGACCAGAGAGAGAGAGAGGTGCTGCTGTTTAAGCGGCTTTTATGTACAAAAATTGTAAATGCCATTTGTATCTCTGTATATCTCTCTCTCGTTTCCCCCCTATCTATTTCTCTAGTTTCCCTCTTTATCTTCTTCTCTCTCGCTCTCTCTCTCTCTTGTGCTTAAGCCATTTCCGGTGTTATGACTGTCGCTTCCGGCTTTCGCTGCTTTCTTTCTGGCTCTTGTTTCGGGCTTTCCCGCAGCAGCAAAGTGCACGGCAAAAGTTTATCAATATTGAAAAGTTTTAGCGTGTATTTATTATTGCCTGTCGGTTGATCGCTTTTCGGTTCTCGGCTCATGTTTTTGGGGGTCATAGATAGATGATGGAGATACAAATACAGTCATTCCCATAGCCATAGCCATAGCCATAGCCATAGTCGTAGATGTAGTCATAGTCATAACAATAAAATCGGTTCATAAATAAGTTATTAGTCAATGTCTGTAGTAGTCTGTGTTCTGTGTTCTGTGCTGCTGCTGTCTCGTGCATTTTTGGCTTAGTTTATTAGTTCAATGGTTCAAGGGAATTTTTTTTGAGGGCGCCATCAACTTGGTGCTAGGGTGTAGGTCTGGATGTGGATGGGTTTGTGGTTGTGTGTAGGTCTCGATGTGGATAGGTGTGTGTTTTGGCGTAAGTCTGGCTGTGTCTAGCTGTGTGGTTGGCTGTAGGTGCTTTCTGCAATTGGAACCTCGCCAAAAGCCATCGAAAAGACATCAATAAAAGTCATCAAATATTATATTCTGCATTAAGCGCAAGTTTTATGGTTGCTTTGGGTTCGTTAAAAAATAAATTAGAGGAACAAATCGCTTGGAATTATGGAAATTAATCGATTCTGTGGTTCGTTATGGGGTATAGACAATTTGCTCGTCAGATATGTGAGTATTTGAGTCACGAAAATTGTTCTAAGAATTATTTAAATTTAATTTTATTTTATTTTTCTTGTAAATTAAATGGAAATATAGTTTCTTTATTATTTTTTTCATTTATATAAGCTCTCCATGTGTCTCTTAAGTTCAAAAAATACTAAATATCAAGAGCTATGCGGCCTTCCATCCCAAAATTTCTTTATCGAACTCTTCTTGGCTTTAATTCTATAAAAGAAAACACTATAATAATGAACTCCATTATCTTTTGACCATTTCTTAGTTCCCATAATTATGAAAAATTAAACATTAAAATTACTGCCACCGCCACTTTTTGAAATGCTAATCAAATATTGATTAGGATAATTAGCCGCCAAGTCGGCAATAATTGCGCCCCCCCCGTATTGCCATTTTCCTTACCATTTTTGCTTTTGTGTCACTGGCTTATTATTTATTCATTATCTGTGGAAACGTAAAGGCCTGAATGGTAGCAAAGTACTCGACTCGACTCTACTCTACTCTCCTCTATTTATTCATTAATTTCCTAAAAGGGGTGGAAACTTTAAAGGGGGAAAAACTTTCACGAGAGATTTGTAATACAAGAAGTTGAAGCAGAACTTTTGGATGGAAAGGAAGTGCCAGGCATGCCAGGAAAGTGCCACTCTTTCCACTCGGGGCAATGGTATCGCATCTCTCTGTTTATTCTCTTTACTCTTTTTGGGCACAAATGGGAGCTTCGTTTTATTTGATTTGATGGTCACATTGCGTGACAGTAATTACAAAATAAATGCAAACATCTGCAGCAGATCACACACACACCCACACACACACACAGCTAGAGGGAAAAACACTTTTCCTCTCGTGACTTAGCCTCCTGTTACTCTAACCAAGGGGTAGGCGGCACACAGACACATGTGACCCATCAAGAGTGGGAGTGCGAGTGGAAGTGGCAGAGAGGGTGGCTGTACATGCTCTCTCTATTGTTCCTTGTACTTCTTATTTTTGGGTAATTCGAGAGATGCATCGCCTGCCCCCTCCACCTACTCTATTGATGGATTGAATGCATTGGCAAAGCGTGGGACATATTCGATTACATGTGTAAGCTGCTGCTGCGCCCGTCGTCTCAAGTTTTTCCCCATCGATGGGTGTATCTTTTCCGACAACAAACAGCTGAGACCAATTGCCCTCGTCCTTCCACTCAGCCAGTGCTCCTGCTCCTGCTCCTGCTCCTGCTGCGTTTAGTTTTTTCCACCTCTTTTTGGTCTATCAATCACTAGAGAAAGTAAAGAGAAAGGCGAAGGCGCAGCCAGCAGCGAGCCATCATAAAACTGCCATTAAGCCAAAAGAGAGAGCCACAAGACACAATCATTTTGTCCCATAAATCTCAATTCGGTGTAATCTTTCTGGGGGAAAACACTCGAAAACTTGTGCATAATGCACCCTTCCATCCAACGGGGGGGGGGTGGGTGTTGTTTGGGTTGCTCCTTTTCCACCTTTTCTTTCCACGTGCATTAACATATTGTTTGTCTTTTACTTTCTTTATCTTTCAGTGCAGCAAACGCCACACCGCCACAGCCCCCTCTACAACCCACTCTATCATATTCCATTTAATTTTTTTTCCTTCATTGATTTTCCCATTTATCACAAGGAAATTTCTTCTTTTTTTTTTTTGCTGTCTGCGGAAACGGAAATGTGCACAAAAAGTGGTTACAGCTAATGGCCAGCAATAGCGGCACATAAAATATTAATAATAATAATAATGAGTGTGGCCTGTGTGTCCAGTGTCCAGTTTGTGTCTCCTTCCGCTGGACACCCACTAAAGTGTCCTTCGAGGCGGCTGCCTGCCCTTCCCCACCCAAATAAAAGAGACTCTTCATCGAACCATCCACCACCTCCTCCTGCCACAAACAACAAAACAACAGCACTCCACACTCTCCAAGAGTCAAAGTTTGCACTCGAAAAAGGGAGAAGGAGAAGCAGCAGCAGCAGAAGGAGGGGGAGCAGAAGAAGTGTGTACGAGTGTGTAAGTGTGGGGGGCGAGTGTGTGTGTTGGACATTTTGATTAGCTTTGTGACGAGTGGACGTCCGTCTGCCGGAAATGGCAATACATACAACAAAAATTTGTGTATTTCCGAAAGAAGCAATTAATATGCCATTGATGGGCATAGCAGTATACCCTGTAAATGCAAGTTAAATGGGGTAAAGATTTTGTTTTCCCAAAGATTTTTTTAGATTTCTGTTAAAAGTGAAAAATTAGATCTAGAGGAACGCATTATGTCTTGAATTTTTATATATTTTTAAGACGTTTCTCATGCACCTGAAACTTTTTTTAAAATCATATAAAATGTAATTAAAAATTTCTCATAAATGCTTTTAAGTCAGAAAACTGTTATTCATTAATGAATTATGGCATTGGTTAAAACCTTTATATTAAGGTACAGGCCAAAATACCGCAGGATATACATAGACTATATGGATACTAAAATTAAAATTAAAATAAAAAACAAAAACATAAATATTCAGTTCTTAAAAAAATATTTTGTATCATTATATTACTTTAAAAATTATCTTCCTATATTAATTTAAGTAAATTAAATTTAATTTTTAATGTATTTAATTTTTATCGATTTCATGGTAGCAGTATCCTTAAAGACCAAAAAATCATAAGAAAACTTTGATATCTAGCATAAAATGCCCTTCCTTCAATTACCCATTGATTTCTTATAATCATAAACGATGATAACTTTTGCAGTTCCCACACAAAAACCTCCTTAAATCATATTTCACGCCAAGTTCCTTCTAATATCCAATCCAAAAACCACTTTAGAGCCATTTTCAAAACCTTACAGCCCTTCCCTTCCTTTATATCATTCCACAATAATCATTTGAAAGCCATTGCACAGGCAGAGTTGCCACACAAAACTCATTAAACCCCCAAGACCCCAAGATGGAAAGGCGGTAGGCGGCACAAAAATTGTTACGCCTCTGCCAGCGGCCTCCAGAGTCGCTGGAAACGAAAGCCCCCCGAAAATACCGAAAAATCAAAATCACACTGCAGTTCGTTCGACTTATGAAGGGTCCACTCGACAGGCATCAAGGGGTGCAGGCTGCTAGGAGTGGGAGGAGAAAGGGTGGCGCACGACAGGCAGTTAGGAGAAGGAGGGGTAGCAGCAGCAGGACAGGCTGTTAGATGTGGTACGGGGCGTACGTACAGGTGCTCGGTTCCTTCCTCTGACTTCAAACTGGAACTTCTTCCTCTCGTTTCCTTTCCGACAATTTGGCAAAAAACAACAATAAATATCACACGCAGACACATACACACACACACACATATATGTGTACCCTTTACACCCTACCTATTGCCACGCCCACTCTACGCCCCCCTTTCCAACCATCACACACGACGCAAATTGCTTAGCATACTTTACGGCTTCAATTGGCAATTGGCAGCCTTTGAATTTCCCTCCCTTTCTTCCTTACTCACTCCCTCCCTTCACCAACACTCCCTCTCTCTCTTCAACGATTTTTTTAACCTGCTTGACATGCAGGCGGAGGGCTGTTTAAGCTGTGTGGTGGTAGGGAGGTGCCAGCTCTGCTCCCTAAGTCTTGGCACCTACCCTGCCCGCTGCCTGTCAGCTGACAAGTTGGCAACTCTGTTGTTGTTGTCGGGTTCTCGGCTCTCCGGTTATTTCTCCCTGACTCTTTTTTTTTTCACTGTGCGGTTCTGTTTGGCAGGTGGAGTGAGGAGAGGGTGAAGGTGTGTGGTAGGGTCTTTAAGGGGGGCGAAACTACAATAGTTTGAGCGAGGGTTGCATGTAAAATTTGTAAAGATTTTGAACATAAATTGTGGAAGAAAATAGTCTAGAGTGGGCCTCGAAAAAAGGCTATTAAAGTTTTTTTATATCTAATCGGGTATTCCAATTAAAATACATTTAAAAAAAAAAAATATTTAGTTTACAAAAAAAAATATTTTGTATTTTTATACATATTACTTTAAAAAAGTGTCTTCTTAAAAGAATTTAAGTAAATTAAATTATAAATTTAAAAATAAAAATTGTTAACATTCTAAGAGAAATATTTTTGTATTTACATTGTTATTTATTTATACTATTTATATTTATATATTTGTATTTATTTTTCAATACATTAAAAAAATTTCGCACCTTCGCCGCTTTTATCCCCTTAAATCCCCTTAAACATTCCCCTTAGAATATTTAAACTCAACCCTCGATATAGATTTCCTTTTCCCGCAAGGAAAAACCAGTTCAGGCAAACAGCCAGACAGAAGACTGCGTCAGTTTTGATTGAAATATTGATGGCAATTTTTGCATAGTTTGGCTATAACTTGTGCCCCAAGGCCTGCCGCCTGTGCTGCCTGCCTTCACTGTCCTCTGCCTCTGCTGCTGCTGCTCAGGTGCAATGTGGTGAAAACTTTTGCCCAGAGGTGCCACAAGCCAGGCGGAGTTGGTGGGTGGAGTAGGTTGGAGGTGAATTTCAGGCTTTGTCTTCGACCTTTTCAATCGACTCTCAACAGCTTATGACAGCCCCTGCCTTATTATGACTGTCATGGCTGTCAGAGAGATACCCCTCGCTACACCCGCTCTGCACGCGCTCTCTTTCCCACTCTAATATCTTCATTACGCCCGCATTGTACTGTTTTCCCCTGCCCAATCGAGCGAGCGCACTTTTCCCGTGGCTCTCACCTTTCTTTAAGCGATTTTCTATTTGTTTTTTCAAAAACCTTTTTTTCCACTTGCCTGCCTGCTGCCGGCCGCTTTTGCCGGCCTTCACTTTTGACAGGTCAGACAGTTCAGGTGTAAAATAGTTTTGCCACGTCACACGGCGGCGTTTTTCAGTTGGGTTTTCCCTCCACCTCTCTCTCTCTCTCTTTATTTTTTTTGTTTTTCTGTTGCCTTTTTCCTATTGATTTTCCAACACTTTTTCAGCTTCTGCTTCTTCATAAATGTCAGAGAAAATCACTTTGATGTCTTGACTTTAAGAACGAAATGAAACGAAACCCACAACCCACACACAAAGATTTCATTCTTTTTCTTTTGCTTTTTCAATTCATTTTTTTCCAATATTTTTATTTGCCACCTCCTTGTGCAACATGCCTTTGCCCCCCGTCTCTGCCATTTGATGTGGCCTACGCTTGGATTTTGTGTCATGTCATGGGCCCGGTCCCGGTCCCTGTCCCTGTCTGTCTGCCCCTAAGAGGTGCCAGGTGGCAAGGTGTCGCCTTCGTTTCTCTCATTTCACAAATCATTTTGTCTAATTGCTTTGGCTGTGTCTTTGCAAATCCCTTTTTGAGATGACCAGAGTTCTATTCCTGGATTATCCTTGAATCCAACGCCAAGGTCAGTTGCCTCTCGAGAGTCGTGGCTAACTTCTTAGCGATATTTATAGAAATAGCTTGTCAGACAGGGTGAATCGAAATAAATTCAAATAAATGTAAAGTTGATATACGTAAAAAAAAAATGACAAACTGCTTCAAAATATGCTGAAGTATATTTTTTTTACATTTTTAAACAGAAATTAAATGCAATTGGCTATTTTTAGACATTAAAATTAATGTTAAATGCATAAATAAAATATAAAACGTATAAATAAAAGCTATTAACTTCAAAAATTGTATCAAAAATCATTTTGAAAAATAGAAAACGATTTAAATGTTCTAAAAGTTCAGAGAACTTGCCTGATATTGCATCCAAAAACTCAAAATTTCATTATACATACATATGTATAAATATAAAATATTTTTTCAGATATCTCGGTTTTCTATGCACCTTTCCCCTTAAAATATTCCCAAATATATCCCACTGATATCACAGATTTAATCCCCTGCTCCACACATATCCTGTGGCTGTAGGCAAAAAGTTCTTGCTGCCGCTTCAATTTCAAAATCCCCAAACTGATATCAACAGTTGGGAAAAACTTTGCAGACATTAAATCGTTCCCAAAAATGTTCGCCAAAAAGGTGCAAAAGTAAAACAAAAAACAAAAACAAAAAACCAAAAAATCTTTCCAAATCCCAAGTGACAAAATACCCAAAAAAAACCAAAAAAAAAAAACCAGAAGAACAAAAAAGTAAAGAAAAGGAAAACTTCTCAAATTGATAAGAAACCTATGACCACCCCCCCACCAACAATCTATCTATCTCTTATTTCTAACTCCCACCCCCTCGTCGTTTATTAAGTCAACAATTTGATATGCATTTTCTTGTTTTTGTTTAGGTAAAAGATTACTTTTGTCTTTTCTGTTTTTTTGTTGTTTTTTGTTTGTAAAGTTGCGCTAAGCTTTTTGGCGCTGCAACTTTTGACAGAATTTGATTGAATGTTTGGCAACGACATCGAGGGGATTAACTATGCTGTTCAGTTATCTATAGGTTGTCTGGGCTGTCTGCTGGGCCCTGCTGCGGGAAAGGAAAGTCTGCTGTGGGAGCACAGCGAGACGGTCACAGTTGGCCCTAATTGGAAATGAACATTTTGGAACCTGTTGGATAGATGGATGGTTGGGTAAGGTGGAGAAATATGGGTGTGTTGGGGTGTACTGTGCTGTGGGGGGCAAAGTGTCGTCGGTGTTGAAAGTGTTCTGACTGTGGAACTTGTGTGAGGGGAATTATTTTGTTCTTTGGGTGTACAATTTCTATGCGTAATTTTTCCAGAAATTCAATATTGTTTTGCTTTGAATCTTAATTAAATTTTTACAATATTACCAATATTTAAAAATTATTTAATTAATTATTAAATTTAATAGGAAAAATTTAAAAAAAATTACTGAATAATTTCATTACTTTCGAATCGTTTTTCCTTCCAACATGCTTGTAGATTTTAATCTTGGTGCAGTTTTAATACCAGAATGCATCAAAACTGTATTTATATTTTTCTGTTTAACAGTTCGCTAAGACGGAAATCTCTCCTTGATTTTACTCATATTTGGGTTCCAATATATTCATTTACTCATTAATTTATTCTCAGGCTACTTGAATAATTCTAAGAAAATGTTTAATTACTGTATTTAAAAGCCAATAGGAAAACAAATTCTGAATTTTTGCTCAAAAAATACTCGATTTACATACGATAAAAATATAAAAATAAAAAATTGCCTAGAATATTTTTTGTGTTACAGGGAACACCCCCCTCTGAGTGGCTACCCCCCACTGGACTACCTTATGTTCCATATCATAGTACGGTAAATAAAAATGCTTATCAACAGGCAGCTCTCTCTTACACTCTACCAGCTCTTCATAAAACGTTCTCTTAGCAGCACCACAAACATAAATGTATGTTCCATTTGCCAAAACGTTCCGTCTTATACGCGTACCACAACAGCACAAAGAGTGGGGAATTCAAGAGAGTTTTTGCCCCTGACTGGACTGGACTCTCTTTCACCGGCCTCTCTCTTGTCTCACGTTTTGAAGTAAATACAAAGTAACGTTAAGTTCTGTGTTTTGTTTGTGTGGGCGGAGTGTGGCAGAGTCCAGAAATGTAATCAATAATTTTAAATATTTAATGAGGCAGGTAGCAGATATATAAACAGGGATACAGGGGCAAAAAATATAAGAAAAATATTCCAAAATATACAAAAATGTACAAACTATTTAAATGCTCTATTAACATAAAAATAAATAAATTTAATCAACAAAATATTTTTCAAAAATTCCTCCCATAGGTAACAGTGGCCGCTCACCTGTTCCCCCCAAACAGCAACTGCATTTCGGCCCACACTCTCGCTCTCTGGCATTACGATCCACATGCCATCCACACATGCATTTTGCTCTCCCACTCTCTGCTGCTACCTCTGCTGCTGATGCCGCTGCTGCTACTGCTGCTGCTGTGTCCTCTCTTTGGCTTCGTTGAGTTGCGCTAACGGTACTCAATGCCGCCACCGCTGCCGCTTACAGGTGCACACACACGAGGATGGATTGATAAAACTCTCTCCTGCCGCTCGCTCTTTTTTCTCTCTTTCACGGCAGCCAGCAGGAAACGTCACGCAGCAAGGAGGAAATCGCAAATGTTCTACGTCCATTTATCCCCCCCGTTTTGTATGTGCGTGTGTGTGTGTGTGTGTCTGCTTGCCCCTTGTGTCTGTGTGGCATGTGGATGACATTGTGGCGCTCGTTGAGGCAGCTCCAATTGTCGGGCCAGTAGTCGTTGCGAAACTTTTGCTGGAGTAACGTGTCGCGCAATTGGCGTCGCAATTTTCTGGCCATCCATTCCCATCGACGGCAATCGTCCATCGTACCCATCGTCTCCATTGCCTGTCGGTTATCGTCAATCGTCAATCGTAAATCGTCTCGTATTCAGTTTTCGTGTTCGTGTGTTCGTGTGTGTGTGTGTGTGTGTGTGTGTGGAAGGAACAGGTGTGGGCGGAGGAGGCGTGATGGAGTCTCACTCCATATGCAACAGTCTAAACAAAAGTATAACCATCTAAAAGGCAGAATCCCCCCCACCCAAAACAGGTAAGAATTATACCATCTAATTTTCCATCCCCCTACCCCGCTACCCCATTAAAGTTAAAATTTTCCTCCCTTTTTTTAACCGGCAGTTAGATAAAAGTTAAACGATGTCTAATGTCAATTTAATTATGTGAAAATAAATATACAAAAAAAAAAAAAAGTTCTGTGGGCGAAGTATCACGCTTTTTCGGTTTTCCACTTATTGGGCATTTTCCGGAAAAGTTTATCTTTATTTGGCAAATGGTTAGTGTCTGTGTGGGTGTGTGTGTGTGTGTGTGTGGGTGTGGGGCTGTTCGGGTGTAGATTAAATGAAAACTTTTAAGGCACAAATTAAGTACAAATTGCAACTGATTCGTGAGGGGTTGCGAGGATTGTAATGAAAACTGTGGGAAGTAGGCGACGGAGTAGAGGAGTGGCAGTGCTTGGTAAATTAGATGTTTCTGGGGTTACAAGAACTTTTTTTTGTAGTGGTTATCCATGAAATTAGAGCACAGAGTTTTATGGAGCGGCAATTTAATGAAGATTATGCTTTAAACTAAGAAAATGTTGATATGTGAAAATGTTTCTGGGAGGAAAATTTAAAAATTTCCAATAATTGAATCTAAGTTTGTATTAAAAAGGTAGACACAATAAATTGTATTGTTACATATGCTTTATAAAGTTGATAAATAATACTTTAATATCGTTTCATAGTTAAAACATCTTCAAGTTTTTATGTAAAATAAATCAATGGAAAACTATTTAGTAGATGCCTAGAAAATCTCTTTAACTTTTTTATTCCTTTAAACTATAAACAAATTTTAAATTAAACTATAAAAATAAAAAGAAAATTATATTTTCTGTGACCTACCACAAGTCAGAAGTTGTATGCCTACTCCTAATCATATATCCCACCCTATAGCTGCAAGAGTAACTCCATTTCGAAACCCCAAACTTCCACCTAATCCTCAATCAACTCCGCTAAAGTCTCTCCCCAACACACGCTCCAATCTGTCACATAATGCCACAAGTTTACACCTTTTATCGACAGCCACTTTGGTGGCTTTTCGGCTGATGAAGTTATTATAGGGCTTAAAGCCCATTATTCAGTCGTATTTCGAACACACACACACACAAAAACTCTTTAATTAGTTAGAGGCAGTCAGCAAGCGTCTTAAGCGTTGACTTAAGCGTGAAAAGACCCCCAAAAGATGCTAATTAAAACCTTGAAAATTAAGTGACTGACTACCACCAAAATGCCTGAGCATTCAAACAGACAATTTAAGCGCCAACTGCAAACAAATGGGCATGAAAATCTATCTATGAACTGAGGTACGAAGTATTTCTTTTGAATATTCATAGAGTCAATAGAGGTGCGAGGGGCGCGCGCAACTGGGCAGCGCAACTGCTGTGTGGAGCGTGGGAAATGCCCATCATCAGCTATTAAACCACTCCCCGAAATAACATTGAAACAAACTCTTAAATGCATTTGCTTTTAATTAAAGGAGAGAGCAGTATCTATCGGTAAAAGTGACTTTTGAAATGGTCCGAAACTGGAGATAAAACTGCAATAACTATAAAGGAGGTTGAGCGCTGGGTTAAAGCGGTGGGTGGGGAGCTTGAGTTTTCATGGGCTAAGTGGCATGTGGGGGGTGGGTGGCTCGAAACACGCACAAATTTGTTAAGCGGGTCACGTACTACAATCCTCTCTCCCTCAATCTTCGTGTGTGTCTGTGTGTGTTGTCATCAACACGAAAATAAAAATCGAAAATTAAACTTGAAACGTTTGGAAGACACAAAAAATGGCAACAAATTTTCCCACCCGCTTTACCGCCGCTCTGCCATTTTCTTTAGTGAAAATCGATTTCAATAAACTTTAATTTGTTTTCTTTTGGAAGGGCAAAACGCAGAGTTTCCGTTTCATCAATTTAAAACCTTGAAAATGACGTCAATGCGTACACAATTAAATGCCAATAATTTAAAAACAATTACCAACAAAAAGGAACACCGCACGGAAAAAAGTAATAGAAAATGGGAGAAAGAAAATAGATAAAAGGTAGTCGAAGGTTGAGTTACCCTTTTAGATTGATTGTTTCTATGAAAAATATAAGATAATAATATAAATCATATAATATTTATATGAGTAGGAATAAAGCTTCTTAGAACTAAATAAATAATTACTAATAATATAATATAATATATAATATTAATAATAATAATTATTAATAATTAATTTAATTAATTTAAACAGAGACGAGCACTCTTATGGATTTTGGATCTTGATGCTGATCGGGTATATACCCCACGGTATCGTAGATTCTCCTCCTCAAATCCAACAATACCCTACTAAAAATAGTGTAAAAAATAAACGAACGAATCTTTCACAACACAAAAACCCGATCTTCAATGTCAGTTAGAGAATGAATTTTGTTTATGGCTTTTAAATCTAATTAAATTCCCATAAAAAAAGAAAAAAGAATAAAATAAAAAATTGGATTTTGTTTAAAACGAGAACAAAATGCCATAAACGAATGAGATACGAGAATGAAGAGATGGAGTGGGGCGCAGACAGAAAATAGAGAAGGGGGAAGACTCAAACAGAAAGCAGGGCGGAGCGGCAGAAAAAGAGCGAAGGCGTGGTAAGGGGGTAAAGACTAAAAGAGTGCTGAAAGAGGGGGTGGGAAGACAACTGCAAATCAGCGAAGAAATTGTTTGGGAGGGGGCAGGGGGGTCAAACGAAACGCTGAAATAACGCGATAAAGCAACAAACAAAGCAGACAACAAAGTAGCCTCCGCCGTTGCCGCGAGAGGGGTATGGCATGGCAAGGGGGGAGATGCAAAACTGCCAACAGACGGCGACAAAGGGTTAATGAGTGCGTGCGAGTGTGCCTCAGGCAGTGCGAGTGAGAGGGGGGTGAACGAGTATGATTGGAGAGGGAGTGTGGGAAAGAGAGAGGGGGGAGGGAGTGCGAGGGCTAGCGATGATTGCATTGCGGGCTGGGTTGACAGGGGGTTAAATTGCACTAATGACCTGCATTTTGCATTGCATTTTTGCATTTTAAGCACCGAAGCGATTCATAATTTATTTTGAAGGATTCCACCAAGGGTGGTGCAGTGTGTGTGAGGTGAGGGGGGTGAGAGGCTTCTGCTGGGAACGCAACAACCTGACATTTTGCATATCGAATCACGCGATGCGATACCCAAAGTGAAGCTCTCCCACTCTCTCTCTCTCTCACTCTCTTTCTCTATTAAAATCTGAAACCTGTTCAAAATTATGGTTCATCTGTTCAGCTAAAAAATAATTTGTTTGCTTGTCATTTGAATGACAAACGAAAGCCAGAAATGTTTGGAACAAAAGCTACCTGTTAAACATATACAACAGCTGGTTTTTGTTTTTGGATTGTTTTAATAGTAATTAATGTATGGAATGGAATTGAGTTGAAGTTATGCAAAGTATAGAAATATTATCAGATAAAAAAAAGCATGTTAGCTTCTAATAGTTTACGGCGATCTTAATATACATATTTGCACACATAAAATCATCAGCATAATATTATAGAACGCTAATAGGTTACCAATATTATGTCTTTTAGATCAAAATATAAATATAAAATATAAATATATAAATTTCGGTTTTCTTTTTATCTTAAATACATTTTTTATTTATAAAAAAAAAATCTTATTCAAATGCTATTTTCTCCAAGCAGACCAAAAATTCAACAAAAATTTAAAGTTTCGTAATTTTTATAATATATGTTTTACTATATACTCGTAGACAGACGAAATACAATCATCAGAACAATATATAAAATTTAAAAATTTCACAAAAAATACTTTATCCAATCTTTCCACAATCCCAATACACCTTAGACTCAACAGAAGATTCTTGAATAACCGTTTAACCTTCAGAAAATATTAAATCTTAATTAAAGATGTTTATTAAATTAAAGTACCAGCGCAGCTTTTTTCCCCTACTTTCTTATGGGGTTCATATGCATATTTTTTTGGCTAACTGGATCTTAATAGTAGCTGACCAAAAAAAAAACCCGAATCCGTTAGGAGGAACGTACTCGTATTTTTGAGTACATTTTTGCGTATTAAACAGACAAGACTTCACTTATCTGAACGCTAAAACATCTAAAAGTCTCTGAATAATCTACCAACTAAATGGGCACAATATAGACACTAAAGGTTATGATTTGGGTTCCATAAACTTAACTTTCGCTATCTTTTGAGATCTTTGAAATGATATAATTACGTAGCCACTTTCCTTGTTCCGCATTGACTGAACTTTGCGATACTTTCAGTTCAATTTCAACCTCTCCAAAAACATATAGAAATGAACCCGTAACAAATGTAACATCACTTTGTGTGTATTATTCATGTTCTTGGGGCAGGCACATGTTCGCTGGGGGCGGTCATTCAACCTCATTCAACCGCAAACAAAAAGCAAGCAAGAAAACAAACAATATACAAAATATATATATATATTAATAAAGCTTCGTGATAAGAACAACGCCGTTAGGTTTGGTGGGTGGTGTGGCGAAGGTCGCCTCGCCGCACAAAAAAAAAAGCTCCGAGCAAAACGCTCTCCATACGAGTATATGCAATGAGTGTGAGTGAATTTTGTTGCTCGCATTCTCTGATTCTCGGCATATAAAGCAAGTAAATTGCGTTAAATTTCTCTCAGTTCGTGCGCGCGAAGGCACTTGAGAAGATGTCGTCACCGATCATCAGCATACGTGGCATGCGACTAGAGGATTTCGAGGAGGTGGAGGCATTCCTCGAGCAACATTTCTTCAAAGAGGAGCCCCTGATGCTCACCCCACAAGAGGATCAGGCTGCCGCGGCAGTCATACCCGAAGAATCGGAACTACATTTATCGCTCATCCCGCAGGGCCTCTCGCTGGTGGCCATCGATGAGGCGAACGGCAATCGCATTGTTGGCGTTATTTTGGCAGGCGCCCAAAAGCCCGAGGAAGTGGACCAGCACTACGCCGAGGCCCAGCAGCTGGAACCCACCTGTCTGCTGCATCACATACACAAATTTCTCGCCGGCATCGAAAAGAGCGCCAACTACTTTGAGCACTACGGCGTGGAGACGGCCCTGTATCTGTATATTCTTGGCGTAGACTCGTCGGTGCGTCGCCAGGGCCTGGGCTCTCGTCTGGTCTCCGCTCTCATCGATTTGGGACGCAAGCAGGGCTTCCCCGCAATGGTCTCCACCTGCACCAACCAGCACTCCACGCGCCTCATGTCCACCCTGCAAATGGAGTGCATTCACTCGCAGATCTATGCGGATTACAAAGATGATCAGGGCAGAGTGGTGCTACGACCGCCAGCACCGCACACGGTGGGCAGTGTCATGGGCATACGCCTCTAGCGGAGTCAAGCGAGTGATGGCAGGGTACCAAAGAATGTATACACCGAAAACACATGTATTTTATACACAAATTAATAGATTAGAGAGCACTGTGAGTGGAAATAAAGCTTAGTTAGACCAATTTTACGGTATGAAACATTTGTGAGTGATTTTTGTACGTGCAAGATTGTTGGCAATGTTATCGCAAGCAAGAAAGCTTTCTTATAGGGCGAGAAAAATTAGAGGTATCAAGAATTTTTAGCTCAATTTTTGGGTGAATAAAACAACGTATTAAAAGTGAGAAAAAGCAAGTATCACTGAGGAAAGTCTCAATTTTGTATTTGTGAGGGGGGCGTGCCCGTCCCCGCAAATCATCGATTTTCATCGTTTATATATTTCTGTAGTTCAAACTTAGGGTTTTATACCTATTTCTATAGTTTATACCTTTACTATCCATTATAGATAATACTTGATGCTATAATTTATGTCTAATTTCAGAAATTATTATTATTTCTATGGTTAATACCTATTTCTATGGTTTATAGTATAAACTTTATACCTATTTCCATAATTTATACCTTTTTTCTATTATTGTTTGAATTATTCCTAATTCAATAAAGTTAACCTAATTCTTGAAATTATACCTATTTCAATTGTTATACCTAATATTTGTCTGGTTTATACATATTATACCTTAAAGGATTTAAACCTATTTCGGGATGGTTTTCCTTAATCGTTTCCAACATACTTCCCACTCCAACTATAATTGTGTGACATATTTCTCGCTCTCCCCCAGGGCTTTAATTCTTAAAGTACCATCGTTTATTCTCGCTACTCCACACATCACCCAAAAACTTTTCCTCCTAGTTCCCCTCTCTCCACTCCATCATCTTCCATTTGCCATCTTCTACTATTACAAGGCAAACGCTGGCTGGCTGGCTGGCTGCTGCTGCTTTTCTCGGGGTTTTTCTTTTTTTTTCCTCACTTTGGTTTTGTTGTTCTACTTCTTCTCTGCTTCGCACTAAGACTAATTGTTATTTTATTGTGTTTGTAATCCAATCCAATGGCGGGCGGCGTAACGCTAACCACATGCGATGCGATGCTGGCAATGCGATACATGCGAAAAAGTATCTAAAAGATACACACACAAACACCCACACACATGTGTACTCCCTCCCACTAGCCCACAACCCCAATACCCACTCTGCCCATTGCGACATTGACTTTGCTTTTGTTTCGCGTTGATTACGTAACAGTTTCTGTCTGTGTCTGTGTGTGTGTGTGTGTGTGTGTTTTGGGGGCTCTACTTTGGTGGGGCCCACATTTGACCCACTGATGTGTGGACTACCCCAATGGGAGATCAGCTGATCGTACGACTGGAAAGCTCTGGGACAGCTTTCAGCGCTATCTTTCACTTCTAAATTCGCAACATTCGAGAAAATTTACAGCTTCATTTTATTACTGATTAAAGTCTTGGAAATTCATTGAAATTCTTAGATTGGACTTTTTATAATTTTATATAATTTATAATTTTTATCCATCTTTTTGGATCAGTTGGTCCAGTAATGAGATTGAAGAGAGCTTCGCCATTGAGGAACTGTTCTTTGAAAACATGTCTGAAGGTCTTCCTTCAGACATTACACATGGGCTTCCAGGGTCCCAGGGTTATGGTGCGTATCCATTCACGACTGACTTAATGTGGAAGAAAAACAAAATTCAATTGTTGCTGGGGTGGCAATAATGATAAGAATAGCATACTATCTTTATGACCTGAAGATTCATGTCATCAGCAACTACATAACAGAAAGTTCTGCTAACAATAAAGCAAAAAATCGGATGTTTACTCGTATATTAGGATGTCATAGTGGAACAAATATGGAGCTTTGTTTTTCAGTAACTTATTATTCATAATGTGTTTGGTTCCAAGGGTTAATAAATATGTACAAAATTAATATTTTATTACTGATTAAAGTCTTGGATGGGATCGGGGATCTCTTATAATTTTATGGCCACTACCCGTATCTCCTTATGAGGCTCCGGTGGTGTAAAAACCACTTTACCCTCTGTATCCTTGTAGTCCTCAAACTTCAACGAATAGATACATTCCATTCCCATGGCCTCCTTCTGTCTCGCCGAGTAAAAACTCGAACAGAAAGCCGTCATCAGGGGATAACCTTTGGATCGTCCCAGATCCATGGCGCTGGTGGCAAGACGCGAACCCAATCCCTTGCCACGCATCGATACATCCACAGACGTCAAATGGGAGTACAGCAGTCTGGATACTCCATACCGCTCGTAGATATTTGCCTCGACTTCCACTTTGGAGATTATACGCTTTATGTGACCGATGATATCTGTGTCCGGTATGCATTCGGCCTCTTGGCGGTGCTTCTCCACATCGTCAATGCTCTGTCCTTCAGCCAGCACAAAGCCCACAACGCGTCCATCCTTCTCCTCATCATCGATGGCCACCACGCTGGTTCCGGCAGCTATCATCGATTGATGATATTCATCATAAAGATTCCACATTTCGGGATCTATTGGTCCGGTAATGGAATTGAACAGGGGTTCGCCATTGATGAACTGCTCTTCGAAAATGTGTTTGATGGTCTCATAGTCCGCCAGTGTCATGATGCGTATGCCATTTTGGTTTCCAGATAAAATTACAAAAATAAAACTTCAGCAAATAAAGAAAATTTAAGCATTAATTCCACTAAATATGGAAGGTTTTATATTTCAGATGAAATTAAACTTAAAATTAAAGATAAAGCCACAATGGAAAGAGAGACAGAGTGAGAGAGCCTGCTGCTGGCTGTTACATAGATTTATAACCCGAAATAGGAATGCCAAAAATTAGAAACGCTTAAAGTAGAAACAATAACAGACTACGAAAATCAGAAAGGGATTCTCCCTGCAAAGGCAGCAGAGACAAAGAGAAGCCACAGAAAGTGAGTGAGAGGAGACAGCAGTATTTCCCCTAATAGAGAGGAGAGAGCGGGAATATACTCCCCCTAAACTAGAGAAGAGAGAGCGGGACCATACTCCCCCCCTAAAAATGCGAAAAAGGTGGCGCAGAGAACCACTCCCAAGCACTGGTCTGTGGACTCTGTCTGCCGGTCTGCCTGACTGCCTGACCATCAGACACCGCTTGCAAATTCCCCTGAAAACTGACCAAAAACCAACATAATTTACATGTCTGCAGTAGAAAATCGACAGTGAGACAGGAAGAGGAAAGAGCAACGCGGCCCAGGAGGACTTCGCACAGAGCGTCTGTTTAGCATGTTTGTGCCGCCAGACAGCCAGGCACTTGCAACAGTTGTTATTTTTCCTCTGTTTAAATTCTTAAATTTCTTATAGAATTTATTCTTATATTAAAACTCTTTTACCAAGAATTTGATTAAATATTTAAATGAATTTTCATAGAGTTTTTATCCTTTAAATATTGATCAAATTTGTTAAGGAAATTCCAGCCTTGTCAAAGCGCCCAAAATTATGCAGCAAAAATTGTTACGAAAAAAAAATAAAAGAAAAAAATACAAAAGCCAGCCGCAGGCCTCCAAAGCCACAGAACTCTCCTGCTCCACTGTACAGTACAGTACACAGCGGCTATGACAGAATATTTTTGCAACTTTCGGTCGCCCATCACACACACACACACACCCACACACGCCCACACAGGTGAAGGTGGAAAAATGTTCTCCAAATATTTGCGCAAGTGAATTTGTGATTTATGCCGCATGCCACACGATGGGGCACGGCTCTGTGTGTGTGTGTGTGTCGGGGCGTGACCTAAAAAATATTTTTTTTCCACCCAACTGCCAAACTAATTAAAAGTGAAAAGTTGACAACATTCTCTCTCTAGCTGGAATATTTGATTTATGGCAACCGCAGCGCAAAAATTTAATGAAAATTCAATCAAAGTTTGCGCCACTCATTCGAGGAAGGGTGGGGGGGTAGGGGCAGAGTCTAGTGCTTGCAACATATTGTACGTAGTACGGTACCCCCCGATGCGATGGACGACCTCCACACTCTGCTTTTTGTTATTGTCTAAGTGACCCTAATGAAGATTAATTTAGAACAAGTGCTACTGCTACTGCTACTCTGCTGCGTGCCAGTGCCTGTGCGAGTGTCTGTGTTTATTTGCGGCTGATTGTCTATTAAAAAGATAGAATTCTAAAGAGAAATACTGAACAAAATAGAATGCTGCTGCTGAGTTTTATGACGCACCCAAAGAATAAAAATATTCCCCACTAAGTAGATCCCATAATGAAGATATGACCACACCAGAAACGAAACAGAGAAAACAATCTAATCAAATCATTTTCATTGATTTAGATTTTGTTTGGGAAGATATGCAGCGAGGGCAAAAATATTGGAAAAGATTTTAGATAGTGGAGAGAAGAAGGTAGACTAGATATATAGAAGAAGAAAGAGATATATGATGATAGACATTTTTTTGTAAAAACATAAATAATATTATACTTATATATTATATTATAATATTATTATTAACAATAATAATAATTCCCAAATAAATAATAATTAATAATTCTATCGAATATGCTATATGATCTCTAAATCTCTAAAATTATGCAAATAAATCTCCCAAATAATAATTTAATTTAATATCTTTTATTCCAGGTAAAATCTTCAAAACGATTACATTCACCACTTTCATTCCAAAATACCACCTCTGAAAACTCAAAAAAAAAAAGGGAATAAACTCCAACTAAAGGTGAAAACCTGCCAACAAATTTAAACCCTTGAACCTGCAATCAAGGGAGCCCAAAATTATATAGTTTTACGACTGGCGAACATCTAGCTACTTGTCTCTTTTTCGATGTTATCTTTGAAGGTAATTAATTTATTAAACAATTTTCATATGCAATGCACACCAGGGGGTACGCGGATGGATCCACCCTAAAGGGCAGGCGGCGGCGGCGGCGCTCCCTACAAATTTCTGTGTTTTGTTAATTAGTGAAAAATAACAAACGGAATTTTAAAATTTCCAAGAGGGAACACACAGTGAAAAATTGATGCATAATTTAACGCTATTCAAAAGAGATATTTCTCCGATTTTGATTCCGATTACAAGATTTCGTTTCGGCTGCCTACACAATGTGTAACGCATTATAATAATTTCCATTCCTAAACTCTCGAGACCATCATCATCATCATTATCATCTTCCAACTAAACTAAATTCAATTCAATTCAATTCAAATTTCGTTTATCTGATTTTCCCTTCAAGTGGTTTGTCGGACCGTACCGGACCGGCTTTTTGCCTTTTGTCTGCTGTTTCTCTTTTCCCCTCCGTTTCTCTCCCTGTCTCTTGTATGAATATTTATTTTGGAAATTTAGTTCGTCTGTTTCGGCCCTTTTTTTTTCTAGCTTTCAATTAACATTTTTGTGTTGCCATTAACGAAATGTTCGAAACAGTTTGTTTGGTTTACTGAATTTCAGCAGCTTTTTAAATGATTTATTAAACAAATTAGAATAATGTACAAGCTATTTGGGAACTGTACGAAGTATAAGGAAATTCAGGTGAGCAAAGTACGCAAGGAAATACTTATGTTTGGATTTCCATTGAATGGGTAGTTTTAATTAAATATTTTCAGTCTCTCAAGCAAAGGGCTATGAATATTGGACTGTAAAGATTTTATTTTAGAATTTTATTTTAAAAATATATATAATTTTCATTGAAGATATCAACATTTTATTACGATGTGTATTTTTTGCGTAGATAAGCACCAAAAAAAAAACTTTTTATTTAGATTTATTTCTTCATGATGTATTTTTTTTGTTATGTTATATTTCATTAAGTTTCCATTTTTTACACTTCAGAGTTAATTTAGCAATTTTTTTTTCTCATCTCATTATTTCTGGTCATAATTTTAATCAAGAAATATCAAACATTTTTCATATTTTTGGCTTGAAATATCACTAAGAAATGATTATACTTAAACAAAAACAGACCCATCAATTCTCTATAAAATCGTTGGACTATATTTTTTACCCTCTCAATTACGCTGCAAAAACAAAACTAAATACAATAAAAATTCTCCATCTGAGGCACCACAAAAACAATTCCCAAAGAGCAGCGACCAGCCAGCCAGCGGCCTGCATATAAATTTGTAAATCGATTTTCATAAAACTAACAAAAACAAAGTTGCAAAAAACAGCAACAAAAGTAAAGGAAAGACGCAAAACAAAAAAAAACCAGGGAGAAAAGATATTAATAAACAAAAATGATTTATGTGTCTGCTGCAGTGCAGTGCAAGACCCCCGAACCCCTTCCAACCATCACACCACTATCCAATGGTCACTCACTCACTAACTGTAGCTGTTATTTTTGCTCAGTTTTATTGTTGTTGCTGTTTGTGTGTGTTTGTTATCTCGTTAATCTAATCATTGGGTTAGGCGCTGAGAAGAACTGGAACTGCGAGGAGACCCTCATAAAAAAAAAAACATTGCAAAGCGGCGCCTGCGCAACAGGTAAAAACGAAACAACGAAAATCCAAAAGAACGAGACAAAAGAAAGACTCTGCGGGCAGAGTGCTGGAGTATTGATCTTTGGGCAGAGCAGCGAAGCAGAGCAGAGCAGAGCAGCGGGCGTGTGCATGACAAATGTTCACTGATTTATTGACAGACTCAAGTGAGGGAAAGGCAGGGGAAACGGGAGGGAACGGGCGGGTACCCAACGTAGTATTGTACATATGTCAGGCCTTGGTCACGTTCTTTTCGCTCTCTGTCGTTATATGTCGTTGTCGTTCGGTGCCACTTCACAGGGCCCATGCCGCCACCTGCTGTGTAAAAATAGCGCAAAAAAATAAAGAAAATAAAGGAAAAAGAAACCATATTCTGTGGAATGGAATGGTCTTTCGACAGTGCCCATAGGTTCAGGGTATGAGGGTGCACTAAACATTCGGATTCGGCCCTGTCTCTGTAATCGGAGCGGTCTACAAAGGGAAGGGAACGGTACGGAACGGAACCACCCACAAAAATAAATCGCAGAAAAAAAAGCTCCTCAAAATATATCCATCGAAAATGCATTGCTTCCGTTGTCTTTTTTGTTTCTTTTATTTTATTTTTTTTGCTCTTATTTCCTATGATTTTTCTATGTGTGTGCTGCAGGTGTCGCCGCGGTCGCCGCTGTGTTGCAAGTCGGAATTTATTGTGGGACGTCAGCGATTTTTATATAATTTTATTACCGCCTCGGATGTGGGGCGAACAGGTTTTTTTTTTCTATTTTTTTTGTTCATTTATTTGTTGAGTTTTCGGGTTTTTATTTCGTGTGTGGGTATGGCGAAACGAAAGAGTTTTTTATGGCATCTTAAAGATATATTTTGTGACTAAATTGCACCACAAATTGTCTTAAGATCTTCTGCCCAATATATCATAAAACTCCCCTCATTTACTCAGCCACAAACTGTAACATTTAACACGAAATCAACAATCTATCGAGGCACATCAATCAAATGGGTGGGAAAATAAAGAAATCCCAACATAAATCGCAAACAAAAGCAAAGTCCCTGGCACTAAAAACAAAATCAACATAACCTCGATTTGCTTATGGGCCAAGTTAAATATGAAAAGGACATTCCTAAGGGTAGAAATCCAAAGAAGAAAAGAGAATTCAAGAAACAGCAACAACAACAAAAATACATAGAACTAATCAAGCAGAACAAGGACATGAAAGCACAGGACACAAGAAACAAACAAAATAATAAATAGAACAAAAAAAAAAATTATATATATATATATAGAAAAATTATGATGGAAAATTATGACTTAAGTTGGCGACGAACGCGCACGCCGCCGCTAACGTGAATAAAAGTCATTTGTAAAGCGCCAACCGCCAGACGACACAACAACAACAACAAAAACAAGAACAAACAGCTCCCCAGAGGGTCAGGCAGGCAGCCGGCGACCAATGGTCAGAGTCAGAGTCAGTGTTTTGCGGTCATTATGGTGGGCTCTTGGGGTCGAGTCGTCGAGTCGTTGGATATTAATAATGAATATTCCTCTGGTAGATATAAAGAACTTTTGGTTCGGTACGGTTCGGTTGGTTGCTGGCTGCAGCAGCTGCTGAAAGGGAGCGCAATAAAAGTGACACGCAAAGTGCTAATTTGTCATCACGGGGCCAAGGCCTTACGGCCAGACAGAAGTTTTTAAATGGTACAAAAGGATGGTCAAAGAGGGAGGCTTAAAGAAAAAGGGGGTAAGGATTTTAAAGAGAATTCATTTGAAAATAGTTAAAGGGTTAGAATTATGCAGATGAAGCCACTAATGGAAGGCCATTTGATCATAGATAGATCGTATAGATAGTACATCATATTTAATCAAGAGTTTTGACAGTGTTTCAATGCTATAAAGTTCCTTAAATGTATTTTTAATTATTTAAAAAATAATTATAGCTCATATAAATCTTTAAAGATCATAATTCCACACTAGAAATTAATTATCTTAAATCTGCAATGGAAATTGAAGTCCAAAGCAGTTCAAATTTCCAACTTAATTCATTCTAAAATACACCCAAATTCTACACTGTGATTCACTCACCAAAGGGAGTCCATATTACCTGTGTCGAATATTCATGGCATAACATTCTGCCTGAAATGCTAATCATATTCCACATTAACTTCCTGCCTACTGCCTACATATGTGAGCAAACATTTTCCCCCATAATAATATATATGGGGGCGGGGGTGGAATGGAAACTTTAGCAAACCTCAGAGCAGACAGACACAGGACACACCCATGCGCTTACCTCAGAGCAAATAGATGGAAAATAAAATGTGTAAAAAAAGGAAAAGAGTCCCATCCTCTGGATTCCTGTGTCTCGTGTATCCTTTGGCTTTGCCCACACGAACGTAGAGAATATTTCAAACATATCGCATATACAAAATGCAAACATGTCTGGCAAACACAAATCCCATAAATGTTTTGTGCTCCTCTCTCAATGGGGGAGCAGAGAAGATGGGCTCCCTCCTATGAGAGAGAGAGGAGAGAGAGATGGTGGCAGAGTCGTAGGTTTAGTGATAAAAACTTGCACACAAAAAAATATTTTCATATGTGAAAATGTGTAAAGTGTAAAAGTTGTTCGCTCTGTGGCGGCTGCTCCCCTTCCAGCTCCCAGCACCCAGCACCCAGCTCACGGCTCTCATGGCTTGTGCCTCCTCCTCCTTCATTTTTAGTGTTTTCTGTTTTCTATTCCATTTTGTTTGCTTGCTGTTTTGGCTCTGCTCTCTGCCATATTCCCATTCTTTTTACGCTTCCTTTTTGTGTGTGTCCTGTCCCTCCTCTCTGTTTGCACTACTACTCCTCGTGCTATGTGAGCATCAGGTGCTGTGGCAAAAGAAATTACAACAAATCCATTTGTAAAATTGCAAACCGAGACCGTGCAGCAGAGAGGCACCCGTGCCGGTGTACACCCCTCTACACCGCCGCTTATCTACGCTCTCCGCTCGCTCGCTCCCTTCCTACGCTTACCCTGGACGTTGCCTTTGATGGCCTTTTTTTCGGTCGCTCTTTTTTTTCCTTTTTTTGGGATGTCTGAGGATTAGGTATGGGCTTATGGTGAGCGATGAATATCGCAGCAGATCTTTGGAGTGATCTCAAAGGGGTTGAGAGCGACTGACAGGTGGATCTAGCTGCATGTTATATAAAATATTCCTATTGCTAAAGTTTGATGGTGTTTTTGGCCTAGGAATGGTCTCTGGGAATACAAATGAGTATCGTAGAAGGCTTGAGCATGCATTAGATAGGAGTTAATGTTATAAATATCGTCTATCAGTGGTTTAGAAAATTAATAGAATGCAAAGAGTATCATATGTACCTTCAATGGAGCCATTAGACAGTCGTTTTGTGAGTTTGCAGCTTAGAAATTGCACTCCAAGCTGATTAATATAATTTTCAATGATTAATGAAGTGTTTTCTGCTAAATTTTCATCGTTTTTATAGACATTTGATGGTTGAAAGTATCTAAAATACGATTAATATTAAGTGAGTAGACTGAAATCAATGTCTAGACGTAAGAAATTACTTTTAAATGAACAAAAAATAGCAACGCATAAATTCTGTATTTATTTCCATAACGACAAATCTCCCATAATTTCTGTGTGTGTTCTCAGTTCTCACGCATCCACCTCTGACCCGCAAAAAGTGTTCTTTTGTCTGGCAGTCTCGAGTGTGGCCACTGGCCACTCCTTTTGAGCTCTTGAGCTGCTCCTAGTGCTAACCAATTACATGGCCTACGAGGCCCAGCACAGCTCTCCCTTCTACAGTCTCGTGGCACTCTCCTCCTGTCATTATGGACTCAAAAATCAAGATGGAAGCCACTCGTTTGCTGGCTGCCTGTCATTTGCCTGGGCAAACATTCATCTTACTAAAGTTTGTCCAGAAGTCCTGTCCCGTGCCAAAACCTTACCCATAGTCCCCTCCGTTCCCCAGTCCCCAGCAGCACCAGAGACCGAGACATTCATCAATTTGTTAAGGGGAAGCCGTGCAGCAGTATAGAAAAAAAGAGGAAGAAAGCACAGAGAAAAGAGAAATTGAAACGAGCATTTTTGGAGCTGCTGCTGCTGCTGCTGTTGCAACGGCAGCTTGCATATAAATTTGCAAAAATAAGTGCAGGCGCCTGGCATACCTTTTGGCCAGGGTTTCCGCCCCACACCCCTCTGGCGCGTCTATGTAGTGTTGGCAGCCACTGCCTCCTCTCTCGCCTTCTGGTCAGCACAAACTACACACACACGTCAAATTTCAAACAAGTTGCCCCAACCACCCAGACAACCTGGCAACAAACAATATATAGGAGGGAGCCTGGAGCCAGCCATAGGAGTCGCAGACTCCTTCCGAATAACGAAAAACGACTCCTGGAACGGGAACCGAATAGTTTGCTACGCCAGCACCTGGCAGCATCTTTTTTCGTCTGCACTTTTCCAGCTTTCTATCTTATTTCATGGCTGGAGCAGCGGCGGGTCTAAAGATGGAGATGGGTCTGAGGCTGTTGCCCGGTAGCAACAATGAAAACGGCAGCCAACTCCTGAGGTTTGAAGGCAAAAGGGATTTTTGGGGTTCACGTTTTTCAGTGCGCATAGCTGAGGCACAAGGCTGAGGCTTCCGGACAGGCAGCTGATTTACTTGAGTTTTTAAAGCGTCGCAGAAAAGAAAAGAATTTCTTACAGAAAATACAAATAAAGAATTTTCATGAATAAAAAAAAATATATATATATATGTTTAAAGATCTAGATAAAAATGATTGAGAAAAAAAATTAGAGCTATATTTTTGGAGGAACAGTAAAAACTAAAAACTACCCATTTGGAGTTGTTATGCGGCATCGGGGTCACCATTTAAGCAATAAATCAGTTTTTGATATGAAAAATTAAATGATTGTTGAATAAATTGATGAGTTTGAGTTATATTATTCATCAATAAAGTCTTCTGCCTGATCAAAATACCAAATAAATGCAATAAATTTGACATTTTTTTGCAGAGTCGGGGTCACAAATTGTGGTATAAAAATTGTCGTTGATTCGCAGAAATAAACCTTAAAAATTAGCACGGAAAATATGAACAGAGCGAACTTATTCTGGTAGTTATTTTCGGGTTCGGGTTCACCCATTTGTGTGTGTAAAATTCACCTTTTGGAGAGCAGTAAAGTAACATTTATCATTTGCTTTCATTGAAATACTTTCTCCATTCCAATTTTTGTATACCAAAAGCAACCTGCAACACTAATTATATGCTACAGCAGCGCTCTTGCCAGGAGTCCTGTGCCTCGACAAACATTTGTAAAGTTCTATAGTCCCTGGGTTTTTGCTCATTGGAAAAGTTGCTTCGCCTTAAAACAATAACTGCAGCTGCTGCTGCTGCCTGCTGCTGCTTGCTGCCTCATCTCTCGTGTAGAACTTTTACTGTCTGCTGCCTGCCTGCCACACACACAGCCATAGCCATAGCCCCCACCTTTCCCTCTGTCCCACCTGTCGTGCGGTGGCAACAATTCCCTTTTTTATGCTCCTCTCTGTCCTGAGGATTGTAGCAGCACACGTTAGTTTGGGGAATTGCAAATAAATATTTCAACTGCAGTTGCAGATTATTTTAGTGCTAGTCCGAAACTCCTGAAAGTCGTAACAATCCACGGGAAAATGGTTGCAGCAACAGAGGCAAACAAAGAGCCAGAAAACTGCTGAGACAAGGAGCTGGAGCAGGGTCCTTCCGAATGATAGTTTCAGCTTAGATTTCTCCAGGGAACTATGATAAAGTGCAGGCCCCATAATGAAGAGAAAGAAGGGGCAACTTTTTGTGTCTGTTTGGTTTTGGGCGAAGGGTTTTTTCTTTTTATTATTCTCCTTTTTCTCTGTTTATTCTCTGCCTCGCAAAAATATTTCAATTTGTTTCGATTCACTCGACGGCTCACTTTCTATTCAGTTGAGTGTTCCTCAAGTAAATGCCGGCCAGCACCTCCTGGATGCGCCTGCGACGCTTATCCTGCATGAGCATGGAGAACAGAAGTTTGGGGCTCAGGCCACGATTGTTCTGACGGTCCAAGGCATCGATTTCGTCTTCGCTGAGTAGATCAACATCGTTATCATCCTCCTGGGCAGCAGCCGCCTGAACGCCTCCGGGACGCTCATTCACAAGCGCATTCACAGGGCCCTGCACATTGCCTTCCTCGGCAGCCTCCACCACCTCAGAGTCGTCTTCGAAGAGACTTCCATCTAGCAGATCATTAAAGTTCAAGCCCTGCAAAAGATCACCAATCGAGGGGACATGGGCACTACGCGTGGAACCCGTGCTGTTGGAGCTGTTGCCGGAACTGGGCAGATAGATGCCCTGCATGTTGTTGGGGTTGACAATCAGGAAGGTGGGTCCGCCGTTATTACCAGTGCCCAGATATTCCATGCCTGGATACTGTGGCTGCGGCGGGCGTGTCTGTGGTGGTGGTGGATAGTACGGATAATACGGATAATGGGGATGCTCATGATGATCATGATGCTGATGATGCTGATGCCTGTCAGAGTCCGAATTCGAGGCAGGTTGCGTCACATAGTAGATGATGGGCTGCTGCTGCTTTGCGCTCTCCTGGTTGCTGTGTTCTCCACGTCGTAGGTTCCACAGCAGACGTGGCATGATCTTTTCCAGCGCTAAAGGCAGCGGGGAAACAGTTTAGAAAAGGATACTCAAATCATTTCGTGACACTTTTCTTACCACTTTCCTTGCGAGTCTTCGTGCCAGCGCCTGGTTCGGCTGCACTTAAAGCCACACAGGCTGCAAATACTACACAAATGCTTAGAACTCTCATGGTTGTCTCCGTTGATAGCTTCAGTGGTTGACTGTGCCTCAAATTGCAGATTCTTGTGACTTTTATAGCTGCCAAAGTAAGTCCCCAATCCCATGCCCATGCCCATCCCCATTCAATTCTTTGTGGCATGCGTCAGGTGTTAATTTCACAGTTGATCTATTTAGCTGTATATTTTTTTTATTCGTATCGCCTCGTAAATCAATTTCCAATTCGCAGCATTGTTTCGCCTTTCGTTTTATGGGCACTCGGCCCTCGTTAAATCTCACTCTTTGACCGACTTTATGTGTGCTCTGGGTGTCCGCTCTTTCATGATCGATTTAGCATTAAGTACTTACAGATTGCTCACAGATACACAGCCGCCCCTAGCTACAGCTACAGATGCACAGCCCCCTCTGCCACTCTGCTACCACGCGCGTGCTCTAATGTGTTTAGTTTATGGCGCAGCTACTTTGTTTATGATCTGTGTACACAGGTTCTGCAGATCTGCAGACCCGGATAATTTGCCGTACATTAACCCGCCTCATCGTGGTTTCATTGAACTTGAGATACTAATTTTAGTACAGGTTTTTTGGGTGAATTTTAGAAAGGTTTTTGCTGTGAATCCATGACCTGGTTTTAGTTTTTAATTTGTTTTTAGAGGCCTTTTTTTGACAATTGGAAGATTCTTCGCTAGACTTTCATTTCAGAGTGGTAAAATGGGTAAAACCCCAATCTAAAATGTTTTCTAGGAGCAAACTTTTACTTGGGAATATTTTTGTGGATGTTTCTGTACTTTTGAATTTTTCTAGGTGTATTAAGCTCCACTTTGGAGTGTTTTTAGTGGATAAACTCTTAAATAAAAATATTTCTAGCTGTAAAGTCTTCATTTAAAATGATTTCTACATTAAACTTCAATTTAAACTTAATTCTGGCATTAAAACCTAAAGTTATGCTTTAATTTTAAGCCCCAAAAATGACTGCCTGCAAGTCTACCTCCACCCTACGTTACCCAAAATAGATTTCCTCGGAAAATCCCTCAAACAAAACAAATTTCCTGCCAAGTAAATAAGTACAGTATACACGCCAAAAGGCTGCTCCCAGGCAACTAAAAGATAAAATTGGCAAAAACATAGCAAACAATATCGAAATGTTATATCCGTTACAATCGAATCGTATCAAAACGTATCGAAACGAAAGTAAAAGTCCACTCATCCACTTTCTTCATCTATCCTTGTGCAATCAGAAACCAAAGACAACACAAAAGTCCCCTCCACACACACACACTGGAGAGAGAGGTAAATATTATTTAAAAAACCGAAACACGTAGGCGATACACAAAGTACAAATCGCACTCAATCAAAATCACCTCAAGCAGCCATCCATCCACCACACACACACACACACACACACACACAGAACACTAAGAACACTCTCCACACTCCACACACACACAGTATACAAAAAGAGATCCAGAGATGAAATCCCGCATTACATGAGATGGAACGAGGCAGTGCGGAGCCATAAGTAAAAAATAAATAAGAGAGAGAGAGAGCAGAGGAAGATAGGAACAGGAAAGGCAACAGCAAAGGCAGCAGCAACAGCAAAGGCAATGGCAAACAGCAACAGGAAGACATACCAAAAATTCAACACACCGAAAACTGTCATGTACGAGGATTTAACAGATTTAAATTCTATTTGGCAAAGAGGCGATGAGGAGGAGAAGGAGCAAAGGAGCAGTGAGCCTTCTGATAGAGCAAAGAACTTGATGGTGAGAGCAATAGGAGTTGAGGAGGCCATAGGTTGAGCAATGGAGATAAGGGTCTGCTAGTAGTGAGATTGGTGTAAAGGGAGGGATGGATCTAAAAGGAAGTGGGGTTGAAAGAGGGCTCCCGAATAGTGTGAGCAATGGGGGTCTCCTTTTTTCTTACTATTATTTTCCTTTTTTTTTGGTGACCAGCCCGCACGCTTTCTGAACGCTTTTCGAAAGCTGTCATCTAATATTGACCAACGGAAGGGCCTTGTGCGGAAGACAGAGATTTGCATTCTTTTGTTTTAATGCCCTCTGCCTCGGCCGTATCTGAGAGGAAATGCAGCAAACTGATGGGTTTCTAAAGGTGCTATCAATATTATGGTAGAGTAAAGGGTATATTCTTTAGCTTTTACGTATTAAAAAATCCAAATATAATGTTTTTAAATATTATTAAAATGTATTAAAAAGTAAAACTTACAGAAAGAAATTTACGTCGTGAAAGAATCCATAGAACGATTGATTTAAAACGATTTTGATCAAAACTCCAAAACGTTGACTTGCAAAATTGTACCGGAAAATCCTAGAAAGAACATAAAAATTGTGAATAAAAACGAATAAGTCTCATTATTTATTTTCTTAAAAATATATTAGATAAATACTGGAAATAAACAAAAAACAAGAAAATATATATAAATAAATATAAAAATTAAAATATAAAAACAAATTCATAAAAACCATAAAATTAATTTAAAATTGCAAAAAGAAGTTCTTCAAAAATTAAAAAACAAATTTTTAATATTAAATAAAAATAACAATAATAAATAATATAAATATTTTAATAGCAAAAAAAGGAAATCATATAAAAATTAACAGAAAAATATAATACAAATCGTGAATCAAGTACATAATAGACTACTTATTCCGTGCTTTCATTATTTACCTGGCTACCCTCTTTGGCAAGCCCCATAAGTCTCCAGAATCGTCTACCACTTTCGAGAATTAAATCCACACATCGTGTCATAGCTAACTCTTTTCACACTCTCCCTCCACAGTTCCCTTCCTCCCACTCTAATCAGTGTTCGTTCAGAAACTGTGTGATGTCCGAAGTAACAGTTTCGCTTATCGTTTCACCTTCATCCATCCCACCCTGTCGTCTTCACGTCTCCATATGCACATGTCCGGCCACTTAGCCTACATTAGGACACTGCCTTGGACGTGGGGCCATTCTCTCCCTGTGTTTGTGTGTGTGTGTGTGTGTGTGTGCAAACATCGTATCTATCGATTGCCATGACAATCCAATTCGTTATGCTTAAAACTACGGGTCCATCTGTACACCTGCGCCAAAGAGATACAGAGCTTCAGAGGCGCCGAAGCAGAGTCCCCAGAGGAGAAGGAGGAGTAGTAGGAGCAGGCACTCCCAGAGGTTCAGAGAAAGGCGGAGCAGGAGCAGGCACTCGGAGAGGTGCGGTGAGGATTGGTGTTCCCTTTTTTGAGCAGATATAAATGAAAAATCAGCAATATACGGCACAGCACCTGGACGACGGACTCTGGCCTAAAATTTGCATCCTGTTCCACAGCATTTTTACGTAAATTGGCAGTTAGGACGGACTTGATAGACAGGACATACAGGACGACTGACCCACCCCTCAGTTCATTCAGTGCCTCGCTCTATGTGGCCCATTCAAGTTTGCCTGTTTTTGTGCAATTCGAATAGTTAGAAGAACTCTCGGCCAGAGTCCACCCTCAGACCAAGGCTTAATTAAAGTTGTTGTGGCTTTCGGGCCACCCCACCCGCCACCCCTACCCCACCAGTATGACCCAGCCTCCGCCTCCCTCCGCTGTAGTATCCAAAGGAACGTGTTAATCTGCCGAATGCTCCAATGGTTCCAGATGCACATTCGATGGCAGGCAGGCAGAGAGAGAGAGATTGAAGGATGTTCAAAATGTGCCCAGCAATCTGTTGAGTCTCAAGCGGCGCTACGCTTCACTGACATCATGATGGGGGGCATGCAACCATTTGATGGGTTAACTGGGGCAAATCAAGTGCGCTTGGGGTATGGGGCCATTATACGGTTAATGAATAATTTCGATGGCAGATGAATCCAAGAGGTTTTTGTCTTCAATAAGTGAAAAGATTCGCTAAGAAAAAAAACAAGGGTTAAGGAATGCCATTTTATGGAATAATCGATTTTTACTGTGATTATTGATGACCAAAATCGATAAATTAAGATTTATTGCATTCCTATAAAGTGCGGAATGCGGAAAACGGAGTTCTATGGCAGCAAACTTCCTCGGGTCATTGCTGTACTATCTTGAAAACCAATGGCCCGAGGATGTTGCCTGTGATGGAAGTCGATTACAGCGACAAACGTTCATCGAATATTCGAGTTCAATGCGTGTGTTTTTATTTTTAATTAGATTATTTATTTGTTATTTTCTTGTTCCCTATAAAGAGTGAAAAATTGAGTTCTATCACAGCAAACTTCCTCGGGTCGTCAATGCTTTTTCTCTTCAAATATGACGGCTCGAGGATGTTGCATGTGATGGAAACTCGGAAGTTAGCGGAAAAGGAATAAAATATTTGTGAATGCATCGAGTGCGGTTTTCTAAGCTGGAGTTCTCTCACAGCAAACTTCCTCGGGTCATTGCTGTACTTTTTGAAAACCCAATGGCCCGAGGATGTTGCCTGTGATGCAACTCAAAAATTAATAAAATTAATAGATTGGAGAATGAGACATACAAATTAAGAACACATTAAAATATTTAAAAAAAAATAACTAATATGAAACTTTAAATTTACTAATACAAAAATATTAAAAAAATAAATATTTAAAAATTTAAATTAAATTAATTTAAACTAAAGATAAGGATATCAAGTGAATACATGGATTTAATCTAAACACTTATTTAATATTTGATATTAAATTTGATTATTATATCAAATCTTCGGATAACCTTTACCCTTCCTTTGCCTACTTTAGTCGTATTCCTTTCTCTACTTTGAATCTCTCTACTTCTTCCATTTCCCACGTTAATCCTTCATATTCTGATCTCATATTCTCAACATTCTTTCAACTTCAAAGGTTTTGCGCTTATTTTCAGGTATGCCTTAATCCCTTCGTTGGGTACACACTTACTCCTAGAAATTCGCACGCATTCGTTAAGCTTTTTCCCCTGGTGGCCGCTCCATGTACCGTCCGTCCATCATTATCGCTTAAAATTCCCCAAACTCTCAGAGCGGAGGAGACAGCGGCGACAGCGGTGGCAGCGGCACATTTGGGGCTCTAGCTGCTGGCATCTTGACATTTGCTGCTTCCTTTGGCTCCAGCTTTTGGGGCTCCTAATTCCCGTTGCTGTTGCCGTTGCCGTTCCTTCTCCACCCACATCCTCCCACCCATCTTCTACTTCCTTCTCAGATCCCACATCGCAAAAAGGCATTGCCAGCCATTTCCTGCGCTCTGCTGCCGCTCATCTCTCGTGTGTGTCGCGTTGCCATTTCGCATCCGCTGCTGGACAGCAGCCCTCAGAGCTACACTGAGCGAAAGCCATCGAATTTCTTCATTATTTCTTATCCCCGATGCTCCTTCTGAGCTTTCTCTCACTGTACTCAATGCTGGTAGCGGGCAGCAGGAGGGAGCACTCTCCATTGCCACTCAGCAGCACAAATTTTCGGCAGCATGCTTTTCCGGTTTGCCAACGCAGCAGCAGCCGACTCCTTATCCTTGCCACAGTCGCTGTCACTGCCCCTAGGAGTCCCCCCCGCCACCATCCTGCCACCTCTCACTCTAGTTCAATAAGGATTTCCGTTTCAATTCGTGCGCCGCCTCCACCGCCACAGCTCTCTGCGCGCTCTCTCAGGCTCTCCCCGTCGTGTCCATTTTCATTTATCGAATTTTTCACTTTGACGACCTTTAGGCCTCGAGGCTCAACTTTTTACACTTTTAGCAGCAATTTCCTTAGTCCCTGCCACTCGCCTCACACCCTCTTCAGGATTGTATTATTTATATATTTCTACTTTTGATACCCTTCAAATGATTGCCCGAACTAGTTGGGATCGCTTGCTGGGGGGCTTTGCTTAACAAAGGAGCAACCGAAACAAAAGGAAGGCAATTTTAAAGAAGAGGAAGACAATCTGCTAGATTAAAAAATTCTTATTTGTAGGTAAAACATGACTTAATAGTGGAGTTCTATCGCAGCAAACTTCCTCGGGTCATCAATGGTTTTTCCCTTCAAAGATGGTGGCCCGAGGATGTTGCCTGTGATGGAAACTCGACTGCAACGACAATCGGTCATCGTTCATCGAAAAAGTGTTAAAATCGATCAAATATTTGTGCATAAAGTGTGTGTGTACTTTTCTTGTTTGGAATTTCCCGAGAAATGTTCCTAGGGTTTCGACTCAAAAATACAACAAAAAAAATTAGACAATGAAAAGTGTTCTCGTATCTCTGCCTAAAATTCTCATATATTCGATTTCTAGAAATCATTCTCCCAGGGTATCCAAAGTTTCGTTTCCTTATTTTAATCCTTCAATTTTTTTGGGTTTTTTGCTGATTTCATGCGTTTGCTGTTGCTTTTTGTGCTTGATTTGGTTTCCAATTTTCAATGTGTCACTTTATGAACACGACCATTAATCAAAAAACAAAAAGAAACGAAAAGGCAGCGGCAGCGGCAGAGGCTAAGAAAAGCCAAAGGCAAAGGCCATGGTGGAAGAAAAGCCAAAGGAAAAGGCCAAGCAGAAAGAAAAGCCAAAGGAAAAGTAAAGGAGGAGGGAGTGGAGTGGAGTGGAGAACAGAGTGAGAGCCAAAGGAAATTATTGCTTAAATAAGCGTGTTTTCCCGGGTAATGGACGTACAGTACGGACAGACGGACGAACGGACGGATGGCTGTGAAATGAACCGACCACAAAAATTGCCTGAGTTGGCATTTCTCTTTCTCTCTCTCTCTCTCTCTCTATCTCTGTCTTTCTTTGGCTTTTCTCTTATTGATTTTGCTTTCATGCACCATTTGCTCTCGCGCGCTCTGGCGACATTGTTTTGCATGCCACGCCTCAACGCCTACTTATCGAAGATGATTTTTTTTATATGATTTTTTTTATGGAAAGTTTCATAATTTATTATCCGCGACGGTCAAAGATCGTGGGAAAACGGACAACATTTAAGTGCCACAAATCATGATTTGTGGGGGATGAGAATGGGTGTTTCGGACACTTGAGATAATGGAATCGGCTTTCATTTATTTATAGGTGTTAATTTTTAGCACTAGATGCGCCTGTTCGTTCGTCCTCTCTTCATTAAAGATAAATTCAAAAAGTAAGAACTTCGGGGGTTACAAAATATATTAAATCTATAATCCCGATTTTTATTCCTTCGAATTTCTCATCTAAAGAACGTTTATGTAAAATATAAAATATATATAAAATAAATTCCAGGGTACATTACATTTATTATCTATCAAATGTAAAAAAATTTTCCCCATTCAGTACAAACTTTTCTATAAAAAATCTGAAATTTATCAATGATCCTCCCACCAAAAAAAAAAAACAGAACAATCTTCGAGAGAGCCACAGCAAACACGGAAATTACACAGACACTGACTTCAACAAGCAGTTTGTGGCAGCAAGTGTGGCATGAAATTTAAATCAAGTCTTCTATGTCGCATGTTGAATGCTGTAGAGGGGCGGGCAGGGCCCCCCAGTCAAGACAAAGACATTGCAATTTTCGTCTGCGTTTATTTTTTCACGAGTGTCAAGTGTCAACACCAAAATGATTAGATAGGCGTGTTACCAGCACAACAACAACAACAACTGCCCCAAACGAGTGGGGGCGTGTCCGTGTCCCCCCCAAAACTGAAATAAGAAGAAAACCCATTAAATGGCAGAGACAAACGTAAAGAGAATCGTGGCGGGGGGGAGAGGCGTTGGGTGTGGGGACTGTCAACGGCAGCTGCGTCTTTTGGCTGTAGAAATGTTTTGCCACCTTCACCAACGCCTTTGCTTTTGCTTCTATCTGTATCTGTATCTGTGAGATACTACACATCTCCCACTCTATCTGCTCGATCTGCCCCAACTCTATATCTCACTCACTCTCTTTCTCTACCTCTCTCTATCTAACTCCTTAGTTGCCTCTCTGCCTGAAACTCCATTTAGCATTCAAGTTTATGTTGCAGTTCTTTGATTTCAAAATATTATGACGACCAGTCGGTCGTTTAAAGTTACGAACCGCACGAGAGAATTCATTCTCATTCATGCTGGGAATTGAAAACAATTTTTGGATGCAGTTCAGTGCATTTTGATACCCTGTAAAAAGGGGTATTATAAAATGAACAAGAAGTTGATTAAGAGAGGCAGCATTTTCGGGTCTTTCGGGTTCAGAGATCCTTTTTTTTGGATATACAAAAATCGAAACAGCAAGAAAATCTAAAAAAACTCCACACAACTATTATTTAATGCAGCTATAGATTTATATGCTTTAAAATTGGATGGAAAATATATATTTAAGAGCATCTAACGCTTGCATTCTGCCACTACCTAGATCTAGTCTAGCCATAAAGCAGAGTGTGTACGGGGGGGACCCTCCTTTATGTCTTCATCATTCATATTTATGCATTTTTATTTTAATTTCGACTGGCACTTGGCCTTTTCTTTTCTTTGCCTTTCCTTTCCATGGGAAGCACAACCAGACAGAGCTCCACCTACTCCATAAGGCAGGAAGAGTTTTCCCTCCATGGACATGTGTTTTTCTTCTTTTTCTTTTTTTTTTGCTGGTGCGTGCCCGTCGTCTCTGTGTGGGCGTGTGCGACGAGGAGGAGGTGCGTCCCGTTCCGCCTTCTTTGGGCCATTTTGACAGCTCTTCGAAGCTCATCCGCTGCGCTATGGCGTTGGAATCATTTGCCTTTTACGACTGTTAGGGCCAAAGGTTTTCTGCTTGCCTTTTACGACTCTTGCACAGGTCTCTTGCAGAGCATGGAAAATCGTTGCGTTGCGTTGTGTTGTGGATATGATCGCTGGCAACAGATAGGAATTGTATCTCGAGAAAGGGTAAAGGTCATTGAGGAAAGTTTTGGTGTGTGCGAATGGGAAAAGTTTTCGAGGGAACAAATCGAATTGCAAAGCAAATTGTAATACAAAATATGTACTAAAAGATTTATTTATAATTGCATTAAGCAAAACTCGAATAAAAATATAAAATAAAAATAAAATATAAAGAAATATCGATCTTGGAATTTTTCCTGCCCATTTCCATCATTTCCTAACATTAATGCCACAGAATGAAGAAGGTTCAATGCCATTCGTCTGCTGCCTTTGCAAAAATATTCCATAATTTAGAGCAGACCGACCGCGTGTTGGCCAGGGCCAAGAATGGAGGTTGCCCTTGGCCTTCGGTTACCAGTTGCCGACAGTCGCTGCGGTCCCCACCCCTTGTCGCATTCCATTCAATGTCAGAGCATAAATTTTCCACCCATCCAATGGCTGCGAAAAAAAAAAAACGTAATAAACTTTTATTCTTTTTGCACTTTTTTCCGCCTGCTGCTGCTGCTTGGCGGAGCGACCGCATAACAATAGAAGAACCATTTTTTGTGGACTTCTTCATTTTTTTTTGTAGTAATATTTTTAATATTATTTTTTTGCAACACGAAAAACACTTTATCATAGAAATTCTACTGCGGATGACGACAAGAGGCTGAACGACCGTCTGGTGCGGGCAAGGCGAGGGGTTTCGGTCAAGTAAAAAATACCACAAAATACAAATTGAAAGCAGTTTTTAAGTTGAAGTAAAAGTGAATTTGGAATGCTCTTTTTTCGCATTCTATGCTGGAGTATTACTTCAGCAAACTTCCTCGGGTCATTGCTGTACTCTAGAAAAACCCCATGGCCCGAGGATGTTGCCTGTGATGCAACTCAAACACAACGACAATCGTTCATGGAAATAAGTGCCGTATATCTATATTTTTCACCGTGATTTTGATCGTGTTTTCCCATTCTTATTTCTAAAAAAAATCTTAATTTTAATTTTGTTCATACATTTTCCATAATAAACGCTTTAATTCAATCGAATTTATACCCATATCGAGTGAGTATTTTCTAAGCTGGAGTTCTATGACAGCAAACTTCCTCGGGTCATTGCTGTACCCCTTGAAAAACCCCATGGCCCGAGGATGTTGCCTGTGATGCAACTCAAACACAACGACGACAAACGTTCATCGCAAAAATTTATCTCGGCAATTTGGATCAGTTTTTCCTTTTTTAATTCCAACAAAATTTTAATTTAAATTTTCTTTACACATTTTTCATTGTAAAAGTTGGAATTAAATCGAATATTTGTGATGGTGTGCGTGTTTACTAAGCTGGAGATCTATCAGAGCAAACTTCCTCGGGTCGTTGCTGCTCTTTGACAAGACAACGGCTCGAGGATGTTGCCTGTGATGCAACTCAAAGAAAATCTACTTGATTCAAAAATACTTTTTATCTCGGGAAAAGAATTAATTAAGAGCGGGTCATTTCTGTGAGAATCGAAAAGAACTTTAATCGCAGCGATTTATATAGTTAATTTATTGTCATTTATTGTAAATTTTGTTATTTTTTATTTTTATAATAATTTCCAGAAATAATTGGGTTATTGAGGGTTTGCTTAAAAGAGACAGTAAAATTCGCGAAACGTTAGGAATCTGCTTGATTATACTTTTTTTTGGTTACTACGGCTGAGTCTATCGCAGCAAACTTCCGGGTCATTGTGTACTTTTTGAAACCCAATGGCCCGGGTGTTGCCTGTGATGCCACTCAATCACAACGAGATCGAGAACTTTAATCGCAGCAGATTTATGTTAGTTAATTTATTGTCATTTATTGTCAAATTTTGTATAATTTTTTAATTTTTATAATAATTTCCAGAAATATTGGGTTATTGGGGCTTTGCTCTACAAGAGAAGAGATAAAATTCGCAGTAAACGTTATAGAAGATCTGCTTGATTAAAAAATATTTTTTATTTTGGGAAAATGAAAAAATGAATTAAGAGCGGAGTTCTATCGCAGCAAACTTCCTCGGGTCATTGCTGTACTTTTTGAAACCCCATGGCCCGAGGATGTTGCCTGTGATGCAACTCAAACACAACGAGAATCGTTTATCAAAAACACTGTTTCAATCGCGTGTTTTATTGGTAGCAAAATCTGACGATTGAAGTTCTGTTGCAGTAAATAAAAAAACGTTGATCCGAGTAGTTTTCCTTGGATCGAAAATCCGAAAGTAATCCACCATGTCGTACCGGTATAACATTAACATCCATTCCGCGGTCCGACAAAAAAATCATGGTCAATGACAGCAGGTACAGCAAGGGGAGGACGGTACGGATACGGTGCAACGACATGTCGAAAAGTGCAAAGTGTTGTATTTGCAAATTTTTCTGCACAAAGCGCGTGCGTGTCTGTTTTTTCTCATTCTTCGCTTTTTTCTTTGTTTTTATTAATTGCATGCCAAAAAAAAAATCTTCTCCAGGGGTCGCTGGGGTCCCAAAAAAGCACAAACAAAAAAAAAAACAAAAACTCACATGCAATGCCAATGCCAACGCTACATTTTTCACGCCTTCGAGTTTCGGACGTCTCTGTACCTTCTGCATTTCCGCTTTTTGTTTTTTCTATTTCTGCTATTGTTGTTGTTTCTGTTGTTGTGGGACTTCTTTTTTGCTCTCGTTTTTTTTTTTTTTGTCTAAGGTTAAGGTTGCGCGCTGCCGCCTGCCCAGACATTGAAATTAAATGCGCAGAAATTACGCTGCAATTATGCGGCGTCGCAACGGAGACGTGAAAGAATTATGGCTCTGGGAATTTTCTCGTTTTCCTAAAGCGAAAGTCGGACCCTCTTCTACTGCCTTGCTCCCGCTCCCTCCTACCACCTTCCCTTGCTCTGCAGTCTGAATTATATTTTATGGCCATGTAAATGGCGTGGCGAAGCGAAGCTCCCAGGACTTGGGTTTTTACGACTATAATTCTCTTTTCTTTCTGTCTGGGGGTTCTTTGGCGGAAAATGAAAAAATTGCAGTTGATGATTAGGCACGAAATATGTGGATAGGCCAAGCAAGACGAATAAGAGAAGCTAGAGAGGCTATGGGGGTATTTATATATACATATGTGGATTTTATGTGGTAATATTGGTTAAAAGATTTAGTTTATGAATGAAAACGGATAAACACGCTGGATATATAGAAAAATATGAGGATCTATGGGCAAAAAAAAATGGAAGATTATCATTAATTTTTGGAATGTAGATCCTATGACAATATAAGGCATTTTTTACTGCAGGAACATAGTTGCCCTTCCTGCAAGAAGCTGCTGCTTCTATAGCCCCAATAGATGACGCTCATTAGAGGAAATAAAATACCTGCAAGCTTCCTGCAATGTCAACAACAGCAACAGCAGACCCATTACCCCCTCTCTAGCTGCCTCTTTTGCTGCATCATCTGCCCTCATCTGTATCCCCACTCCATTGATAAGTAGGGGAACCATTAACACCCGCAAACAATAACCGAAGCTGGAAATTAATTGAAGCCACTGCTACAGACGCAGACGCAGACGCAGAAGGGGACGGGTACGGGGAAGCAGCATGGGTTAACGCAGAATGGACCACAAGTCGTCTGCCACACACCAGACAAAGGCATTGCTGCAGAGACGACGACGACGACGTTGTGGCATGTCATTCATTTGGTTTTCTATGCCGCATGGTTCCCCCCATTCACCAACACTCAGCCATGTTCCCCACGCTTCCTCTACTCTACTCTACCCCTCGTTACAGGCAGGCACCGTTTTGTTCGTATTATTTTCGCACTCAACCAAACTCCAAAAAAAAAAATTACCAACTGCCGACTTTTGTTGCATGTTGCCACTGCCACTGCCTGTGGTTGTTGTTGTTGCTGCTACACCCCAACTGAGTCACTAAAAAGTTGCATTTTATTTGCTCTTCAAGACCCAACGCCAAAAATTATTATACTCTCTCGCTCTTGCTTGACAGGGAGTGTGTTACCAGCTTTATGCTATAAAAAAGGGTATGATGATTTTACAAATGCTTTAAAAATAAAGATTTTTCGATGCTATATAAGATACAAATTCTAAATCACAATGGGGGAAATAGGACTATATTTTTTCGAAATTAGTTGCGGAGTAAAAATTGTTTGATCAATTAAATTGGAAGTGGAAGATTTTTCTTATACTATAAAGTCAATTATATGTAATTTTTCTCTCTCATTTTACACCTTGCATTCAGAAACGATGATAAGAAATAAATCTTGCGTAGAGTAAATTTTATTATTACAAAAGATATTTTACTTCAAATTTTTTATTTTAAGTTCTCATCAAATATTATTTAAATCTTTTATATGGCCATATTTTTTCTAAATGTCGCAATATTCCAGGGTATCCAAATCTTCTACACTACAAAGACCCAAGCCTTTCTATCCTCCTTTTTATTTCTTATTTTACTTTTGCCATTTCATTTGGGGGCTTTCTTCTTTTTTATTTGCCATGTTGCTGTTGCTGCTGGCATTTAATTGCCACATGCAACACATGTTGCCAACGCCAACGCCGCTGTGGCGGCGGCAGCAGAAAAAAAGGACAGCTTGGAAAAATTAATAGAAAAATATTTTTTAAACCATTTTTAATTTCGGCTTTGTGGGTGTTGTTGGACACGAGAGGTGACAGGACAGCGGCGTGAGAAGAGACAGAGAGGAGAGCGGGAGCAGAGAGAGATGGCGCAATCTTCTTTTTTTTTCGCTGCAATTTTGGTATGAAATTTCATGGTAATTGTGGTTAATGTTATGGATATTTTATTGTGGGAAAGAGAAGTACTTTGCACCGTTCCCCAAAGAGATAGAGAGATGGTAAAGAATGCCAGGGAAAGATGAAGAGAGATGAAGGGCAGTAGAAAGAAGAGTGTATAAAATGTTGGATGTTGGCAATTTATTTGTTAAATATAATGAAAGCAAGTGGGGGAGGGGTGTGGAGTACGAGAAAGATACTTTTAAAATAAAATTAATTTTGTTGGTAGCACTTTGTGGCTGAAATTGAATCAGTTATAAATGGCTTATGAAATGGTTTATGAATTGGTTTATAAATTGTTGGTAAATGGCAATATAATCACATATAAATGGACTTTATTTCGCTTCAGAATTTATTTGTAAAACTCTTTTATTGTGGCATGAAGCGAGTATTCAATAAATCTGCAGGACTGTAATTTTTATCTGCCATAAATCGAACCATCAAACGCTTTTGCATATGAGTCGAATCGATTAGGACATTTAGGCCGCCCGCCCTCTTTCCACCTTTTTGCCCATCACAGTCCTCTTGCACATTTCACTTACACAGGTTGAGGCCGTTGCTGGAAAATGGGTGCGCTTTTCACGCAACTGTTTTTCCATTGCTTTCGTCACATATAAAATTTGCATTCTGTCTGACGGTGGAGGCGGCACCGGCACCGGCACCAGCACCGGCTACCGGATAAAAAGTAAAATGTTCTCGCCAGACCCCATAGGCCATAGGCCATAGACACAGACACCAACACCGACTGTGGCTTCATTTCCATTTCCATCTGCAAATGCAACTGCAACTCCGGACTCCGTGAATCCCCACCAGCTGCTGCTGTTGCCTCATTGCAACTCCGTTGCAGAGCTGCGGCATAAAAAGGAGGCCCAACCATAAGGCCCATAAAAACTATGCGCGACTGCTATGGGAGTACCTCTATTCCTACACTGTGAGAAATATCAATACCATTTGCATTGCATATTGAGAGAACTTTTTAGAGCGCTCCAATAAAAATAAAATGATTCAGTAAAAAAAAAAATTAAAAATATTAGGTATGATTAAATCTAAAAATCAACTTAAAACTAAAATGGATATTTAAAATTTTATACTAAAATTGACCTAATGGCTTTTAATGCCAAGTGTCCGCGCAGTGCACGCACTTCACTGCCATTCTCTCTCTCTCATCTGTGGATTCAAGTGTTTTTCAGTGTGCGCTTTGTTGTTGCTACACAAATTTGTATGCCTTTTATTTTTGGCGACTTTTGCCGACGACAACAAAAACAACAACAGCAATAACAGCAGCAGCAACAACAACAACAACATTAATAATAGTGACAACAACAACTACAGCGGGGGAAAACTATAAGGGAAAATGCGGCACATTTGCAACTTTTGTGCCACTTCCACTGTGAAGTTGGCGTAAAATTTCGCCATTTCGCATATGAAAGGAAGTGTGGGCGCCACAGAACATAACAGAACAGAGCCTGACAGTGCCCCCTGCCACTGCCACTCCACCCTCACTTCGTTTATCGTTTGGTTTTTCCTCTTTTCTTTTCTGTTTTTTTTTTCCTTCCACATTTTTATTAATTGCTCGAGTGAATTTTTGCATTGGCAAAATGCCTGTGAAAATGTAGCCTTGTGTTGTTGTTGTTGGGGGAAGTCTTTTGATCTTTTCCTTCTTCTCGGGAGGGACACTTTTAACAGATGAAAAACTATCAGGGTGCGGGGCTCGAGGGAAGTGAAGCAACTTCTGGTAGCTAGAAGCAGATGCCAGATGGTGTTACTAGGGGGGTTTTTATGGGTAAATGGGAAGGATATCTATGGCTACAACTCCGTCTAAGCCCCTTCTCAGTGTGCTTCTTTATCCATAGAGCGTGAATATTGGCAAAAGCGAAGATTTATAGATCCTTCACTGTGATAAAAGCGAAAAAGAGCCTCAAATAAATGCATAAATAAATAATTAAGTTCTTTAAATTAAGTTTTTCAATGAAAATGCAATAAAAAAAAATTCAGAAGGCATATTAAACACTCCACTTATGATAATTTCACAACCATAGATCACAGATACAATCTAAAATGTCTGACAAGCATTCTTTAAGTTCCTTCTTCCCCTGCTTTTCCACTCTTCCATTCCTTAAATTCCCGTTTCCCCTTCGTTTTTTTTTTTCAGCTGTAAAATTCCGCAAACTCAACTTGTGAGTATGCAAATCCATTCATCAATCAGCTAAATTCTCATTTTCTTCAAGTCAAACTTTCACCCATTTACCCCCACCCGTACAGCTGTACATACACTCTCCCAGAGCACTCTCCTACAACACTCTTCACGAGTCATAAATCTAGCTTGGCTAAACTGTTAGTTTTAACTGTTAGTTTTTTGTGTGCTTGTGGATTTTAGCCTTTAAGTTTTGTACATTGTTTAAATTTCAGAGCAGAGGCCCTGCCCTGGTGTCGCTGCTCTCTGCTGTGTCGTTGTCGCATTTCCGGCTGCCAAAAAAGGGCAACCATCAACCCGACACTTCCCCCTAAAACTCTCCTCGGATGCCACCCCCTAGACCACCCCTAAAACACCACCGAAATCGTCTCCTTTCTGCCGCGTTCAACGTTTTTCGCGCTGTTTATATTTTTGTATTTTGACACGTTTTGGCATGTCGCCGAGGGAGGTGCCCTGCAATGGGAATGGGGAAGGCGAAGGCGAAGAGGAAATTTAGCAGCGCTGTGTGTCGTATGTCTCTGACATTTTACATAAATTTCTGCTTGCTCAGCTCTGGAAAATCGTGACGGGGACTATAGAGCGACTCCCTACCCCCTAACCCCTACCCCACCACACCACACCACACCATCGCACTGTGACAGCAGAGTGCCCTCCGCCTGCCATGACTTTGCTGTCATGTGACAAAAACGCGACAGTTTGCAAGGTCACGTCACATTAATTTGCTGACAATGATGTATTTAGGGGAAGAGAGACGAGACCAATTCCTACTCCTCTGGAGGGTAGGGTGGTCGGTCTCGCGACAGTTTTAAAGCCATGCCGCCAATTAAGGCTACAAGCGAATAATTCTCACTGTTGCAAAAATCCCTTGACAATTTTTTTTAATTTCGCTGGCTCTTTTATTTATTTTCTTTTCTTTTTTGCAGAGTGTAAAATGTAGCAGCAAATGTACGTGAGGCATTACTCAAAAGGAACAGGGTACAGGCAGCGAAAAGGAACGATAGAAAAACAGAGAGAAATAAACGAAACGAAAATCAAAATGCCAGCAATAAAATTACAACAATTGAATTCAATTCATTCACAAGAAGGCAAGAAGGAAGGACCTCGACCTGGACACCGATACAACGTCTGGGCCTTCGGCTGCTCCTGGTGCTGGTACTGGTGCGGGTGCTGGCATTTTGCAACAAATTATTTAAAAAGTTATTGCCACATTAAGCGTCATGGTGTTAATAACAATAAAACTTTATGTTGGCTGACACTGACTTTGATTTTATTGAGCGCACGAACGGCACTTGCCACGGCCACTGCCACGGAAGGAGCAGCACAGAGCAGCAGCAGCAGCAGCACCAGCTGTCGGCGGTGCCACATCTGGAGGCGTGGCAGCATTGGAAATTGGTAAGTAATCGAATGGAGAAAGGTGTTTGTTTGGGTTGGGTTTTACTTATTATGCATGTGCATTTTTGATTAAAATTTTGATTAAATAAAATACTTTTGTTATGACGATTGTATGGGTAAATAAAGTTATTTCAGTTTATGTGAAAATAGCTCGTGTTGCCTTAGGTTTTTTTCTTGTTTAAATTATCCAACGAGTGTTTTACTCTGTAAAACAAAATATATTTCTACTAGAAAAAAATCTCCGAGTACATTTTTAAGATTTTAGAATATATTTGATATATTGATCTTCAAACTTATTAAATATTAAGTGTTTTTAAATTATAACTAAATCTCATTTTCTCTCAGAATAATATTTGTAGCTAATCAATTTTTTGCCCATTTTATAGAAATATAAACTAAACGATAATAATTTCCCCACCAGACGTACCACAGATTTTTACATTTAATGTGGAAACCCTGCCCTTGATTTCATTTGTATTTTTGTATGGATTTTTTCACCAAACAAAACAAAACCAAAAAATTGTATAATTATTCATGTTTATTCAAAATGCATCATGAAATCGAATACAAATTCCATTTTGTGCATTAAATATTCATTTTCACAGTTTTGCACATTTTCGACTAGAACCTAAAAAGTTTTTGTTTTTTTTTTTTCTCAATAAAAAATGTTTACAAAACATTTTCCGATACCCCCTCGAAACGATGTGGAAAAATTCCATATGTTCATTTCCCATGAAATAAAATTTATGCATTTTTCGAGGTACAACAAGAAAACAAGAAAGAAAATAAAAAAGGTACAAAAAGCGGATACAAAGAAATATTATGGAAAATACGAGAGTATTTTGTATACAACATTTCTGCACAATTCCGAATTCTGTAACAAAGCCAATCGCCAATCGGTAGAAGGAGAGAGAGAGAGAGAGAGGAAAATGTGGAACCAAAATTCTGTGTCTGGTTCACGGACGAATGGATCGGCATGAGGTAGGAGGTAGGAGGCAGGAGCCATCGTGGGATCGGGAGTCGCTCAGGAGTAAACTTCCCAAAGTCCCATGCATCATTGCACACATGCAACGATGCAACAGTTTGGGGCAGGCAGCAGGCAGCAGTAGCAACATCCCCCGATGCACTTAATTCTGAATTGCACTAAATAGTCGAGGCGGCACACACGCCAGGAATTTGCATTTAGCAATCAACATGGAAATCAATCAACCGCAAACAGGAATGAGGCTCCTAACCCCTAGCCATAGATTCTTGGCCCTCATTTTGGTTCTGGTTCTGGCTGTGGTCCTGCCGCTGCTCCAGGGTCTTGGCCAGCGTCTCCTGTTCAAGTATTTACCAATAACACAAAACCGTAACTAATAACTGGTGGATGGAGGAGGGGTTGGGGTCGGGGTCGGGGTTGGGTTTACCGGCCCAGGTTACGGCCCCGGCACGCACTCAACCACAACCAATTACGGAAAATTTACGCAAAGCGCCAAGGATCCCTCATCGAACCCTAAGCCCAGATCCCAGCAGATCCCACTCCCTCCATCGGACGTCATTAATAAACATGAGGTTAGGCATAAACTGCAGAGATGGGGCGGTGTGGAAAAATGATGGCTCGGAATGGCTCAGAATGGCTCGGAATCGGTATAAGGTAGTACAAGTGGGTGGCTCTGGCTCTGGCTCTGACATACAGATAGATAGATATATTGTATGTGTGTGTTTGTATGTGTGGATATACAAAATCGAAGGCAGCAGCGGCTCTTTTGATAGATGACTGCGTCTTGGCTGCCTCTTCCGCTGCTGCCTGCCTCTGCCTCTGCTGCTGCCTTCGCTGTTCTGTGCTTTGGTGCTGCTCCTCATTACCATTGCTGATTGGCCGGACTGGCTGGGGCTCCCAACAGCCGCCGCCTCACGTGTCCATGTGTGGTCCCGTCCATCACAGCTGGTGGCTCCTCCAATGGTTTCCACTGGCTTTGTTGTTATTTTATATTCGTCTGCCGAGCATAACAAATTATCTTGTTGGCCAGAGAGGTTTTTTTTTTTTTTGCTTTTGTCAGAGACGCTGGCTCGTTAGCCACCAACTTGTTTTCGAACCTCTGAAGATATGGCAGCAATATTTTCAAACATCGAATAGGAAAATACGCTTAAAAGTGGTCAAATTCGATGCCTAAAAGGTATCGCAGTAAAAATGGGTGCGAAACCACATACCTGTGCAAGGAAAAGTCATTTCCACTCAGCAACGATCGAGCGAAAGGTTTGCGCTGAGTCACAAGCCATCGCGCCGCATCTTAAAACGTACAAAATGCATATTGCACACGAAAACGCAAAGAAAACACGCACTTTTCTTTTGTTAAACACGAAATACCATCGCTAAATATTGTTCCTACTATTTGTGGTAATTTTTATTGTATTTTTCTAATGTTTTTAATCACTTTTCTTTAGTGACCCCTCTGTGTCCGATGCCAGCCGAAAAAATGAGAGCTGTGACCAGATTTGCATCTGTCGAACGCTCATTAAACTATGTGTGTGTGGTTGTCACTCAATTGTTTTCCCACTCACGCGTACAGTCTCTCTCTGGCATTGCAGTCGGCTGTCAATAAGAATTTCTGCGTGGGAGAGCAGAGCATAGAATTAGCAAGAGCTGTCATTCACCTATGTTACCACTCAACAGTTTAACAGAAGAGTAGGACGGCAGTTCATTAAGCATTAATGTAAATGATCTGCGCTTCACTGCCTGCCGAAACCGCGTCTCATCTTTTTACACTCTCGCTTTTTCATGCTCTCTTTCTGGCAGTGCAATGATCTCATTATTTTACTCAGCGTGTGAATTTGCGTGGGTGTACGTACATATGTGCTAACAGAGGAACAAAAGCGAACCTTTTGCTATTTTCTATTCGTTCCACATAAGATATCACTCAACCGAAAATTGGTTAAATTATTTTAACCAAAAGCATAGAGTTCTGCCTTTTGAAATGAAACAAAACTGGAGCACACAGAGAACGAACTCAACTCCCTTTGCAACAAACTGTATAACAAAGCTAATCATCTTTTCTTTGGTGTGTTGAAGAGAGTGAGGGTAAAACCAGGCCACGACGGTAGCAGGAAATGAATGGAAGCTGAATGAAAAACCATGTTGATGTTGGTCTGGTCTGCCTTCTGTCTTATGGTTCAGCTGTTTATTCCAATATGCGAATGTGAACACTCGTATGTATGTACGAATGTATCTGTATTTATTTAAATGCGTAAATATCTGCATGCGTCTGCCATATTTCATTTGACCGTAGGCGCGTTGAAATGTTGCTCGAATTGCTTTGCGGCGACCAAATAAAAAATTACTCCCTGCCACTCTACTCTCTCATGCCATGCCACACCACGGTCCACACCACAGCTCCACCAACCAGCTCGAGCTCTCTGGCATGCCTGTATTTAAATTGATAATGTTAAAGCTCGGTCCGTTTAAATGGTCGTATAAATTGTCTGAAATATGCGTTGAAAAGTGGCCCAGAGATCAGGTAAGACCCCAGACTCCCTCTCTCCGTTTCTCTCTGGGTCTGGTCCGGGGGTTCGCTTGATAAATGTGCGACAGTCAACAATTGGAGGTCAAGTGGTGTCTGGGGCTCTGGCTCTGCTCCGATCTGATTGGGAAACATGCGAGTTTGAATGCAGTCGTGGGGGATGGGATGCGATGCCTATAGAGAGAATGGATGGCTCGGGTTCGGGTTAAGTAGGTGTGGATGCAATATAGTAGTGGATGAAAAATTGAATGCCTGCATGAGATGGTGGGAGAACCAGACGAAGGGAATGCGTTTTGGAATGGTTTATAGACGGCACAGAAGAGTGCTGCTCTGCATTAGATAATGTTATGGAATCAGTAATCAGGTGAGGGGTGCAGCAACAACAGCATAAGCTTCCACAGCCATAGACAACATTCACAGAAAGAGAATCCATGAAGGCGTTGACATGAGCGGGAGAGGAAGGTGACAACTGCGGAGTATTGGCAAAAGAAATAACATACTCACACACACGCACACATGGAAGTTCAAACAAATTTGCGGTTATTGCCCTGAGAGAGAATGAGAGTGAGAGTTAAAGACGAAACGCAGTTTCGGCAATTATCTATGCAAAGATCATTTACAACACTGCTAAGTGAACTGACCTCTACTCTTCTGTTAAACTGTTGAGTGGTAACATAGGTGAATGACAGCTTGGCTCCTGTTAATTCTATGCTCCGCTCTCCCCCGCAGACATTCGTATTGACAGCCGTTGGCACTCGAAGAGAGGGAGTGAAAGCGAGAGTGAGTGGAAAAGACAGTGAGAATGATAATGGATTTCACTCAAATTGTAAGAAGATCACGTACACCATAGCAATGCCAATTCACTGCTTTATCGATTGGTTGGAGAGAGGGGAAACTTAGTTCTGACGCAAACAGTTATGTTCCAGCTATGGAAATGTATTTAAATGATTTCATAACAAGGAAACTCACTCTGCTAAAATAAATTGAGTATTTCCTAACTCGCTGTTTAAATTTTTCAAACTCTCAAACCAAATTCGAAAAGGAAATTTTTCCAGCAATTATATTACGAGCTAATGTTTATAGAGCCACTAGTTTTCCATTATCCAATTGCGTGCCAAGAGCGTTATACTCCTCTAATCTCTATATTTACCTCTGTGAAATTTATGGAAATCATCAACCCACCAACAGCGGCGACTCTCCGGACTCTCTAAAACCAATTTCCCAAACTAATTGCTTGGCTTGGCTTATGCATCGATTTACACAATATCCCCCACAATGCGTGGCTCACTTTTACTTTCTAGCACCAGAAATATCTCACAGTCCCACACACACATTGCCAGACACTTTCAGAGCGCGCTGAAGGAAAAACCTGATATGGATTTGGTATTAGATGTTGTCTTGGCCCGAAAACAGTGGCCAACACAACACAACACAACAACACACGATAAACCAAACACCAAACACTGCAGCAATGCATGTAATTTGGGAGCTGCTGCTGCTGCTGCTGGACCATGGAAATCTCCATGTGCCTGCCTGCCGGTGGGCACCACTCGGTGGCAATCAAAAGTAAATGCGACACTAAACTCCCAGCTGCCGCATGCCGCTTGGCCAGCAGCAGCAGCAGCAGCCAGCGAAGTGGATCGCAACGGTTGATGTAGGTGAAGCTGTAGTTAGTAGCGGCACTTAAGGCTGCCATGCGGCAGCAGCAACTTGTGGGGCATTTTTTTTTTGTTGGTGTTATTTGCAGGCTGTTTGAAAAATGCATGAAATGAAGAGCAGGTGCAGTTCACATCGAATATGGGAATGCTCTTTTTTAGGACACGAAATAGAAGGGAAAGAGACGAAATCAGAAATAAAATAATTCCCTTCCCAAAATAAGGAAAAAAAAAAATTGAAATAAATGCTAACCTTTTTGGCATCACAATTTAAGTTCTTCAGGCGCCAAGAGCTCTCCCAGAAACTCCTTTAGCCCGCACATTAAGTGCATAAAAACATTGCTTTAAAGTTAGTCTCTCTCGCTCGCTCTCGACCAGCGACAACATTTGGCATTTTAGCGCTTTGGCCATAAAAAAATGACTGCATTTTTCCAGCGATATACAATTTTTACAGCGCCAATAGATCGGGGTGATCTATAAATTTTGTTGGGCCCAGGCTACAGGCTTTGGGGGCTTTGGGCTTTGCTTTGCTTTGCCTTCAGGGTGCAGCTGCAACACTGTCGATGATCGCTGGCATCCGATAAGATTCGCCACGATGCAGTCATGTGACAGGCCGTGTCGCCGCTTGGAAAACAAAAATTAAATAACAATTAATAGCTTAGCACCCACCAACAGCCGCAAGCCAAAGCCAGAGCCACTCTCTGGACTCTCCTCTCTCTTGGACGATAAATTAAAAAGTTTCTGTCTCGTCCCCTGAACTTTTGTGATAACTTGGCGACGATTAGAGCCCAGTGGAGACATCGAACATGTTTTGGTTTCCCTCATTCGGAGTGCCAGTGGAGTGGAGTGGATTTATGTTTGCGCCGATAGAGCGGCGTAAAAGTGAATGCGCTTGCTCGCAATGTGCCTGTTGGCTGGCTGGCTGGTTGGTGGTGACATGCATTTAAGATACTCCCGTGGTTGTAAATTATGTTAATTTATTACCATATCAACAGTGGCCTCTGCATTTGTGTCTAGGGATGGAAGCGTGACAAGTGTTTGGAGGGGTATTAATCACGCATATATCATTGTTTTATTTATATTTTTTAATGTTTTTAGTGCTAGGGTCGTCCATATTTTTCTCTTCAAAAATGACGGCACGAGGATGTTGCTTGTGATGGAAACACGACAATAACTACGGTCTTTTAGGGGAAATGTACGGAAAAGTGAATAATATATTCTGGAATATATCGAGTGCGCTATTTTCTAAGCTGGAGTTCTCTCACAGCAAACTTCCTCGGGTCATTGCTGTAGTTTTTGAAACCCAATGGCCCGAGGATGTTGCCTGTGATGCAACTCAAACACAACGACGACAAACGTTCATCGAAAGTAGTGCCATATATCTCTATTTTTCACCGTGATTTTGATCGTGTTTCCCCATTCTTATTGCTAAAAAAAAATCTTAATTTAAACTTAGTTAAAATTTTCCATAATAAAAGTTTTAATTCAATCGAATTTATACCCATATCGAGTGCGTGTTTTCTAAGCTGGAATTCTATGACAGCAAACTTCCTCGGGTCATTGCTATAATCTTGAAAAACCCCATGGCCCGAGGATGTTGCCTGTGATGCAACTCATACATAACGACAACAAACGTTCATCGCAAAGATTTATCGCGGCAATTTGGATCAGCTTTTCCTTTATAATTCTAACAAAATTTTAATCTAAAATTTCTTAGTTGATTTTCATAATTTGTGGTTGAATTTTCATAAATCTACAAACAGAACCAATAAAAAGTGAAGTTATTAAATAGAATCGCAATGAGAATCGAAAAAGTAATTTAATTATACGGAATCCTTGAACTTAGTTACCTTTTAAACCTTTCCTAATTTTCAATAATTTCTAATTATTTTATTTATATTTTTCTACGCCTCCTCACGCGCTCATTCCTAACAAATTTCCCATTTACACCATCGAACATCTGTATCTATCGGGTATTTGAATGTTTAATGTTGCATGTTAGATGTTTGTCACGTCAGTGGAGCTGCAGAGAGCTCCTTTCCACACACACACACAGTTCATTCGCTTTGGTCGGTGGTTGTGTGGTCCGACAGCTACTTTTTTAATTGCATCCGTGAGATACACACAACACTCCAGCCCATTTCGAGGGGGAAATTAAAATGCGTGCGTAATTTGTTAACACAATCGCAGAACGGGTAGCGGGGTATATGGGGTATATCCCTTTGCCGGACCACCGCTTACTTTCAGCCTCAACGAACCATGGCCAAAAGTTCGTTCGTTCTTGGGCAAGAGCAGGAGCAGGAGCAGGGCTGGGCACTGGCGGTGGCGGTGGCAATGGCGGGGGCGTCCTGCCCATAAAGTACGCCTTGTTGCTTTTGTTGTTTATGAGCGCCAGCAGATACGCGTCATTAAGCGCGTTTCTGGCGCGTTTTTGTTTCGCTCGCACGCTGTTTCGGTCGCTCGAGAAACTTTTTTTTTCCCGCTACAGCGCGCCGCTGCTGCTGCTTCCTTTGTGGGCGCCTCTTTATAACTCAAGAACTGTTGGAGAGTCTGCAGTACATATTGGTAAAATGGCAGATACTCTGAGCAAATATCGGCTATTTTGTGGAGCTTCTCCAGCATGGATGTATACATATATCCCTATAAAGAGGTAAAAACCCTCGGGCACTGTTTGTAAATGTACGCAATTCTAGACTTATTCTTGCTTAAAAGGTTATCTGTCAGTTACACACACACACAGTTACTTTCAAGCACTATTTCTTACGATATTCAGAGACTGCCATCGCTGCTGCAGCTCCTCTGACTGTTTTTCGCCCTGTGGTTAAGCGCTTAATTAACTTGGATAATCCCTCCAGGGGCAAATCTCTCTCTCTCTCTGCCTCTTTCTCTTGTGTGTGTGTGTGTGTGTGATTATTTTCTAACCGCTTCATCAAGTTATCTTCTGCATATGAAAGTGTATACCGTGAAATGTTTGTTAACAATTTTCGCATGGCTTATGGGGCCATACCCAAACGCTGCAGCAGCATTGAACTGTAAAATTGTGCAATTTTCAATTTTCATAAAGTTTCGCGGTGTTTTCTCCACAACATTTTGTTTGTGTTTTACACACAAACAACTGAAGAGAGAGAGTGAGAGAGGGAGAGATAGAGGGAGGGAGAACTTTGAATTATGATTATCGCACACACACACACACACACATGCGGGGTATGGATGTAGGGTTGGGGTTTGCCTGGCTGCAGCGGACAGAACAGTACCATACCATATACCCTCCCCACCCACCAGGATCCTCCACCATGCACTCAAGTGGCAGTTAATTAAATTTTGCGCAATTTATTTTGTGCAAAAACTTTGCGCCAACAGCAGCAGCAACAGCAGCAACAGCAGCAACAATTGGTGGAGTTCTCCCTGCCGACCGCGTGCGTTGTTTACTTTTCACTTTGTAGTTTTGCATTTTCCACCGTTGAAAGTTTTTCGTTCCCCCCCAACCCCGCCCCATAGAAAACTATTTGTTTTCCCTACAGAAGGAGATGTGTTCTACGCTCTCGCTGGCATATTTGTTTAGCTTTCCTTTGATTTTTCCCATCTCTCAATCGGAATGGATGGCAGCCGATCCTCATAATTGAAAAGTGCGATGGCATATCCATCAATTTCCTTTAAATAGAGAAGTATTTTCCACACACATTTTTCCCCCTTTTTTTATAGCAGTTTTCTTGCCCCATTTTCGTGCTTAGTTTTTCGTTTCGTTTTTCCAATAATTAAAAATAATTTATGAGCTGCAATATGTCATAGATATTACGATGTTGGGAGTGGGGTTTCCCCCCTCCCAGGAGGGGGCGTTTGAGTGATTGCAACAATTTACTGCCAAAGCTCCTTTCTACAGCTGTCGTTGTGTCTGTCGATAATTAAGCAATTGCGTTTTCTCCCCCCTCCCGTTTTTCTGGCTAAATGAGTTTTCACAACTTCAGAAAGACAGAGAGGCAGACAAAGAATGGCCAAAACAGCAAACAGTGCGTAAAACTGTGGGTCAAAAGGGCAGTGGGCGGAGGGCGGAGCCTTGCGAACATACAAATAGAGAATGATGATAGGCGAGATCTTGCAGCAAATTCTTGAGATTTTACAATGGCTAATGAGTGATTTATTTATTTGTTTTTTTTATGCAGTAAACATTAATTTCTGAAGGAATTTCCATTAAAGAGATCTTCCAGTTTGGTAGATGAGTCTTTGGTTCAGCAAAAATAAATATATTTCAATTTTGAAATTTACAAAATGATTTGAAAATCTATTTCTACAGTGATCTCTATATTTTTTGCTAACAGAGTGATCCTAAACTCATCTTAGGATCTAAACAAAGAAGAGAGATATTTCTTTCAGATCTTTCTTTTCCCAGGGAAATTAAAAATTAAAAAATGAAGTATAAAATTCCAGTGTTAGTAGTGATGATGATCCGAGGATATATTCCGATACTGATCTTCAAATTAATTCTTTGACATGGGCTGATAAATTAATCTTGTAGTATTCCAATGGTTTCAATAGCTTTCTATACTCTAGAGACATTGCCTTAATGATCGCTGAATACATTCTCTTTAGGAAGATTTGCTTAGGATCATTCTTGCATTAATATCTGAATATTATCTTCCATTTTGGCAGTTTGGCAGCACTAGCTTCGATTGGAATTGCTTAAATTAATGAATGAACCCTGGACTTAGTTTTCTTTCCCCCACAACCAAAACTACAAATTTCGTTGAATTCTCTCACAGAAACTGCTCAAGCAGCCCTCGCTTTTCAAAAGCCACTCTGCCAAAAGCGCAAAGAGACGAAAGCTTGAGAGATCTTCGATGGTTTTGTAAAATGAAACTACAAGCAGATAAGAAGGAAGGGACTGGGTCTGGGGTCTGGCTAGAGTAGGGTCTCTGTGGGGGCAAGTATCCATATCTGCAGATGGCGCGATTCGACTGTCAAGTATCTCTCGCTATCTCTCTCTCTCTCTCTCTCTGTTGCTTCCACTGCCTGCCTGTCTGTGGGAGGGGCCCTGACCTTTGTCTAGTTTTTCCTCTCCACTATGGGCTATGGCTTTGACTTATGGTGCTTAAGCACTGACTGATTGCATCTAATTATTCACTGAATGATAATATTCTTGAAGCAGAAGAAGAATATTTGTGGAAGCAGCAGGCAAGCAGCAGGCAGGCAGCAGGCAGGCAGCAGAAACAATGATGATGATGATGATGATGATGGCAATGTCTCAACGACCTATTCATGACCCTTTCGCGGTCTCTTGGGGCTGTATACGAGATGCGAGAGGCTGGTGGGAGCCCATCTCCCCCTATCCATTCTTCAAGTGGAATGGAAATGATAATTGCGCTTTTCATGCATTCTCCACTCCAACAGATTGATGGCAAATGGAAATTGAGTTGCTGAAAGTCCCAGATACAGCGGGCAATGTATCTTTGTATCTGTGTATCGCTTCTTTCCAATTTGTGGCCTGCCCTTTTGTCTCTGGGTTTAATTAATTTATGCATTCAATTTCGACAGGTGAATGGAGCGAATCATTTTTGTTTTCTATGATTTTATCTCTAATAATTTTTTGAGCTTTTTCTTTGGGTTTTTTTGTTTTCCATGTGGTTTCCCATATATCATTATAATTATACTAGATTTTTCATCATTACATCATCTTATATCTGATATTTTTCTTTGTTTTTTCTTCTTCTTTTAGGCACGTGCAAGCAACCTTTGGGCATGGAATCTGGCGCCATTGCTGATTTTCAAATAAGCGCCAGTTCGGCCCATGATATGGGAAATGTAGGGCCACAACATGCCAGGTAAAAGACAAGAGATTTAAAATATTTAAATATTTATTTAATTTAAATATTTAAAAATTAAAATATTTAAAATATTGAAATTATGATAGAAATAGTGATATGACATGCAGGTGAAAATATAACTAATAAAAAATAATAACAACAAAATATAAATATTATATTTTTAAAATATATATTATATTAAATATTATATTATAATATTATTATGTTGTAAATATTATATTTTTATCAGATATAAAAACCATTGCAATTTCAGCTATTTAATAGGTTTTTATGGTGTAAATAGATAGTATTAAATTAAATATTATCGGAACAGATAATATTGAATCTACTCTTAATTAATTAATAAATAATATAACATAAACAAATTAAAATTATGATACTTTTAATTCAAATATCTGCATAACTCTAATATTATCTGTCAGTTAAACCTTTGGGCATTAAGTGATTTTTTCTTAGTAACTTTTGTGATTAAATTTTATTAATAAAACCAAAATCTATTACCTCCTTGACGTCAATTATCCACCAAGTTGTATCTGCTGGTAGCAATATTATCTATTATTTGCTAAATTACACTGAAATCAAAAGAGAATATTTATATTTAGTTGAAAATAAATATATCAAGTTCGTGCCCCTTTAAATACCCTAAAACCAAAAAAAAGAACATTACAAAATTCTTTTTGTACACACAAAAAACCTGTCACATGTGATAACTGTAAATGTCTGATAAACAGCAATGATCCATTAAAATTTTGACTCGTTATATGAGGATAATGTACGAGCATGTATGTACAAGAAGGGGGTACAGCAGGGGAGCAGTAGGATACGGGGTAGATGACTGTGTCTTGTTTCCTGCCTTGTACATGAAAATTATTATTATTATGAATTACACACAAATGACATAAATTAAAGCACAGAGCAAGACAACCAGCAACAACAACAACAACAACAGCACATGCAAAATGATTTTACAGCCACCATCAAAGCGGGAGAAATAATGATACAACTTATGGGGGCGACATTATGTATATTTTGCTGACATTTATTTGTCATTCCACACAGAAAAAGAGGAGCCACAGGGTGGCAGGGCACACTTCACGATTTATCATCAGAGCAGGGGAATAAAAAAAACGGGAAGAAAAAATTTTCATGGGTAATTATTCGCAAAGTCAAGGACTGACCAGACACAACATAACAGATCATGAATATATAATGCATAATGCCAACATCATACATTCTGCAATAAACTCTCCCTCCCATTCGCCCCCACTCTCTGTTGCTCTTTCGCTCTATAAACATTTTTACGAGGCACTAAAATCATTTTCAAAATGTGCCACAAAGCAAACACAGCACAGAATATTGTCACACACAAAAAAACAAACAACTTTGGCTAAAAGTTTTTCCTTTTTTGGTTCTGCCCCATCATACATTGCGTTAACGTTAGCCGGAAACAAAACAAGCCATAAAATATAGAACTTTTTGGTATAATATGTGATGGAAAATATGCGATAAAAATTGAAAAGTTAACCAAATGACCGCAGGAAGTTGGATGGAAAAGTGAGCTGAAAATCAGTGCAAAAATTATGAAAATTCTATGAAAATATTAGTTGTGATAACAAGAGAGAAATGGGTTTTATTTTATATATGATTTTTAATATACATTTAAAGTAAACGACACCAGAGTAATGTCGAGTGAAAACCATAGAAACCTTTCACCCAAACACCACCTATAGAAATAAGTTACCTCTCCTCTTACTCCCGAATAAAGCTCCTTAAAGAGGGCAGGCATACCCCTAATGAAATGCACAAATATCAGGCAAAATGTAAGCAAAAGACTCCTTTCCCTTCCCAAGCAAAATACTCTTTTCCCTGCAACACACACACACGAAGAAAAATGTTTAACTGGAGTAACAGAAATATTGATTATAATGTCAATGTCGCCCCAAGGGTGGACATGGGGTGGGAAAGGGGGCGCAGAGGCAAACACTCGCATAAAAATAAAAGAAAAGCAATAAAATTATGCAAAGTCAACAGAAAAAGCGACCAAACGACAGTCAAGAACGAACGACAGGGCGACAGGCAAGCGTCCATGCCCGTGCCCTGGTACGTGTTGAGTACTGGCCCCCCCCCCTCTACCCAACCCACTGGCCCATTCTCCTGGGGGCACACCACTCTCTCTCTCTCTCTCTCTCGTGGAGAAAGCCTGCCCCCTCTACCTTTTGCTGTGGATACCTCGCTCTGCCTCTCACAGTGGCGTCTCCGGTGCGCAAAACAAATGTTTGGTACTAAAAATGTCACACATGGCGTTTTGCATGTGGCGCCCAGTGACTGCCGGTCGTCGGCGGCGGCAGTACTCGTAACATAAATGTGCGTGCCCGGGCCTAATGATGGGCCTCCTGCCCGCCACCACACATACGTTAGCGAGGGACAGAGGAGTCAGAGGAGTCAGAGGAGGCAGCACGGACCTGGAGTTTAACGTTAAACATGCGCCAAAGTCATATGAATTTTATTACAAATGAAAAAAGGTTGCCGGAGATACAGGGGAGGGGAAAACCAGAAGAAGAAGAAGCCAGAGATATGGGATAAAGAGGGGCAGAGTTTCAGGGAAAAGAGGGGAACAACAGAAGAGAAATGAAAGTCACAAAAAGATTGAGTGAAATTCACTTTCTCTCATATGATGGAAATGCAAAAGTTTCGTATATTCATGCTCCTTCTCGTTCTTGAAGAAGGGGTTAAAGCCACACACACACACACCACAGACAGTGGGAAAGTTCGTTTCTTTCTGGTTGCTTAAATTTCTATATTTTGCAACGATTTATGGCATGCTTTTAGGCCACTTGGCAGCGGTACAAAACTTATTACCAAAATGTGGAATATAGCCTACTTTCTGGCGCCCCAAATTGCAGTGCTATGGGGAGGGGGTGGTAGGGTGCAAAACAATAGGCGAGAAAGCCAAGAACAGTAGAGTGCAAATTATGCCATCGCCCCACCATTCTTTATGAGCTCCTTACGTGACCAAAAACTCTTTGCCCATTTTTGTTGTTGTTGCTGGGGTTTTTACTTTCTTTTTTTTGCAAGGGGTTCTATAAAGATTTTCGGGGGGTTAGACTGACTGCTCTCTATCAGGATTTGGTAGGCGTTTGCTCTATAAATATTTTGCGGCACAAACTTTCTTTATTTTCACCTTTTTTCATAGCCGGAAAATGACAACGTGCGTGTGTGGATGCGTATTTATTGCGTTATTTCGGCTGTGTGTGTGGGAGAAAGTTCATAGTATTCATGCGTGAATTTTGATGGATGTCTTTTAATGAAAATATGCGACTCACTCATGGCATTTCCTATCATTCTCTGTCCCTCGCTTTCTCTCTCCCTCTCTCTCTATTGCCCGTTCATTCTCACGCATCACGAACCATTTTCCTGCCCGTTGGCCCCATCGCGTATGTGTTTGGCATACATTTTTGACAGTTGAGTTATTTTCGACAGGGGCCACTGCCAAGCGCCTAAATGTAGGCTACCCATAAATATTAACCGAGCGAAAGGCAGTAGTAGGAAGGAGCTAAACATGTGGGAAATGTTAGCTGCTGCTGCCGCTGCTGTTTTTTTTTTTTGTTTGGGGGATAATTGAAGCAATTTAAGCTAAAGTGTTGCATAAAATAATAATCTATTCTATACAAAAAAAAAGGTGTAAAAGATTGTTTGATGTTTCATAAGGGAATATAAGGAACACATAATTATGTGAGTCATTTTTAGAATATGAAATAAAGTTCATTGAAAATTAATTTCCTATAAATATCTACAGACTTACATAAATATTCTTCAGAATTTCGCATTTTTAAGAAGAGTATAATACAGTATTTAATTGCCAAGAATTTTTTTGGAAAATAAGTAAAATGTTCTATATAAAAATTGGTATGAAATTATAGAAAAAATATCTTAAAAATAGTATACAAAACGAGCAAGAAAAAAGTACATTTTCGGGTTAAACAATTTTTTGGAAAATCCCTTAAAATATAAAAGTTTTAAGACATTTTTTCTGCTAAAAATATTTTTCATTAAAAGCGGTGCAAATTATGATACGTTTATGAAGAAGTTAAAGCAGTGTGGCAGTTCATTTAATACATTTTAGAAAAGGATTATTAATGGCTCAAAAGGTAATTCAAATATCACCTGCAAAAACATCAAAAATGTATTTTAAAATTGATTTACACAAATAGTATTTAAAGCCAAGTTCTGCCCGCAAAAAAATGTTCAAAAATAAAGTAGTTTTTAAAACCTTTTTACACATTTTTGCAACTACAAATTCCTTCTCCATAAATCATAATACATATCAGAATAAAATGCCGTTTAAAAGCCTCAATCAAAATCAACTTTAAACAGAAGTTTTCGTGATGTAATTTACTGCTTTAAATCATACGCAGCGTACTCCTTTCCATATCCACGAGCTACACACACATCCTTCCCCATTCGATACCCTACTGACCAGACAGACAGTCAGACACAAACGATATTATCTGTGAGACGACATTGACATTTGGTCGCATTCACATTCACATTTTCATTCACATTGACTTTGACACTAACTTCAGAAACCTTAACCGCCCCCCCACGTCTGCCACTGCCCCTGCCCCCGGCCACACGCAACGCACCACCAACGCATCGATTCCTATGCCAATTCCTATTCCGATTTCGAATTGATTGAAAAACGTTGTAAATTCTAGGGCCTGTAAAAAAGTTTACTTTTTCTTTTGTTTTTCCTGTGGTTTTGCTGTGTGCATTGGCGCATTGGAGCATTGAAAATGCAGCTTTTCATTTTCCCACAGCTGCAACTTCAATAAGGGAAAATGCATTGATTTGTCGATTTTCACGCTGTCATTAGAAATGTGTGGGGGGAAAACAATCGAATATTTGCTTTGGTTTTCCTCGTTTTTGAAGAGTTCCTTTGGGGTTGCTGCTGGGGCTGCCTTTTGGGGCTGCCATTGGGGGTTCGTTTCCTTTTGATTTGCTCTCTCTTTCTTCACGGCACATATAGCAAATGGGTCAATTGATTTCTGCTTATTGCATGCCACAAGGCTGCCATCACAATTTTATGTACTCGTACTCCTAGTTTTTCTTTAGTTTTTCCTTAGTTTTCCCTTCGAGTTTTTTCCCCCAAAAATTGTGTGTTTGCAATTGTTTTCCCATCCCCACTCACGTGTTTTTTTTTCTGCTCTGTATTTCAATCAGTTGCAGACGTTTTTCCTTTGGTTTTCTTTTTTTTTTTTTGGTTTTTTTGGTTTTTTCTTTTAGCATTTTCTTTATTTCCCTGCCGTTGGCTGCTCGTTCGCTAATTTCTTTGGCATTTTTCCTTAACGCCAGAATGGAGAAGTTTGTTTAATGGACTTATAAGTCATTTAACTTTATTAATCAGTGCCGCTTGGCTGATGCCCCTGATGCCCAGTCGCTGGTGGAGAGGTCACTCCTGTGGGTCAATACAGAGGTCAATTGATGTCGGCATTAGGCGTGGGATTTGCTTAGGGATTGTTAGAGATTTTGGTTTGATTTAAGAGAGATTTGGGTAGAGAATAGGCTCTGAAATGGCAGATTGGTGAGCCGCAGAGCTTTATAGATTTATATAGAAAAGAGTTTGCAAGATATACATATATGTAAATCGAAGCTCTTGTGGGTCTTGGCGTTGGCTCGGGCTTGGATTGGTGCAGATTTGGTTATGGAAAAGAGAGTGATACAGTACAGCTTTTTTAGGGCTCTAAGATTTGAAGTGTTTATGGAATTTTTATGCTAAAGGTTCGGAGTTATAAAGCTCGCTGACAACAAGTTCTTTTTTGGGAAACTATCTGGGCTGATTAATTCATATTTTATACCCAATCTCTTGGATAAACTTTACGAATAAGCCACCATTTAAGACTTTCAGTTACATTTTTTTGTATTCATAGAGCTCTCGCAGAATTAGCCATGCCATGCTCTCATGCCTGCCTGCCATCTTTTCTCTTCTACAAAGTTTCAAATCAGCAATACATTACCTTTGCCATCAAAGCCGCTGTAGTCCCTTCCTCCAAACCTTCTTAGAGCTGCCAGCCATGTGATGAGGATGGCAGCTCATCGGTTTCCCACCTTCCTAATTCCCCACTCCTTAATTGGCGCATTAGACGCTGCTGCCTGCATTTGCCTTTGCTGTTAAAGTCAGAGGGAGGAGTAGGACATGTTCCCATGTTGCCACAAAACATGCAGAGGCGTTCCCACCCACCCACTCCCCCCTGCTCACACACATACGCATCAGCTGCTTGGCTACCTTCCCATTGTTAACTCTCACTGGCTGGCGCTTCTGTGGCTGTCGCTCACTTAGTCCCTTTTGTTGTTGTTGCTGTTTGGGGGGAGCGTCGGCCTGTCAGTGGCATTGATTTTCGCTTTTGGCATATTCTACTTTTAGGCAGCAGCCGGATACCATAGCAGATCCTTTTGGGTTGGACTCCTCGCTCGCTCTGCACTGATTGCCATGTGCTGCCAATGCCTACTGCCGCCTGCCACTGCCATTGGAGCTCGTTTCTCTGGCCACTGAGGCAATTGTTGTTAACGCGTTTTCCATTTTATTGCATTAATGTTTGATTTGGTTTTGCGCCTTTTGCGGGGGCAGCAATGTTCTACGTTTCAGCGCTTAATGTCTGCCCGATTGAATTGATTGCCAGCGCGAAGTGGGGGCTTGGGAGCTCTGTGTGTGTGAGACTTTTGGTGTGTGCCTTAGAGATGGCAGCGTGATGAGTGAGTAGGGATGAACGACATGGGAGGCAAGCAGAAGAAAGTCTTTGATTTTCGGTTTTTGCACATAATTTGTGGATGCAATTAGATAGGCCATCGATAAGACTCGTTAAATATAGATTGAAAAAAAAAATGATAAATGTAAAAACATAAAAAACAAAATATATATGTACAATTAATACATAAATATCTATAACCACAGAGAAAAAAATCAATTTATATCTGTAGGGATATATTTGGGGAAAAATATCAGAATAGAACACATTAAAATCAATTAGTGTCAATAAATGTTGGTAATTAATCGAGAAATATCGAGAGTTATCAAAAAATCGATTAGTATTGGAAAAACCTAATAATTATTGTATTTATATTATTATACGAATAAAATTAAACTAAAATGGTTACATATTGGTGAAAAATTCGACACGCTAGTAGTACCTTATAGTGCCTTGATTCTATCTTGTAGTTATTATAATAATTATTATGATATATATATTATAATAATTAATAATTATTATAATTATATTCTATTATAATTATTATAATTATATCCTATTATAATTATATCCCATTATAATAATAATATAAAAATAATATAATTATTATAATTATATCCTATTATAATTATTATAATTATATTATTATAATATACGAATAAAATAAAACTAAAATGGATACATATTGCTGAAAGATTCGACACGCTAATAGTACCTTATAGTGGCATGATTCTATATTTTCTCTGTGGTCACATTAGAATTTTAATCTAACTCTAAGAAATCCACGAAATCACGACACATTCTCCCTATCCTCCTCCTGTCCTTCCTAGCCAGAGACTTGCCATCTCCATCGCTGGTATCCTTATCCCATTCGCATTTCCCTTTGTGTATATCCTTGACTATACTTTGCTCGTGTTATTGCCGCTGCTCGTAGTTCCCTCACTCTCATCGCTGTGGCACTTGGCCCTGGGAATATTTGATGGCGGCGCTCCAGTGCCAACGATTTCGACTTTTGTTTCGCTTCAGCTGTCAGCAGTGCTCCTCCTCCTCCCCTCTGAGTGGGTAGTGACAGGGGGGGCATCCCCCTAATGTGTTAATGTGCTTTTTATGTTACAAATGAGTCAATTTTTATGATTTAATGCTGTGGGGTATTCGGCCATTTGGCGTCATGGAATTCGAATTTTGATAACGGTTTGGCATTTCTCTTCCACTGATTATGGCAAAGACAGGAGAGAGAGACAGAGAGAGAGAGTGAGAGGGAGAGAGAAAACTTTCACTTCGAGCGTGTCTTTTGGTTTGGGTTTTCCTCATTGCTTATTGAATTATTTATAACATTTTATTGAATTTCTTCATTTGCCACACATTCAACATCCATTTTTTGGATGGGGCATTGATTGGGCTGGCATCCTTAAAACGATATGGCAGCAGAGCCAAGAGCCAAGAGGAGTTTAAATCTTTACGCCACTGCACGACTCTCGAGTTAATTGAATGACAGCAAATTTGCTTCAACTTTTATTTAATAAAGAACGAAACGCTCTGAAGGCCGAGAAACGGAGTAAGGAGTAAGGGTAGAACCGTGCGAGTACTCCAACGACAACATGTTTTATTAATTTCATTTATTAAAAACGCACACACTGTGTGCGGGTTATTTTCATTATATTTTGCCAGGAATTCTTTGCTTCGCTTCGTTGTGCAGGTAAACAAATGGAGGAGGAAGGACAGGCAGGACAGGGCAGGGCAGCAAGAGAGCTGGCAGCAAGGCAAGTTGAAGACAAATTCCAACAAAGTGACACGAAGATGCTGAAGGGGGGCGCCCCTACAGGCCTTCAATGCCTGAATGCCAGGACACAGCTTTAAGCAGAAAATTGACTCAAGAATGTTGGCAGTCCAAAAGTATGGGAATTTCATTCAAGCTGAATTCAAAGTAGAAAAAATAAATAAAATAAAAATAAAACAAATAAATAAAATAAATAAATAAAAATAAATAAATGAGCTAAGGAAAAATTAAATTTTTTTCTAGAAAAATATTCTAAGGAAATATGGGAATTTGCTTCGATTTATATTTGAATCAAGTTTCGTGCAAGCGGTGGAAAATATTCTCAAAAACTGCACTATTTTCCACCTAACTCAACCAACGAAAAGCTACAAATATCTTTGCTTTCTATCTTTAACTCAATGAATTATCAACTCAAAAAACCCGAAACTCTCACAACTTTTTCTCTGAGCTGCACCTGCAGCTGTTTAAATAGGGCTTTCTTTCGTTTGGCTCAAACATTGCTCTTGACCAAATAAAAATAGACAAGAAGCTGTAACTGTTTGCCTGTATCCCTCTCGCTCTCTCACTCTATCACAAGATGTTGCAGTTGCAGTTGCAAGTAGTTGAAAGAGTGAAAACGTCTTCTACAAACACACAGAGGCCAGGCCAGGGCAGGCCAGGCCAGGCCAAAGCAGCAGTCGAAAGAGCCAACAACAGCCAAGGCAAATATAGCCCACCCTCTGGGCACCATTCCCCCTCGATTGAGTTGTCCAATGGATCCATTACGTTGCACATGCGCAGTCTTTCAGTCTACTGGCGGTCTTCTCTGGCCTCTTCTCTTCGTCTGCTGTGTTTGCCTTTCAATTACCGCTGGCAAACATTGGACTTTTGCTATTTGCTTGGCGGCTATTTAAATTTAACTAAGCGACGAATGCGCCTCCTTTGTGGCTGCTTCTGATGCTGCTGCTGCTGCTGCTGTTGGTTACGCATGCGCGCCACAAAACCAGACAACAATTTGCTGCCTGAATGCCCCTCAATTGGGTTGAGTCTTTGGGGTCTTTCGCTGTCGCATGCAAATTGTGTGGCATGGGTATGTGTCATTTTGTTATGAAATTAAGCTGCTCGAGGAAGGGGTTAAGAAGGGAAGATATTTAGATAGCTACGTGTTTGCTAGTGGAGAAAAGAGCTCTAATTAGGTTGAGATTTGAGTGTGAGAAGGGAGAAAAAAGAGAAGATAACTACCAGTTTAATGGAAGATAACTTCCAGCAGGCAAGGCATATGATCTGCTGCTCAATTTGTTTGGTGATTCTTTTAGATTTATAAATGGGAATAAAGAATAATGCTTTACCTTTTGAAGTGTGATAAAGTTGTGGTTATAGAGTCGGTAATGGTTATTCCCTTGAAGTAGATATGCAAAAGACTAAAAATATGAGAGGAATTAGAAAATTCTACATAAAATATATCAGATATCTCCACATAGTTCCTTACTTCAGGTATAAAAAAAGCTTTTGGAAGATGGAAGAATAATTTCTTCTTGATTATTCTCAGTATATGGTGGAAATATATATAATAATGGCACTATATATGATTGTTGGTACAATATCTATTCAGCAGGCAGCTAATGAGAGTTTCCAAATTATAAAAAATACTATAGAAGATCTACAGATAGCAGAAGACAGAACCCTGGGTAAATCTTTTATCAGAATATAGCTCCCAACAGCTGGTAAATTCCACTCATTTTTCCAGTAGACAATAAACAGTTTTTAAATCCCTTTCAGCGCTAGTTTTCTTCCATTTCCATTCCCATTTCCTACTCGCTACTCGCTTATATCCCAAAAAATAAAAAAAACACATAAAACCGTTTCAAAAATCTGACAAAAACCATTAAAACAAAAGTCACGCCCCAGTCGCACCGAAAAAGCGACAAATAGTCAAAGGAAAATTGTTGCAAGCTGAAACCATAGAGTGGCGGATGCCTCAATGGATAATGCCGGAGGCAGGAGGCAACATCCTACATAATGCAAGTCGCAAGGAAAAAAAAAAAGAGGATGACTTTGTCACAGTTATTGCGCCATGACAATAATGACACGAGAAAGTAGCAACAAATGGAAGGACAAGCAGCGGCAAAAGAGCCTAAGCCAGGGAGCAGCAGCAGAAGCAGCCGAAGGAGGAGGCGCAGCAGAAGAAACGCAGAAGAAAGTGCAAGGCAGAAACCACAAGGAGGAGTAAAATCCTGAGAGTGAAAGAGACTGGTGGCGGCGGCGGCTAAAGCCGACTGCCAACGTAAGAGAAACAGCTGCCAAAAATGGGGTGGGGGTGGAGGTTGGGGTAGGGCAGCAAGGCAAATGGAAAATGACATACAAGAATGGGAAAAAACAGAAGCCAAAAGGGAAAAAAAAGAAAGCAAATCCATAGACGAGGGAAAATACACTCGTACACAAATGCATTTTGCCGGCAACACTTTAGAAGCCAAACAGACAACAGAAGCGGAACGTGTGGCTGGGGCAGCGGCATTCGGGGGCATGCAACAACGGTGAGCGGAGAAAGAGTTTTGCATTTTGTGTGCCATTGTGTCAAGTGGAAATTGCAAGGCGCAAAGCCCAGAAAGAATGAATGGGAAAAAGTGAGGGGCAGAAATAGTGGAAAAAAAATGAAATGGCAAACACGCAGAGCAGAGCGACGACCAGCACGACAGCGGAAAAGATGACAATAAAAATGGCGGCTAAGGCTTAGGCGAAGAAGCAACAATAAAAAATGCATGACAGCACGGCAATCAAAAGGGTATACGAAGTGTATATACCCTTTGGGATGCAAGGCAACAGAGCAGCAGTGTCTGCAAGCTTTTAAATGCTTTTATACATGTCTTAAAAATATAAAAAAAATTGCATTTATGTAAACATTATTTAATATTGGCATTTAAAAATTATTTTTCAAGTTTATTAGACAATCGATTCAGTTGAAACGATTATGGAAATGTTTCCTGTTCCATTAAGTTACAAATTTTTAAGTTTTGTTTGCGGCTGCTTTTGAAATTGGAAAGTTTTTCGGCAGGAAATACATTTTTTAACCCATATTTTCTCTGTTTTTGATCGCAAATAACGCGTTCTACAGATTCGGTATATACATACACCATAAAAAAGGTGTTACTCTACGTTCTGATCTATGTACAGTCGCTGGGAATGATGCACACGCTCAATAATTGCCTTCAAATATTTTTGTATTCATACTTTTCGGCATAGCAACAGAGAAAAATACGGTAGTACATCGATAAATCATCTCTGCTCTCTGCTCTGCTCTCTACTCTGCTCTCTGCTCTTTCGTATGAGGTAAAAGTGCTTTATAGACTCCAAAAATTACTCACTATTAATCGAAGATTCCTAATCCTTCCTTTGCCGCTTGACATAACGATAATACCTCTCCCTGCTTTAGCATACCCTGTAGAAAAAAAAACAGAGAGATGTCGGCTTAAAGTTCAATGGAAAATATGAAAAGCAAAATGGCGACAGCGACCGTCAGCTTCTGTTTCTGTAGAAGGAGACAGAGACAGCGAAAGAGAAAGCGTGTGAGAGCGAGGAACAAAAGACGTTTTGGGTCCGACCATTAGCGTTTTATGGCCAAAAGGAAAATCGATGCACACACACACACAAACAACACACACACACACTCACTCATACACACACATGCACACACATTCGCCACATGTTTGTCGTCCGTTCCGTTTGCAATTTGTGTGACGTGCAAGGGTTGAGGGCACATCGCCGTATTCCCCGCTTTTCCCGCCCTCTTCAAGCTCTTTGTTTTTCGCCTTCAATCATAAAAGCATAACACAAAAGCCATTATGCTTTTGCCAAAGAAGAAGAAGCAGCAGTAGGTAGAGAGGTGCAAGAAGGATGAAGGAGCAGCAGCAGGAGGAGCAGCAGCAGGAGCAGCAGTAGGGAGCAGCAGCAGGAGCAGCAGCAGCAGGAGGAGCAGAGTGAGAGCAGAAGGAGAGACACATATAGAGGTTATGCTTCACTTCTAATGTGGGTTATGCGAAACAGACAGCATTAGACAGAGAGAGAGAGAGAGAGAGAGAGAGCCAGCGATCGGGAAAGAGGGGGAGTGCCTGTCAGAGAAAGGTTTGCTTTATGACATTCCTTAAAGGTTGTGCAGAAAAATCAAAGGAAATTGCCAGCCCCTTTAGTTTTCTCATACGAAAAAAGAAAGAGAAAATTTCAAGCGGAAGTTCAAACTTACCTGAAACTCATTTTAAATCTGTACACTGCTCCTCCATTTAAATAGAAGCCAACATAAATTATCTACCCATTACATTCAACTACGCTCGAGAAATCTCTTTCCACTTCAATCTCCTGCGCTTAATGTTTAATGCAGCCATTTAACTTAAGCAGTTGAACTGTCTTTTCCTTTCGTAAGAAACTCAATTCAATGTCAATCTATCGCCTGAATGACAGGCGCACGATGGGGGGCTGCCACCAAGGTACGTGGCAACAACCAATTAAAGCCAGCTGCCGCCTCATTTTGAGGCTAAAAATTAATTTGTTAAAGGATTGGGCCCCGCCTTCCCGCCTTTGACGAGCGCGAGGGACGAGAGCTTACGAAAATATTTTGGCAAAAAGAACAGAGAGCAGAAAAAGCGTTGAGGCACAGCGGAGGCAGCGGCACACAGAGGGAATTTTTAATTAAAAACTCTGGCGTCGGAGAACGTCACGGAACAAAGGCAAGGCCTCAGTGTTTTCTTGGGCAAAGGGGGTCGATTGGGGATGCCATGGGCGTGGGAGAAGGCGGCAAGGGGTTGGGGTGGGTGCACCGCCGTCTTTATGACAATCGTAAAAAATAATTTTTAGTAGCTTACGAGACAAGCCGCTGGCTGAAAAATAAAATAAAACGTAAGAAAGGAAGGAAGGAAAAGGAACTGTTGCCTTGGCATTTTAATTGCATCAAGTGGCATTAAAAAAATTCGACCAAGAAAATGGAAAATAAATATAGGAAAGGGAATGGGGGCGAAGAGTACCCTTTAAGCATCTGATAGACACTCGTATGTTGAGTGGGCCAAATTGGTAAGGCAAATATTTTACAAGCTGCTCACACTACTCCCCTGCCCCGCTTTCAGGTAAAATACAAATGTAACAATGAAGCGGCAGCCAACCCTTCCACAAACAATGCCACCACCCCTTCTGCTATTAGACTGGCTCAGATGTGTTCTCTCCAACATATGTTAGAAGCTCTCGCTCCCCCTCGCTATGCCTGCCCCAAAATTTAAGCCGCTTAAGTTTTTTGTGTGGTCCTCCTCGAAGCAAAAGTTATGTTGTCAAGGGGACAAGCGACCAAGCGAAACTTCTTCGGGCAAGGACCCACTCTCGACTTCTACTGAAAATCAGCTTAACTTTTTGTGTCGCACAGCAGAAACTGTAGTCCACTTCTAGGCGCAAACTTTAAATCCTCTTCTGCTGCTGCTGCTGCATATCTCGAGACTCATTAAAAAAATAAAATTCAAACCAAAACGATACAAATACAAAATAAAGGAAATTTAATAAAGATTTCCCCCCCCCCCCTACCCCCACCCACACACACTACTCAACAAAAAAAAAATCTGCAAAATGTGAGCTAGAAAAACACCCAAAAAAAAAAAGGAAAAGAAACGAAAGGAAATCTATACAAAAAAGAAAAAAAAAAAGGGTCACAGACAAGGATGTTTGCATTGTCCTGTGGATAAACAAGCCAATTGAGTGAGTGAGAGCCCCGATATATGGAGGGGTCCTTCCTGCGCTATCCTTTAAGTAGAGCAGCTAGAAACATATGCAAATTCGATTTTGCATAAAGCGAAATGAAATAAATTAGGGAGCAGGCAAAAGTGGAACCGAACAGGGGTGAACGTGGGGATGGGAATAAGGCAGAGCTTGTGGAAGAACTGGGAAAGAGAATGAGGAAGAACTAGAGATAAAAGTGGGGTATTGGAATGGCATCAATGGGGGACATACATAAGGACCATCCGTTCTAAAAGGAATCCTAAATAAGTACAAAGGTACCAAAGTACCATACAATACGAGCATACACGAGCAGCCCTAAGGTGAATCTAAATAACTAATGAGCATGGTAATTTCTACTGCATAGAAATGAAATAAATGATCAAATTAGCATGCTCCTTAATGGGGTGTGCGCTCGGGCCAAAAGGGAATGTGGAGGCTTCTACATATAAGTGGAATATACGTATGGAAAGTGGGTCAAAGGTGGTGGCTGGGGAAGTTGCTCTTGGGTTAAGATATGAGCAGTTTGAGCTTGCTGGAGGAACACTTTGAGTACAATAATATAGTTTTAAAAATAATTAAATTTAAATTGATTTTAGGGCAGAAAAAGCAAGTAAATAGCAAAATCATCTATCTTATTTGTAAGGTATGGAAAAATATGAATATTTTAATCGTATAAATGGAATAAATATAGTGCATTATTTCTTGAATAAACATTTGTAAGGTAGACAAAATATTAGTATTTTAATTGAATAAATATGGTGCATTATTTCTTGATTTAAAATTTAATTCATTTTAATTTCTATAAATTTTTTCATATTTTTGCATTATATTTTTTTTAATATATACAATGTACATTAAACCATTTTCAACCCATTATCCTGGCTTTCCATCCTTTACTAATACTTTTTCTTTCCTTTGGTTCCATCCTTCCTTTTCTTGCTTTCCTTCCTTTTTATTTTGTGTAAACATTTGTTAACATTTCCTGCTTATAACCACACAGCAACAAAACTTTTGCAAATATTTTTGCATTGATAAAACCAGTAAATGGAATGCAAAAAACTTTCACTAGTTATCTGCTGTAGGCAGGGAGGGTGGAGAATGGAGGTAGGGACGTAGGGACGTAGAGAAATGGAAGGTCGTTCTGTCACATCCACTCTCCATACTCGCATTGCCCACAATGCCATATGGCGCCAGAGGTGCCCCCACACACAAACACACACACTCACGCACACAATCTCATATATTTTCATAATTAACTAAATAAATGTGTAACCCAGAGAGAGAGAGAGGAAGGGAGAAAGCGCAAGAGTGGAGCAAGTGAAAGCGACATGAATTTATATTAAAAACGAGCTGAATTCTGCCATTACCCTTACCCCAAAGGATACCCCATAAGTGTATCTGTGTATCTGCATATGCGTGTGTGTGTGCGAGTGTTGCTGTGTATCTGTGTCTGTGTTTCGGTTCTAATTTCTGGCGTCGCCTGGTGGTCGCATAAAGTAACCCAAGACCCAGTTAGCGTGTTTGGCAACGGCATAGGGTCCCTGAAAGCATGTGTGTCCGTGTCCGTGTCCGTGACTGCGTGTGTATGTGTGAAAATGCAACATTACAGCCGCCACTTAGTTGTGTGCTTTGTGGCAACAACAGGCTTGGTTGGTGAGAGAGGGTTGGGGGTAGGCAGTGGAAAGCGGAAACGAAGGCACGTAACATCGTGTGCTGCAGTTATGCGATAGCTGGAGAACCTTTTATGGCATATTTTAGTGGCTTTTGCTTTAAAATAAAACCTTGGCTGCTAGGAGGTGCCACTGGTATCCCTACTGCTGCTCTGCCTTCCATGGTTCCTGCACTGCTGCTGCTCCTCCTTTTCCTGCTGCTGCTGCTGCTGACCCATAACGCTGCAAAGTATGCAATGGAAATGGCTAAGGCCCCGCAAAGTATGCAACAATTTGCCATAAAACGAAACCACAGAACCTCCAGCAGCCAAGGAAAACCCGAACCGAAAAATAGGAGGCCAGCCACCGCCCCCAAAAAGCAGGAAGAATATTATACAATTTTCGCACGGAATGGCAGCACCTTCCCCATACCCCCAGGCGTGGCAAGCAAATAGTTTTTCGGGTATTATATAACCGGCACGTCTCGTTAGTGCTTTCTACTGCCCAGCAAAACGATGCTAATGAAAGGAATATCTCTTCTGGTTGCCTGTAAAATGATTCTAAGCGAATCTGGCATGGAATTTGAAGAGGCTGCCAGCTGCAGTGCCTAACAAGCGACACAGCCGAAGCAACAACAGCAGCAGCGGCACCTTTTCCTGCCTTCATTCCTGCATTATGTAAGTGGAGCAGAAGGAGCAGCAGCTCAAGATTCGTCGTCGTCGTCGTCTGACATTATTTGGCCAATTTTCTGTATGCGCATTGGGAAAACATTTTTATATGCAAGGAGAGCAGAGCCTTTGGTGTCATGCAAATTATGCGAAAAAGTACAGTGCCAGCTCCCAGGTGACCCATATGTTAACGGTAATAAACAGCAGTAGCAGACAACAAGAGGGAAGGGGTAAGTAGCAAAGAGGGCAGAGATTAAGCTCGTTGGACTATTGTGGGGTAATAAATATAATCATTTAAATATCCTTGAAAAAAAATAAGATTGAGGATATTTACTGCAAAAAATCTATGAAAAGTCTACAAAAGTCCTTTACTACTAATTTAACATTGATTTTCATCATATTAGAGTTCTCTCACAGCAAACTTCCTCGGGTCATTGCTGTACTTTTTGAAACCCAATGGCCCGAGGATGTTGCCTGTGATGCAACTCAAACACAACGACGACAAACGTTCATCAAAAAAAGTGCGGTATATCTCTATTTTTCACCGTGATTTTGATCGTGTTTCACCATTCTTATTTCTAAAAAAAATTTATTTTAATTTTGTTCATACATTTTCCAAATAAGTTAAAACTTAAAAATTTAAATTTAAATTTAAAATTAAAAATTAAAATTCAATCGAACTTATACCCATATCGAGTGAGTGTTTGCCAACATGGAGTTCTATGACAGCAAACTTCCTCGGGTCATTGCTGTACTCTTGAAAAACCCCATGGCCCGAGGATGTTGCCTGTGATGCAACTCAAACACAACGAAGACAAACGTTCATCGCAAAAATTTATCTCGGCAATTTGGATCAGTTTTTCCTTTTTTAATTCCAACAAAATTTTAATTTAAATTTTCTTCACACATTTTTCATTGTAAAAGCTGGAATTAAATCGAATATTCGTGATGGTGTGCGTGTTTACTAAGCTGGAGATCTATCAGAGCAAACTTCCTCGGGTCGTTGCTGCTCTTTGACAAGACAACGGCTCGAGGATGTTGCTTGTGATGCATTTCACAACGACAATCGAAAAGTGCTTAAAATTATTTTCTCCCTAGTTGATTTTCTTCTAAATCTACAAACAGAACCAATAAAAAGTGAAGTAATAAATTATTATTTTCTATGAAAAGAAGCTGTGGTTTGTTGTTGCTCAAACAAGAGAAAGTTCCACTTAAAAAATATTTTAAGATGCAATTCCAATAATAGACTCCAATAAAAGCCTCTTAAAGTAATCATTTGATGGAAGCAGCCAAAAAATAACAAATCCTTCAATTCCTTAATTATTTAATACAAATATTTAGCCAATTACCCTATAATCCCCATTTAGCTCCGGAGTGTAAAAAAAAAGTAAAAGTCAGCGAAAAATTTCAGTGCCTCCCCTTACCACTTCTCCCACTTTCAGGCACTACCTCATTCCCTCTCCCTTCCGCTACTTTCACGCACTCTCTCTTTCCCTCTCCCACTGTGGCTTTTCCCAGGATACACGTCTCATTGGATTTATGACAACCAAATTGATATTAATGTTGAAAAACTCGACGCGCTGTACAAAAAAATACAAAAAAAAAATACGAGTACGCAAATGTAGGCATTGGGCCACAGAAAAACTGTGGCATGATGCGCAGAAGGGGGAGATATGGAGCAACGGGTAGATGGAGATTTGTGGGGTTTCGTGGGGCAAGGACAAAATATGGCAGCTTGGCATCCGAGTTAACTTGGTAGCATATTCTCCATGACTCTACCACAGAGCCTGCTGCTGCTGCTGCTGATGCCGCTTTTCCTGTTCCTCTGTTTTTCCCACTGCTTTGCATATATCGTGGCGTAGATCCTGTCGGTGCCACTGTCTGGGGCGCGTTGTAAACCGCGATTAACGTAAATAGCATAAAAAAAAAACAAAAAAAAAACGTTGCCACACAGTGTGGCCCCCCACCATATGTGGCAAGCACACAAACATCCAAAGAGGAGGAGAAAGGATAGCCTGAATGTAGGTCATGGATGGGATGCATATGGGTTGGAGGATATACAAACAGGCAGCCCGCCTCCCAATCTCCATGTCATTTTTCCTACTCAATTTTCCCTGCATTGGTTTAAGAGGTTTTCCCATAAGGAGAGGGTAGAAGAAAGGCTCTTGCCACGCGCTCTTTCGTTGACTTTTAAAAGTATTTTGCCCCACACAACAAATCAGCAAAAACAACTCAAACTTTTATTGGAAAATATAAAACGAATTTTCACCATCAATTTTTCCATAGTTTTTTCATTGATTGGTGGGAAATTGCATATATTTTTGTGAATGATGTTTGCGTGTCAAGGTGAATGGCAATTTGCATAAGCAACAATTGAATGGCTGTGAATGACTTTTGCTACTTTTTTTTGCCGCAGAAATTCTCGCTCCAACAGCAGCTGCTGCTGCTCCTGTTTACCCGGTGCTGTGGCTGCTGCTGCATTTTGTGGCACTTTTCACTTTCAATTTGTGAATCCCCCAAACGAAAAACGGAGCAAAAGCGACAGAAAAGTTAACCACACACACCGCGTCACTTGACAGAAGGGGGGCACACACGGCCAAGGGGACACCCAAAAACAAACTTTCAAAAAACTCAAACTGCAACCTGCAACTGCATTGCGACAATTTCCTTTTGTGTGGCAGCAACACACACAAACACACACATGAGTATGCCTATCTGAAGTACAGTGTACACTGTGCTACACACAAACATATTCCATATTTTATCTAGTTTTCTAGTCCCTGGCACAAAACTCTACTAAATCATGCAATTTTATTGACCCTTTTGCAACAATTTTCACAACATTTTTCCCACATGAACTGCAGACTCATAATACACACATATACATATGCAGGGATAGGGAATGAGGGTAAAGGGCGCTCTGCCATATGGGGGTTTTTTTTGCATATTTATGGGTGGCATACTATGCAACCGGTGGCACTGCGAAAATATGTTTCTATTAGCCAAGGAGCTAGTAAAATCTTTTTGTGAATTGCAGGTTAATGTGGGGTTAAGAAAGCTGGTAGAATGCTTTTCAAGGGAATTAGAAAATGGAGAGAATGTTTGAAATATTGAATCGAAATCAGGTTATTGCCTATAAAATTATGGTACTTGTGTTTTAGTGCCCCTAATGTGGGTTTCTATTTGATTTGATTGAACATTTTAAGGCAGGGAATTGTAGGGCAAACCTTGGATTTAATGGCTTTTTTTATGCTCATGATAGACGAGAGAAATTTGACAAATATAAATGATCCCTGAATGTATATTTATATAATCTTTATATTTTTAAGAAGATTTTAATTGCTAAAAATTGCTTAATATTCTTCATATCGAGTGGAATTTTGTCTGTAGGTCTGACTGGTCTAAAGTTAAAGAAAGTAAAAGAAAAGACTCGAAATATCCTTAAGACTACATGACACTTATATGATTCTTTTTTGCTAAAGGGTGAAGGGATTAATTTAAAGACACTTTTCTTTGAACATTTTTTGAATGAAGCAAAGATATCTTTCATTTAAATAAATATCTCGCAGCCTGTTGCCCTTGTTTTTAAAGAATTTCACCGATACTACCAAGCTAAAGCATTAAAATTATTTCTCCTTTGCTAATTTAAGCTAAAAATTATATTAAATATTTCTGTACAAAAAAATCAAGTTGTGTAAAAATGTTTTATTAATTCACAAACAAAAAAATTAATTATTTGAAGCATTAGAAACGCCCTTTTGAAACAAAACTCAGCCACAGAGCAACCCATATTTAATTTCCAGTAAGCCTTTGCTACATAAAGCAAATGAGAGCCCCCCAACGACAATTGCCACAGCAATGAAGTGGCAATCAGTAAATGTATTCATTTTTTTGTTCTCAATGAAGAATGCCACTGAAACCCCTGCACTGCCATGCTGTTGCCAATCATTTAATTACAGACTCTCAACCCTCTCAAATGTTCATCTCGATTACAATTTTCATCTGTTAATCGAAGAAAAAAATACCTACGTAAATTTAATTAAATAATTAACGCCGAATGCAAATGACAGCAAACAATGAAAAAAAAAAATATTAAAAACAAATGAAAGGCAGCAAAAAAAAAAGTGAATAAAAACCAGAAATGGGCGTGGTGGGCCAGAACGAACTCATTTTTTTTTCTGCGGAACCACTCAATCAGTGCATGCTTTGGGTTGGCATTAAATGATTGAAAATGTACAAAAAAGCCCACTAGAAAAATGTCTAAAAAATGGTTTAAAATGTTAATAAACATTTTGTAATTAATATTAACAACCAAACAAAAAAGGGTTTACATTTAATGAATTTTTCATACATTTAGATCCATGATTTCTGCATTCCTTTTGACTGCGCCACACCCCATTAATTAATATGTGGTATTTTTGTATCTTTTTTGCGTATCATTGCAGACTCAAGGTGGATAATAATGGTGGTGCCTGGTGTCCCAAGCATATGGTATCGCGCGGCCTGCAGGAATATCTACAGATTGATCTGCTGCAGGTGCATTTGGTGAGCGCCATACGCACACAGGGTCGCTTTGGCAAAGGTCAGGGCCAGGAGTACACCGAGGCCTATGTGGTGGAATATTGGCGGCCAGGCTTTGAGAAATGGATACGCTGGAAGAGCATTCAAGGGAAAGAGGTAAGATGCGAGCATTAGAGATGAGTGCGTGATGGACGCGTGAGAGATTCGCGTGCAACACGTAAATTGGCACCAATTTTCTTTGGACAAAGGTTTAATCGCTTCAAAACTATTATTTTAATGCTGCTCAACTTCTAGCAAATATTTCTGAGCAGTAGCAGTAGAATTTTGTGTCTTGATTCAAGAATCTTGAAAGCTTAAGCGACATAAATTGTATCTGCCCTGCTAGATAGCAATATATTTAAGCCTCCCAAAGTCTAATAGCAGCAGAAATTTTTACTCTAAATTAAAGATTTTTCTAAGCCAAAAAAATATCTTAAAATATCTGCATTAATAGGCCCCTTCCAGTCTCCCACAAGTCTCATATTTACACTGTAAAATATTTACCCTTTCACGCTCTCATATCCAAAGACGTTCTCCAGTGTCTCTCTCCCTTTCTCTGTCTCTCTCCCTCTCTCTCTCTGTCCACCATTCACACATTAATCACGAGGCCAGGCCCAGGCAACGTTCCCCATTCCCCCAAACCAACAGATACGAATCTTAATAGCCTCTGGGTGCCTGCAAGATATTGCATCTTTTAGCCAAACAATTTACGTGCGAACTATCGCCCCACAAAAAGAGAGGCGAAAATTGCGTAGGTGTTCCACGAAATCCAACGCTCCGCTCCCCCTTCACTCCGCCTTATCGTTGGCTGCATCGATTTATTGTGTGCAAGCAATGGAAAATCAATTTTAACGCTTTTGTTTTTGTATCTGCCTTTTTTTTTTTTGTTTTTTGATCGCTCAGATTCCCACCTACGTAACGTACGAATATTTCCTGCCTCATGAGACCCCATTTATAATCTCTCTCTCTCTACGTCTCTGTCTTGTTGTTGCAGGTTTTACCGGGGAATATAAACACCTACAGCGAGGTGGAGAACGTGCTGCAGCCAAGCATCTTTGCATCGAAGGTGCGCATCTATCCCTACAGTCAGTACGATCGGACTGTCTGTCTGCGCGCTGAGATCGTTGGCTGTGCCTGGGAAGGTGAGTGAAACAGTCCCCTGCCCCATGCCGCATGCCTCATGAGTTATGCTCTCACACATCGCTATCCCTTGGGAGGAATGATACTCTCTCCTTCTCTGATCAGCAAAGTCTCTCCCTCCCCCTTTGTCTTTCAGCATTTCGCACTTGTTCCGTGTCTTGGGGCAGGCAAACAACAACGAGAAAAAGTATCTTTTTAGCTGCAAAAACAGGCGGGGAAATTTAAATTTAAAGATAGTCGAATGGGCAATACCCTTAAAAAGAAGTTGATGTAAAACATAAAAATAAATTTAATACAGAAAAAATCCCTAAAGTTTTAAATAAAATAAATGTTAAAATAATGGAATATTGGAAAAATATAATATATAAAATATTTTCTAATAATTAAATATTATTCGGTTCTTATTATTATTTTAATTGATTTATTTTTTATTTTTATTTATTCTATTTTTATTTATTAAATTGAAAGAAAATTTCTTAAAATATTATTTAGACACCGAAACCGAAAATCACTGAAAATTCCTGTTTCCATTTATCCACTTTGAACATTTCCCATAAATTGATGTACCCTCTAAACCGAGAAGTGCATTACAAATATCTGCAAGCATGCAATCAGCCATGGGACCGGTTATGGCTTGATGACTTTGTTTCGCTTTGGCTGTCGATTGGGGGAGCCCCCAAAGCACCAAACTTTAGTTGGTTTTTCTTTTATTGTTTTTATTAAAGATTGCAATGTGGCAGGAGGCGACTATTTAATTTACAGTTTTTCATGGCAGTTATACACACACATTTTTCCCCCTGTAACTCCACCAAATACCCAGCAAAAATACTCATAAAAAATGAGCTTAAAATTAAGAGTGGAAGTGGCAGTGGTAGAGGTAGAGTAGTATGTGGCAGTGGCAGAGGGAGGATGTGCCAGTGAAAATATGACCCCACAAATCGCCTTAAACTGAACTCTAGATTCATTTTCCTTTACCTTTTCTCTCTCTCTTGTGTACTTTTTGCAGAGGGCATCGTCTCGTACAGCATACCCAAGGGCATGCAGCGGGGCATGGAAATCGATCTGTCGGACAAGACCTACGATGGCCAAGAGGAGGCCGATCGCTATGTGAACGGTCTCGGCCAACTGGTGGATGGACAGCGGGGCAAGGATAACTTTCGCAATGATATCAATGGCTTTGGCAAAGGTAAGACTCGTCGTGTCGTGTTTCGTGTGTGTGTGATTTGTGTCGGCTTTAGATCTGAGGCGGTAAGAGGCAGTAAGAGAGTCTGTCTCCCCCGCATACGAGTGTATAAATTGCACGAAAGGTAGTCCATGTAATTGTCACATAAACTAGCCTGTAGTCCAATCTGCAGTCGGAGTGGAGGAGTTCCATCTAGTCCGCACACTCCAGGGGAGTTTCAGCTAGTCCCCACTCTACAGAGGAGTTCCATTTAGTCCCACTCTACAGAGGAGTTCCATTTAGTCCCCACTCTACACGTGAAGTTCCATACAATCCCCCATTCTATGTACAGTGGAGTTTGTAGACCCCTGCCTTGTGCATAAATGTCACATAAAATTGCCAACAACTAGACCATAGACCGCATAACTAATGCTAGTCTTGGAGTACTCCACAATAATACACGTACTCTGTTGCTGTTGCATTTGGAGGTGTGCCAATCCTCTAGGGCACTAAACAGGCTACTAAATGGATTGACAAATGCCAGGCAGAACCGTTTGGGTTCAGGGCTTTGCATAGTTTTCTGTTAGCTACAATATTTTTGCCCCATTTTATTCCTATTTAATCTTTGATTTTATTTAATAATTTCCCCACAGGTTACGAATGGATTGGTTGGCGTAACGACACGCTCTTGGGTCGCCCCGTGGAAATTACCTTTGAATTTGAAACTGTACGAAATTTCAGTGCTGTCATTATACACACAAATAATATGTTCTCCAAAGATGTTCAGGTAAGATTTATACCTAAGAAAGCAAGAAAAGAAATCATAAGAAATGTGTACCCCTCGTATCACTTACTCATGGGTTTGCCCTGTTTAAATTCTCTATGCACAATAAATTCTGTAAACACTGCGTTCGTTCTCCTTCAGTGTTTGTAAATCGTAAAATGTAATAGCACAGAACCCGAACGATTCCGATACAATTCCATTGCCAGACAAACTGGCGGCAAGAAAAAAAAGCGAAGCAAATAAATGCCACAGCCACAGAGCAAATGCAATAATAAAATAAAAATCTACAAAAAAAAAAAAAATAACGCTATTTTATAAACAAAGCAAATACGAAATCGAACCTAAACAAACCGTAATTGATAGGAAGGGAACGTGATAGAGGGAGAGGGTAGGAGTTAGGGTATAGCGTAGACCTCAGGTGGTACTTGAATGTAATAGTAGAGGGGGAATGGGCAAGAGATCGCTGGTTGCTGGTGCTGGGGTGCATGGCTGGTATTGCAGGGGGGCGTGCAGAGTGCAGCAGTGCAGGAGGTTGGGTGCTGCACTACCATTATCGAGTCAATTTCCTTACTCGCGCATTGTCGGTCTTTATCGAAAGTAAACAAACCATTTGAGTGCGCACACACACACACACACACACATACAGAAACGAGAGGGAGAGAGAGAGAGAGATAGTACGAGTATATCTGTTTATATGAGCATATAAAAAATGATTGGAGCATGTTTATTTCTTTGTACGAGTATTTAACCCCCCCACTACAGACCTCCGCAACCTCCCCCGCATGCCGCATAGTGCCATAGTACAATCTGGCAACAGAACTTGAAACAGAACACACAATTTTCAAGTCCATTGACCCAAATTACGCGACGTACGAGCACCATGGGCTCTATATAGTAAGTAGAGTGGCAATGTGTTAACATTCAGAATCGGCTACAAAATCGGTATTGGAAGCAGAGCTATGGCCACAATGACAGATAAGAATTGAAGAAATTAGTTGCAAGTCAAAGGAAGTGTTGTGTGGTGGGGCGGGGCGGGGGTGTGTTCAAACAATTAGGAAAGGTATATAAAAGGGGGGAGAGATCTTGAGGTCTTTATTGGTGAAGCTAGGCATCTTAGACAACACTTAAACTCTTTTTCACACTCGAATTTATTGGACTATTTGTTGGGGAATAATGATTATGTCTAGTCTTTAAAATGTTCTAGTTTTGCAGACAGATTTTTGATACAAAATATCTATTTTAAGTGAAATCTAAGGGAATTTGTTACAGGATTACAAATAATGGGAATACAGGCAGAAAAATGTTTCAGAATATTGTTTCCCTGGAAAATGTAGAAAAATATAAAATAAGTCATGAAATTTCCTATTCCTAGGATTACTTTTAAATCCTGAGGCACAAATAAATTAACTAATAAATTAAAATAATTAAAACTTCTAAAGATTTCCTCTACTGAAAATATAATTAAATCTTACCCAAACTTCATATACAGAAATTTAATTCCATCTTAAAACAGTTGAAACTATATTTATGTCTAAAGTTTCCTAAAGTTTTTACTCTGCTGTTTCCCCTCACATCTTCAATTAATTTTCTTAGTTTTTTTCCACTTTTCTATAATCTTTTTAAAGATCTTTCCCTCCCACTTTTCAAAACCACACACTGCTGTCATAATTTTGTTGTAAATTTCCTTCCACTGACAGTCTCGAGTATCGTTTGACAGTTTAATAATTTCCTATGTACTCACGTAGCACCCCACACCTCCACCATCCATTCGATGTTATCTCTCTCCCTCATGGAACACTCTCTTATTCCTTCTCTCTTTGGGTTTATTATTGAATAGAGGTGATATATGGTGTGTAGCTGTAGCCCCCCTTGCAAAGCACTCTCCATGGCAATAGGCTTGTCAAATTTGTGTCAAATTAATCAATGTTTTACTCGGGGGCAAAAACTCTGTGTATGGGATATCTAGGTCGTCTAATAACAGACTGTGCGTTGTAGCTCCATCATAATTATATCGAAGTATTATCAGAGTTTCCCCTGTTTAAGCCCTGTTTTACCCTTTTATATACTTGCTCTAGTGCCATAGTTTTTCCCTATTTTTTGGGACACATTTCCACATCAAAGTCGTGCCGATTGTTATATAAAATGATTTTCATAGGTTTTATAGGTTTATATGTTTGCAAAGTAAAATTTAGGTAAAATAGGGCAGGACACATATCCCTCAGCTAGAGCTAGAATTAGTATCGAAAATCCCATGAGATCCCATGCCCTAATCATTCCCAAACAGAAGTCTTTCCCCACCACACACGCAACCCATGCCCAATAATAATTAAGAGGACCACACGTATTTGATGGCCTTAATCGCGATAATAAATCAGGGGGCATGCATTTTAACGAACAAACAAACACACAACGATGTAGCGATGGAGCGCTGGGGCGATGGGGCGATTAAAGACGACCGCTCATTAGAAATGCTAAAGACAAAGTCAAACAAACAAACAAACAGAAGGTCTCTTTAGAGGGGGCTTATCGAGTACATCTCTGACATGCAACGAGTTTCTGGTTTGGTGTGGTGTGGTGTGCAGTGTGCAGTGTGGAGTGTGGTGCGCCCCAGACAGGTGCCCACACACGCATCTCACATAATTAAAACACAATTAGCATAATTCTAGAGCTTATCAAATGCATCATAAACGGCATTTTTCAACCGCAGAGAATCCACAGATCTTCCTGTTTTGTGCTCTTTCCCCCCGTCGAAGTAATTTGATGACTTATGGTTCATTTCGTGGGGGAAAAGTCTCTGCGCAAGCAAATGGTAATGAAAAATCATAAAAATAAGAATTATAGCAAGCGACGACACAGAGCGACCAGCTCCACGATGCACAGACGATGCTGCCGCTGCTGTTGTAAATTATGGGGCAATGGCCATGGCATAGGCCATAAACCGAATGGTCAGAGAGCCCATCAGCGAGTGCGAAGTGTGTGTGTGTGTAGTGTGTAGTGTGTGTTCCAGAGACCAGGTAGAGAGCTCCTCCACTCCACCTCCAACGCCACTCCAAATGGCGGCCACAAATCAAAGCCCCTCGCAAGAAAATTTGTGGTAATTGAAATTTTATGTGCCGTTTGTGAAGCTGCTGCCAATTGGTTTGTGGACTTTGTGGTTAATTAGCGAGCGAGAAGGAGCGTCAGCAAGAGGCAGATCAGTGGAGCGGTATGCGGGGCAGATCATGAACTGTGTGTGTGTGTGTGTCTAATAAGCACTATCTGGAGTGGACATCTTAGTTTTAATGACTCCTATAAGTGCCTTAAGACATGGCAAAAGGCGCTTCCTAAATGAAAAAACATTAAAGAAGCTTCAGGAAATCTCTTGCGGAGCCTGTTTCAAAGTTAAATTATGAATAAAGATACAACATACAGTAGATATGTATGTATGTACATTTGATGCCACTAAAGTTGGTTAATGGTTGAAGATTGACGTGGATATGGTTTGAATGTGCATACGAAAAGAGGAAAGCTGTGGGCTATATGCATCGTAACATTTATACGAATTTATACCTGATGGTGATGATAACTACCATATTTCATGGGAATTTCTGATTTATCTTCACCTGGCCATATAATTTGTTAGCTCATTCATTCATAAATTTACAGTCAATTTTAATTTAACAAATTTTTTTGCAAAAAGGAACTTCACCAGATAGACTTTAAATAAAGATTTTGATGGCTGACAATGCCCTTACTTTTCCTGACTTCTGAAGACCTACTTGTCCATTCTTTTCTTGAAAAAAAACACTGAAAATCAATGCAAGCGAGTTCATTTGAATAGATATTACCTCCAGAGCTCTAAAGGAAATAGTTTTCTAATAGAACAAAGTCATAGGCTTATCTTTCGACTGTGTTTTCTTGGCAGCTTCACTACAGATCTATTTTTTTTGGAAGGGTTCTCTTCAGAAAGTCACAAAAAAGTATCCTGAATGCCTAACTTTTTCTAAGTTACATTTTTAACTTCAATATCATCTGAATACTGAATATATTTTATATTATTTATTTTATTCCCCACCCCCCCTTTGTAGAGCTTCTATAGCATTTTCTGCTACAGTTTGAAATAACCAGAAAATATACATGTATTTAATCTTTAATTAATATAAAGTTATTATCCCAATTCATATTCCGAATTAATCCCGCATTCCCTTGCAATTATTATCTAACATTAAAATCAAAAGTAATTCCGTTATAGTGGAATCCAGACAAACGTTTTATTAAATTCCCATCGAATACAATCATTCCAATCTCATTGAACTTCCCATTCAAATCACAATTTTTTCATAGCAGACGCACCAAAAAAAAAAAATCACTCTCAATCGATTTTTGTCTGTCAGACATCCCATCACCTTTTCGGTTAACACCTTTCGTACAACAGAACCCCCCCACACACATCTTTTCGAATCCAACGACAACTCATTAGCCATGAAGTATCCGTACCCGTACACGTACACGTTGCCCTTCCCCTTTGCCCATACGCAGACAACACTTACACATCCGGCTGGCACCGGCAGCCGGCAGTCCAGCAAAAAGAGTGCCAGCCACTGACCAAAATTGAATTGTCTTGGATTACTCCCCTCTTTTGCCACCTCCTACTATTGCCCCCTACTTTTGTCGCTTTTTTGCCCCCCTCTGTTTTTTTTTTATTACAAACAACTTCCGTGGTCTGGGGGCCATAACTGAACTTTGGCACTGACCAAAAGTGTCAGGAAAGCAGGCAGGCGCTTGCTGCATACAGAAAATGAAGAAAAACTTTGGATTATGATGCGATGGGAATACTCTTACCTTAAAGAACTTTCGGGTGCGCTGTATATAGCACTGGAAATAGAGTAGAAGAGAGAATCAATCTATAAATGGTACACTGATAGAGAAAAGGCATAGTAAAAATAACTACATTCCTATTTGAATTTAAAATGCGATTTTTAAATACAAACATAGTAAAATTAAATATAATTCACATTGATTCAAACATAATTGTATTAAAATGGCTTTTTTAATACGGTCATATTTAATCTTAATACAAAACACTTTAAAATAAATATAATATATTAAATTTGTAGTGTAATATATTTCATATTTAAATTAAATATTATTTTGACTTGATTTCAAAATTTTTGTTTACAGTCCGCGTACGCAAAATAATAAAAAATTAGTTTAAAAATTAAATATAATCAATATAAATATGAAACATATTAAATTTAAGCATAAAATATTTTTAAATTAAATATGAAACATATTAGATTTAAATATTAAACATATTAAATTTAAATATGAAACATATTAACTTTAAATATGAAACATATTAAATTTAAATATGAAATATATTTAACTTATATATAAAATATATTAAATTTAAATATTTTCATATTATTATCAAAATGTAAATGAAAAATATTCAATTTTAAAACAACCACTCTTGGATGAAAATCAATGGCATTAATATTAAAATCTAAGTGAAAATATTAAAATTTCAGGGCTTTTTTCTATCGGTGTAGGAAAAGTGTTTTATCTTTGCTAAAACATTACCCTTGAAATGTGCATGCCCCTCTCTGTAAAGAGTATATTTAATTTAATGATTACTTTAATTATTATGCCACTCACAGTGCCCCACACACACACACACCCACACACACAGAGAGAACAAACAGCAGACACATACAACAAGCAATGTGCATAAATATGAAAGAAGCAAACAGTTACTCATTCATCGTGTGCTTACCCCGCTCTCCCGCTCTCTCTGCCTCTTTCGTTTGCAGGTGTTTGTCCATGCCAAAGTCTTTTTCAGCATTGGGGGACAACAGTTTGGCGGGGAGCCCGTACAATTCTCATATATGCCCGACCTGGCGCTGGATCATGCACGCGACGTGACAATCAAATTACATCATCGCCTGGGGCGTTATCTGCAGTTGCATTTGTATTTCGCCGCCCGCTGGATGATGCTCAGCGAGATTACGTTTATATCAGGTAAGTGCCATGCCATGCCACACCATACCACACCACGCCCCAGCCTTTCCCTCCTGCACCCAACCAACTGGCCCACAGAGAGCCATCGCCATCGCCATTGTGTTCCCTCACTGCAGATGCTGTTGCCTCTGCTCAGAGAAATTGTTTTAATAAAAAATGTAACACTGGCACGCAAAAAAACGAGGAACAAACCAGCAGATAAAAGGGTTAACTGGGTTGCCAGCCCCCTGCCCGCCACTCTCTTTGGATACCGCGCAGCCATTGGGGGATATTTGTTCGTGAATCTATCGCTCAATTAGGCATCTTCTGGAGCTCTGGAAACTACCAAAGCTGCTCATTTACAGCATTTCCACATGCTGCCTGCTGCATCTTGCATCCCACATCCTCCATTCGCCATCCGATTACTGGTTATATCAGAGTCGAGCAATCTTTAAATGTGTGTCCTCCTGTTGCAGGCCACATGGTGCGACATTTCTGCCATCTAGACAGCGAGACGAGCAGCAGAGGTGTGTGGCAGCAGGCAGCAGCAGCAGGAGCGAATGGGAATGGGAATGCGAATGGGAATATGGGTCCCACAGTGAGCGGTTTATTGTTTGTAGTTTAAATTAATTTTTATGTCCGTGTTGTTGACTTGTTAGTGGTGGAATCGCCCCCAGGCTGTGCCTGATTAAAGCTCAAACAGCGGGCACAGTTCGAATGTGTGATGGGAAATGTCTTTAAAGTACGAGTTATATGCAGAAGTAGCGGACGGATTTGGCTTGCTAGTTATTTGCATTCCTAAAACCTTTAGCATCCTAAAGGATCATCAATTCCCTTTTCTACATGAAAATAATCTCCTGTGCTCTGTGCAACGTACAATTTACGGCAATTTGCTTGCATTACCCTTTAACCCTTTTTGCAATGCACATGTACGATTTTTGTGGAGCAACTCTCTCCTCTCTCATCTATTTCGAATCCAAGCCCGAACGAACAGTAAACATAATTTAGCCAGGCAAACTGCAAAAACAACAGACAGAGGGACAGGCGGACAAGCGGACAGACTCTTCTCCGTTCGGGGGCCAAGCTCTTCAAACATAAACTGCAATTGCAACAACTGCAACAACTGCAACAACAAGAACAACTTTTGAGCAATTGAAAATTCCCACTGACACTAAAAATTCGTTGCGCATTTCATTAAAAACACACAAAAAAAAAAAAGAAGGAAAGCCAGCACATGGAGCTTCCAGACTCTAACTAGAACTCTGTGGAGTGCTCGGTCTCTCAGTCGATGGTGCAAAATATATTGCCACACTGAAGGAAACAAAAGGTTATTCACACATACATAAGTATAAGGAATGGACTCTAAAAATTCAGAATACTTGTGGCCAAATAGTGCTTGTAGAAAAAAGTAGAGATCATATACGTAATAGATATTGAAAATATACTGCAAATATACCAAATAAATAATGAAAAAATAATTTAAAATTTTTGAAAATTTACTAAAAAAAAAACTTCTAAATACGGTCTAGATTCTGAAACAAATTCAATCAAATATAAAATAAATACTTAAACAAATATTTTTCAAATACTGATATGCTGCAAAATTACTAAAATAAATTCTAATCAAATTAAATAAATAATACAAAATATTGAAAAGCTACTGGGAAATATAGAAAAATATATGTAATTATTAAAATATTCCGAAAATATACTGATTAGATTCTTAGCTACAACTACAAATTAAAAGAATCCCATTCCACTCGACTTTCAAAATCCCAACGTAATCGATATTCCAGTTCACAGTTTTATTCATTATTCATTAACTCGAATAACCCACCATATTTTCCCTCAGTGCATTCACATAGAAATAACTATGTCTGAAATGTGTGTGCGTCTGTGTGTGTGTATGTGTAGGCTATGAACCAATTTTTACTTAACTCTGGGATGAGTACTTGTACGAGTGAGAGTACAAGTGGGTGGGGGGGCAGCTCTTGGTAGCTTTGTTTTCCCTGCTCTGCCGTGTGCCGTATGCCGTGTGCAATTGTGCATATAGTGATACAAAGCAGGCGAAGGACTCTGAAGGGAGGCAAAGGAATGTGCACTGCTGCTGCTCAATTGTAACAGGGTGGGGGGGGCAGAGAGGAAACGGAAGAGCTCGTACGAGCAGCAGCTTCGACTTTGCCACGCATATGCTTCACTAGCAACAGAACCCAGTAGTAGCAGTTGTAGCAGTGGCAGCAGAAACAGCACCAAAGCACAAGGATATTGTGAAAATTAAATGAGTTGCATTACTTTTGTGCATTTGAAATTTGCAACTCAATGAGCAGTGCAGTGCCGTGCAGTGCCGAGAGCCTTTGAAGGAGGATTGGGGATTGTGGATTGAGGATTGAGGGGATTGCTGCTGGGGAGGGTAAATCGCTCGAGAGTACATCGTGCTTTCCTGGCTTCCTGGCTTCCTGCTTTTCCTATTTTCCTCTTTTCTTTTCTCTTTCTCTTTCCCTTTTTTTTTCTTTTTGTTGCACGTTGCATAATAAAGCAATGCATTCCCTTTTTGCTGCTGCTTGCTGCTTGCTGCTGGCTCTGCTCTATGGCTACATTTCGAAATAGTTTGATGCTCGATAATGAGGTTGATGCACACAATACACACACACGCACACAATTTTTGGGTACAGCAAATAAATTTGCATCTGTCGATGATGTTTTTTTTTCAAGATTTACAGAGATTTAAGTTAGGAATTTACAGAGTTTTTAGATAATTGGGAGTACTTTTTGGGCACTCCCATTTACAGCCAAAAGAGGTTTACTAAAGGGTATTCTCCATTTTACAAAGTTACAATGTTACATCCGTTTCTTCTTACAGATTTTTCCCCATTTTCCATGGCGTTTTGCCTCTGTGTGGCTCTCTTTTTGTTTTCTCTCTTAGCGTATTTAAGCCATGGCAAGTGCTTTTGCCTTTATAAATCAATAACATTGCAATCTACTCGTACATACATATATGTATCTGCATATATGTATGTAGCACTTGTATCTGTATCTGTGTGTCTTATTTCCTGCTTGGATTCTTTTTTTGTTTGTTTGTTTGTTTTCTCTCTTTGGGATTTTGATGCATTTGGCATTCAGTCAGTCAGTCATTCGTGAAGGGATTCATTTCAATAACTTCGCTCCTCCCGCTGCAATTCCGCTTTAAATCCTTGTGCAATTTGCCTCGCTTAATCCTTTCTAATTGAAAATCGCTTTGTATGCGAATGTGAGTGCGATATGGACGAGTGCTTTGTGTGTCATATCCGATGCAGAGATATCTCTATTGAAAATAACTCCCCCCCACTCTCGCACTGCTCTTCTGCTCAACTCAATTCAATTGATGCTGCTGCTGCTGCTGCTCCTCCTCCTTCATCATCATCTCTGCCCTTGAGAGCATTGGAGCAGCATTTTGGCGTTTTACGAATAGAATTGCGTCTCGTAATTTGCTTAATGGCAGCAGCAGCAAAAGCAGCGGCACTGCATTTGATATTGAAAAAGCCTCAGCATTAAGGCTGCAAAATGTATAATTTTCAAGTGGTTCAAAGAGGCCAAGGATTCGCAAGACAATGTGCCACAAATGAGAGGTTATAGTGGAGATTATCTTCAAGGGTTATCTCTCAATTAGAACAGATTTTTGCTGGAATAATTTTTCTTGCTAGAGAGAAGGCTGTATAAAGAAAAGGGCAATGAGGATGCACTGAAATTATGCTCTAAAAAATAAAAGGCACTCGTTATTTGTATTTTACATGCTGGATTTTATAGTTATCTGATTTCTAGAATTTTAATAATTTATATAAAAAATGAAAAAAAAACAAATTATGCTTTTCTAAGCTTTATACTGGTATCATTAGCAGTTTTCAATGTTTTAGTTAAGAGTAAGTGAGGAGAGTTGTAGGCTTAAAGTTCTGAGAAAGATGTTTACTCATTTTAGATTTGATTTCATTAATTTTGGGCACTCAGAAAAGAAAATATAAGTATTAATAAGTATGTTTGAAGAACAGAAAGAACTTATTTTCTTCATTTTATATATATTTTTTTTCGGTTTACAGAAGAGTTTTTATAAATTTTTTGTCAAGGAAGATTCTAGTTTTCTTCATATTTCATGGAATCATTATCTTTTTTTATCGTAATTTTGTGGCACCACAATTTATAATAGTGTCGCCTCCAACTCTACTTGCATACCAAATTCATTCAAAAGTAAACAAAATCGAAGGAAGAATATATTTTGTGTAGAATATGCTTTTCCCTTGACTGTTGCTTACATTTCCAAAAATGATTAGCACTTTTAATCATTCATCTGGCATTTCATAGTTTTCTTAGCATTAAAATATTTTTCTCCAGGGGCCCCACATTAACATATACAACATATATTCACGGTTTGGCTTCATCCAACATATGACGCTCTCCTTTAAATTTGGTTAACTAATGCCGTAGGATGCTGCTGGATTCCTCCCAAAAAATTTTCCCATTTTGCCAGACACTTTTCTGGGGCGGGGGAAAACAAAACATTTTCCACCGTCGTCGCTATTTGCATAGCAAATTCAAACACACACACACAAAAGTAAACGAAAAACAAAAACTTTTGTTGCCCAAGAAAATAGACGATCAAAAAAAAAAAAAAAAAATGTGTGGGTGGTGGGGTGGGGTGGTATTGCTGTTGTTCCAGACAAAAAAAAAACAAACTCCAAATCAATGCCAAGAGCTGGAAAAATTTGCATTTCCCTCAAGAGTTTTTTTTTGCTGTCCAAAATTTATACTAAAAATTGTCCGTTTTCTGGTTTTGTTTTTAAATATCAGAGGAGTGGGTGGGAGGAGCGGAGCGAAGTATTTTTTTGGGAGAAAGTTCAACAAACACTCGAGGCGGAAATGCTGTCCGAACCGGCTCGGCTCGGCTGTCCGTAGCGAGCAGAGAAAGGATATAGAAAAACAGAGTCAACAGAGTCCTCTCGATGGGTAAACAATTCCGGGGATATCCTCTCCTATCGATATGCTGTTATTGACGACTGTCTGGCATTTTTCCGATGGATTTGCTCGTTCTGTTTTTCTGTTTTTGTCTGCGTCGGGGAGCAAAATGTCAACACCGATGGCAAACAATCCGATGGCCATACGCTTCAACGCCTTAAAGTTGGAGTATCGCAACGTTTCCGCCATGGCGGTTGGCGGCTGGCGCTGCCGCTGCCAACGCTGCACCTAAAAGTATGCAGCACTAATTGGCACTCAACTTGTTTCTGCTTTTGTCATACCCATTAATCCGTGATGCATTCGCATAGGATATGATGGGTTCGGTGTGCGGTTAGTTCAATTTTGCCTCTGCTTAGAGATGACAGCGTACTGCATAGTGTCACGTTCATCGGTGACTTGTGTCCATCGCTCCGTAAATCTAACTTTAAAGGCCAATAAGGATATCGGGAACGCTAAGAGCTAAAAATCTGATATTTCAAAAATACTATAATAAATGGGGCAACATTTTTTTGTAGTACTTTGAAAATCAAAATTAATGTAGTACCATAAAAATACTACTACTACTACCATAAAAATACTAACAAATTAATACCAAATAAAATACTTATAGTTATAAAAACAAATTAAAAATTTTAACTCAATTTCAAATTAAGAATCTCATAGAAACGCACTGATAAAATACTAAATAAATACTTTAAATACTATATTCTTATTTTCAAAAGAAAAATTGAAAAATTGATAATAGAAATATTTTTAAATACTAGAAATACAGCAGCTTAAATTCCTTTTATGTATGTTAATCTAACAAAATTATACTGGTAAATATACTGGAAAATACTGAATATCACTAAAAATAAAAAACTTTCTTATTTGTGTTTCTGTTAATGCAATTAAAAGTCCCCATCTTTTATGGGTTCCCATCTTTTATGGAGTCGTATTCCTTATAGACTTCACATAACTGTAGTGCATTTTTCCAGATTGCATCCAAAAAAAATAGTTAAATAGTATCCTTGGGTATCTCCAGAGTCGTTGCACCACGACTTTTTGCTAAGTTTTTTTCCTTCGTCATCCTGTCCCATCCATTGCCACTCATCAACGTCGACATGGTCCTCGTCTTCGTCTTCGTCGTCGTCGTCGTAGCCAGGCGCTGATATGACATGAAGAGCTTGCTCATTTATCATCATAATAATCGCTCTCCATGGCACCCACCGCCACCCCCTAATTGCTGGTGGAGACCCATTAGCCGCGGCAGTATATCAAGGCAGAGGGGCAGCTGTCACACAGCCACAGCCACTGTCACGCCTCCACCATTATCATCATCCTCATCATCCTCATCATCATGCCACCTGGCGGCTGCTGTCGTCCTTCTGCTGCATTTTGCCACTTGGCTTGCAAATTTCATCCTCCTTTTATATCTCCCTCAGTACTGTAAGATACAATCCTTAGCCAAGCGAAGTCTTAACCTACATTCTTTGGCTCTCTTTCTTCCTTCTTCACTTCTCGTCTCTTCTGCTATGTTTTTGCAGTGCCCGTGGTCGGCAATTTCACGGATGAGGGCCTGCTCAATGGCATCAGACAGCCGTCGGACACATCGGAATATCCGCTGCAGCGCGATGAAGTCGGTCGAGCGGTCAGCAGCGGCGAAAGGAGCCAACATACCACACAAGGTAAGTGGCATCCGGCTGAAACGAACTGATTTGATTTGATGGAGTCCCCCCATAGTACAATATCTAGCGGGCATTTGCTGATTAATTGTGGTTATAGCTATCAATGGGTGGAAGATGTTTTCACTGTAACTGAATATGCGAAGGGAAATTACACGTTTAAAGTTTTAGATGAATGCTGCTTGATTAGTGCCTACAAAACACATACAAAACCCAGACAGACTCCCACAATGGTTAACCAAACCTCACCTAATCGAATTCCTAGCCAAAACTTTAAACCAAATATTCAACTAAACAACTAAACCGCAAGCCAGCAACACCTTTAATTATTTTCCTCTATTTAAAGTACCTTTTAATTCGGAATAAAAGTTTACGAGCGCTGTAAAGTTTTCTCACAAAGATTACTACTTATAGCCGCCGCCGCACTCTCATTAGCACACAGAAGCGGCGCCAAGGCACATCATTTGCAGCAGACAAAAGCTCTCGGGCTCTGGAGCTCTGCTCTGGGGGCTTTAGAGGCAATTGAAAATATCAGACAATAAACCAGCGGGAGAGTGCAGCAAGTCTATACAGAAAAAAAGGCCTGGCTACAATTTATTATTATAGCGACAACATTCTTTTCATTCCTATAGCTGTGTCTATATATATCTTTTGTAACTGCAACTCTCTCATTCTCATTCTCTTTCTTTTAAGTTATCTCCCCGAAACCTATTGACCATCAGGAAGCGGAAGCGGCTAGTTTTGTGGGCGTCATAATCACAGTGCTGGCCACAATTATTCTCTTGCTTGTCGCCATTATATTGCTGATTGTGGCACGGAATAAGCGGGGACGTGGCAGGGGCAATGTTTTGGATGCATTTCAGCATAATTTCAATCCGGACACGCTCGGTGGCATCGATAAGCGACTCTGCCACACCGGCAATGGCAATGTCCTAAAGGTAAGCTGCCTAAAAATCTACAACAAAAAAAAAAAAAAACAGCTACGAATGGGTTTTACATGGAAAGTGCATAAATTGATGCTGCTCCTGCTGCTGCTGCTGCTGATGCACATATCCTGGCTCCGGGGCATGGCCCCATCTGTTGTATGGGAGGGGGTAGGCATGGACGGATAGTTGGACCACCCAGAATGCATGTCAAACAGAACAAAAAAAAAATAAAAAACCTTAACGCCGGAGCACACAGCAGCAGCAGCAGCAGCAGCAGCAGCACATATTCCACCAGAAATCATGATTAAAAACTGTAGTAACTGGCATTCCAGCAGCACACAGGCAGACAACACACAAAAAAAACTGAACAGAACACTTTTTCTCACTTTTCTCCACTCACTCACTCACTCTCTATCTATCTGGTGTGCAATTTTTTACTCACTCACCAACGGCTGCTCTTGCCACCGTGTTCTTACCCCCTCAGGTGGTCACAACAATGGATGACAATGAGTCGTCCATTGACAAGAACAGTCTGTACCATGAGCCCTTCAATGTGAACATGTACACCAGTGCGGCCAGTGGATGCTCCATGAATGACCTGCAGCGTCAGCATGTAACGCCGGACTATACAGGTGAGTTGCTACCCCCACCCCTCCACACCACGCCACACCACGCCACACCACACCACTCTGTATATATTCATATATAGAACCTACTACGTAGATATGATGATGATGATGATGATGATGGGGTACGACGAGATGCACCGTCTATGACAATGATGTGTGGGCCTCTGCCACTGCCACTGTCGCTGCCTCTTTGCCCATCAGCCATAAAACTCGGGCGCCGTGGCACTTGACTCTCTCTCCCTCTCTCTCTCTCTGTCTCTCTCTGTTTCTCTCGCACCTGTTCGTATGGCTGGCCCCTGATGGTGTCGCCTCTTGATGAGTTTGATGTTTTGCGTCCTGTCTGTGACAGGACATGCAAATGTTCATCCTGCAGGCCATGTTGGGATGCCAGGGCGCAGAAAGAAAAAAATAGTAAGCCCCCCTCTGAGAAAGCAATGCTTAATTTAGCGCACAACATGGATCCTGAAAGTTCGCTGGCAGTTGCCACCAGGTGCGGCAGGGTGGCAAGCGGCAGTAGCACAACAAAGAAACTGGACACCAACAAAAAAAAAAAAAAGAAATGATGTGGAGAAGAAAAGAATTTTTTGGGGGTACGCGCGTTGTGCGCTCCGCAGGACATAATTTTTGAATTGCTGAGTCAGACGGTAGTTTTCAGTTACTCTGGCAGCAGCAGCAGCAGCAGCAGCGAGGGTACTCCATCCGAGTATGAGGGTATTAGAGGGTACTCTATCTGAGTATGAGGGTATGAGCGAATTTTGTGTACATTTTTGCTTAAATATATAAAGTAAAAAAGGGAAAAGGAATGAGAAAATTAAAATTAACAAACTAATTCCAGAAAATAGAATTTATAGTCAAATTAAAATTTACTAAATCGTAAAAATACAAAATACTAAAAAATACTATAAATACCAAAACGAAAACTAAAGAACTAAATTTTACTAAAATATTGCTAAAAAGGAATAAAAAAAAAAACAATACAAAAAAAAATGAATAAGAAATACTCAAAGACATACTGAATAATTTAAATTAAATGCCAGGACTACGAATATGATTTGATTTTTGTTTTTTTTTCAATATTTGAAATCTTTGCCGTTTTCCATCTTCAGTTTTCCTTCACTGGACAGTTCATAGGCTTCTCTAGAGGTCTAAATTTCCTAGTAGTTGCAATTCTCTTACGAATACCGTACTCAATAAAACCATAATAAACCTGGACAAATTCTACCCACATTCCGCTTGAGCGCTAAAAATCTGTAAGAATTGCCAGAAAATCCCCTCATTCATGGCAATCCCCAAAGAGTATCAACAGCTTTCATCATGCTCCTGTAGTACTCAATTTTTTCAGCATGTTTTCATTTTTTTCCTACTGCCCTACAGGACATGGGACATGGGATGGCATGTATGGCACATGTGTTTTAATTGCCAGATGGACTGCAGGGAGCTGCAGTTAGGAGTTTACGACCTCTGCCACGTAAATTGTAATGAATTCTAATGTCTTCTGTCCGGTTCGTTCGTTCGTTCGTTCACATTTCACATGGAGACGCCTAAGGGGCATGCTAGACAAGGTTTTTTGTTTTGTTTTGGGCTTTGGGTCTCTTTGGGTTTCGGGTTACGTTACGGGTTGCTACGTTGCGACAAGCAACGGGCAGATGCAGTCACAGTCCACATTGTTTTATGAACATTCCATGGGCATAGCCACCACCACCTCAGCTTTTGGCAGCTCATCCGTTTGTCTGCTGATTCGGAATTCTGTATCATCTGTAGCTCATCCTGTTGCCCGTCTCATGTTCTGCCTCCCGGATCTACGACGGCTGCTGCTGCTGCTGCTCATCATAAACGTTTATGGCACGCCTTTCATGCGCTCGAGTCATTTGCCAAAAAGTTTTCTGATGTTGCCTTTGGGTGCATTTTATAACTGGCCAGCAAATATTTGTCATAACTCTCTCTCTCTCTCTCTGCCTCCTGCCTGCTCTCTGTCTGGCTGGCTGGCTGCCTGGTTGCCTGCTTGCTATAATAATTTAATTTAGCTCAAATAAATTATAAGTTTGAGAGACCCCCACAGACCTCGTCACAGTCTCGCGCGCACATCGCACGCGCCACAAAATTGAGTGCTTCAAACTTCTCTCTTACTTCTCTCTCTCTCTCTCTTGCGCTAGCTGTGGGAAAACTTTCAGCGAGTCCATGCCACGACTCACTCAAATTAAAGTCTATTTTTGAAGTCAACTGCCAATTTGCACGACCAGAAAGCGAGTGAGAGAGAGAGCGAGCCGAAGAATGCCACAAACTTAATAACATTGCATGCAAATAAACATGGCAATGAAGAAACGAGGAACGAAGTCGCATGTGCAGAGGCCGGGCACGAAAGTCGTTTGAAAGCAGGTCGGACCCATGCACGGGCCAGCGTCTCTCGTATACTCTGGAAAATGTCACATTCAAATTGAAATTCAATTTATAAATCAGCTGGAAAATAACTTCATTTGCGAGGTGCACAAGTTGCAGACTGATTCGATGGCAGAAAATACTTAGTTTAGAGCAGAAATTAATGACTTATTGCTTGCAGCAAATCCACTTTATTTTGTAAGATTTAAAGCTAAAGAAAGACGCGCAAACTGATCAGTATGCCAGTTCTTGACAGATTTTAGCATACAAAAAATATCAGATCTTTTATATTCCGACTCTAATCTTTCTTTAAGCCTCTGAAATTCTCATAAATACTCGTACCTTCCACAAAATCGTAGGGTAATTGCTGAAATGTTGTTGTGCCAAATGTTCTACAAGTTGTGGCATACGAATAACTCGTACCGAGAGAGAGGAAGGCCACAAAACTTTGGTGCAACTTCAAAAACTGAGAGGGCACTGATTGCACAGACACATAGACAAGACACAGAGATACAGATACGGATACAGATACACAGCTAGACACACAGATACAGATACATACTTACATATATATGTACGTCGGCATACTCGTACATTTGGATGTAGAAAACTTGCATACGAATTTCGCTCAGTCGTCGAAAAGTTTTGTCATTAACGTTCGTTGAGTGTCTGTCGCTGTCTGTCTCTCTGTCTGTCTGTCGCTGTCTCTATCATCCAAACTATGGGTCCTCGCTCTGTCTCTCTCCTTCTGCACACTGTAGACTCGTGTCTATCTACCTCTCCTTCTTTTCTTTTGCACTCTATGACCCTCTATTTCCTTCATTCCCTGTCTGTTATTTTATGTTTTTCTGGTACTTTTTGGACACAAAAACGAATGCAAAAATGACAGCAGGCAGCCCTCCCCACCCACTGCAAAAACGAGACAATGGGGCAACACTGGCACACACACACACACACACGAAGACGAAAACTAAATAATATTATTACAACAACAATAAAATTAAAAGTTCTCCCTCTTTGGGTGCCAGCTCCTCTCTCTCCCACTCTCTCTCTCTCTCTCTCTTTCGACCAAGTTGCAATTAATTTCATTTAGTTTTTCGCCACACGCCATTTTTGCCCCTCAATACCCCACCCCACCTTTGAGATACCCACTCATCCAAGATTTTCCCTCCGGATTCTCTCCTTCCAAGGTCTTGGGGTTTTCCTTCTTCTTCATTTTATGTTGGGGTCTAAATGGGAAAAGTTTGAAGTGGAAGGCAGAAAAGTCTCTCGGACTTTCGGCACAAGACAAATGAAAACCAAGCAAAAGGGATTGTTGGGAGGGGAGGCAGGGGATAAGTGTTCCAGCCGAAGGAAATGTTAAGGAAATGGCAAATGCAAAAATGTTCACAAAATGCAAACCATTGCACTTTGTGGCCTGTCGTCTGAATTTATTGGCTCGGGAGGGAGTGAGGTGTGCACGCACACACACAACTGTACTCAAAAAGCATATGTGGTAGATCTCTAAAATAAAGAGAGAGAGAGAGCGAAAGGGAATGCAGAGGAAAACACAGTTGTAAAAGAGAGAGAGGAAAGAACTTACCCCTAGATATTTATAGACACAAATATGGTTGAATAATGATGAAATTTAGGCTTAAACTTACCTGAAATAAAAAGAGCTATAGACATATTAAAGATTGAAAGCATTGTAGACACATTAGTGGTGGATAAAGTACATAAAAGACATCTCAACTGCAATAAGAAAATATTAAGAAGTTTCAAAATTAAAAATACATATAAGACAATATTCCTAAATCAAAATTCAGCGAAACCCCCAAATCAATGGAGGGCTACGTTACAGAAAAATATGCACTGTGTGGATGCATAGTTTTCAGTATTTTTTAGCGCTAAAAAATTATGTGCTCTTCAAAAAGAAAGCTCGGTTGAGTAAGCAAATAATTTAAAACTATGAAAAGACACAATAGATTCCTGCAACTGATGAATTTCCACTGTATTTCCAAATAAAAGTGATATTATATTTACCAGAGAATATCAACTTGATTCAACGATATTTTATGTAAAGGAGTTCACCAGTCCAATGATTTCAAAAATATTTAAAATTAAGAATTTCACCTTCCCAAGTTCCTGCACGAATTACCCCAAAACATTCCACTCTAGGGAAGTCACAAAAGTTGCTTCGTGTATATAAAGTCTTTACTTTAGTGCACAAATTCGAATTTCCTGTAATTTGGAGCACATTTTAAGATCTTTCTTGAAAGTTTCCATCCTGAAAATGTTACGCAAACTATTTCTAAAAACTTCAATTCCACGAAAACGTCCTTTAACTTTAATTTTAGGTATACTTGGAATACCCCAAAATACAAACCCCTCTCTCTCTCTCTCACTCTCTCTCTCTCTCTCTCTGTGTCCCTCTTTTTACCAGACTTTATAACTCTCTGAAAAACTTAACCTTATTTTATGAGAGTCGAAAGAAAAGTCTTGCATTACCCTAGCCCTCTCACTGTCTCTCCCTGTATCTTTCTGATTCCCTTTCTCATTTGTATAATCCCCTTTTTTTTTGGTGGAGAACTTTTATTCGTCTGGCGCTTAAAAAAGTTTTATTGTTTAGTGAGGTTAAGTTTTTCCAGAGTTTCCGCTTTCCGCTGGCTACAATTTTCCGACAATTTCTATCCCATTTTTACGGTCAAAAATTAACACTCTCTTTCTCTTTCTCTGGCTGTTGTTTTGCTGTCTCTTTCAGATGTACCGGACATTGGGTGCCAGGACTATGCGGTGCCGCACATGCAGCAGCTGCTGCCCAATGGTGCACCTCCACCTCCGCCGCCGCCTGCTGGCAGCAATGGACCCTCCGCCGCTGGCGTCGTTGTCGTAACCACCAGTGCACGCAACTCTCTTAATGCTGCCACACTCCCGCTCCCGCTGCCGCTGCCGCTGCCTGTGCCTTTGCCACTGCCACGGCCCGTGGCATTGCCTGTTGGAAGCCTGCCGCTGCTGCCACCACCGCCGCCAGTGCCACCGCCGCCGGAGAAATATTATGCAGCCACACCAATTTGCAGCAAACCCATGTCCGTGCCGCCACCGGGCTCCCAGAGTAGTGGCTCGTTGAGTCTCAGCTCCTCGACAACGGCAGCGACCACGCCCACGGGCATCAGTGTTGGTGGTGGTGGTGGTGGCGGCATGGGCATGGGCATTGGCACTGGACTGGGCGGCAATGCCACCATTGTGGGTGGTGTTGGTGGTGGGGGGGGCTGTGGCATCAAACCGCATCATTACAATTTGGATATGAGCGCTAATTTCGCCGACATTAACGAAGAGCAGGCCAATTGCCAAGTGCAGGAGTTTCCACGTCAGTCCCTGGTCATCGTCGAGAAGCTGGGCTCTGGCGTTTTCGGTGAACTGCATTTGTGCGAAACAAATGTCCTGAAGTAAGTACTCGCACACAAAACGGCAGGGAAAATAGGGAAACGAAAGCCATTGGAACCTAGCAACAGCAGCCAATGCCAGTGCCAGTACACGTACGCGTACGCGTACCCCCAGCCAGTTCATTTTACTGGCCTAATCGAGTTGCTGTTTGTGGGGCGCACACACACACACACACAGCTGCTGGACTGCAGCTGCAGTTGAATTGAGGCATTTTACAGGGGCAAAATGAAGCTGAGTTTAACAGAGTTTTTGAGGGCGAAAAGTTCGTGATTCTTCAGCAATTAATATTCTTTAATAAACTCAAGCAAACGTAATATTCAAGCAGATATTCATTATATTTATTGCTAAATCCTTCCAAGAATTAAAGTTCTTGAACATTCTACTAGAATATAATGATCTCTGACAGCTTGGATGCTCCTCTAACCCTGTCATTTTCTCTTAACCACAAAACCTTTGCTCTCTTTGCAATCCAATTACACTCAAGAATCCTCCACTCCACACTAACGCCCCGCCCCCGCCCCCGCCACTGCCTACACTGCAGTGCACTGCCTACTCGGCCCATTTCAATTGAAATATATATTCCCATGACAATTGCTACCTCTGATTCCTGGTTCCGTTTCTATTGGTTTTGCAATGCAAAAATCAATTAGAGTCCAAGGCTTGGGGAACAATGTCCTAGTGTTTCTGGCCAATATTCTCTCTCACTCGGCCTGGCATGGTCTCGCCTGTCGCCTGTCCTGTCTACTGGCACATTTTAATATGTTACTCAACGTTACAATTCGATTTGCCTGCTTGCTTTAATAGTTTTGCGGTTGGAAAGCCACAAAACGTATTACGTATACGTAATATTGCACCAGCAGATGCACAGAGGATGCCACAAGAGAGTGTGTGTGTGTGCAGCAGGGTGGCGGGGGATGGGCAGGGGGACGTTTCCACTAGACCACTGCAGTGGCTGCGAATACCAGCAGAGAAACCTCACAGATACCCAGACAGACGCAGACCAAACCAAACCAAACCATACCAGACCAATGCATTGGATAGATAGATAGATAGATGTATGCAAAATAATTAACACTCATACACACACACACACACAGAGATAGTTACTCTCCTGGCACAGCCAGAGTACGTATTGGCACTCTTCGAGTGGCACTCCTGGGGGTAGGCATGGCTACATGGCTGGATAAAATATTAATAGACAGCTGGATAGACAGTTATCAGACAACAGATGGACTTTATTGTCCACAGGACCACAGATGAAAATTATAATAGACATTTTCCGAGCTCGAAAATCAAAGCCACAATTCACGCACATCGCAACGTAAAGGAAAAAGGAATTTGTGGCAAGGGCAGAATGGAAAGCCAAAGCACTTGGCTATTTGATTACAGTGCAAAGTACTTGCCAAAGAGTGTTGGTTGGGAAAGGTGTGCACAATATGAATGGGAATACTCTTGAAACACTTTTGCTGCTTATAGATTCATTCAATCAACTTTTCTCCCTTTTGCCATCAAACCAAACTTCATTCATGCACTGCTTCTAAATCGAAAAGCGAACCAAAGCTTTAGGTTGCAGCGGCGGACTGCTTAATCGCTTGCTTTTGAAGGGAAACGAGTGAACAAAACGTTCAGTTTTAGTCAGGATAATTTCAACAAACCAAACCTTAATCAGGGGCAGTAGGAGAGTTGACCAAATGTTCAGGTTTAAGTTTGAAGAATCATTTGCTTCTGTTGATCCTTAGACAACGCTGCTCCAACACCTTGGGTATCTTTTTTTTCAAGAATTCTGGGAGTTTCGGAGATATTAGGGTATTTCTTTTGTATTTTCCTGGAATAGTTTCTGGTTTATTTCTGATGCATTTTTTATATATTTCTGGAATGGTATATCTCTGGTATATTTTTGGTATATTTATGAAATAGTTTTTAGTATATTTCTCAAGAAGTTTCTGGTATTTTTTGGAATAGTTTTTTGTATATTTTTAAAAGTTTCTGATATATTTTTAATATCCTTACTTCTGGTATATTTTGTTGTATTTTGTTAGTTCTTATTATGTATTTTTATTTTGTATTATTTAAATATACTTCTAGGTAGAAATTTGTGTACCGAAAATTCTTAAGAAATCAAGCATCAATCCCTTCGAAAATCTTCAACCAGAATCTCCATCTGACCCTTTCATGGACCTCTCGTGACCCTCTGTATATTCCCTCTCTGTCATGCATAATGTGCAATAAAAAGCTTCAATTAAACGGAACACAAAACGAAATCAAAGGTAACAACAATTCGCTTTCTCACTGCGGGCACTCAAAAAACTCATCTCACGTCCTGGGATGTCCTGTGGATGTGAACTCCTGGGACATGGTCTCTGGCTGTTGACGTTAACTGCTGGATTTTTCTTTCCACTTCCATTCGTCTCGTTTTTTTTTTCTGTGTGTTTTAAGTTTTCATAATGGAATTTCTGATAAGCTTTTTTGTGGCCAGAGAGCATGTGCCTCAGCAATTGTTTTCGCACCCTTTCTCAGGGTATTTTGATAATGTGAAGGTGTTTGAGATGCGTAGAAAAACCTGTTTTTTTTTTAGCGAAAGTAGGGCTTAACTAAATGTATAAAAGTCATTATAATTAATGGCTTTCGAAGCAAATATTGGTTGAAAAATAATTTTTGTATGAATAACTTTCATTTTTTCCTTAGAAAATGCAGCGAAAAAATACATATAGCAGTTTCATCTGCAAAAGCCTAGCTTAAATAATAACAAAGCTAAAATTCTATTTTTATATCATGATAAATCGTTCGAAAAACAAATAATTGATAGAAAAATTGATTTCATTCCCAAGATTTTCCAAAGAAAACTCTACAAACTGTAGGTTCATACGTTCCTAAAGAGATATCCTCTGTGTTTTTTACTAGAAAACATGCTGCTTTAAGTGTATCCTCAACTGCGTGCTATATTCCACCTGGGCTTTTCACCATTGTCCATTCTTGTTATTGCTGTTACCGCAGACATGGCATTATTTGTGGCAACAATGGGAGGAAGGAGTGGCAGAGCCACAACCAGCAGCCACAGCAGTCGTCAAAGGAGTAACTCCATCCTGGGAGAGAGAGAGAACGTGGGACACACATCATATTCATATCGTTTTCACTTTGCTTTATGCCATTTCATCTAACCATTTTTGATGTCTTTCCTTCCTCTCTGTGTGTCTCTCTCTCTCTCTCACTGGGATATCTGTTTTCCTCTGTCTGTCTGCCAGGATATCTGTCTGTCTGTTTCTCTTTTGTCGCTCCACCTGTGTGCCGCATTAAAGTATTGCGGCTTGCGGTTTTTCATCATTGTCAACTATTGTTATGCGAATTTTTGATTTCGACTCGAAATTCCACTCGTATTCCCCCTGCTCCCGATGTCTGATAACCCAGCATAGGCGACAAATTTGCTCTTTGTCTGCTGCTGCCCCTGCCACTGCCTCTACCTGTTTCTGTCTGTGAATTTCTCTGTGGTTTTCATTCAGCAATGAAATGAAATGATTTTTGTTTTGCAGCTGAAAATATATGTAGCCCTAGCAGGAGGCTCAAAAATTACAAATCTACCTTTAGGAGAGGCAAATGCCTCAGCGAAACCTTCCACTAATCCGTAACTCTCTCTTTTAGTGCCACTCTTGTCGCTGTGGCGACACTGCGCCCTGGAGCCAGCGATCATCTGCGCAAGGAGTTCCGCTGCAAGGCCAAGCAGCTGGCGCGTCTTTCGGATCCAAATGTGGCACGTTTGGTGGGCGCCTGTCTGCGCGATGAACCCATTTGCATTGTGCAGGACTATTCGAATTGTTTGGGCGACTTGAATCAGTTCCTGCAGGAGCATGTGGCCGAAACCAGCGGCCTGATGGCCAACAAAAGTTTGAGGTAAGCAGGCGACGGAGGAAGCAATCATCCTTTAAGGATCTACTTTGTAACTAATGTTTTTCGGTCTCTCTTTTGGGGTTTCCATTTTTTTCTTTCTTTCTTTTTACTTTTTCTGCTGCTGCTGCTGCTGCTGCTGCGTTGTGTGCGTCTTTTATCGCACTTCCTGTACCGACGACGACGACGACAACGACAACGACGATGCTACTCTTCCGGTCTCGTGTTCAATGATTACAACGATCCGCCACCGAACGACGCACCACCAAAACCACCGCATCACCACCGTGCCACCATCATCGTGCAACATGCGAAAACGGATGTAAAAACTTCGTTAACTTGGGGCTCATTCCCGCCCTCGCGCTGCGGTACGACTTTTGCCTGGAAAAACTTTTCGAAATTCTCATTTGATGCCCGCGCCATCTCTTCCGCTGCACACACACACACACACACACACAGCTATGGCTGCTTAGTCTACATTGCCACACAAATTGCATCGGGCATGAAGCATTTGGAGCAAATGAATTTCGTACATCGGGATCTGGCAACAAGGTAAGTGCTAGCCCCACCCAAACACACACAAACAACACACACACACACACACAGATAACAGCGAGAGCCAGGCAAGTGGAGCAGGAGGCACACGGCAATGGCGTTGACATCCGACTGCTGGCTATACCGCCAAAGCGCGAATTAAATTTTTTCTGCTTAGCTTTAAAAAAAAAACCTTTAAGTCTGCTTAAAATCGTGGCACATCTTCTACCGATTTTATAGCTACCAAAAACTATTAATCAGAGGTACAATTTTATCCCCCTTTGCCTGCCTTGCTCCTTGATCAAAATCATAAATAAACAATCGGGGCATGTCCCCTTAAACAAACAAGAAGAAAGCGTACAAAACCGCAAAAAGCAAAATTTATGGCCATGCATATGGCGCTGAGAAACAAATTTTCGGGTAGTAAGAGATACAAAATACAGACATACAGATACACCAGCAGGATAGAGCGATAGAACGACAACGATGAGAACAAACACTCATACGTCACGTTGGCCATTTCCGTGGGCCAATTGCTGTCAAATGGCATATTGCTTTCGACTTATTCGAGCATTCACATTGGCAACATGCGAGCATTCATTTTCTTATTGCATTCATTGGTTATGCAATCGTATCCTTCGATATCCAAGGATACCTGCCGCACACAGGTAGCATTTGACAATTGCGTGCCCCAAAAATAGCACAAATTTTCTTATTGGATTTGAACAGAAAATACAAAAAAAAAAATAAAAGACATTTTCGTTTCTAAAGGTAACATTGGGAGGGGGAGGGGGGCGCAACATGCCACATGCCATACACGTCGTCTATTGATTCCCCTTCGACTTTTGCTGCTGCTATAACAACAATGTCTATCATTCATTTATATAAGCTGCAAAGCATGGGAAAAAGCAACGGAAAAGTAAGGGAAAATTGTGGGCAAAAATACGCTCATAAATGGTGGCCAGTGGGATGGGGCGCGGGGACGAGGCTACTGCCATTGTTGTTCCCTTTCTGGCATTTTTCTCGTTGACATTTTCATTAGCAAATTAATTTTAATTGATTACATTTTATGCGTAAGCAGCAGCAGCCACAGCAACAGCAACAACTTCTGTAGCGTCTGCTGTTGCGGTGTTGTGCTGCCAATATATTAAATTACCAATTTACGATTATATATAGACATAGTATATATGTATGTACGAGTATCTTTAACTTGGCAACACTCTACGCGCACTGCTGGCACTTCTTCCTGGTTTTTATTCATTTAATTTTGTCATTAAAGACACCTGAGCAGGACCTTCTTGAGAATTGTTATGTGTTGCTGCAAATTGAATTTCTATGAAAGTTGATACATTAATTGGGTGGAACAGTTGCTTGCTGGCAATGTTTATCACAACTGATTGGAGTGGATAATACCAGAGGGTGATATTTGATAGGATTTTACTCGTATAACTTTTATTTTCTGTAAACAAATTTCGTTTACTTAATTACCAAAATTCTATGAATTTTTGGAAATACATATATATAATTTAGGAGCTGATTTTTCCACACAGAATGACCTTAATAGTGCATAATTTTCCCACTTTTTGGTGTGCATAAACTCAGAGAAAAATGGCATAGTAAAAGCATACCAAATTTAAATTAAATATTCCCGGTTTTAAACCAAAGCAAAATGATATTAAATACTTCAATTTAAACATATATTTAAACAAAACACAAAGCACAAATAAATTTGAAGGATATATATTTAATTCAAATATGAAATATTTTAAAAATGAAATATATTTAAATTAAATCCTATTAATGTCAAAATTAAGTGAAAACACTTTCTGTTTCATAATTTCCACTCTCGAAGCAAAACCATTTTAAAGCTAAAAATAATTATACAAATTTTAGAGCTTATTAACACTGGTTGTAAAATCTGTGGCAAACAAATTTCGCATTTTCTGGTACCTCTACTTTTGGCAATAAATATCTCTCATATCACAGTTCATTTTCCAATCTGACAATTAAGGTTCCATCAATGTGAATCCTGGCAATCCCAATCAACTATTCCAATCACCACAAAACCCTTCATTCAAATGCATGACACCTTCATCTGTGGCATACAATAATTTTATGCATAATTGCAGAGACATTCCAGATTCTGTGTGGCTCCGACCCAAAGCCCTCCTATTATCCCTTTAGCAGGGCCCACTTACAGCAGCAATTAGCATTTGCAAGTCCAAGCAAAAGCCACTAACCCCTTGAGGTTGCTCTTCAGGGTAGAGATTTCTCCTATTTGCCATAAAAATTAACTAAGATTTCAGCCTGAATTCACTTAAACAAGATTTCTGCTACATTTGCCAGCAGGCAAACAGAGCAAGGACTCCCAAGGATACGAGTATACATATATAGAAAGAGCAAGCGAGCGACTGTAAGCCATGGACAAATATGAAGGAGAGAGATAGACAGAGAGACACACACGTCGCATGCATCGAAAGAGCTTCCAGCGAGCCATTGTTTGATTTCACAGACAGAAAAGGTGAACGAATCCAGAACTCTCTTGTCTGAGGGCTTCCCTCCAGCTAAATGCAAACCACAACAGTTGCAAAAACCACCACATTGAATGATATTTGAACAGTGAGAAAGGTAAAATATGATGTGTGTGTGTGTGTGTTTTTTCCCAGCCATTCTGAAGCTTAAAAAGCTACTGAAATGTCCTAGAAAATTGGTAACGTTCCTCTACAAACACCACATTTTTCCGCATATTTTCACACTTTTCCGAACAGCTTTCTGTTCCACCCGCCTGCATGGCTATAAAGTAGTTTTGGCCACAAGCCAAATTTGCTCCAATTTTCCAGTCATTCGTCGGGTGCCCCCTTGACATCAGCCAACAAATTGTTGGTTCAGCGGGGGGTGGAAAGACCACCATCTAAAGTACTCTCGGACTCACAATTAAAATTTTATACTTAACTAATGTGCTGCTGCTGCTCCTCATGCTGCTGCTGCTGCTGCTCTTCCCTCACAGATGCTTTGGGTGTCGAAAGATAAAGAGGAAAACACTGTGCAAAATAGTGCATGCACCCTCCCCCCCAAAAAAAAAAACAGGCAACACAGAGCTAACCCACACGCCCCCCGTGTGTGTGTGTGTGTGTGTGTGTGTCTGTATCCTTTTGGTCAAAACAGGAAGTGGCAGTGGCAGTGGAAGTGGCATTGTCTTTCGGTTGTAAATTCTGCTTAGGAAAAAGGGAAATGAGTTTATTGCTGCCTGTAAATATTGTGAAAATGTTTTTCGCATTCTCCATCCCCCCCCCCCACCACCCGTTGCCATTCCGAGTGTCGGCTTGAAATGTGAAAATCCTTTTAGGATTTCTGTGGTTTGTTTCTAGGACTTTTTGGTTGGGCAAAGCTGCAGACACTGCAGAAGACTCCCGAATGTGGCTTGAAGCCGCCTCTGCCCCGGAGTGCTTTTCTCATTGATTTTATAATTTTTTGTGCAGATTTTATGTCCAGATTGCAATTGTTTAAGATATTTTTTGGCTTACAAGAGGCGGAAATAATTTCTTACGGGTTGCAGGCATTTATTGACCACAAACAGATGTTGGCAGCGCCTCCAGTTTCCAGCCTGTCTGTCAGTCAATGTTGAGTTTTGGTTTGGAAATTTGTATGTTAAGGAATTTACGTATTTTCAATGCAAGGAAATTGTTTCGCTTGATTATTCATTTGGTTTTTGGAGATGGAAAAGTGTCAAAAAGTTCTTGCAAAACAACTGCAAATATCACTCATTCAGAGAGAGAGCTCTCTAAAGCCAGATAACCTTGCCACAAGAGCCCCAAAAATCGTTTACCATTTAGAGCCCACATTTCTTTAGGCCAAAAATCGCTTACCCCAGCCTCAGTTCCTATTCTATTTTGGTACTTAAAACCCACGACCTATTACAACAGCCAGAAAAAGAGTGGGGAAAAGCGGATTGCAAGCGCGCTGGCGTGGTGGGGCAGTGGAAATCCTTGTTTGAGCTAAAAAAGAAAATGCTTGGTTAGCAGAAAAAAAAAAGAAAAGAAAAATGGAACGAAGGAAACGAAGAACCACTAGCAAGTGTTCAACTAATTTCAAATTAAACTCAACGACGCGACGTGGCATGCCCCGCGCATCCCCCCATCCAACCGCTAAACTCTCGATGGCCGTGTCCTGCAAGCGAAGGACTACTGCTGCTGCTGCTGCTACTACTACTATCACGAGCAATTTTTCAGCATTTAAACACTCAAGTGCCAAGCTAATAAACGATATTAGTGCCAAAGCTCATTTCAACAAATATTGTCAGGGTATCTGTGCATGTGTATGTGTATGTATGTGTGTCTGCTGTGTGTGTGTGTGTGTGTGACACTGCTGGCAGCTTCTCCTGTGCTGCCAGTGCAAACATTTTCCAAACAGTTACCAAATAAAAATGATTAGGAACGTGACTAAGAGTGCGAAAAATGTTATTTACTTAACTGATGTGAGCTCTGGGATGGCACGGCAGCGCCAGGGATCTGGCAGCATGTGTGTGTGTGTGTGTGGGGAGTGTGTTGCAGCAATGGGAATACACATGCAACACAGATACGAGCAGACGACCGAAAACTTTGCTGCATTGCGGCTGCCAGTAGAGACCGAGAGACACATATCGAGAGATCTCTGTGTGTGTGTATGTGTGTGGGAGGGGTGTTGAAAAAAAAAATACTTGAAAATTACATGAAAACTGCACTGAGGAGCAAATGGCAATAAATGACAACAGCGTATGGCACCCCACACACCCAGCCAAACCCACCCACACATCTTCACCTCGTACTCGATGACATCTTCGTGCCCCCTCCCCGCGCTGAAGCTCTCCTCAAGCAGCAGAAACCGAAAAGCAGAAACAGCAGCAGAAGCAGAAAATTTCATATCTTTTTTTTTTGGTGGGCTGCGGGGAGCTTTCACTTTGAATGGTTTTGGTTTCTGGTTGTACTACCCTATAAAAGGAAGAGAAACGAGGGGTAGAGCGTTGGCAGGGTATATGGGCAAATCTGTATAACATTCAGATACTTTTGCCAAGTTTTTCTTCCCACAATATATCCTCAAATATATCTTCAAAATAAATTCTTATTTCCTCCACTTCCTCCAGTCCTAGGGTACCAATCCTGTCCATCAATTTCTCTATGCATTCGTCAGTTATTTCGCTTCTGCCGCATCTTTTTCTTGGGGGTTTTCCACTTGCCAGAACTATTTTTAAACAATTTCTGCTGCCACGCAACGTCTCCCTTTCGCCTTTCGCCCACCACACTCATGGCCAAAAGAAGAACGGAAATGGCTCGCTGATAAGGGGTTTTGTTTGGTAGCAACGCCAGAAAAAAAAGGCCAAAAAAGAAACTGCATCGTTATACAATATGTACAGAGGAAGAGGGTGGAAAGGGGCAGCGGGAAAGGGCATGGGTATCCAATGGGTATTCTGAAGAGTGTATTGGGTTTCTGCATATTTGGACAGTGTAAACTAACACCCCCCCACATAGACATTGAGCAGGAGCGAAGAGGCTCTTAGAGAAGGTTAGACCCTGGGGCTGACGTCGATGGGGAAATGGGAGAAGGATAGGAGCCTGGGGTCACAGAGCTGGAGCATTATATCTGACATTTTCTTCGAATGCTGCCTTCATTTCATTCATATACAAAATCCACTGAATATATTCAAAAAGTGCTTTAATAATGTACAGAAAATATGTTTTTAAATTTTTTAAAATTTTCAAAAGTGCTCAAAGTGGGAATTCCAACTGAGAAACATCCTAAAAGTTTCCTCTTTTTACCTCAGTGTAGGCGAAAGACCAGAAGCTGAAAAATACATTTCTCCTTTTTTTTTGGGCCCAAGGATTCGTCATGCTCTGCCCTCACCTTTTAAGTAAGTATTCTCTCTGCTCTGTGTAAGGATTCCCTGATATCCATTCCTGTTTTACGAGTATTTCCATATCCTGTGGTTCCCTCAACATTCTTCACATGGAAGCATTTCTCCGCATCTTCGTTCATCCGGTTTCTCAGTTTCTCCTACTCCCCCACTTGTTCTCCCTTGTCTCCATTTCGCTGTGCTTCTCCATTTCTCTGTTTGTTGGCAGGAAATGTTGATAAAAGTGCTGCCAGCTGCAACAACGACGACGGCGACGCTGCATGTAAATCATTTATGGTTTATGTAAGAACCGCCGCCCGTCCCACACTCACCCACCCATTCTTCCCGGCACTTCGACCACTCCTCCACACATTCGCTCTGTCTCCGTATGCCCTTCGAATTCTTCTCTCCCTTCACTCACAATGTGGCATCTTGGCCAACACTTAAGGATGGTGATTGTTCAGGTAAATTCAGTTACAAATTGAAAGGTGCCACAAAAGGTAGAGATACGAAATTCTTGAAAGTGAGCAGCTCCTTTACATACTTTACGACACTCAGAGAAAATATTAAATTTAATACTGGAAAGTGTATTAAAAATATTTTTATATACTGCCCATACTCGTATTTAATATACAAATAAAATACATTAAAATTAATTTAGTATGTTAAAATTGTAGCAAATATGTTTAATTTAATTATGAAAATATTTAATTTAATTCTGAAAATATTTAATTTAATTATTCAAATATTTAATTTACTTATTAAAATATTTAATTTAATTAATTAAATATTTAATTTAATTCTGAAAATATTTAATTTTATTATTAAAAATTTAATTTAATTATTCAAATATTTAATTTAACATTGAAACATATTAAAATCCAATATTTTCCTATAAATGGTAAAATTTGAACAAAAAAAATTAACAGACAAATTATATAAGTTCATAGAATCGAAGCTTAATCTTCCCTTCCCTTCCCTTTAATCAGTCAACTATTTACCCGTATACATGGTGTCCATATTTCTAAACTCAAAGCAGGCTACAGCTTATCTTCCCAAAGCACTGCCACAATTCCCTCATTAGTTTCCTCAGCAATCTGTCCACTTGGATCTTTTTTTCAATATCATAATTTCCATTAAATTTCCCCCAATGATCTATTGATTAGTGGCGCCTGCTGTCTGCCCTCAAAATTTCAACAATTGCATGGCTAAGGGGTCAAAGGGTACCTACACATATATCCCTGTGTGTGTGTTTGTGTGGCAAGTGTTGGCCATGGAAGTGTTGGCCCCTGTTTGCCCTGTTGCCCGTTTGCATATTTTGTTATTAATTTTCATTTTGAATGACATGTTGACAGTCACTTTGACAGTGACAGCTCTCTGCTGCTGCTGTTGCTGCTGCTGTTGCTGCTGCTGTTGCTGCTGCTAAAACCCAGCGAAAACTATGAAGCAGTGTGCCACACAGAGAGCGTTGCATGGTATGGTAGATAAAGTTGGAAGTCTGCCTGCCTGCTGTATCCCGGCTGCCTTCTGGCAGCAGCATGACAACACAGCAACAGCATCCAGTGGATGTCAAAGGGTTTATAATATCCCAAAAAATATATCCAAAAAGTAAACTGAAAAGTTGAGAACATCAAAACCGAAAATGTGCAGCAGGTGTAAACAGCACTGGATAAAGCTCTCACACACACACACACACTCCCACTCTCTCTCCCTCTTACATACCCTGTTTTTGTGTCTATTTCTGGCTTATCTTTCTGACCAACAAAGGGCAAAAACTGAGCTGAAAAAGTCGCCTGTCTGCTGTTTGGCTACTGATAAAACGAGAAATTGGAAAAGCGAAAGAAAAACCACATTGCAGTCGTGTCTTCTGCATCTTTAAATTTCTGTCCAGCTAATGGGATTTTTTTTGTTTTAAATAAACCTCTGCCAGAGCAGTTTCTTTGCAAGCAACAAACACACCTCCTCTCTTTGGGGCTCTCTGCTTGTGCTGCCGCCTCTAGGCTTAGGCCTCGAGTGACATTTTTTGCTTCGGCTTCTTTTGGCTATTTTCATGGGCTCCCATGGGGCTGTTTCGCTTTTCTGCTTTCTTAATTACCCCCCACTCGAAAGGCAGCAGCAGCAGAAATGACTCAAAAATGCAGCTATGCAACAAATTGCAGACATGCAAATACTCGTCGGCCAGCCACCCTGCCAGGGGTAGAGTGCCACAAGAGGCAAATGCAGCGAGTGGGCATGGCTATGGCTGGGCTAGGATGATGCCTGGATACTCTACGTATAAATGGATTCAAATCTAAGGTATAAATTGGCATAACCCTTAAATGGAATGCCCAAAGGAAAAGTTGTACGCTCTCGTATATCTTTTGCTCTATAAATCCTGTAAAACCAATGATTTAATGGCATTACACTTGAAATAAATTCCTCTTTTCTGTTTTCAACTCGTCTACCTAATCGCTTGCCCTTTCTAGCGATGTACTCCGAGCGCAATCTCCCTCTAAAGTGTACAAGTGCCCCCTTTTGAGCCCCCTTTCTGGGGGCACAACTTCAGCCTTGGCGCTGCCTACGAGTGTATGGGGGCTTCTTTTTGAATCCAGCATAGCGCATGTACTCGTGGAAAAAAAAACACATCCTTGACCATATTTACACTGGCTTTACAGGCGGTCATATTTGCTTTAAGCTTTTCCTTTTTTCTTGTTCTTTGCTTTTGTGTTTTTTTTTTACCCCCCTACCCACTGTTGTATGCCAAAACCAAACACAGAACTTGAGAAACGGAGCAAGCGTGTCGCGGGGATAGGGTTCCTGCAGCAAGGACACCCCACTTTGTTTCCTTTAAAAAAAAACACACACAGCTGGAAAAAAATTAAATCTGATTGAGTTTCTGAATGAGATTTATATTTGGATTTATTTGGCGTACAATTTTTATATAAACTAAATTTCTCTTAGATCAGAGTTATATTTTCAATAAAATTTTAATTTACAGGCCAATTTTCATTATGTTCAAAGATGTTTTCTAAGTTAACTTTATGACTTTTCTTTGATATTAATTATTTGATTATTTATTTATTTATTATTATTTATTTATTTATTATTATTTATTTATTTATTATTATTTATTTATTTATTATTTATTATTTTAATTATATGTTTCCGGCTTAAAGATCAACAAAACATTTCCTGTGCCCAAAAAGTTATATTATCTGTTGTTTATTTGGGAGATGCTTTCAGACACAGTCCCCATGTGCCATGACCCATGTCCCATGTCCGGTTTTCAACACCTTTTTCGCACATAAATTTTAATAACACATGCCACAGGAGCAGCCCCACTCCAGTGGCAGGAGGCGGAATCCCGCCCTACCCATTCCCGTGGCAATAGGAGCAGTCCCAGTCCCTTCTCCCATTCCACTAGCAAGCGGATCTCCGCTCTTTTCCCTTCCAATGCATGTAAATTTCACACACACTCACATATATATATATGAATGGATATTATGGGGGGGGGCGTCGTCTGTATGGCTGGTGGCTGGGCGTGTTGGTGCAATACAAAACAATTCCCAAATGTAGCGACACGTTACCGTTGCTCCAACGAGTGGCAGAGTTCCTGCTGCAATTGGCAAACAAGTCAAGGTGGTAAATGGCAAATGGAACAAATAGTATACGGAGTACACACACACACACACACACACAGCAGAGGGAGTGGATTAAGGAGGAGGAGCAGCAGGGTCATACCCCATTCCGTTGGGGGGTATGTACTCCACGGGGAACGACCTACATGGCGCTCATTTCATGTCAACTATGCGACAAAAAATAAAACAGCGTGGAAGCGCTGTAGACACGACTAAAAGATACTCTGTAATCAGTTTTGCTTACGGCTGATTAAATTTTGTTTTGTGAATCTGAGTGAAATATTCACCAGATCGTGTTGATATTTGAAATTTCCGTAGATTTTCATAGATTTTAAATATATATATATATATAAAAAAAAGGACACAATAGTTCAAAGCTAATATGAATATAATAGCTGATTATATTGGTAATATTCAAAGGATCAGAATGATTTTCGACATTTAAGATAAGTATATTAAAAACTAGGATAACAAATCTTTAAAATTGTGGAAGTTAGACTTAAACATTTAAACTTCGATGCGGAACGATTGAGTATAGGATTTTCAGCATATTTGATATATTTTTCCTGGCAAGAGGCTTGCCATTGTTGTCTGTACTTCTTATCTGAATCTTATGGATTTTTAGACACAAAATAATTAATACAACCTCCAATTACACGATATAACGCCAGATATATCTAGTAGTAGTGCTAGTAATTTTACTTTATGTCCAAATAGAATTGGTCTGGCTTTTAAATAGCCCACAAATTACCCTTACGTGTTGGGAAAACATCATCCATTCATATTTCTGTATAAAAATACAGAATATATCATCTATGAACCTTATCCACCCACCTTTCACACTTTATAAGGTCAAATGCGCTTTCAACTCTCAAACATTCAGTGCAGAATACAATATACTCTTTTAACCTACAAAATAGCTGCTAAAAAGGCCAGCAACCTATCCAAACAAAAAAAGAAACAGCAACAGTAGCTTCGCTGACAACACCAAAATGTAAGGGCATAGAGGAAAACTCCCCCTCGCTGTTGTATGTTTGGGGGGCCACAAACTGCAGTCAATAAACTATAAAATATGCAATGTTTGGAATATTTTGCACATGCCTCCCAACATTTGCCACTATATGGTATATATCGTATATATATATAAACATACACGATATGCAGACAAGTTTTTACTTATTTTTTTTCAGCGAGGTAGAGTGCGGGTGGGCCTGGCTGTGGGAGTATATATTTTATGCATGCAGGTGAATTGATTCAATGGGCTGCCAAACAGCAGCACCAGCAGCAGCAGGCACCCAAAGGAAATTAGCTTGACAGGAAATTCCACACAATACAGAGGGAAAAACCATCAAAAGCCACCACACACAGCCACCCAAAAACCACCATGCCACATGCCACACACACACACCCACCCCCTACAATCCCCTAGGAACTGTGCGACTCTGCTGCCACTGCCACTGCCACTACCACACAGTGCACAGAATGTCCGTTGACATTTCCCCACTCATGCAGCCGATTTTCATATTACATTTGGTTTGAGCTTAAATGACAAATGTGGTTGGTAAGCCGACGTCTGGGCCCGCGAGCTTCCTCCATGGTGCCAGCTACTCCTCTTGCCTGTTGCCTCTTACCTCCTGCCTTCTGCCTCATGTCCCAGAGATCGCAGCCATACATTCATTTATATGGACACATTTTCGGGGCGGCGAAGTTGTGAGGCGTTTTCGTGGTTTCGTGGTATTATTGCTGAATGACAGACAGTCGTCCCGCCACCAACTGACTGACTGAATGACTGACTCTCGTCTGCTGCTGCTGCTGCCTTCTATAGCTGTGTGCATTTGTATGGCAGTGTGTGAGAGTATCTTCTGCTCGAATGTTTCTGCCTTGCCGCATTTGGCTTTGTGATTGTGATGGATTGTGGCATTGGCAATGGAGGCGACTGTTTCACTGTCATTTTTGAACTCTGCCAAACGCCCAAAAGAGTGAGAGACACAAATTGATGGAGTGCTTGGTAGGGCGAAAGAAGCGAATGAATATATGAAAATATCGGGAAAATTTTATCAACATTTAAAAGAGCAAATAATGAAGAGACAAATGCAAAAAAAAATATCATTAATATAAGAGCTGCACAAAAATGGTCAGGGTAGAACCTTAACGTAAGCAAGATCTTATTGCAATAAATCTTTAAGATAGATTTTATTATTCTGCGATATTTGGCTGATATTTTGCTAATATTTAACCCCATTCTTTTACATGCCTAATCCCCTACCAATAAGACCTATTCCCTGAGTCCTTAGCTTCATAATGGCACCAAAATGTTGGCTTACAGCCAAAGCAAACTCCATAAGCATGCCCCAACCCACCACACAGTGCAAAATGCAACCCTTACCTCCTGCCACCACTAAAGTTGAGAGCCGATGCCTATCGGAGAGACCTATAAATAAATTTGCCATTTGCAAAAGTCACAAAGGGGAAAAACAGGGGCCAAACAGAGGCAGACAAACGGTGGAAATATTTGAAAATTAATGCAAAGATACACAAAATACGAATGAAAAAACACGCATACGCAGTGGTTGACGGTCGGTGAAGGGTTTGGAGAGGGAGCGGGAGCGGGAAAAGCAATAAAAACGGCAGACCAGTGACTTGAGGAAAAGGGAAACGAAAGGGTAAAAGAGACGTGGAGAGAATGTCGCTTTATGGACGACATTGTCAAACAAATGGAACAAATACTGGAAGGCCTGCTCTGCTGCTAGTTGATTCGAGAACTTCTCTTGCTGCGTCTGCTCCTGCTCCTGCTGCTTCTACTTCCGTGCCTGCTCTGCCTCCTGCTGCTTCTCCTGCTTCCATTTTTCTGTTTCTTGCACCTGTTTCCAAGTCCTTCTGCTGCCTCTTTCACCTGTTTCCAAGTCCTTCTGCTGCTTCCACACCTTTTGCCCTGAGGCCAACGTGTAAGCAATAAAAGTGCAGAGACATCGTTGGATGGAGTCGCCACTTTGCATTAGGTACCCGTAACCTCCGCACAAAAAAAAAAACAAACGACAAATTTGCTTTTGCTACACTGCCATTGATGCCCTGTTCTCTTAAAGGGGGAGATGTGTTTAATTAAAAGGTCCAACCAAGTTGTGTTTACATTGAAAATAACTTTAAAAGAAACATATTTAAAGATCTATAAATCAAAGTATTTAAGAGTAAGATGGTAGTCTTTTATATTATAATTAAGTTATCGCATATTTTCCAAATGCTAATCTATATTTTTATTTTCTTCTACTTACAGGTGAGTTTTTGAATGCTTAAACATCATTTTTCTTCGGATAAATCACACATAAATCTGAAAGAAAGAGAGTGAGTAATTAATTTAAAATTCTCTATCTAAGAAAATATATTTTCTGCACCATTGGGCTTCCTTCGCTCCACCCTTAAAGCTACAGGGTAAAGGGTACTTTTAAATTCCACACTCTTTCTGCTCCTTTTCCACTGCTATTTGCAATGCGCTTTTAATTTGACCGCGTCTGACTGCGAGACTACGATGTCGCCGCATACGCTTGGCGAAAGGCCTTTCCTTTGCCAAAGCAACGGCGCAGAAACTTAATTTTCCACCGTCGCTGGTTGTTGATGTTTTTTTTTTCGTTTTTGCATTGGCAGCGCAGGCAAAAACTTTTGACTTTCCCGCCACTTGCTGAAACTTTGGCCATTTTCTTGTTGTTTTTGTTGGCTATTTGTTGCTTCGCTGCGCCAGACGACGATGACGACAAAACCAATCTATCCCTTTGCTCCCTGTCCCTGTCCCTAGGTCTGCCACTCCCCCTTTTGCCCGTGGAGCTTGTGTTTTGGGATGACAAAATTTTAATATAGTCGACAAATGCGACGGCCACATTGGCCGACTGCCATTTACTGAGACTTCCCATCCTTAGCCTCTTCCTTAGACCTAGACTTAAGGTACAGGCCGCCCCATCCTTGGCCATGTCACGCAATTTTGTTACCAAAATAAATTTTATTTTATTGGTTTTTTTTACAGGCAAATCGGCCCTGGGTTATACGATAGTTTTTCCACCGAAGGAGTTGCTTGAATTTTCCAATATTTCTTATCATTTAATGGTTTTAATACAGATATTTCCTTCTATTACTGGAATATTAGGCTGTTTATGGGATTCTTTGGATATATTTGATATATACATAAATATATTTCAGAATTCTTTTTTTTTTTGTAATTTATGAAATTTATGTTTTTCTTGTATTTTTAATATTTTGGTTCAGTTTGGTATTTTTAATAGTATTTTAGTATTTCAGTACTTTTAATCTTTTTTAAAAGATTTCTTTTTTTTTTTTTTTTTTATGAGCATAGTTAATTCCTATTAAAGCTCCATCGGCAAAAAACCCATCGTTTATCTGCCACCTTTATCGCTTCATCATTTCTCATTTCATCGAGCGTTTCATGCTGTTTATGAACTCTGGCCACTCTGTGGCTCCCCTGTAAATTGACTCTATGCCGTTGGGGGCATAACCGCCTCTCCTGCTACTTAAGACGTTGTCCTTTGACTCAACCTTTGGTCCTGGTCCTAGCCCCATTCCTGGACCTGCACTCTCTCCCCCTTCCAATGGCGGCTGTCTTCCTTCTTTTTTGGCAAATATTTTGCGTGTTGCCAAAATGATATCCCTTTGGGTGAGGGAATCTTTTGGGCTAAATTCAGTTTATGGTTAGTTCTTTGCCCTTCTGATTGCGTACTTAGCCGCCGTTTCCTGGGGGAAATTAAAATGTGCTTAACGGAGTAAATAACCGAACCAGAAACATGTGGGTGGGGTGTTGTGGGGAATGCTTTAAGGAGGGGTGCAAACTTTTTGACATTGAGCAAGGTAAAAGTTGATATTTTTTGGGAATTTCTACAATTTTACATTTCTCGATTGTGGTAGCTAAAAATATTTATATTTTGGGATCTTAGTTTTTACTGAATTCTGAAGATTACGATTTATATGTGGGGCGTATTCTTCATTCCTTATTCTTTGATTTTGGGAGAATTCTCTCTCCTCAATTTCCAGTATTCTTAGATTTTATTCTTACATCTCCTATTAATTTTTTTTTGTAGCCCAGAAGACCAACTATTTTCTCTACCTTCTGCTGCACTTCTTTATGGTTTCTATTTTTTGTGTGTCTCTGTTTGAGCATCACAAATATTATTTCATTTGCTTTTGCAATTTTTCGCGCTCTAGGGGCGCTATGTTATTCGAGTGCATATATTGACAAAAGGGGAAAAGGCAGGGCGGGGGTGGGAAAACCAATCGCTATCCATCGTTCATGTCGTCTGGCATTCCCATTGATTTGGGGCTTGTTGTACAAGTATCACTCTCTGCTCTGCTCTGCTCTGCTCTGTTCCGCCCTTACATTCGATTCGCTGCGCCTTTCGCAATGCTAATGAAGTGCTTAAGGGGAAAGGGAGATGCATGGGGGGGTTCGTGGAGGGTTCAATGACTCGTTTGCAAGTTGAATGCATTCATGGGTGTCGTCTTGAGTGCATGTCATTCAACTGCAAAGATTTACAAGTATCCTTTTATCAATCAATATTTTTGTGATGCATGCGGTAATCGTTCGAGTTCAAGGGTATATTGCATTTGTGCTGGGGTTTGTTATAAATAGAGAGGAAGCATTTGGTCCCCTGGGAATGGATAGTTCACAAGAGATAGAATTAAGAACAATTTGGGGCAACTACAATTTTAATAAAAAAAAAATTATTATACAAAAAAACAGGTCAACTAAAATGTACTTAAAGTATATAAAAATACAACAATAAAAATAAATAATAGCAAAAGTAATATATACAAGAAAATTTATATATCGGGACATTTTTCTTAACTCAATGCTGAAGAATCGAAGCTATATGTGGGCGCATTGATTTAAATGCTAAAATATTCCAAAATTCTATAAAAATACCCAAAAGTGTGTTAAAAAATGTGTAAATTCACTTAAATACTAAAATATGTATGTACTATAAAAAATATCACAATTATTAAAATATATAAAAATACCAATAAATTTAAATTCGATTTCAGATTCAAAGCACTCAAAAATAAAGAAAACAAATTCTCATTTCACTTACAAAATAAGAAACAAAATTCACAAAATTCAATTCAAACCATTTTCTCTCCTGCCAACTTGTTTTGCTCATTTTGGTCTGCAATTTTCATTCAAATGTAACAAATTTCGTATGAATCTCTTCACATTTGAAGTCCTATTTAGCCTGCAGTAAGATTCGCTCTCTAAAAAATTGAACTGAAATTCAAATCCAAGTCATGACCTTCAATCCGTGTGCCTCCTTCCCCAGCAACTTTCCCAATACCACAATTTATATAAAATGTTGTGCAGAAAATAGCCTCCAGTTATTTGTGTGTGAAAATCAAACACAGAGCCAGGAATAAAATAAGGAAGAAAAAAGCAACGATATGGTTTATTAAATATTTGAAGCCCGGGGCACACACGGTGGGTTTAGAGATATATTATATAAAGAGGGGTGGGTTTGGTTGGTGGTTGGTGGGGGGCACAGAGGGGCCTCGAAGGGTAATTGAATTTTGAAGCCATCGCGTCGATGGTTCACAAATTGTGCTAATGATTTCGCTGCTGGTGTCTTCTTGCAGTATGGAACAAAGGAAAGAAAGTCTCTGTTGCGCGCCCTTTGTAGATGCCACTCGAGACTGTCTGGAGAGGAGCGACGAGCATGAAAGATACTTTCAAGTGGCCGCCAAGGTTGATTGGTTCAGTGCTGCCAACTCCCGCAGAAGATGCTGATGCTGCTGCCGTGCCTCCGAATACGCCTCCAGCCATGCATCACGCTGCCGTTCCCTAAGATCCACTGGCCAATACACTTCCAGCAGTTCCATGTCCATGTCCATCTCCTCATCCTCATCGGGTTCGTCCTCGTCATCGTTGAGCAGTTCAATAGATTTGGCGCCGAATACCAGAGCCATCTTATAGATGGCCAATGCGACGAGACTCATGATCCATCCCAGGATCACACCAAAGGCCATGCATGTGGCGGCCTTGATGAAGTATCCAAAGCTCGTGTGAAGTTCGCAGTGGAAGCAGGCAATACGTTTCGTCACATATTCCAAATTATTCATTTTGTTTAGAATTTACCTGAATCGAATTTTGGTAGACGAAAGATGGCAGCAAAGAAAAAGGCAACTCAGATCAACATTTTGCCATGAGAAATCGTTTCAGCTTTAAGGTTTTCCTTGAGCCTTAGCTTAGATCAAAGATTCCTCGACATTTCCTTTAGTTCCAAAAAGTATTTCAAAAATAGTTGAAAGTATTTTTCTGATCTACTTTCAAGCAACAAGACAGGCAAAATGGTTATGCTGAATCCCATTGAGATTTTCTGCTTCTATGTGGTGCAGCCCATCATTGACTTGCTGGGCTACCTCATGGATGTGCACTATTTGGCCTTTCTGTCGGGTCTGGCAGTCATTGGCATCATCTTGGGACTCATCTTCAGCATCATATCGGTGATCTGGTACAAGAGCACTTTGAAAGATGTCCCCAAGGAACAAACACCCAATTTGGAGCTAGTTCACATACAAGAAGGCCCCTCCAAGAAGAAGGACGACTAAAAACAGATGACACTACAGCGGTAGCGGCAGCGGCTCTCTCTCACAGAATTCTAAAAAAAAAATTCAAAGGGCGGTACAGAAGAAGACTAAATAAACAGCATTAAAAAGAATAATATTGATTTATGGGGTTTATATTGGGAGTTTATTAGTCATATAAATGCTTTTGCTTCAAAATCAGGATAGAAGCATCGCTATGCATCGATGTGGCTTCAAAAGATACATTTCCTTTGGTTCTCAGATAGAAAACCCTTCCCAAAGAAGGAAGTAACAACCATTTCTATGCTTTTATTCGTTAACCAATATCATTTTCACTTTCCCCAAGTGATACCTTCACAGAGTCAGAGTCCTTTCTTGACAGTACCCAGTCCTTTGCTTCGCTTCGCTGCGACTGCATTGTGTGCCTCTTCACTTCACTTGACAGAAGAGACTCCTTTTCCATTCAAGACACTGTGTTACCCGCAGTTATTAGCCTACTTTCAACAATTTGGCAACGTTGCAGTCTCTCCCTCTCTCTTTCCATCTCCTTTTCGTTTTGGTTGGATACTCTCATTGTTTTTTAACGTTCCCCTCCCACCACCCTGAGGCATTGTCTAGTTTCGAGGCAAAGCCGCAAGCCGTTTACCAACCCAACCACTTGAGCGAATGCTTACAACATTTCAGAAACAGAAACTCAGTCGCGAGAAAGCCCCACTGCCCACCTGCCACCCTCACCATGCCGCTTTTTGCATACCCTGTAAGTAGCTGGAGTCTAAGGGTCGGAAAATACTTTTACGATACTCCGCCTTTGCACACGTATAAAGAATTTCCTATTTCTTTATATTCAAAGCGATTTTTTCATAATTAAAGAAAAATTATTGAAAGTACGCTGCTTCTTGGGCAGTCGAATCGAACTTTCTATCAAATCTTGAGCGTAGCAACTCTTCTCTTTTAGAGCTGACTAAACACATAACTGTAGGTTTTTCCAGCTGGTTTCCATTCTGAATCCCCATAACTGCATCATTTACGAGCTCTATAAATCAATTAAAAAATCGGAAAATGTCTAGCCAACTCATATTCCACTTAGTTTTTAAAATAAAACTCATTTCAATAGCAGCAAAATATATTTTCAAGGCGCACCAGCGTATCCCCCAGTCGGTTACCCTCAACTAGTGGCTTCTATCTCTTGTATTTTTTTTTTTGTTTATTCTTCTTTTCGGAGAGCGAGTTATAATTGCAAAAAAATGTATTTCAATGCAATGGCAGAAGGAGGAATAAAGGCAGTAGAGGTGGAGTAGAAATGGAAGCGCGGGCACAGCAGAGTAACGGAGTGGGAATGGAAGAAGCCCCCCTAGTGAAAGACAGAGCAGCAGTTCCATCATATTGCCCGTCGCAGAAAATTGAAAGAGAATCTGGCTGTAGCCTGAATGAATGGCAAATGAATGAAAGACAAAAGTGTGTGGTGTGGTGTGGTGTGGTGCGAGGGTTGGGCGAAGGGTGAGGGCATTTAATCACCAATCCCAGTACCCAGTACCGCACACACACACATACACCCCAGCCCACCCCACTTAGGCCGAAGCCGTCGCATAATTCATTTAGTGGGTGGCGCCACTGAATGCACAGCTTAAGCTGGGCTGCTTAAGAGGGTGGTGCTGCAGTGCTGCTGCAATGCGGGGTGGGGTGGGGTGGCACCCCAAAAAGGCGCTTAGGGCGCAGCCATAACTGCAATCTAGTCATGGGTCCCAATTCCACCCCACCCCACCACAATAATCGTAGGCGAGACACAAAACAGCTGTGAATGAGACTTGGGACTGGAACGATGCCGTGTCAAATTTTTGTGTAAATGCAGGCAGCACCATGCCGACAAAAAAAGCTTTTAAAAATGCACTTTGACCCCCGCCACTTGCTAAGGGTAAGTGTTGCGGGGTCTGTATATGGTACGTGCCTTAATTGATACATAAATAACGCAAAGAAAGCCTCTGTATCGAAAGGTGTATGCGAATATGGCCGCATCCAGTAAATCAATCAATCAAAAGAAGAACCCACCAAAAAGTGTGTATATATTAAAGCATATATCCCAAGCGTCTCCCGAACCCTTTATTTGCCTTACATTCCCTTCATCTAACACTGAAATCAATTTTCCCCTTGCATGTCTTAACCCTTTCTGTGTATTTCTGGGTATATTTTGGTCATATCCCCATAGAAATATAAAATCTCTTCACTTGTCAGTCGCTACCGCCATTCCATTTGTGTGTATGTGGTGTGTGTGTGTGGCGCGGATTCATTAAGATTTTTCATTTCATTGAAACATGAGGATTTTGAGTAGAATTTTTCCATCATTTCATAGAGAATACGAGTGCCGTAGCCGCCGTCGTCGAAGCTGCTGCTGCCATAGAAATATATTTACAATTTTTCGCCCGTGACGTGCGTAATGATGCTGCCGAGGCTTAGAGATGAATGGGGGTCTGGCTCCGGGCTCTCCTGGCTCTTCTGGCTCTTCTGCCTCCTGGCTGAGTGGATGCCATTGCGAATGGGGATTTTTGAGATGGATTCCCAGCGCATGTTGTTGTTGTTGTTTGTTCTGCGGTTTTGTGTGTGTGTTGTCTAGGCAACGGTTCAGCGCACATTTTTCCATATGCAATCCATGGCGTTGGTTGCATTTTCCGGGCACTCATTTTGCACCCAACCTCTGGGCTGGATTGCGCCTCTCGCACATCCTTCTGTCTGTCTATGTGTCTTTCAGTCTCTTCAGAGCAGGACCTTGCGGTGCATTGAACTTTCCATCTCGTTTTGAGCAGCTCTCTCTCTCTCTCTCTCTGGTGGTGCCTGCAGTTCATTTGCTCTTTTTTATTTTTTTTGTGCTTCGTGGGGATTTCTGTTATTAAATTCGGGGAATTTCATAGTTTTTGGTTAGCCTTTTTGTAGCCTTTTGGGTAGACTTTTTGGTGCTCCTTTCAATTAAAGAAATTACCCTGTAATTAGTGAAATTAGTGTAATTTCCACTCATAATTAAAGCCATAAAGCTCAGTATTCCATGGCTGGAATTCATTCAATGTTGGCTTGTGAAGCGAAAATAATTATCAGCGGATAAGTGGACACTTGATTTTGGAGAAGTATCTGCACTCCAGCTTGGATGACTTAGAATCTTTCGAGTATCTGATACGAGTATGGAACACACAGAAATCCACAAAAGGTATTTTTTTTTAGAAATTTCTACGAGCAAAGTTACTGAAAAAAATATATAAAGTGTTTATCATTTTCTTTTTATTTAATGCATTTTTTTAATATAATTCTCAAAGAAAAAGAATCTCAACAATGAAGAAACTTAACTACAAAATATGGAATCTGTTAACTGTTTCTCTTCTTTATAGCGTTTATAGTTTCCTAAAGCAAAAGCCTTCTGAATGTCGAATCTATATAGTGTTTTCCATTGTCCCTTTATTTCTATTGTTTTCCAACTACATTTCTCCATTATTCTACCAGTTTTTTCTACCAAAACTTTCCATTCAAAACCTTTCGGCAGACCGCACAGAGCTAATGCCTTAATTAAGGAAAATGACTTCCCTAATGACCCATCATTTCCCTATAAATACCCGCCAATACTCTAACCACAAAACCCCTGGGTAAAACTCCGTCATTCCCTCCAGTCAACAGCAATGTGGCCATGTGGAATAAAGTGGAATATCAGCGACAGCGGAAAAGTCCTACACATGTGGGCTATCGAATTTTCCTACAATCCACCGCTTGGTTTCTTTATGGCATCGCCTGTGGCTGCAAGTTCTTCAAAGCAAAGTGGAATCCCGTTGAGAGACGCATCGAGGAACGACAATATAATCGGATAGTGTACAAACTGATAACTATCCTTAAAATAGTTCCCGTTGCGAGTCAATATCTGATGTATTTTGTGATGTTTATGGCCGTCTACATACTCTATTCGCTCGTGGAGAAGAGCAGTGCCCAGAATTTTTTGATGGGCCTCTTTGCACAGGGCATCGAGTGTAATGTCTTTCGGCGATTGGTCATCTTTTTGCATCTGAAACGGGATCGCATATTCGTGAGGCAGACGGTGAATGAGATCCTACAGATCTCGGAGGAGATTGAGCTAAAGTTTGGGCTCATCTATCACTGCGATGTGAGCCTTTTGGGTCTGTATTTCTTTAAGCTGTTCCTGCTCTACGTGTACGTGAGTTCGTACTGGCACAAGACGTACTTTCTGCTCATCAATCTGCTCTATTGGATGCTACTCGAGTACTGCTTCATGGGTTGGTTCCTCTACCAGCAGCTGCTCCTCAATTGGTATCAAAATATCACCACATTCCTGCAGCGTTTCATCGATGATCATAGGGATAGGGAGAGAATTATGGGTCGCTATCATCGCCGTCTGTTCTGGCTCTTTGAGCTCCATTTGCGTATCAATAATCTGCATAGGAGCATCAACGATAGCCTCTCGTGGCTGTCCACCTCCATCTATCTGATGATCTTTGTGTGCAGCTTCAGATTGGAGCTGATCATCGAGTGCATCATGTTCGGGGAGGATGAGCTGGAGAATAAGCTCTACATCATTGCCGATGGGTGTCTGGGTCCCGTACTCATTCCCCTTCTGTATGTCCTGCTAATAGGACTCTGCACAGATCGTTTGCGCGATGCTGAGCTCATGCTGCAGCAGCAGATTGTCATCATTCATGGGCTGTACATCAGGAAAGCCCCCACCCGCACTCAAGCCATAAAGGTCCTCTACAATGAGGTGAGTTCCGTCGGGTTGTAGCCTTTAAATCTCACTAATTAATTGGCTTTCCATAGCACACCTCATTGATCATCCATCAGAAGTTGGAACCACTGCAGAATTTAATTATTTTGGGCACCACCTGTGATCGGGAGTTTGCCTTTGATTATCTATTCACAGCCATACTCACAGCGTTGTCTCTTGTCCAATATTCCCTATCGTGCGGGGATTATCCCATTAATGAGTGTGCAACGCATAAGTAGCCAGAAATTAACAATAAATATTCAAATATTTTCATAAACAAAACCAAGTTCTGTGAGAATTTCATTTTGTTTTGGCTCAATAAATACTGGCTCATCGAACTTATTCGTTACATCTTTTAATAAAAGTGCTTTAGCGACTATTAACTGAACTCAAATCGCTAACCTTTACCGGTTGCTCTTGCTCTTCAAATGAGTTTTTTTCTTTTCCCTCCCCCCGGGGCCGCCCCCCCCCGCCAGAACAGCAGCCCTCATCCCCCGCACCCCCGGCCTGCCCTGCCCCACGGGCAGACTAGCAACAGTTCAAACAATCAACAGTCACGTACCATTTCTGACGGTTTACTTTTTAGCCAAAAAAAAAAAACAGAACAAAAAAAAAAAATGGAAGGCTCGAGAGTACGTGAAATATTCAATTTTTGGATACATTTTGCCGGTACATTTAAATTTATTTTTACAACCCCACAAAGGACAGAGACGTGAGCGTGGACACCACGTGCAGGCAGACCCCATCATAGACGATAAAATAATAATCGATTTAGACTTTGGTTAGAGTTTTGGGGCGGCACAGACCCACACAACTCATCTGCCAGAGAATCTCTCGCCCCCCTAGACATGGAAAAATGGAGCAACTCCTGGTGGAAGGGGGAGGGTATGCACTTCCTGCGGGGAATCGATTTCTCTCGCTCGCTCAGACGCTGGGAAATTTATGCGAATTCGAATTTGATATGGTTTAAACTGTTTGCCTAGGCAACGACTACGACGACTACGACGACGACGACGACGTCAGCCATGCAAATGTTCTGATAAGAGCAGCAGCTCCAGAGAGCAGGGTAGGGGAGGTGGGCGTTGCTATATGCCTATGGCTTTGTCGCCTTTTTAGTGGAAAATTAATTTGCTATAATTCATCAATGGCGCAAAAGGAAAAGCGAGAGAAAAGGCAAAGGCAGAAAGGATTATTTTGCATAAAAAATTGTGGCACTTGTCGAATTTTTGCATAGTCTGCTTTTGAGGCTGCTCCTGCTTGTGTCGGGTGGGTCGGGTGTATATGTGCCAGTGTCCCTGTGTGGGTGTATGTAAGTGACGCACTTTGTATAATTTATGGCTGCACATTTATTTTATTGAGTTTAATGTGGGCACAGTTGTTCCAGCCGCTGCCACTGCTGCTGCTGCTGCCAGCGCCATTTCGGAAAGGTGGAAAGGTCGCACACACAGACAGAGGGAGGGGTGGAGTGAGTGGAGGGAGACATGTCTGTGGGTTTGAAGGGCAGATTGAGGATGGGGGCAAATGGGTAACCATTTGAAGGCTTTGTTCTGCCTGAGAAAATGTATTACATCAGCGTACGATGAGGCTTCGTTCGGGTATCCTTCGGTTCCATGCACTTCAATAAATTGGTCGTAAACGGATTCCAGTAACCATATTTTAGGAATAGCTGTAGTGTTGGAAAACATTGATGGAGCGACTGTACGGAATTCCAGTTGAAGAATATAATCATGACTATGGTAATATGTACATTTTTCTCAGATTTTTTCTGATTTTTAAAAGTCCAAAAATTCGATAAACATAATAAAGAAACCTTTAACCCCTCGAAATTAAATCTAAAAATTAACATTTCATTGAAATATAATGATATTTGAAGTCTGAGAATTCTTCTGTGATAAGGCAGATTAAAATTTAGGTAGGAAATACATAGATATACTGGAACAAATGTTCTTAGCAGTAGAATCACAAATAACGAAGGCAAACCGGAATCTGCCAGCTACGAATGTTTCAGCTCCATCGCCAACTCCAATTCCATCCCTGAAAAAGTGCTTACCATTAAAATTAATAAGGTCAATTAAATTAAATATGTTCTTCAAGCACAACACACACACATTAAATCGATAGTCCCCCGTTAAATTCGCTTCAACCTCATCCCTGAATGAAAAATAGACTCCATTCAGTGCCAGGAACTACTCTGGTCTCCCCTACTCCACCACTCGTTCTCCTATTCTTATATTCCACCAACTAATTAAGCATTCAAAAACGTTTTGGCATAAAGTTGAAATTGGTTGGATCCACGGGGCATGGCAGTGGCAAAACCATAGCTAGGGGTTCGCAGTAGTGTGGTTCGGGGTCTGCCATTCTGGATTTTCGCTTTTCGAGGGGGGAAAAATCCAATAATAAAGACGATGCAGCCCAGTGCTCTCATAAATTATGGCAAATTATTAAGCAAAAGTCACCAAAAACAGAAAAACTTTTGCCACCGCACGCGCCACGCTACGCGACCGTCGAAAAATGAAAGTCCTACTAAAACATTGCGTATACGAGGGGGGCTTGTGTACGCGACAGGGAGGGAAAGTTCGGGGTACAGAATGATTTATTTTTATTATTATTGGCGGTGAATTTTAAATCAAAAAGCGCTCTCTCTTTCTCTACGGGAGGCTCTTTCTGCTGCCTCCCTACCGAATGACGGCCATTCCCCCGAAAAAGTATGCTATACATTTTGTAAGCTGCTTTCGATGTCAAAAATACGGCAGCAGCTGCTTTTGTCATTATTAATAACTGTTAATTATTCACCATTATATAACTACTCTGTGCCGCCCGCCCACTCCCCCTCCGTTCACTGTTGTACGACGAGGCAACGTTTCGAGCACGTTTCGAAACTTGTTTGCTTATGGCGGGTCTCTGTGCCCACTCCATCTCCATCTTACCCACTATATGTACTAGCATCTTCTGTCTCACTCTCTGTCTGTCTCCGTGTCTCTCTCTCTCTCTCTTTCTCTCTCTCTCTCTTTCTCTTTCTTTTGCATTCTCTTCTTCTCACTCTGTCACTGCCGCTCGAGTAATTCTCTTCTTTCATATTGTTTGGGCATCATATTTTATGTGCTCCTTAGTTAACGCCAATGTCGATGTCGATGTCTTGTCTCCCCCACCCTCCCTCTCTTTTGTCTGTTTCTCTTTCCCTACAACTATCTCCCTCTTTCTCTTGGTCATATTTACATATTATTAAAAAGTTTTCCGAAGCTCAGACAACATTAAAAAAACAGAGAAAAAGCGATGTCTAAAGTACATCAAAAGTCACTCGACATAGAGATATCCTATGGCTAGTGGAGGATGATTCTATGGCACTATTTACAGCATTGAAGAGCAGTACTCTCATATTTTAAATAACTCTGAATCCTTGACCGTTTTTATCTCATTCCACTGGCAATTTTAAAACGATTTCTAAGATTTTTGGAATATATTTAGATCGTTACATTATATGTTTCTGATTAGCCCCAATCACTTTTCCTTTCTCGGCATAATACACTCTCCCAACTAGAGCATACCCTCTCAATACCCTTTGAAAAAAGAGCGATGAAAAGTAAACTTTTCTATTTTGCCTGCGCTGGACTCTGAAGTTATTGAAAATTCATGAATAATTGACATTTATTGCAGTTGGCACAAATGATGGTCGATAATGGAGGGACGCCAGAAGGCGGAATGGGTCTGCTCTGCTCCTCCACTGGGCGCTCTCTCTCTCTCTCTCCCATGTCTCTCTCTGCTGTGGTCTCTCTCACTCGTTGTGTGTGTGTGTGTCTGTATTTTATAGACATAAATATTAAAGTAGCTTACGTACTTAATTGTAAATTATGCATTCAATTAGTTATGCCAGGCTGCCCCCAAATGCCATTTACAGAGAGGGTCAGACAGAGAGAGGAGAGAGAGAAAACTCCACTTCCAACTATCTTCAATTAAATTTTGAATATTGTTATGACTCCCTCCTTCGAGTCCTTGCTACGGCTAATAATCTTATTGTCAGCTGCAGGATACTTCTGTTCACTCAGTCATGCAAAATTTGCTCCAGTTTATCCGTTTATCATATTTCTGCAGTAAGCAGTCAGCAGTGCCAGTGCCATCCATCAGGTGTATCCCATCGGGTGTACGATTACTGCCATAATCGTAAACTTTTCCAATGATTTTGTGATGAGGTTAGACATTCTCTAGAAGTTTCTCAGCAATTTTCTGAGGTATTTTCTGTGGCACTTTCTACTTAAATTTGGTCTTCTGTCAAAAGGCGTTCTCGTGTTAAATTAACTCATAAATGGCGCTTAATTTGTAAGTCAACCCCTTTGCAAGAGGGAAAGCAGAATAGTTAATTCCGTAATTATATTAAGATTATAATTGAAACAAAGGGCATTGCAACATCAAAGTATGTTTCCTGGAATCCTAATTGTTTATGGATATTATGGCGTTATTTACGATTTACGTTCGATTTCCGATTTGAACTGGTGGAATAATTCAAAGAATTGGAACCCTTTTAATGGAAATATTCATATTTATTAAGATAAAATAAAGGCTGAATTATGGCATTCCTTCCGAATTCCTTTCTAATTTACCTTAAAAAATTCTGTAATAATTTCTTAATATTTCTTAAAAAATTTTGTTAATTTTCTATAGTTTCAACCAAACTTAATCCTTCAATTATATATTTTTCTTGAATTTTTATTCAACTATCTTTGAATAATTGATTTCTTTTAATATTCAATAATTCATTGGTTTTTTGCCAATCAAATTTAATTGAATTCTAAATCCCTAACAAAAGATTCTAGCAATATCTTACATTTATGCTAATTTTAAACTTTAATCCACAATAAATTCACTTCAATTCCATTCATTTTCATTAATTTTTCCTCTTGAATATCCACAAAGATCAATCAACACACGATATATCCACCAGTACATAATATTTTCCACTCCACCAAGGATTTGAGGACACAATCCTTTACTCCTCACAGCCACTGCACTCAACATTGGGGGTGCATATTCACATTTTAATTGACTTTAAGCCTATCCTCTGCATAGAAGCCTCTCCCCAAAGTAACCCCCTTCCCTCTCCCTAGCACACTATGGCAACAATTGGATATAGCTGCAAATGTGATATGTTACGTAGTGTATGCACTTTTTGATTAAATTTAACCCGCAGCTATTTGTGATAGAAGAAGCACTGGGAAATCCACTGGCACTGCATGCTGCCTGCTGCCTGCTGTTGCTGTTGCTGCGTTTGTGTGTTCCATTTTAGATTATGAAAATGTATATCCAGGAGCTCTTTTTACCACATACCCCCTCCCCAACCGCCCGCTCTGCATTGTGTACCCCTGTTAACCCTTAGATGACTTTCACATATTTTGTGCCATAAAATAACACCAGAGGGCGCTGTCAGCAGCAGCAGCAGCAGCACCAGCCATAAGCTTCCTATTTCCGCTTTTTGTTTTTGTTTTCAGTTACAAAACTAACGCTAGAATGACGGGGCGCATACGCATGCATGTATCAAAACAAGAGTGCATAACTCTGCATGTATGTGTGTGTGTGTGTGTGTGTGTGGGAATGTATCTATGTATTTGTAAACCACACATATGCTGATGGTTTTTGAGAGAGAAAGCCCCGGCGATACGTACGTACGTACACGCATTGCACAGGCATTTTGCATTCAAATGCATTTAATTAAATCAACTAGAACCAACAGCAGCAACAGCAGCAGCAGCATCAGCGGCAGGAAAATGCAACAACAGCACTCTCCCACACACCATACAGCCTCTATCACTGCTTCCCCCTTTCACACTATGCTTTTCCCCTCTCCAATATGATGAGCCTCATAACATTTAAAACAAAATTTATTTTGTGTAAATTTTGCCAGGTTCGTTAGTTTTAATTGTGTTTAGTTTTCATTTGCCAGCACAGCGCATAGAGAGTCCTATAGAGAGTCCTTCCTTTTTGGTTACAGTTGGCAATTCGAAAGAAGAGTTCACATATTTTCTGTGTCTGTGTGTGGTGTGTGTGTGGGAAACAGTGGTGTAATAACAATGGGCATATGGATAGGAAATGCAAACATATGGTGGATAGATACAATATACATATGTAGATACATCCATAGATACTCGTATATATAGTATGTAGTTTTTTGCAATGAATATGAATTTGACGCTAAAGCAGCTTACGAAATTAAATGTATAGTAAATGCTTAAAATATTCAAATAATACATAAAAATGAATAAAACCCACAAAAACATATATTCAATTTTTAGCTGTAAATTAAATGAAAAATGTATTATATCCACAAATACATGGCATCTTTGAATTAATGATTCAATTTGCAAAAAAAATTTGTTTGAATTATTTGGAATTTTTTAGACTGTATTCCATGCAGGACTCTTCTATGTTAATGGATTAAACATTTTTAAAAATTACATTTATTGTTAGGTTGACCATAAAATACTTTTTTTCCTACGACTCATGAATATATTTTTTTTTATTTTGTCACAGAATTATAGATAAATAATGCTAAATTGATTATTCTGATTGATTCCTTTTTAATATTCAAGAATTCTCATGGTTTATACATTTTTCAAAGCTACACATAAGCCATATGCCACTAGCATTCTACGATTACTGAATACTGCTTTAATATCATATTAGAAATTCCTACTTCCATAACAAATCAGTGACAAAATTAATATTTTCATTCCTGAAACCACTGTAGAGTGATAGTGATGTCCTTTGATTACAATTAACTTACTTTTAGACATGCATATACATATGTATAAGTCAGACAGACACATAGATATATGGATATGTAAATACAATATAACTTTTCTCTTGTTGCTTTTTCTGTCAATTTGGCAGAAATATTTTGCATGCGGTTTAACAACAACAAAAAATAAAGAAAAAGAACAAGCAAAGCCATTAAATAAAATATAATAAAAAAAACAGCCAACAGATGAGAGAATTCTCTGACGCAGAGCAAGAGAAAGAAGCCAACAGATGAGAAATGAGAGATTGAGGCTCAATGAAAGAGCCAACAGAGCCAAGAGCTGAATGTGGAGCCTGTTCACCTGTCTCTCTCCTGGCGGCCCAATCACAGTGTCAATTAGCCATTTTGCCATTTGGCGGCCTGGCTCTGACTCTGACTCTGACACTCCCTTGTACCCGCATCAGAAAAGCTGTCAGAAAAGTTAAATGTGAAAATGTGAAAACGAAAAACCTCACTCGTATCATCATTTATTTGATTATCGCTAATTGAAGGGCCACATTGGGAGGGTAAAAGGTAAAAGCCATAATGCATTATCTCTACAGATAATTTTTCACGCATTTTTCCCTTTTAAAAACCTGAAATTAAATCATTGAAAAGAAATCCTGAGTCCTGAATTCTCTGAATAAATAAAAGGGGTATCGTATCGTATCGCATCTCTTATTCAGGTTTTTGTTAACACTCGACTGAATTTCCTTTCCTTTCTGTATGGGAAAAGTTGTAAAAACATTTTCTTTTGCTCAGTTTTTGTTTCATGGTGTCTGTGGGGGGAAAAGGGGGACTTTCTCCACTTGAGATAAAGTTTTGTAAAATGTTTTTGCTACTCCTCTGCTCTGTTCATTTGTTGTTTTGATATTCAAAAGGAAATTCTGCACGACTAAATCGAAATGGAAATGACAGGCGGCCAAAGGCCTCCATTCATGTAAATACCTAAAACGAGGGATGTTCGAGAAGTTTTTGATACTCTAATTGGATTTGGAATTTTAAAATATTCCCGTAATTATTTTGTAGAGATATTTTGGAAGGCAAAGCTCTATAATAATTAACTAAATTAACTTGCTAGTTTTGACATTTTTTTTTAGTAAGGCCATAAAATATATAAAAAATAAAAAATTTCTAATAACATTTTTAGAATATCTAACTCAAATTTATAATTAAACTTATCGGAAAACTCATTATCGATGTAAAATATCTTTAAAAACCTTAAAATAAATCTATTAAAATCCCCAAACAGATTTTTAACTTTTGAAAAAGCAAAGACGTTTGAAAATAAATATTTACGCCTCTATATTCATCAAGAATATATTTATCCTATAAATAGAATCATTATAAAGCAGCTTACCATCAGAATTACGATCTATCGTACATCAGAGTCATCGTTTTGCCCTGTAACAGAGAGAAATGATTTAATTAATTGAAATGCTTTCGTCTTGACAGGCAGAAAAAGAGGCCTACTTATCGCCATACCAATCCCTAATTCCCATTCCCCCGTCCACCATTCCCATTTCTTTTAATTTCATTCCCTTTGCCCATTTCCCCGCTCTCTTCTAAGCAGAACCTCTCTCATCCATTAGCAGTCAGTGGAGCATAATTGTGCCAACAACATTTGGCATCATTATTTTTGTGTGTGGCATATCTTTGATCTTAATAGTAGTTTGCTTTGACAATTTTTACTTTAGGCGCAAAGGAGGGGGGTATGGTGAATGGGGGGGAGAGGGATTGGGAGTCCCGCGCAAAGCATTTAATGTGATTAATTAATTTAAAGTTCTGGTCTCCAGGGAGTGGAGTGTAGAGTGAAGAGGATTCTCCCCTGAAATTCTCTGGAAAAAATAAACGAGAACTAAGAAGAAGAGTGTTCGAATGAATCGACAATGAGGATACCCTGGTAATTATAATCAGTAAACTATGGACTCTCAGGAGAGAATTTCTTTCTTAACATCAACGAATGCTATGAATGTTTTAATCGGTTTAAACCATATTTAAACCAGAAATCTTAACTGCTTCGCTTTTCTAGGATAGAGAAGGAAAGAATGACAGATTCGGCCTCTTCTGGGAACTTCATTCCTTAATTTCTTATCTCCTATTTCGAATTTTAAACATTGTAAGATGAAACAAAAATTAAGTTCCATTTGCTTTAAAATTTATTTACTGGTTTTTTCTTTTTTCCAATTGAAATAATCATCATAAATCCAACTAAATGACTAAGTCTATTTATTTCTTGAAATTTTTAAATAATATAAATCAGGAACAGCTCTTAGAATTACCACTGAGTATTGCCATGAACTTTTTAAAATCTTCTTTAGAATTCTGGAAGCATAAATTTCCATGAAAACAACATTCCCACCTGCACCTTCAGGCAGGTATTATTAATGTTAATAATGTTGTTGCGCTGAAAAAAAAAACTGTGGAAAACATTTGCCTGCTCCTCCACTAATTGCCTTCAATCAAGTGTCGCCAAAAGGGCAGGGACCTCCGCCACGTCAGGGCGCACCCGTTGACAGTGACACTTGAAAAATGTCCACCAAAAAAAAAAAACAACAAAAACAGGGAAAAATATGAAGAGATAGAAAGATATAAGTGGGCAGGGAGCCTACCGCAAGAACTTATGAAAAATGAACATAAAATTCAGCCCCAAAAAGATATAGAGATACTCCCCTCGCTCCATGCCACCAAAGTCTTGTCTTTGTTTTGTGTGCGGGCCGAAAAACCCTTTGAAAAATGACTGAAGAAACAGGTGACAGGCCAGCGGTACAGCACCCTCAAAAGCTGTGTGTCCATTCATCAGGCAAATGCTGGGAGGGACGAGTAAGCGCCATTTGACGAGTAACTTAATAAACAATCATCAGGCAGGCAGGCAGGCAAGCAGGCGGTAAGTCGGTAATTATATGACGGTAGATGATGTCCTTATAATGAGTGCCCCAGACACAATACATCAACCGAGAGGTAGGCAGGCAGGGCAGGCAGGGGCAGGACAGGGCAGGCATGTTGAGGTCCATCTTCCAGCTCCTTTCAGTTGTTTGTTGTTTGTTGGCTTGTGATAATTGAAAATGTTTGTAATTTTCACTGTCCTTTCTTTCGAGCTCTCTTTCTCTCTCTCTGTGGCTCTCTCCCTCTCTTTCTCTCTCTCTAAAACTTTGCACTTTTATCTGTTGCAAAAACTTTTGTTGGACTTTTTCCTCTCATTTTCCTTCACGTTTTTTTTTTTTGCTGTTTTCTAGAACATTTTCCTCAGCGCTTTTCTCTGTTGTGTGGCGGCGGGCCGCTTCTCCTACTCTTCCCCCCACCACGCTGTGTTTGAGGCATTTTCCTCTACTTTGTGTGTGTTTGGGGCCATTTTCCCTCTTGTGGGGGCCAAAAGTTTTGCGACAGTTTAGGGATTAGGAGGCGACCCAAAACGTAGCAGAGAGCGAGCGAGCAACGGACGAACGGACGAGGGCAAAGTTTCAGGTCATGTCCAAAAATTTAAGTGCTGAAAAATTTGCTGGATTATGTGGCAGTTGATGAATTTGTTGCGCGAGTGGGAATTAGACGCTAATGTTTGTTCTTTCAGTGTTTTTTTTTTTTTTCGAGCCACCAGCCGCCGCCAAGAGAGCAATGCACTAATAGATTTGTCAGCCAGAGACAGAGACAGAGAGAGAGAGAGAGTGCGGGAGAATGGCAGTGTATAATGCTGTGGCATGTGGCATGGTGTGGCAACCTCAACAAACACATGGAAAAACTTTTGATAATCATGAAAACTCACGCGTAAACACAGCTGTCAGAAGCTGGCAGAGTAACGCTGGAATAAGTAGATCCTGCAGGCTCTGAAATAAATCTATGCCTGGCTATTATTCTTGGCCCTGTGTTATGGCAAGTTTCCAGCTTGTAGATGCTGAAAATATATACGAAATAAATTAGAAAATGTTTGGCGCCTGTTTTCTTAAAGTTTAAGCAATCTTAAAGGTATTTTTATGGTAGAAAAAAACATTTTTTTAAGCCTATATTCTTTCTTAAATTATAGCGCATTATTTTCTAAGATAATTGCTAAGTTTTATACAGATTTTGGACTGTTGTTAGTTTGGTTATTCCTCTGAGCCCACAGATTCAACGCATCTGTGAAGTTTTCTACACTTTCTTAGCTACTAATCCAAGGAAAAGGTTCCCATCCATTCAAATGTTCCTCTCCGTCTCTCCAAATTAAAGCCCAACATCCCTCGCTGGTCTCCAATTTCCAAGCAATTACCTTAAACACGGAATCACTTTGATATTGATGGCAGCTACGCCGCCTCCGCTTCGTTTCTTCCGATCCTACGTAATCCTGCTTTCGGCGTATTAGCTGCAACAATTTCCTAAGCTCCTACTTCAGACCCTGGGAGGAGTGGGTTTGGTGTTGTATCCTCCACCAAATAATCACACAACCAACACACAACCCTTTTGGACTGCCCGGATGGCAGTACAAATATGTGCACAGGCCGCCTAAATGCATGCAACACATTGCCCGCAATCAGGTGGAGAGAGCTCAGAGAGATACAGATAAACTTCAAAAGGCGACCGAAAAGCGGCTTAAAACTTCGCTCTGCTGGAACCTCTAGGGTTCATGGGCAGGATGTGAAGGAAACTCTATGACAACATTGACAAAAGAGCCCGCGGATGAGGCAGGATGAGCACAAATTAAGCATTGCCATGGAGGTGATGCCCATGCCCATGCCCATGCCCCCCCGCCACCGTCTACACGTCCAAGAGATGATTGATTGAGCTTTTAGTTAAATTGCGCAAACGACCAGCCACATGGCCCTGTGCTCCACTCTGTGTCCTCCTTCCAGCGTCTTTGGAGCAAAGTTCCTCTGCAGCAATCTTTACCCCCTTGCCTTACCCATCCCCCCACCCTTACCGATGGTAAACTTTAGCCACGTTGTCAGGGGCAATACAGCTTCGGGCTTAAGTCTTGGGTGCTGGTACATTGTAAACGTAAAATTATTTGCACGAATAGCGCTCGCTGCCCCTCAAGGAGACATAAGCCTAAGCCCCTCCACTGGTTGCATGGTAGCCAAAGGCACAATAGAGGTGTGCCACAACAGCATCTTAGAGAACAAAGAACGTAGAAATTATATTGGGAATATGCTGAGGAGCAAGAGGATTCCATTGCAGTTGCAGGATATCTATGAAATATTAAAATTATTGTTACATTATTGTTTAAATGGTATAAACTGCACAATTTCATATTTGTATTCATTTTTAAATCATTTCACGAGTCATAATCCCAAAAAAATTAAAAATTGATAATGAAAACGTAATAAAATTAATGGCATTTTATTAACAATTTCATACCCAAAGAAACAATCTCGAATCCCAGGTCATTGGGTCGCAAATATGCTTTACCAAACGATAGAAATTAGGATAATTCCAAGCCCCTAAATGCAGATTTTAGAGCAGATTTATTGCCATGTGAGCCTTGTTTTTGTCACACCATAAAAAAACCTTTAAAGATGCTAGTAATAGTGAAATTTTAACCCTTAATCCGTAATCTAATGTCCCAAAGGCATAATCCTCACAATTCCAAACAAATTACAGACTTTGCAGTATTCATAAATGGCTCTACTTCCTTTTTTTCCCTTTCTTTATAAACTCCTGGAAATTCTCTCATTTCCCAACATTAAATTCCTTTAGTTTCCACCCAAAACTATTCCTTTAACTGAGCCAAACACACAACAGAAAACAAATGAACCCCAGGGTGCCAGGGGGGCAGGGCAGGGGACTCCGCCAGGTTCTCCAGCCAACTTCAGATTCAGTCTGCTGCCAGGATCTCTTCTCTCTCTCTTCTAGGGACAATGACTGTGTGGATGCAACATCGCCAACAGCAACAGCAGCAGCAACAATAACAACAACAACGATGAAAATATAATTATGTCTGCTTTCTGCAATTATTTCAATTATAAACACAAGCTGTTGCATTTTCCACTACCCGTTGCCGTCGCCTCAACACCAGGAAAAAGCAACAAAAAACAAAAAAAACAAAAACTAAAAAAAAAGCAGCAAACAATGAAAAGATGTTGCCGTTGGGCGCATAAAAAATCTTCTTGCACACTTTTTCCAGTGCATGATGGTGCAGCGGATGAAGAGGTGCCAAGAGGGGGAGTGGTGGTACGTGAGTTGCAGGACAGACTTTTGCATAAAATGAGCACATTAGCCCTAAAAGCAGAGGCAGCAGCCAGCAGCACATAAACTGTGCAAATGCCAAGAGAGAATGAGCGACAGGGCGAGTGGGAGAGAGGGGGAAAAACAGACCAAGAAAGGAGAGGCGAAAGAGAGTCAAGAAGGTGTCAGACTGTGTAAAGATGATGGAGGAAGACAGAGAGAATGACGAAGAACGGGAGGTACCCAGTATCTCCCCTACTGTGTGCAGGTCCCACGAAGGTAGAGGGCATCCATGGGTATATCTGACTGTAAGGTAAAGCAAACGGATGCACTTTTCTGCTGCTAAAGTAACACACAAAAGTGTGTATCCAACCCCAAAAATTACTGCAATAAAAATGGAAAACAAAATATAATCCCCGAACTTCCACTCAAAAGATAAGCAGACACTAAACTAACTAGCTAAACTTAACTAAAACAAAAAAGTATGCATACCTAACAAAAATAAATAACTTTATATACTAATATTCACTTTTAAGGTGCAAATATAATTTAAAAGACAGATAAAATAGCTAAAGAATGAAGTTTACGAAATATTTTAACAGTAATATATTTGTACACATATAAAATAATAATAATAATACAAATAATAATATAAATAAATAATAATTATTAATATAAATGAGATGTCAATAAAAGAGCATTCTTTAAGCAACAAATTCTTCAATTCATAAACCCCCGTCGATGTCACTTTCCCTTTAATTTCCCCACAATATTTTCTGTTTTAATAAAATTTCCTACTCTCTTGGGTGTCCCCTAGTCGCTACGCCACCATCATAGACAGTTTCCTGCTAGATTTGCACTACCCTTTGTTGCTGCTTTTGCTGCTCCTGCTGCTGCTGCTGCTGCTACTGGCACCGCTTGTTGCATATGCATGTGTCTGGGGGTCTGTAATGCGTGAAGTCTGGACAGACCAAACCAGACCAAACCAGACCAGAGAGGAGCATAATTACTATATAAGCTGAAGCGAGAGCTGACTTTTGATGGGAGATTTGTACAGAGTTCTCGTATTCGTAGTCCTTTTATTTTGGGGTTGCATTCCCCTCCTCCTCCTCTCTTTGTATTTACTCCCCTTTGGTGTTATTTTTGTCTCACGTTTGCAGCAACAGCAAAGAGCATTTCTCGAGCTTATAATAAAACTTTTACTATGACAGTAAAATTTTAATGAAATCACTGCAGGACGCTGCAAGAGTAGAGCAAAAGGGGGCGAGACGGCCATTCTCTTGTTGTTGGAACGTGTAAAGTGGCCCAAGGGGGAAACAATTGTGCTGCAGGGAAGGCAGACGAAAAGTCAAAAGAAAAGCTAGTGGAAAAATCTAGTGACTTGATTGTTTGTTGTGGCAATTTGTTGCACATTTCAAATTTATAGAGAGGAGTGTGCAGTGCAAGTGGGGGAAATAGACAGAGGAAAATACAAAGAAAATCTTTGGCTTTTACAATTAAAACAAAGAGAAGAGAAAATCCCAGAAATTTGTGAATATTCATGGAAATTCCACAAAACCCTTCACAATTTAATAACCATCACCCGAAAGTGTTTATGCGGTGGCGCTGGCTTAAATATCGCTCTTCCTGCATTAATCCTTGTAATCCTGGTAGGCCAACGAGTAGATGCACTCCATGCCCAGGGCCTCCTCCTGCCGCGCAGAGTAGAAACTCGTGCAGTAGGCAACCAGCAGGGGAAGCGCTTGGCGTGACCCACCTCCATTAGGGGGGCAGCGAGACGGGCGGCCAGACCCTTGCCCCTCATCGAGGCATTGGTGATGTACGAGTATAGGGCGCGGCAGATGCCATAGCGCTCGTAGAGATTCACTTCGCCTTCGACATGCTCCTCCTTCCGTTCCGCTTTCAGTCGATGCTTCTCCACATCCTCGGGGTATTGGGCGCCTGCCAGTACGAAGCCCACAAGGCGTTTGCCATCAAGGGTCAACAGACACATGTCCTGCTGGATCATCGATGGGTGATATTCATCATTATATTGCTCGTTCTGCAGATGCACTGGCTCTTCTGTGGAGTTGCCCAGTGGTTCGCCTGTGTAGAATTGTTCCTACATTTTCCTTCCTTCGGTCATCGTTCGTATAGTGCTGCCGTCTTTGGGGTTTGGATGAATTTTTACAAACTGCTGTTAAGGCTACTGAATGTGTATCACCTTTTGGCTTCCATTTAGATATAAAGTTTCGACACGATAAGGGTTTTGTGTGCCCCTCAAATTGTTGCATTATCTGCACAGATAACTGTGGAGAATATTAAGTAACGAAATAAAGATAAATCTTTCTTTGTTTCTTTGCAATAAAAGCCACAAATTGTGCAACAGATTACAGCTGCCTCATATGGGAAGCCCCCAAATGAACTCCCCACATCACCTGTTATAATTTCTTTCCTAATTTATAATATAAATAAAATCTCTGCCCCCATAAACTCTCGCAGCAATAAAACAAAAAACATAATAAAAGACCACACAGTTAGCAGCACAAAAAGAGAACCGAATTAATTTGCATTATTAAATCGCTTGCATAAATCGCAGAGACACAAAAGGGTGGCCATATTTTTATACAATACGATAATTAAAACATCCCCAAGGATCTGGAATGAACTAATTGCCGGTTGTGCCCGCCACTCGCCCCCCGATTGCGAGTGTTATAAATAAATAAATAAATGAAAGGGCAACCCGAAAAACGCAAAAAGCGAAAACGAAACCAAAGTCAAACGTCCACAAGCAAGTACAGAATTTGGAATACTTCACCATCTGATTCTAATTCAAATTCCAGCATCAGCATCATGCATAAATTATTAACAAGTGTGTGTGCGACTGTCGCCTTAATTTATGCTTTAAAAATGGTTCCTCTTTTTTTCGGGTGCTGCTGCTGCTGCTACTTTTATTTTGTTAATAACGAAAAGCGTGAAAATTGCGTGAAGGCAAGGGAAAAGGCCAGCCTTAGGCCAGGGGGGGGGGGGCGCACTAATTCAATAATTTATGCACATTTTTGAATGCATGAACGCATCGGTCACTGGACAAGAGAGAGGGCCACAGGGCAGATCAGCGGGCAGCCACTTGCAAGGATTCTGAAATCCTTTTTTCCATGAATTTAATTAAAATTTAAATTTGTGCAATTTCTGTAACGAATTTTGTTTGCCCTGCAAGGCCAGAAATATATCAAGTTTGAAGAAAAATATAATTTAAATGTATTCAAAAAAAAAACCTTTGGAACCTTTTGTGATTTCACTTTTTTTTCAATTAAATTTTATATTTTCTATATTTGAAAAGGTTTTTTTATTAATCAGAATACCCTTTATGAGAATGCATTAATGCAAGAAAGAGATGCAATGATATATGTACAGAGAGAGAGGTAGAGAGTGGCGGAGAAGTGCCTCACTTTTGGTCGCTCATTGCCTCGCCTCTGCCTCTGCCACTGCCACTGCCTCTCCTTCGGTGTGCGTTTCAAATTGAGCGGATTATATTTAATTACAATTTTTCGGTGGTGCTATGAGGGAGAGGAGGGGTAGGTAGTCCTTACAAAGGATCTACCCCCTACCCTACCCCTCCTCTGTGGCTCTTGACATGCGTGTGTGCATTGCATTTGTAAGGGTTGTTCCCTTTTGTCCCCGTTTCGTGGTATAGGTGGTCTGGTGGGGGTGGTAGTAGGTGGGGGGTTGCTGCCGCGTAAATGAAAAGTAAACCTTTATGCAACGCTGCGGGCGGCATGCAATCTGCCAGCGACCCATCAAGCCACCCACAAAGCCACCCAAGTAACCCCCCAGCAGCAGCAGCAGCAGCAGCACCCAGTCTGCCACACACTCTGCCCACCCACTCCCTCAACCATTGGAAAAATTCGTTGCGCGCACGTGTTCCATGTGCATCATTCTGCATATTCAACCATTTCTGAGCCATATCGCTGGCATATTCCTGGCTTCTCCTGTTGCGCCGCCCCGCCCTGCTCTGCCTCCCGGAATCGCTGGAATAATTGGATTTAGTTGTCGTTAAGTTCTGGACTTGATTATTGTCCTTCTCCTGCTTCAGGGCAGGGCACTGCAATATGTTGGCCGTCAGAGAAGACGTCGCGCCGTTGCTCTGGCAATCCTCCGGCTGCGGCATCGTGTGGCACGAGCGAGCACGCGTGTGTATTTTCATGTGGTTTGTAATGTCAGTCGTTGATGAAAGGGATTTTCGGTGGGGGGTGAACGAAAACCTCTTAGGGCGAAGGTTAATTAAATTTAATGCGATGCTGAATGCTGCAAAGACCCCAAAAGAGCCCGTGGAATCATAATGAATAGTTTTTAGGGTTTAAGGGCACGCATCTCGATTCAAGATCTGAAGAATAAAACTTGATTTGTGGCTCAAGCAAATGGTTTACCGATTTCAATTGCATTTTGTACAGCCATAAGATTGATATTCATTTTATTCTAGGATTTTTCTTGCTATTAAAATCCCTCTCGATGGACAGAAAAATTCTTTCTTTTGCACCTTTTAATGAGTGGCCAGCGCAGGGCCAGTGACATTTTGTGGCTAGAGAATTATTTACAAAGCAATTACGCTTAAAGCCTGGCCTCCAGCACCCCCCTCCCACGCTCTCTGCGGCCATGCATATACTCTGAGAGGGCGTAGAGGAGGTGGCCCCTAATTACTTTGGAAAATTGTGATCAATCATACGATAATATAAATGTGTGTCCACCCTGCCACAAAACCGCCTGCTCCCCTGTTCCCTTTTCTACACACCCCAAACAGAAGCTAAAACCAACAAACACCTCGGACCCGAAGGCTGTCTAAAGCCAATGGCTTTGGGTGTTGGCGTTGGCTAAAAGCGTTTTCTGGCTTAATCGTTTCATGTCGCGCGACAAGTCAAAGTCAACAGGACTAGGATTTCCAAGGGGTAGAGAGCAGGGGACAGTGGCACAGCTACTGTCATGGTTGTTGCATTGATTGGAGATGGTAGCGTGTCACGAAACGGAAAGAAAAATAGTTTTAGAGTGGAAATATAATGGAAATTAATCTGGCATATATAGAAAAACAAAAGCAACTATTAGCCAGAGTCTCCTCTCTCACGACTTTCACTCACCCATCTCTAAATACGATTGGTGGTATCCGTGAGGATCGTTGGACCGAGTGGTCGGACGGGCAGCATTGTTAGATTTGTGTGTGTAGATTAGCTGCCACAGCGCACCGAGGGAACAGCTGCTGCCCCTACCCACTTTTGGGGGGCTGGGGGCTTTTAGTCATAATTGCAAATCAATGACGGAGTAGAAATTCAATTCAAAAGGCCACAATCCAACACCCGACTACCCGTGGCCGACTCTCTGCCACCAGCTGCCATATCCACAAGCGCCGGCAACAAAACGCGTTTTCGAAATTTCAATTGGTTTCGATTTTGGTATAATTTGACAAAAAGCCTTTTGCCCGCTGTCCATTGCCCGTTTTTAGGCGCCATGGATTTACGTTTAAATGACCAACGCAATTAGTGGAACGGATAACGGCATAATTATTAATATATGTATTGCCGAGTGGGGGAGGGGGGCTTTACAGGGCGTGTACACTGTACAGCAGTGTAAAGGGTACCCATCGGCCCATTGTGCCTGGCCATGCCTTTGTGTAGGGGTTATAAATATAATTGATTTAATCAAACAATGACAGAGATAAATTACAAACAGAGGCGAGCATATGGTGCACAGCAGTGTGGGGGGGGGGCGTGGTTTGTTATTTTAAATAACTGTAATAAAGAAAAACAAAGCAAAACATTAGAGGGGTTCGATGAAGAGATAAGAACCTATTAAATCGAACCCAATCGCACAACCCCCCGGCAGTAATTAAGCAACTGCCACGCCACTGCTTTGTGTTCTCCTGTTCTGTTATTTTTGTTTTTCTGCTGCTTTCCCCTTGCCTCTTTTTCTTGCATGCCGTTTTACACGGCATTATTAGTAATCGAAATAATTTTGTTTATAAATGCATGAGATATTAATATTCAAAGTTATATCAGAAATCATAGAGGTTGGCCATAGAGGTATTCTATTTACAAACTTACTGCCCACCCGCGCCCCTTTCTACCATTCTACACATTAGCGTATTATACTCCAGCATCGGTAATCTAGTTTATTGTTTCATAAATATGCAAAATTATATATCAGAATTAAGTAGTGACGGAGGCTGCCATTTCCATGTCTCCTACACCCCCTCAAGTACCCTATTTACATGGCAATAATTTATTAAATTGAAATTGTTAATGGCATATTATGGCCATTATGGAAGCGGCTTTCATTTATTTTAATATGCCATCAACCGCCCCACCCCACCCACCTCTCTCCACGGGCATGTACTTCACCCTTCTCCCTTCTGTTTTCAATCAATTGTCATTTGCATAAAATCAACATTAAAATGTCGGCTGCCCCCCAAAAAGCCCATTGGCGGCCCCTTGGCGACCTCCTTCCACACACCTACGGGCAAACATTTTTAATTAAAAATTTGCAGCAAAAATTGCAACACAACATGCACAACATTCTTCCAAAGGGGATTTGGGATTTGGGGGGCAGGGGCTGCTCTGGAAAGAAGTGAAAGTCACTAAATATTTGGAAAATGAAAACTGGAAAACTGCTGCAACGCAGGCGGATGAGCAATAAATTTTCCAACAACAAAAGAAGTCTCGAAAAATATACTAAGTGTACACGAAAAATGCGCATAAATTAAGCGGGAAAACTTGGAAAATGCAGCGATCCAGTGCGAAGCAGGAGTGGTGGCATGAAGGCGGGACGGGGGGGTGTCACCTAAAGCACTTTCTACGCGGAAAGTAGTTAAAGTGAAAGCGTTGTAAATTTGCATAAATGCAAATTTTCACCTGTGGCAGAGAGAGAGAAACGAGACCCGAGCCGGGGTTCATCACCCACTCACACGGAAAAACCCAAAGCCAAGCTAAGCCAACCCCGCCACGCCCGATGCACTGTGCACTAATGAAGTAACTAAGAAGGCGTGGCAGCCAGAAGTGGGCGTTTGAGCGGGACGATTTTGAGTTCCGTTGGGCATTTAGATGCAGATCTTGGGGAGAGCGCGAGGGAGAGAGAGAGAGTGAGAGACAATCAGGATCAGGTCTGAATATTCATCAGGGAGCAAAAACTCATAAGGAAAATGTGGCTTTCATTTCGAAGCTAAGTGGCATACTCGTATCTCTAGTTGGTGGATTTCTTGCAGATATAAAGAAATAAAAAAAAGTCTACCCTTCCATCTCCATTAGACTCCATAAGACTTGATTATGTTACGTGATTCCAGTGCGCATTACGACATTTATGTTTATGGCAAACTTTAATTCCAATTTCCATCAAAGCAACGAATGTCCTGCCTGGCCAACAAGCTTGCCCCATTAGGGGGCATCGTAGGGGAATGAATGCACATTCCCAAAGTCAATCAATACGTTTTGATAGAGAAACTACTTCCGGATGGCTGCACATTATTTCCTGCTATCCGCTCCGATGGCCTCCCTCCCGAACAGAGAGAGAAGAGATTGTCCGTCCTGCCATACGACAGCGTCATGGCAACGTCATGTCCTGTGGAGCAGCAGCAGCAGTAGCAGCAGCAGGAGCTCCTGCCTCTGATATGAAAGCGGATGTGTGGATGCTGATGCGCGCGCTCTGATGGTGGAAGCTGATGCTGAAGTACGGCGAGGAGTACCGACGTTATTCCCCCCATTTTATTTGCTCGCATCGCGATGTCAAGGGTTAAATGGATGCACCTGCAACCTGCAGCCACTCCGCCCACTCCTTAATTTGACCTTTATTGGCGTTCGTTACCTTGCAACATCCTCTGCTCTTGCACCCCCCCCACCCAACCCCCGCTGCTGTGTCACATTCCACCTCTGATCACATTTCACAGGGGAGAAAGCTTCCCCTCCTAGTTTCATTTCCCTTTTCTTTTTTTTGCATGCGTTGACATGTGAAATTGTTGCACAAGTCTCCGGGCGATGTTTGCTCTGATGTTTGTAAGGGAGGATGTGATGTGTCCTGCCAGCATTCAGGCAGCCAGGGTGGCAGGAAGGGGTGGGACTGGGGGTGTTGATGTTTTAATTAATGGCCAATATGTCAACTGCATTCAAATAGGTTAAATGGCTGCCAATCTCCCAATGGAAATTAAGATAAAAGTGTGACAGTGGCTGTGGCAGCAAATGGCAGCCAGGGCCAGCAAAAGTTGTTGCACAATATAACATGCCACTTGGGGGGCAACAATGATTAAACGCAATAATTGAATGCACGAATCAAATGCGAGTACTTTGCTGTGTTACAACTAATTTAGAAGTGATTGTTTTTGAAAGGCAAATGAAAGATACAAAGATTATGGGAGTCTCTGAAAATATACAAAGATTCCAAAAATCTCTGAAAATTTATAGCAGTACCAGAACTTTTTGGAAATTTATAGAATTATCAGAAATCATTTAAAAGATGTGAAAATTCTGGGAAATCTCCTGAAGTATTTATGTAAAAATTACAGCAATCACTTGAAATATATGAAAATTTAAATTTAAACATCAACCATAAGTAAAATACAAGGATTCGTTGTAGAAATTGTAGAAATTTCTTGATTACTTTAGTTTTATGATCTATAAAATTGTTGGGAATGAGCCAAGGTTTTTCTCTTTGATTTAGGGTTTGAAAACTCAACTTTTTTTTTCTTTTCTTCAATCTTGCTATAACTTGTATCCAATCCCCTAGATTTTTGATATTTCTGTAGATTTTATCACACTTTAACAGCTCAAGGTAATTTAACAATTAGATTATATCTTCAATTAAAAACCAAAAATTAATAATATTTTCATAGACATTCCCCACTTGCAGCCTCTCCCAGTGGGCTAAACATCCCAATAGCATCCACTTTTTATGTAGAAATCTCAAATCCCAAATCACGTTTGACCTCAAATCCCAAAGAAAAAGGAAGATAAATATTTCATCTATTTAGAGGCACAAAATCAATCGGCAAATGTGGGGGAAAAACCAAAAGGGAAAGCCAAAACCAAAACCAAACAACAAGCCATAAATGAGAAATGGGAGGCCATCATAACCTTTAACCCCAAAAGTCAAACATCAGATAGAGATTGAGAGACAGAGAGAGATGGTGATGGGGGAAAGGAGAGGGACAAGCACACTCTTCATCATAATCATTAGCATACATTTACGGGCTTGACCCTCAAGTGCTTACCCAATGGCCTATTATGTGCTTTCGTTCGGTTGCTCTATTGGCTTCCCCATCCCACGCTCCCTACCACCCGCTCGTTTGTCTTTTTGTCCAAGGATCTCTCCACGTTCCACTGTCCCCGAGCAAGGGTCACTCTCTTCCTACCCCTCTTTCTACAGGACTCTCTCCCTGTCGCTTTGTCCTGGCAAAATGATAATAGTTGTTGTAGGATGACTCCCAAGCACATATCCCATATACAGACACAAGGGTCACCCTGCCACTACAATGATGAGGCTGTACAACAGATAAAAAGCTACGGAAAGAATATTTCACGGCATACTGATACTTGGATGCTCTTTCTGTATGAGTTTACAGGGGAAAACCACTCTAGAAATCGAAAAGAATATCTTGAAACAACTACGACAGGGACAGGGTAAGGTTTTCCTTTTTGCAGCATATTTAAAGTATTTCCCCCTAGCTTTTCTTACTGAGCACATCTCTACCCCTTTTAATGCCCCTTTTACTTTTCGAGCTTTATACATTTCACGTGTTTTTTATGCCCTGAAAAATTATTTGTTTATGTAAATAATTCATATAGAAAATTTTCTATCAGTCTTTATATAAAATTTCCCTTATTTCATTCTCATAATTAATTTTTAAGCATTCTTTCTCTATAATTTCACAAAGATTCTCCACAACTTCCAACCCAAAAAAAAGTGCTTTCTTTTTCTTCAAGACATTCCACACCTCATAATCCATATCCGCCACTAACTTGTTATAGTGTATACCAAGAGAAAACTCATCTCCAGGCCCATGCATTTCATTGTACTTCCTTTCGCGTTGGGTCCCTTCAGTCGTCCCTCATTCATTGGGTCCCTTCATTCAAGCGTTTCAATTGTGCGGAAAAGTCGGATATACGCGAAGTCCGGCTCCGGCTCCGGCTATGGGGTCCTGCATCCTACATCAGAGTCCTTAGGAGCCCAGTGTCCCATTTCACGTTCGTGGAGCTACCCCTCTCCCTCTGCTCCACTCATCATAAGCTTATAAGCTCGTTTCGGCCTTGTCCGTTTCCATGTGTATTTCCAACTCATAGTTTCGGTTCTCTGCTCTGCTTTTTTCCCCCTTTTTTTTTCAATTTAACATCCGTTTTTGTGGCTACAACATGTCCATTATGTTGATGATGTCCTTTGACAATATGTCCTGTCCGGCAAAAGTCCGCCACAGAGAACGGGGCCAGAAAACGGACAGCGGCGGCAGCGTGTAATATCCCAGAGTTTGGCGTTTGTGGAAGAGGATGAGAATGCTGATGAGAACGATACAGAGTGGATGGATACTGAAGGATACTGGGGCAAGGACACTTTGTTTGGTGCTTCGCTTGAGGTCCTGTTTTCTCCCTCTTCGCTAAAACTGATTTCAGTTGTTATTGTCTGTGTATGTGTGTGGCTTTTCCGGCTTCAATTGTGGCGGGGAACTTAACTTTGTTGCCTTTTTTTCTGTGGTGATACAGACTTCATTAAACTACTTTTTGGTTAACTCTTTTTTCAGTTTTGTTTTTTATAGTGTGGTTTACTCTTTAATTTTTATTTTTAGAATAGATAGATAGATATAGATATTGGATGAGAGGAGGTTAGGGAGGTTTTTGGCATCCACAAAATCCACAATACGTTTTTTATAAACGCCGGAGGAAATAGTTCTTTATAGATAAGCGAAGACTAGAAATATATATAAATATTAGAAATGTAGCATTATCAGCAATATTTATAAATATTTATATTTTATATTTATTATATTTTAATATTTTTTATATATTTTATTTATAAATATTTATAATATAAAATGAATAATATACTCCTGAATTAGTGAATTAATACTATGACTATGATGAAAACGCAGTCAATCATAATAAGAAATATCAGAAACAAACAAATAATCTTTTGAAACAAGTTTTTCTTTATAATTACACATTTTAATGGCCTTTCAAGTGCACTTCTGAGGCGATTTCCATCCTCAATCGCTTTTAAATCTCGCGCTGAAATCCTTCCTTTTCTTAAGGGTGGCATTCTTAACCCCTAACCGCATTCCACTCTGGCTGCCGTCCCGGTTAACCCCAACTCGTGTTTAATTGTTTGTATTTCTTGCTTATTGACTGAACGACTGACCATCGGGCCATTGGAGCAGCACTTCAGCTCCAGCTCCGGCTCTAGATGCTCGATGCACTTAATGTCCGTAATGTCGGTGGCGTGTCCGTAATGGCCTTTCATGCTGTCTGAAGTCTGAAGTTGCTGTCGCCTTAATTAACCCGCTAAAGCCTCCTGTCCCGGCCAAGGGCTGGCACGTTCAACCAATTTATAAACGTCCGTCTGTCCGTCGAGTGTCCGTCCAGCTGAATGGAGATGGACAGCAAGCAAACACCAAAGCAAATCCACAAAAGTCGTTCATTTGCTTCGGGGGACTCGCTCTCTCTCTCTCTCTGGCGAGCGCTCTTTCGCTTTATTTATATCCTTTGTGGAGGAACGATATCCTGGGATCCTTCAGGGGTAGAGTGCGGGTGGGAGGACAACTAGAAACCCATAACTATATGTTTTACTGACACATTTTAAAAGTGCTCCTCCGCAAGTTGCTGTTGAAATTTATTGTTATTGCGTTTGGTACGCGCACTTTCGTATCCTTTTTTTCTTGCTTTATTTTTTGTCCCCTTATTTTTATTTTTATTTTATTTTGCCACACACACAAATCCAAGGACATTTTGTTGTGCATTTGTGTTAACCTAATATGCTTGTAATTGCCATCTGGCCGGGATATCTGCCCAGAAAAACAACATATAAAACAGTACCAAAAAAAAACAACAACAACAATACTTTGCAGAACAATGAAAATGCTCTCTGGTTGTTGTTTTTTGTGTAGCACTCGTGTACTCGCCACTCGTATCTGTATCTGGCACACAGCCACAGTACGAGTATCTTGTTAGTGAAAGTTGAAAGCGAGGACCAAGGACGCGCAGAATGTAGAAATGTTTTGCCACTAGATTCTGTCCATTGTTTGCTTTTTGGCTTTATATTTAGAGCAGCTAAACAACTATCCAACAACAGACAACAAATGCTCAGAAATTGCTTTAATGGCCCACCATTAAAGGTACTTTTTCCAGTACGAAATTATTCCCAAAAATCAAAAAAAATAAATAAATAAATAAGGAGTAAAACTAGTGTAGACTTACCTTACGTTTTAAATGATCAAGACATATCGAAAAATGAACAGAGTGCACTGCAGTGCACTGCTTGGTGCCTGACACCTCTTGCCGTCTTTTTGGTCATCCAGCCTTGTGTTAATTACTGCCTTTCTATAAATCTGAGGGACATATTATTGTTTTTACTTTTCACTCGCTTTAAAATGTTCACTCACTTTTTGCCGAAACCGCCCGGCACCGCTTGTCGTCTTAAAGACCATTCTACAGTTACACTTGTCCTTATCACAGAGTGCGATTTCTATTCCGCTCTTTCAACAGTTTTGCGGGACATTTTATTGTTTTTAGTTTTCACTCGCTTTAACAATTTCACTCACCTTAACACTTTCACTCACTTTTTGGAAATTGTACTGCTTGCACTCTCCCAAAAAAAACTCAAGCTGGTCCCGTTATTTTACTTCGCCTTCTTTTCACTGGAAACGAGCGTGTGAAGCAGCGGCGAAAGTGCGACGCAATTGCCATTTTACGGCGCCTATTTTCACAATGAAATGAATTGTTTTCACACTTTTTCGGCACATTTTCATGTTAAACATTTGCTACACTTATCACATGTGTTTTTTTATAATTTTCCGCACATTTTTGACTATTTTTCAGGACCTTTGACTCCACTGCACGTGCATCTGCGCCGGGAGCTTAAATTTGACTTAGCTCTCGCTCTCTCTCTCTCTGAACGAGCGTAGGCGGTGAGAGCATTTGAGAGTGATTTTGCATTTGCAATGTGTGTATGTTTTTGCTTTTGGCAGCAAGAGTTCAGTTGAAGAGTAATTATCTTTTATCCTCTCTTCACACTTGTTGCTATGCAATGACTTGAAGCGGGTGCGAAAAGTTAAGAATTCCTTGAAACAGCGCATCTTTGCTGAGAGGATCTAAGAGCGAACGACTTTGCTTTTGCTTCTGTGTGCGTTGCTTGTTGTTGTTAATTCATAGACATGTATCATTGTTTATGCTCTGCAAGAGCGAGAGGGAGATGAGGAGTGCGTGGAAGAAATTAAGCAGTGCTTAAGAAAATAGCGCACCTTTGCTGAGAGGATCCAAGAGAGGCTTTGCTTTTGCAATGTGTTTTTGCTGTTGTTGTGTGGGAGGGTAACGCAGTGCGTGCGTTGATGAGAACTGCTTTGCCATCAATTTCAAAGATATCGGAATCTTATCTTTTCCCCAAGGAATTCCTTCTTAGCTGCGAATTCTCGGGATCATACCTTAAATTCCAATGAAATTTCAGTCGAAATTGGATGAAATTCAATCGGAATCCTGGCCGCTTTCAAGGATTCCTTCTTAAATGGCTAATGAAATATGAAATTCCCACTCGAAACAACTTAAAGACAGCAAACAGACAATTCCTCACTTAAGTGTTGGACTCTTTGGGCTGTGCTTCGCTTCTCACTTTACCATCCAACCCCGGCACTGAACCCTGGGGGAGAGCAGAAGGCCTCGACGGTCGACACGTGTCGAGACGTCACTGTCAATGGATGTCAAAAGCACAAGAATGGAAATCCTAGCCAATCCATAAACAGCGCAGCGACAAGCCTACTTAACTACTCACTCGGCAAGCAACGGACGACCGACACTCGATCTGGTAGAGAGCAAAGAGAGCTCTATATAGCGGATATAGTATAGGTATAGCGGAGAGAGAGCTCTCCCGCTACCTCATTGCATGTTTTGTGAAAATTAAACCTTTCACTCAACTCAAATCCAAAGGCAGACTCAAACTGTTGTTGCCACGTCTTCGTGGCAATCGAAATCTATAGCGCAACGAAAATCAGAAAATGTTTTGCACCCCCCCCCTACACCCGCACTCTTTCGACAGTAATATCCTGCCATATCCCGGCTCCCCTTCATGTGGTTTATGATTCCGTGGGGCAGGGGGCCGGCCTAAACGCATTACATCGTCGAGACAAGGGCCTCCCCCGTCCGACTGTTCGTCGCTCAGTCACTCAGACAGCACTCGAAGCTTACATTTTATTTGTAATATGACAGCACTTCCATATCCTTTTTCAATATTGAGAGAGGCAGGAAATTATGCACGTCAGGACCTGTCTGCTTATGTCTAATGCCCCGTCCACAGATCAGATCATACGGGGGATGCACATACCACATGCCACACACAGTCCACAGCATGAAGCCCCCAACCGGTATGAAATGAGATGAATTTTGGTCCTTTTGCGGGTGGGTCACACCACACTCCTGTCATGTGTTTGGTCTTTGCATATTTGATTCCATTCGTCAGTTAATGAGTTTGTCAGATAATCGTAACATCGGTTACGCCCTGAACATTTGGACATTGATTTGTATGGAAAACTAAACATGTGGCCAAGACCATTTCCTTGGCAATCGTTCCACACATCCTTGATTGAGGTAGAGAGTAAAATGCAAGGAAAATTGATTACAAGTGAAGGCGAACTCAACGAAAAAGGCAACTGAAATAATTGAAATTCAATAAATTTTGATGAGCGCTGAAGTTAAATCAATGAAAATTTTGATGGAAGATGAAGTTTAATGTAGAAGCAGATGGATGATTGGCATACAGGTAGGGTAAATATAATTAAATTAGAGATAGATTTGGTCTATAGACACCAGTTCGTATGGCATAACCAAAGGTACTAGAGAAATCTATATACCAGCAAGAACGTAATAAAATAACGGTTGAGGAATCTATCGATGGGCACTGTTACAACTATTTCTTCTGTATATATTTCTTCTGGCTATATTTCTACTGTTCTAAATTAATTTCTTTGTAGATTTTTTATAGATAAAAATTGGCATATAGTTTTATAAAGTCAGAACGATATTCATTAACTTACATGCTCTCACTCTTTGCACCAATTAATACCCAGTACAGTCACCACTTTTCACTTTAGGGATAAACCTTCAATTGTGTTCATTCTATTTGAATTCCTTTTAAATTCTTTAAATTTGTGCACCCCTTTGATATTTATTTTATTACATTCTCCCCCCCCCTGTGGCGCAATGGCGTATTCAATTGTCCTCGAAGGTATGTGTCATCAGTCATAACCACGAAACTGTCCTCGTATTTGCTTTTTACTCGTGACTTTTACTCCTTTTTACTCGTTTTTTTTTTTGTTTGTGCTTTGTTTGTTTTTGTGACATCAAATATCAAATGTTGATTGTGTTTACCATTTCATGGTTTCATTTACTGGCAGAGTCCCCTCCTACTACCATTCAGTGCTCTCCAGTACTCTCTCCCACACCTTCGTTCATTCTTCCATCCACTGCCCACTCTTTCCCACTTCCCGTTCCGCTTATATTGTCATTTTCACTGATGCTTGAACGTTTTTTGATCCCCCTCCGAGTTGCCTGCCCTCTCATTCCATCTTTTTCTGTGGCATTTGTGGCCCCCCCTCTTGCCAGCTTCTTCTCAGTTCTCTTGGGGTGTGGGTGAAACAATAATATGGGGCGCATGAACAGGGGAGAAAAATATAAAGCTGCCAAACGGCTGCTGTTGCCCTCAGGCGGGCGTTGCGCAGTGCAACGGGCATCGGGCATCCACTGACCACTTGGCAGCTTCACAGAAACGTAATGTGAAATCTGCTTGGCAGCCAAACGGAAGCCACAGTGGGCATATAAGAAGGTTGTGTACCCTTTGGAGTACGGGCGCAACGAAGATTATGTGTAGATTTCCAGGAATATCTTTTTTAGGTCTGAAAATTATATCTTTATGTGTTTTAACAATACAAAATAAGCCATAAATCTGAATTTTCATATAATCCAACAATTTTCTAAGCAATTTAATGCATTTTTGGCATCCAATAAATCGAAAATTAAACTTTTTGTTCGTTTAAAAAAAGAAGGGTCCAGCCTGTTCTATAACTTCCTACCAACTACACATACCCCTTTCACTTAGGGTATTTACTCAAAAAGAAAACAACATCTATCAACCCCTTTTTGGGCGCAAAGTAGATCCGTAAATCCGATGAATGGTGGCGGTGGGGCGGCCAACGCGACAGCCTGGGGGGGAGTTGACGTTGCCGTTGCCATTGCCTCATTTGAAATGCATGTGCGACGACAACGTCAGCGACAACTCTGGCGAAGCAATCAACTTCGTGTTGTTGGCCAAAAAGGAGCATATCCTGAATCCGTTATGCTGACTCCTTGACTCTCGACTCGACTCGACCCGACCCACACTCTGATGTGTGATGTGGTGTGGGTTGGTTTTTGGCTTTTTGGCCTGCGGAAGTGTTTGCTTATTTAATTTCTGGTATTTTTAATTGAATTTTCAATGTCGACTGCTCTCTACCCTCTGTTTTTTTTTTTTTTGTTGTATCCTTTTTGCAGGAGCTGCATTATTGGCCCCGAGCTGAGCGTCAAGGTCTGCTCCATTGGCACTGTGATAAATCGATCGGCCTATATGTCGGACTATTGCCAATTGGAGGGCACCACTGGCAGGCAGACACAGCCAATGCCCATACGCTGGATGTCCTGGGAGAGTGTGCTATTGGTAAGTACGAAAATGTATATAAAAAACAAAGCCCCAAAGTCATTTGAAAACAACTTTAAAACGTTCGCACAAATTAAATAATCCATTAAAAAATAAAACCAAACTAGATAAAATATCTTTTGCCACCATTTAGCTTCTGCCAGTTATCTCTGACTCTGACTGACAGTTACCCCCAATTAACCGGCACATGTTTCGAGTACATTAACCTCCGCACAGAACCCACAACTTCACAGAATTTTATTCCCCAAACGAATGAACGAAAACAGAACCCAACCCAACCAAAAAACCGAACAAAAAAAAAGACTGCGGCTAAGAATACAACGAAATAAAAAAAATAGGAAAGTGGAAAAGGAAACCAAAAACCGAGTAAAATATTTTATAAATCCCCCAGCGAAAAACCGCACTAAATAAATTAATTAACTACACGAAAAACGCAGAGAAAGGAGAGAGGTGGAGGCAGAGGCAGCGGCAGCGGCAGCGGCACAAACAGAGGCAAAGGATGGGCTAAAACAAACCCAAATGGAGCGACATGTATAAAGTTTCCATCAAGAGATACTAGATATAGGGCCCCACGCAGCATATACCCAGTTTCCCACATGATATGGGATCAGTGAGAGGTGAGGAGAGCAGAGAGGTATCCATAGATGTGTAGACACTCGTGTGTGTGTCTGTGTGTCTGGTTTTTAGAAGCTGCTTTTGGAGAGTGCCTCTGGCTGCCCCCCAAGCGGCAAAGGGAGGGCTGGCAGTAAGGATATAACCCCTTGGTATGGGTGCGACGGGCTCTCTGTGTATATTAAAAAGCGCAAAAGTTGCGTTACAGGATATTTGTGCACATGAATAGGTTCGGTTCATGCTCTGTTCTGTTCTTTTCTGTGCTGTTCTGTGGCACAGGAACCGCATAATCCTTAAGCCAAAAAGCATGTAAACAAAATCAAAAGGCCTTTTGGCAATGAAGAGGATTTCTATTTTCATAGCAAAATGTATTCGGTTACCAGGTTTAGGGGTAGGGTAGTGGGGGGATTATAGTGTAGACTGCTCGAAAATAAAGTCCAATTTGTTTAACATAACATTTTTGGTGGATAGAGATTTTTAGGGCACTTTATTGTTGGGATATGAGAAAGATATTTCTAGTAGATCTACGGGCATGTAAAAAGAAAAATTGAGGTGTGTATCGATAGAAGAAAAATACGCCATAAATAAGAATCTGAGGTGTAGACAAATACGAAGATATTTGTCTCCACGTTGTATTAAATATTTCCATCAATTTACCAAAACTCAAGGTGATTTTTACATTAAAAATTAAGAGAGAAAAAAAGCCAGCAGAGTCTGCCTTTCCATTGACACTCAAGCAAAGTACCCAGACATTATGTCTACCTTTTCTACAAAAATTAAAAGGCACTCGATACATTTTACACACAAAGTTAAGAAAAAAATCCCTGTCGAGGCTGTCTTTTTCTTCCAGAGTGGCTGAGCATCAAAGGGTGGATTTTCATGATGATATTCACGACTTAATATGTAAATCATACGTCTGTAAATTAATATAATATAAATATTAATATGTATTAATATTATTAATATTTATATAAACCTACAGAGGCTGCAGTTTTTAAGATACAGATAATTTCAGAAGCTTAAGAACATCCACCATATTCTTATGCTTGCATCAGGCACTCCACAACAGCCTTTTCCCTTCCTATAATTTTAAATTCTCTTTGAATTCCAAAGACTATTTAATTAAGTAATTAAAAAGTAAACTTTCTACCATAGAAACAAAATATTATCTAGCCTAATTCATATACTAATCCCTACCTATAAACCACTTACAGGGTAAATTCACCACAAAATCCGATGTCTGGTCGTTTGCTGTGGCCCTCTGGGAGATATTAACATTTGCGCGGGAACAGCCCTACGAGCATATGACAGACGAGAATGTTATTGAGAACATTGGACACATCTATCAGGATGATAAAATGCATGTGAGTACCATGCTTAAAAGTGACTGTAAAACCAGCACACCAAATGAATTTTTGTATATTTTTTTTGTTTTGTTTTGCAGGAACTGCTGCCCATGCCCGTCAACTGTCCGCGTGAAATTTATGATCTCATGTGCGAGTGCTGGCAGCGCAACGAATCGAGTCGACCCAATTTCCGGGAGATACATTTGTTTTTGCAGCGCAAGAATCTTGGTTTTAAGCCCCAGTCACAGACGCTCATGTATTGAATCACAACAACAACAACACACTAAAAAAAAAAAACTCAAAACTAAATGCAATTTTTAGCACATCAAATAAATCTACATAAATATTTCGAATATTCTATGCAAATTTTTAAATGCATTTAAAAAGTTGAATGAGAAATGCATTTAAAATATAAATGTTTTTGAATGTAAAAAGAAACAGAAACTACGGCAAGTCGTAGTTAGGGATGCCTTAAGAGCGGGGGGACTCAATACGGATTTAAGAGTTTTTAGCCTTAGGTTTATATGGAATATAGTTCTGTTTTGAGTAGTTCAAGATATTTTTGGATTTTTATATACTATTATGGCTTCATTAATTATGTTTTAAATTAGTTTCAATGTTGCTTTAAAATTTCTAAAATTAATTTTTTAAATTATAAAATAACAATCTGCTAGAGATAATATTTATCCTGCGCCAAGAATCCTTTATATTTTTTTTTCCAATCATCTTTAAAGACAGTTCCATAATAAAGCTAATATAAAGCTCATAGATCGCCTAAGATTTACCTTGCTTCAATAAAAACTCCAGAAAAAAGGAAGCATCATTCGATATTTAAGCAATTTCCATGCAAAGTCCCCCTCTCTATGGCATTCCTCTCTAAAAACAAACCTAAAATATATCGGGATGGTACTCTTATATTTTTTGTTTCTGGTAAAACACAGGTATCGCTTAGTCATAGCCTAAGTTTAAGAACACAATCGAGTCAATAGCTTATACAAAACTAAAACTAAAAACCCACTTAAAAGCAGCAGCAGCACGAAACAAAATAAAAAGAAAAAGAATAAAATACTTAAGAATAAATGTAAATAATATACAATGAAAAATCAATTAAATAATGAATGAATATATATGTATAAGTAAGCGTAGTAAAATACAAAAAAAAAAACTCTGTATTCTATCAAATAGAATCTAAAAGATCGAAACCATTGACATATGTGTGTACCTATCGCTCCTCCACCTGAATGCTCTCTCTCTCTCCCAACTATCTCTATCTCGAATCTAAATCATTTTCGCTTAACCTGTTCAAAATGTATATATCGAAATGAATCTATATTTATATGTGATGCTATGCCCCCACTAATCGTATCATTCCCCTGCCCCCTAAAAAAAAAGAATGACACTCTATCTCAGCTCAAAATTGAATTTTGATGATGGAAATCTACTCGATGATTATATGGAAAACCTGCATATAATTTTGACAATAAAAAATGAACTTTTATGCAAAATGCTTTGTAGGAAAGAGCTCTACAAGTATCCTAGGCTAATCTCAGAGATGCACACATATTTCTCACTCGCCCCCCACTCAATCTAAAAGTCTAAACAAAAGTCAATTAGACGTCTAGCATATCAAACAAAAAACAAACAAAAAAAAACACCACAAATGATATCTTTCCTTTAATCAAATTTCCCCTGTGCCTTTGTCCCTGCTTTCGGTTTATTGTTTTTTCTCAAGAGCCAGGAAAAAATCAAATATTATTAATCATATTTATTGTACATGTAAAATCTTTGTATCTACATATGTATCTATCATTATTTCTATAATTATATGAAAAGCTTTAACCAGGTTTCGCTGTAGTAAAAAAAGCTAATTATATGACGAATTAAAAAAAGACATTATTGAATTTCAATTAAAACAAATAAGCTCGGCCTGTCGAGAATGCAATGCAAATTTCATGTGCCGTTAATAAAGGGTTTAGTTTGGAAGATTTGAAAGATATTGACTGTAAGGCAGAGATTTTGGGTATGTAAAGCTTCACTAGAAAGATTTTCAAAGACTTTTTTCGATAGTTCTTGTGACCCAAAGCTGTTTTTGGCTGATCTATAGAGATCTTAAAATTCTATGCCTTATGTTATAGTAAAAAGATACCCACAGACTCTATTCAAAATTGTTTGAGTGTCTAAAGTTGTATTAGGAGATCTAATTAATTTTCCATTTCCAAAGTGATCTTTGCTGGTTTTATTCTAAAGAATTTACAGAGTAAATGTTCTCTGAGAAGTTCTCTAGTCTATTTTATAGTCATTTAGAAGATCACTGAAGCTTCACTTGGAAGACTTTACTCTATTTTTTCCGTCTACCGCTTCACTGAAGAGATCTCCATCGACTTAATTCTAATAGCGATAGACTGCAAAGATTCTTTTCTTGAGCTCAAGTTAAGGCTCTAATTAATTAAAGCTACTAAAGCTGCTAAAAACTTAATTCCCAGCTTTTGGCATCTAACACTAAATAAAGAAAATCTTCATTATCGATGGACTAGTTTTGATCTTCTAAAGAAATTTGGACATCTCCATCGCTTGTATATTGTGACTTTTGGGCTCCAAGGAAACTTTTTCTAGAGCTTTCCAGATGTGAATTTTCACTTGAGAGATTCTACTACAATTTTTTTGTTATTTGGTGATTTATTATGGGGCTCCCTTGGGGACGATCTCCATTCATTGCACTGCTTAGAAGACGATCTGTTTTTCTAAACCACATATTTTCCACTTGAAAATTGCATTCAACGCAAAAACCCATTCTAATTTCTTACAATATATCAATCCTAAGTACTGATTTTGCATTGTTAAATATGCTAAAAAAAAATAATGTTTAAAAAAAAAACATTAATTAAAAATTACACGCTCTTTTAATGAATTATAAAATACATACAAAAAAAAAAAAAACACACACAACGAACTTAAATTTTGCAACACTTAATTTTGAATCAACAAAACAAAAATGTAAGAAAAACATATACCTAATGGGAAAATGGAAAACAGAAGAAAACAGAGAATCGTTGAGCACAATCATGTTGAAAAATTAAACAAGAAAATTAAATTAAACAAGAAAAACTATTCTATTGTAAGCGCATTAAAAAAGAAAAAGAAACACTGACAAATTATGTGTAAACAACAATTAAATATTAAATACTTAAGCTTAAGAAATTTCAGCAGAAATAAACAGAAAAAAAACTGAGAAAAAATAGAGAGGAAAAATCCCATCTTGAAATTCAATGGACGGGGGAAATGGAGGGGGAATGGGGTCTTAAGTGGCAGCCCAAAGCTCCCAAAAACTAAATGAGACTTTGAGCCGCTGTGTGCTGGGCCCACAGCTGAGGCCGCCGCGTCCGCATCCGCATCCTAAGAGCAGTACAAATCCTTGGCCCCAATAACACTTGCACCTGACTCTCTGTCAATCCCCCACCACCCACCACCCACACCCAACTAGCCTCCCCGAGCAAATTAAATAACATAAAATACAAATCCGCTGCTTAAGTCGCTGCAGGAGAGGAGCCACAGAGAGAAGAGCAGGACTAGAACCAGAGGGAAAAATGGAAAATAATAAACTTATTAATTCAAATTGCTGGGGAAATGTTTCTGTGCTAGAGGGTAGACAGACGGCACAGTGGTTCACGGGCGGTTAAAAGGGAGTTTAAATGTTTTTAGAAATGTTTTGGAACCTAGCAAAAAATTAATTTTTTATTGAAATAAATGTGCCAATCGCTAGTGGAATGCCTTAGCCAGTACGCGACATAACTCTTCTGGGTCTAGTCCTCCAAATGTGAGGGTTTTTTCAATAGATTCCCTATCGTATATCCCATATTGAAACCTCTTTATCCTATAAATATCCATGTGAAACAGAAGTAGTGATATTTCATACCAAAACGAAGTCATATGGGGCAGGGCAATCATCAGTCAATGAGTCAATAACTCAGGAAAAAAATATATAAAAGGCTAAAATAAAGAAAACAAGTTCCCAGCTGACAATAAGAATGGTCAAATCTACTCTACAGGATAGCTCCTCAATTAAATTATAAATCTATAAAGAACATATCATATTTATATAGAATCTAAATCCAATTCTCAATAAACAAAAAAAAACCATGAAAATCATGCAGAAACTCAATTTCTATCTTTCTCAGACCAAAATTAAAATCACTCTCGCCCCACAGTGCCACAAAGGATCGCCTGAGTGTCCACTAAGAAAATCTGACATTGGTGGAGCAGAGGAGAAGAAGAAGACCCCAACAGAACAGAACAGAGCGAGTCGGGTACCGTGCACAGAATGGGACGAAGTCAGAACGGGATGGGGGCTCATCATCAACGCATTGTTAAATCCGCCAAAACAGCTGCGACTCTCAAGCTCAATTACAGACAGATTTTCCAGAACACGCCCCACACCCCAAAGCCCCTGCCCGAACCCCAAACCCAGCGTTATGTTCTTTGCGTTGTTTTTGCTGCTGATTCTGTGTCTGGTTTTGCTTTTGCCGGTGCCAATTTGACATCCACAGATAGAGAAACCCACACAGCCAGAGTTAATCCTCTAACCGGAAGTTACACATCTTTTGGATGTTCTTTAACAGTGGGTATTTGGTATGTGTAACTGGGGTTTGTGAAGCATAGAAGGAAATATTTTTGACTGTAGAAAGTATCCAGCTTTCCCTCCGACGATATGCCGATGCTGATAAATAACACAGTCTCGATGATATCTAGTTTTAAATAGGCACAGATCCTTCTTTTTCAGCATAAAATATGCTGAAATATGGTATGGGCCTGAATCGCTACAACAATGGTTCAAAAACTTGTTTATTTCTGAAGATTAGGCAATCAAATATTGAACAGTGCAGTCTTATATAGATAAAGAATCATTACTTTATTTATCAGCCAAAGAAAAAGAAACCAGCTATCTTTATGGCGTTTTCGTGTGTAAATATATTTTGATTTCTTTGGTTTCAAAATCTATATATAGTAGAAGCTGTCGTTTGTTTATAGATCATTTAAATGAAAAACCCTAAATAATGCTAAATCACATCTACCACAGCAACAATCAGTCTGTAAGAGTATCTAAAGCTGCTGCTTCCGATGCTCTCCTTTCTGGCTACTGTTTCTTCTGGCAGGAGTCCTGCCAGCTCCTCGCTCCTGCTCCACTCGCATTTTGTTTTTCCTGTTAGCCTGTGTACTCTGCTGCTGCTGCTGCTTTTTCTGTGCCCTCCAGCTGCGTTTGGCAGCCAATGTAATTATTTGTGCGGTTTTTTTTCTCTGGGCTTTGGATTGGGACTGGGATTGGGATTTGATTTGCCTTTGTTTTGTTGCTAATTGGAAAAACTGCCCGCGGTAAGGAGACCGGGTCCTGCAGTAGCCAGCCCACTGTCTATATATGTATTTGCTAATATTTTATACGCCAATCTTGAAGCTCGAGTTAAAGTTGCAATCTAAATCAATAAGTTATTATTTGGCACACACTCGGACTCGGCCACTCGGCCCCATCCCAGCGACTCTGGGCACACGCAGTTGGAGATCCCTGGAGGGTTTCGGATGCTTATTTGGCTTGGTTTTCTTTTAAGGTTTTGCGAAAACAAAATCCCAGACGCAATCTTTGATTTTATTGTGAGTAAACGAAAACAGCAAAGGGCGAAAAGAGCAAAAAGGAAACGAACAGTAACAGTAACAGACAGAGAGAGAGATGGAAGGAAGAAACCGTAAGAGAAAAGTGCCGGGAGCAACAAATGCGCTCAGAGATTTAGGTTAGGACTGAAAAAACAACGTGGGCGGGGGGGAGTGTAAATATATGGATGTGTGTGGGGGGTAAGTGGGGCAAACGGAAAAAGGTTGCGTCTGTGGGTTTCTCAGAAGGATTGCACTGGGGATAGCCACTGGAAACAGAGAAAATTCTGTGCTTTTCCTTAGGTTTAAAGCTTTAATATGGTTCCCATTTGGCAGCGTTAAAAAGAAAGCTAAAATCTACCCATTTATCCAAAAATCTGTGTCTAAATCGGAGAAAGAATATCGTATATATTTGTTATATATATTTCTTAGTGTATAAATAAATGATATTTTTTCACCTATATATCGAAAATCATTAGAAACGGTCATCAAATATATCATTCACTCACCAGTAAAAAAAATCTGTGGTATTCATTATTTATAGCTATGGCGCGTACATTCGGTAGAACTGAAAAGAGAAGTATAATTTAGTTATATATAAAAAAAAATTTGAATTGGAAAGTAAAGAGTATAACTATATATAAAAAAATTAGCCCCATGGTAAAAAAAAATACTGAAAGAAAGAGCAGTTTTCTCGCTTAACAGAAGATACAGCAAGAAAAGTTCAACATCATCAATTAAATAATTTAATAATATTATTTAAAAATCATATTTCTTGGTAATTAGCATGCTTTAATTAAGCGATTCGAATCGATTTCATCATCGTTTCTCTTTGGAATCAGTAAAATGTCCAGAAATGTTACACTCAGTTAAGACGCCTTCGCTGAACGATAAAGTTCTCATTTACATTTATTACATGTAAGCGACAAAAAAGCTACAGAGCAGAGCTATAATATTTTAATTAATAATTTAACAGATCTTTGGCTGAACCCAGTGCTGTGTGGGATAATAAAGCCGCCAGAATTTCCACAACCTTCAAATGATTCTCCTGCTTTGACGGCTGATGACATAAAGCAGGCGCTTGAAATCGATGTGATGATCAAGGCTGAGTTTGAAAATGTGCAAGGCTATGCATTTTTCAATAAGGAGTTCAACGCATGGCATAAATTTCTGAATTGAAGCTGCAAAATCTGCAAGCATATCAAAAGTATAACGTGGAAAGACTGGCTCTGGAGAAGCGGCTTCTGGAGTATTGCGAAAATTTCCAAAAGGCAATTAGGGGAAAATGTCATAGCATCTTTCGAAAATTGCGTATAAAGTGTGTGAAGACCTTTAAGGAGGGAAACAAAGCAAATGCCGACTTTATTAAAAAATTGACGATTTTGTGAGTATTAGATGAGAGGGAGGACAGTGAGAGAGGCATAATTTAAAAATTTATCATTTATTTGCCAGCGAATGTGACCTTATGGTAATAGGTAAATCCGAGGACTATCATTTTGGGAAATAGCGCTGGAAACAGGTGTTGATCGTTAACCAGACCTTGATTGGTTGAATTGGAACCAAAAAAAAACTCATGAATATCTAAAAAACACCTGCTAACTGGTACAATCGCACAACGCTATTAGATATTAGATATCTGTACTAAATGGTCAGGGAAAAGAAAAGAATTAAAAAAAAAAAAAAAACAATAATAATTTAAGCACACAAAACGACAAAACATAAATCTAATTTACCAATTTATGGAACAAATTAACGAATTTATCTAACAGCTGCTATTAACAGCAGAGCTGAAGGCCCCAGTAGCTAGTGCTCGCATATGAAATTAAATTAATATTTTATATTAGCCTTAAATTAATAAAAATAAAATATATAAGAAACATATATTAATTATCTTATAATTATACGCTTTTATACTATTATTAAATAATTTTTTTAATCATTTAAATACATTCAAATACCTTTCAAGTCTTATTCCATGATCATGGGGAGTAGGGTGCCAGTTCTGGAATATTTCATGGTAGTTTCAGCAAATACTCGCAGATTGTACTTATACGATTCGAATCGATATCGTCATAGTTTCTCTTTACAATTTACTGATAACTACAAATATAGTCTCAGTAAAGACGCCTTTGCGGAAAGATGAAGTTCACATTTACATTTTTAATATGTAAGTGAAACAAAAAAGCCACAGAGCTATAATTTTAATCAATAATTTTACAGATCTTTGGATGAACTCAGTGCTGTGCTCTGAATTAACAGCTGATCAAATAAAGCAGGCCCTTGAAATCGATGCGATAATCAAGGCCGAATTTGAAAATGTGAAAGGCTTTGCATATTGCAATGATGAGTACAAGGAATATCATGCTGAAATGAAGACAGCACGCAAGTGGGGTGCCAAAAAAAATGCTAAGAAGCTGAAAGTTCTGCACGATTATCAAAGGTATAACGTGGAAAGACTGGCTCTGGAGAAGCAGCTCTTAGGCTATTGCGAAGAAATCCAAAAGGCAATTAGGGGAAAATGTCATGACACCTTTAGAAAACTGCGTATAGAATGTGTTGATACTCTAACGAAGAGCAACAAAGAAAAAGGCGAGTTTATTGAAAACTTGAAGGCTTTGTGAGTATCACTTGAGAGGTGGAGACAGAGAGAGAGAGACATATTTTATAAATGTATCATTTATTTTCTAGGAAATGTGTCCTTATGATAATGGATAAATCCAGGGACTATCATTTTGGGAAATAGTGCTGGAAATAGGTGTTGATCGATGACCAGACCTTGATCAGGCCTTAATAATGTTGAAGAAGAGTCCCCCTAATGATGAGTCCCACCCCACCAGCATCTACTGACTTAAAAGCAGACTTATAAATATCAGGATCATTATACAATATTTTCAATTATTTTATTGTGAAAATATAATGAAAAAAAAAAAATTTGTTGTGCAATTTACTAATTTAAAAATTAAAATTTTGAATTATTTAAATCATTAATTTATAATATTAATAAATATGCATTAAATAATATTTTCTTGTGAAATTATAAATGAGTTTATGAATTAAAAATGCCTATTTTTAATTATTTAAGTCCTTCATGAATAATTATAATTCATAAGCGTTACAGTTCCGATATATGCATAAATATAATTATCATGGCAACTTTTGCAATTAGATGGTAACGAATCGATTTCGTTGTGGGTTTCCCTTATTAAGGTACCCGCTGGCTATAAATTTAGTCCAATAATGGAGCCCCTGCGCTATAGAATGAAACTCTTATTTAAGTTAATTTTATGCAAGTGCAAAATATACATTTAAATGTTCTTTTAATCTACAATTTGTTCCATTATTTTAGTCCTTTGGCTGGAGCTAGCGAGCAGTACGACCTTACCAGAAGTGCAGCAGGCACTTGAAATCGATGTTCAGATCAGAGCTGAATTGGAAAGTATCAGAGGGTTTGCTAACGGCAATCAGCAATTCATGGCTTGGCATAAATTTCTGATGGATTCATTACATCTGGGTTCCACACAAAATCAAGACAAGCTCGCGAATCTACACGCATTCCAAAAGTATAACAAGGAAAGATTAGCTCTGGAGACTACACTGCTCTCGTATTGCAATAGTCTCCAAGGGAAGATTAGGGGATACTGCTATAAATACTATAGAATACTGCGAGACGAATGTGTTATGTATCTCCAAAAAAAAAACTCATCAAAAGCAGCAATGATCAAGAAAATTAAGGAATCGTAAGTATCAAGTGGGAGAGTGTGTGAGAGTGATAGAGAATTTAATTTATTAATTTGGCCATTTATTGATTTTAGAAGATGTAGTCATATTCAATCTGGCAAAGAGGCGGACTATGGATATGGATCTCGTAGAAACTAACTTGGTAACTGATCGTAACCATCCTAATGAAGAATTTGCCATACTTATAAATATCAGAATCATTATACATATATATATTCATTTGCTAAAAGTATTATTTTGTATTTATTTTCCTTGAACAAAATTGGATTTTTGCGAATGGTATTTGGAAGCACACTACTGTCACCTCAACCCCATGTCTAACGAAAAAAAACCACTGCCTGTAGACTTAACTACACTTTATTTTGACCCATAAAAACCTTTAGCTAATCATCAATTTCCTTCAATTTCGAATCTTTACTATTGACACACATAAATTTAACTTTTTTATATTCCAAAGAAGCGACTGATAAAGCCTGGGGCCCAGAGCGGGGCAGGACCTGTCACTGCACTGCGTGCGGCTGCTGCTGCTGCTGCACACCTTGGGGACATAAAGTCATCAAGTAGAACACCCCCACATGATCCCCGGTATGCCCATGGGCGCCTCGAGGATTTGCCCTTTTTTTTATGTTTATTATTTTCTTTGCTATGCCACGTCTGGCGTCTAGTTCTCTGTGTGTGTTTGTGTGTGTTTCAGCCACGTGCCCCGGCGGCACCCTTCGACGATTCGTTGCGCTAGTTTCACACCCTTGTGAGCCGCACCAAGGATGGAGGGGATGGATCGAATGCGAACCCCTCAAGAAACGCATAACCCCGCAGCCACAACCGAAACATGTTGCTTTCCGTCTGTTTTTTTGTGGCTTACCAGAGACCAGAGCAGCGAATGGAATGGGGAATGTTCTTCGCCCGGTCCTTGGGTCATCAATAATGGCGCAAACATGCACTTAGGTCGCTTGCTTTTGCATTAGGATGAGGCGGCTTATTGAAATTGGTACACAACCCCCTTTGGATTCCCCTTTTTTTTTTTGTTGTGTGCCCACATCCCAGGGGGGTCACTACTTTCAATAAAAATTTGTTTTGTGATTGGGGGACACTTTTTGTTGGTGTGGTGGATTAAGTGGAGTTTACCTTATTTTTGCTAATGTAAATTGAAAGAGACAATTTTGTGTTTGAACTTAACTAGTTTACATAAGTTGGCAGCACCAAAAAAGGACATGAATGGACATTATCGGACATTTACCGTTATGTCTTGCATGTAGAAATAAGGTAGAAATTTAAATATAACGGGTATTTTGGTATTTACATAAGTGGGCAGACTTTTTAAATACCAAACATTATCCAGTATTTTATTAAAAGGTTCTCGGACATCGATGTTTTCGGTGAAAGGTAAACCGTTACTTTTGTAACGGATTTTATATCGAAAAGTATTTTTTGGGTACAAAAAGAAAATATTTATTATTGATGATTAGGCCGTCTGGCTAAGTGGAGGCCCAAGTCGGGTCCGGCGTGGATTTATATGGCCAAATGAATCCGGCGGACTCCCAAGATAAATATATGTATACATACATATGTACGATCCCACTTCACTACCAAACTTTCTCTGATCACATAAATACATTTTTTAAAAAACAGGAACGCTAAATAGGCTTGGTTTGGCTCACTTTTTAACCAAACAATTGTTTATCAAATTTTTTATCAATTTGCAGCTCACGGGTTCCAATAATAGGTATCAGAACGGGGATAAATGTATATATAAAACACAAACATGTGCATTAATAGGTAAAAAAAAATGTCAATCCAGTTTCAATGGAGCTTGAAAGAAATCATTAAACATCAATTAAAAGAAATAAGGTACACAAAAGTCCATACGCATAGACGAAACTTGGTTGACCAGCAACAATGACGTCACATTTAGTCAACATTTACGTTTTATGCTTTGGCCGTTTTTGTTTGAACCTTGTTATGTAAACAATCCAATGCAAAAGAGTTTTGAAAACTAGCCAATCCTGAACAAAATTTATTGAGGAATTGGATAAAATTATTTGTTAAGGGCTGAGAGAGCCAACTATCTAGTAATATTAAATGGAATATCAAAGTCGAGGAATATCAACGTTGAATGTTTTGAAAAAAACAATCGATACTATCGTAATAGTCTCGGGCTCAAAAATCTATTATTAAAAAAAACCATTGAAACCTTTTAGGAATTTGTCCATTGTAAAAATTAGATGCCACCTGTCGATTTGCTTGCAAATTTGTCTTCGTATTTTATAGCAGCCAATCCAAACATATCAAAAGCGCAACGACTGTAGCTCGATACTATCATGATAGTCGCAAAACCGTCGATAGTAGCGGATAGCAGCAAAACATCGATACTACCGATAGTGCTCTCGATGGTTTGACACCCTAGCGTCGGACTTTTAGTTTTTTTCTAAATTAAAATGGCAATTTCTAAACCTATTTAATATCATTTGAAGTGCAATATCATATTATAAACCATCAGCCAACGAGCTGCAATCGGAAGATCGACAAAAATCAAAAGCATTTTCGTAAACAAACTCCAGTGGAAATCATACAAAAAAAAATTCCAACAATGCGCAGCACAATACCAATACACACACACGGTGGTGGTGGTGCTGCTGCTGCCTGAAATTTCTTTATGCCAAAGACACGCAAAGGGCAAAAGAGAAAGAGCGGAGGAAGGTAAAAAAGAGAAATGTGCGTATAATTATAGACAGTGCAGGATAGTGCAATATATGTACAAATATGTATAAAAAGATGTCTCTTCAAAAGTCTTACGGATGGTCGCGCTCTCCCCCGTCGTATCAAAATCATTGAACTGTACAAAAACACGCCCATATTTAGTGTCTGTGTGTGAGCCCCTGTGCAGCTGTGTTTGTGTGCGTGGTGCAAAGTGTGTTTTGTTTTATTTATTACACTTTGATTTTGCAACTGCTCTTATTATTGCTCTTATCCCCCGCCGAACGAACGGAAGTCGTCGCCTACAATTTATTTGGTTTTATTATTTTTCTGTGTCGCTCTTCGCCCCCACACACAGCTCGCAAACAATCAAGCCCACTAACACACACACTCACGTGTACAGTAGCAGCAGCGCACTATGGGCCAAACAAACACTTCAAATCTTAAAAAAAAACCATGGTTCTGATCCCCAAATAAGTTGCTGTTGTTACTGAAAAGCACGCGCAGTGAAAAAGTGTTAATTTAATTACAATATTAAATTTCTCATAAATTTAACTGATTAACTGATCAAATTTTTTTAATGAATCTTAATCCGTTGGATTTTTACTACCTTTTTTGTAATTTTAACTGCATCTCGTAGTGATGTCATCGTTATTGTCTTTTAAAGTGAGTCGTTTAACTTGAGCCCATTTTTAATGAAAATTGATATTTGACAATTTAATTTTGGCCAACAAAAGTGGTCTTTGGGACCATAGTGCAGCTGCTTTAGCTCCCACACACACACGCGCACGGGCATAGAAAAATACCTACGAGCAGCGCAGCTCTCTGTCGCAGTCAACGTCGCAGACTCAATTGCATGAGAATTTTATTGCCCTCTCTTTCACTCACTTGACTCAATTTATTAGCAACATTGTTTTAGTGTTGTGTTTTTTTGTTTTAGTTTTTGTTGTTGCAGAAAATGAAAGTGTGTGTACGGTACGGGAAACAAAAGCAACAAAACAACTGGTACAAAAGCAACAAAAAAAAGGTGGAAAAAGAGATTAGCTTCAGGTGTTCGATGAATTTAATACCCTTTCGGGGAGATCGTTTCCATTAAAATTATATGACATAGTGAATAATATAATGTTTCGATTTTGTTCAACATTTGTAAAAAGTTTGGCTTATCTATTGAATTCAACAAGTTTTGTTCTTATTATGGACCAATTGAGAGGAACTACAGCTACACTGCATACTACATCTATATATTTTTAAGTCCCAAATGAATTATCTCCTGAAACAATTAATTTTGTCATACACAAGTTCATTTTTCAAGTCAGCATCATTAAGTCTCTCAGATTCCAAACTTCTCAGCAAAATTATGTTGTCCTCACCTGATACCCTATAAATAGCCAAAGCCCAAAAAAAGTAGCACAAAAAGCCGCAACAAAAGACTTGAAACAAAAACGTAAAAACACAAAAAAAAGGTTACTAAAAATTGACCAAAAAAATCTCACAGCAATTTTTATGTTTTGTTTTAGCTAAAAGATTTCGTACTCTCTTTTTGTGGGGCTTTGTTACACTATGCCAGAGATTTATGATATCTTTTGTGGATCTGGATGGATGTGAAAATTGGTTTAAAATTGGGCTCTTGTCGGTCTATTTATTTTTGCTTCCCAGCTAAAAACGTTGGACATTGTGATATTTGTTGGGGATCTTTCTTTTAAGATATTATAAGAGGGTTACAACATTTGAACTCTTGTCGGACTATAGCTTTCCAGCCATTGATTTCGATTGTTGCATACGATTATGATGAGTTATTGTTTTTGAACCGAAATACCACCCGAAAAAGTCTTTTATCGAATGCGAATTATCATTAAATTGATTATTAAAGATTAATTTTAAGCCAACAATCGAAGATATTCCTATTTATTCGATTATTAATCGAAAATCGATTTTTGCATAGAGTTAGCTATCGAAGGGAAGTAGATGCTCTTCTACTAGAGGACTTCTCTTTTAGATTTCTACTTTTACGATACCCTCATAGCTTCTAAAGTATCTTTTAGCTTTTCCCTCATAAAATTCAGAGTAAATTCTTCTATTCTTCCCATCAAGAACATAAATAATATAATCACCCACACATTATATACTAATTATAAACTTAAACTTTACTTACAGCTAAACGTTGGGTCTAGAGTCCACATCCACATATCACATATCCGGCGGGAGGTGGTGGCATGCCGTAGCATCGTCTGCGGCCCGCACTAACAGCAGCAGCAACGCGCCTCATGGATCCATATCATCATATCAGACATCATGTGAGTGGTCGTGTCTGTGTCTGCCCTATTGTGCATCGATTAACTTACAAGTCTCCTTCCATTGCGCAGTATCCACCCACAAGCACCACAGCCACATCGGGAGGGGGGGTTGTGGGTAGCACGGCAGCCATCAATCGTCCGGAGTTGCATCAAAAATGCAACCGAGGATCGCATTCGAGTGACACTAGTTCGGCGTACAGCGGCAGCGATACGATGGCCTCAAACTATGCCTCATCGCTGGAGGCCGAGGAGATTGATCTCTCCGGCCTGGTGGAGTCCGTTGTGGACTCGGACGAGGAGGATCTCGCAGAGAGTATGGATGTGAGTGATGGTCATATCATAAATTGAAGTGAAAATCATATCAATTTCATTTCATTCGATTCGCTCTCTAATTTACTCTCTTTTTGCTGCTTTCATTCAGAGTCTAAATGTGCGGGATGCTGTGCGCGATTGTTTGGAAAAGGATCCCTCGGAGCGCAGCGAAGATGATGTGGAGATTCTGTTGGAGTTTACCCAAGGCTTGAAGGCCTTCACCAACATCACCCTGGCCGTGCGGCGTGCCCTCTGCTCCGTGATGGTCTTTGCTGTGGTGGATAAGGCCGGCACTGTGGTCATGTCGGATGGCGAGGAGCTCGATTCGTGGTCGGTGCTGATCAATGGAGCTGTGGAGATCGAGCATGCCAATGGCAACCGGGAGGAGCTGCAGATGGGCGACTCTTTTGGCATCCTACCCACGATGGATAAGCTCTATCATCGCGGAGTGATGCGCACCAAGTGCGACGATTGCCAGTTTGTGTGCATCACGCAAACGGACTACTATCGCATCCAGCATCAGGGCGAGGAGAACACACGCCGCCACGAGGATGATCAGGGACGTGTGGTGATGGTCACGGAGCTGCGTTCCATTGGTGGCAGCGGTGCAGAGGCAACCAGCGGATCTGTATCAAGTGCGGCTGCCTCTCTGAACATGAAACGCGGCCATGTGGTCATTCGGGGCACACCCGAGCGCCTGCTGCAACAGCTTGTCGAAGAGAACTCCATGACGGATCCCACCTATGTGGAGGATTTCCTGCTCACGCATCGCATTTTCATCCACAATCAGCAGGAAGTGACCGCCAAGCTGCTGCACTGGTTCGACCTCGAGCAAATGGACTCGCACAAGACGCAGGAGCTGCGGGATCGTGTCACGCGCGTCGTACTCCTTTGGGTGAACAATCACTTTACGGACTTTGAGGCTGACCACGAGATGATGGAGTTCCTGGAGATCTTTGAGGCGCTGCTGGAGCGCAAGAAGCTACTCAGTCAGCTGCGGCTGCTGCACATTGCCTGTGCCGCAAAGGCCCGCATGCGGAGCTGCACCTTGACGCGCTCCTCCCGCGACGAGGCCCTCAATTTCCAGATCATTGGCGGCTACGAGCTGCGAGGCGTGGCAGCGGCCACTGGCAATGCCGCCGTTGGCATCTACATCTCGCACGTGGAGCCGGGCTCCAAGGCCCAGGATGTGGGCCTCAAGCGTGGCGATCAGATCCACGAAGTGAATGGCCAATCCCTCGATCATGTGACCAGCAAGCGAGCGCATGAGATACTCACCGGCACCACCCACTTGAGCATCAATGTGAAGAGCAATCTGCTGGGCTTCAAGGAGATCATGCAGGCCCTCGAACATGGCGGCGGCAGTGCCTCGGGCGCTGGCGGTGTCTCCTCGGGCAGCGGCAGCTTCAAAGTTCTGCGCAGTCCGCGACGCATCTGCGCCAATGACATTGCCAAGCTGCACGGCCGGTCCGACAGCACCACGGAAGAGCTAAGGAATGCCAGCAATCGCACTCACATGGTGCGCCTCAGCTCCGTGGATATGCTGCTCGATCAGCCCGATTGTGCACCGCCACAGACGCCGCCAGTGAGTGGTGGCGGCGGCGGCAGCATGGCCTCCAATTTCATGGCCCAGCTGCTGCAGAGCGTCAACAATAGTTCGGCCAAGAAGGGCTCCAATGCCGATCAGCAGGACACAAAGGGAGGCTTCATGACTCTGGCGCCCAAGCGGCGCCTGCAAAAGGCTCTGGCCAAGATGAATTTACTGAACAAGCAGCAGCATCATGTGGGCAGCCTGAACGACTCCTCGGACACGCTGCTGAACGAGCCAGTCGCACAGACGGGACCCAAGGGCAAGATATCGTCCGCCAGTTCGGGCAGCAGCTCCACGCAATCCTCGATCAATGGCTGTGTGGCCGGCAGCAGCATCGGCGGCGGCGGCGGCAGATTGTATCAATCGCAATCGAATCCGGATCTGACGAGCCTCAATTACGATGGCGGCAGCGATGGTGCGGCCATGCTGCAGGTTAACTATCTGGGTGCACATCTGCACCATCGCCCCTCGGCAGCCTCAACGCTTACGACGACCTCAACGCAGTCGCATATGCTGCCCGACTATCCGGAGCATGTGCTGAAGGTGTACAAGTCGGATCAGACATGCAAGTACGTGCTCATCTACAAGGAGACCACCGCCCATGAGGTGGTGATGCTGACACTCCAGGAATTTGGCATACACGATCCCAGTTCGAATTTCTCGCTGTGCGAGGTGAGCGTGGGCGAGGGTGGCATGGTTAAGCAGCGACGCCTGCCCGATCAGCTGCAGAATCTCGCCGAACGGATTAGCTTTGCGGCCCGCTACTATCTCAAGCTGAACGACAGCACGGAGCCCCTGGTGCCCGATGAATTGGCCCTGGAATTGGTGCGCGAATCGGGCGTGAATTTCCTTCAATTGAATGCCTACGAATTGGCCATTCAACTGACGCTGCAGGACTTTGCCAACTTCCGTCAGATCGAGTCCACCGAATACGTGGATGAGCTGTTCGAGCTGCAGTCCAAGTATGGCGTGCCAATGCTCAGCAAATTCTCCGAGCTGGTGAATCGCGAAATGTTTTGGGTTGTCAGCGAGATCTGCGCGGAGCACAACATTGTGCGACGCATGAAGATCGTCAAGCAGTTCATCAAGATTGCCAGGCACTGCAAGGAGTGCCGAAACTTCAACTCCATGTTCGCCATCATCTCGGGACTGGGACATGGCGCTGTCTCGCGGCTGCGACTCACGTGGGAGAAGCTGCCCTCAAAGTATCAGCGGCTGTTCAACGATCTGCAGGACCTTATGGATCCATCGCGAAATATGAGCAAATATCGACAGCTTGTGTCTGCGGAGCTACTGGCCCAGCATCCCATCATACCGTTCTATCCGATTGTGAAGAAGGATCTGACATTTATACACCTGGGCAACGATACGCGCGTCGATGGTTTGATCAACTTTGAGAAGCTGCGCATGCTGTCGAAGGAGGTGCGCCTGCTGACGCACATGTGCAGCTCCCCCTACGATCTGCTGGCCATTCTGGAGCTCAAGGGGCAGTCGCCCTCGAATGCGCTCTTCTCGCTCAATCAGATGTCCGCCTCGCAGAGCAATGCGGCCGCTGGCACGGTGATAGCCGCCAATGCGGGACAGGCGACAATCAAGCGACGAAAGAAATCTACGGCCGCACCGAATCCCAAGAAGATGTTCGAGGAGGCACAAATGGTGCGACGCGTGAAGGCGTATCTCAACAGCCTCAAGATACTCAGCGACGAGGATCTGCTGCACAAGTTTTCGCTGGAATGCGAGCCCTCGCATGGTTCCACCTACTCGGGCAGCATTTCTCATGGCAACACTTCGCATCGCAGCGGTGGCGGAGGCAGCTCCAGTGGCGGCGCTGGTGGCGTAAGCATCGCTGGGAGTATGGGCGCCGGCAGCTCTAGTCTGAATGCCGGCGACCAGCTCAGCATTTACTCGCACACCAGCTCCAGTTCGGCGCCCAACTCATCGCTGTCCCTGCGCAAGCGGCATCCCAGTTCGCCCACCCTCTCCACCACCAGCTCGACGAGCTCCACCAGCGACAACCAGCGGCGCCAACAGCTGCACAACAACGGGCCCAAGTTCGGCACAGCCTCACCGCAGGCCGTCAAGAAGATGCTCTCGCTCTCGGAATCATCCAAGATACGGCCACACCAGCCTTTCATACCGCGCCACAACTCAGCGCTGCCTGGCGTCATCCCACCCCTACACCATTTGCATGCGGCGCATGGCTTTGCGACGCCTGTGGCCGGGAGTACGGGCGTAGTAACGGGCGGCGGCACATCGCCAGCCACAGCTGCTGGCGTGGTGGCCGCCTCTCAATGCACACCCAGTCCTAGTCCCTGTTCGCATCGACGTCTGGCTTCGGCAGGTACGGCACCAAACAGACAATGCAAATTTCTGTAATCCTAGGGATCCTGGTGGATTATCTATCGAGTGTTTATCTAATGGTTTCTGCATGGTTTTCAGGTAACATAATGCCCGTTCGGGCCATACATGAGCGTTCGCACTCGGACACACCGGCACCGCCGCCGCCGCTGCCATCGGTGGATCTATCGCTGGAGAGCAGTAGTGTGACTACCTTTCGTGATTTACCCTTGCGCAAATCCGTGACTTCCGGTGAGTTGAGACTGAGACTCCGTAGATCCTCAAAAGCTGATTGATGGACTAAAAACACATGCTTTTAGATGCTACTAAAAACCGATAGAAAGATACAGATATATATATATATATATGAGTACATACCATATAAAGTGCTTTAATTTAAGGACATAATTATATGAGCAGATTATTTATGATCTTTGATATAGTATTATAGCCCCAAAAAATAGATAATATTACTGCTTAAAATCGTATTGCATCTGCTGATTGTAACTATTCTTCTAGTTCCTATATCCCAAAAATGTAACAAACAAATTTAAAACAATTTTCGAGCATTTATTCATCTGTTTTCTGACATTTGTAGCATTTGAGCCATTTAAAATGAATGTTTCCAATCGTTTATGGAAAAGATTTGCATTGAATCATCCTATTGGTGGCATTCGTGGCGAATGGTTTCTGTTTGAGTTATTCGCAGCGAATGTAGCCTTTCATTTATGGGACATTTGTTACACGCAATCGCATAATTCCGGGAAACTGTGAACTACCGAATGGTTTCTGTGTCATGCCTGGCGTTTCCTTTCACTTAGGATAAATTTATACCAATAATCAGCAATGAAATTGCTGCCCAAAGAAAATCAAAAGTTTCAAACGCACTTTATATAGGTACTTATAGGTATAATATATATATATATATATATATGTATCTATTCCGCATCTCCCTCCCATATCATTAGCTATTTTGTATACTATATATAAACTGTAGCTTAAATTTAGTTTCCATTTAGTGGACAAAAAAAAGAGTTAGATTTTGCGCTTTAGACTCCGGTTCCCCCTGCTTGCATTTGATTTTCCCCACATATATTTTTGGTGGTTGGTTTTGGATTTATGATGGATTTGGTTGTGGCTTACACTACACTACACACACACACACACACACGTATAGACACACACACACACACTCACACCTTGAATGGATATCCCTTTCAATGGTAGACCAAAACATTTTCTTTACGCCTACTTTCACACACATCCAACAGGTTCCATATCGTCATGTGACAGCGGCTATGTGCATCAGCAGCAACAGCAGCAGCAGCAGGTGCACCACCACCAACAACAGCACCACTTACAATACCAACAACAACAACAACAACACAACACACACGAGCCATCGCCTCCGGTTTACACGGCAGCCGATTGCCGTCTCTTACAGCAGATATCGAATAATGCGGTCACCCGCAATCTGAACAGTCCCTGCCAGAGCACAAACCACACACCACCCAGCACGCCCACACCACCACCACCACAACCAACACAACAAACAACGTCTCAGGCAGCAATTGCAGGCGCCACACCCACCATACAGCTTTCTGCACCACCAACCGCTGCGGCCTACATGCACATGCGGAGTCAACAACAGCAGCAGCAGCAGCAACAGCTCCAACAGCAACAATCTCTGGCCATGCCACCGCCGCCACCACCGCCGTACAATGTGCCACCGCTGGCCAGTCTATACAATCATCATCATAGCAATGCGGCGGCCAGTAGGCACCTCAACCACATGCATGGTAAGCAGAGATCAACAGATCAGCAGATCCGCAGATCCGCAGGGCAGCAGCAACCACTCACACAAAAAATAAACCACCAAGAACAACCACAGAACCAATGCAAAGCAGAGGAGTTGAGTCTCGAGTCTTTCAGGTCTTTTCTGTGTTTAGAAAATAGATGAGTTTAACCATAATAAAAACGAATATGTTTTATTGAGTTTATAGGAACGCCATTTCGATATAAAATAATTAATTTGTGTTCGTTCTTTTTCGCAGGTGGCCCGCCAAATTTTATGGATAGCACCAAGTGTACCATATGCCCCATGCCACCCATGAATCAATAATGAAATCAAATCAAATTGTGCTGTTTTAACTACTAAAATGTTAATTTAATTAGTTGTGAGTATTTAAAATATTTATTTTACAGTGTGTGTTTTGGAAGTGAAAATATTTAGATTGGTTTTCAATTGAAAATTTTCTCAGGAAAGTTCTCTTAATTCTCTAATATAGCGGATGTATTTGGGAGCAGTCAAACAAAAACCAAATCCACTTATTAGCGAATTTTGAATTTAAATTTATAATATTCTCGGGCGTTCTCTTTTAAAGCCTTCACTTGTGCAACTCGAGTCGAGCGCTGTGTGGTAACTAAAACGTGCTCTAATATTTCATTCCAAAACGCACTGCACCATCGATATATACATATATCCCCAGAGCCAAAACTAAATCAAATCTATTTATTTTTCTTGCAGCATATAGTAGAGTTGCCAAAATTTGTTAATGGTTGTGTGGTTTCCATTTCGCCAGCAAAAAAAACCCAAGTATGAAAGACAAGCAGAGATGCCCCTCCCCCCGCCTCCACCAACATTAATACCCTTCATCGCAGAAGGAGCAGAAGGAGAAGCAGCCCAAAAGTGAGAGAGAGAGACGAGTAACTGGAACCCAATTGTGTCGCGTATATAATTTAGAATGTAGCTTAAGTGTCTTACAGTTTAATTTTTAGTTGCTCTTAGTGGCTTACGATTTATAATTTAATTTAGCTAAATTCTTTGTACACAAAGTCCCAGCCCCCCACCCCCACATCCCCAAAAACAGACAGAAAAAACAAAACAAAAAACATTCACCGCCTACGAGCGCTTAGTAGTTGCCTTTTCTTGTAGAAGAAAACGACGTCTGCAGGCAGACCCCCACCCACAGCAAGCAGAAATCCAAAACTAAACTCTTTTTGAAGACTTACTACACGTCGGCATTTACAGACAGAACAGAACAGAATTATTCCCAGACGATGCACACTGAAAATAAGGACGGACTAGAGAGCATTTACTCCAAACCCCACACACACACACACAGCACAGGCTCTCTTGTGAATTCCATTAATGTATACTTCTTTTTTATGCTTATGTACAAGTTAGTTATACTATATACATATACTACTTATATATACGATATACTATATACACACGCTGAAAACAAAAACAAAACAAAAAAAAACATTCGCTCCAATTCCAAATATTTAGTTTGTAAGCCCAAAAGTGAGAGACAAAGAGAGAGAGAAAACCGATTTCGAATATTTTTTCCAATCATTCGTTGTATTTATGTGTATTTGTTTTAGCGAAGGTTAGGATACAAAATGAAATTTAATGAAAGACAAAATGCAATACCGACCTAGACTCTAGCCCAACACACACGAGAAATGATAACATCAAAGTACAATTACACTCAACAAAAAAATACCAACCAGCTATAAAAGTTTATATAAAAGACAACAAAACAAAAACAAAAACCCCTGAGACTTGAAAGCAACATAACCGAATGTAACCGAATCATTTTTTGACTCCAATATAAATCTACAATATATATGTATATACTATATATATTTTTGGTGTGTGCATGATTGCCGTTATATACATAGAATATATAAAATATATATACAAAACCTATATACAAGAAATCTCTATACTATATTTATGTATACAAAAACACAAACACAAAACCTGAACAAAAAACTAGCCTGAATTCCAATGCAAGATCAATTTTTGTTTTGCTAACACAACACGAAAGAAAATCGAACCAGAAATACTTTTAAGAAATATTTACTTTGTTTATACGATGCACATTTTGTAAAAGCTTTCTGGCTATTCGGCTTAACAAGGGTTCCATTTCAAAATCTTTTCTTAAACTTCCTTCCTTCCCATCCTAAACCTTTCTTCCGAAATTGCGTGATGCAGCAACGCCCCTCGGTCTGTTGGACCTGTTTGCTTTGTTGCCCCATTGTTGATGTCCCAAAATGGTTCGTATAAACAAAGTAAATATTTAGCTAAAGACAGAAATATAATAAATGCATGCATCGTGCTCTTGTATCTTGAATTAAGTCTAAAATTGAATATACCCTTGTATTCGTTGAGTATCGGGTATTAAAATCAATCTCCATTTGGCTTGTTTGAGAACCTCACAAAAAGGTTAACAAACAAAACTCGAATATTGTAATAAAAAAACAACACACAAAAAATAAAAACAAATTGTGCATTTTGCTTAAATTTATAACCCAAAATATACCCAGAACGAGGCAGTAATGAAAGTACAAAACTTTTTAGAAGGGTTTTTTTTTTGCAATGGGGCGTAGAACGAAGAATGATATTCCATTAAAATTTGAGGGTATGTGTATCCTATTATTGATTCCCAGTTTAACCAAATTTTCAAAGGTTGTTTTTTGTAATGAATATCATGGGTTGTAAAAGATAATTAATTTAAAATTTAATATGCGTTTTTGTAAAGAATTTTAAACGGGCTAATTTCTGCATGAATATTTAGATTTGAAAGAAGTGCCAAAAATATCTAACTATTTTGAGGATTATTATATCCATTCTATATAGCAATATTTCAAGGACAACAAAAAAATGTCCACAATTTCAGAACTGTCTAAAACCTTTTCCCTCACAAATTTCCAGCACAATTCTGCCCGATCCGTATGGCAAGTCCTAACTAATATGTTTCCCCGTCCGTCTTCAATCAATAAAAATAAAAAAACATAACTTTTTGCAGAGTTAAAAAACAAAACAAAAAACAATTAATATTTACACGAAACAGTATTTGAATTGTATTTTGTAATTCATTGAAAAATTCTATATGTATACAGATATGTGTATTGGAACATCAGTCGATAAATAAATGAAATATAAACCATGTATAAAATGTATATATAATTTTTATTGCTCTCTGTGGGATATATCAATTCGTTAATTGGTTTTTGATTTTTTGCTTTTGTTGTTGCAAATTTTCGTTTTAAATATATGTACTATATGTATAAATAATTTGGCTTTAAACCTAGGCACTACTACGCGTTAGTCGTATATTTAACAAAATTTAATTGTGTTTCTAGTTTTGGTAACAAAAATTCTGCACAACTAACAAACTTAAAACTGTTAAAAATAGCTGCCCGCGATAGCCATGGCACGCACTGTATACGTGCTGTATATGGACAAAGTCTTAAGTAAAATTGTTCGCTTTTGTCGTATGTGTAAATCTTAAAGAATGAAAAATACTTTCTGGGGAAGCCCTCTGCCCTCTGCCCTCTGGCCACTGCCCTCCTGTCCCTGTTTCTCTACTAAATCAATCTCGTGCGCTTCAGATACGTGATGAGCAGATTGTATATGAATTTATATTGCGCCAGGGATGGTATAATGCTGTCCCGCTGATGACGCAGCTGTCCAATGACACGTGGTATGTCCAAGTCCTATAGATATCAAAGAAATATAATGAATATCCCAATCACGGGTAAGTTTTCTGCCTTACCTCATTGTGATCTAAGGTATAAAGCAACAGATCCGCTGTTAGGGTTACACCAGACCTCCCACCACCCTCCAGGCAGTGGATGAGCACCGGCGGATTCGTATTGTGTCCTGGCGGCACCTCATGTGTCGAGGCCAATCTCACAGAGTTGAGCTCCTCGAGAAAATCAAGAAAATGATTGACATCACGCGGACAATTCTGTTCCGCCCAGTCGGCGTACTGCAAATGCCACACAGAACGATAGCGACGCGAGGGTGCATGATACAGACGCAGTTTGCTGGTGGTGCAACGATCGGTGGTCTGTGAGAACTCCTGATATACTTGAAACTGCAAAGCGAATTACATTAGATGAGGCTTGAGGCTGAGCGAAATGCCCGTCGAGTCGAACCTGTCCAAACTCCAAACGCTGCTGACTGCTCTGTGGAATGTAGCTCATATCCTCGGTTAGCTGCACCACCAAATAGACATCGGCCTCCCACACACACTGCCAGAAGATGCGCATCGTTTGTGACTCTTGCGGGGATTGTGCCACAATATAAAAGCGCTGCTTAGTGCCCACAGTGGCCTAACAAAACGAAGCAAACTATCAATATGAATGCTCTAATAAAAATTAACGTAAAGCTATACCGATATATACGAGGCATTCACATAGCCATGGCGATTGTCCATTGAGGGCGTCAGTCTCACACGATTATCGTCGTAGGGCAGAAAATTGGGATCATGATTCTTCGGTTCGTTCTCCTCCAGCAAGGCGCAATCGTACAGCGCATGCTCACGTCGCTTCGGTATGCGTTCAAACTCCATAAACAGCTGCGTATCCTGTAGTTTCTCATTGAGAATCTGGCACTGAAATATAAATATATAATTAGAAACTATCCCCAGTATTTATTTAATGTAATTTTACCAGTTTATCCTTGGAATATTGGCCCGATATGGGCTGCGGTTTGCTCACTCCCGTTGACCAACGATTGGGCAGGTTGAGATCGTCTTGGGCCAGCTTCATTTTTGCCGCCAACTTAGCATGCTGATTGGATGAGGTGGCCTTCTCTCTGCCCAGCGTGGCCGCCTTCTGCTTGTCGGGGGTTTTGCTGCGCGCCAGAAAATTCCAGCGCTTCTTCCGCTTGCCATCTTTGCTGGCCGCCGACGAGGAGGTGGTGTCCAGCGTCGAATTGAACATGGATGAGGTGGATGCTGACGTATTAGCTGACAGATTCATGGCACTAAATTGTTGATGAAGCGAATCGCCTGCGGGTGAAATCACATCCACTGTCGTGGATTTATTGAGGCTCGCCGTGGACCTATGCTGACGCGGTGGCGCTGTTGCCCCTATAGCCGGCGCAGCACTGGCCGCCCGTGCCGCCCTCTGCGGTGCCTGTGGCTCCAGGAACTGCATCTCGCTGCTCACCGCCCGATCTGCTGCAAACTTCTGTATATTGCGCGTAAGCTCATCATTCGGCGGCTGGGCATTCACCGTCACGGTGACCACGTTATTGGTGCTGGCATGACGCACTGCCGGCACGGGCACCACCCCTGGCGGCGCCGACTGTATGGAGGAGGCGCGCTGACGCATTGCCTCGGCGTGGGCAGCTGCGGCTCCACTGCTGCCACCCGAGGCCCTCTGTGGCAGTGGCAGTGGCACATTCTCGTAGATTGGCTCAATCGAACCGTTAATTACGCTCCGCTGTAAGGGCGTGGGCGTGGTGGATTTCTGTGGTGGCACCACCACCGTCGGTGGCTGTGGACTGCTGGCTGGCGGTGGTGCAGAGCTGCGATAGCCACTCGGCGGCAGTGTGGGTGAGCTGCAAAGGGGAAACGGAGTTACATTAGTAAAGCGAAGCCAGCCTGGCATATATACATATGATCTAAAGATCTAGAAATCTGTTGGATATCCAAAGTTTGCCTTTCTTTTTATGGGGAAATTGTTATCACAGCTGTACAGCACAGACTTCCCCCCCAAAAATAAGCCATAAAGACCCCCACAATCTGTCAGACATCTCAAGTTTCAGCTACCTTAAGCCAGCATTTCCATAGAAAACGTTTTGATATCGTGAGTTTTGCTTAATAATTGGTTTGTCCAGCCTGGTATACCTTTTTGTTTTGCCTTCTGTAAAACGTACCTCTGTGTGGCTGCTTGTGCCGCCGCCTGACTCATGGCCGATTGCCGCAGCTGCGACATAATGGACGGCTGCTCCTCGATCATATTGAGGTTCTCGAAGGTGCCGTGCGGCGGCAAATACGGCTGCGAGTGTCCCATGTGTCCTATATAGTGATGCAGCATGGTGGCACCCGAGGATGTGGGCATATTGCCGCCATGTCCACCGGCTGCCAATGCCACAAACTGTCCGCCATTGAGGAGCGTGCGATTGGAGACTAGATCTGGCGATGAACCGCTCACATAGTTGCGGTATCCCTGCAGCGGTCGGGGCGTGGCCACAGCCAGATCGGGCGTCGATGAGGAGCTCAATCGATTGACGGGATATGGCGGCGGTGCCTTGTGCCGCATCATGTGCATCCGCTGCGATAGCTCCAGATACGCTTGGGCCGTGCCCACAGCTGGCTGTTGCTGTTGCTGCTGCTGCTGCTGCTGTTGTTGCTGCTGCTGCTGCTGCTGGGTCTGGTAGAGATTGATGTGATGATGCAGGGCAGCGGCTGGCTGGGCCACATCCGGATACCGATGCGCCGTCAGGTGGCCAAAGACTACGTTCTCATTGTATCCGGCCGGATTGTGGACATCCGGCTGGGAGCCCGCATAGTAGGCAGTTCCCGGGGCGGCCAATGCCAGCGTCACGTTATGCAGCTCGGCGGAGGGAGTGCGATATTTCAGCTGGACGGCTGTCTCGTAGTCCGGTGCGGGTCTATAAGTGGGTAGCATGGCTTTGAGGCGCTCCCTTTCCTCGTTGTTGTTGTTGTGGTGGAGCATTCCATTGCTGCTGTGCAGATTATTGTTGCTCAAATCGAGGCAGGAGCTGCTCTGCCCCAAGAGCTGGCTGTGGCTGTGATTGGCGCTGGTCGTGAGGGACATATTGGAGGATAGCATCTGATGTTGCTGTTGCTGCTGCTGCTGCTGCTGCAGTTGGTGTTGCTGTTGCATCTGTTGCTGCTGCTGTTGTAGCTGCTGCTGCTGCTGCTGCTGTTGCATCTGTTGGTGTTGCTGCTGCTGCTGCTGGAGTTGTTCGACGGCTGCCGCCTCTCCATAGTCATAATCCACGTAGCCCACGCTGTCGCCTCCAATGTGGCCGCTGCTCTCTACGTCCGCGGCACTGCCCATGCTCGAGGGCGTGGCCGTGTCGATGTAGCGCTTGAAGAACTTATGCTGGCTGATGCACAGCTTCCAGAAGTAGCGTGCGGTGTCCGCCTCCCCGAAGATGAAGCTGCCCACAATGCTGCCATCGCCATCGAGCTTGTTCTGTTCGATCTTGATGGTGCGCTTGTCGATGGTCACCGTGTGAAAGTCCTTCCAGGGAAAGTACTGCCGTCCGTTGTCGGCATTCACCACCATCCCGTTGATGGCCAGACCCAGCAGCAGATCGTTCCCGAGCGTATCCTTGGCGGAGAAGCGTTCCTCCCCATAGCCATCTAGCTGCTGGCAGCACTGAATGTACATCTCCTCCGCCTGGCTCTGGGTGAGATGCGCGAGGGTGGCCTGCTGCTGCAGCACCTCCATAACGAGGCCCTCCAGCATGCTGTCATCGTTGGCCAGTCCTTGCATATTGCGCGGCAGCACCAGCGACTTCTTTAGGTAATCCTTGCTCTGCTTGTCCCCCTGGTAGCTGTCGTATTCCGCCTGGCGGCAGTACAGAGCCAACAGGATCGCGGTACGAATATCGCAGGCGATCTTCCCCTCATAAATGTCGCTCTTTAGCTGCAGAAAGTAGTAGAATCTGGTGGCCTCGTCGCTCAGGTGACGCACACCCGTCGTCACATAGTGCCGCACACGCAGATAGATCTTTGGCCCCGCCGCATACTTTTCCAGCTGCCGGCTCAGCGATCGCTCCAGATCGATCCATTTGTACTCATCCTCCTTGCCACGGACAAGGTAACGCAGTCCAAAGAACTCTGGCTGCTGGATGAGCAAACGCTGGCAGACATTGTCCAAGCACTCCTGGCCCTTGCTCTCCGAACTGATGGTGCAATCGACGGTGCTGGAGGTGTCTAAAAAAACAGTGAGAGAGGGAGGGGGAGAGAGAGGTTGCGCGATTAAAAACGTGCTCAGAAAAAAATATACAAAAATGTTTGGCTCTCTGGGCCTGGCCCACAGCACGCGCAAATATGTAAATACATTTTAAATGCCCTTTACAGAGAGAGTATGATGGGCTCGGGCAGAGGTTTTGTCAAGCGGTGGTGGAAGATTTTTCTCCCAGAGATTTTCTTTGGGAAAATAGCCTACTCTTTGCCAAATATATCCAGATATACACAGATCCAAATACATATATGCAAATCAAAAGATTTTATCACAATTTTATGACTCTTGTGATAACAAAGGGTATCCAACCAGTCGACACCCCAAAGTGTAAGTCTTACTGTCTTCTTTCTAATCTCTTGGGAGACCTTATTTGTTTTAAAAAACGGAAATTGTCGAGGTTTTTTATGTTTCTTAATGGTTTCCCAATGGTAATGGTCCCCTAACAGAGAGCACTCTTAAAAGTTATCCTCTGTTATCCCGCTGTTAGACTGTGCCCCTGTTAAGGCAGGATAACAGCTGCAACAGGTTTTCCTGTTGTTGTTGCCGTATTTTTTAAGGCCTCAAATGTTGGCCAATTGCAACAAGACAGACAAACAAACAAAAAACGAAAAACTGGTAACACTCGCATCAGGCCATGATAAACCAAATGCTTATCATGTGGCTGTGCCCATAAAAGTACAAAAATGTACAAATTATGTGCAGATTTGCAATTAAATAAATCAACAAGTGTAATGGCAGCTGTTTTATGGATAGACGACAACGACAACAACGACGACGACTCATAGATATTATATATGTAGCTGATAGGTGGGTGCTACGCCCCCTTCCTGGTTCTGTAAGGGCTTTGCGTTTACTCACCCAACAAATGATGCACTGATATAACAAATAAACTTTTAGACGTCACATTATATTGGCGACACTTTTTCAAGAATTTAAATGGCATTTCCGTGCCGTGCTCGTAGCCTCGCTTGGGGCTCTCTTGCTTCAGGGGCGGTGGCGTTGGCGGAGGGGGGGAGGGAACGAAGACCTGGTCTACACGGGGGAGGATAGTATAGTCTTTCTTTCAGCGCTTCACAGGAATTTGCATGTAAATTACACAATTGGAACGTTTTCGTTCGTTCTGCAGGCTGTCCGCGAACAGCTGCTAAGGCACTGCGGCTGGTGCACAATGGCACACGCGTCACGTCCGTTAAATAATTGGCCAAAACCAGCCCCGGAGCCCGTGCTAAATAAAATAAATAAAAGTTGTTAACAAAAACTAAAAACGAGTAGGTGGTCAGTGTGACCGCGGATTTTCGATCAAATATACCGTGTGAGCATCAGAAATATACCGAAATATACTCTCAGTATTCTCATTTTCAATATATACCGTAAATATACGTACTCAGTCGAAGTGAATAAACTTGAGCACTAACAATACTTGAGTTAATCCTTAAAAATCCCCCCTCTTAAGGCCCAGTACTCCGATGAAGTAAATTTTTTGCTTAGATTAAGTTACAAGCAAATATCGGTAGTTTTGTGCGATAAATGTAACTTAACGGCGGTTTATATTGATAATTCAAGAGAATAGTTCATATTTTAATGGTTCAAATTAACATTTTTCCAGAATTAATTCTAAATATAATCATAGAGCTACGTCCAATAAATTCTCCAGCGTATATCCTGCCTCCTCCGTCCTGCCTCGTTTATTCTCGGCCTATAGCAAGAAATAAATTATGATTTAATATAAGTATATGTGCAGTGTAATGTATACTTACGTGTTCATGCAGATAGTATTAAATAATATCAGTCGTTGTCCCCAGCTTGAGCCGCTTTGTATTCCTCCAAGTGCGTACGTTGGATGTGCCTTTCCAGACAGGCTTTTCTTATAAAAGTCATTGGGCATTCGGTGCATTCGTGCGGTCGTTCACCTGTGTGCATACGCATGTGTTTCTTAAGATTGGATTCTTCTCGGAAGGCTTTTGGGCACTGGCCGCATTGGTGGGGTCTTTCCCCTGTGTGGATACGTGTGTGGATTTTTAGATGTGTGGATTGCTTGAACGACATCAAGCAGTGGGAACACTTAAACGGTCGATCTCCCGTGTGACAACGGATGTGTTTTTGCAGATACGACTCGCCCTTAAATGACTTCGAGCAGTAAGGGCATTTGAAGGGTCGCTTCTCAGTTTCGTTCTTCTCTTCCTTTCGGTGTTTAATTGGTTTGGTCTTTTCTTTTTCAGTGTGAGTTCGCATGTGACTGGTCAGATGGGAACTTTGCTTAAATGCAATCGAGCAGTGGGAGCACTGGAAGCGTCGATCCTCTGAGTGCGTATGGATGTGTTTTCCCAGTTTCAATGTTGTAGGAAACGTCTTTGGGCATTTGGGGCATGGGTAGGGTCCTTCGCCCAAGTGCGTTAACAGGTGAGTCTGCAGAGTCGATTGCTTTTTAAAGGTCCTCGGGCATTGGGAACATTTATGCGGCCCCGTGTGTGTACGAGCATGTTTGCGAAGAATGGCATTACTCCGAAAAGACTTTTCGCACTGGGTACACTTGTATGGTCGCTCGCCATTGTGCTTACGGATGTGTTCCATAAGATGGGATTTTTGTAGAAACGATTTTGTACACTCGGTGCATTGGAAGGGCCGTTGCCCCAGGTGCGTGCGCATGTGCATTCTGAGATTGGGTCTTTGTGTGAAGCCTTTTGGGCAGACAGTGCACTGGAAGGGTCTTTCCCCTGTGTGGGAGCGTGTGTGTGTGATCAGATGGGCGCGATCCTTAAATGACTTGGAGCAGTAGGAGCACTGAAATGGTAGCTCCCCCGTGTGAGTACGGCTGTGTCCCCTGAGCGCCGATTTTCTTGCAAAGGATTTTGTACAGAAGGAGCATTTGAAGGGACGCTCACAATCATCTGGATGCTCCTCTTTATCGGTGTCAAATTGGCTCTGATTATCAGAATGTTGACATTCCTCGCCTTCTGCTTCTCCATCCTCCTCAATCGGTGTGAAAAACAGTGTATGGCTCTGCTCACAGGTTTTCTTCAGATTGAAGGCACTCACTGCCTCCTCCAGGCACGTCGGACATATTTTTTCAGATAGCGAGTCTCCTCGCCTGACCACGTACCCCGTAAACTCAGATATCATGTCAGCAATGCGAGTGTCCCATTTTTGTGTCTCGTCGAAAATGTTTGTTGTGAATGCTCCAGACGTTTCCATGCAAACTCTGCATATTTCCTCCATTTTCCTGCAAGCAAATGAATCTTAACAAACGGAATGCAACAGTGTACATATAATTAAATGGAATAGCAAACACACAAGCAGCCAAATCGTGAAATTGTCGGGATTAAAAAATTATTTGTTTTGTTTTTTTTGGCGAAAATGAATGAATGATAAGTGTTACCCTCTCCAGGTCACACACCCTGCACAAGCTGTTTGGTATGGACTCACCTCGTTCTTCTAACACACCGATGTAGATATGTGGTTACCGTGTAGTTATCACGTAGACATTAATTTATTGGACAATAAAACCATATTTCCAAACGGATTTTCAGAGGGTTGGTTAACCAATTTTGGCTCAGCCGTTTCTCAATACATTTTAATTCGCAATACATTAAACGACGCCTAATTAATGCATCTTTACGCCAAAAATATAAGGACACATGATATAATTTTGTTCGACTTTTCCTTTAAAAAAAAATCCCGCACAAAAATGATAAATTTTGCATATGAAAGCTGAATATTTCCCAGACGGCATTTATTCATTACAACCAAAGGTAAGATTCTTAAAAAAAATGTTTGCCATAGAAAAAAACCATAAATCTTCAAAAAAAAAGTAAAGCTCCCAGTCCATGAGAAAAAGTCGGTTTCGTTCGAAGCGGAAAAAGAGCTAGTTTTGTCGAGTAGTTTAATAGGCGTGGAGAGGTCAATTGACCCCTTTGGTTCTACAGGGTATTTATATTGATCATGGTTGGTATGTATTCATTAAAAAACAAAAATATGTGTGTCGCTGTGGTTGCATTTATTACCGGCAAATCGTTGTAGAACTTAAGAACTCCAGATTAACATTAATCATTAACATACATAATTTATAAAAGTATTCTGATATGTTTGCTCCCCAGATTCGTGCACTTCCTTTCGGTCTTCATTTGGTTCGGTCTTGTGAATAATCATGTGACTGATCAGATGGCAACGGTCGATCCTTCGGATCGGATGTGCCTACGGATGTGTCTTCCTAGTTTGAATGTTGTAGGAAACGACTTTGAGCATTTGGGGCATGGGTAGGGTCCTTCGCCCATGTGCGTAAACAGGTGAGCCTGCAGAGGCGATTGCGCTCCAAAGGCCATCGGGCATTGGGAACATTGATATGGCCCCGTGTGTGCACGGGCATGTTCTTGAAGACTCTCATTTCTTCGAAAAGCCTTTCCGCACTGCGTACACTTGAATGGCTGCTCACGAGTGTGCGAACGGAGGTGTTCGTCGAGCTGGCCTTTTTGTTTAAAGGATTTTGTACACTCGGGGCATTGGTAGGGCCGCTCATCCGTGTGCGTACGCATGTGTAGCGTAAGATTGGTTACTTGTGTGAAGCCTTTTGGGCAGACAGTGCACTTGAAGGGTCTTTCCCCTGTGTGGGAGCGTGTGTGTGTGATCAGATGGGCGCGATCCTTAAATGACTTGAAGCAGTGGGAGCACTGAAACGGTCGCTCGCCAGTGTGAGTACGGCTGTGCTTTAAGAGCTGGCATTTCAGCTTAAATGACTTTGGACAGTGAGCGCATTGATAAGGTCGATCATCGGCGTGGGTACACATGTGATACCGTAGACTGCTGGATTGGGCGAAAGACTTCGGACACTGAGGACACTTGTACGGTCGCTCTCCAGTGTGACAGCGTATGTGTTCACTGAGCGACGATTTTCTGGCAAAGGACTTTGTACAGTAGGAGCATGCGAAGGGACGCTCACAATCATCTGGATCGGTGTCAAATTGGCTCTGACTATCCGACTGTTGCCAGTCCTCGCCTTCTGCTTCTCCATCCTCCTCAATCGGTGTGAAAAACAGTGTATGGCTCTGCTCACAGGTTTTCTTCAGATTGAAGGCACTCACTGCCTCCTCCAGGCACGTCGGACATATTTTTTCAGATAGCGAGTCTCCTCGCCTGACCACGTACCCCGTAAACTCAGATATCATGTCAGCAATGCGAGTGTCCCATTTTTGTGTCTCGTCGAAAATGTTTGTTGTGAATGCTCCAGAAGTTTCCATGCAAACTCTGCATATTTCCTCCATTTTCCTGCAAACAAATGAATCTTAATGAACGGAATGCAACAGTGTACATATAATTAAATGGAATATCAAACACACAAGCAGCCAAATCGAGAAATTGTCGGGATTAAAAAATTATTTGTTTTGTTTTGGCGGAAAATGAATGAATGATAAGTGTTACCCTCTTTAGGTCACACACCCTGCACAAGCTGTTGGTTATAGACTCACCTCGTTGTTCTAACACACCGATGTAGATATATGGTTATCATGTAGTTACCATGTAAAGACTTTATTTAGCGGACAATTGTGTTGCCTTTTTTTGATTAAACTAATTTGATATAGAACGCAATAAAAGAAGGTACTTTAGGTTAAATAATCTCGTAGAAAATGTATGTATCTATCGGATCAAGTTATTTGTTTAGGGCTGAGAGGGCCAACTATCTAGTAATATTAAACTGAATATCAAAATTGACGAATTTCATATCACAAAATATCACGATATGGCAGCTCGCAGCAACTACGAATTGCACGAGTCTGGCAACGCCACAAAACGACGACAAATTCGTTTTATGTTGTTTTTGTTTGAACCTTAATATGTAAATAATCCAATAAAAAGGACTTCTGAAAACTTGCCAATCTCTTAAAAAATGTATGTATCTATCGGATAAAATTATTTGTTTAGGAATCCCAGCTAGCTGGTAACGCGGAATATTAAACGGAATATCAATATCGAGGAATATCAACGTCGAATGTTTTGAAAAAACAATCGATACTATCGTGATAGTATCGGGCTGAAATAATTATTAAAAAACCATTGAAACCTTTTAGGAACTTGTCCATTGTAAAAATTAGATGCCACCTGTCGAATTTTTTACAAATTTGTCTTCGTATTTTATAGCAGCCAATCCAAACATATCAAAAGCGCAACGACTGTAGCTCGATACTATCATGATAGTCGCAAAACCGTCGATAGTAGAGACTAGCAGTAAAATATCGATACTATCGATAGTGCCCTCGATGGTTTGACACCTCTAATACATATATAGAAATACATATGTGCGCGCAGCTAACGTCGCTGCCGCTGTCGCTGTCCCCGTCGTCGCCGTGGCTTCCACTTTAACTAAATAAAACAAATTAAGCGCTGGCCGCGCAGTCGTTGTCGTCGTCCACTTCGCGGTGCATGTAAAACAGCAAGCGAGAAAACGTGTACAGAAAATAAACCAAAGAGAGAAGTGGAGAAACAGGAAAACAGGAAGAGGCGCATCTGTAAATCCGATCGTGTGTATAATCGTTACAACCTCACATCCGTTGCACGGTAAGAGTAAGAGTTTTCCCTCCATTGCCCCACCCGAACAGTGGAACTTTTGGGGCCAATGCCAGGCCACGCGCAGCCCAAATCCATAAATTAATTGATATTTTATACACGCCATGAGCGCCGACGCATTGATGGTCAAGGTTACAACGCACACACACACAGGCGCACACACAGAGCCAGAGCAGTGGGAGAGAAAGAGAGTTTAAAGTTCACTACCTGTTGCTTCAATCGCTCTCTCTCCCTCTATCGGACATCTGTTGCGTTGCCCAAAATCTGTTACTAGTTCGTTCTCGCTCTGACGCGCGCTGTCCAGCCAGGCTTACACGCCGCTCTCTGTCCCTCACCCTCTCGCTCTGGTGCACTGCATGGCGCTTCGAAATATCGCGTGTAATTCTCTCTAATAATTTTGTTATTACGCTGTTGATATTGTTTTTGTGCCCATTTTGACATTACACGAGGTTTTACGCATCAATTCCGCATTGATTGAAGCGGCAATTACGTAACCCTAGAGGCGTAATCAATTCAATCTTGTCAGCTGTTGGCCATTGAGGAAAAAAACAGCTGTAGATAAGATGAACCTACCTCCAGGGATCTGTCATACAGTTTGCTCTCGATAGAGAGGGTAGCAAAAAAAAAAAAAAGTGATAGGGATGTACAAGTCTTTCAAGTCTGTAGATTAGTTATCTCAGATAGGAGTGTAAACGACGGAAAGATAAAGTACTGGATCGTCTGTTGATGCCGATAAGGTATAGATATGGAGTGTGACTTATTTCTGGGACAGCTTGGTACACATTTCGTAGCGGTTCTACAGTTGATTTCGCTGTTATATGCCTTTGAACGGCTGCGATATCATATCATAATTTGCTTTTACATATATGTACATATATCAATATATAAATTAATTAAGACATTTCTGGGCCAGTTTCCGCTATATCCCCTTTAAAACAAGAAAAATAATTATACTTGATTATGATACTTAAATGATACGGCAATCATATGGAAAGTTCCCTGCTAATGATATATTAATCATTTTGACATCATTTGAGGTCATTTTTTAGCTCTGAACATTAATTAGCACTGCACTTGACATTGAAATTAAATAGGCTAATAGGAGGTCGGTCGCCAGAAATGGGGTTTATCTTTTCCACTTTAAGTGCTATATGGGCGTTCTCTTTAGGTGAATAAACTTTTTGCTTGGCTAAAGTAATGCCTAATTTAACTCTAAATGTGACCACAAAATTTTGCTACTGATAAGACTTGAAACTGATCCTATGGGTTTTATATGTATGCTTAAAACTGCTGACTCATGCTTACTGCTAAAGTTTTTTTGTGGCCGATCTGAATGGGAAGATCGTGTAGGCGTCGGATCCGATCCGAACCGAACCGAACCGAATCAAAGATCGTGTACGTGCCCGAACAAACTGCGAGTGTCATGCTGGCTAAGGAATTTATTTCGTGCCACGCCTACTCAGCATTATCGCGGGAATACTGAGAACTGTATCTGAAGCTACTAACTACTACTACTAGTACTAGCTAACTGCTAGTAAGTATGACCGGCGTTATCAATGCATTTGTTTTGACTGTTGAATTATGGTTTGGGCAAGTGACGGAGCGGGAACGGTAGTTTGTTTATCTTTATGTTTATCCATTGATGCGATATCTTTTGTTTTAGTTCAGAACATAATGATATTAGCAATGGTTTGTTGGGTTAATTAGCATAACTATTTGGCTATGACTCGAACTAAAGTGTGTGGAAATGGCATTAAAGATTCAATTAGCATGGCATTTAATGCATTCAAGATTCAATTGGTATTCAATTTCCGCTCTGTAACTATAAGTTCTCTATAGCTCTATAAATATTTTGGTAGATTTCTTAAATTTATTTTTTGCGCATAAAGTTACTCTGCTTAAGTTACTTTTTATAGTTCTGATGCGTCAGTTTCTGATGTTCGCTCACACGTTCTCCGTGAAGGAAAACATTTATTGGCACGTGTATTTTGCGAATTAAATTTGTTGTTTTTATTCAGTCATACTTATGATTGATTGATGGGCAATTGACTAGCTATATGTATATGTTTGTACAGATTCCAGCTTGTCGATTAGTTCTCGTAGTGGTTTTTTTTTTAATAACATAAACTAGCAAGTTTCATTCAAGCTTTAAATAAAGCTTTAAATATTGGGTAGATATATTTTAATGGTAGTTTTCTTTGATTTTTCTCAAGACTACCCCTTTTTAAGCCTGGTTCTTTTAAGCCTACCTATTCTCTTTTTTTTTTGCTGTTTATCTTCTCTTGTTTATGTGCTAATAAGTTCACTTCCTTTTTGGGCTAAGAATAACATTCTTCTTCATCTTCAGGTCAACATCTCGTAACATTCATTCTCCCTGCTGCCCCCAGCTGTATTGAGTTTTATTCATATATTCATTCATTCTTACATGGTATATTCTTTCCCATCTTCACTTTCATCGCATCTAAAATTGCTAATTTTATCTGAAATGACACTTAAAGAGTTTTTTGTTTTTTTTTTGTTTTGTTTATTTCGCTTTCTTCTTCTGTAAGACGGATGTTAAATTATAGCCTGCTGTGTTATCTTGTAGTTTTATTTAATTTCTGGATATCTTTCCTGTTGTTCCTTTCAATCTTCCGTCTTCATTTAAAATATTAAATAATAAATTATATTATCATTTTCATGGCAGCTTTGGTTCCCTTTTGAAGTACTTTTCTTAACCAAAAATCCCTCTTAAGCATTGCCACTGCCAACCCCCTGCAATCGTCACACTCCGTCTATGGGGTCTGACCTATAAAAATCCAACAGTTTCCCTAGCACACTTGCTGCTTGAATTTTGCTTCAATTTGATTGAAGCCACACAGAGGCACCTTTCGGCTACACCAAATCAAAAGCTCGGAATCGGATGGTGACTGTGACGACGACAACGACGACAACGACGACGACACTACTATTACGCTGTCTGATTTGCATGTGTGGGGCACTGCCGCCTAGTCGCCTAAGGGGTTTCGACTGTCTGTCTGGCACATGTTTAATATTTATTTTTTTGCCATTTGCTGACCACAGCAACAAGAACAATGAGAACTATATACGCTGCATGCGCTAAAAGTATTACGCGCGAGCACTGCTGCTTGCTTCTCTATGCAAAGTAGAGGATTACGCGTCGTATACGACGTATGCGACGTACGCGACGCCCCCCCGACCCGACCCGAACCGGGTACCGAGTGAAACTATTGACTGGCGGCGGCGTCGCATTAGTAGTAACATTAAAGTATTAAGTCAATTTCGAATTCAAGGTGCCCAACCAACCAGCAGTTTAGGTTTTACGTCCACTTCTACGACAGCGCCAGCGACTGCGACTGCACAATATATGCTCGAAATATAACACTAGGTACATATATACAAAAGATCGGGTCAAATCGGGTCAAACTTTAGTTACAAACGTGGGCAATATACATCAAAACATGTAGGAAAATATTTTTCTTCGATTTATTTTGCTATTCAAGAAGCGTAAAGTCATATAGCAGGGCAGATACTTCCTTGTTTTGGGTGGACTAATGGAAATGATGGTGTTGATATCTGGTAGATAATAGATATATTTATTTATCTACTAGATATCACTCCTTTATGCAGGTTTCTTATGCTTTATAGAAGCAGTTTTAAATGACATAAAGTAAATTAGTAATATAAAAATATCAATCAGAGCTTTAAAAATATTTTAAAAATAAATAAATATTGTATAAATAAATGAGCCATCAAAACACACAACTCCTTCCCGTTTCTTGGGTGTTTCACAAGGCATGGCATAAATTTCAAACAAAAATAATTTAGCTTTTCATCTCAGAAAACTTCGATCAAAGGTCTGCCCCTAGATACAGGTGTCTGACGAACATATTTTTTGAATATAAACCCCTCTATGAAGTTTGTAAATGTTTGCCAAAGTCTCGATTGCAAGAAACATTTGTCGTTTTCATCATATCTTTCGCTTCGCTTCAGCTTCGCTTTCCTCACCGGGCGGAGCGATAAGCAATATTGTGAATAAAAACCTGTTGCTGACCGAATGCCGACAAACAGTTAACAGTTAACAGTTCACTGTTAAGCGTCGCGTACGATTGTCGTTTGCCCCACAAATCCCCAAATGAAATTAGTAATTTTTTAATTGCAATAACTGCAAATTGCTTGAGACGTGTGCGGGGCAGTGCTGCAACAAAAATAAAAATAAATAAAAACAGGTACAAAAATTGTATTTCAAGGTGCCAACGATTAAAATCACATTTCGCGACACGTTTTCAATGTCATCGAAGCGCAAGAAAGAGTTAGAAAGACAGAGAGAGAGAGAGAGGGTACATAAAGAGAGAGAGTAAGAGAGATAGAGAGGGCGAGTACCGTTAAAACAAGTGCGGAAGCAGCGTACCGTTAGATGCAAAACAGCAGCCAGCAGTCCAGCCTGTAGAATCGAATCGCTTCATTCCGTTTCATTTTTACGCTGTGCTGTGTGTGTGTGTGTGTGTGTGTGTGTGTGTGTGTGGGCCGATGTGTATAGTGTTTCGTGGGTTACGTGGCATACATTAAAATGCGTGTCCAAAGTGCGGCGGCACATGCAAATCACAGCCACAACAAATGTTATGCAAAGCGAACTAAACCTAAACCCCGCGTCGATTCGCAGAACAACAGCAGCAGCAGCAGCGCAGCAGCAGCAGCAGCAGCAGCGGCAGCCTGAAAACCAAAATAAAAAAAACTAAACTAAACGCCGTGAATGTTGTGCCCTTTTTGCAGTCGGACTTGTGTCACCTAAATGGCTAGTGAGCAGACAATGGAGGGAGCAGCAGCAGCCGCCGCCGATGCCGTCGCTGCCGGCGACGAACCCTTTCTGGGACTCCTCGATGTGGCACTGCTCGCGGTCCTGATCGGAGGAGCAGCCTTTTACTTTCTGCGTAGCCGCAAGAAGGAGGAGGAGCCCACACGCAGCTATTCCATACAGTGAGTCGAGTATTTTGAGCACTCTTTATTCACACTTATTAAATACTAATTTGAATCTCTTGCCTCCATCCTCCTTTGCAGACCCACAACAGTGTGCACGACCAGTGTTGCCGATAATTCGTTCATTAAGAAGCTAAAGGCCTCGGGACGCAGCCTGGTGGTCTTCTATGGCTCTCAGACCGGCACTGGCGAGGAGTTTGCCGGCCGTCTGGCCAAGGAGGGCATTCGCTATCGTCTCAAGGGCATGGTTGCCGATCCCGAGGAATGTGATATGGAGGAGCTGCTGCAGCTGAAGGACATCTCCAACTCGCTGGCCGTGTTCGCCCTGGCCACCTATGGCGAGGGCGATCCCACGGACAATGCCATGGAGTTCTACGAGTGGATAACCAACGGCGATGTCGATCTAACTGGTCTCAATTATGCGGTGAGTTGAGTACAGATAAAAAAAAAAAAAAAACAGCACCCAGCCAAGCCAGCGGCTATCTAAACAAAACGCCGATTACATGAGTCGCCTGCCTGGCCTTCAAATGGGGCCAGGCAATCGCCAGTCAACGGCTGGGCGGGTTATCGAACAGTGCCCCCCACCCCTGCTGATAAGGTGGCCCACCAGCCCCAACTACTACAATTTGGTGTCTCTATTTTCGTTTGTATGTCCGCCGAGTGTTTTGTTTGTTGATCTCCGCGCGATACACAGCCTGATGTAAGCGCCAGAATAACTTTCCTAATGGCATTTCCGTGTAATTCGATTCGTGGAACGTATTTTTGGATTATCAGACTACCAGATGATGTGTCAAGCTTTGCTTCAAGCGGCTAAACTTGGTTTGTTCAATGATTATCACAATGCGTTTCGTGGCCATCCGTGCGTGTGAATCATTTAATTACATTAGCAAGTGCGAATTTCGTAGACTTTTCATCACCTTGATTGACTATGTTCCTTAATCGTATGATTCATGTCCATTAGGCGGCTGATTTTACTCATAAAATTATCTTTTTGTGTTGAATTATAGTCTAAAAAAATTATTAATTACTTCTAAATTTTCTTTATACCGAAATTACCATAATTGTAGGCTACAGAAAATTATACAAAATGTTCAATACCATACAGAATACTTAATTTCGAATTATCTTGCTGAAACGCACTGTACCTATCACTATCAAGCCCCTTTTTTTTTTTTGTACCAGATTGTTCTTCCCACAAGAAATTCTGTTATGGGACGACTAAAGTCTAGCCTGTGTTTAGCTATAAAATAATCTTTCAATACGTGTGAGATTATTTGTAGTCTTTAAATAACTTATCAGCACCAGTTGCATAGAAACATTCTAATCAAAATTAATTTTAAATACGAATACAACCGCCAACTTGTTATCGATGTCCATGAACTCGTTATCGAGGCTCATTGTAGTGACGCTATTGTAGCAGTCAGCTATTGTAAGTGAATACTTTTTGGGCATTTTTGGCCACACTCTCATCTTTGCGTTGAAAAATGAGCTCCAACTAGATTTTTATAATTCCAATAGCCACAATTGGGAAAAATCCCACCCACAATTGGGAAACATGAGAACTTCCAATCAGCGGCTCGTTTCAATTTTCAAAGGAGAGTTACAAAAAGCGAATTAAAACGACAAAGAAAAAATCCGCCGGTCATATGGTCAGCACGCCGCCCACCGCCCACCGCCCATTCGGTTGACATGAATTGTTTTTGAAAAAGTTTAATTAAAAGTGGAAATGGCGATTAATAATTGATAATGTAACGCCTCCCCCCCCGATCCACCTGTTGAAGCGATCCACATGCTAAACACGTTGGCAGCCGTCGGCGCCGCTGGCGGCCTTGGCACGTGCCGGCCCCAGAGGCTGCGAACTTTGCGCGGCCTACTTTATAGTTTATGTAATAAGACAAAAAGGCTCCACAGACAGACGCAACATGCGGTAATACCTAATCGCCTAAGTACATACACTGCTCGTGCCCAATGCTGCGCACACAATCTACAATAATTGCTGGTCTTCCCTCCCCTAGGTCTTTGGGCTGGGCAACAAAACCTACGAGCACTACAACAAGGTGGCCATCTATGTGGACAAGCGGCTGGAGGAGCTGGGCGCCAATCGTGTCTTTGAGCTGGGACTGGGCGATGACGATGCCAAGTAAGTGCTAAAACCTAAAGCAAAGTCCAATTTTTTTTGGGGGTTATACTCACAGCATTATTCCCCCCCCTACCCACTGCAGCATTGAGGATGACTTCATCACGTGGAAGGATCGCTTCTGGCCAGCCGTTTGCGATCACTTTGGCATTGAGGGCGGCGGCGAGGAGGTGCTGATACGCCAGTACCGTCTGCTGGAACAGCCGGATGTGCAGCCGGATAGGATCTATACGGGCGAGATTGCACGCCTGCACTCGATGCAGAATCAGCGACCGCCCTTCGATGCCAAGAATCCGTTCCTGGCGCCCATCAAGGTCAATCGGGAGCTGCACAAGGGCGGCGGACGGTCGTGCATGCACATCGAGCTGAGCATCGAGGGCTCCAAGATGCGCTACGATGCCGGTGATCATGTGGCCATGTATCCGATCAACGACAAGAGTCTCGTGGAGAAGCTGGGACAGCTGTGCAATGCCGATCTGGATACGGTGTTCTCACTGATTAACACGGACACGGACAGCAGCAAGAAGCATCCGTTCCCCTGCCCCACCACCTATCGCACGGCCCTCACCCACTACCTGGAGATTACTGCCATTCCGCGCACGCACATACTCAAGGAACTGGCCGAGTACTGCACGGACGAGAAGGAGAAGGAACTGCTGCGCAGCATGGCCTCCATTAGCCCGGAGGGCAAGGAGAAGTACCAGAGCTGGATCCAGGATGCCTGTCGCAATGTTGTCCACATTCTGGAGGACATCAAGTCCTGCAGGCCGCCCATCGATCATGTTTGCGAGCTGCTGCCGCGCCTGCAGCCACGCTACTACTCGATCTCATCGTCTGCCAAGCTGCATCCCACCGATGTCCATGTGACGGCCGTTCTGGTCGAGTACAAAACGCCCACGGGCCGTACGAACAAGGGTGTGGCCACCACCTACCTGAAGAACAAGGTGCCCGGCGGCAGCGACGAAGTGAAGGTGCCCGTCTTCATTCGCAAGTCGCAATTTAGGCTGCCCACGAAGCCAGAGACGCCCATTATCATGGTGGGACCGGGCACCGGTCTGGCGCCCTTCCGCGGCTTCATCCAGGAGCGACAGTTCCTGCGCGATGAGGGCAAGACAGTGGGCGAATCGGTGCTCTATTTTGGCTGCCGCAAGCGCAGCGAGGACTACATCTACGAGTCCGAGCTGGAGGAATGGGTCAAGAAGGGCACGCTCAATCTCAAGGCGGCCTTCTCCCGGGACTCCGGCAAGAAGGTCTATGTGCAGCATCTGCTGGAGCAGGATGCGGATCTGATATGGAATGCGATTGGCGAGAACAAGGGACACTTTTACATATGCGGGTGAGTTGGCTGCTGCTGCCAAGCGAAATCCTTTAACTGACTTTTGACCTTACATTGTCTTTGTCTCCTCCCCCCCCCACCGCGCCCGCAGTGACGCCAAGAACATGGCCGTGGACGTTAGGAACATTTTAGTGAAAATTTTGTCCACCAAGGGTAACATGAGCGAGGCCGATGCCGTGCAGTATATCAAGAAGATGGAGGCCCAGAAGCGCTACTCCGCCGATGTCTGGAGCTAATCGGAGCGGCGTCCTCTTCTTTCCCCTTCTTTCTACACAAAAGCAAATGAGAGTCGAAACACGCATAGAAAAAGAAAACACACACACACACACACACACGCAATGGAAAACACCATAAATAGGCCACACGATAAGCTTAAAGTTGTCTAGTTTGTTAAGCGTAAATAGGCGTAATAATTTTTGGTTTGGGAACTCCTTCTGCGGTTCAACAAACAGTGAATGAGTAGTAATGATTATTATGTGTATGTACATCTTAGTTTAAACAAAAAATGATTATAAATGTTTGTGCCTTCGGATTGTGAAGCGAGACGCAATGTTTCCGCATTGTTTAATGCACATGAGCGCTTAATCAAGTTATTGTTTTAAGTAGTTTTGTATGTGTGTGCGATTATTAATTTAAAACACATTTTTACAAGCATTTTATTTTGTATTCTCTTGGTGATTTCAAAACAAATACGAGACATGTTGTGCAATTTTATCAATGACACTGAAATTGTATTTTAACAAATAAACACAAAACAAAAACAAGTCAAATATATATATATTTTTACAAAATAAATGTTTTTCAAGCATGCATTTAAAATGCGCGCCTTTGCTTCGATAGCAAGCCCAATCGATGAGTCAGAGTTGAATTTGTTGAGCGTACAAGCGCTGTTAAGGGTAACAGCGCACTGTTACTGCACAAAGTGTGTCATAATTTTCACAGCAGCTTTAAAAACAGAAATTTAACATTAATTAAAAGAAATTGTGTATTCAAATGCCCATAATCATAGCTGGAATTATTTAATCTATCGGGTAAATTTATATGTTTTGTACTAAGAGTCCTCGCTAGCTGGAAATATTAAGCCGAATATCAAAATCGGGAAATATGATTTCGAAAAAAGAACATTAGCCCATTGTCAGCCAGGGGGTAATAAATATTCCCACGTAAATTATGAAACTTGAAGCACAGTTCAGTTGAAGTATAACGTGATCATTTTTATTTTCTAAATAAAGAGGAGATACGGATATACAAAGAGAACTTAAAAACAGTGGTATTTACCGAAATTTAACTCAAGTTGTTCAACTGTTTAATTAGAGGGGGCTGAAGTGGGTTAAGTGCGTTCACTGACTCACAAGTGCGCGCTGTTAATGCACACAAAGTGCTGTTAATGGCCATAACGGTAAACGGTAAATGGAAAATTTGGTGGCAAAACATTTCAAGTGTGCAAAAAGTGATATTTAAAGTGTTTTAGCGATAATTTAAGCTTTGCGCAACCGTCTAAACGTATTTAGTAACAAGTAAGTGATATTATTACTTTAATCTAAGACGCCAGCCCGCTCGAAATGCGGCAAAGTGTGGCGCAAAGTCTCCCGCAGACGCGGGGACTCGAACATTTGTCTAACCTTCTGCTTGGCAAAGTCGGCGTCGGTGAAATTCTCCAGATTGTTGTCGGCGGTCTGGGACTTGTCCTGGCTGACGGTGGGGAATATGCCATAGCTGGCAAAAAAACCGTAGCACTCGCGGCGGTGCACCTCCTCCAGTATTTGCTCGTAGCTGGGCACCGGTATGCCCAGGTCCAGGTTTAGCAGCGTCTCCGACATCCGCGTGTGGTAGATACGCAGCAGCTGGGGTCGCTTGTCTCGCAGCACCTCCAGGCTGAGGCTGGTGTAGAAAAAGTAGTTCAGATCGATGCCCGGACTGCCCCAGATGCTCAGCTGGAAGTCGATCAAGATCAGGTCCTGGGGCCGCTTGGCGTTGTCGTATTTGAAGAGCAGATTATTGACCCACAGGTCGCCGTGGTTGAGCACCCTGATCTCCTTCGGCTGCGGCGCCTGGCTGCGCACCAGATTCGTGCGCTGATTCTTCATGTATTTGCCAATCTTTTCGGCAATTCGCTCGTATCCCGGCCAGGTGCTCACCATGGTGTGCAGCTCCTCTCCGTTGCCCGCAAAGAAGCGCATCAGCAGGCCATCGGCCTTGGCCAGGCCAGTGGGTGACAGCATGCCATCGCTGTAGGACTCAAAGAGGTGCGGATCGAGCACTGCCAGGGCCATGGAGGTGGCATGGAACTCGCCCAGACGTTCCATAACCAAACGGCAGTGTTCCTCGTTCAGGCCCGATTCGCGGGAGGCCATCACAAAGCCTAAATGGCCGAGATCCTCAAACACCAGCGTGTTCTCCGGCTGCTTAAGGCACTGAAAGAGTCTGCAAAAAGTCGAAATTAAATACGGAAATTTATCCTTCTATACTCCGAACCCTTCTTACTTGGGTCCAAAGCGCCGCTTGCATTGCATGAGCAGCTCGAGGCGGGGCAGCACATCGTGATAGGTTATCTTCTCCTTCAAGTACACCTGCAGATCCTCAATAAACTCCACGGACTCCAAGCGCGGTATGCTCTTCACAATGAACATCATGTGCTGGTCCGCCTGGCCGGGCAGCCGATACGCCACCTTTGCCCGATAGATCTGACTGCAGTAGTTCTCGCCGGTGCTGCTGCCCATCCGAATGTGAATTGTCAGCAGCTGGACCCTGGCCGTTCTCAGGGCCGTCTCTAGCACCTCCTCAAAGAAAGCCACATCCAGATGCTTGGGCGGAGCGGCCACATCCGCATCATACACAATGCTGCACATTTTGTGATCGTTTGAAAAGCGTGGAGCGAGTGCCCCTCTATTTTATATGCGACACGAGACACACACAGTCCCAGCGTCTGTTTCCATTTGCCAATTAATTATAGTTATATGTTTTTTTTTTAGACGAGAGTATAAATTCTCTTAATAGGCGTAAACTTGTTGTCTAATTTTCGATATGCTCAAAACACGCAACACACTCGAATGAGACGCGCAGGCGGCCTTTTTCATACAATTTCGGTGCCAGTAATTCGATTTCCTGTATTCAGTTTTCGTGAAATATCATCATCTCCCGCGCTCTGAGCGATAGCTGGCTATAGGCTTTCATTCGAACTGATTGACAGCCGATTATCTTATCAAGCTTCATAGCTGTGTATTTGCATTATTTTAATCGGCATTATATATGTTTATATATGTATATAGGGTGCGGTCTGCGGATAAATGCCTGCACGAATTTCTCTCGATTTATATTATACGATACTTTGTATTTTACTGGTTTTTACTGGTACAAAGGTAGCAATCTTTCTTGCTGATTTATATGCTAGCACTTTTATTCTTTAGACGATTCTATTAGGTTAGTTGGTTGTTACTTTTGATGCGAGACCCTTTTTACTACGGAGTAAAAATGTTGTAAAAATTCAATGAGTTTTACTTTACTTGTTATTAGTTTTTAATCTCTATTCTTCAACACTTTTAGCTCAGATTGCACTCTTTATAAGCCCTATATTTTTAAATTATTTCCTAAAACTCCCCGTTCTGAAAGAGTATTTTTTTTTTACCATTCAAAATAAATTCATAATAATTTGTGGCTTGTGTATTTCTAAAAATAAGTATATGCTAATTTATTGAGAGTTTTTGTGGTAATTATCCTCCCCTCATGTGAAACCATGTGAAATTCTGTTGATTCTTATTTAAATACCAACTAATATCTATATTTTATATTCCATTTATCAATTTGTTGTTATTATCGTGTATTTATCTTATCAATTTATTGCCATTATCTGCATGCAATGTGGGGCTAATGTGGGGGCTGCCAACACGTTATTTTCGCTAGTGATATTTGCTTTTAATTCCTACATGATCTCGTATATAACATACAAATTTAGTTAAAGCGTCAAGCGACAGCAAAACTTCCAATGGGAATGGAGGGGGAGGGATGGCAATCAAGTCGTGTCTGTCGGAATGCTTTATTCAATTTCCGAAGGGTGGCGGCAGTATAATATATTTTATAAACAATTTACGAACGCTCACTCGAACAGATGCATCTCATCCAGACGCTTCAGCGTACACTTTAGGCTCTCCAGGGTGCGTGCATTTCCCTCGAACATCAGCTGCACCTTCTGGCGGGCAAAGGTCTCGTCGTGAAAGTTCTTCAATGAGTTATCCTCCGAATCGACACCAATCATGCTCATCAGCGGAAAGAAGCCAAAGGCCACAAAGAAGCCGTAAGCCTCGCGTGCCTTTATCTCCGCCATAACGGCATCATATGTGGGCAGTGGCTTGGACCAAGGCAACTGCTCCAGACACGCCACCAATGCCTCGTAGTAGATGTCAATGAGACGCTGACGCTGGCTACGTAGCACATCCAGCTCCAGGCTGGTGTTCAGGAAATAGTTGATGTCAAAGCCCAGGCTGCCATAGAAACACAGCTGAAAGTCGATCTGCAAGAGGGATTTATATATGTACATATATAGAGAGTGACTCTCTCTCCCGCTGGTAACTCTCTGTGTATGGTTGCACTCACAATCTTCACCTGCTCCACTTTGTAGTCCTGATTGTACTTAAAGAATATATTGTTCACCCACAGATCGCCATGGTTGAGTACGTTCAGATTTCCCCTCAATGGATACACCGCCTTTAGGATACGCTCTGTGAAATGCTCGTGGTAGCGATAAAGTTTCGAGGTTATTGCACCAAAACCCTCGCTATCGCCCACCAGAGCTGCCAGTTTCAGGAGCTGTGTGCCAAAGAGCAGCTTGAAGGGCTCCGATTTGATGGCATCCATGTGCAGCAGTCCAAAGGGATAGCGATCGATGATGATCTCTGGCTCGTGCTCGGCCATTACCATGGTTAGGGCATGATATTCGGCCAGTTTTCGCATCAAAAGCGTCGCATGTTCCATGTCCAGACCGAGTTGACGGCATTTCAATTGATATCCCTCGCAGCAGAGGTCCTCAAAGATAATGGTCTGCTCGGGCTGCGTTGTGGAGTAGTAGTGTCTGTCCAAAAGAGCGATAAGGTACAGCGAAAAGGAGAATGGAAGCCTGTGTCTCTGTGTCATGTCTTACCTGGCACCCAATGTCCAGGGCTCTGTGGCATCGTTTTTGCCCCACATGAGCGTCTCCAACTTTGGCTTGATGTGCATATAGAAGATGCTCTCCTTGTTGTAGATGTGCAGCCTGGCCAGAATGGCCTGCTTCTCGTCCGGCATGGATTTGACAATCAGCGATGTCTCCACATGTCTGCCCTCCGCATTCCGATACTGAATGTTGGCCCTGTAAATGTTGCTGCAATAGTTCTCGCCGCCACGCGTCAGATTCGTCAGTTGAACTTCGAGCACCTTTAGATCCTGCTGCTGCAGGCCGTGCTCGAGAGTGCGCTTAAAGAACTGCGGCGTTAGATACAGCGGCAGCTGCTCCTCCGTTGTGTCCGACATGGTGCTTCAATATGCCATTGATTGGTGCATTATTCGGTGCATTTATATGTGAAATCTCGTCGATGTTTCCAACTGATTTCTGTTTCTTCTAATTGATCTTAATGGGTTCGGGGCATTGGGGCACTGAACCTGCCGTCAATTGCCTTAATGGAAGTGCATTCTCAGTGGGGATTAGCGGTGTGGGCTTTTGATCAAATGAAGACATAATGAAAATGTCTGAGGAAACGCCACTGATGTACCACAAAGAGTTATATTTATGTTATTTAATTGTTTTGCACTCTCTAAAATTAGAATTCGACAGCGTTCAAGTCTAGACAACTAGAAATCTATACTATCGAAAGGAGGGTACTTGCTTCTTGCTCTTTAATTTTTATTTGATTTAGGAAGCATTTCCCATCACTTAGAGCTTCGATTATACTGGGAATAGCTTTAACTGTTGAGTATTTTGTTTCTTTTCGTAGTCAAAATTCTTTCGTTTGAGCCTCAATTTGCCTCGTCATGTACACGACATGTAATTGGTTTTTGTATGCCTTTTGCAGGCTTCCCTACTGCGCTTCGATTTGAGCAACAATAGTATGCGTCATGTACATGACATGTAATTTGTTTCTATGCTATTGTCGGGCATTCTCTCTTGTATAAATTCGCCTGTGCGTGTCGAGCGATGTTAGCAGTTGGCAGCAAGGACGTAGCATTGGGCGCAGTAAAAATATCTTTCATTGATTATAATTCTCCGAAAAGGATTTTCTGAGATTTGAGATGACTAAAACAGAAAAATGTACTCCTTTTTCTTAAAGCTTTATTGACTTTTAGCCTTACTTTGTTTCTTATATCTTATCGGTTTGTTGCTATCTTTTGATTTTCCACTGCATATCATTCGCTTTAACGTGATAATGTGACAAGAAACATTTCCAAATATTACCACTGATATCTGCTGATAAGAAACCCAGCCATGACCTCTCTCAGCAGTCGCTCCCCCATTAAAACAATTATTTAAAATCCATTACAAAAATCCAATTGCATTGGTTTCTTTTAATTCAACTCCATTTCTACAATACAGAAACCTGTGGCAGAAAACTGTACACAAAATCAACAATAAGTAGGCTGCTCTGTTGCACAGATGTGGTGCTCGGTGCCATCCATCATCTTTTGTATATCTTTTATCACAAAGGTTAGTGAATCCCCAATATCAATAGGAAGAGAACTGCAGCGGCTAGTAATCGCCAAAGACGCCGAGCTTATCGAAACGCTTGAGGGCCCATTTCTGGTAATCATTGAGAGACTTTTGCGCAAAGATGGCTTCCAGTTTCTTCTGCTTGAAGGCCTCGTCCTGCATGTTGTCGATGCTGTTGTCCGCCGACAGCTCCTTGGGCATGGTGATCATGGGCAGGAAGGCAAACAGGGCAAACAGGCCATAGGTTTCGCGGCTACGCAGCTCATACAGCAGGTCCTCGTAGGTGGGAATATTCTCAAAGCGTGCGTACTCCAGGGCATCCCTGAAGGCCTTATAGTACACCTCGATGAGCTCCTCGCGACGCTCTTGTACCAACTCGAACTTGAGGCTGGCATTCAGGAAGAAGTTCAGATCGCAGGCAGGACTGCCATAAAACGACAGCTGAAAGTCCACGAAGATGGCGCGCGTGGGTACCTCGGGCTGGGCGGCATTGTCATAGCCATACATGAAGTTGTTGGTCCACATGTCGCCGTGATTGAGCACCACATAACGATCACCGGACTTGGGCTTCGGAGCCGCTGCACACACATTCCGGAAATTGTCACTCAAACGCTGGAGATGTGCGCTGATGTGCTTGTAGCCGGCCCATCCGGCAGAACTCTTGATGAGACCCTTGAGGAAGCCCCCAAACATATTCTCAAAGGTGTCGCTCTTCATGAGGATATCCTCGCTGAGCATGCCACGTGTGTACTGCTTGACGATCTCTGGATCCTTCTTGGCCAGCACCATGGAAGTGGCATGGAATTTACCCAGCTGCTGCAGAATAAGCGAGGCATGATTCCAGTCGAGTCCTGTCTCGCGTGAGGCCACCTTGAAGCCCTCCACTTTCAGGTCGCTAAAGACAATCGTCTGCACGGGACCCTTAACAGAATAATAGTATCTATGGAGAGGATTACAGAACATTAATTGGGGGAACTTTCTGGCAGTGACAAAACTTTCACTCACTTGGCACCAAACTTGTCGCCGCGACTGAGTATATCCAATCGTGGCAGAATGTCCGTGTAGGTCTGCTTCTCCTTGATGAAAACACTGACATCCTCGAGGAACTGTGTGGCCTCTGTGATCGGAATGGTCTTGACAATCAGCGAAAGCTGCTCCGTCTTCGCGGACTCCTTGTTATCCGACCATTTGGCGAATGTCACCTGAACGCGATAGATGGCCGAGCAGTAGTTATCCCCCGGATTGCTGCCCCACTCAAAGTTGATTTCCTTTAAGGTAACCTTCGTCTCCCGCAGACCCTCTTCCAGCGTTTCCGTGAAGAACTGTTCGTTCAAGTACTCGGGCACCGAAATCTTTTGCTCGTTATTTATGATCACCATTTCGAGAGGTTTTTCTTTTTTGGTTTTTTTTTTTTAACTATTTTTACTGTAGATTTATTTTCGTCAGGCAACACTTTCACGCTAACCTGCCGCTTCAGACTGATTTCAGTGCCACAGAGAACGCAGCGTTTTATAATTTTGGTTCGTCGTTGGGTTTTTGGCAGGTACTTTTTGTTTTTGTTTTGCTACGACAATTTTGTGCTCTCCAAATGGGCTCGCTCTGCTGTGGTGTCATCATGAAAACTAAATTCATTGAGCGACAAGCGGGCGATGGGACAGTGGTAATAGAACTGCTCGAAAGTGCTTTAGTTTATGTTTATTGGGGGTTTTAATTGGTCTTCGTTGTTTGCTTTTTTGTTTGACTATATAAAGAGTGTGTAAGTAATGAAGAAAGGAGCATTGGATGGCATAGAGTTGAAAACTTACTGTATAAATCTCATAATATTTTATCCTGTTCTTTGGGAAGTTCAAGGAACTTTTACTCTGGTTTTAATTATTATTTTTATCGTCTTCCTTTTACCACCATTTTTAAAGCAAGTTGTTTTTAGATAAAAATTAAAAATAAAAGAGTTGTTTTACAAATTTATTTCATAATTTTTGTCATAAAAAATTAAGAGTTTTATTTTCATTTATCAACCTCAATTTTTTGTTAGTGATTTCTTCATTTATTATGTTTTCATTTATTTTTTTCTATATAAGAATTTTTTCTTTTATTTTCGTCTATTTGCAATGATCATTTTTATGATCACTGAATTAACCCCTTATTATATCATATCCAATGACTCTTGTCCCACTGCTTCCACTTAATAGAGACTAGTCTCTATCTCGTTGCCTTTTCTAGTTTCAGGGGGGTTTTGTGCATAGTCATTGACTTTTTAATAATAAAACAAAAAAGAAAAACAAAACGCTAATGAGAGATTTTGGACTACACATGCTTGTGGGTTGATAGGGCAGTAATTAAATCTGTTTTTTCTTGTATTTAACGGGGCTCTTGACACCGGCAAACCGGCTGTCCCTCCAACGTAATGAATGCCGCTCACTGGAGACTCCAATATTTTGAGACCTATATATCAATTCCGCTCGAGTGTGGCGGTGTTTGCCGGTAGTGCGGTTAGCCAAACAGGCGGTGCTCTGACGGCTGGAGCACCGCCTGTCAATAAGTCAACAGAACTAGTATGAATTTCGATGTTTGCTCTACGTGTTATCATCCCAGTGTTATGTACTCGTTTTAGATGCGTGTATACTATACTATACATATACTATACCTATGGGTATGCTTGTATTTGATTGTGTCGCGTTTCGTGTGTCGTATAATTTAGATTTAGTTTTAGTTTGTTTTTGCCTGACGTCAGAGGTTCTGGGTTCGCACGCTTGATGAATGCTGATTATAAAATTTAGCCCATCCCCGTACAAATGAGTGAGAGGAATATAATTCTGTGTAAAGAATAGAATTGAGATGGAACATGGACGTAGTTTAAAACGATTAATTTGTCGTTAAGTCAAAAAACGCAATCTTTAGTTTAAATCAATGTCATTCCAGAGGGGGTCTTAATCCTACCATCTGAAGCATGTATAAATAAATAGAACCTTGGCACCAGAACTTAGACTAGGAAATTTCCTGTATTAATATTTAATATTTATTTATTATCATTATGTTTGGTGTATTACCGGTGGCTTTCGATTTATTTAATATTTTTTTAAGTTTTGTTCTTTATATTTTTTTAAATATTTGTTTAAAATATTAAATATTTTTAGAAATTTTTGTTTTGAATTTATGGTAATTTTGTTTAGGTTTAATCTGGAACAATTTATTTACTATTTTATATCCAGTAAAGTTTTTCACCAAGAGATGATCCTTGTCTGTCAAGGTGCACTCCATGAATTGAATTGTACCAAAAATTTGCATTTATGGGTTTCTAATATATTTTCGCACTTCACATAAGCCACATACCTTTCTAGCCTGTAACTTCATATATTATAAAGTCATACACCCTTCAAAAAATATAGCCACTTAACGACGAGAACCTTGTCATCATTCTACGTATGTGTAATCATTATAATCATCATATGCATAGCCTATAAATCGGGTGTGGTCATGCTCGTAATCGTAATAAGTGTTCTGATACGAAATATCTCCACAATATATTAATTAAAACATTATCGTCAGGTATTCCGTATCTGCTGCCAAGCATATTAAAAATGTTTACTTAAAGATTAGCAAAGTATAGATAGCCCAGCCCCCCATGGTATACGCCTCTGGAGGCAATTCAACACGTGCCGTGTATTGCCCAAGGGGCAGATCTACATCGTAGATAAAACTTTTTTATGTCATTCACGCACTGGACATTTATCAGTAGGGTGAAATCGGAAGATAGGAAATATATGTGCGGGAGATTATTTTATTATAAACCAAACAATACGGAACTTCACATTTGTAGGTGGGGAAATTTGTCCAAGGGTACATTTTTTTTTAGGATATTTCATATAATATTCCCTAGTTTAACCCTCTTTAAGGATATTTTTCCGAGTTGGTGTGTGTATTAGATATTCCTCAATAAGGGTTAATTTTATGCCAACCAAAATGATACGAAAGGGAACAATTGTTTACCATTATTTATGCCGTAATTCGGAGTTGGTTGGAATATTTGCTATTTGTTGTAATTGTTCCCCAAATGTTTGTGCCACAGGGAAATGTGTAAATTTCCTATTACACTTACAAGGATATTTGAAGCTGGTATTTCAAACTTTAACGGAATTTGTTTTTTTTTTGTATTTTGAGACAGAAAAAGTATTTCTATAATTATTCATTGTTTTATGATGGTTAATGATGTGTCATAATCATTACTCAAAATCTTAAGAAATAAAGTCATTAAAATTTTGAACAGTTACAATTTTTCTTCAGTTTCCTGTGAATAATAGATAAGGACATATAGTTTATGTGTTTATAATGACTTCCTTCCATCTGTAACATAGATAATCCTTACACAAATTCCATTTATCCTTTTACTCTTTGAGAACCGGTTATAAAAGCGACGGAAATGAAGAGCACGCAGGAGAGAAACCTCAACGTGCGCTCGCATTTTTTATATAGCATTTTTTTCAGTGGGGGGTTTTGCCCGTGCTTTTGCGATACGCATCACCAGTTGCTTTTTTGAGCGAACCCCCCAGGCTATGGAGAGGTTCTCTAGAGGAGGGTAGGGAATAGGGTAGGTGTTGGGGTCAGTCCAGGGGTCGGTAACAGAATGCGAAGAGTACTCGTATGAAAGGCCAGGCGCCATGTTTGGCTCTTTGCCTTTGAGTCGCCTCGGGGCTGCAGTGCCCGCTACACTGCGAAGAAATTTGCTATCCCTAGAAAAAAAAAAAAATATAAAAATATCTAAAAAATCTCCTAAATAAAACAAATATAAACTGGAAGGATTATAGATCTTCTGGTCTATTTATTGCTACAATCGGGAATCCAATTTAAATCCACTATGAAAAATAATAATAATAGAAAAAAAAGAATTTTTTAAATTAAAAAATTAAATAAATAAAATTGGTTTATTAAAGAAAAACCTCATAAAGCAATTAAAATTCACATTTCCTGATCGACTAAAAACTTTTCCTTATACTCTCAACGTTTTTCAAGAGGATTTTTACTTAATTTGCTCAATATATTCCTAATTTTCCAGTGCATTTTCCGCAGTGCATGAATGTTTATGTACCTACGAATCCTCGTACATACCGTACATTGCTAGCTTCTCTGCATGTCACGTGTTTTTGCAGTTCATGACGGCTTAATTAACTTGCATGTTAGTTTTTTTCTTTATTTTTATTTTTTTTTGTTGCTTTTCGCTTTAAGCACACAGACGACACAGAGATTTCCGTTTTCGCCGCCACTGATTTTTGTCGGTGTTGTTGTTGTTGTTTATTTTTGGGGTTTTCCTCAACCGTTTTATATGCGGCATAAATTTTGCATTACATTTTGTCGTTAAACGAAATGCATTAATAAACAACAGCGTTTAAATGCGCGATTGCACACAAATTAGTGAGCAGAGAGGCCAGACGAATCGAATGAACCTCAAACCCCAAAACCTATGGCTACATACAGCACCCCTTCATGCATATACATATATGTATGTATGTATGTATGTACATATGTATGTATGCAGCTCGCTATCCGATTCGGACCTCGCTGATGTATGGGATTTTAATCGTACGCTCAGACATAAACATGATGATGTGCCTGAAAGCGGGTGGGCAGTGGCGGGGGGACGGTGAGCAAAGGCAAACCAAAATCCATGGCAACCTCATTCCTGGCGCGAGAGACAAAGCATAATGGAGTCCTCTCGGCATATGTGTGTGTTTGTGCTGCTCCGTGGGTTGTCCCAAAAAGTAGACACAACACAACAGGCAACCAGACAAACAGACAAACAGACAGACAGACAGACGAACGAACGGACAACGCACGGAATAAATGACCATAATCAAACACTTTACGCCTGAAAGCATGCAGGTCCTTCTGTTCCTGGTTCCTACTCCTTGCTGCCCATTCCTGTTGATGATTCTGCTGCTGATGAAGAAAGCAACCGAATGACGGCCACCTAAGCTGAGGAGCAGATGCGAGTTTGTCCGTTCCTATCTGCTGTGCATCCACTCCACTGTTTTGTAGACGCCGTCGCCGGTGGCCAGATTTAATTAGTACCCTCCATTGGGCCTTTAGTTTTTGGGAAATACTCTATCTAATGGCGGAGGGAATAGGGGGGTTTACCTTTAGGACTGTTCGTGGTTTAAAGGGTGGTTGTAATGAGGGTTCCCTTCTGGATGGGAAAATGTTTGAAATATTAATCAAAACTCAAAATTGGGAATTCAATTGTAACTTTTTGGCTGAAAATTCCATCATTTTGTTGCTATACGAATGCAGAAAACTAAGTTTATTTGAAATATAACTATATATAGAATGTATCCAGCAAAGATTCTTAGCTTCGATTGCTGTGCCAAATACCCCCCTGATTTGTACTGCACATTCTTTAGTTATTTGCCTAAATTCAGTTCCATTCATTACCCTATTTGTCTCCCCCAAACAGTCCTTATCGGCAGTGTCAGGGTTCCTGTCTTCTGTGACATCGCTTGGCTACAGTTAAATTAAACTTCATTTGTGAAAATGTCGCTCTGGGTGTCGACGGGCTCGAACCATTCCGGTGCTGGCCTTTAATCACAGTTGGGGCAAATCAAACACAAACAAATGCCAGGCACCATTCACATACACATAGACATCATAGGGAGCATCCGCAGACTGAGTTCCGTGTCTCTTCCTCTTTCCAAATGCATTCTTTGGGGCAGGAGCTGGTTGTACCCTGTGTAGGAGGGTATAACAATTTTTAATAAGTGTTTGCAATGCAGAGGCTTCCTTATAGTTGATTCTAGAAATCAGAGTCAACATAATGATCAACATCAACCACTGCATCTATGTATGATTCCTAGTTCCTAATGCATACAGTCGCCTCTTGTAGCTGGGCACATGATATAAACCAGAGCTATCAATCGATCGTATAACAATATCCTATAGGTGCCATAGGCCGAAAAAATTGAAACAGAAAAAGTCTGTTTGATCAACAATAAATTTAATATTTATATTATTATATAAATATTAATTATTTTATTCAACTATTTTTATTTATTTTCATTTATTTATATTAATTAATTAATTTATATTTATATTTATTTATTATAATTAATTTATTTTAATTTAATATTTTATATATGTAATATGATCAAAATAGCATACATAATTTAATTAAAAATTATTTTCCTAAAAATAATTATTTGTGAGAAAATATTCCAACCAGCACTCAACAGGTGCTGTTTTTGTATTTATTTTTTTAATGGCTAAAACTAAAATTTACATAAAATCGTATGACTATATTCTACTTAAGGATCTATCGATCTGCAAGAGCATCAACAGTTTGGAGCTGCCAAGTAAAGACTACCACCCTTTGCTCTGTGGATCTTTTGTCTGCTTGTTGCCGAAAAACTGTTGCATACCATTGGGGGTGGTGATGGGACAGCTCTCGGGAGCGACGAAATGCCTTGCATACTTTTTAGCTGCGTGGCCGAGCGCATGAATAATTGATTTCCATTGCCCAAAGTGGCGACTTTTTCGCCCTCCATTACTCTCTCTCTCTCTGTATCTCTCATTGTCTCTTCACATATTTGTCTCTTCCTCTCACCCTACGTGTGTGTCTCTCTCTCCCTCTCCTTTCACTCATTGTCGCTCATTCATTTGTCAGTTTGTTGGTTTGTTTGTTTGTTTGTTGGTTGGTCGCATTGTTTATTTGTTTGTCGCTGTTGCTGCTGCTGCTGCTGCTCCTGCTGCTGTCGTTGCATGCAACATATTTTCACTGGTGCTGCGCTGCGGGGATCTCTGCATAATTCCCATCGTACCCTCACCACTTTTTTGGTGGTTTTTCCACCCCTCCCCGCCTTTTGTTTTTTCAGCCGCCTGTCGCTTATCAGTTTATTTGTGCGCTTCTGTTGGTGGATACAGCAAACCTCTCGCCACTCGTACCCTGGATCACATACCCCTTACCCCTCCGTACCCTGTATATCCCCCGCTGACATATGGGGCTCCGTCTGCTGTGCTGGGGGGTTTTGGGGTGGAGCGTCCTTTAATCCCGTGGAAAACGTTGCCATGGGGCTCGAAACTTTTGCTCATTTCTGTGTGTTAAACATTTACGAGTATTTTTCGGTATTAAATCCTATTTGTAATGGGGATATTTAATTTCCATAAATGTTTCTCCATATTCACTGCATGCTATTACCGATATTAGCCCCTTGTCTGTGACGCCCATTATGGGGAGAGCTTTGAATAGTAAATTGCTAGGAACAACATGCAATCAAGGGTCAAATCCCATGGCTAAAATGATTGGTATATCTGACAGCTGTCAGGGATCAGCGCTAAGACCTACGACCCTCTAGGAGTTATAAATTATGGGTTAGACCTTTTTTTCATTTTATTCTCTAAAAGTTAAAGCTGGCTTAAAGCTTTCATATTCTATTATACTGCACTTTAATCTGTGGCCATTCTCCTGACTTTCATTTTGGCTTTCGCTTTCACAGACCTGCAAATACCTTTCATCCCGTGTAAATACAAATCTCTTCCCCCAGCCGCATGCCTTCTGGCCTCATCGGAATCAACATCAAACCGAGAGTTTCCGCCAAATGACAGACCATATAGATGTACCTTTTGATATATGCGTTGACAATCGCAGCCCCCAAAGCCCCGCCCCGAACCCAAGCAGAAACTGTAGCCAGGAAGGAGTCCCTCAACCCATCAACCAAAGCAGAAATTGTAGCCGCATCCTGAATCCTCACAGAATGAATCGGTCGAGTCGGTGGACAATGATGCGATGCGACTGAATGACACGCTGGACGCCAATAAATGTCATCCGGCAATTAAGTCAAAGCTATAGCCAACAGATAAAGTGAAATTTGATGAGACAGAGGGGTAAAAACTACCCTTAGCAAAAGGCTAAGCAGAGGGGCATGAAATTTCCCCTTACTTCCAGGACATTTCTCTCTCTCTCTCACGAGAGAGTAAAAGAGCGGGAATTCCTTTTGTTTTGGGTTATTTTGAGCAGGCGGAAAATCGTTTGGGGTGTGGATGGTTTTCCTTGCTCCGCATTCAAGTCGCAGACGCTGCTGTTGCTGCTGCTGTTGCTGCTGCTGTGGCTGCTGCCGTCGCCGCCAGGTGCCTGCCCTCCAAAGGGAGGGTTCAGTCTGTCTCTAAATGGAAACTGAAACACCAGTTGATTGCCCCATGGCTGCATGGATATGAGGGTGTTGCATTTCAGGCTGTGTGTTGCGCGTATATATTGCATGTGGTTGCTGCGGCAGGGCGACCAGGAAACGGCACTGTGGCAGCGTGGCAACGTGCCAGCCGCCACCTTCGTTAGTTTCTAATTTCTTCACGAAGGAAAAAACATTTGTGACAAGAGGTGTACTAGCATAGGGTGCACAGGTCTCTATGCACTGTGAACTAATATTAGTGATATAAACTCGTTTTTCTATATGATTTAAGACTGTCAAAATGGGAGTAAAAATAATTGGAAAGAGAATGCTTGAAAAAGCCTACTTAAACAGTTATTATTCGCTTAAGATCCTTTATTATTTGTGATTAAGTTTCGCATTTGTGGAAAACCTTTTTCTCCGGATATCTGCGATATATTTCGAATGAAATATTGCTGCAGAGTAGACAGTTTTATTGGGAATGTTTTAGGAGCAATTTGTACAATCTATTTATGTGCTACTCCAAATGTAAATCGGAATTTAAACAATCTTTAAATTAGATTAGATATGCTGAAAATCAGATGAAATTCACCTCGATTTATAATGATTTTTTTCTGAGCAAATAGCATCATAAAATCTAAGAATATATTATTTCCTTTCCATTATTCATACTCTATTTATTTCTTTCACAATTTCCTCATGTTTTTCATGATATCTTCTCCCATTCTTAAGAGCCATGATTTTTTTGCCCAGTGCATTTCGTTGCGGCCTGCTATCGGTGGCAAGTTGCTTGCCTATTGTTGCATCTGCCCCCCAGCATTGCGTGTAGTTTCCGACTGAAATGTAATTAACATGCGATTTACCGTTTGCATTTCAAGGTGTCATAAATCAGGGCATTGTTCCATGTGGCACCCCCGTGTACCACCCAAGGGGCTTGGACATTTTCTATTGCTGCTCAAAAGTGCGATTGCCTGCCCTGTGGATGGCTGAAGGGCGCGCGCGTGTGCCGTCATTAAAAAGCTCACATTACCGTTGATTTCCTGGAGGCATTCATTTGGTAAACATGGACATATGAATTTTTAATTAGGTGGGGGGTCAACCCATTGGACAGTGGCAGCTAATGGAATGCTCAGAAAAGGGGTCTCTCGACATGGAACTTTAAGAGTTAAAAAAGGTTGCGATTGAGTGCCACTTGCAAGCAGAGAGAAAAATAAATAAACCTGACAAAATGTTGTGAAATCGGCCTAAAATGCTTTGTGCACAAAATTAGAGATTTGATAAAAGTGAAAACACTTTGGATGCCTTTAGCCATGCTCCGTAGTACCCAGTATAATTTTGCAGTGCTAACAAATTCGGCATGAACATGAAAATACCCTAAAATAATTTATATTGGGATGCCATCCGCTGATTTAAAAAAATTTAATTTCCAAACGAATTTACATAAAAAGTAAATTGAATAGTAAACAAAAAAAAATGCTAATCTAATCAAAGACTAGCAAATCTCAGGGCAATGATTAATAGTGTGGCACCCTTAAGCATCATTCCTCTATCCACTCCAGACCACGCCCCAGGGCGAGGGTGGTTTCTGGATTAAAATTCTCCCACACCCGTTTCGAGTCGAGTCGCATTGAGGGTCCGGGTACCGGTGATGAGAAGTCGTAAATTTTGCAAATATCTGGCGTATCTGTGATGTAGATTTTGGCAACTCGACCACGATGTTGGAGGACTCGATGTGCTCTCGTCACTAATTAGGTGTGAGCTTTGGGGCGTGGCAGAAGCCCACCCACCCCCACGTTGGAATAATTAACCAAAGGCTGTGGCACTCCATGCAATAGTCCCTGTAAATCCTGTTAGGGCATGATTGCTTTAAACGCTCCACTCAGTGCCGCATTTAAATTGAATTGTGAGTGGGAGCTCACACACACAAACAAACAAACAAACAAACAAACAGAGAGAGAGAGAGAAAGACACTTCCGTCTGCTGCTTGCCATTTCCGTTTCCGGTAGAACGCGTGCAATGGGAAATGTAAAGCTTTTGATTTTGATTTGGCCTCTCACTAAAAATCCAAATACTTGTAAAGAAAAAGTCAACTTAAACTTAAAGAAGAAACAAATACAACAAAGAAAGTAATCAAAAATCAAAAACCAAAAGCAAGAAAAAGAAAAAAAAACAAACCCAAAAGACATTCACGCCGGGGATTACAGCTCCCTCTCCCAACGGCTAATCCAGGCAGGCTCCCTCCTTGATTTCGTCTTCATTTGATTTACTGCAAAAGATCAAAGGGCAGCCAAGCATTTGGCCAATTGCTGTGCCCCCCTCCCATGTTTTTGCATAAATTGAGTGACATTTTGTTTGGAGTGGGCTACAGAAAAAAAAGACGTTTGTTGTACTTTTTAGGCGGCTTAAAGTTGCACTAAAATTGAAATGGTTTTGCTGTAGGTGGCAAGGGGCTAAAGCCACAGAAACCAACGTAACAGAACACACACATCAACAGCAGCAGCAGCAGAAGCAGTAGCAGCAGCATCAGCAGAAGCAGCAGCATCAGTCCTTCCTACAGTCCTTTAGTCGTGTGCTGCGGTTTGACTTATGGTTTTGACTTCTACTGACATCTTTGGGCCTAGCCTTCCTGCCTGCCTTCCTTCCTGCCTGCCTTTCTTCCTTTCTTCCCACCTGAGGTTCTTGCCACCTGCCACCTGTTCCTTTTTTTGAGTAATTTTTGGCATACAACAAATGCTTATGACATATTTTACACATGTGCTGCACGCACAGTGGCATACCACACGGAATCTGCACATGAGTTGCATTTCCCAAGCAGTTCTGAGCGAAAGTTTAGTTCATTTTATGCGAGTAAACCCACATGTCATGTGGATACGTTATTAACTAAAGCTAAAACTGTGGTAACAGCAACTTAAATCTAAGGCCAAATTATTTTTGCTTATTTCTAAAACATAAGCGCCATTTATTTAATATCGAAATATATTTTTAGTATTTCAAATTCAAAGATTTATGCAAAATAAAATTATTTTCGTCCAAAAAATAAACCTCTAAAACTGCAATCTCATAGATAACTAAAACTCTGTGAAGTTTAAAAGTCACTGCAAATTGGTTGTTCATCTTTTTTGAGCGACTTTATTGCCCTGCCACGCGTTGAGCTGGAAAATTGCCAACAAAAAAGTTTGAACTGCCATAAAATGATGCAGCCATATGCAAAAGGTTTTTTTTTTTGTTTGTTTTGGTTTGATAAATTAACATTAGCCTATTCAGGCAGGCCATGAAGCTTGGCTTTTAAGCGATAGATTAATCTGGCAGACAATCTTCTGACAGAATGCCTGCACACCTTTCAGCACAAAAGCCGAAGAGGGAGGGAGGCCTTTCCAAGGAATATATTCTCGCAAAAATGTACTTAAGCCATCCAGGCGGCAAACCTGAAGCTCATTTAATTTGCAAAAACATTTCTCGCACACAAAGCCCAAAAACCGACAAAAGTTTCAATAAAATTAACACTCAACTTGTTACACACACAAAAAGGAGCAGCAAGCAGCAAAGCGAGTGGCATAAAGAGACGTCTCTATCTCGCTGGCTGACTCCTTTCTTGCCTTTGTAGAAAGCTAACACAACTAATTAAAACCACTTTGTAGACTTCAAGGCAGACACATTTATTAGTGGAGGAGTCTCAGCTGAAAGAATGGCTTCCTTTTGCTGTATATGCCAGTATATCCGGGTAGTCCCAGCAGATGTTGAAGGCTATATTGGATCGGTGATAATACCATAAGGTATATAGATTCGTTGGTAAACGATGTAGGCGCGTCAGATGATTCGATCTTTGAGTTTATTCTAAGGAGAGCCCAGACACAATAGAGAGCTTTGTGGTGTACCGTAATTTCGAATATATAGCGACTAGATTTAGCATAAATATTTATGTACTAGCTGCCTACCTATATACCTATGCAAAATCATTAAAATGGAAATATATTTACAACCAAAAAAGCTAAAAATATATTAGCTTTAGAGAATATTTCAAGGATATAATTTTACAGACATTTAAAAGTTATCTGCACCCGTAGTGGGCATCCCCCTAGTCGCTATTAGCACCTATTTCATTTCATAAGGAACTCTTCGTTTTTTTTTGTTTCTTGTGTGTGCTTGTGGCTCAGGAACCGTCGGAACTTGAGCCTTTTCGCAAATTTTAGCCGCTAAAGATGTGGGCGCGGCAGCAGCTATATGAGCAACAAGCAAACCGCAACGCGCCAAACTTCATTAAAAATGCACACGAAAGAGAGGAAGGCAAAAGGTTCAGTGGGATACGGTTACGATGGCTCCTTGGGAATTAAAATTGCCATGGAGATGGTCTTTCCCCCCAGTCGAGAGCCACAGCTGCAGAGCAGAAAGTTTGGCTTTAATTTATGGCACTCATTAGATGCAATTTTCGTGCACCTGAGAGCAAAGAGCCATTTGGCAGGCGTTCAACAGTCGCTGCAATTGTCTCCATGGCCAGGAATATAAAAATTGGGGCCAGTAGTCAAGTCCGGACAGCTGCCAGACGGATAAGTCAAGTCAGAGACAGGGATAGGGCTAAGGACTAGGGCCACAGATAGAGCAAGGGCCATGACCAGTCTAAGGCAAAAGCGCAGCAGCAGCAGCAGCAGCCAAACGTTTTCTAATTTTCCACGCCATTAAATCACGGATTTCAAGCCAGACGCATGCGACTGGCAATGTGACATGGAACGTCCTCCCACACTGCCAGGCAATGGGACGATGGACGCACAACAAAAGGAGGCACAGGCCCACGACCAGAACCCAGGCCCAGGCCCAGGCTGCTGTGGCTGCTGCTGCTGTAACTTGTCCAAAAAACAAGCAAATGTCCACCCACAATTGAGATGGAGAACTGAATGATAAGTTTTTGTACTCTGATGTGCAACCAAATTTGATTCAATCTTAATGGAAAGAAAGAGAAGGAAAGGACTGCAATGAGGTCTCTTTTAGAAGAACTTGTCTGGAAGTTGAGAGATTGAGAAGTTGGGTTTAACTATTAATTTTAGGATTTTTGGAAGTGTTAGGAATATGCAGAACTTCTAGGAATTGTATTATTCTCTCAGGTAAATTCTAAATACATTTTAAAATAAAAAAGTAATAAATGTGAATGTTTAATAATTTTTTTTAGCTATAAGGAGAACTCAAAGGAATTTAAAGAACCCATATAAATTTGTTGAAAAGATGACTTGAAGGTTGAAGAGATTTTAAATGAAAGAATACTCACATATCTCGCAGAAAAATGTCTGAAAATTAAAAAAAAAAGATGAGTTTTATTTACAAAATTACAAAGAAAAATTCCACAAAGATTGCATGATCAATCAGATTTTTCCTACTTTAAGGAATACCCGCATTGTCATTGGGTTTGCCCCCAAACCCAAATAACACCCGCATTGTCACTGGGTGTTTTCCCCCCCAAATTAACACCAGAAAGAACGTTTGTTTTCTCATTGTTTCCACCACCTTTTTTGCAGTCTCGAAAGTTTTTTCAAAATTTATAGCAAGATTTCGCACCGAAAAAAACTGACCTGATCCAAAAAGAAACATCACCGAGCAAGCCCCTCCGAACACAAAGAGATAATTTCTGTTTAAAGTTTTTGCAGCAGCAACGTGACAGGCAAAAAGATAAACTTGGAAATAAACTTTTAACACGTTTCAGTTACTCGGCAGAGGGTGGAGAAGATACAGATACACACACACACACACACACACACACTGTTGCGTGTACTCTCATTAAATGCGGAAGACACGAAAGAAAAATGCAATTAATTGTCAACGCATTTGAGAAACAATTTTTATAGCATTGATTGCAGGTGGAAAATGCCCGGAGGCAGTGGACAGAATCAATTTAATTGAAAAAGTTTGCCATTTTTCTTTGGAGTTTTCTTTGGCTCCGTTCGTTGTTGGCGACAGAGTATTGTAATTACCGTTAGTTGTTGTATTTGAAAGCTAACGGCAGTCTTGTCTTGTGCTGTGTGTGTATCATCAATAAAAATGGCGACAATGTTCAGCCTAACAATGGAGAAATGATAGCAAGAGAGAATGAGATACATTCACGACTAGTGTGGCGGCTGAGTGGGTGTGTTTGTGTGTGTGTGTGTGTGTGGCATCTTGAGGTGAAACTTTTGTGTCCCACGTTTCGTTTCGTTTCGCCAAAGTGCAATTCAGCGTCAACTTGAACTTTTCACTGTGTTTCGTTGCATGCAACGTGCAAAGTTTTGTTGCACAGGTTTTTTGTCACATGAAAATGGGAATTATTGATTTGTTATCGTGTTTGTTATCGATGAATTTTGATTATTAATTTATTTAAAATGAATTAAGGAAAGATATAAGGATTTTTGGAAAATTAAACTAAAATATATATTGACATATCAGGTCAAATTTCAGCATTATTGTTATCGATAACCAGTGTAACGATTAATAATCAAATAGCTAAACTTAGAAAATGGAACTAGAAATCATCTGAATGCAAAGATATTTAGTTAGATTCAAAAGAAAATTTGCTTTCAATTTAAATTTCAGCACAACGATGGAAACGAATGATTTCTTATCGTGCTGTAATATCGATAACTTGTGACACAATTCATAATCAACTGAATATTGAATTAAACATTGGATTAAATGGATACAAAATTATATAAATCGATCAGAGAAAAAATTATACATTTATTTAGCCTATAAATTATAGTCTGTTACGCCTACAAATTCCCACAAAGAGTCTACAATCTTCGATGACAACTTATTCGTGGAGTGTGCCTCCTGTAATTGGTAACCAAGTTGGTAGCTGTTCCTCTGGCTGTTGTTCCTGTAATTGTTGTAGTTAAAAGTTAGACAGCAACGGCAAACGACGAGAACGGCGCGCCGTTGGCAGGTGTTCCCTCTGCCATATTATTTACAAGGGCAAGGGAGAAATAGGGATACTCGTAGGTTAAGGGAAAGGCGCACAGGTATCCCTGTTATTCGCCCACAAGGCACCTATAATTTAGCGCTGTTTATTTGTAAATGTCTGAAGCGACGCATCGAGTTGCAGCAGGAGCAGGAGCAGGAGCACCTCGACATCCTAGTCCTTGTCCTTGTCGTCGGCATCGTCGTCGTCGTCGTCACGGCGCTCCATGTCAACAGGGGCAACTTCATTGTCTCGATGGGTAGTACGAGTACGGATGTGTCTGTGTGTGTGTGTGTGTGTGTGTGAGTGAGTGTATGTCGGTGACATTAAGTGCAGTTGGTTTGTCGATTCGCAGAAAAACGTTTTGCAATTTATTAACTGACATTTGAAGTGTGCGCCCTGCCGCTAGGTGGATACCGTGAGCGAAGGTCCTCCACCGTTCGGTGGCTCCCATCGTGACTCCCATGACACTTATTGCCATTGCCAGGACTCATGCCACAAGAGTCGGCCCCGGTGCATTGCATATTTGATTAAGCTGACAGGCGCCGCAAGGTACGCAATGATATTTGCAAAACCTCCAAAAACTTTGCAGACAAACGAGGCCCCTCCACCCCCCCTACCGACCCACAAAGCCAATCCCAATCCTCCATTAAGGCCAAACACAGGGAACAACAATAATGCGTAAGTTTTCCGCTTTATTTTCACAAGAAACGAGAGAAGTTTTTGGTAGTCGAAATTGGAAAGAGAATTTAGCCAGAAGCGGAAACTGTTTTGATATGTTTAACTGGGTAAAGGGAAAAGGAACAAACGGGTAAGGCAGCCCTTTAAGCCCAGACAAATACAACGGCCCTTAGTGGTTATTAAACGCTTATTATGTGGGCGACAGTTGGACAAGGGCAATGCCAAAGGCCCATCACAGGAGTGGTGCGATTAGCAATGCAAAAAAAAAAAAAAGTGCAGAAGGGAATAAGGGAAAAGGTTAATGGTCGTTGAACTAGTAGTCGGACCTAATAGTTATTCCTTGTGAACCTACACAAATGTCAGCCACATCTAGTTGGGCGTCCTCGTCGGAGTCCTTGTTGGAGTCCTAATTGTTTATTTATGAAGTGTGCAACTCAAGGCACCTGAAAGTGTCCGTAAGCCTGTTGGGTTTACAACTAAAGCTTAAAATATTAAAGTTAAGGCGATTTTGATGGCTGCAAATTTATGCGAATCGATTGGTACGAAAGATGGGTCGTTATATTTAAAGGAATGAAAACTATTTAAAGTCAACGTATTAACGTGTGACTAGTAAAAGTCTATTTTCATTGATCTCAGGGACTTTTCTTTGGTACTTTAAAAAATGTTTATATATTATATATTATATATGTAGCATATATTATATTATATGTATATTATTTTTAATATTTTGGGGGGTTTTATTTTATTTAAAATGCTCTTTCATATATAAATGTTTTTGTAGCTTTTTTTATAATATTTATGGTATTTTATATTATTTTATTTTGATATAGTATTATACAATATATTTTTTACTAAATGTTTCACAAGTATTTTGCTGTTATTTTGACGTGTGTCTTAATAAAGTTTTTATAGCAGTATTTTATTTCATTTTTATTATTATTTTATGTTATTAATTTGTATTATTATTTTATGTTATTAATTTTTATTATTATTATTATTAATTTTTATTATAATTTTGTATTATTATTTTTAATTTGCTCATTGATTTTGAGTACTTTTTAAATCTACTCCGCGATAAATGACTTTTTTTCGTTATATATTATTCCAATCATGGCAATCCCTTATGCCACATTTGTTCAGCAAACTAACATACCAAAAATTGATTCATAGTATCCATGATAAGCCCCCGATGATCTTCAAAAGACACTATGCATCCAGCATTTATATAACCGCATATGTTCATCCATTATTCCACACAAAATCCATCCAAACAGAGGGTATCCTTTAAAGGTGCCACAAACCAAGCAGATTGTTTCCGAGCCTCAATAGGATTCCATTTGTCAGAGCTTATCAGAGCGGTAGAAAAATTGTTTCCGCTCAAAGTATATGATATGAGCCCTATCCATTCCATTTATGCGTAATAATCCCACTGAAGCTGAGGCCCTGTGGGCCATGCCGCTAGTTAGTATTCCATGTTCAGAACTTCCTTTTACCAATTAAGCCCCAGCCACAACTATTTCCGACATCTGTTTGGCCAAACCAGCTCTGGACACTACACGACGCCACTCCCCAGGACAGGACACGTCGCTCTCTTTCTCACTCTCCCTCTCTCTTAGCTCAGGGGGTGGTGAAGCTCTCAGGTGTCATATTCCTGGCGTAACAGTCGGGGAATGTGACCCCAAAATGAGAAGCTGATTCATTCATTTGATATGCACGTCACGACATGGGTAAAACAAACAGACATTTAACACTTTAATGTTCTGAAACACACGGCACAGAGATACACACAGACACACAGATGGGTAGGTGGGATCTGCTGATGAGATCCGACTGCTGCGTGTTGTTTGAGTGGAGAAAAAAAACTTCAATTAAAATGCCAGCATAACAATACACAATGGACTATTCGTTGGTGTTGGTGTTGGTGTTAGCGCTTTACCTTTTGCAGATTTTTTTTATTTGCAATTTGCAATTTAATGCAAAATAGCCGTAAAGCCACACAAAAAAAAAAGGCCAAAGGACAGATGGACAGATGTACAGATGAGGTTAAGCCCCCACCCAAATGCTTTCGCAATGCCATAAAACGCATTGGAAGAGCTCTCTTAACTGCCACCAACAACAGGAGCAGCCACAACAGCAACATTAAAAGCAACAACAAAATGTTCAACCTGACTGACAATGCGGGGGGGCACTGTGGCTGACAATTGTATTGCTGCTGGCTTCGCTTCGTTTTGCCCCACTGAGAAGAGTCGAGTAGAGTCGACCGCATAAAAGGAATCCTCTTCATAATTTCCATTTTTTTAAGTTGTTCTGGCAAACATTTTCTATATGTATATTTATAAGAGGGTACAGTTAAGATAAAATATAGAAATATAGATAATTATTATGTCCATAGGAATGGAAATCATTTGGAATAATAATACGTTAAAGACAAAATACGATTTGAAATTAAGCTTTAATGAAAATGCAAGCAAAAGAAAGGAGAAATTACTGCCCAGAGCATGTCTTAATCGTGTATTTCTAACATATTCTTTCTGTTTCTGCGAATGAGAAAGAAATTATTTTGTTTCCCACGTTTGATCACAAAGATCACATAAAACTGATTAAAATTATATATTCAATGGCTAAATCTTAAATTTATTATCTGTAAAACAAAACCGTAGCCCAATGAAAAGTGAAACCGTTTTTCAGAACATTTTTGTTCACTGCGTTTCCCACCCAGTTAAAGCGTTTGTGGCTTTGTTTTCCTTTGCATGGCGAAAAAGATGCTATAAAAGTGTACAGTCAAGTGATTTTGTAGCAATTTGCAGTTTGTTGGCATTACGAGTGGTGGCAGCAGGTGGAGTCGGGTCAGGTGGAAGGTGGAAGAGAGCGTGGTCCGACCGGCTCGTAAATCTTTTTGCAAATGTTTGCCAAGTGAGAGCAAAGCAGGTCGCTGATGGTTCTCGCTCGTCCTCTCATCGCGTATTCGCTACCGTATCCTGTTGCCGTGGCTGTCAGTAAATTCAATTTATTTAAAAGCTTGTCAACAATAAGTCAAATGAAATACTTTGCTCAGCTGTAAGTATGGCGCTATACACCGGCCTGCCCCATATATACCTACTTGTATGTAGGTACTTCTTAGACTCTGTAATAAAGCTGATTTATTTGCACAGTGCGATTTGCTGGCAGTAACCATAATTGCCCTCGACCACACAGCGAAATCTCTTCTTTAAATGAAATCTCGAAAGAACAAAAAATTCTTGGCATGCAAAAATTCAGTTGAGGAAATTCAAATGAAATGAAACATTTTGTGGCTTGTGTTTGGCCATAAATTTTTGCATTTAAATTGAAAGACATTTATTGTGTGGAGAAGATACAACATTTACCCTTTTTGTTTCACCCAATGCCAATGGTTGGTTCATCCTTTTTGGCCATGTCTCGCCCCTCTATGGATACCAAGTTATTTCTAATAGTTCCGCTTGGCAACAGTATATAAATCTTTGGCCTGGCGGTTGGGGTTCGGGTTCTGGCCAGAGATAAGCCAATGTCCAATGGACAGTTACCACAGCAATTGGCTGCAGGACATGCGGATATACTGGACTGCGATGGTTGGCCATTGCACACAGGACATCCCTGCACTGAATGTGAATGGATGCTGCGGGTGCAGGAAGGAGCCTGGTGACGTGCCACATTTGGCAAAAATACAAACAAATTTCAAGTGTTGCTGTTTTTTAACATTTGCAGCGAAAATATAATACAGCAATAAAATAAACGGTCCGAAACGGGAAAATGGTGTACGAGGGTGGCTCTAAAATGTTTCCAAAGATTACAAATTGTTGTATTTAATTGAACAATAATTCTGGTCAACAGGTTATATTTATAAGGCGCGTAGAGTACAGAACGAAGAATGGATTATGTTCAGAATATAACGAAATCATAGGAATGTTGCATGTAGTTTAATATTTATTTTATTTCTTAATAGGGCAAGAGCACTTTGGACGAACCATCATTTGAATTGATTTATAGGAATAGCCAGATCCGCCCCAAGAAACCCAACTTATTCCCTTGTTGTTCATGCTGGATACGGTACCATTCACATAAATGCCGAAAAGGGTACTGAAATTGTGCGCTTAGAAACAATCATTCAAATAGAAAATGTACAGACATACCAGGTACGCCAGGTATACCAGTTGTACCACCAGGCTCCCATGCGTTCAACTGCACAGTTAACCTTATCATTATCGTTGTCCCTGTCGTAGGTGGAAAATTTTTGATTTTTGTTCTCAATCATTGAATCACCCGCATCTCCAGTGAAGGCGCCCAACTTTGACATTCGATATAATTGATTTTCACTTTCGATATGGAACTCATCGTATTTGGCATATCTCGTGTTCCCCTCGAAGTCCTCCAGGTGTACGTATAGCTCTTGGTTCTGTGACTTTGTAATGGCGTGCAGCTTATCCAATCCTATGAAGAAGTCGCCTGTGATGTCACCAAATCCTCTCTTGTACCCATCCCAGTCGCGGAAGAAATTCAGCTCCTTGTTGGTTCGACGGGCGATCACAGTCCAGCCAGGACCCGCCATCTTTGCATTGCAGAACACTGGGAAGGGATCTAGTTCCCCTACCTGTATTGTATATATACCATGGGCACTGGAATCAATAGGACAGTGGCTATACGGACCATCCAAATACAATTCTTGAATATCAGTTCTGTCCGTTTCGATTATGACACGCTGTAAGAAGATTTTTGTTTGCTAATTTCCTAATTTCCATCTTATGAGTACACTCAAAACTTTACCCCTTCAACATCCGCCCATCCTGTGATGCTTTTGCAGAGGAAAAACACCAGCAATCCGTAGATCCACTTTGACTGCATTATAACCAGCTGAAAACTGACTGGATATTGCAATTGAATTTCAGCTTTTAAATCTTTTTCTTGTCTCAATTTTTCTTATCGCTCGCTTACTTTTTAGGTATTTGCTAAGATAGCGGCCTGATATCGATTTCGCACGAGTGCTCATCACCGAAGGGTCGCCTATAAAGTTTAACAATCTTCTAACTCGATTATATGATTCTTGGGCTAGTGCTTTTAGTTCTTTCATCTTTTATTTCGAATACAAGAATATTGGTTATTGATAGATAATGCAAAATGTCTTTACTCTGTGTGATCACTTTCTCTTTTGAAGTACATCACTTATGTCGGCTATATGGCATCCATTCGTCGATAAGAATGTTTATTTTTCTAAAACTATTATAGCTACCCGCGTTAAATTATTAAATTATAATATACAATATAAGTGGAATTTAAGGAATGACAAAGAGGGTCATTCATTTGGGCAAATGTTGTCGAGTGACTGTCGCAGCGTTGGGATTTTCTGTTTGCTTAAAAAATATTGATTTTTTATTTTTAGTTCTGCTTATTCCTGGAATTGTTGGATACTTTGAATATATATATATCTAAAAAAAAAAAACAGTCGGAACGGTTTTCTCTATTGAATATAATTGTGTTGCGGTCTCCTCCATGGTGAGTGCATTAATCACTGCACTTCATTAAAAGCCAACAACGAGACGGGACAGCAGCAACAGCAACAGCAACACAATAAGCAAAATTACTTGTGTTTTTTTTTTTCTTCTGCAGCTCTAACATGTGACCTAATGGTCGGGGGATGATCCTTCTCCATTCCCCTCCACTCGACCAGAAAGAAAGCAACTTCCATTTACAGCAGTTTTCCTGCTGTCATAACAAACAAATTCCCAGCATGTGCGTCTCCAGAGTGGCAGAGAGAACTGTCGTCTGGCAGAGTGTGGGTGAGGGTCGAGAGTCCGAGAATTTAATTATACTTTTGATTTTAATGAAAATACAAGCGCATATGGCAATGTGCTGGCTGCTCTCTTAGGGCCTGGATTTCCGTTTCTCTTTATTTTTTTGTTGCCTTATTTTAATGGGATTTCACTTGGGAGACTGGTGGCCATCGTTCTTCTGACTTTTGCCTCATTTAAGGTCATTTGTTCTTTGCTCTTTCCAACAGGGCGAAAGTTCATTTCACTGAATGTCAACGCAACGGAGTTGTCGTCGTGCCGTCAGTGCGAAATTGCAGTTTAATTACACTTTTTAAACATTTTAACTTGTCTTTCGAAATGCCAGTGTAAAGGGACATTGGGGGGCGTGTGTGTGATGTGAGAGAGAGAGAGAGCATTAAATGAAATTAGTCTGAATTAAGGGCACGGGGAAATGGAAAATGAAATGAAATGATTATATGCTTGGGACACACAAAAAATGGCAGTGCACGGCATGGGCCTGAAACATATGGGAATCGAGTGTGTTAAATAAAATGAATTTTTATATAGTGCTAAGTTATCTATTTATCTAAGTATTAAATTTGGCATTTGGATTGGTTTAAGAAATTTATTTAAAAACAAAAAAAAAATCATGCTTCTTTGGCGACTGAACTTCGACAGAACCCTTCCTAGTGCTTGTCTTACATTCAAAAGCAAAGGTTTTCCAGAAGCGTAGATTTATGTTATATTTTCTTTTATAATTCACAGAATAATGAGCGTAAGTGGGCTGTGTGGTCTTTCCTCTCTGGAGTGAAATTTAAATCAAATCAAATAATAAATGCAAATACCTTATCAAAACCCTAAGAACAACTTGCATTGGGTTTTGGCTGCCATCAGCTATCGCTTTATATGCACATGCAAACCTTCATCAAGTCTGTGCCCATACCCTCTCAGCATTTGTGCAACATTCTGACCGCACTTGGAGTCGTCACTTTAGTTGCATTTCCGGCTGCTGGAGGGAGTCTATCTATGGCTTGCCACTCTCTGCTCGAATGCTCCATAATGTTCTGTTCTGTGCTGTCCTGTGCTGTGCATTTAATATGCAGCTCATGTTGTGACAGAGGCAGAGGCAGAGGCAGAGGCATAGCCGACCGACCGACCACCAGGCTTTTGCAGCCATGATGCATGCACAACATGCACTTGTAATCAAACATGTCCGTTGAGCGCGTCCGCCGCCATTTTGCAGCAGCAGTGTGGGAAGAGGGGAAAGAGGCAAGGAGAGATTTCCCATCTCACCATCCCCCCGCCCCCCCCGCCCCGCCCGGCCCATTCCTGCTTATTTGCATACAACACTTTGACGCATTGTTCGCAAGTCGCAAAGACAGATGGCAGCCTCATGCTGTGCCAAGTGGTGCTGCTTGGCTCCTACTGCTGCTCGTCCTTTCACAGCTGCTCCTACTGCTGCTGTTCCTTGTTCTTCTTCATCTACTGCGGCTGCTACTGTGCCTGCTGCCGCTGCTCCACCACTTGAGCTCTAATTAAAAGCAAATTTAAGCTTGCCACCAGTTCCCGCCATCACCTTCTGCCATATACATCACTCTACCCAAACGACCGCAAGCCGCCCCACAGTCAGACCTACAGACAGACAGACAGACAGACAGACAGACTGAGAGACAGGCACACAAATTTGCCAAATGATTACGTTTACAAACGAAACTCACTCCCCCCTTTCCACGAAGAACAAAGAACTCCACTCCACTGGTTCGGTAGAAGGTGGAAAGGATGGCGGCTGTGATTGGTGGAGCTCTGGCACTTTACAAATGAGTGTTAATTAATACGATTTTAAGCAGCAGACAATCGAACCAGAGATTCACTTTGGTTCCTGCTGCCATCATTAACCCATTTTAGGCGCAAAACCAATTAGACAAAAGACATCCCCCCAATACCCAACTCCCCCCCGCCAAGATGTGTACAATTTTCATTGCAAATCGGAATGGGGGGCACCACTGTCAATTAATTTTCCTCTAAGACATTGCTAAGACTCCTTTCAGTGACTGCTGAAAATCTATTAAATTGCAAATGTATATCAGTTATTTAATACATACAATTTTTGGCTTAAATTCTGGGCAGATTTTCAATATTTTTGTATTGTATAATCTGCCCCTGAAAAATCTCGCATAAATCACAAGCTTTCCCTGCGGAAACCCGACGTCAACACATTTTCAAAGCCAGAAATGAACAGAAATGAAAAAAAAAAATGTGAAATAAAAAAAATGTAATGCCGCACACCGCAGCTGGCGACGTTAAGTGAAAATCTTCTAAGAGCGCCCAAGTAATGCACATAAATAATAAATACAACGCGAAATTAACTTTCCGGTGACAGTCAGTCGCTCGCAACGCCACAACGTGCCAGTCCGTCTGCTACTCCCTCCGAAATGCCCCCAACTCTGGTACTACTGCCTTCCGGTTTGGGGGACTAGACCAGAACGGTAGCGGTTGTTTGTATATTACGACTAAGGTATGCTCATTATATTTGATTGGATTTTAGATCTATTTATGCAAAACATAATTATATTTTATTGGATTTTATATTTGAGATCTATTTATTTTCTAAATAAATCTAAATTTTTTAGATTCAAAAGTATTTTGTTATCCTTAAATTTTTTTCCCCTATTTTCTGGCTATAAATTTGATTAATTTTTGATGATTTTTGGTAGGTTGGATGATAATAGTTATATATCTAATTTGATTTAATATTATTCGCGTATCTTTAAGCTTTAAGTTCCCACAAACAGATTTGCATAGGTTGAAAGATATTAATGAAAACAAAAATTAAAAATTGTTCATTGACAGAATTTTTGTTTGCCAAAACTATTTTCATAATTTCTTAAAATCTAAGAATGTCTCTCGTATGCTGACTGTAATTATTATATCCTTTAGATGATTTTTGGTATATATGTAAGGTTGATAATATCTCTACAGATAACTTAATTAAAAGCCATTACCATAAATTTAATATTGTAGAGCCCACAGGCTGTTACCTAATTGCTTTTGAGAACTAAACGAAACATGCTTGGAATATGCTCCAAATTTCGATTTTGGATTCGTTGCCATTATCTCAGAAGTTTTATATCGATCCAAATATATATTTATAAATTATTTTCTAGCATAGAAAAAGTCTCCTTCTGTCTGTCACACATTTCTAATATGTAATGCCTCATATACCCCCAGTGCCCTAGGGCTATGAGGTATCGAGAGAAAGGAAAAACCAACACCGAACTATTTACGAATGCAAAGCACATTGAAAGTTGAAAGCGTGCTACGTTGGTTTTTGGGGTTTTGGTTACGGTTTTTGCTCTTAAGGTGCGAAAGCTAACCAACACAAAAAAGAATGAAAAGAAATAAGCGAATAAGGGTGAGAAATAGCCAGAAACTGTCAACGCGACAGAGGAAGGCGTTCAGTTGACAGAGGGAGGCGTGGCATAAAATCTCAGACATGGCAGCCATAAAAATTCATAAATTTTGATCGCACTCTCTCTCAGGTGCTGTAAAAGGGCCCCCCCCGGATCTGTTATGATGAATTATGCAAAAAGTATAGCATACTTTCTCGGGCAGCTTCTCTTTACGCCACGTTTGAAGGTCAATAAAATGATGTAGAGGAGAGGGTCTGCTTTAAGACAGAGACTGGTGCGTGCATATTTGACAATTTTATTAGATTAAATTTCATATAAATGTGTTGATAATGGCAGCTAGACAATGTCTAGACTGAGCAAACAGAGATACTCGTACACACAGCAGAGCCAGAGGAGACATTGACATTTGATATGACAGAGGGAGAGTGTGAGCGAAAGGTGAGTGAGAGAGTGCATTGCATGGCTTCTGTCACAAATGCCACAAAATCCACACCCAAGCAACAATGCAAAATTAATAGCTGTTGCATTGCCAGAGAGATAGCAAGAGAGAGAGAGAGAGCTGTCTCCCTCTTTCTCGCCAAAAGTTTTATTCTCTGGCATTCCACGAATGTCAGCGACTGTCTCTACCGATGTCATCATCATTTAGACTGCAAAAATGTCAAGGGCAAAAGTTTTCTACAGCTTTCGCTGACGTAGGTGTGATTTATGCGAAAGGAATCATATTTGAATTTGAATTTTTACTACTTCAAGTGCACTTTCCTTCCTGCTGCTGCTGCTGCTGCGCGCTGCTGCTGCTGCTCTTTGGCTAAACTATAGATAAATCCTTTAAGCTGTTGTCCGGCAGAGAAAAATTGTTGCAGGAAATTGCCTGTATAGGGTTTCGGTTTTCATTTTTATCAAATTTTTTTATTCAAAAAATTTGTTCGCATTTAAAGGGTATGTAATGTGAAAAATAAAAATAAATCCAAATTAAATTATCTATTAATATTTATTAATCATTATTAAAATATTCTAAATATTGCATTGAAAAATTAAAAAAAAAAAATGAAATCTCTTGGCTATTGAACAGTTTTTTTAAAATTGTAATTCCTTTATGGAATTATTTTGTCCACTTTTCTGTCTTCTCAACTACCCCTTCTTTAACATGTTCGATTCCTAATTCTGCGTAAAATCCTTCACCCTGTATTATATATTTTCCATAAGAAACATTCAAAGTGACATTTGCATTTTATTGTTGAATGCCGGGCATTACAATGCCAAGTTTCTGCTCTTTGCCTGCAATTTCCTTGGCATGTCCTCCCTCTAACCATTTTCCTAGTATTTTCTTCCACTTTCCATCTTTCGTTGGGACACGAAGAGTGTGTCTGCATGAAATAAGAGTTAATCTTGCGTCCACTGGGAAAAACACACTCCACCCACACACAAAGAGAGAGAGAGAGAGAGAGACGATTCGAGACAGACAGGAGACGCATAGACAGAGTTGGCTCGTAACAGATGTCCTTGATTTTTCATTTAGAAAGGAAAATATATTTCAAAAGCAGAGATTTTGGTTGCAATTTTTCCATCTCTTTCTCTGGCTTTGTGCGACATCAAAGTGCAACTTTAGTCGCATAAATCCCCAAAGCGGGGTAAGCCGATAAAGCAGCGAAAAGTACGTTGGGAAGTGTAGTCGCTGCCCCACAAAGTATGCAATAATATTGTAACAATCGAATTGTCAACATGGTGGGGCAGGGCCAGCCTGAAGGTGGAATCTCCACCACTCTTATCCTTCAACCAGGATTTTAATAATATTTTAATAATAAAATCAGCAGTCGCCATTGCTTTTTTGCGGCGGGTGGTTGCTTTTTTCTATCGCATATATTTTTTTTTTTTTGCTTTTGATCTTACCTTTTGACGGGGCTTCAACCCTCACCCTCGCTGTTGCCACAAGACGTTTTGATGGATGGATAGATGACGGGCTGGATGTCATGGGTAGCATGATGTACGTATGTATTTATGCTGTATTTATGTATGAGCAGTAAAGTGGATTTAGCCGCAGCTTACATATCATGAATCATATGTTGCTGTGCCCTCACAAAAGGAGGGTCTTATGCTCATGGTTGTTGTTTGAGCAGAACAAAAAATATTACATTTGTGGAATAGATATTGGGGAGAAATATTTGGCTTAAATTTAAAAATACATTTTTCGATGCTACTGCAATCTTTCTCATTCTATCACAAAGTACACACAATAAAATGTATAAATAATTTCAAAATTAAATGCATAAAAATAGCAACAATTTGTGTACGATATACTGTAAAAACTAGAGCCCAGAGATACTGGAGATATTGGCAATTTCTTCCCGTCAAACCCGTTAAATCAAACCAAATCTCTAGAGATTTATGGAGCTAAGCAACGAGTGAAACCAAATAGAAATACAACGCCTGCACTCTTTCTCGTATATTTGTGAGTAATTTATTTATTTATATTAAGCGTATTTCTATGCAATTTCAAGCATTCTAAGGTATATTCTTATTTGCTGAATTTTGCTGTTAATTCGTAGAGCATCTATCCAGCAACTACCGCTAGAATTGTCGCCATAATTATGCCAGACGAGAACATGAGTCTTTGCTGGTGCGTTCTTGCCCCTGGTGTCGTGTGGCTTATTAAATCCATGTGGCTCTTTCCATGTGTATTTTCAGCTTCAGTGGAGCACAATAATTGGGACATGTTGTCAGGTAACAGCACCAGCAGCAGCAGCAGGGCAACTGCCACAAGGATACAGGACCAGAGCATAGGTCAGATGTGTCACAGTACTGGGTATACTCCTTGGCTTGTTAGTCTTCCAGCCTTCTCAGCCACTGACTGATTGACAGACTCGGGTCAATTGCTTGGAGTCTCGTTCTCGTTAGCCTTCCTCTCCTTGACAATCAACATTTGCCAAAGCTATTGATTTTACTTGTACTTGCTTAAATATTCCCCCCCAGGGTATATATATTTACTGTGCTGCTGCATGTTTTGGCTTTTCTCTAGGTTTTTTCAATGACATTTTTAATTAAAAAGTTTTCCTTAAGATTTGTTCATAAAAAGGCAATGAGACTCGAAGATATATTTGATGTAGGAAAACCATGACATTTATCCCGATTTTGGGTGTGGTAATTAGCGCTAATTTTAGCTGTATTATATCTGTATTTTAAATGAAATGGTACAGGATCTCCGGACTGCAGGAAAAAATTAAAATTGTATACCAAAAGCCAGTGAAAATCTGTCGCATTCGATTAACATCTACATCATGGATGCCGCCACACATGCACATAGGCCGTGGGCCCTGCAAAGCGCCAACAGACAGGCCACATGAATGGGCGCCACCCCAAAAGTTTGAGAGCGACGGACGCCACGAAGCTTATTTGCATTTTTAATTAACTAACAAGTGCTTACAATTAAGGCGGGCGGCTACAGGGCTGGCCAGAAGCAATATTTCCATAAAAGCCAGTAGCCAGTAGTTGCCAGTGGGTGTGTGTGTGTGTGTGTGTGTGTGTGTGTGTGTGTGTGTGTGGGTGGGTGGACACTGACATGGCTGTAAATCAATTAGGCGGCAAAACACGACAAGTATTTGGCATAAATAAAGCACTCGAGACGATGTCATGTGTCGTATAATTTGCATGCTTCATATTTTAATTACTTAACTTTTTGGCGTGTGTCCTGAAGAGACTACGGTACCCCCAGGTACCCCGTATCCTGCCTGTCCGCGGGGCGGGTGGGACTCCTGTCAAAAGTTGTGAATGATAATGTTGCATGTGTTGCCATTGCCGTTGCCATTGCCGCCACCGCCCCTGTCAAAGTGTGTCAAGACGATGTCAGGAACAAAATACTTTGTGCGCCACAACACTGAAGGGAAAAGTCAGTCTGCCATGACATTTATTGGCCCAAAAGCCTTGCCCTGCCCCGCCCTGTTCTGCCTTGCCTCCTGGTTGCACTTGCTCTGTCTCCTGCCACATGCAGCGCACCATTTGACGGTTTGTGCGCTGACAGCGTAAATATTTTACCAACTCAAAAAACTAACACCTGGATGGATGCCTCACGGACTCATGGAATTGCCTTCCTTCGTTCGTTCCAGCCATTGTGTTGGCATTGAGTCAATTTGGCCGCTTGACATAAATCAAATGTGATAATATTTTTATACAATATTTTCTCTGCACTGAAATGCTATGGAATTCTTGATTTCTTCTCACGCTCGACTGCCTTTTCGTGTGCCAGTAATTTGGTAATCTTTCCACCACACACGCCCCCACGCCCCACACACACACAGATTGACTTTGAATTTCAATAGGTTTCGCATCGATTGTGTGGTATAGTATATAATTTAATTTTGGTGGATATTTTTGGCTTGCTGATGGTGGGAGACTGTTAAATATGTACGCTTTCAGTTAGGAAAAACCTCAACAAAAATAGAAACAAATGCAATATTAAGGATAGTTCCAACAAAAATAAGATTTAATGAATTTATGGATGTGCAGGAAATTGCTATCTATCAATATCTATATTGGCTATAACCCCGATAAATTTAAACAAAATCAGTATTTACCTATGAAAGATATTGATTTATTTAAGCGATCACAGAACAGATTTATGTGTGAGTTTTGGTCCAAGAAAAAATAAACCTTTTTGTACATTTGTATTTAAACATTTTTTGAGAGTTATTTTTATTTGTTTAACATAAATTTAAAAGGAAAAAAATTACTTTTCACTTTTTAAAATACAAATTTAAATTATAATTCTGATTTTATTAATACAAATTATTTATTATTTAACTTTATTGAAATTGAAATTTTGATTTTAATAAAAAATATTACAATCAAATTTTTTTATTCTAAAAATTACATGTCTTATTATTTTATTTCCTCTACTTTTTAGGGCATTTTTCGATTTTTGGGACATTCATATATATGTATGTAAGTACATGCATACATAATACTAACCTAATACTACTTAAACGATTCCATTACCAGTTGAAATTCTGTATTTTCTTATGTACAGAACACAGCAAAATAGATCCAAGCATTCAAATATATCTACCAAATTGTTGCTAACAATCTATCTAGATTCGGAATAAATATTCAATACATTTTAAGACATGATTTAACACGCATCAGAAGCGATATATTAAGATATTTAGTTCTCTAACATTTTCTGATTTATTATCTTGTTCATGGCCCCAAAAATGGTTCAAAGTACACACATTTAAGCATTTGTACCTAACTTTAGAACCTTTCTCGCCGTGTATGGCATATGAAAAGGTAAAAATCTTTGCAAAAAAAAACAACTTTAGATGAATTTAAAGGTTGAGTCATATAATTTTTTCCTGCAATTTCACATTGCCACTATAAAAATCTACCCCCGCTTATCAGTCTGTATGTCTGTCGGCAAGCGATTTCCACGCCTCCTTTGGGCCACAGTAATAAGCATAATAATGCCGTCGCGCCATTGAAATGATAAATGATTGCCTGCTGTTTTCACACACACACACAGACACACTCATATAGCGCGCTGAAAATGTGCTGAAAATGCGGTGAAAATACGTATGTATAAATAAATAAAATTATGCATACGCACTGTTGTGATTAAATGGAAAGGGCACTCGCCTTCGGCTCCCAAAGGTACCCACAAAAGTCCTGGACCTACGACAACAAAACAAAAAACTTTTGGTTTAATTGCAATGAAGCCGACTTTGTGGCTGTGGCTGGAGCATAGAACCTAGAACTAGAACCTACCCAAAAGCCAAGGGAATGTCTCAATAAACGAAAGACTGTGGCAAGCAATCCGCTTGGGGAGCACAACTTAACCTCAATTTTGATTAACAATGTCGTCTGGCAATGAAGCTGTCAACGTGCGGCCAGCAGAACCTCCAGAGTAGGAGGCAGGAGAACCCAAAGGCAGACACTTCCCCCCACCACCCAACCCCACACCACTCTTGGGAGTTCCTTCGTTATGTGGTTTGAATGGAAGGGATAGATGGATGTTTGGATGGTTGGTTGGTTGGTTGGTTGGTAAGGGATGCCAATGGTTCTGGGGCAAATTGCAAGCCTGAAAAATGAGGACAATTTGTTTGTTGACTTGTTGGCAGCTGGTTCTGGGCCCCACCACAACACTTGGCACTCATGCCACACTTGCCACACTTGCCACTCTTGCCAATGATTTCCTGAACAAATACAAATTTTATTCGTGTGCATTATTCATTTGCTAATAACATGCTTATGGGCGAATGTCAGGCGTTGCCAGTTGTGTAGATTGGCGGCCTTTTGTTTCAACGTTTTCCGCTGACTCTGCTCCGTTTTAAGCTGCATTAAATACTGCTCCAACAGCTGACTGGGCATGGTCTGGCGAAAATTAAGTGTGGGCGTTGCCGTAGAGTCGATGCGTGTGGCCATTTGTCGATGGGCAAGCCAACGTTGACGCAGTCCCTCGATGCCATAGGCGGGTATTTCGATGCACAGAAAATATGCCAATTCCATGCCGCTGATTAACGAGCAGCCCAAAAAGAGACCAGCAATGCCACCAAAACTAACTGAAAGAAATGTGTGACATTTAAGCGGGGCATCTTTGCTGTTTCTCTGCTCTCTTTGCTTACCCATCAGATCCACCCAACCGAAGACAAGACTGGTGCGATACACCATTATGGTCTCGAAGCGGTAATGCACATCCAAATCCACATATGAGTAATTCCCATAGATATCGGGCGGCAGAAAGGCGGGCCGGACATCGCAAATGTAGTTGAGGGAGTAACAATTCCGAAAGCATTTACAGACCATGCCCTGGAAATTGTTGCGCACAAAGCCCTCCTCCCCGGGCTGATGTGAGTACCGAAGTAGGTCTAAGGATGGATGCAGTACAGTAGCCTGGGATTAGAACAAGTAGCCTAGCTGTATGGGCTGGACTGGGCTGGGCCTGTCTACGAACCATTGTGCTCTGCCAGGCAGAGTAAATCCTGTGAACGGCACGACCGATACTGGCCTGGAAGCACACGAAGCATGTGGCACGTGGCACAGGAAATCATGAAGGTTTTTAAGGTTTTTTTTTTTTGTTGTTGTCTGCGGTTGAACGAAACGTGCTTACCGGGTGGAAAGAGCAGGTCCATTGTGCAATTGCAGTAGCGCACTAAGTACTCCTGATGGCACTCCGATTGGCAATTCTCAATCATGTAAACGTAGCCCAGCAGCGACTTGAAATCCTGGCTCGTATGCTCGTCCTTTTTGTTGTTGTTTTGTTTTTGTTTTTTGTCAAGAGTTTAAAGTTAGAGAAAACTTAAACGATGACTGAATGCAATACTCACATCGAAGACGCACTGTCGCTGATCGGAACGCACTCCACGCGTATCATTATCATAGAAATAAATGATGGGTTCAATCTCCAGCGTTGTCTCCGTATTTGCGGGTACATAGAAGGGATTCTTGTGCCAAACAAACGGCTCTGTGACCATCACATCGATGCCCTTTTCGTTTTTTCGGCCCGGCCAGTGTTTATCCACCTGCAGGAGCACACGCACGGACAGCGCGCTCATGGGACCAGCGGAACCTGTACGCCAGGGCCACATGGGATCCAGTAATTGCATGCGCCTGCCCTCGATGGTTTCCAGCGAGTTGAAGGCCCAACACAGTCCGTTCTTGCTGCGACGCTTTGAGAAGATCTCACAGCAATTGTAGCCATAGTGCCGCCACAGGCAGTCGGTCAGTAGTTCGTCACAGCGCCAGCTCATAAAATCCACAACCAAACTGAAGTTAACGTGACTCAGAAGCTCCGTGGGCTGATGGCGCAGTCGCTCAAAGGACTCAAAGTGCCCGAAACTAACGTCATCGTAGCTGCCAACAATCCGTTCAAATAGATTCAATTGTGCGGCATCTGTAACATTCGGCAGGAATCTGCTCTTGGCCTGACCCAAACGATCCCAATTGAGGCGATTCCGATTGCAGATGGTGATCACCGGATAGGGTATGCGATATACCGGATATCGGGTGCTGTCCACCACCGTCTGGAAGTGTCCCTCGTTGTAGCGCCGCGAGAGTATCAGGCAGACATAGACGGCGCCCAGAAAAGCGCTCACAAAAGTGCACAGCCACACGAATCGTTCCCAGCGACTGGCCCGCGCTCCCAGCAGCCTGTCCAAGCCATGAATCGTGGTCCGTTTGCCAAATCTTAGAGCCAACTGCCAGGCAGATTTTCCAAGCTGTTGGGCATAGCGACGGGCCAGCGATTGCTGTGGCTGCGGCGGCGGCGGCGGAAAATAAACCAGCGTCATGTCGGATTTCAACCAACTGAATCCAACCAATGTGACGGATAGCTCTTTTATATCGCTTTTGGCCCCCCCCCATATGCGTGATGGCGTTTCATTGGTAATTAGATGCCGTTTAGCGCCTTGTCATGTTCTAGTACTAGTGCTACCCGCTGGTGGTTTTGACGTGTTTGGCTCCTATTAACCCTCAAGTCTGCCACTGTCGGACTGCCGCTAAATGTCACGCCAATCGATTGCATATCCCCCAAGAGATTTGCATCCCACCCGGTATCCCAAACGGTGTACGGAGTACATGTGTCAAGCTAATTGGCATCGAAATGAATTCAATTGAATGCAATCAATCGCAAATGATTTGCACACAACGATTAGAAAGCACTCACAATGGAGCAGCCCGAAGAAAATTTATGGAAGTTCAGGTGGACGATTGGGTACCCTTTAAATTTTTATTTAATGTGGTTTTCCCTTCAAAATAATTGATAAGCGCATTCTAAATGACTCACACCCATAATCGCTATCGATATTATTATCGATAACTGCTTATAACACGATAATATACAATTATGTCTTAAATAAAATTGTTTTCAATACTGAAAGCTACGAAATGGTGGATTTTTATGAACATTAACGCATTCAAAATGATTTAAGCGACTCAAAATCTCTAAATTGATCGATTTTAAATCGAGTTTATAGAAGTTTTAGCTAGGGAACAAGGCTTTTATGTCTGCAAACTACGAAATGTTGAATTATCATGAATCGTATCACATTCTCAATAAGCTAAGCGACTACAACTCTCTAAAAGTATCGACTTTAGTCTATTCGTTTTAAATCGATTAGAACTTAACCGGTTTTCATATCTGACAGCTACAAAATTGCAGATCTATTGCACACTAAATTAATTTACCGACGCCAAATATCACTAAATCTATCGTATTAAATATCGATAGCGTGAATTATGTCGATAATGTTAAACTTTTAACCGTTCTATGCGGCTAAACTCAGCCACTGGCAAACCCCTCAACACAGGAACTTTACCCAAAATATGCCCTAAAAATCCAGAACCCACCCAAAATAGTTCTATAAAAGGCAAGCACCCCGTGGCAGAGAACTACAAAATGTACGCCAGTAAAGTGGGAAAATTTCAGAGCCGACTGCCAGTGGTGGCATGGCGTGAGTGTCAGGATGCAACGGAAGGATCAAAGGGCAGCAAGCCAGAAGCCTCAACAAACTGGATGCAATTACTCGATAGCTATATATCCCGATCGCATATACACGGTTTATATGTTCTGTTTTTACCAACCATGCGACGACGCATGCGGTGAGTAAAAGCAAAATCAAATAGCTCAAGTTTACGCCAAGTTTTTCCGCTCTAGAGTTCTCTGGTCTTTGGCCTTGATGTGCGCCTGCTCTGTGCTGATTTATGTGAGCTATCTGTTGGCGGAGCGCTATAACAACAGGCACTTTCAGACCATAATCGCCCACTCACATGCCCCCATCCAGCAGATTGCCTTTCCAGTGGTCATAATATGCAACAAGAATCGCCTGAATTGGTCACGATTGGCAGAGGTTCGAAGTCGATACAACATTACCGCAGCCCAGGAGCCACTGTTCGAGCGCATACTAACCGCCTATGATGGTTTGAGTTTCCATCGATTTAATGTCTTTGATTCGCTGGCGAATCAGCCGCTGCAGTCGCTCAATCATCTGAATTTCACGCAGATTGTCAGCGATATGGCCTGGCAATGTGATGAGATCCTGAGCGATTGTAGCTGGCATATGGCCGCATGGAATTGCTGTCATCTTTTTCGGCCACGTCGCCTGCCTTTGGGTCACTGTCTGGCCTTCAATGAGCTCGAACAGCGACGCAATGCTGCCTATGGCATTGGTACGGGACTGTTGGTACGCCTACAACTTCACTCAGATCACCATGCACCGGGGAATCTGCGTTCCAAGGGATTTATTGTGTGTGGAATCCTTGCTGAAAGCAGAATAGCTACTTATCTACCTATAACCCACAGCTCAACGTGGTGGAGTCCTCTGTGTGGTTTGGTGATCCCATCGCGTTGGTGCCACACACACGCACCAATGTGGCGGTTAGCGCTGTCTATCATTACTTTGATGAGGCAACCCTGAGCCTGCCCTCAAGTCGGCGCCGCTGTGTGATGGACTACGAGCAGGAGAGCGATCACTTTCACACTCTGATGGGGCAGAAGTACATGCAGGAGAACTGTCGGGCCGAGTGCCAGCAGAGGTACCTGCTCCGCTACTGCAACTGCACCTTGGACCTGTTCTATCCGCCCTCGAATTACACCGCCTGCCAGGCAATCGATCTGCCCTGCCTTGCGGCCCACAATCACTTGCTGCAGAACATTGAACAGTCCGGCGAGCATCCCTATGTCCACACAAAGGATGCGGGTCTCATTTGCGACTGTCTGCACAACTGCAAGTCGCTGACTCTCGTGACGGAGCTGCGAAAGAGCGTCCTGCAGCCATGGCAGCAGGTCAACGCATCGCTGGTCAATGGCATGTGGCTAAATGTGTTCTTCAAGAAGCCCTCCATGTTGATCTACAAAACGAATCTGATCTACACTTGGGTGGATTTGTTGGGTATGTGTTGAGATTATCCTACAGCATCCTGCAGCATCCTTATCTCGGTATCGTATCTTCTGTGTCACAGTTTCATTTGGTGGCATTTTTCAGCTGTGTCTCGGCTGCTCCATGATCAGTCTCCTTGAGTTTCTCCACTTTGGACTGCTCCAAGTGCCGCGATTTTATTGGCAGAGGTTGAGGCATATTAAAAGGAAATAAATAATAATAAATATTTTCGAAAATTATCGTTCATGGCAAGAGATTAAAATAAACATTTTAAAACGACTTCACAATTGATTTTCAAATGATTATAGAAAGAATTCCAGAATATTTTGCGGTCTGAAAACAGTTTCACGATTTACGAGGATGAGGATTCCAAGTAAAAAGCTTTGACATTTTGTTTCCATGTATGGTTCTTATACTGTATAGAAATTCTGACAAAGCTTGCGCCAAAGGTTTTCACAAAAAGCTTTTAAAGTCCACTGAACAAAAAAATGTATAAAACATTGAGTTAATTCAACTGTTACTGTTAGCAGATGGATTATACAAAATACATTAACATTTACATGCCTTGGAACTAAGCAAATAGAATATACAGTGGAAGTTCGGTAATTGGAACCACTTGGTTTCTCCTGGGGTGTTTCTAGTTTCTGAAAAGTTATAATTTCTGGAAAGAAATTTTTATTTGAAAGAAAATTATAAAAAAACATTAAAAATAATTGCGCCAGCAATATATAGTTAATAAAACAACTAACACAAATTTCCACAGGCTTATCAAATTACACATGCATTTGACCGAATTGTATACAAGACGAAAATTTCGAGGATTCCCATTTTTATATTTACTTCAACCAAAAAGTCAAAGCTGTGTGGGCAATACAAAAATTCTTCGCCAATGCAATAAAATGCTCGGTTCTAATTTCTGGAATTCTCTAATTTGTGTGATGCTCTAATTTCCGAACATCCAGTGTACAAAGAAATTAAGAAAATATAAGATAGATTATAAAACGTGGAATATCGAAGATGTCGTGTAGCAAAACAAACATATTTTAGCCACTTTCCTCCCTTAACTTCCTGTCATTACTTTTAATGCGGAATTACAGGAATACGTTGCAGTTTAATATTTATTTTATTATTTAGGGCAAGAGCACTTTGGACGAACCATCATTTGAATTGATTTATAGGAATAGCCAGATCCGAGCCAAGTATTCCAACATATTCCCTTTCCGTTCATGCTGGATACGGAACCATTCACATAAATGCCGAAAAGGTTACTGAAATTGTGCGATTAGAAACAATCATTAAAATAGAAAATGTACAGACATACCTCCAGGTACAATGGTTGAACCACCAGGCTCCTATGCGTTGAACTGCACAGTTACCCTGATCATTATCGTTGTCCCTGTCGAAGGTGGAAAATTTGTGATTTTTGCTCTCAATCATCGAATCACCCGCATCTCCAGTGAAGGCGCCCAACTTTGACATTCGATATAATTGATTTTCACTTTCGATATGGAACTCATCGTATTTGGCATATCTCGTGTTCCCCACGAAGTCCTCCAGGTGTACGTATAGCTCTTGGTTCTGTGACTTTGTAATGGCGTGCAGCTTATCCAATCCTATGAAGAAGTCGCCTGTGATGTCACCAAATCCTCTCTTGTACCCATCCCAGTTGCGGTAGAAATTCAGCTCCTTGTTGGTTCGACGGGCGATCACAGTCCAGCCAGGACCCGCCATCTTTGCATTGCAGAACACTGGGAAGGGATCTAGTTCCCCTACCTGTATTGTATATATACCATGGGCACTGGAATCAATAGGACAGTGGCTATACGGATAATCCAAATACAATTCTTGAATATCAGTTCTGTCCGTTTCGATTATGACACGCTGTAAGAAGATTTTTGTTGGCTTTTTTCAAACTTCCATCTTATGAGTACACTCGAAACTTTACCCCTTCAACATCCGCCAATCCTGTGATGCTTTTGCAGAGGAAAAACACCAGCAATCCGTAGATCCACTTTGACTGCATTATAAACGGCTGAAAACTGACTGGAGAGTGCCGTGGAGTTCGTTTTATATCGTTTTCTTATCTAGATTTGGCGAGAATTTTCTTATTGCCCAATTAGAATTTAGTGTTTTGTGTTTTTTTGGCACAAATACTTAATACATTTAACAAACCCGTAAACGTAGAATAATATATATAATTATCTTATCACTTAAGTTCTTAAAAATCAACATAAGTAGACTGCTCGAGACTACTTTTGGGTTGTATGGCTGTGTTCGAGGCAGCCGCTGGCAACAAGCTCTTTGCGCTAATCAGCACTCTTCATTTAAATGCATGCTCGCCTTTGGTTATCTCGCTCGACCACTAATCGTAGATAATGCCTTGCTGTCGGAGCATAGCCCGAGTGCATATCGTGGGTGGTCTGAGTGGCTTGCACTGCCCTTGAGATCGGGAGTCGAAGACTAGGGAGAAAACTGAACGGTTCATTGAAGTCATTCATTCATTGTATTGAAATTTCGATATAAATGTTCTATAACCCTTCACCACGAACACGCGGCTTGAATTTGTCGCTATTGAAAATAGTCGAGAATAAAGTCAATTTTTAAATTTATACGAATCGCTCCTTAACATATGGCTATCTTACAAATTTAAAAATGAAACACCATCAAAAACATTTTAAAAAATTAAACAAATAGTTTAGGCGAATGCGTGCTAATTAATTAAAAACTTTGTAACTTTGTCGTTCTTTGAACAATTAAAATGATAAGTGAAAAACATATAATAAATAAGTAATAATAAACAAATAAAAAAATAATTCATGTAATAAAAAAGTTTGCACTAAAATATAAGCATAAACATTTAAATAGTGATTTATACAGAAAGGTTTTTACAACAAGAATATTCTGTCAATCCAGATTAAAAATCTTCAATTAAAGTGTTAAAAAGTTACAATTTTTATATGAAGCTTTGACGTGTTGTTGCTATGGTTCTATTACTGGATAGAAATTCCGACAAAGCTTACGGCAAAGGTTGGTTTCGGGGAATTTTATGCTTTTTGTTTGGCGCTTGCGCTCTCAGAACTTCCGGAACATAGAATTGGTAGAACATAGAAGATAGAAAATAAAATATAGAATATTGTCTATGATTTCAAACTAATATAGAAGAATATAGAACATGGAATGTACTAAAATATAGAACGTGAACGAAGATAGGATACAAAACGTGGAATACCAATGATAAAGGACACATAATAGAGCCAGGTTCCGCTACTCTACTCGTGGGGGCGCTTTAAAGCTTAATTTCGTTTTTATTTATTGTATTTATCGATAAATCAACGTCAATTTGGGAACCCCCTATATAACCCCCACCATATTTAACATTAATTAATTAATTTATTATTTGTATGTATGAAATATTAAAAATGAAAAGTTTGCTTGGAGATTTAAATCGTACTTGAGTTTGAAATGATGTTCTTAGTCGCCTGCTCCCCTTTTTTGCGACGGGCAAGAGTCCAGTCTTCGTTGACTTTGTAGGGTCCTTCGATGTGGCATTCGTTGGCGTTGCAGACGCCCACCGTGTACTGGGTAATTGCACAGGGATCGCGGCACTGTAGCTTCCCCATACATGTGCGAATCATGCCCAAAGCCTCGGTCTCCGTGAAATCCCGCTCCTGGGGCTTCTTGTCGCGCACCATGGAAATTACCAGCTGCCGGGAAGGTCCAGTGGCTGCCACATAGTCATCGGAAATGCTTTCGGCACTGTCAATGAGGGACAGGTAAGGTCCTTCATTTGGCTGCATGCCACCCACAATTAGAGCCACATTCGTGGGTTCCATGGCCATGCGACGTGCACATAAGGTATTCCTCAACCAGCAGGCTAGGGCCTTGGCCTTCATCTCGAATGCATCCTGATAGATACGATCCGAAATGACCTGCCTTTCAATTGTGCGCCTGTACATTTGGACATCGTGAAAGTTGCCACCTCCGCCCATAATAATCTGCTTGTTGATCTTGTAGACTCGATCCACATCCTGGTACCGAGGCACTGATGCCTCCGACACCGCTGTATCGGCAGCAATGAGTACTCCTTTGTCGTAGCGAATTCCAATGACGCAGGATCCCATGGGTATGGGCTGTCCTTCTGTTTCAACGCCAATGAACTCGTGGGGTCCCGTGCTGGGCCTTTCGTAATCTGGATGGAACATTTTTGTAGCAACTGAATTGAATGAGAATATTTTTGGAAAACTAACGTTTTGTTTTCCCTGGATGTATTGATGTACATTTATTAGAAATAGCTTGGCCTGCTTGATGCATTCAATATCGCTAAGCTTAATCGATTTATGATATGAAACGAACAATGGAATATTACTATATTCCGTTTTCTTATCTTAATTTTGCTCTTATCATATCAAGTACTACTCTCTTAGCGGTCTTTTAGCAATTTACAATAATATTAATCCCTAGAGAATCCACCATATATAAATATTTATGTATGTAATATTCTCCAAAAATACTTTTAATTTTGGTTAATGAAGGGATCTATATCATTATTCCACATCCGTTCTTACTTACTGCCAAAGCTTATGCCAAAGTATTTTTTAATTCCATTTGAAGTTCTGATATTTATCTTTCATATCGGCTATTTGATTTCCAGCCATCTTTATGAACATCTACCAAAATATATATCTATCTCATCGTCCTTCTGTTTTTTTAGTGAGTTTTTAACGGTTTATTGACTGGCCGCGGGCGGTGTCTTAACTGCTGCAATGTCGCGTTTGCCGCTTAACAAGCTGCGCTGCCGCTGCCGCTCCATTCGGATGTGCGGTTTGGATGTGGCTCGGGTGTCTTGGGGGTGTCCTGTCGAAATTACGCTCATAAACGTGACTTGACATAATAATCTGGCTGGCGCGATTCCGACGGTTCCGACTCGCCCGCTGGCTTTGTCTTTTGCACTTTTGCCTTTTGATTTGTCGTTTTTTTTTTTTTCCTTTGCCCTTGTTGTTCCTTCTCATTCCATTTTCTGGGTGCACTATATATCCCACTCTTTCCTTTTTATGGGGTAGGGGGCTTCCAAGGTGGCGTTAATTTTTTTGGTGTTCTCTTTTTTTTTTGTAATTTTTTTTTTGCGGTCAAGTTTTATGCTTTTTTTTGCCCTCTCTTTGGGGTCGAATATGGCAAAAATTTCATTAGTTTTACAAACAAGCTAACAAACAGACCAAGAAACAAATATTTGTGCTTGAATTTTTTAACAGTTTAGCGGCAGATTTTGTTGTTGTTGTTCCTTTTGATATTTTCCCCAGCTCTGGCGAGTTTTTATCTTGAGAAACAGGGAATAAAAGAAAGCAACGACCGGCTAAAAAAAAAAGGGCAAAAGGCAACGGTTGGCACCATCTGGGGTTATGGTCCGGTTCCAGGTTCCAGGTGAAGCCAACAGACTCCAGGGATATCAAGTAAATAAACAGAAAAAACGTATCAAAGAAATCGCAATGCGAGGATTCGCTGCGAAATAAATAAAGTGGAGAGGTTTGGACATTCTCCACATTAAACTGAATGGAATGGGCATGGTCTTAAACGGTTTTGGAAATTTTAAGGATAGGATAAGGAATGTTTTGAATCTGAAATACTCGTACTACCCAGAAATGTACTAAGGTTTATGTAAATCTTTAATAATAATATAATCTTTAATAATATAATAGAGAAATATAGTATAAAAGTAATACAAATTTATATAAAACTAAAACAAGAAAAAAAAAAAAAAAGTTTAATAACCTATCTAACTGACTAAGTATAAACAATTTCTATACAAATATAAATACTAGAAGGATAATGTAACAATTTATAAGGATTTCAAGTTGGACTTATTTTTGAACGAAACCTCTAGTTCTCATAGAGAATAGCACAGTGTATGAGACTTCCAAGAACTAGTTCGTTTTATTTCAGATTCCAAAAGATTTTGTATTCATATTTTTGAGCTCAGAACTAAGATCCTAATGAAAACGAAAAGTTTTTAAGTTCTTTAGACGAGTAGACGAGTATATCCATGTTAATCCATCATGTCACTCATGTACCCACCCTCTTTGCATCCCACCCTTGCAGAGACTAGACAATTATCCAAAACTAAACCAACAACAACAAGCAATGCACAAAGCAGCAAAAACAAATTCGCTCTTAGATTCTCCCAGCGTAATTGCTCACTACCAAGGATTTCTTAACTTTTCGCCGCCGCTTTAGGTCATTGAAAATAAAAAAAAAAAACTTCAAATTAATGCTTTAATGCACCTTTTCTATGCTAATGATCTTATCAACCAACGCACGCACTTCGCATTTTCCTCCCACGCTTATTGCAGCGTGTGCTACAATAACAACAACATTAACAGCACAAACACAGTGCAAAAGTAAAGCCTCTCTTAGATCCTCTCCGCAAAGCTGCGCTCTTTCAAGGAATACTTAACTTTGGCCACCCGCTTCAGGTCATTGCACAGCAACAAGTGTGAAGAGAGAATCAAAGGGTAATACTCTTCAACGAAACTCTTGCTGCCAAAAGCAACAACATACACACATAGCAAATGCAAAATCACTCTCAAATGCTCTCACCGCCTACGCTCGTTCGCCTTCCGAACCGAATGTTGTGGGAAGAGAGAGAGAGAGAGAGAGCTAAGTCAAATTTAAGCTCCCGGCGCAGATGCACGTGTAGGGCAGTTAAATGTCCTGAAAAATAGTGAAAAATGTGCGGAAAAGTACAAAAAAACCCGTCTGGTAAGTGTAGCAAGTTTATAACAAGAAAATCTGCCGAAAAAGTTTTCTGAAGAGCCGCAAAAGTGATGAAAGGTGTTTAAAAAACTAAGAAAATGTCAGCAAATGTGTGTGGAGAGCCAAGGAATAAGGAACAATTGTAAAAAAAAACGGGCCGTAAATTGGCAATTGCGTCGCAGTTTCAGCGCTGCTTCCCACGCTTGTTTCCAGTGAAAAGAAGGCGAATTAAAATAACGGGACCAGCTTAAGTTTTTTTTTTGGGAGAGTGAGAGTGCGTGCATGTGCAAGGCGTCAAGCAGTACAAGTGGCAAAAGTGTGTGAAAAACGCGGCAATGAACGCTAAACTACATTGAGAACAATACATGGCAGAAAATCATAAGTAATGGCATCATAATAAGCTTGACATATTTTTGCGACCACCCTAACAATCGCATCTCTCTGGTGCCACAAAGTTACATACAGATGTATATATGCCCGTCTCTTGAAATGTATGGCATTTTTATTATACATTTTGAATGTTTCTAATTTGCTAGGCCACTCATGTGTGCACTGGCATGATTTAATAATATCTAAACAGAAATCTGCGACAACAACGTTTTTGCGGTAATTAGGTGGCACTGTGTTGTCCTTTGGAGCCGCGCACGCCCCGCGGCCAGGACACCGTCTACCCGTCTAGCGTCTAGGAGTCGCTTGGTCAGCGACGCAGCTTTAGTGAATTTATTTTTTATGTTTTGAGTGCCACAACTGTAGGTGATAAAACAGTGGAAAGTGCGGCATATGCGAATATTGGGTGAATGAGTTTTGTAGTAGATTCATTTATTTTTAGCGCAAAATTAATGGAAGGATTTATTTGTAGCTGAAACAAATGGACCACCGATTGATACTTTAATTATAATTGAATTTAAATTAAAATTAAAATAATCATCAGCTCATTATCTACTAAATTCTCATCAATTTAGAATGAATAAAATCCCGCCCCAGTCGTAGCTAAGCGCTCTCTCACGCTCTTCTAGTCTGGATTCATATCAGAAGAAGATCCTCTCCATATCTTCGGCCATTCGCAGCGCATTTGCAGTTAGTCCTCTGTCGGACACAGACTCTCTCTCTCTCTCCCCTTATCACCTTGTCTCATAAATTATGGCAACGAGGTTACTTTGTAATCAGCAAATTAACTTTATCGCCAACGGCGCTTTATGAATGTACCAGTGGATGGTACACCCACTTGCATGGTGGGTGGGACGCTTGGTATGTTGGCGGTGTTTCCTCTCGCCCCACCTGACCTCTGACTTCTGTCTGTGCAAAGGGGGGGAAAGAGAACTGGCTGCCCCCTCCCATAGTGTGTGTGTGTGCAATTTTAATAAATTCTTTTAATATATGAACAAATCAGTCATTAAATCATGCGGAAAGGCAGACAGGCGGACAGGCAGGCGTTTTCCTGTTGGATAATCGAAATTTGAATGTTTGCACTGTGTGTGGGTGTGGGTGTGGGTGGGGACGGTCACATAACTCATAAGCATCCCCTACTCCCTCATTTGTTTCGCCTGCGGTCCCTATATATCCTCTCTGTCTCCCTCTCATCCCAAATGTATCTGAAGGCCTCTTCCAAATGTATCTGAAGCCCCCTGCACCATCTGTATCTCTAGCCGTACCCTCTGGTTGGTCGCGATTTGCGGTGTGTCGCGGTTTTGTTGGCACTGGGGATAAATACAGAGATAGAGGAGGCAGTGGCAAAGGCAGGAGTGTGGCAACCAGCACATGCGGTAATTTACCTAATTTTCAATGCCGCTTTCCCCACCCTACCCATCCACATTTTTTGGTGCTAGGCTGTGGGTGGGGCTACTGATTGGATTTCACAGTATTGTACCCCCATCTCAAAGCCATCCACAATCCTCGCCCGCCCTGCCGCCATTCGTGAGAGTTAATCGAATCTGCCTTTTATGTTGACGCATTTTCATATCAGACACAATCCTGCCAACCAATTTTCTTGTTTGCATTCGATTTTTCACTCTTGAGGAGGGGCTCGGATGAGGGGACGATGAGGATGAGGATGAGGAGGCCTACCCCCGCCTTCTTTTGATTCACTAATTTCTGGCCATAATGCAAACAATTTTGTAAAAGAAACCTCCCAACAAATTTGTTTGCCAACGAAATTTTTTTGTTTTTACCAGAAATTTAATGTTGTATCATAACACTTGCGTGCGAGGCTTATGCTCTGTTTGTGAAGGCCAGAGTTACCTTAACGGATACCTCATTAAAGTTACCTTATCTTTCAGCTGAAATCTTAGGAAATTACTGTCCAGGAAATGGACCTCTCTGTAGAGAGGACTGGGGCACATCCTTTGCACAGAATTTTGTTAATAAGAAAAAGGCAGGAGCAAATGGCTGTCAAAATGTCAACAGCAAGTGATTTTAATTTTATTAAGGGTCACAGTCACACGCGTTGTATAGTATATTTATATATGTATGTATATCCACCTGCCAGACCCAAATCTAGGAGTGGCATATGTGTTGCCATGAAGGTTTAATAAGACAAGGATTATCGCCAAGGCATTATTTCAATCACATACCAAGTGTCGAGTATTTAGCAGACAACACATCGCCCCAACCAATACCATTCCCATTCCCATTCCCACGGATGTATTCCCACGGTTGTGTATGCCCCATGTCAGCTGAGAGGCAGAGAGTTTCGCTTCCCCTAAAAAAAACAAAAAAAAAAAAGCCAATAAAAATACTTTGTTTGACAAATAAAAGCCACAGTGAGAGGAGCTTTGGCGATAAAATGTTGTAAGATAGCCGACTGCCTGGCAGGGCAGGGCAGGGCAGGACAGGGAATACTCTCGTAGGAGTCTCAGTCTGAACTCTCCTGCCAAATGCCAGTGTTACTGACAGGTCACATGTGTATGTGTGTGTATGTGTGTGTGTGTGTGTGTGTGTGTGTGGGTGTAGTGTTTGTGCCGAGTCCTCACATCGTTTGACTTTACGAGCCAGTCGAAGTGCCCCAGCGACCGTTGGATGTGTCTGCTGCTGCTGCTGCTGCTGCTGCAGCTGCCTCTAGTACGAGTATACCTTACATCTGGTGTGGGGTATTTTGCTACGCTCCTTAAACTTCAAATCTCTGGGATGCCATTTGTGCTCTTGGCGTAAGTACGGAGATGAATTCTTAGAGTATTGACAGTGTCGTTTTATTTATTATAACCATTTTGCTATTTGATTTCGACTTGCTGCAGCCTTAGCGGATCTTCTTGTTGATGTTGTCGACAACTGTCCCACGTCTTTCTTCGCTTTTCTGTTTGACAATAATCAAGCCTGACGACTTTGCCATTTCATATGTTTGCCAACATGAGAGACGGCGGCCAACATGAGCAACGGCGGCGGCGGCGGCGGCGACCATCACTGATATGTTTGTGTGTGTGTATTGTCTCCTCTGTTCGCCTCTGTCTTTTTCCGAGTATTAGTACATGTTTTCATACAGGGTACAACTGGTATTTAGGGGTATATTGTCTGTTGTTAGGGAGGTGAAGAAGGCGGAATAATTATTATAGCTTTGAAACAGGAGCTCTAGAGATAATCGTAATATCTCGGATCTGTAGGTTGGAAAAAGAATCGAAGAGTATTGGGTTTCCACAGTTTTGAGTATATAAAGGGGAATACTTAAAATCCTTATCGGCTAACTACATACATATATTAGGCAGAATAAGGAGTGGCACCCAAACTTTTCTAGATATTCGGGGATAATATATCAACCTAAATACCATAAATAATATCGATTGCATTTTTATTACTTTATTTGTATTAATTTTTAAATTTTATTTTTATTATTGTGTATTAGTTGTATTTATGCCTATTATTTATTTATTTTCTTTATCTATTTTTTATTTATTTGGATTTTTAGTAGAATGAGGAAACTATTTCTTCCACAACTTATTTAATACAAAATTTTGTTTTCCGTGATTCGGATATATGTAAGATTCATATGAGGTTCATAGACATATATCTAGATTTTGAATTCGCATTCTTTATTAACATTCTTCGTAGCGGGGGTATCCTTTATTCGAAACATCAAATATAATATTATATTTTTGTTTTGTATACATATATTTTTTCCGCGCACATATTTGTACTTAAATAGACGACCCCGTCTATCACTTGCTTCATCAGTTGCTCCCTCATTTTGTGACTTTAAACGATAACTTTAAAGTCATCTGTGATGTCATCGTCATCGTCATAGTCGCGTCCCTTTCGTGACTTTTCCTCATGCTGTCGGCTTCCTTCTTTCAATTTTTAAGCGATGGCAGGCGCGGGGTAAAACTAATTAACATGCAAACGAGGAGAAGGGAATACAACAAAATACAAAAAAAAATGACAGCCGCCGTTTTTGGGCGGCAATTAAAATGGCAGAACAACTTTGGGGGGAGGTGAGGAAGCCTCTCAAGCACGTTTCGATATTGGAAAATGTTTCTGTTACGCAGATACTGTATATTTGTGTGTGTGTGTGTGTGTGTGTGTGTGTGTGTTGTGTGCATTGCATTGATGTTTGCAACCAATGCACACAGGGAGAGACATAATTACAGTTGGCATATTAATCAAGTGGTCAGAATATTCTGTAAAGCCTGACTTGCCTCTCTCTCCATCTGCATTTTCCTACACATATCCGCAAACTGTGTCTCATCAAAATTGCTTTGCCTAACGGCTTGTCTGTTAGTTAATTGCAGTCACTAACACATATAGATATATGTACTCTCAGACATGCACATTCGCACAGAGAGGGAGAGAGAAACACACACGCAAACACACGCAGAGAACGCTCAAAATTTCAATATATGATTGCATACTTTCGGGCGCCGAAATATTTTGTCGGCATTGGAAAATATGTACGTTTGAATTGGTTATGCACCACCCTTCGTTTTGCTGCCCCATTTGATGGTGTGTTTGTTTACTCCCACTCCACCCGCTATCACCATAGTGTGGAAAAAACTCTTGCATTGGTTTGATGGTTTTATATTCTGCTTTTATTTGATGATTGATGCACTTTCAAGCCATGTTTATTCCTCGTAGCTGTTAGCCATGTATTGCATATGAAGATTGCATATGTTACTGATTGATTTTGAAACTTGGAAGGGGTTGTAGATGAAGCTATCATAAACTTTGCCTACATTTATCTACTTTCAAAGTTGGCAATTAATTCAGAGAAAATTGTACATATAAATGGGGAAATGATGATGTGTATATCTGGATTAATAAATATACTAATAAAACATTACTTTTAAGACTATTACAAAAAGCGAGTAATCAAAGGAACATTTTTGCATCAACTAAAAATATATTTATGTGCTGTAAAACTTAGCAATGCCTTTTTAGACTATTGTTTATACTGATGAGCATAATAAAGATAATAAATTTTACAATAAGTAAATTTAGAAAAGTATATAAAAAGATATATTTAATTCGGTGCTCTTTTCATTTTTTTTCTTTCAGATATTGTCATAGACAAGCTTCTTCGTTTTATTAATGTTTTTTAATGTACATAAATGTATATGTATTTAGATAACTAAGGTAAGTGTATTGTAGTATTTTTTCTATTTAAATCTTTATCTTTTATCTAATCTTCAATTTCCATTTGATTAATTTTTTAATAAATGTTCTGTAAATGTGTGATGCTCTTAATTTAACAAAAAAAATTAACAATATATTTAAGAAGTGTTTTATCAGCGAAAGTTACATTTTATTAACTCTGCTTTTATTTCTGCTCTCCAATTACTCATTTTAAAACAACAACAAACTAAAAAAAGAGACTTTTTTCGTGTGAAAATCAGCACGTGTGTCTGTCTGTCTCGGTGTTTGTCCCGTTGTTTGTCTCGCTGTCTGTCTGTCTTGTTTGTAAGGCATAACAATGATGCCAACAACAGCAGAAGCAGCAGCAGAAGCAGCGACAAAAATCAGTCGCACCGATAGGACACAACTCCATAGTTAGTCAAACAAACAGAGGGACATGGAGGAGACAACAACAGCAAAATGGCAGACAAACCAATCCACAAAAATCCCACCAAATGTTGAAAAGCATTTACAAACATTGTGGTCGCTGAAAAAATACTCTTGTTAGAGAGAGAGAGGGTGAGCGGGAGCGCGCGAGGCAGATACGAATACAGAGAGTGTTATATAATAAACACATGCGGCTTGGGGTTTTTGCGGACTAACTAGACTGTCGTACAGAACGGACGGACACACTGTCAAACATTCGGGACATCAGACACCAGACGGTGGTCAGGCGGACATCAGACACCGGACGAGCGGACCACCAGACCAACGCTGCTGTCAGTGACACCAGAACGTGAGAATCGCAGCCGCAGAGATTTGGATTTTGGATTTTTATTGGTAGAGCCACCAACGACCGGCATTATGCGCATTTTGTTTTGAAATCAAAGCAGCGATCCCTCCACTCCACCCTCTGCTCGTTCTCTCGACACTTTCTTTGTGGGTCGATTAGGAGGTATAGGTGCAGGTTATCGTGGAATTTCGGGTGGAATAAACAACAACAAAAACAACAAAAAGAGGCAATTAAAAGTGAAACAATATCAGGCATAAAAGTGAAGCAGAAAACCCGCTGCCAACTCTTTAGAATAATTATTTATAGCCTTATGTAACATTAACTCATTATGTCGAACACTTTGCGAATGACGATCCAATGGATTGTAATTTCATCATTTCCCCCGCAATAATAATTGCCTCTCAACAATCAATCGGCAATCATGCAACACGTGTGAGACATACAGACACACAAGTCCGGCCGGCAACCAAAAGAGAAAGTGAGAGAGAGAGAGAGAGTAGAGCAAACGAGTGAACCCATTGGGGGCACACGTGACATGTGACATCAATTCCCGCCAACGTACAGTGCGGAACAGTACAAGCAGCACGATTCAGATTTTATATTGTGGCCTTTTTGCTGATACAATTCTCCGTGTGGATTGCGTCATTTGAATGTGTGCAAATTGCGCTTTGCGAAGCGATTTAAAATTAAACTTAATTATAAACCGAAAGCCCAACAATAATGCTGAACAGGCCTGCCCTGCCCTGCCTGCCTGCCGCACAACCAATTTGACTTACATGAATGAATTGAAAAGCCCCAAGCCCTCGGACTGATAAGCCACGCGTCGTCGCGCGTCTCAGTCGGTCGCGATTCCAATGAAATCGGTAGTTAGGAGACCCAAGCAAATCGCGCGACTCAGCATAATGCCCCCCGAGTACACAGTGGCTAGTCGCTAGTCCGACAAACGCCAGACACTGCTAGACATTCGCATTAATTCAAGTGTGTTCTCTTCCTCTCTCCGTGTGTGTGTGTGTGTGTGTGTTTGTGTGTGTGATTACTGAAAACTTGGGAAATACTCATTACAAGTGCCGCAGCTATGGTTTATGGATTTGTTAAACTACTCGTACTCATACATTGATTTCCAATCAATTGAAGTGCACTTGAGATAATATTCAGGAACTAATGAACCTATAATCGGTAGTACGTACAATTGCTAAGAGTTTCTTGACTCATTCCAAGTGTTGTACTTATTTTATAGATCTGTTAGAGTACTTTGATTAGGAATAAGTAGTAATGAACTTAAGAGAATGCTCAGGGGAATATTGAACCCATATTTTATTAATATAGTTTTTATTTTATTAAGGATTTCCGACAATGAATCAGTTATCATTTATTTCTACCAAATACGCAGAAAGTTATGCACCTAATGCACCTACCCTACATACATGCATACATATTATGTATGTATATGATTGATTCTATAGTTAAGGAAACGTAATGCTGTTGATTGATAAACGAAACGTAATGCTGAAACGATTAGCTGAACAGAAACTCTGCGTTTTTTTTTTTTTTGTAAAATATGTTTAAAGATTTTTTTCATATTCCTATGGTTGCTTCTTAAAATATTCCGGTATTTACAAATCCACTGAAACATACGAATATTATAATTCTTGCACGTTTCCAGAGCGCTTTAATGGTGAAATCTTTAAGAGATCCAGTAAACGCTTTTGATTTGAGCTAAAACTCAAGTTGAACTTTAGTCTGAAAAGTCTTCATTGATGTTTCTATTCATGCAACTGATATTTTGCTCTCCCTTAAAAAGCTTCTGCAATTTCGCTTCGTCAGCAAATACCCTAGACAGCTAGACAGCGACTCGTCTGTGTGTGTGTGTGTGGTGGGGTGGGGTGGAGGGGTGGGATTGAATTCCCATTTCTGAGGTTGACCCAACTCCCATTTTGGTTTTGTCATTTTACTCACGTGCATCGTGTACCGGGGCCATGTTGTTAATGGTCTATTAATGCGGTTGCCAGGTGAAGGCATACCGTTTGAATACCCATGCCGCCAAGCCACGCGTCGTATGAGTAATATGCGCAACGACCTTCAACAAGTTGCCAAGTGAAAGCCAAACGACATCTTTCCCCCTGCTTTTTGTTCGGCATCGGCATTCAGCATCTGCGTTGGCTTCGGCTACGACTGCGACTACGACTGCGACTGCTGGTGCTCTGTTGTGCGGCAGGAAGCGTGTTAATTAGCAAATACATAAAAAAAAGCATGCCGGGAAATACGCACATAGATACAGGGCACACACGCACACACACACGCATACTCTGCTATTTCGCGTGAGTAGTAGTTGTGTGAGTTTGCTGTTGCTGTGTTTCGACTGGGAGGTACTGCCCGGTTTTTGATTTCAAGGCATGACGAAACAAATCTTAGTGCCGCTTCTGCTTTTTTTTTTACTTCAATTGGTATCGAAAGTGTGTTTTGGCTTTGTTGAGTCTATATATAAGGTGTATACACTTCAAATGTTCACTTTATAAAATTAATACTCATAGTTAGCATTAAAATTCGATTTTGTCTGTATTAATAAACTTATTTCGGGTACCCAACGCGCTTGGAGTTGAAATATATGTTAAAATTCATTTAAGTACAAAGTTGGGAACCGAAGGCTCCTAATTTATATATAAGAAATTATTAATTTATAATTTAATTTTCATATTTTTTCATAATGTTTTAAAATTAATTTCAATAAAAAAAAATAAAAATAACATAAATAAAATAAAAAATAATTTCCACAGCTTTGAAAGCAGATATTGTATAAATTTAAAATTTATTTATTTTGTGTAGTGAAAATATTCTCTAATCGGAATTGTTGGGTAACTTTTGTGTCTAAAGCCCACACAATATTTGATGGTTAATTCCCTTTCACTTAGCACCCCGTAATCCATAGATAAATTCTTCTTTCTCCGCCACAAAATACTGGCGCATGATCCACTGTTTGGATTACTTTCACACGTGGTGCAGGCATCTCGTAATCCATAGATATAACCTTACTTTTCAGCCTGGGCTGTTGCTGTTGCTCACGTTGCGCCACGTAATTGAAAATTAACTTGTCTGCGACGCTTCGCCTGCAATGCTCGACATTATGCGTGCCGTGCCGCATAGCAAACAAAAACTAGAAACCAAAATAGAAAGAGAAACAGAACACACAAAAGAAGAGGTGTACAGTGTTAAAGGTTCCTAAAACAAGGAAATTTATTCACAATACTTGAGAGGGTGTGGGGTTGTTTTGTTGTTGTGGGGGGGGGGAGGCAACTAATTAAAGCTATGCACCGGCTAAACAATAAACTAAATGCTAAATATACTAATCGATACATATATATATATATATATATATACATATATACTATAGATTGGCTACCAAAACTGGCATTGCTGGGCAGAATTCATGGGCGTGCCCCTGGCACACTGAAAGTACTCGGAAAACTCGGGCATTTGACTCAAGGCATAATTGAGGCGCGTGCTGCCCATGTCATGGTATCTGTCGCCCTCGTCACCGCAAAAGAAATGCGAGAACTGCAGGAAATAGTATCTGCCATTCGACTGCCGGATGCTCTGGGCATCCTTCATGTAGGTGCGAAATGCCAGGCGGGATCCACTGACATCCGAAGTGCGTTCATTCAGCACCACAGAGCTGTCGTTCAGGCACCTGACAGCCTCCACATAGAGCGGCTGCTGTTGCAGCTGCTCGCCGTAGTCACGCATATTACCCCTGCACATCGTAGTCCACCAGATCCGTGTCGAAGGCGTGCAGCATCTCGTGGCCCAAGGTGTTGGCCAGATCCCCGTAGAGCATGGCGGGCCACAATTCCGAATGGTAGAACGGCAGCTGAGCGTACGAGTACGGAATGATGATGATATTGCCCAGACAATAAAAGTAGGGCGTGGCATCGATATTGTCCGTGAGATCGGGCGAATGATTGTTGAAACTGTACCAAATGGCCTTCTCTGCGGCATCCGGATTGGCATCCTCCAGCTTGGCCGTCAGCGCATAGTAGTAGAGCAGGCTGTTCAGATGATTCTCGTGAAAGTCGCGACCCACCGTCCAGCTGCTGTCGGCAGCCCAAAAGAAATCCTCTGTGACATTTCTGGGCACATTGCCCACATTCAGGCGCATGCCCAGCACCTTTGTCTGCAGCGCCTCCACCAGGCCGCGGTTTAGATTGAAGTTGTTCTGATCAAGCGTACGCACCAGCTGATCCTTCAGCTCTGTGAAGACACTGTGGATGACACGCTCATCGGATGGTCGCTGCCGTGCATAGTACACCCGCTCGTAGGCATAAATCATGGGCAAATAGAGGGTGCGACGCATGTGACGAATGCAGGCAATGGAGAGGGACTTCGATGACGCCAAAGGAGACGCGGACAGGCTGCCCAATGGATTGTGTGGCAGCTGCAGCAGATGACTGAGAAATCTAGCCAGACTGTACAGATTCAACAGCAGTCTGTCCTGCCGATTGAGATACAATATCAGCTGCCTAATGGCCGACAGTTCGTCCACCTGAAACGAATGATCAGCGTTCACCGCTGAACGATTGAGCTGTCGCTTCAAGGCGCCCAACCAATCCAATTCCGGGACTCTTCTACGAATCTCCTCCAGCGTTAGGTTGTGAAAACTATCATCCGCAATATTGGGCTTGGCCAGTCGATTGAGATGTGCCTCCAGTGTAGCAAACATCTCTTTGAGCTGCAGAAAATCCAAATTCCGCTGTGGCAGTGCCTCATAGATCTGCTGCGTGAGATTCAGACTGAGATTGTGATTGTGCGGCTGTATGAAGATCATGTGCTGGCTGATGTTGTGATGCCGCACCTCGATCTGCACAAAATGATCGTGATAGCCATACCGACCCAGGATAGAGACCAGCTGCATCCAGTGCGAGGTATTCAGCGAGGGCAGTGGTGGCAATAGCTGCAGATACTGCCCCAAATTGGGGCTCCTCAGAGCCGTGCAGCTCTGATAGTGTGTCAGCAGTTTCTGTTGCATGGGATAGCCATGTTCCGGTGCCAGTGGATCTTGCAGAAGACGCAGAAATAGGTCCTCAAAGCGTTGATTAATCTGTACCTCACTTATCGTTGTCGCTGTGCCACCTTCGCCGTGAATGCGCCGCCAATTGCCACAGGCATAGGCATAGAAATCCACACAGGGATCCACATCTGTACGCACATAGCTCTCCAGTCTGCGGATGTGCTGCCAATTGATCGAAGGATCGCATTGGCTTTGGTACGGGCAGCGCTGATTCAGCTGATAAGTGGATGGCATTGCCTCGATGGATATCGACAGCAGCAGCAACACCAGCAGCAGCACAAAGAAAGTCCACAGATCTTGCGCCATTTCTTTAGCTACCAAAAATTTGGTTTGAAATTTCTTCACTTTTTAATTAGTTTTCACTTGGCTTTCTCCCCTTGCTCTCTTTTTCTTTGGGTTATTTGTTCCAACTTGCAATTGCTGTAGGCCTTTTGATTTGTTCACTTTGTGGATTTTTAATCGCAATCATGTCAAAATTTTCTATGGCCAAAAAATGTATTTCACAATTTCACGCGGATCGTTTTTGTTTTTTTTTTTGTTAATTTCTGATTTTGGATTGGTTTGCTGTTGCGCGTTTGCCGCTTGCTAAAAATCAACTAAAAACTCGTTTCACGCGGTTCCGTTTTTTATGTTCATTCTCGCATTTCGCATTTCCATTTCCATTCTCCCAATGTGTGGCTCGGGTGGGTCGGCTTGGTCGGCTTGGTCAGCTCCAAACGAAATATAAAACCCCCATATATTACTCGTAAAATCACTCTTAATTATTCCTCAATCCACTGTCCGCTCGATTTTCTCTGTGTGTGTGAGAGATTCTTGCAGCTCGGCTCTTTTTTTCGCTTGGTTAGCTGATAAGCGCGGAGCGCTTTAAATACGTCTTTTCTTTTGGATTTCTTATCTATTGGAAATACACTGAGCGCAATAAATGGAAGGCATTTTCGAGTAGAATTTTATTCTCTCAAGTTTAATGGAAATATTAAAAGAGAGAGGTTTTCTGTAGAGAATTATCGGGAAATTAAGTAAATGTATCATTCTTTTGGGGGTTTCTTAGTATTTAGTATTTTATGGAAAAATACCATTAAAATGAATCCCCAGAAGGAGCACCACATTATGATTATTCCAAATTCAGATTATTCCAATCATTAATTTAAATATATATTAATTAATATTATTATTAAAAATAAAATGAAATTAAAATATAAATATTATTTTAATTTTGTACTTATTACAATTTCTTTTATTTTTATTAAATTTATTTATTTTGTTTACTATTGAGTTTTGGTTTTCTCTCAGCGTATGAATAATGACACTCACATTCTCTGCACTCGCTGTATTAATTGTTACACATCGTTTTTTAGTTATTAATTATGATCGTAGCTCGGAAATCGGAACCTGATTATCTGTTTGAATTAACGTATGACGCAATTTGAGCTGCAATTCATGATTGCGGCTAACGATTAACCTTAAGCACGAGAGGTGATCCCCGACACAAGGGGTCACGAGTACGAGTACGAGAGTACATCTACATTCATACATAAAGATAGTGCTCTCGATTCAATGGTTATTTTTGGAGGAGGCTTGTCCATGCAGATAACAATTTATGCAGAAAACACTAAAAAGTACTTCAATATTTCATATTTTGTGTCTCTAATTTTGGGGATTTTCTGAATGATTGGATTCTATTAAAATGTATTTTTTCTTTAAATTTTCTGAATTTTATTTTAGTGGATTTGATAAATCATATAAACAGTGTTTTAATTCGATTTTAAATCTTTCTTTTATCCAAAATAATAAAATAACAGCTTTTAGATTTTAATGAGCGCTTAAATGATTAAGTTTTAAATGCATTTTATAAAAACATTAATCTTTTTCTTTCATTTCAATCCCATTCCCAAAATCCATTAAAATATTCATATTTCATAATTTTCCGTGGCATAATTTATTCATGATTTGTACTTCAACGGTTCCTAATCATTAAACTGCAATCCCTCATTTGATTTTAATTGATTCTATTTTAATTAATTGCAATTTAGCAAACAGAAAAACAATAACAAAAAAGAAAGTGTGTGGGAAAAACTCTCCTATAAATCCATTAGCAGCTCAGTATATATATATTAATTAATCGTTTTTAATACGTGTGGTTTGACACTTTAAAGAGGTGAAAAATTCTCATTTTCCGTGAAGAGAAAGTCGCACAAAATTTATTCAAAATGATTGAAAATAGTTTTCAAAGCACTAAAGTGACAGCAGTGATAGGAGTCAGGACACATGAGAGAGACAGAGAGAGAGAGAGCAAAAATCGTGTGTAGAATGTTGTTTGTATCAAAGTGAAACGAAAATCAAGCGAAAATTATTTATATTAAAATTTACACTTTTTTTTTGGCACATAACTCTTATGATATCATCGTATCGTGAAAAAGGCATACCGCCAAAGAGAAAATATGCAATTTAATTTATTAATTTATTAACAAGCGAGCGAAAATTAATCTCTGCATCCCAGGATGGGTCCCGGCCCTGGCCGAAAGAGAAGAGAGAGAGAGAAAGGCCGTGAAGAATGCCGAGTCGTTAACGGTTCAATGGGAACCCAACACTTCCGCAGCAGCTCCTCTTTTGTCGGACAGGCAAGCAGGCAGGCAGGCAGGCAGCTTGGCTTGCCTCACTGCGCTCCAAGGACCCAGAACCACTGCCGAGAACGCGTACGAGGACGTCAATGGACGCCTTGTTGAATCACCAATTTCATATTTCAATTACGCCTCACCGGACTTCGAGAGGGAATATACTTGTACAAGGCAGTGTGTGTGAAAGTATCTGAAAGATAGTAAAATACTGCCAGTAGAAATTCTGAAAGAGAGACAGCGCATCTTTATTTATTTACCTTATAGAGGAATGTCTAGGTTCTGGCATGTTTTCGGTCTTATAGATAACTAAAAAACAAAAAGCTTGTAACAGTTAAAAAAGGAAACTTCAAATGAAAAGAAAAAATTAAAATTATTTCTAAAGCAATACAAAATGTATGCAAATAAATAGTTGATAGTTAACAGCAGAGCAGAAGACACTCGCATATTTTTAATTTTGTAGTTGCCTTAAATAGTTAATAATTATCGTTACAAGAGGTACATTAATTCCGTTCAAAAGACTCGTCTCAGGCTCTCTGCCTTCTAAAAATTCAGACATTAAAGGCATTAAAAAGTGCACCATTTAAATCACCTTCATAGAATTTATATATCCGAATATTTAAGTTTCTCTTGTTCAGTGTTCATAATTCCTTTATAATTTATTTTTCAGCCAGTGTTGATTTTTTGTTTGGTGCAAAAATCTACACTTACGCATTCTGAATCAGTCTGAGCCATCATACCCTTTCACCCGTTTTCACACTTTTGGCCAAGTACATTTTCTGGTGCGTTTTCGCTGAGTGAAGACGAGCATTAAAAATATCTGCGGTTCACTGCCACTTGCATTTCCACTTCCACTTCCATTGCCAGGCGGCTGAGGCTGAGGCTCCTCTCACTTTTCACAGAGCGAAACAGAGCAGACTCGAGGAAAAACTCTTGCACAACTACCGCATTTCACTCTCGAGTTACTCGCGGAGTAATTCAATTCAATTTCCGACGTACAAACCATATTAAAGTTATTGAAAGCACAGTTCTCTGAGAGCAAACAAACAGACAAAGGAAAATAGACAGAGCAAGCGAGAGAGCGAGAAAGAGAGAGAGCCAAAATGGTGGAAAACCTTTTACTTTTTCAATTTGTTGTCTAGACTAAATCGCAAAGAACAAGAAAAAGAGAGTGCCGGTGGTGCCCCCTTTTTGCAGGGGAAATATGTATGCCACGTGGCTATTAGCAAATTGAAATCTGTCTATTTAAAGGGAACAATAACGGGAGAGAGAGAGAGAGAGAGAGAGAGAGAGCGAAAGACAGGACTCACTGCTCATCATCATCATTATTGGGAAGACCGAAATTTTTGTCACCTGAGGTTACTTTCTCCCCACACCCCTTCAAATCTTTGGTTTCCCTTTGGATTGTCATTGCTTTTTGGCTGTGATTTGCATAAGATGGCAAAAATGGCACACAAAAGTTTTACCATTCCCGAGCCATTCCCATCCACAGCTCCATCCAAACGACAAGTTGCACAAAAATGTTCCAAATACGAGTACGAGTACGAGTATTATTCGTGTGTGATTTTTATTGTGGCGCTACTGCAATCCACTGGGGTCTTGTTAGTCGTGCTCGTATTTGTATTTGCTGTGCCAAAGATTTATGCAACGAGGATGTGGCGAAATTTTTCGTTTATGAGATTTTAATTGCTGTTAAAAATTTAAGAACATTTTCAGATTTCTGATTTCTGTGTGTGTGTAATTTTTTTTTGGTTCTAACTTTACTTTATGCGTTTTCTTTGGAAATTCTTTCGCTGTCGTAGCTCTGTTCTATGTTGCGTTTTGATCTCTTTACTATTCTGCGCTCTGTCTCTTGTAGAAATCTAGAATTTTCCAAGTCAAATTTACCTTTTCTTGTAGAAGTGCTCAGAGTGTTTTTCGATCATAAACATAACTAAAAAAATGACTACCTGTTGAGCATGTACATATGTATTCGCAGGTCGAATTCGTTCCTGGAAGGTACGCGAAAAACCCCCAATTATATGCGCAGCTGCTAAAGGAGATTACCTGATTGATCTGCGCGGATTAGCGGATGGTCATAAATGCATTTTGCCAAATGCCAAATTGTATGTACCTAAATCCTCAACGTACAGAAAGCTACCTGCCATTGCTATAAGAACCGCTGGGCAAGCACACAACCAGCACAGTTACAAACTGGAACGTCTAACGTAAACAACGAGCAGTGAAATCCAACAACAATGGTTCTAAGCAATTCCACACCCAACCAGAAGCCGGCGGGCAGCCACCACGAGCTCATGATGGACACGGCGGCCATGAATAGCGAGGATCTGAGCGAACTGCTGCAACTGAATGCAGAGATTGAGGAGCAGCGGCGTCGCTCCAGTCGTCATAGCAGCGATGCCTGCGGCCTGCTACGGGCCACCATGACGCGAGAGGAGCTCTTTGAGATCTCCTCGCTGGATGATGATCGCTTTTTGAGCGCCCTGGAGCATCAGAATTCGTATGCGACGCCCACCAAGTCAAGGGTACCGATAACCGACCTGGATCTGTCCAGCATTGAGAATCTCATGAAGTACTTTGACGAGGAGGTGCCCGTCACACCCACCAAGTGTGCAGAGGCCGACAAACTGGTTGCCTGCTCCGGCAAGGTGGCCAGTGCCATTGCCAAGCTGGCGAATCAGCAGCAGCCCGAGATGGTTGTCAGTCCGCCCAAGCACAAAGTGGATGCTGGCAAGATAAAGATAAGCGAACTGAAGCAAAAATACGAACAGCAGCAGCAGCAGCAGCAGCAGCAACAACAGCAGCCAGAGACGCCGCAATCATCCGGCAGAGCAGGAGGAGCAGGAGGAGCAGGAGCAGGAGCAGGAGCAGGTGCAGCCACCAAGTCAGCGGGTAAATTGCCCATGAAAGTGAAGGAAATGGCACAGCTCTTCAACTCGAAGATTAGCCAGGTGATGCGACGCGGCGAAGAGCCACAATATGTCCAGCTGCACAATGAATGCTCGCCCGAGGCCAAGCCCCAGCCGCAGTCGAGATTGGAGCCGCGACAGGGGCCCCTGCCTGGTGGCCGAGGAGGTCTTCCGTGAGCTGAGTGTGCGGGATAAGGCGTTGCTGTTCAACCAATTCGTTGGGGATATGGCAGCAAAGCATCCCAAATTCACGGCCCATGCGGCGGATCTCAAGGCAAAGGTGAAGAAACAGATGGCACGCGGCGAGGTGGTGGCCGAACAGCAGGCGAGTGTCAAGCTATTGGCCAAGGAGCTCGAGGCAAAGTGCATACTAGAGCCGGGCACACCACCGCGACCAGCAGGAGGACTATCCAGCACATCAAGTTCACCCAATGAGCGTAGTTCAGCTGTTGAAGAGACAGCAGCAGCTGGCACCACCACCACCAGCTGCACCTCACATTTCCATGTGAGCACACTGACGGTGATCCTGAAGCCCAGCCCCGAGCGACGGGCACCACAGCCGCGACCAAGACGTTGCCTGGAGCGTGGCCAGAGCGAGAGTCAGGGGCGTGAGGGCTCACAGAAGCGAAATCTCGCCTCCATACGCAGTGTGCTGCCCATCGAGGCGTTTGCGCCGCCCAAGAAGATTCGACGAACGCGTCAGGAGCGACATCAGATGTTTTTTCAGAACGAGCCGCTGGAGAGTCTCTTCTACAGTTGGCTAAGTGCCGAGAATGGCGTACAATTCGACATTACCTGCGCCTCCAACAGCGAACAGACCATCGAGATTGCCCTGGAGGAGGAGAGTTCGGCTGGTCAGGCGCCGCCAGACCTGACGGCCACATCGATGGGCGAGGTAAGCCAGCGATCGGCAGTGGAGCGGCTGCTAGAAGAGGCCATAGCCAAGCTGGAGCTGGAGAATAAGGAAAGGAAAGAGTCCAGCCAGTTGGAGGTTAAGGAAGTGGACACAAAAGTGGACACGCCCACAGTGACGCCACGCAAGGTGAAGCGCCAGGCACCGCCGGTGCCGGTGCCAGTGCCAGTGACAGCGCCAGTGACAGCGCCAGTGCCAGCGCCACGTCCCAGTTTGAGTCAAACGCAGTCCACCTGCGCCATGTCGAGCAGTTCTTCGAGTCGCAAGCAATCGGATGCTGAGGAAAGTGAATCCGGTTTGTCTACTCTACCAAAGGTAAGTGCCAGCATGCCGATCATTCCACTGCGAGCATCCCACACTAACATTTATTTTATTCCCAAAGATAACCAGCGATGAATCTCAGCCCGAAATGCAACAGGAAATGATGCAAACGAATGACTTTGACTTTGCCAAGCCGCAGCGTCCGCCACGCAAGAAGAAAATGCGACGCACACTCACCTGGAAGAAGGAGAACTCCATTGTGGAGGCCACGGCCAATGCCATTACCTCCACGGACTCGGATTCGGACTACAGAGCGCCAGCAGCACTGGCAGCACACACCAAAAAGAAGACACCCCCGACTATCCCAATCCCAATGCCCGAGCAGAGCTACATTGAGCTGGACAAGTCGCTGATGCGGCAGGTGAACTCGCCGCGCAAGATCAAGTCTGCGTACACGCTGACGGTGATGTCGTCGCCGTCACCGAATGCGGACAGCGATCAGTCGCCGGCACAGACGCCAAGGCAGTCACTGGATCAGACCATGATGAGGGATAGCTTCATCGATCAGGGCTTTGAGACATGCTCGAACGATGCCATGGATGGTGGCAGTCCCCTCAGACGTTCCTCCGTGGGTACGACGGGTGGCAAGCCGTCGGGCTTTTCGACACCCGTCAAAGGTCGCCATGCAGTGAGTCCTGCCCAACAGCAGCTGTTCAGCCCGATCTTGACGCCCGCACAGGACAATAGACCGCGACGCAGCTCCTTGGCCATGCAGGTGATTCGAGAGGATCATCCACTGGATCTAGATGATACGCCCAGCTCCCCAAGGACGCCCTGCAGCGAGCGGGAGTTCTTTGCGAATGCACCGACAGTGGAGATGAATTCGTCACAGGACGAGATGCCGGCACCCAAGCCCAAGTCAATGTTCTGGTTATCTGCTGGAGATTTTACCGTCTCACTGGAGATCTTTCACAATACGCCCGAACGTTTGGGTCTGCTGTACGAGATCTTCACGCAGAAGAGCTGGGAAACGAGGGACATGGCCTTCGGCATCGATGCGCACAAGTTTACGCGAGGCGGCCGCCAGGAGGCCAAGCAATCGCTGCCGGAGCGTCCGCCCAGCGTGCAGGGATGCTCCCACTATTGGTTCGCCAGCGGTGACCTGGCAGTGCCATTCAGCGGCAAACTAATGGCCGGCGAGAAGGTGGAGCGGCTGTTTGAGTTCCTGGCTGCAGAGCTGAACGATCAGGCGGAGCTGCGCTTTGGCGTGGATCATCTGGAGTTCAGCTGCGTGCCCGAGTTCTGGCCCACCACCCAAAAGTACTCCATCGAGAGCAGCTACAGCATGCTGGTGGGACTGCAGACGGGCGCCAGCAATGGACTGGAGGGACGCAGCAAGTACGCCTGGCCGAATATGGGCAGCAATGCCAACAACACGATCAAAACGAGCGACCTGGACCAAACGGAGTTCGAGTCGGATAGCTTCAGCAACAACAGTGGCAGCGGCAGTGGCAGTAGGCTCTCCTTCTCCCCGGATATGTTCTCTATGGACTACGAGGCGGTGCCACTCGATGAGCTGTTCGCCAAGGCGGCTCCAGTGGTGCGTTCACCAGCCATGTCCATGCCACAAATGATGCAGGTACTGAAGCAGCAGCAAACGAAGCTTAAGAATGTGGAGGAACGGATTCGCAGCTATTCAAAGCCATCGAATCTGTCGAATGACTCGCTGGAGCATTGCCGCAACACGCCCGAATATGTGAAGAAGCTGCGCTCCATTATCCGAGCCATTGACAACATTGGGCGGGACAATGGCTTCCGCACCTGCTCCATGGAACAGCTGGAGAGCTTCATGTATTTCCTCAGCGAGTACGCGGATGTTTGTCTGGCCAACTGCAGCGAGCATATGGACAAGATATTGGACACACTGCTCGATCGTCGCTCTGTGGAGGTCTGATCAAAATATGACGGGGGAAAAAAACAAAACAAAACAAAACAAAGCCACACCAAACCTCATTTAATTGTAATATGTATATCTTTAGCCATTAAGCATTGTCATGCAACGTAGTTTTGTAAGCAGCAACATTTAATGTTACAAATATTGTATTTTAAATAATAAAACTTTCAAAGAAAAAGTTAATGCCAAAAGTTTTCAATTTTAATGATTAAATTAAATTACATTCCACATCCATTGAAATTGCATACCAGCCTTAAATGTGTTCTGTGCTTATAGAACAACATTTTTTAGTTTATTCAGTTTAATTTATTTTATATTCAGCTTATTTATTTTTCAATTGACGTAAGCAAAATATAATTAATACGACAGTAAAGATTTATGGATCCAAGGATCGTACAAAACACTATGCATCAGCAGCGAAAATTAGGATTGAGCTATGGCGGAGCCAACGATATATATATATAATGGAAGAATATTTTCATATAAGTATATTTTATTTATTTCAGACATGGAACTACTAAGAATAAAACATTTGGCAAACATATAAATAAAATATTGCAATAAACGGGCATGCCAATGTACATGAGTTTTCAGAAAAGGGAAAATGGTGTACGAGGGTTGTTCGAAAAGGTTTCCAAAGATTAAAAAGTGTTGTATTTAAGTGAACAATAATTCTGGTCAACAGGTTATATATTTATAAGGCGCGTAGAGTACAGAACGAAGAATGGATTATGCTATGAATATAACCAGATTAAACAACTGCCTTCGTGACTTGTATTTTTGTACGAATTCATAAGAATACGTTGTATGTAGTTTAATATTTATTTTATTTCTTATTAGGGCAAGAGCACTTTGGACGAACCATCATTTGCATTGCTTTATAAGAGTATTCATATCCGCGCCAATGGTACCAATATATCCCCCCAGTCCTCATGATATCCACGATACCATCCACATATATGCCGAAAGGCTGACTGAAATGAGGAGAGTTGAGGCAATCATTAAAAGACAATATATATAGACATACCTATGGCTACAATCGTTGTGCCACCAGGGACACATTTGTTCCGCAGCACAATTTCTTCCATTCGCCCTTTGATCGTTGTCCCTATCGTAGGTGGTGAATTTCTGGTTCTGACTGACTCTCAACGAATCACCCGCATCTCCAGTAAATCTGCCCAACGCGGACATTCGATATTGATCGTTTTCACTTTCGATATGGAACTCATCGTATTTGGCATATCTCGTGTTCCCCTCGAAGTCCTCCAGGTGTACGTATAGCTCTTGGTTCTGTGACTTTGTAATGGCGTGCAGCTTATCCAATCCTATGAAGAAGTCGCCTGCGATGTCACCAAATCCTCTCTTGTACCCATCCCAGTCGCGGAAGAAATTCAGCTCCTTGTTGGTTCGACGGGCGATCACAGTCCAGCCAGGACCCGCCATCTTTGCATTGCAGAACACTGGGAAGGGATCTAGTTCCCCTACCTGTATTGTATATATACCATGGGCACTGGAATCAATAGGACAGTGTCTATACGGACCATCCAAATACAATTCTTGAATATCAGTTCTGTCCGTTTGGTTTATGACACGCTGTAAGAAGATTTTTGTTTGCTAATTTCCTAATTTCCATCTTATGAGTACACTCGAAACTTTACCCCTTCAACATCCGCCAATCCTGTGATGCTTTTGCAGAGGAAAAACACCAGCAATCCGTAGATCCACTTTGACTGCATTATAACCAGCTGAAAACTGACTGGAGAGTGCCGTGGAGTTCGTTTTATATCGTTTTCTTATCTTAATTTGACGAGAATTTTCTTATTGCCCAATTAGAATTTAGTGTTTTGTGTTTTTTTGGCACAAATACTTAATACATTTAACAAACCCGTAAACGTAGAATACTATATATAATTATCTTATCACTTAAGTTCTTAAAAATCAACATAATTAGACTGCTCGAGACTACTTTTGGGTTGTATGGCTGTGTTCGAGGCAGCCGCTGGCAACAAGCTCTTTGCGCTAATCAGCACTCTTCATTTAAATGCATGCTCGCCTTTAGTTAGCTCGCTCGACCACTAATCGTAGATAATGCCTTGCTGTCGGAGCATAGCCCGAGTGCATATCGTGGGTGGTCTGAGTGGCATGCATTGTCCTTGGGATCGGGGGTCTATAACTGCAGATACGAATTGCTTTTTAACTCGTTTTTGTGGAATTTATTCAAGCGGGCGGTTTTCCGCACACAACAGGCTGATTGGGTAGATATTATTGCCAATTGCCATCTTACAAATTTAAAAGAGAATACATATTAAAAGCATTTTTAAAAATTAAACAAATATTTTAGGTGAAATAAATAAATAAAATAAATAAATAAATAAAAATAAAAAAAATGCATTAAACAAAATAGTTTGCAGTAAAATATAAATATAAACATTTAAGTAGGGTTTATTCAGAAATGTTTTTACAAGAAGAATATTCTGTCAATCCAGATTACAAATCTTCCATTAAAGGGGTAACAAGTAAAACTGGGCTAACTGGGACCAGGTAAGGCCTTTCATTTGGCTGCATGCCACCCACGATTAGAGCCACATTCGTGGTATCCATGGCCATTCGACGTGCACTTAATGTACTCCTCAACCAGCAGGCTCTAGGGCCGTGGCCTTCATCTTGAATGCATCCTGATAGATTGTGCGCCTGTACATTTGGACATCGTGAAAGTTGCCACCTCCGCCCATAATAATTTGCTTGTTCATCTTGTAGACTCGATCAGTACTCCTTTGTCGTAGCGAATTCCAATGACACAGGATCCCATGGGTATGGGCTTTTCTTCTGTTCCAACGCCAATGAAGTCGTGGAGTACCGTGCTGGCCCTTTCGTAGTCTGGATGGAACATTTTTATAGCAACTGACTTGAATGTACCTATGGTGTACCTATAGCTCTTGGGTCTGTGACTTTGTAATGGCATGCAGAAGTCACCAAATCCTCTTTTGTACTGTAAGTAGATTTTTGTTTGCTATTTCCTATTTAAAATGTATGATTTGCTGTGTTCCTCATTTCTTATGCGTGCAACCACAATATGGCACAGCGGAACGGGGCAGGGTACAACTAGTTATATATAATTTTGCACCCAAAGAACTCAAAAATCCACTTAGAAACAAAAACTAACTTGAAAATAGCATGCGATAATTGTTTGCCATTTTTATTGTACAGCCCAAAAGCATGCAACAGCTTTTTGACTCTTTAATGTGTAGAATTTATGTACATACATATGTATATACATACATCCATACATATTTGCTAATATCAGGTTAGGTTAAAATGTTTTCTAGTGAGATGAATAATGTTTCAGATACATGTAGTTAGGGTGTAGATTTTATTTATTCCTTTTGGAATCAATTTCTGTTGAATTTCTTGGTTTTTATTTCCTAATCTAGCAGTGGCAAGGCACGCCTTTCTTGTGAAACAACAAATCCGCTTGATCGATTGATAAATTTTTCACAAATAATCATAAAAAAAATTGCCAGAACTGTGACTAATATTCGCAACGTTTAGATTGATCCGCCGGCTGTATGATGATACTGTCAGCACTGATAACCTACAGCACTGTGGGTAGCTTGACTGTTCCGTCTTAAAAAAAAGTAGTGTAAATATATGGTATGATAATTAACTGAAGCAAGAGACTTAAACTATACGTTCAGAAATCATACATCAATAATTATTCCTGTATGTGGGCCCTTGGATTACCTTTTACAATCAAAGAAGAAGTCTTTTGTGGCAGCTTAAAACTGCTCCATCAGCCTCTTGCCTCGAGAGATGTCCAATCCAAGGCTGACTATTTGTTTGCATTGCGCATACGCCACGTAGGAGATGAGGCAAAGGCAGGCAGGCCAGGCATCACGTAAGCAGCAGAAAAGGATTTCTGCCATGGCAACAATGTTTGTGCAATTGCCGTTGCAGTGCAGATAAATGGAAGAGAAAATGTATTACCCCAGAACCGAGTACCGAGAGCTGAGAATCGCCTCCGGTTCAATAACAATTTCACGTGCCCAAAGTGCAACGCAAACATGGAACATGGAATCAAATATAAATCCGGAATAAAACGAAGCTTTGCATTTATGCGATGTTCTTCTGGTCAGTGCTTCTGGTTGTGTAAGGACAAATAATACCCAGTTGACAACACCAAAAAAACAAAAAAAAAAAACAACAAGAAAACCATGTTAATATGAAGCAATCCCAAATAGATATTTTATTTGTGTTTTCTCTTTCTCTCTCTCTCTCGCTTGCAGTTTCTTTCCGCTCCGCTGTCTGTTCCTTGTGGGTATGGAGGATGGGGGAGTTTTGGGGGGAACCATAATATCATTAAATGTACATTATCACTCTTATTGCTAAGAAACACAAACTAAAGCCTATGATATATGGTATTTAAATGTATATTCATGTGTATGTATGTATGTATATTTTTAGTTTAGAACATAGTTTTACTTATGGTTGGCATCTGGGCATTAGGACCGGGCTTAAATGGATATATGTATGTATATAAATATGCTTCAATCAATACGAATTTTAGCCAACCAACTCAATTGTTTTCTTTGCTCTCTGCACTCTATCTCTCTCTCTCTCTCTCTCTCTCTCTCCCTCTCTGGGGTACTCTTCTATCTTCTATTCTGATTTAATGTATATTCTTTAATTGGTTTTTGATTAGTGCCGCCATTGCGCGTTCTTTCTATCTCTCTCTCTATCTCTCATCTTTCTTTTTTGGCTCTGAGTATCCTTTATTATTATAAATTGCTTAATATTTATATTGTATTACAAATGAGCCATCATTTGTATAGCTTATAACGAGTACATAATTTACAATTGCATTTGCGTTGGTTGTGTTTTTTTTTCTTTATATTTACAGTGTGTATATCGTGTGTGCTTTTGTTTATTTTTTTGGTTTTTTCTTTCTCGTTTTTTTCTTTTTTAACAATTTGTCAACATTTGAAATGTATATTTTTTTCAGAATTTTTTATTTAAATTAATTTATGTTTCAACTAACTAACCTGCTTTCGGTCTGTGTGTGTGTGTGTGTTGGTTTTTTTTTCTTTTTTTTTTTTGGGAAAATATCTGTCCACAAAAATTGTATATTCATTTATTGTGTTTAAATACTCTCACTAAAACTTGTTAGATTTTAAGGAAAATAGCTTTAATAATACAAAAAAGAAATTACACTCAAAAAGGGGCTGGCAGCGAAGCTTTAAAGAAGGACTCTTTAATGTTACCTAATCTGTTGGATATGATTAAAGATTTGATAAATTTTTAGAGCGTAGGATAACCTCCGACTAGGTTAACAAATTTGAAATTAAAATTTACTTCATTTAATGCCTCAAAATGGTTGTCCACAATTTAATAATTATGTACTTATAAATTACTCATAGTTAATAGACCCACCAAAATTATAGTAACATAATACCTAAATAATATAACTAAAATTAAAACATTTCCAGATCCTGCTACAACTGCTTTCATTTGCTTAAACTGTTGAAAATTTTGTACCCAAAAATATAGGATTATTATTCTCAAATAAAAGTTAAGAATTTAAACCGCTTGGTACAATTTTGCTGATATTTTAATCGTATTCATATACTCATTCCTTCTATCGACGAACGTCATTTACCTGTGGAGTGTAAACCCCTAGTCGGAGTGTTGAAACGCAGCATTTTGTTGATTAATTTACTGCCTTTTGTTTGTTCACAAACTTTTTTGTGTAGCTGTTATTGTTGTTTTAATAATGCTAGGCCTCGTGATCATCTTTTTTGTATGGACCAAAAATCGAATCAAATATTTATGGAGCTTTGTGGGGCGGGTTGGGCTGGTTTGGGCGGTGGAAAAGACAAACACAATGCTAACCAAAAACTTGAAATGGGTTTTGCGTTTGGCAATTTGCTTAATTAAGTTCACATTTTGTTGGGGTTATCATAATTTTTGTTTTGTTTTTACGTGCATGGCGTCGTTTGTATGTTCTTTGTTGTTGTTTGTTTTGTGGTTCTTTGCATTTTTTGTGTTGGTATGTTTTTGTTTTGTTTTTAATGGCACTCTATATATATATATATATATATATATATATAATATAAGGATATACATATTTTCTATTGCATTGAAGCTCTAACCGTGCAGCAGTGAGAGGAGTGCCAGGAGCCAGCACATCATTAGGGACCGATGGAGACGACTGGCGCTGCCCTTGCCCTTGGACCAGTCATAGCCCTTGGGATTGTTGCCCGTCAGCTTCTGTTCGGATTTGCCAATCTCATTCAGATTCGATTGATATTTGATGCCCACTGCAAAAACAGCGACCAAAAAGAAAAACACACAGAAATGAAGTCAATTGGTGGGTTAAACAGTGAGTGGAGTGGAGTGGAGTGCAGTACAGTGCTTTCCATTTTGTAGTACTCACATTTGTCAATCACAATCACCGAATTCGTGGGCCCTCCTCCTCCTCCTCCTACTCCTGCCATGCCATTCAGTTGGTTGTTGTAGCCATCCAAAGTGTTTGCCATCGTTGTGGTTGTCGTGCGGCGCAGTGTTGTGGTTGTGGGCGGTGGCTGTGTGGTGGGTGGACTCGACACTGCAATGGGAAACGAAACGTAACGAACGAAACGATTTGAATACGAGATATGTATGTATATATGTATACATTTTTTTTCCTGGCGAGTGTAATCCAATGAGTAGAAAATACAACTAGAGGTCTTCATCTCAGTGCCTCTGTCGGATGCAATCATAAACAACGCTTCTAACTTCATTTAATGGCCAGACACAGGAACCCCTTACCACCCCCCACACCCCACACCCATAACTATGCTCAGAGTCAATATCTTAACTGCGCTTTTGGCCTTTTTTTTTTAGCCGGAATTTTCCTCACTCTTCAGGCATCGTAAATTCAAGCTATCGCTCGCTCGCTCGCTCGTTCTCCTTTCGTTTTCAATTTCTTGGAGAGAGAAAAGTGGCGGCGCTCTTTATTCTTTTCTTTTCATTTTCCTTCTCGTTTTTTTTCGGTTGGCTGGTCCCTGGTCCTGGTGCGCTCCTCCTTTGGCATTATTGACGACAATTTGTTGGGGGGAAAATTTATGGGGAACGGCATTTGGCCTCCGCCTTGGCATCGGCACCAAAAACTACTCCTGACACAGGCACATCTTCATCTTCTCCTTCTGACCAACCACTTAATAAAATTGTCACAGGTTCATTGTTCTCATTGTTGGCACCGCCAGCCCGCCCCTCTTATTATTATCAGTAGTCTGTCTGCCTGCCACTCGCCGCTCGTTTTGTGTGTTGGTGGAGGGGGCGGAGGGCCCATTGTTACCTTTAATTGGTAGAACGACACCCACTTCCCAACTACTCGTATACTTGCACCCCGCCCCTCCAGTCCTTTGTTGTGACAATGGCATATAAAATAAAAAAAAAAATCTATAGCATACATATACATATATGTATCCATATACGTATACGCAATATGTATTGTATATATAAATTAAGTTGTCCTTTTTATGGATGCCAACGCATCGATATTTTATATTGTTTTATGAACTTTTGTGTCCAGCGCCTCGTAACTGCCGTAACTGGGGAGTGATTTGGCAAATTGACAGATTATTGACACTTTATTGGCCCAAAAGGGACTTTAATTGCCAAATGGGTTCAGTTTCTGAGCTTTTGGAGCATTACTCTCTCTCTCTCTCTCTCTCTCTCTGGTTGCGTAACGTGTTAACGAACTGTGTGGCAATCAATTGATAAAGCAAATGTTATGGGGCTGTGCAAATATCCCATGTAGTAATGCGAATATGCATTATTATATACAGAAATTGGTGGAGTAGAAAGGTAGGTTTTAAATTTCGATATTTAGGTGGTTTTCAGACCATAAAATACCCGTAAATGATGAATTAAATGTGTTAAATGTGTACGCCATTTAAACGAGTTTTCTTGGGGGGTATTTATAGATGCCTTTCCCTCGATTTTTGGAAATATAAAAGATGCAGGAATTGTAATATTTATAAGCAGAATTGGAGGGATTTATAAATGTTATCCTAACGTGTCAATTAGGCTGATCTTTGAGATTTAAACACCATAAAATAATCAAAGATCAACAATTTAATTCACAAAACAAAGATAAATATACGTATACCCCTATTATATACATATAATTGCATTCTTGCACTGGATTAATCGATATATTCCTTTCTTTTATTATAGAATTCTGCAACCATATAATCTATAGCTTCCCAATTTCTTGTGTATAATTATATGATGCCTGAACTTGTATTTCTTTTGTTTTTAAAATCACATTTCCACAACAATGAAGAGGAATATATCATACAATGGTGTGAACAATATTAAATAAATTAAATTAATATTTGCTTAAATTTAAAATAAATCCAATGACTTATTAACTCTTCCAAAAAATCATAATAACTAAATATTAAATCCCACTCCATAAATGCTGCCTGCCCTTCCATTTTTCTTCCTCTGATATTTTCTTTACGTTTTTGACTAAGCCTATTGAATTTTAGTAATTACAAATCTGAACTAGCACTAGAGCTAGTAATGTTGCAGCGTTCTCTTATTCGATTTCAAGTTGAAAATTCTCTTCATTTATTATCCCTGTCTGAATGGGGTTAGGTAGGGGGGGATGGGACACCCTACCTAGCCTCCTGCTGCATACAGAAATGTATCCATGCAGCCAACACATAAATGATGGTCTCTGTGTCTCTGGCCAGTGGGCAACAAAACTGCCGCCATAATTAAAGCCACATAATGATGCAGTTTTGAATTTGTCCCAAAAACTACCGCTACCGCCCCCACGCCTCTCCTCTTGTAATTTATGTTGCGCTTTGGGGCTTGGTGTGGCATGCACCAATATTAGAAGGTATAAATAACACAGGGTGGGGGTGGGGGTACCCTTCAATATTCGTACTTACTGTAAAGCTTTATGTTGCCATCCATGTCGCCACGAGGATTTTTGGCGACACACTTGTAGTTGCCATAATCGCTGCCCTGGACATTGGTGATCGTCAGCCGCATGGTCGCCTTGTACGATGGATGGCCCGGAATTGTTTCGGTTCTGCAAAAGATAAGCGGGGCAAAGTGGTGGTTAAGCTTCCAGTGTGTGTTTTGGGCGCAAGTTCAATGACAGAAAATTGTACACGTAGTACATATTGTAGGTCAGCCACAGCCTCAGCCACAGAGAGAACCGCTGGACAAATCAGAGGCAATCAGGTATCAAGGCCAAGGTGAAACTGATAAGTCCCAGGCCCGGGCTGTGTTTCACTTAAATCTAATCAGAATGCGACCCGGCACACTAGGTACGGGGGGACAGTGGCCACAAATGCTGCCAGAATGTGCCAGAATGAGGCTGTGACTGTACAACAACAGTGGGTGTCCACTGTACCCCATTGTTACGATGAAGACTGACAGGCGCAGCTGCGGTTGGCCGGCCTGCCTGCCTGCCTGCCTGCCTGAATCTTGGACAGACTACAATCTCCAGCCCAGTTGCAATTTGTCCAGCATGCTGAAGCTTACACTGATCGTTTGGCTGCTCTTCTCGCTGGCCTGGCGCACCACACCCACCAGCTGTCGCCAGACGCGTTCGCCGCAGACCATACGCCAGCTGCTGGCCAACCAGCTGCAGAGCTACATGGACACCACGGCGCGTCCGTGTGAGAATTTCTATCAGTATGCCTGTGGCAACTGGCAGCTGCAGCAGGAGCAGCCCTCCCAGCAGCACCACACCAATCACAGAGAGCGGGAAAAGGAGCGCGAGCGCGAGCGAGAGCAGGAGCAACTGCTGCCCAGCGATACGTTGGGCGTGCTCGATCACCAACTAAATCGACAGCTGGAGCTGGCACTGCGACGCTCCAACGAGACCATGATGGACGAGGAGCCGCCCATCTACGATAAGCTGCGTCTCTACTATCGCTCGTGCAAACGGCTGAAGCCCTACAACCTCAAGAAGTATCTGCAGCTGCTGGCACCGGGCAATGGCACCCACTGGCCGCTGCTGAGTCGCAGCTGGCGTCGGGAGAGGTTCCATTGGCTCACGACCATCGGCAGACTGCGACTGCATGGCCTGAATGGAGTGCTGCTCAAAGAGCAGATACTGCCGCGCTGGGACGACTCCAGTGCCTACTCGATTTATCTGGATAAGCCGAGTCTGGTGGAGACGCTGCCCATGGGCGAGGGAGCCATGATCGAGCTGCTGCTGGACATTGGCCAGACGAAACGGGTGGCGAATGCCTTGGCCCGTCAGGTGGATGACTTTGAGCGGCGACTGCATCGTCTGCAGGAGCTGGAGGATGACGAGGGCGCCAAAGAAATGCAGCTGGGATATCTGGCAGAGTATCTGCCGGAGCTGAAGTGGCTGCCGTTCATGCAGGAGATCCGTGTGGACACCGAACCCGATGTGCGCTCCACGCTGATCATCCAGAACATACCCTACATGAGGGCGCTGCACGAGCTGGTGGAACGCCAGCCGCCGGATACCATCTGCAATTACATCATGCTGAAGTGGCTGGCATTCCTCAAGCAGCAGGGACCCGCAGAGATCTCGCGCGGCGAGTGCGTGGCCAGCATGAGGCGTGCCATGCCGCTGGCCAGCAGCTGGATGATTGGCCAGCGGCTGTACGATCCGGAGGCCGAGCAGGATGTCGGCTCGCTGTTTCAGCAGCTCAAGCAACGGTTTGCCCACATTCTGGAGGAGAATCGACTGCAGCTGGCGCCGCCCATAGTGCATGTCCTGCAGGAGAAGCTGCGCGCCATGCGCCTCCAGATCGGCTTTGTCCAGATGAACGACTCTGGTTACGTGGAGGAGTACTATCAGCGGATGGAGCTGAATGGCCACAACTTCTATGCGAATCAGCTGAAGCTGCTGCGCCTGCGCGTAGAGAAGAATCACGAGCTGCTCGCCGCCACAGCAGTCACAGATGTGGGGAATGTCAGCTACCTGACGGAGTCCTGGCTAGCGAGCAGCTCCTCGCCGTTGTATGTGAAGCCACGGAATCTGGTGCTGATGCCCTATGGCCTGCTGCAGCTGCCCGTGTGGCATCGCAACACGAGCGCCCTGCAACAGCATGCGGTGCTGGGCTTTGCCCTGGCCCATGAGCTGATCCATGGCTACGATGCCTCCGGCATTGACTACGATGCCACGGGCAACATTATGGGACCCAGCGAGGAGATTGCCGGCAGTCAACGCTTCATCCAGGGTCTGCGCTGCATGCAACAGCAGCTGGCCACTGGTTCGAGGTCCCTCAACGAGAAACTGGCCGACTATGAGGCATTGCGTCTGGTCTACGAGACGTTCTTTGGCCTGAAATCGAAGCCACGGGAGCCGCGTGATCCCCTGCTCACGCAGTTTAGCCAGCGGCAGCTCTTCTTCATCAGCTTTGGGCAGTTCTTTTGCGGCAAAATGCCGGCGCTCAGCCTTCAGGCACAGTCCCATCTGGAGCATGCCGTCGACGAGCTGAGAGTGATGCAAACGCTGGCAAATTTCGAGGAATTCTCACGGGAATTTGGCTGCGAGAAACGCACCAAAATGCAGGCCAAACAGCGCTGCCGGGTCTGGTAGCAGGCAGTTACCTTTAGGATAGATTAAACCACCAATAAATTGAGGCCTAGAAAAATGTATTATTTATTTTCTCCTCACCAGAGCTGGCATCTCTCTGCGGCTCGTGCCGTGTTGCACTGAAAGGCCTCATTAAATGCCATCGAATTTGTATGAATTTGCTGCAGACGCACTTTATTTGAATCGTATGCAACAAAGTTTGTATCAAACAATTTCAAGCCAATCAGAAAAAGTGGGTTTGCTTACTTGAGGAAAAATCGTGTCGGGTTGCGTAATTGGTTCTTAACTTACTTGTACTTTGGTGATTCTGTGATCATTTGATCATTTTCGCGTGTCCAGTAATTGAGCGATGTGGGATTCGCCTCGATAAAGCACTCCAGCGTGACATTGAAGCTCATGGGTATGCCCACCAACTGATGCGGTATCCAAACCATTGGGGAAACTGTATTTAGGGGGAGAAGCCAGTGATAATGTTTAAAATTTAAAAGCATCTATTGACTTACAGTCTACGCTGACTTTGATCCGCTTGGAGACGCTGGGCGGCACTCCGTTTGAGGCAATGCACAGATACGCACCCATATGCAGCCGCGAGATGCGCTCCAGCTCAAGCGAGTCCGTCTCCAGATCGTTCACTGTCCGAAAAGATGGAAAAACAGTTACAAAAATTGTGTGTTTAAATCAGTGGTCTGCACGCACACATTCACATGTAATACACGTGAGCGGCTGCGCAGCGGTAAGCTCAGGGCATTGAGCCCTGATTTAAATGTTGGATGGGGTGGCACGCACTCACCTTCGAGCGTTTTATTTATGACAATCTTGTGGCCATCGTCTCGCTTCCATTTGATGGTCGGCTCGGGGCTGCCTTTCGCTTTGCAACGCAGCGTCACGTTATCGCCCTCTCGCACGATGATGTCGCTGGAGGTCAGGGCATCGTCGATGTTCGGTGGCACTGCATGGGACAGAGGAAAAGAATGTGATTGGTTGGTTTTGGGAAGGTCCCAATCTATTTGTCAGACAGAAATATAATCTCGGCGCGAAAACCAAATGATTTACAAGCAAACACACACAAAACAAAAATAATGGGAACTTTTTCTGCACTTTTGTTGCCAAGAAAAAGGAAAGCCAGAAACCGTAATGCCATTTTTGGAAATGTAAGAATTCTGTTATACTCTTTTTGTGGGTATTTTATATTAAAAGAAAGACTAAGAAAGGTTTAGTAGCGGTAGTTTAATCAGAATTAATTCATGGATACTTTGGGAAATAAATTATAAATATTATATAAGCGTTCTATATTTAAATTATATTATCATGGGTAAAATGGGACTTCCAGACACTTCCTCTTATTTATAAATATTTTTTCAATTGAAATATTACATTTATTCATTATTTAATTAAATTCCTATCTACAAGTTTTATTTCTAACAAAAGCTCTAAAAAATCGAGCATATCCCAAACATAAAAAAGAATAGAGAAAATCAAAAGAAAAAATGAACATTTCACGCATTGTTGACTCCGATGCACTGCCGAGACACTCGGCAAAAACCAAGTTTTTGGTTCCACTCAGAAGTCACTGCGAAACTTAACTTTAAGGCCAATTAGCTTTGCCACCAGGTTCTGGCCTGCTGAAGCTTCCCCTCATTTTTATTTTTTGACTGCAAAGAGCAAAGAAGTTCCCTTTTTTTGTGGGGGGGAGAAGAAATTGTGGCAATTTAAAAATCGATGCGGCAACCTTCATCAAATTGTCATCAGTTTCACTCTCCTTTCACTCGGGTCACTCCTTTACTCGCCTTTCACTCGGGTCACTCCTTCACTCTGCTTTCTCGCACCCACCCCACGACCAACGGAATCTTTCAATTGCCGGGGGAAACCCTTTTTTGACGTTAAGGCCCCCTCACAAAATCTGTAATGAAAAATCTATGCAAATCACAGAATCACAAAGGAGCGACAGCAGCGGTCTAAGGATGGTTCTACGCAGGACGCAGGACATATGGATCCATTGAATGTCGCACTTGCTGACTTCTGGCTGACAGTTGCTGCAGTTTTCGCCATTTGCCTTTAAGCCTCATTTTATATTCCGAACATTTTCTGTAATCAAAACTTATCGCATGCGATATTTTCACACTGAGTTCAAAGCCTGGACATTGCCCGAGAGTCACGTAGCCCGTTGAACGTTTAGTTACGTTGGCTGTCTGGCATTGACGCCTTCTGTCTATATGTTGTACGTATTCGTATTGAGAGCCCAAATTGCGACGACGACCCATCTGAGGCGAGGCCCCAATCCAATTGAATGCCAAACCCAAACCCACACCCAAACCACTAATCAATGAGGCCAGTGATGGGGCGTGTCAGTTAGTAACTGACAGGCCGTCTATATTATCTATTGGTACGCGCAATAACGAATATCTGCCATATCGGTGACAGGTGGAGAGTTCATCCAGCGATTGTGCTTGATAAATGTTTGACTTGGGAATTTAAGAGGAAATCCTCAGGTATATAGAAGCTTAATTTTGAAATGAAAAGGCTTACTTCCTTAAAGACCTATTGCTGTACTTACTAGCCTCTTTAATATTACTTATTTCTGTACCTATTTATCTATATAATTATGTATTTTTCTTTCTTGAAAATGCTTGGATAGACACGCATTTAAAACACATTTTTTTTTTTGTTTCTTACAGATATGCCAGTATGCCTGGTTAAAGGTAATTTTGCTGCCACATTTCATCTCCCTTTATGATCGTTCTATGTATGCTGCAACCTGCCCACAGAGCAACCCCATTATCCTTCAACTTTTCGCCCTAAAGGGTGACAAGAAGAACCTTAAGAAAAAAACTGTAATTAAAAGCGGAAACTTTTGTAAACTTTTGTCTTTATACCTTTTGCGTTTCTTATATCGCCCAATAATGACCGAAAAAGTTTCTAACGGATCGTCTCGTTTTTTTTTTTTTGTCATACTATTAATAAACGCTTGATGTGCTAATCGCAGGACAGAAAGGACACCACAGCGCAGTAACCGACTGGACCCTACTGTGCGAGTAAAGGACATGGGTTCTAACAGCTGCTGCTGCTGCTGTTCCATAGTTTTTTTGACATATTAGTTTCTTTATTGATATTTTTAGCAGCTGGCGACAACAGAGAAAGTTTTGGCCACACAAAAATGTTTGCCATGAAACTTTTTTCTAATCCCAAACCCCCGCCCCTTGTGTATGAGGCATTTAATTAGCAAAACATGCAACATACAATTTTGGTAGGACATTAGATAGGATTTCTTATAATCCTTCAAACGTTTTTGGCACAATTTCTAATTGCAGTTTTAATTTTTGGGGTCTAAAATATTTCACACTCAGCATGCGCTTAATTATTAAATTTAGCTTGTGCTCTGGCAAAGTTTTCTCTTCTGAATTTTTTTTTTTTCGTATTTTCGTCTCAAGCACGGATAACGACGTGGCATGGATAATCCTCTAGCCATCTAATGAGCGGCAATTACTCTTCATATTTGCCGCAAGCACCACATGCAGTTCGCAGCGTCGCGACGCAAGTTTATCAGGCGGCTCATAAATCTGTTGGCTAAAAAATTTGGTAGAATAACTATTACAGCGCAGTGCCTGGCTGACTGGTAGATGGTTCATCTAACAATATTTTATTTGTTTTATTTAATTGCTGATTAGATTTTTTGGAAGGATACCTTTTGGGCAGTGCTGGTGACTGCTAGTGGGGGGTTTTTGTGTGGATTTATGGCATTTAAATTACTAGGACTTTTAAGCAGGAACTTAACAAGACTTTTGGAATAATAAAAAAATTATCGATAGTACTTATCATTTATATGTGACAACATTTTCTGCATAAAGAATGCTTCAAAAGGCTTTAAAGGTCTACAATGCCCTTGGCCATGAATATATAAAATATTATATACTAGTAGTGCCCAGATAATGCCTCATGGTGGCACGTACAGCACCAGGCAATGTCAACAAAATAATTGAATTTAATAAATTGCCTCATTATGTGAGCAGAAATGAGAAATTATGCGCCAACCCGTGGCGAGAGAGAGCCACTCTAGAGGCAGAGTCAGGGCCAAGCCCAGGGCCCAGGGACACGTTGGTGTTTGCTTCACTTGCATGTTGCATTGGGCTTGGCATTTGGTGCGGTCATTTGTTTGGTGTGGACGCTGATGCTGCCCCTGGGGGTCTGGGGCATAGCAGCAACAGCAACAGCAGCAGCAGCAGCCTGTCCGTGTAGTTTGTAGCAGGAGGCGCTGGTCACATTTAAATGCATTTTGTGTGCATGGCTCATAAATTCAGACGCGTTTAAATGTTTGTTTTTTGTGTTGCATACTCAAGCCACAAATTTTGTGTCTGTTCTGTGCATTTTATTCCATTTGCCGCATTTCACATTTCGCGCTGCACGTTGCACGTTGCGCATTTCGCATTTCGCATTTGAGTCAGCAAATTAAATTCACAAATGTGTCGCCGCCGCATCGGCGTGCGAGTATACCCCCAAAATAAATGTATATTTATTTATTCACTCATTTTGTGGAACAAACAGAGTTTCCACCGACAAGAACAATTGTGCAAACGACAAATGCAACATTTTAATTTCATTAAATATCTGCTTCACAATGTAATTATGTTCTATTTTTTGGTCCCTATTTCGTGTTTTGTTAAATTGACTGTCCGCATAGCAGGCGGGTGTGGTGGACACTAGGGGGGGATATTTGCTGCTGATTTTTATATATCCAACATTGCGCACCATTTAATTTTGTTGCATTTAATTGGATTTGTTATGTAAATGAAATTCATTTGATTTCGCTGCAACGACCCATTCGCATCACAAGTATCAATCTTGTTTAGACAATGGAAATGGAAAATGCAATTGCGCGAAACGACCCACTAATGGACAACATAATTTATTCCACAAATTGCTGGTCTAACATAAAAATAGTACAATATGTTTTTAACTAGAAAGGAAACCCATCATGGGTTGTGAGTGCCTAAGGGTGTTGATGCCCTACAATTGGGGATTGTTTCAATCAAGGATCGTGCAAGTTCTAAATTTTAAAAATTAAATTTAAAAAAATGAAATAAATATTTATTAAATATACATTTAAAAAGTGTAAATTAATTTTTATTATTAAAAGCAGAAATAAATCTTATTTTAAATTATTATAATAATAAAAATAATTTGTAATTGAAAAGCATATTTTAAATTAATTATGCAAATTAAAAATACAAATTGAATTTACATATATTTTCAACGGTGAGAGGTTTCTATCGACATGTGATATTCTTTTTTGATCTACATTACCAATACGAATAGTAAAAAAAAAATGAATCCAATTTTTGTAAGGTAAATTTTTGTCGAGAGCGTTAAATGAGCGTACAAATTGCCCCTAAGTGAACTGATATTATTCCAGACAAATGCCACGAACGAAGACCAATTATAACTGATCATACTTTGTTTTTTTAACGATTGAATACTAAATGGAACCTCGGTTCAAAATGCTTCCTCATCATGGTAGACAACTCTACAAAATCCTAATACCTCTCTGAAGGGCACACAAAGTTGTCTACTCCAAAAAAAAAAAATGTGACACATGGAGGAGTCATTCTCTTTAGCTGTAGAGCGTGAGGGCCACTCACAATATTTTGTGTCTCTCTTTTTTTTCGGCTTTTCTGGCCAACCCCGTGTGCCCTCTGATGGGACTTTTTAAAAAGCCGTTAAGCACGCTCCAGTGTTGTAAAACGCTCCAATAACACGCCTCACACGCACCACGCGTCCTCGCAATTTGATGTGGCGTGACCAGAGCAACGGGCGGCGGCAACTGTTTCCACGATTTTTTTAACCGTTTCTCCTTCTTTTTTTCGGTGCAACGTTGTCGCCATTTTTGCCATTTTTTGCACACGCACACAAACACACACTCGCACAGATTACAGTTATCTCACACAGACGGTGTAACAGCACACACACACACACAGACATGTGTAGGGAGAGACAGGTCGCCCCGGCAGGCCACACGCTGATGTGGCAAAAGTCCGGGGACCAACGAAAAATGCAAGGCAAATTTGCCAGGAGGGAGAGAGAACAGGCAACAAAAAAAAATATATATATATATTTGAAAAAATACCACTATGACAGCTCTCTGGTCGGGTCTCTGGTCTCTGGTCTGGTCAAAGCCAACAAAACGAGCAAACGCATACGGAAAAGGCAGGAAAAAAAAATGTTTTAAAATATGCCAGAGCCATTTTTATACCTGGCAAAGTGTTAAGGGGTATGCTCAAAGGGAGCTGGGATAGACCAGCGAAAGATATGTGCGTGAAAGCTGGAAAGCTGCCATTTGGTTCATTGATGGTGCCAATGCATTGAACTATCTATAACTTAAAGCTAAAATATATATATGTATAAACGATGGCTCTTCTGTGTTTTTGGATGTCAGGCAGGCACTGAAAAGGGATTTTTAAGGCTCGGGAAATTATACTTTCGATTATCTGAGTATCTGTACAAATCTGTTTATCCCAATTAATCATTAAAGCACAGTCGCTACCAAAAGTTTCTTTCTAACAAAGAATGTGAGCAGTTTTTCCCAGGGTATCGCCCAGTTCACATCCATTGGTATTCCCTAGCTGAAAGCACAGCCTAAACAGAAAATCCTGCAACGTGCAGCATATGTGTCCTTGCATTTCCATGCGGCATCTATGTCTATGTCTGTGCCTCTGTCTCTGCCTCGGCCTCGGCCCCTGCCCCCTGCATCACTCTAGCTGCTTCCGCCATAGCATGTCCTAACTGTTGCATGGCACTGTGTGGCCGGAGCGGTCCATTCTCCTCCTTTCACTTCATCGTACGCTGCCTGCCATTTGTTTGCGCACATATTTTTCAAGTTTTGCCACAAAAACTGATTTATGCGAGTGGACCCAGTGGCACGCCCACTGTCTGCTGTGTCCCCATTGCCCCCATGCAGTAGCCATAGCCATTGGGCGGATGGAGAAGGTGGGGGCCCCGTACTGCTGCCGTTCTCGAATGCTATTCAGTTACGATGTGAACTGTTCGCCCCGTCGTTTCTGTTTGTCCACCGGATGATGTTGATTTGTCAACTTGAAAAGCGGATCTTGTTCGAAAATTCTTGCATTTCCCCCAGCAGCACATTGAAAAGTTTTTTCGGCAAGTTTTCGTTTTTATTAGATTTATTGCAACGATTTCCCAGCAACCGAAACGCTTTTCCAGCGTTGCCCACTCACCAAAAATAAAGCAAAAAAAATGTGTGAATACATACGCCAAACAATTAACATTGAAAACTGCTCTGAACTGGCAAATGGACAAACAGAGAGCAATTAACATTTGTTGTGCTCGTATGTCGGGCTGTGTATTTGTGGGAAGTTTCGCCACTATTTGATTTTCGATTTTGTTACCATTGTGTTTAGTTCTTTTTTTATAGTGAGTGAGAGAATGAGGGACTAAAACTAACCGCAAGCAATTTGCATGTTTTTGTTTGCGATGAAAATGGTGGAAGTCATCGATTTTAACAGCGGAAATCAGAGTGGATTGAACGGCGTCGGCAAAAGGTGACGATTTTGCAGGAAATCAATCGATATTTAAAGCGATAACTGCGTAAGGCAGCGTGAGAATGGATCAAAGGATATATATTTTTTTTTATTGGATAATTTGTTAAATCACACAAGAGTTTTTTTAAATTAAAGAATATTTCTATTTACGAATCAAATGATTTGGATATAATGACATCTAAAAAACACCCATTTATTAGCTTTCGACTTGGGGGTGTTTGTATTTTTTTTTTATCATTTTTTAAATCTGAAAAGATTTTTATTAATTTCTACACAATATTTAATACACTTTTTTGAAGTTAAAAAATATTTATTTTTACGTATCAAATGATTTGATTTTTGATTTAAAGACACCTGAAAAAACATCCATTTAATAGCTCTCGACTTGGGCTTCGGTTCTAGCTGAATATTTATCTACTCTGAGGCAACAAAACTCCATTTGGATGGCAGTCAGTCAGTCTCGCTCTCGCTCTCGCCCGTAAATGATTTCTGTTCTTGCAGCTGCCCAAAATGCGTCCTGGGGGGGCTTGTGCCATGGAACACTATAAAACACCACCCATGGTCAATACGGGGCCCATACCCATGCACGGATACGGACACACACACACACACACACCAAATGCAATTGTCAGACGGGGGGGCAGAGTGCACAACAACAGCCAGGGGACATGGAAACATGCTGAGATCTGCATTTGAATTTGGGTTTGGGTTTTTCCCATCATCTCCCCACAAGGAGAATTTTTAAAGCATACTTTTATGGGTCGAACTATTATTGGAATATTTACGGCAAAGGGAAAGTGCTTTAATTTAGGTTTATGGCGAACATGTCACAGACTCTCGCAACTAATTCCATGTAGCAGTTGTTGGACAAATGAAATAAAATATGCAAAGGACATGCAACGGTTTCAAGGACTCACTGTCAGTCGGGTGGGCTGGCTGTCTATCTGACTTACCAACAACTTTGACAAAACCGTATTGGGTCTTGGCCGTCACCGTATTGATCTGGCACATGTATCGTCCCTTGTCCTCCTCCTGGACATTGTTGATGTGCAGGAACCAGGTGCGATGCTTGTCATGCTTATCATGGGTAACACTTATCCTCGGATTACGCGTTATCACATGATTGTGTACGGTGAGAATGGCCGATTGCTCAAAGTGCATCCACGCTACCTGCAAACAAAACCAAATCAAAATTTATACCAATATGAATAAATAATTTATATACGGCGTGTCGGGGGAAAAAAACAGTAAAACAATGCTAGTAAAACTTGCCAGTAAAATGTATGCAATATTTGTCAAGATTTATTCACCTGTTCAGGCTCTTCTGTACGCGAATGGGGGGGGTTCTCCTATGACTACTATGGATATCAGCGCCACACCTACTCGTCAAGCTTGTGTCTCATCAAATGTCCCCCCATTTATTAGTTTCAGCTGATGACAAAGTGTCATCGCTTTTATTGGCCAAACTTCGGGCCCATCATCATCAATTCTTATGAAGGATTAACGATGGCATTCCCGGTCAAAACTTTTTCCAACCGCCCATCCCGCCCACATGTGACAGCAGATGTTGCGACACGAAAAAAGAAGCACAAAAATTTGCGCCGCCTGCGTGCGTCATTGGTAAAATATTTTACGGCCCTCAAATTATGCAATAGTTTTTGCTGTTCCTTTGCCTTTTTTCCCGTTTTGCTTTTTTTTTGTTTTGTTGGGTGGCAAACAACCAACAAGCAATTTATGCAAATTTAAGCATCCATTCCATTGACTAAGACGTGCTAAATGCGAGCCAGACAGAACGAGGAGGAAGTAACGAACAGCCGCTGCTTGGAGGGGAAATGTGTGTTTTGTGTCGATGCCATTGCAATGATAAATTCAAAAAACGGAGCGACACAGCGTATCCACTTGAAGCAGGCAGTGGAGAGATACAGAAAGCTAATAGAATACCAAAAACAAACCCACTATCAAGGGGCAGAATCCTTGCCAGACAGTCAGTCAGCCCCCTCGATAGTGTCAGGACAAACAAAGACAGATATCGGTTAATTTTTCAATGTCTGCAAGGAAAACGTGCAGCAAACCCCCAGAGCCCAGAGCCCAGATCCCAGATCCCAGACCCGGAACTAAAGATGAGGGTGGGGTGTCTCCTTGTCTACTATTTGGCATATTAAAATTCAGCTTTCTATATACTATAGCATGGAAAATTAATGCATTTGCATTCATCAGTGGGGGAGAGAGTATCGACAAGGCAAGGTACAGTCAATGAAAATCAATAAAAATGCAATTTCTGACTGCATTTAAGCTTTAAATGGCTTTTGGCTTTAAGCGAAAATCCCGCCCAAACCACTGCCGTTGCCATTTTTATTTTAACAAATTTTATTTTGCTTTTTTGCTGTATTTTTTTTTTGCAAATTTGAATGAAATTAATTAGGCGACATGTATGGCCAACAAAAGTGGAGTCCTTTGTGTGTGTGTGTGTGTGTGGCCTTTGGCCAAATTATATTTTGAGTTTTTGGGCGTGCAAAATGTCAGCGAAAGTCAAGGCAAAGTTGACACTGAGAGCTGTGGCCCCGCCTGGCCTCGCACTCTGACGGTGTGACTTTTTAATAGGCTTTTCCCCAGCAGAAGCACCCAGCAGCTGCTGCTATTAAAATTTTACGCATATTTAAGTCCATTTATGGACTGTGTGGAAATGGCAAAGGTCCTGCTGCTGCTGCGGCTGCTGGATTATCATTAGTTTGTGGAGGACAGTCCTTGAGGCCCTTCAGTTGATCTCAATTTTAAAGTTTTTGGGCTAATTTGAGTTACATGTCGTACGAGAAGCGACAGAAATGGGTGCTGGATGTGCTTAAGTGGCAGATGTAGAGGTGCTTAGTGGTAGAGAATGAATATATGGCTAGGGGGGATTTCAATAGTACAATTGATTCCTTAACCAAATCGGACATCGAGTGTCATTTGTGTAGCGGATGTCGATGAGGAATTGATTCATATTGCAGCTGACCTTCCCATTCTCTCTCCACATTTATAAGTGGCAGTTCAATGCCAAACTCTAGCCATTGCCAACATGTGTCATCTAACACACAAAGCGTCTCGTCTGTTATTCCCCCAAAAATATGCGGCTAGTACAAGTAGCTTTGCCCCATTTCGTGCTGTTTGAAATCTGTTCGTAGTCGTACTCGTATTTATCTTAATTTTCATGGCTTTCACTCGTCTCTGGGCCGTATTGCTGATGGCCCCCAGTCGATAGCAGACGACAGACAGAATGGCCAATTTGCAATTTGCGTAATGGCTGGCACAACTCTTCTAACTGGGCCGCTGCCGTTGCCGTTCCTTTTCCTTCCTTGCTAGTAGCTGAGTCCCGTCCTGTCCGTACCAAAAGCACACTAAATGAAGTCATAAAATTTTAAACAAAAAACTAAAAAGGAAAACAACTAGAAAAAACTTTTAGCCGAAGCAAAAATAAACACACTTTATTATGCCTGAAAATGTTTATGCTTTTGTATGGTGGGCTGCCCCAGGAGCACAGAGAGAGAGAGTGAGAGAGTGTGGCAGCGTGGGGCAGCGTGATGGGGGCACAAGCAGTACAAACACCAACATAAACAAACGAAACTTATGCTCATGTTCCTGACGTTATTGTACAATTGAAAAGTAGGGTATTCTAGTTTTTGCAGATAGGTTTGTATCTACGATTTTAGGGTGTAGATTTTAGCATCGAAAGCCTTTAACTTTGCAGATACTTTGATGGAAATTTTTGTGCAGAATTTTCCTTTTTTCTCCATTAATCATATAACTTGGATTGGCGATGATCCGATGATTATATCATATAGTTGCCATAAAAAGTCTTGCTGCAAGAACTTGAAGTTTCAATGCAGATATTTCACTCAGAAAATAAAAACCGAATTAGGTTTGTTATATAATAAAATTGCCATAGGGAAATATCGGTTCAAATATAGGCCCTTTGTGAGGGAAACTTTTAGGTGACTGCAGATATTTCAAGCATTTTTTCTATAGTTTAATCAAATCCAATACCAATCTGTATCTCTAAGGGTATCCATAGCCTCGGCCCCTGAAACTATATTCTGCCCCAACGTTATTCCAAGTGTATTCGACTGAGTGTATGTATGTGTGTTGTGCTGCTATCTGTGTGTGTGTGTGTGTGTGTGAGTCTCTGTCTCGACTGTTTGTGTAGGCGTTGAAAATTGAAATACAAACAACGACACAGGCCCCCCAGTCTTCGGGGCTCTTAGCCGGGTATGAAAATTGTCTGGAGGCATGGGGCAAGGAGCTGGGAAGGGGGGGTTGCTAGAGCTCTTGGCAAATGAAAAGCGTCTCGCTTAATATTAACAATTTAAGCGTAAACGTGTTAAAAGGAGCGTCGCAGCACTACGCGAGTTAATTTACACGCAGCTCAAATATTTGCACAGACGGAAATGGAGAAAAAAAAGATTACAAAAAAATAAATTAAATAGCACACGATCACGAAGTGGGAATGCTCTTTCAGTGTAGAGAAGAGAAATGAGAGAAAGAAGTACTAGAAGTACGAATATATGTATTTTTTAAAATGAATAAATGCTAAAAAAAAGAAATAAAGAAAAAAAAGAAATTTCATAATAATATAAGGGAATTTGGAACAGAAAAGAAAATTCGTGGAATACTGAAGCTCCTGAATATAACTTTTTCCGCTATTATATCTCCACTAATTACACCCTTACACCCAGAAGGTAAAGCAGAGAAAACTTTTTGAAAAAAGTAAAGAATTAACACACGATTAATATTTGCTTAAAGATTCGATTTTATTCTTTATGAATAAAATCTCCAAAAATCTCTCCTATTTCTGCCGATTTCAATAATGAAAATGCTCAAAAAATCTCTTGTCTTGATCATTGTCATGCCATAGAAAATCCACTCCATCTGTGACCAGGGCTCTAAGCAAGCAGTCATACCCCCGCTCTACTTGCTCTATAAAAATCAATTCCAAGTAACCTGGCTGTTAGCGAGGATGATGGAGATGAGCTGGAGCAAGAGCAGCAGGAGGAGTACATAGGTTGGTCTTAACCGTCGGGCTACGCAACTATTTTGCATGCAAAGTCACGTTTTATTGCAGCTACGAGCGGTACTGCCGTTTGTTGTTTTCGTTGCTGGTTAACTTTTGAGCTTACCTGAGGCCAATGTGGCAGAGCAAGAGACAGAGATATATAGACAAGGATAGACTGAGAGAGTGAGAGCGAGAGCTGAATGAATGAATGGTTAAGAGGGGGCTGGGCGCTTCGCTGGGATCCAAGGGGTTTTGGGGCATGCCAAACTTAAGGGTCATAAAAATTATTACGAGCACCACATAACATGCGGCGAGGGAGCCAGAAAGAACAGGGAGAGAGAGATGGCAACAGGAAAAAGTAGAGACACAGAGAGAGGGAGGCAGAGACAAGGAGCATCGTGTCAAAATGAAATTTATGCACGTTTCGGTCGCACGCACATTATGGAAATTCAATTGGATGCAAATTTAAATTGCCGACACTCACACACACACACACACACACATATATATAACGAGGTAGGAAAGAGACAGAGAGAGAGGGAGAGTGAAAGAGATAGCCAGACTGCTATGCATATCAAGCGCAGCCTAAAAGTATGCACCAGACAATGAATATTGAGCAGAGTCGATGAGCCAGTGACCAAAGTCCATCTCCCCATTCATCTTCTCCACTATGTCTGTCTGCTCCATCCTCTTTTGCTCTCTCTCTCTCTCATTGCTTTAGTCGTGCCTTGAATGCCGGAAAACCATTAATTTTTGGCCCAACCAACTTGAATTTCGTTTCCCGGGACTCACAAATTACTTCATTAAAGACGAAGACAAAATTCTCGAGTTGTTTTTGCCCCATTCTGGCGTTGACCAACTTTGTTTTAGCCCAAGCAAAAGGCAAACATGACAGAACTTGTTGTTGCAGACAGGGGATGAGAGAGAGGGAGAGTGGGCGAGTGGGAGAGTAACAATGAGGGGAAGGGCGACAGAGTCAACAATAGAGCGCCTGTTGCTAGTCATCCCAGAGTGAGTCCAGTGAGAGAGAGAGAGAACCTTGGACTTGTTTGTTCTTGTCCTTCTGTCCTGCATCACTTGCAAATGCCCCTGGAGCCGACTCAAGTTTGTGGAAATGCGTGTATATTTGTGCAGCATAGGCATAAACCAACTACAGGCAGCACACTCATACAAAAAGGCAGTGAAAACTCTTTTTATTAAACCAAAGTACACATCTGAAGTGTGCAGAAACAAATCTCAAAACTATGCACAAAATGCTTAAAAAACTCAAAAATATTTAACCGGTAATAATATAACCCAATAATATAAATAATTATACTACGCGTAAATAATTAATAAAAAATAAATATTCCATGAATATTAAAATAAAATATAAAATATAAAAATAAAATATATATAGAAATAGTACTTAGAACCCAAAATATATGTATGTACAAAACTATCTAAATTTTACTTTTACACATTTATTGCTAATTTTATATTTATCATAATATATTTTTTTCTTTTTAGTTTATTCCATCCTAATCTTATAACCAAATAATATAAATAATTATACCACGCAAATAATATTAATACAAAATAAATATTCCATGAATATTATATTAATATAAATATATATCTAGAAATAGTATTTGAAACCTAAAATATATGTACAAAACTATCTAAATATTTCTTTTACATTTTCATTGCTAATTTTATATTTATCACAAAATATTTTTTTCTTTTTAGTTCATTCCATCCTAATTTTACTGTAAGTATTTTCCATATCCAATAAGTTGTATATTTTGCTGCCAGAACCAATAAATTTTGGGCCCCCCCATTCCAGAGTTGTGAGGCAGAGTTTAATTATGATTTTCGTAATAAATACACAAGTGACTACTCACCTTGTAGGAGCCCAGATTCTTGACCGAACAGGCCAATTTGACATTACGCCCCGCGGGTACAGTGATGTTCTCAATGACATCTGTGAATTCGGGATCTTCGCTGATGACTGCAACGATAAACAGAGAGGGTGGGGAGGGGATGAGTGTGTGTCGGGATTAGTAAAAGTAATTAAGGCAGTCACTCAATTAGTTCTGCTTCCCCGCCCATGGGTTTTTCTTTCTGTTTTTCCACCCACTATAAATAGAAATAAATGGAAATGTTTCCATTGAGTGTCTGTGGATTTTTATAGTTCTAATTTTGGGTATAAAGATTTATGGGAATACTTAAAAATTAAGAGCAATAAAGGGAAGCCCTCCCATTTTTCGGCCGACGTTTTGACAGCACGAAAAACTGTCAATAAAGACTTTTGAGTGGCATTCTCATATCTGCATTAAATCCAAGGGGAATACAAGGTTAAATTCGATTTGGACATTAAATGTTTTGAGTCTCTGATACGAACCAAAGGTCTGCCAAAGGCAAAGCCATAAATCATAATTAAATTTTATGCCTTACGCCTTTTTTGAGCCTTTTCTTTTTTGGAGCAGGGGCTCAGTTGGCGGTACCGGAGTATACCCATTCGAGAGATCCAGTATCCCAGGTCCGGTTTGGCATTCGGTTTAGCCTAGTGTGAAATTGCATTTCGTTGCATTGTTGTTGCCTTTGGTGTTGCTGCCGTTGCTGCTGCTGCTGCTTTTGTATCGTTTGTAAACGTTGGCCGCCTCTTATATTGCCTTTTGTTTCGAGAATGAGCGCCACTCAGGCCCCATCCGGGACCCACTGGTGTTGCTGTTGCCGGTACTGTTGCTGTTTGGTGCATTAAAGGTGATAAATGTTGTGCAAACGGTTGGCAGCTTGGCAGCTCTACTCTCCGGTGCTATTGGAATTGTGCGGGGGCGCATAGCAGGCGGGATTCGTGGGACACACAGGTCGCTTTTGTATTGCCCTCAATATATTTTTGTGGGTGTGTGTTTGCATTGGAATAGCGTGGGGTAAGCGCCTGAACGCTGCTTTAAAGTGCCGATTAAACAGATCAATTCTATAAGTTGGGTTTTGTGTCATTATTATACTTTTAATGCTAGCTAACTTATTGCTTAAAAATATTTCACCAGACACACCAAATATCATACATTTTTTTTTATATTAAGTTACTTTTAGCCGTGTTGATTAGTTGAACGATTTATTTGGCCTCCACGTCTGACACGTCTGGCGGGCTAACGCCACCTATTATATCATACATTTTCGTCAACACATTTATTTCTAGTTAAAGCAAAGAAATTATCAACAAATTTCTGGCCCAACGAATGCTTTTTATTCAACCAAAAAATTGTAAAGCTTCCTGTCTGTGTGTCTTATGTCTGAACATTAAATTCTCATCGTTAATTACATTTACTAATTCCCTTTGTTGCCACATATTTCCCTTACTTTAAATACGCAAAACGTTTTGCAGACATTTGCAATAGAATTTCTGTGGCGCCATTTATTCTCTTATGACACTTGTGACACATCCAAAATCCGAAATCACAAATTTGAAATCATTTTGTTGAGTCAATACACGGAATGAAATGTCAGACAGGCAAGAGCGAGAGCGAGAGCCCGGACTGGGCTGTCCTGGGCTGTCCTGAGCTGGCCTGGGCTGGGCTGGGCTGGGCTGGGCTGGAGGCATGTAAAAGCCATGGGCTGTCAGCTGCACATTGTTGGTAGCATCATTATGGGTTTTTGGTTTTTGGTATCGTTATCCTTGTTGGCTCGTTTCTCGCTTGATGTTGCTGTCCTGTCCAGTCCCGGATGCTGCTGCTGCTCCGTGATGCAACGGCAACTCATTTAAGTTCTAATCACCTGCAACGACGACAATTAATTAGCTGGCTTTGGCCAACGACAGTGGCAGCAGCAGTCATTAGTTTGGCAGTATTCCCCACCCCCCAACTCACTCGAAGAGGGGTCCATTCAGGGCAGAGCAGGACTTGGATTCCATGGGATAGATAAACAACAAACACTAGTTGTAGCAACAACGGGGCAATGGGGCATCAGCATAATGCGGCAAAGGAAGCCTCAGAACCTCAGCACAAAGTGCATGCACGAGAGGATGGGGAGGAGGAGGCCATTTAAACGACATCCGATGCGACAGATGCCAAGAGAGATGCCAACTCCCCAACGGATATTAAAAGCTGCCAGATGCAACAACGAATTGCAAAATATAATTAAGTTGTGGAACGAAGAAACATCCTAGCCGCAGCAGCTGCAGCATCAGAGAGACATCTTATGGCATCAAAGAGCGCTTTGATACTTCAATCCCTGTTGCTTGAACGTCTGAAACGTTTTTCCCCCAGATTGTTTTCGTTAGAATACTTTTTTATTTAGAGCTAGATAATCTTGCTGGTTTTTTGGTCTTATCCTAACTAAACCTAGAGCAGTACTAGAGCAACTCCTGGCACTTGGCCTTGATCATGTTGAAGGTAACACTGCCCACATTCTGTGCCGCATTGGACAGCAGCTCAAATATGTGACGATTCCGCTGTCCCTGCTCCACAGTGCGCTCGTGCAGCTGTCGCAGGGCCGCCGCATAGGCCTCGTACTTGGCCTCACTCTCCGTGTCCAGCTTGAAGATCTCGTACAGCTGCTGCAGATCGTACAACTGGCGCAAGGTATCGTCATACAGCAGACTGGGCGTCTGGGGCAGCAGCAGTGACCACTGCGCGTGCACCTGCTCCAAGAATTCAAAATTGCTAAACAAAAAGATGACAAACAAATCGAGACCCTTGGCTTTCAGTTGCTCCAGCAGTTTCTCCGTCAGATGCTGCTCGGCACTGGGTGTGTCCCTTAGCTGCTCGTAGTCTGTCGTGAGGTGACGCTCCAGATAGCCATAAACCTTCTGACGCTTCTCGAAGAAGTCCTGGGTGGCCAGCATTCCGTCCAGCTGCTGCAGCATGTTGTCCAGCTTGGGGGTGCTGTCCGCCAGATCCGCGTGCTCGCACTCGATAATGTCCTGCAGTAGTCCGCGCAGTATCAGCAGATAGTTGTCGATTATTTCAGCGCCCGAGAGCTTCACTCGCTCGTAGAGCTGCTGCCCAAACTGATTGAGATCTATGCTGGTGGTGTTTCCCTCACCGCGCGTGAGGTTCAGCTGCTCCAGGGCCGCGCCCACCGTCTGATCATTGATCCGCTGATGCTTCGGCTCGGGAACTCGGGGACGATCGAACTGCTGGCACAGACGATGCAGACGCAGCTGTCGTATCTCCTGGGCGCTGGACTCCCTGGCTGCCCTGAGCTGCGATTTCAGTCGATTGAGAAACACTAGATTCCGCAGGACAGAGATGTGCTCCAGATTCGTGTCCGGATGGTGATGGGCATCTATTAGCTGCTTGATGAGCGTCACTTTCGGTTGCAGCTTTGTGCTGGCTCTCGCCGCACTCAGATCCGCCGTGTAGTTGATGTAACGTGAATTCCCCTCTAGCTGGGTTAGAAAATCATTGAGACTCATTGCCGCACGCTGTTCGGCCTGGTCGGCCAGTCCACGCAGAAAGTCCAGCTGAAAGTCCTTGGCATTAAGTGGCAAAAGTGGATCCACAGCAGCCACCACCCACGCGAGGCACACACACAGAATCAACGACGACCACTTGAACATCTTCTCAATAGGGCTTGGGCGGTCCAACTGATTGAGGCATCTGCTCATCGTAGCAGCAATCTCTCAGTCTCTTAGTCGCAAGTGTAAACATCGAATCGAACCGACTGATTAGCACATGAAGACACCCGGGAAGGGGGACGAGACACAGCGGCTTTGTCCGGGGTCAGTCGATGAGGCACGGGTTGGGTTGGCTGCTTGATATGCTGACAGCTGATGAATGAACGAAGCTGCAAACCGAACGAGGCTGAGCCCCGTTGCTACTCTGTTGCTCTTATCGCACTGGACTGTGCACCGAGAGAAATGTTGTGGCAGGCCCTGACCACAGCAGCTGTGGTTAGCCCCACAAGCCAGAACCAATTTAAGTTAGGGCCCATGACAAGGGCAGGTACTGCAAAAAAAAAAATAAACGAGGTAAAGCCAACTAGTAGTGGAAGAAAAGAACGGGGAAATGTTGAATGTTCTAATTAATTCCCAGAACTAAGCAGCCAGTAAAAGGCTTTTCTTTAGCATTCTCTGTTATTTTTTTAGAATTTATAAGCTGACCAACACTGCCTTGTTCTAGTATTGTTAATGCACATTTAATGCTTATGGCAGCACTGGCTGATTGGTAGCACTGGCTGATTGGTAGCACTTTCCAATTGGCAATACTTATCTCCTGCTTATCTACCATATTTGATTGCATATTTTAAATTATTTTTAAACCATCCACCAAACCAAAGTACCCTTTCAACGCTCAATAGAGTATAACAAGTTTTTGCTGTAAATAGTCATAGAAATGTATGTGTGTTTGTGTGTGTGTTTGTGAGTGCACGTGAGTGCAAAAGTCAAAAGCCGCTGCTCTTCCTTCCGTTGCCCATCTACGTGTGGCAATTGTGTTGACCAAGCTCTGGAGTCCTATACTAGTCCTATGTGTATCTGCCTCTCTGCCTCCTCACACAAGTTAAATAAAAGTTGCAGACGCTTTCCATTCATTGACAAAACTTCAACGGCATCCTAATTGTACTGTGGCGTGACTCCGCTTGTGGGATCTGTACTGTGGAATGGGAATGGGGAATGGGGGATTGGGTATGGGATACCTGGGCACACGACAGCCAAGAGCCGAGAGAGGGAGAGCTGTGTGGCACTTTTTTTTGGCCACAGCTTGATTGAAATTTGTCAGGTTGATTGAACTCTTTGCCTGGCCTTTGCCAACATTCGAGCTTTAGTTTCGATTTCTTTTGCTCTTCTCTCTTTTTTTTTGTTGCTGGCAACCTTGTTCATTAGCTTTAAATATTTGATCAAAGCGACTAATGGCCGTGGAGTGGTTGGTTGCTGGTGACCCACACACACACACACACACAATCCCGTAAATTGAAACTTGGCTGCTGTAGCCGCAACTTCATGATTGCCAAACACCTATACCTCGCAAGACAGCAGCGGGCCCCAAAAGCCCAGCAGGCCACAACAAAACTCGGTTTACGGCTTGGCAGAAAGCGTAAAAAGTGGAGGAAATACGAGAGCAGAGCAGAGCAGAGCAGCAGCAACGTACAAGTTTTTAGCCAGGAACAAGCAAAGCAAAGAATAGAAGTGGAAGTTTTCCAGCAATTGCACAATTGGCATGCGCCACGCATTCGCCTGAATGGCGGCCGGCATTTTTGATACCAAACATTGCCCCCAAGGTTAAGGCATTCTATCCTAAGGGATTCAAAGGAGGGAAAATTTTAAAAATGTCTTAGATATTTATGGTTTAATTTCTAGAAAAAGTTAAACAGCAGTTGAAATGTCAGAGAAGTTATGGAAAATGTACATGTCCATCAGGTTTTAACCAATACTTATCAGTGTTGGACAGCGTGTTAATTTAATTATCATTTAGCTAAAAAGGAAAGGTGAAACTTGCATTAAATTGATAAATTAAGAAAGTGAAAATAATAATGTATAAATAAAATCCAAATCCCTCTATAAAGGGTATTTATAGCTTTTTGCTGGCTCGCTCATGCTGCAGCAGCGTTGCCACTTTATTTGAAAACCCAAACCAGTGTTAGAAAGCGAGTAAATTCAGCTTAGAAATTCAATAAACAGCAACCAGTATGAGACAATCGAAGGGTAAAGTGGCAATAAATTGATCAATTGAGCCACTAAAACTAATTCTATTTATAATACCCCTTTTTGTAGGGGCATCTATAACTCTTTGCCGCTTTACTCCAGTCGTGCAGGCAGCATTATACTGCTATTTCTGCTATTTCTCTGTGTTGTGCCTTTGAGGGAAAACTTTGCCACTTTTTTATCCATCGTCGCCATCCATTTTTTTTTTTGTTTTTACCTTCTTTTTGTGCCTTTTGTTAACAAAGCCGAAACAAAACTTTGCCACGCTTTGCCAGGATGTCTATAAAGGCGACGACGACTGGAGCCAGGAGCCGGGAGCCAAGAGGAGAACCAGCAGCAAGTAGCTACCCTGGTCAGGGGCGTGAAAAGCGCTAAAAGCGTTTAAATGAATTTAAAAGAGTTAAACTTTTGTTTTATTTTTGGAACAATTTTTTTGTTGTATTTTTTTCCCTTGGATTTTTCCGTTGGATTTTTTTTGTTTTCTTTTTGGCTGGAAACATTTCAGCTTTTGTGCGTTTCACAATTGTTTTCTCATACTGTGATTTGGCTTAAAGTTGTAAACTTTGTCGCTTCCCCTAAAGCGGACTTTCAAATCTCCTCCATCTCCGCTGTGGGGAAGAGAGAGAGCTTGCTATGAGATAGGGTAATTTGGATGCAAATGATGAGCCAACTAACCAGTGGCAAGGCAAGGCAAAGCGAAAGCTACAGCCACAGCCCCCCAAAAGCCAACGCCGAACCTAATTGATATGCTTAGAAAGAACAACAGTCGAGCGAGCGACGACAGTTCACTGAAATGTGAGACTGGGCAAAAGTTTGCCATGGAAAACAAAACTATCTGCCCGCCCCCATCCCGCTATAACACTGCGCCAACTCCCAACAAACTACAATTTTCCCCCTTTCATCTCTTGCGCTGTGTCTCCTTCTCCCACTCTGTGTCTCCTTTTCCCACTTTCTGTCTCTGTTTGTGGCTGTCACAGTCAATTGGCCCCAACAGCTATACGCTTCACAAACTGAAACGAATGCTTCTACTTTGGGTCACTACTGCAATATATGTATATAAAAACTCCCAGTTGAAAATTGAAGAAACAGCCAAAAGAGGCAACAAATTTTTATACATTAAGAAGCGAAATTGTTGGAGTTAGGAGAAGAGAAAAAATCTCAATCTGGAGTGAAGTTTATAAATGTATGTATGCACATACATAAGCAGGGATCATTGTACTTGGTTTTTCTCCCAATAATCCATTCTAAAAGCCTTCCCTGCTGCCAGTCTTGGGGATTTCTTTGTGATCTTTCTCTCATCCTAAAAAAATAATCTTCGCATAGTCCCAGATTTCCCATAAAACAATGCATAACCATAATGGTAAACCGATCTGCTTCAGATTTTATTCTATTAGAAATTAGCAATCAAAACCTACAACCCCCTGGCCCACAGGGGGCACATATTCCAGTCCGATCTTACTTTGCTCTCTAGCATATCTCACCCTACTCCAACTCCCATTTGCTAGCTCTATCATTCTTTATATATTTATGTTCCCCCCTAATCCACTCTCCCTCTACTCGCACTCTCTATCCATCTCATTGTTGATCTACTTATCCGTCTTTTCCTATTTTGCTTCATTGTTATATCAAGTTGGCAGATTAAGTGATGGCTCAAAGGAACGGAACAGGCAGCGAGAGCCAGCGAGTGAACATAAAGCAAATATATATTTTTCAAGTTTACTTTTCAAGCCAAACCAACGCTGATGAAGAGTGCACCTTAAATTGCACCCACCATAAAGAATGCCACAAAAAAGGGACTCTAACGGGTAACTGGTAAGTGCAGCTGCAACTGCAACTGCAACAGAAATTGAAACAGAAACTGAAACAAAACTGTGACGGGGGACTGTGACTGTAACTGTAACTTTAACTGAATGCTGCGCCACACAGTTGACAGTGGGGCAGTGTCGGGAATGTGGGTCAGGGTTTTGTGTGTGGATTGAGGGGGCGAGGGCTGAGATCTCTGGTGTTTATGCATTTAGCGACATGTACGTGGAGGAGTCTCCTCCCTCCACACGCTACAGTTATAGGTAACCGTATCAGGTGCCTCTTTGCCCTTTGGGCTCTCTCTTCTAATGGTCTCCCGTCTCTGGGTCTCGTCTGGCTCTCTATCAGAGTTTTATGGCCGTAAGTCCGTAAGGTTAGCCCCAGCATTTTTTCGACTGTCAACTGTTCCAGCGAGCGGGACTGGATTGGACTGCCAGACAAGTAGCTGAACCTGGGACTACTCCAACTACTCCAAGTGGCGACTGTGGCGGTGTGTGTCGGCGCTGCTAGCGAAGTTCAATCAAGCAAATGTAATGCTGCCCTTGCCCTGGCTGACAATTGCAGGCAAAAGCACAATATACAAAGATTGAAACAAGCATTGACAGTTTCGACTGAGTGAATGAGCGAATGAGTGACATCGGTGTGTGTATGTGTGTGTGTGTGTCTTGTGTGCACCTCATCCTCCTCCTCGTTGCACTGTTGTCACTCTTGTTGTTTATGTACGAGTACGAGTACGAGGCAATTGCATATGCAAAAGGGTTGATGCAAGAGTTCCATGGGGTCCATGGGGTCATCAAAGTTACACATTCTCAGCAGGGAATACTCTTAATCATTCTGTTCTTAGTTTTTTGGAACCATTTTCATTGGTTTGTATATATAAGAACAGTTTTTATTATATGTCTAATACCAAAAACTGAGAAAAAACAATTAAAAACTTTATATTTCTCATAAAACTAATAAATTCATAATTATTTACTTATATTTATATTAAAAATTGTATACATTAATAAATTAAAATCTCTATTTTTGCATATTAAAACTTATATACTTATTATTAATACGAGGTACTTAGATACTTATTCTGATTAATATAATCCTCCATCCTGGCATTTTCTATATTTTTTGTTCGATTTTTTCCCATTCTGAAATATTGAATGCTTAATCGCAGTTCAATCGCTCTCTTTTATTTCCATTTTCATTGATATTTAATTTATTCTGAAGTCTTCTTGGTGTGTCGAGTACAGCAGCAGCATTTTGCAACAGGATTCTGTACACCTCTTACACCAAACTCTTGGCACAACCCTCGCTGTTTGCTTCTGCACAAATAAACATAAAGGTAGGGTAGGATAGGGTAGACGAGTAAGCCCTGTATGTGTAAGTGCCTCCTCCGCCTGGCATGCATGAGTATATGTAAGCAAAAGCAAAGTCAGAAGCTACTCAGGCGGAAATGCGCATAACTGCATCACAGCCACAACACACACACACACATACAGCAGCCATACAGGCAGACACACACACACAGAGAGAGAGAGAGAGAGAGAGACTGCCACACAGATACGAACTCACACAAATGTGGGGGGGAAAACTTTAAGTAGCCGCCACACATTGAAAGCAGGATGGAGATGCGTAACGAGGAATGGCACTGCTCTGCTCTGCCATTGGCCTCCATTGAGGCACTAAGTGCTGCTTTATTAACCAAGAGTCAACAGGAGCAGAACCATCAGAAGCATCAGAAGAAGAGCAGAGAAGCAGAAGCATCAATGGAAGGAGAAGCTATAGAATAAGCAGCAAGGGAAGACGAAGCACCAAGAATAGCATCAAGAGAAGGACCATCAGATGACGCTTCTACTTGGACATTGGCCCCAACAAACAAGCGAGCTAACAGGAGTCGCACAAAATGCAGCTGCTGCTGCCTCAAAGCAGCATCCTCTTAATTATGCACTTTGTGCCGCAGCGCAATACACTCACTCACTCACTCGATTGACCTGTGTGTACTCGATAATAATTACGAGGCCCAAATGGCATTAGAGCCAGAGACCAGTGGACCAGCATTGGCGCTGCGTGCAGCAGGTGCAGCATTGAGTGTGACAATGGGGCATGGGGTGACGGATCTATTCGTTGGAACCTGGGATACAGCTGCTGTATGTGTCCAGGCGAATGCCAGAGGGGACTCTCGCTGCTCGAAGAGCTTGAGAACAGCCATCTAAGACGCGTGCAACAATTGAGACGCATTGGGATCGCTCTGTGGGATGGCAATGCCAGGGAATTATCTGGGGGTATAACTCTTAGAACTCGCGCTGCAACCAACCAACCTAGTAATTGCCAATTTCCGCAATGAAAACATTTGAAGATCTAGATATTAATTAGAAAGTCTACTCATTAGGCGACACGGCACAAGTTTTGGGAGCCAACAGGAAGCCGCGAATTGTGGCAACTTGGGGCTGGCAGGGCTGTAAGAAAGGTGGCAAAATGCAACACCTAAACACTCTTCACCTGCTTCCACTTGGTGGCACTTGCAACCCCGAAAACACCCATGGTCTGTGCCTGTAAAAACTTCAAAAGCCGTGAAGTACTTGCTACGCGAATCGTAAAATTTAATGACTGGCGCGTGTATGGCATTCAAGTATTTGTTTACACACCCCAAAGGAGAAACCAAGCACGGCAGATTTCTGTGTCTTACATTTCGAAGGGCAGTCCGTCCGTCTATAATTAATAGAAACAGAACTCCCTTACAGGCAGGGCAGGCAGCAAGCACTTTGGTTAAGTAAACTCTTCCGATGCTTAGGCTTGTAAATAATTCTGCATATTAATGACACGACAGAATGAATCGAAGCGGAGAGACGCAGATAGAGGCGGAGTGGCATACACGTGAGAGAGAGAGCGAGTTATGCTTCGATAAATTTAAATCAATTTTTGGCAGTACTAAAAATGACAAAGGTAAAGAGTATCAGCAGAGTATCACACAAGTATCATCCGACTGTCTTTAGAGTATCATTAGAGTACCATCAGAGTATCATCCGGGTATCATCAGAGTATCTAACAGAGTATCAACAGAATATCGAAAGAGTATCAAAAGAGTATCAAAAGTGTATCAGCAGGGTATCATCAGAGTATCATCAAAGTATCAGCAAAGTATCAGCAGAGTATCATCAGACTATCTTCAGAGTATAATCAGAGTATCAAAAGAGTAACAGCAAAGTATCAAAAGAGTATCAGCAGAGTATCATAAAAGTATCAGCAGAGTATCATTAGAGTATCATCCTCTGATGATATCAGAATATCTGAAGAGTATCACTAGAGTATCATCAGAGTATCAAATGAGTATCAGCAGAGTATCATCAGAGTACTAAAAATGCCTTAATCCCATTTGCAGAAGTTTTTACACAGAATTGCCCATCATCCATGCACGTATCATCATCCTCAACTATTATCGTGTGCATACGGAATGGGCAAAGGCCATAGACCATAGACATTTTTAATTAAATTCAACTTGAAAACTCGTATCAATCAAAATTTAGGCAAATGATTTTCGTTTTTCGGTTCGAGGATGTAAGTAAGGTTCGTTCGATTCCCCTCAATACCCAAATGACCTCCAAAGGCCAATCAATAGAAATAAACTTTGAACTTTCCTCCCATCGAACTGTATCTATGGCTTTGATGTGTGTGTGTGTGTGTGTGTGTGTGTGTTTGTGTTTCTGTGTTTGTGGGAAGCAACAAAAGCAAACAAACTGCTGAGCAAAACTACTAGCATAGAGCAGAGAGGAAAACTTGTAGGAAAATCCAAACTAAAAATGGCAAATGGAATCAAATCAAATAAAGTGAAATAAAAGTTGGGAATAAAATGTGATTATATATTTCGGTGCCGGTGCCGGTGCCGCCTCTTCCCTCTGTTTCATTCGCCTTGAACGTGCCCCAAAAACGTAAACTGTCGATGAAATCTCAGACCCTTGGTGGTTGGTTGCATTCAATGGCTGATGCTGCTGCTGATGCTGCTGCAAAACACAATGGCGGATGGCTAGGCGAGGATATGTGAGAAGTGGAAAATTCATTTTCACCCCAAAAAACGGCAAAAATAGAACGGACACGGCAAACAGGCCAAAGAAAGGCACAGAGAGAGAAAATAAGAGAACATAACAGCAGCAGCAGCAGCGGCAGCGGCAGCGCATATGAACAGGAAAAAATAGCGATAACTCAAATTGAATGCCAATAAAGTAACATATGCGACCCCTCCCTGGAGCTGGATGCTGGGAACTGTTAGATGCTTCTCAGATCTGGATCTGGACACTTGAGTGCGTTACGTTGCCTTCAACACTAACAAGGCCCTGGCCCGGAAACGAATTCGAATCGAAATGCCAAGAGCAAAACTAACGAGCTTCTCCGTTCCCCCTATTTAGCTGCGAGGCTCCCCCTCTCACTCTCACCAACCAAATAAAAAAAAAAAAAAACGTAATGCCTGTCTGAAATAATACGGAATGGGAGAGGGGCCTGCCTGCCTGCCTGCCAGCCCCCTAAGAAAGCGGGTGGGGGGGGGCTGAAAGGGGTGGGAATATGTTCAAAAAAAAAAAAAAAAAGGCCAAAAAATGGCAGTCTTTTGAAAATTGTGGGGCCGTGGTTGCTGATCGAAGCTAACCCAGCCAACTTAAACAAATGTTTGGTACTGCGTGGGGTGGTGCAAACAAAGTGCATCATGCTTTATTTGAAACATGATAAACCATTCTCTATGGCGTGCAACATGGGCCTGCCCACCAGCAACCGCTTGTTGGCACGCCATAGCCCCCTTCTAAGCGGAAAAAAAGTGACCCTTACAACAGATAAAGAAACCATGCCATGATTTTTTGGAGTAAAAGCCCATTTTGAAAAAGATTGTGAAACATGCTGCCCAGGGTTACTGAAATGACAGGCAGCCAGCCCTAAAAAGAATACCTTAAGTTTGCGAAGGACATCGATATATATGTTCGGCTGTGTGACGACAACGCAGCAACAGGTAAGGCAATGGGGCGGGCAAACCGCGAATATGAAGTGAACTGCTTATAGGAGGAGGTTCTATATGTTAGAGCGCTTTTTGTCGTAATAATGGTTGATGGCACTGCGAACTGTCAAACTAATGGCATTGGTTGAAAGTTTATTATTGCTGCACCATTGGAATTGCAAAGGACCTATCAGGTCAGTATGCACACTGGTATACTTATGCAAAGGCCATAAATTTTTTTATAAAAAAAAAAAAAAAAAAAAAAGGTGTCAGCATTGGGGGGGGGGGGGCAGGGGACCAGGGGGGGGGGGGGGGGGTTTTGGGTGGCCCGACGGGGCCGGTACGCCCGAAGAGGGGCACAGAAAGGTGCGATTCAAAAGTTTCACAAAACTAAATAAAAGCTACCAAGAATATAATTCGCAGTAAAAGAAACCCAAATCATTAAATATTGGTTTGCAATAAAAAAAAGGAAGTAATTGGGACATCCCCATGACGTCGGTGAATTTTAATTATTTTTTTAACTCGTATTAGCTACGGAAATGTGGGAATTGTTTTGGGCTCAAAATTCAAAATTATTGATTTTAGGATATCTCATAATTAAAATAAATATCAGTTAAATATATATTTCAAATAAATATATTTCATATTTAAAATACATTTTTTTTGTTTATTTAAATTTAATATTTTCAACTTTATTAAACACACACATTTTAATACATTTATATTTAAAGTGAATTTTAATTAATTTTAACATTTTTTTATATTATAACAAAAATATCAATTTAAACGTGAGTGTTTCTTTTTACTATGTAATTTCGGATTTTTAAAAATCAATTAAATGTAGATTCTTCTGCTTATTTTCTGCCTGCTTGACTTTTCGAACTTTTCGAACGGCTCTCGCCCAAACATTGCCACTGCATTGAAATATATGTAGTTCCCCTTGCTGGACCTGCTTCTCCATCTCTCTTTAAGTCGATCTGTCTGTTTGGCTGTTTGTCTGTCTGTATGTCTTTCTCTATGCTGTGTGTTTTGGTCCTTTGTTATTTTTGCATACATCATTTTGAAACCATTTTTCGGGCTGTATTTTTCTTGCTCCATCATCCGATGGCTTCAAGACCACGACCTGATCCTGGGGTCGCTCTTTCATGGCTTTGAAATTGCTGTTGGCAAAAACGGCATTCCTATTAACACTCTCGGCCATTTTACACAAAGGGCATTATCATAAGCTTTTTTGCATATCGATGGCTGTAATATATCTATGGAATATCTATGGAATATCTATGAAATGTATACAAAATGTGAGTGTGAGTGTCGTTTTATTTTCTCATGACATTTCTCATGTATTTTTCCAGCATTTCAGTTCTGTTTGACTATTTCATTTATTTTGTTTATGCAGCAACTATTGAGGGGGCCACCTGAGGGCGTTTTTCCCCAACAATAATGTTTGGTTTTCTCTGTGTATTTCTTTCTACAATTTCCTATGCACTTTTTTTGTAATCAAATATTTTCTCACTACCACAGCACACTTCTCTAGCCCGCCCTCTCCGCACTCTCTCTTTGCATAAATCAAATTCTCGTATTTTCTGCTGAGAAATACTTTTTGGCATAAACATGCAAAAATTGATACAATAATAGATGACTAAAAGTCTTTGGTTTTTTAAATAATTCATTCTCGGAAATGTGTAATTCAAATTGGCTCTGCTTTTTCGAGCATTAAATGCTTGATAAACGTTTTGTGAATTTAACAATTTTCATGGCAAAGGAGTTCTCCTAGACAGAACTTCACTCAGGCTCTCACTTCCAGCATCAACAATCGCTCTCACTCACAATCGTTCTCAAGGCTTAGTCAGTTGGTGGCATGCAACAGAACTATTTAATTGGAACAGAAGTTTGGATACCCTGAAGTTCTATGATATTGATGGCAAATATATGATATAAAGATCTGATTTTAATGATTTGTTGTAGACTTATATTTGAATCATTAAAAGCTAACATTTCCTTGTAAAATTTTATCCTAGTAAATCTTCCAAAACTAGGGACTTCTTCTTCTCATAAAAAGAATCACAAATGCAAACGTACTTAGTAGCTTTACGTGCAATATTTACACCATAATGTGGGCCAAAAAGCATCGCGGATAGCCGACCGAGGGGCTCTACTGCATCACGCGCAACTCTGCTAACTGATCTAAATTTTCAAACTATTCTTTGTGATCCTCATTCCTTCCACTCCAGCTTCCAACTCTAGAATCATTATACCCTTCCACCAAGAGCACAACAATATGGGTGCGCCACTCTAATGCTCTGGGGGCAAATGTGGAGGCGTGCCACACTAAATGATGCTGAGTGCACATTACCACAATTCCTGGAGTGTTGCTATTGTTGTTACTGTGGCTGTTGCCACTGTTGCATTTGCCTCTTGGTGGCATAATTTACATGGAAGGCAGGCACTTGAAACAAACCATTGCACAAAGGCCACACACAGCCACTGTGAGCCACAGAGGAGCGCGTAGAGCAGCATGAGATAGTTGTAGAACACAACTGTAAGTTTTGTGCGGCAGGGTATGAATAGGGGTAGTGGTTAGGGAGTACGGGGGGGGGGGGCAGTGCGTGCCTTATGATTAGCGCAATTTAGTGCGGGGTGAGCTTGAAGATGCTCGATGCAAGAAGCGTACGAGTGTGCGAGTGTATACGTAATGCCTAATTAGCGTTAAAGCCAAAAAGTTTCCATAGCAATGGCTAACCGCAGGCAGCACAAACAGTCAGACATACAGACAGACAGGGAGGAACACGGAGCGGGCCACAAACACAAACAGACACAAGGCCAACTCAATGGGGCAACTTCAAGCTGCAAAAATTTGTTTGGCTTTCGGTGCTGTTCTGCTTTATTTTTTGTATCCCAGGCGAAAAGCTGCTGCAGCAGCCTGTGGCAGGTGCAGCCGTCGAGGGGATAGGAGGGGGAGGGAGAGCGGATTGGAGGATGGACGACAACTGTTCGTGGCATGCAAAGCGCGATAATTGACCCGCAAGCAAGCGAGTGAGAGGGAATCTCTATGCCACAAGGTTTGCCTCTGTATTTGTGTGGGTATTGCTGTGTGTGTGTGTGGGTGCATTTGTATGTGTGCCTGTGTTGGCCATGCAACTGTGCAACAACTTTCGCTTTGATAAAGGACCTTGGCGTCGAGTCGAGTCGCAAGTTCTGAGTCCTTTAAGCGGCATCGGGGCGTGCCGCTTCCAGCGCTACAGAGTGCAGAGTGTAGAGTGTAGTACATGGCACACAAACCCACAAAAAAAAAAAAAAAATCAACCAAATCACAAGCATATATTTTTGTGGCACGCAAAGGGCACCCGCATTGCGGCCCCACGACACCCATTTTTTCTTTCCACCCACTTTAAATCATATTTTATTTGCGGATATTTGTTGGGGGTAAATTAAAGAATTTCAGCAACTGAAAAATAGAAAGAAACCACTCAGAAAACCTGAAGATCAATCCCTTTTATGGTGGCTAACGGACTCCAGCAAAATGTTGCAGGAACTGTAGGAAAAACCACATGGAAAACCCTTCAAATTGCTATATTTTAATATATTGATAAATATTCCCAGAAATATTTAGAGTTCTTCTACTTAAATCTACAAACGAGACCCCCAAAATTAAGTTCCCAAAATTGTATGCCACTGAGAGAAAAAAAAACACAAATCCCAAACCGAATCTCAGTAAAACCAAAAACAAAAAAAGAAATATACATATATCTTAAAACAATAAAAAGCGTACAAACAAATAACAGCAGACAAACGCCCAACTCATTCAAGCGAATTAAGCGAAAATAAAGTTCGCTCCCAAAAAAAAAGAAAGAAAGAAAAGAAATAATAAGAAAGAATAAAACCGAAGAAGTTTCCTTTCTTTGCTGCCACCGCCCTACTCCCGTCTCTGCGCCACTGACTGCGTGTGAAATCAAAAGGAAAATCGGACTAGATAAAGCCACAGTGCAGGCCCAGCGGCAAGTCTGGCATGGAAAATGGTACAAGCGAAAAAGGGGAAATGGAAATTGGGGGAAAAGGTTCTCCTCTAAGCGGTCGAGAGTGAAGGGATTTGCTACGAAATTAGCCAAGGCAATTTGCATAAGCAGTAAAACAAAGCAAAAGCTTTGGGGGCCACCCACAAAAGAAGAATGTCCTGCACTAGTCCTCCTGAGCAGCCATAAATGGGCACGAAAAAGGTTGGCAAATAAAACATAAGCTGATTTTCACAGATTTTTTTTGCTAACCTGAAAGGACTCCATGGAAATTGGTTAAGTAAATTTATATTGTTTTCCTGGTTTCCTGTGGGCTCTGTTACAGCGGAATAATCGATTTAGTGAACTAATTAGAAGAGGAGGTGTTTAAGGTACCCAGATACTTTATGTACACAAGGACGATACAATTACCAAAAATATATTCGGTCCTCAGAATCCAAAAACAAAATATAAATACGAAATTTGCAAGTCTTGAAATACTTGAAGTTCCGAAATTTTTGCTCTGCTATAATTATTAAAATGTACTAAAATGGTTCTGTAATATAAATACAGATAGATACATATGTGCTTGAGAGTATTTATTCTTTAACTATTTATAGGTTCGTAAAGTCAAAGACCCATCTCTTTTTTAATTGTGAATACCAGAGCATTTTCATTAATTTGCCAGTGTTCTTCCATGCAAATATTAACCGAATCAATTCCCAAAGTTAATGTATTTACATAAATCAATTAAAAATCGTTTCATTGCCAATATTATTCCAAATTAAATATTATTCTCGGTTGTAACCGCAATCGATACGAGTGTTTGCCTAAAGGGCAACCTTTACATAAATAAGCTTACAATTGTTTCGCCATCATATTTAATTTAATTCATTGATAATGTATCAATGATTAATTCCGAGATCCATGAAATTAACGATACAAAACCGTTTCCCAATTGAAAACCGCAGGGGAAGAGCTAAAAACCTTCTTGTTAACTGACTCTTCCACCGCATCAAAAATCTCTCGCTCGAATCACACATTTCAATTTTGGGAATTGCTTGCAAAACATTTCGAGAACTTTTATTTTATTGTTGTTGGCTTTATTTTATAGAGCCACCATTTTATTAGGCGTAAAAATAACATTTAAATGTTAACACGCCATTTAAACACACAAATTTGCACAGAGAACATTTGCCTACAGTCGACGCCGGGCATCAGGCATTGGGCGGCATGCAAAAAAAAAAGAGAGAACGGAGGAAAACCAGAAAACTGTGTGGCATGCCAACAGGCGCCCGGCATGCGGTTTTTCCGGCTGCTGAGCTGGGCTGGGCTGGCAATGGCAGCCGAGAGGACGACGACGACGGACAGAAACCGGACAGAAAAAAAAAACGACGACAAGAAAATAGGAAAAGGAAAAAAACTTGTCTGAAAATTTATTGACGAAAACAAAGTCAAGTGCTAAGGAAGAGCTCCTCCACCCCTTACACACCCCCACGCAACGACGAGGCAAGCCACAAGCGAAGGACGACTCTCACATCAGATTGCATGCCCATGGATCCATGGGGTCCATCCTTCCATGTGTTTACGAGCTGGCGATAAGCTTAAGGAGCGCCCAACTGCTGGCCAACTCCACATTAAGTATGCCACACGTTGCCCACTGCAATGTCGCCACCGACCACAGCGGCAGGAGGAGCAGCGGCAGATCCAACTATAAATCTATCATGTTTACGCTGAAGCTTGACGAGCTCAGGCCGCAGAGGATGAGCCTGGAATCTGGGGGATTCCCCCATGGTACTGGCAGCAGCAGAAACACCAGCAACACCAGCACCGAAAGACATGTACACTGGGCGCACAATTTGTTTATGCAAGTCGCAAAGTGGTGGGGCAGGGCGGCACGCAGGCAGGCAGGCAGCTTGCTTGAGGGCAAAACGTTGCTTGAATTATGGCTTTGTTTATCCCAAGTCGAACCAGAAGAAGAAGAAAATACTCCGTACAACTGCCATCCATGCTGAAGGGTTCAGAAGTTTTCCGCCAACGCAGACAAAACAAAAGGAAGAGAGAGAGATAGATAGTCGCTCGCCCGAAGGGAAAACTTTGGGAAAACGCACAATGCAATGTCTCCCATGTCCATGTCCACTTGGGGGCGGCTGGAGCACTTGGGCCTTTATCTGTGGCTCCGATGGGAAGGCGACGTGGAGGGGCGTGATGTGTTATGGCATCGTAGCAATTGATTTTATTTGCCTCACTTATTGATATCGTGTGTTATTTTGATTTTATTAGTGGCTATCCGTGCGCCCCCCCTCAGCCGTACTTATTTCAGTCACCAAAAGGGCACAAAACACATTTCATTTTGGTTACCAATTTTCATTTGCAGTTGGTAGCTTTTCTTTATTGAGGTTTTCCTTTTGTGGGTTTCCCCACATGTTCCGGCTGCAAAAAGGCCATTTCCTGGCTGATTTCAGATAATATTCTTTTACTTTTATTGATGGAAATGTTTGAGCAGATTCATAGAACGGGAAATGTTGGAAGGAGTTGCCTCAAATGTTGTCTGATTTACTTCGAGAATTATTTCTTTTTTCTTGCAATTTATGTTGATTTAAATCGCCCAAAAATCATCCCCAATCTGTCCATTAAATTTAATACGCTTTACCCCTTTTTTTGTACGCATAAATATTCATTTATTTACCAAAACCCAGAGACTTTTGTTGACTTTGTATTGAAACTGAATTTGCATTTTTATTCGCCATTCATTTATTTATAAACTTGTTGCTCCTTTGCTGAACTTTTGGGCCGGACCCTCTCCTTGCTTCGACAGCTCACAGGAAACAAAACTCCGAAACAGCTTATTGATTTCGTGGCCTTTTCCGCAAACAGTTTGACACTTTGGTTTTGGCACTTTGACAAGCGGCGCACGGCTGGAAAAAAAGTTGCACCTGAAATATTTATGAAAATGTTTCTGACACGTTTTTAATAAGGTTGGTTCTTCTTCCTTTCTTCCCCAGCCGTCCAAAAAACTTCTGCTTCAGAGTTCACCTTCAGTGGCTGCTGCTGATGCTGCTGCTATATTTGTGGCTCTCTTGCTGTTGCTGGGCCACTGACTGACATTCCCTGGTGCTGGCTGTTTGAATGTTTGGCTGCTGGCTGGGCTGTGTTTGACAATTCGTGTTGTTAATTTAATTAAAATCAGCGGCTGCGGTGGCGAAAAGCATCGCGACAAGGCCAAAACCCCC